>NW_027362761.1:688250561-690763306 GCF_046119375.1 Phyllobates terribilis | reverse complement strand
ATGAAGGCAATTTTGGCCCTGTCGGAGTTAAACTGGTGAGACAGGAGTTCAAAGTGCAGGTTGCACTGATTTATGAAGCCCCGAGCCTGGGCGGAGTCGCCTCCGAAACGAGGAGGTGCAGAAAGCCGGGGTCCGGGGTAGGATACCATGTTATTAGTGGGCAGTGGAGCTGCCGGATTGCGAGTCATGGCACTGGCGGTGGTTGCAGGCTGAGCAGTCAGAGTGTCCAGGCGAGAATTGACATTCCGCAGGTGACCCAGGATGGACTCCTGTTGGGACCTCTGACGGGACAGTTCATGACACAGGTCCGAGAGCGAGGGAGCTTGGGTGCCACCGGGTTCCATGGCCCGAGCAAACTGTAACGGGTCTGGGAGGCGGAACCTCTGAGCTACTATACAAGGGGGCGGTCCTTGTAAGGGAGCGGGTGGCGACCAGGGTAGACGGGCAGGCAGTCACAGCAGGTGACTGGGACAGTCTCTGAATGAACGGACAGGAGGTCACGGCAAGTGACCGGGGCAGTCTCTGGATGAACGGGCAGGAGGTCACGGCAAGTGACCGGGGCAGTCTCTGGATGAACGGGCAGGGGGTCACGGCAAGTGACCGGGGCAGTCTCTGGATGAACGGGCAGGAGGTCATGGCAAGTGACCGGGGTAGTCTCTGGTTGAACGGGCAGGAGGTCACGGCAAGTGACCGGGGCAGTCTCTGGATGAACGGGCAGGAGGTCACGGCAAGTGACCGGGGCAGTCTCTGGATGAACGGGCAGGAGGTCACGGCAAGTGACCGGGGCAGTCTCTGGGTAAAGGATTGGTATGACCTGTGGCGGCAGATGATAGACGTGAGCTCCCAGGTGAGCAGGCGAGAGTCTCTGGATAATCGGGTGGTCACAGCATGTGACGGCGGAGCCTCCAGGAAGACCAACAGACAGGTAGCAGATGAGCGCTCCCAGGTGAGCGGGCAGGAGTCTCTGGACAGGCGGGTGGTCACAGCACGTGACGGCAGAGCCTCCTGGTAGGCTAGCAGACAGGCAGCAGATGAGCGCTCCCAGGTGAGCGGGCAAGCTGGTCCTTAGACAGACTGACAGGAGTTGGAAGGCAGACCGTCGGACCTCAGGCTAGCAGGCAGGTAGCAGGATATCAGGCAGGAATTAGACAGCAGACTGGCAGGAATCTGGCAGGTAACTGGCAGGTAACTGGCAACGGGACCTGAGGGCTGAAGCAGAGTAGTGAACAGAGCTACAACATTGCTCGGGCACCTCCATTTTGGAGGAGGTGCCTATTATATGGGAGGTCCTCCGGCAATTGGCCGGGGACTCCTTAGGACGGCGCGCGCGGTCCCTTTAAGAGAGGGGGAGCGCGCGCGCCCTAAGCACACTGCCGGGGAAGGAGCGCGTGCCGGAAGCAGCGGGGAGAGCAGCGCTGGAGGACGCCGCGCCAGGAGCGGGGAGGTGAGAGGGACGGCGTCTCTGCCTAGAACGGGGCAGAGACGCCGATGCTACATACGCCAACCAGAAAAACAGACCAAAAATACTGATCCCGAGACACACCCACAACACAATCATCGGATCCATGCTGTCATTGTTAAGTTTTTCCAAAGGATAGAAGGCAGGACTGACAATTTATCTGAGGGGATTCTACTGGTTCAAAGGGACCTGAGCCAGACAACAATCTGTGAATTACCTGGGAGCCGATCGCTCGGGGGTGAGGGAGTCTCTTCTATGTAGTGATATAATTTAGGTAGAATATAACAGTTATTCTTACCTCAGCGCTGTATATATCACCAACAGAGAGCCTTGCTCGTCCCACATCTTGGACCGGTCGAGCACCCCTGGGCAGATTAACTCAGGTCCCTGTTCGGGCGCCAGCTGACGTCACTGCTTTCTGGTTCTTCTATCCTTTAGTATACAGGCCCGGAGAGAATAAGACATAAGACCGGTAGTATGTGTCAACAGACTCTAACTTTATTACAAAGCATAGGGTTTATATACACCCTGGAGGCAGAAACGGATTTACCATATATCGTCCGATCATACAATTTAGCTATGCAAACAAAAGCTGGTTTCTGTTCTCGTGATGCCTAGGTTTGTAGTTGAAACATTTAATCAGACATATTTAATCAGACACATTTAATCAGACACTTCTGATGACTAGCAAGGCCACGTTAGTTTCTATTGATACAAGGAAGGAACATTTAGTTGTTTTTGACCTAAGGTAACCGTCAGACTTATATAGCATAGATGGGGTCTTTGACTTGAGGGACCTCATCTTCTGCTATAACAAGTGCGGGCCTACATGATGTACAATGCACTTGGCCTCCTATATAAAGTATAGACTATAGGAGGCTGAGAGTGCGGTATACGTTTTATATGAGGCCTAGAGTGCGGGCCTACATGATGTACAACGCACTCGGCCTCCTATATAAAGTATATACTGTTTCCACGGACCGTGTGTCCATGGGCAAAACACGCTGACATGTCAGTTTTTTTTATATACTGCACGGGCCGAAAAATGTCCCACACATGTGCACACAGATGACGTGCGTGTGTCTTCGGTGTGACACATACCGGCGCCTGGGAATCAGTGGTACAGTTAATGCTGTTCCCAGGTGCTTAAGGAATCAGTGATCAGCTCTAACAAGGGACAATGTTGAGAGCAGTAGGTTCACCTCCCGATGTCGCCAAAACCTGTAAATATAAGAAAATAAAAAAAAAACATATTCACCTGGCTTGAGGCGACCACACACGCTGAGGAGATTGACTCCCTGCAGCGAGCAGGCCCCTACGCTCACTGAGCTCAGCATAGGTTGGGGGACCGCTCACTGCAGCAAGTCATTCTCCTCCGCTCTTCAGCGTGTGTGGTCACTTCAAGCCAGGTGAATATATTGTTTTTTTGAATTTTAGTTTTATTTTTACAGGTTTTGGAGACATTTGGAGGTGAATACTACTCTCAACATTGTCTCTTCATTGTCCCTTGCTAATACTGATTGCAGCGCCGGCAAGGGA
The DNA here is from genome assembly GCF_046119375.1 of Phyllobates terribilis. NCBI lineage: Eukaryota > Metazoa > Chordata > Amphibia > Anura > Dendrobatidae > Phyllobates > Phyllobates terribilis. The sequence continues at coordinate 690,760,308 of NW_027362761.1, read as the reverse complement.
CAGTGATGAGCGATTCCTTCAGCACCCGGTGCTTGGGAACAGCACAAACTGTACCGCTGATTCCCAGGCACTGGTACGATATGTGTGATCCTGATGAAGCACACGTATGCCACACAGACACGGATATTTCCGGTACTGTTTTTTCCAGTACCGGAAATATCCGGATGTGTGAAAGAGCCCTATGCCATATAGGAGGCCGAGAGTCTGTATGTCACATAGGAGGCCAAGAGTGCGGTATACGTTATATATGGGGCCTATATGACATAATAGATCACACTTTCTACCTCCTATATGAAACATAGATCACACTCTTGGACTCTTATGAATTATACAGTGTATATGTCATATAGGAGGCTGAGAGTGCGGGCCTATATGACGTATACAACACACTCAGCCTGATATATAAAGTATATATTATAGGAGACCGAATGTGCAGTCTGTACGTCATATAGGAGGCCGAGAGTGCGATATATGTCATGTGTGGGGCCAATATGATGTATACCACATAGAAGTGAAGTATGCCGGCACCAGTTCCCAAATCTTGTCTGTTTAGTCAAAAATACCTCTATGACGGGTTTTTTAGCCCTTGGCTATCCACATCAGGAGGTGCAATGTCTAAATAAGCAGTGTTAATCAAATGTCCAAGGAAGTATGAAAAAGACAGCACTCACCAATGGATCCCAAAAAAAGATCCTTTTATTTCAGATTCAGCGTACAGACGTTGTGGCTGGTTCAAGGGTGAAAAGAGGACGACGGCCGTTTCGCGCACAAGCAGCGCCACCACGGGTCCAGTATAGTTCACTCCCGCACCCCTGAACCAGCCGCAACGTCTGTATGCTGGATCTGAAATAAAAGGATCTTTTTTTGGCATCCATTGGTGAGTGCTGTCTATTTCATACCTCCTATATGATGTATAGATCGCACTTTCTACCTCATATATGACAAACAGACCGCACTCTCTGCCTCCTATATGACATATACAATGCATTTGGCCTCCTATATTTCATTGCAGCCATTTGGTAAATTCTAAAAAGTTCATTATTTTTCTCATTAAAGTACACTCTGCACCCCATCTTGACTGAAAAAAAACAGAAATGTAGAAATGTTTGCAAATTTATTGAAAAAGCACTTTACATTACAGAGGGGACTTGTACAGACAATAAAGACATTACAGAATAAACATAACTCAGATACCAAGAGGAGTGAGGGCCCTGCTCGCAAGCTACAATCTATGAGGAAATAGGGAGACACGAAAGGTAAATGATAAAATGTGCTTATATTGTATGATACAACCATTATACACTAAATAGGGTCTGCACATAACGCTGCATGAACCGGTCACCAGCCAGTATGTGTATGGCCACAGAGGGCTATTAAGTGCATGGAGGGTGTGCACACAGATGCTACAAGGGTCTATATATGCTACTATATGCAGTATATAGTGTACAGATGGTTAGATAGTATGCTGCTGCGTATATGGTGTGGAATCCACATTCTATTCACTGCCATATCTATACATTATATAGTATATACACTGCTCCGCTCTATATTCCTGAACACAGTGTATATGTATATACTGTATAATGTGTGTGTCTGTATATATAATATATACATATATATTGCAGAGTACCACTTCTGTCCTCTATACTGGGCGTAATTCTGTATATACAGTATATACACTGGATAGAAGCAATTCTCCTGTCCTGTATACTGGGTGTAATTCTCAGTATCTGTATATACACACTGCACTGGTAAAATAAGATGTAAAATAATAATAATTTGAGTGGTTTACCCTCTGATATGTACCACTCCCAGCATGCACTGTCAGATTTAACCCTTCAGGGCCTGCTGGGAATTGTAGGTTTTTACTGCAGGGATGATGCGGGGACGGGTATTGCATTTGAACCCACAGCATCAAGTCATTCACACTTTAAAGAGAACCTGTCACGTCCTAGCTGCCCTCTACACTGCCCCCATAGCGTTGGTAGTGACGCAATGTGCATCACTAGCAAGCTGTTTTCATGAAAATCGCTGCAGCTATAATGAATTTACAACGTTTAATATACTTATATCCTACCTGCCTTTTCAATCATAGGGGCGTGCTTGTCATATTCAGTCAAGGGCGAGCGCAGCATTCACTCACTGCTGGCGCCGTCCATGTATTTGAATCCTGTTCCCGGCCAGTGCTGATATTGTGGGACGCAGGCGCACTTGTATATGTCCGGCCGCCTGCGCAGTGAGGCTCTGTGATTACCAGCTTCACTGCGCATGCGCTGGGAACATAGCGCGTTAAAGCGCATGCGCAGTGAGGCTGTGTGATTATGACTTTTTCTTCACTTTGAAAATTGTTTAAGTTGGCTGAGGGACTGGGTGGTTTACCTAGGACAAGGAAACGCCATGTGTAAGAAAAACCGCTACTGATTGTAAATTACTGATTCTGTTAACTACAATAAATAAGTTGGTTAACAAGAAACACTTTGATATAGTGCACTACACAATACAGTTCTCTTTTACACACTGTATAGTTTGCTAAAAGGCACACGTTTTAGTGGGAGAGGCCGAAAAATGAATGAGTAATACAACCGTTTATGGATGCTGTAGTGTGGGCCCCTAGAGTCAATTCTCCTGGTGGGCCCTAGGCACCCCAGTCCGACCCTGTATGAGGCCTTTACATGGTATCAACGCCTGCGATGAGAACACCACATCATAGTAATAGCAGAATCACAAATATAAGATTATATGAACAGATTAAATCAAGATTTCTATTGCTGGCTGCAGAATGAGTTAACTGGGATATCATCAGTGAGTTTGGTCTGACTGGAGAAGTAACTACTCTTGTTTTTATTATTTTGAGCTCCATTCAGCTAATTTATGATTTATCACCTTCCCTGAGCATACATGGAAATCATGGGTTCCCATAGCAGAAGTAATATTTAAGCCCCCACAAAAAACATTAATATTCAGCAGGGTCACAGAAGAGCATACCTCACAACTTTGCAACCCTTTCATAGTAATTTTGCCCCAATTGAAGCCCCCCAGTGTTCCCACGTACTAAGATACTCCTTTAATGGCCAAAAATGTGCCCCCAAACACAGTAAGATACCCCCACAGTGAATTTCTCCACTGTACCCTCCACACATACAGTATGATGACTCTACAGTACCCCCGCAAAGTATGATAAACCCCCAGTGACCTCTACACAGTATGATGGCCCCCACATAACCCTCCACACAGTATAATGGACCCCGCACAGCCCTCCACACTGTATAATGGTCCTCATACAGTATAATGGCCCCCACTATCCACCCAAGCAGTATAATGACCCCCATCAGCCACTTATACAGTATAATGCCCCTCACCACACAGCCCTCCAAATAGTATAATGGCCCAAACACAACGCTCCAAATAAAATAATAGTCCTCACATAAGCTTCTAAACAATATAATAGTCCCCACCCAGCCCTCCAAATAATATAATGGACCCCATATAGGCCTCCAAATAATATAATAGTCCCCATACAGCTCTCCAAATAATAGAACGGTCCCCACATATTCCTCCAAATAGTATGATAGCCTGACACATAGCCATTCAAATAGTAGTATAATGGCCCCCACAGAGCACTACAAATAGTATGATGCTCCCCACATAATCCTCCAAATAGTAGAATGATGGCCCCCACATAGTTCTCCAAATAGTATGATGGTCCCCAAGACAGCCCTAAAAATAGTATTTTAGCACCCCAAATATGATGATGCCCCCCAAATAACCCTTCAAATAATATGATGGCCTCCAAGTAGCCCTACAAATAGTATCATGGCCTTCCAGTTTGCCCTCCAAATAATATGATGGCCCTCACAAACTACTTATTGATTTAAAAAAGAAATACTCACCTCTCCCCATTCCCCTGCTGTTCTGGTCTTTGCAGCATGTGGTTTGAAACTATGCTCAGCTCGGCACAGTGGACGCGATTTTGGGACGTTATCACGTCCACTGAGCTGAGGCATCAGAAGCACAGAGGAGAATGATGGAGGAGGGAGCAGACGGTTCCCTCCTCCATCATTCCTTTCAATTGTATCTGCATCCAGAATGGGCCCGATGCCTGTGCTGACATCGCCACCGGTCTCACAGTTGCAAAGCAGCTGCGGGGTCTGCCATTATTAGCGGTATGCCAGTGCCATTGTTATGTCACATGAGCCCCGGGAGAGCCAGTGCCGAGACAGCTGGTACAACACCAACACCGAAGGTGAATATAAGTGTTATTTTACTGGGGAGAAACATAGGGATTTAGAAGGGGTTGTCTGATTAGTGGACATCCCCTTTAAGTAATCAAGTTCATTAAAGGGGTTGTCCACTACTGCACATCCCCAGCTTATTACATTTAGGACTTCAGCACCTCTTTTTCCGGACATTGCTATGACTTGTTATGTCCTCTGCAGCCAATTAGCAGATGTTGGTCAATAGTCTGTCAGGAAGGACATCTGCTCTGAAGAAATAGAGTTTTTGAGACTTGTAGACATTATGGAATAACGTCCATAAAAATATCCCAAGCCGGTATTGGTCCTCCAAGAAGCATGAAGCCCTCGCTGCTACTAACTTACTCCCATACCTGGATCTACCTAGATGATGAAAACACTTGGACTGTAAGGTACAAATCAGGTGAAATTATGAAACCTGGAGGGAATGTAACTTCAGGTGGTGCGTAGATATCCGTAGATAGAAGTCGTTATTTATCCGCCATTAATGAAATGTTTTGTCCATTTTTGCTCCACAAATCTGAGGCCGATGAATGGGGGAATGGCACCAATGCTATGGAGAATGCCTTGAAAATTGAAAAGGGCGTAAATCAGGCTCTGCTGGACCTCCACAAGATTTCTATGGACCAAGCGGACCCTCATGTAAGTGACTCCCCCATAGCGTATAGATACCACGTGTTCATTTTATAAAATATCCTCAATGAAGGAACAGTTCATGTATCTTCTGTGACCTCCATATTGTGCTGTTCCTGGAAATGTAATACCACCTGACTACTAGATGTCACGTTCCCCTTTATAATGGGGGGTGTTCCTACACAAGCTGCATATTATGGCACTGTTATAAAGCTATGGGACAATTCATTAGTGTATTTGCACCTTTTTTTTCTATTTTTTAGTGTTTTTCATTTGCGCCCTGTTCTTCTTTTAATTTGCGCCTTTTTGAAGTCTGCAGCATTCCCTTTTTTTTCATTGATCATTATGGGGTTTCCGGCTAATTATCTAATTGTGACTTTTTAAAAAGTTGTCACATTTTTACTCAAATATATTTCAAGTGATTTTGTGTTCTGTAGTCCGGGAGTTTTTTTGCACAAACTTTGCAACATTTTAGCATGCCACTTTTTTGCGATACAAAGACACAAAAAGGTTTAAAGACAAAAATATACAGTTTTGATTTTGGGCAAAATCCATGAACCAGGTGCGCCACTTTCAGGAATTTGGCACAAAAAAATCAAATGATACAAAAGACATAAAAGAGTAAAGGGACTTGAAAAAATACAATGTTGTATTGGGCCCTATGACCGCACAGCACAGACTTTAGTAAAGGTTTTGCAGGATTACTAAGAGGGGTTCACATGCTATTGTTATAGCAGAAGATGAGGTCCCTCACGTTCAAAGACCCCATCTATGCTGTTTAAGTCTGACGGTTACCTTAGGTCAAAAACAACAACTAAATGTTCCTTCCTTGTATCAATAGAAACTAACGTGTCCTTGCTAGTCATCAGAATGTGTCTGATTAAATGTTTCAACACAAGCATAGGCATCACGAGAACAGAAACCAGTTTTTGTTTGCACAGCTAAATTGTATGATCGGACCATATATGGTAAATCCGTTTCTGCCTCCAGGGTGTATATAAACCCTATGCTTTGTAATAAAGTTGGAGTCTTTTGACGCATACTACCTGTCTTGTGTCTTATTCTCTCCGGGCCTGTATACTAGAGGATAGAAGAACCAGAAAGCAGTGACGACAAGCTGGCGCCCGAACAGGTACCTGAGTTAATCTGACCAGGGGTGCTCGACCCCTGGTAGTTCACAGATTGTTGTCTGGCTCAGGTCCCTTTGAACCAGTAGAATCCCCTCAGATAAATTGTCAGTCCTGCCTTCTATCCTTTGGAAAAACTTAAGAATGACAGCATGGATCCGATGATTGTGTTGTGGGTGTGTCTCGGGATCGGTGTTTTTGGTCTGTTTTTTCTGGTTGGCGTATAAGTCCTGGAGGGCAAGTAGTGGCGTGGTTCAGAAATCTTTGTGGCCCATTGTCTAAGTGATTGAGGAGTCTACTCTGAGTGAGGAGAACCGAAAGAATGGGGAACCAAAATGCCAAAGAAGGCGTTACAGCCAAAGACTTAGTAGTACGCAGAGAAGGGAAGCAGGCACTGATTGGAATTGACAAAATATTGTGTAAGGCGGGAATAAATGAAAATGGAGAGATAAACGGAGAGAAATGGAAATCCTTCTTTAACTCCTATCATGGATGGCTGAAAGATAAGGGTCTGTTGGAGACAGTGGATGTATGGATGAATGCATGCGCTCATTTTGAAGGAAGAATTGAAGAATTAGGAAACGGATGTTACAGACTGACAAAAACCGGAATGACAGATTTTCCTCCCTATCTGCCCCCGACGTCACTCCCACCCCAGTACCTGAATTCCCAGGAACCCAATTGCTGGGTTTGCCCCAGATGTGGACAGCAAAATCCCTTGACTGTAGATATCTGTGTGGCATGCGGAGGACCAAGACCCCACCCAGCTAGACTATTCCCAATGAGGACGGTAGTTGTGCCAGGAGCACCGGGTGCAGCAGCAGCAGCAGCAGTAGGGGACGCAGTTGTTCCAGGTCAAGAAGCCCGTACAATGTTAATGTATAGACATTGGAGTCCCTCAGAACAATTGGCGTTGATTTCCCAGTTGCCAGATCCGTCCCAGTCCCCGATGGGTTTTTGCCAATATGATAAGAACCATACAGGATACGTATAATGCAACTAGGTTGGATTTACAAGGGGTAATTAAGGGAAAATTGGCAGATGAAGCCCGCTATGATAGGCTGATAGACGAAACGTACAAGCAGTATGACAATAGGACCGGACCCGTAGACGCAGAACCCAATAACGCAGCGGCCGGAGTCCTGTTCACAACAGCATTGGTAAAGGCATGTAGAGACAGGCAGGGAGACAGGCAGGTTACACTAGAATACCGAGTTCAGGGTAAGGAAGAGGACCCCAAAGATTACTTTTGGGCTCTAAGGAAGACTTGGTCGGAAATGGGGTTCATTCCTGAAAATAAGACTAGTGAGAGGGTATTAGCAAGTGCTTTCATGAACGGACTAAAGAAAGAGATTGCAGAAAAGGTAAAAGCAAGTAGACCAGAGTGGAGATCAGTGAAGGCAGAGGATTTGGCCAGGATAGCTCAGGGGGCACAGCATGACATAATACAGGCAAAAAGAGCTGCCAGAATACACATAGTAGAGACGACCCCTAGAAACAACAGAGGCAGAGGACGGACTGCAGGAGGGGGACAGAGACTATGTTACGGATGTAGAAAGCCAGGACATTTTAGAAAGCACTGTAGGACCAACCCGTATCCAGATGCTCAGAGTACTAGTCCTCCAGCCAACCAAACAACGCCCCCATAGGAAGAGGGTAGCTTGCACATGAACCCCCTCATCTCCTTACCCCCAACTCCCAGTTGTATAGTGCAGGTGAACCTACCAGGGGGACATGAAATCGATTTCCACGTACATACGGGGGCTGACAATTCAGTAATTACGCGAGGTGATTGGCTATACACTGACACTGATTTTTCACATCATGTCATTGCCACCCCTTTCAATTCCCCGTCTGTCCTGCTCCCTGTCACTAAAAAAATTCCCCTGCAAATTCAAGGAGCTACTGTACATAGCCAGCTCATGGTATCACCCCGAGGCCAATCTAACCTTTTGGGAAACGATGTATTGTCTCAATTACAAGCACATATCGAATATCATCCTGATGGCACTTGCACCATGACCCCAGGTTTAAAACCAAGCACCCTTTGCAAAATTATGTCACTAGATATTGCCAGCATAGAAGAGACAAACGATTTTCCCCTGATATTGGAGCAGGCTGTACCCTACGACTTTTGAGCCTCAGATAACACAGATGTTGGTAGGTTAAGAGTTCAACCAGTAATGGTGAATCTAAAACCAGGAGCCATCTTGCCTCAACAGAAGCAGTATCCCCTTAGCTCGGCTCAGGAGAATGTTATAGCCCAGCAAGTCCAAAAATTACTACACAGGGGAGTCCTAGTCAAAACCCAGTCCCCTTGCAACACTCCCCTGTTCCCAGTAAAGAAAAAGAGCGTGCCAGGACAACCAGCCGCATATAGAATGGTCCATGACCTCCGGTTGGTTAACAAAGCCACAGAACTTCTAACACCAGTTGTGCCCAACCCGCATACTCTTCTGTCACAGATACCTTCTAACTCTCTTTGTTTTTCAGTGGTCGATTGGGCAAATGCATTTTTCAGTGTACCATTACATCCTGACTGCCAGTACCTGTTTGCTTTCACGTTCCAGGGCAGTCAATATACATGGACAGTGTTGCCACAGGGTGCCCAGAATTCACCCACAATGTACACTGCAAGTCTGCAGGAAATACTGGATGGATGGTCTGAACCACATATCGTTGTTCTGCAATATGTCGATGACCTGCTCATTTGTGCCCCCTCCAGGAAACAATGTCATAATGCAACTATATCGCTTATGTTGTTTCTCTATCGCGCTGGCTGCAAGGCGTGGAAAGATAAGCTTCAGTTTTGTAAATCTTCAGTCACCATTTTGGGACATTGCATTACACAAGGAGCCCGCCATTTGACAAATGCACGTAAACTAGCAGTACAGGCATTCACCGTCCCCATTAATGTTGCAGCCCTCAGAACTTTTCTTGGACTTGTTTCCTATTGCAGACAGTGGATTCATGCCGTCTCTGTTTTAATGCAGCCCCTCTATGACTGTTTTACCCCAACACCTTTTGTACTAACACCAGAGGCAATAGACTGTTTTTATTCTCTCAAAAAACGTATTTTGGCCGCTCTAGCTTTGGGTACACCTAATTATGAGCTCCCATTTACTCTGTACCTTCACGAGCAAGCTGGACATGCAGCAGGAGTTTTAACTCAATTACATGGTGACAATCAGAGACCTGTTGCCTATTTTAGTGGCAGATTGGATGCGGTAGCCAGAGGTGCACCATCCTGTGTACGTGCTCTGCATGCTGTTGGACTGCTACTCCACAAATCTGCAGACATTGTTCTAGATCATCCACTCACCGTGATAACACCTCATGATGTCTATACTATATTGAATCAAGTGCAACCCACTCACCTCTCAGCAGCACGTCATCTCAGGTTACAATGTGCACTGTTAATGCCTCGCAATGTTTCTTTACAGAGGTGTACTACTTTGAACCCAGCAACTTTGTTACCTCTCTCGGATCTGAAGGAGGGGTCAGGTACTGTGCTTTTTAAGGAAGATCCTAGAGAGGATGTTCCTCATGACTGTGTACAAATGATGGCACAAGAAACGGCAGGTTTACCTACTGTGTTTGAACATGAATTAGGAAATGCAGATTTTGAATTTTTTGTAGATGGATCCCGTCATCAGGATGATTCAGGTACTTTCCATACTGGATATGCAGTTGTCTCCCTCAATGCAGTAATCAAGGCAGAACCAATACTCCCACACCAATCGGCTCAAGAGGCCGAACTTAGGGCCCTAACCGAGGCCTGTAAATTAGCAGAAGGTAGTGTTGTTAACATTTACACGGATTCTAGGTACGCATTCGGTATAGCGCATGATTTTGGTCCAATATGGAAATCAAGAGGTTTCCTGACGGCAGCAGGACACCCCATTAAGAATGCTGATGCGGTCCAGCAGTTAATTGATGCGCTACAATTACCCAAACAAGTAGCTGTCATAAAGGTAAGAGCACATACCAGACGCACCGACCAGGTAAGATTCTCCACCTGTATTGAACGACTGATAAAAGGGTGCATGATATGTGCTACACATAATCAAGGTAGAGTAGTTAAAACACCACCCAAACACACACCCCGGCCCCTCTATCCATTCCAGAGACTGCAAATTGATTATATTCAGCTGCCGAAGTCAGGATCATGGGAATATGTGTTGGTCTGTATTGATTTGTTCTCAGGATGGCCAGAGGCTTTCCCGATTGCCAAAGCCACGGCTGCGGCAACCGCAATGAAACTGCTTGCGGAGGTGGTCTGCAGGTATGGGGTACCAGAGGTAATTGAGAGTGACAGTGGTACACACTTCACGGGTGAAATAATGAATGAAGTCATGTTAGCTGTAGGAATTCAACAAGCATTCCATACCCCATATCACCAACAAAGTAGTGGTAAAGTGGAAAGACTGAATGGGACATTGAAATTAAAAATTCAGAAAGCAATGGCTGAGACAGGAAAACCATGGCCGGATTGTTTACCGCTTGCTCTGTTTTCAGTAAGATACACGCACAATAAAAAGACTGGACTCTCTCCATATGAGATATTGTTTGGCAATGTACCCAGCCTAGGGTGTTTCTATCCGCAAGCATTAGAAATGAACAACCATGTGCTAAGTTCCTACGTGAGGGCTTTACACAAAAAGATCAAGCAAATACATGATAATGTTTTCAGTTCTCTTCCAGATCCAGATCAAGACTCTAGCAGTCATACGCTGCAACCTGGAGACTGGGTGGTTATAAAAAGACACGTGAGGAAAAGCCTAGATCCACGGTTTGACGGACCCTTTCAAGTTCTGCTGACCACAAGCACAGCCGTTAAGCTAGAGGGAAAAGAGGCCTGGATCCACGCGTCCCATTGCAAAAAGATACTAGGAGACCCAGCGGACAAAGAATGAAGACATTGTTTATACTTACCTGCATCCTTGCGACCACAGGTGCATGGACTACGTTAGGCACCACAGATGGAGATGACAATAGATTCATTAAACACCATCTTGCTCTAATCGATGGACTAAAGGAGCAAAACCAGACTATTGCTAATTGTTGGATATGTACACATGCCCCTGTGACGTCCACTAGCATACCCTTTCTCGCTGTCCGAGTCTCATGGGAAGAGATAAACTTTTGGGTGAACTGCTCAGATACTTTGGCCCATAATTCTATTTTTCAGGTTTTGCTAATGTGTCTTGCGGTTTATTTGGTTTTTAAGCTTTTTGTAATGTGTATTCAGCGTTGTACTAAAAGGAAAAGAAAAAAATAATAATAATAATAATAGGGATTCATATTGATAAATGAAGGAACAAAAGGATGGAATGTTATAGCAGAAGATGAGGTCCCTCATGTTCAAAGACCCCATCTATGCTGTATAAGTCTGACGGTTACCTTAGGTCAAAAACAACAACTAAATGTTCCTTCTTTGTATCAATAGAAACTAATGTGTCCTTGCTAGTCATCAGAATGAGTCTGATTAAATGTTTCAACACAAGCATAGGCATCACGAGAACAGAAACCAGTTTTTGTTTGCACAGCTAAATTGTATGATCGGACCATATATGGTAAATCCGTTTCTGCCTCCAGGGTGTATATAAACCCTATGCTTTGTAATAAAGTTGGAGTCTTTTGACGCATACTACCTGTCTTGTGTCTTATTCTCTCCGGGCCTGTATACTAGAGGATAGAAGAACCAGAAAGCAGTGACGACACTATCAATTGTTAAAAAAACAAGCAAAATGATGAATCGGACCCTCTGATTTTCGAGGTATAAGGCTACGTCCCCACGATGAGCTTCTAGTGAGTTTTAGATATAGCAGATTTTCTGCCCCATTAAGTAAAATAGGTTACTTGCATTTTTCTAAAATATACAGCATAAAAAACTCACCCAAAACTCATTGTGAGAACGTAGCCTAAGGGTATGTGCACATCATTTAGACGCCGGTGAGTTGTCATTGGTGAAGCTCTGCCACCGGCGGTTTCCACTCTATACTTTAAAGGGAACCTGTCATGTCCCTAAACGCTATTAACCTGCAGATATGGGGTTAATTTGCAGGTTTATTGTTAGAACTCTCCTGTTAGTTTTTTTTTAGTTTGCTGGTCACATGACCATTTTTGCCTATTTAATCCGGCTCCGCCCTCCTGGCCTTGCTGGACTTCATTGTATTTACTACTCTTGAGCTAGCTTGGTGCTCTGTTGCCGTTCTCTGTTAGTTTTGCTAGGTCTTCTGACCTCTATGCTTTTTGTTGTGTGTTTGTCTTTGACTGCTACTATTTCTGCTAGGAGGTGTCCAACTTATCCCAGTCCCTAGTTCTTGTAGGGATCCCTCCCTCACTTCTATAGGTCTTCATACAGACTAGCTGAGGACTTTAGCGGGTCTGATCGCAGGATCAGGTTCCCCGTTACATCGTAGGGATCTAGTTTAGTTCTATTGTAGGGACAGATCTCCTGTCTTTCCTTAGTCCCTGTAGCAGATCATAACAGTAAGTCCAGCCCTAAAAGAAAAAAAAAAAAATATTTCTCTAAGGAAAAACCTCCAGTTTTCCATCATGGTCTCGGTTCAAGATTTGGCTCAACGCTTGCAGGGACTCTCTCTGGAGGTGGCCAAGCTCCAACAACACGTGAGTAGCTGTTCTGGAGCAAATTTTGTGGAACCAAAGGTACGTCTGCCTGATTTATTTTTTGGTGAACAACAAGATTTTTTTTCTTTTAAAAATGCTTGTTTATTGTATTTTCGTTTGAGACCCGGATCCTCTGGTGATGAATCACAGTGCATAGGGTTCATAATGTCACTTTTGCGCAAAGATCCTCAGGGATGGGCCTTCTCTCTCCAACCTAGTGATCCATGCTTTAGATCAGTGGATAGTTTTTTTTCTGCTTTGGGTTTGTTGTACGATGATCCTGATCGTGTCTCATCTGCTGAGTCTGAATTGAGACGTTTGAGGCAGGGATCAGGTAATGTGGAAAAATATTGTTCTCACTTCCGTCGGTGGTCTGCCCAGGTGGGGTGGAACGATTCAGCTTTGAAAAGCTTGCTTCTTGCAGGGCTAGGTGAAAGGGTTAAGGATTTACTGATTGCTTATCCCACACCTGGAAACTTGCAGGAGGCAATGCAATTAGCTATACGGGTGGACAGGAGACTGCATGCAAGGGTTAATGAGAGCAAATCCTCTGCTATGTCAGCTCCGAGTCCTGAGAGGGTCTGTGCTGACAATGGAGAGCCGATGGAGATTGGGGCGATGGCACCCCGCTCTCAGGAAAAAGACCGCAGGCTTTCTGAAGGCTTGTGCTTCTATTGCGGAAATTCTGGTCATTTTATTAAGAACTGTGTGCTTCGTATGAAGAAAGAAAAAAAAATGGTCAGTCATGCACGTATTGCCTGTTTAAATTCTAAGGGAGTATTCCTATCTGCTACTACCGCTGCTCAGGATGAATTAATTGAATTTCGGGTATTTGTGGATTGTGGTTCTACTCTGAATGTGATTGATGGGGGATTCTTGGAAAAACTTAGATTAGAACCTAAAACTTTGTCATCCCCTATTGCTGTGGTTTCTATTGATGGCTCTCCCTTGAAGAGTGTTACTCATAAGGTCTGTGAATTTCCCCTCACTATTAATGGTATTCATCAAGAGAATTTGGATTTGGTGGTATTGGATAATTTGCCTTCTCCAGTAATATTGGGGTTACCCTGGTTAAAATTGCACAATCCTGTACTGGATTGGTCTACCAATGAAATTAAGTCCTGGAGCCCTAAGTGTTATGACAAGTGTTGTAACGGACGTATTGCTGCGGTGGAAAAAGGGGAATTACCTGTACCTATTCAAGATTTTTGGAGAGTTTTTTCTGAGGAGGAGTCACAAATTTTGCCTCCCCATAGAGACTATGATTGTACCATTGAATTTGTCCCTGGAGCGACTCTTCCTAAAAGTCGTTTATTTAATCTTACTATTCCTGAGAGAAAGGCGTTGGAGGAATACATACAGACAAGCTTGGCCACCGGTCACATTAGGCCTTCCAAGTCTCCTGTGGCTGTTGGATTTTTTTTTTGTAAAAAAAAAAGATGGCGGTTTACGTCCTTGTCTGGACTTTCGTGAGATTAATAAAATTACTGTACGCAATCCTTACCCACTGCCATTGATTCCTGATTTATTTAACCAGTTAGTGGGGGCCAAGTGGTTCTCTAAAATTGATCTCCGGGGGGCATACAATTTGTCGCGCATGAAGGAGGGTGATGAATGGAAGACTGCTTTTAACACTCCTGTGGGTCATTTTGAGAATCTGGTGATGCCTTTTGGTCTTACCAATGCTCCAGCATTTTTTCAGAATCTTATTAATGACATCCTTAGACCTTTAATCGGCAAAAATGTGGTTGTGTATTTGGATGACATTCTGATTTATTCGCCTGATCTGGAGTCTCATTGGCAGAGTGTACGTGAGGTATTACAGTTATTAATGGACAATTCGCTTTTTGCTAAGCTGGAGAAATGTGAGTTCGCTGTACAGAGAATTAGTTTTTTGGGCTACATTATCTCCAGTGAAGGTTTTGAGATGGACCCGGTTAAAGTTCAAGCTGTGCAGGAATGGCCTAGGCCTATTGGTTTGAAATCGATACAGAGGTTTTTGGGTTTCGCCAATTATTACAGAAAATTCATAAAAAATTTTTCTATTATTGTCAAACCGCTGACCGATCTCACCAGGAAAGGTGCTAATGCGGTTCAGTGGACTTCTGAGGCCATTGAAGCTTTTGTGTTTCTAAAGGAGAGGTTCGCCTCTGCTCCCATCCTTATGCAGCCTGATGTGACTAAGCCGTTTTTGGTTGAGGTTGATGTTTCTTCGGTGGGGGTCGGTGCGGTGTTGTCTCAGGAAAACAAGGATGGAGTACATCCCTGTGCCTTTTTTTCAAAAAAAATTTCTGAGACTGAACTTAATTACGATATTGGTAATCGGGAATTGCTGGCGATTAAACTCGCATTTGAACACTGGCGTCACCTCTTGGAAGGTGCTGAATTTCCCATTCAGGTTTTCACTGATCATAAAAATCTGATCTATCTTGATGCTGCCAAGCGCTTGAATGCCCGTCAGGCTAGGTGGGCACTTTTTTTCTCGCGGTTTAATTTTTCCGTTACTTACATCCCGGGTACCAAGAATGTTAAAGCGGATGCTTTGTCTCGCAGCTTTTCTCCCATGGTCGGTGTTGAGGAGGAAGAGGAGAGCATTTTACAAGAAGGTGTTGTGATTGCTGCTTTTTGACTCCGTTTTGGAGGATGAGATTCTTAAAGCTCAGGAGAATGCCCCATCTAACACTCCCCATGGGAGGTTGTTTGTGCCTAGGACCTTTTGGAGAGATTTGTTTGTTGAGTGTCATGAGTCTCGGTTGGCAGGTCATCCAGGAATTTCTGAGACCAAGAGACTTGTGGGTCGCAGTTTTTGGTGGCCTGGATGGCAGAAGGAAGTCATTAAGTGGGTGCGCCAATGTACTGTGTGTGCTAGATCCAAGTCTTCGCATGCTCCTGCTGCGGGGTTGCTTTGCCCTCTGGAGGTTCCTAGTGCACCTTGGACACATCTGGCTATGGACTTTATTACTGACCTTCCCCCCCCTGAAGGTTTCACGGTCATCTGGGTGGTCGTGGACCGTTTTAGCAAGATGTGTCACTTGGTTCCCTTCATCAAACTGCCTTGCGCTAAGACACTCGCTAAGGCCTTTGTCAAGGAAATTGTCAGACTACATGGTGTTCCTACTGACATTGTTTCTGATAGGGGACCTCAGTTCGTGGCTCGTTTTTGGCGTGCCTTTTGTGACAGGTTGGGAGTTCATTTGTCGTTTTCATCCGGATATCATCCTGAGTCTAATGGCCAGACAGAAAGGAAGAACCAGGATGTTGAGCAGTTCTTGCGTTGTTTTGTGGCAGACAAACAAGAGGGGTGGTCTGAGTTTCTGCCACTTGCTGAATTTGCTCTTAACAACCATACATCCTCTTCTGCTGGGTGTTCGCCTTTTTTTGTTGTTCTGGGAGACATCCGTCTTTTGGGTCATTCTCCAAATTGGTTTCGACTGTGCCTGAGGAGGAGAGTTTTTCCGGTGATTTGGAGAGAGTTTGGACGGATGTGCGTGGTAATCTTCAGGAGGCTAACAAAAAATCTAAGAGGTACTTTGATAGGAAACGGCAAGAGGTTTTGTTTGCTGTTGGTGACATGGTTTGGTTGTCCTCTAAGAATCTGCGATTGAGGATTCCTTCTAAAAAATTGGGTCCCAAGTTCATAGGGCCCTTTAAGGTGCTTCAGATAGTTAACCAATCTGCTGTTAGATTGGAGGTTCCTACGTCCTGGAAGATTAACCCGGTGTTTCATGTTTCTCTGTTGAAAAAAGCTGATGTGTCGGATGGTGACGCCTCTGCCACTGTTCCTCCGGTGGTGGAGGACGGGGAATATGAAATTTCCCGCATCCTAAATTCTAGACGGTATAGAGGGAGTTTGCAGTATCTCGTCGCTTGGAAGGGTTTCGGACCTGAGGATAACTCATGGGTGAGGGCGGATGATGTTTCTGCTTGCAGACTTGTCAGAGCTTTTCACAGGAGGTTTCCTGGTAAGCCTGGGCCTAGGGGATCTGGAGGATCCTCTTAGAAGAGGGGGTACTGTTAGAACTCTCCTGTTAGTTTTTTTTTAGTTTGCTGGTCACATGACCATTTTTGCCTATTTAATCCGGCTCCGCCCTCCTGGAATTCATTGTATTTACTACTCTTGAGCTAGCTTGGTGCTCTGTTGCCGTTCTCTGTTAGTTTTGCTAGGTCTTCTGACCTCTATGCTTTCTGTTGTGTGTTTGTCTTTGACTGCTACTATTTCTGCTAGGAGGTGTCCAACTTATCCCAGTCCCTAGTTCTTGTAGGGATCCCTCCCTCACTTCTATAGGTCTTCGTACAGACTAGCCGAGGACTTTAGCGGGTCTGATCGCAGGATCAGGTTCCCCGTTACATCGTAGGGATCTAGTTTAGTTCTATTGTAGGGACAGATCTCCTGTCTTTCCTTAGTCCCTGTAGCAGATCATAACATTTATAAAGCTGCCGGGCGTCTTACTGAAAGGCCGGCTACCGGGAGGAAATGCACTTTATTCCCCATGGCAGCCTCCAGCTTTCAGTCATAGAGGCGCGGCCGGCGTGGCTTCAGTCATTGTTCAGTACATAGTGAGCGGCAGCTATAACCGCACCCTGGCACTGACTGACAGCCGGCTAAGCGGCCCCTGTAACCGCTCCCTGTACAGACTGACAGCCGGATCTGTACTGATGTACTGCTGAGCTGTCACTCAGTGCCGGGGCGTTGTTACAGCTGCCTATCACTGTATATTGAGCGGTGTCTGAAGTTGCGCCGGAACCTTTAACCCCTTTCTGACATTGTGCATAATAATACGTCCCTGTGCCCTGGGCCTTATGATTTTGACAGCTGACACCCGGCACTTTAACCCCCTAAATTCTGCGATCGCAGCATTTAGCAAGTGGAGGGACAGAAGCACCTCTGCTCTTGGATCGGAGACCCTGCGCTGTCCTCACGGGGTCCTGATCGTTGCCATGGTGACACGATGTCGTCATGACGACATCTGTGTCACCAGGCACCAGCAAGTTAGTTTGACCATGCGCAGTTCATGATCAAACTAGCTTGTGTCTGCAGCACTGACAGTTTCCAATGTATAGCAGTGATCCTACACTTCTATACCTTATAACTGCGATCAGCATGCGGAAAGTGAAAGTCCCATAGTGGGACCAAGTAAAAAAAGTGAAAAAAAAGTTGTAAAAATATTTTTTTTAAAATAAAAAAATAATAAAAAAAATAAAATATTATTATGAAAAAAAAAACAAAAACAAAAAACGATAAGAGTACACATATTTAGTATCGCCGCATCCGGAACGACCTGATCTATAAAACTGTCACACTAGTTAACCCCTTTAGTGAACACAGTAAAAAAAAAAAAAGAATCAAAAAACGGTGCTTTATCATTCCGATGAACAAAAAGTGGAATAAAACGCGATCAAAAAGACGAATATAAATAAAAATTATACCACTGAAAACATCATCTTGTCCCGCAAAAAGCAAGCCACCATACAGCTCCATCAGCCAAAAAATAAAAAAGTTATAGCTCTTAGAATAAAGCGATGCAAAAAAAAGTAATTTTTTTTCTATGAAATAGTTTTTATTGTGTAAAAGCGCCAAAACATAAAAAAATACATAAATGCAGTATCGCTGTAAATGTACTGACCCGAAGAATAAAGCTGCTTTATCAATTTTACCACTCGCAGAACGGCATAAAAAAAAACTAAAAAAACAATTACTGAATTGTTGGTTTTTGTTTATTCTGCCTCCCAAAAATCAGAATAGAAAGCGATCAAAAAATGTCACATGCCCGAAAATGGTACCAATAAAAACGTCAACTTGTCCCACAAAATACAAGCTATCACATAACTCTGTCGACCTAAATATGGAAAAATTATAGCTCTCAAAATATGGCGATGCAAAAACTAGTCTTTGCAAAAAAAAACGTTTAGTGTGTGACAGCTGCCAAATGTAAAAACCTGATATGAATCTGGTATCACCGTAATCGCACCGACCCGAAGAATAAAGTCATCTAATCACTTAAACTGTACGAGGAACGGTGTAAAAAAATAAATAAAACCAATTCTTCACCTGCTGTTGATTTGTTCATTCAGCCTCCCAGAGTTCGCAATATGGCTCTGCCCACATTTATCCTGTGCTCTATGCTCAGCACTTACACCGGGGATTCCATGTAAATCTCTGAAATACGTGATCCAGACGGAACCTCTGGCATAAGATTCCCTGTAATGAGGCAGATGGAGGCACCGTCTGGCCTGTGATCCCACGGTGTCCGTCTTTTTATTAGGCGTGAATAAAAGTGCCGTCGGGCACAGTTTTGTGAGCCCCTGAAAAAAAGGACACCACTGAACAGAGGCCACACAGAGTCCAGAGTAATTAACAAATAAAGTAGCACACTGCAACACTAAGTATGTAAACATGAAATATGGAATATGAATAGCATTACTGCTGTAGACAATAGAAATAAATGAGAAATCTTAGCACATAAATTGGCCAATTCATGTGTACCTGGAAGCCGCGGTAAGGCGTTTCTCAGTGCCAGGAACCTACCAATATGAATATGACTAGCCCAGGGGGATGGGGACGACTCGGTACCCGGGCCTTTGCCTGGCCTTGGGGATGTCGCGGTGGTCAGCTCCCGGGCCCGTACCCTGGGGTCAGCTTTTAAAAGGAGATTATTGGTTAACTCTATGAAAGTTCGTGATGCCACCTGTGGTTTCTGGTGAGAATCATCAGCGCTGCGGCAGTCCACTGAGGCCGGTGATAAGGCAGCTTGATTGTATAGCTCCCCAGAGGTGGAGCTAGACCTCAGGGAAGCGTACGGAGAGGGGGATGCAGGACAGGCGAGACCCAGCCGGGTCAGAGCAAGAACAGGGACAGACACGATAGTCACTTCAGTAACTTTTACTGGTGGTAGTTCAGGCACATCCCGGAGCACTGTAGGGTGAATGGTGCATATCAGGATCCTACCCAATGAGCGGGTGTAGGGCCACCTGTTTCTTGCCTCTGCGTAGTAAGTTTCTGACCTGCCTGAAGCTAGGCCTAACTTTATCTCTGTCCTGCACCGGCTGACGTTATGGTAGGGCCTTCTCTTGCAGTGCACGCTCCCAGCTTACGGGGCCTATGTGTCTCCTGGCTCTGTTACGTATCAGCTCTCTGGTGAACCTGGGACCTGTAGTGCTCCAGGGATTCCGGTTATTCCTTACTTGGTCGTAGAGATCCCGGTAAGCTCGGTGTCCGGTATATGTTTCGGGGTGATCTGGGTAAGCATCTCTGCCCCCACTGCTACTCACTTTCCACTCGCCTATGGCCACGCTCGGGCCTTCACTAGGCTACTCACACTAACGGCAGCTTGCCGCGCTTCACCGATCTTATGGCGCCAGCACACCTTGAACTCTAACTGAGCTACAACTGAGTTCTCTAAACTAGACTGAGCTCCACTGCAGACTGACCTCTCTCTGTGTCTCACTCTGCAGGAACTGCTGAATCACTGTCTGCCTGGCTCCACCTTCCCTATTTATATCCCTGATGGGCTCCCTCTGCTGGTCTGAGGTGGAAGGTGAAGATGTGTGAATGTTTATGGGGGCCTCTTGTGGAGGATTCTATCAATACACCCTTCTAGGATCTGTGCCACATTCCCCCTAGCAAAGCTCAGCACTCCCGGGCTGAAGTACATTTTAAAACAACAATAGTAAACATTAACAATGTAATAACTCTTCCATTTATGGGAGGCACATTTCTTAAACGTTGCATAATAACATAAACAGGTACAAAGCGTCCTCAGAATTCAAGTCTCTTATGGTGAGGTTCCCAGACAGGATGTCCATCTCACAGGGTAGAGTACTTGGTGGTTTGAGGGACCTGTCCCAAACCCTCAACGTAGGCCCTGGGGTGGCTGCAGGGCATGAAGATCCCGAGTTGGACCTCCAGTAGAGCCACTCCAGACAGGTTTTTCTTCTGAGGTCATCTTAAAGGGGCACTCCAGGGAGTGCAATTATATACAAAAAAATAGTTTTTGGGCTGCACATAGTCTTCAGCCACAAAGTTCTTAGATAAATAAGGAAGTCATTAGGCAAAGTGTCCACCAGGAAGCGTGAGTAGTGATCCACCATGGTCAGAGCATAAGAGTACCCTGACCTGCTGGGTGACAGCTTGACATGGTCCAGGGCCACGATCTCCAGAGGTCGAGACATCTTGATGGGTTGCAGGGGTGCCTTCTGGCTGCTGTAGTCTTTTCTTCTGAGGCTACAGGGTCCACAGTCTCGGCACCACCGCTAAATGGAGCTGCGCATTACTACCCAGTAGAATCGAGACTTCAGCAGGGTCTCTAGCTTTTTCCAGCCAAAGTGCCCCGCCTGATCGTGGTAGGCCTCCAGCACTATTTGTATGTCTGTCTTTGGGACCACTATCTGCCATACCATCTCATGGGTTTTTGGATTGACGTACCTCCGGCACAGCTTCTCACGGTAGATAAACAGCCGGCTTCTCTATTTCCACAGCTGCTTTGCTTGCAGAGATGCTTCTTTTTCCAGGGAGGAACCTTCTTGGGTTATCAGCTCCTTCATGCGGCTGACAACCGGGTCACTGTCCTGGGTCTCTTTCCAGCTGTGGTGAGGCAGGGGGTTTAACGTCTTTCCACGCTGCCTCCTGGAGGCTCGTTGCTCGTGGATCATCCCATTCCGGTGAAAGGCAGGTAGCTCGATCTCTTCCAGGTCATCCACTTCTTCTACTGTGTTTGACTGGTGAGGCATCCTGTACAGGGCATTGGCATTCTTGCGGCCCGCCCGGTATTTAATTATGAATTGATAATTTGACAGCCGAGCCATCCATCGTTGTTCCAGTGCCCCTAGCTTAGCTGTTTCAAGATGGGTCAAGGGGTTGTTATCAGTGAAGGCAGTGAACTTACAGGAGGCTAGATAGTGCTTGAACCTTTCAGTGATGGCCCAGACCAAGGCCAGGAACTCCAACTTAAAGCTGCTATAGTTCTCTGGGTTCCTCTCGGTCGGGCGGAGCTTCCTGCTTGCGTATGCGATCTCCTTCTCTTGGCCATTCTGCTTCTGACTTAGGACAGCTCCCAGTCCTTCGTTGCTGGCATCAGTATACATCAGGAACGGTTGGTTGTAGCCAGGGTAGGCTAGGATCTCATCGCCTGTCAGGATCTCCTTCATCTCCTGAAACGACTCAGCTTGCTCCTTACCCCAGTGGAATGGGGGATTTCTGCCTTTGGGGGACTGCCCTACCAGGAGGTCTTGCAGAGGAGCTGCTTTCTTGGTGTAGTCTTTTACAAACCTCCGGTAGTATCCTACTAGTCCCAAGAACTGACGCACCTCTTTGAGGTTCTTCGGCTCCGGCCACTTCTGGATGGCAGTGACCGTCTCTAGGTCTGGTGCTACCCTTTCCGGACTGACAATGTGCCCCAGGTACTGTACCTTTCTCTTGAGCAGGTGGCACTTTGAGGGTTTCAACTTCATCCCGTACCGGGACAGTGACTCAAAGACCTCTGCCAGGTGCTTCAAATGGTCCTCATACGTTTTGGAGTACACTATCATGTCATCCAGGTATAGTAACACAGTCTCGAAGTTGCGGTGTCCCAGGCAGCACTCCATCAATCTCTGGAACGTTCCAGGGGCATTGCAGAGTCCAAACGGCATACTGTTGAACTCACAGAGTCCCATCGGGGTAGTGAAGGCCGTCTTCTCCCAATCCTCCTCAGCCACAGCTACTTGCCAGTACCCACTAGTGAGGTCAAGGGTGGAAAAATAATTTGCAGACTTTAAGGCAGCTAGGGACTCCTCTAGGCGTGGTAAAGGGTATGCATCTTTATGTGTAATGCGATTTACTTGTTGGTAATCTACACACATTCTCATGCTCCCATCCTTTTTCCTAACTAGCACTAGGGGAGCTGCCCAGGGACTACAACTATCCCTTACTACCCCTGCCTTTCTCACGTCATGCAACATTTCCTTAGCCTTCTGGTAGTGTGCTGGTGGTATAGGCCTGTAACGTTCTTTGATGGGTGGATGGTCACCTGTGGGGATATGGTGTTGAACCCCCTTAATCCTCCCGAAGTCAAGTGGATGTTTACTAAACACCTGCGCGTATTCTTGAACCACCCGGTGTACACCCTGTTTGTGATGGGCAGGAGTGGTGTCTGTCCCAACATGGAGCTGTTGACACCAATCCTCCACCTGGGTTGCAGGGTCATCATCCTCCTCTTCGTCTGGTGAGGTTAATGACTCCGCCTTGAAAATGTAGTTGTTATTTACAGCATGTAACTTGGCAACAGTGGCATAACGTGGCAATCTGACCTCATCTTCCCCACAGTTGAGAAGACGGACGGGCACCCTCCCATTGCGAAGATCTACCACTCCTCTGGTGGTTAAGAGCGTGGGTCTGTGCTCAGAGCAAAGGGGTTCTACTACCGCCTGGTAGCTCTGTCCTCTAAGACCTATGGCGGCTCTACACCATTTCGCACTTCACTCATTGAGGGGATCACAATGGGTATGTGGTCCGCCACCCGCACATTACCGATTTCACCATCTGTTAACCTTACTTGCTGTTGGTACATCAGGACTCGGATCTCCTTCTGCAGCGCCCTCCTCTGTCCTGGTCTGGAAGTGTCAGCTATCTGTTGGAGCAAGAACACAACTTCTCCCAAACAGTTACCAACAATGTTAGTGCCTAGTACCATATACGGATTGGTATCATCAGGATTAGTCTCTACTACAATTAGACCCTGGTCCTTCAGCTCCACTCTCCCCATCTTTACTGTCACATTCTTAACCCCGATTAGGTTAATGGGGAGTCCATTTAAGGCATAAACAGAAAGATTTGGAGCTGGCGGACGTAGGTCGTCCATGGACCAGAACCTCTTTTAGAGGACGTCAGGCATTATGGCTACCTGAGATTCTGTGTCCAGCAGAGCGTGCGTCGGGATGCCGTCCAGCACAATGGACAGGAAAGGTCTTCTTCCGACGAACCTGTTATAGAAGTCTGAGGGGCCTGGCTGAGTTACTCCTGGGTGTCGGCCCTTGGCCCCAGGGTTTTCTCGTTTAAAGGACAATTCTGGGCGGTGTGTCCGGTCTTGCGGCAGCGGTAGCAGGTAGGGTCCTTCTGTGGACGGCGCTGGTCACTGATCCTCGTAGAGGGTGGTGTTTTCCTCCTCCTCCTTCGCATCCAGGGGACATCCTCAGGGCTATCGGCTAACAGGATTTTCCCTCATTCCTCGGGCTCCGTCCGCAGCTGCAGGTCACTCAGCACAGTGGTCAGGGTTTTGCTCAACTGGCGCACTTCAGAGCGCAGACTGTCCAGCTCTCTAGGGGACGTTGCTGGAACCTTGGCTTCAGCAGCCACTGGGGGAAAGGTGGGTGTAGCAGGTGACTCGTGCCCTGGGCCGTGGGGTACCCGGAACCGGGCTTCAGTGCAATGATGGGGGTAGTAGTGGCAACCCGATCCCGTGGCTCAGGGTGGTCAGACCAAATGCTGTGGCAGTCTATTTTTAGAGCTATGAAATGTCCGACTACGCCACCCATGGATTGCGGTCAAGGATGACCGCCGCTGCAAGGCAGACCGCTGAGGCTGGTGTTAGGGTGCAGCACAGGGATAGGACAACTCCCCACGGGAAGAGTATAGCCTCAGGGCAGTGTAAGAGGATGCTGGGGGTCGTGGTGCAGGCGCAGCATAAATAACACAGAGTCCAATGATGCAGTCCAGGGTTTTTACTCACAGTTGTTATCCATGTCACTTCTGTCAGCAATGACTGCCCAAGCCGTGCTGCGTCCACCAGGTGAGGGGCTCGGTCAACCCCCAGGCAATTCAGGAGTATGGCACAGGACCCACTTCTGTCCTTTCTCTGGCCTCTCATGCCCCACCAGTGACCAAACTTCTGTCCAGCTACCGCGGATCTATGCGGGCAAACGTGGGCCCCGTTTCCCGCTATCCTATATGGTGCCTTCCTAGCAGGTTTGGCGGGGGTCGCACCAATAGATGATCACGACCTCCGGTCTTTGGCTGAGGGATGATTTACCTCCACCAACTTGGGAATCCGGTACCCTTATTCTGCCTGACCCTTCACCCGATATCTCATGGGTTCTTAGGGTCCCTTCTGCCTTCTTGTTTCTGGAGCCTTTCTACTCCTCTGTCTCTCCTCTTTCCTTCCTTCTCCTCCTTCACTTCTCCTCTCCGGCCCCGGCCTCTTCTCTAGGCCTGCCTTCTGAGCAGAGCTCCTACAGAGCCTCTGCTCCCTGTCACCTCTCCACTGTACTGAACGAACCCCCTCCTAAGATGGCCCCCACCTTTTATCTGCTTCTCTGTGTCTGAGCTCAGGTGACCTGCACCCAATGAGCTCCTTCCTATGCTCCAGAAACCGTCCCCTTCTGCTCCTACATCACAGGGTTCTCTCCCCCCTCCCCACTCCAGCCAGGGACATGGTCAGTTGTGCCTGCAATAAATGGGAGCACCGTCGAGCTGTCCCCCGGAAAAGGGGTGAGTGTGTGTATGCAGCTAATGAGCCCTGTTCCATACTCCATCCTTACCTGGGAGTGGAATATCACATCTCTGGTTGAGGTGCAATACCCCTGTAGCAACCGAACCCTCGGGGAGCTACACAGGCACTGGGGTAGCCCCACCCTGGTAACATTGGATGGCATTTGTTTCCAGGGGCTGCAGTCCTTTTATAGCCATGTCCTTAAGATGGTCAAAGGTGGCATCTGGATGATCTAACGACCACCAACGCACAGTCCTGCTCTCCTCTGGAGACCTCAGTCCCCGGACAAACTGTTCCTTCAGCATTTTGTTTTCATTTTCGATGCTGGTCGGACTAACCTGTTTCAGAGCCCGCAGGGCCCCTTGTAGACGCCAGGCATAGTCCCGAACATTGTCCTTCGGCTGTTGGGAACAGTTGTAGAACCTCATCCGGAGGTCCACCTCAGTATGATACTCAAAAACAGTCTGTAGCTTTTTAAAGATTGCGGACACTGACTCCTGGTCTGCGGCCGACCATGTTTCCACTTCCCGTTCCGCAGCACCAGTCAGTTGTTCTAATACAACAGCGGCCCTCTGCTTGCCTGTCATAGAGTACATGTCCAAGATACTGCATATCTTCCATTTGAATCCAGACAGGGTATCTGGTTTGCCGTTGTACTGGGGGAACCACTTTGCTCAAGGAATGTACGGTAGAGTTATGGGGATGACAGGAGTTACAGGCGCTGCTGGTGGAGCGGCTGCCTCGGCCTGCCCGGTGTCGGGCGCGGGTTGAACATCAGGGCCGTTAACCGGTATTCCGGCGTCGTGCTGTTCCTCGGACATTCTGACGCCCCCTTAGCGAACCGTGGTCTACCTTCTTTTCTTTTTTTTTTCCGGTAGGCCGCAGCTCCGCAGGTGACGGTCGTTTTCAGGACCTTGCGTTGCTTGTGTCCTACGTCAGAGCGTTCAGCGATGCTCCTTCCAGGACCTGGCGCTTCCTGGTTTGACGTCGAGGCGTGGGGCACGTCCGGGGCTTCGCGCGCTTTTGCAGGTACGCCCCTTAGTTTCCCGCGGTTACGCCCTTCTTCTCGCTCGGTGGCCAAACAATGGCAGCAATCTTCACCACAGTTTAACATACACAGTTTTTAATTAAAGGCGCACAGTACCCGGTGGCAACGGGCATAACACTCCAACGTTGCAGCGGGCACGCGATCCTGTTCGGGGAACCAGGAAAGATGACTAGCCCAGGGGGATGGGGACGACTCGGTACCCGGGCCTTTGCCTGGCCTTGGGGATGTCGCGGTGGTCGGCTCCCGGGCCCGTACCCTGGGGTCAGCTTTTAAAAGGGGATTATTGGTTAACTCTATGAAAGTTCGTGACGCCACCTGTGGTTTCTGGTTAGAATCACCAGCGCTGCGGCAGTCCACTGAGGCCGGTGATAAGGCAGCTCGATGGTATAGCTCCCCACAGGTGGAGCTAGGCCTCAGGGCAGCATACGGAGAGGGGGATGCAGGACAGGCGAGACCCAGCCGGGTCAGAGCAAGAACAGGGACAGACACGATAGTCACTTCAGTACCTTTTACTGATGGTAGTTCAGGCACATCCCGGAGCACTGTAGGGTGAAGGGTGCATATCAGGATCCTCCCCAATGAGCGGGTGTAGGGCCTCCTGTTTCTTGCCTCTGCATAGTAAGTTTCTGACCTGCCTGAAACTAGGCCTAACTTTATCTCTGTCCTGCACCGGCTGACGTTGTGGTAGGGCCTTCTCTTGGAGTGCACGCTCCCAGCTTACGGGGCCTATGTGTCTCCTGGTTCTGTTACGTATCAGCTCTCTGGTGAACCTGGGACCTGTAGTGCTCCAGGGATTCCGGTTATGCCTTACTGGGTCGTAGAGATCCAACTAAGCTCGGACCCGGTGTCCGGTATATGTTTCGGGGTGAGCTGGGTAAGCTCCTCTGCCCCCACTGCTACTCACTTTCCACTCGCCTACGGCCACGCTCGGGTCTTCACTAGGCTACTCACACTAACGGCAGCTTACCGCGCTTCACCGATCTTATGGCGCCAGCACACCTTGAACTCTAACTGAGCTACAACTGAGTTCTCTAAACTAGACTGAGCTCCACTGCAGATTGACCTCTCTCTGTGTCTCACTCTGCAGGAACTGCTGAATCACTGTCCGCCTGGCTCCACCTTCCCTATTTATATCCCTGATGGGCTCCCTCTGCTGGTCTGAGGTGGAAGGTGAAGATGTGTGAATGTTTATGGGGGCCTCTTGTGGAGGATTCCATCAATACACCCTTCTATGATCTGTGGTACCAAGCGCAGCTGGGTGCCACAAATACCTCTCTAAGGGACAGGTACACATGAATTGGCCAATTTATGCGCTAAGATTTCTCATTTATTTCTATTTTCTATAGCAGTAATGCTATTCATATTCCATATTTCATGTTTACATACTTAGCATTGCAGTTTGCTACTTTATTTGTTAATTGTATATGGAGGTAGTTTCTCCTAGTAAGCACCTATTCACACCTATTTCTCGTATTGGAAGTGCCGTCAGTTTTTTCGGTTTACAGAGTCCAGAGTAAGGCCGGTTTCACATGTCCTGATATTTCCAGTATCGGAAAAACCGGTACGGGAGATATCCGTGTCCATGTGCACCTCTGTGGCAACCGTGTGCCGCATCAGGAGCGCACGTTCCGTCACCTGGGAATCAGCAGTACAGTTACCACTGTTCCCAAGCACCGCGTGCTGAATGCTGCCCTCATCATTGTCCCCTGCTGGCGCTGCGATCAGCACAAGCAAGGGACAATGATGAGAGTAGTAGTCTGCTCCCGCTGTGTCCTAGTGTAAAAATAAGAATAAAATTAAAAAATCCTTATACTCACCTGCCTATCAAAGTAAAAGTGAAGTACCCATAGCTCTTTCTTACATTCAAGCATCTGATGCTGATGCTCAGTCTATGGAGTTGGCATCTTAGCTGTTGCTAGGCAACTTCCATAAAAGGTGAGATGTACCTGTAAGATTCCATCACAAGATTCCATCATGACATCACTGCTATTATGACATCATAATTCACAACCACTACTTATACAAGCTTTTACACTTCAGTGTCACTTTGATACCCCGGTGTCATTGTTGTCAGTGTTTAGCTACTTATCTAGTGATATACTGATTGCGCATTTCATTGAAATGTCTGGAATTTCTCCAGACAAACTTCAGGAGTTGGCACTACTCCAGGGGATTCTTACTACCTATTCCCCTAACTTTGTGCTACCACTACCCGATGGCGTCCTCAGCTTCACTTACCGGCTGGTTATGGAGCTTGTACGGGACTGCTTGACCAAATACTACCAAGGTCGTATTACCTCAGAATATCTTCAGCATTTACAGCAGAACATCAGGACATTAGTACAACAGGTAAATAGCAGACAATCTGCACAAATTATTATTATTATTATTATTATGTCTAGTTGGTCTCCCTTACTGTATAGTGGTATTATTGGTAGTAATAAAATTTAGACTTTCTTCAGTGTCAGGCAGGGTCATATTTGTAATAGAGATCCCCACTTTGGGAAGAGGGTGTAGAAGTGCAGCATGAGCCTGTGTGATTCAAATGTCAGGGCTAGATTTCATTCCTAGCCCAGTCCTTGTCCCTTAATAAAGACACTTCATTTAGCACCTTAATCCGGATTTCTTATAAATATGTAATTATGATTTTTATTGTGTATAACAAATATTAATAATTTATCTCAGACCATAGAACTAGCCTCACTGATTAGAAATGTAAAGTACCCACAGTTCTTTCTTACATTCAAGCATCTGGTACTGATGCACAAACTATGGTTTTGCCACCTTAACTATTGCTAGGAAACTTCCTTTTACGGTGAGATGCCCCGTTAAGATTCCATCACAAGATTCCATCACGACATCACTGCTATTATGACATCATAATTCACCACCACTAATTATACAAGTGTTTTTATGCTGTATAAAAAAAATAATAATAATAATAATACAAATCAAATAATAATAATGGAATACAAGTTTATTTACAGAAAATTGTTCTTTAGATCGACACCAATATAATATATAAAATGTACCAAATGTGTAGTAATTGTAGCTGCAGATAGACAGGAGTAAAATGGTGACATAAATGGCCTCCTCCATTCTGCACTTTCTCTCATGATTTTCCTTTTGTATTTATTTCCATCTTTATAGGCTGAAGAAAAAGCCCAAAGTGGAAAATTGGCCTTTTTTAAACAACTGGCCCAAAATGTCCTGAATATACTGGAGAGTCCGGCCCGCTCACTGGAGCACCTGGTAAGGAGCCATCATCTTCTATATCACATGTCCTTGTCCCCTCCAGGCAGGCACAGGATATTTCATGACCGCCTGTCCCTGCGGCTCCATCATCTGTGATGGCAGTCTGTACTCAGCGGTGGGAGTTTGTATTTCTGCCTCTGTTTTGCTCGATCATCACAATCTTCCTTCTTGTAAATGCTGCAATTCTGATAACAGAGATCAGTTGTATATACAAGTACCTTATATATTATTGTTGATTTACTGGAGGGAGTGGCTGTGTATAGTCCGTCCAATACTGAAATTACCAGTAAATCCCATGTTTAGTCCTTCCTATCTATTGTATATGATAATTTAGTATTTGTGAAATGTTATACTAATTGTACATATTATAACCATCAGGAAACATCCGAAGGTGACTCCGAAGAGGGGCAAACCGTGAACATGCCTGACCCTAATATTAGTCAGTTAGAGCTAAAAACTGATCTGATTGAAGGTAAGCCGATCATCTAATATTTTACATTCAAATATCCAGATATTATAGAGAATGGCAGAGAATATGTAGATTTACTCTTCATTCCCTGTAATGGAGAGGGATCATGTAATTCTACTTCATGCCTGTGTGGTCTTCTCGACTCCAAAATGAGGGTCATAGATCCCCAATCATGTAATTGTTCAAAAATACCTTATTTTGAAGACTATAAGATGCACCGGACCATAAGAAGCAGGCGAAATTTTGGAGCGGAAAATAGGAAAAACAATTTTTTAATAAAATGGTGGTGCAACTTATAATCCAATTTTGTGGTAACTTTTCTAGGGGAAAGGCAGCGGAAAGATGGCAGCAGCAGGAGTGGGGCGATGCTGCACTGAAGTCCCCGCACTTCCATGGTTTTCAATCTGGTGGACCTCGGGAAAATCTCAGATTTTAAATCTCGGGAGACAAGATCTCAATCTGCATGCGCCATCTCCAGAATCCATTTTTCCAAAGTCCACCACACTGAAAATCATGGAAGTGTGGAGTCTCCGGCGACATTTTCTGAAAGCCCAGGGACCGCTGCAT
This sequence comes from Phyllobates terribilis, assembly GCF_046119375.1. Taxonomy (NCBI): domain Eukaryota; kingdom Metazoa; phylum Chordata; class Amphibia; order Anura; family Dendrobatidae; genus Phyllobates; species Phyllobates terribilis. The sequence goes on along the minus strand of NW_027362761.1, from coordinate 690,729,862 downwards.
CCTTGCACCGCCGAACACCCCCTCCTCCCAGCCTGGGGCCCACAGCATCGCCCCACTCCTGCCGCCGCCAGCTTCCTGCAGCAGTGACCCTGCCTCCTGGGGCCTCGCTTTACCGCAACCGCCCCCCCCTCAGTAAGCTACGTTTGGATAAGACGCACCCCCATTTTACAGAAAAAAGTGTGTCTTATAACATGAAAAATACGGTAATCAGATCCTGAACAATCGCCCAGTGTATCTATCTCTGGATGTGCCATAAATACTGTATATTTAGTATGTGCAGAATACCAGATATCTAGTTTTTATATCATTTACAGAGATCTTGTCATGTCCTTCATTATATGGATGTGTTATATATTAAGTACTGATATAGACTGATACATGACATCTCTTCATTATTTTATCATTATTTTAGAAATAACTGTGTCGACGGCCAGTACTGATGGTGGAATATGTGAGACACCAGAGATCCACGAATCTGCCAGTGTAAGTATCAGAGGAGACGTCTGTTTATCATCAGATAACGGGGTATGAATTACACATATAATATTATACCCCAGATGACAATGGGATATCTTTGCTTTTATGTAGATCAGATCTATTGTGAGTAATGATGGCATTGTTATTCTGCCTCTTCTGTGTGATGCCCCTTATCATACCCTGCAGTACAGTGATACAGTCATATGAAAAAGTTTGGGCACCCCTATTAATCTTAAGCTTAATGTTTTATAAAAATTGGTGTTTTTGCAACAGCTATTTCAGTTTGATATATGTAATAACTGTTGGACACAATAATGTTTCTGCCTTGAAATGAGGTTTATTGTACTAACAGAAAATGTGCAATCTGCATTCAAACAAAATTTGACAGGTGCATAAGTATGGGCACCTCACCAGAAAAGTGACATTAATATTTAGTAGATCCTCCTTTTGCAAAAATAACAGCCTCTATTCGCTTCCTGTAGCTTTTAATGAGTTCCTGGATCCTGGATGAAGGTATTTTTGACCATTCCTCTTTACAAAACAATTCCAGTTCAGTTAAGTTTGATGGTCGCCGAGCATGGACAGCCCTCTTCAAATGATACCACAGATGTTCAATGATATTCAGGTCTGGGGACTGGGATGGCCATTCCAGAACATTGTAATTGTTCCTCTGCATGAATGCCTGAGTAGATTTGGAGCAGTGTTTTGGATCATTGTCTTGCTGAAAGATCCATCCCCTGCGTAACTTCAACTTTATCACTGATTCTTGAACATTATTGTCAAGAATCTGCTAATACTGAGTGGAATCCATGCGTCCCTCAACTTTAACAAGATTCCCGGTGCCGGCATTGGCCACACAGCCCCAAAGCTTGATGGAACCTCCACCAAATTTTACTGTGGGTAGCAAGTGTTTTTCTTGGAATGCTGTGTTTTTTTGCCACCATGCATAACGCCTTTTTGTATGACCAAACAACTCAATCTTGGTTTCATCAGTCCACAGGACCTTCTTCCAAAAAGAAATTGGCTTCTCCAAATGTGCTTTTGCATACCTCAGCTTACTCTGTTTGCGGCGTGCTTGCAGAAATGGCTTCTTTCGCATCACTCTCCCATACAGCTTCTCCTTGTGCAAAGTGCTTTGTATAGTTGACCGATGCACAGTGACACCATCTGCAGCAAGTTGATGCTGCAGCTCTCTTGAGGTGGTCTGAGGATTGTCCTTGACTGATCTCACCATTCTTCTTCTCTGCCTTTCTGATGTTTTTCTTGGCCTGCCACTTCTGGCCTTAACAAGAACTGTCCCTGTGTTCTTCCATTTCCTTACTATGTTCCTCACAGTGGAAACGGACAGGTTAAATCTCTGAGACCGCTTTTTGTATCCTTCCCCTGAACAACTATGCTGAATAATCTTTGTTTTCAGATCATTTGACAGTTGTTTTGAGGAGCCCATGATGCCACTCTTCAGATGAGATTCAAACAGGAGAACAACTTGCAAGTGGCCACTTTAAGTAGCTTTTCTCATGATTGCATACACCTGGCTATGAAGTTCAAAGCTCAATGAGGTTACAAAACCAAAAAAAGTGCTTTAGTACATCAGTAAAAAGTAGGTAGGAGAATTTAAAACAAGAAAATGATAAGGGTGCCCATACTTATGCACCTGTCAAATTTTGTTTGAATGCAGATTGCACATTTTCTGTTAGTACAATAAACCTCATTTCAAGGCAGAAACATTACTGTGTCCAACAGTTATTACATATATCAAACTGAAATAGCTGTTGCAAAAACACCAATTTTTATAAAACATTAAGCTTAAGATTAATAGGGGTGCCCAAACTTTTTCATATGACTGTATCTATGTATGGGGAATATCCCCTTATAATATAATACTGTCTGTGGAGGTTCCGGCTTGCATCATGTCCTCTACATCTGCTGCAATGTAATCAGCGTGGACATAATATAGAGGAGAAGTTCCTGCATCTGTAGCTTTTATTTTCCTGCAGATTCTATGTCTTAATGTCATTTCTTATTATTTCTAGGCCTTGACCGGATCATTGAACTTGGAGACAAGTCCTAGTAAGACCGACTTTAAACCAATCAAACTGATCAGCAGTGGAGCTTATGGGTGAGCTTTATGCTTGCATAATATACATTTCCTAGTGTTCCTTATGACAATGCTTCTGTCTCTGTGCCCAGCCCGTACAACAGAGAAATGCTCTGAGTCCATACTGTCCACAAGAGATGAGCGGATCAGGCAAAATTCTAATTTGCTTGTTCACGTGGACTTGTGAAAATACGATTCAAGGAGAAATTAATGTCCCTTATTATGCTCTGGGGTCTCACCAGGCCCCAGAACATAATAAGCATAAGAAACATACTTATACTCCCCTTACTGCTCAATTCTCTAGCCCCTCCACTTCTCACCGTCACCCGTCCGGTCCTCACTGCCTCTTCAGTTTGCCACCGCTCACGCTATGCAAGGACTTCAGGCTTTGAGAAGGTCTGAGAGAGTTCTATGCAAGAGCATAAAAAGTCACAACATTGTGACACCGTGACTGTTCTTGCGCTTGTGCATAATCCTCCCAGATCTCATCAATGTTGGAAGTCCCGTCCCAGTATGAGAGGCATTTGGATTTCAGCATTAGCAGCAGAGATTTGAGGATGCGGCAAGGAACAGACGGTTGAGGCGGAGGGGCCGTAGAAGTGAGTATAAAAATTTGTTTATTTTTAAACTTTTTTATGGCCTTTTAAGATTTTGAAAATGGTGACCAACGCTTGACATTTTGCTAAATCCATGAGTAAGCAAATTACAAAAAAACAAAACAAACAAAAAACAAAACGCCATTTTGGTAAATGCAGAATTTTGCAAAATCTGAGTAGAATTTAATTCCACTCAAATGTGTTAGCTCATGTCTACTGGCTACATCTATATGTCATTATTTAGGTCAGTTAGGAAGTGACATAGATGAGGACCTTGCATAGGTCATCATTTATGTTGTGTAACTTGATGGATTTCTACATGGATTTCTAGGGACATCTAGTAGTAACCAGACAATCATGTGATGAGGTTTATAGACAAAATGTTAGTAAGAATTCATTATAAATCATGGATTTTCCTTCTCTCCAGAGCCGTCCACTTAGTGCGACACAAATACACAAGCCAGCTATTCGCTATGAAGAAGCTGGATAAGGAGAACGTGAATATTCCAAGAAGACTTGAACGTGCCTTTCTAGAGAGGGACATCCTAACATTTGCTGATTGTCCCTTTGTGGCCTCCATGTTGTGCTCCTTTCCAACTCCTCATCATCTGTGTATGGTCATGGAGTATGCAGCAGGTAGGTCATATCCATTGTGCCTATATCCAGCCTCAATCTGCTTATCTCTAGCATCTTCTCCATAATCTGAATGTGACCACATGGACGGTTACATGTCCATTCCGCATTTACTATAAGTTATCTGTTACCAAGATGCCAGGAAAATCATTATCTCTGTGAAAGTCTCTGGTGAATGTCCTCACTGAGAATGGCAAAAATATCCACTGAGGATAAAAGGAGGATTTGACTCAATTCTAACAGTTTGTATAGATGAGCATTTCACAGAGTAATGAATAAGAGGCTTGTAGATGAGGCACGGCTCTGTCTTTTTATATTGGGTCACTCTGCTTTATACGCTCTACATTAGGCCTCTTTCACGCGTCAGTATTTCTGGTACGTGAGGTGACAGTTTACCACACGTACTGGAGACACTGACACATGTGCGCACATGTCAGTGTTTCCACGGACCGTGTGTCCATGTGATCCACACGTAGACATGTCTGTTTTTGGCCAGCAGGACGGATCACACAGACCCATTCAAGTCAATGGTTCAGTGTAAACACATACCGCACACGGATGCCATCCGTGTGACATGTGTCGGCGCCTGGGAATTAGCGATAAAGTTAGCGCCGGGTGCTAAATGCTGCCCTCATCATTGTCCCCTGCCGGTGCTGCGATCATAACCAGCAGGGGTTAATGATGAGGGTTGTCTTCTCCCAGTGTATTTCTACCTGTAAAAATAAGAATTAAAAAAAAATACATACCCTCACCTGTCCTAAGTGTCCCCCACTGTAATCCATGAGACCGCTCAGCAGAGGAGCCGGGGAGAATGACTCCTGCAGCGAGCGGCCCCGAAGCTGCGCTGAGCTCAGCGAGCGGTGTCCTGTCACTCACTGAGCTCAGCACAGGTCTGACGTCACTCGCTGCAGGAGTCATTCTCCCCAGCTCCTCTGCTGAGCAGTTGCATGGATTACAGCAGGAGATACTTAGGACAGGTAGGTGAGTATAAGGTTTTTTTTTTATTTTATTCTTATTTTTACAGGTGGAGACACCGGGAGCAGACTACAACTCTCATTATTAACTCCTGCTGGTGCTGATCGCAGTGCCGGCAGGGGAAAATGATGAGCGCAGCGTTCAGTACCCGGCTTTTGGGAATAACGCTAACTGTACACTGATTCCCAAACGCCGGTACGTGTGCTCCTGATGCGGCACACGGACATCTCCGACACAGGTTTTTCCGGTACCAGAAATATCCGAACGTGTGAAACCGGCCTTATACAGTATATAAAGCAAGACCACAAATGAGACTGCTGACACCTTTAACTAATTATATATTTATTTATTGTAAGATACATAGTATATATAGCTCATACTTTTTTGGCCAGAATAGTGTCTTTTTTTGTATGAGTTACCTTGTTATTTTTAAATATTTATTCCACGTGACTAGTAAAGATTCATGCTTTTATATGGGATGTTGCTTCATTGCACTTATTTGTGCAGCTCTTGCACCTTTGTGGTTTTGCTTCATAGACATTTAGTGCAGTCCTAGTTACTATTCGGGTATGCTCCAATGGAGGGTTTTTTGCATTATTATACAGTATATCTCTGTGTATGACATCCTGCCCCAATGTCTCCGCTCATTTCTCCTTCACACTCCTCATGTGTCATATACATTGTAACAAACCCTCTCCTGTCATATTTGCTTTCTGCTGTAGGAGGAGACTGTGGCAGTTTTATGAAGAACTATGGGTGTTTACCTGTCCCCTTGGCTCGTCTGTACATTGCAGAAACGGTTCTAGCTGTGGAATATCTGCACAGCTATGGTGTAATGCACAGAGACCTGAAGCCTGAAAAGTAAGTGACACTTGTAGTATAAGAAAGGGGAAAAAAGATATCGTTTATTATACAATCTATTTGCAACTTGAGGCTGACATCCTCTTTTTTTCACAGCCTCCTGATAACGTCAACTGGTCATATTCAAGTTACAGATTTTGGGCTTTCCAAACTCTGCCTCATGAGACCAACATCAGAGATCTACAAGGCTCCAATTGAGGACATCACCAGAGAGTTCCATGATAAGGAGGTAGGCAGGAACTTGTTCTTTACTCATCTCCTCCATTTCTCCTTCTCTTATACTTTCTCATCTAGAAAACGTTTCCACTGATGTTATTTGTCACAATTATGTTCTCTGATCATTATCTCATTCCTCTGTTTTTTCCAGATTGCTGGCTCCCCTCATTACATAGCCCCAGAAGTTATCTTAAAGGAAGGCTATGGAAGGCCAGCTGACTGGTGGTCAATTGGGATCATCCTATATACATTTCTTGTAGGACGTGTACCATTTTATGGGCCTTCCAAATATGACATTTACAGCCATATTGTCAGGGGTAAGTAAAATAATCTGATTGCTGTGTAATGTCATTGTTATTTGAATACATTAGTTGTGTGATTTAGTTACTTGTGTTAATGCAAAAGATTTTTGTTTTGATAAAATAAATTAAGATGTTTCATTTTCTGTAATATTTGCTTTTTATATGACAGATGACATATATTGGAAACTTACTAATTCGGCTTTTCCAGCCACAGCTCGGGATATCATCATTGAGCTGCTCAGAAAAGATCCAGCACAAAGACTTGGGACAGGTAATGTATATAATACTATTATTAATGACTTATTACACCTTTGTGAACAGAAAATGAATAATGAGGATCAGCACTGAGGTTTTGTTCTCTACCAGCTTGGCCATTCCCCATTCTTCATGCTAAGACTTTCAGTACATCTACTTCACTTCGGCTCTGTTACGTCAACCGTTCAGATTAACGCCCCCTTCACACGTCCGTATAAAATCAGTACTGAAACCATTACCGGAAAAAAACAGTACTAGTGCCATCAGTGTTTTGAATCAGTGTGCCATCAGTGTGCCATCAGTGTTTTTCCGCTACGGCAAAGAAAAAGAAATGATAAAGTATCTCTTATACTTTGTAATGTTAAACAGATACAGCATAAGGAAGGCACACAAATGGCACACGGATGCCATCTGTGTGATGTACGTGTTTTTCAGGGTCCCATAGACTTGTATTGGCCCTTGTCATCTGTGCTGCCACAAAAAAACAGCAGCATAGATGATAATGGGTACGTGTGGCATACGTGAAAGAAAAATGGATGCCACATGTAGTGCAAACACGGATATGTGTAGGAGGCCTAACAAACTTGTCTCTTTGACAATAACTATATCACTATTCATTGTTTTCCTTTTCAAGGAGGAGCAAATGAGATCAAATTTCATCCATTCCTGCGTAACTTAGATTTTGACAACCTTCTAAGTCAGAAGTCGCTGTTCATTGCTGATCTTGAGTCAGAAGAGGATACCATCTACTTTGACAGTAAGTAGAATGAGACATCATCTGCAGAAAGCTGCTGTGTGTCTTGTATTTCATTTTAAGTGAGAATCAGTCCCCACCTTGATTCATGATCAAATGGTGACTGTTCAGGACAAAGTATTATGCTAATAATCTCGATTAACTCTTGTACTTTTCAGCTCGATGTAGCAGACATCAACATATTGATTCAGATGAGGGGGACACAAGTGAAGATAATGACTGGCCGGAAAGCCAAAACTTTCTATCATCTTCGCATAGGCTTTCTAAAGTAAGTATGTGACCAATAAGATCGATACAACCTATAATTAAAATAAAATTGTAAAATATTAAAATATTTTTTTTCCTCTTTGTATTAGCTCTGTTCCATCCATACCAAGATGATGAACAATGAAGAACCCAAGTCACCTCCAGGGTATTCACCAGAAAGTGCAAAACAGTCAGACATGTGAGTAAAGTATTTTTATGGGGTCCAATTCTGATATGTGTTCACAACACCAAATTCAAGACGAGTGTAAGTCGATACTAAATCCAGTATCGATGACCACATGATTGCTGATCACCATGTTTCTGACTTGTGATAACGCTGGTGATGAAAGTTGATAACTATGACCAGCTTTAATTTCCAATTCATTACAGGAAAATAAATATTACTAGTGATTCTCCATTCTTGCTGGTAGAAGAGGGTCTTGAGCACAGCATCCCCTTCATGTTATTCAGATGTCCTAATGGGCTTTGCAGACAGGTGTTGTATCCGTATCTATTGTTTTCACTTGTAATTTATATGTTTTTCTTCTACCAAACAGACAGAAAGATTCTCCCCCCTCTAAGTCTGATGACAACCAGACGCAGAAAGATTCTCCCCCCTCTAAGTCTGATGACAACCAGACGCAGAAAGATTCTCCCCCCTCTAAATCTGATGACAACCAGACGCAGAAAGATTCTCCCCCCTCTAAATCTGATGACAACCAGACGCAGAAAGATTCTCCCCCCTCTAAGTCTGATGACAACCAGACGCAGAAAGATTCTCCCCCCTCTAAGTCTGATGACAACCAGACGCAGAAAGATTCTCCCCCCTCTAAATCTGATGACAACCAGACGCAGAAAGATTCTCCCCCCTCTAAATCTGATGACAACCAGACGTAGAAAGATTCTCCCCCCTCTAAGTCTGATGACAACCAGACGCAGAAAGATTCTCCCCCCTCTAAGTCTGATGATGACAACCAGACGCAGAAAGATTCTCCCCCCTCTAAATCTGATGACAACCAGACACAGAAAGATTCTCCCCCCTCTAAGTCTGATGATGACAACCAGACACAGAAAGATTCTCCCCCCTCTAAGTCTGAGGATGACAACCAGACGCAGAAAGATTCTTCCCCCTCTAAGTCTGATGATGACAACCAGAAACAGAAAGATTCTCCCCCCTCTAAGTCTGATGATGACAACCAGACGCAGAAAGATTCTCCCCCCTCTAAGTCTGATGATGATAAGCAGTGTTTCACTGCTGAAGGCAGACAGTCATCCATATTGTCAGGTATGTATAGCTCTATAGGTCATTCTATTGCAGCCTGTGTCAAAAAGTGTAATGTGAAAACAGCCCAACATTTCATTTTATAAAAATCCTCACTCTTAGGCTGGGTGCCCACGATGCGTTTTTCAAGCGTTTACGCTGCGGAATTTCTACAGCGTAAACACTTGGGAAACGCTTGGTAAACCTTCCCCCATGGTCTCCAATGCAATTCCGCACTTTCAATGCCCATGCTGCGTATTTTTCCGCAGCGTTTATGCTGCGCTCAAAAATTCGCAGCATGTCCATTCATTTTGCGGACACGCAGCGTAATCGCCGCCATTGACTTGCATTACAACGCGCCAATTCCGCAAGACTGCATCTGTACTTGCGTAATTGGCGCCTTCTAATGTGCGGATGGTACCCAAGTCTGGAGGAGAGGAGACTCTCATCCAGACCTGGGTACCATAGAATCTGTAAAGAAAAGAATTTAAAATAAAAAATAAAGCTTATACTCACCTTCCGATGTCCTCCCAGTGTTTTGTCCACGTCGTCCGGTCGCCTGCAATGCTCGCGCTGTTGTGAAGGACCTGCCATGACGTCACTGAGTCATGTGACCCATCACATGACTCAATGACGTCACCGCAGGTCCTTCACACCACCGCGAGCATTGCAAGAGACCGGACACAGCAGAGATGACACCGGGAAGACACCGGAAGGTGAGTATAATCTTTTTTTTTATTTTTTACCATTCTTATTCTTTTTTTTAACTATTACTCGGTCACACTATATAAATCCATGCCAGTTGCATGGATTTATATAGTGTGACCAACTTGTCAAGCACTTTTCCAAGTGATGCTCAAAATCGCTTGGAAAACTTCTTGAAAAAACGCATGCAAAAACGCATGTAAAAATGCTGAAAAAACGCTTCTCTCTGGTAGAAAAAACGCATGTAAATCTGCATGTAAATCTGCATACGTTTTTTTCTGCCAGAGAGAGGCAAAAACACTCTGCATCAAATCTGCTACGTGGGCACATAGCCTTATAGGTTATAATTTTTAATGCATAAGAAGCCATTCAGTCTTCTGCCAAACTGATTCTGAATACTGCACCCATGGCTCCATATAGGCCTATACTGATCCTTATCACCTTAAGAATGCACTGAGGTTTTAGCTAACTTATTTTCAGATATTACTTGCAGGATGCTGCAGTGTTATCATGTTAATAAGGGGACATAGTTCCCTGGCTAGACACCACATATCGGAAAACCTACAGGTTTCATATTAATCAGTTCACAAGGCAATCTAATTCTCAGACCCTCAGATGGTTTTATGTATATATGAGATATTCTCTCTATTATGGTGCAATAATCAATTACTGGGACTACAGGGTACAAGAATAACAGAATTCTATATAAAGATACAAAGCTAATCTTTTAGGAGTTTATAATATACATCTTTTTCTTGTCTTTTTTTATCAGAATCACCAGTTCAGGGGAAAAGAAAATCTGCATCGAAAGATCGACAAAAAACAGAGAAGGTAGAAGAGAGAAGAAGTAGAAGAGGTAAGTGTAACAATAAGCTCCATGTTGCATGATGTCAGTCAGTGAGAAGGAGTCATGTGGAGCAGATATTATCCGTAGGATTACTGACAATGACCCCGTACCTCTGTATGGATACGACTCCTCTATCATCCTGTCACAGTGACACTACAGTAGTATCCTCTAATACATACATGTCAAACTCTGGCCCGTGGACCAAACCAGGCCCGCAGGGTGGTTATATTTGACCCGCGACAACAGAACCACCACCACTATTTGGGCCATTATTCTGTATGGAGGACAATGTGGGGCCCATTATACTGTACGGAGGACTACGTGGGGCCATTATTCTGTATGTAGGATTATGTGGGGTCCAAGTTTTTCATTTTGGCCCTCTGTGTGTTTGAGTGTGACATCCCTGCTCTAATATGTAGTCCCATTACTTACATTAGTTATGTCTCTTTGTCTCCTCTCACAGGTTCCACCTTCCGCCGGCTGATATCATCTTGCCGGCGTGGATTATCCAGGGTTGCTCGCTCCATCAGACAAAGCTGCATATTTGCTCCCTGTCATCGGAGCAACACAAACATCTCAATGTGAAAAACCCTTCATGTCTAGTGCCTAGTACAGCATGTCCACTATTAAAGATGCACCTGTGTGGAAGGACTTGTACCATCTACCTGTGGCCTTCTGACCAGCAAGTAACATCTGCAGAAGAAGGCCCTCCAAGAACATCTCTTCATCCTTCCATGTAATTCTTAATAAAAAAAAACTAAAAAGAATCATTTCAAATTGATTAATGTCCCTTTGCATTTAATGAAATACTACTGACATTTATGGCATATCTGTACTAAACATCATATATGTCTGATGAGAGAATATCGTTTCCATGTTTCATGTTAATCCTCTAATCCTCAGCCAAAAGTGGAAGAGAAGACCAGTGATTCTGTTACATCTACGAATGACAGTCAATCCAGGGAAAAACACCTTCTGATCCATACATTTTAGAGCCACTCTGATCCTTTTACCTTCATGTGGCTCTACTTAAGTTTTATGTATAAGAACCAGTTGGATTCAGTACTGGGCATCCTGGGGGTCCCAGCAGGCACATCCCAATTGTTCAAATAAAAAAGACATACTGTATTATAGTGTGATATATATATATATATATATATATATATATATATATACACTGTGTGCAGAATTATTAGGCAAATGAGTATTTTGATCACATGATACTTTTTATACATGTTGTCCTACTCCAAGCTGCATAGTCTTGAGAGCCAACTACCAATTAAGTAAATCTGGTGATGTGCATCTCTGTAATGAGGAGGGGTGTTGACTAATGACATCAACACCCTATATAAGGTGTGCTTAATTATTAGGCAACTTCCTTTCCTTTGGCAAAATGGGTCAGAAGAGAGATTTGACGGTCTCTGAAAAGTGCAAAATTGTGAGATGTCTTGCAGAGGGATGCAGCAGTCTTGAAATTTCCAAACTTTTAAAGCGTGATCACCGAACAATCAAGCGTTTCATGGCAAATAGTCAACAGGGTCGCAAGAAGCGTGTTGGCCAAAAAAGGCGCAAAATAACTGCCCATGAATTGAGGAAAATCAAGCGTGAAGCTGCCAAGATGCCATTCACCACCAGTTTTTCCATATTTCAGAGCTGCAATGCTACTGGAGTATCAAAAAGCACAAGGTGTGCGATACTCAGGGACATGGCCAAGGTAAGGAAGGCTGAAAAACGACCACCTGTGAACAAGAAGCATAAGATAAAACTTCAAGAATGGGCCAAGAAATATCTTAAGACTGATTTTTCAAAGGTTTTATGGACTGATGAAATGAGAGTGACTCTTGATGGGCCAGATGGATGGGCCAGAGGCTGGATCAGTAAACGGCAGAGAGCTCCACTCCGACTCAGACGCCAGCAAGGTGGAAGTGAGGTACTGGTATGGGCTGGTATCATCAAAGATGAACTTGTGGGACCTTTTCGGGTTGAGGATGAAGTGAAGCTCAACTCCCAGACCTACTGCCAGTTTCTGGAAGACAACTTCTTCAAGAAGTGGTACAGGAAGAAGTTGGTATCGTTCAAGAAAAACATGATTTTCATGCAGGACAACTCTCCATCACATGCATCCAACTACTCCACAGCGTGGCTGGCCAGTAAAGGTCTAAAAGAAGAAAAAACAATGACATGGGCCCCTTGATCACCTGATCTGAACCCCATAGAGAACCTGTGGTCCATCATAAAATGTGAGATCTACAGGGAGGAAAAACAGTACACCTCTCGGAACAGTGTCTGGGAGGCTGTGGTGGCTGCTGCACGCAATGTTGATCGAAAACAGATCAAGCAACTGACAGAATCTATGGATGGAAGGCTGTTGAGTGTCATCATAAAGAAAGGTGGCTATATTGATCACTAATTTTTTGGGTTTTTGTCTTTGCATGTCAGAAATGTTTATTTCTATATTTTGTGCACTGATATTGGTTTACCTGGTGAAAATAAACAAGTGAGATGGGATTATATTTGGTTTTTATTAAGTTGTCTAATAATTCTGCACAGTAATAGTTACCTGCACAAACAAATATCCTCCTAAGATAGCCAAATCTTAAAAAAAACACTCCAACTTCCAAAAATATTAAGCTTGGATATTTATGAGTCTTTTGGGTTGATTGAGAACATAGTTGTTGATCAACAATAAAAATAATCCTCTAAAATACAATTTGCCTAATAATTCTGCACACCGTGTATATCTATATATAATAGTCTTATCCCGTCTGTCTGTTGGGGAAATCCCGCGTCGCTGATTGGTCCAGCAGCGGCCAATCAGCGACGTGGGATTTCAGAAAAAAGATGGCGGCCGTTAGCGGCTCATCTGCGGGACGGAGCTCAGCGGCGATGCAGCCGGGAGATGACCGGCGCGAGGCTCTCATCTCCCGGCCGCTAGCAGCAGAAGGACCCCGACCGGCGAGCAGCCGCTCATCTCCCGGCTTCTCGCAGCGGAAGTAGCCGCACACGCAGGGGTGCTGACCTCCATGCGGCTAGGGTGTCAAGGGAGGACTGGGGAGCGGCGCTGCGGGTCGGGATACTTCTGCTGCGAGAAGCCGCTCATCTCCCGGCTTCTCGCAGCGGAAGTAGCCGCACAGTGCAGCGGCGCTCCCCGGTCCTCACCAATACGATTCTGCTCCCCGGTCCTCACCAATACGATTCGCTGATTGGTCGCGGTCTCTGGCCGCGACCAATCAGTGATCTTGGCGCAAAAGTTAAACACTGCTGTGCTGATTGGTCGCGGCCGCTGCCCGCAACCAATCAGCGATTTTGGCGCCAAATTTAAACAACGCTCTGGCGCCAAATTTAAACAAAGCTCTGCTGATTGGTCGCGGCCGCCAGCCGACCGCGACCAATCAGTGAGATTGGCGCCAAATTTAAACACCGCTCTGCTGATTGCGCCCAGTCAGCCGCATACATATTCTAGAATACCCAATGCGTTAGAATTGGGACACCATCTAGTATATATATAAATATATTCACTTGTGGAAAACCCTTTTAACAAGGGCTGTGGTGTCAGTAAGTCAAATTTCCAACTATAATAATTACTAATAACAAATATACTGCAACAAATAATAGTAAATATTCAGCAATTTATGCATGAAAATAATTTATAATATACAATATTAACAATATATAAGTATTTACATTTTTTTCTACCTGCAGTTGGAGTTGGTACGTTCTTCTGATACTAACTCCACAGCTCGGCTTTTCCTTCTTTTCTGCTCCTCTAACATAAAAGTACAGCAATTAATTACGACAAGTTAATCATTTAAATGCTGCTGTCAATCTCTGACAGCAGCACGTATATGTAACCCATGCCACTGCTTCCATTTGCCAGCTCCCATCTGTGCCCTGTGACATGATCTCGGGGGCTGATGGGTCACTAGGACAGTGAGGGCCCTGTGCCCGCTGTCTTGGTGCTCCTCTGGAGCTCATCTATATGCTGAGCTTCAAAGGAGACAGAGATTTAGGCTACCGCCCCACTATCAGTATTTGGTCCAATTTCACCACAAATGGATTTTTTTCCCCATTTTTAGTACATTGAATAGTAAAATGAATCATTCAAAACTACAAGAAACCCCAAAGTCATGCCAGTTTCCATGGCCCAGAAGATTCTCTGAAGGAAGAGTGTCATTGGGTGACTGCTTCTTTGGTAAATACCATAAACATTAGCACTTAAAAAGGTCCATATGTCTGGAACCGTATAGATGATTTTGAAAGAAACAAAAAAAAGCTCAGTGATAAGAAACAGATGATGGTTATTAACGGAACACACTAACTGGGTCACATTTAAAAGTGGTGTACCCCAGGAGTCAGTATTGGGACTTCTATTTAATACATTTATTAATGACCTTTTGGGGGGTATACAGAGTAAAATTTCAATATTTTCAGATGATCGTAAACTCTGCAAGGTTATCAGTACATAGGAGGATAATGTAATATTACAGAGGGATTTATGTAAGCTTGAGGTTTGGGCTGAAAAATGGCAATTGAAGTTTAATGTAGATAAATGTTCTTGCTTGGGACAAATTACAATGTACAATTATGTACTAAACACTGGGAAAACCATCACTGGAAAAGACTTGGGTGTATGGGTGCACAGCAAACTCAACTTTAATAACCAGTGCTAGGCCGCTGCTGCCAAGGCAAATAGAACCATGGAAGCATTAAAAGAGGCATAGATGCTTATGATAAGAACATAGTTGTGTCTGTATACAAGTCACTAATTCAGCCACATTTAGAATACTGTGTATAATTTTGGTCTTTGGTGTATAAGACGGACATAGTTGAACTAGGACGTATGCAGACAAATGCAACCAAGGTTATTAAGGGAATTGGTGCACTGCAATTCCAAGACAGGTTATCAAAGTTAGGGTTATTCAGTTTGGAATAATGAAGGTTTAAGGGCGATCTTATTACAATGTACAAATATAAGAAGAAACAGTATAGAGATCTTATTAAGGAACTTTTTACATATAGACCTTCAACGATGACAAGGAGGCACCCTCTCCTACTAGAAGAAAGATGGTTTCTCAGTCATCATAGATGGCGATTCTTTACTTTAAGAATAGTGAAATTACGGGACTTTCGGGAACATAAACATCACAGTAAAAGATAATGCCTTACCAACACCAGGTCAGATTACCAGTGCACTGCAGGATGCAGCAAGCCTCCATGATAAAGGCGGGGGCAGCACATGTGCAAAATACTGATGCCGACAGCCACTCACTAACCTACCAATTCTTGGAGGGGGTGGCTGTGTAGTATTATGCATGCACACCGATGGAGTTGCGAGCTTGCGTATTTTGGCCAAAATATCGTCCAATACGTCATGTGGTGTACTTATCTTATATACTATTTTTCATCTTTTTTGCACATCTTTTTGCAGGATGCAGCCAGGCCTCTTTAGTGTTGGCTGGGTGAATTGGGGCGTCTGTCCTGTGGGGGTGCATGTATATAGTTCTGGGCAACCCGCCTGATCTAATACTATGGGCGTCATCAATACGCTGCAAGCAAGACATCAATAGGCTGCAAGCCAGACACTGTGTATCACACATATCTGTGTGACTGGCGCCCTATGCAGACTCCATCGGTGTGCATGTATAATACTACACAGCCACCCCCTCCAAGAATTGGTAGGTTAGTGAGTGGCTGTCTGCATCAGTATTTTGCACATGTGCTGCCCCCGCCTTTATCATGGAGGCTTGCTGCATCCTGCAGTGCATTGGTAATCTGACCTGGTGTTGGTAAGGCATTATCTTTTACTGTGATGTTTTTTTAAATTATGTCCAATGTTCATCATTTTTAATATTCAGACTTTCGGGAACATCATATTGTAATTGTTGATTTACTAAACAAGTTCAAGTATGGCCCGGATGCTTTTGTTGAAAAATATATTACAGGTTAATGGAACTAGATTCTGTGATAGGACGTTCATCCAGGGAACTAGTCTAATTGCCATTAGTGGAGTTGGGAAGGATTTTTTCGTTAATATGGGGCAATTAGCATCTGCCTCATGGGTCTTTTGCCTTCCTTTGTATCAACATGTTAGGTTATAGGTAGAACACAATGGATGTGTCTTCTTTCAATGTACTGTGTGGGGAAATGTATTGTCAGGGGGCATCATACTGTACATCATGCTGTATGCAATAGGACTGTGGGGGCATCATATTGAGTGTGATAGCCACTGTGGGGCCATGAAAGTGGTATCATACTGTGTGTAGGCATATATGAGGAATTGGACTAGATTAGAATACTGGCATTCAAGAAAGAATGTCACACCGATTGTACTCCCGGGATTATGGTGTGCTGTGGAATAATATATGGTAGCAGGACCCCTCTAGTCTTCATTCCAGGTATACTAACTGCTCAGTGTTACATTGATTTGGTCGTGGAACCAGTGATATGGACATTTCTTAAACGTGCCTCAGTAACTATTTTTCAACATGGAAATGTTAAGCTACATGTTGCAGGTGCTACTGTGAGCAGCATGCTTGACTTAAACATGATACCATGGCCAGAAGCATCTCCGGATTTGACTCCCATTAAGCACTTCATTGGTCGAGCATTGCAAAAGGAGTTGCCGTCAGCAGATCTTGATGATTTGTGTGCCCAAGTGCATTCATTATGGCAGAACAGTCCTCATGCAACCATTAACCCCTTCACCCTGAAACCTGTTTTCACTTTCCTGACCAGGCCAAGTTTTTTAATTCTAACCAGAGTCACTTTATGAGTTAACAGGCTATCCCAGCATGTGTCACAGCTGTCTAACAGATGTGACACATACAGCCGCGGGGGCTGTTACTGAAATGCCGAGCATGCCGAAACTACTATGCGAGTACCGAGTGTGCTCTTTTAAAGGGTTAAACGAGCATGCTCACTCATCACTACTAGTGTTGAGCGAGTATGTTCTATTAACCCTTTCGCCGAGTATGCTCTGGCCAAGCTCCGAGTATTTACAGCTGCTCGGTGATATGGTTGAATCGCTCCCGTGTGCATGATTTGCAACTGTTTGACAGTTTTATTACAAGTGAGGAATGTCTATTTTTTACACATTCCTCACATGTAGTAAAACTGTCAAACAGTTGCAAATCATGCACACGGGATCGATTCAACCATAATACTGAGCAGCTGTAAATACTCGCTCGGCCCGAGCATACTCGGACAGAACATACTCGCTCAACCCTAATCACTACCCATATATGGGGCAAAACTACTGTTCAGGTGGACGGCAGGGGTCGAAAGGGAAGGAGCTCCATTCCAGAATGTAAAATTTGCTGGAATAATTAGCGGATGCCAAACTTTTCCACAAGTGACACCATTTTGGAAACTAGACCCCTCAGGGAACTTATCTAGATGGGTGGTGCGCTCATATGTAGGTGCTTCACATACGTTTATAACATTGAGCCGTGAAAATAAAAAAATGAAAAAAAAAAAAAATCAAATTTTTCCCGTAAGAATGTTCTTTAGCCCCAAATTTTGCATTTTCACAAGGGTAACAGGAGAAAATAGACACCAAAATTTGTTGTGCAATTTATCCTGAGTACGCAGATACCCCATATGTGGTCGAAAACTACTTTTGAGGCATAATGCAAAGCTCAGAAGGGAAGAAGTGCCATATTGGAGTTCAGATTTTGCTGGACTGCTTTGAGGGTGCTGTGTCACATTGGCTAAGGTGCCAGATCAACCGAATCCTTCATAAGTGATCCCAGTTTACAAACTACACCTCTCAATGAATTCATCTAGGGGTGTAGTTGTAACACCCTGCGGCTGCAGGCTGTCACAGAACTCCTGGGTATTGCACAGATGGATTCTCCCCAGTGGCTTCCATTCATGCAGACACCTCCACCCAAGTCCACTAGATGGAGCCCTGTCAGGTATATATATACTTGGGGGTGGAGTTCAGGAAGTCAGTCAGTGGGAAGCAGTGAGTGTGACACGATGCTGCAGCACCAGCCAAGCTGAAGTCTGTGTGGCTGAAAGCCAGGCTAGGCCCAAGCTGCGGGCAAGTCTGGTCAGTGAGAGCCTAGAGTGGGCTAGAAGGCAAGGAGAAGAGAAGAGCCATGAGGGACAGAGGAAGCACAGAGGGTTCGTCCCCTGATGCCAGCCGGGCACCGGGCCCGAGCCTATTGGGACCTCTATGCCCAGTAGGGAATCCGGCATACTGAGGAGGATTTCAGATCCCTCAGTCCACCCGTGAATACCGCACATTCAGAGGACTAGGTACCACAAAGGTCCCAGCGTCCAGGGATCGTGGTAACCAGTGGGAAAGCCCTCGCCACCAAGCAAGACGGGTGAGAGAAACATCAAGGGAGATAGACCCTGTCCCAGGCAGGTCAGAAGCTCCAGGGAGGGAGACAGGAAGATACAGAAAGGAGGCCTTACACCCGCTCACTGAGGGGCAAGTCTAGAAGTGCACACCACCTACAAGTACCCCGGATCATACCTGCCTACCATCTACAGTAAAGGTACTGAAACTAGCCCCGGTGTGTGTGTCTGTTCTTCCTCTGACCCGGCTGGGTCCCCTCTCTCCTGCATCCCTTCACACCACCCTGCCCCGGGGACCACTCCGCCTGTGGGGAGCAGAAACACCTCGGCTGCCGTCCCAACACCCCCGGAGGTCTGAAGCAGCGCTGGTAATCATTACCAGGTACCACAGGTTTGCGTCACGAACTGTTTATTTTATCCAAGTTCCAATCCCCTTTTTCAAGAGTGACCCCAGGGTACGGGCCCGGGAGCCGACCACCGCGACACCCCCAAACCAGGCAAAGGCTCCGGGTACTGAGTCGACCCCATCCCCTGGACGCGACATGGTGATCATATTGACACCACGGGTGTGTCACAGAATTTTATACTTTTATACCATTGGGCAGTGAAGAAAAAATAATTACATTTTTACCACCAAAATTTAGTTTTAGCCCCAGATTTTACATTTTCATACTGGGAAATGGGTAAAAATGGCACCAAAATTTTTTCTCCAATTTCTGCTGTGGCTGTGCAGTACTGCTTAGCTATACGGTGAGGCTCCAGAGGGACAGAGAGCTTTTTGCCTCCTGGAGCGCAGATTTTCCTACAACAGTTTGCAGATTCCATATACAGAGCCCCTATGTTATGATCTGCTACAGGGACTAAGGAAAGACAGGAGATCTGTCCCTACAATAGAACTAAACTAGATCCCTACGATGTAACGGGGAACCTGATCCTGCGATCAGACCCGCTAAAGTCCTCGGCTAGTCTGTACGAAGACCTATAGATGTGAGGGAGGGATCCCTACAAGAACTAGGGACTGGGATAAGTTGGACACCTCCTAGCAGAAATAGTAGCAGTCAAAGACAAACACACAACAAAAAGCATAGAGGTCAGAAGACCTAGCAAAACTAACAGAGAACGGCAACAGAGCACCAAGCTAGCTCAAGAGTAGTAAATACAATGAAGTCCAGCAAGGCCAGGAGAGCGGAGCCGGATTAAATAGGCAAAAAAAGGCATGAGACCAGCAAGATAGAAAAAACCTAACAGGAGAGTTCTAACAGTACCCCCTCTTCTAAGAGGATCCTCCGGATCCCCTAGGCCCAGGCTTACCAGGAAACCTCCTGTGAAACGCTCTGACAAGTCTGGAAGCAGAAACATCATCCGCCCTCACCCATGAGTTATCCTCAGGTCCGAAACCCTTCCAAGCGACGAGATACTGCAAACTCCCTCTATACCGTCTAGAATTTAGGATGCGGGAAATTTCATATTCCCCGTCCTCCACCACCGGAGGAACAGTGGCAGAGGCGTCACCATCCGACACATCAGCTTTTTTCAACAGAGAAACATGAAACACCGGGTTAATCTTCCAGGACGTAGGAACCTCCAACCTAACAGCAGATTGGTTAACTATCTGAAGCACCTTAAAGGGCCCTACGAACTTAGGACCCAATTTTTTAGAAGGAATCCTCAATCGCAGATTCTTAGAGGACAACCAAACCATGTCACCAACAGCAAACAAAACCTCTTGCCGTTTCCTATCAAAGTACCTCTTAGATTTTTTGTTAGCCTCCTGAAGATTACCACGTACATCCGTCCAAACTCTCTCCAAATCACCGGAAAAACTCTCCTCCTCAGGCACAGCCGAAACCAATTTGGAGAATGACCCAAAAGACGGATGTCTCCCAGAACAACAAAAAAAAGGCGAACACCCAGCAGAAGAGGATGTATGGTTGTTAAGAGCAAATTCAGCAAGAGGTAGAAACTCAGACCACCCCTCTTGATTGTCTGCCACAAAACAACGCAAGAACTGCTCAACATCCTGGTTCTTCCTTTCTGTCTGGCCATTAGACTCAGGATGATATCCGGATGAAAACGACAAATGAACTCCCAACCTGTCACAAAAGGCACGCCAAAAACGAGCCACGAACTGAGGTCCCCTATCAGAAACAATGTCAGTGGGAACACCATGTAGTCTGACAATTTCCTTGACAAAGGCCTTAGCGAGTGTCTTAGCGCAAGGCAGTTTGATGAAGGGAACCAAGTGACACATCTTGCTAAAACGGTCCACGACCACCCAGATGACCGTGAAACCTTCAGAGGGGGGAAGGTCAGTAATAAAGTCCATAGCCAGATGTGTCCAAGGTGCACTAGGAACCTCCAGAGGGCAAAGCAACCCCGCAGCAGGAGCATGCGAAGACTTGGATCTAGCACACACAGTACATTGGCGCACCCACTTAATGACTTCCTTCTGCCATCCAGGCCACCAAAAACTGCGATCCACAAGTCTCTTGGTCTCAGAAATTCCTGGATGACCTGCCAACCGAGACTCATGACACTCAACAAACAAATCTCTCCTAAAGGTCCTAGGCACAAACAACCTCCCATGGGGAGTGTTAGATGGGGCATTCTCCTGAGCTTTAAGAATCTCATCCTCCAAAACGGAGTCCAAAGCAGCAATCACAACACCTTCTTGTAAAATGCTCTCCTCTTCCTCCTCAACACCGACCATGGGAGAAAAGCTGCGAGACAAAGCATCCGCTTTAACATTCTTGGTACCCGGGATGTAAGTAACGGAAAAATTAAACCGCGAGAAAAAAAGTGCCCACCTAGCCTGACGGGCATTCAAGCGCTTGGCAGCATCAAGATAGATCAGATTTTTATGATCAGTGAAAACCTGAATGGGAAATTCAGCACCTTCCAAGAGGTGACGCCAGTGTTCAAATGCGAGTTTAATCGCCAGCAATTCCCAATTACCAATATCGTAATTAAGTTCAGTCTCAGAAAATTTTTTTGAAAAAAAGGCACAGGGATGTACTCCATCCTTGTTTTCCTGAGACAACACCGCACCGACCGCCACCGAAGAAGCATCAACCTCAACCAAAAACGGCTTAGTCACATCAGGCTGCATAAGGATGGGAGCAGAGGTGAACCTCTCCTTTAGAAACACAAAAGCTTCAATGGCCTCAGAAGTCCACAGAACCGCATTAGCACCTTTCCTGGTGAGATCGGTCAGCGGTTTGACAATAATAGAATTTTTTTTTATGAATTTTCTGTAATAATTGGCGAAACCCAAAAACCTCTGTATCGATTTCAAACCAATAGGCCTAGGCCATTCCTGCACAGCTTGAACTTTAACTGGGTCCATCTCAAAACCTTCACTGGAGATAATGTAGCCCAAAAAACTAATTCTCTGTACAGCGAACTCACATTTCTCCAGCTTAGCAAAAAGCGAATTGTCCATTAATAACTGTAATACCTCACGTACGCTCCGCCAATGAGACTCCAGATCAGGCGAATAAATCAGAATGTCATCCAAATACACAACCACATTTTTGCCGATTTAAAGGTCTAAGGATGTCATTAATAAGATTCTGAAAAAATGCTGGAGCATTGGTAAGACCAAAAGGCAGATTCTCAAAATGACCCACAGGAGTGTTAAAAGCAGTCTTCCATTCATCACCCTCCTTCATGCGCAACAAATTGTATGCCCCCCGGAGATCAATTTTAGAGAACCACTTGGCCCCCACTAACTGGTTAAATAAATCAGGAATCAATGGCAGTGGGTAAGGATTGCGTACAGTAATTTTATTAATCTCACGAAAGTCCAGACAAGGACGTAAACCGCCATCTTTTTTTTTACAAAAAAAAATCCAACAGCCACCGGAGACTTGAAAGGCCTAATGTGACCGGCGGCCAAGCTTATCTGTATGTATTCCTCCAAAGCCTTTCTCTCAGGAATAGTAAGATTAAATAAACGACTTTTAGGAAGAGTCGCTCCAGGGACAAATTCAATGGTACAATCATAGTCTCTATGGGGAGGCAAAATTTGTGACTCCTCCTCAGAAAAAACTCTCCAAAAATCCTGAATAGGTACAGGTAATTCCCCTTTTTCCACCGCAGCAATACGTCCGTTACAACACTTGTCATAACACTTAGGGCTCCAGGACTTAATTTCATTGGTAGACCAATCCAGTACAGGATTGTGCAATTTTAACCAGGGTAACCCCAATATTACTGGAGAAGGCAAATTATCCAATACCACCAAATCCAAATTCTCTTGATGAATACCATTAAAAGTGAGGGGAAATTCACAGACCTTATAAGTAACACTCTTCAAGGGAGAGCCATCAACAGAAACCACAGCAATAGGGGATGACAAAGTTTTAGGTTCTAATCTAAGTTTTTCCAAGAATCCCCCATCAATCACATTCAGAGTAGAACCACAATCCACAAATACCCGAAATTCAATTAATTCATCCTGAGCAGCAGTAGTGGCAGATAGGAATACTCCCTTAGAATTTAAACAGGCAATACGTGCATGACTGACCATTTTTTTTTCTTTCTTCATACGAAGCTCACAGTTCTTAATAAAATGACCAGAATTTCCGCAATAGAAGCACAAGCCTTCAGAAAGCCTGCGGTCTTTTTCCTGAGAGCGGGGTGCCATCGCCCCAATCTCCATCGGCTCTCCATTGTCAGCACAGACCCTCTCAGGACTCGGAGCTGACATAGCAGAGGATTTGCTCTCATTAACCCTTGCACGCAGTCTCCTGTCCACCCGTATAGCTAATTGCATTGCCTCCTGCAAGTTTCCAGGTGTGGGATAAGCAATCAGTAAATCCTTAACCCTTTCACCTAGCCCTGCAAGAAACAAGCTTTTCAAAGCTGAATCGTTCCACCCCACCTGGGCAGACCACCGACGGAAGTGAGAACAATATTTTTCCACATTACCTGAACCCTGCCTCAAACGTCTCAATTCAGACTCAGCAGATGAGACATGATCAGGATCATCATACAACAAACCCAAAGCAGAAAAAAAACTATCCACTGATCTAAAGCACGGATCACTAGGTTGGAGAGAGAAGGCCCATCCCTGAGGATCTTTGCGCAAAAGTGACATTATGAACCCTATGCGCTGTGATTCATCACCAGAGGATCCGGGTCTCAAATGAAAATACAATAAACAAGCATTTTTAAAAGAAAAAAAATCTTGTTGTTCACCAAAAAATAAATCAGACAGACGTACCTTTGGTTCCACAAAATGTGCTCCAGAACAGCTACTCACGTGTTGTTGGAGCTTGGCCACCTCCAGAGAGAGTCCCTGCAAGCGTTGAGCCAAATCTTGAACTGAGACCATGATGGAAAACTGGAGGTCTTTCCTTAGAGAAAATTTTTTTTTTTTTTTTTCTTTTAGGGCTGGACTTACTGTTATGATCTGCTACAGGGACTAAGGAAAGACAGGAGATCTGTCCCTACAATAGAACTAAACTAGATCCCTACGATGTAACGGGGAACCTGATCCTGCGATCAGACCCGCTAAAGTCCTCGGCTAGTCTGTACGAAGACCTATAGATGTGAGGGAGGGATCCCTACAAGAACTAGGGACTGGGATAAGTTGGACACCTCCTAGCAGAAATAGTAGCAGTCAAAGACAAACACACAACAAAAAGCATAGAGGTCAGAAGACCTAGCAAAACTAACAGAGAACGGCAACAGAGCACCAAGCTAGCTCAAGAGTAGTAAATACAATGAAGCGAAGCAAGGCCAGGAGGGCGGAGCCGGATTAAATAAGCAAAAAAGGTCATGAGACCAGCAAGATAGAAAAAACCTAACAGGAGAGTTCTAACACCCTAAGTGCTAGAAGAGCAGAATCCCCCCTCAAGTGACCCCATTTTGTAAATTACACCCCTTTGTGAATTCTTCTACAGGTATAGTGATGATTTTGACTCCATGGGTGTTTTTCAGAAACAAGCAGCAGTGAATGTTGCTAAGTGAAGATTGCAAACTCCCATTGTAGTGACCAGTACGTTGTGCCCAGCTTGTGCTTCTGGAGACATGCACCTGTAAATTAGGCGGGCTCTCATCGCTACAGAAATGCTAAACATGTGGACGCTAACTGCGGTTCAGGCACACTCTGGAGCTCAGAAGGGAGGCGGCATTTGGATTTGGGAGCGCAGAATTTGCTGGATTTCTTTTGGACAGCTAGTAGCCATTTCATTTTTCTAGAGCCTTTGTGCTACCAGTAACGTAGAAGCCCCCTATATATTCGTTAACAGATGACAGACCTGATTGGAGACTTGCTTTTTTTGCGAATGTAGTTGAAGCTTTTATTGGCAACATTTTATATAACATTTTGGATCACATTTATCCAGCGTTCTACGCTGAGCACTTATATCAACGTTTCCATGTAAATCTCCGAGTGACATGATTCAGATGAAACCCCAGAGGGATCCATTCACTATAATGAGGCAGCAGACTCATTCTGGACTCTATGTGACCTCTGTTCAGCGTCGCCCTTCTTTCCAGAAGTGCACAAAACTGTGGCCGACGGGACTTTTATGCACGCCTAATAAAAATACAGACCCCTCCAAATCATAGGGGTCTCCATCTGCCTCATTATAGGGAATCTTCCGCTGGAGGTTCCGTCTGAATCATGTATTTCAGAGATTTACACAGAAAACCGGTGTAAGCGCTCAGCGCAGAGCTCAGGATAAATGTGAGCTGAGCCTTACTGCGATCTTTGGGAGGCAGAATTTAAAAATCAACAGCAGGTGAAGAATTCGTTTTTGTAACATCCCTGGTGGCATGCTTGCATAGTGCACCACCTCCCACTATGCAAGACCGCAATCTTACCTGTCTGTCCAGTCTGCTATTCCTGCTCCATGCTGTGTGCATATCCCTTGACTGACTGCTTAGGGCGGCGGCCCAGTTACTTCCTGATTCTTATAGCTGCTGTGGGCGGACCCCTAATGCGTCTCCAGCCTATTGCTGTGAGTCACTGGATATTTAAACCCCCTCCACCCAGTAGGAGGTGCCTGAGCAACACCTTCACTCAGTTTGTCTTTGCAACTGTATTGCCAGGTCCTGTCCTGTTACCTCTGACTTCTAGTCTATTTCTGCCTCTCTGGGGGCTGCATTCCCAGACCTGTTACCTGTGACTTCTAGTCTGTTTCCGCCTCTCTGGGGGCTGCATTCCCAGACCTGTTATCTGTGTCTTCTAGCCTGTTTCCGCCTCTCTGGGGGCCGTATACCCAGACTTGCTCCTGTATCTCGTTGCAGTGTCAGTTCCTGTCTGAACACTCTCCTAGCCTGTGTGTCCACCATTCTTGGGGCAGTATACCCGACTCGCTCCTGTATCTTGTTGTAGTGTCAGTTCCTGTCTGAACACTCTCCTAGCCTGTTTGTCTCTGTGTCCGTACCTTCCCTTTTCCTGCAGTCTCTGAACCTGCACCTAACTCCTTCTCGTTGTCTCTGTACTTCTGTTGTGAGTTTAGTGTCCACTCACTACTTCATTGCAAGTACCTTGTGTGTATCTGGTTCTGCTTGTCCCTTCCAGTCTGTTCAGTGTGAACAGAGCCCTGTCCCCTCTGCTCTGACTTGTTCACAGCTCCAGCGGTTTCGCTCTGCTCTGCCTTGCTCACCGCTCCGGCGCTTCCTTCCTGCTCTGCCTTGCTTACCGCTCCGGTGGTTCCTCTCTGCTCTGCCTTGTCCACCGCTCCGGCGGTTTCGCCTTGCTCTGCCTTGCTCACCACTCCGGCGGTTCCTCTCTGCTCTGCCTTGTTCACCGCTCCGGTGGTTTCGCTCTGCTCTGCCTTGGTCACCGTTCCGGCGGTTCCTTCCTGCTCTGCCTTGCTCACCGCTCTGGCGGTTCCACTCTGCTCTGCCTTGCTCACTGCTCCGGCGGTTCCGCTCTGCTCTGCCTTGCTCACTGCTCCGGCGGTTCCTCTCTGCTCTGCCTTGCTCACTGCTCCGGCGGTTCCTCTCTGCTCTGCCTTGCTCACCGCTCCGGCGGTTCCTCTCTGCTCTGCCTTGTCCACCGCTACGGCGGTTTCGCCCTGCTCTGCCTTGCTCACCGCTCTGGCGGTTCCTCCTGCTCTGCCTTGCCCACCGCTCCGGCGGTTTCGCCCTGCTCTGCTTTGCTCACCGCTTCGGCAGTATCTCTCTTCTCTGCCTTGCCCACCGCTCCAGCGGTTCCTCTCTGCTCTGCTTGTCTACCGCAATCTGCGGTTCTGTTCCTGAATCCCAGTTTGTACTGGACCCTATCCAGCCTGCGCTCCAACCTGCTAGTGCCTCCCTGTCTGCACTCCAGCCATGTTTGCCAGTACCCCCCTGTCTGCATACCAGCCGTGCTTGCCAGTACCCCCCTGTCTGCATACCAGCCGTGCTTGCCAGTATCCTCGTGTCTGCACTCCAGCTGTGCCTGCCAATACCCACCTGTCTGTGTGCCAGCCTAACCTGCCCGTTCCTGCATTCCCCGGTGTGGGTCAACAGCTGTGACCGGGGTCTGACCTGGAGTAGCACCTGGTCCCTCTGCTTGTTTCATCCTTGGTTCACGGAGTCGTTAGCCTCCGTTTGACCTTGGTCGGATCGGGTAGATACTTATTTATGCCCCTCCAGGCACTCCTCGGTTCATGGTACAGTGGGATCACTAATCACGCTCACGCCAGTCAGTCCGGGCGCGAGTGTAACAGTTTTATTTATGTTGTCTCATGTTTGAAGGTTGCCTTTTCCTGATGGCGGGTTTCAGCTCTTTCCAAAGATGCTCAATAGGATTTAGGTCAGGGCTCATAGAAGGCCACTTCAGAATAGTTCAAAGTTTTCCTCTTAGCCATTCTTGGGTGTTATAAGCTGTGTGTTTTGGGTCATTATCCAGTTGCAAGACCCATGACCTGCGACTGAGACCAAGCTTTCTGACAATGGGCAGCACATTTCTCTCTAGAATCCCTTGATAGTCTTGAGATTACATTGTACCCTGCACAGATTCAAGACACCCTGTGCCAGATGCAGCAAAGCAGCCCGAGAACATAACAGAGCTCCTCCATGTTTCACAGTAGGAACAGTGTTCTTTTCTTGATATGCTTCATTTTTTCATCTGTGAACATAGAGCTGATGTGCCTTGCCAAAAACTTCCATTTTTGTCTCATCTGTCCATAGGACATTCTCCCAGAAGCTTTGTGGCTTGTCAACATGTAGTTTGGCAAATTCCAGTTTGGCTTTTTTATGAAATTTTTTTCAACAACGGTGTTCTCCTTGGTCGTCTCCCATGAAGTCCACTTTGGATCAAACAACAACGGATGGTGCGATCTGACACTGATGTTTCTTGAGCTTGAAGCTCACCTTTAATCTCTTTAGAAGTTATCCTGGGCTCTTTTGTTACCATTCGATTTATCCGTCTCTTTGATTTGTCATCAATTTTCCTCCTGCGGCCACGTCCAGGGAGGTTGGCTACAGTCCCATGGATCTTAAATTTCTGAATAATATGTGCAACTGTAGTCACAGGAACATCAAGCTACTTGGAGATGGTCTTATAACCTTTACCATTAACTTGCTTGTCTATAATTTTCTTTCTAATCTCCTGAGACAACTCTTTCCTTTGCTTCCTCTGGTCCATGTTGAGTGTGGTACACACCATGTCACCAAACAGCACAGTGAGTATCTGTAGCCCTACAGTATATACAGGCCCACTGACTGATTACAAGATTGTAGACACTTGTGATGCTAATTAGTGGACACAACTTGATTTAACATGTATCTGTTGTCACATTATTTTCAGGGGTACCATCATTTTTGTCCAGGCCTATATCATGAGTTAAATTTTTTAAAAACTTCTGTGGAAGCAGGGTTGAAAAGCACTGTCTGACTTCCATTTGTTCATTTTCATAGATTTTAAATTTATTATTACTTTTGTCAGATTCAAATTATTTCTGTGACCCTTGTGGGTTTTTCCTTTCATTAAACGAGGGGTACCAAC
The DNA here is from genome assembly GCF_046119375.1 of Phyllobates terribilis. NCBI lineage: Eukaryota > Metazoa > Chordata > Amphibia > Anura > Dendrobatidae > Phyllobates > Phyllobates terribilis. Next base: position 690,701,377 of record NW_027362761.1, on the reverse strand, counting down.
AATTTTGACCACATATGTATGCATGTATATATACAGTGCTGGCCAAAAGTATTGGCACCCCTGCAATTCTGTCAGATAATACTCAGTTTCTTCCTGAAAATGATTGCAATCACAAATTCTTTGGTATTATTCTCTTAATTTAATTTGCTTGCAAGGAAAAAACACAAAAGAGAATGAAGCAAAAATCAAATCATTGATCATTTCACACAAAACTCCAAAAAACGGCCGGACAAAAGTATTGGCACCCTCAGTCTAATACTTAGTTGCACAACCTTTAGCCAAAATAACTGTGAACAACCGCTTCCGGTAACCATCAATGAGTTTCTTACAATGCTCTGCTGGAATTGTAGACCATTCTACTTTGGCAAACTGCTCCAGGTCCCTGATATTTGAAGGGTGCCTTCTCCAAACTGACATTTTGAGATCTCTCCACAGGTGTTCTATGGGATTTAGGTCTGGACTCATTGCTGGCCACCTTAGAAGTCTCTCAAACCATTTTATAGTGCTTTTGGAAGTGTGTTTTGGGTCATTGTCCTGCTGGAAGACCCATGACCTCTGAGGGAGACCCAGCTTTCTCACACTGGGCCGTACATTATGCTGCAAAATTTGTTAGTAGTCTTCAGACTTCATAATGCCATGCACACAGTCAAGCAGTCCAGTGCCAGAGGCAGCAAAGCAACCCCAAAACATCAGGGAACCTCCGCCATGTTTGACTGTAGGGACCGTGTTCTTTTCTTTGAATGCCTCTTTTTTTTTCTGTACACTCTATGTTGATGCTTTTTCCCAAAAAGCTCTACTTTTGTCTCATCTGACCAGAGAACATTCTTCCAAAACGTTTTAGGCTTTCTCAGGTAAGTTTTGGCAAACTACAGCCTGGCTTTTTTATGTCTCGGGGTAAGAAGTGGGGTCTTCCTGGGTATCCTACCATACAGTCCCTTTTCATTCAGACGCCGACAGATAGAACGGGTTGACACTGTTGTACCCTTGGACTGCAGGGCAGCTTGAACTTGTTTGGATGTTAGTCGAGATTCTTTATCCACCATCCGCACAATCTTGCATTGAAATCTCTCGTCAATTTTTCTTTTCCGTCCACATCTAGGGAGGTTAGCCACAGTGCCATGGGCTTTAAACTTCTTGATGACACTGCGCACGGAAGACACAGGAATATTCAGGTCTTGGGAGATGGACTTGTAGCCTTGAGATTGCTCATGGTTCCTCATAATTTGGTTTCTCAAGTCCTCAGACAGTTCTTTGGTCTTCTTTCTTTTCTCCATGCTCAATGTGGTACACACAAGGACACAGGACAGAGGTTGAGTCAACTTTAATCCATGTTAACTAGCTGCAAGTGTGATTTAGTCCATTTTTTCTAAAGAATTTTTGGAATGCTGCCTTTTGATATACTTTCCATTGATATGCAACAGTTTGGACAGACTGTTTGGAGGCCTGGCACCCACTAGTGAGCAATGATTAAATGGTGCTGTCTTCAATATATTTTTTATCTACAGTACAGACCAAAAGTTTGGACACATCTTCTCATTTAAAGATTTTTCTGTATTTTCATGACTATGAAAATTGTACATTCACACTGAAGGCATCAAAACTATGAATTAAACATGTGGAATTATATACTTAACAAAAAAGTGTGAAACAACTGAAAATATGTGTTATATTCTAGGTTCTTCAAAGTAGCCACCTTTTGCTTTGATGACTGCTTTGCACACTCTTGGCATTCTCTTGATGAGCTTCAAGAGGTAGTCACCGGAAATGGTCTTCCAACAATCTTGAAGGAGTTCCCAGAGATGCTTAGCACTTGTTGGCCCTTTTGCCTTCACTCTGCGGTCCAGCTCACCCCAAACCATCTCGATTGGGTTCAGGTCTGATGACTGTGGAGGCCAGGTCATCTGGCGTAGCACCCCATCACTCTCCTTCTTGGTCAAATAGCCCTTACACAGCCTGGAGGTGTGTTTGGGGTCATTGTCCTGTTGAAAAATACATGATGGTCCAACTAAACGCAAACTGGATGGAATAGCATGCCGCTGCAAGATGCTGTGGTAGTCATGCTGGTTCAGTATGCCTTCAGTTTTGAATAAATCCCCAACAGTGTCACCAGCAAAGCACCCCCACACCATCACACCTCCTCCTCCATGCTTCACGGTAGGAACCAGGCATATAGAGTCCATCCATTCACCTTTTCTGCGTCGCACAAAGACACATGGTTGGAACCAAAGATCTCAAATTTGGACTCGTCAGACCATAGCACAGATTTCCACTGGTCTAATGTCCATTCCTTGTGTTCTTTAGTCCAAACAAGTCTTTTCTGCTTGTTGCCTGTCCTTAGCAGCGGTTTCCTAGCAGCTATTTTACCATGAAGGCCTGCTGCACAAAGTCTCCTCTTAACAGTTGCTGTGGAGATGTGTCTGCTGCTAGAACTCTGTGTGGCCTTAACATGATCTCTAATCTGAGCTGCTGTTAACCTGCGATTTTCTGAGGCTGGTGACTCGGATAAACTTATCCTCAGAAGCAGAGGTGACTCTTGGTCTTCCTTTCCTGGGGCGGTCCTCAAGTGAGCCAGTTTCTTTGTAGCGCTTGATGGTTTTTGCAACTGCACTTGGGGACACTTTCAAAGTTTGCCCAATTTTTCGGACTGACTGACCTTCATTTCTTAAAATAATGATGGCCACTCGTTTTTCTTTACTTAGCTGATTTTTTCTTGCCATTATACAAATTCTAACAGTCTATTCAGTAGGATTATCAGCTGTGTATCCACCAGACTTCTGCACAACACAACTGATGGTCCCAACCCCATTTATAGGGCAAGAAATCCCACTTATTAAACCTGACAGGGCACACCTGTGAAGTGAAAACCATTTCCGGTGACTACCTCTTGAAGCTCATCAAGAGAATGCCCAGAGTGTGCAAAGCAGTCATCAAAGAAAAAGATGGCTACTTTGAAGAACCTAGAATATAAGACATATTTTCAGTTGTTTCACACTTTTTTGTTAAGTATATAATTCCACATGTGTTAATTAATCGTTTTGATGCCTTCAGTGTGAATGTACAATTTTCAAAGTCATGAAAATACAGAAAAATCTTTAAATGAGAAGGTGTGTCCAAACTTTTGGTCTGTACTGTATATGTCCAGGAAGACATGCACATTTTCTCTTAATTTTTTCTTTTTCCTTTAAAAATGTATTCTTTTGATCTAAAGTAATGGACGGTATAGAGCCTGATGTTTTTTCATATACTGCTGAGGAAGAAGAACGGATCCTAGGTGCGCTGAAGGATGATGGGACTTTTTTAAGTACACCTTCCCTAGTGGATCTTAAACGTAAATATGAAAGTGATTCTAAAAGGATGATTATTCTACAACTGCATTTGGTTACTTTGGGACAGTATTATAAAGCTCGGAAAATATCACGGGGTTTACGTTCAAATATAAGACCCAATCTTTTTGGAAATAATGTGACTTTTTGCTCCCGTTTTTGTCAAATCTCCAATAGATATGCCTTGGATATAATTTTGTTGAATATTGACCTTTTACAACAGGAAATATTGAAAATGACAACTTACATTGTGGATACTGAGGAAAAATTGAAATCATTGCTCAAAATTGAGGAATGGGATTCCTTCAAGGATTTAATAATGACTAAGGCGCAGGGTTTGCGCATGGAATTGGAGGATGTAAAACGTCGTAAATGGAATCGAGATATGGAGGATTATCAAACTGGTCACATTTATAACTGGCAGAAGGGTGGATCTAATTCATCATGGAGTAAAAGAGGTTATTTAAGGACTGATAAAAGGCCTAACAAGCATGATATAAAAGGACATTTACAATTGTGTGATAATTTCTCCTTTAGACCTAGATCAGGAGCAACAGAGAGGATCCAATGGAAAAGAAGAGGGGGCAAACGGCACCGAAGACAACAGAAAAAAACAGGACAAAATCAAACCACGGCAGCAGAGACAAGTGGTGACACGGAAAAAAAGAAATGAACTCGTGGTAAATATCTCTAAAAAAAATTTGACCTCATCACAGATGACTGTCTTGAATAAGGGTTTGTCATTTAGTATGAGCAAACATGTGGACTGGTTTCAGCTGCAGCTAGATCTCCAGAGATTTTTTAGAAATGTCAAATTGAGAAATTGGTTTTATGGTAGTGTGATTGTCCCTAAATGTATAACTAGTGAACTTAATCTACAACAGGTTCAGGTGGCCAAAAGGGGTACCTTTACGCCACCTGTGAATCCTCCGGTAATTAATGCATTTATGGAAGCGGTACAGAGGGATGTGAAAGCATTGAGAGGGAACTCAAATAAAAGACTGAAATCTCCAAATGTGAGTACAGAGGAGATACGGGCTTTGCAGGACCTTGTCCATGACAACGACATCATTATAAAACCTGCCGATAAAGGTGGGGCTGTCGTCGTCATGGACAGGGTCATGTATATTGAAGAAATTAGAAGACAGTTGAGTGACAGTGAAGTTTATGCCAAGTTGGAAAAGGATCCAAAATTTCTATTTTTAAATTCTTTGAAAGTCATTTTGGATGGGGATTTGGAAAATAATATAATTGATAAAGATCTTTATGATTATTTATACAGTATATGGAGAATCCTACCACCCCTGTGATATATGTACTTCCTAAAATACATAAAAATCTTGATCATCCTCCGGGCCGACCCATAGTCTCCGGGGTAAATTCATTAACGAGTAAAATTGGAATTTATCTTGATAGAATATTAAAAATACTAAATCCTTTGTGAAAGATACCACGGATTTTTTATTAAAAATACAGGAAGTTGAATTAAAAAGTGAGGTCATTTTGGCCTCATTTGATGTGGTATCTCTATACACCTCCATTGATAATGGTAGGGGGGTGGAGGCGATTGAACGGAGACTGTCTTATACGGATCTTAGTGAAAATAGTAGGAAATTTATTATTGAATTATTAGAGTTCATATTATATCATAATTATTTCCTATTTGGTGATGAATATTTCTTCCAGAAATGTGGAACCGCGATGGGGGCTAATATGGCCCCTGTTTATGCAAATATTGTTATGGCTACATTGGAGGAGGACTTTGTCTATGTGTCCCACCACTTTAGACATGTCATGGCGTGGTGGCGATACATAGATGACGTCTTCCTCCTCTGGACAGGTACACAAGGGGAACTGGAGGATTTTTATGGATATTTGAATCAGGTCAATAGGACTGTCAAATTTACATTGGTGAGTTCATGTAAATCTATTCAGTTTTTGGATGTTTTTATCACACAGGAAAATGGAAAATTATTGACCTTCCTCTTCATTAAACCGACGGATCGAAATGATTTCCTGAGGTATAACAGTCACCACCCAAAACGCTTGATAGAATCATTACCTTTTAGCCAATATTTAAGAATTAAAAGAATAGAGAGTAGTGAGGAGGGCCTGTATAAGAGTGCACAGAAACTTACGAAAAAACTTAGGTCAAGAGGTTACCCTCAGAGACTGTTAAATAAACAGGAAAAAAAAGTCAGTGGATTAAATAGGGATATTATTCTGAATAAAATGACCAAACAAAATAAGGATGATAGAATACCTATGGTATCGACATTTGGTGAAGAGAGTGAACAGGTGGCAAATATAGACAGGAGTCATTGGAAAATGTTAAATAGGTGTTTACCGGATGTGCCAGAATTTAAAAATCCCCCTCTTTTTTCTTATAGAAGAAATAAAAATATTAAAGATGTACTAGTACATTCAGATATTGGTCCCTCTAAAACTGTGACTCAGACATTCATTAAGGGTAGAGGTAGAAAGGGTTGTTATCCATGTCTTTCATGTGTCAACTGCCCGTTTATGTTAAAAGGTGATCGGTTTGTTCATCCAAAAACTCAAAAAGTATACAACATAAAAAATTTTTTTACATGTGATTCCGACTATATAATATATCTGTTAGAGTGCCCCTGCTCACTTTGGTATATAGGAGAAACTACGTGCGATTTTAAAACTCGCATGAATAATCATAGACATTCCATTAGAAAAAAGAGGATGGACTTACCTGTATCAAAGCATTTTGTGGAGGCGGGACATACTGTGATACAATTAAGATTTAGAATTATAGATGCGGTCCCTTTGCAAAGACGGGGTGGAGATAGAATACGATTATTAAAAAGAAAGGAACTTGAGTGGATCCATAACTTGAATACGTTGAAGCCAAATGGACTGAATGCTAAATTTAATACAGCAGGTATCACCTGAGGAGTATGTTCAGACATCAGCAGTGTATGAAATTTGGGGTATTTTAAATATAATTGGATTTTTGTATTTTAATATATTTATATATGGATATTTTTGGTTTCTTGCAGATCAATCACTCTCACTATGATATTTTGTGGAGTCGACGCGACCTGCAGCAACATGCGTATAAAGAAAGGGAGACTTCCTCTGGGAATGGATTTTTTCTTAAAAAATTGTTTTCTTTATATATATATAGTGTAGTGCCGGCGTCCCTGCCCTCTGCTAGGCAGGGACGCTGTTCCCCTCACCGCTCTGCTCCGTGCCCGGGGTCCCTCTCCCGCTCTGCTGGCAGCGCGCGCTCCTTCCCCGCCTCTGTGCTTAGGGCGCGCGCGCTCTCCCTCCCTCTTAAAGGGGCCGTGCGCGCCGTCCTAAGGAGTCCTCGGCCAATGGCCGGAGGACTTTACCATATATAAGGCACCTCCTCCAAAATGGAGGTGCCCGAGCAATGTTGTTTGCACCTGTGTCTCACCTGTGCTTCAGCCCTCAGGTCCCGTTGCCAGTTACCTGCCAGTTACCTGTCAGATTCCTGCCCGATTACTTGCTACCTGCCTGCTAGTCTGAGGTCCGACGGTCTGCCTTACTAATCCTGTCAGTCTGTCTAAGGACCAGCCTGCCCGCTCACCTGGGAGCGCACATCAGCTACCTGCCTGCTTGCCTGAGGTCCGACGGTCTGCCTTCCAACTCCTGTCAGTCTGTCTATGGACCAGCTTGCCCACTCACCTGGGAGCGCACATCTGCTACCTGCCTGCTAGCCTACCTGGAGGCTCCGCCGTCACGTGCTGTGACCACCTGCCTGTCCAGTGACTCCTGCCCGCTCACCTGGGAGCGCTCATCTGCTACCTGTCTGCTTGCCTACCCGGAGGCTCTGCCGTCACGTGCCGTGACCACCCGCCTGTCCAGAGACTTCTGCCCGCTCACCTGGGAGCGCTCATCTGCCGCCTGTCTGTTGGTCTTCCTGGAGGCTCCGCCGTCACATGCTGTGACCACCCGTTCATCCAGAGACTCTCGCCTGCTCACCTGGGAGCTCACGTCTATCATCAGCCGCCACAGGTCGTACCAACCCTTTACCTAGAGACTTCCCCGGTCACTTGCCGTGACCACCAGCCCGTTCATCCAGAGACTGCCTCGGTCACTTGCCGTGACCTCCAGCCCGTTCACTCTGAGACTGTCCCGTTCTCCAGCCGTGACCACCAGCCCGTCCATCCAGAGACTGCCTCGGTCACTTGCCGTGACCTCCAGCCCGTTCACTCAGAGACTGTCCTGTTCACCTGCTGTGACTTCCAGCCCGTCTTCCCTGGTCGCCACCCGCTCCCTTACAAGGACCGCCCCCTTGTATAGAAGCTCAGAGGTTCCGCCTCCCAGACCCGTTACAGTTTGCTCGGGCCATGGAACCCGGTGGCACCCAAGCTCCCTTGCTCTCGGACCTGTGTCATGAACTGTCCCGTCAAAGGTCCCAACAGGAGTCCATCCTGGGTCACCTGTGGAATGTCAATACTCGCCTGGACACTCTGACTGCTCCACCAGCAACCTCCGCCAGTGCCATGTCTCGCAATCCGGCAGCTCCGCTGCCCACTAATACCATGGTATCCTACCCCGGACCCCGGCTTTCTGCACCTCCTCGCTTCGGAGGCGACTCCGCCCAGGCTCGGGGCTTCATAAATCAGTGCACCCTGCACTTTGAACTATTGTCCCACCAGTTTAACTCCGACCGGGCCAAAATTGCATTTATCATGTCCCATCTCACCGGGGAGGCCCTGGCCTGGCTAAATCCTCTATGGGAGAGAGGAGACCCCCTGGTGTCCGACTTGCCTGCTTTTCTCACGGCTTTCCGGAAAGTCTTCGACGAACCCGGACGGAAGACCTCATCCGCATCATCTCTGCTACGCCTCCGTCAGGAGAGTCTCACCGTGGGCCAATATGCCATACGGTTCCGTACCCTTGCCTCGGAGCTGGCCTGGGATAACGACGCTCTGGTTTCCGTCTTCTGGGAGGGTCTGTCCGGCCGTATTAAAGATGAGCTTGCCGGTCGGGACATTCCTACCACTCTCGATGATTTAATAACTCTTGCCACCCGGATTGACCTACGGTTCCAGGAGCGTGCCAGAGAGGTCACCCGTGAGAGGAGATTACCACGTCTAGCTCCTACTTTTCAGAAACCCGTCACTCCTTCTGTCTCTTACCAGGTACACTCTCCTGAGCCTATGCAGGTCGACCAGACCAAGATGGTCAAGACCCGTCAGGACTTACGCCGTGCCGAGGGGACCTGCTTCTACTGTGGCAGTAAGGAGCACCGGATCCGTGCCTGCCCGGAGAGGTCGGGAAACGCCTGTGTCTAGGTTCGCTCAGAGAGGTCCACCTAGACAAGAATAAATCCTCTCCATCCCTGCTGTTGTCAGTTTCAATCGTCTACGGGGAGAACCGTTATTTCGAACTAGCCCAACTTGACTCTGGAGCAGCCGGGAATCTTATTTCACAGTCCCTGGTAGAGAAATACCGCATCCCCACCAAACCTCTGGCTGTACCCTTGTCTGTTGCTGCCGTGGATGGGGGGCTCTTACCACGCCCCATCCAACTCATCACCGAATCCATTACTCTGCAGGTGGGAATGCTGCATTCTGAAAGTATCTCCTTCCATGTTCTGCCTGGACTCTCTCACGCCCTCTTGCTAGGTCTACCTTGGCTCCAGAGACATGCACCCGTTCTTGACTGGCAGACCGGAGAAGTCCTTCGCTGGGGACAGGGCTGCCATAAGACCTGTCTGGTTCCCGTTCATCCCGTCCGTCCTTCTCCTACCCCAGCTAATTTATCTGGACTTCCGATCCCGTATTGGTCTTATGCTGATGTCTTTAATAAAAAGGAAGCAGAGACACTACCCCCTCATAGACCATACGACTGCCCTATCGACCTGTTACCTGGTACTTCTCCTCCCCGTGGGCGTATTTATCCATTATCCGCTGCTGAGACCCGCTCGATGTCCGAATATATTGAGGAGAATCTGGCCAGGGGATTCATCCGGAAATCTACTTCCCCGGCGGGAGCAGGCTTCTTTTTCGTCAAAAAGAAGGACGGCTCTATCCGTCCCTGTATAGACTATAGAGGCCTTAACCAGATCACGGTGAAGAATAAGTACACCCTTCCGCTCATTCCGGAGTTATTTGATCGTCTGAGGGGGGCTAGAATCTTCACCAAACTGGACCTCCGTGGGGCGTACAACCTGGTTCGTATCCGTCAGGGGGATGAATGGAAGACGGCATTCAACACCCGGGACGGCCACTATGAATATCTGGTAATGCCCTTTGGCCTCTGTAACGCTCCTGCCGTCTTTCAAGAGTTGGTCAATGACATCTTCCGGGACCTTCTCTACTCCTGCATAGTGGTGTACCTGGACGACATCTTGGTCTTCTCTCCGGATCTCCAGACTCACCGGAGGGACGTTCGTCAGGTCCTGCTCAGGCTCAGGCAGAACCATCTCTACGCTAAATTTGAGAAGTGCCTCTTTGAGCAGACCTCGCTTCCGTTTCTGGGCTACATTATCTCTCAGACCGGCCTACAAATGGATCCTGAGAAACTGTCTGCCATCGAGAAATGGCCCCGACCGGAGGGGTTGAAGGCCATACAGCGATTCCTGGGCTTCGCCAACTACTACCGCCTCTTCATACCACACTTCTCTTCCCGGACCGCCCCAATTTCTGCGCTCACCCGTAAAGGTACTAATCCCAAAGAGTGGCCACCCGAAGCTGAGGAGGCCTTTCTTTCCCTAAAACAGGCCTTCTCATCCGCCCCAGTGCTGCATCGCCCAGATGGCAACAAGCAGTTCTTCCTGGAAGTTGACGCCTCCTCCTCTGGAGCCGGAGCGGTACTTACTCAAAAATCATCTTCCGGGAGGATGGTAACTTGTGGCTTCTTCTCTAAACTCTTCTCCTCCTCAGAGCGCAATTATTCCATAGGAGACCGAGAGTTATTGGCCATCAAGCTGGCATTGGAGGAGTGGCGTTACCTGCTTGAGGGGGCTCTCCACCCGGTAATAATTTACACTGACCACAAGAACTTGGCTTACCTCCAGCATGCCCAGAGACTTAACCCGCGCCAAGCCCGGTGGTCCTTGTTTTTTGCTCGCTTTGATTTTGCTCTTCATTTTCGCCCGGCTGACAAAAACGTCAAAGCAGATGCCTTGTCCCGATCCTTTCTAGTGTCCGATCTCGAGGATGAACCTAAACACATCATCGATCCCGCCAGAGTAATGCAGGTGGCTCCCGTGAGTCTAAATCGTCTCCCTCCCGGTAAGACGTTCGTATCAGTACCTGATCGGGAGAGGATCCTACACTGGGGCCATTCGTCTAAACTAGCTGGCCACGCCGGTCAGAAAAAGACCCTCCAGCTTATTGCCCGGCACTACTGGTGGCCTACCCTGCACAAGGACGTAGTAGACTTCGTTTCTGCCTGTGTGTCCTGCGCCCGCAACAAAGTCCCGAGACACCTGCCAGCCGGTCGCCTCCTTCCGCTTCCTGTGCCTGCTGCCCCCTGGCAGCATATTGCTATGGACTTCATAACTGATCTCCCCGTCTCTGTCGGTTGTACGGTCATTTGGGTGGTCGCTGACCGCTTTTCCAAGATGGCTCACTTTATTCCCCTGCCAGGCCTCCCGTCTGCACCCGAGCTGGCTAAAGACTTTATCCGCCATATCTTCCGCCTTCATGGCCTGCCCCTCCACATCGTGTCGGATCGTGGGGTACAGTTCACCTCACGTTTCTGGAGAGCCACTTGTAAACTACTAGACGTCACCCTGGACTTCTCCTCCGCTTACCACCCACAGTCCAATGGTCAAGTGGAGCGGATCAATCAGAACCTGACCAGTTACCTCCGGCACTTCGTTAATGCCCACCATTCAGACTGGGTGGATCTCCTACCATGGGCCGAGCTCTCTTATAATAATCACGAGAGCGAATCTTCCTCCAAATCCCCGTTTTTTGTAGTTTTCGGTCAGCATCCTCGGATTCCCTTTCCTGTCTCCACCTCTGTGGACAACCCGGCTGCGGAATCTCTCGTTAGCAAATTTTCCTCCATATGGGAGAGTACCCGGTCCGCACTCCTTCTGTCATCCGAGCGTATGAAAAGACACGCTGACAAAAAACGCCTGGATCCTCCACAATTTCGTCCAGGAGATAAAGTCTGGCTCTCATCTAAATATGTTCGACTCAAGATACCTTCTTACAAGTTAGGGCCTCGGTTCATCGGTCCTCTGGAGGTCATCAGTCAGATCAACCCGGTGGCCTATAAATTGAAACTCCCGGCCAACTTACGGATCCCTAACTCCTTCCATGTATCTCTCCTCAAACCCGTGGTGCTTAACTCTTTTTCCAAGTCTACAGGTACGCCTCCGGCTCCGGTTTCCGCTGAGGACGAGTTTGAGGTAGAGAACATTCTTGCCACCAAAAGGGTAAGAGGGAAGACCTTTTTTCTGGTAGATTGGAAGGGGTTTGGTCCTGAGGAGAACATCCATGCCCCTCTCATCCTTGCTAAATTTCTGTCTGGCCTAAAAAAGGAGGGGCCTAAAGGGGGAGGTACTGTAGTGCCGGCGTCCCTGCCCTCTGCTAGGCAGGGACGCTGTTCCCCTCACCGCTCTGCTCCGTGCCCGGCGTCCCTCTCCCGCTCTGCTGGCAGCGCGCGCTCCTTCCCCGCCTCTGTGCTTAGGGCACGCGCGCGCTCTCCCTCCCTCTTAAAGGGGCCGCGCGTGCCGTCCTAAGGAGTCCCCGGCCAATGGCCGGAGGACTTTACCATATATAAGGCACCTCCTCCAAAATGGAGGTGCCCGAGCAATGTTGTTTGCACCTGTGTCTCACCTGTGCTTCAGCCCTCAGGTCCCGTTGCCAGTTACCTGCCAGTTACCTGTCAGATTCCTGCCCGATTACTTGCTACCTGCCTGCTAGTCTGAGGTCCGACGGTCTGCCTTACTAATCCTGTCAGTCTGTCTAAGGACCAGCCTGCCCGCTCACCTGGGAGCGCACATCAGCTACCTGCCTGCTTGCCTGAGGTCCGACGGTCTGCCTTCCAACTCCTGTCCGTCTGTCTATGGACCAGCTTGCCCGCTCACCTGGGAGCGCACATCTGCTACCTGCCTGCTAGCCTACCTGGAGGCTCCGCCGTCACGTGCTGTGACCACCTGCCTGTCCAGTGACTCCTGCCCGCTCACCTGGGAGCGCTCATCTGCTACCTGTCTGCTTGCCTACCCGGAGGCTCTGCCGTCACGTGCCGTGACCACCCGCCTGTCCAGAGACTTCTGCCCGCTCACCTGGGAGCGCTCATCTGCCGCCTGTCTGTTGGTCTTCCTGGAGGCTCCGCCGTCACATGCTGTGACCACCCGCTCATCCAGAGACTCTCGCCTGCTCACCTGGGAGCTCACGTCTATCATCAGCCGCCACAGGTCGTACCAACCCTTTACCTAGAGACTTCCCCGGTCACTTGCCGTGACCACCAGCCCGTTCATCCAGAGACTGCCTCGGTCACTTGCCGTGACCTCCAGCCCGTTCACTCTGAGACTGTCCCGTTCTCCAGCCGTGACCACCAGCCCGTCCATCCAGAGACTGCCTCGGTCACTTGCCGTGACCTCCAGCCCGTTCACTCAGAGACTGTCCTGTTCACCTGCTGTGACTTCCAGCCCGTCTTCCCTGGTCACCACCCGCTCCCTTACAAGGACCGCCCCCTTGTATAGAAGCTCAGAGGTTCCGCCTCCCAGACCCGTTACATATAGTAGTTGAAAATATTCAAGTTTCCACCTAATGAAGTTATAAAAATATATTTCTACATTATGAAATGGTATTCCTATTTATGGAGAGAATTGAACTATAATGTATTCCTAATTATCGCCTGAGATTGGGAAGGGGGTGGGGACCTGAGGAAGGTTCCTCCTCTGACCTCTTAATCTCACTCCATGGATGAACCTAGGCATAGGGAATTCCATGGAAGGGTGTTTGGGTTATGCATTAATATCTTATCTCTCCGTTCATTTATGGACATAGGAATTACCGTATGGATACTGTTATTATAATATAAATAAATTGAGAAATTATGAATAGGATGGTGTCCCTGATAATGAAAAGTGGGCACGTTCTTGCAGTTAATAGAGGATAGGATTAATTATTTGAGTGCACATTTTGTTTATATTTGAAAATAATCTTCTGGTGGAGTTTGCCAATTAAAAAGATAGCGACCGTAGTGTTAGAAGTGTAAAGCGCTTGCCCGGTGATGTCACGATATGGGCGGACTAGGTTTGCCCTGGTCATGTGACAAAACAATGTGGGTCCCATGGGAGACATGCGCAGATTGGATTCTGAGACGCCGAGAACAGCGTGGAGGAAGTAGGAAGTATGTTTATGCATGATTGCTGCGGTGGTGAGTCGCACCCTCATATGTATTATTTACAATGTACACCTGGCACTAATAATTATCAATCAAAGCACTTGTCACTTTATGAGAGTTATGGATCATGATATTGATGATAATAATGTATCTGTTTAAAATTTATCACTATGTATGTAATTTTAATATTATTTTGAGATACGCACTTTTGCATTTTCTTTGTGAAATCATGGTTTTGTATAAATTAATTGTAATTATGGAATCACTGTTTGGAACTATATATATTGCACCATATGCATTTGAACTCTGCTTGAAAAAGGTTCTGTGAACCGAAACGTTGCTTCTTGGGCTCATTAAAGTCCATTTTTTCTAAAGAATTTTTGGAGTGCTGCCTTTTGATATACTTTCCATTGATATGCAACCGTTTGGACAGACTGTTTGGAGGCCTGGCACCTACTAGTGAGTAATGATTAAATGGTGCTGTCCTTTCATATATATATATATATATATATATATATATATATATATATATATATATACATAGTACAGACCAAAAGTTTGGACACACCTTCTCATTTAAAGATTTTTCTGTATTTTCATGACTTTGAAAATTGTACATTCACACTGAAGGCATCAAAACTATGAATTAAAACATGTGGAATTATATACTTAACAAAAAAGTGTCAAACAACTGAAAATATGTCTTATATTCTAGGTTCTTCAAAGTAGCCACCTTTTGCTTTGATGACTGCTTTGCACACTCTTGGCATTCTCTTGATGAGCTTCAAGAGGTTGTCTAGATTTAAAAATCTTTAAATGAGGTGTGTCCAAACTTTTGGTCTGTACTGTATATATATATATATATATATATATATATATATATATATATATATATATATAATATACACACACATACACACTTGCATATTTTATTTATATAAGTAAATATAAAAATCTATATATATGTAACTATTTATATATTGTGACAGGATTAGAGAATAAGTTCAAGCGATCACCGTCCCCTGGACCAGACATGTGCTTCAGGTATTCCAAGGCACAATTCACACCAGGCAGGTTTGGTACTACTGGTTACAACCAATTTTACAAAGTCCTGACTCACCAGAGCTCGGCCTCGTTCACAGCTCTTAACCCAAACAATTGCTTTACTCACAGCAGTTTTCCCAGGAGCAGAGAGAGCCTCTTCTTGTGGACTCTCAGCCCTATTATATCAGACCTGAACATTGCAGGTGATTAGCCAGAAAATACACTGTTCACATGAGCGGATCGAAGGTGACATGCACACACCACACGTTTCCCCCGCTCATGTTACATATCCTCCCATCTGTTTCTACCTCAGCGCCGGAATATTCTTAGCTCTTAAATCATTAAACCAAAACTAGGACCCTGGACAGGGCACCTGTATTGGCCAGCTGACGTCCGGGTCTATGCTCTACAGAAAAACTAAAATATTTTATTACGTTTCTATGATCTGGGATCTCAGAAAACATATCCCTATTGTCAGGGCCGGCTCCAGGTTTTTCTGTGCCCTGGGCAAAAGAGTCTCAGTGGGCCCCCTTAACACATACCACGATTCATATATATATATATATATATATATATATATATAGTACAATGCAAAGATTTCACTTCTTACATTACATGAGATATATCTATTGTAAATTCTACAAAAGCTCAAAAAACGGAGAATTGCTCCACACAGGATACTGGCCCCCATAAAATGCTCCATACAGAATACTGGCCCCCATATAAAGCTGCATACGGAATACTGACCCCCATATAACGCTCCATATGGAATACTGGCCCCCACATAACAATCCATACAGAATACTGGCCCCCATATACCGCTCCATACAGGATATTGGCCCCCATATAACGGTCCGTACAGGATACTGGTCCCCTTATAACGCTCTATACAGGATACTGGCCCCCTTATAACGCTCTATACAGGATACTGGCCCCCATATAATGCTCCATGCAGGCTGTTCCCCCCCACATAATGCCCTATGCAGGCTGTTCTCCCCTTATAATGCCCTATGCAGGCTGTTCTCCCCTTATAATGCCCCATGCAGGATGTCCCTTTCCCCCAATATAATGCCCCATGCAGGATGTCTCTTTCCCCCCCATATAATGCCCCATGCAGGATGTCCCTTTCCCCCATATAATGCCCCATGCAGGATGTCCCTTCCCCCCTCCCATATAATGCCCCATGCAGGATGTCCCTCTCCCCCACCATATAATGCCCCATGCAGGATGTCTCCTCTCCGGCCCATATAATGCCCCATGCAGGATGTCCCTTTCCCCCCATATAATGCCCCATGCAGGATGTCCCTTTCCCCCCATATAATGCCCCATGCAGGATATCCCTCTTCCCCACCATATAATGCCCCATGCAGGATGTTATCTCCCCTCTTTATAATGCCCCATGCAGGATGTCTCCCTCCCTATATAATGCCCCATGCAGGATGTCTCCCCCCCTCTTTATAATGCCCCATGCAGGATGTCTCCCCCCCTATATAATGCCCCATGCAGGATGTCTCCCCACCTCTTTATAATGCCCCAAGCAGGATGTCTCCCCCCCCTATATAATGCCCCATGCAGGATGTCACCCCCCTCTTTATAATGCCCCATGCAGGATGTCACCCCCCCATATAATGCCCCATGCAGGATGTCACCCCCCCCCCCATATAATGCCCCATGCCTCCATACATTAAAAAAAAATCAAATACTCACCCTCACCTCACTCCTCCTCACCTGCTGCCGCTGCTCAGGTCCGGACTCCAGCATTGCTGGCGTCTTCCCGCTCTGCGCTGCCTGTGATGGTTCAGGGGAGGGTGCGGTGGAAAGACGTCACCACGCCCTCTGACCTGAGATGTCACAGGGAGCGCAGAGCGGGAAGACAGCGGAGCTGCGGAGGCATGGGGAGAGGTAAGTATCCGGCTGCCGGGGCCCTGAGCAAGTGGGGGAGAAGGGCGGGCGCTGGCACCGCTCTCCTTCGCCCATAGCCCGGCGGGGTGCCCGACCGCAAGAGGGCCCCCTCGCCTGCTCAGGGCCCTGGCACTTGCCCGGGTGCTGACGCCGGCCCTGCCTATTGTTCTGTACAGACTCCTGTACTTCTAGTACCTGAGCACCTGACATGTCTGACATTTTTACCTCAGATCAAGCTGCGTTTTACAGTATCAGCAAAAGATATGCGATTTTAGAAATTTCACTCATATGCTTGATTTTTTTTCCTGACTGAATTTGACAAATGCAGCGTTTTTAAAATCCACAGCGTGTCAATTCTCTCAGTGTTTTTGTAGCTTTTTTTTTACAAAGAAATGAAAGGGTGAAAAAATACTGTAAAAAATGCAAGTTTTTTCACAGCGTTTTGGCAGCGGTTGTGAATAAAACTAACTTTATTAAAAATGTACTGTATTAACAAAAATATTAATCAGCATATAGCTGTGCAAACACAAAATAATAATCCCCTACAACTAGAATGCACAACAGACAATAATAAAAAATCAAACAAGCTTTATTGAGAAAAATCGACAAACAAATAAGGAATAATACAGAATCCGACAGGTGATGTTATACGAGATAAAGTGCCAAAACAGAATATAGATAGATAGATAGATGTACAAAATCATGGGAACATGTATAATATATTATGAGTAGCAAATGATGCTAAAGACTTGAGTAAACCCAAGAAAATGTATAAAGATAATTATCTAATATCTGGTGGGTACGTGCGGACACAATCACAAGATGTATGATATAAATATCAACAGCTCAAAAAGTGGAATTGTGAATTAGAGAAAAAAAGGGTGACTCTTCAAAATTTGCATACATCACAAAATTGTAAAAATAAATGATTGTGATATTTCCCATAGTAGTAATGGAATAAAGTGACAGTGCTAGTAATAGTGCAAACGCGCGTTTCGCCTTGCTGGCTTTCCCTCGTTAAAGCCAGCAAGGCGAAACGCTCGTCGAGATACGCGGGGTTCAGTGCCTACACACTGGTGGTAAGAATGCCTATTTTACTGCTTTTTGCTTCTGCTCCCCTCCTTATTATATGAGGGATTGATTGCTCTAATTGTGGATACTATACCTTAATTGTTGAATTACTTTCCCTTTATTTATTCTTGCATATTTGCACTATTACTAGCACTGTCACTTTATTCCATTACTACTATGGGAAATATCACAATCATTTATTTTTACAATTTTGTGATGTATGCAAATTTTGAAGAGTCACCCTTTTTTTCTCTAATTCACAATTCCACTTTTTGAGCTGTTGATATTTATATCATACATCTTGTGATTGTGTCCGCACGTACCCACCAGATATTAGATAATTATCTTTATACATTTTCTTGGGTTTACTCAAGTCTTTAGCATCATTTGCTACTCATAATATATTATACATGTTCCCATGATTTTGTACATCTATCTATTTTCTGTTTTGGCACTTTATCCCGTATAACATCACCTTTCGGATTCTGTATTATTATTATTCCTTATTTGTTTGTCGATTTTACTCAATAAAGCTTGTTTGATTTTTTATTATTGTCTGTTGTGCATTCTAGTTGTATGGGATTAAACATGTACTGTAGACAAAGCTCATATGTAATCCACACCCAAAAAAAGGCTACAAAAAAGTGACAAAAATGCAGGGAACATGAGGAAAACCAGGGGTTTTGAACACAGTGTTTTTACTGCCAAGACAAGTTTTTATTGTTGCAGTAAAAAACACAGAAAAACGCTATGTATGAGGGTCACTAACATGGGCCCTTCAAAGTTAAGCTTAAATAATATTCTAGATATGACTCTATTATACCAACTGAGCTAAACTGCAAGGGTCCCCGCAGGGCCTGACTGTCCATCTGGAAGTTCCAACAAATACCAGATGGGCCGGTGTGGACACTTGTTGACAGTATCCACTTTCTGAGGATGTGGATATCATTAACCATTAACAACTGAGGCGGAGCAGAGAGCCATGGACTCCCTGCTCTGCCACTTGCTCAGAAAAGCCGTAGACTGCTTATGTCTTATGTACTCAAAGAGGTCAGCACCACTTGAGGGACATCAGGTGATGCAATGACCTCACTTCAACATCTGCTGCACCTAGACTGTAGTGAGGAGGAGAATATCACCCCTCAGCGTGGGAGAGAGGGGGTGATAAGTATTAGCATATGTTTCTGGTTTCCCAGGACACAATTATTACATAAGAAGGCCCGGGGGGCATTATAAGGATACACAGGGCACCACTGTCATGAGACATTATTATTATTAGTCAGTACAGGGGACATTATTATTATAACGTAGCCCAGTGAATATAAGTATTATTATAAGGAAAAAGAGGACACCATTATTGATAGCAATAAATTTAGATTTTCTTCAAGTATTTGCAATTTGAGGAGATCTGAGTTGCTGCAAATCTATTTTTTTTAATTTGTCAAACTAGGTGAAAACATTGTCTCCTCTCTGTTACTGCTAGAGGAGACTAGATTACTCCACGTGCTCTCCTCACACACTGAGCAGCACTTATGTCCATAAAATGGCCGCTGGGGGAGGATCATGTGACCAGATCAGCCTATCGTATCAGCCTCCTGCAACAGACAAGCAGCTCTCCTATGTGAGGAGTTTTAGTATTGGAGGCTGAGGACAGGTCTGGTCACTGCTCCTCCACCAGCGGCCATTGTATGGACAGAATGCTGCTCAGTGTGTGAGGAAAGCTGCACTAATAAGTGTAAATGGCCGCCCCCTTTAATATACGCGCTTAGATATTTAAGGGGTGCAGTGAAAAATTTATATGTGAGCAAGTAAGGTTCAAATTTCGGTGTTAATTTCACTTAATATCATTGTGGCAGTGTAAAAAAAATGTTAATGCTCATTGATTAGTTGACGCCGACCCATGCACCAAAGAAGATGCCACATCTGTCGCTCACTAGATTGTTTTATGTTTAGGCTGCAGAAGAACTAGAAGAATCATTTGCAGGTCAAGTATGTAAATCTGCATGGTATAGCATTAGTACATGAAATTGGCCCACTAAGGGTCTTCTCTATGCAATTATAGCCTATTGTGAACTCCCATGCCCAATATATTTGAGTGTCGCTTGTACTATTTATTTGAGAAGCCTTATGAGTATAGTATGCCCTTATCAGAATGACAATGTTTGCAATAGGCATATAGATTGTATGATGTCATGGAACGCACTCAGCTGTAAAGTTCCAGGATTGACTGTGCATTGAAATCTAGGTGACAGCGGGGAGGCGGCTTCACTCTGTCCATGATCACATGATCCCGGTGCTGGTCACATGCTCTGACTGGGAGAATGGCGGCCAGGTGGTTCCGGCGTGTGGAACGCATACTGACTCTCCGGTCACGTGCTTCCTGTCACGTGTTTCCGGTGACCACGGATATCCGGTTGTGCTTGGAGCGCATGGGGCGTGCAAGAGAGATGGTTGCATCTAGTTTGGAGTTGATTATTTGTGGTCCTCAAACAATCAACTCCATTCTAGCTGATTCACCATTGAGCCGTCTAGTTTGGAGTTGATTTTTTGAGGCCTCATTTTATCAGCTCCACTCTAGGCGGCTCAGTACTGAAGTGACTGGATCGGGGGGATATTTTGTGGTCCTCATTCCAGCATCTCCACTCTAGCTGATTCACTAGTGAGGTGACTGGATCGGAGTTGATCTTTTGATGATCTCTCTGCAGCTTCTCCATTCTAGACAGCTCAGTTTCTACACTGAAGTTCCTCAAAAAATCACCTCCAATGTCCAGAATGGAGCAGATTCCCGGATCCTCATAGCCTGCAATGTAGTGGAATTGGAATGTACACACATTGTAGATATATATCAGCCTTATAATTCTAATGATTTCATGTTTTTATTTTTTAAGTACTTGCTCAAACTGTTATATTTTTTACGTATTTCCAAAGGGCAAAATTTTATTTTTTTCATGATTAATCAAACTTGCATTTTATTATCGCTTTTTGTAATATAAGTAATCACACACAGCGCTGATCGTTCAGTTTTACGTGGGGAAAAACGTAACAAAGCACAGCGAGAGAGTCCTCATAATTTACAACATTGTATTGGAGTGGATTTTTTGAGGACCTCATTTTAGTAACTCCATTCTAGCTGATTCACTAGTGAGCCGTCTAGATCGGAGTGGGTATGTTGAGGATCTTCCTATAGCCTTCACTCTGTACAGTTTGGTGCTGAGGTGACTGGAATCGAGTTTTCTCAAAGAGTGAGCGCAGGCTCGCGGGGAGTAACGTAACAAAGCGCAGCAACACAGTCCTCATAATTTACAACATTGTATTGGAGTGGATTTTTTGAGGACCTCATTTGAGCAACTCCATTCTAGCTGATTCACTAGTGAGCCGTATACATCGGAGTGGATTTTTTGAGGACCTCATTTTAGTAACTCCATTCTAGCTGATTCACTAGTGAGCCATCTAGATCGGAGTGGGTATTTTGAGGATCTCCCTGTAGCCTCCAAACTGTACTATTTGGTGCTGAGGTGACTGGAATCGAGTTTTTCAAAGAGTGAGCGGAGCTTCGCAGGGAGAAACATAACAGATCGCAGCAACAGAGTCCTCATAATTTACAACATTGTATTGGAGTGGATTTTTTGAGGACCTCATTTTAGCAACTCCATTCTAGCTGATTCACTAGTGAGCCGTATAGATCGGAGTGGATTTTTGAGGACCTCATTTGAGCAACTCCATTCTAGCTGATTCACTAGTGAGCCGTATAGATCGGAGTGGATTTTTGAGGACCTCATTTGAGCAACTCCATTCTATCTGATTCACTAGTGAGCAGTCTAGATCGGAGTGGATTTTTAGATGATCTCCCTGTAGCCTCTATTCTGTACAGTTCATTGCTGACCTGACTAGAATGGAGTTGCTGGAGCGATGTCCTCATAGAATCAAATCCAATCTAGACGCTCATGACTGAAACCTCCAGAATGGAGTTAATTCCAGGAGCTCCTCATAGATTCCAATCTCGTGGCATAGGAATTATAAATGTATGTATATATTGTCACTTTTTGTGACATACATAATTACACACAGCACTGATTGTTCAGTTTTGCCCAAATTTGACTTTTACTGTATTTCCACCAGTCCCAGCCACAGCAGCGACATTTCTGAAGAGTGGGCGGAGCTAGACAACATTTATGTGATCATTTCTGCCACATTTGTGATGTAAATTATGATAATGTCCACCCGCTCTTCAAAATACAGGTGCTGACCAGGACTGGTGGACAGACAAGAAAAGTAAAATTTTGTCAAACATGAACAATCAGAGCTTTGTGTAAGTTTTTAAACTATGAAAAGTGATAATATAAAAAAAAAATACTTTTTTAATTTAACAAAAAAAAGCTTTCTACCTCTCACCTTTTATTAAATACTGGCATGCAAAATTTGTTTCTTCATGAATTGTGGCTGTAATCTTGTATAATGTCTGCCAAGAAATAATAAAACACCCTGCAGCAACTCCAATCTATATTTTTTTTGTTTTCTTTTACATTTTAGCCCCTTTTTGTAATACAATCTTACTATTAGCACCATATAGTAGTTTTGGCCAACATCTTGTAGTAATGTCCCCATCATGGTTCCTATATTGTGCTTATGTCCCCCATCATGGTCCGCATATTGTTTTATTGTCTCCCATCATGGCCATCTTGTAGAAATATCCTCTTACCTGGTCCCCTTTTTGTAGCAATCTCACCATTCGGCTCCCTATCTCACAGTAACGTGTCCCTTTCTGGTCCCCTTTTTGTAGTAATGTCTCTTTGCAGTAATGTCAAGATCCTGATCCTCATCTTCTAGTACTGTTCCCATCCTGGTCCCCTGCAGACATTAGCTGCTGGCCTGTGATTGACCCACAGTTGGCATTGGTATAGCTGAGCAAAGAGCTTGTCTGTGCACGGCGCCTGCAATATGTTCCACTGAAAAAGTGCTGACGTGCCACAATCCTCAAGGTGTATGGTGCCTGCGGCCTGCATGAAGCAGCCTCTGTGGCCAAATGTTTGAGACCCCCACTCGAGTCTATAAAGCTACAGCTGCCAATCAAAATACAGGGTGCCATTATATACTGAGGGGCTGCGATTGGTTTGATTAGTTATTCTGTGATGACAGAGTCTCTTTACACCCCGAGTGATTTCAGACCAATCACCTATTCTGTGGAGAAGTGATAAAGATTTACAAGACATGTGTCTTTGGTTTCAGCAACAAAGCAACAATTGTGTAGTACAAAGTGAATAAGGAAAAATCCTTTATATTACTCAGCACCATGCATCATGGTTCCAGTATTGTCAGGAAACAGAAACCACAAATCATCCTGCACTGTAATAAAACTAAAGGAGGTGTGGACAAAATGGATGAAATGGTTGGAAAATATTCATGACAGAGGCAAACAAAATGTTGGTCTGTAGTAATTTTTTCAAATATGCTTGATGTATCAACCCTTAATTCCTAGTAGGAAGGACAGTAGACGCCTATTCTTCAAGTTCCTTTGCCATGAACTTGTAATGCTTCACATGATGCAGCGAAGCAACATAAAATGCTTGCCAAAGCAAACTAGAAAAGCTATCAAATGGTGTGGTATATTCCATTTTCAGGTAATTCCAGAGCCAGGAGAAAGAAAACAAAAGCGTGGTTTTATTTCTCCAACAAACAAAGACAGGAAAACTTGAGTGTTACTGTATCATTTGTGCAGAAAATATCTGTAAAGAACATTCTTCACAAAAGATAACATGTAACTTGTGTGGAAGATCAATAAAATTGAAAAGGAAAGGTTGGAAAATAAATGTAGCTGCAGCTAGTTTAGTTCAACATTTATATACCCTTGTTTGTGTGTTTTTCATGTCTTTGTTTGAAATTTGAAAAAAAAATCGTTAAAATGATAAAAAGGATTAATCACATAGAATGCGTAACCCGGGTCTTTTAGGCCCATGTACTTACTTTTTTGGTGTTTTCTGCAAACAATTATAATTACAACTAGATGGTGGCCCGATTCTAACGCATCGGGTATTCTAGAATACCGGGCGCAATCAGCAGAGCGTTGTTTAAATTTGGCGCCAAAATCGCTGATTGGTCGCGGCCGGCAACCGCGACCAATCAGCAGAGGGGTGTTTAATTTGGCGCCAATATCGCTGATTGGTCGCGGCCGGCAACCGCGACCAATCAGTAAAGGGGTGTTTCAATTTGGCGCCAATATCGCTGATTGGTCGCGGCCGGCGACCGCGACCAATCAGCAGTGTTGTTTAAATTTGGCGCCAATCTCGCTGATTGGTCGCGGCCGGCCGCAACCAATCAGCGAACCGTCCCTCCCTTCACACTTGCCGTCAGGAGATCAGCGGCCCAAGCAGCTGATCTCCCAACGGTAGCCGCATGGAGGTCAGCGGCGCCACCCGTCGGGGTACTTGTGCTGCCAGCAGCAGGGGAGATGAGCGGCAGCTTCGCCACTGACTTCAGTCCCGCAGATGAGCCGCTAACGGCCACCATCTTTCTCTGAAATCCCGCGTCGCTGATTGGCCGCGGCCGCACCAATCAGCGACGCGGGATTTCCTGGACAGACAGACGGGATAAGACGATTATATATATTAGATGTTGTGCATTTTTCATATCTTACTTTGTAATTTTGAAATAAATGTGTAAAAGTTATTTATTTGAGTTCCTCCATATGATTTGTACAAGAGCCTAAAAGGCCCGGGTTATGTGAAAGTGTATATTTCAGACGTCACGCATTCTAGGGTTAATATATATTTGGAACGACAATACCCTTAATTTAATATAATCGGCCCCACATATCCCAACATTCAATATAATGGACCCCACATAGATTTAGCTATAATATAAAAAGCCCTACAAAACCCTCCATTTAAAACAATGGGCCCCACGTAGCCCTGCAATTAATATAATGGGCCCTGCATAGCCCTCCATTTAATATAATGAGCCTCACATGGCATTTCATGTAACAGGCTACAAATAGCCTTCCCTTTGTCATTGCAGTGACACCGGAGAACACCCTTTCCTATTGGCGTGCCACCGGAGCACAACTTTTCCCGTTGGCGTTCCACCAGAGCATACCCTTTCCCATTGGAGTGCCACCGGAGCACACCCTTTCCAGTTGACGTGCCACTGGAGAACCCCTTTCCCATTTTTTCACCTATATATGGCTATATGGACCCCTTATGTTGAATGGAAGGATATGTGGGTCCTAATATATTATGAGAAAATCTTTGTGGAGCCCATAATATTAAATAGAGGGTTACATGGGGACCATTACATTATATATAAAGCTATGTGGTGCCCATTACATTAATTGAAGGGCTATGTGGGACCCATTATATTAAATTGAGGGCTATGTGGTGCCCATTACATTAAATGGAGGGCTTTGTGGGGCCCATTATATTAAATTAAAGGGTATATGGGGCTGTTACATTAAATTTACTGCCATGTGAGGCCCTTTATATTAAATGGAGAGCTATGTGGTACCCATTAAATTATGTGGAGGGCTATATGTGACCGCTTATATTAAATGCAGGGCAATGTGGGTCCCGTGATATTATATAGATGGCTATGTTATTGGGCCCATTATATTAAATGGAGGGTTATGTTGGACTCACTACATTAAATGTGGGGCCCAATACATTAAATTGAGAGCTATGTGGGGCACATTATATTAAATGAAGGGTTTTGTTGGGCCCATAATATATGTAAAGCTATGTGGTGCCCATTATAATAAATAGAAAGCTACAGTTGTGTTTAAAAGTGTACACACCCCGGCAGAATTTTTGCTTTCTTGGCCTTGTTTCAGAGAATATGAATGATAACAAAAAAACTTTTTCTCCACTCATGGTTATTGGTTGGGTGAAGCCATTTATTGTCAAACTACTGTGTTTTCTCTTTTTAAATCTTAATGACAACCAAAAACATCCAAATGACCCTGATCAAAAGTTCACATACCCTGGTGATTTGGCCACATGCACACAATTTGACACAAATGGGTTTGAATGGCTACTAAAGGTAACATCCTCACCTGTTACCTGTTTGCTTGTAATCAGAGTGTGTGCATAAAAGCTGAGTGAGTTTCTGGGATCTAGACAGACTCTTGCATCTCTCATCCAGCCACTGACATTTCTAAATTGTGAGTCATGGGGAAAGCAAAAAAATTGTCAACGGATCTACGGGAAAAAGCAGTTGAACTATATAGCACAGGAAAGGGATACAAACAAATATCAAAGGAATTGATAATGCCAGTCAGCAGCGTTCAAACTGTGATTAACAAATGGAAAATCAGGGGCTCTGTAAAAACCAAACCACAGTCAGGAAGACCAACAAAAATTTCGGCCACAATTGCCAGGAAAATAGTTCGGGATGCAAAGAAAAACCCACAAATAACATCAGCTGAAATTCAGGACTCTCTGAAAACTAGCAGTGTGGCTGTTTCAAGATGCAAAATAAGGAGGCACTTGAAGAAAAATGGGCTGCATGGTCGAGTCGCCAGCAGAAAGTGATTACTGCGCAAATGCCACAAAGTATCTCGCCTACAATACGTCAAACAGTACAGAGACAAGCCTCAAAACTTCTGGAACAAGGTCATTTGGAGTGATGAGACCAAAATTGAACTTTTTGGCCACAACCATAAACGTTACATTTGGAGAGAGGTCAACAAGGCCTACGATGAAAGGAACACCATTCCTAAAGTAAAGCGAGGAGGTGGATCGCTGATGTTTTGGGGATGTGTGAGCTACAAAAGCACAGGAAACTTGGTAGAAGTTGAAGGAAAGATGAATGCAGCACGTTATCAGCAAATACTGGAGGCAAATTTGAACTCATCAGCCCGGAAGCTGCGCATGGGACATACTTGGACATTCTAACATGACAATGATCCAAAACACAAGGCCAAGTCGATCTGCCATTGGCTACAGCAGAACAAAGTGAAGATTCTGGAGTGGCCATCTCAGTCTCCTGACCTGAATATCATTGAGAAAATCTGGGGAGATCTCAAGCGCACAGTTCACGCTAGACAGTCCAGGAATTTACAGGAACTAGAGGCTTTTTGCCAAGAAGAATGGGCAGCTTTACCATCTGAGAAAATAAAGAACCTCATCCACATCTACCACAAAAGACTTTAAGCTGTCATTGTAGTTAGAGGGAGCAATACACGGTATTAAGAACTGGGGTATGTGAACTTTTGATCAGGGTCATTTGGATGTTTTTGGTTGTCATTAAGATTTAAAAAGAGAAAACACAGTAGTTTGACAATAAATGGCTTCACCCAACCAATAACCATGAGTGAAGAAAAACATTTTTTGTTATCATTCATATTCTCGGAAACAAGGCCAAAAAAGGAAAAATTCTGCCGGGGTATGTAAACTTTTGAGCACAACTGTATACAGGTGCAGTAACCATACAAAAATAGCTAACATATTTACCAAAGGAATTAAAGTACATCGTGCATGTAAACAATCAAATTGTCCATAAAGTATTAGCCATATATGGTCCCCGCTAAAGAGATTGATGAACCAAAAGTAGTGGTACAGCAAGAGTACTTACTAGCAAGTGCCAAATAGTAGTGCCAGCCCCAACGTGCGTTTCGGTGTGTGCCTTCTTCCGGGTGTGCAGCATCATAAGCAGTGTGTCCCATAAATAAACATAAGGTACCAATAGCAGCAACCATAAAATAAAGAGTATTCATGAGGAACGAGTCGGCGGTAAGGATAGGACAGACCTGTGCCGATGTCATTGCAAGAACGCCGCCTCCCTAGTGTATCAGAATAGACGTGCAACCCAACACCACGCCCACTGAGGTCACATGAGCGGAGAGAAAGTAAGGGTAAACGTGCAGCCAAAAGCCACGCCCACGGAGGGTCACATAA
Organism: Phyllobates terribilis; assembly: GCF_046119375.1. Taxonomy (NCBI): domain Eukaryota; kingdom Metazoa; phylum Chordata; class Amphibia; order Anura; family Dendrobatidae; genus Phyllobates; species Phyllobates terribilis. Next base: position 690,673,833 of record NW_027362761.1, on the reverse strand, counting down.
ACGGAAAGAAAGACTAAATGAGTGTGAAGCCTAAAGTCACGCCCACTAAAAGTCACATGAGCGGAGGAGCAGTCACTCAGAAGCACGCCACCCTTAATCGCAAATAGTGATGTAGGGGGAGAACGGGAGGAAGGCACGCGCATAGATGGAAAGTCACAGTTAGATATAAGAAAACCTGTCACAAAAGGTCAAAATAGAGAACAGCTCAGTGAGAGGTAAACCCAGACATATAGCACAACAGGGTACTAATTAGTATTAACTTTTACCAGACATGGAGAATATATAGTATTAACTTTTACCAAACATATCTAGGTATGACAGAAGGGGTTTAAAGCCTGGATATAAAAAAGAAGCATATATGTCAAATGACGACCTGTATGGTAAAGAATCAACAAAAAAGGTTTTATGCAATCTTAACATATACAATTTATACTATCTTAAGATATAGGTCAGGGAGAACCAGATAAGAAAGAAACAAAAAAGGGAAGGAAAACCCAAGTTGGAGATTGGGGGCCCCCTGGGGCATCAAGGACATGAATTCAACACAGGTGGCAACATGGTACCAATGATGCCAGTGATATGAGCCATGCCCTGATGTCATGGAGGAAACCCCAATAAGGATAAACAAGGAAAATGCCCCAGAAAGAGAAAAAGACATTGTAGCAAATACCCGGATCCAAAAGCTATTAAGAGTATGGATAAAGCTGAAAGACATACAGAAAAATGAACCTGCAGGTCATTTAAAAAATGAAGTTGGACAAGTCAATAACATTGGTTATATGCATATAATAAGAACATAGTATATATCCACATGAAACAAACTGATGTCCAGATGTAGTAGATATAGGCTGTTAAAGCCTAATTGTCCGCATCTTGTCTAGCGGTGCCTTCTCATCCTATTCTCTTATTTCTCCCCTTCAAAATGATGCCAGGAGGCATCCACATCCTCTTCAACATGGATAGAAGCAAGAGCCAATATCAAGGTACGGTAAGTATATACTAAAAGATGATAAATGGGACATTATTAGGATTGTAGCAACAAACACAATTAAAAATAATTTTAGTTTAAAACATTATAAAAACATGATGCCAAAAATACGGCTGGAGGGGAAAAAGGGGAGGGAGATTAGAGAAATGGAGTAAAAGTCAAGGCCTCATTAAGGCCATGGGGATGTAACGTTTTCAAAGTCCAGATCCATCTTGATTCTTTTTGGGCCAGGAGTCGGCTGGTATTACCACCACGCAGGTTCAAATATATGTGGTCTATCTCCTTAACCCGAAGGATCACAAGCGTTATGGAGCTTAAAATGTTTAGGTATTGTCGTTAATAGATCCAAATTGTCTTCTGTAGCAGCTGCCATGATGTCCTGGACAAGTTCTCTCGCTCAAATTTTGAGCATCCTAGTTGTCATGCCTATATATATTAAGGAGCAGGGCCATGTAGCAAGATATATTACGCTATGTGTTGTACAGGTAATAGGGTATGTGATATCAAACTCCTTTCCAGTCGAAGAGAGAAACTTCTTAGTCTTTTCAATATTAAGGCAAGTTATACAGGAGCCGCATGGAGTGAAGCCCCAATTCCTCTTCTTATCGGTTGGTTTGATGTCAGTAATCCGTGACTGATTAGTCGGTGTATAATAGCTCCGAACCAAATGGTCCTGTAAATTTAAAGATCTACGTGCAGTGATAGATGGATTTGTAGGGAGGTATTGTTTAAGGGTGCGATCAGCCAATAGGATGAGCCAATGTTTTTTAAAAATGTCATACATCCTCTGCCATTGAGAATGGTATTGAGTCACCATTCTCACAGGATTGGCTTGCACCGATTGTCTCTTAGGATAGATTAATTGTTGACGAGTAGCATTTTTCGCTCGATTGTAGGCATACTTAATGCTTCTCTTACTGTACTCTCTATCCAAAAACCTCCCTTTCATTTCCTCTGCTCTCATTTCAAAGTCTTCAATGGTAGAACAAATCTGTCTGATTCTAAGAAACTGACTAATTGGAACTGATCTAACCACATGTCTTGGATGTGAAGAAGAGGTGTGCAAGACAGCATTGACGGCTGTCTCTTTCCGATAGACATCAAACTGTAAAATGCCAGATTCACCCCTTTTAATAGTCACATCCAAGAAATCAATCTTTTGATAATCGAATTTATACGTCAGTCTGATAATAAGTTCATTAGAATTCAGTTCTTGAAAAAAACTGAGTAGTTCTACAGATGTACCTCGCCAGATCAAAAATACATCATCAATGTACCGGGTCCAAAAAATGACCCGGTCCATTGATGAGCATCAATGTGATGAGAAGAGCTCCCTCTCCCACAGCCCCAGGAACAAGTTAGCATAAGAGGGCACACAGGCTGCCCCCATTGCTGTTCACTGGAGCTGCAGGAAGAAGGACCCATTGAAGACAAAAAAGTTTTTGGTGAGTACAAACTCCAACAGTGTTAGAATGAAGTCTCTCTCATCAAAGGTAAATTGAGACATGGAAAGGAAATGGGCAACGGCTCTCAGTCCATCACCATGGCGGATACTCGTATTTAATGACTACACATCACAAGTAACAAGAAGCATATCCTTGTCAATGTGAGTGGAGTCAATTTTTTGTAGATCAGATGTATCACGTAGATAGGAGGGAATTGTTTCCACCAAAGGTTTAAGAAATAATCCACATACTTACTGATCTCTGTGTGAGTCCTCCAATACCATCAATTATGGGTCTACCCAGAGTGGTCTTCATATCTTTATGGACCTTCCGTAACAAGTACAGCGTTGAAACAGATGGATCCTTCACCAATAATGTGTCATACAATTCCCTGGTGATAATGCCTCTCTCTATCCCAGCTAAAAGGATTTTGTTGAGTTGATCTTTGAAAGATAATAAGAGATTGAACGTCAGTTTTTTGTAACACTGATGGTCTTTAAGCATTTTATTTGCCTCTGCCTCATACATTTTAGTTGGCCACACCACAACGTTGCCACTCGTGTCAGCTGGTTTGAATATAACGTCTTTTATTGCTTTAAGACGTTTCAAACCGATGTGTTCAGACATTCTAAGGTTATCATTGTGTATATTGATAGGTATGCTATATAAATCCTCAGAAACCAGCTGAACAAAGATGTCAACGTTGGGGCATAGTGACAATGGTGGAAAAATTTTTGATTTTGGTCGTATGGATATTGGAACCTTACCTAAAGAAGGTATATTGTGTTCAGCCGCCAATCCCTCCAAAACTCTCAAAGCCTCCTGTTCCTCTGGCATTGGAAAATGCTTCTGTATATCTTCATTATGAAACAATTTTTTGAAAAGTAGAGTTCTGGCAAAAATGTATACGTCAAAGCTGTTAACTGATCAAGTCGCAGGATGGAGGTAGCATATAACAGGATGGGGGCGCACATAGCCCTCAATTTAATAAAATAGGTCCCACATAGCCAAACATTCAATATAATAGGCCCCTCATAGCTTTACATATAATATAAAGAGATCTTCAAAACCCTCCATTTAATACAGTGGGCCCCATGTAGCCATGCAAGTAATATAATGGGTCCCACAAAGAACTCCATTTAATATAATATGACCTTTATAGCTTTCTACTTATTATAATGGGCACCACATAGCTTTACATATAACATGGGCCCCACAAAACCCTTCATTTAATATAATGTGCACCACATAGCTCTCAATTTATTATATGGACCCCATATAGCCCTCCATTTAATATAATGGGCCCCATATAGCCCTCCATTTAATATACTGAATCCAACATAGCCCTCCGTTTAATATAAGGGGTCACATATAGCCCTCCACATAATATAATGGGTACCACATAGCTCTCCATTTAATATAAAGGGCCCCACATGGCACTAAATTTAATATAATGTCCCCATATACCCTTTCATCTATAATATAACCGGGGATGTGTGTCTCTGTCTGAAGCCTTTATAGACTGCGCATGCGCGACGCGCAGTCTGGCTCCAGACAGAAGTAGGCATCCATCCGTTACAGGTAAGAGGAGTGTATGGCGCCGGAGTTCGCGGTATGCGTAGACACTGAGCGCATACCACGATCTCCGGCGCCATACTTACATACTTACCTGACCGGGAGGAGCGTTTCCGCGGCGTCTCTCTTTGCCGGAGACCGGGGGCGGAGTGAAGGCATCGGATCGGCACATGCGCATAGTGCTATCCGGCGCCATTTTACGTCTTCAGCAAAATGGCACCGGACAGTGTGGTGCTCCGGCGCCGCACTCCTTCCCCGGCATCCGACAGAACAGGACACCGCAGCGCTGTAGCACAGGGAAGAAAGGTGAGTATAAAGTGTTTATTTTTTTGTATGCGTGTACAGCATGAAAGGCATGAGGGGGCCACACATACCAGGATTGTGGGATGAGGAGACCATGCATACCAGGATTGGGGGGTGAGGGGACCATGCATACCAGGATAGGGATCTGGGGGGACCATGCATACCAGGATGAGGGGACCATGCATACCAGGATTGAGGGGGTGAGGGGACCATGCATACCAGGATTGAGGGGTGAGGGGACCATGCATACCAGGATAAGGATCTGGGGGGACCACGCATACCAGGATGAGGGGTACCATGTATACCAGGATTGGGGGGTGAGGGGACCATGCATACCAGGATTGGGGGGTGAGGGGACCATGCATACCAGGATTGGGGGGTGAGGGGACCATGCATACCAGGATTAGGGGATGATGGGGTGCCATGCATACCAGGATTGGGGGGTGACGGGACCATGCATATCAGTATTGGGGGGGTGAGAGGACCATGCATATCAGGATTGGGGGGTGAGGGGACCATGCATATCAGGATTGGGGGATGAGAGGACCATGCATACCAGGATGAGGGGTACCATGCATACCAGGATTGGGGGGTGAGGGGACCATGCATACCAGGATTGGGGGGTGAGGGGACCATGCATACCAGGATTGGGGGGTGAGGGGACCATGCATACCAGGATTGGGGGGAGAGTGGTGCCATGCATACCAGGATTGGGGGGTGAGGGGTGCCATGCATACCAGAATAGGGATAAGGGGTGCCATGCATACCAGGATGAGGGATGGGGTGCCATGCATACAAGGATGAGGGGTACCATACATACCAGGATAGGGATGAGAGGTACCATGTATACCAGGATGGGGATGTGGAGTGCCATGTATACCAGGATTGGGGATGAGGAGAACCATGCATACCAGGGTTGGGGATGAGAGAGCCATGCATACCAGGATTGGGGATGAGGGGTGCCATGCATACCAGGATTGGGGATGAGGGGTGCCATGCATACCAGGATTGGGGATGAGGGGTGCCATGCATACCAGGATTGGGGATGAGGGAGCCATGCATACCAGGACCAGGATTGGGGATAAGGGAGGCATGCATACCAGGATTGGGGATGAGGGGTGCCATGCACACCCGGATTGGGGATGAGGGGTGCCATGCATACCGGGATTGGGGATGAGGGGGCCATGCATACCGGGATTGGGGATGAGGGGTGCCATGCATACCGGGATTGGGGATGAGGGGTGCCATGCATACCGGGATTGGGGATGAGGGGTGCCATGCATACCGGGATTGGGGATGAGGGGTGCCATGCATACCGGGATTGGGGATGAAGGAGCCATGCATACCGGGATTGGGGATGAGGGGGGCCATGCATACCGGGATTGGGGATGAGGGGGGACATGCATACCGGGATTGGGGATGAGGGGTGCCATGCATACCGGGATTGGGGATGAGGGGTGCCATGCATACCGGGATTGGGGGTGAGGGGTGCCATGCATACCGGGATTGGGGATGAGGGGTGCCATGCATACCAGGATGAGGGACACCATACATACCAGGATAGGGATGAGGGATGGGGTACCATACATACCAGGATAGGATGAGGAGTACCACACATACCTGGATAGGGATGAGGAGTACCACACACACCAGGATTGGGATGAGGGGGCCACGCATACCAGGATTGGGGGGTGAGGGGTGCCATGCATACCAGGATTGGGGGTGAAGGGTGCCATGCATACCAGGATTGGGGGTGAGGAGTGCCATGCATACCAGGATTGGGGGTGAAGGGTGCCATGCATACCAGGATTGGGGGTGAGGGGTGCCATGCATACCAGGATTGGAGGTGAGGGGTGCCATGCATACCAGGTTAGGGGTGAGGGGTGTCATGCATACCAGGATAGGGGTGAGGGGTGCCATGCATACCAGGATAGGGGTGAGGGGTGCCATGCATACCAGGACAGGATGGGGGCAGCACAAATACCAGGAGGGGGGTAGCACATACCAGCATGGGAGACCATATACCAATAAAAATGGTTGCCACACAGGCGTAGAACGGGTTCAATAGCTAGTTTAATATAATGGGCCTCACATAGCCCTCCATTTAATGTAATGGATACCACATAGCCCTCAAATTAATATAATGGATCTGACATACCCCTTCAATTAATGTAATGGGCATCACATAGCTTTACAAATAAAATAATGGGCCAAATATAACCCTCCATTTAATGTTATGAGCCCCACATGGATTTTCTTATAATATATTGGAACCCACATAGCCCTCCATTCAATATAAGGGGTCCCATATAGCCCTCCATTTATTATAATGTGCCCTACCTACATAGCCTTCCATTTAATATAATGTGACCCACAAAACCCTTCATTTAATACAATGGGCCCCATGTAGCCCTGTAATTAATATAATGGGTCCCACAAAAAACTCCATCTATAATATAACTAGAGATGCTTACCTCTGTCTCAAGCTTTTATAGACTGCGCAAGCACGACACCTTTGTGCAGTCTGGCTCCAGACAGAAGAACGCATGTAGGTGTTACAGCTAAGAGGAGTGTGTATGGAGCCGGAGATCGCGGCATGCGTAGACAATGAATGCATACCCCGATCTTTGGCGCCATACTTACCTGATCGGGAGGAGCGTTGCTGCGGCGCCACTCTTTTCTCTGTGTGCCCGCTAGTAAGGAGAATGAATATTCAGTGCTCCTCACTCCCATGGGCGTCGGGAGCAGTGAATATTCATTTTCTTTAGCAACAGGCACACGCAGGAGTTGCAGCAGCCATCTCCTGCCTCCTGTGTCAGCTCCTGCGCCGCTTCCCCCACAGTGTTTGTGTGTATGTATGTATGTGTAGCACCCTGAGGACTCGGCTGCTACAGGGGTATTACACCTCAAGCCAGAGGTGTGGTATTCCACTCCCGGGTAAGGATGGAGTGTGGAACTGAGCTCAGATAGCTGCATACACTACATACATCCCATTTCCGAGGGACAGAACAATGGTACTCCCACTAGATATATGTGCAGGTACGACAGTGTCTGTCCCTGGCTGGAGTGGGAGGGGGGTGGAACATCCCAGTAGTGTAGGGGCAGATAGGGGGAGCAGTCTGGGTAAAGTTAGGAGCTCATTGGGTGCTGGTCACCTGAGCTCACACATAGAGGGAGTATATAAGGTGGGCACCATCTTAGGACAGGGTCAGTCAGACAGTCAGTCTTTTGTAGAGCAGAGGAGAAGAGCAGAGAAGCTCAGCCAGCTCCAAGGCCAAGTCTGAGAGAGAGAGAGAGGAGAAAAGAAAGGCCCAGAGAGGGGAGAAGAAGGAACCCCAAGAACCCAGAATTCAAGCAGAAGGGTGAAGGGTTGGCAACAAGGGTACCGGATCCCAAGCTGGCAGAGGCCAAAGCACACCTTAGCCAGGAACCGGAGGTCGTGGGCAGGATCTGTCACGACCCTCACCAAATCCACTAGAAAGGCACACCAAGTATAGGGTCAGGGAACCCAGAGAAGAGGTTTGACCAACAAGAGACCCGAGGGAGCCGGACATAAGTGGATCCCTGGTGGGAACGGCCAGTAGAAAGGAAAGTCAGAAAGGGAGCTCAGGATCACGCTCCAGAATTGCTTGGGAGTTGGCCGAGTCCAGGATATGGCGGACGCAGCACGGCTCGGGTGGTCACTCAAGGCCAGAGTGACCAAAAGAACAGCAGTAAGTAAAAACCCTGAACTGCACAGCCCGACTCTGAGTCTTCTTCCTGCACCTCCACAACCACCATCCTCTACATCTGACCCCCTGAGGCTATACCCCTCCCGTTGGGGGTTATACTACCAGAGCTGCACACACACCACCAGCCTCAGCGGACCCTTCTGCAGCGGCGGCCTTATTGACCGCAAATCAACGGGTGGCGTAGTCGACACTAAGAACACCTAACAACATCTGCAAGGACTGCCGCACACTGAGTTTGACACCCTGGGCACGGACCGGGTCACCGCCACTCGGAGACTACAACCCCCATCTGATCCGGCTCCGGGTATTCCCAAACAACATGGCCCAGGGGGCGCGTCAACTTTGGCGTAGTCGGCAGGATCACGTGCCCGCAACAACCGGGTACTGCGTGCCTGAAGAAAAGTTCACATTTACCTCAAAACGAAGTCTCCCGCCAGTTCCGGAGGGTCCCCGCCATCGGACCCCATCACAGGTCGATTCCCGCCGGTTGCCCGCCATTTGCAGCTTTTTCCCGCCATCCACGGAGTTTCCCGCCACTGGGAGACGTTTCCCGCCATCAGAGGAGATTTCCCGCCTTGGAAGAGCGGACGCCATTATGGGCGTGCCAGAGGGTGGCAAGAGGCCACCTCCCATCGTGGGCCAGGTCGAAGAATGGCGCCAAAAGCGGAAACCGCCCCCACTAACAGAGACTGTGATGCTAGAGATGTCCATCAGCGTGAAGGAACTGCCCCTGGAACTGACAATCACTAAGTTGCCCCGGGACCACCCTCAATGTGTGCGGAGACAGAACAAAAGAGCGAAGATGGGTGCCGCCTGGAGGAGTCTGGAGAGAGCGCACCCGGAGACGAGAAGTCTGGAGAGGAGTATGGAGAAAGCACACCCGGAGATGGAGGGAGAGTCAGGCAGCACCGACCCAGTGGTCAGGAGCCTGCTGCAAGCCACGACCCCACTAGGCCTGGTGGAGATCCTGGCGCAGCTCCCCCGAGACCGGGAGCATGCACAGGCCGCGCTGGAGGGCCTCGCACGGAGGATGGCCGAGGTGCAGCGAGAAACGCTGGCGGAGTGGAGCCGAGAGATGGCCCAGCAGACCGGAACCCGTCAGCGGAGCACGCCACTCGAGACGAGGAGACAGACCGCCTCTGAGGATGGTGCAGGAGGAGTGAAGGCCGGAGACGGCGCCGAGGAGGGAGCTGAACAGACGGAGGCAGGTAAAGGGGACGTTACTACCCCGAGCCGAGAAACAGTGAGCCTGCCCCAGCTCCCCGTCGCAGAGCCCGAAATTCCCCCTGCCGTGCCCGTCGCTGCATCGTCACCGCTCCCGACTAGGCCCCAAGCAGAAGCCGCAGCCGCGACCCCTGTGACGTCACGCGCCTCAACCCTGAGGGCGGCCAAGCAGGAAACAACATCGGCCTGGTCGCAAGGTCTAGTGCCCCCGGGCGCTGCAGTTCCAACAGCGCCCCCTACCTCCACCGAACCACCGGCCTGGTCGCAGGGCTATGTAACCCCGGGCGCCGCCGTACTAACGGTGCCCTTTACGTTTAGGGTGCCCCAGGCCTGGTCGCAAGGCCTGGTGAACCCGGGCGCCGCTGCCACCACCGCGCCATCAACATCTAGAGTGCCGCACCTGGGTGAAGACTTATTTGCCCAGCACACGTGCCCGGATGGGCAGCCCTTTATATGGCCACCGGAGTATTATCAACTGGAACTCCAAAAGGCAAGGCCCCTGAGCGAGCCCCTGATTCCGGCTCCGAAGCCCGTCAAGAGGACCCAGCTCCCGCTGGAGGAGGCACAGTTCGAGTGGGACCCCACTGGAGAAGACCTCATGGGGTTCACCCAAGAAACTCGGGCGGCCGCAGCGGAGCGTGCGGAGTGCTGCCGCCAGCAGCTAGAGGTCTTCGAACGAGAACGGAGAGAGAGGCGGGTCCGTGAGCAGCAGATGCAGGTACAGAGCGCAGAGCAGAAGAGCCGGACCCGGAGGAACCCCCGTGCAGCTCATGGTCCCCGTGCCACCGGGACTGTGATTAAATTCCAATTGCAGCACGGGTGGGGCTTCATCAGGGATCACCACACCCCCGGCGACGTCTTCGTGACCAGAAGAGACGTTGAGTCCCACCTACCGGAGGGACACAGAGGTCGTGACCTATACGTAGGGGATGAGGTCACATTCACCCGGCACAAGTGTGCCAAAGGACCCTACGCCCTCCATGTACACGACTGACGGAGGAGGAGCTGCGGTGTGAGGAGGAGCAAGAGGACCCGGACGGGTCTGAAGCTTACCAGCGAGAAGGAGCAGGAGGACGCCGTCATTAAAGTACGGTATCGTGAGACTGTATATAGTTACCCGTCGGGGTATCAGAACTGTTGCTGATTTAAATATGTTCCCCATTGGGACAAGTATAAACTGAAACCCGTGTGTCCCTGTTCCCACTGACCGAGGACTGAGAGCGGTCATCCTTCCCTTATACCTGGCCGAGGACTGAGAGCGGCCATTTCCCCTTGTACATAGTTGCGCTTCCTAAGGCGCCCCCTACTGGTTTTATAGGAAACTACAAGAGACTGTCGCACTTTACCCGGTCACAAGTTGCACCGTGGCCGGAGGAATAAGAAAGTTTATTATGAAAAAGTCTTTTGCTGCTAATATATATATGCTGTTTATATGTTTTATATGTTGATGTTTTATGAAAAAATGTGTATGTTTGTGGATGTTTTTGTTTTCTTACAGCCCGAGGACGTGCTGTGATTTACCAGGGGGGAATGTAGCACCCTGAGGACTCGGCTGCTACAGGGGTATTACACCTCAAGCCAGAGGTGTGGTATTCCACTCCCGGGTAAGGATGGAGTGTGGAACTGAGCTCAGATAGCTGCATACACTACATACATCCCATTTCCGAGGGACAGAACAATGGTACTCCCACTAGATATATGTGCAGGTACGACAGTGTCTGTCCCTGGCTGGAGTGGGAGGGGGGTGGAACATCCCAGTAGTGTAGGGGCAGATAGGGGGAGCAGTCTGGGTAAAGTTAGGAGCTCATTAGGTGCTGGTCACCTGAGCTCACACATAGAGGGAGTATATAAGGTGGGCACCATCTTAGGACAGGGTCAGTCAGACAGTCAGTCTTTTGTAGAGCAGAGGAGAAGAGCAGAGAAGCTCAGCCAGCTCCAAGGCCAAGTCTGAGAGAGAGAGAGAGGAGAAAAGAAAGGCCCAGAGAGGGGAGAAGAAGGAACCCCAAGAACCCAGAATTCAAGCAGAAGGGTGAAGGGTTGGCAACAAGGGTACCGGATCCCAAGCTGGCAGAGGCCAAAGCACACCTTAGCCAGGAACCGGAGGTCGTGGGCAGGATCTGTCACGACCCTCACCAAATCCACTAGAAAGGCACACCAAGTATAGGGTCAGGGAACCCAGAGAAGAGGTTTGACCAACAAGAGACCCGAGGGAGCCGGACATAAGTGGATCCCTGGTGGGAACGGCCAGTAGAAAGGAAAGTCAGAAAGGGAGCTCAGGATCACGCTCCAGAATTGCTTGGGAGTTGGCCGAGTCCAGGACCTGGTGGACGCAGCACGGCTCGGGTGGTCACTCAAGGCCAGAGTGACCAAAAGAACAGCAGTAAGTAAAAACCCTGAACTGCACAGCCCGACTCTGAGTCTTCTTCCTGCACCTCCACAACCACCATCCTCTACATCTGACCCCCTGAGGCTATACCCCTCCCGTTGGGGGTTATACTACCAGAGCTGCACACACACCACCAGCCTCAGCGGACCCTTCTGCAGCGGCGGCCTTATTGACCGCAAATCAACGGGTGGCGTAGTCGACACTAAGAACACCTAACAACATCTGCAAGGACTGCCGCACACTGAGTTTGACACCCTGGGCACGGACCGGGTCACCGCCACTCGGAGACTACAACCCCCATCTGATCCGGCTCCGGGTATTCCCAAACAACATGGCCCAGGGGGCGCGTCATATGTATATACACTGCTCAAAAAATAAAGGGAACACTTAAACAACAGAATATAACTCCAACTAAATCAAACTTCTGTGAAATCAAACTGTCCACTTAGGAAGCAGCACTGATTGACAATCAATTTCACATGCTGTTGTGCAAATGGAATAGACAATAGATGGAAATTATTGGCAATTATCAAGACACCCTCAATAAAGTAGTGGTTCTGCAGGTGGGGACCACAGACCACATCTCAGTACCAATGCTTTCTGGCTGATGTTTTTGTCACTTTTGAATGTTGGTTGTGCTTTCACACTCGTGGAAGCATGAGACGGACTCTACAACCCACAGAAGTTGCTCAGGTAGTGCAGATCATCCAGGATGGCACATCAATGCGAGCTGTGGCAAGAAGGTTTGAGGTCTGTCAGCGTAGTGTCCAGAGGCTGGAGGCGCTACCAGGAGACAGGCCAGTACACCAGGAGACGTGGAGGGGGAGCCCTGCAAAATGACCTCCAGCAGGCAACAAATATGCATGTGTCTGCACAAACGGTTAGAAACCGACTCCATGAGGGGGGTATGAGGGCCCGACGTCCACAGATGGGGGTTGTGCTCACAGCCAAACACCGTGCAGGACGCTTGGCATTTGCCACAGCCCTGTGCTCTTCACAGATGAAAGCAGGTTCACACTAAGCACATGTGACAGACGTGACAGAGTCTGGAGACGCCGTGGAGAGCGATCTGCTACCTGCAACATCCTTAAGCATGACCGGTTTGGCAGTGGGTCAGTAATGGTGTGGGGTGGCATTTCTTTGGAGGGCCGCACAGCCCTGCATGTGCTCGCCAGAGGTAGCCTGACTGCCATTAGGTACTGAGATGAGATCCTCAGACCCCTTGAGAGACCATATGCTGGTGTGGTTGGCCCTGGGTTCCTCCTAATGCAGGACAATGCCAGACCTGATGTGGCTGGAGTGTGCCAGCAGTTCCTGCAAGATGAAGGCATTGAAGCTATGGACTGGCCCGCCCGTTCCCCAGACCTGAATCCGATTGAGCACATCTGGGACATCATGTCTCGCTCCATCCACCAACGTCACATTGCACCACAGACTGTCCAGGAGTTGGCGGATGCTTTAGTCCAGGTCTGGGAGGAGATCTCACAGGAGACCATCCACAACCTCATCAGGAGCATGCCCAGGCAAAAAAGTGTGAAACAACAGAAAATATGTCTTATATTATAGGTTCTTCAAAGTAGCCACCTTTTGCTTTGATGACTGCTTTGCACACTCTTGGCATTCTCTTGATGAGCTTCAAAAGGTAGTCACCGGAAATGGTTTTCACTTCACAGGTGTGCCCTGTAAGGTTTAATAAGTGGGATTTCTTGCCTTATAAATGGGGTTGGGACCATTAGTTGTGTTGTGCAGAAGTCAGGTGGATACACAGCTCATAGTCCCACTGAATAGACTGTTAGAATTTGTATTATGGCAAGAAAAAAGCAGCTAAGTAAAGAAAAACGAGTGGCCATCATTACTTTAAGAAATGAAGGTCAGTCAGTCTGAAAAATTGGGCAAACTTTGAAAGTGTCCCCAAGTGCAGTTGCAAAAACCATCAAGCGCTACAAAGAAACTGGCTCACATGAGGACCGCCCCAAGAAAGGAAGACCAAGAGTCACCTCTGCTTCTGAGGATAAGTCTATCCGAGTCACCAGCCTCAGAAATCGCAGGTTAACAGCAGCTCAGATTAGAGACCAGGTCAATGCCACACAGAGTTCTAGCAGCAGACACATCTCTACAACAACTGTTAAGAGGAGACTTTGTGCAGCAGCCCTTCATGGTAAAATAGCTGCTAGGAAACCACTGCTAAGGACAGGCTTACTTGTTTGGCCTAAAGAACACAAGCAATGGACATTAGACCAGTGGAAATCTGTGATTTAGTCTGATGAGTCCAAATTTGAGATCTTTGGTTCCAACCACCGTGTCTTTGTGGGATGCAGAAAAGGTGAGCGGATGGACTCTACATGCCTGGTTCCCACCGTGGAGCATGGAGGAGGAGGTGTGATGGTGTGGGGGTGCTTTGCTGGTGACACTGTTGGGGATTTATTCAAGATTGAAGGCATACTGAACCAGCATGGCTACCACAGCATCTTGAAGCGGCATGCTATTCCATCCGGTTTGCGTTTAGTTGGACCATCATTTATTTTTCAAAAGGACAATGACCCCAAACACACCTCCAGAATGTGCAAGGGCTATTTGACCAAGAAGGAGAGTGATGGGGTGGTACGCCAGATGACCTGGCCTCCACAGTCACCAGACCTGAACCCAATCGAGACGGTTTGGGGTGAGCTTGACAGCAGAGTGAAGGCAAAAGGGCCAACAAGTGCTAAGCATCTCTGGGAACTCCTTCAAGATTGTTGGAAGACCATTTCCGGTGACTACCTCTTGAAGCTCATCAAGAGACTGCCAAGAGTGTGCAAAGCAGTCATCAAAGCAAAAGGTGGCTACTTTGAAGAACCTAGAATATAAGACATATTTTCAGTTGTTTCACACTTTTTTGTTAACTATATAATTCTACATGTGTTAATTCATAGTTTTGAAGCCTTCAGTGTGAATGTACATTTTTCATAGTCATGGAAATACAGAAAAATCGATAAATGAGGTGTGTCCAAACTTTTGGTCTGTACTGTATATACATTCAGGAGACCTTGCTTATAAAAAGGGTGCGAAGCTTAGAGCTTCATTTAGGCCCCGCGGAGTCCAGAGTAAGAATGCATCTGGCCTCTTTATGGGCCAGAAGTTTTGCGGCATTGCCTCCCCGGGAGCCAAGATGTAACACATCTATTCCATGCACCTTCAATGTCCTTGGGTCCAAATTATGTACGGCCCGGACGTGGCGTAGTAATGTGTTGAGATCCCGGGATCATCTGCCGTCTTGGCCGTGCTAATGTCCCGCGAGTGCTCCTGCACCCTGACTCATAGCTCTTGCGTAGTCAGTCTAATGTATATCAGGAAGCAGCCACAAGTGGCATGATAGACGACATTGGTGGTACCACACGAGATGTAATTCGTAATCCTAAATACAAGAGAGCCGTCAGATGATGCAAAGGATGCACTTCGGAAGAAATTGGCGCAGGCAAGACAGTGGCCACAGGGAAAGCAAACCACAGTGGGTCCAAAATGAGTTTGATGGAGATGGAACATAGTTGGAGGACACCAAGAGATCTCCCAAGTTTTTGGCCCGCCGAGCCTTCATCAGTGGGGGATTACCAAAGTGGCTTCGCAGGGAGGGCTCCATGCCAAGCATACCCCAATGTTTAGTCAAAATCGTCCGAATAGAGTCCCATTCGTGATTGAAGGTAGAAATATAGCGGGTACCTTCTTGTTCTTTCACCGCCTCCCCCGAACAGGCTGGGTACAATAACTGGTTACAGGGAGTTCCCCGTGCCATCCGATAGCCACGGTCGATGCTCCTGTTACTATATCCACGATTCCTAAAACGATCAGCCAGATCTGCGGCTTGTGTCTCAAATTTAGTCAGTGGAGCAAATCCGCCTCATCCTGTCCGACCGGGACGGCCCTAATCTTCGATGAATTATGTGCGGACTCAGTGTTTCAAAGCATTTACTGCCATAGGTTTGCTGTAGACGTCAGTCTGAATAGCGGAGTGGGCATCCACCTCCAGAGTGACGTCAAGAAAATCAACGCATTTAGCATGATGTGTATAAGTGAGTTTGATCCCAAGTGAGTTAGAAATGAGTCGCACCATAAAATTATCAAGCTCCTTCACCGTCCCCCGCCAAAAAAATAAAATGTTATCGATGTATCTCAGCAAAGACTCAACCTGGTCCACGCCCCGCGCCCTCATCACCAAAGAGGTCCCTCTCCCATGCCCCAAGGAAGAGGCTGGAGTACGAGGGCGCGCAGGCCGCCCTCATGGCTGTGCCTCGCTTTTGGAGATACACCATATCTTTAATTAAAAAATAATTATGTGAGAGGACGAGGTGAAGGAGCTCAAGGATAAATTCAAGCGATGGGCGGTCCAGGTCGGAGGTTCCGAGGAAGAGGCGGACCACTTAAGGCCCAGATCATGGCTGATACAAGTGTACAGGCTCTCAACATCGGCCGTCACCATCAGAGTGCCGTCCTCCACAAGGATGCTATCAACCCGAGTAAGGACGTTCGTTGTGTCCTTTATATATGGTGGATAAACTCAACAAGGGGCCTGAGATGTCTGTCAATGTATTTGCATATCAATTCACATAGGCCTCCCAAACCAGGCACGATTGGACGTCCCGGGGGGCTGACAGCGTCCTTGTGGATCTTGGGGAGGAGATAGAAGGTAGCCGTTTTTGGAAACTGCATTGTAAGAGCCTCCACTGTTTTCTTGTTGATAACTCCTTGTTCACAGGCATGAGCCAGGATCCCCTGGAGCACCGCGGAGAACGTTGCTGTTGGTTTAAAAGATAATTTAGTATAGATGTTGAGCCCCGTAATTGGCGAAGTGTCTCCTTTTCATATTTGGAAAAGGGCCATAACACTATGTTCCCTCACTTGTCTGCCGGTTTAAAGAACACGTCTTGAAGAGACTGCAACTGTTGAATGGCTACATGTTGGAAGTGTGTCAAATTATCAAATCTCCGGCGTGTGGAGAGACGTCTAAGGTCCTCCGTGACGAATCGCACAAATATCTCCACAGCCGGACTGAGGGACAAGGGTGGGAAACATGTGGATTTAGGGTACAAGCATTGTAATGACCCACCTGTTGAAAGAGTTCCCTGCTTCAAAAGGAAGTCCTCTAAATTTTGTAGGGCCTCTTCCTCCACAGCGCTCATAGGGTCTCCATCACCACGCGACCTTGAATGGAGTTTAAGGAGAATCAGTTTGCGGGCAAACATGTGGAGGCTCTTGAGAGCAGTGAAAAAAAGAATGGCATTTGTTGGTGAAAATGATAGGCCTCTCCCAAGAACTTCCACCTGTGCAGCAGATAGTATACAGTATGTGTAGATAGGTTAATGATACGGAGCCCCCCCCTGGGATACACCAACCTGGAATGGAGTCGTCTGTTTCCTTCTGTTATTGAGTCTAGTCTGGACCCTTTGTGGCGGGTAGGTGGGTTGTCTGGCACTGAGAGCCTGATGGTTCCAGAGGGAAACGGTCATCTGTAGACGTCAATGACGCTGTTGATACCGAACGTGAGCGGGAATAGTTGCTGTTCCTAAAACGAGAGAGTGTGACGTCTCAGATGGAAACCTCCATCTATAAACACTCGACGTCTGTTTATCCCGTATATCACGTTGTAATTTTTGGTCTTACTTGAATAAATTTCTTTGACCCACTTTTGGGATTCAGCGTCAATGTCGTCATTTAGTTTCTTCAGATCGTCACCAGTCATGTCTCTCTTGAGCTGGATCTGAAGCTGCTCAATTTCAGTTTCAATCTCTGAAAGGGATGCCTCATTCATCTTCTTTTTACTCACTCTTTTCTCCTTTGTCCTCATACGGCTTGAGTCGGCAGGTTTTTGTGATACACCAGTCCACTGGTAACTGGTGTATTTGCGACTCTTTTTGTATAATATACTGGGCCTCCGTTTGACTCAATTTAATATAGTAGGTCCCACATAGCCCTACAATTAATGTATTGGGCACCACATAGCTTTACATATAATATAATGGATCTTACCTACCCCTCCATTTAATGTAATGGGCCCCACTTAGATTTTCTAATAATATATTGGCAGCCACATAGCACTCCATTCAATATAAGGGGTCCCAATTAGCCCTCCATTTATTAAAATGTGCCCTACATAACATTCCATTTAATATAATTGGAACCGCAAAACCCTTCATTTAATATAATCGGCCCCACATAGCCCAACATTCAATATAATGGACCCCACATAGATCTACCTATAATATAAAGAGCCCTACAAAACCCTCTATTTAACACAATCGGCCCCACGTAGCCCTGTAATTATTATATTGGGCCTCGCATAGCCCTCCATTTAATATAATGAGCGCCACATGGCATTCCGTATAACAGGCCACACCCTCCCTTTGCCATTGCAGTGCCATCGGAGCACACCCTTTCCCGTTGGCGTGCTATCGGAGCACACCCTTTTCCATTGGCTTGTCACCAGAGCGCACCTTTTCCCATTGGCATGCCTCCATTCAATATAAAGGATCCCATATAGCCTTCCATTTATTAGAATACACCCTACATAGCCTTCCCTTTAATATAATCAAACCCACAAAACTCTTTCTTTAATATAACATAATGGATCCCATACAGCCCTCTAATTAACATACTGCGTCCAACTTAGCCCTCCATTTAATATAAGGGGTCACATATAGCCCTCCACATAAATTAATGGGTACAAATAGCTCTCCATTTAATATAAAGGGCCCCACATGGCACTAAATTTAATATAATGACCCCATATACCCTCTAATTTAATATGATGGGCCCCACATAGCCCTCCATTTAATTTAATGGGTACCACATAGCCCTCAAATTAATATAATGGTTCCGACATAGCCCTTCAATTAATGGAATGGGCACCACATAGCTTTACATATAAAATAATGGGCCAAATATAACGCTCCATTTAATGTTATGGGCCCCACATGGATTTTCTTATAATATATTGGGACCCACATAGCCCTCCATTCAATAAGTGGTCCCATATAGCCCTCCATTTATTATAATGTGCGCTACATAGCCTTCCATTTAATATAATGTGACCCCAAAAAAACCCTTCGTTTAATACAATGGGCCCCGCGTAGCCCTGAAATTAATATAATGGGTCCCACAAAAAACTCTATTTAATATAATGTGATCTGCATAACATTCTATCTATAATATAACCGGCCGAGCGTCCGTCTGTCTGAAGCCTATAGACTGCGCATGCGCGACGCGCAGTCTGGCTCCAGACAAAAGAACGCATGGAGCCGTTACAGGTAAGAGGAGTGTATGGCGCCGGAGATCGCGGTATGCGTAGACACTGAACGCATACCGCAATCTCCGGCGTCATACTTACATACTTACCTGACCGGGAGGAGCGTTGCCGCGGCGCCTCTCTTCTGGCCAGAGACCGGGGGCGGAGTGAAGGTGTCGGAATCGCGCATGCGCATAGCGCTATCTGGCGCCATTTTACTGAAGACATTTGCATTATGTCTTCAGCAAAATGACGCCGGACAGCACGTTGCTCTGGCGCCGCATTCCTCCCCCGGAAGAACAGGACACAGCAGCGCTGGAGTACAGGGAAGAAAGGTGAGTATAAGTGTTTTTTGTTTGTATGTGTGCAGAGGAGTACCATGCATACCAGGATTGGGGGGTGAGGGGGCCACACATACCAGGATTGGGGGATGAGGGGTGCCATGCATACCAGGATTGGGGGATGAGGGGGCCACACATACCAGGAATGGGGGATGAGGGGACCACACATACCAGGATTGGGGGATGAGGGGGCCACACATACCAGGATTGGGTGGATGAGGGGTACCATACATACCAGGATTGAGGGATGAGGGGGCCACACATACCGGGATTGGGGGATGAGGGGACCATGCATACCAGGATTGGGGGATGAGGAGGCCACGCATACCAGGATTGGGGGATGAGGGGTACCATGCATACCAGGATTGTGGGTGAGGGGTACCATGCATACCAGAATTGGGGGATGAGAGTACCATACATACCAGGATTGGGGGGTGAGGGGTACCATTCATACCAGGATTGGGGGGATGAGGGGTACCATGCATACCCGGAATGGGGGATGAGGAGTGCCATGCATACCAGGATAGGAGATGGGGGGTGCCACGCATACCAGGATAGGGGATGGGGGGTGCCATGCATTCGAGTATTGGGGGAAGAGGGGTGCCATGCATACCAGGATTGGGGGAATAGGGGTGTCATGCATGCCAGGATTGAGGGGCGAGGGGTACCATGCATACCAGGATTGAGGGGTGAGGGGTACCATGCATACCAGGATAGGGGAATGAGGGGTACCATGCATACCTGGATTGGGGGATGAGGGCTACCATGCATACCAGGATAGGGATCTGGGGGGGCCATGCATACCAGGATTCGGATAAGGGGCCATGCATACCAGGATAGGGATGAGGGGTACCATGTATACCAGGATAGGGATGAGGGGTACCATGCATACCAGGATGAGGGAGCTATGCATACCAGGATGAGGGGCGCCATGCATGCCAGGATTGGGGATGACGGGTGCCATGCATGCCAGGACTGGGGATGAGGGGTGCCATGCATACCAGGATTGGAGGTGAGGGGTGCCATGCATACCAGGATAGGGATGAGGCGTGCCATGCATACCAGGATAGGGATGAGGGGTGCCATGCATACCAGGATTGGGGGATGAGGGGACCATGCATATCAGGATTGAGGGATGAGGAGGCCACACATACCAGGATTGGGGGATGAGGGGTGCCATGCATACCAGGATTAGTGGTGAGAGGTGCCATGCATACCAGGATTGGGGGTGAGGGGTGCCATGCTTACCAGGATTGAGGGTGAGGGGTGCCAAGCATACCAGGATTGAGGGTAAGGGGTGCCATGCGTACCAGGATTGGGGGGTGAGGGGTGCCATGCAAACCAGGATAGGGATGAGGTGTACCATGCATAACAGGATAGGGATGAGGGCAGCACATAACAGGATGGGGGAACAGGATTGAGGAGCACAAATACCAGGATGGGGGCAGCACAAATACCAGGATGGGGGCAGCACAAATACCAGGATGGGGGCAGCACAAATACCAGGATGGGGGCAGCACAAATACCAGGATGGGAGACCATATACCAATAAAAATGCTCGCCACCCGGGCGTAGAACGGGCTCAATAGCTAGTTTATTATAATGGGACCTGCATAGCCCTCCATTTAATATAGTGGACCCCACATAACCCTCCATTTAAAATAATGGTCCCCACGTAGTCTTCCATTTAATATAATGAGCGCCACTTAGCCATTCATATAATATCACAGGACCTACATAGCCTTCCATTTAATATAAGGGGACACATATAGGCCTCCACGTAATATAATGGGCCCCACATGGCAGTAAATTAAATTAATAATGTCAAATATACCCTATCATTTAATATACCGTATTTTTCAGACTATAAGATGCACTGGACCAAAATACGCACCTAGGTTTTAGAGGAGGAAAATAGAAAAAAAAATTGAAGCAAAAAATGTGGTCATGATGCGCTGTTAAAGGGGAGGGGGTCTCTTGCTGACACTTATAAGGGTAATGTCCCTCAATTCTGCTAATAATATCCCCCATCCTGCAATATATGGCCCCGCTCTTCCTATTATAAGTGGTCCCCATCCCTATCCAGGTATGCATGGCACCGCTGATCCCCATCCTGGTATGCATGTCACTCCTCATCCTTGTATACATGGCATCCCTCATCCCTCTTCCTAGTATGCGTGGACGCTTCATCCCTCTTCCTGATATGCATGGCACCCCTCATCCTAAAATGTATGGTCCCCCTCATCCCTCTTCCTGGTATGAATGCCCCCTCCCCGATCCCCATCCTGGTATGCAAGGCACCCCTGATCCCCATCCTGGTATGCAAGGCACCCCTAATCCTGGTATGCATGGCACCCCTCATCCTTATCCTACAATGCATGGCTCCCCTCATCTCTATCCTGGTATGCAAGGCACCTCTCTTCCCTATCCTGGTATGCATGTGTGGCACCCCAGGGGTCTGGTTTTCCACAGTAATGTAATGTTATGTCTGAGAGCAGGTGGGAGGTCCTTTGGTCAGGGATCCTGTGCATGCCACACCTCCTGCCCAGTCTTGGGAGGGGAAGAACTTCCCCTGTATAAACCCTGGGCTGAGGCAGGGTTAGTCAGTCAAGGAGAGTAGAGACAAGAAACAGTCACAGGAAGAAACAGCAGATGCTCAGTGGGAGCAATACTACTACAAGTCAGGGGCTGGCAGCTGCAGAGCTCGCCCTGACTGAGAAGCTTTCTTACCGGACCCGGCGTCCGAGGCTGTGGGGACTAACTCTTACCCAGCAGCAGAAGCCGACCGGCAGGGGATTTCAGGTCCTCAGGCCCAGAAACCCGAAGGCACGGTCACACGCGTGGGACCAGCACCGCCATCGTGGAGCGGAAGCCATTAGAAGGCCCCGAGTCACCGGCCATACGGGTGAGCACCACACGGTACACTCAGGGACATGGGCTACTTATACCCGCTTCTAGCAAGGTAGCCAGAAGAGTACAGTCAGTTTGGGAGGCCTACAACTCCGCCTGGCCAGGGGAGATCCCATCTGCTCAAGGACTGACCAGGCCCCGTTCACTAGCAAGTACTCCGGGAGGGTCTATCGTTACCAGTAAAGACCCTGAATTACACCGCACCGTCTCTGAGTGGTTCCTGCTACCCCCATCATCCACATCTGCTGCCCTGAGGCCATACCCCTCCCGTTGGGGGTTATACCATCTACGCTGCACCATCCATCCACCGGCCTCAGCAGACTGTCCTGCAGCGGCAGCTCTATAGCTGCATTCAACGGGTGGCGTAGTCGTCCTGCATCTACCGCTGTTACATCGCCGCTCAGTTTGACTCCCTGGGCACGGACCGGGTCACCGCTACGAGACTACAACCCTCAAGAGATCCGGCTCCGGGTAAGCTCCCGCGTGCACAACGCAGCGCGACACAGGCCCAGGGGCGCGTCAACTTTGGCGTAGTCGGCAGGATTTCGTGCCCGCAACCACCGGGTACTGCGTGCCTGAAAAAGAGACTTTTAAAACTTACCATCCGTGAAGTTTTCCCGCCATCGGTGAAGATTCCCGCCATCCGGCGCCATTTTCAGCCTTCTTCCCGCCATCTGTGAAGATTCCCGCCATCCGGCGCCATCTTCAGCCTTCTTCCCACCATCCGTGGAGTTTTCCCGCCGTTGGACGCCATCTTGAGGACGCCGCGCGGGAAGAAGAGGGGCGTGGACTCCGAAAGCGCGCGAGAACTGAAGCCCCGCCTCACGTCCGGACGTTGCGTAAGGTCCTGGAAGGAGCCCAGCAGACGCCGACGTCACAGGAGCGCGACGGAAGGTCCTCAACCCTGACGATCCACTGCGGAGCCGCGGCCTACGGAACAGGATCATCGCAAGGTAGGCCACGGTCCACTAGGGGGGAGGAAGATGTCGGATACGGAGGAGAGCTTCACTGCCTCAACCCCCGCCAGCGCTACCGCTGCGGCAGTTATGCCCTTCACCATGCCCTATATCCCGGGAGCAGCTTGGCTACCCCAGTACTCAGGGGAGTCACATACCCTGCATGACTTTAGAGAAAAGCTGGATAGCCTCTTCCAGGTGTACCCCCTCACAGAAGAGCAAAAAGTGAGCATCCTGGTGGCCCAACTAACTGGGGCAGCCAAAAGGGAAGTAAAATCCTGGCCACCTGGGAGGAAGACTGTCGCAGGGATACTAACCCGGCTGAAGGACACCTTTGATACCCGCACCTCAGCCGAGATTAAGCTTAGATTCTACGGGTGCAAGCAGCGAGCGCATGAGAGTATAAGGGACTATGCACTAAACCTACAAGAGGCCCTGAGGGCCATTAAGCAGACCGACCCTGATGGAGTGGGAAACGAGGACAGGCTGTTGACCGAACAGTTTATAGAGGGACTGTATTGTAATACCCACCGAACCCAGTTGCGGGCAATGGCCTTACAGGATCCCCATCTGGGCTTTGCACAGTTCAAGGACAGAGCCATCCGGGTGCTCCGAGAACCGGCACCGGGTGGCGTTGTGACCCACAGGCGCCCAGCTATCACTTACCACCAGGAGGCGGCGCCCTTGTCGGCAGGGCCTGTGGGAGCTGATGCGCAGGCTTTGGACAATGACCCGGCTCCAGACCTACACCATCAGGTCCAAGAGCTAGCTAAGAGCGTTGCTGCGCTAACCCGAACTGTGCAGTCTTTACAGGTTTCCACCCCAGGGAAGATCCAGCTGGCATCCGGACCAGAGGACATCCCGTGGCGTCGACCAAGGAGGACCCCACCGGCCAGAGGAAGACCCAGTGACCGATACAGCGAGGACGGACGACCCATCTGCCGCCGCTGCAATCAACCTGGACATATGGCAAGGTACTGTTCTTTAAACGGGCACAACCTGGGGTAGAGGGCCAACCCCCAGGAAAAAGATCACCAGGCCCATCGAACTGGCGCGACAGATATGTGGGAGGACGTCCAGTCTTGCCTGTGGTACTGGATGGCATTCCCATGAGTGCCCTACTGGACACCGGGTCACAGGTCACCACCATCCCGTACGTGCTCTTTAAGCAGTACTGGAATGACTCGGATATTACCCGCTACCCTGACGACGACTTGAGTATCATCGCCAGCAATGGCCAGCCCGTGCCACAGATCGGATTTAAAGAGGTGACCATCAAAATCGGTAGAGTCGAACTGGCAGCACAGGGACTGATCATTGTAGATATTGACAAACACGAGAGTCACCCAAAAATAACTCTAGGAACTAATGTAATTGAAAATTGTCTTGCAGAGGTGATTTTCCTTTTACAGCAGGTTGCCAAGAACGCCAGCTCCGGCGAGCAGCGGGTGCTCCAGAAAGAGATCCGGGCACTGATGCGACGGCAACAGGTGGAACTCTCCGGCAGTGAGATTGGTAGCGTAAGAATGTGTGACCCTTTTCCTATTGCCATGCCCCCAAAAAGTGAAATGATGATTTGGTGTCGGGCAGCTATTGGTCTGAGAGGTAGAGATTACCAGGCAATGGTAGAACCAGTTTACTCAGACAGTAGGCCCACCATTTTGACAGCACGGGGGGTGGTCAATGTACGCCATGGGAGGGTGCCCGTTCGCATAATCAATATCGGGGAGAGGGAAGTGTACCTGCCCCGGTATGCCACGCTAGCCAAATTATATACCATTAACCAAAATTCTATACAATCTGTGGAACCCTTGCCTCCATCTCACCCGGAGGAAGGTAACGGCTCTAAGAAAACAGAGGAGGACTGGTGTCAGCAACTACATTTGGGTACTGACTCCACTCCCTCACATCAGAAACAGGGAGTCTATCGGGTGGTTCAAGAGTACGAGAGAGTGTTTAGTAAACACCCGTTAGACTTCGGGCGAGTCAAGGGGGTAGAACACCACATCCCCACGGGAGACCATCCTCCCATAAAAGAGAGGTATCGACCCTTACCCCCTGCACACTACCAACACGCCAAGGGGATGCTTAGAGACATGAAGGAGGCTGGGGTGATCAGGGATAGCTGTAGCCCCTGGGCAGCTCCACTAGTCTTAGTCCGAAAGAAAGACAACACCATGAGGATGTGTGTAGATTACCGGAAAATCAATCGTATCACACACAAGGATGCGTACCCCTTACCAAGGATAGAGGAGTCATTGGCTGCTTTAAGATCTGCTAACTTCTTCTCTACCTTGGATCTCACTAGCGGGTACTGGCAGGTTCCTGTAGCAGAGGCAGACCGGGAGAAGACCGCATTCACCACCCCGATGGGACTTAGCGAGTTCACCTGCATGCCGTTCGGACTCTGCAACGCACCGGGAACCTTCCAACGACTAATGGAGTGTTGTCTGGGCCACAGAAACTTCGAGACGGTCCTGTTGTACCTGGACGATGTCATCGTATATTCCAAGACGTATGAGGACCACCTGAAACACCTGGCGGAAGTGTTCGAAGCTCTGGCAAGTTACGGCCTAAAGGTGAAACCCTCCAAGTGTCACCTCCTGAAACCAAAGGTGCAGTACCTGGGACACGTGGTGAGCGCTGACGGAGTGGCTCCCGACCCTGATAAGATCACCGCAATTAAGGAATGGCCAAGCCCCTCCAGCGTAAAAGAAGTGCGGCAGTTCCTCGGGTTGGTAGGCTACTACCGAAGGTTTATTCCCGGTTTCACCAAAAAGGCAGCACCTATGCAGGACCTCCTGATAGGCCAGTCCCGGAAGGCCAAGAACCAGAAGCCGCCCTTCAAATGGGAGGAGCTGGAAGAAGAGTCCTTCCGCCAGCTGAAGATGGCCCTCACGGGGGACGAAATCCTGGCGTACCCGGATTATAGCCAGCCCTTTATCCTCTACACCGACGCCAGTAACATCGGGCTAGGAGCCGTACTGTCCCAGATCCAGCAGGGGAAGGAACGAGTAATCGCCTACGCCAGCCGAAAACTGCGACCCACCGAAAGGAACCCCGAGAATTACAGCTCATTTAAGCTAGAGTTCCTGGCCGTAGTATGGGCAGTCACCGAGCGCTTTAAGCATTACCTCGCTTCTTCCCGGTTCACCGTGTACACGGATAACAACCCGTTGACACACCTGGACACGGCAAGACTCGGTGCCCTGGAGCAGAGGTGGATGGCCCGTCTGTCCAACTACGAGTTCACAATCAAATACCGGGCAGGACGCTCCAATACCAACGCGGACGCCCTGTCCAGGATGCCCAACCTGCCGGACGGAGGAGAAGATCCGGAGGGACTGGAAGAAGTTGAACTCCCTGCGTTCCACCGTCATGGGACTATCCAGTATTCCCACCGGGTAAGGAGTAAGCAGGCTGCTACGTTGAATCCCTTACCCCACTACAACTGGGCGGAAACGCAAGACAGCGACCCTGCCGTCCGACTGGTGAAGGAGATGCTGACTCGGCCGGAGGCTCGCCTTGAACCAGACGCTCCGGAGGAAGCCAAACAACTATGGGCAGAGAAGAGTCGACTGTTCCTTTACAAAGGGAAGTTGTGCCGCAGAATGGTTAACTCCCGGACGCATGAATTACTCTGGCAAGTAGTGGTGCCACGAAGAGACGCAGCCATGGTGATGGAGGCATACCACGACGGTGCTGGACACTTCGGGTGGAAGAAGCTGGAGTTCCTGCTGCGCGAGCGGTTCCACTGGGTAGGCATGAGGGGAACCATCGAGAAGTGGTGCAGAGACTGTGGCCCGTGCAACCTGAGAAGGAAGGACCGTGCCAGCCAGAAGACTCCCCTGCAGTCCATCGTCACCCGGCAACCGTTGGAACTGGTAGCCTTGGATCATGTAAAACTGACCCCAAGCAGAAGTGGCTACGTCTACGCGTTAACCATCGTGGATCATTACTCCCGGTTTCTGGTTGTCGTCCCCGTCAAGGACTTAACGGCTCAAACAGCAGCTAGAGCCTTCCAGCAGCACTTTTGCCGTCCACACGGGTACCCGGACCAAGTGCTGACGGACCAGGGACCTGCCTTTGAAGCGGAGGTCTTCCAGGAATTCTGCAATCTGTATGGCTGCCGGAAGATAAGGACGACACCCTACCATCCGCAAACTAATGGACTTTGTGAGAAAATGAACCAGGTGGTAATGGATCTTCTAAAAACGTTGCCCCTGGAAGAACGCAGTCTGTGGCCTGAGAAGTTGCCCGATCTGGTGGACCTATACAACCACATCCCGGTAGGTTCCACCAACTGTACCCCGGCTTACCTAATGAGGGCGAGACCTGGTAAGTTACCTGTTGACCTGGAAATGGGAGTCCTGACACCCGAGGACACTTCACCAGAAACAGACTGGGACACAGAGAGGCAGCAGCAGTACCGGAGAGTACAGGAGAGCGTGGAGCGAAGTCTCTGTCAGGCTAGGGAAAGACAAGAGAAAACTTACAACCAGTATGCTCCCGCTGTTCCCCTGGTACCCGGAGAGCAGGTCTTGAAGAGGAAGAGACGGCTCCACAAGTTGGATGACCAGTGGGAGAAGGACCCGTACACCGTACTGCCCTCAAGCCACGAGAACCCGAAGGTTTGTACCATCAGTAAAGACGGAGGGGAAACCACAGCCATTGTATCCCGGGATCACCTGAAGAAGTGTCCCGAACAACTGAGGAACCCTGAAGAGGAACAAGAAGACCATCGACCCGTAGAGGAAAGGGAAGATATGGTTAGTACTGTGCTCGGGGACTTCCCTCGGTCTTGGACTCAAGTCAATGGTGCAGTTGTGGTACCCGTACTCACCTTCCTCCAACCAGCATCCCAAGCACCTACGGAGCAACAGGTAGAGCTGGAAGAACAGCCGGTCCAGGAGGCAGAAGACTCCACACAAGCAGAACAGGAGGATCAACTCTCTGCTTATAGTGAGCCTGCCGTACCCCTAGTGAGACAAAGAGCCGGTAGACAGCTGCCCAGTTTACCCTTGACAGCTCCTACACCCTGTAGTTCAGGGCCAGACAGTCAGCTCCGTAGGTCCACTAGGGCCACTAGAGGCCAGTTACCCGCACGCTGGAGGATTTGAAATGTATAAATTGTTTTATTTATGTTTATCTGTGTATTGTTGCTTGTGTATAATTTTGTGTTTCCAGTTATTTTTAGGAATCCTTGGTGGATCTACCGGGAATCCTTGTACATAGTTGGAGCGTAACCCAGGATGGACTAGAGACTGTTAAGGACTCGGGGTAGGACAGACCCCTACCTGGTTACGTCTCCCTGTTTTGGTGAAATGGACACCTTGCTTTTCTTCAAAGACTACACCCGGTTACGGACATGCCGTGACCACCTTTATGTGTTTCTTCTTATTGTACTATTATTGTTGTTATATCTTGTTATGTTTTTTTTTCTAAAATATGTTTAGTCCCGGAGTACTAAATTTCACTAGGGGGGAATGTGGCACCCCAGGGGTCTGGTTTTCCACAGTAATGTAATGTTATGTCTGAGAGCAGGTGGGAGGTCCTTTGGTCAGGGATCCTGTGCATGCCACACCTCCTGCCCAGTCTTGGGAGGGGAAGAACTTCCCCTGTATAAACCCTGGGCTGAGGCAGGGTTAGTCAGTCAAGGAGAGTAGAGACAAGAAACAGTCACAGGAAGAAACAGCAGAAGCTCAGTGGGAGCAATACTACTACAAGTCAGGGGCTGGCAGCTGCAGAGCTCGCCCTGACTGAGAAGCTTTCTTACCGGACCCGGCGTCCGAGGCTGTGGGGACTAACTCTTACCCAGCAGCAGAAGCCGACCGGCAGGGGATTTCAGGTCCTCAGGCCCAGAAACCCGAAGGCACGGTCACACGCGTGGGACCAGCACCGCCATCGTGGAGCGGAAGCCATTAGAAGGCCCCGAGTCACCGGCCATACGGGTGAGCACCACACGGTACACTCAGGGACGTGGGCTACTTATACCCGCTTCTAGCAAGGTAGCCAGAAGAGTACAGTCAGTTTGGGAGGCCTACAACTCCGCCTGGCCAGGGGAGATCCCATCTGCTCAAGGACTGACCAGGCCCCGTTCACTAGCAAGTACTCCGGGAGGGTCTATCGTTGTTACCAGTAAAGACCCTGAATTACACCGCACCGTCTCTGAGTGGTTCCTGCTACCCCCATCATCCACATCTGCTGCCCTGAGGCCATACCCCTCCCGTTGGGGGTTATACCATCTACGCTGCACCATCCATCCACCGGCCTCAGCAGACTGTCCTGCAGCGGCAGCTCCATAGCTGCATTCAACGGGTGGCGTAGTCGTCCTGCATCTACCGCTGTTACATCGCCGCTCAGTTTGACTCCCTGGGCACGGACCGGGTCACCGCTACGAGACTACAACCCTCAAGAGATCCGGCTCCGGGTAAGCTCCCGCGTGCGCAACGCAGCGCGACACAGGCCCAGGGGCGCGTCACATGGCACCCCTCATCCCTCTTCCTGGTATGCATGGCCCCTTCATCCCTCTTCATGGTATGCAAGGCACCCCTCATCCCTCTTCCTTGTATGGATAGCACCCCTCATCCCTCTTCCTGGTATGCATGGCCCCTTTATCCCTCTTCATGGTATGCATGGCACCCCTCATCCTGGTATGTATGCCCCCCCCCCCCAATCCCTGTTCCTGGTATGCATGGTCCCTCCCCAATCCCCATCACGCTGCACACAAAAATAATAAACAATTAGGCTATGTGCCCACGATGCAGAAATGCTCAGGATTTTTTCCTGAGCGTTTCTGCATCTCCCTGGCAGAAAAAAACGCATGCGGATTGTACATGCGTTTTCCTGCCAGGGACATGCGGAAGTGAAGCGTTCTTCACATGCATTTCCGCATGCGGGTTGACAAGCGCTTTCCAAGCGATTTTAGCATCACTTGGAAAGTGATGGATTTATATAGTGTGACCCGACAGAATGTCAAAAAATAAAAAAATAAATCTATACTTACCCTCCGATGGCCCGCGCTGTCTCGCTTCACTGTCCCGGCTGTGGTAGACTGAAGGACCTTCCGGCGTCAGCGTCGCGTGACCCGTCACATGACTATGACGTCAGCGCAGGTCCTTCAGTACATCGCGAACTGTCGGCATGCGAGGAGGAGCGCACCGCGGGCTGCCAAAAGGCAAGTATATATTTATTTTATTCTTTTTTTTACAGTTTTCTATGGTACCCAGGTCCGGAGGAGAGTCTCCTCTCCTCTAGACCTGGGTACCATCTGCATATTAGAACGCATGGAATGCGCATCTACATACGTATGTAGTGATGCATAATCCATGCGGTCTAATGCAAGTCAATGGCGGCGAAAACGCAGCACTTCCGCAAAATAATTGGTAGTGCTGCGTTTTTTTCCGCAATGATAATCCGCAGCGGAAATTTCCACAGCATGAGCACAGCACATGCAGATTATCATTGGGGAACATGGCAGGCCTTCTACCATGCGTTTAAGTGTTTCTGCAGCGTTTTTGCCGCTGCGGAAACGCTTAAAAAACGCATCGTGGGCACACAGCCTAATACTCACCTCCTCTCTCTACTACAGTGCTGTGTCCTGCTCTGCTGCCAGCACTGGTCTCACCGTGCGAGCCATGCATGGCGTAACTTCCATGTGCCCTTACAAGGTGAGATCAGCTGCCGGAATAGTCACTGCTACCCACGACGGGATTGTGTGCGTGCGGAGCAGTGACTTCATACTCCTTAATAGCCAGCACACAGTGTAGCCGTATCGTGGCTCCTGCTGCCGGGCGATCGCGTGTGCCCGCTATCAAAGAGCATGAATATTCATCCCTCTCCACTCCCATGGGCGTGGAGAAGGGTGAGTAATCATGCTCTTGAATAGCAGGCACACACGATCACCTGGCAGCAGCAGAAGGCGCGCTGCATCTATACTGTGTGCCCACTAGTAAGGAGAATGAATAATCAGTGCTCCCATGCAGTGAATATTCATTTTCATTAGCAGCAGGCACACACAGGAGCTTCAGCAGCCGGCTTCTGTCTCCTGTGCCCGCTCCTCCGCCGCTCCCCCCCACAGTGTGTATGTATGTGTGTGTGTGTGTGTGTATATATGTGTATATATATATATATATATATGTATGTATATATATATATATATATATATATATATACATACATACATACATACACAGTTATATTTGGGTACCCCTATTAATCTTAAGCTTAATGTTTTATAAAAATTGGTGTTTTTGCAACAGCTATTTCAGTTTGATATATGTAATAACTGTTGGACACAGTAATGTTTCTGCCTTGAAATGAGGTTTATTGTACTAACAGGAAATGTGCAATCTGCATTCAAACAAAATTTGACAGGTGCATAAGTATGGGCACCTCACCAGAAAGGTGACATTAATATTTAGTAGATCCTCCTTTTGCAAAAATAACAGCCTCTAGTCGCTTCCTGTAGCTTTTAATGATATCCTGGATGAAGGTATTTTTGACCATTCCTCTTTACAAAACAATTCCAGTTCAGTTACGTTTGATGGTCGCCGAGCATGGACAGCCCTCTTCAAATGATCCCACAGATGTTCAATGATATTCAGGTCTGGGGACTGGGATGGCCATTCCAGAACATTGTAATTGTTCCTCTGCATGAATGTCTGAGTAGATTTGGAGTGGTGTCATTTTTACAACAAAATTTACAAAACCATTTTTTTAGGCACCACATCACATTTGAAGTGACTTTGAGGGGGCCTTTATGACAGAAAATATCCAAAAGTGACACCATTCTAAAAACTGCATCCCTCAAGATGCTCAAAACCACATTCAAGAAGTTTATTAACCCTTCAGGTGCTTCACAGGAATTTTTGGAATGGGGAAGAAAAAAATGAACATTTAACTTTTTTCACAAAAATGTTACTTTAGACCCAATTTTTTCTGTTTTTGCAGGGGTAACAGGAAAAAATGGACACCAAAATTTGTTGTGCATTTTCCCGAGAGCGCAGATACCCCATATGTCGGGAAAAAACACTGTTTGGGCTCACGGCAGGGCTCAGAAGGGAAAGCGCGCCATTTGACTTTTTGAATGTAAAATTGGCTTAAATAATTAGCGGACTCCATGTTGCGTTTGGAGAGCCCATGATGTGCCTAAACAGTGGAAACCCCCAAATGACACCATTTTGGAAACTAGGCCCCTCCGGGAACTTATCTAGATGTGTGGTGAGCACCTTGAACCCCCTGGTGCTTCACAGAAGTTTATAACATGGTGCTGTGAAAATAAAATTTTCACATTTTTCCCACAAAAATGTTTTTCAGCCCCCAGTTTTGCATTTTCATAAGGGTAACAGGAGAAATTGCACCATGCAACTTGTTGTGCAATCTCTCCTGAGTAAGCCGATACCCCATATGTGGGGGAAAATCACTGCAAGGGCGCAAGGCAGGGTTCGGAAGGCAAGGAGTGCCATTTGACTTTTTGATTGTAAAATTTGCTTGAATAATTATTGGATGCCATGTTACGATTGAGGAGCCTCTGATGTGCCTTAACAGTGGAAACCCCCCACAAGTGACACCATTTTGGAAACTACCCCCCTCAGCGAACTTATCTAGATGTGTGGTGAGCATGCTGAACCCCCAAGTGCTTTACAGAAGTTTATAACATGGAGCCGTGAAAATAAAAAAATTCTAACTTTTTCCACAAAAATTATGTTTTAGCCCCTATTTTTTTTTCTTTTCACAAGGTTAAGAGGAGAAAATGGGCCCCAAAAACTATTGTGCAATTTCTCCTGAGTACGCCAATACCCCATATGTGGGGAAAATACAGTGTTTGGGCGCATGGCAGAGTTCAGAAGGGAAGGAGCACTGTGTGACTGTTTGAACGCAAAATTGTCTGGAATAGAGAGCGGACGCCATGTTGAGTTTGGAGAGCCCATGATGTGCCTAAATAGTGGAAACCCCCCACAAGTGATCCCATTTTGGAAACTACACCCCTCAAGGATTTTATCAAGGGATATAGTGAACATTTTGAACCCAGAGGTACGACACAGAATTTGATAACATTAGGTCATCATATTGAATAAGTTGTCATTAGTCTTGAGCGCAAGTGCTCGCTACTTGAGTTTGCATCGGGTACTCAGGCATGCACCATGTATCGCGCGTGCTCAAGTGACATGCTCAAGTCCCCGCCCGGCATGTTTCACGGTTATTAGACACCCCAAAAAAAACCATGAGGGGATCGCTCGTGCAGGGCAGGCAATCCCCGCAAGGTTTTTTTGGCCGCGAAACATATGGGGCGGAGACTCGAGCATGTCACTTGAGCACCCGCGATACTCAGTGCATAACCAAGCACCCGATGCAAACTCAAGTAGCGAGCACTTGCGCTCAACACTAGTCGCCATATAGTCATTTTTTTTTTTTTTACTTTTAAAAAAATCCCAACCCTAACCCTAGCCCCAACCCTAACCCCAACCCCAACTTTAGCCCAACCCTAACCCTAACCCCAGCCCAACCCTAACTCTAGCCCAACCCTAACCCTAGCACAACCCTAGAGTTTATTTTTTACGCCGTTCCTCATGCGGTATAATTGATTAGACGACTTTATTCTTCGGGTCGGTGCGATTACAGCGATAACAGATTAATATCGGGTTTTTATGATTGACAGCTGTCACACACTAAAAGACGCATTTTTTTGTAAAATCTAGTTTTTGCATTGCCATATTTTGAGAGCTATAATTTTTCCATATTTCGGCCCACAGAGTCATGTGATGGCTTGTTTTCTGCGGGATGAGTTGACAATTTTATTGGTGCCATTTTCAGGCACGTGCCATTTTTTGATTGCTTTCCATTCTGATTTTTGGGAGGCAGAATAAACAAAAACCAACAATTCAGGAATTGTTGTTTTTTTTGTTTTTTTATTCTGTTCCGCATGTGGTAAAATTGATAAGGTAGCTTTTTTCTTCGGGTCAGTACGTTTACAGCGGTACCACGTCTATATAGTTTTTTGATGTGTTGGCGCTTTTACACAATAAAAGCAATTTTATAGAAAAATTATTTTTTGCATCGCTTTATTCTGAGAGCTTTAACTTTTTTATTTTTTGGCTGATGGAGCTGTATGGCAGCTTGTTTTTTGCGGGACAAGATGACATTTTCAGAGGTACCATATTTATTTATATTCGTTTTTTTGATCGCGTGTTATTCCATTTTTTGATTGGCGGTATGATAAAAGCATTGTTTTTTGCTTCGTTTTTTTTTTTTTACCATGTTCACTAAAGGGGTTAAGTAGTGGGACAGTTTTATAGGTCAGGTCATTCCGGACGCGGCGATACCAAATATGTGTACTTTTATTGTTTTGGGGTTTTTTTCATAATATTTATTGATGGGTACATTATATTTTTATTTTTGGTGGATTGTTTTTTATTTTTTTTTAGATTTTTACAATTTTTTTTTTAAATTTTTAATACTTTTTTTAACTTTTATTCTTTGTCCCACTATGGGACTTTCACTTTTTTTTATTCTGATCGCCTGTATAGCATAGGGATGGAGCACCATCCCTGTGCTATACAGGCTGTCAGCGCTGCAGATGCAGAAGATATTTTGGTCATGCACTGCGCATGACCAAAGTATCTTCCTGCCGTCTGGTGACCCAGATGTTGTCATGACGACATCGGGTCGTCAAGGCAACATCCGGGAAGCCGCGGCAGATAGCATTGGACACCGGCAGGAGAGATGAGCATCGCGATCACCTCCCATTGCCACTGCAATGCTGTGATCGACTTCGATCGCAGCACTGCGGGGATTAATGTGCCGGGACCGGTGCGATACCGCTCCCTCCACATAGCACTGGGTGTCAGCTGTGACAATCAGCTGACACCCGATGGCAATCGCGCATGCACAGCATGTGTGCGGGCGCGATCGCCATGACGTACTATTCCCTACCTGGATCAGGGCGCAGGTACGTATTATTACGTCTTGGGCTTTTAAAGAGTTGATAATAGGACCTATATAGCTCTCAATTTAATGTAATGGGCCCCACATAGCCCTCCATTTAATATTGTGGGTCCCATACAGCCCTCCATTTAATAT
Source organism: Phyllobates terribilis (assembly GCF_046119375.1). Lineage (NCBI taxonomy): Eukaryota > Metazoa > Chordata > Amphibia > Anura > Dendrobatidae > Phyllobates > Phyllobates terribilis. The sequence continues at coordinate 690,638,638 of NW_027362761.1, read as the reverse complement.
ATTGCGTACAATATAACCCTCCATATAAGGGGTCACATACAGCCCTCCACATAATATAATGGGTACCACATAGCTCTCCATTTAATATAAAGGGCTCCACATGGCATTAAATTTAATATAACGCCTTTCAACGCAAAGCAGTGCGTCTTAATCATTGATTATAATCATTGATTAAGACGCACTGCTTTGCGTCGAAACACGTATGTTTTTAATTTCTGGACTGTGACTTACTGGATTTTATACCATTTGAAGCTATGAAATAAATGAAGAATGGATTTTTAATGGACTAATAGCGCTGGACTTATTCCTTTCTAAGTTCTGAAAACTTGCCGCACAGCAGGATCCGTGCGCTCCAGGAGGTGGTGAGCAGACATTAACTTTTTTGTATGTTTTTCAACTACCTCATATACTCTTTCATTTAATATGATGGGCCCCACATAGCCCTTCATTTAATGTAATGGGTACCACATAGCCCTCAAATTAATATAATGGATCCGACATAGCCCTTCAATTATTGGAATAGGCACAACATAGCTTTACATATAAAATAATGGGCCAAATATAACCCTCCATTTAATGTTATGGGCCCCACATGGATTTTCATATAATATATATGGACCCACATAGCCCTCCTTTCAATAAGAGGTCCAATATAGCCCTCCATTTATTATAATGTGCCATACATAGCCTTCCATTTAATATAATGTGATCCACAAAACCCTTCATTTAATACAATGGGCCCCACGTAGCCATAAAATTAATATAATGGGTCCCACAAAAAACCCTATTTAATATAATGGGATCTGCATAGCATTCTATTTATTATAATGAGACCCACATAGCCCTCCATTTAATATAGTAGACCCCACATAGTCTTCCATTTAGTATAAGCCATTCATATAATATCATGGGGCCCACATAGTTTTCCACTTAATATAAGGGGAGATATATAGGTCTCCAAGTAACATAATGGGCCCCACATAGCACTAAATTTAATACCGGCCAGTATACCCTATCATAAAATATACAGTATTTTTCAAACTATAAGACGCATCGGACCATGAGACACACCCAAGTTATAGAGGAGGAAAATAGAAAAAAAATTGAAGCAAAAAATGTGGTCATGATGCACTGTTAAGGGGGAGGGAGTCTGCTTCTGACACTGTTATAGGGGAAATGTACCCCAATTATCTTAATATCCCCCCATCCAGGTCTATATGGCCCCGCTCTTCCTATTATACGTAGTCCTCATCCTGGTATACGTGGCACCTCTGATCCCCATCCCGGCATGCATGGCACCCCTCATCCATGTATGCATGGCACCCCTCATCCCTCTTCCTGGTATGCGTGCCAACCCTCATCCTGGTATGTATGGTAACCCCCTCATCCTTCTTCCTGGTATGCATGGCCCCCATCATCCCTGTATGCATGGCACCCCTGATCCCTATCCTGGTATGCATGGCAACCCTGATCCCCATCCTGGTATGCAAGACATACCTCATCCTGGTATGCACGGCCCCCCTCATACCTATCCTGGTATGCAAGGCATCCCTCATCCCTATCCTGGTATGGATGGCACCCCTCATCCCTTTTCCTAGTATGCATGGCCCCTTCATCCCTCTTCCTGGTATGCATGGCACCCCTCATCCTTGTATGCATGGCACCCCTCATATGCATTGCACCACTCATCCCTGTATGCATAGCACCCCTCATCCCTAATCCTGGTATGTATGACTCCCCTCATCCATCTTCCTGGCATGCATGGCTCCCTCCATCCCTCTTCCCGGTATGCTTGCCAACCCTCATCCTGGTATGTATGGTAACCCCCTCATCCTTCTTCCTGGTATGCATGGCCCCCATCATCCCTGTATGCATGGCACCACTGATCCCTATCCTGGTATGCATGGCAACCCTGATCCCCATCCTGGTATGCAAGACATACCTCATCCTGGTATGCACGGCCCCCCTCATACCTATCCTGGTATGCAAGGCATCCCTCATCCCTATCCTGGTATGCAAGGCATCCCTCATCCCTCTTCCTGGTATGCATGGCACCCCTCATCCTTGTATGCATCGCACCCCTCATATGCATAGCACCCCTCATCCCTGTATGCATAGCACCCCTCATCCCTAATCCTGGTATGTATGGCTCCCCTCATCCATCTTCGTGGTATGCATGGCTCCCTCCATCCTTCTTCCTGGTATGCATGCACCCCCCCCCTAATCCCTATGAAACTGCACACAAAAAAATAAACAATTATACTCACCTCTCTCTCCTCCAGTGTTGGGTCCTGCTCTACTGCCAAGCACTGGTCTCACCGTGCGAGACAGGCATGGCGTCACTTCCACGCGCCCTCACAAAGTGAGATCAGCTGTCGGAAGTCACTGCTCCACACGCTGGGACTGTGTGCGTGGAGAGCAGTGACTTCATACTCCTTAATAGCCAGCACACAGTGTAGCCGCAGCGTGGCTCCTGCTGCCGAGCGATCGCGTGTAACCGCTATCAAAGAGCACGTATATTCACCCCTTTCCACGCCCATGGGCGTGGAGAGGGGTGAATATTAATGCTCTTTAATAGCAGGCACACGCGATCACCTGGCAGCAGCAGGAGCCACGCTGCAGCTACACTGTGTGCCCGCTAGTAAGGAGAATGAATATTCAGTACTCCCCACTCCCATGGGCGTGGGGAGCAGTGAATATTCATTTTCTTTAGCAGCAGGCACAAGCAGGAGCTGCAGCAGCCGGCCCCTGCCTACTGTGCCAGCTACTCCGCCGCTCCCCCCACAGTGTGTGTGTGTGTGTGTGTATATATGTATATGTATATATATATATATATATATATATATATATATATATATATATACACACCACACAAGCACACACACCACATTCGGACTATAAGACGCACACCCCCACTTTCCTCCAAATTTTTGGAGAAGAGTGCGCTTTATAGTCCGAAAAATACAGTTATGGGCCCCTCATAGCCCTCCATTCAATGTATTGAGCGCCACATAGCCCTCAATTTAATATAGTAGGTCCCACATAGCCCTTCAATTAATGTATTGGGTACCACATAGTTTTACTTATAATATAATGGATTCTACCTACCCCTCCATTTAATATAATGGGCCCCACATAGATTTACTTATGATATAATGGCACCCACATAGCCCTCCATTCAATATAAGGGATGTGCCCCACATAGGATTCCATTTAATATAACTGGAACAACAAAACCCTTCATTTAATATAATCGGCCCCACATGGAACAACATTCAATATAATGGACCCCACATAGATCTACCTATATTATAAAGACCCCTACGCAATCCTCTATTTAATACAATGTGCCCCACGTAGCCCTGCCTTGCATAGCCCTCCATTTAATATGAGCCCCACATGCCATTCCATATAAAAGGCCACACATAGCATTCTCCTTTGTCACTGCAGAGCCACCGGAGCACAAGCTTTCCCGTTGGCGTGCCATTGGAGCACACCATTTCCCGTTGACGTGCCACTGGAGCACACCCTTTCTCGTTGGCTTGCCACCGGAGCACACCCTCTCCCGCTGGTGTGCCACCAGAGCACACCCTTTTCCCATTGGCGTGCCACAGCACTTAACTTTATGGGTACCACATCACCCTCAAATTAATATAATGGATCCGGCATAGCCCTTTAATTAATGGAATGGGCACCACATAGCTTTACATATAAAATAATGGGCCAAACATAACCCTCCATTTAATGCTATGGGCCCCACATGGATTTTCATATAATATATTGGGACCCACATAGCCCTCCATTCAAAATTAGGGGTTCCATATAGCCTTCCATCTACTATATAATCGGCTTATCCCGTCTGTCTGTCCGTCCAGGAAATCAAGCAACGCTGATTGGTCCAGCCGCGGCCAATCAGCGACGCGGGATTTCAGAACAAGATGGCGGCAGTTAGCGGCTCATCTGCCGCACGGAGGTCAGCGGCGATGCAGCTGGGAGATCTCCCAGCTGCTCGCAGCAGAAGTACCCCGACCGGCGGCCTAGGCGGCGCCGCTCCCCGGTCCTCCCTTCACACTTGCCGCCGGGAGATCAGCGGCCCTAGCTGCTGATCTCCCGATGGTAGCCGCATGGAGGTCAGCGGCGATGCAGCCGGGAGGCCGGTCATCTCCCGGCTGCTCGCAGCGGAAGTACCAGCACAGGCAGCGCCGCTCCACCATCCTCACTAACGCAGTTCGCTGATTGGTCGCGGCCACCGACCGTGACCAATCAGCGATATTGGCGCCAAATTTAAACACCGCTCTGCTGATTGGTCACGGCCGCGACCAATCAGCGATATTGGCGCCAAATTTAAACACCGCTCTGCTGACTGGTCACAGCCGCCCGGCCGCGACCAATCAGCGATATTGGCGCCAAATTTAAACACCGCTCTGCTGATTGGTCACGGCCACCCGGCCGCGACCAATCAGAGATATTGGCGCCAAATTTAAAACACTGCTGCTCTGATTGGCACCGGATTTGAAACACGCAGGCCACCGTCAGGAGATCAGCGACACAGCAGAAGTACCCCGACCGGCGACCTCGCTCCCCGGTCCTCCCTTCACACTTGCCATCGGGAGGGGCCCCGGAGGGATACATTGGGGGGTTAATTTTAAAGTAGTGCACAACCCATTTAAACACTGCTTCGCTGATTAGTCGCGCCCGGTCGGCCGCATACATATTCTAGAATACCCGATGCGTTAGAATCGGGCCACCATCTAGTTTATTATAATGTGTCATACATAGCCTTCCATTTAATATAATGGAACCCACAAAACCCTTCCTTTAATATAATGGGCCCCACGTAGCCCTCTATTTAATAAAATGGGTCCCATATAGCCCAATACTTAATATAATGGGCCCCACATAGCTTAACATATAATATAAAGGGCCCTTCAAAACCCTCCATTTAATACAGTGGGCCCCATGTAGCCCTCCAATTAATATAATGGGACCCATACAACCCTCCATTTAATATACTGAGTCCAACATAGCCCTCCATTTAATATAAGGGGTCACATATAGCCATCCACATAATATAATGGATGCCACATAGCTCTTCATTAAATATAAAGGGCCCCACATGGCACTAAATATAATATAACTGCCCCATATACCCTTTCATTTAATATAATGGGCCCCACATAGCCCTCCATTTAACGTAATGGGTACCACATAGCCCTCCAATTAATATAATGGATCTGACATAGCCCTTCAATTAATGTAATGGGCATCACATAGCTTTACATATAAAATAATGGGCCAAATATAACCCTCCATTTAATGTTATGGCCTCTACATAGATTTTATTATAATATATTGGGATCCACATAGCCATCCATTCAAAATAAGGGGTTCCATATAGCCTTCCATTTATTATAATGTGCCCTACATAGCCTTCCATTTAATATAATGGAACCCACAGAAACCTTCCTTTAATATAATGGGCCCCACGTAGCCCTTAATTTAATAAAATGGGTCCCATATAGCCCAATATTTAATATAATGGGCCCCGCACAGCTTGACATATAATATAAAGGGCCCTTCAAAACCCTCCATTTAATACAGTGGGCCCCATGTAGCCCTGCAAGTAATAAAATGGGTCCCACAAAGAACTCCATTTATTATAATAGGACCTATATAGCTTTCTATTTATTAGAATGGGCACCACATAGCTTTACATATAATATGGGCCCCACAAAACCCTCCAATTAATATGTGCACTACATAGCTCTCAGTTTACTGTCATGGGCCCCACATAGCCCTCAATTTATTATATGGGCCCCACATAGCCCTCCAGTTAATATAATGGGATCCATACAGCCCTCCATTTAATTTACGGAGTCCAACATAGCCCTCTATTTAATATAAGGGGTCACATATAGCCATCCACATAATATAATGGATGCCACATAGCTCTTCATTTAATATAAAGGGCCCCACATGGCACTAAATTTAATATAACTGCCCCATATACCCTTTCATTTAATATAATGGGCCCCACATAGCCCTCCATTTAACGTAATGGGTACCACATAGCCCTCAAATTAATATAATGGATCCGACATAGCCCTTCAATTAATGGAATGGGCATCACATAGCTTTACATATAAAATAATGGGCCAAATATAACCCTCCATTTAATGTTATGGGCTCCACATGGATTTTATTATAATATATTGGGACCCACCTAGCCCTCCATTCAAAATAAGGGGTTCCATATAGCCTTCCATTTATTATAATGTGCCATACATAGCCTTCCATTTAATAAAATGTGACCCACAAAACCCTTCATTTAATACAATGGGCCCCACGTAGCCCTGCAATTATTATAATGGGCACCGCATCGCCATCCATTTAATATGAGCCCACATGGTATTCCATATAAGAGGCCACACATCGCCTTCCCTTTGGTCATTGCAGTGCCACCGAAGAATACCCTTTCCCACTGGCGTGCCATCGGAGCATACCCTTTCCCAATGACGTGACACTGCAGGACACCCTCTCCCATTGGAGTGCCACCCAGAGCACCTTTCCTGTTGGCGTGCCACCGGAGCACACCTTTTCCCATTGGCGTGCCATCGGAGCACATTTTTTCCCGTTGGCGTGCCACCAAAGCACACCCTTTCCTGTTGGCGTCCCAATTGGAGCACACCCTTTCTCGCTGGCGTGCCACCGCAACACACCCTTTCTCGCTGGAGTGCCACCGGAGAACACCCTTTCCCGTTGGAGTGCCACGGGAGCACACCCTTTACCGTTTTTTCACCTAACCCTCCATTCAATATAAAGGATCATATACAGCCCTCCATTAATTAGAATATGCCCTATACAGCCTTCCCTTTAATATAATGGAACCCACAAAACCCTTCCTTTAATATAATGGGCCCCACACAGACCTCTATTTAATAAAATGGGCCCCACATAGCTTTACATATAATATAAAGGGCCCTTCAAAACCCTCCATTTAATACAGTGGGCCCCATGTAGCCTTGCAAGTACTATAATGGGTCCCACAAAGAACTCCATAGGACCTATATAACTTTCTATTTATTGTAATGGGCACCACATAGCTTTACATATAATATGGGCCCCACAAAACCCTCCATTTAATATAATGTGCCCCACATAGCTCTCAATTTATTGTAATGGCCCCACATAGCCCTCAACTTATTATATAGGCCCCACATAGCCCTCTATTTAATATAATGGGCCTCATACAGCCCTCCATTTAATATACTGAGTCCAACATAGCCCTCCATTTAATATAAGGGGTCACATATATAGCCCTCCACATAATATAATGGGTACCACATAGCTCTCCATTTAATATAAAAGGTCCCACATGGCACTAAATTTAATATAATGGCCCCATATACCCTTTAGTTTAATATAATGAGACCCACATAGACCTCCATTTAATGTAATGGGTATCACATATCCCTCAAACTAATATAATGGATCCGACATAGCCCTTCAATTAACGTAATGGGCACCACATAGCTTTACATATAAAATAATGGGCCAAATATAACCTTCCATTTAATGTTATGGGCACGAACATTGGTTTTATAATATATTGGGACCCACATAGTCCTCTATTCAATATAAGGGGTTACATATAGCCCGCCATTTATTATAATGTGCCCTACATAGCCTTCCATTAAATGTATTGTGACCCACAAAACCCTTCATGTAATACAATGGGCCCCACGTAGTCCTGCCATTAATGTAATGGGTCCCACAAAGAACTCCACTTAATATAATGGGATCTGTATAGCATTCTATTTATTATAATGGGATCTGTATAGCACTCCATTTAATATAGTGGACCCCACATAACCCTCCATTAAAAATAATGGACCCCAGTTTTCCATTTAATATAATTGGCGCCATATAGCTATTCATATAATATCACGGGAAAAACATAGCCTTCCATTTAAAATCAAGGGCCCCACATGGCACTAAATTTAATAATGGCCCGTATACCCTATCATTTAATATACTGTAATGGGCGCCACATAGTCCTCTATTTAATGTATTGAGAACCACATTGCCCTCAATTTAATAGTCGGTTCCACATAGCCCTTCAATTAATAAATGTATTGGGCACCACATAGCTTTATATATAATATAATGGGTCCTACCTACCCCTCCATTTAATATAATAGGACCCACATAGATTTTCTTATAATTTATTGGCACCCACATAGCTCTCCATTCAATATAAGGGGTCCCAAATAGCCCTCCATATAAAAGGCTACAGTCTTCCCTTTGTCATTGCAGTGCCATCGGAGCACCCCCTTTCCCGTTGACGTGCCACTCGAACACACTCTTTCCCGTTGACGTGCCACTGGAGCACACTCTTTCCCGTTGGCGCGCCACCGGAGCACACCCTTACCCGTTGGCGCCCCACCGGAGAACAGCCTTTCCCGTTGGCGTGCTACCGGAGCACACCCTTTCCCGTTGAGAATGCCACCGAAGCACACTCTTTCCCGTTGGGAGTGCCACCGGAGCACACCCTTTCCCGTTGGGAGTGCCACCGGAGCACACCCTTTCCCATTGAGAGTGCCACTGGAGCACACCCCTTCCCGTTGGGAGTGCCACCGGAGCACCACCTTTCCCGTTGGGAGTGCCACCGGAGCACACCCTTTCCCGTTGGGAGTGCCACCGGAGCACACACTTTCCCGTTGGGAGTGCCACCGGAGCACACCCTTTCCCGTTGGGAGTGATACCGGAGCACACACTTTCCCGTGGGGAGTGCCACCGGAGCACACCCTTACCCGTTGGTATGCCACCGGAGCACATCCATTCCCGTTTTACCACCGGTGCACCACTTTTGGGCTTTTTATCTTGCTACCGGGGTGCATCATTTGGCCTTTTTGCTTACCACCGGGGCCGCCCATCATGGGCTTTTTAGCCTACAACCGGGGTGCATTTTTTTGGCCTTTTTGCTTACCACCGGGGCCACCCATCACGGGCATTTTAGCCTACAACCGGGGTGCATTTTTTGGCCTTTTTGCTTACCACCAGGGCGGCCCATCATGGGCTTTTTAGCCTACAACTGGGGTGCATTTTTTTGGCCTTTTTGTTTACCACCGGGGCCGCCCATCATGGGCTTTTTAGCCTACAACCGGGGTGCGTTTTCTTTTGCCTTTTTGCTTACCACCGAGGCCGCCCATCATGGGCTTTTTAGCCTACAACCGGGGTGCATTTTTTTTGGCCTTTTGGCTTACCACCGGGGCCGCCCATCATGGGCTTTTTAGCCTACAACCGGGGTGCCTTTTTGTTACCACCGGGGCCGCCCATCATGGGCTTTTTAGCCTACAACCGGGGTACCATTTCTTTTGCCTTTTTGCTTACCACCGGGGCCGCCAATCATGGGCTTTTTAGCCAACAACCGGGGTGCATTTTTTTGGCCTTTTTGCTTACCACCGAGGCCGCCCATCATGGGCTTTTTAGCCTACAACCGGGGTGAATTTTATTGGCCTTTTGGCTTACCACCGGGGCCGCCCATCATGGGCTTTTTAGCCTACAACCGGGGTGCCTTTTTGTTACCACCGGGGCCGCCCATCCTGGGCTTTTTAGCCTACAACCGGGGTGCATTTTTTTGGCCTTTTTATTTACCATCGGGGCCGTCCATCATGGGCTTTTTAGCCTACAACCGGGGTGCCTTTTCTTTTGCCTTTTTGCTTACCACCAAGGCCGCCCATCATGGGCTTTTTATCCTACAACCGGGGTGCATATTTTTGGCCTTTTGACTTACCACCGGGGCCGCCCATCATGGGCTTTTTAGCCTACAACCGGGGTGCCTTTTTGTTACCACCGGGGCCGCCCATCATGGGCTTTTTCGCCTACAACCGGGGTGCATTTTTTTGGCCTTTTTGTTTACCACCGGGGCCGCACATCATGGGCTTTTTAGCCTACAACCGGGGGTGCCTTTTCTTTTGCCTTTTTGCTTACCACCGGGGCTGCCCATCATGGGCTTTTTAGCCTACAACCAGGGTGTATTTTTTTGACCTTTTTGCTTACCACCGGGGCCGCCCATCATGGGCTTTTTAGCCTACAACCAGGGTGCATTTTTTTGCCTTTTGGCTTACCACCAGGGCCGTCCATCATGGGCTTTTTAGCCTACAACCAGGGTGCCTTTTCTTTTGCCTTTTTGCTTACCACCGGGGCCGCCCATCAAGGGCTTTTTAGCCTACAACCGGGGTGCATTTTTTGGCCTTTTTGCTTACCACCGGGGCCGCCCATCATGGGCTTTTTAGCCTACAACCGGGGTGCCTTTTCTTTTGCCTTTTTGCTTACCACCAGAGCCGCCCATCATGGGCTTTTTAGCCTACAACCGGGGTGCATTTTTTGGTCATTTTGGTTACCACCGGGGCCGCCGATCATGGGCTTTTTAGCCTACGACCGGGGTGCATTTTTTGGGGCTTTTTAGCTTACCACCCCCATCATGGGCTATTTAGCCTATGACTGGGGTGCATTTTTTGGCCTCTTTGCTTACCACCGGGGCCGCCCATCATGGGCTTTTTAGCCTACAACCGGGGTGCATTTTATTTGGCCTTTTGGCTTAACACCGGGGCCGCCCATCATGGGCTTTTTAGCCTACAACCGGGGTGCCTTTTTGTTACCACCGGGGCCGCCCATCATGGGCTTTTTAGCCTACAACCGGGGTGCATTTTTTTGGCCTTTTTGTTTACCACCTGGGCGGCCCATCATGGGCTTTTTAGCCTACAAACGGGGTGCCTTTTTGCTTACCACCGGGGCCGCCCATCATGGGCTTTTTAGCCTACAACCGGGGTGCATTTTTTGGCCTTTTTGCTTACCACCGAGGCCGACCATCATGGGCTTTTTAGCCTACAACCGGGGTGCATTTTTTTGGCCTTTTGGCTTACCACCGGGGCCGCCCATCATGGGCTTTTTAGCCTACAACCGGGGTGCCTTTTTGTTACCACCGAGGCCGCCCATCATGGGCCTTTTAGCCTACAACAGGGGTGCATTTTTTTGGCCTTTTTGTTTACCATTGGGGCCGCCCATCATGGGCTTTTTAGCCTACAACCGGGGTGCCTTTTCTTTTGCCTTTTTGCTTACCACCAAGGCCGCCCATCATGGCCTTTTTATCCTACAACCGGGGTGCATTTTTTTGGCCTTTTGGCTTACCACCGGGGCGGCCCATCATGGGCTTTTCAGCCTACAACCGGGGTGCCTTTTTGTTACCACCGGGGCCGCCCATCATGGGCTTTTTAGCCTACAACCGGGGTGCATTTTTTGGCCTTTTTGCTTACCACCAGAGCCGCCCATCATGGGCTTTTTAGCCTACAACCGGGGTGCATTTTTTGGTCATTTTGGTTACCACCGGGGCCGCACATCATGGGCTTTTTAGCCTACGACCGGGGTGCATTTTTTGGGGCTTTTTAGCTTACCACCCCCATCATGGGCTATTTAGCCTATGACTGGGGTGCATTTTTTGGCCTCTTTGCTTACCACCGGGGCCGCCCATCATGGGCTTTTTAGCCTACAACCGGGGTGCATTTTATTTGGCCTTTTGGCTTAACACCGGGGCCGCCCATCATGGGCTTTTTAGCCTACAACCGGGGTGCCTTTTTGTTACCACCGGGGCCGCCCATCATGGGCTTTTTAGCCTACAACCGGGGTGCATTTTTTTGGCCTTTTTGTTTACCACCTGGGCGGCCCATCATGGGCTTTTTAGCCTACAAACGGGGTGCCTTTTTGCTTACCACCGGGGCCGCCCATCATGGGCTTTTTAGCCTACAACCGGGGTGCATTTTTTGGCCTTTTTGCTTACCACCGAGGCCGACCATCATGGGCTTTTTAGCCTACAACCGGGGTGCATTTTTTTGGCCTTTTGGCTTACCACCGGGGCCGCCCATCATGGGCTTTTTAGCCTACAACCGGGGTGCCTTTTTGTTACCACCGGGGCCGCCCATCATGGGCCTTTTAGCCTACAACAGGGGTGCATTTTTTTGGCCTTTTTGTTTACCATCGGGGCCGCCCATCATGGGCTTTTTAGCCTACAACCGGGGTGCCTTTTCTTTTGCCTTTTTGCTTACCACCAAGGCCGCCCATCATGGCCTTTTTATCTTACAACCGGGGTGCATTTTTTTGGCCTTTTGGCTTACCACCGGGGCCGCCCATCATGGGCTTTTCAGCCTACAACCGGGGTGCCTTTTTGTTACCACCGGGGCCGCCCATCATGGGCTTTTTAGCCTACAACCGGGGTGCATTTTTTTGGCCTTTTTGCTTACCACCGGGGCCGCCCATCATGGGCTTTTTAGCCTACAACAGGGGTGCCTTTTCTTTTGCCTTTTTGCTTACCACCGGGGCCGCCCATCATGGGCTTTTTAGCCTACAACCGGGGTGCATTTTTTTGTCCTTTTTGCTTACCACCGGGGCCGCCCATCATGGGCTTTTTAGCCTACAACCAGGGAGCATTTATTTGCCTTTTGGCTTACCACCAGGGCTGCCCATCATGGGCTTCTTAGCCTACAACCAGGGTGCCTTTTCTTTTGCCTTTTTGTTAACCACCGGGGCCGCCCATCATGGACTTTTTAGCCTACAACCGGGGTGCATTTTTTTGGCCTTTTGGCTTACCACCGGGGCCGCCCATCACGGGCTTTTTAGCCTACAACCGGGGTGCCTTTTTGTTACCACCGGGGCCGCCCATCATGGGCTTTTTAGCCTACAACCGGGGTGCATTTTTTTGGCCTTTTTGTTTACCATCGGGGCCACCCATCATGGGCTTTTTAGCCTACAACCGGGGCGCATTTTTTTGGCCTTTTGGCTTACCACCGGGGCCGCCCATAATGGGCTTTTTAGCCTACAACCGGGGTGCCTTTTTGTTACCACCAGGGCCGCCCATCATGGGCTTTTTAGCCTACAACCAGGGTGCATTTTTTTTGGCCATTTTGTTTACCACCGGGGCCGCCCATCATGGGCTTTTTAGCCTACAACAGGGGTGCCTTTTCTTTTGCCTTTTTGCTTACCACCGGGGCCGCCCATCATGGGCTTTTTAGCCTACAACCGGGGTGCATTTTTTTGGCCTTTTTACTTACCACAGAGGCCGCCCATCATGGGCTTTTTAGCCTACAACCAGGGTGCATTTTTTTGCCTTTTGGCTTACCACCAGGGCCGCCCATCATGGGCTTCTTAGCCTACAACCAGGGTGCCTTTTCTTTTGCCTTTTTGTTTACCACTGGGGCCGCCCATCATGGGCTTTTTAGCCTACAACCAGGGTGCATTTTTTTGGACTTTTTGCTTACCTCGGAGGCCGGCCATCATGGGCTTTTCAGTCTACAACCGGGGTGCATTTTTTTGGCCTTTTGGCTTACCACCGGGGCCGCCCATCATGGGCTTTTTAGCCTACAACCGGGGTACCTTTTTATTACCACCGGGGCCGCCCATCATGGGCTTTTTAGCCTACAACCGGGGCGCATTTATTTGGCCTTTTTGTTTACCATCGGGGCCGCCCATCATGGGCTTTTTAGCCTACAACCGGGGTGCCTTTTCTTTTGCCTTTTTGCTTACCACCAAGGCCGCCCATCATGGGCTTTTTATCCTACAACCGGGGTGCATTTTTTTGGCCTTTTGGCTTACCACCGGGGCCGCCCATTATGGGCTTTTTAGCCTACAACCGGGGTGCCTTTTTGCTACCACCGGGACCGCCCATCATGGGCTTTTTAGCCTACAACCGGGGTGCATTTTTTGGCCTTTTTATTTACCACCGGGGCCGCCCATCATGGGTTTTTTAGCCTACAACAGGGGTGCCTTTTCTTTTGCCTTTTTGCTTACCACCTGGGCCGCCCATCATGGGCTTTTTAGCCTACAACCGGGGTGCATTTTTTTGGCCTTTTTGCTTACCACCGGGGCCGCCCAATCATGGGCTTTTTAGCCTACAACCAGGGTGCATTTTTTTGCCTTTTGGCTTACCACCAGGGCCGCCCATCATGGGCTTTTTAGCCTACAACCGGGGTGCCTTTTTGTTACCACCGGGGCCGCCCATCATGGGCTTTTTAGCCTACAACCGGGGTGCATTTTTTTGCCTTTTGGCTTACCACCAGGGCTGCCCATCATGGGCTTCTTAGCCTACAACCAGGGTGCCTTTTCATTTGCCTCTTTGTTAACCACCGGGGCCGCCCATCATGGGCTTTTTAGCCTACAACCGGGGTGCATTTTTATGGCCTTTTGGCTTACCACCGGGGCCACCCATCACGGGCTTTTTAGCCTACAACCGGGGTGCCTTTTTGTTACCACCGGGGCCGCCCATCATGGGCTTTTTAGCCTACAACCGGGGTGCATTTTTTTGGCCTTTTTGCTTACCACCGGGGCCGCCCATCATGGGCTTTTTAGCCTACAACAGGGGTGCCTTTTCTTTTGCCTTTTTGCTTACCACCGGGGCCGCCCATCATGGGCTTTTTAGCCTACAACCGGGGTGCCTTTTTGTTACCACCGGGGGCCGCCCATCATGGGCTTTTTAGCCTACAACCGGGGTGCATTTTTTTGGCCTTTTTATTTACCACCGGGGCCGCCCATCATGGGCTTTTTAGCCTACAACCGGGGTGACTTTTTGCTTACCACCGGGGCCGCCCATCATGGGCTTTTTAGCCTACAACCGGGGTGCATTTTTTGGACTTTTTGCTTACCACCGAGGCCGCCCATCATGGGCTTTTTAGCCTACAACCGGGGTGCATTTTTTTGGCCTTTTGGCTAACCACTGGGGCCGCCCATCATGGGCTTTTTAGCCTACAACCGGGGTGCCTTTTTGTTACCACCGGGGCCGCCCATCATGGGCTTTTTAGCCTACAACCGGGGTGCATTTTTTTGGCCTTTTTGTTTACCATCGGGGCCGCCCATCATGGGCTTTTTAGCCTACAACCGGGGTTCCTTTTATTTTTGCCTTTTTGCTTACCACCAAGGCCGCCCATCATGGGCTTTTTATCCTACAACCGGGGTGCATTTTTTTGGCCTTTTGGCTTACCACCGGGGCCGCCCATCATGGGCTTTTTAGCCTACAACCGGGGTGCCTTTTTGTTACCACCGGGGCCGCCCATCATGGGCTTTTTAGCCTACAACCGGGGTGCCTTTTTGCTTACCACCGGGGCCGCCCATCATGGCTTTTTAGCCTACAACCAGGGAGCATTTTTTTGCCTTTTGTCTTACCACCAGGGCCGCCCATCATGGGCTTCTTAGCCTACAACCAGGGTGCCTTTTCTTTTGCCTTTTTGTTTACCACCGGGGCCACCCATCATGGGATTTTTAGCCTACAACCGGGGTGCATTTTTTTGGCCTTTTTGCTTACCACCGAGGTCGCCCATCATGGGCTTTTTAGCCTACAACCGGGGTGCATTTTTTTGGCCTTTTGGCTTACCACCGGGGCCGCCCATCATGGGCTTTTTAGCCTACAACCAGGGTGCATTTTTTTGCCTTTTGGCTTACCACCAGGGCCGCCCATCATGGGCTTCTTAGCCTACAACCAGGGTGCATTTTTTTGGCCTTTTGGCTTACCACCGGGGCCGCCCATTATGGGCTTTTTAGCCTACAACCGGGGTGCCTTTTTGTTACCACCGGGGCCGCCCATCATGGGCTTTTTACCCTACAACCGGGGTGCATTTTTTTGGCCTTTTTATTTACCACCGGGGCCGCCCATCATGGGCTTTTTAGCCTACAACAGGGGTGCCTTTTCTTTTGCCTTTTTGCTTACCACCGGGGCCGCCCATCATGGGCTTTTTAGCCTACAACCGGGGTGCATTTTTTTGGCCTTTTTGCTTACCACCGGGGCCGCCCAATCATGGGCTTTTTAGCCTACAACCAGGGTGCATTTTTTTGCCTTTTGGCTTACCACCAGGGCCGCCCATCATGGGCTTCTTAGCCTACAACCAGGGTGCCTTTTTGTTTACCACTGGGGCCGCCCATCATGGGCTTTTTAGCCTACAACCGGGGTGCATTTTTTTGGCCTTTTTGCTTACCACCGAGGCCGCCCATCATGGGCTTTTTAGCCTACAACCGGGGTGCATTTTTTTTGTCTTTTGGCTTACCGGGGCCCCCAATCATGGGCTTTTTAGCCTACAACCGGGGTGCCTTTTTGTTACCACCGGGGCCACCCATTATGGGCTTTTTAGCCTACCTACAACCGGGGTGCATTTTTTTGGCCTTTTTGTTTACCACCGGGGCCGCCCATCATGGGCTTCTTAGCCTACAACCAGGGTGCCTTTTCTTTTGCCTTTTTCCTTACCACCGGGGCCGTCCATCATGGGCTTTTTAGCCTACAGCCGGGGTGCATTCTTTGGCCTTTTTGCTTACCACCGGGGCCCCCCATCATGGGCTTTTTAGCCTACAACCGGGGTGCCTTTTCTTTTGCCTTTTTGCTTACCACCAGGGCCGCCCATCATGGGCTTTTTAGCCTACGACGGAGGTGCACTCTATGGCTTTTTTGCCAACCACTGAGGCACCCAACTTGGCCCTTTCAGCCTGCCACCGGGGTGCATTCTCTGACCTTTTAACTTACCACCGGAAAACCCATCCTGGGCTTTTTATCGTTGTGAAGTAATATATCTGCCGGATATCTATTATCGTTGCACATCTTAAAAGGAACCTATCACCAGAAATAACGGTAATAACCTGCAGATATGTGGTTAATCTGCAAGTTAATATCGTTATTATGCTGCCCAGAGCCTGCACGCAGCCAACAGCATAAACTTTATTTAATTTATAAAATGAACTTTATTCCCCCCGCAGCATTCTGGTTTCAGTCATAGGGGCAGTGTTGGCAAAGGTCAGTCACCGTTCTGTATATGCAGAATCTCCGGCCCTGACTGACAGTCGGCCCCAATGCAGAGCGAGTGTCAGTTAGTGCGGGGGCGCAGTTACAGCCGCCACTCTGTATTCTCAGAGCCATAAATGAACCGGCACCGCCCCCATGACTGAAACAGGTACTCTGCGGGGAAAATAAAGTTCATTATCTCCTCGCAGTGTTTGGCTAAGTGCGGGCACCGGGCAGGTTAGTAATTCTATTAACTTGCAGATTAACCAGCACCATTCTTATTTATACACTTGTAAGACACAGAGGGAGCAGAGATGAGAATAAGGATTTTTTTATTTTATTCTTATTTTTACATTTGTTGGACACAGCAGGAGCAGAATACTACTCTCAACATTGTCCCCTGCTGACGCTGAACACAGTGCTAGCAGGGGACAATGATGAGGGAAGCGTTCAGCACCCGACATTTGAGAACAGTGCAAACTGTACGGCTGATTCGCAGGAAACGGTACGTGTGATAGGCAGTGTGCCCACTATGCGTATTTTAAGCGTTTCCGCAACGGCAATTCTGCTGCAGAAACACAAAAAAAAAATTGTTAGAAGGTCTGCCATGTTCCCCAATGATAAATCCGCATGTGCTATGCACATGCTGCGGAAACTTCCGCTGCGGATTATAATTGCGGAAAAATCCGCAGCACTACCAATTATTTTGAGTAAATGCGGCGTTTTCGCCGCCATTGACTTGCATTGGACCGCATGGAATCTGCATCACTGCATCTGCAGAATCCAAGCGTTTCAATGTGTGGATGGTACCCGGGTCTGGAGAAGAGGAGACTCTCCTCCAGACACGGGTACCGAGAACCTGTAAAAAAAAGAATAAAATAAAAAATAAATATTATACTTACCTTCTGATGGCCCCTGCTCTCCATAGCGATGCGTCCTGGCTTGCCGGCAACTCGCGATGGTCTGAAAAGGACCTGCCGTGAAGAAATTTAGTCATGTGACGGGTCACGCGACCGGTGACGTCGGCAGGTCCTTTAGTCCACCGCGAGCTGCCGGCAAGCCGAGATGAATCAGATAAAGACTCCGGGGGCCATCGGAAGGTAAGTATAGATTTAATTTTTTTTTACCATTCTTTACGGTCACACTATATAAATCCATGCCGTTTGCATGGATTTATATAGTATGACCAAGTTGTCAAGCACTTCCCAAGTGATGCTAAAATCGCTTGGAAAGCGCTTGACAACCCGCATGCGGAAATGCATGTGAAGAACGCTTCACTTCCACTGGTCCCTGGCAGAAAAAACGCATGTACAATCCGCATGTGTTTTTTCTGCCAGGGAGATGCAGAAACGCTCAGGAAAAAATACGGAGCATTTCTGCATGGTGGGCACATAACCATACTGATGCATCACACGGGCGGCACACGGTTGCAACACGTATGCCACACGTATCATACACATGGACACACGTACATAGATATCTCCGGTACTGTTTTTTCCAGTACCGGAAATATCCGGACGTGTGGAAGAGGCCTAATAGCGTTGTTTCTAGTGGGAGGTTCTCTTTAACACATAAAAATCTGTAATTTCTTGAATGCATTTTATTCCAGTATGTGTCACACGGACGGCACACATGTACACATAGATGGTAAAAATGGACCAGGCCACACTTTCACACGTACATGTGAAGGAGGCCTAAGATGTATTGCGAGGTTCTGCAGCAGCTGAGGTGTATTATAAGGTTATTATGAGGTATATTTATGTGTATACACACATACTTACACTCATGCACACACACACACATCACTATAGACTGAGGTTCTGCAGTAGCCGAGATATATTATGAGGTTCTGCATCTGCCGAGGTGCATTATGAGGTTCTGCAGCGGCCGAGGTGTATTATAAGGTTCTGCAGCAAATGAGGTTCTGCAGCCGCCAAGGTGTATTGAGGTTCTGCAGCCGCCAAGGTGTATTATGAGGTTCTGCAGCTGAGGTGTGTATTATGAGGATCTGCAGCTGAGGTGTGTATTATCAGGTTCTGCAGCCTCCAAGGTGTATTATGAGGTTCTGCAGCTGAGGTGCGTATTATGAGGTTCTGCAGCCGCCAAGGTGTATTATGAGGTTCTGCAGCTACCAAAGTGTATTATGAGGATCTGCAGCTGAGGTGTGTATTATGAGGTTCTGCAGCCGCCAAGGTGTATTATGAGGTTCTGCAGCTACCAAAGTGTATTATGAGGATCTGCAGCTGAGGTGTGTATTATGAGGTTCTGCAGCCGCCAAGGTGTATTATGAGGTTCTGCAGCTACCAAAGTGTATTATGAGGATCTGCAGCTGAGGTGTGTATTATGAGGTTCTGCAGCCTCCAAGGTGTATTATGAGGTTCTGCAGCTGAGGTGTGCAGTATGAGGTTCAGCATCAGCTGTGGCATATTATGAGGTTCTAAAGCACCTGCTGTGTATATTACGAGGTTCTGCAGCAGCTGTATATATGTAGATATACACATACAGCTCTGGCAAAAATGAAGAGACCACTGCAAAATTTTTAGTTTCTCTGATTTTTCTCTTTCTAGGTATATTTTTGAGTAAAATGTACATTGTTGTTTTAGTTTATAAACTACTGACAACATGTCTCCAAAATTCAAAGCTAAAAATATTGTATTTATTTACAGCAAATGATAAAGCGTCAAAATACTAAAAAAGAAACAGTGCTTTCAGACCTCAAATTTATTTATGTCTTAACTCAGGGACAGTTCAGAAATCAATATTTGGTGGACTAACCATGATTTTTAATCACAGTTTTCATGCGTCTTGGCATGCTTTCCAATAGAAAACTGTTCAGTGGTCTCTTAATTTTTGCCAGAGCTGTATACTTGCATTCTTGCACACACACACATCACTATAGACTTTTCACTTCACAGTACTCATATGCCAGAGGTGATGTGGAGAAGTGGTGCAGTGATTGTCATGCCTTCCTTAGATGAGGACACTGCTCTGTTATTTCCAATTCTGGAGTGATGATGCTGGGGACAATACTGGCAGGCATGAGTGTGCAGTGGGCCGGCAGGGGGCAGGGCTGGACACTGAGGCCAGTTCTGGCTATGAGGTTAGCTAATACAGCACAGGGAGCTGTCAAGTTTGGTAGAGCCACTGCTAAACAAAGTAGGTGAGGGAATGAATTGAAATTCAGGAGGAACAAAAGGCAGAAACAAAAACAAAAATTTATAGGGGTATTGTATATTACAATACAGCACAGATTACCTTAAAAAACAAATTTGGATTTTGTGGTCGGACAACTTCATTAATTCTCACTCCAGAAAGGGGGATGATGTAAAAAGTAGAAAATCGGCTCTAAACAGTCATCTAAAGATGCAAAAAAATTCATCATCCAACTTTGAGCAACACTTCAATAATCTGGTGTAAATTACGGCAAAGTGGTTACAAACAAAACAAACATCCCCTTAATGATAAATTCTCCAACTTAAAAACCCATTAAACACATGTGACTGAGGTTATTTTTATGCAGATCCATGGATTTCCACACAATCCAAATCAGATAAATGGGAAAGGTGCCAATATTTTTGCAATAAAACTGTCGCATGTGAACTGACCCTAATGACTCAGTACATGAGCCAAATGCTGAGATATGAGGAAAGCTCATCCGTACCTTGCTGCCTGTAGCTTCCAGATGAAGAGTAGTTCCTGGGTTCCCTGCAACAGCAAAGCACAACATTAAAGGGAATGTTGTTTTAACCTATGCTTTATTAAATTGTATTTATGTTGTTGTTTTTTTTTAAATATATGGGAATCTAGAATGAAAATTACTTTGTAAGGGCTGCAAAGTTATGAGATATGCTCTTCTGTGACCCCGCTGAATATTATTATTTTTGGGGTAGTGGGGGTGGTTGCAATTAATGTGTAACCCAGCTCTGTATAATTCTATGGGAGCAGTGGTGTAATGCATAACCCCATATTACACCACTCCTCGCATAGAAGTGGATGGAGCGGTGTCGCTGATTACACCACTTCTCCCATAGAAGTGGACTGTGCGGGGAGACACAATATATACATTAGAATAGATACTGTGTATTTAATCCTATCCTGTGTGATACACTCCGCTGAGCTCAATGTCTATCTAATCCCATCAGGTGATACACTACACTTGTCCCTGTATCTAATTCCAGCGTTACTCTAAGCGTATCTAATCGCAGCACGATACACTAACAACTATCTAACAACTTTAACTTATGATACAGAAAGAAGCAACAACTAACAGAATCAATGCTGCCAGCTGTCCTCTGTGACACTGTACTTGTCAGTAACACTTTGCAGTCACTAACAAAATGGCTCCACACTGTGATCCTAAACTTCATCCTTTCTTATCCTTTTCCAAACACTCAGAATAGGAGGAGGGGTGACATCCCACACATGTGTGCAGATCCAGCCCACATTCACTGCAGTTGTAATGTGAACTGGCACTACTAGGTTTTTATGGCAAATTTCAGCAGCTGCTCTCCCTAGTGTTTAAGGCCCACGATGCAGAAATGAAGCAGAAAATTTCTGCAGCATTTCTGCATCTCCCTGGCAGAAAAAACGCATGCAGATTGTGCATGCGTTTTTCCTGCAGAATACATGCGGAATACATGCGGATCCACATGCGTTTCCGCATGCAGATTGACAAGCGCTTTACAGGCGATAGCATCACTTGGAAAGTGCTTGAAAACTAGGTCACACTGTATAAATCCATGCAAACAGCATGGATTTATACAGTGTGAACCGTAAAAATAAAATAAAATAAAGCTATACTTACCCCCGATGCCCCGGCGTGGCTGCAGCGCTGCTTCCTGGCTGGTTCCTGGCTGCCGGCATATCGCGAGACAGAGCGGTGAAGGGCCTGCGGTCACATGACTGTGACGTCACCGAAGGTCCTTCAGCGATGCCGGCATGCAGAGAAGCCTTCGGAAAGGTGAAAAACTTTATTATTTTATTCTTTTTTTTACAGGTACAATGGTACTCAGGTCTGGATGAGAGTCTTCTCTCCTCCAGAACTGGGTACCATCCGCACATAGAGACGCATAGCATTCGCTTGTAGAAATGTACAGACGCGCATTCTATGCGTCTCAATGCAAGTCAATGGCGGCCATTCCGCTGCATTTCCGCAAAATTAAATGACATACTGCGGATTTTTGTACGCAGCATAAACGCTGTGCATAGAACATGCGGAATCCCCTTGGGGACCAAGGGGTGCGGATTACCTAGCGTTTCACAAGCGTTTACGCTGCGGAAATTACGCAGCATAAACGCTTGAAAAACGCTACGTGGGCACCCAGCCTAAAAGAGAAAATATAAAAACTTTTAAAATTATGTTTAATATTTTACTTATTTAAAAACAAATGATAATATTTGAAAAAAAAAAAAATTTCAGGCTGTATGCCCACTATGCGTTTTTTAAGCGTTTCCGCAGCGGCAGTTCCACATGTGCTGTGCACATGCTGCGGAAATTTCCGCTGCGGATTATCATTGCAGAAAAATCAGCAGCACTACCAATTATTTTGCGTAATCGCAGCGTTTTCGCCGCCTTTGACTTGCATTGAATCGCATAATATCCACATGACTACATGTGCACATGCGGATATTAAGCGATTCACTGTGCGGATGGTACCCGGGTTTGGAGAAGAGAAGACTCTCCTCCAGACCCGGGTACCATAGTACCCATAAAAAAAAAAGAATTAAAATAAAAATAAAAACATTATACTTACCTTATGATGGCCCCCAGTCTCCTCAGCGATGCGTCCTGGCTTTCCGGCAGCTCGCGATGGTCTAAAAGGACCTGCCTTGACATCATTTAGATATGTGACGGGTCACGCGACCACCGACGTCAGCCGTCGCGTGACCCATCACATATCTAAATGACGTCATGGCAGGTGCTTTTACACAACAGCGAGACACCGGGAAGACCGGACGCATCGGATAAGGAGACTTTACATCAGCACAATTTTGGAACCAAAATTTATTTTTGTTATGGAGCTTTTAGGGTTAAAAATTGACCAACGATTTTTCATTTTTATAACACCATTTTTTTTAGGGACCACATCATATGTGAAGTGACTTTGATGGGCCTTTACGACAGAAAATACCCAAAAGTGAAACCATTCTAAAAACTGCACCCCTCAAGGTGATCAAAACCACATTCAATAAGTTTATTAACCCTTCAGGTGCTTCACAGGAATTTTTGGCACGTGGAAGAAAAAAAATGAACATTTATTTTTTTCACAAAAATGTTACTTTAGACCCCAATTTTTTTTTATTTCCGCAAGGGTATCATTAAAAAATGGACCCAAAATTTGTTGTGCAATTCCTCTTGAGCATGCTGATACCCCGTATGTGGGGGAAAACCACTGTTTGGGCGCACGGCAGGGTTCGGAAAGGGAAGGAATTTATCTAGATGTGTGGTGAGCACCCTTTCACATAAGTTTATAACATTGAGCCGTAAAAATAAAATTTTCACATTTTTCCAACAAAAATGTTTTTCAGCCTCCAATTTTGCATTTTCATAAGAGTAACAGGAGAAATTGCACCATGCAATTTCTTGTGCAATTTCTCCTTAAGTAAGCCGATACCCCATATGTGGGGAAAATACACTGTTTGGGCGCACGGCAGGGTTCGAAAGGGAAGGAGTGCTATTTGACTTTTTGAATATAAAATTTGCTTGAATAATTAGCGGATGCCATGTTAAGTTTGGAGACCCCCTGATGCGCCTAAACAATGGAAACCCCCCACAAGTGACTCCATTTTGGAAACTACACCCCTCAAGGATTTTATCAAGGGGTATAGTGAACAATTTGAACCCAGAGGTACGACACAGAATTTGATAACATTAGGTCATCATATTGAATAAGTTGTCATTAGTCTTGAGCAGGGCTCGACAAACCCAGGCGCCTGGTCGCCAGTGGCGCCTAGAAAATGTTGTCTGGCGCCTAGAAAATGTTGTCTGGCGCCTAGAAAATGTTGCCTGGTGCTTGAGGAGTTGAGTTGAGAAGAAAAAAAAATACTCTCAATCCAATCCCACCTCCTGCACGGAGTCATCCAATCGGAGGAAGCAGGGACAGTATCGCTCAGGCCGCCTTCTCCACTTTGCTCCGCCCCCCTTATGCTCCGGGACTGGACAGGGAGAGTTGGGTTACGGGGGAAGCAGGGCCGGCGTCAGCACCCGGCGTACCCGGGCAAGTGCCGGGGCCCTGGAAAATCAGAGGGGCCCAGCCGCCCACTCACTGTCGGGGCCCGGGCCCACACACCCACCCGCCCACTCACTGTCGGGGCCGGGCCCACACACCCACCCGCCCACTCACTGTCGGGGCCGGGCCCACACACCCACCCGCCCACTCACTGTCGGGGCCCTGGCCGCTTCCTCGGCACCTGTTCTGGGACGCAGGCGCTGCTTGATTGCCAGCACTTCCCCCAGACATGGCCGCGCGCTGTCCGGCTGTGTCTGCTAGTAATGACACGGCAGGGTCGACGGCACTGCACCTTTAATTGTGCTTGTGTGTCGCTCCTGCCGCGTCATTACTAGCAGACATAGCCGCACAGCGCACGGCCATGTCTGGGGGAGTGCCGGCAATCAAACACCGTCGGAGCGGAGGTCCTGCACAGATGGGCGGGAGGGGCCCGGACCCGACCGCAAGTGGGCCCCTCTGATGTTCCAGGGCCATGAAGTCTGTGACACGCCGGGGGCCCTGCACTGCCCCATACCCGAGGAGCTGCTGGACAGGACACTGGACCGGGGACAGGTGAGTGAGGCTTCCCCAATCCCCATATTAAAAATATTAGTAATGGGTCTGTGTGAGTGCATGTATGTGAATGTCAGTGTATATGACTGTGTATATATATTTGTCTGTTTTATCTATGTGTATGTCTGTATGTGTACATATGTCTGCGTACCGTGTGTGCGCGCGCATATGTCTGCGTACCGTGTGCGCACGCATATGTCTGCGTACCGTGTGTGCGCACGCATATGTCTGCGTACCGTGTGTGCGTGCATATGTCTGCGTACCGTGTGTGCGTGCATATGTCTGCGTACCGTGTTTGCGCACGCATATGTCTGCGTACCGTGTGTACGCGCGCATATGTCTGCGTATGTGAAGGATGAGGGGGCAGGCTGGGCCATGTGTAATAAATAAATATATTTATTTCTCCGCCGTATCTGTGCATCATGAATCGTGTATGTGTTAAAAGGGCCCACTGAGACTCTTTCGTCCGGGGCCCAGAAAAACCTGGAGCCGGCCCTGGGGGGAAGGATCGCTGTGGCCGGGGGCCCGTTCTCATCTCCCGCTACCTGTGTAAGTACATACAAAGGCCGTGCTCACCGGGGAGACGCCGTGTGTGAGGGGGTCTATATGTACAGTTTGTCAACAAAAAAAATTCTGGCTCCTAAATTTTTTGGCTGGCTCCTAGATTCTGAACAACTTTGTCGACCCCTGGTCTTGAGTGCAAGTGTCACTACTAGAGTTTGCATCGGGTACTCTGGTATGCACCAAGTATCGCGGGTGCTCAAGTGACGTGCTCGAGTCCCCGCCCGCATGTTTCATGGTTATTAAACACTCAAAAAAAAACATGCGGGGATCACTCGTCCATGGCAGGCAATCCCCACAAGGTTTCTTTGGCTGTATAACAGCTGCAAAACATATGGGACAGAGACTCAAGCAAGTCACTCGAGTACCCGCTATACTCGGTGCATACCTGAGCACTTGCGCTCAACACCAGTCGCCACATCATCATCATTTTTTTTCTTTACTTCTGAAAAAATCCTAACCCCAACTCTAATACAACCCCAACTCTAATACAACCCCAACCCTAACCCTAGCACAACCCTAACCCTAAGTGCCCAGAAATGCTGCGGAGTATTTCTGCATCTCCCTGGCAGAAAAAACGCATGCGGATTTTACATGCGTTTTTTCTGCCAGGTAGAAGAGTTTGTGAAGCGTTTTGAACATGCTGTGACGTACCGTAGTAACGGCACATAGTGATCTCTGGCCGTCTGACCTGGGTCTCGACCAAAGTCACAGTGTAACTAGCCCCAGTCTTAGGCTAAGTGCCCACGATGCAGAAATGCTGCATATTTTTTCCATTTCTTCCTGGCAGGGAAAACGCATGCGGATATTACATGCGTTTTTCCTGCCAGGTAGAAGCGTTTGTCAAGAGTTTTTGCATGCATTTCTGCATGCGGGTTGTCAAGAGCTTTTCCAAGCGATTTTAGCATCACTTGGAAAAGTATTTGACAACTTGGTCACACTATATAAATCCATGCAACCGGCATGGATTTATGTTGTGTGACCAAGTTACGATGCTGCAAATGCAGCATCAATAGTAAAAAAAAGAATAAAAATGTTGAAAAAAAACAACAAAAAAAATTATACTCACCTTCCGATGGCCCCCGATCTCCTTCTCCTGTGCCACTGGCTCTTCGGCGGCTCGCGGTGCTCTAAAAAGGACCTTCCATGACGTCATTTAGTCATGACGGTCGCGTGACCTGTCACATGTCTAAATGACGTCATAGAAGGTCCTTTTACCACCGCGAGCAGCCGAAGAGCCAGCAGCACCGCCGGGAGCAGACAGGGGGCCATCAGAAGGTAAGTATATGTTTGTTTGTTTTTTATTTTAATTTTTTTTTAACTACAGGTACTATGGTACCCAGGTCTGGAGGAGAGTCTCCTCTTCTCCAAACCCGGGTACCATCCGCACATTGAATCGCATGTTATGCGGTCCAATGCAAGTCAATGGCTGCAATTTCGCCGGGATTCTGCAAAATTAATGGTCGTGCTGCAGATTTTATCGCAATGATAATCCGCAGCGGAAATTTCCGCAGCATGTGCACAGCACATGCGGATTATCATTCGGAAACATGGCAGACAACTTAACATGCATTTTTAATGCGTTTTTCCGGCGGAAAAGCGCCACGGAAACGCATTAAATCCGCATCGTGCGTACGCAGCCTAACCCTAGCACAACCCTAACCCTAGAGTTTATTTCTTACGCCGTTCCTCGTGCGGTATAAGTGATTAGATGACTTTATTCTTCGGGTTGGTGCGATTACAGTGATACCAGATTCATATCGGTTTTTTATGATTGACAGCTGTCACACACTAAAAAACCCTGTTTTTTTTGCAAAAACTAGTTTTTACATTGCCATATTTTGAGAGCTATAATTTTTCCATATTTCGGCTGACAGTCATGTTTTTTGCGGGACAAGTTGACGTTTTTATTGGTACCATTTTCAGGCTCGTGACATTTTTTGATCGCTTTCTATTCTGATTTTTGGGAGGCAGAATAAACAAATAATCCGCATGTGCTGTGCACATGCTGCGGAAATTTCCGCTGCGGATTATCATTGCGGAAAAATACGCAGCACTACCAATTATTTTGCATAAGCGCAGCGTTTTCGCCGCCATTGACTTGCATTGGAACGCATGAAATCTGCATCACTGCATCTGTACATGCAGATTCCATGTGTTTCAATGTGTGGATGGTACCCGGGTCTGGAGAAGAGGAGACTCTCCTCCGGACCCGGATACCATAGTACCTGTAAAAAAAAGAATAATAAAATAAAAAATATACATTATACTTAAATTCTGATGGCCCCCGGTGTCTTTATCCGATGCGTCCTGGGCTTGACCGCAGCTCGCGGTGGACTTGGCAATGACGTCGGCAGGTACTTTAGTCTACCGCGAGCTGCCAGCAAGCCAGGACGCATCGGATAAAGATACCGGGGGCCATCAGAAGGTAAGTATGATATTTATTTTTTACCATTCTTTCGGTCACACTATATAAATCCATGTCGTTTGCATGGATTTATATAGTGTGACCAAGTTGTCAAGCATTTTCCAAGTGATGCTAAAATCGCTTGGAAAGCGCTTGACAAGCCGCATGCGGATATGCATGTGAAGAACGCTTCCCATCCGCTTGTCCCTGGCAGAAAAAACGCATGTACAATCCGCATGCGTTTTTTTCTGCCAGAGAAATGCAGAAACGCTCAGGAAAAAATCCGGAGCATTTCTGCATCATGGGCACATAGCCTTATATTGTTTTTTTTTTATGTTTTGGCGCTTTTACACAATAAAAACTATTTTATAGAATAAAGAATTGTTTTTTGCATCGCTTTATTCTGAGAGCTATAACTTTTATTTTTTGGCCGTTGGAGCTGTATGACAACTTGTTTATTG
Source organism: Phyllobates terribilis (assembly GCF_046119375.1). Taxonomy (NCBI): domain Eukaryota; kingdom Metazoa; phylum Chordata; class Amphibia; order Anura; family Dendrobatidae; genus Phyllobates; species Phyllobates terribilis. Next base: position 690,610,618 of record NW_027362761.1, on the reverse strand, counting down.
TGAGACGTTTTCAGCGGTACCATTTTTATTTACATTCGTCTTTTTGATCGCATTTTATTCCATGTTTTGTTTGGTAGTATGATGATAAAGCATAGTTTTTTGCTTCGTTTTTTATTTTTTACAGTGTTCAGTAAAGGGGTTAACTAGTGTGTCAGTTTTATAGGTCAGGTCGTTCCAGGCGCGGCGATACCAAATATGTGTACTTTTATTGTTTTTTTTTATTATTATTATTATTATTATTTATTTGTGGGTACAAAATTTTTTTTTTTGGGGGGGGGGGAGGTATTTTTACAATTTTTTTTAATATCTTTACAATTTTTTTCTTTCACTTTCTGACATTTTTCTTACTTTTACACTTTGTTCCACTATGAGACTTTCACTTTTTGCAGCCTGATCAGCTGTATAGCACAGGAAAGCAGCACCATCCCTGTGCTATGCAGCCTGTCAGTGCTGCACTGGGAGAAGTTATTTTGAACCAAAGTAACTTCCTGCCTCCTGGCGACCCGGATGTTGTCATGATGACATCGGGTCACCATGACAACATCCGGGACCGGACTCAGACGGCGCAGGACGCCGGAGAGGAGGTAAGTATCTGCGCTTACCTCCTCCCATCCGGGAAGCCGCGGCAGATAGCGCTGGACACCGGCAGGAAAAGTGAGTATCGCGATCACCTCCCCTTGCCACCGCAATGCTGCGATCGATTTCAATCGCAGCATTTCGGGGGATAATGTGCGGTGCGGGACACCCTGCGGCGATCGCGCCCGCATGCCGAGGCGTACTAATACGTATCAGACCCATAAGGGCCAGGGAGCAGATATGTATTAGTACGACTTGCGCCAGAAAGGTGTTAATAAAAACTATTTTTTTTTTAATTGATGTAAATACTTTTATGCCCAAAACTGACAAAAGTATTCTCAGAGTGATACCTTTATTGGCTAACCAGAAAAAAAATATATATGCAAGCTTTCAGAGCACAGAGGCTCCTTTGTCAGGCAATATTACAAATGAATTCAAAAGATACAAGGCACAACATTTGAGAGATGTTACAGCAAACACTTGTTCATGAGGTGTAAGGGGTGATGACTCCTACTGATAAGTCAAGGAGATCAAATTAGGATTTTTTGTTGCAAATGGAGGAGGTAATTTTTTTCAATTGTTTAAAAAACATTTTTTTTAAAGGGACCTTCCCTTTAACCTCTTTACCCCCGAGGGTGGTTTGCACGTTAATGACCAGGCCAATTTTTACAATTCTGACCACTGTCACTTTATGAGGTAATTACTCTGGAACGCTTCAACGGATCCCCCTGATTCTGAGACTGTTTTTTCGTGACATATTGTACTTCATGATTGTGGTAAAATTTCTTCGATATCACTAGCGTCTATTTGAGAAAAAAACGGAAATTTGGCGAAAATTTTGAAAATTTAGCAATTTTCAAAATTTTAATTTTTATGCCCTTAAATCAGAGAGATATGTCACACAAAAGAGTTAATAAATAACATTTCCCACATGTCTACTTTACATCAGCACAATTTTGGAACCAACATTTTTTTTTGTTAGGGAGCTATAAGGGTTAAAAGTTGACTAGCGATTTCTCAGTTTTCCAACAAAATTTACAAAACCATTTTTTTAGGGACCACATCACATTTGAAGTCACTTTGAGAGGTCTTTATGACAGAAAATACCCAAAAGTGACACCATTCTAAAAACTGCACCCCTCAAGGTGCTCAAAACCACATTCAAGAACTTTAGTAATCCTTCAGGTGCTTCACAGGAATTTTTGGAATGTGGAAGAAAAAAATGAACATTTAACTTTTTTCACAAAAATGTTATTTTAGACCCAATTTTTTTTATTTTCGCAGGGGTAACAAGAAAAAATGGACCCCAAAATTTGTTGTGCAATTTCCCCTGGGCACGCAGATACCCCATATGTGGGGAAAAAACACTGTTTGGGCGCACGGCAGGGCTCGGAAGGGAAGGAGCGCCATTTGACTTTTTGATTGTAAAATTTGCTTGAATAATTAGTGGACGCCATGTTGCGTTTGGAGAGCCCCTGATGTGCCTAAACAGTGGAAACCCCCCACAAGTGACCCCATTTTGGAAACTAGACCCCCCAAGGCACCTATCTAGATGCATAGTGAGAACTTGGAACCCCCAGGTGCTTCACAAATTGATTCGTAAAAATGAAAAAGTGGGAAAAAAACACTTTTTCATTTTTACGAATCAATTTGTGAAGCACCTGGGGGTTCCAAGTGCTCACTATGCATCTAGATAGGTGCCTTGGGTGCCTCAGTGCATACCCGAGCACCCGATGCAAACTCAAGTAGCGTTCAACACTAGTTGCCATATTGGCATCTTTTTTTTTTTTTTTACTTTTGAAAAAAAAAAACAACCCTAACATTAGCACAACCCCAACCCCAGCGTTTAAATTTTACGCCGTTCCTCGTGCGGTATAAGTGATGAGATTACTTTATTCTTCGGGTCGGTGCGATTACAGTGATACCAGAATCATATCGGGTTTTTATGATTGACATCTGTCACACACTATTTTGTAAAATCTAGTTTTTGCATCGCCATATTTTGGCCGACAGAGTCATGTGACGGCTTGTTTTTTGCGGGATGAGTTGACGTTTTTATTGGTGCCATTTTCAGGCATGTGACATTTTTTGATCGCTTTCTATTCCAGCTTTTTGGAGGCAGAATAAACAAAAACCAACAATTCAGGAATTGTGTTTTTTTACATTTTTTTATTCTGCTCTGGGTGTGGTAAAATTGATAAGGTAGCTTTATTCTTCGGGTCAGTACGTTTACAGCGGTACCACATTTATATAGTTTTTTATGTTTTGGCGCTTTTACACAATAAAAGCTATTTTATTAAAAAAATTATTTTTTTGCATCGCTTTATTCCGAGAGCTGTAACTTTTTGATTTTTCGGATGATGGAGCTGTATTGCAGCTTGTTTTTTGCGGGACGAGATGAAGTTTTCAGCGATACCATTTTTATTTACATTCGTCTTTTTGATCGCGTGTTATTCCATTTTTTGTTTGGCGGTATGATGATAAAGCATTGTTTTTTGCTTTGTTTTGTTTTTTACCGTGTTCACTGAAGGGGTTAACTAGTGGAACAGTTTTATAGGCCAGGTCGTTACGGAAGCGGGATACCAAATATGTGTACTTTTGTTTGTTTGTTTGTTTTTCATAATAATATTTATTGATGGGTACATTATATTTATATTTTTAGTGGATTATTTTTTTATATATATTTTTACAATTTTTTTTTTAGATATTTTTTTTCACTTTCTGGGAGTTTTTTTACTTTGTCCCACTATGGGACTTTCACTTTTTTTATTCTGATCGCCTGCATGGCACAGGAATGCAGCACCATCCCTGTGCCATGCAAGCAGTTAGCGCTGGACAGGGAGAAGATAGTTTGGAGATGCACTGCGCATGTCCAAACAATCTTACTGCTGTCTGGTGACCCGGATGTTGTCATGACGACATCGGGTCGTCATGGCAACACCTGGGAAGCCGCGGTAGACAGCGCTGGAGGCCGGAAGAGGAGGTGAGTATACCGATCACCTCCCCTTGCCACCGCAATGCTGCGATCGACTTCGATCGCAGCATTGCGGGGGTTAATGTGCTGGGAGCGGTGCGGGACTGCTCCCTGCACATTGTACCGGGTGTCAGCTGTGAGAATCAGCTGACACCCGGCGGCGATCGTGCCCGCACATCCTGTGTGCGCGCGCGATCGCTATGACGTACTAATACGGGTCAGGCTCTTAAAGCCCAGGGCACAGACGCGTATTAGTAAGTCATGGGCTTTAAAGGGGTTAAGCAGGGACACACTGACGTATTTCTCCTGCGAGTATCGCATGGTAAACCTCCTACTGGCCAGCACCTATCCTGACCTGAGCTTGACAGCTGTATAGAAATCCATCACGCTGTCATACTCAGGTCAGGAGAGGTGCCGGCCAGTCCATTCAGTGCGATGCGATCATCGCACGTATTAAACGGCTGTGTGTCCATGCTCTTATTCTGCCTGTTGAAGGGAACACGTGAAAAAATGCTATTAACCTGAAGACATGGGGTAAATCTCGTTCTGTACCTGGCGTAGCGCCCGCACTCAAAGTCCCGATGCCGGGAGGAAATTAACTTTTTTTCCACAGAAGCATTTGAGTTTCAGTCACAGGGGTGGAGCTGGCGCAGTTTCAGTCACCGCTCAGTGTATAGAGAGCAGCGGCTGTAACAACACCCTCGGAACTGACTGACAACAGGATCCACATTAGGGTCAGCTGTCAGTCAGTGCGGGGGGCTCGGTCATAGCTGCCAATCTCTATACATAAAGCACTGATTGAAACCGTGCCTGAGCCACCCCTATGATAGAACAACAAACGCTGGTGGGGGGGAGTGGAATAAAGCTCATTTCATCCTGGAAATGAGGCTCAAAGTGTGGGCGCCGAGCAGGTTCAGAATGCTATTAATCTGCAGATTAACCCTGGATCTGCAGTTAAATAGCTTATTTTTGCATGTGACAGGTTCCTTTTAATAGTTACAATGCTTTAAAGCTGCCGCACTGAAGGTGCAATTACTGGAATGAAATTAATTGTATTTCTCCCAGAAGCCGCCGACTTTGAGTCATAAAGGCGTGTTCGGAATGGAAGAATGTCACCGCTTAATTAACAGTGATCTGAGATTCCAAGCACGCCCTGTTACTTTGATGGAAAGCTCACAATGTAGCGCATCTGTGCAGTTTTAAAAAGGATGCGCAGCACTCCTGTTGATGGGTGGACAAATAAGATTATACTCCACAAACAGTATAAAAAGTAAAAAAAAAAAAAGTGACTGCATTTTATTTCATACAAGTGATCCAAGTCACTGCTGGCACCACCCCTCGTGACTGAAACCGGAACGCTGCGGGGAGAATAGTTAATTTTCTCACCATAGCGTTCGGCTAAGTGCGCGCACCGGGCAGATTAGTAAAGCTATTAACCTACAGATTGACCCTACATCGGAACGTTAAGGCCACGTTCAGTTTTTGGTCAGTATTTTACATCCATATTGTAAGCCAAAACCAAGGGGTTGGGTGAGAAATGCAGAAGTGGAGCACATGTTTCTATTTTACTTTTCCTCTGATTGTTTCACTCCTCATTGGCTTACAAATATTGATGTAAAGTACTGACCAAATCCTAAATGTGTGAATGTAGCCTAATATTGGTGACAGGTCACACCCCCCCAATCCAACTCAGCAGCATTCACCTATGTATGAGTAAATTCCCTGCCTAACCAGCCCTGTATAACATTATTCAGTTAAATAAATGCTTTGGGCTATGTGCACAGTGTGTTTTTTGTGCGTTTTTTTTTTTTTTTCAGAGCGGAAATGGGCCAAAAACGCATTGCATACCTTATACTATGACATTTTGCAAGTTCCGTGCACATGATCAGAAATTTTCCTGACCAGATTTCATGTGCAGAAAAAAACGATGCAAGCCCATTCTTTGTGTGTTTCCGCATGCTTTTTTGCCTAGCTCAGAGCTCAGCTGCGGCTACGCTGGGGTGAGTCATCATTAAGCGCAGACCGGAGGCGAGCTCACCAGCAGGTATAGGGAGTTCCCGCGCTGTCAGCCATCGTTCTCCTCACCCCAGCGTAGCAGCAACTGAGCTCCGCTCGCTCAAGCGCCGCTTTAGCTGTCAGGACAGCGGGCGCCTTATAGGAGTGATGGCTTCCTGTGGTGTGGATCAGAAGCGGCGGTGCCATTTTAAACTCCACTGGCAAGAATCAGCAGCCGCATCAGTCAGTGAGCGCCTGAATACAGGTAACGCTCTTACTTCATACCACTAGTCAATTAGGGGGACGTCAGTTACCTACAGTACAGACCAAAAGTTTGGACACACCTTCTCATTTAAACATTTTTCTGTATTTTCATGACTATGAAAATTGTACATTCACACTGAAGGCATCAAAACTATGAATTAACACATGTGGAATTATATACTTAACAAAAAAGTGTGAAACAACTGAAAATATGTCTTATATTATAGGTTCTTCAAAGTAGCCATCTTTTGCTTTGATGACTGCTTTGCACACTCTTGGCATTCTCTTGATGAGCTTCAAGAGGTAGTCACTGGAAATGGTTTTCACTTCACAGGTGTGCCCTGTCAGGTTTAATAAGTGGGATTTCTTGCCCTATAAATGGGGTTGGGACCATCAGTTGTGTTGTGCAGAAGACTGGTGGAAACACAGCTGATAGTCCTACTGAATAGACTGTTATCTGCTTTTTTCTTGCCATATTACAATTTCTAAGTAAAGAAAAAAGAGTGGCCATCATTACTTTAAGAAATGAAGGTCAGTCAGTTCGAAAAATTGGGCAAACTTTGAAAGTGTCCCCAAGTGCAGTTGCAAATACCATCAAGCGCTACAAAGAAACTGGCTCACATGAGGACCGCCCCAGGAAAGGAAGACCAAGAGTCACCTCTGCTTCTGAGGATAAGTTTATCCGAGTCACCAGCCTCAGAAATCGCAAGTTAACAGCAGCTCAGATTAGAGACCAGGTCAATGCCACACAGAGTTCTAGCAGCAGACACATCTCTACAACAACTGTAAAGAAACCAAGCAATGTGAACTGAGGTCTAAGATGGTACACATGCAAGAAATAGGAGCATGTTCACACTAGCAAAAAGAAGCAAAACCTACAAAAGACAAAAAATATATCTCATACCCTACGATCATTATATATAAATGTAAAGCAAAGTTGCATATTAAATATAGGGTACTTAGTGAACTATTTTTGATCAAAAAAAGTATACAAGCCGTCCCACCAGCGACAAGGTGACCCCAAATTGGGTTTTTAATATAGACAGTGTAGGTACCGTCCCAATTTGGGGTCACCTTGTCGCTGGTAGGACGGCTTGTATACTTTTTTTGATCAAAAATAGTTCACTAAGTACCCTATATTTAATATGCAACTTTGCTTTACATTTATATATAATGATCGTAGGGTATGAGATATATTTTTTGTCTTTTGTAGGTTTTGCTTCTTTTTGCTAGTGTGAACATGCTCCTATTTCTTGCATGTGTACCATCTTAGACCTCAGTTCACATTGCTTGGTTTTTTGTCTTGTTTGCATTCTGTGCAAATTAAGGGTGTGGCATCCCCTTTGTTGAGCTGGTTAGTATATATGTAGCTTACCACGGGCCTAGGTGGTCTGGAGTTGGGACCCGGTCCTATTTGTCTACCCTTTTATATGCATTACTTCAACTTTGATATACAGTAAGGTTTTTAATATAGACAGTGCAGGTACCGTCCCAATTTGGGGTCACCTTGTCGCTGGTGGGACGGCTTGTATACTTTTTTTGATCAAAAATAGTTCACTAAGTACCCTATATTTAATATGCAACTTTGCTTTACATTTATATATAATGATCGTAGGGTATGAGATATATTTTTTGTCTTTTGTAGGTTTAACAACTGTAAAGAGGAGCCTTTGCGCAGCAGGCCTTCGTGGTAAAATAGCTGCTAGGAAACCACTGCTAAGGACAGGCAACAAGCAGAAGAGACTTGTTTGGCCTAAAGAACACAAGGAATGGACATTAGACCAGTGGAAATCTGTGCTTTGGTCTGTTGAGTCCAAATTTGAGATCTTTGGTTCCAACCACCGTGTCTTTGTGCGACGCAGAAAAGGTGAACGGATGGACTCAACACGCATGGTTCCCACCGTGAAGCATGGAGGAGGAGGTATGATGCTGTGGGGGGGCTTTGCTGGTGACCCTATTGGGGATTTATTCAAAATTGAAGGCATACTGAACCAGCATGGCTACCACAGCATCTTGCAGCGGCATGCTATTCCATCCGGTTTGCGTTTAGTTGGACCATCATTTATTTTTCAACAGGACAATGACCCCAAACACACCTCCAGGCTGTGTAAGGGCTATTTGACCAAGAAGGAGAGTGATGGGGTGCTACGCCTCCACAGTCACCAGACCTGAACCCAATCGAGATGGTTGGGGGTGAGCTGGACCGCAGAGTGAAGGCAAAAGGGCCAACAAGTGCTAAGCATCTCTGGGAACTCCTTCAAGATTGTTAGAAGACCATTTCCGGTGACTACCCCTTGAAGCTCATCAAGAGAATGCCAAGAGTGTGAAAAGCAGTCATCAAAGCAAAAGGTGGCTACTTTGAAGAAGCTAGAATATAAGACATATTTTCAGTTGTTTCACACTTTTTTGTTAAGTATATAATTCCACATGTGTTAATTCATAGTTTTGATGCTTTCAGTGTGAATGTACAATTTTCATAGTCATGAAAATACAGAAAAATCTTTAAATGAGGTGTGTCCAAACTTTTGGTCTGTACTGTATATACACAGTACTTCGGGAGTACAGTTTGCCCTTCCCCTTAAGAGCAAAGACGCCATCTCTGTTCCCCACATGGAATTAGCCAGGGACACCTCCAGCATATGGAAGTAAACTTCCCTCCTTTTAATCAAGTAGTCAGCTAGCTAATTGCAGAAACCCTTTTATTGAAGAAGATGGCTAAAAGAAAAAAAATGAGGAGTATCGTACTTTTCAGCAGGAATGGACAGAAGAATTCACCTTTGTGGAGAGAGCAGGTACTTATTGTACTTCTAAAGTGTTGGTCTTGCATAAAATGCACAGATTTAGGCACTGTGCCCACTATGCGTTTTTTAAGCATTTCCGCAGCGGCAATTCTGCTGCAGAAACGCTTAAAAAACTCTTGGTAGAAGGTCTGCCATGTTCCCCAATGATAATCCGCATGTGCTGTGCACATGCTGCGGAAATTTCCGCTGCGTATTATCATTGCGGAAAAATCCGCAGCACTACCAATTATTTTGCAGAATCGCGGTGTTTTCGCTGCCATTGACTTGCATTGGACCGCATGACATCCGCATCACTACATATGCACATGCGGATATCATGCGGTTCAATGTGTGGATGGTACCCGGGTCTGGAGAAGAGGAGACTCCTCCAGACTCGGGTACCATAGTACCTGTAAAAAAAAAAGAATAAAATAAAAAATATACATTATACTTACCTTCTGATGGCCCCCGGCGTTCTTATCCGATCCGTCCTAGCTTGCCAGCAGCTCGCGATGGGCTTAAAGGACCTGCCATGACAGGTCACGTAACCGCCGTCAGTGGTCGGGTGACCCATCACATGACTAAATGACGTCATGGCAGATCTTTTAGACCATCGCGAGTTGCCGGCAAGCCAGTACGGATCGGATAAGGACACAGGGGGCCATCAGAAGGTAAGTATAATATTTATTTTTTACCATTCTTTTACGGTCACACTATATAAATCCATGCTGGTTGCATGGATTTATATACTGTGACCAAGTTGTCGAGCATTTTCCAAGTGATGCTAAAATCGCTTGGATAGCGCTTGACAACCTGCATGAGGAAATGCATGTGAAGAACGCTTCACTTCCGCTGGTCCCTGGCAGGAAAAACGCATGTAAAATCCGCATGTGTTTTTTCTGCCAGGGAGATGCAGAAACGCTCCGGAAAAATCTGGAGCATTTCTGCATAGTGGGCACATAGCCTTACTTGTATTTAGTTTTAAAAATATTGTATGGCTCTCACGGAACTACATTTTAAAATATGTAGCGTTCATGGCTCTTTCAGCCAAAAAGGTTCCTGTCCCCTGCTCTACGCGTTTCTCCTGCAAATCGCCTCATCAGGAGTCACAAACCATATAAATTCCTAAGATGCAAGATGTAGAATCAAAAGACGATTTAGCTTTTGGTGATTTTAATGGCATTCTTGATAAAGTGCCTTGTGCATGCTCCTTCGCAGTGTACCAGTGGTGTTATTAATAAAGTGCCTCATGCATCCTCTGGATCAAATGTTCAAATAATGGTGCAGATATCACCAAATGGCAGTAAAAAGCACTAGACCCCACCCGGCTTTTTTGTGGTCCGTTTATGAGTATTTACTACATGCACAACAACTATGTGCTGTATGTTGTAGGACTATTGTCTAATATAGAATATACAAGAGGTAATAGTGTTCTCAGGATATCACACAGACTTTCCTGGATATTTTTCACCACATCTGCATGCTGTAGGTACAGTGGTGAGTTGGTTGCGGTGTCCAGAATCAGCTGTTTGGCTACTTTTTTTCTGCCCCTCTCACCTCTGTACGGAATCCCATCAGCTTCCATCTGCTCAGGGCCTAATGGTACCCTTTGGCGAGAGCCGTCGAGAAGCGGGGCGCCATTTGCGCTCAAGAGGGTGCCAACCTCCGCTGACAGGTAGGGATAGACCAGTGTAAGGTATCCAACTCCCCCCCATCCACTTGTATTATCCAGTTTTGGTTATATACTGACTTTTGCTTTTTGAGGGATTTTTTTGTCTTTCATATTTTTAATTGATACTAATAAATTATAAGTTTTATGTGTATTATCTGTGAGTCTCAAGAACAGGTGAGCCCCAAATTTTGACTGGCACTGTAGGTTACACTCCCAAATATGGCTTTGTGCCACTGCAACATAGCAGCAAAATGCAGTGACATTGAGTACCGCGACAAGCAGAAGTCTAAGGGTATGTGCAGAAGTATCTCCCAGCCTGCGGCCCCAATGCTACGGAGGAGCTGATATGCAAATGAGCTCTGCTTTTTTTTTTTCTTTTTTTTTTACCTACGGACTTTCCTCATAGAGATTAGGTCTATGGGGAAAGTCCGCATGTGGACCCGCATGAGAAATTGACATGCTGCGGTCTGGAAAGACATGCTGCATGTCAGTTTCCGCGGGTGCACAGAGACGCATAGTGGACATGGGATTTGTACAAATCTCATCCACTATGCTGTAACAGCTGGCCGCTGCGGGTTTGACGTTGCATAAGTCCGCAGCGTCAAACCAGCAGCGGATCTGGATCGTCTGCACACACCCTCAGTTATCCTTTGTGTGACTTGCTCCTTGTGGTATCCTAGGCGTTGCAATGCAATCCCATTCACCTGCATTACGCTGTGACGTACCGTAGTAACGGCACATAGTGATCTCTGGCCGTCTGACCTGGGTCTCGACCAAAGTCACAGTGTAACTAGCCCCAGTCTTAGGCTAAGTGCCCACGATGCAGAAATGCTGCATATTTTTTCCATTTCTTCCTGGCAGGGAAAACGCATGCGGATATTACATGTGTTTTTCCTGCCAGGTAGAAGCGTTTGTCAAGAGTTTTTGCATGCATTTCTGCATGCGGGTTATCAAGCGCTTTTCCAAGCGATTTTAGCATCACTTGGAAAGTGCTTGACAACTTGGTCACACTATATAAATCCATGCAACCGGCATAGATTTATATAGTGTGACCAAGTAATAGTTAAAAAAAGAATAAGAATGGTAAAAAATAAAAAATAAACATTACACTTACCTTCCAATGGCCCGCGGTCTCCTTCTCCGATGCGTCCGATCTCCCCGGTGTCTCGCGGTTGTGTAAAAGGACCTGCCATGACGCCATTGAGTCATGTGACAGGTCACGCGACCGCCGACGTCAGTGGTCGCGTGACCTGTCACATGACTAAATGACATCATGTCAGGTCCTCACATCACCGCGAGCCGCCCAACACACCAGACGCATTGTTGAGGAGACCGGGGGCCATCGGAAGGCAAGTATAATCTTTATTTTTTATTTTAAATTCTTTTTTTTTTTACAGGTACTATGGTACCCGGGTCTGGATGAGAGTCTCCTCTTCTCCAGATCTGGGTACCATCCGCACATTGAATCGCTTAATATCCGCGTGTGCACATGTAGTGATGAGGATATCAAGTGTTTCAATGCAAGTCAATGGTGGCAATTAAGCTGCGTGTCCGCAAAATTAGTGGACATCCTGCGTATTTTTCCGCAATGATAAAACGCAGCGTAAATTTCCGCAGCATGTGCACAGCACATGCGGATTATCATTGGGGACCATGGGGCACGTATTAGGCTGTGTGCCCACGATGCGTTTTTAATGTGTTTTTGCAGCTGCGGAATCGCATTAAAAACGCATGGTAGAAGGGCAGCAATGTTCCCCAATGATAATCCGCATGTGCTGTGCACATGCTGCGGAAATTTTTGCTGCGGATTATCATTGCGGAAAAAAACGCAGCACTACCAATTATTTTGTGGAAATGTTGCGTTTTCACCGCCATTGACTTGCATTAGAACGCGCCAATTCCGCAAGACTGCATCTGTACTTGCGTAATTGGCGCGTTCTAATGTGCGGATGGAGACTCTCATCCACACCCAGGTACCATTAAAAAAAGCTGTAAAAAAAGAATAAAATAAAAAATAAATATATACTTACCTTCTGGCGGCCCGCGCTGCGCTCCTACTTGCTTCCCGGCACTTTGCAGTGGATTGAAGGACCTGCGCGGACGTCAGTCATGTAACGGGTCACGCGACGCTGACGTCGGCAGGTCTTTCAATCCACCGCTGCCGGCACCGAGCGAAGCAAGCCAGCGCAGGCCATCGGAGGGTAAGCATATATTTATTTTTTTATTTTTAACCCCTTTGCAACCCATGACGTCTTAGTACGTCATAGGACTCCTCCCCCGGTTCAGTGAGGGCTGCGGCACTGAGCCGAGCACATGTCAGCTGATTCTTACAGCTGACATGTGCCCGCAACAGCCGCGGGTGGAATCGCGATCCACCCGCGGTTGTTAACATGTTAAATGCCGCTGTCAATCTCCGACAGCGGCATTTAACGCGCGCATCCGGGAGGCGCGTCCTAAGCCCCGCCCATTGGCGACCCCGTCACGTAATCGGGGGTCACCGATGGGTGGGCTTGACAACCCAGGGTCTGCAGCAGACGCCTGTGGTTGTCATGAGCTGGTCGCTATGAGCGCCACCTAGTGGTCGGCGCTCATAGCACAGGACCAATTCTGCTATATGCAGGGGATCTGCTGATCCCCTGTATGTAGCAGAGGCGATCGGATAGTTGCTGCTTCTAGTCTCCTATGGAGACTATAGATGCATGCAAAAAGTGAAAAAAAAAACATTCTTAAAATTATAAAAAAAATTAAAAAATATAAAAGTTTAAATCACCCCCCTTTCGCCCCATTGAAAATAAAATATTAAAAAAAAAAACTACATAGACATATTTGGTATCGCCGCGTTCAGAATCGCCCGATCTATCAATATAAAAAAAGAATTAATCCAAACGGTAAACGGCGTAACGAGAAAAAAATTCTAAACGCCAGAATTACGTTTTTTGGTCGCCGCAAAATTGCAATAAAATGCAATAACAGGCGATCAAAACATCGGATCTACCCCAAAATGTTATCAATAAAAACATCAGCCCGGCGCACAAAAAATAAGCCCTCGCCCAGCCCCAGATCCCGAAAAATGGAGACGCTACAGGTCTTAGAAATTGGCGCTATTTTTTTTTTTAAACAAATTTTGGAATTTTTTTTCACCACTTAAATATAAAATAACCTATACATGTTTGGTGTCTACGAACTCGTAATGACCTGGAGAATAAGAATGGCAGGTCAGTTTTAGCATTCAGTGAACGTGATAAATAAAAAACAACTGTGGTATTGCACTTTTTTTGCAACTTCACCGCACTTGGAATTTTTTTCCCGTTTTCCCGTACACGATATGGTAAAACTAGTAATGGTGTTGAAAAGTACAACTCATCCCGCAAAAAATAAGCCCTCACATGGCCATATTGACCCCCAAAAAAAACGCTATGGCTCTGGGAACAAGGGGAGCAAAAAAACGAAAACGCAAAAACGGAAAATGCTCTGGTCCTTAAGGGGTACCACTCTCTCGGGTCACACTATATAAATCCATGCAGTGATGCTAATCGCTTGGAAAGCGCTTGTCAATCTGCATGCGGAAATATCAGTGATAACGCTCCACATCCGCATGTCCCTGGCAGGAAAACGCATGTACAATCTGCATGTACAATCTGCATGTACAATCTGCATGTACAATCTGCATGCGTTCTTTGCTGCCAGGGAGATGCAGAAACGCTCAGGAACAAATCCTGAGCATTTCTGCATCGTGGGCACATAGCCTTACCAAGCGTTTTCGCTGCAGAAATTCTGCAGCAAAAACGCTTGAAAAACGCATAGTGGGCACGCAGCCTTACAATGTCAGGCAATCTAACAGAACATGCCTCTGTCAAACGCCTTACATACCAATGCATAAAAAATAAAATTACAAAATGGTTATTGCAGTAATCGTTCAGATCTGGAGAATCATGTTCCAGGTATTTTTTATCACACTAAATGCTCTAAAAACAAAATTTTAAAAACAATGGCAGAATTGTATTTTTTTCAAATTACTTGAAAATTTTAAAAAATATGACTCTTGGAAGAGAAGGAAAAAGCAAAAGCGCAAACAAATAATCACCAGGTCTGGAAAGGGAGTTACATGCTAGATCTAAACACTAATGAGCAAAATCCTGTCAGGTAAAAGTGAGGGAAATGCCACCATTTCCAGCCGCACAGCGACCTCTGAGAGACAAGGAGGCAGAGAAGGAACCCTGCTAATCTGCACTTGGGCCAAACTGACTGACTTCTGACATGGTTTATTCACACAGGATACATTAGATTTTACCAATGGGGCGACTCTCATTCTATTACACAGAACACAGCATGACATGGGCTAAACAAATACATGGCCTAACTCTTATTTATTACAGTAACGGTTCTACTAAGCTGACTACATTTAGCATGCACTATGTGTCAACAGCATTGCACATTCATTTCCACCTTATATGTATAAGTGCAATATATAAAGCCAGCCATCAATCATAAAAGTACTGAACATTAGTAGCACGTAGCTATTTCCATAATATATCGGATTTGCAGCTCATTTCTTTATAGAATAAATGATGAGGCGCAGTGGCGCCATTTAGCTTGCGCTCTTCCCGCCATTTTATGTGAGTGGGCGGAGCCTCGTGGTTTCCCGCCGAAAGTCCCCGCAGTGTATGTAGTCCCGGCAGCTGCAGTGGGACTCCGCTCGCTGTTCTCATCCCGGACATGACGGCTGTCTCCTGCGCAGTCCTAATCACTGACATAACAGACTTCTGCTGAGCAGGTCTCACTCCTGCCATAATAAAACCTTTCTAATACACCCACAGCAGTAATAGGAGAGCAGAACCAATTACAGGAACAGTCTCTACCCCGCGCTGCAGTGTAACCAGCTACTAGTCAGCCATATCCCGCACATTCCCGCTCCTCACCAGCTCATGAAGGCTCCTGTCAGCAGGCCTCCAGACATGGCGAGCAGTTGTGAGGGGAAACCTTCAGTCTGTCCTCCAGGTTGCTTGCTCGTCGTTGCTGTAGTTATGACGACCCCCTCACAGCTCCAGGCTGTATTACAGGGGGGCGGATACTGTACAGTGACACGTGTGAGGGGGGCTGTCCTCTCAGCTCTGAGTGCTGCCATAATGGCTTCCTACAGCAGTATGCTGATATAATATTGGCAGACAGTGCGGAGGTATAGACACATCCCCCTAAGAACTGACTCACTGGTTGTTCTAATTCATCCATTAAAATGTTATTCACTAATTCTTTTATGGATAAATTGCAAAGTGTTTGTGAAAAAAATAACTTTGCAACTATCTTCTTATTAAGGGGATTTTCTGAGCAGAACAATAAAGAAAGCATTGAGAAAAGCCCCAGAGAATGTAGTGGGGACATGAGAGAAGTATATAAATGGTGGTCAGGTGTCCACCCTCTGGTGCTGGCAATACAGGAGAATGGTGACAGTGT
Source organism: Phyllobates terribilis (assembly GCF_046119375.1). Taxonomy (NCBI): domain Eukaryota; kingdom Metazoa; phylum Chordata; class Amphibia; order Anura; family Dendrobatidae; genus Phyllobates; species Phyllobates terribilis. The sequence goes on along the minus strand of NW_027362761.1, from coordinate 690,594,906 downwards.
GCGCATTGCACATTGTCGCTAGTCGCCAGTCTGTGTTCACACACAAAGTGACAAGTGCAGGCTTTTCTAATCACGCTAGAAATCCCTTGTAATCGCATTCCTGATACAACCATTTTCCTTTTTTGTGTTTTTTTCCCTCCCTTTCATCCAAGAGCCATCATTTTTTTATTTTTTTTCAATCCACATAGCCGTATGAGGGCTTGTTTTTTTGCAGGATTTTTCTTATGGGAATGACATCAATCATTTGACCATACAATGTATTGGAAACCAATAAAAAATAAAAAAAATCCTAAGTGCAATGAAAATGCAAACATAAACCTACACAATTCCAACATTGTTTTTAAGGTTTAGTTTTTACAGCTTTCATGTTGCAGTAAAAATAATCTTACGATCCACGTCAGTATGATTACAGCAATATCAAACTTCCGCAGTTTTTTTGTTATTATTTTAGTGGTGAAAACAAAAATTCAGAAATTTGTACAAAAAATAAAACATTTTTTTGTTTGTGTCACCATTTTTCGAGACCTGTCATCTTTCCGTTTTTCAGTCGATACAGTTATGTGAGGCCTTGTTTTTTGCATGATGAGCTGACAATTGTATTAACCCCTTAAGGACCGAGCCACTTTGTAGGTTAATGACCGGGCCAATTTTTTCAATTCTGACCATTGTCAATTTATGAGGTAATAACTCTGGAACACTTCAACGGATCCCCCTGATTCTGAGATCGTTTTTTCATGACATATTGTACTTCACAATAGTGGTAAAATTTCTTCAATATCACTTGCGTTTATTTGTTAAAAAAAAATGGAAATTTGGCGAGAATTTTGAAAATTTTGCAGTTCTCAAACTTTGAATTGTCATGCCCTGAAATCAGAGAGATATGTCACGCAAAATAGTTAATAAATAACATTTCCCACATGTTTACTTTTTATCAGCGCAATTTTGGGAAAAAAAATTTTGTCAGGAACTCATAAGGGTTAACAGTTGACCAGCGATTTCTCATTTTTCCAACAAAATTTACAAAACCATTTTTTTTAGGGACCACATCACATTTGAAGTGACTTTGAGGTGTCTATATGACAGAAAATACCCAAAAGTGACACCATTCCAAAAACTGCACCCCTCAAGGTGCTCAAAACCACATTCAAGAAGTTTATTAACACTTCAGGTGCTTCACAGGAACTGACGCAATGAGGAAGAAAAAGATTAACCTTTAACTTTTTTTCACAAAAAATTAAATTTAGACCCATTTTTTTATTTTCACAAGGGTAACAGATAAAAATGGACCCCAGAATGTATTGTGCAATTTCTCCTGAGCATGCTGATACCCCATATATGGCGGAAAACCACTGTTTGGGCGCACGGCAGGGCTCGGAAGGGACAGAGCGCCATTTGACTTTTTGAATTCAAAATTTGCTGGATTAATCAGCAAACGCCATGTCGCATTTGGAGAGCCCATGATGTGTCTAAACAGCGGAAACCCCCACAAGTGACCCCATTTTGGAAACTAGATCCCTCAATGAACTTATCTAGATGTGTGGTGAGCACTTTGAACCCCCAGGTGCTTCACAGAAGTTTACAACGTATAGCCGTGAAAATAAAAAAAAATCACAAAAATTTTCTTTTAGCCCCAAATTTTTTATTCTCACAAGGGAAATAGAAGAAAAATTTACCTCTCATTTTGTTGTGCAATTTTCTCCTGAGTACGCCAATACCCTACATGTAATTGGGAACTACTTTTGAGGCACAGTGCAAAGGTCAGAAAGGAAGGAGCACCATATTATAGTGCAGATTTTACTGTTGTGGTTTGCAGGTGACATAACCCACTGGGAGAGCCCCCCGAGGTGTCAGAACAGCAGATTCCCCCATAAATGACCCCATTTTACAAACTACTCCTCTCAATGAATTCATCTAGGGGTGCAGTGATTATACTGACACCAAGGGTGTGTCACAGAATTTTATACCATAGGGCAGTAAGGAAAAAATAATTACATTTTTACCGCAAAAAAATTGTTTTAGCCCCAGATTTTACATTTCCACACTGGGATAATGATTAAAAATGGCACCAAAATTTGTCCCATAATTTCTGCTGAATGTGGCAATACCTCATATGTGGCTGTACAGTACTGCTTAGCCACATGGCGACACTCGGGAGGGACGGAGCGCTATTTACCTGCTGGAGCGCAGATTTTCCTAGAATAGTTTGCGGACTCCATATACAAAGCCCTTAAGTGCTAGAAGAGCCGAATCCCCCCTCAAGTGACCCCATTTTGAAAATTATACACCTGCCAAACATGTGGACACTAAAAGTGGTTTTGTACTACCAGTAACGTGGAAGCCCCCTATATTTCCATTAACACATGATAGTCCTGAGTGGGGGCTTTTATGTGAAGCTTTTATTGGGAACATTTTACATAACATTTTAGATCACATTTATCCGGCGCTCTACGCTGAGGACTTACTTAGGGGTTTTAAACTAAATCTCCGAATGACGTGATTCAGATGAAACCCCTGAGAGCTCCAATCACTATAATGAGATGAGGCAGCAGAGTTACTCTGGACTCCGTCTAACCTCTGTTCAGCGTTGTCCTTCTGTTCAGAGGTGCACAAACTGTGGCCGACCGCGCTTTTATCTACGCCTAAAAAGATGGACACCGCCAAATCATAGGTCAGATGGAGTCCACAGTGCCTCCATCTGCCTCATTACAGGGAATCTTCTGTCAGGGGTTCCGTCTGAATCACTTATTTCAGAGATTTACACTGAAAGCCCGGTGAAAGCGCTCAGCGTAGAGCACAGTATAAATGTGCGCCGAGCCATATTTTGATGTTAGGGAGGCAGAATAAACAAATCAGCAGCAGCAGGTGAATTGGTTTTATTTATTTTTTACGCCGTTCCTCGTGCCTTATAAAAGTGATTAGGCGACTTTATACTTTGAGTCGGTGCGATTACAGCGATGCCAGATTCATATTGGGTTTTTATGATTTACAGCTGTCACACACTAAAAGACAAATCTTTTTGCAAAAAACAATGTTTGCATCGCCATATTATGTGAGCTATAACTTTTCCATATTTCGGCTGATAGTCTCATGTTAAGGCTTGTTTTTTGCAGGACAAGTTGACGTTTTTATTGGTACCATTTTCGGGCAAATGACATTTTTTGATCGCTTTCTATTCTGACTTTTGGGAGGAAGAATAAAACAAACAAAAGCACGAGTGGAACAATAAGAGGAATAGTATAATAGAAACACGTCACCACTTCTGTATTTATCACCCACTCCTGGTTTTGGCTTACAAATACTGAAGTAAAAAACTCACCAAATACCCGACATATGGGATTGTACAGGTATGTGACTGCAGACTTGTGAATCCGCACAGCGCGCGCTGTCAGGTGTCTCCAGTGGCAGTAGAGGGTAGTCATGCGACTGCAAGTATGCCATATGCATAATCTGTGTTACGCTCACGTCCGGACTGACTGCTGTGAGCGTGGTTAGTGGTCCCACTGGGCCACGAACCGAGGAATGCCTGGAGGGTTGCGACTAGGGGCCTCGCCAGATCCGACCACGAACACACTGCGGCTTAATCGACTCAGTGGTCCGAAGAGGGACGTGGGAGGTGGCCGAGGTGCTACTCCAGGTCAGACCCCGGTCCCAGCTGTTGACCCACACTGGGGAATGCAGGAACAGTCAGGTTTGGCTGGTAAGCAGACAGGTGGGTACTGGCAGGCACGGCTGGTATGCAGACAGGCGGGTACAGGCAAGTACGGCTGGTATGCAGACGGGCCGGTACAGGCAGGTAGGAAAACAGGCTGGAGAGGGACCAGTACAGACTGGGATACAGGAACAGAGCCGCAGGTGGGGTGGACAAGCAGAGCAGAGCAGAGCCGCAGGTGCGGAGGACAAGCAGAGCAGAGCAAAGCAGAACCGCAGGTGCGGAGGACAAGCAGAGCAGAGCAGAACCGCAGGTGCGGAGGACAAGCGGAGCAGAGCAGAACCGCAGGTGCGGAGGACAAGCGGAGCAGAGCAGAACCGCAGGTGCGGAGGACAAGCAGAGCAGAGCAGAACCGCAGGTGCGGAGGACAAGCAGAGCAGAGCAGAACCGCAGGTGTGGAGGAAAAGCAGAGCGGGGCTGAGCAGAGCAAAGCTGCAGGTGTGGAGGGTAAGCGGAGCAGAGCGGAACTGCAGGTGCAGAGGACAAGCACAGCAGAGCAGAACCGCAGGTGCGGAGGGCAAGCAGAGCAGAGCAGAACCCCAGGGGCGGAGGAGAAGCAGAGCAAAGCTGCAGGTGCAGAGGGCAAGCGGAGCAGAGCAGAGCGGAACCACAGGTGCGGAGGACAGGCAGAGCAGAGCAGAACCACAGGTGCGGAGGACAAGCAGAGCAGGGCAGAGCAGAGCAAAGCTGCAGGTGCAGAAGACAAGCAGAACAGAGTGGAGCAGAGCCGCAGGTGCAGGCAGACAGGACAGGGCTCTGTTCACATGGAACAGACTGGGAAACACAGGAAGATAGCTAGAACACAGGAGGTAGAAAAGGAGGCAGGGAAACGAGACAAGCAGAACCAGATACACACAAGGTACTTGCAATGAAGTAGCGAGTGGACACAAAACTCACAAACAGAAGTACAGAGACAATGAGTTGGAGTTAGGTACTGGTTCAGACACAGCAGGAAAAGGGAAGGATCGGACATAGAGACAAACAGGTAACAGACTAGGACACAGTTCAGACAGGAACTGACACTGGAACAAGATACAGGAACGAGCCTGGGTACTCAGCCCCCAGGATGGCAGGAATAGACTAGAAGTCACAGATACAGGTAACGGGCCTGGGTAATCAGCCCCCAGGGTGGCGGAAACAGACAAGATACAGGACAGGACCTGACAACTCAATTGCACAGAACACACTGAAAGAAAGTGTTGCTCAGGCCCCTCCCACTGGGTGGAGGAGCTTTAAGTATCCAGTGACTCACAGCAATAGGCTGGGGATGCATTAGGACTGCGCACGCTGTAACTTTAAGAATCAGGAAGTGCCAGCGCTGCCGCCCTAAGCCAGCAGACAAGAGACATGCACACAGCAAGTAAAGGAGTATAGTGCACAGCCTAGACCGATAGGTAAGTTGGCGGTCTTGCATGGTGGGAGATGGTAAGCCATGCCAGCACGCCGCCAGTGATGTTACAGTATCCCTCCCTTTACGCCCCCTCTTCTTCAAGCCTGCAAGGATTTTCTGCAGAGAAGTTGGAGGCCGATTCTTCACAATGGATTCCCAAGACTTGTCTTCAAGAAGACTACCTCTTCTGTCCACTAGAGGAAACAAGACTGGTCTCACCATCCTGGTGACTAGGATGCTTCGTCCCACCGAGCCATCCTCAGCATCACATGACGTGGATGAAGTACCAGGAACAGGGTGTAGGAGAGTCTCTGTCCATTTGTTAATATCAGGTAGCACTCCGGAAGATTCAAGAGACAACTGGAGGTCCTCTGGCTGGTAGGAGGGGCGCAGAGACTTGGGGGTAGCTACCGCTTTGACGTACACTTTGCCAAGCTTACTGGATGAAGTGGACGAAGTGCCAGGTGCAGGGTGTAGGAAAGTCTCTCCATTTTTTTACATCAGGTAGCACCCCGGAGGTTTCAAGAGACAACTGGAGGTCCTCCGCCTGGTTGGAGGGGTGCAGAGACTTGGAGGTAGCCACTGCCTTGAAGGACTTATTGCCAGACTTATTAAAGATGGAAGATCCTTGCTTCGGGACCATCTTCAGTCTGGTCTCTTAGATGACATATCTGAGAGGCGGGGCGGTACCTGAAGACAGATCATTGGTACAATCGTCAAGACTTCGTGGGGACATCGCCTCCGCTTCCCTTCTTTCGGAGACTTCAGTGCACAGCGAGTCAGCGACTAGCAGATCTGGTGAAGAAGACGACATTGCTGACTGTCCTGAAGATATGGGGACTGGTCACTCCTTGTACCTCAGCATTCCCCCAGGAAGCACCATGCAGGATCTCCAGACCTGAGCGGGCACTAGAGCTCTCGGCTCTGGACGACCTGTGGGTAAACCAGACAGCACCTGGAATGGGAACTTCTTCATGTGTAATGCTCCAATCTGGAGCTTGATTTGTACAGACACATTTTGACTGTTTCTGAGTAGGGCTCGTCCTACCCCTGACAATGCCCAAACCGGATTCTGGAGTTGTCGGACGGGGAACACACATCGACTCTTCACGGCTTTCAGCCCGAAACTTCCAGTTAATCCGAGGCCTTCACTTGCCACGGAGACAGTCACGGTCATCTGTGGAGAGGAAACACTAACGCCAAGGGCAGCCTCTCCTACAGGCCTAATGTCTTGGGACTCTCCAACCTTCGCTGGACAAAAATCGTCAGGGTGTTCCAAACAACCGCAGCGGGTCCACAATCCGATTTTATGACAGAGTTCCGGCCTCTGCTTTGCCTGACGAACATGGTCAACCTTCATAGATTCTGTGCGGGTAGCTGCCTCTACAGGCTGGGGAACAGGAGGTCTTTGGGAGGACAGAACCTGACGTGACGGTTTACTTCTATGCCTTGCACGTCTAGACTGCCTCTTGAGGTTGGGAACGGAAGTATTCTGCAGAGCACCCATATATTGCTCCATACAGAATAATGAGCCCCATATAATGCTCCATACAGAATAATGAGCCCCATATAATGTTCCATACAGAATAATGGGCCACATATAAAGCTCCATACAGAATAATGGACCCCATATAATGCTCCATACAGAATAATGGACTCATATATTGCTCCATACAGAATAATGGACCCATATAATGCTCCATACAGAATAATGGGCCCCATTTAATGCTCCATACAGAATAATGGGTCCCATATAATTCTCCATACAGAATAATGGATCCCATATAATGCTCCATACAGAATAATGAACTCATATATTGCTCCATACAGAATAATGGATCCCATATAATGCTACATACAGAATAATGAGCCCCATATAATGCTCCATACAGAATAAAGAGCACCATTTAATGCTCCATACAGAATAATTTGTCCCATATAATTCTCCATTCAAAATAATGGACCCATACATTGCTCCATACAGAATAATGGACCCCATATAATGCTCCATACAGAATAATGGACCCCATATATTGCTCCATACAGAATAATGGACCCCATATATTGCTCCATACAAAATAATTGACCCCATATAATGCTCCATACAGAGTAATGGATCCAATAAATTGCTCCATACAGAATAATAGACCCTGTATATTGCTCCATACAGAATAATGGGCCCCATATAATGCTACATACAGAATAATGGACCCATATATTGCTCCATACAGAATAATGGACCCCATATATTGCCCCATACAGAATAATGGACCAAATGTAATGCTCTATACAGAATAATGGACCCCATATATTGATCCATACAGAATAATGGATCCAATATAATGCTCCATACAGAATAATGGACCCCATATAATGCTACATACAGAATAATGGACCCATATATTGCTCCATACAGAATAATGAGCCCCACATAATGCTCAATACAATATAATGGACCCCATATAATGCTCCAAACAGAAAAAGGGCCCCATATAATGCTCCATACAGAATAATGAGCCCCATATAATGCTCATACAGAATAAAGGGCCCCATATAATGCTCCAAACAGAATAATGAGCCCCATATAATACTCCATACGGAATAAATGACATATATATTGCTCCATGCAGAACAATGGACCCATATATTGCTCTATATAGAATAATGGACCCCATATACTGCTACATACAGAATAATGGGTCCCATATATTGCTCCATACAGAATAATGGACCCATATATTGCTCTATATAGAATAATGGACCCTATATACTGCTCCATACAGAATAATGGGTCCCATATAATTTTCCACACAGAATAATGGACCCATATATTGCTCCATACAGAATAATGGACCCATATATTGCTCTATATAGAATAATGGACCCCATATACTGCTCCATACAGAATAATGGGTCCCATATAATTTTCCATACAGAATAATGGACCCATATATTGCTCCATACAGAAAAATGGACCCCATATATTGCTCCATGCAGAATAGTGGACCCTATATATTGCTCCAAACAGAATAATGGGCCTCATGTAATGCTCCTTACAGAATTGATCCCATATATCGCTTCATACAGAATAATGGATCCCATATAATGCTCCATACAGATTAATAGACCCCATATATTGCTCTATACAGAATTATGGACCCCATATATTGCTCCATACAGAATAATAGAACCCATATATTGCTCCATACAGAATAATGGACCCCATATAATGGTCTATACTGAATAATGGACCCCATATATTGCTCCATACAGAATAATGGGTACCATATATTGCTCCATACAGAATAATGGACCCCATATATTGCTCCATGCAGAATAGTGGACCCCATATATTGCTCCAAACAGAATAATGGGCCTCATATAATGCTCCATACAGAATGGATCCCATATATCTCTTCATACAGAATAATGGACCGCATATAATGTTCCATACAGAATAATAGACCCATATATTGCTCCATACAGAATAATGGACCCCATATATTGTTCCATACAGATTAATGGACACCATATATTGCTCCATACAGAATAATGGGTACCATATATTGCTCCATACAGAATAATGGACCCCATATATTGCTCCATGCAGAATAGTGGACCCCATATATTGCTCCAAACAGAATAATGGGCCTCATATAATGCTCCATACAGAATGGATCCCATATATCTCTTCATACAGAATAATGGACCACATATATTGCTCCATACAGAATAATGGACCCCATATATTGCTCCATACAGAATAATGGGTCCCATATATTGCTCCATACAGAATAATGGACCCCATATATTGCTCCATGCAGAATAGTGGACCCCATATATTGCTTCATACAGAATAATGGGCCCCATATAATGCTCCATACAGAATAATAGACCCTATGTATTGCTCTATACAGAATAATGGACCCCATATATTGCTCCATACAGAATAATGGGCCCCATATAATGCTCCATAAAGAATAATGGACCCATATATTGCTCCATACAGACTAATGGACCCCATATATTGCTCCATACAGAATAATGGACCCCATATATTGCTCCATACAGAATAATGGACCCCATATATTGCTCCATATAGAATAATGGGCCCCATATAATGCTCCATACAGAATAATAGACCCTATGTATTGCTCTATACAGAATAATGGACCCCATATAATGCTCCATAAAGAATAATGGACCCATTTATTGCTCCATACAGAATAATGGACCCCATATAATGCTCTATACAGAATAATTGACCCCATATATTGCTCCATATAGAATAATGGACCCCATATATTTCTACATACAGAGTAATGGACCCATGTATTGCTCCATACAGAATAATGGACCCCATATATTGCTCCAAGAAGAATAACGGACCCCATATAATGCTCCATACAGAATAATAAACCCTTTTTATTGCTCTATACAGCATAATGGACCCATATATTGCTCCATACAGAATAATGGACCCCATATATTGCTCCATACAGTATAATGGACCCCATAAAATGCTCCATACAGAATAATGGGCCCCAGATATTCCTCCAAACAGAAAAATGGACACCATATATTGCTCCATGCAGAATAGTGGACCCTATATATTGCTCCAAACAGAATAATGGGCCTCATATAATGCTCGTTACAAAATGGATCCCATATATCGCTTCATACAGAATAATGGATCCTATATAATGCTCCATACAGAATAATAGACCCCGTATATTGCTCTATACAGAATTCTGGACCCGATATATTGCTCCATATAGAATAATAGACCCCATATATTACTCCATACAGAATAATGGACCCCATATAATGCTCTTTGCAGAATAACGGACCCCATATATTGCTCCATACTGAATAATGGACCCCATATAATGTTCCATACAGAATAATAGACCCATATATTGCTCCATACAGAATAATGGACCCCATATATTGCTCCATACAGAATAATGGACCCCATATATTGCTCCATACAGAATAATGAGTACCATATATTGCTCCATACAGAGTAATGGACCCAATATATTGCTCCATGCATAATAGTGGACCCCATATATTGCTCCAAACAGAATAATGGGCCTCATATAATGCTCCATACAGAATAATGGACCCATATATTGCTCCATACAGAATAATGGACCACATATATTGCTCCATACAGAATAATGGACCCCATATATTGCTCCATACAGAATAATGGGTCCCATATATTGCTCCATACAGAATAATGGACCCCATATATTGCTCCATGCAGAATAGTGGACCCCATATATTGCTTCATACAGAATAATGGGCCCCATATAATGCTCCATACAGAATAATAGACCCTATGTATTGCTCTATACAGAATAATGGACCCCATATATTGCTCCATACAGAATAATGGGCCCCATATAATGCTCCATAAAGAATAATGGACCCATATATTGCTCCATACAGACTAATGGACCCCATATATTGCTCCATACAGAATAATGGACCCCATATATTGCTCCATGCAGAAAAATGGACCCCATATATTGCTCCATATAGAATAATGGGCCCCATATAATGCTCCATACAGAATAATAGACCCTATGTATTGCTCTATACAGAATAATGGACCCCATATAATGCTCCATAAAGAATAATGGACCCATATATTGCTACATATAGAATAATGGACCCCATATAATGCTCTATACAGAATAATTGACCCCATATATTGCTCCATATAGAATAATGGACCCCATATATTTCTCCATACAGAGTAATGGACCCATGTATTGCTCCATACAGAATAATGGACCCCATATATTGCTCCAAGAATAATAACGGACCCCATATAATGCTCCATACAGAATAATAAACCCTTTTTATTGCTTTATACAGCATAATGGACCCATATATTGCTCCATACAGAATAATGGACCCCATATATTGCTCCATACAGTATAATGGACCCCATAAAATGCTCCATACAGAATAATGGGCCCCAGATATTCCTCCAAACAGAAAAATGGACACCATATATTGCTCCATGCAGAATAGTGGACCCTATATATTGCTCCAAACAGAATAATGGGCCTCATATAATGCTCGTTACAAAATGGATCCCATATATCGCTTCATACAGAATAATGGATCCTATATAATGCTCCATACAGAATAATAGACCCCGTATATTGCTCTATACAGAATTCTGGACCCGATATATTGCTCCATATAGAATAATAGACCCCATATATTACTCCATACAGAATAATTGACCCCATATAATGCTCTATGCAGAATAACGGACCCCATATATTGCTCCATACTGAATAATGGACCCCATATAATGTTCCATACAGAATAATAGACCCATATATTGCTCCATACAGAATAATGGACCCCATATATTGCTCCATACAGAATAATGGACCCCATATATTGCTCCATACAGAATAATGAGTACCATATATTGCTCCATACAGAGTAATGGACCCAATATATTGCTCCATGCATAATAGTGGACCCCATATATTGCTCCAAACAGAATAATGGGCCTCATATAATGCTCCATACAGAATAATGGACCCATATATTGCTCCATACAGAATAATGGACCACATATATTGCTCCATACAGAATAATGGACCCCATATATTGCTCCATACAGAATAATGGGTCCCATATATTGCTCCATACAGAATAATGGACCCCATATATTGCTCCATGCAGAATAGTGGACCCCATATATTGCTTCATACAGAATAATGGGCCCCATATAATGCTCCATACAGAATAATAGACCCTATGTATTGCTCTATACAGAATAATGGACCCCATATATTGCTCCATACAGAATAATGGGCCCCATATAATGCTCCATAAAGAATAATGGACCCATATATTGCTCCATACAGACTAATGGACCCCATATATTGCTCCATACAGAATAATGGACCCCATATATTGCTCCATGCAGAAAAATGGACCCCATATATTGCTCCATATAGAATAATGGGCCCCATATAATGCTCCATACAGAATAATAGACCCTATGTATTGCTCTATACAGAATAATGGACCCCATATAATGCTCCATAAAGAATAATGGACCCATATATTGCTACATATAGAATAATGGACCCCATATAATGCTCTATACAGAATAATTGACCCCATATATTGCTCCATATAGAATAATGGACCCCATATATTTCTCCATACAGAGTAATGGACCCATGTATTGCTCCATACAGAATAATGGACCCCATATATTGCTCCAAGAATAATAACGGACCCCATATAATGCTCCATACAGAATAATAAACCCTTTTTATTGCTTTATACAGCATAATGGACCCATATATTGCTCCATACAGAATAATGGACCCCATATATTGCTCCATACAGTATAATGGACCCCATAAAATGCTCCATACAGAATAATGGGCCCCAGATATTCCTCCAAACAGAAAAATGGACACCATATATTGCTCCATGCAGAATAGTGGACCCTATATATTGCTCCAAACAGAATAATGGGCCTCATATAATGCTCCTTACAAAATGGATCCCATATATCGCTTCATACAGAATAATGGATCCTATATAATGCTCCATACAGAATAATAGACCCCGTATATTGCTCTATACAGAATTATGGACCCGATATATTGCTCCATATAGAATAATAGACCCCATATATTACTCCATACAGAATAATGGACCCCATATAATGCTCTATACAGAATAACGGACCCCATATATTGCTCCATACTGAATAATGGACCCCATATAATGTTCCATACAGAATAATAGACCCATATATTGCTCCATACAGAATAATGGACCCCATATATTGCTCCATACAGAATAGTGGACCCCATATATTGCTCCATACAGAATAATGAGTACCATATATTGCTCCATACAGAGTAATGGACCCAATATATTGCTCCATGCATAATAGTGGACCCCATATATTGCTCCAAACAGAATAATGGGCCTCATATAATGCTCCATACAGAATAGATCCCATATATCTCTTCATACAGAATAATGGGTCCCATATATTACTCCATACAGAATAATGGACCCCATATATTGCTCCATACAGAATAATTGACCCCATATATTGCTCCATACAGAATAATGGGTCCCATATACTGCTCCATACAGAATAATAGACTCCATATATTGCTCAATTCAGAATAAGGGACCCCATATAATACTCCATGCAGAATAATGGGCCCCATATAATGCTCCATAAAGAATAATGGACCCATATTTGGCTCCATACAGACTAATGGACCCCATATATTGCTCCATACAGAATAATGGACCCCATATAGTGCTCCATACAGAATAAATGACCCCATATAAAGCTCTATACAGAATAATGGACTCCATATATTGCTCTATACAGAATAATGGGCCCCATATAATGCTTCATACAGAATAATGGACCCATATTTTGCTCCATACAGAATAATGGGTCCCAGATATTCCTCCAAACAGAATAATGGACCCCATATATTGCTCCATACGGAATAATGAGCCCGATATAATACTCCATAGAGAATAATGGACCCATATATTGCTCCATACAAAATAATGGGTCCCATATATTGCTCCATACAGAATAATGGACCCCATATATTGCTCCATGCAGAATAGTGGATCGCATATATTGCTCCATACAGAATAATGAGCCTCATATAATGCTCCATACAGAATGGATCCCATATATCGCTTCATACAGAATAATGGATCCCATCTAATTCTCCTTACCGAGTAATGGACCCCATATATTGCTTCGTACAGAATAATGGGCCCTATATAATGCTCCATACAGAATAATAGACCCTTTATATTGCTCTATGCAGAATAATGGACCCCACATATTGCTCCATACAGAATAATTGTCCCCATATAATGCTACATACGGAATAATGGACCCATATATTGCTCCATACAGAATAATGGACCCCATATATTGCTCCATACAGAATAAATAACCCTATATAATTCTCCATACAGAATAATGGACCCCATATATTGCTCCATACAGAATAATGGACCCCATATATTGCTCCATACTGAATAATGGACCCATATACTGCTCCATACAGAATAATGGACCCCATATATTGCTCCATACAGAATAATGGACCCCATATATTGCTCCATACAGAATAATAGACCCATATATTGATCCATACAGAATAATGGACCCCATATATTGCTCCATACAGAATAATGCACCCCATATATTGCTCCATACAGTATAATGGACTCCATATATTGCTCAATTCAGAATAAGGGACCCCATATAATACTCCATGCAGAATAATGGGCCCCATATAATGCTCCATAAAGAATAATGGACCCATATTTGGCTCCATACAGACTAATGGACCCCATATATTGCTCCATTCAGAATAATGGACCCCATATATTGCTCCATACAGAATAAATGACCCCATATATTGCTCCATACAGAATAATGGACTCCATATATTGCTCTATACAGAATAATGGACCCATATATTGCTCCATACAGAATAATGGGTCCCATATATTGGTCCATACAGAATAATGGACCCCATATATTGCTCCATACAGTATAATGGACTCCATACAATGCTCCATACAGAATAATGGGCCCCAGATATTCCTCCAAACAGAATAATGGACCCCATATATTGCTGCATACAGAATAATGGGCCTCATAATGCTCCAAACAGAATAATGGACCCCATATATTGCTCCATACAGAATAATGGGCCCGATATAATACACCATAGAGAATAATGGACCCATATATTGCTCCATACAAAATAATAGGTCCCATATATTGCACCATACAGAATAATGGACCCCATATATTGCTCCATGCAGAATAGTGGATCCCATATATTGCTCCATACAGAATAATGAGCCTCATATAATGCTCCATACAGAATGGATCCCATATATCGCTTCATACAGAATAATGGATCCCATCTAATTCTCCTTACCGAGTAATGGACCCCATATATTGCTTCGTACAAAATAATGGGCCCTATATAATGCTCCATACAGAATAATAGACCCTTTATATTGCTCTATGCAGAATAATGGACCCCACATATTGCTCCATACAGAATAATTGTCCCCATATAATGCTCCATACGGAATAATGGACCCATATATTGCTCCATACAGAATAATGGACCCCATATATTGCTCCATACAGAATAAATAACCCCATATAATTCTCCATACAGAATAATGGACCCCATATATTGCTCCATACAGAATAATGGACCCCATATATTGCTCCATACTGAATAATGGACCCATATACTGCTCCATACAGAATAATGAACCCCATATAATGCTCTATACAGAAAAATGGACCCCATATATTGCTGCATACACAATAATTGACCCCATATATTGCTCTATACAGATTAATGGAAACATATATTGCTCCATACAGAATAATGGACCCCATATATTGCTCCATACAGAATAATGGACCCCATATAATGCTCCATAGAGAATAATAGACCCTTTTTATTGCTCTATACAGTATAATGGACCCATATATTGCTCCATACAGAATAATGGGCCCTGTATGTTGCTCCATAAAGAATAATGGGCCTCATAATGCTACATATAGAATAATGGACCCAAAAATTGCTCCATACAGAATAATGTACCCCATATTTTGCTTCATACAGAATAATGGGCCCCATATAATGCTCCATACAGAATAATATACCCTTTATACTGCTCTATGCAGAATAATAAACCCCACATATTGCTCCATACAGAATAATTGTCCCCATATAATGCTCCATACGGAATAATGGACCCATATATTGCTCCATACAGAATAAAGGACCCATACATTGCTCCATACAGAATAATGGACCCCATATATTGCTCCATACAGAATAATAGACCCCATATAATGCTCTATACAGAATAATGGACCCCATATCTTGCTCCACACAGAATAATGGACCCCATATAATGCTCCATACAGAATAATGGACCCCATATAATGCTCCATACAGAATAATGACCCCATTTAATGCTCCATACAGAATAACGGGCCTCATAAAATGCTCCATAGAGAATAATGGGCCCCATATAATACACCATACAAAATAATGGACCCATATATTGCTCCATACAGATTAATATACCCAATATATTGCTCCATACAGAATAAGGGACCCATATATTGCTACATACAGAATAATTGACCCCATATATTGCTCCATACAGAATATTGGGCCCCATATAATGCTCGATGCAGAATAATGGACCCATATATTGCTCCATACAGAATAATATACCCCATATAATGCTCTATCCAGAATAATGAACCCCATATATTTCTCCATACACAATATTGGACCCCATATATTGCTCCATACAGAATAATGGACCCCTTATATTGCTCCATACAGAATAATAGACCCCATATATTGGTCCATACTGAAAAATGGGTCCCATATATTGGTTCATACAGAAAAATGGACCCATATATTGCTACATGCAGAATAGTGGACCCTATATATTGCTCCAAACAGAATAATGGGCCTCATGTAATGGTCCTTACAGAAAGGATCCCATATATCGCTTCATACAGAATAATGGATCCCATATAATGCTCCATACAGAATAATAGACCCCATATATTGCTCCATACAGAATAATGGACCCCGTATATTGCTCCATGCTGAATAGTGGACCCCATATATTGCTCCAAACAGAATAATGGGCCTCACATAATGCTCCATACAGAATGGATCCCATATATCTCTTCATACAAAATAATGGACCCCATATAATGTTCCATACAGAATAATAGACCCATATATTGCTCCATACAGAATAATGGACCCCATATATTGCTCCATACTGAATAATGGACCCCATATATTGCTTCATACAGAATAATGGGCCCCATATAATGCTCCATACAGAATAATGGACCCCATATATTGCTCCATGCAGAATAATGGGTCCCATATATTGCTCCATACAGAATAATGGACCCCATATATTGCTCCATACAGAATAATTGACCCCATATATTGCTCCATACAGAATAATGGGTCCCATATACTGCTCCATACAGAATAATAGACTCCATATATTGCTCCATACAGAATAATGGACCCCATAAAATGCTCCATACAGAATAATGGGCCCCAGATATTCCTCCAAATAGAATAATGGACCCCATATATTGCTCCATACAGAATAATGGACCGTATACGTTGCTTCATACAGAATAATTGGCCTCATAATGCTCTATACAGAATAATGGACCGATATATTACTCCATACAGAATAATGAACCCCATATATTGCTCCATACAGAATAATGGACCCATATATTGCTCCATACAGAATAATGGACCCAATATATTGCTCCATACAGAATAATGGGCCCCATATATTGCTCCATACAGAATAATGGACCCATATATTGCTCCATACAGAATAATAGACCCCGTATATTGCTCCATTCAGAATAATGGACCCCATATAATGCTCCATGCAGAATAATGGACCCCATATAATGCTCCATACAGAATAATGAGCCCCATGTAATGCTCCATACAGAATAATGGGCCCCATATAATGCTCCATACAGAATAATGGACCCATATATTGCTCCGTACAGAATAATGGACCCCATATTATGTTCCATACAGAATAATGGATCCCATATATTGCTCCATACAGAATAATGGACCCCATATATTGCTCCATGCAGTATAGTGGACCCCATATATTGCTTCATACAGAATAATGTGCCCCATGTAATGCTCCATACAGAATAATAGACCCTGTTTATTGCTCTATACAGAATAATGGACCCCATATAATGCTCTATACAGAATAATAGACCCCATATATTGCTCCATACCGAATAATGGACCCCGTATATTGCTCCATGCAGAATAGTGGACCCCATATATTGCTCCAAACAGAATAATGGGCCTCATATAATGCTCCATACAGAATAGATCCCATATATCTCTTCAAACAAAATAATGGACCCCATATAATGTTCCATACAGAATAATAGACCCATATATTGCTCCATACAGAATAATGGACCCCATATATTGCTCCATACTGAAAAATGGACCCCATATATTGCTTCATACAGAATATTGGGCCCCATATAATGCTCCATACAGAATAATGGACCCCATATATTGCTCCATGCAGAATAGTGGACCCCATATATTGCTTCATACAGAATAATGGGCCCCATATAATGCTCCATACAGAATAATAGACCCTATGTATTGCTCTATACAGAATAATGGACCCCATATATTGCTCCATACAGAATAATGGGCCCCATATAATGCTCCATAAAGAATAATGGACACATATATTGCTCCATACAGACTAATGGACCCCATATATTGCTCCATACAGAATAATGGACCCCATATATTTCTCCATACAGAATAAATGACCCCATATAAAGCTCCATACAGAATAATGGACTCCATATATTGCTCTATACAGAATAATGGGCCCCATATAACGCTCCATACCGAATAATGGACCCATATATTGCTCCATACAGAATATTGGACCCCATATAATGCTCTATACAGAATAATGGACCCCATATATTGCTCCATACAGAATAATGGACCCCATATATTTCTCCATACAGAGTAATGGACCCATGTATTGCTCCATACAGAATAATGGACCCCAAATATTGCTCCAAAAAGAATAATGGGCCCCATATAATGCTCCATACAGAATAATAAACCCTTTTTATTGCTCTATACAGCATAATGGACCCATATATTGCTCCATACAGAATAATGGACCCCATATATTGCTCCATACAGTATAATGGACCCCATAAAATGCTCCATACAGAATAATGGGCCCCAGATATTCCTCCAAATAGAATAATGGACCCCATATATTGCACCATACAGAATAATGGACCGTATAGGTTGCTTCATACAGAATAATGAGCCTCATAATGCTCCATACAGAATAATGGACCGATATATTACTCCATACAGAATAATGGACCCCATATATTGCTCCATACAGAATAATGGACCCATATATTGCTCCATACAGAATAATGGACCCAATATATTGCTCCATACAGAATAATGGGCCCCATATATTGCTCCATACAGAATAATGGACCCATATATTGCTCCATACAGAATAATGGACCCCGTATATTGCTCCATTCAGAATAATGGACCCCATATCATGCTCCATGCAAAATAATGGACCCCATATAATGCTCCATACAGAATAATGAGCCCTATGTAATGCTCCATACAGAATAATGGGCCCCATATAATGCTCCATACAGAATAATGGACCCATATATTGCTCCGTACAGAATAATGGACCCCATATTATGTTCCATACAGAATAATGGATCCCATATATTGCTCCATACAGAATAATGGACCCCATATATTGCTCCATGCAGTATAGTGGACCCCATATATTGCTTCATACAGAATAATGTGCCCCATGTAATGCTCCATACAGAATAATAGACCCTGTTTATTGCTCTATACAGAATAATGGACCCCATATAATGCTCTATACAGAATAATAGACCCCATATATTGCTCCATACAGAATAATGAACCCTGTATATTGCTCCATGCAGAATAGTGGACCCCATATATTGCTCCAAACAGAATAATGGGCCTCATATAATGCTCCATACAGGATGGATCCCATATATCTCTTCATACAAAATAATGGACCCCATATAATGTTCCATACAGAATAATAGACCCATATATTGCTCCATACAGAATAATGGACCCCATATATTGCTCCATGCTGAATAATGGACCCCATATATTGCTTCATACATAATAATGAGCCCCATATAATGTTCCATACAGAATAATTGACCCCATATATTGCTCCATGCAGAATAGTGGACCCCATATATTGCTTCATACAGAATAATGGGCCCCATATAATGCTCCATACAGAATAATAGACCCTATGTATTGCTCTATACAGAATAATGGACCCCATATATTGCTCCATACAGAATAATGGGCCCCATATAATGCTCCATAAAGAATAATGGACACATATATTGCTCTATACAGACTAATGGACCCCATATATTGCTTCATACAGAATAATGGACCCCATATATTGCTCCATACAGAATAAATGACCCCATCTAAAGCTCCATACAGAATAATGGACTCCATATATTGCTCTATACAGAATAATGGGCCCCATATAATGCTCCATACCGAATAATGGACCCATATATTGCTCCATACAGAATATTGGACCCCATATAATGCTCTATACAGAATAATGGACCCCATATATTGCTCCATACAGAATAATGGACCCCATATATTTCTCCATACAGAGTAATGGACCCATGTATTGCTCCATACAGAATAATGGACCCCATATATTGCTCCAAAAAGAATAATGGGCCCCATATAATGCTCCATACAGAATAATAAACCCTTTTTATTGCTCTATACAGCATAATGGACCCATATATTGCTCCATACAGAATAATGGACCCCATATATTGCTCCATACAGTATAATGGACCCCATAAAATGCTCCATACAGAATAATGGACCCCAGATATTCCTCCAAATAGAATAATGGACCCCATATATTGCTCCATACAGAATAATGGACCGTATATGTTGCTTCATACAGAATAATGGGCCTCATAATGCTCCATACAGAATAATGGACCGATATATTACTCCATACAGAATAATGGACACCATATATTGCTCCATACAGAATAATGGACCCATATATTGCTCCATACAGAATAATGGACCCAATATATTGCTCCATACAGAATAATGGGCCCCATATATTGCTCCATACAGAATAATGGACCCATATATTGCTCCATACAGAATAATGGACCCCGTATATTGCTCCATTCAGAATAATGGACCCCATATAATGCTCCATGCAGAATAATGGACCCCATATAATGCTCCATACAGAATAATGAGCCCCATGTAATGCTCCATACAGAATAATGGGCCCCATATAATGCTCCATACAGAATAATGGACCCATATATTGCTCCGTACAGAATAATGGACCCCATATTATGTTCCATACAGAATAATGGATCCCATATATTGCTCCATACAGAATAATGGACCCCATATATTGCTCCATGCAGTATAGTGGACCCCATATATTGCTTCATACAGAATAATGTGCCCCATGTAATGCTCCATACAGAATAATAGACCCTGTTTATTGCTCTATACAGAATAATGGACCCCATATATTGCTCCATACAGAATAATGGACCCCATATAATACTCCATAAAGAATAATGGGCCCATATATTGCTCCATACAGACTAATGGACCCCATATATTGCTTCATACAGAATAATGGACTCCATATATTGCTCCATACAGAATAAATGACCCCATATAGTGATCCATACAGAATAATGGACCCCATATATTGCTCTATACAGAATAATGGGCCCCATATAATGCTCCATACAGAATAATGGACCCATATACTGCTCCATTCAGAATAATGGACCCCATATAATGGTCTATACAAAATAATGAAAAAACAAGGGGAAAGGGAAAGGGAAAACGTATGTCAGCTCACGATGTAATAGCCAGACTCATCCAGTCCCAACGAAGTCTTGCAGCAGAGACGCCCAGGTCACGGGCTACCAAAGTTCAAGTAATGAGAAAGCAAGCAAAGATGTCTCCAGCAGGACCAGGGTTGAAGTTTTAACAAGATATATACAACCCTGGTCCTGCTGGAGACATCTTTGCTTGCTTTCTCATTACTTATACAGAGTAATGGACCCCATATATTGCTCCATACAGAATAATGGACCCCATATATTGCTCCATACAGAGTAATTGACACATGTATTGCTCCATACAGAATAATGGACCCCATATATTGCTCCAAAAAGAATAATGAACCCCATATAATGCTCCATACAAAATTATAAACCCTTTTTATTGCTCTATACAGCATAATGGACCCATATATTGCTCCATACAGAATAATGGACCCCAGATATTGCTCCATACAGTATAATGGACTCCATACTATGATCCATACAGAATAATGGGCCCCAGATATTTCTCCAAACTGAATAATGGACCCCATATATTGCTCCATACAGAATAATGGACATTATATGTTGCTTCATACAGAATAATGGGACTCATAATGCTCCATACAGAATAATGGACCCATATATTACTCCATACAGAATAATGGACCCCATATATTGCTCCATACAGAATAATGGACCCATATATTACTCCATACAGAATAATGGACCCATGTATTGCTCCATACAGAATAATGGGCCCGATATAATGCTTCATACAGAATAATGGACCCATATATTGCTCCATATAGAATAATGAGCCCCATGTAATGTTCCATACAGAATAATGGGCCCCATATAATGTTCCATACAGATTAATGGACCCAATATATTGCTCCGTACAGAATAATGGACCCCATATATTGCCCCATACTGAATAATGGACCCATATATTGCTCCATACAGAATAATGTACCCCAGATATTGCTCCATACAGAATAATGGGCCCCATGTAATGCTCCATACAGAATAATGGGCCCCATATAATGCTCCATACAGAATAATGGACCCATATATTGCTCCATACAGAATAATGGACCCCATATAATGGTCTATACAGAATAATGGACCCCATATATTGCTCCATACAGAATAATGGACCCCATATATTGCTCCATACAGAGTAATTGACACATGTTTTGCTCCATACAGAATAATGGACCCCATATATTGCTCCAAAAAGAATAATGGACCCCATATAATGCTCTATACAAAATTATAAACCCTTTTTATTGCTCTATACAGCATAATGGACCCATATATTGCTCCATACAGAATAATGGACCCCATATATTGCTCCATACAGTATAATGGACGCCATACAATGATCCATACAGAATAATGGGCCCCAGATATTCCTCCAAACTGAATAATGGACCCCATATATTGCTCCATACAGAATAATGGGCCTCATAATGCTCCATACAGAATAATGGACCCATATATTACTCCATACAGAATAATGGACCCCATATATTTCTCCATACAGAATAATGGACCCATATATTGCTCCATACAGAATAATGGGCCCGATATAATGCTCCATATAGAATAATGGACCCATATATTACTCCATACAGAATAATGGGCCCCATATATTGTTCCATACAGAATAATGGACCCCATATAATGCTCCATATAGAATAATGAGCCCCATGTAATGTTCCATACAGAATAATGGGCCCCATATAATGTTCCATACAGATTAATGGACCCCATATATTGCTCCTTACAGAATAATGGACCCCATATATTGCTCCATACTAAATAATTGACCCATATATTGCTCCATACAGAATAATGTACCCCAGATATTGCTCCATACAGAATAATGGGCCCTATATAATGCTCGATACAGAATAATGTACCCCATATATTACTCCATGCAGAATAATGGACCCCATATATTGCTCCATACAGAATAATGGACCCCACATAATGCTCTGTACAGAATAATGGACCCCATATATTGCTCCATATAGAACAATAGACCCATATATAGCTCCATACAGAATAATGGACCCCATATATAGCTCCATACGGAATAAAGGACCCAATATATTGCTCCATACAGACTAATGGAACCCATATATTGCTCCATACAAAATAATGGACCCCATATATTGCTCCATACAGAATAAATGATCCCATATAAAGCTCCATACAGAATAATGGACTCCATATATTGCTCTATACAGAATAATGGGCCCCATATAATGCTCCATACAGAATAATGGACCCATATATTGCTCCATACAGAATAATGGGTCCCATATTTTGCTCCATACAGAATAATGGACCCCATATATTGCTCCAAACAGAATAATGGACCCCATTTATTGCTCCATACAGAATAATGGACCCTATATGTTGCTTCATACAGAATAATGGGCCTCATAATGCTCCATACAGAATAATGGACCCCATATATTGCTCCATACAGAATAATGGGCCCAATATAATACTCCATAGAGAATAATGGACCCATATATTGCTCCATACAGAATAATGGGTCCCATATATTGTTCATTACAGAATAATGGACCCCATATATTGCTCCATGCAGAATAGTGGATCCCATATATTGCTCCATACAGAATAATGAGCCTCATATAATGCTCCATACACAATGGATCCCATATATCGCTTCATACAGAATAATGGATCCCATCTAATTCTCCTTAACGAGTAATGGACCCCATATATTGCTTCGTACAGAATAATGGGCCCCATATAATGCTCCATACGGAATATTAGTGTAGTGCCGGCGTCCCTGCCCTCTGCTAGGCAGGGACGCTGCTCCCCTCACCGCTCTGCTCCGTGCCCGGCATCCTCCCCCCGCTCTGCTGTCAGCGCGCGCTCCGTCCCGGCGTCCTCCTCCTGCTCTGCTCTCAGCGCGCGCTCCTTCCCGGCCCCTGTGCTTAGGGCGCGCGCGCGCTCCCCTCCTCTTAAAGGGGCTGCGCGCGCCGCCCTAAAGAGTCCCCGGCCAATGGCCGGAGGACTTCATCATATATAAGGCACCTCCTCCAAAATGGAGGTGCCCGAGCAATGTTGTTTGCACCTGTGTCTCACCTGTGCTTCAGCCCTCAGGTCCCGTTGCCAGTTACCTGCCAGTTACCTGCCAGTTACCTGCCAGTTACCTGCCTGATTCCTGCCTGAATACTTGTTACCTGTCTGCCAGTCTGAGGTCCGACGGTCTGCCTTACTACTCCTGTCAGTCTGTCTAAAGGACCAGCCTGCCCGCTCACTTGGGAGCGCATATCAGCTACCTGCCTGCTTGCCTGAGGTCCGACGGTCTGCCTTACTACTCCGGTCAGTCTGTCTATGGACCAGCTTGCCCGCTCACCTGGGAGCGCTTCTCCGTTACCTGCCTGCTTGCCAGCCCGGAGGCTCCGTTGTCACGTGCTGTGACCACCAGCTATCTCAGAGACTCTTGCCCGCTCACCTGGGAGCGCAACTCCGTTACCTGCCTGCTTGCCAGCCCGGAGGTCCCGTTGTCACGTGCTGTGACCACCAGCTATCTCAGAGACTCTTGCCCGCTCACCTGGGAGCGCTTCTCCGTTACCTGCCTGCCTGCCAGCCCGGAGGCTCCGCCGTCACGTGCCGTGACCACCTGCTATTCCAGAGACTCTCGCTTGCTCACCTGGGAGCACACATCTACCTGCTAGCCTACCCGGAGGCTCTGCCATCACAGGTCGTACCTACCCCTTACCCAGAGACTGCCCTGATCACTTGCCGTAACTCCCTGTCCGTTCACCCAGAGACTGCCACCCGCTCCCTTACAAGGGCCGCCCCCTTGTATAGTAGCTCAGAGGTTCCGCCTCCCGGACCCGTTACAGTTTGCTCGGGCCATGGAACCCGGTGGCACCCAAGCTCCCTCGCTCACGGACCTGTGTCATGAACTGTCCCGTCAAAGGTCCCAACAGGAGTCCATCCTGGGTCACCTGCGGAATGTCAATACTCGCCTGGACACTCTGACTGCACCACCTGCAACCACTGCCAGTACCATGACTCGCAACCCGGCAGCTCCGCTACCCACTAATACCATGGTAACCTATCCCGGCCCCCGGCTGTCTGCACCTCCTCGTTTCGGAGGCGACTCCGCCCAGGCTCGGGGCTTCATAAATCAGTGCACCCTGCACTTTGAACTTTTGTCCCATCAGTTTAATTCCGACCGGGCCAAAATTGCCTTTATCATGTCCCATCTCACCGGGGAGGCCCTGGCCTGGCTAAATCCTCTATGGGAGAGAGGAGACCCCCTGGTGTCCAACTTGCCTGCTTTTCTCTCGGCTTTCCGGAAAGTCTTCGACGAACCCGGACGGAAGACCTCATCCGCATCCTCTCTGCTACGCCTCCGTCAGGAGGGTCTCACCGTGGGCCAATATGCCATACGGTTCCGCACCCTTGCCTCGGAGCTGGCCTGGGATAACGACGCTCTGGTATCCGTCTTCTGGGAGGGTCTGTCCGGTCGTATTAAAGATGAACTTGCTGGTCGGGACATTCCTACCTCTCTCGATGATCTAATAACCCTTGCCACCCGGATTGACCTACGGTTCCAGGAGCGTGCCAAAGAGGTCACCCGTGAGAGAAGGATTCCACGTTTAGCTCCTACTTTCCAGAAACCCGTCATTCCCTCCGTCTCTCCCCAGGTACACTCTCCTGAGCCTATGCAGGTCGACCAGACCAAGATGGTCAAAACCCGTCAGGACTCACGCCGTGCCGAGGGGAGCTGCTTCTACTGTGGCAGTAAGGAGCACCGGATCCGTGCCTGCCCGGAGAGGTCGGGAAACGCCTGTGTCTAGGTTCGCTCAGAGAGGTCCACCTAGACAAGAATAAATCCTCTCCATCCCTGCTGTTGTCAGTTTCGATCATCTACGGGGAGAACCGTTATTTCGAACTAGCCCAACTTGACTCTGGAGCAGCCGGGAACCTTATTTCACAGTCCCTGGTTGAGAAATACCGCATCCCCACCAAACCTCTGGCTGTACCCTTGTCTGTCGCTGCCGTGGATGGGGGCCTCTTACCTCGCCCCATTCAACTCATCACCGAATCCATTACCCTGCAGGTGGGAATGCTGCATTCTGAAAGTATCTCCTTTCATGTTCTGCCTGGACTCTCTCACGCCCTCTTGCTAGGTCTGCCCTGGCTCCAGAGACATGCACCCGTGCTAGACTGGCAAACCGGAGAGGTCCTTCGCTGGGGACAAGACTGTCATAAAACCTGCCTGGTTCCCGTCCATCCCGTCCGTCCCTCTCCTACCCCAGCTAATCTACCTGGACTTCCGATTCCTTATTGGTCTTATGCAGATGTCTTTAATAAAAAGGAGGCAGAGACATTACCACCACATAGACGATACGACTGTCCCATCGATCTGCTACCCGGTACTACTCCTCCCCGTGGGCGTATCTATCCTTTGTCCGCTGCTGAGACCCGGTCAATGTCCGAATATATTGAGGAGAATCTGGCCAGAGGATTCATCCGGAAATCTACCTCCCCGGCGGGAGCAGGCTTCTTTATCGTCAAAAAGAAGGACGGCTCTCTCCGTCCCTGTATAGACTATAGAGGCCTAAACCTGATCACGGTGAAGAATAAGTACCCCCTTCCGCTCATTCCAGAATTATTTGATCGTCTGAGGGGGGCTAGGATCTTCACCAAACTGGATCTTCGTGGGGCGTACAACCTGGTTCGTATTCGTCAGGGGGATGAATGGAAGACGGCATTCAACACCCGGGACGGCCACTATGAATACCTGGTAATGCCCTTTGGTCTCTGTAACGCTCCTGCCGTCTTTCAAGAGTTGGTCAATGACATCTTCCGGGACCTTCTCTACTCCTGCGTAGTGGTGTACCTGGACGACATCTTGGTCTTCTCTCCGGATCTCCAGACTCACCGGAGGGACGTTCGTCAGGTCCTGCTCAGGCTAAGGCAGAACCATCTCTACGCTAAATTTGAGAAGTGCCTCTTTGAGCAGACCTCGCTTCCGTTTCTGGGCTACATTATCTCTCAGACCGGCCTACAAATGGATC
Source organism: Phyllobates terribilis (assembly GCF_046119375.1). NCBI lineage: Eukaryota > Metazoa > Chordata > Amphibia > Anura > Dendrobatidae > Phyllobates > Phyllobates terribilis. The sequence continues at coordinate 690,567,088 of NW_027362761.1, read as the reverse complement.
CTGAGAAACTGTCTGCCATCGAGAAATGGCCCCGACCGGAGGGGTTGAAGGCCATTCAGCGATTCCTGGGCTTCGCCAACTACTACCGCCTCTTCATACCACACTTCTCTTCCCGGACGGCCCCAATTTCTGCGCTCACCCGTAAAGGTACTAATCCCAAAGAGTGGCCACCCGAAGCAGAGGAGGCCTTTCTTTCCCTTAAACAGGCCTTCTCTTCCGCCCCGGTGCTGCATCGCCCAGATGGCAACAAGCAGTTCTTCCTGGAAGTTGACGCCTCCTCCTCTGGAGCCGGAGCGGTACTTACTCAAAAATCATCTTCCGGGAGGATGGTAACTTGTGGCTTCTTCTCAAAACTCTTCTCCTCCTCTGAGCGCAACTATTCCATAGGAGACCGAGAGTTATTGGCCATCAAACTGGCATTGGAGGAGTGGCGTTACCTGCTCGAGGGGGCTCTTCACCCGGTAATAATTTACACTGACCACAAGAACTTGGCTTACCTCCAGCATGCCCAGAGACTTAACCCGCGCCAAGCCCGGTGGTCCTTGTTTTTTGCTCGTTTTGATTTTGTCCTTCATTTTCGCCCGGCTGACAAAAACGTCAAGGCGGACGCCTTGTCTCGATCCTTTCTGGTGTCTGATCTCGAGGAGGATCCGAAACACATCATCGATCCCGCCAGAGTAATGCAGGTGGCTCCCGTGAGTCTAAATCGTCTTCCTCCTGGTAAGACGTTCGTACCAGCACCTGATCGGGAGAAGATCCTACACTGGGGTCATTCGTCTAAACTAGCTGGCCACGCCGGTCAGAAAAAGACCCTCCAGCTTATTACCCGGCACTACTGGTGGCCTAACCTGCACAAGGATGTAATAGACTTTGTTTCTGCCTGTGTGTCCTGCGCCCGCAACAAAGTTCCGAGACACCTGCCGGCCGGCCGCCTTCTACCTCTGCCAGTACCTGCTGCCCCCTGGCAGCATATAGCGATGGACTTCATAACTGATCTGCCCGTCTCTGCCGGTTGTACGGTCATTTGGGTGGTCGCTGACCGCTTTTCCAAGATGGCTCACTTCATTCCGCTGCCAGGTCTTCCGTCTGCACCCGAGCTGGCTAAAGACTTTATCCGCCACATCTTCCGTCTTCATGGCCTGCCCCGTCACATCGTGTCGGATCGAGGAGTACAGTTCACTTCCCGTTTCTGGAGAGCCACTTGTAAATTGCTGGACGTCACCCTGGACTTCTCCTCCGCTTACCACCCACAGTCTAATGGTCAAGTGGAGCGGATCAATCAGAACCTGACCAGTTACCTCCGGCACTTCGTTAATGCCCACCATTCTGACTGGGTGGATCTCCTGCCATGGGCCGAATTCTCGTACAACAATCACGAGAGCGAGTCTTCCTCCAAATCCCCGTTTTTTGTAGTCTACGGTCAGCATCCTCGGATCCCGTTTCCCGTCTCCACCTCGGTGGACAATCCGGCTGCGGAATCTCTTGTTAACAAATTTTCCTCCATATGGGAGAGTACCCGGTCCGCACTCCTTCTGTCATCCGAGCGTATGAAAAGACACGCTGACAAAAAACGTCTGGACCCTCCTCAATTCCGCCCTGGGGATAAAGTCTGGCTCTCGTCCAAATATGTCCGGCTCAAGATCCCTTCCTATAAGTTAGGGCCTCGGTTCATCGGCCCACTGGAGGTCATCAGTCAGATCAACCCGGTGGCCTATAAATTGAAACTCCCGGCCAACTTACGGATCCCTAACTCCTTCCATGTATCTCTCCTCAAACCTGTGGTGCTTAACTCTTTTTCCAAGTCTACAGGTACGCCTCCTGCTCCGGTTTCTGCTGAGGACGAGTTTGAGGTAGAGAACATTCTTGCCACCAAAAGGGTAAGAGGAAAGACCTTTTTCCTGGTAGATTGGAAGGGGTTTGGTCCTGAGGAGAGAACGTGGGAGCCCCGGGAGAACATCCATGCCCCTCTCATCCTAGCTAAATTTCTGTCTGGCCTAAAAAAGGGGGGGCCTAAAGGGGGGGGTACTGTAGTGCCGGCGTCCCTGCCCTCTGCTAGGCAGGGACGCTGCTCCCCTCACCGCTCTGCTCCGTGCCCGGCATCCTCCCCCCGCTCTGCTGTCAGCGCGCGCTCCGTCCCGGCGTCCTCCTCCTGCTCTGCTCTCAGCGCGCGCTCCTTCCCGGCCCCTGTGCTTAGGGCGCGCGCGCGCGCGCTCCCCTCCTCTTAAAGGGGCCGCGCGCGCCGCCCTAAAGAGTCCCCGGCCAATGGCCGGAGGACTTCATCATATATAAGGCACCTCCTCCAAAATGGAGGTGCCCGAGCAATGTTGTTTGCACCTGTGTCTCACCTGTGCTTCAGCCCTCAGGTCCCGTTGCCAGTTACCTGCCAGTTACCTGCCAGTTACCTGCCTGATTCCTGCCTGAATACTTGTTACCTGTCTGCCAGTCTGAGGTCCGACGGTCTGCCTTACTACTCCTGTCAGTCTGTCTAAAGGACCAGCCTGCCCGCTCACTTGGGAGCGCATATCAGCTACCTGCCTGCTTGCCTGAGGTCCGACGGTCTGCCTTACTACTCCGGTCAGTCTGTCTATGGACCAGCTTGCCCGCTCACCTGGGAGCGCTTCTCCGTTACCTGCCTGCTTGCCAGCCCGGAGGCTCCGTTGTCACGTGCTGTGACCACCAGCTATCTCAGAGACTCTTGCCCGCTCACCTGGGAGCGCTTCTCCGTTACCTGCCTGCCTGCCAGCCCGGAGGCTCCGCCGTCACGTGCCGTGACCACCTGCTATTCCAGAGACTCTCGCTTGCTCACCTGGGAGCACACATCTACCTGCTAGCCTACCCGGAGGCTCTGCCATCACAGGTCGTACCTACCCCTTACCCAGAGACTGCCCTGATCACTTGCCGTAACTCCCTGTCCGTTCACCCAGAGACTGCCACCCGCTCCCTTACAAGGGCCGCCCCCTTGTATAGTAGCTCAGAGGTTCCGCCTCCCGGACCCGTTACAATTAGACCCTTTATATTGCTCTATGCAGAATAATGGACCCCACAAATTGCTCCATACAGAATAATTGTCCCCATATAATGCTCCATACGGAATAATGGACCCATATATTGCTCCATACAGAATAATGGACCCCATATATTGCTCCATACAGAATAAATAACCCCATATAATGCTCCATACAGAATAATGGACCCCATATATTGCTTCATACACAATAATGGACCCCATATATTGCTCCATACTGAATAATGGACCCATATACTGCTCCATACAGAATAATGGAGCCCATATAATGCTCTATACAGAATAATGGACCCCATATATTGCTGCATACAGAATAATGGACCCCATATATTGCTCTATACAGATTAATGGAAACATGTATTGCTCCATACAGAATAATGGATCCCATATATTGGTCCATACAGAATAATGGTCCTCATATATTGTTCCATACAGAATAATAGACCCTTTTTATTGCTCTATACAGTATAATGGACCCCATATATTGCTCCATACAGAATAATGGGCCCTGTATGTTGCTCCCTAAAGAATAATGAGCCACATAATGCTACATATAGAATAATGGACCCATACATTGCTCCATACAGAATAATGGACCCCATATATTGCTTCATACGGAATAATGGGCCCCATATAATGCTCCATACAGAATAATAGACCCTTTATATTGTTCTATGCAGAATAATGGACCCCACATATTGCTCCATACAGAATAATTGTCCCCATATAATGCTCCATACGGAATAATGGACCCATATATTGCTCCATACAGAATAAAGGACCCATACATTGCTCCATACAGAATAATGGACCCCATATCTTGCTCCATACAGAATAATGGACCCCATATAATGCTCCATACAGAATAATGAGCCCCATTTAATGCTCCTTACAGAATAACGGGCCTCATAACATGCTCCTTAGAGAATAATGGGCCCCATATAATACACCATACAGAATAATGGACCCATATATTGCTCCATACAGATTAATGGACCCAATATATTGCTCCATACAGAATAAGGGACCCATATATTGCTCCATACAGAATAATGGACCCCATATATTGCTCCATACAGAATATTGGGCCCCATATAATGCTCGATGCAGAATAATGGACCCATATAATGCTCCATACAGAATAATGTACCCCATATAATGCTCTATCCAGAATAATGGACCCCATATATTTCTCCATACACAATATTGGACCCCATATATTGCTCCATACAGAATAATGGACCCCATATATTGCTCCATACAGAATAATGGACCCCATATATTGCTCCATACAAAATAATTGACCCCATATATTGCTCCATACAGAAAAATGGGTCCCATATATTGGTCCATACAAAATAATTGACCCCATATATTGCTCCATACAGAAAAATGGGTCCCATATATTGGTCCATACAGAAAAATGGACCCCATATATTGCTCCATGCAGAATAGTGGACCCCATATATTGCTCCAAACAGAATAATGGGCCTCATGTAATGCTCCTTACAGAATGGATCCCATATATCGCTTCATACAGAATAATGGATCCCATATAATGCTCCATACAGAATAATAGACCCCGTATATTGCTCTATACAGAATTATGGACCCCATATATTGCTCCATACAGAATAATGGACCCCATATAATGCTCTATACAGAATAATGGACCCCATATATTGCTCCATACAGAATAATGGACCCCATATATTGCTCCATGCAGAATAGTGGACCCCATATATTGCTCCAAACAGAATAATGGGCCTCATATAATGCTCCATACATAATGGATCCCATATATCTCTTCATACAAAATAATGGACCCCATATAATGTTCCATACAGAATAATAGACCCATATATTGCTCCATACAGAATAATGGACCCCATATATTGCTCCATACTGAATAATGGACCCCATATTGTTACGGGTCTGGGAGGTGGAACCTCTGTGCAACTATACAAGGGGGCAGTCCTTGTAAGGAAGCGGGTGGCTCCCAGGGAAGACGGGCAGGTAGTCACGGCAAGTGACAGGGACAGTCTCTGGGTAGAGGAGCAGGTAGTCACGGCAAGTGACAGGGACAGTCTCTGGGTAGAGGGGCAGGTATTCACGGCAAGTGACAGGGACAGTCTCTGGGTAAACGGACGGGTACTCACGGCAAGTGACAGGGACAGTCTCTGGGTAGAAGGACTGCAGGCAGGTGGCTGGTGAGCGCTCCCAGGTGAGCGGGCGAGAGTCTCTGGACGGGCAGGTGGTCACGGCAAGTGACTGCAGAACCTCCAGGTAGGTTAGCAGGCAGGTAGCAGGTGAGCGCTCCCAGGTGAGCAGGCAAGAGTCTCTGGACAGGCAGGTGGTCACGGCAAGTGACGGCGGAGCCTCCAGGTAGGCTAGCAGGCAGGTAGCAGGTGAGCGCTCCCAGGTGAGCGGGCAGGCTGGTCCATAGACAGACTGACAGGTGTCGGAAAGCAGACCGTCGGACCGCAGGCTTGCAAGCAGGTAAACGGATATCAGGCAGGTATCAAGCAGGAATCTGGCAGGTAACTGGCAGGTAACAGGCAGGAATCCGGCAGGTGACTGGCAGGTAACAAGCAGGAATCTGGCAGGTGACTGGCTGGTAACTGGTAACGGGACCTGAGGGCTGAAGCAGAGTGAAGGCTTTGCAACAACATTGCTCGGGCACCTCCATCTTGGAGGAGGTGCCTTAAATATGGGAGGTCCTCCGGCAATTGGCCGGGGACTCCTTAGGACGGCGCGCGCGGTCCCTTTAAGAGAGGGGGAGCGCGCGCGCGCGTCCTAAGCACACTGCCGGGGAAGGAGCACGTGCCGGAAGCAGCGGGGAGAGAAGCGCAGGAGGACGCCGCGCCAGGAGCGGGGAGGTGAGAGGGACGGCGTCTCTGCCTAGTACGGGGCAGAGACGCCGATGCTACACATATATTGCTCCATACAGAATAATGGGTCCCATATATTGCTCCATACAGAATAATGGACCCCATTTATTGCTCCATGCAGAATAGTGGACCCCATATATTGCTTCATACAGAATAATGGGCCCCATATAATGCTCCATACTGAATAATAGACCCTATGTATTGCTCTATACAGAATAATGGACCCCATATTTTGCTCCATACAGAATAATGGGCCCCATATAATGCTCCATAAAGAATAATGGACCCATATATTGCTCCACACAGACTAATGGACCCCATATATTGCTCCATACAGAATAATGGACCCCATATATTGCTCCATACAGAATAAATGACCCCACATAAAGCTCCATACAGAATAATGGACTCCATATATTGCTTTATACAGAATAATGGGCCCCATATAATGCTCCATACAGAATAATGGACTCATATATTGCTCCATACAGAATATTGGACCCCATATAATGCTCTATACAGAATAATGGACCCATATATTGCTCCATACAGAATAATGGACCCCATTTATTACTCCATGCAGAATAGTGGACCCCATATATGGCTTCATACAGAATAATGAGCCCCATATAATGCTCCATACAGAATAATAGACCCTATGTATTGCTCTATACAGAATAATGGACCCCATATTTTGCTCCATACAGAATAATGGGCCCCATATAATGCTCCATAAAGAATAATGGACCCATATATTGCTCCACACAGACTAATGGACCCCATATATTGCTCCATACAGAATAATGGACCCCATATATTGCTCCATACAGAATAAATGACCCCACATAAAGCTCCATACAGAATAATGGACTCCATATATTGCTTTATACAGAATAATGGGCCCCATATAATGCTCCATACAGAATAATGGACCCATGTATTGCTCCATACAGAATATTGGACCCCATATAATGCTCTATACAGAATAATGGACCCCATATATTGCTCCATACAGAATAATGAACCCCATATATTTCTCCATACAGAGTAATGGACCCATGTATTGCTCCATACAGAATAATGGACCCCATATATTGCTCCATACAGAATAAATAACCCCATATAATGCTCCATACAGAATAATGGACCCCATATATTGCTCCATACAGAATAATGGACCCCATATATTGCTCCATACTGAATAATGGACCCATATACTGCTCCATACAGAATAATGGAGCCCATATAATGCTCTATACAGAATAATGGACCCCATATATTGCTGCATACAGAATAATGGACCCCATATATTGCTCTATACAGATTAATGGAAACATGTATTGCTCCATACAGAATAATGGACCCCATATATTGGTCCATACAGAATAATGGTCCCCATATAATGTTCCATACAGAATAATAGACCCTTTTTATTGCTCTATACAGTATAATGGACCCATATATTGCTCCATACAGAATAATGGGCCCTGTATGTTGCTCCCTAAAGAATAATGGGCCACATAATGCTACATATAGAATAATGGACCCATACATTGCTCCATACAGAATAATGGACCCCATATATTGCTTCATACGGAATAATGGGCCCCATGTAATGCTCCATACAGAATAATAGACCCTTTATATTGTTCTATGCAGAATAATGGACCCCACATATTGCTCCATACAGAATAATTGTCCCCATATAATGCTCCATGCGGAATAATGGACCCATATATTGCTCCATACAGAATAAAGGACCCATACATTGCTCCATACAGAATAATGGACCCCATATATTGCTCCATACAGTATAATAGACCCCATATAATGCTCTATACAGAATAATGGACCCCATATCTTGCTCCATACAGAATAATGGACCCCATATAATGCTCCATACAGAATAATGAGCCCCATTTAATGCTCCTTACAGAATAACGGGCCTCATAAAATGCTCCATAGAGAATAATGGGCCCCATATAATACACCATACAGAATAATGGACCCATATATTGCTCCATACAGATTAATGGACCCAATATATTGCTCCATACAGAATAAGGGACCCATATATTGCTCCATACAGAATAATGGACCCCATATATTGCTCCATACAGAATAATGGACCCCATATATTGCTCCATACAGAATATTGGGCCCCATATAATGCTCGATGCAGAATAATGGACCCATATAATGCTCCATACAGAATAATGTACCCCATATAATGCTCTATCCAGAATAATGGACCCCATATATTTCTCCATACACAATATTGGACCCCATATATTGCTCCATACAGAATAATGGACCCCATATATTGCTCCATACAAAATAATTGACCCCATATATTGCTCCATACAGAAAAATGGGTCCCATATATTGGTCCATACAGAAAAATGGACCCCATATATTGTTCCATGCAGAATAGTGGACCCTATATATTGCTCCAAACAGAATAATGGGCCTCATGTAATGCTCCTTACAGAATGGATCCCATATATCGCTTCATACAGAATAATGGATCCCATATAATGCTCCATACAGAATAATAGACCCCGTATATTGCTCTATACAGAATTATGGACCCCATATATTGCTCCATACAGAATAATAGACCCCATATATTGCTCCATACAGAATAATGAACCCCATATATTGCTCCATGCAGAATAGTGGACCCCATATATTGCTCCAAACAGAATAATGGGCCTCATATAATGCTCCATACATAATGGATCCCATATATCTCTTCATACAAAATAATGGACCCCATATAATGTTCCATACAGAATAATAGACCCATATATTGCTCCATACAGAATAATGGACCCCATATATTGCTCCATACTGAATAATGGACCCCATATTGTTACGGGTCTGGGAGGCGGAACCTCTGTGCAACTATACAAGGGGGCAGTCCTTGTAAGGAAGCGGGTGGCTCCCAGGGAAGACGGGCAGGTAGTCACGGCAAGTGACAGGGACAGTCTCTGGGTAGAGGAGCAGGTAGTCACGGCAAGTGACAGGGACAGTCTCTGGGTAGAGGGGCAGGTAGTCACGGCAAGTGACAGGGACAGTCTTTGGGTAAACGGACGGGTACTCACGGCAAGTGACAGGGACAGTCTCTGGGTAGAAGGACAGCAGGCAGGTGGCTGGTGAGCGCTCCCAGGTGAGCGGGCGAGAGTCTCTGGACGGGCAGGTGGTCACGGCAAGTGACGGCAGAGCCTCCAGGTAGGCTAGCAGGCAGGTAGCAGGTGAGCGCTCCCAGGTGAGCAGGCAAGAGTCTCTGGACAGGCAGGTGGTCACGGCAAGTGACGGCGGAGCCTCCAGGTAGGCTAGCAGGCAGGTAGCAGGTGAGCGCTCCCAGGTGAGCGGGCAGGCTGGTCCATAGACAGACTGACAGGTGTCGGAAAGCAGACCGTCGGACCGCAGGCTTGCAAGCAGGTAAACGGATATCAGGCAGGTATCAAGCAGGAATATGGCAGGTAACTGGCAGGTAACAGGCAGGAATCCGGCAGGTGACTGGCAGGTAACAAGCAGGAATCTGGCAGGTGACTGGCTGGTAACTGGTAACGGGACCTGAGGGCTGAAGCAGAGTGAAGGCTTTGCAACAACATTGCTCGGGCACCTCCATCTTGGAGGAGGTGCCTTAAATATGGGAGGTCCTCCGGCAATTGGCTGGGGACTCCTTAGGACGGCGCGCGCGGTCCCTTTAAGAGAGGGGGAGCGCGCGCGCCCTAAGAACACTGCCGGGGAAGGAGCGCGTGCCGGAAGCAGCGGGGAGAGAAGCGCAGGAGGACGCCGCGCCAGGAGCGGGGAGGTGAGAGGGACGGCGTCTCTGCCTAGTACGGGGCAGAGACGCCGATGCTACACATATATTGCTCCATACAGAATAATGGGTCCCATATATTGCTCCATACAGAATAATGGACCCCATATAATGCTCCATACAGAATAATAGACCCTATGTATTGCTCTATACAGAATAATGGACCCCATATTTTGCTCCATACAGAATAATGGGCCCCATATAATGCTCCATAAAGAATAATGGACCCATATATTGCTCCACACAGACTAATGGACCCCATATATTGCTCCATACAGAATAATGGACCCCATATATTGCTCCATACAGAATAAATGACCCCACATAAAGCTCCATACAGAATAATGGACTCCATATATTGCTTTATACAGAATAATGGGCCCCATATAATGCTCCATACAGAATAATGGACTCATATATTGCTCCATACAGAATATTGGACCCCATATAATGCTCTATACAGAATAATGGACCCATATATTGCTCCATACAGAATAATGGGTCCCATATATTGCTCCATACAGAATAATTGACCCCATTTATTACTCCATGCAGAATAGTGGACCCCATATATGGCTTCATACAGAATAATGAGCCCCATATAATGCTCCATACAGAATAATAGACCCTATGTATTGCTCTATACAGAATAATGTACCCCATATTTTGCTCCATACAGAATAATGGGCCCCATATAATGCTCCATAAAGAATAATGGACCCATATATTGCTCCACACAGACTAATGGACCCCATATATTGCTCCATACAGAATAATGGACCCCATATATTGCTCCATACAGAATAAATGACCCCACATAAAGCTCCATACAGAATAATGGACTCCATATATTGCTTTATACAGAATAATGGGCCCCATATAATGCTCCATACAGAATAATGGACCCATGTATTGCTCCATACAGAATATTGGACCCCATATAATGCTCTATACAGAATAATGGACCCCATATATTTCTCCATACAGAGTAATGGACCCATGTATTGCTCCATACAGAATAATGGACCCCATATATTGCTCCATACAGAATAAATAACCCCATATAATGCTCCATACAGAATAATGGACCCCATATATTGCTCCATACAGAATAATGGACCCCATATATTGCTCCATACTGAATAATGGACCCATATACTGCTCCATACAGAATAATGGAGCCCATATAATGCTCTATACAGAATAATGGACCCCATATATTGCTGCATACAGAATAATGGACCCCATATATTGCTCTATACAGATTAATGGAAACAGGTATTGCTCCATACAGAATAATGGACCCCATATATTGGTCCATACAGAATAATGGTCCCCATATAATGTTCCATACAGAATAATAGACCCTTTTTATTGCTCTATACAGTATAATGGACCCATATATTGCTCCATACAGAATAATGGGCCCTGTATGTTGCTCCCTAAAGAATAATGGGCCACATAATGCTACATATAGAATAATGGACCCATACATTGCTCCATACAGAATAATGGACCCCATATATTGCTTCATACGGAATAATGGGCCCCATGTAATGCTCCATACAGAATAATAGACCCTTTATATTGTTCTATGCAGAATAATGGACCCCACATATTGCTCCATACAGAATAATTGTCCCCATATAATGCTCCATGCGGAATAATGGACCCATATATTGCTCCATACAGAATAAAGGACCCATACATTGCTCCATACAGAATAATGGACCCCATATATTGCTCCATACAGTATAATAGACCCCATATAATGCTCTATACAGAATAATGGACCCCATATCTTGCTCCATACAGAATAATGGACCCCATATAATGCTCCATACAGAATAATGAGCCCCATTTAATGCTCCTTACAGAATAACGGGCCTCATAAAATGCTCCATAGAGAATAATGGGCCCCATATAATACACCATACAGAATAATGGACCCATATATTGCTCCATACAGATTAATGGACCCAATATATTGCTCCATACAGAATAAGGGACCCATATATTGCTCCATACAGAATAATGGACCCCATATATTGCTCCATACAGAATATTGGGCCCCATATAATGCTCGATGCAGAATAATGGACCCATATAATGCTCCATACAGAATAATGTACCCCATATAATGCTCTATCCAGAATAATGGACCCCATATATTTCTCCATACACAATATTGGACCCCATATATTGCTCCATACTGAATAATGGACCCCATATATTGCTCCATACAAAATAATTGACCCCATATATTGCTCCATACAGAAAAATGGGTCCCATATATTGGTCCATACAGAAAAATGGACCCATATATTGTTCCATGCAGAATAGTGGACCCTATATATTGCTCCAAACAGAATAATGGGCCTCATGTAATGCTCCTTACAGAATGGATCCCATATATCGCTTCATACAGAATAATGGATCCCATATAATGCTCCATACAGAATAATAGACCCCGTATATTGCTCTATACAGAATTATGGACCCCATATATTGCTCCATACAGAATAATAGACCCCATATATTGCTCCATACAGAATAATGGACCCCATATAATGCTCTATACAGAATAATGGACCCCATATATTGCTCCATACAGAATAATGAACCCCATATATTGCTCCATGCAGAATAGTGGACCCCATATATTGCTCCAAACAGAATAATGGGCCTCATATAATGCTCCATACATAATGGATCCCATATATCTCTTCATACAAAATAATGGACCCCATATAATGTTCCATACAGAATAATAGACCCATATATTGCTCCATACAGAATAATGGACCCCATATATTGCTCCATACTGAATAATGGACCCCATATTGTTACGGGTCTGGGAGGCGGAACCTCTGTGCAACTATACAAGGGGGCAGTCCGTGTAAGGAAGCGGGTGGCTCCCAGGGAAGACGGGCAGGTAGTCACGGCAAGTGACAGGGACAGTCTCTGGGTAGAGGAGCAGGTAGTCACGGCAAGTGACAGGGACAGTCTCTGGGTAGAGGGGCAGGTAGTCACGGCAAGTGACAGGGACAGTCTCTGGGTAAACGGACGGGTACTCACGGCAAGTGACAGGGACAGTCTCTGGGTAGAAGGACAGCAGGCAGGTGGCTGGTGAGCGCTCCCAGGTGAGCGGGCGAGAGTCTCTGGACGGGCAGGTGGTCACGGCAAGTGACGGCAGAGCCTCCAGGTAGGCTAGCAGGCAGGTAGCAGGTGAGCGCTCCCAGGTGAGCAGGCAAGAGTCTCTGGACAGGCAGGTGGTCACGGCAAGTGACGGCGGAGCCTCCAGGTAGGCTAGCAGGCAGGTAGCAGGTGAGCGCTCCCAGGTGAGCGGGCAGGCTGGTCCCTAGACAGACTGACAGGTGTCGGAAAGCAGACCGTCGGACCGCAGGCTTGCAAGCAGGTAAACGGATATCAGGCAGGTATCAAGCAGGAATCTGGCAGGTAACTGGCAGGTAACAGGCAGGAATCTGGCAGGTGACTGGCAGGTAACAAGCAGGAATCTGGCAGGTGACTGGCTGGTAACTGGTAACGGGACCTGAGGGCTGAAGCAGAGTGAAGGCTTTGCAACAACATTGCTCGGGCACCTCCATCTTGGAGGAGGTGCCTTAAATATGGGAGGTCCTCCGGCAATTGGCCGGGGACTCCTTAGGACGGCGCACGCGGTCCCTTTAAGAGACGGGGAGCGCGCGCGCCCTAAGCACACTGCCGGGGAAGGAGCGCGTGCCGGAAGCAGCGGGGAGAGAAGCGCAGGAGGACGCCGCGCCAGGAGCGGGGAGGTGAGAGGGACGGCGTCTCTGCCTAGTACGGGGCAGAGACGCCGATGCTACACATATATTGCTCCATACAGAATAATGGGTCCCATATATTGCTCCATACAGAATAATGGACCCCATTTATTGCTCCATGCAGAATAGTGGACCCCATATATTGCTTCATACAGAATAATGGACCCCATATAATGCTCCATACAGAATAATAGACCCTATGTATTGCTCTATACAGAATAATGGACCCCATATTTTGCTCCATACAGAATAATGGGCCCCATATAATGCTCCATAAAGAATAATGGACCCATATATTGCTCCACACAGACTAATGGACCCCATATATTGCTCCATACAGAATAATGGACCCCATATATTGCTCCATACAGAATAAATGACCCCACATAAAGCTCCATACAGAATAATGGACTCCATATATTGCTTTATACAGAATAATGGGCCCCATATAATGCTCCATACAGAATAATGGACCCATATATTGCTCCATACAGAATATTGGACCCCATATAATGCTCTATACAGAATAATGGACCCCATATATTGCTCCATACAGAATAATGAACCCCATATATTTCTCCATACAGAGTAATGGACCCATGTATTGCTCCATACAGAATAATGGACCCCATATATTGCTCCATACAGAATAAATGACCCCATATAAAGCTCCATACAGAATAATGGACTCCATATATTGCTCTATACAGCATAATGGACCCATATATTGCTCCATACAGAATAATGGACCCCATATATTGCTCCATACAGTATAATGGACCTCATCAAATGCTCCATACAGAATAATGGGCCCCAGATATTCCTCCAAACAGAATAATGGACCCCATATATTGCTCCATACAGAATAATGGACCATATATGTTGCTTCATACAGAATAATGGGCCTCATAATGCTCCATACAGAATAATAGACCCATATATTGCTCCATACAGAATAATGGACCCCATATATTGCTCCATACAGAATAATGGGCCCCATATATTGCTCCATACAGAATAATGGACCCATATATTGCTCCATACAGAATAATGGACCCCATATATTGCTCCATTCAGAATAATGGACCCCATATAATGCTCCATGCAGAATAATGGACCCCATATAATGCTCCATACAGAATAATGAGCCCAATGGAATGCTCCATACAGAATAATGGGCCCCATATAATGCTCTATACAGAATAATGGACCCATATATTGCTCCATACGGAATAATGGGTCCCATATATTGCTCCATACAGAAAAATGGACCCCATATATTGCTCCATACAGAATAATGGGTCCCATATAGTGTTGAGCGAACATGCTCGACACTGCTCGGTACTCGCCCGAGCATCACGCTACTCGGGATGTTCGGCGAGCACCGAGCATTTCCGGTTTACTCGGGCGGGAGCTCGGGTCTCCGCCCTGCATGTTTGGCGCTCTTTACAGAGCCAATGAAAATGCAGGGATTGCCAGCCAGTCACTGAAATGCTGCAGCAATGTTGGTTGTGGGCATTACAGTGATAGGCTGGCCGCACAGCGTCACCTCGAGTATTTAAAACGGGGCGCCGCCATCTTGGACACAGTCGCTCCGGTTTAGACAGTGTAGGGACAGCGCTGCTGATTTAGGGAGAGATATAAACTGCAAAATAGTTAGTGTAGGGTCTGTAAAGGCTGCCAGAACAAACCAACAGTCCTTTTCAGGACTAATATCCATCCCAGATACCAGGCAGGCAGGCTGTATAGGAGACACAGTGGTTATACCAGCAAACGCTGCATTACAGTCCTGTGTGCTCCTGTTGCTGAAATTGCTGGACTTAGCACCAGGTGTCGGGGGCCAGGAAAAATCCTTTTTTTTTCCATCTAAATCCTCCTTTTTGTTTCCTCCTTCACACTGTACAAATACCCGTCTTATTAACCTTTTGGTGTGTCCCCCCTCCCCCCCCCCAAAAAAAGCGTGTCTCTGATTTTTCAGACACAAATATAACTGTTGAAAATTGTCTGGTGTAGGCTAGAGAAACTGAAGTGTTGTTTTGCACTTCCACGGTTCAAACCTCTGTATTATTCATTTTGGGCCATTTGTATCTAAAAAAAAAACAGTTTGAGTGTGTCGCTCACTGTTCAGCCGCAAATATCTCTATTTAAAAAAGTGTGGTATACCCCAGTAAACAATAACTGTGGTTTTGCCATCCCACGGTAAAAAATCTCTATTGATCAGCTTTTGGTAGTTTTTTCCGTAAAGAAAAACAGTAGTGTCTCCTGACTGTTGTGACACAAAAATATATCTGTTGAAAATAGTCTTGTGTAGGCCCGACATCCCAGTGTGGTTTCACAGTTCCACGGGTCAAATCGCTGTACTATCCAGTTTTGGGCCTTTGGTATCTAAAAAAAAAGCAGTTTGAGTGTGTCGCTCACTGTTCAGCCGCAAATATCTCTATTTAAAAAAGTGTGGTATACCCCAGTAAACAATAACTGTGGTTTTCCTCTTCCATGGTTCTAATCTACTCTTTATTACCCTTTTTCCATTGATAGTGCAAGTGTAAGCTATTTTACTTAATTTACAATGGGCAAGGCGCGTGGCAAGGGACGTGGAAGTGGACGTTCTGGTGATGGTTCGTGCAGAGGACGGGGCCGTGGCCAAGGTGAAAATGTGCCACAACCAACAGCCACATCTTCTCGCTCCCACTTCTTGACCGAATTACTAGGGAAGCACAGAACAACACCAGTATTGAGAACTGATCAGTGTGAACAGGTTATTAATTGGATAGCAGACAATACTTCCAGTTACCTGGGCACCACCACCTCCGGTCTGTCTTCCACACGGTCAACTCTTAGTAGCCGTGAGTCTCGACCGCATACTCCTCTTCACCCTGATGCTCCTTCCTCCCACCATGCCGAGTGTCGTCAGACAGCAAGTGATCCCACACTTGGACACTCTGAAGAGCTGTTCACTGGTCCATTTCCATATTTGGGCCCCTCGCCTGAAACGCTTGAAGTGGTGGAAGAGGAGATCCCATGTTGCGATGCCCAAATATTTGAACAGCCACGGCCACAGGAAGTCGACGTTGGCAATCTGTCACAAGAGATGGACGATGACGAGACACAATTGCCAGGAAGTGAGGAGGAGGATCGTGGTGCGCAAGTGGAAGAGGAGGAGGTGGTGGATGATCTAGTAACTGACCCAACGTGGAAGGAGGACATGCAGAGTGAGGCCAGCAGCACACAGGGGGAGGGAGGCAGAGTACCCCAACAGGCAAGAAGAAGCAGTGTGGTGGCCGCAGACAGAAGGCAGGCAACCGTTCCCCGTAACACCAACACGAGGGACGTTGCCAGTACAAGCGGTAGGTCTTCCAGAGTCTGGAATTTTTTTAAAGACTCTGCTGATAACCCCAAAAAGGCCATATGTTCCACCTGCCATGCCAGCATCAGCAGGGGTGACAAAACTACCAGCCTGACCACCACCAGCATGATCAGGCACATGGCAGCAAAGCACCCGACTTTGTGGGGCGAAACGCAGGGTCCACGACCAGTGTCAGCGAGTGTCACCACTGCTTCTTCCACTGTTGTGCGTGCAATAGAACCCCCTGTTGTGTGTGCAAGGCAATCCCCTGTCCACACTGCATGTAAAGATGCCCCCTCCTCTCAGTCTTCACTTGTTATGGCAGTTTCTCAAGAAACAGCATCAACGTCCACGTCCACGTCCCACCGCAGCGTTCAATTGTCCATATCCCAGACCTTTGAATGAAAGCGGAAATTCGCAGCTAACGCCCCACAGGCCACAGTCCTAAATTCGCACATTTCACGACTGCTTGCATTGGAAATGCTGCCTTTTAGGCTGGTGGAGACGGAATCCTTCCGCAATCTTATGGCGGTGGCCGTCCCTCGGTACTCGGTCCCCAGCCGACACTATTTTGCCCGGTGTGCCATCCCCGCACTACACAATCACGTGTCCCAAAGCATCTGCCGTGCCCTCTACAACGCAGTTACTGGGAGAGTCCACCTGACAACGGACACGTGGACAAGTGCTTGTGGCCAGGGACGGTACATCTCTCTGACGGCACACTGGGTAAACATAGTGGAAGCCGGGACCCAGTCGGACCTTGGGACGGAACACATCCTCCCCACACCGAGGATTGCGGGCCCTATGTCAGTCAGAGTTGCCCCCACAGTGTACAGCTCCTGCGCATCCTCCTCCTCCTCCTCATGTTCAGCCTCCATCTCAGATATCACCACATCAGTTACAAGCTAGAAGCATTGCAGTACTGCCTCCGCCAAGCGGCAACAGGCTGTGCTGAAACTCATAAGCTTAGGTGATAAACCTCACACTGCTTGTGAGTTGTGGACAGCTGTGAAAGAGCAGGCAGATCTGTGGCTGAGACCTCTGAACCTACATCCCGGCATGGTCGTGTGTGACAATGGCCGTAACCTGGTGGCGGCTCTGAGGCGAGGTGAGATCACACACGTACCATGCCTGGCTCATGTGCTTAACCTCGTGGTTCAGCGGTTTCTTAAATCGTACCCCGAGTTGCCAGATCTGCTCGTGAAAGTACGCCGCCTGTCAGCTCATTTTCGCAAGTCGGCTACAGCTTCCGCCGCCCTTGCTGTGTTGCAGCAGCGTTTGCAGCTTCCAGCA
This sequence comes from Phyllobates terribilis, assembly GCF_046119375.1. Taxonomy (NCBI): domain Eukaryota; kingdom Metazoa; phylum Chordata; class Amphibia; order Anura; family Dendrobatidae; genus Phyllobates; species Phyllobates terribilis. The sequence continues at coordinate 690,548,901 of NW_027362761.1, read as the reverse complement.
CACCGACTGGTGTGTGATGTCCCCACACGTTGGAACTCTACCCTTCACATGTTGCAAAGGATTTGTGAGCAGAAGAGAGCAGTTGTTGAGTACCAGCTGCAACAAGGCCGTCGATATTCAGGTCAGACTCCACACATAAGACCTCAGGAGTGGACCTGGATGTCTGACATATGTACCATCCTGACAAACTTTGAGGAGGCCACCAAGATGGTGAGTGGCGATGACGCCATCATTAGTGTCAGCATCCCACTTGTCTGTCTTTTGCAACGCTCTCTGCAGAGAATTAAAGAGGAGGCATTGCAGCCAGAGTATGATGAGATGGATCAAGAAGCCGTAGCGGGCGATTACACACATCCCAGCCTCATCTCATCCCAACGTGCATTGGGGGACAATGAGGGAGAGGAGGAGGAGGAGGAGGAGGAGGAAGAACAGGATCTGCTATCATGCGTTGTAGACGGTAGTACCTGTACAAGTGTCATACCGTCGGTTCAGCGTGGGTGGCCTGAGGACAGAGGGGAGGAGGAAGAGGAGGAGGAGGAGAGCATAGTCAGTCGTCATCTTGCCCGTTACCAGTCCGGCACGCATGGCTGACTTTATGTTACGCTGCCTTAACCGTGACCCTCGCATTGTTAAAATGTTGGGTGACAGTCATTACTGGTTGGTGACACTTGTAGACCCCCGCTACAAGGAGAACTTTCACTCTCTTATTCCTGAGGTGGAGAGGTCTACAAAAATGGGGCAGTACCAGAAGGCCCTTGCTGCAGAACTCTTAAAAAAATTCCCATCTGAACACGCTAGCGGCAGAAGTCACAGTTCATGGCCCAACCAAGGCGTACAGGCGAGAGAGATGCAACTCCAATCCAGCAGAGGCAGAGGAACACTGTCAACGTTCTGGGACAGTTTTCTGACACCCGCCCAGCTTAAAGGCCCTGAGGCGCGGGGTACTCTCACAAGGAGTGGAAAGTTTCAAAAGATGGTGAGGGAGTACCTTGCCGATCGTACCAGCGTCCTCCGTGATTCCTCTGTGTCTTTTAATTATTGGGTATCCAAGCTGGACACTTGGAATGAACTCGCTCTGTACGCCTTGGAGGTCCTGGCCTGCGCTGCCGCTAGCGTGTTATCGGAGCGTGTTTTTAGTGCCGCTGGGGGAATTATAACTGATAAGCGCACTCGCCTGTCAACTGACAATGCTGACAAGCTGACCCTTATCAAAATGAACAAGGGCTGGATTGGGCCAGACTTCTCATCACCACCAAATGACAGCAGAGTAACATAAAGTCAAATCCACTGTGTTATTTCGGGAGGTGTATTCACATGCACCGCTACACACCCACACATGGGTATACGCTTCCTCGTTTCGGCTGTTTTATCTTCTTCTCCTTATCCTCAGCCTCCACCACCACTATACCACCAGGGTGCCAGTATTGCAAGTTCCTCCGTCCTTATTTTTGGCAGCTTTTGCTTGCAAGGCATAAGCAAATACTATGGGACACCCACTCCCCAATAATGGAACTTATGTTTGTAATATGCTGTACTGCATGGCTCTTGTAAGGGGCATTGCAAGTTGCTCCGTCCTATTTTTTGGCAGCTTTTGCTTGGAAAGCATAAGCAAATACCATGGGACACCCACTCCCCAATAATGGGACTTATGTTTGTAATATGCTGTACTGCATGGCTCTTGTAAGGGGCATTGCAAGTTGCTCCGTCCTAATTTTTGACAGCTTTTGCTTGGAAAGCATAAGCAAATACCATGGGACACCCACTCCCCAATAATGGGACTTATGTTTGTAATATGCTGTACTGCATGGCTCTTGTAAGGGGCATTGCAAGTTGCTCCGTCCTATTTTTTGGCAGCTTTTGCTTGGAAAGCATAAGCAAATACCATGGGACACCCACTCCCCAATAATGGGACTTATGTTTGTAATATGCTGTACTGCATGGCTCTTGTAAGGGGCATTGCAAGTTGCTCCGTCCTAATTTTTGACAGCTTTTGCTTGGAAAGCATAAGCAAATACCATGGGACACCCACTCCCCAATAATGGGACTTATGTTTGTGATATGCTGTACTGCATGGCTCTTGTAAGGGGCATTGCAAGTTTCTCCGTCCTAATTTTTGGCAGCTTTTGCTTGGAAAGCATAAGCAAATACCATGGGACACCCACTCCCCAATAATGGGACTTATGTTTGTAATATGCTGTACTGCATGGCTCTTGTAAGGGGCATTGCAAGTTGCTCCGTCCTAATTTTTGGCAGCTTTTGCTTGCAAGGCATAAGCAAATACTATGGGACACCCACTCCCCAATAATAGGACTTATGTTTGTAATATGCTGTACTGCATGTGACGCGCCCCCTGGGCCGTGTGTACACGTGTGTGGGATACCCGGTGCCGGGTCTCTGGGGTCTGTAGTCTCCGTGGCGGTGACCCGATCCCGTGGCTCAGGCTGGTCAAACCAGTGGCAGTCTTTCTTAGGTTTTGAGGTTAATTGTCCAACTGCGCCACCCGTGGATTGCGGTCAGGGAGTACCACCGCTGCGAGGCAGACCGCTGAGGCTGGTGTGTGCGCAGCATAGAATGGGATAACTCCCCTCGGGAGGAGTATAGCCTCAGGGCAGTGAGTGTGGATGATGGGGGTGATCGTGCACGAGCGCAGCAGGAATGACTCAGAGTCTTTGCAGTGCAGTTCAGGGTCTTTACTGATGATTATAAGGTAGACCCTCCTGGGAGTACTGGCTAGCATAAGAGGCCTGGTCAGTCTGTGAGCAAGCAGGAGTTCCCCTGGCCAGGTGGAGTTGTAGGCCTCCCCGTCTGTCTGCACTCTTCCTGGCTACCTTGTTGTAAGCGGGTAGAAGTAGCCCACGTCCCTGAGTGTACCGTGTAGTGCTCACCCGTATGGCTGGTGACTTGGGGCCTTCTGTTAGCCTCCGCTCCACGACGGCGGTGCTGGTCCCTTGCTTGTGACTGAGCCTCCGGGCTTTTATGGCCAGAGGACCTGAAATCCCCTGCCGGCTGGTTTCTGCTGCTGGATATATAAGTCCTCACAGCTTCGGACTCCTGTGTCCGGTTCCTATTGTCTTCTGCCAGGGCGAGCTCTGCTCAGCTTCCAGCCCCTGGTCTTTAGCTCCTAGCTCCTACAGAGCTCCTTGCTGTTACTTTCCCTTGCTCTCACTCTGACTCTGACTGTTCTCTAACTCACTCAACCCCACCCCAGATCCAGTTTATAAGGGCAGAATTCTCCCCTCCCAGGACTGGGGCAGGAGGATGTTGCATGTTTAAGGGATCCTGACCAGGAAACCTCCCACTTGCTCTCCGACGTAATATCTCTATTACTGTGGTGACCAGACCCCTGGGGTGCCACACATGGCTCTTGTAAGGGGCATTGCAGTTCCTCATAATTTTTGGAAAGCCTTCCCTTCACTGCTTAGGCCAACAGTGCACGGGAGACCCAGTTGCTATAAATGGAAAAAAAGGTTTAGTTAATGCCCTCTGACCTCCATGTCATTTCCAAGGGGCATTGGAGTGGCTCGAAATTTTTGGTAGGCATTGCACTCACTGTATGCCCTATAACTGTGTAGCCGAACTGCTCCTTTTGTTACAGAAACATATCCTACAAGACATATCTGGTTGACTGGCCTGATATTGATGTGAATGGTCCCTGTTCCTCCTGCTCTTTCTCCTTTGCCACCATCTCATCCATCATTCATCACCTGAAGCTTTGTTTTAACGGGAGTCATAGAACTGGGATAGTAGCAGGAAAACATCCAGCAATCCTCGGAGGAGGTAGGATATGCGCCAAAACGCGGACCACCTCAGGCCTAGCCGCTACTACATACATGCGCTTGCATTCCAAGGAACAGAAAGCTAAGGAGGTGGATGGCCTCATGATTATGAATAATTTACTCGTTGTGTAGGAGGCCGACCACTGCTGCTGTCTACCTTCTGAACTTTGTGTTGAAGCCTGATTGACCCAGGACCCGCAATCCTCTATGTCTGGAGGACGTGTTGCATCCCAGTGTCCAACTGTGTCCCGGCTTCCACAATATTAACCCAGTGTGAAGGCGTCAGTGAGATGGACCATTCCTGGCCACATTCACATGTCCACGTGTTTGTGGTTAGGCTGTCCTTCCCACTAAATGCACTGGGGAGGGCACAGGTAATGTTTTGGCATGCGCGCTTGTGTATAAGGCGCACCGGGACAAATAGGGGCGGCTGGGGACCGTTTATGGACACCCGGCCACCCCCACGCGGCTGGGGACTGTGTGTGGGCAGCCAGCCGCGGGGCGGCTGGGGACCGAGTATGGACACCCGGCCGTCCCCTGGCGGCTGGGGACCAAGCGTGGACACCTGGCCGCCGGGCGGCTGGGGACTGAGTATGGATACCAGGCTACCGACGCAGCCATGACGTGGTGGCCAGATTCCACCTCCACATGCCTAAAAGGCCCAACTTCAAGTGCAAGCAAGCTAGCAGTATGGTATTGCAGCCCGGGGGTGGGTGGGTGGCAGGCTGCATACTTGCGCTTGTATTGCAAGTTATGGGGGAGGTACAATTGAACACTGCCCTGGGACAAGGACTTGCACGGGGATAGTTGCAAGTCTGCATCTTCTGATGCGGCAAGGATCACTTCTGATGGGCACACTTTTAGGCAGTGACCTGGGTGTCAGAGATGCTTCCAGGGGTCTTCCCCATACTGTTCCCATGTCTTTTTAGCACTGTATGCATGTGTCACACAGCACATGGCCTGATAAGGTTGTAAAATGTTAAAATGACATTTCCCGGTGAATGCATTTGTCACGGTTGAAAGCAATACAAACGTGCAAAAACGCATAAAAAATGCTACTTGTGAACATAGCCGAAGGTGTGGAGGAGTATTTTTGTTTTTGGTTATTTATTTTACCTTATACACAAGTCTTTACCCTGGAAAGGATGTTCCTTAACCCCTTTCCGACCTGGTCAGTAATAGTATGCACCAGGTCGGGAAGGCCGGTTCAGCGGGGGCTCCGGCGGTGAGCCCGCACTGAAGCGAGCACATGTCAGCTGATTATTGGAATCGCAATCCACCCGCGGCTGTTAACATGTTAAATCTCTGACAGTGGCAGAGACTGGAGACTATAGAAGCAAGCAGAAAGTGTAAAAAAAAAGTTTTTAAAAATATTAAAAAAATAAAAAATATATAAAAGTTTAAGTCACCCCCCTTTCGCCCCATTCAAAATAAAATATATATATATAAAAAAAAAACAACACATACATATATTTGGTATCGCCGCATTCAGAATCGCCTGATCTATCAATATAAAAGAAGAATTAATACAATCAGTAAACGGCGTAAAGAGAAAAAAATTTTAAACGCCAGAATTAATTTTTTTTGGTCGCTACAACTTTGCAATAAAATGCAATAACGGGCGATCAAAACATCGGATCTACCCCAAAATGGTATCAATAAAAACGTCAGCCCGGCACACAAAAAATAAGCCCTCACCCGGCCCCAGATCCCGAAAAATGGAGAAGCTAAGGGTCTCGGAAAATGGCGTCATTTTTTTTTGTTTTTTTTAGCAAGTTTTGGATTTTTTTTTCACCACTTAAATAAAAAAGAACCTATACATGTTTGGTGTCTATGAACTCGTAACGACCTGGAAAATAATGATGGCAGGTCAGTTTTAGCAATCTGTGAACGTGGTTAAAAAAGGACCCAAAAAACAACTGTGGAATTGCATTTTTTTGCAGTTTCACTGCACTTGGAATTTTTTTCCCATTTTCCAGCACACGATATGGTAAAACCAGTGATGGTGTTTAAAAGTACAACTCGTCCCGCAAAAAATAAGCCCTCACATGGCCATATTGAACGAAAATTAAAAAAGTTCTGGCTCTGGGAAGAAGGGGAGGAAAAAAGGAAAACACAAAAACAGAGAGACCCATGGTCGTTAAGGGGTTAACATATTTCACAGGAAAGCACTTTCAGTTTCGTTTTTGAACGTTTTATTGTGAGCCTGTAAAAGTGGCTTAATACCTCTGCCCACTTGTTGACAGCAGTGACCTGGGGGTCAGAAATGCTTCCTGGGGCGATCCCCATGCTGTCCCCATGTCATTTGAACACTGTCACTATCGTTTTGGGCACTTTTTAGGCTTTCTAAAGACTGCCGGGGGTGCCGCCGCAAAAATGTTCGGGTCTCCCATAGACTAACATTGGGCTCGTTGCTCGGGTCGAGCACCCGAGTATCACAGTGAGCTCGGCCCGAGCTTCGAGCACCCGAGCATTTTAGTGCTTGCTAAACACTAGTTATCAGTCATTATACAGGGGGAGGAGATGAGCTGTGATACCACCTATTGTGAATGGTGGGTCCCCCTGTGTTATCTACTGTATAAAGAGGTGTTATCAGTCATTGTACAGGAGGAGGAGGTGAGCTGTGATATCACCTATTGTGAATGGTGGATCCTGTGTAATCTACTGTATATAGATGTGTTATCAGTCATTGTACAGGAGGAGGAGGACGTGAGCTGTGATCTCACCTATTGTGAATGGTGGATCCTATGTTATTGTTAGGATTTGAACCTGTGACCCATTGCTTGCTAGTCTGTTCCTTTGCTGTGGAGCTATTCGGAACTTGTTTAACTCCTGCCTGAAACCATATGAACTTCGTCTGGGATAGAGATCATCACCTGCCCTGCTGATTGTTCCCGCCCTGATTGAGATTGATTGGACCTGCTATATATACCTGGCCCTGTGCAGCTTCCTGTTGCTGAGTATTGTGGTGCTCAGTCTAACTGAGTGAAGCATTATCTGAGCTCCTGACTTGGAAGGTGTTCTGCTGGCGCTTTCCTGCTTCTTGTGAAGACTCTGCTGTTCCTACCTCGAACTCCTATTGCCTAAACGAACCTGGTGCTCGTGTGTGATCCCGGCCGGCCCTTGCTCGGGCGGGCCCCTGCATCTGCTGACAAGGTGAACTACTACCGCCATATACTGCATCTTCTGACAAGGTGAACTACTACTGCCATATACTGCATCTTCTGACAAGGTGAACTACTACCGCCATATACTGCATCCCCAGAAGTCTTCCCACGGTCAGGTCACCTGTACACATCTGCTCCGGCCACTGACCTCCAGTCCAGTATCGCCAGTAGTGTGACAACCAGGGACCTTCCAGCGGCTGATGGAATGCTGTCTAGGGCACCGAAACTTCGAGACGGTTCTCCTTTACCTGGACGACGTGATCGTCTATTCGAAGACCTACGAGGACCACCTAAAGCACCTGGCCGAGGTGTTCGAAGCCCTGGCAGGCTATGGCCTGAAGGTGAAACCATCGAAGTGTCACCTGCTGAAACCAAAGGTCCAGTACCTAGGGCACGTGGTAAGCGCGGAAGGAGTGGCCCCCGACCCTGACAAGGTCACGGCAATCAAGAGCTGGCCAAGCCCCTCGAACATCAAAGAGGTGAGACAGTTTCTCGGGTTGGTTGGCTACTACCGAAGGTTCATCCCCGGGTTCACTAAGATGGCAGCTCCTATGCAGGACCTCCTGATCGGACAGTCTAAGTCCAGAAGTCAAAAGCCACCCTTCAAGTGGGATAAACCGGAAGAGGAGTCCTTCCGCCAGCTAAAGATGGCCCTCTCGGGGGATGAGATCCTGGCCTACCCTGATTACGGCCAGCCTTTCATTCTCCACACAGATGCCAGTAATGTGGGACTGGGAGCCGTACTGTCCCAAAACCAACAGGGCAGAGAAAGGATGAACGCGTACGCCAGCCGGAAGCTGAGGCCCACCGAGAGGAACCCGGAGAATTACAGCTCCTTCAAGCTTGAATTCTTGACGGTGGTGTGGGCCGTGACGGAACGCTTCAAGCATTACCTGGCCTCCGCAAAGTTCACCGTGTACACGGACAACAACCCGTTGACACACCTGGACAATGCAAGACTGGGTGCCCTGGAACAGCGGTGGATGGCCCGTCTCTCCAACTATGACTTCGTGATCAAGTACCGGGCAGGCAAAACCAATGCCAACGCGGACGCCCTATCAAGGATGCCTCACTTACCTGAAGGTGACGAAGACCCAGAAGAGCTGGAGGAGGTAGAACTCCCCGCGTTTCACCGGTATGGAGCCGCTCAATACTCTCACCGCGTGAAGGAGGAGGATCTAACAACTGTGATGATCAATCCCCTACCTCACCACAGCTGGGCCGAGACCCAAGATAGTGACTCTGCAATCCGCCTGGTGAAAGATCTGCTGACCCGGAAAGACGCCCGCTTAGATCCAGATGCCCCAGAGGAAGCCAAGCAGCTATGGAAAGAGAAGAGCAAGCTGTTCCTCTACGAAGGCAAGTTGTGCAGAAGGATTGTCAACCACCGGACGCACGAGCTGACCTGGCAAGTCGTGGTCCCAAGGCGAGATGCAGCTATGGTCCTGGGGGCTTACCATGACAGAGCGGGGCTCTTCGGTTGGAAGAAACTGGAGTTCCTGCTAAGAGGAAGATTCTTTTGGGTCAGCATGAGAGGAGCTGTAGAAAAATGGTGCAGAGACTGTGGCCCTTGTCACCTAAGGAGGAAGGACCGCACCAGCCAGAAGACACCCTTGAGGCCCATCGTCACCACGCAGCCTCTTGAGCTGGTAGCTCTAGACCATGTCAAGTTGGCTCCAAGCCGGTCAGGGTACATCTACGCCCTGACAATCGTGGACCACTATTCCCGTTTTCTCGTGGTGGTCCCGGTAAAAGACTTGACAGCCCAAACAGCGGCCAGAGCCTTCCAGCAATATTTCTGCCGTCCACACGGGTATCCATAGTTACATAGTTACATAGTTAGTAAAGCCGAATAAAGACTTGCGTCCATCAAGTTCGACCTGTTAGTTCTGTAATTGCTAAAGTTGATCCAGAGGAGGGCAAAAACCCCAAATGATTTAGCCAATCTTCACCTGAGGAAAAATTCCCTCCCGACTCTGAAACCAGCAGTCAGAATAAATCCCTGTATCAACCTACTATTTTATTTTATTTTTAAGTATATGCTGAAATCTGCCTGGTATCTAGAAAAGCATCCAGTCCCCGCTTGAACTGGTTTAGTGAATCCGACATTACCGTCTCCTCACTCAGTGAATTCCATAGTCTCACTGCTCTTACCGTAAAGAACCCCTTCCTATGCTGGTGCTGAAACCTTTTCTCTTCCAGTCTTAGTGAATGCCCTCTTGTTACCGTAATATCCCTCCTTTTGAACAAATCCCGGGCAAGGTCTCTATACTGTCCCCTAACATATTTGTACACATTTATTATGTCCCCCCTCAACCTTCTCTTTTCCAGGCTGAATAGTCCTAGTTTTGCCAACCTCTCTGGGTATTGCAGTCCCTCCATTCCCCTTATTAATTTTGTTGCCCTCCTTTGTACCTTTTCAAGCTCATTTATATCCTTTCTATATATTGGGGCCCATAACTGAGCACAGTATTCCAAGTGTGGTCTGACCAGTGCTTTGTACAGTGGAAGAACAATGTTCTCATCCTTTGCAGCCATACCTCTTCTGATACATCCCATTACCCTGTTTGCCCTTACAGCAGCGGCCTGTCTTTGGGCACTCCAATTTAGTTTGCTATCAATCAAGATGCCCAAGTCCTTCTCCATCTCTGAATTCCCCAATGATTTCCCATTCAGTGAGTACTGGTGACTTCCATTTTTCCTTCCCATATGTATGACCTTACATTTCTCCTCGTTAAACCTCATTTGCCATTTAATGCTCCACCTACCCAGCTTATCCAAATCCCTCTGTAGGTCTTCACTATCCTCTTTTGTATTAATTGTTTTACATAACTTTGTGTCATCTGCAAATATTGATATTTTACTATTTATCCCGTTGACTATGTCGTTAATAAAAATATTAAATAACATTGGGCCTAGTACAGACCCCTGTGGTACCCCACTAGTGACGCTTACCCAATCTGAGTATATTCCATTTATAACCACCCTCTGCCTTCTATCCTTTAGCCAGTTAGCTACCCACTTGCAAACATTTTCCCCCAGCCCCATCATTCTCATTTTGTATACCAACCTATTATGTGGCACGCTATTGAACGCTTTTGAGAAGTCGAGATACACGACATCCACTGGTTCCCCCTGATCTACTCGAGAGCTAACCTCCTCGTAGAAGTCAATCAGGTTAGTTTGGCAGGAGCGATTCCTCATGAATCCATGTTGGTTCGGGGTTAATAGATTATTAGCATCAAGATGCTCCATGATTGCCTCATTAATAAAGCCTTCAAAAATTTTGCCCACAACGGACGTCAGACTCACCGGCCGATAGTTTCCGGCGTCACTTTTCGCTCCCTTTTTGAATATTGGCACTACATTCGCCTGTCGCCAATCAAGTGGCACAGACCCAGTCTCAACAGAGTCCTTAAATATAAGATATAACGGTCTGTCTATCACATTACTTAGTTCCTTTAGTACCCGTGGGTGTATGCCATCAGGTCCTGGTGATTTGTTTATTTTAATGTTACTGAGGCGTTTCTGTACCCCAGCTTGGGTTAGATTAGTCATACTTAGTGGAGGATTAAGTTTGTCACTTCTCATTTCTCCTGTTAGTTCTCTTTCCTTTGTGAAAGTTGTCGAAAAAAAATGATTTAATAGATTAGCTTTATCCTCATCTTTCTCTATGATTTTGCCTTCCTCACTTTTTATCGGTCCAATATTATCCGATTTAATCCTTTTACTATTTATATACGTAAAGAACAGTTTGGGATTTGATCTACTTTCCCTAGCAATACGTCTCTCTGTTTCCTCCTTCGCTATTTTTATTTGTTTTTTACAGGTTCTCGTTTTTTCCTTGTAACACATTAGTGCCTCCTTACTGTTTTCCTGTTTTAATCTCTTGAATGCCTCTTTTTTGCTATTTAACGCCCCTTTTACGTTCTTGTTCAACCATATTGGTTTCCTCTTATTTCTGGCCCTTTTATTCCCATACGGTATATATCTCTCGCACTGAGTATTCAGAATTCTTTTGAAGGTTTCCCATTTACTATTCGTATTCCATTGATTAAGTACTTTGTCCCAGTCAATAAGTTGAAGGCTTTCTTTCAGCTGATCAAACTTCGCCCTCCTAAAGTTTAATGTTTTTGTTGTTCCCTTATTGATAACCCTACTGAAGGGCATTTTGAAGTCGATAATATTATGGTCGCTATTACCTAGGTGCCCCCCTATCTGTACCTCAGTTATTCTATCAGGCCTATTAGTCAATATTAAGTCCAACACGGCCTTCCCTCTCGTTGGTTCCTGCACTAGTTGGGAGAGATAATTATCCTTAATATTTGTCAAGAACCTTTTTCCTTTCTGAGATCTACAGGTTTCTGTTTCCCAGTCAATATCCGGGTAGTTGAAATCCCCCATTACAATCACTTCATTATGTTTTGCTACTTTGTCTATTTGTCCTAATAGTGGTAGAGGTCGCAGTGGATTAAAAAGGCAATATCAATGCCCCTTGGAAGAGTGGTGGAGGTTCCAATTAAATAAAAAGACAATATCAATGCCCCTTGGAAGGGACGTGGAGGTCACAGTGGAATAAAAAGACAATATTAATGCCCCTTGGAAGAGTGGTGGAGGTCGCAATAAAATAAAAAGACAATATCAATGCCCCTTGGAAGAGTGGTGGAGGTTAGAGTGGAATAAAAAGACAATATCAATGCTCCTTGGAAGAGCTGTGGAGTTCACAGTGGTTTAACCAGAAGGTTTTAAGGCACCGTGGAATAGAAGTGGAGGTCACAGTAGCTAAACAAGACGGTTTTAAAGCTTCTTGGTGATGGAGGTCGCAGTGGATTAAAAAGACAATATCAATGCCCCTTGGAAGAGTGGTGGAGGTTACAGTGGAATAAAAAGACAATATTAATGCCCGTTGGAAGAGTGGTGGAGGTCGCAGTGGATTAAAAAGACAATAACAATGCCCCGTGGAAGGGACGTGGAGGTCACAGTAGCTTAACAAGATGGTTTTAATGCCCCTTGGAAGAGTGGTGGAGGTTGCAGGGGATTAAAAAGACAATATCAATGCCCCTTGGAAGAGTGGTGGAGGTTACAGTGGAATAAAAAGACAATATCAATGCCCGTTGGAAGAGTGGTGGAGGTCGCAGTGGAATAAGCTTACTGGTACATGCTCTGCATAACTTCTCTGCTTGCTGTGTTAGCTGTAATCTAATGCTCTGCTTTGCTGATTCACCTCACTGGTACATGCTCTGCATAACTTCTCTGCTTGCTGTGTCTGCTGTAATCTAATGCTCTGCTTTGCTGATTCACCTCACTTGAACATGCTCTTCCTAACTTCTCTGCTTGCTGTGTCTGCTGTAATCTAATGCTCTGCTTTGCTGATTCACCTCACTGGTACATGCTCTGCATAACTTCTCTGCTTGCTGTGTCTGCTGTAATCTAATGCTCTGCTTTGCTGATTCACCTCACTTGAACATGCTCTTCCTAACTTCTCTGCTTGCTGTGTCTGCTGTAATCTAATGCTCTGCTTTGCTGATTCACCTCACTGGTACATGCTCTGCATAACTTCTCTGCTTTATCTGTCCCACTCCATTCAATACCCACATATTTCTGTCCCTTCCCCACTATAGATCTTATCTGATTTTTAGAGGTGCTAAACTGCACAGATTAGAGTCCTAGCTCTGTGTTTGATCACCCAGCCATCTCCTGGTGGATGACCAGCTGCTAATTTAGCCATATGCAGCTCCCACAATGCCCTTCAACTGATAGTTTAATGTGCCCTATATACTTAGAAGCTCTGTAAGGGGTGCACGCGTCTTCTTGTGCAAAGTGGCTTCGGAGATAAGTGGCAGTTATTTCAGAGGCAGTTAGTCAGGGCAGGAGTCAGGTGACCAACACTTTGACCACTTACTCTCTTTTAACTATGTTTCTGTTAGCTCTCACTTTTTCCTCTATAGTCCTCCACTTTCTAGTAACCCCTCATATCCCTACATTTAGTAAGAAAATCTTCATCTCTCCCTCCATCCTCCCCATTCATCTCACCTCCTCCTCCAAATTATTCCTAAACATTCAATCCTGGAACTCCAAACGCAGACAGCTACCTCATGCTCTCTCTTGCTCCCACCTGCTAACACTTTCTCTGCTCCTCCTCACTGCTGGAGATATCTCTCCAAATCCTGGTCCTCCTCGCCATATCCCCACAGTTACTTCTTCCTCCTATCCACGACTTCCACAAATGATCGCAACCCTTCTAACCTCATACCCTTCCAACCAATCCCAACTCCCTTAGTTGCTCTAACAGGAGCTCTATGGAACGCTCGCTCTGTCTGCAACAAACTTTCCTTCATCCACATCTTTTCATTACAAACTTTCCTTCCTCGCCATCACTGAAACCTGGCTCACCCCCTCTGACACAGCCTCTCCAGCTGCACTTTCATATGGCGGATTCCACCTTTCCCACCCCCCCCGCCCCAACGGCAAACATGGCAGAGGCGTAGGTTTTCTCCTATCAGAACACTGCGCTTTCACCCAAATCCCACTGCCACCCTCTGTTACACTCCCCTCTTTTGAGGTGCACTGTGTGCTCATCTATTCCCCCTCCAACCTCCAACTGGCCGTCGTTTACCGACCCACAGGGCAAGCTACCACCTTCTTAGACCACTTCACCACCTGGCTGCTTCACTTCCTCTCCACTGACATCCCCACTATCATCCCACTCGTCTGTCTCTAAGTTCCTATCTCTCACTTCCTCCTTCGGACTCACTCAATGGTCTTCCACACTCACCCACAAAGATGGCCACACACTGGACCTCATCTTCACCCGCATCTGTTCCCTATCTATCCTCTCTAACTCACCTCTCCCTCTCTCTGATCACAGCCTACTTAAATTCTCTTCTCTCTCCTCCCCGGGGCAACAATCCGCACTCCACAAACTTGCATACCCTCGCAGAAATCTCAAACACCTTGACTTACACTCGCTCTCTGAATCCCTCCTCCCTCTTACAGTAATAAATTCCTTACACGATGCAGACGTTGCTGCTGCTTCATATAACACCACAATAGCTGCAGCTCTAGACTCGATCGCCCCTCTCACACACACCACATCTCGCACATCCAACAGGCAACTGGCACACTAAACTTACTAAAGAACTGCGCCGGGCCTCCAGGGTTGCGGAGCGGAGATGGAAAAGGTCTCACTCCATCGAGCACTTCATTGCATTCAAGCAATCCCTCACTAATTTCAAGTCCGCACTCACTACAGCAAAACAAACCTACTTCTCATCTCTCATATCCTCCCTATCTCACAACCCTAAACAGCTATTTAACACTTTCAACTCTCTCCTTCGTCCCCCAGCACCTCCTCCCTCTTCTCTCATCTCAGCCGATGACTTTGCCTCATTCTTCAAACAGAAGATTGACACCATCAGACAAAACTTTTGCCTAAAGTCCACACAACCCCTCCTCATATCTATTCAACCCTCCTCCTCCAAACCCCACTTCTCCACCATTACAGAAGGTCAAGTCTCCTCTTTACTCTCCAAATCACACCTCACCACCTGCGAACTTGACTCAATCCCATCCCACCTCATCACTAACCTTACCACAGTCTTCATCCCAACCCTAATCCACCTCTTCAATCTGTCACTAACAGCCGGTGTCTTCCCCTCATGTTTCAAACATGCCGCAATCACACCCATCCTCAAAAAGCCCTCCCTTGACCCTTCCTCTCTGACTAGCTACCGCCCCATATCACTTCTCGCCTTTGCCTCAAAACTACTAGAACAACATGTCCACCTTGAACTGTCCTCCCACCTCTCCTCCTGCTCCCTCTTCGACCACCAGCAATCTGGCTTCTGACCGCATCACTCGACTGAAACTGGCCTGACCAAAGTCACCAATGACCTACTAAATGCCAAATCCAAGCGACACTACTCCATCCTCCTCCTTTTGGACCTGTCATCTGGCTTTGACACAGTGGACCATTCCCTCTTACTCCAGATTCTCTCATTTCTTGGCATCACGGACTTGGCTCTATCTTGGATCTCCTCATACTTAACAGACAGGACATTCAGCGCCTCCCACTCACGCACCACCTCCTCATCTCACCCCCTATCTGTCGGTGTCCCAAGGTTCAGTTCTTGGACCTCTGTTCTTCTCCATCTACACCTTTGGCCTGGGACAGCTTATAGAGTCTCACGGTTTTCAGTATCACCTCTATGCTGACGACACACAGATCTACCTCTCTGGACCCGATATCTCCTCCCTACTAACCAAAATGCCACAATGTCTGTCCACCATGTCATCCTACTTCTCTGACAGATTTCTAAAACTCAACATGGATAAAACAGAGTTCATCATCTTTCCACCCTCTCATTCACATCCCCCATCTGACATAGCCATCAACGTCAATGGCAGTTCACTCTCCCCAGTCCCACAAGCTCGCTGCCTTGGAGTAACCCTGGATTCTGATCTCTCCTTCAAGCCACATATCCAAGCCCTTTCCACTTCCTGCCAACTCCAACTCAAAAACATCTCCAGGATCCGTGCATTCCTCAGCAAAGACTCTGCAAAAACACTAGTGCATGCCCTCATCATATCCCGCCTCGACTACTGCAACCTCCTGCTCCTTGGCCTCCCTTACAACACTCTTGCACCTCTCCAATCTATCCTAAACTCTGCTGCTCGACTAATTCACCTGTCCCCCCACTGTTCCCCGGCCTCTCCTCTCTGTCAATCTCTTCACTGGCTCCCCATTGCCCAGAGAATCCAGTTCAAAACTCTAACCATGGCATACAAAGCCATCCACAACCTGTCTCCCCCATACATCTGTGACCTAGTCTCCCGGTACTTACCTGCACGCAACCTCCGATCCTCACAAGATCTCCTTCTCTACTCCCCTCTTATCTCCTCCTCCCACAATCGTATACAAGATTTCTCCCGTGCATCCCCCCTACTCTGGATCTCTCTACCCCAACACATCAGACTCTCGCCGACCGTGGAAACCTTCAAAAGAAACCTGAAGACCCACCTCTTCCGACAAGCCTACAACCTGCAGTAACCACCGCTGCACGACCAACTCTACCCTCACCTAATGTATCCTCACCCATCCCTTCTAGAATGTGAGCCCTCGCGGGCAGGGTCCTCGCTCCTCCTGTACCAGTCGCTGACTTGTTTTGTTAAGATTATGTAAATGCTTTTGTTATGCATATTCCTATCACATGTAAAGCGCCATGGAATAAATAGCGCTATAATAATAAATAATAATAATAATAATAATAAAAAAAGACAATATCAATTCCCATAGGAAAAGTGGTGGAGGTTACAGTGGAATAAAAAGACAATATCAATGCCCCTTTGATGAGCTGTGGAATTCAGATTGGTTTAACCAGACTATTTTAATGTCCCTTGGAAGAGACGTGGAGGTCATAGTAGCTTAATAAGATGTTTTTAATGGGTCTTGGAAGAGTGGTGGAGGTCGCCGTGGATTAAAAAGACAATATCACTGACCCTTAGAAGAGTGGTGGAGGTTACATTGGAATAAAAAGACAATATCAATGCCCCGTGGAATAGACATGGAGGTTACAGCAGCTTAACAAGACAGTTTTAATGTCCCTTGGAAGAGTGGTGGAGGTCGCAGTTGATTAAAAAGACAAAATAAATGCCCCTTAGAAGAGTGGTGGAGGTCGCAGTGAAATAAAAAGACAATATCAATGCCCCTTGGAAGATCTGTGGAGTTCAGATTGGTTTAACCATACGGTTTTAATGCCCCTTGGAAGAGACGTGGAGGTCACAGTAGCTAAACAAGACAATATCCATGCCCCTTGCAAGATCTATGGAGCTCAGAGTGGTTTAAATTAAAGTTTTAATGCACCTTGGAAGAGACGTGGAGGTCACAGGAGCTTAGCAATACGGTTTTAATGCCCCTTGGAAGAGTGGTGGAGGTCGCAGTGGATTAAAAAGACAGTATCAATGCCACTTGGAAGAGTGGTGAAGGTCCCAGTGGAATAAAAAGACAATATCAATGCCCCGTGAAAGAGACGTGGAGGTCAAAGTAGCTTAACAAGACTGTTTTAATGCCCCTTGGAAGAGAGGTGGAAGTTGCAGTGGAATAAAAAGACAATATCAATGCCCCTTGAAAGAGTGCTGGAGGTTACAATGGACTAAAAAGACAATATCCATGCCCCTTACAAGATCTGTGGAGCTCAGAGTGGTTTAAATTGACGGTTTTAATGCGCCGTGGAATTGATGTGGAGGTCAAAGTCGCTTAACAACACTGTTTCAATGGCCCTTGGAAAAGTGGTGGAGGTCGCAGTTTATTAAAAAGACAATATAAATGCCCCTTAGAAGAGTGGTGGAGGTCGCAGTGGAATAAAAAGACAATATCAATGCCCCTTGGAAGAGTAGTGGAGGTAGCAGGGGAATAAAAAAACAATATCAATGCCCCTTGGAAGAGTAGTGGAGGTCGCAGTGGAATAAAAAAACAATATCAAAGCCCCTTGGAAAAGTGGTGGAGGTAACAATGGATTTAAAAGACAATATCAATGCCCCTTGAAAGAGCAGTGGAGTTCAGAGTAGTTAAACCAGACGGTTTTAATGCCCATTGGAAGTGAGGTGGAGGTCACACAAGCTTAAAAAGACGTTTTTAATGTCCCTTGGAAAAGTGGTGGAGGTCGCAGTGGATTAAAAAGACAATATCAATGCCCCTTGGAAGAGTGGTGGAGGTGGTAGTGGAATAAAAAGACAATATCAATGCCCCTTGGAAGAGTGGTGGAGTTTACAGTAGAATAAAAAGACAATATCAATGCCCCGTGAAAGAGACGTGGATGTCACAGCTTAACAAGATGATTTTAATGTCCCTTGGAAGAGAGGTGAAAGTCGCAGTGGAATAAAAAGAAAATATCAATGACCCTTGGAAGAGTGCTGGAGGTTTCAGTGGAATAAAAAACAATATCAAAGCCCCTTGCAAGAGCTGTGGAGTTGAGAGTGGTTTATATTGATGGTTTTAATGCCCCTTGGAAGAGACGTGGAGGTCACAGCAGATTAACAAGACTGTTTTAATGCCCCTTGGATGAGTGGTGGAAGTCGAAGTGGATTAAAAAGACAATGTCAATGCTCCTTGAAGGAGTGGCTGAAGTCTCAGTGGAATAAAAATACAATTTCAATGCACCTTGGAAGAGTGTTGGAGGTTCCTGTGAAATAAAAAGACAATATCAATGCCCTGTGGAAGAGACATGGAGCTCACAGTTGCTTAACAAGACGGTTTTAACGCCCCTTGGAAGAGTGGTGGAGGTCGCAGTGGAATAAAAAGACAATATCAATGCCCCTTGGAAGAGTGGTGGAGGATACAGTGGAATAAAAAGACAATATCTATGTCCCGTGGAATAGACATGGACGTTACAGTAGCTAAACAAGATGTTTTTAATGCACCTTGGGAGAGTGTTGGAAGTCGTAGTGAAATAAAAAGACAATATCAATGCCCCTTGGAAGATCTGTGGAGTTCAGATTGGTTTAACCATACTGTTTTAATGCCCCTTGGAAGAGACATGGAGTTCACAGTAGCTTAACAAGACGGTTTTAATGCCACATGGAAGAGTGTTGGAGGTTGCAGTGGATTAAAAAGACAATATCAATGCCCCGAGGAAGAGTGGTGGAGGTCGCAGTGGAATAAAAAGACAAAATAAATGGCCCATGGAAGAGATGTGGAGGTCACAGTAGCTTAACAAGATGGTTTTAATGCCCTTTGGAAGAGTGGTGGAGGTCGCAGTGGATTAAAAAGACAATATCAATGCCCCTTGGTAGAGTGGTGGAGGTTAAAGTGGAATTTAAAGACAATATCAATGCCACATGGAAGAGATGTGGAGGTCACTGTAGCTTAACAAGACAGTTTACATGACCCTTGGAAGAATGGTGGAGGTCGCAGTGGAATAAAAAGACAATGTCAATGCCCCTTGGAAGAGTGGTGGAGGTTAGAGTGGAATAAAAAGACAATACCAATGCCCCTTGGAAGAGCTGTGGAGTTCAGAGTGGTTTAACCAGATGGTTTTAATGCCCATTGGAAGTGACGTGGATGTCACAGTAGCTTAAAAAGATGTTTTTAATGCCCCTTGGAAAAGAAGTGGAGGTCGCAGTGGATTAATAAGACAATATCAATGCCCCTTGGAAGAGTGGTGGAGGTGGCAGTGGAATGAAAAAACAATATCAATGACCCTTGGAAGAATGATGGAGGTCGCAGTGGATTAAAATGACAATGTCAATGCACCTTGGAAGAGTGTTGGAGGTTAGATTGGAATAAAAAGACAATACCAATGCCACTTGGAAGAGCTGTGGAGTTCCGAGAGGTTTAACCAGATAGTTTTATTGCCCCTTGTAAGAGACGTGGAGGTCACAGTAGATTATGAAGATGGTTTTAATGCCCCTTGGAAGAGTGGTGCAGGTCGCAGTGGAAAAAAAAGACAATATCAATGCCCCTTGAAAGAGTGGTGGAGGTTGCAGTGAAATAAAAAGACAATATCAATGCCTCTTGAAAGAGCTATGGAGTTCAGAGTGGTTTAACCAGATGGTTTTAATGCCCCTTGAAAGAGTGGTGGAGGTAGCAGTGCATTAAAAAGACAATATCAATACCCCTTGGAAGAATGGTGGAGGTTACAGTGGAATAAAAAGACAATATCAATGCCCCTTGGAAGAGCTGTGGAGTTCAGAGTCGTTTAACCAGACGGTTTTAATGCCACTTGGAAGAGATGTGGAGGTCACAGTAGCTTAACAAGACTGTTTTAATGCCTATTGGAAGAGTGGTGGAAGTTGCAGTGGATTAAAAAGACAATATCAATGCCCCTTAGAAGAGAGGTGGAAGTCGCAGTGGAATAAAAAGACAATATAAATACCCCTTGAAAGAGTGGTGGAGGATACAGTGGAATAAAAAGACAATATCTATGTCCCGTGGAATAGACATGGACGTTACAGTAGCTAAACAAGATGTTTTTAATGCACCTTGGGAGAGTGGTGGAAGTCGTAGTGGAATAAAAAGACAATATCAATGCCCCTTGAAAGAGTGCTGTAGGTCACAGTGGAGTAAAAAGACAATATCAATGCCTCTTGCAATAGCTGTGGAGTTCAGAGTGGTTTAAATTGACGGTTTTAATGCACCTTGGAAGAGACGTGGAGGTCACAGTAGCTAACAATACGGTTTTAATGCCCCTTGGAAGAGTGGTGGAGGTCGCAGTGGATTAAAAAGACAATATCAATGCCACTTGGAAGAGTGGTGAAGGTCCCAGTGGAATAAAAAGACAATATAAATACCCCTTGGAAGAGTGGTGGAGCTAAAAGTGGAATAAAAAGACAATATCAATGCCCCGCGAAAGAGACGTGTAGGTCACAGTAGCTTAACAAGACGGTTTTAATGCCACTTGGAAGAGAGGTGGAAGTTGCTGTGGAATAAAAGACAATATCAATGCCCCTTGGAAGAGTGCTGGAGGTTACATTGGAATAAAAAGACAATATCAATGCCCCTTGCAAGAGCTGTGGAGTTCAGAGTGTTTTAAATTGACGGTTTTAGTGCCCTCTGGAAGGGACGTGGAGGTGACAGAAGCTTAACAAGACGGTTTTAATGCCCCTTGGAAGAGTGGTGGAGGTTGCAGTGGATTAAAAAGACAATATGAATGCCCCTTGGAAGAGTGGTGGAGGTCGCAGTGGAATAAAAAGACAATATCAATGCCCATTGAAAGAGTTGTGGAGGTTACAGTGGAATAAAAAGACAATATCAATGACCCTTGGAAGAGTGATGGAGGTTACAGTGGAATAAAAAGACAATATCAATGCCCCTTGGAACACTGGTGGAGGTTACAGTTAAATAAAAAGACAATATCAATACCCCGTAGAAGAGATGTGGAGGTCACAATAGCTTAACAAGACGGTTTTAATGGCCCTTGGTAGAGTGGTGGAGGTAGCAGTGGATTAAAAAGACAATATCAGTGAGCCTTGAAAGAGTGGTGGAGGTCGCAGTGGAATAAAAAGACATTATCAATGCCCCTTGGAAGAGTGGTGGAGGTCGCATTGGAATAAAAAGACAATATCAATGCCCCTTGGACGAGTGGTGGAGGTTACAGTGGAATAAAAAGACAATTTCAATGCCCCGTGGAAGAGACGTGGAGGTCACAGTAGCTTAACAAGATGGTTTTAATGCCTCTTGGAGGACTGGTGGAGGTCGCAGTGGAATAAAAAAACAATATCAATGCCCCTTGGAAGAGTGGTGGAGGATACAGTGGAATAAAAAGACATTAATAATGCCCCTTGGAAGAGCTGTGGAGTTCAAAGTGGCATAACCAGACAGTTTTAACGGTCCTTGGAAGAGACGTGGAGGTCACAGTAACTTAACAAGACGGTTTTTATGCCCCTTGGAAGAGTGGTGGGGGTCACAGTGGAATAAAAAAACAGTATCACTGCCCCTTGGAAGATTGGTGGAGGTTACAGTGGAATAAAAAGACAATATCAATGCCCCGTGGAAGAGATGTGGAGGTCACTGTATCTTAACAATATGGTTTTAATGCCCCTTGGAAGAGTGGTGGAGTTCGCAGTGGAATGAAAAGACAATGTCAATGCCCCTTGGAAGAGTGGTGGAGGTTTGAGTGGAATAAACTGACAATACAAATGCCCCTTGGAAGAGCAGTGGAGTTCAGAGTGGTTTAATCAGATGGTTTTAATGCCCCATGGAAGAGAAGTCGACGTCACAGTAGCATAACAAGACCGTTTTAATGCCCCTTGGAAGAGTGGTGGAGTTCGAAGTGGATTAAAAAGACAATATCAATGCACTTTGGAAGAGTGGTGGAGGTCGCAGTGGAAAACAGAGACAATATCAATGCCCCTTGGAAGAGTGGTGGAGGTTACAGTCGAATAAAAAGACAATATCAATGCCTCTTGGAAGAGCTGTGGAGTACAGAGTGGTTAAACCAGACGGTTTAATGCCCCGTGGAAGAGACGTGGAGGTCACAGTAGCTTAACAAGACTGTTTTAATGCCCCTTAGAAGAGTGGTGGAGGTCGCACTGGAATAAAAAGAGAATACCAATTCCCCTTGGAAGAGATGTGGAGGTCGCAGTGGAATAAAAAGACAATATCATTGCCTCGTGGAAGAGACTTGGAGGTCACCGTAGCTTAACAAGATGGTTTTAATGGCCCTTGGAAGAGAGGTGGAGATCGCAGTAGAATAAAAAGACAATATCAATGCCCCTTGGAAGAGTGGTGGAGGTTACAGTGGAATAAAAAGACAATATCAATGACCCTTGGAAGAGTGGTGGAGGTAGCAGTGGAATAAAAAGACAATATTAATGCCCCTTGGAAGAGTGATGGAGGTTACAGTGGAATAAAAAGACAATATCAATGTCCCTTGGAAGAGTGGTGGAGGTTACAGTGGAATAAAAAGACAATATCAATGGCTCTTGCAAGAGCTGTGGAGTTCAGAGTGGTTTAAATTGACGGTTTTAATGCCCCTTGGAAGAGTGGTGGAGGTTACAGTCGAATAAAAAGACAATGTCAATGCCTCTTGGAAGAGCTGTGGAGTTCAGAGTTGTTTAACCAGACGGTTTTAATACCCCTTGGAAGAGACGTGGAGGTCACAGTAGCTTATCAAAACTGTTTTAATGACCCTTGGAAGAGTGGTGGAGGTCGCAGTGGATTAAAAAGACAATAACAATGCCCCTTAGAAGAGTGGTGGAGGTCGCAGTGGAATAAAAAGACAATATCAATACCACTTGGAAGAGACGTGGAGGTCGCAGTGGAATAAAAAGACAATATCAATGCCTCGTGGAAAAGACTTGGAGGTCACAGTAGCTTAACAAGATGGTTTTAATGCCTCTTGGAAGAGAGGTGGAGGTTGCAGTGGAATAAAAAGACAATATCAATGCCCCTTGGAAGAGTGGTGGAGGTTACAGTGGAATGAAAAGACAATATTAATGCCTCTTGGAAGAGTGGTGGAGGTCGCAGTAAAATAAAAAGACAATATCAATGCCCCTTGGAAGAGTGGTGGAGGTTACAAGGGAATAAAAAGACAATATCAATGCCCCTTGGAAGAGTTGTGGAGTTCACAGTGGTTTAACCAGAAGGTTTTAAGGCACCGTGGAATAGACGTGGAGGTCACAGAAGCTAAACAAGACGGTTTTAATGCTTCTTGGAAGAGAGATGGAGGTCGCAGTGGATTAAAAAGACAAAATCTATGCCTCTTGGAGGAGTGGTGGAGGTTACAGTGGAATAAAAAGACAATATCAATGCCTCTTGCAAGAGCTGTGGACTTCAGAGTGGTTTAAATTGACGGTTTTAATGCCCCTTGGAAGAGATGTGGAGGTCACAGTAGCTTAACAAGACGGTTTTAATGCCCCTTGGAAGAGTGGTGGAGGTCGCAGTGGATTAAAAATACATTATCAATGCCCCTTGGAAGAGTGGTGGATGTCGCAGTGGAATAAAAAGAAAATATCAAAGCCCCTTAGAAGAGTGGTGGAGGTTACAGTGGAAAAAAAAGACAATAGCAATCTTCCTTGGAAGAGGGGTGAAGGTCGCAGTGGAATAAAAAGACAATATCAATGTCCCTTGGAAGAGGGGTGAAGGTCGCAGTGGATTAAATAGACAATATCAATGCCCCTTGGAAGAGTGGTGGAGGTCGCAGTGGAATAAAAAGACAATATCAATGCCCGGTGGAAGGGACGTGGAGGTAACAGTAGCTTAACAAGACAGTTTTAATGCCCCTTGGAAGAGTGGTGGAGGTCGCAGTGGATTAAAAAGACTATCAAATCCCCTTGGAAGAGTGGTGGAGGTCGCAGTGGAAAAAAAAGACAATATCAATGCCCCTTGGAAGAGCGGTGGAGATTACAGTTGAATAAAAAGACAACATCAATGCCTCCTGGAAGAGCTGTGGAGGTCAGAGTGGTTTAACCATGCTGTTTTAATGCCCCTTGGAAGAGACGTGGAGGTCAAAGAAGCTTATCAAGACTGTTTTAAAGCACCTTGGAGTAGTGGTAGAGGTTGCAGTGGATTAAAAAGACAATTTCAATGCCCCTTGGAAGAGTGGTGGAGGTTACAGTGGAATAAATAGACAATATCAATGCCCCTTGGAAGAGTGGTGGAGGTTACAGTGGAATAAAAAGACAATATCAATGCCCCTTGGAAGAGTGGTGGAGGTTACAGTGGAATAAAAAGACAATATCAATGTCCCTTGGAAGAATGGTGGAGGTTACAGTGGAATAAAAAGACAATATCAATGCCCCTTGGAAGAGTGGTGGAGGTTCCAATTAAATAAAAAGACAATATCAATGCCCCTTGGAAGAGACGTGGAGGTCACAGTGGAATAAAAAGACAATATTAATGCCCCATGGAAGAGAGGTGGAGGTCGCAGTAAAATAAAAAGAAAATATCAATGCCCCTTGGAAGAGTGTTGGAGGTTAGAGTGGAACAAAAAGACAATATCAATGCCGCTTGGAAGAGCTGTGGAGTTCACAGTGATTTAACCAGAAAGTTTTAATGCACCGTGGAATAGAGGTGGAGGTCACAGTAGCTTAACAAGACAGATTCAATGCTTCTTGGAAAAGTGATGGAGGTCGCAGTGGATTAAAAAGACAATATCAATGCCCCTTGGAAGAGTGGTGGAGGTTACAGTGGAATAAAAAGATAATATCAATGCCCTGTGAAAGAAACTTGGAGGTCACAGTAGCTTAACAAGACGGTTTTAATGCCCCTTGCAAGAGTGGTGGATGTCGAAGATGAATAAAAAGAAAATATCAATGCACTTGGAAGAGTGCAGAAGGTTACAATGGAATAAAAAGACATTGTCAATGCCCTTTGGAAGAGCTGTGGAGCTCAGAGCCGTTTAACCAGACGGTCTTAATGCCCCTTGGAAGAGACTTGGAGGTCACAGTAGCTTAACAAGATGGTTCTAATGCCCCTTGGAAGAGAGGTGGAGGTCACAGTGAAATAAAAAGACAATATCAATGACTTTTGGAAGAGCTGTGGAGTACAGAGTGGTTTAACCAAACGGTTTTAGTGCCCCTTGGAAGAGACGTGGAGGTCACAGTTGCTTAACAAGACGGTTTTAATGCCCCTTGGAAGAGTGGTGGAGGTCGCAGTGGATTAAAAAGACAATATCAATGAACCTTGGAAGAGTGGTGGAGGTCGCAGTGGAATAAAAAGACAATATCAATGCCCCTTGGAAGAGTGGTGGAGGTAAAAGTGGAATAAAAAGACAATAATAATGTCCATTGGAAGAACTGTGGAGTTCAGAGTGGTATAACCAGACGGTTTTAACGCTCCTTGGAAGAGACGTGGAGGTCACAATAACTTAACAAGTTGGTTTTAATGCCCCTTGGAAGAGTGGTGGAGGTCGCAGTGGAATAAAAAAACAATATCAATGCCCCTTGGAAGATTGGTGGAGGTTACAGTGGAATAAAAAGACAATATCAATGCCCCATGGAAGAGATGTGGAGGTCACTGTAGCTTAACAATATGGTTTTAATGCCCCTTGGAAGAGTGGTGGAGGTCGCAGTGGAATAAAAAGACAAAATCAATGCCCCTTGGAAGAGTGGTGGAGGTTACAGTGGAATAAAAAGACAATATCAATGCCCCTCGGAAGAGCTGTGGTGTTCAGAGTGGTTTAACCAGACGGTTTTAATGCCCCTTGGAAGAGTGGTGGAGGTCGCAGTGGAATAAAAATACAATATCAATGCCCCTTTGAAGAGAGGTGGAAGTCGCAGTGGAATAAAAAGACAATGTCAATGCCACTTGGAAGAGTGGTGGAGGTTACAGTGGAATAAAAAGACAGTATCAATGACCCATGGAAGAGTTGTGGAGGTCACTGTAGCTTAAAAAGATGGTCTTAATGCCCGTGGGAAGAGTGGTGGAGGTCGCAGCGGAATAAATAGACAATGTCAATACCCCTTGGAAGAGTGGTGGAGGTTAGAGTGGAATAAAAAGACAATACCAGTGCTCCTTGGAAGAGCTGTGAAGTTCAGAGTGGTTTAAATTGACGATTTTAATGCCCCTTGGAAGAGACGTGGAGGTCACAGTGGATTAAAAAGACAGTATCAATGCCCCTTGGAAGAGCTGTGGAGTTCAGAGTGGTTTAACCAGACGGTTTTAATGCCCCTTGGAAGAGATGTGGAGGTCACATTATCTTAACAAGACTGTTTTAATGCCTCTTGGAAGAGTGGTGGAGGTTGCAGTAAATTAAAAAGACAATATCAAGGCCCCTTAGAAAAGAGGTGGTAAGCGCAGTGGAATAAAAAGACAATATCAATACCCCTTGGAAGAGTGGTGGAGGATACAGTGAAATAAAAAGACAATATCAATGCCCCGTGGAATAGACATGGACGTTACAGTAGCTAAACAAGATGTTTTTAATGCACCTTGGGAGAGTGGTGGAAGTCGTAGTGGAATAAAAAGACAATATCAATGCCCCTTGAAAGAGTGCTGTTGGTTACAGTGGAGTAAAAAGACAATATCAATGCCTCTTGCAAGAGCTGTGGAGTTCAGAGTCGTTTAAATTGACGGTTTTAATGCACCTTGGAAGAGACGTGGAGGTCACAGTAGCTTAACAATACTGTTTTAATGCAGCTTGGAAGAGTGGTGGAGGTTGCAGTGGATTAAAAAGACAATATCAATGCCACTTGGAAGAGTGGTGAAGGTCCCAGTGGAACAAAAAGACAATATCAATGCCCCTTGGAAGAGTGGTGGAGGTTACAGTAGAATAAAAAGACAATATCAATGCCCCGTGAAAGAGACGTGGATGTCACAGTAGCTTAACAAGACGGTTTTAATGCCCCTTGGAAGAGAGCTGGAAGTTGCAGTTGAATAAAAAGACAATATCAATGCCCCTTGGAAGAGTGCTGGAGGTTATATTGGAATAAAAAGACAATATCATTGCCCCTTGCAAGAGCTGTGAAGTTCAGAGTGGTTGAAATTGACGGTTTTAATGCCCCTTGGAAGGGACGTGGAGGTGACAGTAGCTTAACAAGACGGTTTTAATGCCCCTTTGGAGAGTGGTGGAGGTCGCAGTGGATTAAAAAGACAATATGAATGCCCCTTGGAAGAGTGGTGGAGGTCGCAGTAGAATAAAAAGATAATATCAATGCCCCTTGGAAGAATGGTGGAGGTTACAGTTGAATAAAAAGACAATATCAATGCCCCTTGGAAGAGTGGTGGAGGTTACAGTTAAATAAAAAGACCATATCAATGACCCGTGGAAGAGATGTGGAGGTCACAATAGCTTAACAAGACGGTTTTAATGCACCTTGGAAGAGTGGTGGCGGTCGCAGTGGATTAAAAAGACAAAATCAATGCCCCTTGGAAGAGTGGTGGAGGTTACAGTGGAATAAAAAGACAATATCAATGCCTCTTGCAAGAGCTGTGGAGTTCAGAGTGGTTTAAATTGACGGTTTTAATGCCACTTGGAAGAGACGTGGAGGACACAGTAGCTTAACAAGACGGTTTTAATGCCCCTTGGAAGAGGGGTGGAGCTTAGAGTCGAATAAAAAGACAATATCAATGCCTCTTGGAAGAGCTGTGGAGTTCAGAGTGGTTTAACCAGACGGTTTTAATGCGCCTTGGAAGAGACGTGGAGGTCACAGTAGCTTATCAAAACTGTTTTAATGTCCCTTGGAAGAGTGGTGGAGGTCACAGTGGATTAAAAAGACAAACTCAATGCCCCTTAGAAGAGTGGTGGAGATCGCAGTGGAATAAAAAGACGATATCAATTCCACTTGGAAGAGATATGGAGGTCGCAGTGGAATAAAAAGACATTATCAATGACCCTTGGAAGAGTGGTGGAGGTCGCAGTGGAATAAAAAGACAATATTAATGCCCCTTGGAAAAGTGGCGGAGGTCTCAGTAAAATAAAAAGACAATATCAATGCCCCTTGGAAGAGTGGTGGAGGTTACAGTGGAATAAAAAGACAATATCAATGCCCCTTGGAAGAGCTGTGGAGTTCACAGTGGTTTAACCAGAAGGTTTTAAGGCACAGTGGAATAGACGTGGAGGTCACAGTAGCTAAACAAGACTGTTTTAATGCTTCTTCGAAGAGAGATGGAGGTCGCAGTGGATTAAAAAGACAAAATCAATGCCCCTTGGAAGAGTGGTGGAGGTTACAGTGGAATAAAAAGACAATCTCTTGCCTCTTGCAAGAGCTGTGGAGTTCAGAGTGGTTTAAATTGACGGTTTTAATGCCCCTTGGAAGAGACGTGTAGGTCACAGTAGCTTAACAAGACGGTTTTAGTGCCCCATGGAAGAGTGGTGGAGGTCGCAGTGGATTAAAAAAACATTATCGATGCCCCTTGGAAGAGTGGTGGAGGTCGCAGTGGAATAAAAAGAAAATATCAATGCCCCTTAGAAGAGTGGTGGAGGTTACAATGGAAAAAAAAGACAATATCAATGTTCCTTGGAAGAAGAGTGAAGGTCGCAGTAGAATAAAAAGACAATATCAATGTCCCTTGGAAGAGTGGTGGAGGTCGCAGTGGATTAAAAAGACAATATTAATGCCCCTTGGAAGAGTGGTGGAGGTCGCAGTAGAATAAAAAGACAATATCAATGCCCCGTGGAAGGGACGTGGAGGTCAAAGTAGCTTCACAAGACGGTTTTAATGCCCCTTGGAAGAGAGGTGGAGGTCGCAGTTGATTAATAAGACAATATCAATACCCCTTGGAAGAGTGGTGGAGGTCGCAGTGGAATAAAAAGACAATATCAATGCCGCTTGGAAGAGTGGTGGATGTTACAGTCGAATAAAAAGACAATATCAATGCCTCTTGTAAGAGCTGTGGAGTTCAGGGTGTTTAAACAGACGGTTTTAATGCCCCTTGGAAGAAACGAGGAGGTCACAGTAGCTTAACAAGACTGTTTTAATGGCCCTTGGAAGAGTGGTGGAGATCGTTGTGGATTTAAAAGACAATATCAATGCCCCTTAGAAGAGTGGTGGAGGTCGCAGTGGAATAAAAAGACAATATCAATGCCCCTTGGAAGATTGGTGGAGGTTACAGTGGATTAAAACGACAAAATCAATGCCCCTTGGAAGAGTGGTGGAGGTCACAGTGGAATAAAAAGACAATATCAATGCCTCTTGCAAGAGCTGTGGAGTTCAGAGTGGTTTAAATTGCCGGTTTTAATGCCCCTTGGAAGAGACGTGGAGAAGATAGTAGCTTAACAAGATGGTTTTAATGCCCCTTGAAAGAGGGGTGGAGGTTACAGTCGAATAAAAAGACAATATCAATGCCTCTTGGAAAAGCTGTGGAGTTCAAAGTGATTTACCCAGACGGTTTTAATGCCCCTTGGAAGAGACGTGGAGGTCATAGTAGCTTATCAAAACTGTTTTAATGCCCCTTGGAAGAGTGGTGGAGGTCACAGTGGATTAAAAAGACAATATCAATGCCCCTTAGAAGAGTGGTGGAGGTCGCAGTGGAATAAAAAGACAATATCAATGCCTCATGGAAGAGACTTGGAGGTCACAGTAGCTTAACAAGATGGTTTTAATGCCCCTTGGAAGAGAGGTGGAGGTCACAGTGGAATAAAAAGACAATATCAATGACCCTTGGAAGAGTGGTGGAGGTCGCCGTGGAATAAAAAGACAATATTAATGCCCCTTGGAAAAGTGGTGGAGGTCGCAGTAAAATAAAAAGGCAATATCAATGCCCCTTGGAAGAGTGGTGGAGGTTACAGTGGAATAAAAAGAAAATATCAATACCCCTTGGAAGAGCTGTGTAGTTCACAGTGGTTTAACCAGAAGGTTTTAAGGCACAGTGGAATAGACGTGGAGGTCACAGTAGCTAAACAAGACGGTTTTAATGCTTCTTCGAAGAGAGATGGAGGTCGCAGTGGATTAAAAAGACAAAACCAATGCCCCTTGGAAGAGTGGTGGAGGTTGCAGTGGAATAAAAAGACAATCTCAATGCCTCTTACAAGAGCTGTGGAGTTCAGAGTGGTTCAAATTGACGGTTTTAATGCCCCTTGGAAGAGACGTGGAGGTCACAGTAGCTTAAAAGACGGTTTTAATGCCCCTTGGAAGAGTGGTGGAGGTCGCAGTGGATTAAAAAAACATTATCGATGCCCCTTGGAAGAGTGGTGGAGGTCGCAGTGGAAAAAAAAGAAAATATCAATGCCCCTTAGAAGAGTGGTGGAGGTTACAGTGGAAAAAAAAGACAATATCAATGTTCCTTGGAAGAAGAGTGAAGGTCGCAGTGGAATAAAAATACTTTATCAATGTCCCTTGGAAGAGTGGTGGAGGTCGCAGTGGAATAAAAAGACAATATCAATGCCCCGTGGAAAAGACATGGACGTTACAGTAGCTAAACAAGGTGTTTTTAATGCACCTTGGAAGAGTGGTGGAAGTCGTAGTGGAATAAAAAGACAATATCAATGCCCCTTGAAAGAGTGCTGTAGGTTACAGTGGAGTAAAAAGACAATATCAATGCCTCTTGCAAGAGCTGTGGAGTTCAGAGTGGTTTAAATTGACGGTTTTAATGCCCCTTGGAAGAGTGGTGGAGGTCGCAGTGGATTAAAAAGACAATATCAATGCCCCTTGGAAGAGTGGTGGAGGTTACAGAGGAATAAAAAGACAATATCAATGCCCCGTGAAAGAGACGTGGATGTCACAGTAGCTTAACAAGACGGTTTTAATGCCCCTTGGAAGAGAGGTGGAAGTTGCAGTGGAATAAAAAGACAATATCAATGCCCCTTGGAAGAGTGCTGGAGGTTATATTGGAATAAAAAGACAATATCAATGCCCCTTGCAAGAGCTGTGAAGTTCAAAGTGGTTTAAATTGACGGTTTTAATGCCCCTTGGATGGGACGTGGAGGTGACAGTAGCTTAACAAGAAGGTTTTAATGCCCCTTGGAAGAGTGGTGGAGGTCGCAGTGGATTAAAAAGATAATATGAATGCTCCTTGGAAGAGTGGTGGAGGTCGCAGTGGAATAAAAAGACAATATCAATGCCCCTTGGAAGAATGGTGGAGGTTAAAGTTGAATAAAAAGACAATATCAATGCCCCTTGGCACAGTGATGGAGGTTACAGTGGAATAAAAAGACAATATCAATGCCCCTTGGAACAGTGGTGGAGGAAACAGTTAAATAAAAAGACAATATCAATGCCCCGTGGAAGAGATGTGGAGGTCACAACAGCTTAACCAGATGGTTTTAATGCCGCTTGGAAGAGACGTGGAGGTCACAGTAGCTTATCAAAACTGTTTTAATGCCCCTTGGAAGAGTGGTGGTGGTCACAGTGGATTAAAAAGACAATATCAATGCCCCTTAGAAGAGTGGTGGAGGTCGCAGTGGAATAAAAAGACAATATCAATTCCACTTGGAAGAGATATGGAGGTCGCAGTGGAATAAAAAGACAATATCAATGCCTTGTGGAAGAGACTTGGAGGTCACAGTAGCTTAACAAGATGGTTTAAATGCCCCTTGGAAGAGAGGTTGAGGTCACAGTGGAATAAAGAGACAATATTAATGCCCCTTGGAAAAGTGGTGGAGGTCGCAGTAAAATAAAAAGACAATATCAATGCCCCTTGGAAGAGTGGTGGAGATTACAGTGGAATAAAAAGACAATATCAATGCCCCTTGGAAGAGTGATGGAGGTCGCAGTGGAATAAAAATACAATATTAATGCCCCTTGGAAAAGTGGTGGAGGTCGCAGAAAAATAAAAAGACAATATCAATGCCCCTTGGAAAAGACGTGGAGGTTACAGTGGAATAAAAATACAATATCAATGCCCCTTGGAAGAGCTGTGGAGTTCACAGTGGTTTAACCAGAAGGTTTTAAGGCACCGTGGAATAGACGTGTAGCTAAACAAGATGGTTTTAATGCTTCTTGGAAGAGAGATGGAGGTCGCAGTGGATTAAAAAGACAAAATCAATGCCCCTTGGAAGAGTGGTGGAGGTTACAGTGGAATAAAAAGACAATATCAATGCCTCTTGCAAGAGCTGTGGAGTTCAGAGTGGTTTAAATTGACGGTTTTAATGCCCCTTGGAAGAGACGTGGAGGTCACAGTAGCTTAACAAGACGGTTTTAATGCCCCTTGGAAGAGTGGTGGAGGTCGCAGTGGATTAAAAAGACATTATCGATGCCCTTTGGAAGAGTGGTGGAGGTCGCAGTGGAATAAAAAGAAAATATCAATGCCCCTTAGAAGAGTGGTGGAGGTTACAGTGGAAAAAAAAGACAATATCAATGTTCCTTGGAAGAAGAGTGAAGGTCGCAGTGGAATAAAAATACAATATCAATGTCCCTTGGAAGAGTGGTGGAGGTCGCAGTGGATTAAAAAGACAATATCGATGCCCCTTGGAAGAGTGGTGGAGGTCGCAGTGGAATAAAAAGACAATTTCAATTCCCCGCGGAAGGGACGTGGAGGTCACAGTAGCTTAACAAGACAGTTTTAATGCCCCTTGGAAGAGTGGTGGAGGTCGCAGTGGAAAAAAAAGACAATATCAATGCCCCTTGGAAGAGTGGTGGAGGCTACAGTTGAATAAAAAGACAATATCAATGCCTCTTGGAAGAGCTGTGGAGTTCAGAGTGGTTTAACCATGGGGTTTTAATGCCCCTTGGAAGAGACGTGGAGGTCACAGAAGCTTATCAAGACTGTTTTAAAGCCCCTTGGAGGAGTGGTAGAGGTCGCAGTGGATTAAAAAGACAACATCAATGCCCCTTGGAAGAGTGGTGGAGGTTACAGTGAAATAAAAAGACAATATGAATGCCCCTTGGAAGAGTGGTGGAGGTTACAGTGGAATGAAAAGACAATATCAATGTGTAGCATCGGCGTCTCTGCCCCGTACTAGGCAGAGACGCCGTCCCTCTCACCTCCCCGCTCCTGGCGCGGCGTCCTCCAGCGCTTCTCTCCCCGCTGCTTCCGGCACGCGCTCCTTCCCCGGCAGTGTGCTTAGGGCGCGCGCGCGCGCTCCCCCTCTCTTAAAGGGACCGCGCGCGCCGTCCTAAGGAGTCCCCGGCCAATTGCCGGAGGACCTCCCATATTTAAGTCACCTCCTCCAAAATGGAGATGCCCGAGCAATGTTGTTGCAAAGCCTTCACTCTGCTTCAGCCCTCAGGTCCCGTTACCAGTTACCAGCCAGTCACCTGCCAGATTCCTGCTTGTTACCTGCCAGTCAGCTGCCGGATTCCTGCCTGTTACCTGCCAGTTACCTGCCTGATTCCTGCTTGATACCTGCCTGATATCCGTTTACCTGCTTGCAAGCCTGCGGTCCGACGGTCTGCTTTCCTACACCTGTCAGTCTGTCTATGGACCAGCCTGCTCGCTCACCTGGGAGCGCTCATCTGCTACCTGCCTGCTAGCCTACTTGGAGGCTCCGCCGTCACTTGCCGTGACCACCTGCCTGTCCAGAGACTCTCGCCTGCTCACCTGGGAGCGCTCATCTGCTACCTGTCTGCTAGCCTACCTGGAGGCTCTGCCGTCACTTGCCGTGACCACCTGCCTGTCCAGAGACTCTTGCCTGCTCACCTGGGAGCGCTCACCTGCTACCTGTCTGCTAGCCTACCTGGAGGCTCTGCCGTCACTTGCCGTGACCACCTTCCCGTCCAGAGACTCTCGCCCGCTCACCTGGGAGCGTTCACAAGCCACCTGCCTGCTGTCCTTCTACCCAGAGACTGTCCCTGTCACTTGCCGTGAGTACCCGTCCTTTTACCCAGAGACTGTCCCTGTCACTTGCCGTGACTACCTGCCCCTCTACCCAGAGACTGTCCCTGTCACTTGCCGTGACTACCTGCCCGTCTTCCCTGGGAGCCACCCGCTTCCTTACATGGACTGCCCCCTTGTATAGTATAAGCACAGGGGCCGGGAAGGAGCGCGCGCTGAGAGCAGAGTGGGAGGAGGACGCCGGGAAGGAGCGCGCGCTGACAGCAGAGCGGGGGGAGGACGCCGGGCACGGAGCAGAGCGGTGAGGGGAGCAGCGTCCCTGCCTAGCAGAGGGCAGGGACGCCAGCACTACACTGGCCCTATGCGGACGTCTTCGGTAAGAAGGAAGCAGAGACGTTGCCACCCCATAGGCCATATGACTGCCCGATCGACCTGGTACCTGGCACCACTCCTCCCCGTGGGCGTATCTACCCGTTGTCTGCAGCCGAGACCCGGGCCATGTCTGAGTACATTGAAGAGAATCTGGCTAGGGGATTTATCCGAAAATCTACCTCCCCGGCTGAAGCCGGATTCTTCTTTGTCAAAAAGAAAAACGGCTCGCTACGCCCCTGTATTGACTATAGAGGACTCAATCAGATCACGGTTAAAAATAAATACCCCCTTCCGCTCATCTCTGAGTTATTTGATCGTCTTAAAGGCGCCAGGATCTTCTCCAAGCTGGATCTACGTGGAGCTTATAACCTGGTCCGTATCCGTCAGGGAGACGAGTGGAAAACAGCATTTAATACCCGGGACGGACACTATGAGTACCGTGTGATGCCCTTCGGTCTCTGCAATGCTCCCGCCGTCTTCCAAGAACTGGTCAACGACATCTTCCGTGACCTTCTTTACTCCTGCGTGGTGGTATACCTGGACGACATCTTGGTCTTCTCTCCGGATCTTCCCACACACCGGAGGGATGTTCGTCAGGTCCTGCTTAGGCTCAGGCAGAACCATCTTTATGCTAAATACGAGAAGTGCCTTTTTGAGCAGACCTCTCTTCCTTTCTTGGGCTATGTTATCTCCCAGACAGGCTTGCGAATGGATCCCGAGAAGCTCTCTGCTGTCCTAAAGTGGCCCCGTCCGGAGGGCTTGAAGGCGATACAGCGATTCCTGGGCTTCGCTAATTACTATCATCTCTTCATTCCTCACTTCTCGTCACGGACTGCGCCCATATCTGCGCTCACCCGTAAGGGAGCAAATCCCAAGGTATGGTCATCCGAAGCTGAGGAGGCCTTCCTTTCCCTGAAACAAGCCTTCTCCTCTGCCCCTGTGCTGCACCGTCCGGACTGCAACAAACAGTTCTACCTGGAGGTCGATGCCTCCTCCTCTGGAGCCGGAGCGGTGCTCACCCAGAAGTCTTCCTCCGGGAGAATGGTAACCTGCGGCTTTTTCTCTAAAATCTTCTCCTCCTCTGAGCGCAATTACTCCATAGGAGACCGAGAAATGCTTGCCGTTAAATTGGCACTGGAGGAGTGGCGTTACCTGCTTGAAGGGGCTCTATACCCGGTGATCATCTATACGGATCACAAGAACCTGGCATATCTCCAAAATGCCCAGAGACTTAATCCACGTCAAGCCCGGTGGTCTTTGTTCTTTGCCCGCTTCGATTTCATCCTTCATTTCCGCCCGGCGGACAAAAATGTCAAAGGTGATGCCTTGTCCCGATCCTTCCTGTCCTCCGACCAAGAGGAGGAGCCTATGCACATTATCGACCCCCCCAAGTGATGAATGTGGCACCCTTGGATTTGACTCGTCTTGCACCCGGCAAGACGTTCGTGGCGCCTCCAGACCGTGAGAGGGTTCTTCGCTGGGGTCATTTTTCTAAACTAGCTGGCCATGCCGGCCAAAAGAAGACCTTCCTACTCATTTCCCGGCATTACTGGTGGTCTACCCTGCGTAAGGATGTGGTAGACTTCGTCTCTGCCTGTTCATCTTGTGGCCGCAACAAAATTCCCAGACACTTACCAGCTGGTCATCTCCTGCCGCTTCCCATACCTGTTGCCCCGTGGCAACACATCGCTATGGACTTCATTACCGTTCTTCCTGTCTCTGCCGGGTGTACTGTCATTTGGGTGGTTGCGGACCGCTTCTCTAAAATGGCCCACTTCATTCCCCTGCCTGGTCTTCCGTCTGCACCTGAGCTGGCTAAGGACTTTATTTGCCATATCTTCCGTCTCCATGGCCTACCCCTCCACATCGTGTCGGATCGAGGGGTTCAGTTTACCTCACGCTTCTGGAGAGCCACATGTAAACTGCTGGACGTCACCCTGGACTTCTCCTCCGCTTACCACCCTCAGTCCAATGGTCAAGTGGAGCGGATCAATCAGATCCTTACCAGCTATCTCCGGCACTTTGTTAATGCCCACCATTCTGATTGGGGGGACATCCTTCCTTGGGCCGAGTTCTCTTATAATAACCACGAGAGCGAATCTTCTTCCAAGTCCCCGTTCTTTATTGTCTATGGCCAGCACCTCCGGATTCCGCTCCCTGTCTCCGTTTCTGTGGACAACCCTGCTGCGGAGTCTCTTGTCAGCGAATTTTCTACTTTTTGGGAGAGTACCAGGTCCGCTCTTCTTCTGTCCTCTGAGCGGATGAAGAGATATGCTGATAAGAGACGTCTGGATCCGCCTCAATTCCGTCCGGGAGACAAGGTTTGGCTCTCGTCCAAACATGTGCGGCTCAAAGTACCCTCCTTCAAGTTGGGCCCTCGATTCATCGGTCCCTTCGAAGTCCTCAGGCAAATTAACCCTGTGGCCTACAAATTAAAACTCCCGGCCACCCTTCGGATTCCCAACTCCTTCCACGTATCTCTCCTCAAACCCGTTGTCTTTAACTCTTTTTCCAATAATCCAGGTGCCCCTCCTGCTCCGGTTTCCGCTGATGACGTCTTTGAGGTAGAGAGTATTCTGGCCTCCAAGAGGGTAAGAGGAAAGACCTTTTTTCTGGTAGATTGGAAGGGGTTTGGTCCTGAGGAGAGAACTTGGAAACCCAGGGAGAACATCAACGCCCCGCTTCTCCTTGAAAAATTTCTTTCTGGCCAAAAAAAGAGGGGGCCTAAAGGGGGGGTACTGTAGCATCGGCGTCTCTGCCCCGTACTAGGCAGAGACGCCGTCCCTTTCACCTCCCCGCTCCTGGCGCGGCGTCCTCCAGCGCTTCTCTCCCCGCTGCTTCCGGCACGCGCTCCTTCCCCGGCAGTGTGCTTAGGGCGCGCGCGCGCTCCCCCTCTCTTAAAGGGACCGCGCGCGCCGTCCTAAGGAGTCCCCGGCCAATTGCCGGAGGACCTCCCATATTTAAGGCACCTCCTCCAAAATGGAGGTGCCCGAGCAATGTTGTTGCAAAGCCTTCACTCT
This sequence comes from Phyllobates terribilis, assembly GCF_046119375.1. Lineage (NCBI taxonomy): Eukaryota > Metazoa > Chordata > Amphibia > Anura > Dendrobatidae > Phyllobates > Phyllobates terribilis. The sequence goes on along the minus strand of NW_027362761.1, from coordinate 690,511,976 downwards.
GCTTCAGCCCTCAGGTCCCGTTACCAGTTACCAGCCAGTCACCTGCCAGATTCCTGCTGGTGACCTGCCAGTCACCTGCCGGATTCCTGCCTGTTACCTGCCTGATTCCTGCTTGATACCTGCCTGATATCCGTTTACCTGCTTGCAAGCCTGCGGTCCGACGGTCTGCTTTCCTACACCTGTCAGTCTGTCTATGGACCAGCCTGCTCGCTCACCTGGGAGCGCTCATCTGCTACCTGCCTGCTAGCCTACCTGGAGGCTCCGCCGTCACTTGCCGTGACCACCTGCCTGTCCAGAGACTCTCGCCTGCTCACCTGGGAGTGCTCATCTGCTACCTGTCTGCTAGCCTACCTGGAGGCTCTGCCGTCACTTGCCGTGACCACCTGCCTGTCCAGAGACTCTTGCCTGCTCACCTGGGAGCGCTCACCTGCTACCTGTCTGCTAGCCTACCTGGAGGCTCTGCCGTCACTTGCCGTGACCACCTGCCCGTCCAAAGACTCTCGCCCGCTCACCTGGGAGCGCTCACCAGCCACCTGCCTGCTGTCCTTCTACCCAGAGACTGTCCCTGTCACTTGCCGTGAGTACCCGTCCTTTTACCCCGAGACTGTCCCTGTCACTTGCCGTGACTACCTGCCCCTCTACCCAGAGACTGTCCCTGTCACTTGCCGTGACTACCTGCCCGTCTTCCCTGGGAGCCACCCGCTTCCTTACATGGACTGCCCCCTAGTATAGCTGCACAGAGGTTCCACCTCCCAGACCCGTTACACAATGTCCCTTGGAAGAATGGTGGAGGTTCCAGTGGAATAAAAAGACAATATCAATGCCCCTTGGAAGAGTGGTGGAGGTTCCAATTAAATAAAAAGACAGTATCAATGCCCCTTGGAAGAGACGTGGAGGTCACAGTGGAATAAAAAGACAATATTAATGCCCCTTGGAAGAGTGGAGGAGGTCGCAGTAAAATAAAAAGACAATATCAATGCCCCTTGGAAGAGTGGTGGAGGTTAGAGTGGAATAAAAAGACAATATCAATGCCCCATGGAAGAGCTGTGGAGTACACAGTGGTTTAACCACTTCGCACCAGAGCCTGTTTTTGCCTTCGTGACCGGGCCAATTTTTTCAATTCTGACCACTGTCAGTTTATGAAGTAATTACTCTGGAACGCTTCAACGGATCCCCCTGATTCTGAGATTTTTTTTTCGTGACATATTGTACTTCATGATAGTCGTAAAATTTCTTCGATATCCCTTGCGTTTATTTGTGAAAAAATCGGAAATTTGGCGAAAATTTTGAAAATTTTGCAATTTTCAAACTTTGAATTTTCATGCCCTTAAATCAGAGAGATATGTCACACAATATAGTTAATAAATAACATTTCCCACATGTCTACTTTACATCAGCACAATTTTGGAACCAAAATTTTTTTTGTTAGGGAGCTATAAGGGTTAAAAGTTGACCAGCGATTTCTCATTTTTCCAACAAAATTTACAAAAACATTTTTGTAGGGACCACATCATATTTGAAGTCACTTTGAGGGGTCTTTATGACAGAAAATACCCAAAAGTGACACCATTCTAAAAACTGCACCCCTCAAGGTGCTCAAAACCACATTCAAGAACTTTATTAACCCTTCAGGTGCTTCACAGGAATTTTTGGAATGTGGAAGAAAAAAATTGACATTTAACTTTTTTCACCAAAATGTTACTTTAGACCCAATTTTTTTATTTTCACAGGTGTAACAGGAAAAATTGGAACCCAAAATTTTTTGTGCAATTTCTCTTGAGCGCGCTGATACCCCATATGTGAGGGAAAACTACTGTTTGGGCGCACTGCAGGGTTCGGAAGGGAAGGAGCGCCATTAGACTTTTTGAGTGTAAAATTTGTCTGAATAATTAACAGACACCATGTTGCGTTTGGAGAGCTCCTGATGTACCTAAACAGTGTAAACCCCCCCATAAGTGACACCATTTTGGAAACTAGACCCCTTAGGGAACTTATCCAGATGTGTGGTGAGCACCTTGAACCCCCAGGTGCTTCACAGAAGTTTATAATATTGAGCTGTAAAAATAAAATTTTCACATTTTTCCCACAAAAACGTTTTTCATCCCTTAAGTTTGCATTATCATAAGGGTAATAGGAAAAATTGCACCAGGAAATTTGTTGTGCAATTTCTCCTGAACACGCTGATACCCCATATGTGGAGGCAAACCACTGTTTGGGCGCACGGCAGGGTTTGGAAGGGAAGGAGCGCCATTTCACTTTTTGAATGTAAAATTTGTTTGGATAATTAGCGGGTGCCATGTTGCATTTGGGGAGCCCCTGATGTGCCTAAACAGTGGAAACCCCCCACAAGTGACACCATTTTGGAAACTAGACCCCTTAGTGAACTTATCTAGATGTGTGGTGAGCACCTTGCACCCTCAGCCGCTTCACAGAAGTTTATAATATTGAGCCGTAAAAATAAAATTTTCACATTTTTCCCACAAAAAATGTTTTTCATTCCCTAATCTTGCATTATCATAAGGGTAACAGGATAAATTGCACCATGAAATTTGTTGTGCAATTTCTCCTGAGTACGCCGATACCCCATATGTGGGGGACAACCACTGCTTTGGTGTACGGCAGGGTTCGGAAGAGAAAGCAGCGCTATGTTGGCTGGGATAGGTTGCAGACACCATGTCACATTTGAAGAGTCGCTGACATGCCGAAACAGCAGAAACCCCCACAAGTGACCCCATTTTGTAAACTACACCTCTCAAGGAATTCATCTAGGGAAGTAGTGAGTATTTTTTAATTTTTAAATTTAAACCATTGGGCAGTGAAAAAAGCATAATTATATTTTTACCACAAAAAAATGTTTTACCCTCAGATTTTACATTTTCACACAGGGCAATGGGTAAAAATGGTGCCGAAATGTGTCACACAATTTCTTCTAAAAGTGTCAATACCACATATGTGGCTGTATCGTACTGCTCAGCCATACGGCGAGATCTGGGGGGGACGGAGTGCTATTTGACAATTGGAGAACAAATTATTGTAGAATAGGCATTTGGATTTGGGAGCACAAAATTTTCTGAATTTCTTTTGGGGGGCAAGGGCAATTTCGCTTTTCCAGAGCCTTTCTGCTACCAGTAACTTGGAAGTCCCTTATTTTTTTAACAGATGACGGACCTGAGTGGGGACTAGCTTTTTTTGAGGACTGAGTTGAAGCTTTTATTGGGAACATTTTACGTAACATTTATCCGGCGCTCTAGGCTGAGCACTTACATCGGGGTTTCCATCTAAATTTCCAAGTGATGTAATTCAGATGAAACCCCTGCGGGATCCATTCACTGTAATGAGGCAGCAGAGTTACTCTGGACTCCATCTGGCCTCTGTTTAGCGGTGTCCTTTTTTTCAGAAGTGCACAAAACTGTGGCCAACCGCACTTTTATGCACACCTAAAAAAACTGACACCGTGGGATCCCTGGCCAGACGGCATCCACAGTGCCTATATCTGCCTCATTACAGGGAATGTTCCGTCATGGGTTCCGTCTGAATCACATATTTCAGAGATTTACACAGAAACTCTGGGGTAAGTGCTCAGTGCAGAGCGCAGGATAAATGTAAGGCTCTGCGCCTTACTGCGATCTTTGGGAGACATAATAAACTAATCAGTAGCAGGTGAAGAATTGGTTTTATTTATTTTTTACGCCATTCCTAGTGTGATATAACTGATTAGATTACTTTATTCTTCGGGTCGGTGCGATTACAGAGATACCAGATTTATATCGGGTTTTTATGACTGACAGCTGTCACACACTAAAAGACGCTTTTTTTTGCAAAATCTAGTTTTTGCATCGCCATATTTTGAGAGCTATAATTTTTCCAGATTTTGGCCGACAGAGTTATGTGATGGCTTGTTTTTTGCGGGACGAGTTGACATTTTTATTAGTACCATTTTTGGGTACGTGACATTTTTTGATCGCTTTCTATTCCGTTTTTTGGGAGGTAAAATTAACAAAAACCAACAATTCAGGAATTGTTTTTTGTGGTTTTTTTTTATGCCGTTCTGCGTGTGGTAAAAGTGATCAGGCAGCGTTATTCTTCGGGTTAGTACGTTTACAGCGATACTACACTTACTGTATATTTTTTAATGTTTTGGCGCTTTTACACAATAAAACCATTTTATAGAAAAAATATTTTTTTTGCATTGCTTTATTCTGAGAGGTATAACTTTTTTATTTTTCGGCTGATGGAGCTGTATGGTGGCTTGTTTTATGCGGAACAAGATGACATTTTCAGTGGTACCTTTTTATTTCCATTTTGCTTTATGATCGCATTTTTTTCCACTTTTTGTTTGGCGATATGAGGAAAAAGCATAGTTTTTTGCTCCGTTTTTTATTTATTTTTATTACGGTGTGCACAGAAGGAGTTAATTAGTGTGACAGTTTTATAGCTCGGGTTGTTTTGGATGCGGTGATACCAAATATGTGTACTTTTTTCATTTTTGCATGAATATACGGATTTATCGGTTTAATATTTTATTTATTTATTTTTATTTATTTTGTAATTTTTTTTTAACAGTTTAAAAACATTTTTTTTTACATTTTTACTTAGTCCCTGTATGGGACATTAATTTTTATTTTTCTGATCACTGATCTCATGTAATGTAATAGACATGTATTACATTACATGAGATCTTCCCAGACTGTTTCACAGTCAGTCTCCTGCCTGGCTTCAGCTGCAGGCTGAGCCAGGCAGGACACCATATATGGCAGATCTAGAGGCAGTCATGTGACCTCCAGCTGCCATAGCAACGTCAGGTCCTGGAAGGTATAAGGGGGCCGTCGGAGAGGTAAGTGGACGACCTCCTCTCCTCCTGTTGTCTTCTATATGACGCGATCACTATAGATCGCGGCATATAGAAGACAGCAAAGGGTTAACATCACTGGGACCTGATCCAATCAGGTCCCGATGATGTTCCCTGTCAGAGCTATCGCTCTGCACCGCTCCCGCAGCGCTTGCAAGACCCTGAGGGTCCTGAGCGGTGCGGGACCACCCACCGTTTTTAAACGTCCGCGCTGCACAGAGCCCAGGCAGCTCGGACGTTTATCTACAGTGGGCGGTCGGGAAGCGGATAACCAGAAAGTTTTAATGCACCGTGGAATAGATGTGGAGGTCACAGTAGCTTAACAAGATGGTTTCAATGCTTCTTGGAAGAGTGTTGGAGGTCGCAGTGCATTAAAAAGACAATATCAATGCCCCTTGGAAGAGTGGTGGAGGTTACAGTGGAATAAAAAGACAATATCAATGCCCTGTGTAAGAAACTTGGAGGTCACAGTAGCTTAACAAGACGGTTTTAATGCCCCTTGGAAGAGTCGTGGACGTCGCAGAGGAATAAAAAGACAATATCAATGCACTTGGAAGAGTGCAGAAGGTTACAATGGAATAAAAAGACATTGTCAATGCTCCTTGGAAGAGCTCTGGAGCTTAGAGCGGTTTAACCAGACGGTTTTAATGCCCCTTGGAAGAGACTTGGAGGTCACAGTAGCTTAACAAGACGGTTTTAATGCCCCTTGGAAGAGTGGTGGAGGTCGCAGTGGAATAAAAAGACAATATCAATGTCCCTTGGAAGAGTGGTGGAGGTTACAGTGGAATAAAAAGACAATATCAATGCCCCGTGGAAGAGACGTGGACATCACAGTAGCTTAACAAGATGATTTTAATGCACCTTGTCAGAGTGGTGGAGGTCGCAGTGGAATAAAAAGACAATAACAATGCCCTGTGGAAGAGACGTGGAGGTCACAGTAGCTGAACAAGACGGTTTTAATGCCCCTTAGAACAGTGGTGGAGGTTACAGTGGAATAAAAGATAATATCAATGCCCTTTGGAAGAGTGGCGGAGGTCGCAGTGGAATAAAAAGACAATATCAATGCCCCTTGGAAGAGTGGTGGAGGTCGCAGTGGAATAACCTCACTGGTACATGCTCTGCATAACTACTATGCTTGCTGTGTCTGCTGTAATCTAATGCTCTGCTTTGCTGATTCACCTCACTGGTACATGCTCTGCATAACTTCTCTGCTTTATCTGTCCCACTCCATTCAATACCCACATATGTCTGTCCCTTCCCCACTATAGATCTTATCTGATTTTTAGAGGTGCTAAACTGCAGAGACTAGAGTCCTAGCTCTGTGTTTGATCACCAAGCCATCTCCTGGTGAGACGACCAGCTGCTAATTTAGCCATTTGCAGCTCCCACAATGCCCTTCACCTGATAGTTTAATGTGCCCTATATATTTAGAAGCTCTGTAAGGGGTGCACGCGTCTTCTTGTGCAAAGTGGCTTCGGAGATAAGTGGCAGTTATTTCAGAGGCAGTTAGTCAGGGCAGGAGTCAGGTAACCAACACATTGACCACTTACTCTCTTTTAACTATGTTTCTGTTAGCTCTCACTTTTTCCTCTATAGTCCTCCACTTTCTAGTAACCCCTCAAATCCCTACACCTAGTAAGAAACTCTTCATCTCTCCCTCCATCCTCCCCATTCATCTCACCTCCTCCTCCAAATTATTCCTAAACATTCAATCCTGGATCTCCAAACACAGAGAGCCACCTCATGCTCTCTCTTGCTCCCACCTGCTAACACTTTCTCTGCTCCTCCTCACTGCTGGAGATATCTCTCCAAATCCTGGTCCTCCTCGCCATATCCCCACAGTTACTTCTTCCTCCTATCCACGACCTTCCACAAACTGTCGCAACCCTTCTAAGCTCATACCCATCCAACCAATCCCCACTCCCTTAGTTGCTCTAACAGGAGCTCTATGGAACGCTCGCTCTGTCTGCAACAAACTTTCCTTCATCCACGATCTTTTCATTACAAACAAACTTTCCTTCCTCGCCATCACTGAAACCTGGCTCACCCCCTCTGACACAGCCTCCCCAGCTGCACTTTCATATGGCGGATTCCACCTTTCCCACACCCCCAGCCTCAACGGAAAACATGGCGGAGGCGTAGTTTTTCTCCTATCAGAACACTGCGCTTTCACCCAAATCCCACTGCCACCCTCCGTTACACTCCCCTCTTTTGAGGTGCACTGTGTGCGCATCTATTCCCCCTCCAACCTCCAAATGGCCGTCGTTAACCGACCCCCAGGGCAAGCCACCACCTTCTTAGACCACTTCACCACCTGGCTGCTTCACTTCCTCTCCACTGACATCCCCACTATCATAATGGGTGACTTCAACATCCCCATTAACACTTCCCACTCGTCTGTCTCTAAGTTCCTATCTCTCACTTCCTCCTTCGGACTCACTCAATGGTCTTCCACACCCACCCACAAAGATGGCCACACACTGGACCTCATCTTCACCCACCTCTGTTCCCTATCTAACCTCTCTAACTCACCTCTCACTCTCTCTGATCACAGCCTACTTACATTCTCTTCTCTCTCCTCCCCGGGGCAACAATCCCCACTCCACAAACTTGCATACCCTCGCAGAAATCTCAAACACCTTGACTTACACTCACTCTCTGAATCCCTCCTCCCTCTTACAGACATAAATTCCTTACACGATGCAGACGTTGCTGCGGCTTCATATAACACCACAATAGCTGCAGCTCTAGACTCGATCGCCCCTCTCACACACACCACATCTCGCACATTCAACAGGCAACCCTGGCACACTAAACTTACTAAAGAACTGCGCCGGGCCTCCAGGGTTGCGGAGCGGAGATGGAAAAGGTCTCACTCCATTGAGCACTTCATCGCATTCAAGCAATCCCTCACTAATTTCAAGTCCGCACTCACTACAGCAAAACAAACCTACTTCTCATCTCTCATATCCTCCCTATCTCACAACCCTAAACAGCTATTTAACACTTTCAACTCTCTCCTTCGTCCCCCAGCACCTCCTCCCTCTGCTCTCATCTCAGCCGACGACTTTGCCTCATTCTTCAAACAGAAGATTGACACCATCAGACAAAACTTTTGCCTAAAGTCCACACAACCCCTCCTCATAATATACCACCAGACTTTGATATAAATCATGCTAACTCCTTATTAAGCATTTTACTTAGAAAGACAGAATAATTACACATGCAGCAATTTTTGTGAAAAAGTATAAATCCATTTATTTTACATATATGCTGACAAACAATTAAAAACAGTTATTTAGCAGACAGTGAGCCATAGTAAATAATGAACCGATCAATTGGGGTGGTTTGCAGGTTTACAAGTATATATCCTGAGTGGCATTAACATCAATCAAATCACATTGCAGTAAACAGTTTAACACCAGTCTTTTTAGTAATCAGAAGGGCTTTATCTTCCCCTCTCCACGGGAGGTGGCAAACAGCAGGCAGAGAAAACACAAGTCACAGTTTAACAGCACGCCATTATATATATATATACCTCAGTCTATGCCTCAAGTGCAATCATAAATACAGGCTGCAGACTATCAGTGCTCATGTACCCAGTGCACAGTTACCCTGTGCTGAAATCTCAGACCCCAGTTAGTGTCACCTCACTGAATCAAGCAAGAATATCTCATTTTGTGGTGTTAGCAGTGTCAAATCATGTGTTACATGCTATTACCAGTCAGGAAGGCTGTTAGGACCCACTTACCACGTGACCCCTGGCCCCAATGCGCATTTCGCACTAGCTTCCTCAAGGGGGCGTGGCTAAAGGCTCAGCCAATCACTCTTTTATGTCGGGCTAAGAGATCACGTGCTTCAATCTGTCCAATGCCGACTAGAAGGCGGCGCATGCATTCAGCCCCTCCTACCGTCCCCCCACCGTCCCTCGCTCCTCAACCACGCATATCTGGACATCAGGATTAAATCACCTGCGTCCAGCATGGATACTGACAGCGATGGACGGTGGAGAGGGAGTGGGGCGCAAGGCACGCGCACCTGATCAGGAACAGGAGAGAGAGAGCGCTGTCAACAAAGGTTAACCCTATAGAGTCTGTTTTGGAGCCGAGTGCCAGAAAATCAGATCTTAAAGGAGAACACACAGATAATCTCTACAGAACACTCCTCAATCTGCTTATTACATTTTCAAATGTCAATGTGCAGACCGGCATGACATGAATCTTGCAGAACCCAAAACCTTATAAATTAACCCCTTTTTTAGTAAATTTCATTGTTACATTACCTACTGGGCTTCTGCAAAACAATGTCTGCCAGTCTGCACTCACATAGTTCCTTCAAATAGGAGTCATGCAGACTTTATATGGAATGTCAGTTTCTTTAGTGTTCTGTCTTTCATATTCAACATGTGGAATCATCAGAATGAATCGACATTCGGCCTGAAAATAACAAGGGCAATTTGATTAGAGCCCGAATATACATAAAATGAGAGAATGTGCTCAGAAAAGACAAACAGGTTAAAAAATATTTTTTTTTAAATAAAATGGTTTTGTTAAAAACCAAGGCAATTTTCATAAGTTTCAATTGACCAAAGGGCGCTGCTGATGCGGAGCGTTCTAATAGAACATGGGCCCTCACCACCTGCGAACTTGACCCAATCCCATCCCACCTCATCACTAACCTTACCACAGTCTTCATCCCAACCCTAACTCACCTCTTCAATCTGTCACTAACAACCGGTGTCTTCCCCTCATGTTTCAAACATGCCGCAATCACACCCATCCTCAAAAAGCCCTCCCTTGACCCTTCCTCTCTGACTAGCTACCGCCCCATATCACTCCTCCCCTTTGCCTCAAAACTACTAGAACAACATGTCCACTTTGAAATGTCCTCCCACCTCTCCTCCTGCTCCCTCTTCGACCGCCTGCAATCTGGCTTCCGACCGCATCACTCGACTGAAACTGCCCTGACCAAAGTCACCAACGACCTATTAAGTGCCAAATCCAAGTGACACTACTCCATCCTCCTCCTTCTGGACCTGTCATCTGCCTTTGACACAGTGGACCATTCCCTCTTACTCCAGATTCTCTCATCTCTTGGCATCACGGACTTGGCTCTATCTTGGATCTCCTCATACTTAACAGACAGGACATTGTTAGGATCATTCAGCCATGGAGGGTCCTTGTTGGAGTCGGGGTATCCCCGTAACAAGAAATACACAGACACGTAGTGTATAATCAAGTACTGGGAAGCCCCTGAGCGCGCCTGCCTCTATTGGTGCAGTCCCTTTATTTATACTAATAATCATAGTTTGTTGTCAGACATGCGCAGTAAAATGCCTTTGTTTCACAAGCAGCGAAGTGATGATTCATAACAGTGGAATGTTGATAAGAAAGTTTCATAAACAGAGAAGTGATATAGCAGTAGAAGGTTGCTGAGACAGCTAAAAACAAGTTACAATCTAGTTTCTGGGCGTCAGTCCAAATGTCCAGATAAGGGAAGAATAACTTCATCTGTGTCTTACATCGTAGTCTTGGGTGAAGCATAACTCCTATCATCCTCTCAGTCCCCCCTTTGATTCTTCCTTATGGACTTTTGGTAGAAGACCTCGTCCGGGAGTTCTTTTCTTTCTTATTCTTGAGTCCGTGTTACAAAGCTTATTTATGCATATTAAAATAATTTTTAATCCTATTTTAAACACTACATATATGACTACTATAATTAGCACAATCTGTAATATACCTTGCAGAATTCCAGCCACCCAACCTCCAATACCCTTAAACCAGTTCTTTGGGTTGAGAAAGGAGAAGGTGTCTGACCACCAGCTATCTTTATTTTGGTCATTGTGTCTGTCATATTCATCCCGTAATCGTTGTATATCTGCCAGCTTGAACCTCATACTCATTGTACTGTTTGGATCTATGTAATGACAACAGGTTGGACCAATAATTTGACACATTCCTCCCTGGGCCGCAGTTAGGTAGTCTAACACTACAGTATGTTGATTTTGTACAGCTATACTAGTATTAAGTATATCCATAATATCCCATATCTGATCATCTAGATAGTCGGTGGCCTGAACTAATTTATCCCACATCTGCATCAACATTGGATACACAAAGAAAGTGCTGAATATTTTATTAGGAATTCCCATTTGGACCACATGTGGCCTACCTGAAGGTCTAGGCGAGTTGTCGGCTGCTCTTTTGTATAGTGTGTGTTTAGGTACTGCTTGCATGTCTACCTGCTGATTTTCCTTCCAATTTTACTGCAGTTGGAGTTGTCAATAACACCTGATATGGACCCTCAAATCTGGGTTCTAGCGTTCTTCTGTTATGTCTTTTTACGTAGACTTCGTCTCCTGGTTGCAGCTTATGCGTTCCCTCAATGGAATCTGGATCTGGAATGGAAGAGAACACTAAAGAGTGTATTTTAGACACATGCTTACATAAATTTTGCACATAAGCAGTTAAGCTTTCAGTTTCTAACATTAAAGTCTGTGGGAAATACAATCCTGTATTGGCAACTCTACCAAACAATATTTCATGGGGGGTGAGTTTGCTCTTTCCCTGGGGGGTGTTTCTGACTGAATACAATGCTATTGGGAGACACTCAGTCCATGGTTTCTGTGTTTCTGCCATGGCTTTCTGTATTTTTAACTTAAGTGTTCCATTCATTCTCTCAACCTTACCAGAACTCTGTGGGTGGTAAGGGGTGTGTAGTTCACTTTTTATACACAACATTTTCATTACATTCTGAAAGATCTCTCCAGTAAAATGTGTACCTCTATCTGACTCGATCACTTCTGGGATACCATAACGGGGTACCAGTTCATGTGCTATTTTTACTGCAGTGACTTTAGCCGTGGCTGTATGAACTGGATAAGCCTCTGGCCACCCCGAAAACATGTCCACACATACCAGTACATACTCATAGTGTCCATGCTTAGGCATCTGGATGTAATCGATCTGAAGTCTCTGGAACGGATATAGTGGTCTTACATGGTGCTTCTGGGGGGTCTTAACAGTCTGTCCTGGATTGTGGGCTAAACAGATTTCACAAGAACCACATTTTGCTCGAGCTACCTGGCCGAACCCTGGGGCTAACCACTTCTGTCTGACCCTCTGTATCATACCGTTTGCAGACACATGTGTAGGTCCGTGGGCTTCACTGACCACAACAGGGTACCACGCTCGGGGGAGACAAAGCTCATCTCCTTTTTTCCATAGTCCTTCTTTTTCTTCTGCCCCCTGTTTCTGCCACTCTTCTTTTTCTTCTCTACTCACCTGCTGGTGGGCTTCTTTGAGCCGTGTAATTAAGTCAAATTCTGATACTGCACTAATAGTGTGGTCAGTTGTCAGAGGTTTTACTGCAGCTCGCTTAGCAGCCTTGTCGGCTCGGTCATTACCCCTAGCTATCTCGGTGTCGAGTCTTACATGTGCAGGTACTTTTATTACTGCTACTTGTTTGGTTGAGGCAGCTGATTCTAGGATTTGTCTAATCATTTGTCCATGTTTTACTGGTTGACCTGAAGCTGTCATGTAACCTCTAGCTCTCCATATACATCCAAAATCATGTACAATACCATATGCATATCAGTAAAAATATTAGCGGTTTTTTCTTTTGCTAACTGTAATGCTCGTATTAGAGCTAATAGTTCAGCTTCCTGGGCTGAACAGCTGGCCTGCATTGGCTCAGCTTCAATAACATCATGATCTGATACAATGGCATAACCTGTGTGAAAGTTACCAGTTTCATCTGCATACCTACTACCATCTATATACATATGTAGGTCTGGATTGTCAAGAGGGGTGTCCTGTACATTAGGTAGCCCTTGTGTTTCTTGTTCTATACACTGTAAGCAATCATGTATTATATTGTCTTGTTCGTGGTATTGTAAAAAATTTTCATCTTCGTCTTCCTGACCTCCTTCCACTCCCCCCTTTGTCTCTAGTGGTAACAGAGTGGCTAAATTTAGAGACAATATGCGGCGAAAAGTGAGGTTTGGTGGCATTAGTAAGGAGCATTGTAATCTAAGATGTCTAGCCATTGTAATGTGTTTTGGCAATACCTGATTCAGTATGCCATGTACATCATGTGTAGTTTGTACTATTAAGGCATGGTCTAGTACTATTTCTGAGGCTTTTTCTACCAAAAGAGAGACAGCTGCTACTACTCTGACACATGATGGTGCAGCTTTGGTAACATTATCTAATTGAGCAGAATAGTATGCGACAGGTCTTTGTTTATTTTCATGTTTCTGTGTTAGTACTCCTGTAGCATGATTAGACATTTCCGCAGCCATTAATTGGAATGGTTTGGCGTAGTCTGGGATTCCCAAGGCCGGGGCTGACATGAGACCTTTCTTGAGGTCTTGAAAGGCTATGAGCGCTGATTCAGTTAACTGGAAAGGCTCGATTTTTAAACAATCATATAGAGGTTGCATAAGCTGACTAGCATGTATAACCCATTGTCTGCAGTGTGATACTATTCCCAAAAATGCTCTTAATGTTTTGTAGTTCTTGGGAGGAACAAGATCTCTAATGATTTTTAGTCTGTCGGCGGTGAGGTGCCGAATACCTTGTGAAATGCAGTGTCCTAGAAATACTACCGTAGTCATACAAAGTTGTACTTTTTTCTTGTTAACTTTACAGCCCATGTCTGCTAGAAATATTAACAACCTTATTGTGTTGCTGTTTGCGGACTCTTGAGCAGGGGCACATAACAATAGGTCATCAACATATTGAAGAATTACAACCTCATCCGTAGGTTTGAAATTTTGAAGAACTGATCTCATAGCTTCTGAGTACAAGGTAGGTGAATGTATCATACCCTGTGGTAATCTTGTCCATGCTAATTGTCTATTCTTAAATGTAAATGCAAACAGTTTGTAACAGTCTGGGTGTAATGGTACTGAAAAAAAATGCATTTGATAAGTCTATGACAGAAAATACTCGTGCTGTTGCTGGGATCTGTGATAGCAACGTGTGTGGATTTGGCACAACAGGAGTAATAGGTTCCAAAATTTTATTTATCTCTCTTAAATCATGTACCATCCGGTACCTAGCAGCTGACCCCTCAGTAGATTTCTTTTTTACGGGGTACAACGGTGTATTGGCTGGTGACTTTACTTCTATCAGTACTCCAGTTTTTAGATAATCTTTTATCTGTTCTCCTATGGCGTGTTCTTGTTGGGCACTAATAGGATACTGTCTCAATTGGGGTAGTGTCACACCTGGAACAGGAGTGACTTTTACAGGAGCTATTGGCATTAGTCCTACATCGGTGTCATGTTGTGCCCATAATTTTTCTGGTACCTCAGAAAGATCTAAAATAATTTGGGTAGGGGCAGGATCTTTCTCATCCTCTAAGGCTTGGACTTTTACAATGTTTTCTAGAGACTCTTGGTCATCAGGCACCAAAATTTGGACTCTACCATCCTTTGTCTCTTATCACTCCTGCTTTTCTAGCCCGAATGTCCTCCCATAGTTTCCTGTTAAACCTGTCATGCCTTGCTACCTGAAAAGTTTTGCAAACTTTCCCTAAATTCTTAGTTGCTTCTACACCACACCTTTCTTTCACGATTGTATAGACATCTTGTTCATCATTTGTGGTCTTAGTCTGTTTGTTGCCCATTTTTCCTGACTATTCCTACCTTAGGAGGCTTTTTGGGTTAGATAAAATATATTCTATATTTTACCTTTCCTCGTTACCTATTCTGTCCTAAGGAGCCAGTATCTGAAACGGTTTCTCTGGACCGTTTTGTCTGAAGTGTAGAGTAATTCTAACACACATATATATGGCAACAAGGGCAAGACCAACAATACATAAAATGAACCATACAGTCTCCATTATATATCGTGTCCCTGGAGTATTATCATTACTTCCATGGGCTCATTCTGTCAATCTCTTATCCGTCAAAAAGGAGGACAAAGGTTCGGGAGTTAAGCGTGAGCGAAGGTTTCCCCGAAAGGACACAACCTTATGACTCAGTTAGGCAATCTCCGTAATACTTATGTCATCTACCTTAGTGCGGCTTATGAGGCTATTCCCGACATCCACATCTCTTTCATACCATCCGTTTCATAACCTTCTCTGACCTCTCCTTCGGCAGATCCTACAGTATATACATGAATGACCCGAGCTATAGGTATCCTTCTCTACTAGTTCCTCAATCCCAACACAAGATATGCATGAAATTTACGGACTATCGCAGAGCAGATGTAAGAGAACTAACAGTGTCTCTTACCTGGCCAGGTTTGTCATCTGCTGTTCCGATGTCCCAATCTCAGCGGTTACTCGTGCCGGTCGATGAACTTGAAGGAATACGCAGACCTCGGGTCCCTGTTTCGGGCGCCAGGAAATGTTAGGATCATTCAGCCATGGAGGGTCCTTGTTGGAGTCGGGGTATCCCCGTAACAAGAAATACACAGACACGTAGTGTATAATCAAGTACTGGGAAGCCCCTGAGCGCGCCTGCCTCTATTGGTGCAGTCCCTTTATTTATACTAATAATCATAGTTTGTTGTCAGACATGCGCAGTAAAATGCCTTTGTTTCACAAGCAGCGAAGTGATGATTCATAACAGTGGAATGTTGATAAGAAAGTTTCATAAACAGAGAAGTGATATAGCAGTAGAAGGTTGCTGAGACAGCTAAAAACAAGTTACAATCTAGTTTCTGGGCGTCAGTCCAAATGTCCAGATAAGGGAAGAATAACTTCATCTGTGTCTTACATCGTAGTCTTGGGTGAAGCATAACTCCTATCATCCTCTCAACATTCAGCGTCTCCCACTCACGCACCACCTCCTCATCTCGCCCCCTATCTGTCAGTGTCCCCCAAGGTTCAGTTCTAGGACCTCTGCTCTTCTCCATCTACACCTTTGGCCTGGAACAGCTCATAGAGTCTCACGGTTTTCAGTATCACCTCTATGCTGACGACACACAGATCTACCTCTCTGGACCCGATATCTCCTCCCTACTAACCAAAATCCCACAATGTCTGTCCGCCATGTCATCCTTCTTCTCTGACAGATTTCTAAAGCTCATCATGGATAAAACAGAGTTCATCAACTTTACACCCTCTCATTCACATCCCCAATCTGACCTAGCCATCAACGTCAATGGCTGTTCACTCTCCCCAGTCCCACAAGCTCGCTGCCTTGGAGTAACCCTGGACTCTGATCTCTCCTTCAAGCCACATATCCAAGCCCTTTCCACTTCCTGCCGACTTCAACTCAAAAACATCTCCCGGATCCGTGCATTCATCAGCAAAGACTCTGCAAAAACACTAGTGCATGCCCTCATCATATCCCGTCTCGACTACTGCAACCTCTTGCTCCGTGGCCTCCCTTACAACACTCTTGCGCCTCTCCAATCTATCATAAACTCTGCTGCTCGACTAATTCACCTGTCCCCCGGCTATTCCCCGGCCTCTCCTCTCTGTCAATCTCTTCACTGGCTCCCCATTGCCCAGAGAATCCAGTTCAAAACTCAAACCATGGCATACAAAGCCATCCACGACATTTCTCCCCCATACATCTGTGACCTAGTCTCCCGGTACTTACCTGCACGCAACCTCCGATCCTCACAAGATCTCCTTCTCTACTCCCCTCTTATCTCCTCCTCCCACAATCGTATACAAGATTTCTCCCGTGCATCCACCCTACTCTGGAACTCTCTACCCCAACACATCAGACTCTCGCCGTCCGTGGAAACCTTCAAAAGAAACCTGAAGACCCACCTCTTCCGACAAGCCCACAACCTGCAGTAACCACCGCTGCATGACCAGCTCTACCCTCACCTAATGTAACCTCACCCATCCCTTCTAGAATGTGAGCCCTCGCGGGCAGGGTCCTCGCTCCTCCTGTACCAATCACTGACTCGTTTTGTTAAGATTATGTAAATGCTTTTGTTATGTATATCCCTATCACATGTAAAGCGCCATGGAATAAATGGCGCTATAATAATAAATAATAATAATAATATTATTAAAAAGACAATATCAATTCCCATAGGAAAAGTGGTGGAGGTTACAGTGGAATAAAAAGACAATATCAATGCCCCTTTGATGAGCTGTGGAATGCAGAGTGGTTTAACCAGAAGGTTTTAATGCCCCTTGGAAGAGACTTGGAGGTCATAGTAGCTTAATAAGATATTTATAATGCCTCTTGGAAGAGTGGTGGAGGTCGCAGTGGAATAAAAAGACAATATCAATGCCCCTTGAAAGAATGGTGGAGGTTACAGTGAAATAAAAAGACAATATCAATGCCTCTTGAAAGAGCTATGGAGTTCAGAGTGGTTTAACCAGATGGTTTTAATGCCCCTTGGAAGAGTGGTGGAGGTCGCAGTGCATTAAAAAGACAATATCAATACCCCTTGGAAGAATGGTGGAGGTTACAGTGGAATGAAAAGACAATATCAATGCCCCTTGGAAGAGCTTTGGAGTTCAGAGTGGTTTAACCAGATGGCTTTAATGCACCTTGGAAGAGATGTGGAGGTCACAGTAGCTTAACAAGACTGTTTTAATGCCTCTTGGAAGAGTGGTGGAGGTCGCAGTGGATTAAAAAGACAATATCAATGCCCCTTAGAAGAGAGGTGGAAGTCACAGTGGAATAAAAAGAAATTATCAATACCCCTTGGAAGAGTGGTGGAGGATTCAGTGGCATAAAAAGACAATATCAATGCACTGTGGAATAGACATGGACGTTACAGTAGCTAAACAAGATGTTTTTAATGCACCTTGGGAGAGTTGTGGAAGTCGTAGTGGAATAAAAAGACAATATCAATGCCCCTTGAAAGAGTGCTGTAGGTTACAGTGGAATAAAAAGACAAAATCAATGCCTCTTGCAAGAGCTGTGGAGTTCAAAGTGGTTTAAATTGACGATTTTAATGCGCCTTGGAAGAGACGTGGAGGTCACAGTAGCTTAACAATACGGTTTTAATGCCCCTTGGAAGAGTGGTGGAGGTCGCACTGGATTAAAAAGACAATATCAATGCCACTTGCAAGAGTGGTGGATGTTCCAGTGGAATTAAAAGACAATACCAATGCCCCGTGGAAGAGACGTGGAGGTCACAGTAGCTTAACAAGACGGTTTTAATGCCCCTTGGAGGACTGGTGAAGGTTGCAGTGGAATAAAAAGACAATATCAATGCCCCTTGGAAGAGTGGTGGAGGTTACAGTGGAATAAAAAGACAATAATAATGCCCCTTAGAAGAGCTGTGGAGTTCAGAGTGGAATAACCAGACGGTTTTAACGCCCCTTGGAAGGGACGTGGTGGTCACAGTAACTTATCAACACGGTTTTATTGCCCCCTGGTAGAGTGGTGGAGGTCGCAGTGGATTAAAAAGACAATATCAATGCCCCGTGGAAGATTGGTGGAGGTTACAGTTGAATAAAAAGACAATATCAATGCCCCTTCGAAGACACGTGGAGGTCACAGTAGCTTAACAAGACGGGTTTAATGCCCCTTGGAGTGGGGTGAAGTTCGCATTGGACTAAAAAGACAATGTCAATGCCCCTTGTAAGAGTGGTGGAGGTCACAGTGGAATAAAAAGACAATGTCAATGCCCCTTGTGTTATGATCTGCTACAAGCACTAAGGATAGAAAGGATATCTGTCCCTACAATAGAACTAAGCTAGATCCCTACGATGTAACGGGGAACCTGATCCTGCGATCAGACCCGCTAAAGTCCTCGGCTAGTCTGTATGAAGACCTATACATGCAAGGGAGGGATCCCTACAAGAACTAGGGACTGGGATAAAGTTGGGCACCTCCTAGCAGAAATTGTAGCAGTAAAAGACAAACACACAACATAGAACATAAAGGTTCGAAGACCTAGCTAAACTGACTGAGAAAGGTAACTAAGCACCAGGCTAACTTAAGAGTAGAAATTACAATGAAGTCCAGCAAGGCCAGGAGGGCGGAGCAGGATTAAATAGGCAAACAAGGTCATGTGACCAGCAAGATAGAAAAAACCTAACAAGAGAGTTCTAACACCTTGGAAGAGTGGTGGAGGTTAGAGTGGAATAAAAAGACAATACAAATGCCCCTTGGAAGAGCTGTGGAGTTCAGAGTGGTTTAACCAGATGGTTTTAATGCCCCTTGGAAGAGACTTCGACATCACAGTAGCTTAACAAGACCGTTTTAATGCCCCTTG
Organism: Phyllobates terribilis; assembly: GCF_046119375.1. Taxonomy (NCBI): domain Eukaryota; kingdom Metazoa; phylum Chordata; class Amphibia; order Anura; family Dendrobatidae; genus Phyllobates; species Phyllobates terribilis. The sequence goes on along the minus strand of NW_027362761.1, from coordinate 690,492,971 downwards.
GAAGAGTGGTGGAGGTCGCAGTGGATTAAAAAGACAATATCAATGCCCCTTGGAAGAGTAGTGGAGGTCGCAGTGGAATAAAAAGACAAAATCAATGCCACTTGGAAGAGTGGTGGAGGTCACAGTGGAATAAAAAGACAATATTAATGTCCCTTGGAAGAGTGGTGGAGGTTACAGTGGAATAAAAGACAATATCAATGCCCCGTGGAAGAGTTGTGGAGGTCACTGTAGCTTAACAAGATGGTCTTTATGCCACTTGGATGAGTGGTGGAGGTCAGAGTGGAATAAAAAGACAATGTCAATGCCCCTTGGAAGAGTGGTGGAGGTTATAGTGGAATAAAAAGACAATACAAATGCCCTTTGGAAGAGCTGTGGAGTTCAGAGTGGTTTAACCAGATGGTTTTAATGCCCCTTGGAAGAGACTTCGACATCACAGTCGCTTAACAAGACGGTTTTAATGCCCCTTGGAAGAGTGGTGGAGGTCGCAGTGGATTAAAAAGACAATATCAATGCCCCTTGGAAGAGTTGTGGAGGTCACTGTAGCTTAACAAGATGGTCTTTATGCCGCTTGGATGAGTGGTGGAGGTCGCAGTGGAATAAAAAGACAAAATCAATGCACCTTAGAAGAGAAGTTGAAGTCGCAGAGGAATAAAAAGACAATATCAATGCCCCTTGGAAGAGTGCTGGAGGTTACATTGCAAAAAAAAGACAACATCAATGCCCCTTGCAAGAGCTGTGGAGTTCAGAGTGGTTTAAATTGACGGTTTTAATGCCCCGTGGAATTGACGTGGAGGTCAAAGTAGCTTAACAACACGGTTTTAATGGCCCTTGGAAGAGTGGTGGAGGTCGCAGTGGAATAAAAAGACAATATCATTGCCCTTTGGAAGAGCTGTGGAGTTCAGAGTGGTTTAACCAGATGGTTTTAATGCCCCTTGGAAGAGACTTCGACATCACAGTCGCTTAACAAGACGGTTTTAATGCCCCTCAGAAGAGCTGTGGAGTTCAGAGTGGTTTAACCAGACGGTTTTAATGCCCCTTGGAAGAGACGTGGAGGTCACAGTAGCTTAACAAGACTGTTTTAATGCCCCTTGGAAGAGTGGTGGAGGTCGCAGTGGATTAAAAAGACAATATCAATGCACCTTAGAAGAGAAGTTGAAGTCGCAGAGGAATAAAAAGACAATATCAATGCCCCTTGGAAGAGTGCTGGAGGTTACATTGCAAAATAAAGACAACATCAATGCCCCTTGCAAGAGCTGTGGAGTTCAGAGTGGTTTAAATTGACGGTTTTAATGCCCCGTGGAATTGACGTGGAGGTCAAAGTAGCTTAACAACACGGTTTTAATGGCCCTTGGAAGAGTGGTGGAGGTCGCAGTGGAATAAAAAGACAATATCATTGCCCTTTGGAAAAGTAGTGGAGGTCGCAGTGGAATAAAAAAACAATATCAATGCCCCTTGGAAGAGTGGTGGAGGTAACAGTGGATTAAAAAGACAATATCAATGCCCCTTGGAAAAGCAGTGGAGTTCAGAGTAGTTAAACCAGACTGTTTTAATGCCCATTGGAAGTGACGTGGAGGTCACAGTAGCTTAAAAAGACGTTTTTAATGCAAAATGGTGGAGGTCACAGTAGCTTAAAAAGACAATATCAATGCCCCTTGGAAGAGTGGTGGAGTTTACATTGGAATAAAAAGACAATATCAATGCCCCTTGGAAGAGTGCTGGAGGTTACATTGCAAAAAAAAGACAACATCAATGCCCCTTGCAAGAGCTGTGGAGTTCAGAGTGGTTTAAATTGACGGTTTTAATGCCCCGTGGAATTGACGTGGAGGTCAAAGTAGCTTAACAACACGGTTTTAATGGCCCTTGGAAGAGTGGTGGAGGTCGCAGTGGAATAAAAAGACAATATCATTGCCCTTTGGAAAAGTAGTGGAGGTCGCAGTGGAATAAAAAAACAATATCAATGCCCCTTGGAAGAGTGGTGGAGGTAACAGTGGATTAAAAAGACAATATCAATGCCCCTTGGAAAAGCAGTGGAGTTCAGAGTAGTTAAACCAGACTGTTTTAATGCCCATTGGAAGTGACGTGGAGGTCACAGTAGCTTAAAAAGACGTTTTTAATGCAAAATGGTGGAGGTCACAGTAGCTTAAAAAGACAATATCAATGCCCCTTGGAAGAGTGGTGGAGATGGCAGTGCAATAAAAAGACAATATCAATGCCCCTTGGAAGAGTGGTGGAGTTTACATTGGAATAAAAAGACAATATCAATGCCCTGTGAAAAAGACGTGGATGTCACAGTAGCTTAACAAGACGGATTTAATGTCCCTTGGAAGAGAGGTGAAAGTCGCAGTGGAATAAAAAGACAATATCAATGCCCCTTGGAAGAGTGCTGGAGGTTACAGTGGAATAAAAAACAATATCAAAGCCCCTTGCAAGAGCTGTGGAGTTAATAGTGGTTAAAATTGACGGTTTTAATGCCCCTTGGAAGAGACGTGGAGGTCACAGTAGATTAACAAGACTGCTTTAATGCCCCTTGGAAGAGTGGTGGAGGTCGAAGTGGATTAAAAAGACAATGTCAATTCTCCATGAAGGAGTGGTTGAAGTCTTAACAAGACTGTTTTAATGCCCTTAGAAGAGTGGAGGAGGTCGCAGTGGATTAAAAAGACAATATCATTTCCCTTTGGAAAAGTGGTGGAGGTCGCAGTGGAATAAAAGGACAATATCAATGCCCCTTGGAAGAGTGGTGGAGGTTACAGTGGAATAAAAGACAATATCAATGCCCCGTGGAAGAGTTGTGGAGGTCACTGTAGCTTAACAAGATGGTCTTAATGCCGCTTGGAAGAGTGGTGGAGGTCGCAGTGGAATAAAAAGACAATGTCAATGCCCCTTGGAAGAGTGGTGTAGCTTATAGTGGAATAAAAAGACAATACAAATGCCCCTTGGAAGAGCTGTGGAGTTCAGAGTGGTTTAACCAGATGGTTTTAATGCCCCTTGGAAGAGACTTCGACATCACAGCCGCTTAACAAGACGGTTTTAATGCCCCTTGGAAGAGTGGTGGAGGTCGCAGTGGATTAAAAAGACAATATCAATGCCCCTTGGAAGAGTGGTGGAGGTCGCAGTGGAATAAAAAGACAAAATCAATGCCCCTTGGAAGAGTGGTGGATGTTACAGTGGAATAAAAAGACAATATCAATGCCCCTCGGAAGAGCTGTGGAGTTAAGAGTGGTTTAACCAGATGGTTTTAATGCCCCTTGGAAGAGACGTGGAGGTCACAGTAGATTAACAAGACTGCTTTAATGCCCCTTGGAAGAGTGGTGGAGGTCGCAGTGGATTAAAAAGACAATATCAATGCCCCTTAGAAGAGAGGCTGAAGTCACAAAGGAATAAAAAGACAATATCAATGCCCCTTGGAAGAGTGCTGGAGGTTACATTGCAAAAAAAAGACAATATCAATGCCCCTTGCAAGAGCTGTGGAGTTCAGAGTGGTTTAAATTGACGGTTTTAATGCCCCGTGGAATTGATGTGGAGGTCAAAGTAGCTTAACATCACGGTTTTAAAGGCCCTTGGAAGAATGATGGAGGTCGCAGTGGAATAAAAAGACAATATCAATGACCCTTGGAAGAGTAGTGGAGGTCGCAGTGGAATAAAAAAACAATATCAATGCCCCTTGGAAGATTCGTGGAGGTAACAGTGGATTAAAAAGACAATATCAATGCCCCTTGAAAAAGCAGTGGAGTTCAGAGTAGTTAAACCAGACGGTTTTAATGCCCATTGGAAGTGACTTGGAGGTCACAGTAGCTTAAAAAGACGTTTTTAATGCCCCTTGGAAAAGTGGTGGAGGTCGCAGTGGATTAAAAAGACAATATAAATGCCCCTTGGAAGTGTGGTGGAGGTGGAAGTGGAATAAAAAGACAATATCAATGCCCCTTGGAAGAGTGGTGGAGTTTACATTGGAATTAAAAGACAATATCAATGCCCCGTGAAAGAGGCGTGGATGTCACAGTAGCTTAACAAGACGGATTAAATGTCCCTTGGAAGAGAGGTGAAAGTCGAAGTGTAATAAAAAGACAATATCAATGCCCCTTGGAAGAGTGCTGGAGGTTACAGTTGAATAAAAAACAATATCAAAGCACCTTGCAAGAGCTGTGGAGTTGAGAGTGGTTTAAATTGACGGTTTTAACGCCTATTGGAAGAGACGTTGGGGTCACAGTAGATTAACAAGACTGCTTTAATGCCCCTTGGAAGAGTGGTGGAGGTCGAAGTGCATTCAAAAGACAATGTCAATGCTCCTTGAAGGAGTGGTTGAAGTCTCAGTGGAATAAAAAGACAATATCAATGCACATTGGAAGAGTGTTGGAGGTTCCAGTGGAATACAAAGACAATATCAATGCCCTGTGCAAGAGACATGGAGGTCACAGTAGCTTAACATGACGGTTTTAATGCCCCTTGGAAGAGTGTTGGAGGTCGCAGTGGTATAAAAAGACAATATCAATGCCCCTTGGAAAAGTGGTGGAGGAAACAGTGGAATAAAAAGACAATATCAATGACCCTTGGAAGATCTGTGGAGTTCAGATTGGTTTAACCATACGTTTTTAATGCCCCTTGGAAGAGACGTGGAGGTCACAGTAGCTTAACAAGACGGTTTTAATGCCACATGGAAGAGTGGTGGAGGTTGCAGTGGATTAAAAAGACAATATTAATGCCCAGAGGAAGAGTGGTGGAGGTCGCAGTGGAATAAAAGACAATATCAATGCCCTGTGGAAGAGAAGTGGAGGTCACAGTAGCTTAACAAGATGGTATTAATGCCCTTTGGAAGAGTGGTGGAGGTCGCAGTGGATTAAAAAGTCAATATCAATGCCCTTTGAAGGAGTGGTGGAGGTCGCAGTGGAATAAAAATACAATATCAATGCACCTTGGTAGAGTGGTGGAGGTTACAGTGGAATTTAAAGACAATATCAATGCCCCGTGGAAGAGATGTGGAGGTCACTGTAGCTTAACAAGACAGTTTTAATGCCCCTTGGAAGAATGGTTGAGGTCGCAGTGGAATAAAAAGACAATGTCAATGCCCATTGGAAGAGTGGTGGAGGATACAGTGGAATAAAAAGACAATATCAATGCCCAATGGAAGAGTGGTGGAGGTGGCAGTGGAATAAAAAGACAATATCAATGCCCCTTGGAAGAATGATGGAGGTCGAAGTGGAATAAAAAGACAATGTCAATGCCCCTTGGAAGAGTGGTGGAGGTTAGAGGAGAATAAAAAGACAATACCAATGCCCCTTGGAAGAGCTGTGGAGTTCAGAGTGGTCTAAACAGATGGTTTTATTGCCCCTTGGAAGAGACGTGGAGGTCACAGTAGATTAAAAACACGGTTTTAATGCCCCTTGGAAAAGTGGTGAAGGTCACAGTGGATTAAAAAGACAATATCAATGCCCCGTGGAAGATACGTGGAGGTCACAGTAGCTTAACAAGACAATTTTAATGCCCCTTGGAATAGTGGTGGAGGTCGCAGTGGAATAAAAAGACAATATCAATGCCCCTTGAAAGAGTGGTGGAGTTTACAGCTAAATAAAAAGACAATATCAATGCCTCTTGAAACAGCTATGGAGTTCAGAGTGCTTTAACCAAATGGTTTTATTGCCCCTTGGAAGAGTGCTGGTGGTCGCAGTGCATTAAAAAGACAATATCAATACCCCTTGGAAGAATGTTGGAGGTTACAGTGGAATAAAAAGACATTATCAATGCCCCTTGGAAGAGCTGTGGAGTTCAGAATGGTTTAACCAGATGGTTTTAATGCCCCTTGGAAGAGATGTGGAGGTCACAGTAGCTTAAAAAGACTGTTTTAATGCCTCTTGGAAGAGTGGTGGAGGTCGCAGTGGATTAAAAAGTCAATATCAATGCCCTTTGAAGGAGTGGTGGAGGTCGCAGTGGAATAAAAATACAATATCAATGCCCCTTGGTAGCGTGGTGGAGGTTACAGTGGAATTTAAAGACAATATCAATGCCCCGTGGAAAAGATGTGGAGGTCACTGTAGCTTAACAAGACAGTTTTAATGCCCCTTGGAAGAATGGTTGAGGTCGCAGTGGAATAAAAAGACAATGTCAATGCCCCTTGGAAGAGTGGTGGAGGATACAGTGGAATAAAAAGACAATATCAATGCCCAATGGAAGAGTGGTGGAGGTGGCAGTGGAATAAAAATACAATATCAATGCCCCTTGGAAGAATGATGGAGGTCGAAGTGGAATAAAAAGACAATGTCAATGCCCCTTGGAAGAGTGGTGGAGGTTAGAGGGGAATAAAAAGACAATACCAATGCCCCTTGGAAGAGTTGTGGAGTTCAGAGTGGTTTAACCAGATGGTTTTATTGCCCCTTGGAAGAGACTTGGAGGTCACAGTAGATTAACAAGACAGTTTTAATGCCCCTTGGAAAAGTGGTGAAGGTCACAGTGGATTAAAAAGACAATATCAATGCCCCGTGGAAGACACGTGGAGGTCACAGTAGCTTAACATGACAGTTTTAATGCCCCTTGGAATAGTGGTGGAGGTCGCAGTGGAATAAAAAGACAATATCAATGCCCCTTGAAAGAGTGGTGGAGTTTACAGCGAAATAAAAAGACAATATCAATGCCTCTTGAAAGAGCTATGGAGTTCAGAGTGGTTTAACCAAATGGTTTTAATGCCCCTTGGAAGAGTGCTGGGGGTCGCAGTGCATTAAAAAGACAATATCAATACCCCTTGGAAGAATGGTGGAGGATACAGTGGAATAAAAAGACAATATCAATGCCCCTTGGAAGAGCTGTGGAGTTCAGTATGGTTTAACCTGACGGTTTTAATGCCCCTTGGAAGAGATGTGGAGGTCACAATAGCTTAACAAGACTGTTTTAATGCCTCTTGGAAGAGTGGTGGAGGTCGCAGTGGATTAAAAAGACAATATCAATGCCCCTTAGAAGAGAGGTGGAAGTCGCAGTGGAATAAAAAGACAATATCACTACCCCTTGGAAGAGTGGTGGAGGATATAGTGGAATCAAAAGACAATATCAATGCCCCGTGGAATAGACATGGACCTTACAGTAGCTAAACAAGATGTTTTTTATGCACCTTGGGAGAGTGTTTGAAGTCGTAGTGGAATAAAAAGACAATATCAATGCCCCTTGAAAGAGTGATGTAGGTTACAGTGGAGTAAAAAAACAATATCAATGCCTCTTGCAAGAGTTGTGGAGTTCAGAGTGGTTTAAATTGACGGTTTTAATGCACATTGGAAGAGACGTGGAGGTCACAGTAGCTTAACAAGACAGTTTTAATGCCCCTTGGAAGAGAGGTGGAAGTTGCAGTGGAATAAAAAGACAATATCAATGCCCCTTGGAAGAGTGCTGGAGGTTACATTGGAATAAAAAGACAATATCAATGCCCTTGAAAGAGAGGTTGAAGTCGCAGTGGAATAAAAAGACAATATCAATGCCTCTTGGAAGAATGGTGGAGGTTACAGTGGAATAAAAAGACAATATCAATGCCCAGTGGAATAGACATGGACGTGACAGACAGTAGCTTAACAAGACGGTTTTAATGCCCCTTGGAAGAGTGGTGGAGGTCGCAGTGGATTAAAAAGACAATATCAATGCCCATTGGAAGAGTGGTTAAGGTCGCAGTGGAAAAAAAAGACAAATTCAATGCCCCATGGAAGAGTTTTGGAGGTTACAGTGGAAAAAAAATATATATCAATGCCCCTTGGAAGAGCTGTGGAGTTCAGAGTGGTTTAACCAGACGGTTTTAATGCCCCTTGGAAGAGAAGTGGAGGTCACAGTAGCTTAACAAGACTGTTTTAATGCCCTTAGAAGAGTGGAGGAGGTCGCAGTGGATTAAAAAGACAATATCAATTCCCTTTGGAAAAGTGGTGGAGGTTACAGTGGAATAAAAGACAATATCAATGCCCCGTGGAAGAGTTGTGGAGGTCACTGTAGCTTAACAAGATGGTCTTAATGCCCCTTGGAAGAGTGATGGTGGTTATAGTGGAATAAAAAGACAATACAAATGCCCCTTGGAAGAGCTGTGGAGTTCAGAGTGGTTTAACCAGATGGTTTTAATGCCCCTTGGAAGAGACTTCGACATCACAGTCGCTTAACAAGACCGTTTTAATACCCCTTGGAAGAGTGGTGGAGGTCGCAGTCGATTAAAAAGACAATATCAATGCCCCTTGGAAGAGTGGTGGAGGTCGCAGTGGAATAAAAAGACAAAATCAATACCCATTGGATGTTACAGTGTAATAAAAAGACAATATCAATGCCCCTCGGAAGAGCTGTGGAGTTCAGAGTGGTTTAACCAGACGGTTTTAATGCCCCTTGGAAGAGACGTGGAGGTCACAGTAGCTTAACAAGACTGTTTTAATGCCCCTTGGAAGAGTGGTGGAGGTCGCAGTGGATTAAAAAGACAATAACAATGCACCTTAGAAGAGAAGTTGAAGTCGCAGAGGAATAAAAAGACAATATCAATGCCCCTTGGAAGAGTGCTGGAGGTTACATTGCAAAAAAAAGACAACATCAATGCCCCTTGCAAGAGCTGTGGAGTTCAGAGTGGTTTAAATTGACGGTTTTAATGCCCCGTGGAATTGACGTGGAGATCAAAGTAGCTTAACAACACTGTTTTAATGGCCCTTGGAAGAGTGGTGGAGGTCGCAGTGGAATAAAAAGACAATATCATTGCCCTTTGGAAAAGTAGTGGAGGTCGCAGTGGAATAAAAAAACAATATCAATGCCCCTTGGAAGAGTGGTGGAGGTAACAGTGGATTAAAAAGACAATATCAATGCCCCTTGGAAAAGCAGTGGAGTTCAGAGTAGTTAAACCAGACGGTTTTAATGCCCATTGGAAGTGACGTGGAGGTCACAGTAGCTTAAAAAGACGTTTTTAATGCCCCTTGGAAGAGAGGTGAATGTCGCAGTGGAATAAAAAGACAATATCAATGCCCCGTGAAAAAGTCGTGGATGTCACAGTAGCTAAACAAGACGGATTTAATGTCCCTTGGAAGAGAGGTGAATGTCGCAGTGGAATAAAAAGACAACATCAATGCCCCTTGGAAGAGTGCTGGAGGTTACAGTGGAATAAAAAACAATATCAAAGCCACTTGCAAGAGCTGTGGAGTTGAGAGATGTTAAAATTGACGGTTTTAATGCCCCTTGGAAGAGACGTGGAGGTCACAGTAGATTAACAAGACTGCTTTAATGCCCCTTGGAAGAGTGTTGGACGTCGCAGTGGAATAAAAAGACAATATCAATGCCCCTTGGAAGAGTGGTGGAGGATACAGTGGAATAAAAAGACAATATCAATGCCCCTTGGAAGATCTGTGGAGTTCAGATTGGTTTAACCATACGGTTTTAATGCCCCTTGGAAGAGACGTGGAGGTCACAGTAGCTTAACAAGACTGTTTCAATGCCCCTTGGAAGAGAGGTGGAGGTCGCAGTGGATTAAAAAGACAATATCAATGCACCTTAGAAGAGAAGTTGAAGTCGCAGAGGAATAAAAAGACAATATCAATGCCCCTTGTAAGAGTGCTGGAGGTTACATTGCAAAAAAAAGACAACATCAATGCCCCTTGCAAGAGCTGTGGAGTTCAGAGTGGTTTAAATTGACGGTTTTAATGCCCCGTGGAATTGACGTGGAGGTCAAAGTAGCTTAACAACACGGTTTTACTGGCCCTTGGAAGAGTGGTGGAGGTCGCAGTGCAATAAAAAGACAATATCATTGCCCTTTGGAAAAGTAGTGGAGGTCGCAGTGGAATAAAAAAACAATATCAATGCCCCTTGGAAGAGTGGTGGTGGTAACAGTGGATTAAAAAGACAATATCAATGCCCCTTGGAAAAGCAGTGGAGTTCAGAGTAGTTAAACCAGACGGTTTTAATGCCCATTGGAAGTGACGTGGAGGTCACAGTAGCTTAAAAAGACATTTTTAATGCCCCTTGGAAAAGTGGTGGAGGTCGCAGTGGATTAAAAAGACAATATCAATGCCCCTTGGAAGAGTGGTGGAGGTGGCAGTGGAATAAAAAGACCACATCAATGCCCCTTGGAAGAGTGGTGGAGTTTACATTGGAATAAAAAGACAATATCAATGCCCCGTGAAAAAGTCGTGGATGTCACAGTAGCTTAACAAGACGGATTTAATGTCCCTTGGAAGAGAGGTGAAAGTCGCAGTGGAATAAAAAGACAATATCAATGCCCCTTGGAAGAGTGCTGGAGGTTACAGTGGAATAAAAAAGAATATCAAAGCCCCTTGCAAGAGCTGTGGAGTTGAGAGTTGTTAAAATTGACGGTTTTAATGCCCCTTGGAAGAGACGTGGAGGTCACAGTAGATTAACAAGACTGCTTTAATGCCCCTTGGAAGAGTGGTGGAGGTCGAAGTGGATTAAAAAGACAATGTCAATGCTCCATGAAGGAGTGGTTGAAGTCTCAGTGGAATAAAAAGACAATATCAATGCACCTTGGAAAATTGTTGGAGGTTCCAGTGGAATAAAAAAACAATATCAATGCCCTGTAGAAGAGACATGGAGGTCACAGTAGCTTAGCATGACGGTTTTAATGCCCCTTGGAAGAGTGTTGGACGTCGCAGTGGAATAAAAAGACAATATCAATGCCCCTTGGAAGAGTGGCGGAGGATACTGTGGAATAAAAAGACAATATCAATGCCCCTTGGAAGATCTGTGGAGTTCAGATTGGTTTAACCATACGGTTTTAATGCCCCTTGGAAGAGACGTGGAGGTCACAGTAGCTTAACAAGACGATTTTAATGCCACATGGAAGAGTGGCGGAGGTTGCAGTGGATTAAAAAGACAATATCAATGCCACGAGGAAGAGTGGTGGAGGTCGCAGTGGAATAAAAGACAATATCAATGCCCAGTGGAAGAGACATGGAGGTCACATTAGCTTAACAAGACGGTTTTAATGTCCCTTCGAAGAGTGGTGGAGGTCGCAGTGGAATAAAAAGACAATATCAATGCCACTTGGAAGAGTGGTGAAGGTTACAGTGGAATAAAAAGACAATATCAATGCCCAGTGAAAGAGACGTGGAGGTCACAGTAGCTTAACAAGACAGTTTTAATGCCCCTTGGAAGAGAGGTGGAAGTTGCAGTGGAATAAAAAGACAATATCAATGCCACTTGGAAGAGTGCTGGAGGTTACATTGGAATAAAAAGACAATATCAATGCCCCTTGAAAGAGAGGTTGAAGTCGCAGTGGAATAAAAAAACAATATCAATGCCCCTTGGAAGAATGGTGGAGGTTACAGTGGAATAAAAAGACAATATCAATGCCCAGTGGAATAGGCATGGACGTGACAGTAGCTTAACAAGACGGTTTTAATGCCCCTTGGAAGAGTGGTGGAGGTCGCAGTGGATTAAAAAGACAATATCAATGCCCCATGGAAGAGTGGTTAAGGTCGCAGTGGAAAAAAAAGACAAATTCAATGCCCCTTGGAAGAGTTTTGGAGGTTACAGTGGAAAAAATATATATATCAATGCCCCTTGGAAGAGCTGTGGAGTTCAGAGTGGTTTAGCCAGACGGTTTTAATGCCCCTTGGAAGAGAAGTGGAGGTCACAGTAGCTTAACAAGACTGTTTTAATGCCCTTGGAAGAGTGGAGGAGGTCGCAGTGGATTAAAAAGACAATATCAATTCCCTTTGGAAAAGTGGTGGAGGTCACAGTGGAATAAAAAGACAATATCAATGTCCCTTGGAAGAGTGGTGGAGGTTACAGTGGAATAAAAGACAATATCAATGCCCCGTGGAAGAGTTGTGGAGGTCACTGTAGCTTAACAAGATGGTCTTAATGCCGCTTGGAAGAGTGTTGGAGGTCGCAGTGGAATAAAAAGACAATGTCAATGCCCCTTGGAAGAGTGGTGGAGGTTATAGTTGAATAAAAAAACAATACAAATGCCCCTTGGAAGAGCTGTGGAGTTCAGAGTGGTTTAACCAGATGATTTTAATGCCCTTTGGAAGAGACTTTGACATCACAGTCGCTTAACAAGACGGCTTTAATGCCCCTTGGAAGAGTGGTGGAGGTCGCAGTGGATTAAAAAGACAATATCAATGCCCCTTGGAAGAGTGGTGGAGGTCGCAGTGGAATAAAAAGACAAAATCAATGCCCCTTGGAAGAGTGGTGGATGTTACAGTGGAATAAAAAGACAATATCAATGCCCCTCGGAAGAGCTGTGGAGTTCAGAGCGGTTTAACCAGACGGTTTTAATGCCCCTTGGAAGAGACGTGGAGGTCACAGTAGCTTAACAAGACTGTTTCAATGCCCCTTGGAAGAGAGGTGGAGGTCGCAGTGGATTAAAAAGACAATATCAATGCACCTTAGAAGAGAAGTTGAAGTCGCAGAGGAATAAAAAGACAATATCAATGCCCCTTGTAAGAGTGCTGGAGGTTACATTGCAAAAAAAAGACAACATCAATGCCCCTTGCAAGAGCTGTGAAGTTCAGAGTGGTTTAAATTGACGGTTTTAATGCCCCGTGGAATTGACGTGGAGGTCAAAGTAGCTTAACAACACGGTTTTACTGGCCCTTGGAAGAGTGGTGGAGGTCGCAGTGCAATAAAAAGACAATATCATTGCCCTTTGGAAAAGTAGTGGAGGTCGCAGTGGAATAAAAAAACAATATCAATGCCCCTTGGAAGAGTGGTGGTGGTAACAGTGGATTAAAAAGACAATATCAATGCCCCTTGGAAAAGCAGTGGAGTTCAGAGTAGTTAAACCAGACGGTTTTAATGCCCATTGGAAGTGACGTGGAGGTCACAGTAGCTTAAAAAGACATTTTTAATGCCCCTTGGAAAAGTGGTGGAGGTCGCAGTGGATTAAAAAGACAATATCAATGCCCCTTGGAAGAGTGGTGGAGGTGGCAGTGGAATAAAAAGACCACATCAATGCCCCTTGGAAGAGTGGTGGAGTTTACATTGGAATAAAAAGACAATATCAATGCCCCGTGAAAAAGTCGTGGATGTCACAGTAGCTTAACAAGACGGATTTAATGTCCCTTGGAAGAGAGGTGAAAGTCGCAGTGGAATAAAAAGACAATATCAATGCCCCTTGGAAGAGTGCTGGAGGTTACAGTGGAATAAAAAACAATATCAAAGCCCCTTGCAAGAGCTGTGGAGTTGAGAGTTGTTAAAATTGACGGTTTTAATGCCCCTTGGAAGAGACGTGGAGGTCACAGTAGATTAACAAGACTGCTTTAATGCCCCTTGGAAGAGTGGTGGAGGTCGAAGTGGATTAAAAAGACAATGTCAATGCTCCATGAAGGAGTGGTTGAAGTCTCAGTGGAATAAAAAGACAATATCAATGCACCTTGGAAAATTGTTGGAGGTTCCAGTGGAATAAAAAAACAATATCAATGCCCTGTAGAAGAGACATGGAGGTCACAGTACCTTAGCATGACGGTTTTAATGCCCCTTGGAAGAGTGTTGGACGTCGCAGTGGAATAAAAAGACAATATCAATGCCCCTTGGAAGAGTGGTGGAGGATACTGTGGAATAAAAAGACAATATCAATGCCCCTTGGAAGATCTGTGGAGTTCAGATTGGTTTAACCATACGGTTTTAATGCCCCTTGGAAGAGACGTGGAGGTCACAGTAGCTTAACAAGACGATTTTAATGCCACATGGAAGAGTGGCGGAGGTTGCAGTGGATTAAAAAGACAATATCAATGCCACGAGGAAGAGTGGTGGAGGTCGCAGTGGAATAAAAGACAATATCAATGCCCAGTGGAAGAGACATGGAGGTCACATTAGCTTAACAAGACGGTTTTAATGTCCCTTCGAAGAGTGGTGGAGGTCGCAGTGGAATAAAAAGACAATATCAATGCCACTTGGAAGAGTGGTGAAGGTTACAGTGGAATAAAAAGACAATATCAATGCCCAGTGAAAGAGACGTGGAGGTCACAGTAGCTTAACAAGACAGTTTTAATGTCCCTTGGAAGAGAGGTGGAAGTTGCAGTGGAATAAAAAGACAATATCAATGCCACTTGGAAGAGTGCTGGAGGTTACATTGGAATAAAAAGAAAATATCAATGCCCCTTGAAAGACAGGTTGAAGTCGCAGTGGAATAAAAAAACAATATCAATGCCCCTTGGAAGAATGGTGGAGGTTACAGTGGAATAAAAAGACAATATCAATGCCCAGTGGAATAGGCATGGACGTGACAGTAGCTTAACAAGACGGTTTTAATGCCCCTTGGAAGAGTGGTGGAGGTCGCAGTGGATTAAAAAGACAATATCAATGCCCCATGGAAGAGTGGTTAAGGTCGCAGTGGAAAAAAAAGACAAATTCAATGCCCCTTGGAAGAGTTTTGGAGGTTACAGTGGAAAAAATATATATATCAATGCCCCTTGGAAGAGCTGTGGAGTTCAGAGTGGTTTAGCCAGACGGTTTTAATGCCCCTTGGAAGAGAAGTGGAGGTCACAGTAGCTTAACAAGACTGTTTTAATGCCCTTGGAAGAGTGGAGGAGGTCGCAGTGGATTAAAAAGACAATATCAATTCCCTTTGGAAAAGTGGTGGAGGTCACAGTGGAATAAAAAGACAATATCAATGTCCCTTGGAAGAGTGGTGGAGGTTACAGTGGAATAAAAGACAATATCAATGCCCCGTGGAAGAGTTGTGGAGGTCACTGTAGCTTAACAAGATGGTCTTAATGCCGCTTGGAAGAGTGTTGGAGGTCGCAGTGGAATAAATAGACAATGTCAATGCCCCTTGGAAGAGTGGTGGAGGTTATAGTTGAATAAAAAAACAATACAAATGCCCCTTGGAAGAGCTGTGGAGTTCAGAGTGGTTTAACCAGATGATTTTAATGCCCTTTGGAAGAGACTTTGACATCACAGTCGCTTAACAAGACGGCTTTAATGCCCCTTGGAAGAGTGGTGGAGGTCGCAGTGGATTAAAAACACAATATCAATGCCCCATGGAAGAGTGGTTAAGGTCGCAGTGGAAAAAAAAGACAAATTCAATGCCCCTTGGAAGAGTTTTGGAGGTTACAGTGGAAAAAATATATATATCAATGCCCCTTGGAAGAGCTGTGGAGTTCAGAGTGGTTTAGCCAGACGGTTTTAATGCCCCTTGGAAGAGAAGTGGAGGTCACAGTAGCTTAACAAGACTGTTTTAATGCCCTTGGAAGAGTGGAGGAGGTCGCAGTGGATTAAAAAGACAATATCAATTCCCTTTGGAAAAGTGGTGGAGGTCACAGTGGAATAAAAAGACAATATCAATGTCCCTTGGAAGAGTGGTGGAGGTTACAGTGGAATAAAAGACAATATCAATGCCCCGTGGAAGAGTTGTGGAGGTCACTGTAGCTTAACAAGATGGTCTTAATGCCGCTTGGAAGAGTGTTGGAGGTCGCAGTGGAATAAAAAGACAATGTCAATGCCCCTTGGAAGAGTGGTGGAGGTTATAGTTGAATAAAAAAACAATACAAATGCCCCTTGGAAGAGCTGTGGAGTTCAGAGTGGTTTAACCAGATGATTTTAATGCCCTTTGGAAGAGACTTTGACATCACAGTCGCTTAACAAGACGGCTTTAATGCCCCTTGGAAGAGTGGTGGAGGTCGCAGTGGATTAAAAAGACAATATCAATGCCCCTTGGAAGAGTGGTGGAGGTCGCAGTGGAATAAAAAGACAAAATCAATGCCCCTTGGAAGAGTGGTGGATGTTACAGTGGAATAAAAAGACAATATCAATGCCCATCGGAAGAGCTGTGGAGTTCAGAGCGGTTTAACCAGACGATTTTAATGCCCCTTGGAAGAGACGTGGAGGTCACAGTAACTTAACAAGACTGTTTCAATGCCCCTTGGAAGAGTGGTGGAGGTCGCAGTGGATTAAAAAGACAATATCAATGCACCTTAGAAGAGAAGTTGAAGTCGCAGAGGAATAAAAAGACAATATCAATGCCCCTTGTAAGAGTGCTGGAGGTTACATTGCAAAAAAAAGACAACATCAATGCCCCTTGCAAGAGCTGTGGAGTTCAGAGTGGTTTAAATTGACGGTTTTAATGCCCCGTGGAATTGACGTGGAGGTCAAAGTAGCTTAACAAAATGGTTTTAATGGCCCTTGGAAGAGTGGTGGAGGTCGCAGTGGAATAAAAAGACAATATCATTGCCCTTTGGAAAAGTAGTGGAGGTCGCAGTGGAATAAAAAAACAATATCAATGCCCCTTGGAAGAGTGGTGGTGGTAACAGTGGATTAAAAAGTCAATATCAATGCCCCTTGGAAAAGCAGTGGAGTTCAGAGTAGTTAAACCAGACGGTTTTAATGCCCATTGGAAGTGACGTGGAGGTCACAGTAGCTTAAAAAGACGTTTTTAATGCCCCTTGGAAAAGTGGTGGAGGTCGCAGTGGATTAAAAAGACAATATCAATGCCCTTTGGAAGAGTGGTGGAGGTGGCAGTGGAATAAAAGACAATATCAATGCCCCGTGGAAGAGACATGGAGGTCACAGTAGCTTAACAAGATGATTTTAATGCCCTTTGAAAGAGTGGTGGAGGTCGCAGTGGATTAAAAAGACAATATCAATGCCCTTCGAAGGAGTGGTGGAGGTCACAGTGGAATAAAAATACAATATCAATGCCCCTTTGTTGAGTGGTGGAGGTTACAGAGTAATTTTTAAGACAATATCAATGCCCCGTGGAAGAGATGTGGAGGTCACTGTAGCTTAACAAGACAGTTTTAATGCCCCTTGGAAGAATGGTGGAGGATACAGTGGAATAAAAAGACAATATCAATGCCCCATGGAAGAGTGGTGGAGGTGGCAGTGGAATAAAAATACAATATCAATGCCCCTTGGAAGAATGATGGAGGTCGAGGTAGGAATAAAAAGACAATGTCAATGCCCCTTGGAAGAATGATGGAGGTCGAAGTGGAATTAAAAGACAATGTCAATGCCCCTTGGAAGAGTGGTGGAGGTTAGAGGAGAATAAAAAGACAATACCAATGCCCCTTGGAAGAGCTGTGGAGTTCAGAGTGTTCTAAACAGATGGTTTTATTGCCCCTTGGAAGAGACTTGGAGGTCACAGTAGATTAACAAGACGGTTTTAATGCCCCTTGGAAAAGTGGTGAAGGTCGCAGTGGAATAAAAAGACAATATCAATGCACCTTGAAAGAGTGGTGGAGTTTACAGCGAAATAAAAAGACAATATCAATGCCTCTTGAAAGAGCTATGGAGTTCAGAGTGGTATAACAAACTGGTTTTAATGCCCCTTGGAAGAGTGCTGGGGGTCGCAATGCATTAAAAAGACAATATCAATACCCCTTGGAAGAATGGTGGAGGTTACAGTGGAATAAAAAGACAATATCAATGCCCCTTGGAACAGCTGTGGAGTTCAGAATGGTTTAACCAGACGGTTTTAATGCCCCTTGGAAGAGCTGTGGAGTTCAGAATGGTTTAACCAGACGGTTTTAATGCCCCTTGAAAGAGATGTGGAGGTCACAGTAGCTTAACAAGACTGTTTTAATGTCTCTTGGAAGAGTGGTGGAGGTCGCAGTGGATTAAAAAGACAATATCAATGCCCCTTAGAAGAGAGGTGGAAGTCGCAGTGGAATAAAAAGACAATATCAATACCCCTTGGAAGAGTGGTGGAGGATACAGTGGAATCAAAAGACAATATCAATGCCCCGTGGAATAGACATGGACCTTACAGTAGCTAAACAAGATGTTTTTTATGCACCTTGGGAGAGTGGTGGAAGTCGTAGTGGAATGAAAAGACAATATCAATGCCCCTTGAAAGAGTGATGTAGGTTACAGTGGAGTAAAAAGACAATATCAATGCCTCTTGCAAGAGTTGTGGAGTTCAGAGTGGTTTAAATTGACGGTTTTAATGCACATTGGAAGCGACCTGGAGGTCACAGAAGCTTAACAATACGGTTTTAATGCCACTTGGAAGAGTGGTGGAGGTCGCAGTGGAATAAAAAGACAATATCAATGCCACTTGGAAGAGTGGTGAAGGTTACAGTGGAATAAAAAGACAATATCAATGCCCCTTGAAAGAGAGGTTGAAGTCGCAGTGGAATAAAATAACAATATCAATGCCCCTTGGAAGAATGGTGGAGGTTACAGTGGAATAAAAAGACAATATCAATGCCCAGTGGAATAGACATGGACGTGACAGTAGCTTAACAAGACGGTTTTAATGCCCCTTGGAAGAGTGCTGGAGGTCGCAGTGGATTAAAAAGACAATGTCAATGCCCCTTGGAAGAGTGGTGGAGGTTATAGTGGAATAAAAAGACAATACAAATGCCCCTTGGAAGAGCTGTGGAGTTCAGAGTGGTTTAACCAGATGGTTTTAATGCCCGTTGGAAGAGACTTCGACATCACAGTCGCTTAACAAGACGGTTTTAATGCCCCTTGGAAGAGTGGTGGAGGTCGCAGTGGATTAAAAAGACAATATCAATGCTCCTTGGAAGAGTGGTGGAGGTCGCAGTGGAATAAAAAGACAAAATCAATGCCCCTTGGAAGAGTGGTGGATGTTACAGTGGAATAAAAAGAAAATATCAATGCCCCTCGGAAGAGCTGTGGAGTTCAGAGTGGTTTAACCAGACGGTTTTAATGCCCCTTGGAAGAGACTTGGAGGTCACAGTAGCTTAACAAGACTGTTTTAATGCCCCTTGGAAGAGGGGTGGAGGTGGCAGTGGATTAAAAAGACAATATCAATGCCCCTTGGAAGAGTGGTGGAGTTTACATTGGAATAAAAAGACAATATCAATGCCCCGTGAAAAAGTCGTGGATGTCACAGTAGCTTAACAAGACTGATTTAATGTCCCTTGGAAGAGAGGTGAAAGTCGCAGTGGAATAAAAAGACAATATCAGTGCCCCTTGGAAGAGTGCTGGAGGTTACATTGGAATAAAAAACAATATCAAAGCCCCTTGCAAGAGCTGTGGAGTTGAGAGTGGTTTAAATTGACGGTTATAATGCCCCTTGGAAGGGAAGTGGAGGTGACAGTAGCTTAAAAAGGCGGTTTTAATGTCCCTTGGAAGAGTGGTGGAGGTCGCAGTGGATTAAAAAGACAATATGAATGCCCCTTGTAAGAGTGGTGGAGGTCGCAGTGGAATAAAAAGACAACATCAATGCCCCTTGGAAGAGTGGTGGAGATTACAGTGGAATAAAAAGACAATATCAATGCCCCTTGGAACAGTGGTGTAGGTTACAGTTAAATAAAAAGACAATATAAATTCCCCGTGGAAGAGATGTGGAGGTCACAATAGCTTAACAAGACGGTTTTAATGCCCCTTGGAAGAGTGGTGGAGGTCGCAGTGGATTAAAAAGACAATATCAATGAGCCTTGGAAGAGTGGTGGAGGTCGCATTGGAATAAAAAGACATTATCAATGCCCCTTGGAAGAGTGGTGGAGGTCGCAGTGGAAAAAAAAGACAATATCAATGCCCCTTGGATGAGTGATTGAGGTTACAGTGTAATAAAAAGACAATTTCAATGCCCCGTGGAAGAGACGTGGAGGTCACAGTAGCTTAACAAGACGGTTTTAATGCCTCTTGGAGGACTGGTGGAGGTCGCAGTGGAATAAAAAGACAATATCAATGCACCTTGGAAGAGTGGTTGAATTAACAGTGGAATAAAAAGACAATAATAATTCCCCTTGGAAGACCTGTGGAGTTCAGAGTGGTATAACCAGACGGTTTTAACGCTCCTTGGAAGAGACGTGGAGGTCACAGTAACTTTATTTGACGGTTTTAATGCCCCTTGGAAGTGTGGTGGAGGTCGCAGTGGAATAAAAAGACAATATCAATGCCCCTTGGAAGATTGGTGGAGGTTACAGTGGAATAAAAAGACAATACAAATGCCCCTTGGAAGAGCTGTGGAGTTCAGAGTGGTTTAACCAGATGGTTTTAATGCCCCTTGGAAGAGAAGTCGTCGTCACAGTAGCATAACAAGACAGTTTTAATGTCCTTTGGAAGAGTGGTGGAGGTCACAGTGGAATAAAAAGACAAAATCAATGCCCCTTGGAAGAGTGGTGGAGGTTACAGTGGAATAAAAAGACAATATCAATGCCCCTTGGAAGAGCTGTGAAGTTCAGAGTGGTTTAAACAGACGGTTTTAATGCCCCTTGGAAGAGACGTGGAGGTCACAGTAGCTTAGCAAGACTGTTTTAATGCCCCTTGGAAGAGTGGTGGAGGTCACAGTGGATTAAAAAGACAATATCAATGCCCCTTAGAAGAGAGGTGCAAGTCACAGTGGAATAAAAAGATAATGTCAATGCCACTTGGAAGAATTGTGGAGGTTACAGTGGAATAAAAAGACAATATCAATGCCACATGGAATAGACATGGACGTGACAGTAGCTTAACAAGAAGGCTTTAAGGCCCCTTGGAAGAGAGGTGGAGGTTGTAGTGGATTAAAAAGACAATATCAATGCCCATTGGAAGAGTGGTAGAGGTCGCAGTGGAATAAAAAGACAAAATCAATGCCCCTTGGAAGAGTGGTGGAGGTTACAGTCGAATAAAAAGACAATATCAATGCCTCTTGGAAGAGCTGTGGAGTTCAGAGTGGTTTAACCAGACAGCTTTAATGCCCCTTGGCAGAGTGGTGGAGGTCGCAGTGGATTAAAAAGATAATATCAATGCCCCTTAGAAGACTCGTGGAGATCGCAGTGGAATAACAAGACAATAGCAATTCCACTTGGAAGAGATGAAGAGGTCGCCGTAGAATAAAAAGACAATATCAATGCCTCGTGGAAGAGACTTGGAGGTCACAGTGGCTTAACAAGATGGTTTTAATGCCCCTTGGAAGAGAGGTGGAGGTCGCAGTGGAATAAAAAGACAATATCAATGCCCCTTGGAAAAGTGGTGGAAGTTACAGTGGAATAAAAAGACAATATCAATGACCCTTGGAAGAGTGGTGGAAGTCGCAGTGGAATAAAAAGACAATATTAATGCCCCTTGGAAGAGTGGTGGAGGTCGCAGTAAAATAAAAAGACAATATCAATGCCCCTTGGAAGAGTGGTCGAGGTTACTGTGGAATAAAATGACAATATCAATGCCCCTTGGAAGAGCTGTGGAGTTCACAGTGGTTTAACCATAAGGTTTTAAGGCACCGTGGAATAGACGTGGAGGTCACAGTAGCTAAACAAGACGGTTTTAATGCGTCTTGGAAGAGAGATGGAGGTCGCAGTGGATTAAAAAGACAAAATCAATGCCCCTTGGAAGAGTGGTGGAGGTTACAGTGGAATAAAAAGACAATATCAATGCCTATTGCAAGAGGTGTGGAGTTCAGAGTGGTATAAATTGACGGTTTTAATACCCCTTGGAAGAGACGTGGTGGTCACAGTAGCTTAGCAAGGCGATTTTAATGCCCCTTAGAAGAGTGGTGGAGGTCGCAGTGGATTAAAAATACATTATCGATGCCCCTTGGAAGAGTGGTGGAGGTCGCAGTGGAATAAAAAGAAAATATTAATGCCCCTTAGAAGAGTGGTGGAGGTTACCGTAGAAAAAAAAGACAATATCAATGTTCCTTGGAAGAGGGGTGTAGATCGCAGTGGAATAGAAAGACAATATCAATGTCCCTTGGAAGAGTGGTGGAGGTGTAGTGGATTAAAAAGGTTATCAAATCCCCTCGGAAGAGTGGTGGAGGTCGCAGTGGAAAAAAAAGACAATATCAATGCCACTTGGAAGAGTGGTGGAGGTTACAGTTGAATAAAAAGACAATATCAATGCCTCTTGGAAGAGCTGTGGAGTTCAGAGTCGTTTAACCATGCGGTTTTAATGCCCCTTGGAAGAGACGTGGAGGTCACAGAAGCTTATCAAGACTGTTTTAAAGCCCCTTGAAGAACTGGTAGAGGTCGCAGTGGATTAATAAGACAATATCAATGCCCCTTGGAAGAGTGGTGGAGGTTACAGTGGAATAAAAAGACAATATCAATGCCCCTTGGATGAGCTGTGGAGTACACAGTGGTTTAACCATAAGGTTTTAATGCTCCGTGGAATAGACGTGGAGGTGACAGTACCTAAACAAGACGGTTTTAATGCTTCTTGGAAGAAAGATGGAGGTCGCAGTGGATTAAAAAGACAAAATCAATGCCCCTTGGAAGAGTGGTGGAGGTTACAGTGGAATAAAAAGACAATATCAATGACTATTGCAAGAGCTGTGGAGTTCAGAGTGTTTTAAATTGACGGTTTTATTACGCCTTGGAAGAGACGTGGAGGTCACAGTAGCTTAACAAGACGCTTTTAATGCCCTTTAGAAGAGTGGTGGAGGTCGCAGTGGATTAAAAATACATTATCGATGCCCCTTGGAAGAGTGGTGGAGGTCGCAGTGGAATAAAAAGAAAATATCAATGCCCCTTAGAAGAGTGGTGGAGGTTACAGTAGAAAAAAAAGACAATATCAATGTTCCTTGGAAGAGGGGTGAAGGTCGCAGTGGAATAAAAAGACAATATCAATGTCTCTTGGAAGAGTGGTGGAGGTCGCAGTGGATTAAAAAGATTATCAAATACCCTTGGAAGAGTGGTGGAGGTCGCAGTGGAAAAAAAAGACAATATTAATGCCCCTTGGAAGAGTGGTGGAGGTTAAAGTTGAATAAAAAGACAATATCTATGCCTTTTGGAAGAGCTGTGGAGATCAGAGTGGTTTAACCATGCGTTTTTAATGCCCCTTGGAAGAGACGTGGAGGTCACAGAAGCTTATCAAGACTGTTTTAAAGCCCCTTGGAGAAGTGGTGGAGGTCGCTGTGGATTAAAAAGACAATATCAATGCCCCTTGGAAGAGTGGTGGTGATTACAGTGGAATAAAAAGACAATATCAATGCCCCTTGGAAGAGTGGTGGAGGTTATAGTGGAATAAAAAGACAATATCAATGTCCCTTGGAAGAATGGTGGAGGTTACAGTGGAATAAAAAGACAATATCAATGCCCCTTGGAAGAGTGGTGGAGGTTCCAATTAAATAAAAAGACAATATCAATGCCCCTTTGAAGAGACGTGGAGGTTACAGTGGAATAAATGGACAATATTAATGCCCTTTGGAAGAGTGGTGGAGGTCGCAGTAAAATAAAAAGACAATATCAATGCCCCTTGGAAAAGTGGTGGAGGTTAGAGTGGAATAAAAAGACAATATCAATGCCCCTTGGAAGAGCTGTGGAGTTCACAGTGGTTTAACCAGAAAGTTTTAATGCACCGTGGAATAGACGTGGAGGTCACAGTAGCTTAACATGACGGTTTTAATGCTTCTTGGAAGAGTGATGGAGGTCGCAGGGGATTAAAAGACAATATCAATGCCCCTTGGAAAAGTGGTGGAAGTTACAGTGGAATAAAAAGACAATATCAATGACCCTTGGAAGAGTGGTGGAAGTCGCAGTGGAATAAAAAGACAATATTAATGCCCCTTGGAAGAGTGGTGGAGTTCGCAGTAAAATAAAAAGACAATATCAATGCCCCTTGGAAGAGTGGTCGAGGTTACTGTGGAATAAAATGACAATATCAATGCCCCTTGGAAGAGCTGTGGAGTTCACAGTGGTTTAACCATAAGGTTTTAAGGCACCGTGGAATAGACGTGGAGGTCACAGTAGCTAAACCAGACGGTTTTAATGCTTCTTGGAAGAGAGATGGAGGTCGCAGTGGATTAAAAAGACAAAATCGATGCCCCTTGGAAGAGTGGTGGAGGTTACAGTGGAATAAAAAGACAATATCAATGCCTATTGCAAGAGCTGTGGAGTTCAGAGTGGTATAAATTGACGGTTTTAATACCCCTTGGAAGAGACGTGGTGGTCACAGTAGCTTAGCAAGACGATTTTAATGCCCCTTAGAAGAGTGGTGGAGGTCGCAGTGGATTAAAAATACATTATCGATGCCCCTTGGAAGAGTGGTGGAGGTCGCAGTGGAATAAAAAGAAAATATTAATGCCCCTTAGAAGAGTGGTGGAGGTTACCGTAGAAAAAAAAGACAATATCAATGTTCCTTGGAAGAGGGTTGTAGGTCGCAGTGGAATAGAAAGACAATATCAATGTCCCTTGGAAGAGTGGTGGAGGTTGCAGTGGATTAAAAAGATTATCAAATCCCCTTGGAAGAGTGGTGGAGGTCGCAGTGGAAAAAAAAGACAATATCAATGCCACTTGGAAGAGTGGTGGAGGTTACAGTTGAATAAAAAGACAATATCAATGCCTCTTGGAAGAGCTGTGGAGTTCAGAGTCGTTTAACCATGCGGTTTTAATGCCCCTTGGAAGAGACGTGGAGGTCACAGAAGCTTATCAAGACTGTTTTAAAGCCCCTTGGAGAAGTGGTAGAGGTCGCAGTGGATTAAAAAGACAATATCAATGCCCCTTGGAAGAGTGGTGGAGGTTACAGTGGAATAAAAAGACAATATCAATGCCCCTTGGATGAGCTGTGGAGTACACAGTGGTTTAACCATAAGGTTTTAAGGCTCCGTGGAATAGACGTGGAGGTCGCAGTAGCTAAACAAACGGTTTTAATGCTTCTTGGAAGAAAGATGGAGGTCGCAGTGGATTAAAAAGACAAAATCAATGCCCCTTGGAAGAGTGGTGGAGGTTACAGTGGAATAAAAAGACAATATCAATGCCTATTGCAAGAGCTGTGGAGTTCAGAGTGTTTTAAATTGACGGTTTTATTACGCCTTGGAAGAGACGTGGAGGTCACAGTAGCTTAACAAGACGCTTTTAATGCCCTTTAGAAGAGTGGTGGAGGTTGCAGTGGATTAAAAATACATTATCGATGCCCCTTGGAAGAGTGGTGGAGGTCGCAGTGGAATAAAAAGAAAATATCAATGCCCCTTAGAAGAGTGGTGGAGGTTACAGTAGAAAAAAAAGACAATATCAATGTTCCTTGGAAGAGGGGTGAAGGTCGCAGTGGAATAAAAAGACAATATCAATGTCCCTTGGAAGAGTGGTGGAGGTCGCAGTGGATTAAAAAGATTATCAAATACCCTTGGAAGATTGATGGAGGTCGCAGTGGAAAAAAAAGACAATATTAATGCCCCTTGGAAGAGTGGTGGAGGTTAAAGTTGAATAAAAAGACAATATCTATGCCTTTTGGAAGAGCTGTGGAGATCAGAGTGGTTTAACCATGCGTTTTTAATGCCCCTTGGAAGAGACGTGGAGGTCACAGAAGCTTATCAAGACTGTTTTAAAGCCCCTTGGAGAAGTGGTGGAGGTCGCTGTGGATTAAAAAGACAATATCAATGCCCCTTGGAAGAGTGGTGGAGGTTATAGTGGAATAAAAAGACAATATCAATGTCCCTTGGAAGAATGGTGGAGGTTACAGTGGAATAAAAAGACAATATCAATGCCCCTTGGAAGAGTGGTGGAGGTTCCAATTAAATAAAAAGACAATATCAATGCCCCTTTGAAGAGACGTGGAGGTTACAGTGGAATAAATGGACAATATTAATGCCCTTTGGAAGAGTGGTGGAGGTCGCAGTAAAATAAAAAGACAATATCAATGCCCCTTGGAAAAGTGGTGGAGGTTAGAGTAGAATAAAAAGACAATATCAATGCCCCTTGGAAGAGCTGTGGAGTTCACAGTGGTTTAACCAGAAAGTTTTAATGCACCGTGGAATAGACGTGGAGGTCACAGTAGCTTAACATGACGGTTTCAATGCTTCTTGGAAGAGTGATGGAGGTCGCAGGGGATTAAAAGACAATATCAATGCCCCTTGGAAAAGTGGTGGAAGTTACAGTGGAATAAAAAGACAATATCAATGACCCTTGGAAGAGTGGTGGAAGTCGCAGTGGAATAAAAAGACAATATTAATGCCCCTTGGAAGAGTGGTGGAGTTCGCAGTAAAATAAAAAGACAATATCAATGCCCCTTGGAAGAGTGGTCGAGGTTACTGTGGAATAAAATGACAATATCAATGCCCCTTGGAAGAGCTGTGGAGTTCACAGTGGTTTAACCATAAGGTTTTAAGGCACCGTGGAATAGACGTGGAGGTCACAGTAGCTAAACCAGACGGTTTTAATTCTTCTTGGAAGAGAGATGGAGGTCGCAGTGGATTAAAAAGACAAAATCGATGCCCCTTGGAAGAGTGGTGGAGGTTACAGTGGAATAAAAAGACAATATCAATGCCTATTGCAAGAGCTGTGGAGTTCAGAGTGGTATAAATTGACGGTTTTAATACCCCTTGGAAGAGACGTGGTGGTCACAGTAGCTTAGCAAGACGATTTTAATGCCCCTTAGAAGAGTGGTGGAGGTCGCAGTGGATTAAAAATACATTATCGATGCCCCTTGGAAGAGTGGTGGAGGTCGCAGTGGAATAAAAAGAAAATATTAATGCCCCTTAGAAGATTGGTGGAGGTTACCGTAGAAAAAAAAGACAATATCAATGTTCCTTGGAAGAGGGGTGTAGGTCGCAGTGGAATAGAAAGACAATATCAATGTCCCTTGGAAGAGTGGTGGAGGTTGCAGTGGATTAAAAAGATTATCAAATCCCCTTGGAAGAGTGGTGGAGGTCGCAGTGGAAAAAAAAGACAATATCAATGCCACTTGGAAGAGTGGTGGAGGTTACAGTTGAATAAAAAGACAATATCAATGCCTCTTGGAAGAGCTGTGGAGTTCAGAGTCGTTTAACCATGCGGTTTTAATGCCCCTTGGAAGAGACGTGGAGGTCACAGAAGCTTATCAAGACTGTTTTAAAGCCCCTTGGAGAAGTGGTAGAGGTCGCAGTGGATTAAAAAGACAATATCAATGCCCCTTGGAAGAGTGGTGGAGGTTACAGTGGAATAAAAAGACAATATCAATGCCCCTTGGATGAGCTGTGGAGTACACAGTGGTTTAACCATAAGGTTTTAAGGCTCCGTGGAATAGACGTGGAGGTCGCAGTAGCTAAACAAACGGTTTTAATGCTTCTTGGAAGAAAGATGGAGGTCGCAGTGGATTAAAAAGACAAAATCAATGCCCCTTGGAAGAGTGGTGGAGGTTACAGTGGAATAAAAAGACAATATCAATGCCTATTGCAAGAGCTGTGGAGTTCAGAGTGTTTTAAATTGACGGTTTTATTACGCCTTGGAAGAGACGTGGAGGTCACAGTAGCTTAACAAGACGCTTTTAATGCCCTTTAGAAGAGTGGTGGAGGTCGCAGTGGATTAAAAATACATTATCGATGCCCCTTGGAAGAGTGGTGGAGGTCGCAGTGGAATAAAAAGAAAATATCAATGCCCCTTAGAAGAGTGGTGGAGATTACAGTAGAAAAAAAGACAATATCAATGTTCCTTGGAAGAGGGGTGAAGGTCGCAGTGGAATAAAAAGACAATATCAATGTCCCTTGGAAGAGTGGTGGAGGTCGCAGTGGATTAAAAAGATTATCAAATACCCTTGGAAGAGAGGTGGAGGTCGCAGTGGAAAAAAACGACAATATTAATGCCCCTTGGAAGAGTGGTGGAGGTTAAAGTTGAATAAAAAGACAATATCTATGCCTTTTGGAAGAGCTGTGGAGATCAGAGTGGTTTAACCATGTGTTTTTAATGCCCCTTGGAAGAGACGTGGAGGTCACAGAAGCTTATCAAGACTGTTTTAAAGCCCCTTGGAGAAGTGGTAGAGGTCGCTGTGGATTAAAAAGACAATATCAATGCCCCTTGGAAGAGTGGTGGTGATTACAGTGGAATAAAAAGACAATATCAATGCCCCTTGGAAGAGTGGTGGAGGTTATAGTGGAATAAAAAGACAATATCAATGTCCCTTGGAAGAATGGTGGAGGTTACAGTGGATTAAAAAGACAATATCAATGCCCCTTGGAAGAGTGGTGGAGGTTCCAATTAAATAAAAAGACAATATCAATGCCCCTTTGAAGAGACGTGGAGGTTACAGTGGAATAAATGGACAATATTAATGCCCTTTGGAAGAGTGGTGGAGGTCGCAGTAAAATAAAAAGACAATATCAATGCCCCTTGGAAAAGTGGTGGAGGTTAGAGTGGAATAAAAAGACAATATCAATGCCCCTTGGAAGAGCTGTGGAGTTCACAGTGGTTTAACCAGAAAGTTTTAATGCACCGTGGAATAGACGTGGAGGTCACAGTAGCTTAACATGACGGTTTCAATGCTTCTTGGAAGAGTGATGGAGGTCGCAGGGGATTAAAAGACAATATCAATGCCCCTTGTAAGAGTGGTGGAGGTTACAGTGGTATAAAAAGACAATATCAATACCCTGTGTAAGAAACTTGGAGGTCACAGTAGCTTAGCAAGACGGTTTTAATGCCCCTTGGAAGAGTCGTGGACGTCGCAGAGGAATAAAAAGACAATATCAATGCACTTGGAAGAGTGCAGAAGGTTACAATGGAATAAAAAGACATTGTCAATGCCCCTTGGAAGAGCTGTGGAGCTCAGAGCGGTTTAAACTGACAGTTTTAATGCCCCTTGGAAGAGACTTGGAGGTCACAGTAGCTTAACAAGACGGTTTTAATGCACACTGGAAGAGTGGTGGAGGTCACAGTGGAATAAAAATACAATATCAATGCCCCTTGAAAGAGTGGTGGAAGTTACAGTGAAATAAAATGACAATATCAATGCCACTTGGAAGAGCTGTGGAGTACAGAGTGGTTTAACCAAACGGTTTTAGTGCCCCTTGGAAGAGACGTGGAGGTCACAGTAGCTTAACAAGACGGTTTTAATGCCCCTTGAAAGAGTCGTGGAGGTCGCAGTGGATTAAAAAGACAATATCAATGAACCTTGGAAGAGTGGTGGAGGTCGCAGTGGAATAAAAAGAAAACATCAATGCCCCTTGGAAGAGTGGTGGAGGTTACAGTGGAATAAATTGACAATATCAATGCCTCTTGGAAGAGTGATGGAGGTTACAGTGGAATAAAAAGACAACATCAATGCCCCGTGGAAGAGACGTGGATATCACAGTAGCTTAACAAGACGATTTTAATGCCCCTTGGCAGAGTGGTGGAGGTCGCAGTGGAATAAAAAGACTATAACAATGCCCTGTGGAAGAGACGTGGAGGTCACAGTAGCTTAACAAGACTGTTTTAATGCCCTTTAGAACAGTGGTGGAGGTTACAGTGGAATAAAAGACAATATCAATGCCCTTTGGAAGAGTGATGGAGGTCGCAGTGGAATAAAAAGACAATATCAATGCCCCTTGGAAGAGTGGTGGAGGTCGCAGTGGAATAACCTCACTGTTACATGCTCTGCATAACTTCTCTGCTTGCAAAGTCTGCTGTAATCTAATGCTCTGCTTTGCTGATTCACCTCACTGGTACATGCTCTGCATAACTTCTCTGCTTGCTGTGTCTGCTGTAATCTAATGCTCTGCTTTGCTGATTCACCTCAGTGGTACATGCTCTGCATAACTTCTCTGCTTGCTGTGTCTGCTGTAATCTAATGCTCTGCTTTGCTGATTCACCTCACTGGTACATGCTCTACATAACGTCTCTGCTTTATCTGTCCCACACCATTCAGTACCCACATATGTTTGTCCCTTCCCCACTATAGATCTTATCTGATTTTTAGAGGTGCTAAACTGCAGAGACTAGAGTCCTAGATCTGTGTTTGATCACCCAGCTATCTCCTGGTGAGAAGACCAGCTGCTAATTTAGCCATATGCAGCTCCCACAATGCCCTTCACCTGATAGTTTAATGTGCACTATATATTTAGAAGCTCTGTAAGGGGTGCACTTGTGCTAGGGTGTGCACGCGTCTTCTTGTGCAAAGTGGTTTCGGAGATAAGTGGCAGTTATTTCAGAGGCTGATAGTCAGGGCAGGAGTCAGGTAACCAACACTTTGACCACTTACTCTCTTTTAACTATGTTTCTGTTAGCTCTCACTTTTTCCTCTATAGTCCTCCACTTTCTAGTAACCCCTCAAATCCCTACACCTAGTAAGAAACTCTTCATCTCTCCCTCCATCCTCCCCATTCATCTCACCTCCTCCTCCAAATTATTCCTAAACATTCAATCCAGGATCTCCAAACACAGACAGCCACCTCATGCTCTCTCTTGCTCCCACCTGCTAATACTTTCTCTGCTCCTCCTCACTGCTGGAGATATCTCTCCAAATCCTGGTCCTCCTCGCCATATCCCCACAGTTACTTCTTCCTCCTATCCACGACCTTCCACAAACTGTCGCAACCCTTCTAACCTCATACCCATCCAACCAATCCCCACTGCCTTAGTTGCTCTAACAGGAGCTCTATGGAACGCTCGCTCTGTCTGCAACAAACTTTCCTTCATCCACAATCTTTTCATTACAAACAAACTTTCCTTCCTCGCCATCACTGAAACCTGGCTCACCCCCTCTGACACAGCCTCCCCAGCTGCACTTTCATATGGCGGATTCCACCTTTCCCACACCCCCCGCCACAACGGCAAACATGGCGGAGGCGTACGTTTTATCCTATCAGAACACTGTGCTTTCACCCAAATCCCACTGCCACCCTCCGTTACACTCCCCTCTTTTGAGGTGCACTGTGTGCGCATCTATTTCCCCTCCAACCTCCAACTGGCCGTCGTTTACCGACCCCCAGGGCAAGCCACCACCTTCTTAGACCACTTCACGACCTGGCTGCTTCACTTCTTCTCCACTGACATCCCCACTATCATAATGGGTGACTTCAACATCCCCATTAACACTTCCCACTCGTCTGTCTCTAAGTTCCCATCTCTCACTTCCTCCTTCGGACTCACTCAATGGTCTTCCACACCCACCCACAAAGATGGCCACACACTGGACCTCATCTTCACCCGCCTCTGTTCCCTATCTAACCTCACTAACTCACCTCTCCCTCTCTCTGATCACAGCCTACTTACATTCTCTTCTCTCTCCTCCCCGGGGCAACAATCCCCACTCCACAAACTTGCTTACCCTCGCAGAAATCTCAAACACCTTGACTTACACTCACTCTCTGAATCCCTCCTTCCTCTTACAGACATAAATTCCTTACACGATGCAGACGTTGCTGCTGCTTCATATAACACCACAATACCTGCAGCTCTAGACTCGATCGCCCCTCTCACACACATCACATCTCGCACATACAACAGGCAACCCTGGCACACTAAACTTACTAAAGAACTGCGCCGGGCCTCCAGGGTTGCGGAGCGGAGATGGAAAAGGTCTCACTCCATCGAGCACTTCATCGCATTCAAGCAATCCCTCACTAATTTCAAGTACGCACTCACTACAGCAAAACAAACCTACTTCTCATCTCTCATATCCTCCCTATCTCACTACCCTAAACAGCTATTTAACACTTTCAACTCTCTCCTTCGTCCCCCAGCACCTCCTCCCTCTTCTCTCATCTCAGCCGACGACTTTGCCTCATTCTTCAAACAGAAGATTGACACCATCAGACAAACTTTTGCCTAAAGTCCACACAACTCCTCCTCATATCTATTCAACCCTCCTCCTCCAAACCCCACTTCTCCACCATTACAGAAGGTCAAGTCTCCTCTTTACTCTCCAAATCACACCTCACCACCTGCGAACTTGACCCAATCCCATCCCACCTCATCACTAACCTTACCACAGTCTTCATCCCAACCCTAACCCACCTCTTCAATCTGTCACTAACAACCGGTGTCTTCCCCTCATGTTTCAAACATGCCGCAATCACACCTATCCTCCAAAAGCCCTCCCTTGACCCTTCCTCTCTGACTAGCTACTGCCCCATATCACTCCTCCCCTTTGCCTCAAAACTACTAGAACAACATGTCCACCTTGAACTGTCCTCCCACCTCTCCTCCTGCTCCCTCTTCAACCGCCTGCAATCTGGCTTCCGACCGCATCACTCGACTGAAACTGCCCTGACCAAAGTCACCAACGACCTACTAAATGCTAAATCCAAGCGACACTACTCCATCCTCCTCCTTCTGGACCTGTCATCTGCCTTTGACACAGTGGACCATTCCCTCTTACTCCAGATTCTCTCATCTCTTGGCATCACGAACTTGGCTCTATCTTGGATCTCCTCATACTTAACAGACAGGACATTCAGCGTCTCCCACTCACGCACCACCTCCTCATCTCGCCCCCTATCTGACGGTGTCCCCCAAGGTTCAGTTCTAGGACCTCTGCTCTTCTCCATCTACACCTTTGGCCTGGGACAGCTCATAGAGTCTAACGGTTTTCAGTATCACCACTATGCTGACGACACACAGATCTACCTCTCTGGACCCGATATCTCCTCCCTACTAACCAAAATCCCACAATGTCTGTCCACCATGTCATCCATCTTCTCTGACAGATTTCTAAAACTCAACATGCATAAAACAGAGTTCATCATCTTTCCATCCTCTCATTCACATCCCCCATCTGACCTAGCCATCAACGTCAATGGCTGTTCACTCTCCCCAGTCCCACAAGCTCGCTGCCTTGGAGTAACCCTGGACTATGATCTCTTCTTCAAGCCACATATCCAAGCCCTTTCCACTTCCTGCCGACTCCAACTCAAAAGCATCTCCCGGATCCGTGCATTCCTCAGCAAAGACTCTGCAAAAACACTAGTGCATGCCCTCATCATATCCCGCCTTGACTACTGCAACCTCCTGCTCAGTGGCTTCCCTTACAACACTCTTGCGCCTCTCCAATCTATCCTAAACTCTGCTGCTCGACTAATTCACCTGTGCCCCCGCTATTCCCCGGCCTCTACTCTCTGTCAATCTCTTCACTGGCTCCCCATTGCCCAGAGAATCCAGTTCAAAACTCTAACCATGGCATACAAAGCCATCCACAACCTGTCTTCCCCATACATCTGTGACCTAGTCTCCCGGTACTTACCTGCACGCAACCTCAGATCCTCACAAGATCTCCTTCTCTACTACCCTTTTATCTCCTCCTCCCACAATTCTATACAAGATTTCTCCCGTGCATCCGCCCTACTCTGGAACTCTCTACCCCAACACATCAGACTCTTGCCGACCGTGGAAACCTTCAAAAGAAACCTGAAGACCCACCTCTTCTGACAAGCCTACAACCTGCAGTAACCACCGCTGCATGACCAGCTCTACCATCAACTAATGTATCCTCACCCATCCCTTCTAGAATGTGAGCCCTCGCTGGCAGGGTCCTCGCTCCTCCTGTACCAGTCGCTGATTCGTTTTGTTTAGATTATGTAAATGCTTTTGTTATGTATATCCCTATCACATGTAAAGCGCCATGGAATAAATGGCGCTATAATAATAAATAATAATAATAATAATAATAAAAAGACAATATCAATTCCTATAGGAAAAGTGGTGGAGGTTACAGTGGAATAAAAAGACAATATCAATGCCCCTTTGATGAGCTGTGGAATTCAGAGTGGTTTAACCAGACGGTTTTAATGCCCCTTAGAAGAGACGTGGAGGTCATAGTAGCATAATAAGATGTTTTTAATGCCTCTTGGAAGAGTGGTGGAGGTCGCAGTGGTTTAAAAAGACAATATCAATGCCCCTTAGAAGAGTGGTGGAGGCTACATTGCAATAAAAAGACAATATCAATGCCCCTTGCAAGAGCTATGGAGTTCAGAGTGGATTAAATTGACTGTTTTAATGCCCTGAGGAATTGATGTGGAGGTCAAAGTAGATTAACAACACGGTTTTAGTGGCCCATTGGAAGAGTGGTGGAGGTTACAGTGGAGTAAAAAGACAACATCAATGCCTCTTGTAAGAGCTGTGGAGTTCAGAGTGGTTTAAATTGACGGTTTTAATGCACCTTGGAAGAGGCGTGGAGGTCACAGTAGCTTAACAATACGGTTTAAATGCCCCTTGGAAGAGTGGTGGAGGTCGCAGTGGATTAAAAAGACAATATCAATGCACATTGGAAGAGTGGTTAAGGTCGCAGTGGAATGAAAAGACAAAATCAATGCCCCTTGGAAGAGTGGTGGAGGTTACAGTGGAAAAAAAAGACAATATCAATGCCCCTTGGAAGAGCTGTGGAGTTCAGAGTGGTTTAACCAGATGGTTTTAATGCCCCTTGGAAGAGTGGTGGAGGTCACAGTTAATTAAAAAGACAATATCAATGCCGCTTGGAAGAGTGGTGTAGGTCGCAGTGGAATAAAAAGAAAAAATCAAAGCCTCTTGGAAGAGTGGTGAAGGTTACAGTGGAATAAAAAGACAATATCAATGCCCCTTGGTAGAGTGGTGGAGGTCGCAGTGGAATAAAAAGACAATCAATGCCCCGTGGAATTGACGTGGATGTCAAAGTAGGTTAACAAGACGGTTTTAATGCCCCTTTGAAGAGTGGTGGAGGTCGAAGTTGATTAAGAAGACAATATAAATGCCCCTTGGAAGAGAGGTGGAGGTCGCAGAGGAAAAAAAGACAATATCAATGCCCCTTGGAAGAGTAGTGGAGGTGGCAGTGGAATAAAAAGACATTATCAATGCCCCGTGAAAGAGACCTGGAGGTCACAGTAGCTTAACAATATGGTTTTAATGCCCTTTGGAAGAGTGGTGGAGGACGCATTGGATTAAAAAGACAATATCAATGCCCTTTGGAAGAGTGGTGCAGGTTACAGTGGAATTTAATGACAATATCAATGCACCGTGGAAGAGCTGTGGAGGTCACTGTAGCTTAACAAGACAGTTTTAATGCCCCTTGGAAAAGTGGTGGAGGTCGCAGTGGATTAAAAAGACAATATCAATACCCCTTGGAAGAGTGGTGGAGGTGGCAGTGGAATAAAAAGACAATATCAATGCCACTTGGAAGAATGATGGAGGTCGCAGTGGAATAAAAAGACAATGTCAATGCCCCTTGGAAGAGTGGTGGAGGTTAGAGTGGAAAAAAAAAGACAATACCAATGCCCCTTTGAAGAGCTGTGGAATTCAGAGTGGTTTAACCAGATGGTTTTATTGCCCCTTGGAAGAGACGTGGAGGTCACAGTAGATTAACAAGACAGTTTTAATGCACCTTGGAAAAGTGGTGGAGGTCACAGTGGATTAAAAAGACAATATCAATGCCCCGAGGAAGAGACGTAGAGGCCACCGTAGCTTAACAAGACAGTTTTAATGCCCCTTGGAAGAGTAGTGGAGGTCGCAGTGGAATAAAAAGACAATATCAATGCCCCTTGAAAGAGTGGTGGAGGTTACAGTGAAATAAAAAGACAATATCAATGCCTCTTGAAAGAGCTATGGAGTTCAGAGTGGTTTAACCAGATGGTTTTAATGCCCCTTGGAAGAGTGGTGGAGGTCGCAGTGCATTAAAAAGACAATATCATTTCCCCTTGGAAGAATGGTGGAGGTTACAGTGGAATAAAAAGACAATATCAATGCCCCTTGGAAGAGCTGTGGAGTCCAGCGTGTTTAACCAGACGGTTTTAATGCCCCTTGGAAGAGACGAGGAGGTCACAGTAGCTTAACAAGACTGTTTAAATGCCCCTTGGAAGAGTGTTGGAGATCGTTGTGGATTTAAAAGACAATATCAATGCCCCTTAGAAGAGTGGTGGAGGTCGCAGTGGAATAAAAAGACAATATCAATGCCCCTTGGAAGATTGGTGGAGTTACAGTGGAATAAAAAGACAATATCAATGCCCCTTGGAAAAGTGGTGAGGTTACAGTGGAATAAAAAGACAATATCAATCCCCTGTGTAAGAAACTTGGAGGTCATAGAAGCTTAACAAGACGGTTTTAATGCCCCTTGGAAGAGTCGTGGACATCGCAGAGGAATTAAAAGACAATATCAATGCACTTGGAAGAGTGCAGAAGGTTACAATGGAAAAAAAGACATGGTCAATGCCCCTTGGAAGAGCTGTGGAGCTCAGAGCGGTTTAACCAGATGGGTTTAATGCCTCTTGGAAGAGACTTGGAGGTCGCAGTGGTTTAAAAAGACAATATCACTGCCCCTTAGTAGAGTGGTGGAGGTTACATTGGATTAAAAAGACAATACCAATGCCCCTTGGAAGAGCTGTGGAAATCAGAGTTGTATAACCAGACGGTTTTAACACTCCTTGGAAGAGATGTGGAGGTCACAGTAACTTAACCAGATGGTTTTAATGCCCCTTGGAAGAGTGGTGGAGCTCGCAGTGGAATAAAAAGACAATAGCAATGACCCCGTGGAAGGGACGTGGAGGTCACAGTAGCTTAAGAAGACTGTTTTAATGCCCCTTGGAAGAGTGGTGGAGGTTGCAGGGGATTAAAAAGACAATAACTATGCCCATTGGAAAAGTGGTGGAGGTTAGAGTGGAATAAAAAGACAATACCAGTGCTCCTTGGAAGAGCTGTGGAGTTCAGAGTGGTTTAAATTGACGGTTTTAATTCCCCTTGGAAGAGACGTGGAGGTCACAGTGGATTAAAAAGACAATATCAATGCCCCTTGGAAGAGCTGTGGAGGTCGCAGTGGATTAAAAAGACAATATCAATGCCCCGTGGAAGGGACGTGGAGGTCACAGTAGCTTCAAAAGACTGTTTTAATGCCCCTTGGAAGAGAGGTGGAGGTCGCAGTTGATTAAAAAGACAATATCAATGGCCTTTGGAAGAGTGGTGAAGGTCGCAGTGGAATAAAAAGACAATATCAATGCCGCTTGGAAGAGTGGTGGATGTTACAGTCGAATAAAAAGACAATAATAATGCCTCTTGTAAGAGCTGTGGAGTTCAGAGTGTTTAACCAGACAGTTTTAGTGCCCCTTGTAAGAGACGAGGAGGTCACAGTAGCTTAACAAGACTGTTTTAATGCCCCTTGGAAGAGTGGTGGAGATCGCTGTGGATTGAAAAGACAATATCAATGCCCCTTGGAAGATTGGTGGAGATTACAGTGGAATAAAAAGAAAATGTCAATGCCCCTTGGAAGAGTGGTGGAGGTTACAGTGGTATAAAAAGACTTTATCAATGCCCCTTGGATGAGTGGTGGAGGTTAGAGTTGAATAAAAAGACAATACCAATGCCCCTTGGAAGAGCTGTGGAGTTCAGAGTGGTTTAACCAGATGGTTTTATTGCCCCTTGGAAGATTGGTGGAGGTCACAGTAGCTTAACAAGGAAGTTTTAATGCCCCTTGGAAGAGTGGTGGAGGTCGCAGTGGAATAAAAAGACAATATCAATGCCCCATGAAAGAGTGGCGGTGGTTACAGTGAAATAAAAATACAATATCAATGCCTCTTGAAAGAGCTATGGAGTTCAGAGTGGTTTAACCATTTGGTTTTAATGCCCCTTGGAAGAGTGGTGGAGGTTACAGAGGAATAAAAAGACAATATCAATGCCCCTTGGAAGAGTTGTGGAGTTCAGAGTGGTTTAACCAGACGGTTTTAATGCCCCATGGAAGAGATGTGGAGGTCACAGTAGTTTAACAAGACTGTTTTAATGCCTCTGGGAAGAGTGGTGGAGGTCGCAGTGGATTAAAAAGACAATATCAATGCCCCTTAGAAGAGAGGTGGAGGTCGCAGTGGAATAAAAAGACAATATCAATACACCTTGGAAGAGTTGTAGAGGATACAGTGGAATAAAAAGACAATATCAATGCCCCGTGGAATAGACATAGACGTTACAGTAGCTAAACAAGATGCTTTTAATGCACCTTGGGAGAGTGGTGGAAGTCGTAGTGGAATAAAAATACTATATCAATGCCCCTTGAAAGAGTGCTGTAGGTTACAGTGGAATAAAAAGACAATATCAATGCCTTTTGCAAGAGCTGTGGAGTTCAGATTTGTTTAAATTGACGGTTTTAATGCTCCTTGGCAAAGACGTGGAGGTCACAGTAGCTTAACAGTACGGTTTAAATGCCCCTTTGAAGAGTGGTGGAGGTCGCAGTGGATTAAAAAGACAATATCAATGCCACCTGGAAGAGTGGTGAAGGTCCCAGTGGAATAAAAAGACAATATCAATGCCCATTGGAAGAGTGGTGGAGGTTACATTGGAATAAAAAGACAATATCAATACCTCGTGAAAGAGACGTGGAGGTCACAGAAGCTTAACAAGACGGTTTTAATGCCCCTTGTAAGAGAGGTGGAAGTTGCAGTGGAATAAAAAGACAATATCAATGCCCCTTGGAAGAGTGCTTGAGGTTACATTGGAATAAAAAGACAATATCAATGCCCCTTGCAAGAGCTATGGAGATCAGAGTGGATTAAATTGACTGTTTTAGTGCCCTGAGTAATTTACGTGGAGGTCAAAGTAGCTTAACAACACTGTTTTAATGGCCCTTGCAAGAGTGGTGGAGGTCGCAGTTGATTAAAAAGACAATATAAATGCCGCTTGGAAGAGTGCTGGTTGTTACAGTGGAATAAAAAAACAATATCAATGCCCCTTGCTAGAGTTGCGGAGTTGAGAGTGGTTTAAATTGACAGTTTTAATGCCCCTTGGAAGAGACTTGGAGTTCATAGTAGATTAACAAGACTGTTTTAATGCCCCTTTGAAGAGTGGTGGAGGTCAAAGTGGAATAAAAAGACAATGTCAATGCTCCTTGAAGGAGTGGTGGAAGTCTCAGTTGAATAAAAAGACAATATCAATGCCCCTTGGAAGAGTATTGGAGGTTACAGTGTAATAAAAAGAGAATATCAATGCCCTGTGGAAGAGACATGGAGGTCACAGTAGCTGAACAAGATCTTTTTAATGTACCATGGAAGAATAGTGGAGGTCGCAGTGGAATAAAAAGACAATATTAAATGCCCCTTGGAAGAGTGGTGGAGGTTACAGTGGAATAAAAAGACAATATCAATGCCCATTGGAAGATTTGTTGAGTTCAGAGTGGTTTAACCATATGGTTTTTATGGAAGAGACGTGGAGGTCACAGTAGCTTAAAAAGACAGTTTTAAAGTTACATGGAAGAGTGGTGGAGATCGCAGTGGATTAAAAAGACAATATCAATGCCCATTAGAAGAGAGGTGGAGGTTGCAGTGGAATAAAAAGACAATATCAATGCCCCTTGGAAGAGAGGTGGAGGTTACTGTGGAATGAAAAGACAATATCAATGCCCCGTGGAAGAGACGTGGAGCTCACAGTAGCTTAACAAGATGGTTTTAATGCCCCTTGGAATAGTGGTGGAGGTCGCAGTACATTAAAAAGACAATATCAATGCCCCTTGGAAGAGTGGTGGAGGTCGTAGTGGAACAAAAATACAATATCAATGCCCCTTGGTAGAGTGGTGGAGGTTACAGTGGAATAAAAAGACAATATCAATGCCCAGTGGAAGAGATATTGAGGTCACTGTAGGTTAACAAGACAGTTTTAATGCCCCTTGTAAGAATGGTGGAGTTCACAGTGGAATAAAAAGACAAAGTCATTGCCCCTTGGAAGAGTGGTGGAGGTTACAGTGGAATAAAAAGACAATACCAATGCCCCTTGGAAGAGCTGTGGAGTTCAGAGTGTTTTAACCAGACTGTTTTATTGCCCCTTGGAAGAGACGTGGAGGTCACAGTAGCTTAACATGACGGTTTTATTGCCCCTTGGAAAAGTGGCGGAGGTCGCAGTGGATTAAAAAGACAATATCTATGCCCCTTTGAAGAGTTGTGGAGGTCGCAGTGGAATTAAAATACACTATCAATGACCCGAGGAAGGGACGTGGAGGTCTCAGTAGCTAAACAAGATGGTTTTAATGCCACTTGGAAGAGTGGTGGAGGTCGCAGTGGATTAAAAAGACAATATCAATGCCCCTTGGAAGAGTGGTGGAGGTCGCAGTTAAATAAAAAGTCAATATCAATGCCCCTTGGTAGAGTGGTGGAGGATACAGTCGAATAAAAAGACAATATCAATGCTCCTTGGAAGAACTGTGGAGTACAGAATGGTTTAACCAGACAGTTTTATTGCCCCTTGGAAGAGACGTAGAGGTTACAGTAGCTTATCAAGACTGTTTTAATGCCCCTTAGAAGAGTGGTGGAGTTTACATTGGAATAAAAAGACAATATCAATGCCCCGTGGAATATACATGGAGGTTTCAGCAGCTTAACAAGACGGTTTTAATGCCCCTTGGGAGGGTGGTGGAAGACGCAATGGAATAAAAAGACAATATCAATGCCCCTTGGAAGAGTGGTGGAGGTCTCTGTGGAATAAAAAAATAATATCAATGCCCCTTGGAAGATCTGTGGAGTTCAGAATGGTTTAACCATACAGTTTCAATGCCCCTTGGAAGAGATGTGGAGGTCACAGTAGCTTAACAAGACAGTTTTAATGCCCCCTGGAAGAGTAATGGAGGTCGCAGTGAAATAAAAAGACAAAATCAATGCCCCTTGGAAGAGTGGTGTAGGTTACAGTTGAATAAAAAGGCAATATCAATGCCCCGTGGAAGAGATGTGGAGATCACAGTAGCTTAACAAGACAGTTTTAATGCCCCTTGGAAGAGTGGTGGAGGTTGCAGTGGAATAAAAAGACAATATCAATGCCCCTTGGAAGAGCTGTGGAGTTCAGAGAGGTTAAACCAGACGGTTTTAATGCCCATTGAAGAGACGTGGAGGTCACAGTAGCTTTACAAGACTGTTTTAATGCCCCTTGGAAGAGTGGTGGAGGTCACAGTGAATTAAAAAGACAATATCAATGCCCCTTGGTAGAGTGGTGGAGGTTGCAGTGGAATAAAAAGACAATATCAATGCCCCGAGGAAGAGAATTGGAGGTCACTGTAGCTTAACAAGACAGTTTTAATGTCTCTTGGAACAGTGGTGGAGTTCGCAGTGGAATAAAAAGACAATATCAATGCCCGTTGGAAGAGTGGTGGAGGTCACAGAGGAATAAAAAGACAATATCAATGCCCTGTTGAATTGATGTGGAGGTCACAGTAGCTTCACAACATGGTTTTAATGCCCCTTGGAAGAGTGGTGGAGGTCGCAGTTGATTAAAAAAACAATATCAATGCCCCTTGGAAAAGTGGTGGAGGTCCCAGTGGAATAAAAAGCCAATATCAATGCCCCTTGAAAGAGTGGTGGAGGTTACAGTGGAAATAAAAGACAATATTAATGACCCTTGAAAGAGACGTGGAGGTCACAGTAGCTTAACAAGACGGTTTAAATGCCCCTTGTAAGATAGGTGGAAGTCGTAGTGGAATAAAAAGAAAATATCAATGCCCCTTGGACTAGTGCTGGAGGTTACAGTGGAATAAAACGACAATATCAATGCCCCTTGCAAGAGCTGTGGAGTTCGAAGTGGTTTAAATTGACGGTTTTAATGCCCCTAGGAAGAGACGTGGAGGTCAAAGTAGCTTAACAAGACGGTTTAAATGCCCTTTGGTAGAGTGGTGGAGGTCGCAGAGGTTTAAAAAGACAATATCAATGCCTCTAGGAAAAGTGTTGGAGGTCTCAGTGGAATAAAAAGATAATATCAGTGACCCTTGGAAGAGTGGTGCAGGTTACATTGGAATAAAAAGACAATATCAATGCCACTTGGAAGAACTGTGGATTTCAAAGAGGTTTAACCAGACGGTTTTATTGCCCCTTGGAAGAGATGTGGAGGTCACAATAGCTTAAAAAGACGGTTTTAATGCCCCTTGGAAGAGTGGTGGAGGTCACAGTGTATTAAAAAGACAATAGCAATGCCCCTTGGAAGAGTGGTGGAGGTCACAGTGGAATAAAAACACAATATCAATGACCCTTAGAAGAGTGGTGGAGGTTACAGTGGAATAAAAAGACAATATCAATGCCCCGTGGAAGAGGTGTGGAGGTCACAATAGCGTAATAAGACGGTTTTATTGCCCCTTGGAAGAGTGCTGGAGGTCGCAGTGGATTAAAAAGACAATATCAATGCCCCTTGGAAAAGTGGTGGAGGTCGCAGTGGAATAAAAAGACAATATCAATGCCCCGTAGAAGAGTGGTGGAGGTTACAGTGGAATAAAAAGACAATATCAATGCCCCTTGGAAGAGTGGTGGAGGTCAGTGTGGAATAAAAAGACAATATCAATGACCAGTGGAAGAGAACTGGAGGTTACTGTAACTTAACAAGACGGTTTTAATGCCCCTTGGAGGAGTGTTGGAGGTCACAGTGGATTAAAAAGACAATATCAATGCCCCTTGGAAGAGTGGTGGAGGTCGGTGTGGAACAAAAAGACAATATCAGTGCCCAGTGGAAAAGAATTGGAGGTCACTGTAGCTTAACAAGACAGTTTTAATGTCCCTTGGAACAGTGGTGGAGGTCGCAGTGGAATAAAAAGACAATATCAATGCCCCTTGGAAAAGTGGTGGAGGTACCAGTGGAATAAAAAGACAATATCAATGCCCCTTGGAAGAGTGGTGGAGGTTACAGTGGAGAAAAATGACAATATCAATGCCCAGTGAAAGAGACGTGGAGGTCACAGTAGCTTAACAAGACGGTTTAAATGCCCCGTGGAAGAGAGGTGGAAGTCGTAGTGGAATAAAAAAGACAATATCAGTGACCCTTGGACTTGTGGTGGAGGTTACAGTGGAATAAAAAGACAATAGCAATGCCCCGTGGAAGAGATGTGGAGGTCACAATAGCTTAACAAGATGGTTTTAATGCCCCTTGAAAGAGTGGTTAAGGTCACAATGTGTTAAAAAGACAATATTAATGCCCCTTGGAAGAGTGGTGGAGGTCGCAATGGAATAAAAAGACAATATCAATGCCCTTTGGAAGAGCTGTGGAGTTCAGAGTGGATTAACCAGATGGTTTTAATGCCCCTTGGAAGAGACGTGGAGGTCACAGTGGCTTAACAAGACTGTTTTAATGACCCTTGTAAGAGTGATGGAGGTCACAGTGGATTAAAAAGACAACATCAATGCCCCTTGGAAGAGTGGTGGAGGTCGCAGTGGAATAAAAAGACAATATCAATGCCTCATGGAAAAGACTTGGAGGTCACAGTAGCTTAACAAGATGGTTTTAATAACCCTTGGAAGAGTGGTGGAGGTTGCAGTGGATTAAAAAGACAATATCAATGCCCCTTAAAAGAGTGGTGGAGGTTGCAGTGGAATAAAAATACAATATCAATGCCCCTTGAAAGAGTGGTGGACGTTACAGTGGAATAAAATGACAATATCAATGCCCCTTGGAATAGTGGTGGAGGATACAGTTAAATAAAAAGACAATATCAATGCCCCGTGGAAGAGATGTGGAGATCACAATATCTTAACAAGACGATTTTAATGCCCCTTGGAAGGGTGGTGGAGGTCTCAGTGGATTAAAAAGACAATATCAATGCCCCTTGGAAGAGTGGTGGAGGTTACAGTGGAATAAAAAGACAATATCAATGCCCCTTGGAAGAGTGGTGGAGGTCGGTGTGGAATAAAAAGACAATATCAATGACCAGTGGAAGAGAATTGGAGGTTACTGTAGCTTAACAAGACAGTTTTAATGTCCCTTGGAACAGTGGTGGAGGTCGCAGTGGAATAAAAAGACAATATCAATGCCCCGTGTAAGAGATGTGGAGGTTAGAATAACTTAAGAAGATGGTTTTAATGCCCCTTGGAGGAGTGGTGGAGGTCACAGTGGATTAAAAAGACAATATCAATGACACTTGGAAGAGTGGTGGAGGTCGCAGTGGAATAAAAAGACAATATCAATGTACCATGGAAGAGTGGTGGAGGTTACAGTGGAATAAAAAGACAATATCAATGCCCCGTGGAAGAGATGTGGAGGTCACAATAGCTTAAAAAGACGGTTTTAATGCCCCTTGGAAGAGTGGTGGCGGTCGCAGTGGATTAAAAAGACAATATCAATGTCCCTTGGAACAATAGTGGAGGTCACAGTGGAATAAAAAGACAATATCAATGCCCATTGAAAGAGTGGTGGAGGTTTCAGTGGAATAAAAAGACAATATCAATGCCCCGTGTAAGAGATGTGGAGGTCACAGTAGCTTAACAAGTTGGTTTTAATGCCCCTTGGAAGAGTGGTGGAGGTCGCAGTGGATTAAAAAGACTATATCAATGCCCCTTGGAAGAGTGGTGGAGGCTACAGTGGAATAAAAAGACAATATCAATGACCCTTGGACGAGTGGTGGAGGTCGCAGTGGAATAAAAAGACAATATCAATGCCCCTTGGAAGAGTGGTGGAGGTCGCAGTTGAATAAAAAGACAATATCCATGCCCCTTGGAAGAGTGTTTCAGGTTACAGTGGAATAAAAAGAGAATATCAATGCCCCGGGGAAGAGATGTGGTGGTCACAATAGCTTAAAAAGATGGTTTTAATGCCCCTTGGAAGAGTGGTGGAGGTCGCAGTGGATTAAAAAGACAATATCAATGCCCCTTGGAACAATGGTGGAGGTCGCAGTGGAATAAAAAGACAATATCAATGCCCATCGAAAGAGTGGTGGAGGTTACAGTGTATTAAAAAGACAATATCAATGCCCCGTGGAAGAGATGTGGAGGTCACAGTAGCTTAACAAGATGGTTTTAATGCCCCTTGGAAGAGTGGTGGAGGTCGCAGTGGAATAAAAAGACAATATCATTGCCCTTTGGAAGAGCTGTGGAGTTCAGAGTGGTTAAACCAGATGGTTTTAATGCCATTGGAAGAGTGGTGGAGGTCGCAGTGGATTAAAAAGACAATATCAATGCCCCTTGGAA
This sequence comes from Phyllobates terribilis, assembly GCF_046119375.1. Classification (NCBI taxonomy): domain Eukaryota; kingdom Metazoa; phylum Chordata; class Amphibia; order Anura; family Dendrobatidae; genus Phyllobates; species Phyllobates terribilis. The sequence goes on along the minus strand of NW_027362761.1, from coordinate 690,448,675 downwards.
GAATGGTGGAGGCTACAGGGGATTAAAAAGAAAATATCAATGACACTTGGACTAGTAGTGGAGGTCGCAGTGGAATAAAAAGACAATATCACTGTTCCTTGGAAGAGTGGTGGAGGTCGCAGTGGAACAAAAAGACAATTTCAATGCCCCTTGGAAGAGTGGTGGAGGTTACAGTGGAATAAAAAGACAATATCAATACCAATTGGAAGCGATGTGGAGTTCACTGTGGTTTAACCAGAAAGTTTTAATGCCACTTGGAAGAGACGTGGAGGTCACAGTGGCTTAATAAGATGGTTTTAATGCTCTTTGGAAGAGTGGTGGAGGTTGCAGTGGATTAAAAAGACTATATCAATGCCCCTTGGAAGAGTGGTGGAGGTCGCAGTGGAATAAAAAGACAATATCAATGCCCCTTGGAAGAGCTGTGGAGTTCAGAGCGGTTTAACCAGACGATTTTAATGCCCCTTGGAAGAGACTTGGAGGTCATAGTAGCTTAACAAGACGATTTTAAGTCCCCTTGGAAGAGTGTCGGAGGCCGCAGTAGACTAAAAATACAGTATCTATGCCCCTTGGAAGAGTGGTTGAGATCGCAGTGGAATAAAAAGACAATATCAATGCCTCTTGGAAGAGTGGTGGAGGTCGCAGTGGAATAAAAAGACATTATCAATGCCCCGTGGAAGAGATGTGGAGGTCACTCTAGCTTAACAAGACAGTTTTAATGCCCCTTGGAAGAATGGTGGAGGTCACAGTGGAATAAAAAGACAATACCAATGCCCCTTAGAAGAGCTGTGGAGTTGAGAGTGGTTTAACCAGACAGTTTTATTGCCACTTGAATGAGACGTGGAGGTCACAGTAGCTTAACAAGACGGTTTTAATGCCCCTTGGAAAAGTGGGGAGGTCGCAGTGGATTAAAATGACAATATCAATGCCCCTTGGAAGAGTGGTGTAGGTCGAAGTGGAATATAAATACAATATCAATGCCCCGTGGAAGGGACGTGGAGGTCACAGTAGCTAAAGAAGACGGTTTTAATGCCACTTGGAAGAGTGGTGGAGTTCGCAGTGGATTAAAAAGACAATATCAATGCCCATTGGAAAAGTGGTGGAGGTCTCAGTGGAGTAAAAAGTCAATATCAATGACCGCTTGGAAGAGTGGTGGAGGTTATAGTCGAATAAAAAGATAATATCAATGCCCCTTGGAAGAGCTGTGGAGTAAAGAGTGGTGTAACCAGACGGTTTTAATGCCCCTTGCAAGATACGTGTAGGTCACAGTAGTTTATCAAGTCTGTTTTAATGCCCCTTGGAAGAGTGGTGGAGGTCTGAGTAGATTAAAAAGACAACATCAATGCCCATTGGAAGAGTGGTGGAGGTTACAGTGGAATAAAAAGACAATATCAATGCGACGTGGAATAGACATGGAGGTTACAGTAGCTTAACAAGATGGTTTTAATGCCCCTTGGGAGAGTGGTGGAAGTCGCAGTGGAATAAAAAGACAATATCAATGCCCCTTGCAAGAGCTGTGGATTTCAGAGTGGTTTAAATTGATGATTTTAATGCTCCTTGGAAGAGAAGTGGAGGTCACAGTAGCTTAACAAGACGGTTTTAATGCCACATGGAAGAGCGGTGGAGGTCGCACTGGATTAAAAAGACAATATCAATGCCCCTTGGAAGAGTAGTGGAGGTTGCAGTGGAATAAATGGACAATATCAATGCCCTGTGGAAGAGACGTGGATATCACAGTAGCTTAACAAGACTGTTTTAATGCCCCTTGGAAGAGAGGTGGAAGTCGCAGTGGAATAAAAAGACAATATCAATGCCCTGTGGAAGAGACATGAAGGTCACAGTAGCTAAAGAAGACGGTTTTAATGCCACTTGGAAGAGTGGTGGAGTTCGCAGTGGATTAAAAAGACAATATCAATGCCCATTGGAAAAGTGGTGGAGGTCGCAGTGGAGTAAAAAGTCAATATCAATGACCGCTTGGAAGAGTGGTGGAGGTTATAGTCGAATAAAAAGATAATATCAATGCCGCTTGGAAGAGCTGTGGAGTAAAGAGTGGTTTAACCAGACGGTTTTAATGCCCCTTGGAAGATACGTGTAGGTCACAGTAGTTTATCAAGTCTGTTTTAATGCCCCTTGTAAAAGTGGTGGAGGTCTGAGTGGATTAAAAAGACAACATCAATGCCCATTGGAAGAGTGGTGGAGGTTACAGTGGAATAAAAAGACAATATCAATGCGACGTGGAATAGACATGGAGGTTACAGTAGCTTAACAAGATGGTTTTAATGCCCCTTGGGAGAGTGGTCGAAGTCGCAGTGGAATAAAAAGACAATATCAATGCCCATTGCAAGAGCTGTGGATTTCAGAGTGGTTTAAATTGATGATGTTAATGCTCCTTGAAAGAGAAGTGGAGGTCACAGTAGCTTAACAAGACGATTTTAATGCCACATGGAAGGGTGGTGGAGGTCGCACTGGATTAAAAAGACAATATCAATGCCCCTTGGAAGAGTAGTGTAGGTTGCAGTGGAATAAAAAGACAATATCAATGCCCTGTGGAAGAGACGTGGATATCACAATAGCTTAACAAGACTGTTTTAATGCCCCTTGGAAGAGAGGTGGAAGTCGCAGTGGAATAAAAAGACAATATCAATGCCCCTTGGAAGAGTGCTGGAGGTTACAGTGGAATAAAAAGACAATATCAATGCCCCTTGCTAGAGCTGCGGAGTTGAGAGTGGTTTAAATTGATGGTTTTAATGACCCTTGGAAGAGACTTGGAGTTTATAGTAGATTAACAAGACTGTTTTAATGCCCCTTGGAAGAGTGGTGGAGGTCAAAGTGGATTAAAAAGACAATGGCAATGCTCCTTGTAGGAGTGGTGGAAGTCTCAGTTGAATAAAAAGACAATATCAATGCCCCTTGGAAAAGTATTGAAGGTTATAGTGGAATAAAAATACAATATCAATGCCCTGTGGAAGAGACATGGAGGTCACAGTAGCTTAACAAGATCTTTTTAATGTAGCATGGAAGAGTGTTGGAGGTCGCTGTGGAATAAAAAGGCAATATCAATGCCCCTTGGAAAAGTGGTGGAGGTTACAGTGGAATAAAAAGACAATATCAATGCCCATTGGAAGATCTGTTGAGTTCAGAGTGGTTTAACCATATGGTTTTAATGCCCCTTGGAAGAGACGTGGAGGTCACAGTAGCTTAAATAGACGGTTTTAAAGTTACATGGAAGAGTGGTGGAGGTCGCAGTGGATTAAAAAGACAACATCAATGCCCATTGGAAGAGTGTTGGAGGTTACAGTGGAATAGAATGACAATATCAATGCCCCTTGGAAGAGTGGTGGACATTACAGTGGAATAAAAAGACAATATCAATGCCCCTTGGAAGAGTTGTGGAGGTTACAGTGGAATAAAAAGACAATATCAATGCCCAGTGGAAGAGATGTGGAGGTCACTGTAGCTTAACAAGACAGTTTTAATGCCCCTAGGAAGAGTGGTGGAGGTTGCAGTGGAATAAAAAAACAATGTCAATGCCCTTTGGAAGAGTGGTGGAGGTCACAGTGGATTAAAAAGACAATATCAATGCCCCTTGGAAGAGTGGTGTAGGTCATAGTGGAACAAAAAGACAATATCAATGCCCTTTGGTCGAGTGGTGGATGTTACAGTGGAATTAAAAGACAATATCAATGCCCCTTGGAAGAGTGGTGGAGGTTCTAGTGGAATAAAAAGACAATATCAATGCCCAGTGGAAGAGTGGTTAAGGTCACAGTGAATTAAAAAGACAATATCAATGCCCATTGGAAGAGTGGTTAAGGTCGCAGTGGAATAAAAAGACAAAATCAATGCCCCTTGGAAGAGCTGTGGAGTACAGAGTGGTTTAACCAGACGGTTTTAATGCCCCTTGGAAGAGAGGTGAAGGTCACAGTAGCTTAACAAGACTGTTTTAATGACCTTGAAAGAGTGGTGGAGGTCGCAGTGGATTAAAAAGACAAAATCAATGCCCTTTGGTAGAGTGGTGGAGGTTGCAGTGGAATAAAAAGACAATATCAATGCCCCTTGGAAGAGTGGTGGAGGTTACATTGGAATAAAAAGACAATATCAATGCCCCGTGGAAGAGTTGTGGAGGTCACTGTAGCTTAACAAGATGGTCTTAATGCCGCTTGGAAGAGTGGTGGAGGTCGCAGTGGAATAAAAAGACAATGTCAATGCCCCTTGGAAGAGTGGTGGAAGTTAGAGTTGAAAAAAAAGACAATACCAATGCTCCTTGGAAGAGCTGTATTTTAGAGTAGTTTAAATTGACGGTTTTAATGCCCCTTGGAAGAGACGTGGAGGTAATAATGGATTAAAAAGACAATATCAATGCCCCTTGGAAGAGTAGTGGAGGTCGCAGTGGAATAAAAGACAATATCAATGCCCCGTGGAAGGGACGTGGAGGTCACAGTAGCTTAACAAGACGGTTTTATTGCCCCTTGGAAGAGAGGTGGAGGTCGCAGTTGATTAAAAAGACAATATCAATGCCACTTTAAAGAGTGGTGGAGGTCGCAGTGGAATAAAAAGACAATATCAATGCCCCTTGGAAGAGCTTTGGAGTTCAGAGTGGTTTAACTTGATGGTTTTAATGCCCCTTGGAAGAGACGTGGAGGTCACAGTAGCTTAACTAGACGGTTTTAATGCCCCTTGGAAGAGAGGTGGAAGTCGCAGTGGAATAAAAAGACAATATCAATGCCCTGTGGAAGAGACATGAAGGTCACAGTAGCTAAAGAAGACGGTTTTAATGCCACTTGGAAGAGTGGTGGAGTTCGCAGTGGATTAAAAAGACAATATCAATGCCCATTGGAAAAGTGGTGGAGGTCGCAGTGGAGTAAAAAGTCAATATCAATGACCGCTTGGAAGAGTGGTGGAGGTTATAGTCGAATAAAAAGATAATATCAATGCCGCTTGGAAGAGCTGTGGAGTAAAGAGTGGTTTAACCAGACGGTTTTAATGCCCCTTGGAAGATACGTGTAGGTCACAGTAGTTTATCAAGTCTGTTTTAATGCCCCTTGTAAAAGTGGTGGAGGTCTGAGTGGATTAAAAAGACAACATCAATGCCCATTGGAAGAGTGGTGGAGGTTACAGTGGAATAAAAAGACAATATCAATGCGACGTGGAATAGACATGGAGGTTACAGTAGCTTAACAAGATGGTTTTAATGCCCCTTGGGAGAGTGGTCGAAGTCGCAGTGGAATAAAAAGACAATATCAATGCCCATTGCAAGAGCTGTGGATTTCAGAGTGGTTTAAATTGATGATGTTAATGCTCCTTGAAAGAGAAGTGGAGGTCACAGTAGCTTAACAAGACGATTTTAATGCCACATGGAAGGGTGGTGGAGGTCGCACTGGATTAAAAAGACAATATCAATGCCCCTTGGAAGAGTAGTGTAGGTTGCAGTGGAATAAAAAGACAATATCAATGCCCTGTGGAAGAGACGTGGATATCACAATAGCTTAACAAGACTGTTTTAATGCCCCTTGGAAGAGAGGTGGAAGTCGCAGTGGAATAAAAAGACAATATCAATGCCCCTTGGAAGAGTGCTGGAGGTTACAGTGGAATAAAAAGACAATATCAATGCCCCTTGCTAGAGCTGCGGAGTTGAGAGTGGTTTAAATTGATGGTTTTAATGACCCTTGGAAGAGACTTGGAGTTTATAGTAGATTAACAAGACTGTTTTAATGCCCCTTGGAAGAGTGGTGGAGGTCAAAGTGGATTAAAAAGACAATGGCAATGCTCCTTGTAGGAGTGGTGGAAGTCTCAGTTGAATAAAAAGACAATATCAATGCCCCTTGGAAAAGTATTGAAGGTTATAGTGGAATAAAAATACAATATCAATGCCCTGTGGAAGAGACATGGAGGTCACAGTAGCTTAACAAGATCTTTTTAATGTAGCATGGAAGAGTGTTGGAGGTCGCTGTGGAATAAAAAGGCAATATCAATGCCCCTTGGAAAAGTGGTGGAGGTTACAGTGGAATAAAAAGACAATATCAATGCCCATTGGAAGATCTGTTGAGTTCAGAGTGGTTTAACCATATGGTTTTAATGCCCCTTGGAAGAGACGTGGAGGTCACAGTAGCTTAAATAGACGGTTTTAAAGTTACATGGAAGAGTGGTGGAGGTCGCAGTGGATTAAAAAGACAATATCAATGCCCCTTGGAAGAGTGGTGAAGGTCGCAGTGGAATAAAAAGACAATATCAATGCCCCTTGGAAGATTGGTGGAGGTTACAGTGGAATATAAAGACAATACCAATGCCCCTTGCAAGAGCTGCGGAGTTGAGAGTGGTTTAAATTGACGGTTTTAATGCCCCTTGGAAGAGACGTGGAGTTCACAGTAGATTAACAAGACTGTTTTAATGCCCCTTGGAAGAGTGGTGGAGGTCGAAGTGGATTAAAAAGACAATGTCAATGCTCCTTGAAGGAGTGGTGGAATACTCAGTTGAATGAAAAGACCATATCAATGCCCCTTGGAAGAGTGTTGGAGGTTACAGTGGAATAAAAAGACAATATCAATGCCCCTTGTAAGATCTGTGGAGTTCAGAGTGGTTTAAGCATACGATTTTAATGGCACAAGGAAGAGTGGTGGAGGTCGCAGTGGATTAAAAAGACAATATCAATGCCCCTTGGAAGAGTGGTGGAGGTCGCAATGGAATAAAAAGACAATATCAATGCCCCTTGGAAGAGTGGTGAAGGTTACTGTGGAATAAAAAGACAATATCAATGCCCCGTGGAAGAGACGTGGAGGTCACAGTAGCTTATCAAGATGGTTTTAATGCCCCTTGGAATAGTGGTGGAGGTCGCAGTGGATTAAAAAGACAATATCAATGCCCCTTGGAAGAGTGGTGGAGGTCGTAGTGGAATAAAAATACAATATCAATGCCCCTTGGTAGAGTGGTGGACGTTACACTGGAATAAAAAGACAATATCAATGCCCAGTGGAAGAGATGTGGAGGTCACTGTAGCTTAACAAGACAGTTTTAATGCCCCTTGGCAGAATGGTGGAGGTCGCAGTGGAATAAAAAGACAATGTCATTGCCTCTTGGAGGAGTGATGGATGTTAGAGTGGAATAAAAAGACAATACCAATGCCCCTTGGAAGAGCTGTGGAGTTCAGAGAGTTTTAACCAGACGGTTTTAGTGCCCCTTGGAAGAGACGTGGAGGTCACAGTAGCTTAACAAGACGGTTTTAATGCACCTTGGAAGAGTGGTGAAGGTCACAGTTGATTAAAAAGACTATATCAATGCCCCTAGGAAGAGTGGTGGAGGTCACTGGAATAAATAGACAATATCAATGCCCCGTGGAAGAGAGTGGAGGTCACAGTAGCTTAACAAGACTGTTTTAATGCCCCTTGGAAGAGTGGTGGAGGTGGCAGTGGATTAAAAAGAGAATATCAATGCCCCTTGGAAGAGTGTTGGAGGTCACAGTGGAATAAAAAGACAATATCAGTGCCCCTTGGTAGAGTGGTGGACATTACAGTGGAATAAATTGTCAATATCAATGCCCCTTGGAAGAGTGGTGGAGGTTAAATTGGAATAAAAAGACAATATCAATGCCCCTTTGATGAGAGGTGGAGGTTACAGTGGTATAAAAAGACATTATCAATGCCCCTTGGAAGAGCTGTGATCTTTAGAGTGGTTTAACCAGACGGTTTTAATGCCCCTTGGAAGAGACGTGGAGGTCGCAGTGAATTAAAAAGACAATATCAATGCCACTTGGAAGAGTGCTGGAGGTTACATTGGAATAAAAAGACAATATCAATGCCCCTTGGATGAGTGGTGGAGGTTTCAGTTGAATAAAAAGACAATATCAATGGCCCGTGGAAGAGACATTGAGGTCACAGTAGTTTAGCAAGATGGTAATAATGCCCATTGGAAGAGTGGTGGAGGTCACAGTGGATTAAAAAGACAATATCAATGCCCCTTGGAAGAGTGGTGTAGGTCGTAGTGGAATAAAAAGACAATATCAATGCCCCTTGGACTGTTAGAACCTTGCTGTTAGGTTTTTTTTTCCTTTGCTGGTCACATGACCTTGTTGGCCTATTTAATCCTGCTCCGCCCTTCTGGCTTTGCTGGACTTTATTGTATATCTACTTTCTGGCTAGCCTGTGCTCTGTATCTAACTCTGTTAGTTTGCTTGGTCTACGGACCTCTATGTTCTATCTATTTTGTTTGTTCGTCTGTCTGCTACTATTTCTGTTAGGAGGTGTCCCATATTCCTCCCAGTCCTTAGTACCTGTAGGGATTTCCTCCCCACATCTATAGGTCTTCGTACAGACTAGATTAGGACTTTAGCAGGTCTGATCGCAGGATCAGGTTCCCTGTTACATCGTAGGGATTCAGCTGAGTCTTATAGTAGGGACAGATCTCCTCTCTTTCCTTAGCTTTGGTAGCAGAACATAACAGTAAGTCCAGCCTGCAAATTCTCTAAGGAAAGATTTTTTTTTTTTTTTTTTTGTTCCATCATGGTGTCGGTTCAGGATTTGGCTAAACACCTGCAGGGACTCTCTCTGGAAGTGGCCGAGCTCCGTCAGCACGTGAGTAACTGTCCTGGAGCATATTTCTTGGAGCCTAAGGTATGTTTGCCGGATTTATTTTTGGGTGAACATCGAGAATTTTTTTCATTTAAAAATGCTTGCTTATTGTATTTTCGTTTGAGACCCAAGTCCTCTGGGGATGAATCCCAGCGCGTAGGGTTCATAATGTCACTTTTGCGCAAAGAGCCTCAGGAGTGGGCCTTTTCTTTGCAACCTAGTGATACATGCTTCAGATCAGTGGATAGTTTTTTTTTCTGCTTTAGGACTATTATATGATGATCCTGACCGTGTCGCATCAGCTGAGACTGAGTTGAGACGTTTAAAACAAGGATCAAGTAATGTAGAAAAATATTGTACAAATTTTCGTCGTTGGTCCACTCAAACAGGGTGGAACGATTCTGCTCTGAAAAGTCTATTTCTTGCTGGGCTCAGTGAAAGGGTTAAAGACCTGCTAATTGCTTATCCTACACCTGAGGATTTGCAACAGGCTATGCAATTAGCTATACGGGTGGATAGGAGACTGCGTGCTAGGGTTAATGAGAGCAAATCCTCTGCTATGTCAGTTTCTGGTTATGATAATGTGTGTACTAACAGTGGTGAACCGATGGAGATTGGATCGGTGGCACCTCGCTCTCAAGAAAAAGATCGTCGTTTTTCAGAAGGCTTGTGTTTCTATTGCGGGAAATCTGGTCATTTGATTAAAGGCTGTGAGCTTCGTATGAAGAAAGAAAAAAAAAAGGTCAGTCACGCCCGTATTGCCTGTTTAAATTCCAAGGGTATATTTTTAGCTGCTTCCACGATTGCTCAGGAAAAATTAATGGAATTTCGGGTGTTTGTTGATTGCGGGTCTACATTGAATGTAATTGATGGGGGATTCGTGGAAAAACTCAATTTAAAACCTGAACCTTTATCATCCCCCATTGCTGTGGTTTCTGTGGATGGCTCCCCTTTGAAGAATATTACTCTCAAGGTCAGTGAATTTCCTCTCACTATTAATGGTGTTCACCATGAGAAATTGGATTTGGTAGTGTTGAATAACTTGCCTTCTCCAGTAATATTGGGTTTGCCCTGGTTAAAATTTCACAATCCTGTACTGGATTGGTCTACCAGTGAAATTAAATCCTGGAGCCATAAATGTTATGACAAGTGTTGTAACGGGCGTATTGCAGCTTTGGATAGGGGAGAATTGCCTGTTCCTATTCAGGATTTTTGGAGAGTTTTTTCTGAGAAGGAATCGCAGGTTTTGCCTCCCCATAGAGACTATGATTGTTCTATTGAATTTGTCCCTGGAGCGACTCTTCCTAAAAGTCGTTTATTTAACCTTACTATTCCTGAGAGGAAGGCTTTGGAGGAATACATACAGACAAGTTTGGCCGCCGGTCACATTAGGCCCTCTAAGTCTCCTGTGGCGGTTGGATTTTTTTTTGTAAAAAAAAAGGACGGTGGTTTACGTCCTTGTCTGGATTTCCGTGAGATTAACAAAATTACGGTACGCAATCCTTACCCACTGCCATTGATTCCTGATCTGTTTAACCAGTTATTGGGGGCCAAGTGGTTCTCTAAAATTGACCTTAAGGGGGCATACAATCTGTTGCGCATGAAGGAGGGTGATGAATGGAAGACTGCTTTTAACACTCCTGTGGGTCATTTTGAGAATCTGGTTATGCCTTTTGGTCTTACTAATGCTCCTGCATTTTTTCAGAATCTGATTAATGACATCCTTAGACCTTTGATTGGTAAAAATGTGGTTGTGTATTTGGATGACATTTTGATTTATTCGCCAGATCTGGAGTCTCATTGGCGGAGCGTGCGTGAGGTATTACAGTTATTAATGGACAATTCGCTTTTTGCTAAGCTGGAGAAATGTGAGTTCGCTGTACAGAGAATTAGTTTTTTGGGCTACATTATCTCCAGCAAAGGTTTTGAGATGGATCCGGTTAAGGTTCAGGCTGTGCAGGAATGGCCTAGGCCTATTGGTTTGAAATCAATACAGAGGTTTTTGGGTTTCGCCAATTACTATAGAAAATTCATAAAAAATTTTTCTAGTATTGTCAAACCTCTGACTGATCTCACCAGGAAAGGTGCTGATGCGGTTCAGTGGTCTTCTGAGGCCATTGAAGCTTTTGTGTATCTCAAGGAGAGGTTCACCTCTGCTCCCATCCTTATGCAGCCTGATGTTACTAGGCCGTTTTTGGTTGAGGTTGATGCTTCCTCTGTGGGGGTTGGCGCAGTATTGTCTCAGGATAACGGGGATGGATTACATCCTTGTGCCTTTTTTTCCAAAAAATTTTCGGAGACTGAATTGAATTACGATATTGGTAATCGGGAATTATTGGCTATTAAACTCGCATTTGAACACTGGCGTCACTTCTTGGAAGGTGCGGAATTTCCCGTTCAGGTTCTTACGGATCATAAAAATCTGATATATCTTGATGCTGCCAAGCGCCTGAATGCCCGTCAGGCTAGGTGGGCACTGTTTTTCTCGCGGTTTAATTTCTCCGTTACTTACATCCCTGGTACTAAGAATGTTAAGGCGGATGCCTTGTCTCGCAGTTTTTCTCCCATAGTCGGTGCTGAGAAAGAGGAAAACATTTTACAAGAAGGTGTTGTGATAGCTGCTTTAGACTCCGTTTTGGAAGATGAGATTCTTAAAGCTCAGGAGAATGCCCCATCTAACACTCCTCATGGGAGGTTGTTTGTGCCTGGGACCTTTAGGAGAGATTTGTTTGTTGAGTGTCACGAATCTCGGTTGGCAGGTCATCCCGGAATCTCTGAGACCAAGAGACTGGTGGGTCGCAGTTTTTGGTGGCCTGGATGGCAGAAGGAAGTCATTAAGTGGGTGCGCCAATGTACTATATGTGCTAGATCCAAGTCCTCACATACTCCTGCTGCGGGGTTGCTTTGTCCTTTGGAGGTCCCCAGTGCTCCTTGGACACATTTGGCTATGGACTTTATAACTGACCTTCCCCCCTCTGAGGGTTTTACTGTCATCTGGGTGGTCGTGGACCGTTTTAGCAAGATGTGTCACTTGGTTCCCTTCGTCAAACTGCCCTGCGCTAAAACTCTCGCTAAGGCCTTTGTCAAGGAAATTGTCAGACTTCATGGCGTTCCTACTGACATTGTTTCTGATAGGGGTCCTCAGTTCGTGGCTCGTTTTTGGCGTGCCTTTTGTGACAGGTTGGGAATTCATTTGTCGTTTTCGTCCGGATACCATCCTGAATCTAATGGCCAAACAGAAAGGAAAAACCAGGATGTTGAGCAGTTCTTGCGTTGTTTTGTGGCAGACAATCAAGAGGGGTGGTCTGAGTTTCTGCCACTTGCCGAATTTGCTCTGAACAATCATACATCTTCTTCTGCTGGTTGTTCGCCTTTTTTTTGTTGTTCTGGGAGACATCCGTCGTTTGGGTCGTTCTCCAAGTTGGGATCTGCCGTGCCTGAGGAGGAGAATTTTTCCGGTGATTTGGAAAGAGTTTGGACGGATGTGCGTGGTAATCTTCAGGAGGCCAACAGAAAATCTAAAGACTACTTTGATAGGAAACGACAGGAGGTTTTGTTCGCTGTTGGTGACATGGTTTGGTTGTCCTCTAGGAATCTGCGGTTGAGGATTCCTTCTAAGAAATTGGGTCCCAAGTTTGTAGGGCCCTTTAAGGTGCTTCAGGTTGTCAACCAATCTGCTGTTAGGTTGGAGGTTCCTACCTCCTGGAGAATTAATCCGGTCTTTCATGTCTCTCTGTTAAAAAAAGCTGTCGTGTCGGATGGTGACGCCTCTGCCTCTGTTCCTCCGGTGGTGGAGGACGGGGAATATGAAATTTCTCGCATCCTTGACTCTAGACGGTATAGAGGTAGTTTGCAGTATCTTGTGGCCTGGAAAGGTTTCGGACCCGAGGATAACTCTTGGGTGAGGTCAGATGATGTTTCCGCGTCCAGACTTATCAGAGCGTTTCACAGGAGATTTCCTGATAAGCCTGGTCCTAGGGGATCCGGAGGATCCTCTTAGAAGGGGGGGTACTGTTAGAACCTTGCTGTTAGGTTTTTTTTTCCTTTGCTGGTCACATGACCTTGTTGGCCTATTTAATCCTGCTCCGCCCTTCTGGCTTTGCTGGACTTTATTGTATATCTACTTTCTGGCTAGCCTGTGCTCTGTATCTAACTCTGTTAGTTTGCTTGGTCTACGGACCTCTATGTTCTATCTATTTTGTTTGTTCGTCTGTCTGCTACTATTTCTGTTAGGAGGTGTCCCATATTCCTCCCAGTCCTTAGTACCTGTAGGGATTTCCTCCCCACATCTATAGGTCTTCGTACAGACTAGATTAGGACTTTAGCAGGTCTGATCGCAGGATCAGGTTCCCTGTTACATCGTAGGGATTCAGCTGAGTCTTATAGTAGGGACAGATCTCCTCTCTTTCCTTAGCTTTGGTAGCAGAACATAACATGGACAAGTGGTGGATGTTACAGTGGAATTAAAAGACAATATCAATGCCCCTTGAAAGAGTGGTGGAGGTTACAGTGGAATAAAAAGACAATATCAATGCCCAGTGGAAGAGTGGTTAAGGTCGCAGTGAATTAAAAAGACAATATCAATGCCCATTGGTAGAGTGGTTAAGGTCGCAGTGGAATAAAAAGACAAAATCAATGCCCCTTGGAAGAGCTGTGGAGTACAGAGTGGTTTAACCAGACGGTTTTAATGCCCCTTGGAAGAGAGGTGAAGGTCACAGTAGCTTAACAAGACTGTTTTAATGCCACTTGGAAGAGTGATGGAGGTTACATTGGAATAAAAAGACAATATCAATGCCCCTTGGATAAGTGGTGGAGGTTTCAGTTGAATAAAAAGACAATATCAATGGCCCGTGGAAGAGACATTGAGGTCACAGTAGTTTAGCAAGACGGTTTTAATGCCCATTGGAAGAGTGGTGGAGGTCGCAGTGGATTAAAAAGACAAAATCAATGCCCTTTGGAAGAGTGGTGGAGGTCGCAGTGGAATAAAAAGACAATATCAATGCCCCTTGGAAGAGTGGTGGAGGTTACATTGGAATAAAAAGACAATATCAATGCCCCGTGGAAGAGCTGTGGAGTTCAGATAAGTTAAACCAGACGGTTTTAAAGCCCCTTGGAAGGGACGTGGAGGTCACAGTAGCTTAACAAAACGGTTTTAATGCCCCTTGGAAAAGTGGTGGAGGTCGCAGTGGATTAAAAAGACAATATCAATGCCTCTTGGAAGAGTGTTGGAGTTCGCAGCGGAAAAAAAAGACAATATCAATGCCCCTTGGAAGAGTGGTGGAGGTTGCAGTAGAATTAAAAAACAATCTCAATGCCCCTTTGAAGAGTGGTGGAAGTCGCAGTGGAATAAAAAGACAAAATCAATGCCCCTTGGAAGAGTGGTGGAGTTTACAGTGGAATAAAAAGACAATATCAATGCCCCTCGGAAGAGCTGTGGAGTTCAGAGTGGTTAACCAGACAGTTTTAATGCCCCTTGGAAGAGTGGCGGAGGTCGCAGTGGATTAAAAAGACAATATCAATGACCCTTAGAAGAGAGGTTGAAGTCGCAGTGGAACAAAAAGACAATATCAATGCCCCTTGGAAGAGTGGTGGAGGTTAAAGTGGAATAAAAAGACAATATCAATGCCCCTTCCAAGAGCTGCGGAGTTGAGAGTGGTTTAAATTGACGGCTTTAATGCCCCTTTGAAGAGACGTGGAGTTTACAGCGGATTAACAAGACTGTTTTAATGCCCCTTGGAAGAGTGGTGGAGGTCGAAGTGGATTAAAAAGACAATGTCAATGCTCCTTGAAGGAGTGGTGGAAGTCTCAGTTGAATAAAAAGACAATATCAATGCCCCTTGGAAGAGTGTTGGAGGTTACAGTGGATTAAAAAGACAATATCAATGAACCTTTTAAGAACTGTGGAGTTCACAGTGGTTTAACAATACGGTTTTAATGCACCTTGGAAGAGACGTGTAGGTCACTGTAGCTTAAAATGACGGTTTTATGCCACAAGGAAGAGTGGTTGCGGTCGCACTGTATTAAAAAGACAATATCAATGCCCCTTGGAAGAGTGGTGGAGGTTACAGTGGAATAAATAGACAATATCAATGCCCAGTGGAAGAGATGTGGAGGTCACTGTAGCTTAACAAGACAGTTTTAATGCCCCTTGGAAGAGTGGTGGGGGTCGCAGTGGAATAAAATACAATATCAATGCCCTTTGGAAGAGTGGTGGAGGTTAGAGTGGAAGAAAAAGACAATACCAATGCCCCTTGGAAGAGCTGTGGAGTTCAGAGTGGTTTATCCAGACGGTTTTACTGCCCCTTGGAAGAGATGTGGAGGTCACAGTAGCTTAACAAGACAGTTTTAATGCCCCTTGGAAGAGTGGTGGAGGTCGCAGTGGATTAAAAAGACAACATCAATGCCCATTGGAAGAGTGTTGGAGGTTACAGTGGAATAGAATGACAATATCAATGCCCCTTGGAAGAGTGGTGGACATTACAGTGGAATAAAAAGACAATATCAATGCCCCTTGGAAGAGTTGTGGAGGTTACAGTGGAATAAAAAGACAATATCAATGCCCAGTGGAAGAGATGTGGAGGTCACTGTAGCTTAACAAGACAGTTTTAATGCCCCTAGGAAGAGTGGTGGAGGTTGCAGTGGAATAAAAAAACAATGTCAATGCCCTTTGGAAGAGTGGTGGAGGTCACAGTGGATTAAAAAGACAATATCAATGCCCCTTGGAAGAGTGGTGTAGGTCATAGTGGAACAAAAAGACAATATCAATGCCCTTTGGTCGAGTGGTGGATGTTACAGTGGAATTAAAAGACAATATCAATGCCCCTTGGAAGAGTGGTGGAGGTTCTAGTGGAATAAAAAGACAATATCAATGCCCAGTGGAAGAGTGGTTAAGGTCACAGTGAATTAAAAAGACAATATCAATGCCCATTGGAAGAGTGGTTAAGGTCGCAGTGGAATAAAAAGACAAAATCAATGCCCCTTGGAAGAGCTGTGGAGTACAGAGTGGTTTAACCAGACGGTTTTAATGCCCCTTGGAAGAGAGGTGAAGGTCACAGTAGCTTAACAAGACTGTTTTAATGACCTTGAAAGAGTGGTGGAGGTCGCAGTGGATTAAAAAGACAAAATCAATGCCCTTTGGTAGAGTGGTGGAGGTTGCAGTGGAATAAAAAGACAATATCAATGCCCCTTGGAAGAGTGGTGGAGGTTACATTGGAATAAAAAGACAATATCAATGCCCCGTGGAAGAGTTGTGGAGGTCACTGTAGCTTAACAAGATGGTCTTAATGCCGCTTGGAAGAGTGGTGGAGGTCGCAGTGGAATAAAAAGACAATGTCAATGCCCCTTGGAAGAGTGGTGGAAGTTAGAGTTGAAAAAAAAGACAATACCAATGCTCCTTGGAAGAGCTGTATTTTAGAGTAGTTTAAATTGACGGTTTTAATGCCCCTTGGAAGAGACGTGGAGGTAATAATGGATTAAAAAGACAATATCAATGCCCCTTGGAAGAGTAGTGGAGGTCGCAGTGGAATAAAAGACAATATCAATGCCCCGTGGAAGGGACGTGGAGGTCACAGTAGCTTAACAAGACGGTTTTATTGCCCCTTGGAAGAGAGGTGGAGGTCGCAGTTGATTAAAAAGACAATATCAATGCCACTTTAAAGAGTGGTGGAGGTCGCAGTGGAATAAAAAGACAATATCAATGCCCCTTGGAAGAGCTTTGGAGTTCAGAGTGGTTTAACTTGATGGTTTTAATGCCCCTTGGAAGAGACGTGGAGGTCACAGTAGCTTAACTAGACGGTTTTAATGCCCCTTGGAAGAGAGGTGGAAGTCGCAGTGGAATAAAAAGACAATATCAATGCCCTGTGGAAGAGACATGAAGGTCACAGTAGCTAAAGAAGACGGTTTTAATGCCACTTGGAAGAGTGGTGGAGTTCGCAGTGGATTAAAAAGACAATATCAATGCCCATTGGAAAAGTGGTGGAGGTCGCAGTGGAGTAAAAAGTCAATATCAATGACCGCTTGGAAGAGTGGTGGAGGTTATAGTCGAATAAAAAGATAATATCAATGCCGCTTGGAAGAGCTGTGGAGTAAAGAGTGGTTTAACCAGACGGTTTTAATGCCCCTTGGAAGATACGTGTAGGTCACAGTAGTTTATCAAGTCTGTTTTAATGCCCCTTGTAAAAGTGGTGGAGGTCTGAGTGGATTAAAAAGACAACATCAATGCCCATTGGAAGAGTGGTGGAGGTTACAGTGGAATAAAAAGACAATATCAATGCGACGTGGAATAGACATGGAGGTTACAGTAGCTTAACAAGATGGTTTTAATGCCCCTTGGGAGAGTGGTCGAAGTCGCAGTGGAATAAAAAGACAATATCAATGCCCATTGCAAGAGCTGTGGATTTCAGAGTGGTTTAAATTGATGATGTTAATGCTCCTTGAAAGAGAAGTGGAGGTCACAGTAGCTTAACAAGACGATTTTAATGCCACATGGAAGGGTGGTGGAGGTCGCACTGGATTAAAAAGACAATATCAATGCCCCTTGGAAGAGTAGTGTAGGTTGCAGTGGAATAAAAAGACAATATCAATGCCCTGTGGAAGAGACGTGGATATCACAATAGCTTAACAAGACTGTTTTAATGCCCCTTGGAAGAGAGGTGGAAGTCGCAGTGGAATAAAAAGACAATATCAATGCCCCTTGGAAGAGTGCTGGAGGTTACAGTGGAATAAAAAGACAATATCAATGCCCCTTGCTAGAGCTGCGGAGTTGAGAGTGGTTTAAATTGATGGTTTTAATGACCCTTGGAAGAGACTTGGAGTTTATAGTAGATTAACAAGACTGTTTTAATGCCCCTTGGAAGAGTGGTGGAGGTCAAAGTGGATTAAAAAGACAATGGCAATGCTCCTTGTAGGAGTGGTGGAAGTCTCAGTTGAATAAAAAGACAATATCAATGCCCCTTGGAAAAGTATTGGAGGTTATAGTGGAATAAAAATACAATATCAATGCCCTGTGGAAGAGACATGGAGGTCACAGTAGCTTAACAAGATCTTTTTAATGTAGCATGGAAGAGTGTTGGAGGTCGCTGTGGAATAAAAAGGCAATATCAATGCCCCTTGGAAAAGTGGTGGAGGTTACAGTGGAATAAAAAGACAATATCAATGCCCATTGGAAGATCTGTTGAGTTCAGAGTGGTTTAACCATATGGTTTTAATGCCCCTTGGAAGAGACGTGGAGGTCACAGTAGCTTAAATAGACGGTTTTAAAGTTACATGGAAGAGTGGTGGAGGTCGCAGTGGATTAAAAAGACAATATCAATGCCCCTTGGAAGAGTGGTGAAGGTCGCAGTGGAATAAAAAGACAATATCAATGCCCCTTGGAAGATTGGTGGAGGTTACAGTGGAATATAAAGACAATACCAATGCCCCTTGCAAGAGCTGCGGAGTTGAGAGTGGTTTAAATTGACGGTTTTAATGCCCCTTGGAAGAGACGTGGAGTTCACAGTAGATTAACAAGACTGTTTTAATGCCCCTTGGAAGAGTGGTGGAGGTCGAAGTGGATTAAAAAGACAATGTCAATGCTCCTTGAAGGAGTGGTGGAATACTCAGTTGAATGAAAAGACCATATCAATGCCCCTTGGAAGAGTGTTGGAGGTTACAGTGGAATAAAAAGACAATATCAATGCCCCTTGTAAGATCTGTGGAGTTCAGAGTGGTTTAAGCATACGATTTTAATGGCACAAGGAAGAGTGGTGGAGGTCGCAGTGGATTAAAAAGACAATATCAATGCCCCTTGGAAGAGTGGTGGAGGTCGCAATGGAATAAAAAGACAATATCAATGCCCCTTGGAAGAGTGGTGAAGGTTACTGTGGAATAAAAAGACAATATCAATGCCCCGTGGAAGAGACGTGGAGGTCACAGTAGCTTATCAAGATGGTTTTAATGCCCCTTGGAATAGTGGTGGAGGTCGCAGTGGATTAAAAAGACAATATCAATGCCCCTTGGAAGAGTGGTGGAGGTCGTAGTGGAATAAAAATACAATATCAATGCCCCTTGGTAGAGTGGTGGACGTTACACTGGAATAAAAAGACAATATCAATGCCCAGTGGAAGAGATGTGGAGGTCACTGTAGCTTAACAAGACAGTTTTAATGCCCCTTGGCAGAATGGTGGAGGTCGCAGTGGAATAAAAAGACAATGTCATTGCCTCTTGGAGGAGTGATGGATGTTAGAGTGGAATAAAAAGACAATACCAATGCCCCTTGGAAGAGCTGTGGAGTTCAGAGAGTTTTAACCAGACGGTTTTAGTGCCCCTTGGAAGAGACGTGGAGGTCACAGTAGCTTAACAAGACGGTTTTAATGCACCTTGGAAGAGTGGTGAAGGTCACAGTTGATTAAAAAGACTATATCAATGCCCCTAGGAAGAGTGGTGGAGGTCACTGGAATAAATAGACAATATCAATGCCACGTGGAAGAGAGTGGAGGTCACAGTAGCTTAACAAGACTGTTTTAATGCCCCTTGGAAGAGTGGTGGAGGTGGCAGTGGATTAAAAAGAGAATATCAATGCCCCTTGGAAGAGTGTTGGAGGTCACAGTGGAATAAAAAGACAATATCAGTGCCCCTTGGTACAGTGGTGGACATTACAGTGGAATAAATTGTCAATATCAATGCCCCTTGGAAGAGTGGTGGAGGTTAAATTGGAATAAAAAGACAATATCAATGCCCCTTTGATGAGAGGTGGAGGTTACAGTGGTATAAAAAGACATTATCAATGCCCCTTGGAAGAGCTGTGATCTTTAGAGTGGTTTAACCAGACGGTTTTAATGCCCCTTGGAAGAGACGTGGAGGTCGCAGTGAATTAAAAAGACAATATCAATGCCACTTGGAAGAGTGCTGGAGGTTACATTGGAATAAAAAGACAATATCAATGCCCCTTGGATGAGTGGTGGAGGTTTCAGTTGAATAAAAAGACAATATCAATGGCCCGTGGAAGAGACATTGAGGTCACAGTAGTTTAGCAAGACGGTAATAATGCCCATTGGAAGAGTGGTGGAGGTCACAGTGGATTAAAAAGACAATATCAATGCCCCTTGGAAGAGGGGTGTAGGTCGTAGTGGAATAAAAAGACAATATCAATGCCCCTTGGACAAGTGGTGGATGTTACAGTGGAATTAAAAGACAATATCAATGCCCCTTGAAAGAGTGGTGGAGGTTACAGTGGAATAAAAAGACAATATCAATGCCCAGTGGAAGAGTGGTTAAGGTCGCAGTGAATTAAAAAGACAATATCAATGCCCATTGGTAGAGTGGTTAAGGTCGCAGTGGAATAAAAAGACAAAATCAATGCCCCTTGGAAGAGCTGTGGAGTACAGAGTGGTTTAACCAGACGGTTTTAATGCCCCTTGGAAGAGAGGTGAAGGTCACAGTAGCTTAACAAGACTGTTTTAATGCCACTTGGAAGAGTGATGGAGGTTACATTGGAATAAAAAGACAATATCAATGCCCCTTGGATAAGTGGTGGAGGTTTCAGTTGAATAAAAAGACAATATCAATGGCCCGTGGAAGAGACATTGAGGTCACAGTAGTTTAGCAAGACGGTTTTAATGCCCATTGGAAGAGTGGTGGAGGTCGCAGTGGATTAAAAAGACAAAATCAATGCCCTTTGGAAGAGTGGTGGAGGTCGCAGTGGAATAAAAAGACAATATCAATGCCCCTTGGAAGAGTGGTGGAGGTTACATTGGAATAAAAAGACAATATCAATGCCCCGTGGAAGAGCTGTGGAGTTCAGATAAGTTAAACCAGACGGTTTTAAAGCCCCTTGGAAGGGACGTGGAGGTCACAGTAGCTTAACAAAACGGTTTTAATGCCCCTTGGAAAAGTGGTGGAGGTCGCAGTGGATTAAAAAGACAATATCAATGCCTCTTGGAAGAGTGTTGGAGTTCGCAGCGGAAAAAAAAGACAA
This sequence comes from Phyllobates terribilis, assembly GCF_046119375.1. Classification (NCBI taxonomy): domain Eukaryota; kingdom Metazoa; phylum Chordata; class Amphibia; order Anura; family Dendrobatidae; genus Phyllobates; species Phyllobates terribilis. Next base: position 690,428,167 of record NW_027362761.1, on the reverse strand, counting down.
TATCAATGCCCCTTGGAAGAGTGGTGGAGGTTGCAGTAGAATTAAAAAACAATCTCAATGCCCCTTTGAAGAGTGGTGGAAGTCGCAGTGGAATAAAAAGACAAAATCAATGCCCCTTGGAAGAGTGGTGGAGTTTACAGTGGAATAAAAAGACAATATCAATGCCCCTCGGAAGAGCTGTGGAGTTCAGAGTGGTTAACCAGACAGTTTTAATGCCCCTTGGAAGAGTGGTGGAGGTCGCAGTGGATTAAAAAGACAATATCAATGACCCTTAGAAGAGAGGTTGAAGTCGCAGTGGAACAAAAAGACAATATCAATGCCCCTTGGAAGAGTGGTGGAGGTTAAAGTGGAATAAAAAGACAATATCAATGCCCCTTCCAAGAGCTGCGGAGTTGAGAGTGGTTTAAATTGACGGCTTTAATGCCCCTTTGAAGAGACGTGGAGTTTACAGCGGATTAACAAGACTGTTTTAATGCCCCTTGGAAGAGTGGTGGAGGTCGAAGTGGATTAAAAAGACAATGTCAATGCTCCTTGAAGGAGTGGTGGAAGTCTCAGTTGAATAAAAAGACAATATCAATGCCCCTTGGAAGAGTGTTGGAGGTTACAGTGGATTAAAAAGACAATATCAATGAACCTTTTAAGAACTGTGGAGTTCACAGTGGTTTAACAATACGGTTTTAATGCACCTTGGAAGAGACGTGTAGGTCACTGTAGCTTAAAATGACGGTTTTATGCCACAAGGAAGAGTGGTTGCGGTCGCACTGTATTAAAAAGACAATATCAATGCCCCTTGGAAGAGTGGTGGAGGTTACAGTGGAATAAATAGACAATATCAATGCCCAGTGGAAGAGATGTGGAGGTCACTGTAGCTTAACAAGACAGTTTTAATGCCCCTTGGAAGAGTGGTGGGGGTCGCAGTGGAATAAAATACAATATCAATGCCCTTTGGAAGAGTGGTGGAGGTTAGAGTGGAAGAAAAAGACAATACCAATGCCCCTTGGAAGAGCTGTGGAGTTCAGAGTGGTTTATCCAGACGGTTTTACTGCCCCTTGGAAGAGATGTGGAGGTCACAGTAGCTTAACAAGACAGTTTTAATGCCCCTTGGAAGAGTGGTGGAGGTCGCAGTGGATTAAAAAGACAATATCAATGCCCATTGGAAGAGTGTTGGAGGTTACAGTGGAATAGAATGACAATATCAGTGCCCCTTGGAAGAGTGGTGGACATTACAGTGGAATAAAAAGACAATATCAATGCCCCTTGGAAGAGTTGTGGAGGTTACAGTGGAATAAAAAGACAATATCAATGCCCAGTGGAAGAGATGTGGAGGTCACTGTAGCTTAACAAGACAGTTTTAATGCCCCTTGGAAGAGTGGTGGAGGTTGCAGTGGAATAAAAAAACAATGTCAATGCCCTTTGGAAGAGTGGTGGAGGTCACAGTGGATTAAAAAGACAATATCAATGCCCCTTGGAAGAGTGGTGTAGGTCATAGTGGAACAAAAAGACAATATCAATGCCCCTTGGTCGAGTGGTGGATGTTACAGTGGAATTAAAAGACAATATCAATGCCCCTTGGAAGAGTGGTGGAGGTTCTAGTGGAATAAAAAGACAATATCAATGCCCAGTGGAAGAGTGGTTAAGGTCACAGTAGCTTAACAAGACTGTTTTAATGACCTTGAAAGAGTGGTGGAGGTCGCAGTGGATTAAAAAGACAAAATCAATGCCCTTTGGTAGAGTGGTGGAGGTTGCAGTGGAATAAAAAGACAATATCAATGCCCCTTGGAAGAGTGGTGGAGGTTACATTGGAATAAAAAGACAATATCAATGCCCCGTGGAAGAGTTGTGGAGGTCACTGTAGCTTAACAAGATGGTCTTAATGCCGCTTGGAAGAGTGGTGGAGGTCGCAGTGGAATAAAAAGACAATGTCAATGCCCCTTGGAAGAGTGGTGGAAGTTAGAGTTGAAAAAAAAGACAATACCAATGCTCCTTGGAAGAGCTGTATTTTAGAGTAGTTTAAATTGACGGTTTTAATGCCCCTTGGAAGAGACGTGGAGGTAATAATGGATTAAAAAGACAATATCAATGCCCCTTGGAAGAGTAGTGGAGGTCGCAGTGGAATAAAAGACAATATCAATGCCCCGTGGAAGGGACGTGGAGGTCACAGTAGCTTAACAAGACGGTTTTATTGCCCCTTGGAAGAGAGGTGGAGGTCGCAGTTGATTAAAAAGACAATATCAATGCCACTTTAAAGAGTGGTGGAGGTCGCAGTGGAATAAAAAGACAATATCAATGCCCCTTGGAAGAGCTTTGGAGTTCAGAGTGGTTTAACTTGATGGTTTTAATGCCCCTTGGAAGAGACGTGGAGGTCACAGTAGCTTAACTAGACGGTTTTAATGCCCCTTGGAAGAGTGGTGGAGGTCGCAGTGGATTAAAAAGACAATATCAATGCCCCTTGGTAGAGAGGTGGAGGTCGCAGTGGAATAAAAAGACAATTTCAATGACCCATGGAATTGACGTGGTGTTCAAAGTAGCTTAACATCAAGGTTTTAATGCCCCTTGGAAGAGTGGTGGAGGTCGCAGTTGATTAAAAAGACAATATAAATGCCCCTTGGAAGAGTGGTGGAGGTCACAGTGGAATAAAAAGACAATATCAATGCCCCTTGGAAGGGTAGTGGAGATCGCAGTGGAATAAAAAGATAATATCACTGCCCCTTGGAAGAGTGGTGGCGGTGACAGTGGAATAAAAAGACAATATCAATGCCTCTTGGAAGAGCTGTGGAGTTCAGAGAAGTTAAACCAGATGGGTTTAAAGCCCCTTGGAAGGGACGTGGAGGTCACAGTAGCTTAACAAAACGGTTTTAATGCCCCTTGGAAAAGTGGTGGAGGTCGCAGTGGATTAAAAAGACAATATCAATGCCTCTTGGAAGAGTGTTGGAGGTCGCAGCGGAAAAAAAAGACAATATCAATGCCCCTTGGAAGAGTGGTGGAGGTCGCAGTAGAATTAAAAAACAATCTCAATGCCCCTTTGAAGAGTGGTGGAAGTCGCAGTGGAATAAAAAGACAAAATCAATGCCCCTTGGAAGAGTGGTGGAGGTTACAGTGGAATAAAAAGACAATATCAATGCCCCTCGGAAGAGCTGTGGAGTTCAGAGTGGTTTAACCAGACAGTTTTAATGCCCCTTGGAAGAGTGGTGGAGGTCGCAGTGGAATAAAAAAACAATGTCAATGCCCTTTGGAAGAGTGGTGGAGGTTAGTGTGGAAGAAAAAGACAATACCAATGCCCCTTGGAAGAGCTGTGGAGTTCAGAGTGGTTTATCCAGACGGTTTTAATGCCCCTTGGAAGAGACGTGGAGGTCACTGTAGCTTAACAAGACAGTTTTAATGCCCCTTGGAAGAGTGGTGGAGGTCGCAGTGGAATAAAAAGACAATATCAATGCCCCTTGGGAGAGTGGTGGAGGTTACATGGGAATAAAAAGACAGTATCAATGCCCCTTGGATGAGTGGTGGAGATTTCAGTGGATTAAAAAGACAATATCAATGGCCCGTGGAAGAGACGTTGAGGTCACAGTAGATTAGCAAGATGGTTTTAATGCCCCTTGGAAGATTGCTGGAGGTCACAGTGGATTAAAAAGACAATATCAATGCCCCTTGGAAGAGTGGTGTAAGTTGCAGTGGAAAAAAAAAAAAATATCAATGTCCCTTGGACGAGTGGTGGATGTTACAGTGGAATTAAAAGACAATACCAATGCCCCGTGGAATTGATGTGGAGGTCACAGTAGCTTAACAAGATGGTTTTAATGCCCCTTGGAGGACTGGTGAAGGTCGCAGCGGAATAAAAAGACAATATCAATGCCCCTTGGAATACTGGTGGAGGTTACAGTGGAATAAAAAGACAATATCAATGCCCCTTGGAAGAGTGGTGGAGGTCGCAGTGGAATAAAAAGACAATGTCAATGCCCCTTGGAAGAGTGGTGGTGGTTAGAGTGGAATAAAAAGACAATACAAATGCCCCTTGGAAGAGCGGTGGCGTTCAGAGTGGTTTAACCACATGGTTTTAATGCCCCTTGGAAGAGACTTCGACGTCACAGTATCTTAACAAGACCGTTTTAAAGCCCCTTGGAAGAGTGGTGGAGGTCGCAGTGGATTAAAAAGACAATATCAATGGCCCTTTGAAGAGTGGTGGAGGTCGCAGTGGAATAAAAAGACAAAATCAATGCCCCTTGGAAGAGTGGTGGAGGTTACAGTGGAAAAAAAAGACAATATCAATGCCCCTCGGAAGAGCTGTGGAGTTTAGCGTGGTTTAACCAGACGGTTTTAATGCCCCTTGGAAGAGTGAAGGAGGTCGCAGTGGATTAAAAAGACAATATCAATGCCCCTTAGAAGAGAGGTTGATGTCGCAGTGGAATAAAAAGACAATATCAATGCCCCTTGGAAGAGTGGTGGAGGTTAAAGTGGAATAAAAAGACAATATCAATGCCCCTTGCAAGAGCTGCGGAGTTGAGAGTGGTTTAAATTGACGGCTTTAATGCCCCTTTGAAGAGAAGTGGAGTTTACAGTAGATTAACAAGACTGTTTTAATGCCCCTTGGAAGAGTGGTGGAGGTCGAAGTGGATTAAAAAGAAAATGTCAATGCTCCTTGAAGGAGTGGTGGAAGTCTCAGTTGAATAAAAAGACAATATCAATGCCCCTTGGAAGAGTGTTGGAGGTTACAGTGGAATAAAAAGACAATATCATTGAACCTTGGAAGAACTGTGGAGTTCACAGTGGTTTAACAATACGGTTTTAATGCACCTTGGAAGAGACGTGGAGGTCACAGTAGCTTAAAATGACGGTTTTATGCCACAAGGAAGAGTGGTTGCGGTCGCACTGGATTAAAAAGACAATATCAATGCCCCTTGGAAGAGTGGTGGAGGTCACAGTGGAGTAAAAAGACAATATCAATGCCCCTTGGAAGAGTGGTTGAGGTTACAGTGGAATAAAAAGACAATATCAATGCCCAGTGGAAGAGATGTGGAGGTCAGTGTAGCTTAACAAGACAGTTTTAATGCCCCTTGGAAGAGTGGGGGAGGTCGCAGCGGAAAAAAAAGACAATATCAATGCCCCTTGGAAGAGTGGTGGAGGTCGCAGTAGAATTAAAAAACAATCTCAATGCCCCTTTGAAGAGTGGTGGAAGTCACAGTGGAATAAAAAGACAAAATCAATGCCCCTTGGAAGAGTGGTGGCGGTTACAGTGTAATAAAAAGACAATATCAATGCCCCTCGGAAGAGCTGCGGATTTGAGAGTGGTTTAAATTGACGGCTTTAATGCCCCTTTGAAGAGACGTGGAGTTTACAGTAGATTAACAAGACAGTTTTAATGCCCCTTGGAAGAGTGGTGGAGGTCGAAGTGGATTAAAAAGACAATGTCAATGCTCCTTGAAGGAGTGGTGGAAGTCTCAGTTGAATAAAAAGACAATATCAATGCCCCTTGGAAGAGTGTTGGAGGTTACAGTGGAATAAAAAGACAATATCATTGAACCTTGGAAGAACTGTGGAGTTCACAGTGGTTTAACAATACAGTTTTAATGCACCTTGGAAGAGACGTGGAGGTCACAGTAGCTTAAAATGACGGTTTTATGCCACAAGGAAGAGTGGTTGCGGTCGCACTGGATTAAAAAGACAATATCAATGCCCCTTGGAAGAGTGGTGGAGGTCACAGTGGAGTAAAAAGACAATATCAATGCCCCTTGGAAGAGTGGTTGAGGTTACAGTGGAATAAAAAGACAATATCAATGCCCAGTGGAAGAGATGTGGAGGTCAGTGTAGCTTAACAAGACAGTTTTAATGCCCCTTGGAAGAGTGGGGGAGGTCGCAGCGGAAAAAAAAGACAATATCAATGCCCCTTGGAAGAGTGGTGGAGGTCGCAGTAGAATTAAAAAACAATCTCAATGCCCCTTTGAAGAGTGGTGGAAGTCACAGTGGAATAAAAAGACAAAATCAATGCCCCTTGGAAGAGTGGTGGCGGTTACAGTGTAATAAAAAGACAATATCAATGCCCCTCGGAAGAGCTGCGGATTTGAGAGTGGTTTAAATTGACGGCTTTAATGCCCCTTTGAAGAGACGTGGAGTTTACAGTAGATTAACAAGACAGTTTTAATGCCCCTTGGAAGAGTGGTGGAGGTCGAAGTGGATTAAAAAGACAATGTCAATGCTCCTTGAAGGAGTGGTGGAAGTCTCAGTTGAATAAAAAGACAATATCAATGCCCCTTGGAAGAGTGTTGGAGGTTACAGTGGAATAAAAAGACAATATCAATGAACCTTGGAAGAACTGTGGAGGTCACAGTGGTTTAACAATACGGTTTTAATGCACCTTGGAAGTGACGTGGAGGTCACTGTAGCTTAAAATGACGGTTTTATGCCACAAGGAAGAGTGGTTGCGGTCGCACTGTATTAAAAAGACAATATCAATGCCCCTTGGAAGAGTGGTGGAGGTTACAGTGGAATAAAAAGACAATATCAATGCCCAGTGGAAGAGATGTGGAGGTCACTGTAGCTTAACAAGACAGTTTTAATGCCCCTTGGAAGAGTGGTGGAGGTCGCAGTGGAATAAAAAAACAATGTCAATGCCCTTTGGAAGAGTGGTGGAGGTCGCAGTGGAATAAAAAGACAATATCAGTGCCCCTTGGAAGAGTGGTGGACATTACAGTGGAATAAAAAGACAATATCAATGCCCCTTGGAAGAGTGGTGGAGGTTACATTGGAATAAAAAGACAGTATCAATGCCCCTTGGATGACTGGTGGAGGTTTCAGTGGATTAAAAAGACAATATCAATGGCCCGTAGAAGAGACGTCGAGGTCACAGTAGGTTAGCAAGACGGTTTCAATGCCCCTTGGAAGATTGCTGGAGGTCACAGTGGATTAAAAAGACAATATCAATGCCCCTTGCAAGAGTGGTGTAAGTTGCAGTGGAAAAAAAAGACAATATCAATGCCCCTTGGAAAAGTGGTGGAGGTCACAGTGGAATAAAAAGACAATATCAATGCCCCTTGGAAGAGTGGTGGAGGTTACAGTGGAATAAAAAGACAATATCAATGCCCAGTGGAAGAGATGTGGAGGTCAGTGTAGCTTAACAAGACAGTTTTAATGCCCCTTGGAAGAGTGGTGGAGGTCGCAGTGGAATAAAAAAACAATGTCAATGCCCTCTGGAAGAGTGGTGGAGGTTAGAGTGGAAGAAAAAAACAATACCAATGCCCCTTGGAAGAGCTGTGGAGTTCAGAGTGGTTTATCCAAACGGTTTTAATGCCCCTTGGAAAAGACGTGTAGGTCACAATAGCTTAACAAGACTGTTTTAATGCCAATTGGAAGAGTGGTGGAGGTCGCAGTGGATTAAAAAGACAATATCAATGCCCACTGGAAGAGTGTTGGAGGTCGTAGTGGAATAAAAAGACAATATCAGTGCCCCTTGGAAGAGTGGTGGACATTACAGTGGAATAAAAAGACAATATCAATGCCCCTTGGAAGAGTGGTGGAGGTTACCTTGGAATAAAAAGACAATATCAATGCCACTTGGATGAGTGGTGGAGGTTTCAGTAGATTAAAAAGACAATATCAATGGCCCGTGGAAGAGATGTTGAGGTCACAGCAGCTTAGCAAGACGGTTTTAATGCCCCTTGGAAGAGTGCTGGAGGTCACAGTGGATTAAAAAGACAATATCAATGCCCCTTGGAAGAGTGGTGTAAGTTGCAGTGGAATAAAAAGACAATATCAATGCACCTTGGATGAGTTGTGGATGTTACAGTGGAATTAAAAGACAATATCAATGCCCCTTGGAAGAGTGGTGGATGTTACAGTGGAATAAAAAGACAATATCAATGCCCAGTGGAAGAGATGTGGAGGTCACTGTAGCTTAACAAGACAGTTTTAATGCCCCTTGGAAGAGTGGTGGAGGTCGCAGTGGAATAAAAAAACAATGTCAATGCCCTTTGGAAGAGTGGTGGAGGTTAGAGTGGAAGAAAAAGACAATACCAATGCCCCTTGGAAGAGCTGTGGAGTTCAGAGTGGTTTATCCAGACGGTTTTAATGCCCCTTGGAAGAGACGTGGAGGTCACTGTAGCTTAACAAGACAGTTTTAATGCCCCTTGGAAGAGTGGTGGAGGTCGCAGTGGAATAAAAAGACAATATCAATGCCCCTTGGAAGAGTGGTGGAGGTTACATGGGAATAAAAAGACAGTATCAATGCCCCTTGGATGAGTGGTGGAGATTTCAGTGGATTAAAAAGACAATATCAATGGCCCGTGGAAGAGACGTTGAGGTCACAGTAGATTAGCAAGATGGTTTTAATGCCCCTTGGAAGATTGCTGGAGGTCACAGTGGATTAAAAAGACAATATCAATGCCCCTTGGAAGAGTGGTGTAAGTTGCAGTGGAAAAAAAAAAAAATATCAATGTCCCTTGGACGAGTGGTGGATGTTACAGTGGAATTAAAAGACAATACCAATGCCCCGTGGAATAGATGTGGAGGTCACAGTAGCTTAACAAGATGGTTTTAATGCCCCTTGGAGGACTGGTGAAGGTCGCAGCGGAATAAAAAGACAATATCAATGCCCCTTGGAATACTGGTGGAGGTTACAGTGGAATAAAAAGACAATATCAATGCCCCTTGGAAGAGTGGTGGAGGTCGCAGTGGAATAAAAAGACAATGTCAATGCCCCTTGGAAGAGTGGTGGAGGTTAGAGTGGAATAAAAAGACAATACAATTGCCCCTTGGAAGAGCGGTGGAGTTCAGAGTGGTTTAACCACATGGTTTTAATGCCCCTTGGAAGAGACTTCGACGTCACAGTATCTTAACAAGACCGTTTTAAAGCCCCTTGGAAGAGTGGTGGAGGTCGCAGGGGATTAAATAGACAATATCAATGCCCCTTAGAAGAGAGGTTGGAGGTTACAGTGGAATAAAAAGACAATATCATTGAACCTTGGAAGAACTGTGGAGTTCACAGTGGTTTAAAAATACGGTTTTAATGCACCTTGGAAGAGACGTGGAGGTCACAGTAGCTTAAAATGACGGTTTTATGCCACAAGGAAGAGTGGTTGCGGTCGCACTGGATTAAAAAGACAATATCAATGCCCCTTGGAAGAGTGGTGGAGGTCACAGTGGAGTAAAAAGACAATATCAATGCCCCTTGGAAGAGTGGTTGAGGTTACAGTGGAATAAAAAGACAATATCAATGCCCAGTGGAAGAGATGTGGAGGTCAGTGTAGCTTAACAAGACAGTTTTAATGCCCCTTGGAAGAGTGGGGGAGGTCGCAGCGGAAAAAAAAGACAATATCAATGCCCCTTGGAAGAGTGGTGGAGGTCGCAGTAGAATTAAAAAACAATCTCAATGCCCCTTTGAAGAGTGGTGGAAGTCACAGTGGAATAAAAAGACAAAATCAATGCCCCTTGGAAGAGTGGTGGAGTTTACAGTGGAATAAAAAGACAATATCAATGCCCCTCGGAAGAGCTGTGGAGTTCAGAGTGGTTAACCAGACAGTTTTAATGCCCCTTGGAAGAGTGGTGGAGGTCGCAGTGGATTAAAAAGACAATATCAATGACCCTTAGAAGAGAGGTTGAAGTCGCAGTGGAATAAAAAGACAATATCAATGCCCCTTGGAAGAGTGGTGGAGGTTAAAGTGGAATAAAAAGACAATATCAATGCCCCTTCCAAGAGCTGCGGAGTTGAGAGTGGTTTAAATTGACGGCTTTAATGCCCGTTTGAAGAGACGTGGAGTTTACAGCAGATTAACAAGACTGTTTTAATGCCCCTTGGAAGAGTGGTGGAGGTCGCAGTGGATTAAAAAGACAATATCAATGCCCATTGGAAGAGTGTTGGAGGTCACAGTGGAATAAAAAGACAATATCAGTGCCCCTTGGAAGAGTGGTGGACATTACAGTGGAATAAAAAGACAATATCAATGCCCCTTGGAAGAGTGGTGTTGGTTACATTGGAATAAAAAGACAGTATCAATGCCCCTTGGATGAGTGGTGGAGGTTTCAGTGGATTAAAAAGACAATATCAATGCCCCTTAGAAGAGAGGTTGATGTCGCAGTGGAATAAAAAGACAATATCAATGCCCCTTGGAAGAGTGGTGGAGGTTAAAGTGGAATAAAAAGACAATATCAATGACCCTTGCAAGAGCTGCGGAGTTGAGAGTGGTTTAAATTGACGGCTTTAATGCCCCTTTGAAGAGAAGTGGAGTTTACAGTAGATTAACAAGACTGTTTTAATGCCCCTTGGAAGAGTGGTGGAGGTCGAAGTGGATTAAAAAGACAATGTCAATGCTCCTTGAAGGAGTGGTGGAAGTCTCAGTTGAATAAAAAGACAATATCAATGCCCCTTGGAAGAGTGTTGGAGGTTACAGTGGAATAAAAAGACAATATCATTGAACCTTGGAAGAACTGTGGAGTTCACAGTGGTTTAACAATACGGTTTTAATGCACCTTGGAAGAGACGTGGAGGTCACAGTAGCTTAAAATGACGGTTTTATGCCACAAGGAAGAGTGGTTGCGGTCGCACTGGATTAAAAAGACAATATCAATGCCCCGTGGAAGAGTGGTGGAGGTCACAGTGGAATAAAAAGACAATATCAATGCCCCTTGGAAGAGTGGTGGAGGTTACAGTGGAATAAAAAGACAATATCAATGCCCAGTGGAAGAGATGTGGAGGTCAGTGTAGCTTAACAAGACAGTTTTAATGCCCCTTGGAAGAGTGGGGGAGGTCGCAGCGGAAAAAAAAGACAATATCAATGCCCCTTGGAAGAGTGGTGGAGGTCGCAGTAGAATTAAAAAACAATCTCAATGCCCCTTTGAAGAGTGGTGGAAATCACAGTGGAATAAAAAGACAAAATCAATGCCCCTTGGAAGAGTGGTGGAGTTTACAGTGGAATAAAAAGACAATATCAATGCCCCTCGGAAGAGCTGTGGAGTTCAGAGTGGTTAACCAGACAGTTTTAATGCCCCTTGGAAGAGTGGTGGAGGTCGCAGTGGATTAAAAAGACAATATCAATGACCCTTAGAAGAGAGGTTGAAGTCGCAGTGGAATAAAAAGACAATATCAATGCCCCTTGGAAGAGTGGTGGAGGTTAAAGTGGTATAAAAAGACAATATCAATGCCCCTTCCAAGAGCTGCGGAGTTGAGAGTGGTTTAAATTGACGGCTTTAATGCCCCTTTGAAGAGATGTGGAGTTTACAGCAGATTAACAAGACTGTTTTAATGCCCCTTGGAAGAGTGGTGGAGGTTCCAGTGGATTAAAAAGACAATATCAATGCCCATTGGAAGAGTGTTGGAGGTCGCAGTGGAATAAAAAGACAATATCAGTGCCCCTTGGAAGAGTGGTGGACATTACAGTGGAATAAAAATACAATATCAATGCCCCTTGGAAGAGTGGTGGAGGTTACATTGGAATTAAAAGACAGTATCAATGCCCCTTGGATGAGTGGTGGAGGTTTCAGTGGATTAAAAAGACAATATCAATGGCCCGTGGAAGAGACGTCGAGGTCACAGTAGTTTAGCAAGACGGTTTCAATGCCCCTTGGAAGATTGCTAGAGGTCACAGTGGATTAAAAAGACAATATCAATGCCCCTTGCAAGAGTGGTGTAAGTTGCAGTGGAAAAAAAAGACAATATCAATGCCCCTTGGACAAGTGGTGGATGTTACAGTGGAATTAAAAGACAATACCAATGCCCCGTGGAATAGATGTGGAGGTCACATTAGCTTAACAAGATGGTTTTAATGCCCCTTGGAGGACTGGTGAAGGTCGCAGCGGAATAAAAAGACAATATCAATGCCCCTTGGAATACTGGTGGAGGTTACAGTGAAATAAAAAGACAATATCAATGCCCCTTGGAAGAGGGGTGGAGGTCGCAGTGGAATAAAAAGACAATGTCAATGACCCTTGGAAGAGTGGTGGAGGTTAGAGTGGAATAAAAAGACAATACAATGCCCCTTGGAAGAGCTGTGGAGTTCAGAGTGGTTTAACCAGATGGTTTTAATGCCCCTTGGAAGAGACTTCGACGTCACAGTATCTTAACAAGACCGTTTTAAAGCCCCTTGGAAGAGTGGTGGAGGTCGCAGTGGATTAAAAAGACAATATCAATGCCACTTTGAAGAGTGGTGGAGGTCGCAGTGGAATAAAAAGACAAAATCAATGCCCCTTGGAAGAGTGGTGGAGGTTACAGTGGAATAAAAAGACAATATCAATGCCCCTCGGAAGAGCTGTGGAGTTCAGCGTGGTTTAACCAGACGGTTTTAATGCCCCTTGGAAGAGTGATGGAGGTCGCAGTGGATTAAAAAGACAATATCAATGCCCCTTAGAAGAGAGGTTGATGTCGCAGTGGAATAAAAAGACAATATCAATGCCCCTTGGAAGAGTGGTGGAGGTTAAAGTGGAATAAAAAGACAATATCAATGCCCCTTGCAAGAGCTGCGGAGTTGAGAGTGGTTTAAATTGACGGCTTTAATGCCCCTTTGAAGAGAAGTGGAGTTTACTGTAGATTAACAAGACTGTTTTAATGCCCCTTGGAAGAGTGGTGGAGGTCGAAGTGGATTAAAAAGACAATGTCAATGCTCCTTGAAGGAGTGGTGGAAGTCTCAGTTGAATAAAAAGACAATATCAATGCCCCTTGGAAGAGTGTTGGAGGTTACAGTGGAATAAAAAGACAATATCATTGAACCTTGGAAGAACTGTGGAGTTCACAGTGGTTTGACAATACGGTTTTAATGCACCTTGGAAGAGACGTGGAGGTCACAGTAGCTTAAAATGACAGTTTAATGCCACAAGGAAGAGTGGTTGCTGTCGCACTGGATTAAAAAGACAATATCAATGCCCCTTGGAAGAGTGGTGGAGGTCACAGTGGAATAAAAAGACAATATCAATGCCCCTTGGAAGAGTGGTGGAGGTTACAGTGGAATAAAAAGACAATATCAATGCCCAGTGGAAGAGATGTGGAGGTCAGTGTAGCTTAACAAGACAGTTTTAATGCCCCTTGGAAGAGTGGTGGAGGTCGCAGTGGAATAAAAAAACAATGTCAATGCCCTCTGGAAGAGTGGTGGAGGTTAGAGTGGAAGAAAAAGACAATACCAATGCCCCTTGGAAGAGCTGTGGAGTTCAGAGTGGTTTATCCAAACGGTTTTAATGCCCCTTGGAAAAGACGTGGAGGTCACAATAGCTTAACAAGACTGTTTTAATGCCAATTGGAAGAGTGGTGGAGGTCGCAGTGGATTAAAAAGACAATATCAATGCCCATTGGAAGAGTGTTGGAGGTCGCAGTGGAATAAAAAGACAATATCAGTGCCCCTTGGAAGAGTGGTGGACATTACAGTGGAATAAAAAGACAATATCAATGCCCCTTGGAAGAGTGGTGGAGGTTACCTTGGAATAAAAAGACAATATCAATGCCCCTTGGATGAGTGGTGGAGGTTTCAGTAGATTAAAAAGACAATATCAATGGCCCGTGGAAGAGACGTTGAGGTCACAGCAGCTTAGCACGACGGTTTTAATGCCCCTTGGAAGAGTGCTGGAGGTCACAGTGGATTAAAAAGACAATATCAATGCCCCTTGGAAGAGTGGTGTAAGTTGCAGTGGAATAAAAAGACAATATCAATGCACCTTGGATGAGTGGTGGATGTTACAGTGGAATTAAAAGACAATATCAATGCCCCTTGGAAGAGTGGTGGATGTTACAGTGGAATAAAAAGACAATATCAATGCCCAGTGGAAGAGATGTGGAGGTCACTGTAGCTTAACAAGACAGTTTTAATGCCCCTTGGAAGAGTGGTGGAGGTCGCAGTGGAATAAAAAAACAATGTCAATGCCCTTTGGAAGAGTGGTGGAGGTTAGAGTGGAAGAAAAAGACAATACCAATGCCCCTTGGAAGAGCTGTGGAGTTCAGAGTGGTTTATCCAGACGGTTTTAATGCCCCTTGGAAGAGACGTGGAGGTCACTGTAGCTTAACAAGACAGTTTTAATGCCCCTTGGATGAGTGGTGGAGGTTTCAGTGGATTAAAAAGACAATATCAATGGCCCGTGGAAGAGACGTTGAGGTCACAGTAGATTAGCAAGACGGTTTTAATGCCCCTTGGAAGATTGCTGGAGGTCACAGTGGATTAAAAAGACAATATCAATGCCCCTTGCAAGAGTGGTGTAAGTTGCAGTGGAAAAAAAAAAATATCAATGCCCTTTGGACGAGTGGTGGATGTTACAGTGGAATTAAAAGACAATACCAATGTCCCGTGGAATAGATGTGGAGGTCACAGTAGCTTAACAAGATGGTTTTAATGCCCCTTGGAGGACTGGTGAAGGTCGCAGCGGAATAAAAAGACAATATCAATGCCCCTTGGAATACTGGTGGAGGTTACAGTGGAATAAAAAGACAATATCAATGCCCCTTGGAAGAGTGGTGGAGGTCGCAGTGGAATAAAAAGACAATGTCAATGCCCCTTGGAAGAGTGGTGGAGGTTAGAGTGGAATAAAAAGACAATACAAATGTCCCTTGGAAGAGCTGTGGAGTTCAGAGTGGTTTAACCACATCGTTTTAATGCCCCTTGGAAGAGACTTCGACGTCACAGTATCTTAACAAGACCGTTTTAAAGCCCCTTGGAAGAGTGGTGGAGGTCGCAGTGGATTAAAAAGACAATATCAATGCCCCTTTGAAGAGTGGTGGAGGTCGCAGTGGAATAAAAAGACAAAATCAATGCCCCTTGGAAGAGTGGTGGAGGTTACAGTGGAATAAAAAGACAATATCAATGCCCCTCGGAAGAGCTGTGGAGTTCAGCGTGGTTTAACCAGACGGTTTTAATGCCCCTTGGAAGAGTGAAGGAGGTCGCAGTGGATTAAAAAGACAATATCAATGCCCCTTAGAAGAGAGGTTGATGTCGCAGTGGAATAAAAAGACAATATCAATGCCCCTTGGAAGAGTGGTGGAGGTTAAAGTGGAATAAAAAGACAATATCAATGCCCCTTGCAAGAGCTGCGGAGTTGAGAGTGGTTTAAATTGACGGCTTTAATGCCCCTTTGAAGAGAAGTGGAGTTTACAGTAGATTAACAAGACTGTTTTAATGCCCCTTGGAAGAGTGGTGGAGGTCGAAGTGGATTAAAAAGACAATGTCAATGCTCCTTGAAGGAGTGGTGGAAGTCTCAGTTGAATAAAAAGACAATATCAATGCCCCTTGGAAGAGTGTTGGAGGTTACAGTGGAATAAAAAGACAATAGCATTGAACCTTGGAAGAACTGTGGAGTTCACAGTGGTTTAACAATACGGTTTTAATGCACCTTGGAAGAGACGTGGAGGTCACAGTAGCTTAAAATTACGGTTTTATGCCACAAGGAAGAGTGGTTGCGGTCGCACTGGATTAAAAAGACAATATCAATGCCCCTTGGAAGAGTGGTGGAGGTCACAGTGGAATAAAAAGACAATATCAATGCCCCTTGGAAGAGTGGTGGAGGTTACAGTGGAATAAAAAGACAATATCAATGCCCAGTGGAAGAGATGTGGAGGTCAGTGTAGCTTAACAAGACAGTTTTAATGCCCCTTGGAAGAGTGGGGGAGGTCGCAGCGGAAAAAAAAGACAATATCAATGCCCCTTGGAAGAGTGGTGGAGGTCGCAGTAGAATTAAAAAACAATCTCAATGCCCCTTTGAAGAGTGGTGGAAGTCACAGTGGAATAAAAAGACAAAATCAATGCCCCTTGGAAGAGTGGTGGAGTTTACAGTGGAATAAAAAGACAATATCAATGCCCCTCGGAAGAGCTGTGGAGTTCAGAGTGGTTAACCAGACAGTTTTAATGCCCCTTGGAAGAGTGGTGGAGGTCGCAGTGGATTAAAAAGACAATATCAATGACCCTTAGAAGAGAGGTTGAAGTCGCAGTGGAATAAAAAGACAATATCAATGCCCCTTGGAAGAGTGGTGGTGGTTAAAGTGGAATAAAAAGACAATATCAATGCCCCTTCCAAGAGCTGCGGAGTTGAGAGTGGTTTAAATTGACGGCTTTAATGCCCCTTTGAAGAGACGTGGAGTTTACAGCAGATTAACAAGACTGTTTTAATGCCCCTTGGAAGAGTGGTGGAGGTCGCAGTGGATTAAAAAGACAATATCAATGCCCATTGGAAGAGTGTTGGAGGTCGCAGTGGAATAAAAAGACAATATCAGTGCCCCTTGGAAGAGTGGTGGACATTACAGTGGAATAAAAAGACAATATCAATGACCCTTGGAAGAGTGGTGGAGGTTACATTGGAATAAAAAGACAGTATCAATGCCCCTTGGATGAGTGGTGGAGGTTTCAGTGGATTAAAAAGACAATATCAATGCCCCTTAGAAGAGAGGTTGATGTCGCAGTGGAATAAAAAGACAATATCAATGCCCCTTGGAAGAGTGGTGGAGGTTAAAGTGGAATAAAAAGACAATATCAATGCCCCTTGCAAGCGCTGCGGAGTTGAGAGTGGTTTAAATTGACGGCTTTAATGCCCCTTTGAAGAGAAGTGGAGTTTACAGTAGATTAACAAGACTGTTTTAATGCCCCTTGGAAGAGTGGTGGAGGTCGAAGTGGATTAAAAAGACAATGTCAATGCTCCTTGAAGGAGTGGTGGAAGTCTCAGTTGAATAAAAAGACAATATCAATGCCCCTTGGAAGAGTGTTGGAGGTTACAGTGGAATTAAAAGACAATATCATTGAACCTTGGAAGAACTGTGGAGTTCACAGTGGTTTAACAATACGGTTTTAATGCACCTTGCAAGAGACGTGGAGGTCACAGTAGCTTAAAATGACGGTTTTATGCCACAAGGAAGAATGGTTGCGGTCGCACTGGATTAAAAAGACAATATTAATGCCCCTTGGAAGAGTGGTGGAGGTCACAGTGGAATAAAAAGACAATATCAATGCCCCTTGGAAGAGTGGTGGAGGTTACAGTGGAATAAAAAGACAATATCAATGCCCAGTGGAAGAGATGTGGAGGTCAGTGTAGCTTAACAAGACAGTTTTAATGCCCCTTGGAAGAGTGGGGGAGGTCGCAGCGGAAAAAAAAGACAATATCAATGCCCCTTGGAAGAGTGGTGGAGGTCGCAGTAGAATTAAAAAACAATCTCAATGCCCCTTTGAAGAGTGGTGGAAGTCACAGTGGAATAAAAAGACAAAATCAATGCCCCTTTGAAGAGTGGTGGAGTTTACAGTGGAATAAAAAGACAATATCAATGCCCCTCGGAAGAGCTGTGGAGTTCAGAGTGGTTAACCAGACAGTTTTAATGCCCCTTGGAAGAGTGGTGGAGGTCGCAGTGGATTAAAAAGACAATATCAATGACCCTTAGAAGAGAGGTTGAAGTCGCAGTGGAATAAAAAGACAATATCAATGCCCCTTGGAAGAGTGGTGGAGGTTAAAGTGGTATAAAAAGACAATATCAATGCCCCTTCCAAGAGCTGCGGAGTTGAGAGTGGTTTAAATTGACGGCTTTAATGCCGCTTTGAAGAGACGTGGAGTTTACAGGAGATTAACAAGACTGTTTTAATGCCCCTTGGAAGAGTGGTGGAGGTCGCAGTGGATTAAAAAGACAATATCAATGCCCATTGGAAGAGTGTTGGAGGTCGCAGTGGAATAAAAAGACAATATCAGTGCCCCTTGGAAGATTGGTGGACATTACAGTGGAATAAAAAGACAATATCAATGCCCCTTGGAAGAGTGGTGGAGGTTACATTGGAATAAAAAGACAGTATCAATGCCCCTTGGATGAGTGGTGGAGGTTTCAGTGGATTAAAAAGACAATATCAATGGCCCGTGGAAGAGACGTCGAGGTCACAGTAGTTTAGCAAGACGGTTTCAATGCCCCTTGGAAGATTGCTGGAGGTCACAGTGGATTAAAAAGACAATATCAATGCCCCTTGCAAGAGTGGTGTAAGTTGCAGTGGAAAAAAAAGACAATATCAATGCCCCTTGGACGAGTGCTGGATGTTACAGTGGAATTAAAAGACAATACCAATGCCCCATGGAATAGATGTGGAGGTCACAGTAGCTTAACAAGATGGTTTTAATGCCCCTTGGAGGACTGGTGAAGGTCGCAGCGGAATAAAAAGACAATATCAATGCCCATTGGAATACTGGTGGAGGTTACAGTGCAATAAAAAGACAATATCAATGCCCCTTGGAAGAGTGGTGGAGGTCGCAGTGGAATAAAAAGACAATGTCAATGCCCCTTGGAAGAGTGGTGGAGGTTAGAGTGGAATAAAAAGACAATACAAATGCCCCTTGGAAGAGCTGTGGAGTTCAGAGTGGTTTAACCAGATGGTTTTAATGCCCCTTGGAAGAGACTTCGACGTCACAGTATCTTAACAAGACCGTTTTAAAGCCCCTTGGAAGAGTGGTGGAGGTCGCAGTGGATTAAAAAGACAATATCAATGCCCCTTTGAAGAGTGGTGGAGGTCGCAGTGGAATAAAAAGACAAAATCAATGCCCCTTGGAAGAGTGGTGGAGGTTACAGTGGAATAAAAAGACAATATCAATGCCCCTCGGAAGAGCTGTGGAGTTCAGCGTGGTTTAACCAGACGGTTTTAATGCCCCTTGGAAGAGTGATGGAGGTCGCAGTGGATTAAAAAGACAATATCAATGCCCCTTAGAAGAGAGGTTGATGTCGCAGTGGAATAAAAAGACAATATCAATGCCCCTTGGAAGAGTGGTGGAGGTTAAAGTGGAATAAAAAGACAATATCAATGCCCCTTGCAAGAGCTGCGGAGTTGAGAGTGGTTTAAATTGACGGCTTTAATGCCCCTTTGAAGAGAAGTGGAGTTTACTGTAGATTAACAAGACTGTTTTAATGCCCCTTGGAAGAGTGGTGGAGGTCGAAGTGGATTAAAAAGACAATGTCAATGCTCCTTGAAGGAGTGGTGGAAGTCTCAGTTGAATAAAAAGACAATATCAATGCCCCTTGGAAGAGTGTTGGAGGTTACAGTGGAATAAAAAGACAATATCATTGAACCTTGGAAGAACTGTGGAGTTCACAGTGGTTTGACAATACGGTTTTAATGCACCTTGGAAGAGACGTGGAGGTCACAGTAGCTTAAAATGACAGTTTTATGCCACAAGGAAGAGTGGTTGCTGTCGCACTGGATTAAAAAGACAATATCAATGCCCCTTGGAAGAGTGGTGGAGGTCACAGTGGAATAAAAAGACAATATCAATGCCCCTTGGAAGAGTGGTGGAGGTTACAGTGGAATAAAAAGACAATATCAATGCCCAGTGGAAGAGATGTGGAGGTCAGTGTAGCTTAACAAGACAGTTTTAATGCCCCTTGGAAGAGTGGTGGAGGTCGCAGTGGAATAAAAAAACAATGTCAATGCCCTCTGGAAGAGTGGTGGAGGTTAGAGTGGAAGAAAAAGACAATACCAATGCCCCTTGGAAGAGCTGTGGAGTTCAGAGTGGTTTATCCAAACGGTTTTAATGCCCCTTGGAAAAGACGTGGAGGTCACAATAGCTTAACAAGACTGTTTTAATGCCAATTGGAAGAGTGGTGGAGGTCGCAGTGGATTAAAAAGACAATATCAATGCCCCTTGCAAGCGCTGCGGAGTTGAGAGTGGTTTAAATTGACGGCTTTAATGCCCCTTTGAAGAGAAGTGGAGTTTACAGTAGATTAACAAGACAGTTTTAATGCCCCTTGGAAGAGTGGTGGAGGTCGCAGTGGATTAAAAAGACAATATCAATGACCCTTAGAAGAGAGGTTGAAGTCGCAGTGGAATAAAAAGACAATATCAATGCCCCTTGGAAGAGTGGTGGTGGTTAAAGTGGAATAAAAAGACAATATCAATGCCCCTTCCAAGAGCTGCGGAGTTGAGAGTGGTTTAAATTGACGGCTTTAATGCCCCTTTGAAGAGACGTGGAGTTTACAGCAGATTA
Organism: Phyllobates terribilis; assembly: GCF_046119375.1. NCBI lineage: Eukaryota > Metazoa > Chordata > Amphibia > Anura > Dendrobatidae > Phyllobates > Phyllobates terribilis. The sequence goes on along the minus strand of NW_027362761.1, from coordinate 690,408,282 downwards.
ACAAGACTGTTTTAATGCCCCTTGGAAGAGTGGTGGAGGTCGCAGTGGATTAAAAAGACAATATCAATGCCCATTGGAAGAGTGTTGGAGGTCGCAGTGGAATAAAAAGACAATATCAGTGCCCCTTGGAAGAGTGGTGGACATTACAGTGGAATAAAAAGACAATATCAATGACCCTTGGAAGAGTGGTGGAGGTTACATTGGAATAAAAAGACAGTATCAATGCCCCTTGGATGAGTGGTGGAGGTTTCAGTGGATTAAAAAGACAATATCAATGCCCCTTAGAAGAGAGGTTGATGTCGCAGTGGAATAAAAAGACAATATCAATGCCCCTTGGAAGAGTGGTGGAGGTTAAAGTGGAATAAAAAGACAATATCAATGTCCCTTGCAAGCGCTGCGGAGTTGAGAGTGGTTTAAATTGACGGCTTTAATGCCCCTTTGAAGAGAAGTGGAGTTTACAGTAGATTAACAAGACTGTTTTAATGCCCCTTGGAAGAGTGGTGGAGGTCGAAGTGGATTAAAAAGACAATGTCAATGCTCCTTGAAGGAGTGGTGGAAGTCTCAGTTGAATAAAAAGACAATATCAATGCCCCTTGGAAGAGTGTTGGAGGTTACAGTGGAATTAAAAGACAATATCATTGAACCTTGGAAGAACTGTGGAGTTCACAGTGGTTTAACAATACGGTTTTAATGCACCTTGCAAGAGACGTGGAGGTCACAGTAGCTTAAAATGACGGTTTTATGCCACAAGGAAGAATGGTTGCGGTCGCACTGGATTAAAAAGACAATATTAATGCCCCTTGGAAGAGTGGTGGAGGTCACAGTGGAATAAAAAGACAATATCAATGCCCCTTGGAAGAGTGGTGGAGGTTACAGTGGAATAAAAAGACAATATCAATGCCCAGTGGAAGAGATGTGGAGGTCAGTGTAGCTTAACAAGACAGTTTTAATGCCCCTTGGAAGAGTGGGGGAGGTCGCAGCGGAAAAAAAAGACAATATCAATGCCCCTTGGAAGAGTGGTGGAGGTCGCAGTAGAATCAAAAAACAATCTCAATGCCCCTTTGAAGAGTGGTGGAAGTCACAGTGGAATAAAAAGACAAAATCAATGCCCCTTTGAAGAGTGGTGGAGTTTACAGTGGAATAAAAAGACAATATCAATGCCCCTCGGAAGAGCTGTGGAGTTCAGAGTGGTTAACCAGACAGTTTTAATGCCCCTTGGAAGAGTGGTGGAGGTCGCAGTGGATTAAAAAGACAATATCAATGACCCTTAGAAGAGAGGTTGAAGTCGCAGTGGAATAAAAAGACAATATCAATGCCCCTTGGAAGAGTGGTGGAGGTTAAAGTGGTATAAAAAGACAATATCAATGCCCCTTCCAAGAGCTGCGGAGTTGAGAGTGGTTTAAATTGACGGCTTTAATGCCGCTTTGAAGAGACGTGGAGTTTACAGGAGATTAACAAGACTGTTTTAATGCCCCTTGGAAGAGTGGTGGAGGTCGCAGTGGATTAAAAAGACAATATCAATGCCCATTGGAAGAGTGTTGGAGGTCGCAGTGGAATAAAAAGACAATATCAGTGCCCCTTGGAAGATTGGTGGACATTACAGTGGAATAAAAAGACAATATCAATGCCCCTTGGAAGAGTGGTGGAGGTTACATTGGAATAAAAAGACAGTATCAATGCCCCTTGGATGAGTGGTGGAGGTTTCAGTGGATTAAAAAGACAATATCAATGGCCCGTGGAAGAGACGTCGAGGTCACAGTAGTTTAGCAAGACGGTTTCAATGCCCCTTGGAAGATTGCTGGAGGTCACAGTGGATTAAAAAGACAATATCAATGCCCCTTGCAAGAGTGGTGTAAGTTGCAGTGGAAAAAAAAGACAATATCAATGCCCCTTGGACGAGTGCTGGATGTTACAGTGGAATTAAAAGACAATACCAATGCCCCATGGAATAGATGTGGAGGTCACAGTAGCTTAACAAGATGGTTTTAATGCCCCTTGGAGGACTGGTGAAGGTCGCAGCGGAATAAAAAGACAATATCAATGCCCATTGGAATACTGGTGGAGGTTACAGTGCAATAAAAAGACAATATCAATGCCCCTTGGAAGAGTGGTGGAGGTCGCAGTGGAATAAAAAGACAATGTCAATGCCCCTTGGAAGAGTGGTGGAGGTTAGAGTGGAATAAAAAGACAATACAAATGCCCCTTGGAAGAGCTGTGGAGTTCAGAGTGGTTTAACCAGATGGTTTTAATGCCCCTTGGAAGAGACTTCGACGTCACAGTATCTTAACAAGACCGTTTTAAAGCCCCTTGGAAGAGTGGTGGAGGTCGCAGTGGATTAAAAAGACAATATCAATGCCCCTTTGAAGAGTGGTGGAGGTCGCAGTGGAATAAAAAGACAAAATCAATGCCCCTTGGAAGAGTGGTGGAGGTTACAGTGGAATAAAAAGACAATATCAATGCCCCTCGGAAGAGCTGTGGAGTTCAGCGTGGTTTAACCAGACGGTTTTAATGCCCCTTGGAAGAGTGATGGAGGTCGCAGTGGATTAAAAAGACAATATCAATGCCCCTTAGAAGAGAGGTTGATGTCGCAGTGGAATAAAAAGACAATATCAATGCCCCTTGGAAGAGTGGTGGAGGTTAAAGTGGAATAAAAAGACAATATCAATGCCCCTTGCAAGAGCTGCGGAGTTGAGAGTGGTTTAAATTGACGGCTTTAATGCCCCTTTGAAGAGAAGTGGAGTTTACTGTAGATTAACAAGACTGTTTTAATGCCCCTTGGAAGAGTGGTGGAGGTCGAAGTGGATTAAAAAGACAATGTCAATGCTCCTTGAAGGAGTGGTGGAAGTCTCAGTTGAATAAAAAGACAATATCAATGCCCCTTGGAAGAGTGTTGGAGGTTACAGTGGAATAAAAAGACAATATCATTGAACCTTGGAAGAACTGTGGAGTTCACAGTGGTTTGACAATACGGTTTTAATGCACCTTGGAAGAGACGTGGAGGTCACAGTAGCTTAAAATGACAGTTTTATGCCACAAGGAAGAGTGGTTGCTGTCGCACTGGATTAAAAAGACAATATCAATGCCCCTTGGAAGAGTGGTGGAGGTCACAGTGGAATAAAAAGACAATATCAATGCCCCTTGGAAGAGTGGTGGAGGTTACAGTGGAATAAAAAGACAATATCAATGCCCAGTGGAAGAGATGTGGAGGTCAGTGTAGCTTAACAAGACAGTTTTAATGCCCCTTGGAAGAGTGGTGGAGGTCGCAGTGGAATAAAAAAACAATGTCAATGCCCTCTGGAAGAGTGGTGGAGGTTAGAGTGGAAGAAAAAGACAATACCAATGCCCCTTGGAAGAGCTGTGGAGTTCAGAGTGGTTTATCCAAACGGTTTTAATGCCCCTTGGAAAAGACGTGGAGGTCACAATAGCTTAACAAGACTGTTTTAATGCCAATTGGAAGAGTGGTGGAGGTCGCAGTGGATTAAAAAGACAATATCAATGCCCATTGGAAGAGTGTTGGAGGTCGCAGTGGAATAAAAAGACAATATCAGTGCCCCTTGGAAGAGTGGTGGACATTACAGTGGAATAAAAAGACAATATCAATGCCCCTTGGAAGAGTGGTGGAGGTTACCTTGGAATAAAAAGACAATATCAATGCCCCTTGGATGAGTGGTGGAGGTTTCAGTAGATTAAAAAGACAATATCAATGGCCCGTGGAAGAGACGTTGAGGTCACAGCAGCTTAGCAAGACGGTTTTAATGCCCCTTGGAAGAGTGCTGGAGGTCACAGTGGATTAAAAAGACAATATCAATGCCCCTTGGAAGAGTGGTGTAAGTTGCAGTGGAATAAAAAGACAATATCAATGCACCTTGGATGAGTGGTGGATGTTACAGTGGAATTAAAAGACAATATCAATGCCCCTTGGAAGAGTGGTGGATGTTACAGTGGAATAAAAAGACAATATCAATGCCCAGTGGAAGAGATGTGGAGGTCACTGTAGCTTAACAAGACAGTTTTAATGCCCCTTGGAAGAGTGGTGGAGGTCGCAGTGGAATAAAAAAACAATGTCAATGCCCTTTGGAAGAGTGGTGGAGGTTAGAGTGGAAGAAAAAGACAATACCAATGCCCCTTGGAAGAGCTGTGGAGTTCAGAGTGGTTTATCCAGACGGTTTTAATGCCCCTTGGAAGAGACGTGGAGGTCACTGTAGCTTAACAAGACAGTTTTAATGCCCCTTGGATGAGTGGTGGAGGTTTCAGTGGATTAAAAAGACAATATCAATGGCCCGTGGAAGAGACGTTGAGGTCACAGTAGATTAGCAAGACGGTTTTAATGCCCCTTGGAAGATTGCTGGAGGTCACAGTGGATTAAAAAGACAATATCAATGCCCCTTGCAAGAGTGGTGTAAGTTGCAGTGGAAAAAAAAAAATATCAATGCCCTTTGGACGAGTGGTGGATGTTACAGTGGAATTAAAAGACAATACCAATGTACCGTGGAATAGATGTGGAGGTCACAGTAGCTTAACAAGATGGTTTTAATGCCCCTTGGAGGACTGGTGAAGGTCGCAGCGGAATAAAAAGACAATATCAATGCCCCTTGGAATACTGGTGGAGGTTACAGTGGAATAAAAAGACAATATCAATGCCCCTTGGAAGAGTGGTGGAGGTCGCAGTGGAATAAAAAGACAATGTCAATGCCCCTTGGAAGAGTGGTGGAGGTTAGAGTGGAATAAAAAGACAATACAAATGCCCCTTGGAAGAGCTGTGGAGTTCAGAGTGGTTTAACCACATGGTTTTAATGCCCCTTGGAAGAGACTTCGACGTCACAGTATCTTAACAAGACCGTTTTAAAGCCCCTTGGAAGAGTGGTGGAGGTCGCAGTGGATTAAAAAGACAATATCAATGCCCCTTTGAAGAGTGGTGGAGGTCGCAGTGGAATAAAAAGACAAAATCAATGCCCCTTGGAAGAGTGGTGGAGGTTACAGTGGAATAAAAAGACAATATCAATGCCCCTCGGAAGAGCTGTGGAGTTCAGCGTGGTTTAACCAGACGGTTTTAATGCCCCTTGGAAGAGTGAAGGAGGTCGCAGAGGATTAAAAAGACAATATCAATGCCCCTTAGAAGAGAGGTTGATGTCGCAGTGGAATAAAAAGACAATATCAATGCCCCTTGGAAGAGTGGTGGAGGTTAAAGTGGAATAAAAAGACAATATCAATGCCCCTTGCAAGAGCTGCCGAGTTGAGAGTGGTTTAAATTGACGGCTTTAATGCCCCTTTGAAGACAAGTGGAGTTTACAGTAGATTAACAAGACTGTTTTAATGCCCCTTGGAAGAGTGGTGGAGGTCGAAGTGGATTAAAAAGACAATGTCAATGCTCCTTGAAGGAGTGGTGGAAGTCTCAGTTGAATAAAAAGACAATATCAATGCCCCTTGGAAGAGTGTTGGAGGTTACAGTGGAATAAAAAGACAATAGCATTGAACCTTGGAAGAACTGTGGAGTTCACAGTGGTTTAACAATACGGTTTTAATGCACCTTGGAAGAGACGTGGAGGTCACAGTAGCTTAAAATGACGGTTTTATGCCACAAGGAAGAGTGGTTGCGGTCGCACTGGATTAAAAAGACAATATCAATGCCCCTTGGAAGAGTGGTGGAGGTCACAGTGGAATAAAAAGACAATATCAATGCCCCTTGGAAGAGTGGTGGAGGTTACAGTGGAATAAAAAGACAATATCAATGCCCAGTGGAAGAGATGTGGAGGTCAGTGTAGCTTAACAAGACAGTTTTAATGCCCCTTGGAAGAGTGGGGGAGGTCGCAGCGGAAAAAAAAGACAATATCAATGCCCCTTGGAAGAGTGGTGGAGGTCGCAGTAGAATTAAAAAACAATCTCAATGCCCCTTTGAAGAGTGGTGGAAGTCACAGTGGAATAAAAAGACAAAATCAATGCCCCTTGGAAGAGTGGTGGAGTTTACAGTGGAATAAAAAGACAATATCAATGCCCCTCGGAAGAGCTGTGGAGTTCAGAGTGGTTAACCAGACAGTTTTAATGCCCCTTGGAAGAGTGGTGGAGGTCGCAGTGGATTAAAAAGACAATATCAATGACCCTTAGAAGAGAGGTTGAAGTCGCAGTGGAATAAAAAGACAATATCAATGCCCCTTGGAAGAGTGGTGGAGGTTAAAGTGGTATAAAAAGACAATATCAATGCCCCTTCCAAGAGCTGCGGAGTTGAGAGTGGTTTAAATTGACGGCTTTAATGCCGCTTTGAAGAGACGTGGAGTTTACAGGAGATTAACAAGACTGTTTTAATGCCCCTTGGAAGAGTGGTGGAGGTCGCAGTGGATTAAAAAGACAATATCAATGCCCATTGGAAGAGTGTTGGAGGTCGCAGTGGAATAAAAAGACAATATCAGTGCCCCTTGGAAGATTGGTGGACATTACAGTGGAATAAAAAGACAATATCAATGCCCCTTGGAAGAGTGGTGGAGGTTACATTGGAATAAAAAGACAGTATCAATGCCCCTTGGATGAGTGGTGGAGGTTTCAGTGGATTAAAAAGACAATATCAATGGCCCGTGGAAGAGACGTCGAGGTCACAGTAGTTTAGCAAGACGGTTTCAATGCCCCTTGGAAGATTGCTGGAGGTCACAGTGGATTAAAAAGACAATATCAATGCCCCTTGCAAGAGTGGTGTAAGTTGCAGTGGAAAAAAAAGACAATATCAATGCCCCTTGGACGAGTGCTGGATGTTACAGTGGAATTAAAAGACAATACCAATGCCCCATGGAATAGATGTGGAGGTCACAGTAGCTTAACAAGATGGTTTTAATGCCCCTTGGAGGACTGGTGAAGGTCGCAGCGGAATAAAAAGACAATATCAATGCCCATTGGAATACTGGTGGAGGTTACAGTGCAATAAAAAGACAATATCAATGCCCCTTGGAAGAGTGGTGGAGGTCGCAGTGGAATAAAAAGACAATGTCAATGCCCCTTGGAAGAGTGGTGGAGGTTAGAGTGGAATAAAAAGACAATACAAATGCCCCTTGGAAGAGCTGTGGAGTTCAGAGTGGTTTAACCAGATGGTTTTAATGCCCCTTGGAAGAGACTTCGACGTCACAGTATCTTAACAAGACCGTTTTAAAGCCCCTTGGAAGAGTGGTGGAGGTCGCAGTGGATTAAAAAGACAATATCAATGCCCCTTTGAAGAGTGGTGGAGGTCGCAGTTGAATAAAAAGACAAAATCAATGCCCCTTGGAAGAGTGGTGGAGGTTACAGTGGAATAAAAAGACAATATCAATGCCCCTCGGAAGAGCTGTGGAGTTCAGCGTGGTTTAACCAGACGGTTTTAATGCCCCTTGGAAGAGTGATGGAGGTCGCAGTGGATTAAAAAGACAATATCAATGCCCCTTAGAAGAGAGGTTGATGTCGCAGTGGAATAAAAAGACAATATCAATGCCCCTTGGAAGAGTGGTGGAGGTTAAAGTGGAATAAAAAGACAATATCAATGCCCCTTGCAAGAGCTGCGGAGTTGAGAGTGGTTTAAATTGACGGCTTTAATGCCCCTTTGAAGAGAAGTGGAGTTTACTGTAGATTAACAAGACTGTTTTAATGCCCCTTGGAAGAGTGGTGGAGGTCGAAGTGGATTAAAAAGACAATGTCAATGCTCCTTGAAGGAGTGGTGGAAGTCTCAGTTGAATAAAAAGACAATATCAATGCCCCTTGGAAGAGTGTTGGAGGTTACAGTGGAATAAAAAGACAATATCATTGAACCTTGGAAGAACTGTGGAGTTCACAGTGGTTTGACAATACGGTTTTAATGCACCTTGGAAGAGACGTGGAGGTCACAGTAGCTTAAAATGACAGTTTTATGCCACAAGGAAGAGTGGTTGCTGTCGCACTGGATTAAAAAGACAATATCAATGCCCCTTGGAAGAGTGGTGGAGGTCACAGTGGAATAAAAAGACAATATCAATGCCCCTTGGAAGAGTGGTGGAGGTTACAGTGGAATAAAAAGACAATATCAATGCCCAGTGGAAGAGATGTGGAGGTCAGTGTAGCTTAACAAGACAGTTTTAATGCCCCTTGGAAGAGTGGTGGAGGTCGCAGTGGAATAAAAAAACAATGTCAATGCCCTCTGGAAGAGTGGTGGAGGTTAGAGTGGAAGAAAAAGACAATACCAATGCCCCTTGGAAGAGCTGTGGAGTTCAGAGTGGTTTATCCAAACGGTTTTAATGCCCCTTGGAAAAGACGTGGAGGTCACAATAGCTTAACAAGACTGTTTTAATGCCAATTGGAAGAGCGGTGGAGGTCGCAGTGGATTAAAAAGACAATATCAATGCCCATTGGAAGAGTGTTGGAGGTCGCAGTGGAATAAAAAGACAATATCAGTGCCCCTTGGAAGAGTGGTGGACATTACAGTGGAATAAAAAGACAATATCAATGCCCCTTGGAAGAGTGGTGGAGGTTACCTTGGAATAAAAAGACAATATCAATGCCCCTTGGATGAGTGGTGGAGGTTTCAGTAGATTAAAAAGACAATATCAATGGCCCGTGGAAGAGACGTTGAGGTCACAGCAGCTTAGCAAGACGGTTTTAATGCCCCTTGGAAGAGTGCTGGAGGTCACAGTGGATTAAAAAGACAATATCAATGCCCCTTGGAAGAGTGGTGTAAGTTGCAGTGGAATAAAAAGACAATATCAATGCACCTTGGATGAGTGGTGGATGTTACAGTGGAATTAAAAGACAATATCAATGCCCCTTGGAAGAGTGGTGGATGTTACAGTGGAATAAAAAGACAATATCAATGCCCAGTGGAAGAGATGTGGAGGTCACTGTAGCTTAACAAGACAGTTTTAATGCCCCTTGGAAGAGTGGTGGAGGTCGCAGTGGAATAAAAAAACAATGTCAATGCCCTTTGGAAGAGTGGTGGAGGTTAGAGTGGAAGAAAAAGACAATACCAATGCCCCTTGGAAGAGCTGTGGAGTTCAGAGTGGTTTATCCAGACGGTTTTAATGCCCCTTGGAAGAGACGTGGAGGTCACTGTAGCTTAACAAGACAGTTTTAATGCCCCTTGGATGAGTGGTGGAGGTTTCAGTGGATTAAAAAGACAATATCAATGGCCCGTGGAAGAGACGTTGAGGTCACAGTAGATTAGCAAGACGGTTTTAATGCCCCTTGGAAGATTGCTGGAGGTCACAGTGGATTAAAAAGACAATATCAATGCCCCTTGCAAGAGTGGTGTAAGTTGCAGTGGAAAAAAAAAAATATCAATGCCCTTTGGACGAGTGGTGGATGTTACAGTGGAATTAAAAGACAATACCAATGTACCGTGGAATAGATGTGGAGGTCACAGTAGCTTAACAAGATGGTTTTAATGCCCCTTGGAGGACTGGTGAAGGTCGCAGCGGAATAAAAAGACAATATCAATGCCCCTTGGAATACTGGTGGAGGTTACAGTGGAATAAAAAGACAATATCAATGCCCCTTGGAAGAGTGGTGGAGGTCGCAGTGGAATAAAAAGACAATGTCAATGCCCCTTGGAAGAGTGGTGGAGGTTAGAGTGGAATAAAAAGACAATACAAATGCCCCTTGGAAGAGCTGTGGAGTTCAGAGTGGTTTAACCACATGGTTTTAATGCCCCTTGGAAGAGACTTCGACGTCACAGTATCTTAACAAGACCGTTTTAAAGCCCCTTGGAAGAGTGGTGGAGGTCGCAGTGGATTAAAAAGACAATATCAATGCCCCTTTGAAGAGTGGTGGAGGTCGCAGTGGAATAAAAAGACAAAATCAATGCCCCTTGGAAGAGTGGTGGAGGTTACAGTGGAATAAAAAGACAATATCAATGCCCCTCGGAAGAGCTGTGGAGTTCAGCGTGGTTTAACCAGACGGTTTTAATGCCCCTTGGAAGAGTGAAGGAGGTCGCAGAGGATTAAAAAGACAATATCAATGCCCCTTAGAAGAGAGGTTGATGTCGCAGTGGAATAAAAAGACAATATCAATGCCCCTTGGAAGAGTGGTGGAGGTTAAAGTGGAATAAAAAGACAATATCAATGCCCCTTGCAAGAGCTGCGGAGTTGAGAGTGGTTTAAATTGACGGCTTTAATGCCCCTTTGAAGAGAAGTGGAGTTTACAGTAGATTAACAAGACTGTTTTAATGCCCCTTGGAAGAGTGGTGGAGGTCGAAGTGGATTAAAAAGACAATGTCAATGCTCCTTGAAGGAGTGGTGGAAGTCTCAGTTGAATAAAAAGACAATATCAATGCCCCTTGGAAGAGTGTTGGAGGTTACAGTGGAATAAAAAGACAATAGCATTGAACCTTGGAAGAACTGTGGAGTTCACAGTGGTTTAACAATACGGTTTTAATGCACCTTGGAAGAGACGTGGAGGTCACAGTAGCTTAAAATGACGGTTTTATGCCACAAGGAAGAGTGGTTGCGGTCGCACTGGATTAAAAAGACAATATCAATGCCCCTTGGAAGAGTGGTGGAGGTCACAGTGGAATAAAAAGACAATATCAATGCCCCTTGGAAGAGTGGTGGAGGTTACAGTGGAATAAAAAGACAATATCAATGCCCAGTGGAAGAGATGTGGAGGTCAGTGTAGCTTAACAAGACAGTTTTAATGCCCCTTGGAAGAGTGGGGGAGGTCGCAGCGGAAAAAAAAGACAATATCAATGCCCCTTGGAAGAGTGGTGGAGGTCGCAGTAGAATTAAAAAACAATCTCAATGCCCCTTTGAAGAGTGGTGGAAGTCACAGTGGAATAAAAAGACAAAATCAATGCCCCTTGGAAGAGTGGTGGAGTTTACAGTGGAATAAAAAGACAATATCAATGCCCCTCGGAAGAGCTGTGGAGTTCAGAGTGGTTAACCAGACAGTTTTAATGCCCCTTGGAAGAGTGGTGGAGGTCACAGTGGAATAAAAAGACAATATCAATGCCCCTTGGAAGAGTGGTGGAGGTTACAGTGGAATAAAAAGACAATATCAATGCCCAGTGGAAGAGATGTGGAGGTCAGTGTAGCTTAACAAGACAGTTTTAATGCCCCTTGGAAGAGTGGTGGAGGTCGCAGTGGAATAAAAAAACAATGTCAATGCCCTCTGGAAGAGTGGTGGAGGTTAGAGTGGAAGAAAAAGACAATACCAATGCCCCTTGGAAGAGCTGTGGAGTTCAGAGTGGTTTATCCAAACGGTTTTAATGCCCCTTGGAAAAGACGTGGAGGTCACAATAGCTTAACAAGACTGTTTTAATGCCAATTGGAAGAGTGGTGGAGGTCGCAGTGGATTAAAAAGACAATATCAATGCCCATTGGAAGAGTGTTGGAGGTCGCAGTGGAATAAAAAGACAATATCAGTGCCCCTTGGAAGAGTGGTGGACATTACAGTGGAATAAAAAGACAATATCAATGCCCCTTGGAAGAGTGGTGGAGGTTACCTTGGAATAAAAAGACAATATCAATGCCCCTTGGATGAGTGGTGGAGGTTTCAGTAGATTAAAAAGACAATATCAATGGCCCGTGGAAGAGACGTTGAGGTCACAGCAGCTTAGCAAGACGGTTTTAATGCCCCTTGGAAGAGTGCTGGAGGTCACAGTGGATTAAAAAGACAATATCAATGCCCCTTGGAAGAGTGGTGTAAGTTGCAGTGGAATAAAAAGACAATATCAATGCACCTTGGATGAGTGGTGGATGTTACAGTGGAATTAAAAGACAATATCAATGCCCCTTGGAAGAGTGGTGGATGTTACAGTGGAATAAAAAGACAATATCAATGCCCAGTGGAAGAGATGTGGAGGTCACTGTAGCTTAACAAGACAGTTTTAATGCCCCTTGGAAGAGTGGTGGAGGTCGCAGTGGAATAAAAAAACAATGTCAATGCCCTTTGGAAGAGTGGTGGAGGTTAGAGTGGAAGAAAAAGACAATACCAATGCCCCTTGGAAGAGCTGTGGAGTTCAGAGTGGTTTATCCAGACGGTTTTAATGCCCCTTGGAAGAGACGTGGAGGTCACTGTAGCTTAACAAGACAGTTTTAATGCCCCTTGGATGAGTGGTGGAGGTTTCAGTGGATTAAAAAGACAATATCAATGGCCCGTGGAAGAGACGTTGAGGTCACAGTAGATTAGCAAGACGGTTTTAATGCCCCTTGGAAGATTGCTGGAGGTCACAGTGGATTAAAAAGACAATATCAATGCCCCTTGCAAGAGTGGTGTAAGTTGCAGTGGAAAAAAAAAAATATCAATGCCCTTTGGACGAGTGGTGGATGTTACAGTGGAATTAAAAGACAATACCAATGTCCCGTGGAATAGATGTGGAGGTCACAGTAGCTTAACAAGATGGTTTTAATGCCCCTTGGAGGACTGGTGAAGGTCGCAGCGGAATAAAAAGACAATATCAATGCCCCTTGGAATACTGGTGGAGGTTACAGTGGAATAAAAAGACAATATCAATGCCCCTTGGAAGAGTGGTGGAGGTCGCAGTGGAATAAAAAGACAATGTCAATGCCCCTTGGAAGAGTGGTGGAGGTTAGAGTGGAATAAAAAGACAATACAAATGCCCCTTGGAAGAGCTGTGGAGTTCAGAGTGGTTTAACCACATGGTTTTAATGCCCCTTGGAAGAGACTTCGACGTCACAGTATCTTAACAAGACCGTTTTAAAGCCCCTTGGAAGAGTGGTGGAGGTCGCAGTGGATTAAAAAGACAATATCAATGCCCCTTTGAAGAGTGGTGGAGGTCGCAGTGGAATAAAAAGACAAAATCAATGCCCCTTGGAAGAGTGGTGGAGGTTACAGTGGAATAAAAAGACAATATCAATGCCCCTCGGAAGAGCTGTGGAGTTCAGCGTGGTTTAACCAGACGGTTTTAATGCCCCTTGGAAGAGTGAAGGAGGTCGCAGTGGATTAAAAAGACAATATCAATGCCCCTTAGAAGAGAGGTTGATGTCGCAGTGGAATAAAAAGACAATATCAATGCCCCTTGGAAGAGTGGTGGAGGTTAAAGTGGAATAAAAAGACAATATCAATGCCCCTTGCAAGAGCTGCGGAGTTGAGAGTGGTTTAAATTGACGGCTTTAATGCCCCTTTGAAGAGAAGTGGAGTTTACAGTAGATTAACAAGACTGTTTTAATGCCCCTTGGAAGAGTGGTGGAGGTCGAAGTGGATTAAAAAGACAATGTCAATGCTCCTTGAAGGAGTGGTGGAAGTCTCAGTTGAATAAAAAGACAATATCAATGCCCCTTGGAAGAGTGTTGGAGGTTACAGTGGAATAAAAAGACAATATCATTGAACCTTGGAAGAACTGTGGAGTTCACAGTGGTTTAACAATACGGTTTTAATGCACCTTGGAAGAGACGTGGAGGTCACAGTAGCTTAAAATGACGGTTTTATGCCACAAGGAAGAGTGGTTGCGGTCGCACTGGATTAAAAAGACAATATCAATGCCCCGTGGAAGAGTGGTGGAGGTCACAGTGGAATAAAAAGACAATATCAATGCCCCTTGGAAGAGTGGTGGAGGTTACAGTGGAATAAAAAGACAATATCAATGCCCAGTGGAAGAGATGTGGAGGTCAGTGTAGCTTAACAAGACAGTTTTAATGCCCCTTGGAAGAGTGGGGGAGGTCGCAGCGGAAAAAAAAGACAATATCAATGCCCCTTGGAAGAGTGGTGGAGGTCGCAGTAGAATTAAAAAACAATCTCAATGCCCCTTTGAAGAGTGGTGGAAATCACAGTGGAATAAAAAGACAAAATCAATGCCCCTTGGAAGAGTGGTGGAGTTTACAGTGGAATAAAAAGACAATATCAATGCCCCTCGGAAGAGCTGTGGAGTTCAGAGTGGTTAACCAGACAGTTTTAATGCCCCTTGGAAGAGTGGTGGAGGTCGCAGTGGATTAAAAAGACAATATCAATGACCCTTAGAAGAGAGGTTGAAGTCGCAGTGGAATAAAAAGACAATATCAATGCCCCTTGGAAGAGTGGTGGAGGTTAAAGTGGTATAAAAAGACAATATCAATGCCCCTTCCAAGAGCTGCGGAGTTGAGAGTGGTTTAAATTGACGGCTTTAATGCCCCTTTGAAGAGATGTGGAGTTTACAGCAGATTAACAAGACTGTTTTAATGCCCCTTGGAAGAGTGGTGGAGGTTCCAGTGGATTAAAAAGACAATATCAATGCCCATTGGAAGAGTGTTGGAGGTCGCAGTGGAATAAAAAGACAATATCAGTGCCCCTTGGAAGAGTGGTGGACATTACAGTGGAATAAAAATACAATATCAATGCCCCTTGGAAGAGTGGTGGAGGTTACATTGGAATTAAAAGACAGTATCAATGCCCCTTGGATGAGTGGTGGAGGTTTCAGTGGATTAAAAAGACAATATCAATGGCCCGTGGAAGAGACGTCGAGGTCACAGTAGTTTAGCAAGACGGTTTCAATGCCCCTTGGAAGATTGCTGGAGGTCACAGTGGATTAAAAAGACAATATCAATGCCCCTTGCAAGAGTGGTGTAAGTTGCAGTGGAAAAAAAAGACAATATCAATGCCCCTTGGACAAGTGGTGGATGTTACAGTGGAATTAAAAGACAATACCAATGCCCCGTGGAATAGATGTGGAGGTCACAGTAGCTTAACAAGATGGTTTTAATGCCCCTTGGAGGACTGGTGAAGGTCGCAGCGGAATAAAAAGACAATATCAATGCCCCTTGGAATACTGGTGGAGGTTACAGTGAAATAAAAAGACAATATCAATGCCCCTTGGAAGAGGGGTGGAGGTCGCAGTGGAATAAAAAGACAATGTCAATGACCCTTGGAAGAGTGGTGGAGGTTAGAGTGGAATAAAAAGACAATACAATGCCCCTTGGAAGAGCTGTGGAGTTCAGAGTGGTTTAACCAGATGGTTTTAATGCCCCTTGGAAGAGACTTCGACGTCACAGTATCTTAACAAGACCGTTTTAAAGCCCCTTGGAAGAGTGGTGGAGGTCGCAGTGGATTAAAAAGACAATATCAATGCCACTTTGAAGAGTGGTGGAGGTCGCAGTGGAATAAAAAGACAAAATCAATGCCCCTTGGAAGAGTGGTGGAGGTTACAGTGGAATAAAAAGACAATATCAATGCCCCTCGGAAGAGCTGTGGAGTTCAGCGTGGTTTAACCAGACGGTTTTAATGCCCCTTGGAAGAGTGATGGAGGTCGCAGTGGATTAAAAAGACAATATCAATGCCCCTTAGAAGAGAGGTTGATGTCGCAGTGGAATAAAAAGACAATATCAATGCCCCTTGGAAGAGTGGTGGAGGTTAAAGTGGAATAAAAAGACAATATCAATGCCCCTTGCAAGAGCTGCGGAGTTGAGAGTGGTTTAAATTGACGGCTTTAATGCCCCTTTGAAGAGAAGTGGAGTTTACTGTAGATTAACAAGACTGTTTTAATGCCCCTTGGAAGAGTGGTGGAGGTCGAAGTGGATTAAAAAGACAATGTCAATGCTCCTTGAAGGAGTGGTGGAAGTCTCAGTTGAATAAAAAGACAATATCAATGCCCCTTGGAAGAGTGTTGGAGGTTACAGTGGAATAAAAAGACAATATCATTGAACCTTGGAAGAACTGTGGAGTTCACAGTGGTTTGACAATACGGTTTTAATGCACCTTGGAAGAGACGTGGAGGTCACAGTAGCTTAAAATGACAGTTTAATGCCACAAGGAAGAGTGGTTGCTGTCGCACTGGATTAAAAAGACAATATCAATGCCCCTTGGAAGAGTGGTGGAGGTCACAGTGGAATAAAAAGACAATATCAATGCCCCTTGGAAGAGTGGTGGAGGTTACAGTGGAATAAAAAGACAATATCAATGCCCAGTGGAAGAGATGTGGAGGTCAGTGTAGCTTAACAAGACAGTTTTAATGCCCCTTGGAAGAGTGGTGGAGGTCGCAGTGGAATAAAAAAACAATGTCAATGCCCTCTGGAAGAGTGGTGGAGGTTAGAGTGGAAGAAAAAGACAATACCAATGCCCCTTGGAAGAGCTGTGGAGTTCAGAGTGGTTTATCCAAACGGTTTTAATGCCCCTTGGAAAAGACGTGGAGGTCACAATAGCTTAACAAGACTGTTTTAATGCCAATTGGAAGAGTGGTGGAGGTCGCAGTGGATTAAAAAGACAATATCAATGCCCATTGGAAGAGTGTTGGAGGTCGCAGTGGAATAAAAAGACAATATCAGTGCCCCTTGGAAGAGTGGTGGACATTACAGTGGAATAAAAAGACAATATCAATGCCCCTTGGAAGAGTGGTGGAGGTTACCTTGGAATAAAAAGACAATATCAATGCCCCTTGGATGAGTGGTGGAGGTTTCAGTAGATTAAAAAGACAATATCAATGGCCCGTGGAAGAGACGTTGAGGTCACAGCAGCTTAGCAAGACGGTTTTAATGCCCCTTGGAAGAGTGCTGGAGGTCACAGTGGATTAAAAAGACAATATCAATGCCCCTTGGAAGAGTGGTGTAAGTTGCAGTGGAATAAAAAGACAATATCAATGCACCTTGGATGAGTGGTGGATGTTACAGTGGAATTAAAAGACAATATCAATGCCCCTTGGAAGAGTGGTGGATGTTACAGTGGAATAAAAAGACAATATCAATGCCCAGTGGAAGAGATGTGGAGGTCACTGTAGCTTAACAAGACAGTTTTAATGCCCCTTGGAAGAGTGGTGGAGGTCGCAGTGGAATAAAAAAACAATGTCAATGCCCTTTGGAAGAGTGGTGGAGGTTAGAGTGGAAGAAAAAGACAATACCAATGCCCCTTGGAAGAGCTGTGGAGTTCAGAGTGGTTTATCCAGACGGTTTTAATGCCCCTTGGAAGAGACGTGGAGGTCACTGTAGCTTAACAAGACAGTTTTAATGCCCCTTGGATGAGTGGTGGAGGTTTCAGTGGATTAAAAAGACAATATCAATGGCCCGTGGAAGAGGCGTTGAGGTCACAGTAGATTAGCAAGACGGTTTTAATGCCCCTTGGAAGATTGCTGGAGGTCACAGTGGATTAAAAAGACAATATCAATGCCCCTTGCAAGAGTGGTGTAAGTTGCAGTGGAAAAAAAAAAATATCAATGCCCTTTGGACGAGTGGTGGATGTTACAGTGGAATTAAAAGACAATACCAATGTCCCGTGGAATAGATGTGGAGGTCACAGCAGCTTAACAAGATGGTTTTAATGCCCCTTGGAGGACTGGTGAAGGTCGCAGCGGAATAAAAAGACAATATCAATGCCCCTTGGAATACTGGTGGAGGTTACAGTGGAATAAAAAGACAATATCAATGCCCCTTGGAAGAGTGGTGGAGGTCGCAGTGGAATAAAAAGACAATGTCAATGCCCCTTGGAAGAGTGGTGGAGGTTAGAGTGGAATAAAAAGACAATACAAATGCCCCTTGGAAGAGCTGTGGAGTTCAGAGTGGTTTAACCACATGGTTTTAATGCCCCTTGGAAGAGACTTCGACGTCACAGTATCTTAACAAGACCGTTTTAAAGCCCCTTGGAAGAGTGGTGGAGGTCGCAGTGGATTAAAAAGACAATATCAATGCCCCTTTGAAGAGTGGTGGAGGTCGCAGTGGAATAAAAAGACAAAATCAATGCCCCTTGGAAGAGTGGTGGAGGTTACAGTGGAATAAAAAGACAATATCAATGCCCCTCGGAAGAGCTGTGGAGTTCAGCGTGGTTTAACCAGACGGTTTTAATGCCCCTTGGAAGAGTGAAGGAGGTCGCAGTGGATTAAAAAGACAATATCAATGCCCCTTAGAAGAGAGGTTGATGTCGCAGTGGAATAAAAAGACAATATCAATGCCCCTTGGAAGAGTGGTGGAGGTTAAAGTGGAATAAAAAGACAATATCAATGCCCCTTGCAAGAGCTGCGGAGTTGAGAGTGGTTTAAATTGACGGCTTTAATGCCCCTTTGAAGAGAAGTGGAGTTTACAGTAGATTAACAAGACTGTTTTAATGCCCCTTGGAAGAGTGGTGGAGGTCGAAGTGGATTAAAAAGACAATGTCAATGCTCCTTGAAGGAGTGGTGGAAGTCTCAGTTGAATAAAAAGACAATATCAATGCCCCTTGGAAGAGTGTTGGAGGTTACAGTGGAATAAAAAGACAATAGCATTGAACCTTGGAAGAACTGTGGAGTTCACAGTGGTTTAACAATACGGTTTTAATGCACCTTGGAAGAGACGTGGAGGTCACAGTAGCTTAAAATGACGGTTTTATGCCACAAGGAAGAGTGGTTGCGGTCGCACTGGATTAAAAAGACAATATCAATGCCCCTTGGAAGAGTGGTGGAGGTCACAGTGGAATAAAAAGACAATATCAATGCCCCTTGGAAGAGTGGTGGAGGTTACAGTGGAATAAAAAGACAATATCAATGCCCAGTGGAAGAGATGTGGAGGTCAGTGTAGCTTAACAAGACAGTTTTAATGCCCCTTGGAAGAGTGGGGGAGGTCGCAGCGGAAAAAAAAGACAATATCAATGCCCCTTGGAAGAGTGGTGGAGGTCGCAGTAGAATTAAAAAACAATCTCAATGCCCCTTTGAAGAGTGGTGGAAGTCACAGTGGAATAAAAAGACAAAATCAATGCCCCTTGGAAGAGTGGTGGAGTTTACAGTGGAATAAAAAGACAATATCAATGCCCCTCGGAAGAGCTGTGGAGTTCAGAGTGGTTAACCAGACAGTTTTAATGCCCCTTGGAAGAGTGGTGGAGGTCACAGTGGAATAAAAAGACAATATCAATGCCCCTTGGAAGAGTGGTGGAGGTTACAGTGGAATAAAAAGACAATATCAATGCCCAGTGGAAGAGATGTGGAGGTCAGTGTAGCTTAACAAGACAGTTTTAATGCCCCTTGGAAGAGTGGTGGAGGTCGCAGTGGAATAAAAAAACAATGTCAATGCCCTCTGGAAGAGTGGTGGAGGTTAGAGTGGAAGAAAAAGACAATACCAATGCCCCTTGGAAGAGCTGTGGAGTTCAGAGTGGTTTATCCAAACGGTTTTAATGCCCCTTGGAAAAGACGTGGAGGTCACAATAGCTTAACAAGACTGTTTTAATGCCAATTGGAAGAGTGGTGGAGGTCGCAGTGGATTAAAAAGACAATATCAATGCCCATTGGAAGAGTGGTGGATGTTACAGTGGAATAAAAAGACAATATCAATGCCCAGTGGAAGAGATGTGGAGGTCACTGTAGCTTAACAAGACAGTTTTAATGCCCCTTGGAAGAGTGGTGGAGGTCGCAGTGGAATAAAAAAACAATGTCAATGCCCTTTGGAAGAGTGGTGGAGGTTAGAGTGGAAGAAAAAGACAATACCAATGCCCCTTGGAAGAGCTGTGGAGTTCAGAGTGGTTTATCCAGACGGTTTTAATGCCCCTTGGAAGAGACGTGGAGGTCACTGTAGCTTAACAAGACAGTTTTAATGCCCCTTGGATGAGTGGTGGAGGTTTCAGTGGATTAAAAAGACAATATCAATGGCCCGTGGAAGAGACGTTGAGGTCACAGTAGATTAGCAAGACGGTTTTAATGCCCCTTGGAAGATTGCTGGAGGTCACAGTGGATTAAAAAGACAATATCAATGCCCCTTGCAAGAGTGGTGTAAGTTGCAGTGGAAAAAAAAAAATATCAATGCCCTTTGGACGAGTGGTGGATGTTACAGTGGAATTAAAAGACAATACCAATGTCCCGTGGAATAGATGTGGAGGTCACAGTAGCTTAACAAGATGGTTTTAATGCCCCTTGGAGGACTGGTGAAGGTCGCAGCGGAATAAAAAGACAATATCAATGCCCCTTGGAATACTGGTGGAGGTTACAGTGGAATAAAAAGACAATATCAATGCCCCTTGGAAGAGTGGTGGAGGTCGCAGTGGAATAAAAAGACAATGTCAATGCCCCTTGGAAGAGTGGTGGAGGTTAGAGTGGAATAAAAAGACAATACAAATGCCCCTTGGAAGAGCTGTGGAGTTCAGAGTGGTTTAACCACATGGTTTTAATGCCCCTTGGAAGAGACTTCGACGTCACAGTATCTTAACAAGACCGTTTTAAAGCCCCTTGGAAGAGTGGTGGAGGTCGCAGTGGATTAAAAAGACAATATCAATGCCCCTTTGAAGAGTGGTGGAGGTCGCAGTGGAATAAAAAGACAAAATCAATGCCCCTTGGAAGAGTGGTGGAGGTTACAGTGGAATAAAAAGACAATATCAATGCCCCTCGGAAGAGCTGTGGAGTTCAGCGTGGTTTAACCAGACGGTTTTAATGCCCCTTGGAAGAGTGAAGAAGGTCGCAGTGGATTAAAAAGACAATATCAATGCCCCTTAGAAGAGAGGTTGATGTCGCAGTGGAATAAAAAGACAATATCAATGCCCCTTGGAAGAGTGGTGGAGGTTAAAGTGGAATAAAAAGACAATATCAATGCCCCTTGCAAGAGCTGCGGAGTTGAGAGTGGTTTAAATTGACGGCTTTAATGCCTCTTTGAAGAGAAGTGGAGTTTACAGTAGATTAACAAGACTGTTTTAATGCCCCTTGGAAGAGTGGTGGAGGTCGAAGTGGATTAAAAAGACAATGTCAATGCTCCTTGAAGGAGTGGTGGAAGTCTCAGTTGAATAAAAAGACAATATCAATGCCCCTTGGAAGAGTGTTGGAGGTTACAGTGGAATAAAAAGACAATATCATTGAACCTTGGAAGAACTGTGGAGTTCACAGTGGTTTAACAATACGGTTTTAATGCACCTTGGAAGAGACGTGGAGGTCACAGTAGCTTAAAATGACGGTTTTATGCCACAAGGAAGAGTGGTTGCGGTCGCACTGGATTAAAAAGACAATATCAATGCCCCGTGGAAGAGTGGTGGAGGTCACAGTGGAATAAAAAGACAATATCAATGCCCCTTGGAAGAGTGGTGGAGGTTACAGTGGAATAAAAAGACAATATCAATGCCCAGTGGAAGAGATGTGGAGGTCAGTGTAGCTTAACAAGACAGTTTTAATGCCCCTTGGAAGAGTGGGGGAGGTCGCAGCGGAAAAAAAAGACAATATCAATGCCAATTGGAAGAGTGGTGGAGGTCGCAGTAGAATTAAAAAACAATCTCAATGCCCCTTTGAAGAGTGGTGGAAATCACAGTGGAATAAAAAGACAAAATCAATGCCCCTTGGAAGAGTGGTGGAGTTTACAGTGGAATAAAAAGACAATATCAATGCCCCTCGGAAGAGCTGTGGAGTTCAGAGTGGTTAACCAGACAGTTTTAATGCCCCTTGGAAGAGTGGTGGAGGTCGCAGTGGATTAAAAAGACAATATCAATGACCCTTAGAAGAGAGGTTGAAGTCGCAGTGGAATAAAAAGACAATATCAATGCCCCTTGGAAGAGTGGTGGAGGTTAAAGTGGTATAAAAAGACAATATCAATGCCCCTTCCAAGAGCTGCGGAGTTGAGAGTGGTTTAAATTGACGGCTTTAATGCCCCTTTGAAGAGATGTGGAGTTTACAGCAGATTAACAAGACTGTTTTAATGCCCCTTGGAAGAGTGGTGGAGGTTCCAGTGGATTAAAAAGACAATATCAATGCCCATTGGAAGAGTGTTGGAGGTCGCAGTGGAATAAAAAGACAATATCAGTGCCCCTTGGAAGAGTGGTGGACATTACAGTGGAATAAAAATACAATATCAATGCCCCTTGGAAGAGTGGTGGAGGTTACATTGGAATTAAAAGACAGTATCAATGCCCCTTGGATGAGTGGTGGAGGTTTCAGTGGATTAAAAAGACAATATCAATGGCCCGTGGAAGAGACGTCGAGGTCACAGTAGTTTAGCAAGACGGTTTCAATGCCCCTTGGAAGATTGCTGGAGGTCACAGTGGATTAAAAAGACAATATCAATGCCCCTTGCAAGAGTGGTGTAAGTTGCAGTGGAAAAAAAAGACAATATCAATGCCCCTTGGACAAGTGGTGGATGTTACAGTGGAATTAAAAGACAATACCAATGCCCCGTGGAATAGATGTGGAGGTCACAGTAGCTTAACAAGATGGTTTTAATGCCCCTTGGAGGACTGGTGAAGGTCGCAGCGGAATAAAAAGACAATATCAATGCCCCTTGGAATACTGGTGGAGGTTACAGTGAAATAAAAAGACAATATCAATGCCCCTTGGAAGAGGGGTGGAGGTCGCAGTGGAATAAAAAGACAATGTCAATGACCCTTGGAAGAGTGGTGGAGGTTAGAGTGGAATAAAAAGACAATACAATGCCCCTTGGAAGAGCTGTGGAGTTCAGAGTGGTTTAACCAGATGGTTTTAATGCCCCTTGGAAGAGACTTCGACGTCACAGTATCTTAACAAGACCGTTTTAAAGCCCCTTGGAAGAGTGGTGGAGGTCGCAGTGGATTAAAAAGACAATATCAATGCCACTTTGAAGAGTGGTGGAGGTCGCAGTGGAATAAAAAGACAAAATCAATGCCCCTTGGAAGAGTGGTGGAGGTTACAGTGGAATAAAAAGACAATATCAATGCCCCTCGGAAGAGCTGTGGAGTTCAGCGTGGTTTAACCAGACGGTTTTAATGCCCCTTGGAAGAGTGATGGAGGTCGCAGTGGATTAAAAAGACAATATCAATGCCCCTTAGAAGAGAGGTTGATGTCGCAGTGGAATAAAAAGACAATATCAATGCCCCTTGGAAGAGTGGTGGAGGTTAAAGTGGAATAAAAAGACAATATCAATGCCCCTTGCAAGAGCTGCGGAGTTGAGAGTGGTTTAAATTGACGGCTTTAATGCCCCTTTGAAGAGAAGTGGAGTTTACTGTAGATTAACAAGACTGTTTTAATGCCCCTTGGAAGAGTGGTGGAGGTCGAAGTGGATTAAAAAGACAATGTCAATGCTCCTTGAAGGAGTGGTGGAAGTCTCAGTTGAATAAAAAGACAATATCAATGCCCCTTGGAAGAGTGTTGGAGGTTACAGTGGAATAAAAAGACAATATCATTGAACCTTGGAAGAACTGTGGAGTTCACAGTGGTTTGACAATACGGTTTTAATGCACCTTGGAAGAGACGTGGAGGTCACAGTAGCTTAAAATGACAGTTTAATGCCACAAGGAAGAGTGGTTGCTGTCGCACTGGATTAAAAAGACAATATCAATGCCCCTTGGAAGAGTGGTGGAGGTCACAGTGGAATAAAAAGACAATATCAATGCCCCTTGGAAGAGTGGTGGAGGTTACAGTGGAATAAAAAGACAATATCAATGCCCAGTGGAAGAGATGTGGAGGTCAGTGTAGCTTAACAAGACAGTTTTAATGCCCCTTGGAAGAGTGGTGGAGGTCGCAGTGGAATAAAAAAACAATGTCAATGCCCTCTGGAAGAGTGGTGGAGGTTAGAGTGGAAGAAAAAGACAATACCAATGCCCCTTGGAAGAGCTGTGGAGTTCAGAGTGGTTTATCCAAACGGTTTTAATGCCCCTTGGAAAAGACGTGGAGGTCACAATAGCTTAACAAGACTGTTTTAATGCCAATTGGAAGAGTGGTGGAGGTCGCAGTGGATTAAAAAGACAATATCAATGCCCATTGGAAGAGTGTTGGAGGTCGCAGTGGAATAAAAAGACAATATCAGTGCCCCTTGGAAGAGTGGTGGACATTACAGTGGAATAAAAAGACAATATCAATGCCCCTTGGAAGAGTGGTGGAGGTTACCTTGGAATAAAAAGACAATATCAATGCCCCTTGGATGAGTGGTGGAGGTTTCAGTAGATTAAAAAGACAATATCAATGGCCCGTGGAAGAGACGTTGAGGTCACAGCAGCTTAGCAAGACGGTTTTAATGCCCCTTGGAAGAGTGCTGGAGGTCACAGTGGATTAAAAAGACAATATCAATGCCCCTTGGAAGAGTGGTGTAAGTTGCAGTGGAATAAAAAGACAATATCAATGCACCTTGGATGAGTGGTGGATGTTACAGTGGAATTAAAAGACAATATCAATGCCCCTTGGAAGAGTGGTGGATGTTACAGTGGAATAAAAAGACAATATCAATGCCCAGTGGAAGAGATGTGGAGGTCACTGTAGCTTAACAAGACAGTTTTAATGCCCCTTGGAAGAGTGGTGGAGGTCGCAGTGGAATAAAAAAACAATGTCAATGCCCTTTGGAAGAGTGGTGGAGGTTAGAGTGGAAGAAAAAGACAATACCAATGCCCCTTGGAAGAGCTGTGGAGTTCAGAGTGGTTTATCCAGACGGTTTTAATGCCCCTTGGAAGAGACGTGGAGGTCACTGTAGCTTAACAAGACAGTTTTAATGCCCCTTGGATGAGTGGTGGAGGTTTCAGTGGATTAAAAAGACAATATCAATGGCCCGTGGAAGAGACGTTGAGGTCACAGTAGATTAGCAAGACGGTTTTAATGCCCCTTGGAAGATTGCTGGAGGTCACAGTGGATTAAAAAGACAATATCAATGCCCCTTGCAAGAGTGGTGTAAGTTGCAGTGGAAAAAAAAAAATATCAATGCCCTTTGGACGAGTGGTGGATGTTACAGTGGAATTAAAAGACAATACCAATGTCCCGTGGAATAGATGTGGAGGTCACAGCAGCTTAACAAGATGGTTTTAATGCCCCTTGGAGGACTGGTGAAGGTCGCAGCGGAATAAAAAGACAATATCAATGCCCCTTGGAATACTGGTGGAGGTTACAGTGGAATAAAAAGACAATATCAATGCCCCTTGGAAGAGTGGTGGAGGTCGCAGTGGAATAAAAAGACAATGTCAATGCCCCTTGGAAGAGTGGTGGAGGTTAGAGTGGAATAAAAAGACAATACAAATGCCCCTTGGAAGAGCTGTGGAGTTCAGAGTGGTTTAACCACATGGTTTTAATGCCCCTTGGAAGAGACTTCGACGTCACAGTATCTTAACAAGACCGTTTTAAAGCCCCTTGGAAGAGTGGTGGAGGTCGCAGTGGATTAAAAAGACAATATCAGTGCCCCTTTGAAGAGTGGTGGAGGTCGCAGTGGAATAAAAAGACAAAATCAATGCCCCTTGGAAGAGTGGTGGAGGTTACAGTGGAATAAAAAGACAATATCAATGCCCCTCGGAAGAGCTGTGGAGTTCAGCGTGGTTTAACCAGACGGTTTTAATGCCCCTTGGAAGAGTGAAGGAGGTCGCAGTGGATTAAAAAGACAATATCAATGCCCCTTAGAAGAGAGGTTGATGTCGCAGTGGAATAAAAAGACAATATCAATGCCCCTTGGAAGAGTGGTGGAGGTTAAAGTGGAATAAAAAGACAATATCAATGCCCCTTGCAAGAGCTGCGGAGTTGAGAGTGGTTTAAATTGACGGCTTTAATGCCCCTTTGAAGAGAAGTGGAGTTTACAGTAGATTAACAAGACTGTTTTAATGCCCCTTGGAAGAGTGGTGGAGGTCGAAGTGGATTAAAAAGACAA
Organism: Phyllobates terribilis; assembly: GCF_046119375.1. Classification (NCBI taxonomy): domain Eukaryota; kingdom Metazoa; phylum Chordata; class Amphibia; order Anura; family Dendrobatidae; genus Phyllobates; species Phyllobates terribilis. Next base: position 690,382,927 of record NW_027362761.1, on the reverse strand, counting down.
TGTCAATGCTCCTTGAAGGAGTGGTGGAAGTCTCAGTTGAATAAAAAGACAATATCAATGCCCCTTGGAAGAGTGTTGGAGGTTACAGTGGAATAAAAAGACAATAGCATTGAACCTTGGAAGAACTGTGGAGTTCACAGTGGTTTAACAATACGGTTTTAATGCACCTTGGAAGAGACGTGGAGGTCACAGTAGCTTAAAATGACGGTTTTATGCCACAAGGAAGAGTGGTTGCGGTCGCACTGGATTAAAAAGACAATATCAATGCCCCTTGGAAGAGTGGTGGAGGTCACAGTGGAATAAAAAGACAATATCAATGCCCCTTGGAAGAGTGGTGGAGGTTACAGTGGAATAAAAAGACAATATCAATGCCCAGTGGAAGAGATGTGGAGGTCAGTGTAGCTTAACAAGACAGTTTTAATGCCCCTTGGAAGAGTGGGGGAGGTCGCAGCGGAAAAAAAAGACAATATCAATGCCCCTTGGAAGAGTGGTGGAGGTCGCAGTAGAATTAAAAAACAATCTCAATGCCCCTTTGAAGAGTGGTGGAAGTCACAGTGGAATAAAAAGACAAAATCAATGCCCCTTGGAAGAGTGGTGGAGTTTACAGTGGAATAAAAAGACAATATCAATGCCCCTCGGAAGAGCTGTGGAGTTCAGAGTGGTTAACCAGACAGTTTTAATGCCCCTTGGAAGAGTGGTGGAGGTCGCAGTGGATTAAAAAGACAATATCAATGACCCTTAGAAGAGAGGTTGAAGTCGCAGTGGAATAAAAAGACAATATCAATGCCCCTTGGAAGAGTGGTGGTGGTTAAAGTGGAATAAAAAGACAATATCAATGCCCCTTCCAAGAGCTGCGGAGTTGAGAGTGGTTTAAATTGACGGCTTTAATGCCCCTTTGAAGAGACGTGGAGTTTACAGCAGATTAACAAGACTGTTTTAATGCCCCTTGGAAGAGTGGTGGAGGTCGCAGTGGATTAAAAAGACAATATCAATGCCCATTGGAAGAGTGTTGGAGGTCGCAGTGGAATAAAAAGACAATATCAGTGCCCCTTGGAAGAGTGGTGGACATTACAGTGGAATAAAAAGACAATATCAATGCCCCTTGGAAGAGTGGTGGAGGTTACATTGGAATAAAAAGACAGTATCAATGCCCCTTGGATGAGTGGTGGAGGTTTCAGTGGATTAAAAAGACAATATCAATGCCCCTTAGAAGAGAGGTTGATGTCGCAGTGGAATAAAAAGACAATATCAATGCCCCTTGGAAGAGTGGTGGAGGTTAAAGTGGAATAAAAAGACAATATCAATGCCCCTTGCAAGCGCTGCGGAGTTGAGAGTGGTTTAAATTGACGGCTTTAATGCCCCTTTGAAGAGAAGTGGAGTTTACAGTAGATTAACAAGACTGTTTTAATGCCCCTTGGAAGAGTGGTGGAGGTCGAAGTGGATTAAAAAGACAATGTCAATGCTCCTTGAAGGAGTGGTGGAAGTCTCAGTTGAATAAAAAGACAATATCAATGCCCCTTGGAAGAGTGTTGGAGGTTACAGTGGAATTAAAAGACAATATCATTGAACCTTGGAAGAACTGTGGAGTTCACAGTGGTTTAACAATACGGTTTTAATGCACCTTGCAAGAGACGTGGAGGTCACAGTAGCTTAAAATGACGGTTTTATGCCACAAGGAAGAATGGTTGCGGTCGCACTGGATTAAAAAGACAATATCAATGCCCCTTGGAAGAGTGGTGGAGGTCACAGTGGAATAAAAAGACAATATCAATGCCCCTTGGAAGAGTGGTGGAGGTTACAGTGGAATAAAAAGACAATATCAATGCCCAGTGGAAGAGATGTGGAGGTCAGTGTAGCTTAACAAGACAGTTTTAATGCCCCTTGGAAGAGTGGGGGAGGTCGCAGCGGAAAAAAAAGACAATATCAATGCCCCTTGGAAGAGTGGTGGAGGTCGCAGTAGAATTAAAAAACAATCTCAATGCCCCTTTGAAGAGTGGTGGAAGTCACAGTGGAATAAAAAGACAAAATCAATGCCCCTTTGAAGAGTGGTGGAGTTTACAGTGGAATAAAAAGACAATATCAATGCCCCTCGGAAGAGCTGTGGAGTTCAGAGTGGTTAACCAGACAGTTTTAATGCCCCTTGGAAGAGTGGTGGAGGTCGCAGTGGATTAAAAAGACAATATCAATGACCCTTAGAAGAGAGGTTGAAGTCGCAGTGGAATAAAAAGACAATATCAATGCCCCTTGGAAGAGTGGTGGAGGTTAAAGTGGTATAAAAAGACAATATCAATGCCCCTTCCAAGAGCTGCGGAGTTGAGAGTGGTTTAAATTGACGGCTTTAATGCCGCTTTGAAGAGACGTGGAGTTTACAGGAGATTAACAAGACTGTTTTAATGCCCCTTGGAAGAGTGGTGGAGGTCGCAGTGGATTAAAAAGACAATATCAATGCCCATTGGAAGAGTGTTGGAGGTCGCAGTGGAATAAAAAGACAATATCAGTGCCCCTTGGAAGATTGGTGGACATTACAGTGGAATAAAAAGACAATATCAATGCCCCTTGGAAGAGTGGTGGAGGTTACATTGGAATAAAAAGACAGTATCAATGCCCCTTGGATGAGTGGTGGAGGTTTCAGTGGATTAAAAAGACAATATCAATGGCCCGTGGAAGAGACGTCGAGGTCACAGTAGTTTAGCAAGACGGTTTCAATGCCCCTTGGAAGATTGCTGGAGGTCACAGTGGATTAAAAAGACAATATCAATGCCCCTTGCAAGAGTGGTGTAAGTTGCAGTGGAAAAAAAAGACAATATCAATGCCCCTTGGACGAGTGCTGGATGTTACAGTGGAATTAAAAGACAATACCAATGCCCCATGGAATAGATGTGGAGGTCACAGTAGCTTAACAAGATGGTTTTAATGCCCCTTGGAGGACTGGTGAAGGTCGCAGCGGAATAAAAAGACAATATCAATGCCCATTGGAATACTGGTGGAGGTTACAGTGCAATAAAAAGACAATATCAATGCCCCTTGGAAGAGTGGTGGAGGTCGCAGTGGAATAAAAAGACAATGTCAATGCCCCTTGGAAGAGTGGTGGAGGTTAGAGTGGAATAAAAAGACAATACAAATGCCCCTTTGAAGAGCTGTGGAGTTCAGAGTGGTTTAACCAGATGGTTTTAATGCCCCTTGGAAGAGACTTCGACGTCACAGTATCTTAACAAGACCGTTTTAAAGCCCCTTGGAAGAGTGGTGGAGGTCGCAGTGGATTAAAAAGACAATATCAATGCCCCTTTGAAGAGTGGTGGAGGTCGCAGTGGAATAAAAAGACAAAATCAATGCCCCTTGGAAGAGTGGTGGAGGTTACAGTGGAATAAAAAGACAATATCAATGCCCCTCGGAAGAGCTGTGGAGTTCAGTGTGGTTTAACCAGACAGTTTTAATGCCCCTTGGAAGAGTGATGGAGGTCGCAGTGGATTAAAAAGACAATATCAATGCCCCTTAGAAGAGAGGTTGATGTCGCAGTGGAATAAAAAGACAATATCAATGCCCCTTGGAAGAGTGGTGGAGGTTAAAGTGGAATAAAAAGACAATATCAATGCCCCTTGCAAGAGCTGCGGAGTTGAGAGTGGTTTAAATTGACGGCTTTAATGCCCCTTTGAAGAGAAGTGGAGTTTACTGTAGATTAACAAGACTGTTTTAATGCCCCTTGGAAGAGTGGTGGAGGTCGAAGTGGATTAAAAAGACAATGTCAATGCTCCTTGAAGGAGTGGTGGAAGTCTCAGTTGAATAAAAAGACAATATCAATGCCCCTTGGAAGAGTGTTGGAGGTTACAGTGGAATAAAAAGACAATATCATTGAACCTTGGAAGAACTGTGGAGTTCACAGTGGTTTGACAATACGGTTTTAATGCACCTTGGAAGAGACGTGGAGGTCACAGTAGCTTAAAATGACAGTTTTATGCCACAAGGAAGAGTGGTTGCTGTCGCACTGGATTAAAAAGACAATATCAATGCCCCTTGGAAGAGTGGTGGAGGTCACAGTGGAATAAAAAGACAATATCAATGCCCCTTGGAAGAGTGGTGGAGGTTACAGTGGAATAAAAAGACAATATCAATGCCCAGTGGAAGAGATGTGGAGGTCAGTGTAGCTTAACAAGACAGTTTTAATGCCCCTTGGAAGAGTGGTGGAGGTCACAGTGGAATAAAAAAACAATGTCAATGCCCTCTGGAAGAGTGGTGGAGGTTAGAGTGGAAGAAAAAGACAATACCAATGCCCCTTGGAAGAGCTGTGGAGTTCAGAGTGGTTTATCCAAACGGTTTTAATGCCCCTTGGAAAAGACGTGGAGGTCACAATAGCTTAACAAGACTGTTTTAATGCCAATTGGAAGAGTGGTGGAGGTCGCAGTGGATTAAAAAGACAATATCAATGCCCATTGGAAGAGTGTTGGAGGTCGCAGTGGAATAAAAAGACAATATCAGTGCCCCTTGGAAGAGTGGTGGACATTACAGTGGAATAAAAAGACAATATCAATGCCCCTTGGAAGAGTGGTGGAGGTTACCTTGGAATAAAAAGACAATATCAATGCCCCTTGGATGAGTGGTGGAGGTTTCAGTAGATTAAAAAGACAATATCAATGGCCCGTGGAAGAGACGTTGAGGTCACAGCAGCTTAGCAAGACGGTTTTAATGCCCCTTGGAAGAGTGCTGGAGGTCACAGTGGATTAAAAAGACAATATCAATGCCCCTTGGAAGAGTGGTGTAAGTTGCAGTGGAATAAAAAGACAATATCAATGCACCTTGGATGAGTGGTGGATGTTACAGTGGAATTAAAAGACAATATCAATGCCCCTTGGAAGAGTGGTGGATGTTACAGTGGAATAAAAAGACAATATCAATGCCCAGTGGAAGAGATGTGGAGGTCACTGTAGCTTAACAAGACAGTTTTAATGCCCCTTGGAAGAGTGGTGGAGGTCGCAGTGGAATAAAAAAACAATGTCAATGCCCTTTGGAAGAGTGGTGGAGGTTAGAGTGGAAGAAAAAGACAATACCAATGCCCCTTGGAAGAGCTGTGGAGTTCAGAGTGGTTTATCCAGACGGTTTTAATGCCCCTTGGAAGAGACGTGGAGGTCACTGTAGCTTAACAAGACAGTTTTAATGCCCCTTGGATGAGTGGTGGAGGTTTCAGTGGATTAAAAAGACAATATCAATGGCCCGTGGAAGAGACGTTGAGGTCACAGTAGATTAGCAAGACGGTTTTAATGCCCCTTGGAAGATTGCTGGAGGTCACAGTGGATTAAAAAGACAATATCAATGCCCCTTGCAAGAGTGGTGTAAGTTGCAGTGGAAAAAAAAAAATATAAATGCCCTTTGGACGAGTGGTGGATGTTACAGTGTAATTAAAAGACAATACCAATGTCCCGTGGAATAGATGTGGAGGTCACAGTAGCTTAACAAGATGGTTTTAATGCCCCTTGGAGGACTGGTGAAGGTCGCAGCGGAATAAAAAGACAATATCAATGCCCCTTGGAATACTGGTGGAGGTTACAGTGGAATAAAAAGACAATATCAATGCCCCTTGGAAGAGTGGTGGAGGTCGCAGTGGAATAAAAAGACAATGTCAATGCCCCTTGGAAGAGTGGTGGAGGTTAGAGTGGAATAAAAAGACAATACAAATGCCCCTTGGAAGAGCTGTGGAGTTCAGAGTGGTTTAACCACATGGTTTTAATGCCCCTTGGAAGAGACTTCGACGTCACAGTATCTTAACAAGACCGTTTTAAAGCCCCTTGGAAGAGTGGTGGAGGTCGCAGTGGATTAAAAAGACAATATCAATGCCCCTTTGAAGAGTGGTGGAGGTCGCAGTGGAATAAAAAGACAAAATCAATGCCCCTTGGAAGAGTGGTGGAGGTTACAGTGGAATAAAAAGACAATATCAATGCCCCTCGGAAGAGCTGTGGAGTTCAGCGTGGTTTAACCAGACGGTTTTAATGCCCCTTGGAAGAGTGAAGGAGGTCGCAGTGGATTAAAAAGACAATATCAATGCCCCTTAGAAGAGAGGTTGATGTCGCAGTGGAATAAAAAGACAATATCAATGCCCCTTGGAAGAGTGGTGGAGGTTAAAGTGGAATAAAAAGACAATATCAATGCCCCTTGCAAGAGCTGCGGAGTTGAGAGTGGTTTAAATTGACGGCTTTAATGCCCCTTTGAAGAGAAGTGGAGTTTACAGTAGATTAACAAGACTGTTTTAATGCCCCTTGGAAGAGTGGTGGAGGTCGAAGTGGATTAAAAAGACAATGTCAATGCTCCTTGAAGGAGTGGTGGAAGTCTCAGTTGAATAAAAAGACAATATCAATGCCCCTTGGAAGAGTGTTGGAGGTTACAGTGGAATAAAAAGACAATAGCATTGAACCTTGGAAGAACTGTGGAGTTCACAGTGGTTTAACAATACGGTTTTAATGCACCTTGGAAGAGACGTGGAGGTCACAGTAGCTTAAAATGACGGTTTTATGCCACAAGGAAGAGTGGTTGCGGTCGCACTGGATTAAAAAGACAATATCAATGCCCCTTGGAAGAGTGGTGGAGGTCACAGTGGAATAAAAAGACAATATCAATGCCCCTTGGAAGAGTGGTGGAGGTTACAGTGGAATAAAAAGACAATATCAATGCCCAGTGGAAGAGATGTGGAGGTCAGTGTAGCTTAACAAGACAGTTTTAATGCCCCTTGGAAGAGTGGTGGAGGTCGCAGTGGAATAAAAAAACAATGTCAATGCCCTCTGGAAGAGTGGTGGAGGTTAGAGTGGAAGAAAAAGACAATACCAATGCCCCTTGGAAGAGCTGTGGAGTTCAGAGTGGTTTATCCAAACGGTTTTAATGCCCCTTGGAAAAGACGTGGAGGTCACAATAGCTTAACAAGACTGTTTTAATGCCAATTGGAAGAGTGGTGGAGGTCGCAGTGGATTAAAAAGACAATATCAATGCCCATTGGAAGAGTGTTGGAGGTCGCAGTGGAATAAAAAGACAATATCAGTGCCCCTTGGAAGAGTGGTGGACATTACAGTGGAATAAAAAGACAATATCAATGCCCCTTGGAAGAGTGGTGGAGGTTACCTTGGAATAAAAAGACAATATCAATGCCCCTTGGATGAGTGGTGGAGGTTTCAGTAGATTAAAAAGACAATATCAATGGCCCGTGGAAGAGACGTTGAGGTCACAGCAGCTTAGCAAGACGGTTTTAATGCCCCTTGGAAGAGTGCTGGAGGTCACAGTGGATTAAAAAGACAATATCAATGCCCCTTGGAAGAGTGGTGTAAGTTGCAGTGGAATAAAAAGACAATATCAATGCACCTTGGATGAGTGGTGGATGTTACAGTGGAATTAAAAGACAATATCAATGCCCCTTGGAAGAGTGGTGGATGTTACAGTGGAATAAAAAGACAATATCAATGCCCAGTGGAAGAGATGTGGAGGTCACTGTAGCTTAACAAGACAGTTTTAATGCCCCTTGGAAGAGTGGTGGAGGTCGCAGTGGAATAAAAAAACAATGTCAATGCCCTTTGGAAGAGTGGTGGAGGTTAGAGTGGAAGAAAAAGACAATACCAATGCCCCTTGGAAGAGCTGTGGAGTTCAGAGTGGTTTATCCAGACGGTTTTAATGCCCCTTGGAAGAGACGTGGAGGTCACTGTAGCTTAACAAGACAGTTTTAATGCCCCTTGGATGAGTGGTGGAGGTTTCAGTGGATTAAAAAGACAATATCAATGGCCCGTGGAAGAGACGTTGAGGTCACAGTAGATTAGCAAGACGGTTTTAATGCCCCTTGGAAGATTGCTGGAGGTCACAGTGGATTAAAAAGACAATATCAATGCCCCTTGCAAGAGTGGTGTAAGTTGCAGTGGAAAAAAAAAAATATCAATGCCCTTTGGACGAGTGGTGGATGTTACAGTGGAATTAAAAGACAATACCAATGTCCCGTGGAATAGATGTGGAGGTCACAGTAGCTTAACAAGATGGTTTTAATGCCCCTTGGAGGACTGGTGAAGGTCGCAGCGGAATAAAGAGACAATATCAATGCCCCTTGGAATACTGGTGGAGGTTACAGTGGAATAAAAAGACAATATCAATGCCCCTTGGAAGAGTGGTGGAGGTCGCAGTGGAATAAAAAGACAATGTCAATGCCCCTTGGAAGAGTGGTGGAGGTTAGAGTGGAATAAAAAGACAATACAAATGCCCCTTGGAAGAGCTGTGGAGTTCAGAGTGGTTTAACCACATGGTTTTAATGCCCCTTGGAAGAGACTTCGACGTCACAGTATCTTAACAAGACCGTTTTAAAGCCCCTTGGAAGAGTGGTGGAGGTCGCAGTGGATTAAAAAGACAATATCAATGCCCCTTTGAAGAGTGGTGGAGGTCGCAGTGGAATAAAAAGACAAAATCAATGCCCCTTGGAAGAGTGGTGGAGGTTACAGTGGAATAAAAAGACAATATCAATGCCCCTCGGAAGAGCTGTGGAGTTCAGCGTGGTTTAACCAGACGGTTTTAATGCCCCTTGGAAGAGTGAAGGAGGTCGCAGTGGATTAAAAAGACAATATCAATGCCCCTTAGAAGAGAGGTTGATGTCGCAGTGGAATAAAAAGACAATATCAATGCCCCTTGGAAGAGTGGTGGAGGTTAAAGTGGAATAAAAAGACAATATCAATGCCCCTTGCAAGAGCTGCGGAGTTGAGAGTGGTTTAAATTGACGGCTTTAATGCCCCTTTGAAGAGAAGTGGAGTTTACAGTAGATTAACAAGACTGTTTTAATGCCCCTTGGAAGAGTGGTGGAGGTCGAAGTGGATTAAAAAGACAATGTCAATGCTCCTTGAAGGAGTGGTGGAAGTCTCAGTTGAATAAAAAGACAATATCAATGCCCCTTGGAAGAGTGTTGGAGGTTACAGTGGAATTAAAAGACAATAGCATTGAACCTTGGAAGAACTGTGGAGTTCACAGTGGTTTAACAATACGGTTTTAATGCACCTTGGAAGAGACGTGGAGGTCACAGTAGCTTAAAATGACGGTTTTATGCCACAAGGAAGAGTGGTTGCGGTCGCACTGGATTAAAAAGACAATATCAATGCCCCTTGGAAGAGTGGTGGAGGTCACAGTGGAATAAAAAGACAATATCAATGCCCCTTGGAAGAGTGGTGGAGGTTACAGTGGAATAAAAAGACAATATCAATGCCCAGTGGAAGAGATGTGGAGGTCAGTGTAGCTTAACAAGACAGTTTTAATGCCCCTTGGAAGAGTGGGGGAGGTCGCAGCGGAAAAAAAAGACAATATCAATGCCCCTTGGAAGAGTGGTGGAGGTCGCAGTAGAATTAAAAAACAATCTCAATGCCCCTTTGAAGAGTGGTGGAAGTCACAGTGGAATAAAAAGACAAAATCAATGCCCCTTGGAAGAGTGGTGGAGTTTACAGTGGAATAAAAAGACAATATCAATGCCCCTCGGAAGAGCTGTGGAGTTCAGAGTGGTTAACCAGACAGTTTTAATGCCCCTTGGAAGAGTGGTGGAGGTCGCAGTGGATTAAAAAGACAATATCAATGACCCTTAGAAGAGAGGTTGAAGTCGCAGTGGAATAAAAAGACAATATCAATGCCCCTTGGAAGAGTGGTGGTGGTTAAAGTGGAATAAAAAGACAATATCAATGCCCCTTCCAAGAGCTGCGGAGTTGAGAGTGGTTTAAATTGACGGCTTTAATGCCCCTTTGAAGAGACGTGGAGTTTACAGCAGATTAACAAGACTGTTTTAATGCCCCTTGGAAGAGTGGTGGAGGTCGCAGTGGATTAAAAAGACAATATCAATGCCCATTGGAAGAGTGTTGGAGGTCGCAGTGGAATAAAAAGACAATATCAGTGCCCCTTGGAAGAGTGGTGGACATTACAGTGGAATAAAAAGACAATATCAATGCCCCTTGGAAGAGTGGTGGAGGTTACATTGGAATAAAAAGACAGTATCAATGCCCCTTGGATGAGTGGTGGAGGTTTCAGTGGATTAAAAAGACAATATCAATGCCCCTTAGAAGAGAGGTTGATGTCGCAGTGGAATAAAAAGACAATATCAATGCCCCTTGGAAGAGTGGTGGAGGTTAAAGTGGAATAAAAAGACAATATCAATGCCCCTTGCAAGCGCTGCGGAGTTGAGAGTGGTTTAAATTGACGGCTTTAATGCCCCTTTGAAGAGAAGTGGAGTTTACAGTAGATTAACAAGACTGTTTTAATGCCCCTTGGAAGAGTGGTGGAGGTCGAAGTGGATTAAAAAGACAATGTCAATGCTCCTTGAAGGAGTGGTGGAAGTCTCAGTTGAATAAAAAGACAATATCAATGCCCCTTGGAAGAGTGTTGGAGGTTACAGTGGAATTAAAAGACAATATCATTGAACCTTGGAAGAACTGTGGAGTTCACAGTGGTTTAACAATACGGTTTTAATGCACCTTGCAAGAGACGTGGAGGTCACAGTAGCTTAAAATGACGGTTTTATGCCACAAGGAAGAATGGTTGCGGTCGCACTGGATTAAAAAGACAATATCAATGCCCCTTGGAAGAGTGGTGGAGGTCACAGTGGAATAAAAAGACAATATCAATGCCCCTTGGAAGAGTGGTGGAGGTTACAGTGGAATAAAAAGACAATATCAATGCCCAGTGGAAGAGATGTGGAGGTCAGTGTAGCTTAACAAGACAGTTTTAATGCCCCTTGGAAGAGTGGGGGAGGTCGCAGCGGAAAAAAAAGACAATATCAATGCCCCTTGGAAGAGTGGTGGAGGTCGCAGTAGAATTAAAAAACAATCTCAATGCCCCTTTGAAGAGTGGTGGAAGTCACAGTGGAATAAAAAGACAAAATCAATGCCCCTTTGAAGAGTGGTGGAGTTTACAGTGGAATAAAAAGACAATATCAATGCCCCTCGGAAGAGCTGTGGAGTTCAGAGTGGTTAACCAGACAGTTTAAATGCCCCTTGGAAGAGTGGTGGAGGTCGCAGTGGATTAAAAAGACAATATCAATGACCCTTAGAAGAGAGGTTGAAGTCGCAGTGGAATAAAAAGACAATATCAATGCCCCTTGGAAGAGTGGTGGAGGTTAAAGTGGTATAAAAAGACAATATCAATGCCCCTTCCAAGAGCTGCGGAGTTGAGAGTGGTTTAAATTGACGGCTTTAATGCCCCTTTGAAGAGACGTGGAGTTTACAGCAGATTAACAAGACTGTTTTAATGCCCCTTGGAAGAGTGGTGGAGGTCGCAGTGGATTAAAAAGACAATATCAATGCCCATTGGAAGAGTGTTGGAGGTCGCAGTGGAATAAAAAGACAATATCAGTGCCCCTTGGAAGATTGGTGGACATTACAGTGGAATAAAAAGACAATATCAATGCCCCTTGGAAGAGTGGTGGAGGTTACATTGGAATAAAAAGACAGTATCAATGCCCCTTGGATGAGTGGTGGAGGTTTCAGTGGATTAAAAAGACAATATCAATGGCCCGTGGAAGAGACGTCGAGGTCACAGTAGTTTAGCAAGACGGTTTCAATGCCCCTTGGAAGATTGCTGGAGGTCACAGTGGATTAAAAAGACAATATCAATGCCCCTTGCAAGAGTGGTGTAAGTTGCAGTGGAAAAAAAAGACAATATCAATGCCCCTTGGACGAGTGCTGGATGTTACAGTGGAATTAAAAGACAATACCAATGCCCCGTGGAATAGATGTGGAGGTCACAGTAGCTTAACAAGATGGTTTTAATGCCCCTTGGAGGACTGGTGAAGGTCGCAGTGGAATAAAAAGACAATATCAATGCCCCTTGGAATACTGGTGGAGGTTACAGTGCAATAAAAAGACAATATCAATGCCCCTTGGAAGAGTGGTGGAGGTCGCAGTGGAATAAAAAGACAATGTCAATGCCCCTTGGAAGAGTGGTGGAGGTTAGAGTGGAATAAAAAGACAATACAAATGCCCCTTGGAAGAGCTGTGGAGTTCAGAGTGGTTTAACCAGATGGTTTTAATGCCCCTTGGAAGAGACTTCGACGTCACAGTATCTTAACAAGACCGTTTTAAAGCCCCTTGGAAGAGTGGTGGAGGTCGCAGTGGATTAAAAAGACAATATCAATGCCCCTTTGAAGAGTGGTGGAGGTCGCAGTGGAATAAAAAGACAAAATCAATGCCCCTTGGAAGAGTGGTGGAGGTTACAGTGGAATAAAAAGACAATATCAATGCCCCTCGGAAGAGCTGTGGAGTTCAGCGTGGTTTAACCAGACGGTTTTAATGCCCCTTGGAAGAGTGAAGGAGGTCGCAGTGGATTAAAAAGACAATATCAATGCCCCTTAGAAGAGAGGTTGATGTCGCAGTGGAATAAAAAGACAATATCAATGCCCCTTGGAAGAGTGGTGGAGGTTAAAGTGGAATAAAAAGACAATATCAATGCCCCTTCCAAGAGCTGCGGAGTTGAGAGTGGTTTAAATTGACGGCTTTAATGCCCCTTTGAAGAGACGTTGAGTTTACAGCAGATTAACAAGACTGTTTTAATGCCCCTTGGAAGAGTGGTGGAGGTCGCAGTGGATTAAAAAGACAATATCAATGCCCATTGGAAGAGTGTTGGAGGTCGCAGTGGAATAAAAAGACAATATCAGTGCCCCTTGGAAGAGTGGTGGACATTACAGTGGAATAAAAAGACAATATCAATGCCCCTTGGAAGAGTGGTGGAGGTTACATTGGAATAAAAAGACAGTATCAATGCCCCTTGGATGAGTGGTGGAGGTTTCAGTGGATTAAAAAGACAATATCAATGCCCCTTAGAAGAGAGGTTGATGTCGCAGTGGAATAAAAAGACAATATCAATGCCCCTTGGAAGAGTGGTGGAGGTTAAAGTGGAATAAAAAGACAATATCAATGCCCCTTGCAAGCGCTGCGGAGTTGAGAGTGGTTTAAATTGACGGCTTTAATGCCCCTTTGAAGAGAAGTGGAGTTTACAGTAGATTAACAAGACTGTTTTAATGCCCCTTGGAAGAGTGGTGGAGGTCGAAGTGGATTAAAAAGACAATGTCAATGCTCCTTGAAGGAGTGGTGGAAGTCTCAGTTGAATAAAAAGACAATATCAATGCCCCTTGGAAGAGTGTTGGAGGTTACAGTGGAATTAAAAGACAATATCATTGAACCTTGGAAGAACTGTGGAGTTCACAGTGGTTTAACAATACGGTTTTAATGCACCTTGCAAGAGACGTGGAGGTCACAGTAGCTTAAAATGACGGTTTTATGCCACAAGGAAGAATGGTTGCGGTCGCACTGGATTAAAAAGACAATATCAATGCCCCTTGGAAGAGTGGTGGAGGTCACAGTGGAATAAAAAGACAATATCAATGCCCCTTGGAAGAGTGGTGGAGGTTACAGTGGAATAAAAAGACAATATCAATGCCCAGTGGAAGAGATGTGGAGGTCAGTGTAGCTTAACAAGACAGTTTTAATGCCCCTTGGAAGAGTGGGGGAGGTCGCAGCGGAAAAAAAAGACAATATCAATGCCCCTTGGAAGAGTGGTGGAGGTCGCAGTAGAATTAAAAAACAATCTCAATGCCCCTTTGAAGAGTGGTGGAAGTCACAGTGGAATAAAAAGACAAAATCAATGCCCCTTTGAAGAGTGGTGGAGTTTACAGTGGAATAAAAAGACAATATCAATGCCCCTCGGAAGAGCTGTGGAGTTCAGAGTGGTTAACCAGACAGTTTTAATGCCCCTTGGAAGAGTGGTGGAGGTCGCAGTGGATTAAAAAGACAATATCAATGACCCTTAGAAGAGAGGTTGAAGTCGCAGTGGAATAAAAAGACAATATCAATGCCCCTTGGAAGAGTGGTGGAGGTTAAAGTGGTATAAAAAGACAATATCAATGCCCCTTCCAAGAGCTGCGGAGTTGAGAGTGGTTTAAATTGACGGCTTTAATGCCCCTTTGAAGAGACGTGGAGTTTACAGCAGATTAACAAGACTGTTTTAATGCCCCTTGGAAGAGTGGTGGAGGTCGCAGTGGATTAAAAAGACAATATCAATGCCCATTGGAAGAGTGTTGGAGGTCGCAGTGGAATAAAAAGACAATATCAGTGCCCCTTGGAAGATTGGTGGACATTACAGTGGAATAAAAAGACAATATCAATGCCCCTTGGAAGAGTGGTGGAGGTTACATTGGAATAAAAAGACAGTATCAATGCCCCTTGGATGAGTGGTGGAGGTTTCAGTGGATTAAAAAGACAATATCAATGGCCCGTGGAAGAGACGTCGAGGTCACAGTAGTTTAGCAAGACGGTTTCAATGCCCCTTGGAAGATTGCTGGAGGTCACAGTGGATTAAAAAGACAATATCAATGCCCCTTGCAAGAGTGGTGTAAGTTGCAGTGGAAAAAAAAGATAATATCAATGCCCCTTGGACGAGTGCTGGATGTTACAGTGGAATTAAAAGACAATACCAATGCCCCGTGGAATAGATGTGGAGGTCACAGTAGCTTAACAAGATGGTTTTAATGCCCCTTGGAGGACTGGTGAAGGTCGCAGCGGAATAAAAAGACAATATCAATGCCCCTTGGAATACTGGTGGAGGTTACAGTGCAATAAAAAGACAATATCAATGCCCCTTGGAAGAGTGGTGGAGGTCGCAGTGGAATAAAAAGACAATGTCAATGCCCCTTGGAAGAGTGGTGGAGGTTAGAGTGGAATAAAAAGACAACTACAAATGCCCCTTGGAAGAGCTGTGGAGTTCAGAGTGGTTTAACCAGATGGTTTTAATGCCCCTTGGAAGAGACTTCGACGTCACAGTATCTTAACAAGACCGTTTTAAAGCCCCTTGGAAGAGTGGTGGAGGTCGCAGTGGATTAAAAAGACAATATCAATGCCCATTTGAAGAGTGGTGGAGGTCGCAGTGGAATAAAAAGACAAAATCAATGCCCCTTGGAAGAGTGGTGGAGGTTACAGTGGAATAAAAAGACAATATCAATGCCCCTCGGAAGAGCTGTGGAGTTCAGCGTGGTTTAACCAGACGGTTTTAATGCCCCTTGGAAGAGTGAAGGAGGTCGCAGTGGATTAAAAAGACAATATCAATGCCCCTTAGAAGAGAGGTTGATGTCGCAGTGGAATAAAAAGACAATATCAATGCCCCTTGGAAGAGTGGTGGAGGTTAAAGTGGAATAAAAAGACAATATCAATGCCCCTTCCAAGAGCTGCGGAGTTGAGAGTGGTTTAAATTGACGGCTTTAATGCCCCTTTGAAGAGACGTTGAGTTTACAGCAGATTAACAAGACTGTTTTAATGCCCCTTGGAAGAGTGGTGGAGGTCGCAGTGGATTAAAAAGACAATATCAATGCCCATTGGAAGAGTGTTGGAGGTCGCAGTGGAATAAAAAGACAATATCAGTGCCCCTTGGAAGAGTGGTGGACATTACAGTGGAATAAAAAGACAATATCAATGCCCCTTGGAAGAGTGGTGGAGGTTACATTGGAATAAAAAGACAGTATCAATGCCCCTTGGATGAGTGGTGGAGGTTTCAGTGGATTAAAAAGACAATATCAATGCCCCTTAGAAGAGAGGTTGATGTCGCAGTGGAATAAAAAGACAATATCAATGCCCCTTGGAAGAGTGGTGGAGGTTAAAGTGGAATAAAAAGACAATATCAATGCCCCTTGCAAGCGCTGCGGAGTTGAGAGTGGTTTAAATTGACGGCTTTAATGCCCCTTTGAAGAGAAGTGGAGTTTACAGTAGATTAACAAGACTTTTTAATGCCCCTTGGAAGAGTGGTGGAGGTCGAAGTGGATTAAAAAGACAATGTCAATGCTCCTTGAAGGAGTGGTGGAAGTCTCAGTTGAATAAAAAGACAATATCAATGCCCCTTGGAAGAGTGTTGGAGGTTACAGTGGAATTAAAAGACAATATCATTGAACCTTGGAAGAACTGTGGAGTTCACAGTGGTTTAACAATACGGTTTTAATGCACCTTGCAAGAGACGTGGAGGTCACAGTAGCTTAAAATGACGGTTTTATGCCACAAGGAAGAATGGTTGCGGTCGCACTGGATTAAAAAGACAATATCAATGCCCCTTGGAAGAGTGGTGGAGGTCACAGTGGAATAAAAAGACAATATCAATGCCCCTTGGAAGAGTGGTGGAGGTTACAGTGGAATAAAAAGACAATATCAATGCCCAGTGGAAGAGATGTGGAGGTCAGTGTAGCTTAACAAGACAGTTTTAATGCCCCTTGGAAGAGTGGGGGAGGTCGCAGCGGAAAAAAAAGACAATATCAATGCCCCTTGGAAGAGTGGTGGAGGTCGCAGTAGAATTAAAAAACAATCTCAATGCCCCTTTGAAGAGTGGTGGAAGTCACAGTGGAATAAAAAGACAAAATCAATGCCCCTTGGAAGAGTGGTGGAGTTTACAGTGGAATAAAAAGACAATATCAATGCCCCTCGGAAGAGCTGTGGAGTTCAGAGTGGTTAACCAGACAGTTTTAATGCCCCTTGGAAGAGTGGTGGAGGTCGCAGTGGATTAAAAAGACAATATCAATGACCCTTAGAAGAGAGGTTGAAGTCGCAGTGGAATAAAAAGACAATATCAATGCCCCTTGGAAGAGTGGTGGAGGTTAAAGTGGTATAAAAAGACAATATCAATGCCCCTTCCAAGAGCTGTGGAGTTGAGAGTGGTTTAAATTGACGGCTTTAATGCCCCTTGGAAGAGACGTGGAGTTTACAGCAGATTAACAAGACTGTTTTAATGCCCCTTGGAAGAGTGGTGGAGGTCGCAGTGGATTAAAAAGACAATATCAATGCCCATTGGAAGAGTGTTGGAGGTTGCAGTGGAATAAAAAGACAATATCAGTGCCCCTTGGAAGAGTGGTGGACATTACAGTGGAATAAAAAGACAATATCAATGCCCCTTGGAAGAGTGGTGGAGGTTACATTGGAATAAAAAGACAGTATCAATGCCCCTTGGATGAGTGGTGGAGGTTTCAGTGGATTAAAAAGACAATATCAATGGCCCGTGGAAGAGACTTCGAGGTCACAGTAGTTTAGCAAGACGGTTTCAATGCCCCTTGGAAGATTGCTGGAGGTCACAGTGGATTAAAAAGACAATATCAATGCCCCGTGCAAGAGTGGTGTAAGTTGCAGTGGAAAAAAAAGACAATATCAATGCCCCTTGGACGAGTGCTGGATGTTACAGTGGAATTAAAAGACAATACCAATGCCCCGTGGAATAGATGTGGAGGTCACAGTAGCTTAACAAGATGGTTTTAATGCCCCTTGGAGGACTGGTGAAGGTCGCAGCGGAATAAAAAGACAATATCAATGCCCCTTGGAATACTGGTGGAGGTTACAGTGGAATAAAAAGACAATATCAATGCCCCTTGGAAGAGTGGTGGAGGTCGCAGTGGAATAAAAAGACAATGTCAATGCCCCTTGGAAGAGTGGTGGAGGTTAGAGTGGAAAAAAAAGACAATACAAATGCCCCTTGGAAGAGCTGTGGAGTTCAGAGTGGTTTAACCAGATGGTTTTAATGCCCCTTGGAAGAGACTTCGACGTCACAGTATCTTAACAAGACCGTTTTAAAGCCCCTTGGAAGAGTGGTGGAGGTCGCAGTGGATTAAAAAGACAATATCAATGCCCATTTGAAGAGTGGTGGAGGTCGCAGTGGAATAAAAAGACAAAATCAATGCCCCTTGGAAGAGTGGTGGAGGTTACAGTGGAATAAAAAGACAATATCAATGCCCCTCGGAAGAGCTGTGGAGTTCAGCGTGGTTTAACCAGACGGTTTTAATGCCCCTTTGAAGAGTGAAGGAGGTCGCAGTGGATTAAAAAGACAATATCAATGCCCCTTAGAAGAGAGGTTGATGTCGCAGTGGAATAAAAAGACAATATCAATGCCCCTTGGAAGAGTGGTGGAGGTTAAAGTGGAATAAAAAGACAATATCAATGCCCCTTGCAAGAGCTGCGGAGTTGAGAGTGGTTTAAATTGACGGCTTTAATGCCCCTTTGAAGAGAAGTGGAGTTTACAGTAGATTAACAAGACTGTTTTAATGCCCCTTGGAAGAGTGGTGGAGGTCAAAGTGGATTAAAAAGACAATGTCAATGCTCCTTGAAGGAGTGGTGGAAGTCTCAGTTGAATAAAAAGACAATATCAATGCCCCTTGGAAGAGTGTTGGAGGTTACAGTGGAATAAAAAGACAATATCATTGAACCTTGGAAGAACTGTGGAGTTCACAGTGGTTTAACAATACGGTTTTATTGCACCTTGGAAGAGACGTGGAGGTCACAGTAGCTTAAAATGACGGTTTAATGCCACAAGGAAGAGTGGTTGCGGTCGCACTGGATTAAAAAGACAATATCAATGCCCCTTGGAAGAGTGGTGGAGGTCACAGTGGAATAAAAAGACAATATCAATGCCCCTTGGAAGAGTGGTGGAGTTTACAGTGGAATAAAAAGACAATATCAATGCCCAGTGGAAGAGATGTGGAGGTCAGTGTAGCTTAACAAGACAGTTTTAATGCCCCTTGGAAGAGTGGGGGAGGTCGCAGCGGAAAAAAAAGACAATATCAATGCCCCTTGGAAGAGTGGTGGAGGTCGCAGTAGAATTAAAAAACAATCTCAATGCCCCTTTGAAGAGTGGTGGAAGTCACAGTGCAATAAAAAGACAAAATCAATGCCCCTTGGAAGAGTGGTGGAGGTTACAGTGAAATAAAAAGACAATATCAATGCCCCTCGGAAGAGCTGTGGAGTTTAGTGTTGAGCCACCCCCGTAGTGTTCGAGTTCGGTTCGGTTCGTCGAACACCCGTGTGTTCGCCGAACTGTTCGTCGAACTGTTCGTCGAACACCTTCGAACACCGTTAAAACCAATGGCAGGCAAACAAAAACACATAGAAACACATAGAAAACACCTTCAAAGGTGTCCAAAAGCTGACAAACTGCTCAGAAGACACAACTAACACATGGAAAAGTGACAAGTACATATAGTCATGCGAAAAGAAAAGAGGTGGAGGAGTAAAAGGAGGGGGAGACACAGATATAGGCATGTCATGCCCTTCTAAAATCCAAAAAGTGAGAAGCCGACACGTTCAGTCCGCTCCTGCCCGTGCCACCTCCGCGTCGCCGGGTTTGTGCCAGAGCCACGGTGAACCCTGACGGCCAGCCCCCCTCTCCCAATACTGGTGCCTGTCCGCTGGTGGGTCGAGCGAGCCCCCCTGTGGTGGAGGCAGCTCTAAGCTTTTTAATTTAAATTGTCTCTCTAATTTGAATGAATACACTTTAAATCCATTTACAAGGATCTATTGGAGGGCAAGTCTCATGCCAGCAGCCGCGTAATTCCAGCTCCAGTAGCGTCCACTAAAGCTGCTGCAGTTAAAAAGCTTTTATAAGGATCGAGCTCGGCTGTCCACCGCAAGGCATCCTACTGCCAGTCCCAGCCCCTATGCCTTGGGGTGCCTCCTGATGCTCTTCACTGAGCATCCCGTGGTCCCGAAGCATTTCCTTTGAAAAAATTAAGTGTCCAAACTACAGGTGGTGTAGCTTGGTTAACAGCCGGGATAATCCGCTGACTAGCAGACACTGCTACTAGGCACAAAGTATTTCCTGGGCTAGATGCAGTTAAAAATTTGTAATTAGATACTCTCGTTGGATGCTGAGAAAGCATTCCATAGAGTCTCCTGGCACGCCATATATGATTCTCTTAAAAAGCTTGGGGTAGGGGTCTAGGGGACCCTTTTATAGCCAAAATCACGGCCCTGTATCGCAATACGTCACCTAGGCTGAAGATAAATGGAACTGTAGCACCCTGAGGGCTCGGTTGCTACAGAGGTATTGCACCTCACCCAGAGGTGTGATATCTCACTCTCAGGTAAGGATGTAGTGTGGATCAGGACCCGACACCTGCATGCATTACACCACATTGCCGTGGGGCAGGGCGACCAATATGCCCCTGAGATGGGCACGACAGTACCTGTCCCTGGCTGGAGTGGGGGGAGGGAACACTGAGGAAGGGGAACCCTGTAGTGCAGGAGCAGGGAGGAAGCAGTTCCTGGGTGCATTGAGAAGGGAGTATAAAAGGTGGGCACCATCTTAGTTCAGTGCAGAGAAGTCTGAGCAGAAGTGGCAGGGAGCAGGGGCTCTGCATGAGCTCTGCTCCGGAGGCGGGCCTAGTAACAGAGGCCCAGGCCTGGAAGAGGGAGAAGGAAGGAAGAGGAGCGGAGAAGGCTCCAGGAACGAGGAACGAAGGGATCTCAGGGGTGCGGACGGGCGAGTCGCCACCGCACGCCCGAATCCACCTGCGTGGAGGGGTCAGGCCAAAGGGGGAGACCGGTCCCCGAAACTAGTGGAGGCAGGAAACGACCCTCAGCTAGAAACAGGAGGCTGTGACATTTTATGTGGCGCAGCCCCTCGCTACACCCGCTAGGAAGGCACCACATAGGGTCAGGGAAACTGGCGCCAAGTTTACCAAGAGGAGGCCCGAGGCAGCCGGACAGAAGGGTTGGTAAGAAAGGCCAGACAAAGGACACACAAAGGGGGTCCTGTGAAGCGCTCCAAAGTTATCTGGGAGTTGTCTGAGCCCCTCACCTGGTGAGCACAGTACGACGTGGGCAGCCATTACCTGCAGACGTGGTCTGGATAATAAGAACTGTGAGTAAAGGCCCTGGACTGCATCACTGACTCCGTGTCATTACTGCTGCTGCCCTGCACCATCACCCCCATCCTCCGCATACACTGCCCTGAGGCTATACTCCTCCCGTGAGGAGTTATGCTACGCTCTGCTGCACCCACAACACCAGCCTCAGCGGTCTGCCCTGGAGCGGCGGTTCACTCTGACCGCAATCCACGGGTGGCGTAGTCGGACATTTAAACATCAAAACCACATAAATAGTTCCGCCACTGGTTTGACTGCCCTGAGCCACGGAACCGGGTTGCCGCCACGGAGACTACAACCACCAGCATCCACCAAAAAGGGTCCGGCTCCGGGTGTCCCAAGGCCCAGGGGGCACGTCAGAACATTTTCATCACCTTTCACAATCACCAATGGGACAAGGCAGGGATGTTCTCTGTCCCCTCTCTTATACATCCTAGTGACGGAGCACCTGCTCTCATCAATTCGCCATAACCCCAATATTAGGTGGATTGAGGTGGGAGGCACCGAGTACAAGTGCTCTCTATTTACTGATGATGTCCTAGTATATATCACTCAATCACATATATCCATCCATGCTGTTATGGCTGAAATAGATCACTTTGTTACATGGTCAAATTTTAAAATCAATGCAGCGAAGTCTGAGGCCCTCGATGTCTCCCTCCCCAAATCCATATAGGATTCCATCCAGTCCAACTTTCCCTTTGCCTGGCCCTCACAGGGTATCAAATACTTAGGAATTCCTATTCATAGAGACCTCTCCCATCTATGTTATCTTAATTTTGGGCCCTTTATTGAACAACTCCATACAGACCACGGTTGGCAAGTTAGAACTGTAAGATTCACTACGTGAACCACTGGTGTTTTGTGGAAAAGCACATGTACACTGTGTTCCAAATTATTATGCAAAAAGTGTTTAGGAGTGATAAGGGAAGAATTTGTTTGTTTGTCAGTTAAACTCATTGATGGTGATGTGTGTCAGGGCTCTTTATATCACTGTAAGCAATTGCAGACACCTGTGCTAATTAGTTTGGCAGGTGTGTCCAATGAAAGGCAAGACTACTTAAGAAGGCTGTCTCACATTATTAAGCAGCCTACATTTTCTGCCAAAATGGGAAAGAAAAAGGATGTGTCGGCTGCTGAGAAGCAACAAATTGTGGAGTGTTTAGGTCAAGGCATGACTACAATCAACATTGTACGATGATCAGGATGAAGTATCTTGGCAATCAAGAAGTATGTAGCTGATTCACAGTACACACGTGTGCATGCTGATAAGGGCAAATTGAGGACTCTTTCCTACAGGCAATTACGTCAGGTTGAAAGAGCAGCGGCAAAAAAGCCATAGCAGCAGACAAGTTTTTGAAGCTGCTGGTGCCTCCAACGTCCCCCGAACAACAAGATGCAGGGTCCTTCAGAGGTTTGCAGCTGTGCATACGCCATCCTGTCGACCTCCTCTATCCACTTCACACAAGAAGAAATGGCTCCAGTGGGCCAAACATTACATGAAGACTGATTTCAAAACTGTTTTGTTCACGGATGAGTGCCGTGCAACGCTCGATGGTCCAGATGGATGGAGTGGAGGATGGCTGGTTGATGGACACCCCACGCAAACACGGCTACAGCGCCAACAAGGAGGAGGTGGAGTAATGTTTTGGGCTGGAATCATGGGGAGAGAGATTGTCGGCCCCTTTAGGATCCCTGAAGGCGCTAAAGATGAACTCCATAATGTATGTGGATTTTCTCAAACAGCACTTCCTGCCATGGTTCAAGAAGAAGAACCGTGTATTTCACAGCAAGATAATTTTTTTGCATGATAATGCACCATCTCATGCTGCACATAAAACATCTGCATCTCTGGCTGATATGGGCATAAAATGGGACAAACTTATGGTGTGACCCCCATGCTCCCCTGACCTCTACCCCATTCAGAACCTTTGGAGCATCATTAAAAGGAGTGTCTATGATGGCGGGAGGCAGTTCACATCTAAGCAACAGCTCTGGGAGGGTATTCTGTCCTCATGCAAAACAATTGAAGCAGAAACCATCCAAAACCTGACAAATTCAATGGACGAGAGAGTTCAGAAGCTCCTTTCGAACAAGGGGTCCTATGTGAAAATGTAACATCACCTAGAATAAAGTTTTGAGTTGAAAACTGTTTGATTTCAGTTTCTAACAACCTGCTAATGCTTATAATTTCAAAAATGACCATTTTTTTCGTCTTTATTAAAATGAAAAGGTTGATCGAAAAGTTTGGGGGATCTAAGAGTGTGGCAACCCAGTAGTCATGATTACTTCGAATTCTGACAATATGAGGGTCATGCTGCAGGTAGTGCAGCAAGAAGGCACTTATGTGTCTTGCGCATCTCGGAGCCCCAAAATTGTTTTCCGGGCTAGATGCAGCTAAAAATGATTATTAATTTTAAATCTGGTGAAGCTTTAGCATAGATGGCCTAATAGGATCAGTGCTGCACACTGCTACAAAGCCCAAATTATTTTCCAGTCAAGATACAGATAAACATGATTAGTAATTTTAAATCTGGTGGAGCTTATTATAGATGGCCTAATAGAATCAGTGCTGCACACTGCTACAAAGCCCAAATTATTTTCCAGCCAAGATACAGATAAACATGATTAGTAATTTGAAAGCTTAAAACGGTTGGTAGGGTGATTTTAACCAATCATCAAGCTTTTACTCTCCCCAGGATGACACAGGGGTAGAAAAGTCGTTTCGGATCCATGATTTGTTCATCTTTATGAACGTGAGTCTGTCTACATTATCAGTGGAGAGCCGCGTGCGCTTATCTGTCAGCACACCACCAGCAGCGCTGAACATACGTTCAGACAGAACGCTGGCTGCGGGGCATGACAAGATCTCCAAGGCGTAAGTGGCTAGCTCCGGCCATTTATCCAGATTGGAAGCCCAAAAAGAGCAAGGGTCCAGTGACACAGTCATGGCTTCAATGTTTACTTGGAGATACTCCTATACCATCATCTCTAGGCGTTGACTATGTGTCAGACTTCTTGTCTCCTGTGGCCTTGCAAAGGATGGGCTAAAACAGTGGTGAAATGATTCCGCAAAATTGATGTTACCAGCAGATACTGTGGTTCTGTTACGGTTTGAGTGCTGAACACTTGACGGTCCCACGGTTGGCAAGTTGGAACTGTGAGATTCACTACGTGCACCACTGGTATTTTGTGGAAAAGCACATGTAAGATTCTGCAACAGTCTCTGCTGATACTCCTGCATGCGTGCATCCCTTTCTATGGCAGGAATAATTTCTGCAAATTTACTTTTGTACCGGGGATCTAACAGTGTGGCAACCCAGTAGTCAGGATTATTTCTAATTCTCACAATTCGAGGGTCATGTTGCAGGTAGTGCAGCAAGAAGGCACTCATGTGTGTTGCGCATCCAGGAGTACCAAGTCCCTGTTGTGTTGGTGGCGAGGTAACAATCATGCTTCCTTCCTCTGTCCTCTCCCCCCAACCTCGCACAACAGAAATGTGATCAAGGTCTCCCTCATCTGATGAGTCTTCCATCAGTTCGTCCTCCACTTCTTCCTGGGCTCCTGCACCTTCCTCACTAGTTTGGCTGCTACCATGCGCCCTGGTAAAACCATCTCCCCCACCCTCACATGCCTGCCGCCTTGGTGCTGCCAACCGTCTGGACCTTGCAGATGTTAGCCCTTCCGCATACAACTCCTCCTCCTCTACTTCCTCCACCTCCTCTTGTGCCACCACCTGACTCCGAATTCTGTTTAACATGTGCTCCAGCATGTAAATCACCGGAATAGTCATGCTGATAATGGCATCGTCAGCACTAAACATCTTCGTCGCCATTTCAAAACTGTGCAGAAGGGTGCATAGGTCCCTGATCTGAGACCACTCCTCCAGCGTGATTTGCCCCACCTCTGGATCTCGTTGGCCCAGGCTATACGTCAGAACGTATTGCACCAGGGCTTGTCGGTGCTGCCACAGTCGCTGCAACATGTGCAGAGTTGAATTCCACCGGGTAGGCACATCGCATTTTAGCCGGTGAAGTGGCAGGCCCAACGACTTCTGTAGAGATGTAAGTCGCTGAGCTGCGGGATGCGAACGGCGGAAGTGAGCACACAGCGACCGTGCCCTATGCAGAAGGCCATCTAGTCTGGGATAGTGGGCTAAAAATTGCTGGACAACCAGGTTCAACACGTGAGCCATACAAGGCACGTGTGTGACATTGCCCCGGCGAAGGGCCGCACCCAGGTTTGCAGCATTGTCGCACACGGCCTTCCCTGGTTTCAGGTCCAGTGGAGACAACCATTCATGAAATTCGTTCTCCAGAGCTGACCACAACTCCTCAGCTGTATGACTCACATTTCCCAGACATTTCAATGTAAAAACCGCCTGATGACGTTGAGCCCTACTGCCAGCATAGTAAGGAGGTGTGCAGGATCCCTTCTGCGCAGTTAGAAAGCTTGTGGCATGACCAGACACGCTTTGGGTGCAGGTGGAAGACCGAGAGGAGGTTGAGGAGGCAGAAGCAGTGGAGGAACTTTGACATAAAGAGGATTGACGCACAACTCGTGGGGACGGCAAGACTTGGACAGCAGCCCCTTGTCCTGCTGTCACCATAGTTACCCAGTGCCCAGTCAGCGACATATAACGCCCCTGTCCATGCCTACTCATCCAAGTGTCTGTGGTGAAATGCACCCTGTCACACACAGAGTTTCTCAAAGAAGCGGTGATGTTGTGTGCGACATGCTGGTGGAGCGCAGGCACACCTTTCTTTGAGAAGTAGTGCCGACTGGGCATCTGGTACTGGGGCACTGCGACGGACATAAGGTCTCGAAAATCCTCTGTGTCCACCAGGCGGAAAGGCAGCATTTCTGTAGCCAAGAGCTTGCAGATGGTGAAATTCAACCTCTTAGCTTTCTCATGGCTAGGAGGAAATGGTCTTTTACTTGTCCACATCTGAGGGACCGAGGGCTGGCTATTGTGCTTAGACGGGGTTGATAAGGGTGTCCCCGGCAAACTGCCGGTCTGTGAGGAAGATGCAGGCGGACAAGTTAGGTTGCCTTGATCCAAAGGTGGTGCTATCGATGTCGGACAGCGCTCAACACCAGCTGGTGTTACCACCTCCAAAGAAAATGATGACCTGCCAATCACGCTGGCTGTTGCGGGTAAAGAGGTGGCAGGTCTGCGCCCCAAAACAGGTGTGATTGCTGTCCCCCCAGTCACAGAGGATGAAGAGGCCGCGGATGCACAAGATATGGCAGACGGTGGTTGGCCCGGCCGGCTAGGCCGCATTGTAGCACACTGAGCTTCCCACTGCAACTTATGCTTCATGTCCATGTGCCGGTTCATGCATGAAGTACTCAAACTATGTATTTTTTGGCCTCTACTTAGCTTTTGCTGACAAATGTTACAGATAACACGAGTTGGGTCATCTTTATCGATCTGAAAAAATGCCCAGGCTATGCAAGGCTTAGCACCCATGCGACCTGAAGAGCCACCACGACTTGTGGTGAGAGGCAGAGTTGTGTTTGAGGATGCAGTTGTTGACGTGCTTCCAGTACTACGTCTCTGTCCAGGAAGGCGCAACCTGACCTCGTCGTCACTAGCATCTTCCTCCACCTCCTCTGCTGACCTCATCTCTTGGCTGACTGTGGGTTGACAGTAAGTGGGATCTCCAACCTCATCATCATCACCCTGTGCGTTATCACACCCGTCGTCCTCAGAGCCAACCTGTTCCTGCCCTGAGAAAAAAATAAAGTTGTCGCTCCAATCAGGTATTTGAGTCTTATCATCGTCTTCCTCATTGTCTCCACCAACAGGAGTTACAGTTTGGGAATGAGGGTCTACATTATGGTCAGAACCTTCTGCGTCTGGTCCTGGATCCGACTCATAAAGATTCTGGGCATCAGTGCAGATCATTTCCTCGTCTGGATTCACAGAAGCGCTGGAGTCGACCTCTGATTCCCAGGCTATAGTATGAGTAAACAGCTCTGCAGACTAAACCATCTGTTCTACCTCATACTCAGACGGGCAGCTGGAGATTTGGGAGCTGTGAGGAAGCAAGTGCGATTGGGGTGACACCTTTGAGGACTGGAGTATTTGTGATGTTGAAGTTGATGTGGAGGAGAGCCCACTTAAAGGGGCACTTGATATCCGTTGAAGCACCTGCTGTTTTTGTGCCTCATCTGGAATTTGTAGCGATTGGCGTGGCCATAAGAAAGGGATCTTATCACATTGTCCGCTAAAAGAAGTAGACATTTTAGTTTGGCTGGAAGATGGTCTTTCTTCTGCAGATGTTACTGTTGCTTTAACACCTACCCCACGGACACAACCTTTTTTCCCCTTCCCAACACGCCTATTCCCCTTTCCACCAGCAGCAGGCCTTTTTCCACTCATTTTGGTGGTTAACTAATTCACAACTCTGGAGTTGTTTGCACAAAAAAACAATGGATGGGAACCGAGCAGAGCTGAGTGGCCAAACTGTGGTATTAGGCCAAAACTATTGGCTGGGTTAGATGCAGAAAAAAATTATATTCAATTTGCAACCTGATGGAGGTCAGTATAGATGGACTAATAGAACAAGTCCCACACACAGCTAGAAGCCCAAATATTTTTTCAGAGCTAGATGCAGATAAAAATTATTTTTAATTTGCAACCTGATGGAGGTCAGTATAGATGGACTAATAGAGAAAGTCCCACACACTGCTAGAAGGCCAAATATTTTTTCAGAGCTAGATGCAGATAAAAATTATTTTTAATTTGCAACCTGATGGAGGTCAGTATAGATGGACTAATAGAGAAAGTCCCACACACTGCTAGAAGGCCAAATATTTTTTCAGAGGTAGATGCAGAAAAAAATATATTCAGTTTGCAACCTGATGGAGGTCTGTATAGATGGATTAATAGAAGAAGTCCCACACACAGCTAGAAGCCCAATATTTTTTCAGAGGTAGATGCAGAAAAAAATATATTCAGTTTGCAACCTGATGGAGGTCAGTATAGATGGACTAATACAACAAGTCCCACACACAGCTAGAAGCCCAATATTTTTTCAGAGGTAGATGCAGAAAAAAATATATTCAGTTTGCAACCTGATGGAGGTCTGTATAGATGGATTAATAGAACAAGTCCCACACACAGCTAGAAGCCCAATATTTTTTCAGAGGTAGATGCAGAAAAAATATATTCAGTTTGCAACCTGATGGAGGTCTGTATAGATGGATTAATAGAACAAGTCCCACACACAGCTAGAAGCCCAATATTTTTTCAGAGGTAGATGAAGAAAAAAATATATGCAGTTTGCAACCTGATGGAGGTCAGTATAGATGGACTAATACAACAAGTCCCACACACAGCTAGAAGCCCAATATTTTTTCAGAGCTAGATGCAGGAAAAAATTATATTCAATTTGCAACCTGATGGAGGTCAGTATAGATGGACTAATAGAATGATGCTATGCCCAAAAGATTTTACTTCACTAGGTGCAGTAAAAAAATTGGTATTCTATACACAGGTGGTATATCTTGCAACACAGATAGGCTACTCCACTGACTAACACACTCTGCAATAGGCCAAAAAGGATTAGCTTTGCTAGATTCAGCCAAATGCTGTGAAAAAAACTTGCACAGCACTGGCACAGACCTGCCTGGCAAAAACTGATAGGAACTGATGTAACCTAGTCCTGAAAAGGACTCCAATTACAATTAGTCTTTACTCCCACAATCTATCTATTTAAGAGCACAGACCTGCCTGATAAAAGTCGTAGGAAATGCTGTAACCTAGTCCTTAAAAGGACTGCAATCACAACTATTCCCTACTCCCAAGCTATCTGTAGATTTGTGCGAAAATTGGCTTGAAATTAACAAGGTATAGCGCACACAGCAACAGCGGTGCCGTCTAACACGCAGCTGCAGCAGTGAGAAAATGGTGGCGACGGGGAAAATGGCTTGGTCTTATAGGGCAAGGACATGTGACATACACTGCCAATGACACATGCCCTTGCTTGTGTGAAAAAAATCACTTCGCTCCGTGTGTGCGCTGCTGATAGGCTGACAGATTGCACCTCCCCACTGTAAATGCGGGAAAGAGAAAAAAAAATGGAGATCTTCATTGTTCCTGCAGAGATCCATCCCCTGCCCCTCCCCCCACCCCGCTGTACACTCAAACTGCGTATTAACATTAATTTTCATCATTACTGAGAAAAAATCCAGTTATGATTTTGGTGCACGAACAGTTATCGAACATAACCTCGAACAGCCGAATTTTTCTCAAATTGTTCGTGTTCGCCGAACGGCTCGAACACCGCACAAAACAGCTCAAATTTGAGATTGGCGAACAGTTCGAGTAGAACAACGCTCATCTCTAGTGGAGTTCAGAGTGGTTAACCAGACAGTTTTAATGCCCCTTGGAAGAGTGGTGGAGGTCGCAGTGGATTAAAAAGACAATATCAATGACCCTTAGAAGAGAGGTTGAAGTCGCAGTGGAATAAAAAGACAATATCAATGCCCCTTGGAAGAGTGGTGGAGGTTAAAGTGGAATAAAAAGACAATATCAATGCCCCTTCCAAGAGCTGCGGAGTTGAGAGTGGTTTAAATTGACGGCTTTAATGCCCCTTTGAAGAGACGTGGAGTTTACAGCAGATTAACAAGACTGTTTTAATGCCCCTTGGAAGAGTGGTGGAGGTCGAAGTGGATTAAAAAGACAATGTCAATGCTCCTTGAAGGAGTGGTGGAAGTCTCAGTTGAATAAAAAGACAATATCAATGCCCCTTGGAAGAGTGTTGGAGGTTACAGTGGAATAAAAAGACAATATCAATGAACCTTGGAAGAACTGTGGAGTTCACAGTGGTTTAACAATACGGTTTTAATGCACCTTGGAAGAGACGTGGAGGTCACTGTAGCTTAAAATGACGGTTTTATGCTACAAGGAAGAGTGGTTGCGGTCGCACTGTATTAAAAAGACAATATCAATGCCCCTTGGAAGAGTGGTGGAGGTTACAGTGGAATAAAAAGACAATATCAATGCCCAGTGGAAGAGATGTGGAGGTCACTGTAGCTTAACAAGACAGTTTTAATGCCCCTTGGAAGAGTGGTGGAGGTCGCAGTGGAATAAAAAGACAATGTCAATGCTCCTTGAAGGAGTGGTGGAAGTCTCAGTTGAATAAAAAGACAATATCAATGCCCCTTGGAAGAGTGTTGGAGGTTACAGTGGAATAAAAAGACAATATCAATGAACCTTGGAAGAACTGTGGAGTTCACAGTGGTTTAACAATACGGTTTTAATGCACCTTGGAAGAGACGTGGAGGTCACTGTAGCTTAAAATGACGGTTTTATGCCACAAGGAAGAGTGGTTGCGGTCGCACTGTATTAAAAAGACAATATCAATGCCCCTTGGAAGAGTGGTGGAGGTTACAGTGGAATAAAAAGACAATATCAATGCCCAGTGGAAGAGATGTGGAGGTCACTGTAGCTTAACAAGACAGTTTTAATGCCCCTTGGAAGAGTGGTGGAGGTCGCAGTGGAATAAAAAAACAATGTCAATGCCCTTTGGAAGAGTGGTGGAGGTTAGAGTGGAAGAAAAAGACAATACCAATGCCCCTTGGAAGAGCTGTGGAGTTCAGAGTGGTTTATCCAGACGGTTTTACTGCCCCTTGGAAGAGACGTGGAGGTCACAGTAGCTTAACAAGACAGTTTTAATGCCCCTTGGAAGAGTGGTGGAGGTCGCAGTGGATTAAAAAGACAATATCAATGCCCATTGGAAGAGTGTTGGAGGTTACAGTGGAATAAAAAGACAATATCAGTGCCCCTTGGAAGAGTGGTGGATATTACAGTGGAATAAAAAGACAATATCATTGCCCCTTGGAAGAGTGGTGGAGGTTACAGTGGAATAAAAAGACAATATCAATGCCCAGTGGAAGAGATGTGGAGGTCACTGTAGCTTAACAAGACAGTTTTAATGCCCCTTGGAAGAGTGGTGGAGGTCGCAGTGGAATAAAAAAACAATGTCAATGCCCTTTGGAAGAGTGGTGGAGGTCACAGTGGATTAAAAAGACAATATCAATGCCCCTTGGAAGAGTGGAGTAGGTCGTAGTGGAATAAAAAGACAATATCAATGCCCCTTGGACGAGTGGTGGATGTTACAGTGGAATTAAAAGACAATATCAATGCCCCTTGGAAGAGTGGTGGAGGTTACAGTGGAATAAAAAGACAATATCAATGCCCAGTGGAAGAGTGGTTAAGGTCGCAGTGAATTAAAAAGACAATATCAATGCCCATTGGAAGAGTGGTTAAGGTCGCAGTGGAATAAAAAGACAAAATCAATGCCCCTTGGAAGAGCTGTGGAGTACAGAGTGGTTTAACCAGACGGTTTTAATGCCATTTGGAAGAGAGGTGAAGGTCACAGCAGCTTAACAAGACTGTTTTAATGACCTTGGAAGAGTGGTGGAGGTCGCAGTGGATTAAAAAGACAAAATCAATGCCCTTTGGAAGAGTGGTGGAGGTCGCAGTGGAATAAAAAGACAATATCAATGCCCCTTGGAAGAGTGGTGGAGGTTACATTGGAATAAAAAGACAATATCAATGCCCAGTGGAAGAGTTGTGGAGGTCACTGTAGCTTAACAAGATGGTCTTAATGCCGCTTGGAAGAGTGGTGGAGGTCGCAGCGGAATAAAAAGACAATGTCAATGCCCCTTGGAAGAGTGGTGGAAGTTAGAGTGGAAAAAAAAGACAATACCAATGCTCCTTGGAAGAGCTGTAGAGTTTAGAGTAGTTTAAATTGACGGTTTTAATGCACCTTGGAAGAGACGTGGAGGTAACAATGGATTAAAAAGACAATATCAATGCCCCATGGAAGAGTAGTGGAGGTCGCAGTGGAATAAAAGACAATATCAATGCCCCGTGGAAGGGACGTGGAGGTCACAGTAGCTTAACAAGATGGTTTTATTGCCCCTTGGAAGAGAGGTGGAGGTCGCAGTTGATTAAAAAGACAATATCAATGCCACTTTAAAGAGTGGTGGAGGTCGCAGTGGAATAAAAAGACAATATCAATGCCCCTTGGAAGAGCTTTGGAGTTCAGAGTGGTTTAACTTGATGGTTTTAATGCCCCTTGGAAGAGACGTGGAGGTCACAGTAGCTTAACTAGACGGTTTTAATGCCCCTTGGAAGAGTGGTGGAGGTCGCAATGGATTAAAAAGACAATATCAATGCCCCTTGGTAGAGTGGTGGAGGTCGCAGTGGAATAAAAAGACAATATCAATGCCCCATGCAATTGACGTAGTGTTCAAAGTAGCTTAACATCAAGGTTTTAATGCCCCTTGGAAGAGTGGTGGAGTTCGCAGTTGATTAAAAAGACAATATAAATGCCCCTTGGAAGAGTGGTGGAGGTCACAGTGGAATAAAAAGACAATATCAATGCCCCTTGGAAGGGTAGTGGAGGTCACAGTGGAATAAAAAGATAATATCACTGCCCCTTGGAAGAGTGGTGGAGGTGACAGTGGAATAAAAAGACAATATCAATGCCTCTTGGAAGAGCTGTGGAGTTCAGAGAAGTTAAACCAGACGGTTTTAAAGCCCCTTGGAAGGGACGTAGAGGTCACAGTAGCTTAACAAAACGGTTTTAATGCCCCTTGGAAAAGTGGTGGAGGTTGCAGTGGATTAAAAAGACAATATCAATGCCTCTTGGAAGAGTGTTGGAGGTCGCAGCGGAAAAAAAAGACAATATCAATGCCCCTTGGAAGAGTGGTGGAGGTCGCAGTAGAATTAAAAAACAATCTCAACGCCCCTTTGAAGAGTGGTGAAAGTCGCAGTGGAATAAAAAAACAAAATCAATGCCCCTTGGAAGAGTGGTGGAGGTTACAGTGGAATAAAAAGACAATATCAATGCCCCTCGGAAGAGCTGTGGAGTTCAGAGTGGTTTAACCAGACAGTTTTAATGCCCCTTGGAAGAGACGTGGAGGTCACTGTAGCTTAACAAGACAGTTTTAATGCCCCTTGGAAGAGTGGTGGAGGTCGCAGTGGATTAAAAAGACAATATCAATGCCCCTTGGAAGAGTGGTGGAGGTCATAGTGGAATAAAAAGACAATATCAATGCCCCTTGGAAGAGTGGTGGAGGTTACAGTGGAATAAAAAGACAATATCAATGCCCAGTGGAAGAGATTTGGAGGTCACTGTAGCTTAACAAGACAGTTTTAATGCGCCTTGGAAGAGTGGTGGAGGTCGCAGTGGAATAAAAAAACAATGTCAATGCCCTTTGGAAGAGTGGTGGAGGTTAGAGTGGAAGAAAAAGACAATACCAATGCCCCTTGGAAGAGCTGTGGAGTTCAGAGTGGTTTATCCAGACGGTTTTAATGCCCCTTGGAAGAGACGTGGAGATCACTGTAGCTTAACAAGACAGTTTTAATGCCCCTTGGAAGAGTGGTGGAGGTCGCAGTGGATTAAAAAGACAATATCAATGCCCCTTGGAAGAGTGGTGGAGGTCATAGTGGAATAAAAAGACAATATCAATGCCCCTTGGAAGAGTGGTGGAGGTTACAGTGGAATAAAAAGACAATATCAATGCCCAGTGGAAGAGATTTGGAGGTCACTGTAGCTTAACAAGACAGTTTTAATGCGCCTTGGAAGAGTGGTGGAGGTCGCAGTGGAATAAAAAAACAATGTCAATGCCCTTTGGAAGAGGGGTGGAGGTTAGAGTGGAAGAAAAAGACAATACCAATGCCCCTTGGAAGAGCTGTGGAGTTCAGAGTGGTTTATCCAGACGGTTTTAATGCCCCTTGGAAGAGACGTGGAGATCACTGTAGCTTAACAAGACAGTTTTAATGCCCCTTGGAAGAGTGGTGGAGGTCGCAGTGGATTAAAAAGACAATATCAATGCCCATTGGAAGAGTGTTGGAGGTCGCAGTGGAATAAAAAGACAATATCAGTGCCCCTTGGAAGAGTGGTGGACATTACAGAGGAATAAAAAGACAATATCAATGCGCCTTGGAAGAGTGGTGGAGGTTACATTGGAATAAAAAGACAGTATCAATGCCCCTTGGATGAGTGGTGGAGGTTTCAGTGGATTAAAAAGACAATATCAATGGCCCGTGGAAGAGACGTTGAGGTCACAGTAGTTTAGCAAGACGGTTTCAATGCCCCTTGGAAGATTGCTGGAGGTCACAGTGGATTAAAAAGACAATATCAATGCCCCTTGCAAGAGTGGTGTAAGTTGCAGTGGAAAAAAAAGACAATATCAATGCCCCTTGGACGAGTGGTGGATGTTACAGTGGAATTAAAAGACAATAAAAATGCCCTGTGGAATAGACGTGGAGGTCACAGGAGCTTAAAAAGATGGTTTAATGCCCCTTGGAGGACTGGTGAAGCTCGCAGTGGAATAAAAAGACAATATCAATGCCCCTTGGAAGAGTGGTGGAGTTTACAGTGGAATAAAAAGACAATAATAATGCCCCTTAGAAGAGCTGTGGAGTTCAGAGTGGAATAACCAGACGGTTTTAACGCCCCTTGGAAGAGACGTGGTGGTCACAGTAACTTATCAAGACGGTTTAATTGCCCCCTGGTAGAGTGGTGGAGGTTAGAGTTGAATAAAAAGACAATACAAATGCCCCTTGGAAGAGCTGTGGAGTTCAGAGTGGTTTAACCAGATGTTTTTAATGCCCCTTTGAAGAGACTTCGACGTCACAGTAGCTTAACAAGACCGTTTTAAAGCCCCTTGGAAGAGTGGTGGAGGTCGCAGTGGATTAAAAAGACATTATCAATGCCCCTTTGAAGAGTGGTGGAGGTCACTGTGGAATAAAAAGACAAAATCAATGCCCCTTGGAAGAGTGGTGGAGGTTACAGTGGAATAAAAAGACAATATCAATACCCCTCGGAAGAGCTGTGGAGTTTAGAGTGGTTTAACCAGACGGTTTTAATGCCCCTTGGAAGAGACGTGGAGGTCACAGAAGCTGAACAAGACTGTTTTAATGCCCCTTGGAAGAGTGGTGGAGGTCGAAGTGGATTAAAAAGACAATGTCAATGCTTCTTGAAGGAGTGGTGGAAGTCTCAGTTGAATAAAAAGACAATATCAATGCCCCTTGGAAGAGTGTTGGAGGTTTCAGTGGAATAAAAAGACAATATCAATGCCCCTTTGAAGATCTTTGGAGTTCAGAGTGGTTTAACAATACGGTTTTAATGCCCCTTGGAAGAGACGTGGAGGTCACAGTAGCTTAAAATGACGGTTTTATGCCACAAGGAAGAGTGGTGGCTGTCGCACTGTATTAAAAAGACAATATCAATGCCCAGTGGAAGAGATGTGGAGGTCAGTGTATCTTAACAAGACAGTTTTAATGCCCCTTGGAAGAGTGGTGGAGGTTGCAGTGGAATAAAAAAACAATGTCAATGCCCTTTGGAAAAGTAGTGGAGGTTAGATTGGAAGAAAAAGACAATACCAATGCCCCTTGGAAGAGCTGTGGAGTTAAGAGTGGTTTAACCAGACGGTTTTATTGCCCCTTGGAAGAGACGAGGAGGTCACAGTAGCTTAACAAGACGGTTTTAATGCCCCTTGGAAAAGTGGTGGAGGTTGCATTGGATTAAAAAGACAATATCAATGCCCCTTGGAAGATTTGTGGAGGTCGCAGTGGAATTAAAAAACAATATCAATGCCCCATGGAAGGGACGTAGAGTTCACAGTAGCTAAACAAGACGGTTTTAATGCCACTCGGAAGAGTGGTGGAGGTCGCAGTGGATTAAAAAGACAATATCAATGCCCCTTGGAAGAGTGGTGGAGGTCGCAGTGGAATAAAAAGTCAATATCAATGCCCCTTGAAGAGTGGTGGAGGTTACTGTCGAATAAAAAGACATTATCAATGCTCCTTGGAAGAACTGTGGAGTACAGAATGGTTTAACCATATGGTTTTATTGCCCCATAGAAGAGACGTAGAGGTCACAGTAGCTTATCAAGACTGTTTTAATGCCCCTTGGAAGAGTGGTGGAGGTCGCAGTGGTTTAAAAAGACAATATCACTGCCCCTTAGAAGAGTGGTGGAGGTTACATTGGAATAAAAAGACAATATCAATGCCACGTGAAATAGACATGGAGGTTACAGCAGCTTAACAAGACAGTTTTAATGCCCCTTGGGAGATTGGTGGAAGACGGAGTGGAATAAAAAGACAATATCAATGCCCTGTGGAAGAGTGCTGGAGATTGCAATGGAATAAATAGACAATATCAATGCCTCTTGCAAGAGCTGTGGAGTTCAGAGTGGTTGAAATTGACGGTTTCAATGCCCCTTGGAAGAGAAGTGGAGGTCACAGTAGCTTAAAATGACGGTTTTATTCCACAAGGAAGAGTGGTGGCGGTCGCACTGGATTAAAAAGAAAATATTAATGCCCCTTGGAAGAGTGGTGGAGGTCACAGTGGAATAAAAAAACAATATCAATGCTCCTTGGAATAGTGGTGGAGGTTACAGTGGAATAAAAAGACAATATCAATGCCCAGTGGAAGAGATGTGGAGGTCACTGTAGCTTAACAAAACAGTTTTAATGCCCCTTGGAAGAGTGGTGGAGGTCGCAGTGGAATAAAAAAACAATGTCAATGCCCCTTGGAAGAGCTGTGGAGTTAAGAGTTGTATAACCAGACGGTTTTATTGCCCCTTGGAAGAGTCGTGGAGGTCACAATAGCTTAACAAGACGGTTTTAATGCCCCTTGGAAAAGTGGTGGAGGTCGCATTGGATTAAAAAGACAATATCAATGCCCCTTGGAAGAGTTGTGGAGGTCGCAGTGGAATTAAAAAACAATATCAATGCCCCGTGGAAGGGACGTGGAGGTCACAGTAGCTAAACAAGACGGTTTTAATGCCACTTGGAAGAGTGGTGGAGGTCGCAGTGGATTAAAAAGACATTATCAATGCCACTTGGAAGAGTGTTGGAGGTCGCAGTGGAATAAAAAGTCAATATCAATGCCCCTTGGAAGAGTGGTGGAGGTTACAGTCGAATAAAAAGACTGTATCAATGCTCCTTGGAAGAACTGTGGAGTACAGAATGGTTTAACCAGACGGTTTTATTGCCCCTTAGAAGAGACGTACAGGTCACAGTAGCTTATCAAGACTGTTTTAATGCCCCTTGGAAGAGTGGTGGAGGCCGCAGTGGTTTAAAAAGACAATATCACTGCCCCTTAGAAGAGTGGTGGAGGTTACATTTGAATAAAAAGACAATATCAATGCCCCGTGAAATAGACATGGCGGTTACCGCAGCTTAACAAGACAGTTTTAATGCCCCTTGGGAGAGTGGTGGAAGACGCAGTGGAATAAAAAGACAATATCAATGCCCCTTGGAAGAGTGGTGGAGGTTACAGTTGAATAAAAAGACAATATCAATGCCTCTTGGAAGAGCTGTAGAGTTCAGAGTGGTTTAACCATGCGGTTTAAATGCCCCTTGGAAGAGACGTGGAGTTCACAGAAGCTTATGAAGACTGTTTTAAAGCCCCTTGGAGGAGTGGCAGAGGTCGCAGTGGATTAAAAAGACAATATCAATGCCCCTTGGAAGAGTGGTGGAGGTTACAGTGGAATAAAAAGACAATATCAATGCCCCTTCGAAGACACGTGGAGGTCACAGTAGCTTAACAAGACGGTTTTAATGCCCCCTGGAGAGATGTGGAGTGCGCATTGGACTAAAAAGACAATATCAATGCCCCTTGGAAGAGTGGTGGAGGTCGCAGTGGAATAAAAAGACAATGTCAAAGCCCCTTGGAAGAGTGGTGGAGGTTAGAGTGAAATTACAAGACAAAACAAATGCCCCCTGGAAAAGCTGTGGAGTTCAGAGTGGTTTAACCAGATGGTTTTAATGCCCCTTGGAAGAGAATTCGACGTCACAGTAGCTTAACAAGACCATTTTAATGCCCCTTGGAAGAGTGGTGGAGGTCACAGTGGAATAAAAGACAATATCAATGCCCCGTGGAAGAGTTGTGGAGGTCACTGTAGCTTAACAAGATGGTCTTAATGCCGCTTGGAAGAGTGGTGGAGGTCGCAGTGGAATAAAAAGACAATGTTAATGCCCCCTTGGAAGAGTGGTGGAGGTTAGAGTGGAATAAAAAGACATTACCAATGCTCCTTGGAAGAGCTGTAGAGTTCAGAGTGGTTTAAATTAACGGTTTTAATTCCCCTTGGAAGAGACGTGGAGGTCACAGTGGAATAAAAATACAATATCAATGCATTGTGGAAGAGTGGTTGAAGTCTCAGTGGAATAAAAAGACAATATCAATGCACCTTGGAAGAGTGGTGGAGGTTACAGTGGAATAAAAAGACATTATCGATGCCCCTTGGAAAAGTGGTGGAGGTCGCAGTAGAATAAAAAGAAAATATCAATGCCCCTTACAAGAGTGGTGGAGGGTTCAGTGGAAAAAAAAGACAATATCAATGTTCCTTGGAAGAGGGGTGAATGTCGCAGTGGAATAAAAAGACAATATCAATGTCACTTGGAAGAGTGGTGGAGGTCGCAGTGGATTAAAAAGACAATATCAATGCCCCTTGGAAGAGTGGTGGAGGTCGCAGTGGAATAAAAAGACAATATCAATGCCCCATGGAAGGTACGTGGAGGTCACAGTAGCTTAACAAGATGGTTTTAATGCACCTTGGAAGAGTGGTGGAGGTCGCAGTGGATTAAAAAGACTATCAAATCCCCTTGGAAGAGTGGTGGAGTACGCAGTGGAAAAAAAAGACAATATCAATGCCCCTTGGAAGAGTGGTGGAGGTTACAGTTGAATGAAAAGACAATATCAATGCCTCTTGGAAGAGTTGTGGAGTTCAGAGTGGTTTAACCATGCGTACAGCGGAATAAAAAGACAATATCAATGTCCCTTGGAAGAATGGTGGAGGTTACAGTGGAATAAAAAGACAATATCAATGCCCCTTGGAAGAGTGGTGGAGGTTCCAATTAATTAAAAAGACAATATCAATGCCCCTTGTAAGAGACGTGGAGGTCACAGTGGAATAAAAACACAATATTAATGCCCCTTGGAAGAGTGGTGGAGGTCGCAGTAAAATAAAAAGACAATATCAGTGCCCCTTGGAAGAGTGGTGGAGGTTAGAGTGGAATAAAAAGACAATATCAATGCCCCTTGGAAGACCTGTGGAGTTCACGGTGGTTTAACCAGAATGTTTTAATGCACCGTGGAATAAACTTGGAAGTCACATTAGCTTAACAAGACGGTTTCAATGCTTCTTGGAAGAGTGATGGAGGTCGCAGTGGATTAAAAATACAATATCAATGCCCCTTGGAAGAGTGGTGGAGGTTACAGTTGAATAAAAAGACAATATCAATGCCCTGTGTAAGAAACTTGGAGGTCACAGTAGCTTAACAAGATGGTTTTAATGCCCCTTGGAAGAGTGATGGAGGTCGCAGTAAAATAAAAAGACAATATCAATGCACTTGGAAGAGTGCAGAAGGTTACAATGGAATAAAAAGACATTGTCAATGCCCCTTGGAAGAGCTGTGGAGCTCAGAGCGGTTTAACCAGATGGTTTTAATGCCCCTTGGAAGCGACTTGGAGGTCACAGTAGCTTAACAAGACGGTTTTAATTGCCCCTTGGAAGAGTGGTGGAGGTCACAGTAGAATAAAAATACAATATCAATGCCCCTTGAAAGAGTGGTGGAAGTTACAGTGAAATAAAAAGACAATATCAATGCCCCTTGGAAGGTCTGTGGAGTACAGAGTGGTTGTACCAAACGGTTTTAGTGCCCGTTGGAAGAGACGTGGAGGTGACAGAAGCTTAACAAGATGGTTTTAATGCCCCTTGGAAGAGTGGTGGAGGTCGCAGTGGATTAAAAAGACAATATCAATGAACCTTGGAAGAGTGGTGGAGGTCGCAGTGGAATAAAAAGACAATATCAATGCCTCTTGGAAGAGCTGTGGAGCTCAGAGTGGTTTAACCAGACGGTTTTATTGCCCCTTGGAAGAGACGTGGAGGTCACAGTAGCTTATCAAAACTGTTTTAATGCCCCTTGGAAGAGTGTTGGAGGTCGCAGTGGATTAAAAATACAATATCAATACCCCTTAGAAGAGTGGTGGAGGTCGCAGTGGAATAAAAAGACAATATAAATTCCACTTGGAAGAGATGTGGAGGTCGCAGTGGAATAAAAAGACAATATCAATGCCTCGTGGAAGAGACTTGGAGGTCACAGTATATTAACAAGATGGTTTTAATGCCCCTTGGAGGAGAGGTGGAGGTCGCAGTGGAATAAAAAGACAATATCAATGCCCCTTGAAAAAGATGTGGAGGTAGCAGTGGAATAAAAAGACAATATCAATGCCTCGTGGAAGAGACTTGGAGGTCACAGTATATTAACAAGTTTGTTTTAATGCCCCTTGGAAGAGAGGTGGAGGTCGCAGTGGAATAAAAAGACAATATCAATGCCCCTTGAAAGAGTGGTGGAGGTTACAGTGGAATAAAAAGACAATATCAATGACCCTTGGAAGAGTGGTGGAGGTCGTAGTGGATTAAAAAGACAATATTAATGCCCCTTGGAAGAGTGGTGGAGGTCGCAGAAAAATAAAAAGACAATATCAATGCCCCTTGGAAGAGTGGTGGAGGTTACAGTGGAATAAAAAGACAATATCAATGCCCCTTGGAAGAGCTGTGAAGTTCACAGTGGTTTAACCAAAAGGTTTTAAGTCACTGTGGAATAGACGTGGAGTTCACAGTAGCTAAACAAGATGGTTTTAATGCTTCTTAGAAGAGAGATGGAGGTCGCAGTGGATTAAAAAGACAAAATCAATGCCGCTTGGAAGAGTGGTGGAGGTTAAAGTGGAATAAAAAGACTATCAATGCCTCTTGCAAGAGCTGTGGAGTTCAGAGTGGTTTAAATTGACGGTTTTAATGCCCCTTGGAAGAGACGTGGAGGTCACAGTAGCTTAACAAGACGGTTTTAATGCCCCTTGGAAGAGTGGTGGAGGTCGCAGTGGATTAAAGAGACTTTATCGATGCCCCTTGGAAGAGTGGTGGAGGTCGCAGTGGAATGAAAAGAAAATATCAATGCCCCTTAGAAGAGTGGTGGAGGTTAGAGTGGAAAAAAAAGACAATATCAATATTCCTTGGAAGAGGGGTGAAGGTCGCAGTGGAAAAAAAGACAATATCAATGACCCTTGGAAGAGTAGAGGAGGTCGCAGTGGATTAAAAAGACAATATCAATGCCCCTTGGAAGAGTGGTGGAGGTCGCAGTGGAATAAAAAGACAATATCAATGCCCCGTGGAAGGGACGTGGAGGTCACACTAGCTTAACAAGACGGTTTTAATGCCCCTTGGAAGAGTGGTGGAGGTCGCAGTGGATTAAAAAGACTATCAAATCCCCTTGGAAGAGTGGTGGAGGTCGCAGAGGAAAAAAAAGACAATATCAATGCCCCTTGGAAGAGTGCAGGAGGTTACAGTTGAATAAAAAGACAATATCAATGCCTCTTGGAAGAGTTGTGAAGTTCAGAGTGGTTTAACCATGCGGTTTAAATGCCCCTTGGAAGAGACGTGGAGGTCATAGAAGCTTATCAAGACTGTTTTAAAGCCCCTTGGAGGAGTGGCAGAGGTCGCAGTGGATTAAAAAGACAATATCAATGCCCCTTGGAAGAGTGGTGGAGGTTACAGTGGAATAAAATGACAATATCAATGCCCCTTGGAAGAGTGGTGGAGGATACAGTGGAATAAAAAGACAATATCAATGTCCCTTGGAAGAATGGTGGAGGTCGCAGTTGAATAAAAAGACAATATCAATGCCCCTTGGAAGAGTGGTGGAGGTTCCAACAAATTAAAAAGACAATATCAGTGCCCCTTGGAAGAGACGTGGAGGTCACAGTGAAATAAAAAGACAATATTAATGCCCCTTGAAAGAGTGGTGGAGGTCGAAGTAAAATAAAAAGACAATATCAATGCCCCTTGGAAGAGTGATGGAGGTTAGAGTGGAATACAAAGACAATATCAATGCCCCTTGGAAGAGCTGTGGAGTTCACAGTGGTTTAACCAGAAAGTTTTAATGCACCGTGGAAAAGACGTGGAGGTCACAGTAGCTTAACAAGATGGTTTCAATGCTTCTTGGAAGAGTGATGGAGGTCGCAGTGGATTAAAAAGACAATATTAATGCCCCTTGGAAGAGTGGTGGAGGTTACAGTGGAATAAAAAGACAATATCAATGCCTTGTGTAAGAATCTTGGAGGTCACAGTAGTTTAA
The DNA here is from genome assembly GCF_046119375.1 of Phyllobates terribilis. Classification (NCBI taxonomy): domain Eukaryota; kingdom Metazoa; phylum Chordata; class Amphibia; order Anura; family Dendrobatidae; genus Phyllobates; species Phyllobates terribilis. The sequence goes on along the minus strand of NW_027362761.1, from coordinate 690,341,126 downwards.
CAAGACGGTATTAATGCCCCTTGGAAGTGTGATGGAGGGCGCAGTAAAATAAAAAGACAATATCAATGCACTTGGAAGAGTGCAGAAGGTTACAATGGAATAAAAAGACATTGTCAGTGCCCCTTGGAAGAGCTGTGGAGCTCAGAGCAGTTTAACCAGATGGTTTTAATGCCCCTTGGAAGAGACTTGGAGGTCACAGTAGCTTAACAAGACGGTTTTAATGCCCCTTGGAAGAGTGGTGGAGGTCACAGTGGAATAAAAATACAATATCAATGCCCCTTGAAAGAGTGTTGGAAATTACAGTGAAATAAAAAGACAATATCAATGCCCCTTGGAAGAGCTGTGGAGTACAGAGTGGATTAAGCAAACGGTTTTGTGCCCCTTGGAAGAGTTGTGGAGGTCACTGTAGTTTAACAAGATGGTCTTAATGCCGCTTGGAAGAGTGGTGGAGGCCGCAGTGGAATAAAAAGACAGTGTCAATGCCCCTTGGAAGAGTGGTGGAGGTTAGAGGTAAGACAATACCAATGCTCCTTGGAAGAGCTGTAGAGATCAGAGTGGTTTAATTTACCGTTTTAATGCCCCTTGGAAGAGACGTGGAGGTCACAGTGGATTAAAAAGACAATATCAATGCCCCTTGGAAGAGTGGTGGAGTTCGCAGTGGAATAAAAAGACAATATCAATGCCCCGTGGAAAGGATGTGGAGGTCACAGTAGCTTAACAAGATGGTTTTAATGCCCCTTGGAAGAGAGGTGGAGGTCGCAGTTGTTTAAAAAGACAATATCAATGCCACTTGGAAGAGAGGTGGAGGAAGCAGTGGACTAAAAAGTCCAAATCAATGCCCATTGGAAGAGTGGTGGAGGTTACAGTTGAATAAAAAGACAATTTCAATGCTCCTTGGAAGAACTGTGTAGTACAGAATGGGTTAACCAGACGTTTTTATTGCCCCTTGTAAGAGACGTAGAGGTCACAGTAGCTTATCAAGACTGTTTTAATGCCCCTTGGAAGAGTGGTGAAGGTCGTAGTGGTTTAAAAAGACAATATCACTGCCCGTCAGAAGAGTGGTGACGGTTACATTGGATTAAAAAGACAATATCAAAGCCTCTTGCAGGAGCTGTGGAGTTCAGAGTGGTTTAAATTGTCAGCTTTAATGCCCCTTGGAAGAGAAGTGGAGGTCACAGTAGCTTAATAAGATGGTTTTAATGCCACATGGAAAAGTGGTGGAGGTCGCAGTGGATTAAAAAGACAATACCAATGCTCCGAGTATGAGTGGTGGAGCTCGCAGTGGAATAAAAAGACAATATCAATGCCCCTTGGAAGAGTGGTGGAGGTTACAGTGGAAAAAAAAGACAATATCAATGCCCCGTGGAAGAGATGTGGAGGTCACTGTAGCTTAACAATATGGTTTTAATGCCCCTTGGAAGAGTGGTGGAGGTCGCAGTGGAATAAAAAGACAATGTCAATGTCCCTTGGAAAAGTGGTGGAGGTTAGAGTGGAATAAAAAGACAATATCAATGACCCTTGGAAGAGCTGTGGAGTTCAGAGTGGTTTAACCTGATGGTTTTGATGCCCCTTGGAAGAGAAGTCGACGTCACAGTAGCATAACAAGACTGTTTTAATGCCCCTTGGAACAGTGGTGGAGTTCGCAGTGGAATAAAAAGGCAATAATAATGCCCTTTGGAAGAGCTGTGGAGTTCCGAGTGGTATAACCAGACGGTTTTAACGCTCCTTGGAAGAGACGTGGAGGTCACAGCACCTTAACAAGACGGTTTTAATGCCCCTTGGAAGACTTGTGGAGTTCGCAGTGGATTAAAAAGACAATATCAATGCCCCTTGGAAGAGTGGTTGAGGTCGCAGTGGAATAAAAAGACAATATCAATGCCCCGTGGAAGGGAAGTGGAGGTCACAGTAGCTTAAAAAGACGGTTTTAATGCCCCTTGGAAGAGTGGTGGAGGTCGGAGTGGATTAAAAAGACAATATCAATGCCCCTTAGAAGAGTGGTAGAGGTCGCAGTGGAATAAAAAGACAATATCAATTCCCCTTGGAAGAGATGTGGAGGTCGCAGTGGAATAAAAAGACAATATCAATGCCACGTGGAATAGACTTGGAGGTCACAGTAGCTTAAAAAGATGGTTTCAATGCCCCTTGGAAGAGAGGTGGAGGTCGCAGTGGAATAAAAAGACAATATCAATGCCCCTTGGAAGAGTGATGGAAGTTACAGTGGAATAAAAAGACAATATCAATGACCCTTGGAAGAGTGGTGGAGGTCGCACTGGAATAAAAAGACAATATTAATGCCCCTTGGAAGAGTGGTGGAGGTCGCAGTAAAATAAAAAGATAATATCAATGCCCCTTGGAAGAGTGGTGGAGTTTACAGTGGTTTAACAATAAGGTTTTAAGGCACCGTGGAATAGACCTGGAGGTCACAGTAGCGAAACAAGACGGTTTTAATGCTTCTTGGAAGAGTGATGGAGGTCATAGTGGATTAAAAAGACAAAACCAATGCCCCTTGGAAGAGTGGTGGAGGTCGCAGTGGAATAAAAAGACAATATCAATGCCCCGTGGAAGGGAAGTGGAGGTCATAGTAGCTTAAAAAGACGGTCTTAATGCCCCTTGGAAGAGTGGTGGAGGTTGCAGGGGATTAAAAAGACAATATCAATGCCCATTGGAAGAGTGGTAGAGGTCGCAGTGGAATAAAAAGACAAAATCAATGACCCCTTGGAAGAGTGGTGGAGGTTACAGTGGAATAAAAAGACAATATCAATGCCCCAAGGAAGAGTTGTGGAGGTCACTGTAGCTTAACAAGATGGTCTTAATGCCCCTTGGAAGAGTGGTGGAGGTCGCAGTGGAATAAATAGACAATGTCAATGCTCCTTGGAAGAGTGGTGGAGGTTAGAGTGGAATTAAAAAGACAATACCAGTGCTCCTTGTAAGAGCTGTGGAGTTCAGAGTGGCTTAAATTGACGGTTTTAATGCCCCTTGGAAGAGTGGTGGAGGTCGCAGTGGAAAACAGAGACAATATCAATGCCCCTTGGAAGAGTGGTGGAAGTTACTGTCGAATAAAAAGACAATATCATTGCCTCTTGGAAGAGCTGTGGTGTACAGAGTGGTTTAACCAGATGGTTTAATGCCCCTTGGAAGAAATGTGGAGGTCACTGTAGCTTATCAAGACTGTTTTAATGCCCCTTGGAAGAGTGGAGGAGGTCGGAGTGGATTAAAAAGACAATATCAATGCCCCTTAGAAGAGTGGTAGAGGTCGCAGTGGAATAAAAAGACAATATCAATTCAACTTGGAAGAGATGTGGAGGTCGCAGTGGAATAAAAAGACAATATCAATGCCAGGTGGAAGAGACTTGGAAGTCACAGTAGCTTAACAAGATGGTTTTAATGCCCCTTGGAAGAGAGGTGGAGGTCGCAGTGGAATAAAAAGACAATATCAATGCCCCTTGGAAGAGTGGTGGAGGTCGCAGTGGATTAAAAAGACAATATCAATGCCCCTTAGAAGAGTGGTAGAGGTCGCAGTGGAATAAAAAGACAATATCAATGCCCAGTGGAAGGGACGTGGAGGTCACAGTAGCTTCACAAGACGGTTTTAATGCCCCTTGGAAGAGAGTTGGAGGTCGCAGTTGATTAAAAAGACAATATCAATGCCCCTTAGAAGAGAGGTGGAGGTCGCAGTGGAATAAAAAGACAATATCAATGCCACTTGGAAGAGTGATGGATGTTGCTTTTGAATAAAAAGACAATATCATTGCCTCTTGTAAGAGCTGTGGAGTTCAGAGTGTTTAACCAGACAGTTTTAATGTCCCTTGGAAGAGACAAGGAGGTCACAGTAGCTTAACAAGACTGTTTTAATGCCCCTTGGAAGAGTGGTGGAGATCATTGTGGATTTAAAAGACAATATCAATGCCCCTTAGAAGAGTGGTGGATGTCGCAGTGGATTAAAAAGACAATATCAATGCCCCTTGGAAGATTGGTGGAGGTTACAGTGGAATAAACAGACAATATCAATGCCCCTTTGAAAAGTGGTGGAGGTTACAGTGGAATAAAAAGACAATAACAATGCCCTGTGTAAGAAACTTGGAGGTCACAGTCGCTTAACAAGACGGTTTTAATGCCCCTTGGAAGAGTCGTGGATGTCGCAGAGGAATAAAAGGACAATATCAATGCACTTGGAAAAGTGCAGAAGATTACAATGGAATAAAAAGACATTGTCAATGCCCCTTGGAAGAGCTGTGGAGCTCAGAGGGGTTTAACCAGACGGTTTTAATGCCCCTTGGAAGAGACTTGGAGGTCGCAGTAGCTTAACAAGACGGTATTAATGCCCCTTGGAAGAGTGGTGGAGGTCGCAATGGAATCAAAAGACAATATCAATGCCCCGTGGAAGGGACGTGGAGGTCACAGTAGCATAACAAGACGGTTTTAATGCCCATTGGAAGAGTGGTGGAGTTTGCAGTGGATAATAAAGACAATATCAAAGCCCCTTGGAAGAGTGGTGGAGGTCGCAGTGGAATAAAAAGACAATATCAATTCCCCTTGGAAGAGATGTGGAGGTCGCAGTGGAATAAAAAGACAATATCAATGCCTCGTGGAAGAGACTTGGAGTTCACAGTAGCTTAACAAGATGGTTTTAATGCCCCTTGGAAGAGAGGTGGGGATCGCAGTGGAATAAAAAGACAATATCAATGCCTCTTGGAAGAGCTGTGGAGTACAGAGTGGTTTAACCAGACGGTTTAATGCCCCTTGGAAGAGACGTGGAGGTCACAGTAGCTTATTAAGACTGTTTTAATGCCCCTTGGAAGAGTGGTGGAGGTCGCAGTGGATTAAAAAGACAATATCAATGCCCCTTAGAAGAGTGGTGGAGGTCGCAGTGGAATAAAAAGACAATATCAATTCGGCTTGGAAGAGATGTGGAGGTCGCAGTGGAATAAAAAGACAATATAAATGCCTCGTGGAAGAGACTTGGAGTTCACAGTAGCTTAACAAGATGGTTTTAATGCCCCTTGGAAGAGAGGTGGAGGTTGCAGTGGAATAAAAAGACAATATCAATGCCCCTTAGAAGAGTGGTGGAGGTTACAGTGGAATAAAAAGACAATATCAATGACCCTTGGAAGAGTGGTGGAGGTCGCAGTGGAATAAAAAGACAATATTAATGTCCCTTGGAAGAGTGGTGGAGGTCGCAGTAAAATAAAAAGACAATATCAATGCCCCTTGGAAGAGTGGTGGAGGTTACAGTGGAATAAAAAGACAATATCAATGCCCCTTGGAAGAGCTGTGGAGTTCACAGTGGTTTAACCAGAAGGTTTTAAGGCACCATGGAATAGACGTGGAGGTCACAGTATCTAAACAAGACGGTTTTAATGCTTCTTGGAAGAGTGATGGAGGTCACAGTGGATTAAAAAGACAAAATCAATGCCCCTTGGAAGAATGGTGGAGGTTACTGTGGAATAAAAAGACAATATCAATACCTCTTGCAAGAGCTGTGGAGTTCAGAGTGGTTTAAATTGACGGTTTTAATGCCCCTTGGAAGACAAGTGGAGGTCACAGTAGCTTAACAAGTCGGTTTTAATGCCCCTTGGAAGAGTGGTGGAGGTTACAGTCGAATAAAAAGACAATATCAATGCCTCTTGGAAGAGATGTGGAGGTCGCAGTGGAATAATAAGACAATATCAATGCCTCGTGGAAGAGACTTGGAGGCAACAGTAGCTTAACAAGATGGTTTTAATGCCCCTTGGAAGAGAGGTGGAGGTCGCAGTGGAATAAAAAAGACAATATCAATGCCCCTTGGAAGAGTGGTGGAGGTCGCAGTGGATTAAAAAGACAATATCAATGCCCCTTGAAAGAGTGGTGAAGGTCGCAGTGGAATAAAAAGACAATATCAATGCCCATTGGAAGGGACGTGGAGGTCACAGTAGCTTCACAAGATGGTTTTAATGCCCCTTGGAAGAGAGTTGGAGGTCGCAGTTGATTAAAAAGACAATATCAATGCCCCTTGGAAGAGAGGTGGAGGTCGCAGTGGAATAAAAAGACAATATCAATGACCCTTGGAAGAGTGGTGGAGGTCGCAGTGGAATAAAAGGACAATATTAATGCCGCTTGGAAGAGAGGTGGAGGTCGCAGTAAAATAAAAAGACAATATCAATGCCCCTTGGAAGAGTGGTGGAGGTTACAGTGGAATAAAATGACAATATCAATGCCCCTTGGAAGAGCTGTGGAGTTCACAGTGGTTTAAACAGAAGGTTTTAAGGCACCGTGGAATATACGGGGAAGTCACAGTAGCTAAACAAGACTGTTTTAATGCTTCTTGGAAGAGAGATGGAGGTCGCAGTGGATTAAAAAGACAAAATCAATGCCCCTTGGGATAGTGTTGGAGGTTACATTGGAATAAAAAGACAATATCAATGCCTCTTGCAAGAGCTGTGGAGTTCAGAGTGGTTTAAATTGACGGGTTTAATGCCCCTTGGAAGAGACGTGGAGGTCACAGCAGCTTAACAAGACGGTTTTAATGCCCCTTGGAAGAGTGGTGGAGGTCGCAGTGGATTAAAAAGACATTATCGATGCCCCTTGGAAGAGTGGTGGAGGTTGCATTGGAATAAAAAGAAAATATCAATGCCCCTTAGAAGAGTGTTGGAGGTTACAGTGGGAAAAAAAGACAATATCAATGTTCCTTGGAAGAGGGGTGAAGGTCGCAGTGGAATAAAAAGACCATATCAATGTCCCTTGGAAGAGTGATGGAGGTCGCAGTGGATTAAAAAGACAATATCAATGCCCCTTGGAAGAGTGGTGGAGGTCGCAGTGGAATAAAAAGACAATATCAATGCGCCGTGGAAGGGACGTGGAGGTCACAGTAGCATAACAAGACGGTTTTAATGCCCATTGGAAGAGTGGTGGAGTTCGCAGTGGATAATAAAGACAATATCAAAGCCCCTTGGAAGAGCTGTGGAGCTCAGAGCGGTTTAACCAGACGGTTTTAATGCCCCTTGGAAGAGACTTGGAGGTCACAGTAGCTTAACAAGACGGTATTAATGCCCCTTGGAAGAGTGGTGGAGGTCGCAATGGAATCAAAAGACAATATCAATGCCCCGTGGAAGGGACGTGGAGGTCACAGTAGCATAACAAGACGGTTTTAATGCCCATTGGAAGAGTGGTGGAGTTCGCAGTGGATAATAAAGACAATATCAAAGCCCCTTGGAAGAGTGGTGGAGGTCGCAGTGGAATAAAAAGACAATATCAATTCCCCTTGGAAGAGATGTGGAGGTCACAGTGGAATAAAAAGACAATATCAATGCCTCGTGGAAGAGACTTGGAGTTCACAGTAGCTTAACAAGATGGTTTTAATGCCCCTTGGAAGAGAGGTGAGGATCGCAGTGGAATAAAAAGACAATATCAATGCCTCTTGGAAGAGCTGTGGAGTACAGAGTGGTTTAACCAGACGGTTTAATGCCCCTTGGAAGAGACGTGGAGGTCACAGTAGCTTATCAAGACTGTTTTAATGCCCCTTGGAAGAGTGGTGGAGGTCGCAGTGGATTAAAAAGACAATATCAATGCCCCTTAGAAGAGTGGTGGAGGTCGCAGTGGAATAAAAAGACAATATCAATTCGGCTTGGAAGAGATGTGGAGGTCGCAGTGGAATAAAAAGACAATATAAATGCCTCGTGGAAGAGACTTGGAGTTCACAGTAGCTTAACAAGATGGTTTTAATGCCCCTTGGAAGAGAGGTGGAGGTTGCAGTGGAATAAAAAGACAATATCAATGCCCCTTAGAAGAGTGGTGGAGGTTACAGTGGAATAAAAAGACAATATCAATGACCCTTGGAAGAGTGGTGGAGGTCGCAGTGGAATAAAAAGACAATATTAATGTCCCTTGGAAGAGTGGTGGAGGTCGCAGTAAAATAAAAAGACAATATCAATGCCCCTTGGAAGAGTGGTGGAGGTTACAGTGGAATAAAAAGACAATATCAATGCCCCTTGGAAGAGCTGTGGAGTTCACAGTGGTTTAACCAGAAGGTTTTAAGGCACCATGGAATAGACGTGGAGGTCACAGTATCTAAACAAGACGGTTTTAATGCTTCTTGGAAGAGTGATGGAGGTCACAGTGGATTAAAAAGACAAAATCAATGCCCCTTGGAAGAATGGTGGAGGTTACTGAGGAATAAAAAGACAATATCAATACCTCTTGCAAGAGCTGTGGAGTTCAGAGTGGTTTAAATTGACGGTTTTAATGCCCCTTGGAAGACAGGTGGAGGTCACAGTAGCTTAACAAGACGGTTTTAATGCCCCTTGGAAGAGTGGTGGAGGTTACAGTCGAATAAAAAGACAACATCAATGCCTCTTGGAAGAGTTGTGGAGGTCGCAGTGGAATAATAAGACAATATCAATGCCTCGTGGAAGAGACTTGGAGGTCACAGTAGCTTAACAAGATGGTTTTAATGCCCCTTGGAAGAGAGGTGGAGGTCGCAGTGGAATAAAAAGACAATATCAATGCCCCTTGGAAGAGTGGTGGAGGTCGCAGTGGATTAAAAAGACAATATCAATGCCCCTTGAAAGAGTGGTGAAGGTCGCAGTGGAATAAAAAGACAATATCAATGCCCATTGGAAGGGACGTGGAGGTCACAGTAGCTTCAAAAGATGGTTTTAATGCCCCTTGGAAGAGAGTTGGAGGTCGCAGTTGATTAAAAAGACAATATCAATGCCGCTTGGAAGAGTGATGGATGTTGCTTTTGAATAAAAAGACAATATCATTGCCTCTTGTAAGAGCTGTGGAGGTCAGAGTGTTTAACCAGACAGTTTTAATGCCCCTTGGAAGAGACAAGGAGGTCACAGTAGCTTAACAAGACTGTTTTAATGCCCCTTGGAAGAGTGGTGGAGATCATTGTGGATTTAAAAGACAATATCAATGCCCCTTAGAAGAGTGGTGGAGGTCGCAGTGGATTAAAAAGACAATATCAATGCCCCTTGGAAGATTGGTGGAGGTTACAGTGGAATAAACAGACAATATCAATGCCCCTTTGAAAAGTGGTGGAGGTTACAGTGGAATAAAAAGACAATAACAATGCCCTGTGTAAGAAACTTGGAGGTCACAGTAGCTTAACAAGACGGTTTTAATGCCCCTTGGAAGAGTCGTGGATGTCGCAGAGGAATAAAAGGACAATATCAATGCACTTGGAAGAGTGCAGAAGATTACAATGGAATAAAAAGACATTGTCGATGCCCCTTGGAAGAGCTGTGGAGCTCAGAGGGGTTTAACCAGACGGTTTTAATGCCCCTTGGAAGAGACTTGGAGGTCGCAGTAGCTTAACAAGACGGTATTAATGCCCCTTGGAAGAGTGGTGGAGGTCGCAATGGAATCAAAAGACAATATCAATGCCCTGTGGAAGGGACGTGGAGGTCACAGTAGCATAACAAGACGGTTTTAATGCCCATTGGAAGAGTGGTGGAGTTCGCAGTGGATAATAAAGACAATATCAAAGCCCCTTGGAAGAGCTGTGGAGCTCAGAGCGGTTTAACCAGACGGTTTTAATGCCCCTTGGAAGAGACTTGGAGGTCACAGTAGCTTAACAAGACGGTATTAATGCCCCTTGGAAGAGTGGTGGAGGTCGCAATGGAATCAAAAGACAATATCAATGCCCTGTGGAAGGGACGTGGAGGTCACAGTAGCATAACAAGACGGTTTTAATGCCCATTGGAAGAGTGGTGGAGTTCGCAGTGGATAATAAAGACAATATCAAAGCCCCTTGGAAGAGTGGTGGAGGTCGCAGTGGAATAAAAAGACAATATTAATTCCCCTTGGAAGAGATGTGGAGGTCGCAGTGGAATAAAAAGACAATATCAATGCCTCGTGGAAGAGACTTGGAGTTCACAGTATCTTAACAAGATGGTTTTAATGCCCCTTGGAAGAGAGGTGGGGATCGCAGTGGAATAAAAAGACAATATCAATGCCTCTTGGAAGAGCTGTGGAGTACAGAGTGGTTTAACCAGACGGTTTAATGCCCCTTGGAAGAGACGTGGAGGTCACAGTAGCTTATTAAGACTGTTTTAATGCCCCTTGGAAGATTGGTGGAGGTCGCAGTGAATTAAAAAGACAATATCAATGCCCCTTAGAAGAGTGGTGGAGGTCGCAGTAGAATAAAAAGACAATATCAATTCGGCTTGGAAGAGATGTGGAGGTCGCAGTGGAATAAAAAGACAATATAAATGCCTCGTGGAAGAGACTTGGAGTTCACAGTAGCTTAACAAGATGGTTTTAATGCCCCTTGGAAGAGAGGTGGAGGTTGCAGTGGAATAAAAAGACAATATCAATGCCCCTTAGAAGAGTGGTGGAGGTTACAGTGGAATAAAAAGACAATATCAATGACCCTTGGAAGAGTGGTGGAGGTCTCAGTGGAATAAAAAGACAATATTAATGTCCCTTGGAAGAGTGGTGGAGGTCGCAGTAAAATAAAAAGACAATATCAATGCCCCTTGGAAGAGTGGTGGAGGTTACAGTGGAATAAAAAGACAATATCAATGCCCCTTGGAAGAGCTGTGGAGTTCACAGTGGTTTAACCAGAAGGTTTTAAGGCACCATGGAATAGACGTGGAGGTCACAGTATCTAAACAAGACGGTTTTAATGCTTCTTGGAAGAGTGATGGAGGTCACAGTGGATTAAAAAGACAAAATCAATGCCCCTTGGAAGAATGGTGGAGGTTACTGTGGAATAAAAAGACAATATCAATACCTCTTGCAAGAGCTGTGGAGTTCAGAGTGGTTTAAATTGACGGTTTTAATGCCCCTTGGAAGACAGGTGGAGGTCACAGTAGCTTAACAAGACGGTTTTAATGCCCCTTGGAAGAGTGGTGGAGGTTACAGTCGAATAAAAAGACAATATCAATGCCTCTTGGAGGAGATGTGGAGGTCGCAGTGGAATAATAAGACAATATCAATGCCTCGTGGAAGAGACTTGGAGGCCACAGTAGCTTAACAAGATGGTTTTAATGCCCCTTGGAAGAGAGGTGGAGGTCGCAGTGGAATAAAAAGACAATATCAATGCCCCTTGGAAGAGTGGTGGAGGTCGCAGTGGATTAAAAAGACAATATCAATGCCCCTTGAAAGAGTGGTGAAGGTCGCAGTGGAATAAAAAGACAATATCAATGCCCATTGGAAGGGACGTGGAGGTCACAGTAGCTTCACAAGATGGTTTTAATGCCCCTTGGAAGAGAGTTGGAGGTCGCAGTTGATTAAAAAGACAATATCAATGCCCCTTGGAAGAGAGGTGGAGGTCGCAGTGGAATAAAAAGACAATATCAATGACCCTTGGAAGAGTGGTGGAGGTCGCAGTGGAATAAAAGGACAATATTAATGCCGCTTGGAAGAGAGGTGGAGGTCGCAGTAAAATAAAAAGACAATATCAATGCCCCTTGGAAGAGTGGTGGAGGTTACAGTGGAATAAAATGACAATATCAATGCCCCTTGGAAGAGCTGTGGAGTTCACAGTGGTTTAAACAGAAGGTTTTAAGGCACCGTGGAATATACGGGGAAGTCACAGTAGCTAAACAGGACTGTTTTAATGCTTCTTGGAAGAGAGATGGAGGTCGCAGTGGATTAAAAAGACAAAATCAATGCCCCTTGGGAGAGTGTCGGAGGTTACAGTGGAATAAAAAGACAATATCAATGCCTCTTGCAAGAGCTGTGGAGTTCAGAGTGGTTTAAATTGACGGGTTTAATGCCCCTTGGAAGAGACATGGAGGTCACAGCAGCTTAACAAGACGGTTTTAATGCCCCTTGGAAGAGTGGTGGAGGTCGCAGTGGATTAAAAAGACATTATCGATGCCCCTTGGAAGAGTGGTGGAGGTCGCATTGGAATAAAAAGAAAATATCAATGCCCCTTAGAAGAGTGTTGGAGGTTACAGTGGGAAAAAAGACAATATCAATGTTCCTTGGAAGAGGGGTGAAGGTCGCAGTGGAATAAAAAGACCATATCAATGTCCCTTGGAAGAGTGATGGAGGTCGCAGTGGATTAAAAAGACAATATCAATGCCCCTTGGAAGAGTGGTGGAGGTCGCAGTGGAATAAAAAGACAATATCAATGCGCCGTGGAAGGGACGTGGAGGTCACAGTAGCATAACAAGACGGTTTTAATGCCCATTGGAAGAGTGGTGGAGTTCGCAGTGGATAATAAAGACAATATCAAAGCCCCTTGGAAGAGCTGTGGAGCTCAGAGTGGTTTAACCAGACGGTTTTAATGCCCCTTGGAAGAGACTTGGAGGTCACAGTAGCTTAACAAGACGGTATTAATGCCCCTTGGAAGAGTGGTGGAGGTCGCAATGGAATCAAAAGACAATATCAATGCCCCGTGGAAGGGACGTGGAGGTCACAGTAGCATAACAAGACGGTTTTAATGCCCATTGGAAGAGTGGTGGAGTTCGCAGTGGATAATAAAGACAATATCAAAGCCCCTTGGAAGAGTGGTGGAGGTCGCAGTGGAATAAAAAGACAATATCAATTCCCCTTGGAAGAGATGTGGAGGTCACAGTGGAATAAAAAGACAATATCAATGCCTCGTGGAAGAGACTTGGAGTTCACAGTAGCTTAACAAGATGGTTTTAATGCCCCTTGGCAGAGAGGTGAGGATCGCAGTGGAATAAAAAGACAATATCAATGCCTCTTGGAAGAGCTGTGGAGTACAGAGTGGTTTAACCAGACGGTTTAATGCCCCTTGGAAGAGACGTGGAGGTCACAGTAGCTTATCAAGACTGTTTTAATGCCCCTTGGAAGAGTGGTGGAGGTCGCAGTAGATTAAAAAGACAATATCAATGCCCCTTAGAAGAGTGGTGGTGGTCGCAGTGGAATAAAAAGACAATATCAATTCGGCTTGGAAGAGATGTGGAGGTCGCAGTGGAATAAAAAGACAATATAAATGCCTCGTGGAAGAGACTTGGAGTTCACAGTAGCTTAACAAGATGGTTTTAATGCCCCTTGGAAGAGAGGTGGAGGTTGCAGTGGAATAAAAAGACAATATCAATGCCCCTTAGAAGAGTGGTGGAGGTTACAGTGGAATAAAAAGACAATATCAATGACCCTTGGAAGAGTGGTGGAGTTCGCAGTGGAATAAAAAGACAATATTAATGTCCCTTGGAAGAGTGGTGGAGGTCGCAGTAAAATAAAAAGACAATATCAATGCCCCTTGGAAGAGTGGTGGAGGTTACAGTGGAATAAAAAGACAATATCAATGCCCCTTGGAAGAGCTGTGGAGTTCACAGTGGTTTAACCAGAAGGTTTTAAGGCACCATGGAATAGACGTGGAGGTCACAGTATCTAAACAAGACGGTTTTAATGCTTCTTGGAAGAGTGATGGAGGTCACAGTGGATTAAAAAGACAAAATCAATGCCCCTTGGAAGAATGGTGGAGGTTACTGTGGAATAAAAAGACAATATCAATACCTCTTGCAAGAGCTGTGGAGTTCAGAGTGGTTTAAATTGACGGTTTTAATGCCCCTTGGAAGACAGGTGGAGGTCACAGTAGCTTAACAAGACGGTTTTAATGCCCCTTGGAAGAGTGGTGGAGGTTACAGTCGAATAAAAAGACAACATCAATGCCTCTTGGAAGAGTTGTGGAGGTCGCAGTGGAATAATAAGACAATATCAATGCCTCGTGGAAGAGACTTGGAGGTCACAGTAGCTTAACAAGATAGTTTTAATGCCCCTTGGAAGAGAGGTGGAGGTCGCAGTGGAATAAAAAGACAATATCAATGCCCCTTGGAAGAGTGGTGGAGGTCGCAGTGGACTAAAAAGACAATATCAATGCCCATTGGAAGGGACGTGGAGGTCACAGTAGCTTCACAAGATGGTTTTAATGCCCCTTGGAAGAGAGTTGGAGGTCGCAGTTGATTAAAAAGACAATATCAATGTCCCTTAGAAGAGAGGTGGAGGTCGCAGTGGAATAAAAAGACAATATCAATGCCGCTTGGAAGAGTGATGGATGTTGCTTTTGAATAAAAAGACAATATCATTGCCTCTTGTAAGAGCTGTGGAGTTCAGAGTGTTTAACCAGACAGTTTTAATGCCCCTTGGAAGAGACAAGGAGGTCACAGTAGCTGAACAAGACTGTTTTAATGCCCCTTGGAAGAGTGGTGGAGATCATTGTGGATTTAAAAGACAATATCAATGCCCCTTAGAAGAGTGGTGGAGGTCGCAGTGGATTAAAAAGACAATATCAATGCCCCTTGGAAGATTGGTGGAGGTTACAGTGGAATAAAAAGACAATAACAATGCCCTGTGTAAGAAACTTGGAGGTCACAGTAGCTTAACAAGACGGTTTTAATGCCCCTTGGAAGAGTCGTGGATGTCGCAGAGGAATAAAAGGACAATATCAATGCACTTGGAAGAGTGCAGAAGATTACAATGGAATAAAAAGACATTGTCAATGCCCCTTGGAAGAGCTGTGGAGCTCAGAGGGGTTTAACCAGACGGTTTTAATGCCCCTTGGAAGAGACTTGGAGGTCGCAGTAGCTTAACAAGACGGTATTAATGCCCCTTGGAAGAGTGGTGGAGGTCGCAATGCAATCAAAAGACAATATCAATGCCCCGTGGAAGGGACGTGGAGGTCACAGTAGCATAACAAGACGGTTTTAATGCCCATTGGAAGAGTGGTGGAGTTCGCAGTGGATAATAAAGACAATATCAAAGCCCCTTGGAAGAGCTGTGGAGCTCAGAGCGGTTTAACCAGACGGTTTTAATGCCCCTTGGAAGAGACTTGGAGGTCACAGTAGCTTAACAAGACGGTATTAATGCCCCTTGGAAGAGTGGTGGAGGTCGCAATGGAATCAAAAGACAATATCAATGCCCCGTGGAAGGGACGTGGAGGTCACAGTAGCATAACAAGACGGTTTTAATGCCCATTGGAAGAGTGGTGGAGTTCGCAGTGGATAATAAAGACAATATCAAAGCCCCTTGGAAGAGTGGTGGAGGTTACAGTGGAATTAAAAGACAATATCAATGCCCCTTGGAAGAGCTGTGGAGTTCACAGTGGTTTAACCAGAAGGTTTTAAGGCACCGTAGAATAGACGTGGACGTCACAGTAGCTAAACAAGACGGTTTTAATGCTTCTTGGAAGAGTGATGGAGGTCACAGTGGATTAAAAAGACAAAATCAATGCCCCTTGGAAGAATGGTGGAGGTTACAGTGGAATAAAAAGACAATATCAATGCCTCTTGCAAGAGCTGTGGAGTTCAGAGTGGTTTAAATTGACAGTTTTAATGCCCCTTGGAAGACAGGTGGAGGAAACAGTAGCTTAACAAGACGGTTTTAATGCCCCTTGGAAGAGTGGTGGAGGTTACAGTCGAATAAAAAGACAATATCAAAGCCTCTTGGAAGAGCTGTGGAGATCAGAGTGTTTTAACCAGACGGTTTTAATGCCCCTTGGAAGAGACGTGGAGGTCACAGTAGCTTATCAAAACTGTTTTAATGCCCCTTGGAAGAGTTGTGGAGGTCGCAGTGGATTAAAAAGACAATATCAATGCCCCTTAGAAGAGTGGTGGAGGTCGCAGTGGAATAAAAAGACAATATCAATTCCCCTTGGAAGAGATGTGGAGGTCGCAGCGGAATAAAAAGACAATATCAATGCCTCGTGGAAGAGACTTGGAGTTCACAGTAGCTTAACAAGATGGTTTTAATGCCCCTTGGAAGAGTAGTGGAGGTTACAGTGGAAAAAAAAGACAACATCAATGCCTCTTGCAAGAGCTGTGGAGTTCAGAGTGGTTTAAATTGACGGGTTTAATGCCCCTTGGAAGAGACGTGGAGGTCACAGTATCTTAACAAGATGGTTTTAATGCCCCTTGGAAGAGAGGTGGAGGTCGCAGTGGAATAAAAAGACAATATCAATGTCCCTTGGAAGAGTGGTGGAGGTCGCAGTAAAATAAAAAGACAATATCAATGCCCCTTGGAAGAGTGGTGGAGGTTACAGTGGAATAAAACGACAATATCAATGCCCCTTGGAAGAGCTGTGGAGTTCACAGTGGTTTAACCAGAAGGTTTTAAGGCAACGTGGAAGAGACATGGAGGTCACAGTAGCTAAACAGGACGGTTTTAATGCTACTTGGAAGAGAGATGGAGGTCGCAGTGGATTAAAAAGACAAAATCAATGCCCCTTGGAAGAGTGGTGGAGGTTACAGTGGAATAAAAAGACAATATCAATGCCTCTTGCAAGAGCTGTGGAGTTCAGAGTGGTTTAAATTGACGGGTTTAATGCCCCTTGGAAGAGACGTGGAGGTCACAGTAGCTTAACAAGACGGTTTTAATGCCCCTTGGAAGAGTGGTGGAGGTCGCAGTGGATTAAAAAGACATTATCGATGCCCCTTGGAAGAGTGGTGGAGGTCTCAGTGGAATGGAAAGAAAATATCAATGTCCCTTAGAAGAGTGGTGGAGGATACAGTGGAAGAAAAAGACAATATAAATGTTCCTTGGAAGAGGGGTGAAGGTCGCAGTGGAATAAAAAGACAATATCAATGTCCCTTGGAAGAGTGGTGGAGGTCGCAGTGGATTAAAAAGACAATATCAATGCCCCTTGGAAGAGTGGTGGAGGTCGCAGTGGAATAAAAAGACAATATCAATGCCCCGTGGAAGGGACGTGGAGGTCACAGTAGCTTAACAAGACGGTTTTAATGCCCATTGGAAGAGTTGTGGAGGTCGCAGTGGATTAAAAAGACTATCAAATCCCCTTGGAAGAGCGGTGGAGGTCGCAGTGGAAAAAAAAGACAATATCAATGCCCCTTGGAAGAGTGGTGGAGGTTACAGTTGAACAAAAAGACAATATCAATGCCTCTTGGAAGAGCTGTGGAGTTCAGAGTTGTTTAACCATGCGGTTTTAATGCCCCTTGGAAGAGACGTGGAGGTCAAAGTAGCTTATCAAGACTCTTTAAAAGCCCCTTGGAGGAGTGGTAGAGGTCGCAGTGGATTAAAAAGACAATATCAATGCCCCTTGGAAGAGTGGTGGAGGTTACAGTGGAATAAAAAGACAATATCAATGCCCCTTGGAAGAGTGGTGGTGGTTACAGCAGAATAAAAAGACAATATCAATGTCCCTTGGAAGAGTGGTGGAGGTTACAGTGGAATAAAAAGACAATATCAATACCTCTTGCAAGAGCTGTGGAGTTCAGAGTGGTTTAAATTGACGGTTTTAATGCCCCTTGGAAGACAGGTGGAGGTCACAGTAGCTTAACAAGACGGTTTTAATGCCCCTTGGAAGAGTGGTGGAGGTTACAGTCGAATAAAAAGACAACATCAATGCCTCTTGGAAGAGTTGTGGAGGTCGCAGTGGAATAATAAGACAATATCAATGCCTCGTGGAAGAGACTTGGAGGTCACAGTAGCTTAACAAGATAGTTTTAATGCCCCTTGGAAGAGAGGTGGAGGTCGCAGTGGAATAAAAAGACAATATCAATGCCCCTTGGAAGAGTGGTGGAGGTCGCAGTGGACTAAAAAGACAATATCAATGCCCATTGGAAGGGACGTGGAGGTCACAGTAGCTTCACAAGATGGTTTTAATGCCCCTTGGAAGAGAGTTGGAGGTCGCAGTTGATTAAAAAGACAATATCAATGTCCCTTAGAAGAGAGGTGGAGGTCGCAGTGGAATAAAAAGACAATATCAATGCCGCTTGGAAGAGTGATGGATGTTGCTTTTGAATAAAAAGACAATATCATTGCCTCTTGTAAGAGCTGTGGAGTTCAGAGTGTTTAACCAGACAGTTTTAATGCCCCTTGGAAGAGACAAGGAGGTCACAGTAGCTGAACAAGACTGTTTTAATGCCCCTTGGAAGAGTGGTGGAGATCATTGTGGATTTAAAAGACAATATCAATGCCCCTTAGAAGAGTGGTGGAGGTCGCAGTGGATTAAAAAGACAATATCAATGCCCCTTGGAAGATTGGTGGAGGTTACAGTGGAATAAACAGACAATATCAATGCCCCTTTGAAAAGTGGTGGAGGTTACAGTGGAATAAAAAGACAATAACAATGCCCTGTGTAAGAAACTTGGAGGTCACAGTAGCTTAACAAGACGGTTTTAATGCCCCTTGGAAGAGTCGTGGATGTCGCAGAGGAATAAAAGGACAATATCAATGCACTTGGAAGAGTGCAGAAGATTACAATGGAATAAAAAGACATTGTCAATGCCCCTTGGAAGAGCTGTGGAGCTCAGAGGGGTTTAACCAGACGGTTTTAATGCCCCTTGGAAGAGACTTGGAGGTCGCAGTAGCTTAACAAGACGGTATTAATGCCCCTTGGAAGAGTGGTGGAGGTCGCAATGGAATCAAAAGACAATATCAATGCCCCGTGGAAGGGACGTGGAGGTCACAGTAGCATAACAAGACGGTTTTAATGCCCATTGGAAGAGTGGTGGAGTTCGCAGTGGATAATAAAGACAATATCAAAGCCCCTTGGAAGAGCTGTGGAGCTCAGAGCGGTTTAACCAGACGGTTTTAATGCCCCTTGGAAGAGACTTGGAGGTCACAGTAGCTTAACAAGACGGTATTAATGCCCCTTGGAAGAGTGGTGGAGGTCGCAATGGAATCAAAAGACAATATCAATGCCCCGTGGAAGGGACGTGGAGGTCACAGTAGCATAACAAGACGGTTTTAATGCCCATTGGAAGAGTGGTGGAGTTCGCAGTGGATAATAAAGACAATATCAAAGCCCCTTGGAAGAGTGGTGGAGGTTACAGTGGAATTAAAAGACAATATCAATGCCCCTTGGAAGAGCTGTGGAGTTCACAGTGGTTTAACCAGAAGGTTTTAAGGCACCGTAGAATAGACGTGGACGTCACAGTAGCTAAACAAGACGGTTTTAATGCTTCTTGGAAGAGTGATGGAGGTCACAGTGGATTAAAAAGACAAAATCAATGCCCCTTGGAAGAATGGTGGAGGTTACAGTGGAATAAAAAGACAATATCAATGCCTCTTGCAAGAGCTGTGGAGTTCAGAGTGGTTTAAATTGACAGTTTTAATGCCCCTTGGAAGACAGGTGGAGGAAACAGTAGCTTAACAAGACGGTTTTAATGCCCCTTGGAAGAGTGGTGGAGGTTACAGTCGAATAAAAAGACAATATCAAAGCCTCTTGGAAGAGCTGTGGAGATCAGAGTGTTTTAACCAGACGGTTTTAATGCCCCTTGGAAGAGACGTGGAGGTCACAGTAGCTTATCAAAACTGTTTTAATGCCCCTTGGAAGAGTTGTGGAGGTCGCAGTGGATTAAAAAGACAATATCAATGCCCCTTAGAAGAGTGGTGGAGGTCGCAGTGGAATAAAAAGACAATATCAATTCCCCTTGGAAGAGATGTGGAGGTCGCAGCGGAATAAAAAGACAATATCAATGCCTCGTGGAAGAGACTTGGAGTTCACAGTAGCTTAACAAGATGGTTTTAATGCCCCTTGGAAGAGTAGTGGAGGTTACAGTGGAAAAAAAAGACAACATCAATGCCTCTTGCAAGAGCTGTGGAGTTCAGAGTGGTTTAAATTGACGGGTTTAATGCCCCTTGGAAGAGACGTGGAGGTCACAGTATCTTAACAAGATGGTTTTAATGCCCCTTGGAAGAGAGGTGGAGGTCGCAGTGGAATAAAAAGACAATATCAATGTCCCTTGGAAGAGTGGTGGAGGTCGCAGTAAAATAAAAAGACAATATCAATGCCCCTTGGAAGAGTGGTGGAGGTTACAGTGGAATAAAACGACAATATCAATGCCCCTTGGAAGAGCTGTGGAGTTCACAGTGGTTTAACCAGAAGGTTTTAAGGCAACGTGGAAGAGACATGGAGGTCACAGTAGCTAAACAGGACGGTTTTAATGCTACTTGGAAGAGAGATGGAGGTCGCAGTGGATTAAAAAGACAAAATCAATGCCCCTTGGAAGAGTGGTGGAGGTTACAGTGGAATAAAAAGACAATATCAATGCCTCTTGCAAGAGCTGTGGAGTTCAGAGTGGTTTAAATTGACGGGTTTAATGCCCCTTGGAAGAGACGTGGAGGTCACAGTAGCTTAACAAGACGGTTTTAATGCCCCTTGGAAGAGTGGTGGAGGTCGCAGTGGATTAAAAAGACATTATCGATGCCCCTTGGAAGAGTGGTGGAGGTCTCAGTGGAATGGAAAGAAAATATCAATGTCCCTTAGAAGAGTGGTGGAGGATACAGTGGAAGAAAAAGACAATATAAATGTTCCTTGGAAGAGGGGTGAAGGTCGCAGTGGAATAAAAAGACAATATCAATGTCCCTTGGAAGAGTGGTGGAGGTCGCAGTGGATTAAAAAGACAATATCAATGCCCCTTGGAAGAGTGGTGGAGGTCGCAGTGGAATAAAAAGACAATATCAATGCCCCGTGGAAGGGACGTGGAGGTCACAGTAGCTTAACAAGACGGTTTTAATGCCCATTGGAAGAGTTGTGGAGGTCGCAGTGGATTAAAAAGACTATCAAATCCCCTTGGAAGAGCGGTGGAGGTCGCAGTGGAAAAAAAAGACAATATCAATGCCCCTTGGAAGAGTGGTGGAGGTTACAGTTGAACAAAAAGACAATATCAATGCCTCTTGGAAGAGCTGTGGAGTTCAGAGTTGTTTAACCATGCGGTTTTAATGCCCCTTGGAAGAGACGTGGAGGTCAAAGTAGCTTATCAAGACTCTTTAAAAGCCCCTTGGAGGAGTGGTAGAGGTCGCAGTGGATTAAAAAGACAATATCAATGCCCCTTGGAAGAGTGGTGGAGGTTACAGTGGAATAAAAAGACAATATCAATGCCCCTTGGAAGAGTGGTGGTGGTTACAGCAGAATAAAAAGACAATATCAATGTCCCTTGGAAGAGTGGTGGAGGTTACAGTGGAATAAAAAGACAATATCAACGCCCCTTGGAAGAGTGGTGGAGGTTCCAATTAAATAAAAAGACAATATCAATGCCCCTTGGAAGAGACGTGGAGGTCACAGTGGAATAAAAAGACAATATTAAAGCCCCTTGGTAGAGTGGTGGAGGACACAGTAAAATAAAAAGATAATATCAATGCCCCTTGGAAGAGTGGTGGAGGTTAGAGTGGAATAAAAAGACAATATCAATGCCCCTTGGAAGAGCTGTGGAGTTCACAGTGGTTTAACCAGAAAGTTTTAATGCACCGTGGAATAGACGTGGAGGTCACAGTAGCTTAACAAGACTGTTTCAATGCATCTTGGAAGAGTGATGGAGGTTGCAGTGGATTAAAAAGACAATATCAATGCCCCTTGGAAGAGTGGTGGAGGTTAGAGTGGAATAAAAAGACAATATCAATGCACTGTGTAAGAAACTTGGAGGTCACAGTAGCTTAACAAGACGGTTTTAATGCCCCTTAGAAGTGTGATGGAGGTCGCAGTGGATTAAAAAGACAATATCAATGCAGTTTGGAAGAGTGGTGGAGGTCGCAGTGGAATAAAAATACAATATCAATGCCCCTTGGAAGAGTGGTGGAGGTTACAGTGGAATTTATAGACAATATCAAAGCCCTGTGGAAGAGATGTGGAGGTCACTGTAGCTTAACAAGACAGTTTTAATGCCCCTTGACAGAATGGTGGAGGTCGCAGTGGAATAAAAAGACAATGTCAATGCCCCTTGGAAGAGTGGTGGAGGTTAGAGTGGAATAAAAAGACAATATCAATGTCTCTTGGAAGAGCTGTGGAGTTCAGCGTGGTTTAACCAGACGGTTTTAATGCCCATTGGAAGAGACGTGGAGGACATAGTAGCTTAAAAAGACGTTTTTAATGCCCCTTGGAAAAGTGGTGGAGGTCGCAGTGGAATAAAAAGACAATACCAATGCCCCTTGGAAGAGTGGTGGAGGTGGCAGTGGAATAAAAAGACAATATCAATGCCCCTTGGAAGAATGATGGAGGTCGCAGTGGAATAAAAAGACAATGTCAATGCCCCTTGGAAGAGTGGTGGAGGTTAGAGTGGAATAAAAAGACAATACCAATGCCCCTTGGAAGAGCTGTGGAGTTCAGAGTGGTTTAACCAGATGGTTTTATTGCCCCTTGGAAGAGACGTGGAGGTCACAGTAGATTAAAAAGATGGTTTTAATGCCCCTTGGAAAAGTGGTAGAGGTCACAGTGGATTAAAAAGACAATATCAGTGCCCCGTGGAAGACACGTGGAGGTCACAGTAGCTTAACAAGACAGTTTTAATGCTCCTTGGAAGAGTGGTGGAGGTCTCAGTGGAAAAAAAGACAATATCAATGTCCCTTGGAAGAGTGGTGGAGGTCTCAGAGAAATAAAAAGACAATATCAATGTCCCTTGGAAGAGTGGTGGAGGTCGCAGTGGATTAAAAAGACAATATCAATGCCCCTTGGAAGAGTGGTGGAGGTCGCAGTGGAATAAAAAGACAATATCAATGCCCAGTGGAAGGGACGTGGAGGTCACAGTAGCTTAACAAGACGGTTTTAATGCCCATTGGTAGAGTTGTGGAGGTCGCAGTGGATTAAAAAGACTATCAAATCCCCTTGGAAGAGCGGTGAATGTCGCAGTGGAAAAAAAAGACAATATCAATGCCCCTTGGAAGAGTGGTGGATGTTACAGTTGAATAAAAAGACAATATCAGTGCCTCTTGGAAAAGCTGTGGAGTTCAGAGTTGTTTAACCATGCGGTTTTAATGCCCCTTGGAAGAGACGTCGAGGTCACAGAAGCTTATCAAGACTCTTTTAAAGCCCCTTGGAGGAGTGGTAGAGGTCGCAGTGGATTAAAAAGACAATATCAATGCCCCTTGGAAGAGTTCTGGAGGTTACAGTGGAATAAAAAGACAATATCAATGCCCCTTGGAAGAGTGGTGGTGGTTACAGTGGAATAAAAAGACAATATCAATGTCCCTTGGAAGAATGGTGGAGGTTACAGTGGAATAAAAAGACAATATCAATGCCCCTTGGAAGAGTGGTGGTGGTTACAGTGGAATAAAAAGACAATATCAATGTCCCTTGGAAGAATGGTGGAGGTTACAGTGGAATAAAAAGACAATATCATTGCCCCTTGGAAGAGTGGTGGAGGTTCCAGTTAAATTAAAAGACAAAATCAATGCCCCTTGGAAGAGACGTGGAGGTCACAGTGGAATAAAAAGACAATATTAATGCCCCTTGGAAGAGTAGTGGAGGACGCAGTAAAATAAAAAGATAATATCAATGCCCCTTGGAAGAGTGGTGGAGGTTAGAGTGGAATAAAAAGACTCTATCAATGCCCCTTGGAATAGCTGTGGAGTTCACAGTGGTTTAACCAGAAAGTTTTAATGCACCGTGGAATAGACGTTGAGGTCACAGTAGCTTAACAAGACGGTTTCAATGCTTCTTGGAAGAGAGATGGAGGTTGCAGTGGATTAAAAAGACAATATCAATGCCCTTTGGAAGAGTGGTGGAGGATACAGTGCAATTAAAAGACAATATCAATGCCCTGTGGAACAGACATGGACGTTACAGTAGCTAAACAAGATGTTTTTAATGCACCTTGGGAGAGTGGTGGAAGTCATAGTGGAATAAAAAGACAATATCAATGCCCCTTGAAAGAGTGCTGTAGGTTACAGTGGAATAAAAAGACAATATCAATGCCTCTTGCAAGAGCTGTGTAGTTCAGAGTGGTTTAAATTGACGGTTTTAATGCACCTTGGAAGAGACGTGGAGGTCACAGTAGCTTATCAATACGGTTTTAATGCCCCTTGGAGAAGTGGTGGAGGTCACAGTGGATTAAAAAGGCAATATCAATGCCCCGTGGAAGACACGTGGAGGTCACAGTAATTTAACAAGACAGTTTTAATGCCCCTTGGAAGTGTGGTAGAGGTCGCAGTGGAATAAAAAGACAATATCAATGCCCCTTGAAAGAGTGGTGGAGATTACAGTGAAATAAAAAGACAATATCAATGCCTCTTGAAAGAGCTATGGAGCTCAGAGTTGTTTAACCAGATGGTTTTAATGTCCCTTGGAAGAGTGGTGGAGGTCGCAGTGCATTAAAAAGACAATATCTATGCCCATTGGAAGAGCAGTGGAGTCCAGAGTAGTTAAACCAGATGGTTTTAATGCCCATTGGAAGTGACGTGGAGGTCACAGTATCTTATTAAGAGTGTTTTAATGTCCCTTGGAAGAGTGGTGGAGTTCGCAGTCGATTAAAAAGACAATATCAATGCCCCTTAGAAGTGTGGTGGAGGTCACAGTGGAATAAAAAGACAATATCAATTAACCTTGGAAGAGATGTGGAGGTCGCAGTGGAATAAAAAGACAATATCAATGCCTCGTGGAAGAGACTTGGAGGCCACAGTAGCTTAACAAGATGGTTTTAATGCCCCTTGGAAGAGAGGTGGAGGTCGCAGTGGAATAAAAAGACAATATCAATGCCCCTTGGAAGAGTGGTGGAGGTTACAGTGGAATAAAAAGACAATATCAATGACCCTTGGAAGAGTGGTGGAGGTCGCAGTGGAATAAAAAGACAATATTAATGCCCCTTGGAAGAGTGGTGGAGGTTACAGTGGAATAAAAAGACAACATCAAGCCCCATGGAAGTGCTGTGGAGTTCACAGTGGTTTAACCAGAAGGTTTTTAGGCACCGTGGAATAGACGTGGAGGTCACAGTAGCTAAACAAGTCGGTTTTAATGCTTCTTGAAAGAATGATGGAGGTCACAGTGGATTAAAAAGACAAAATCAATGCAACTTGGAAGAGTGGTGGAGGTTACAGTGGAATAAAAAGACAATATCAATGCCTCTTGCAAGAGCTGTGGAGTTCAGAGTGTTTTAAATTGACGGTTTTAATGCCCCTTGGAAGAGACGTGGAGGTCACAGTAGCTTAGCAAGACGGTTTTAATGCCCCTTGGAAGAGGGGTGAAGGTTACAGTCGAATAAAACGACAATATCAATGCCTCTTGGAAGAGCTGTGGAGTTCAGAGTGGTTTAACCACATATTTTAATGCCCCTTGGAAGAGACTTGGAGGTCAAAGTAGCTTATCAAGACTGTTTTTATGCCCTTTGGAAGAGTGGTGTAGGTAGCAGTGGATTAAAAAGACAATATCAATGCCCCTTAGAAGAGTGGTGGAGGTCGCAGTGGTATGAAAAGACAATATCAATTCCCCTTGGTAATGATGTGGAGGTCGCAGTGGAATAAAAAGACAATATCAATGCCTCGTGGAAGAGACTTGGAGGTTACAGTAGATTAACAAGATGGTTTTAATGCCCCTTGGAAGAGAGGTGGAGGTCGCAGTGGAATAAAAAGACAATATCAATGCCCCTTGAAAGAGTGGTGGAGGTTACAGTGGAATAAAAAGACAATATCAATGACCCTTTTAAGAGTGGTGGAGGTCGCAGTGGAATAAAAAGACAATATTAATGCCCCTTGGAAAAGTGGTGGAGGTCGCAGTAAAATAAAAAGACAATATCAATGCCCCTTGGAAGAGTAGTGGAGGTTACAGGGAAATAAAAAGACAATATCAATGCCCCTTGTAAGAGCTGTGGAGTTCACAGTGGTTTAACCAGAAGGTTTTAAGGCACCGTGGATTAGACGTGGAGGTCACAATAGCTAAACAAGACGGTTTAAATGTTTCTTGGAAGAGTGATGGAGGTCGCAATGGATTAAAAAGATAAAATCAATGCCCCTTGGAAGATTGGTGGAGGTTACATTGGAATAAAAAGACAATATCAATGCCTCTTGCAAGAGCTGTGGAGTTCAGAGTGGTTTAAAATGACGGTTTTAATGCCCCTTGGAAAAGACGTGGAGGTCACAGTAGCTTATCAAAACAGTTTTAATGCCCCTTGGAAGAGTGGTGGAGGTCGCAGTGGATTTAAAAGACAAAATCAATGCCCCTTAGAAGAGCGGTGGAGGTCGCAGTGAAATAAAAAGACAATATCAATTCCACTTGGAAGAGATGTGGAGGTCGCAGTGAAATAAAAAGACAATATCAATGCCTCGTGGAAGAGACTTGGAGGTCACAGTAGCTTAACAAGATGGTTTTAATGCCCCTTGGAAGAGAGGTGGAGGTCGCAGTGGAATAAAAAGACAATATCAATGCCCCTTGGAAGAGTGGTGGAGGTTACAGTGGAATAAAAAGACAATATCAATGCCCCTTGGAAGATTGGTGGAAGTTACAATGAAATAAAAAGACAATATCAATGCCCCTTGAAAGAGCTGTGGAGTTCACAGTTGTTTAACCAGAAGGTTTTAAGGCACGGTGGAATAGATGTGGAGGTCACAATAGCT
Source organism: Phyllobates terribilis (assembly GCF_046119375.1). NCBI lineage: Eukaryota > Metazoa > Chordata > Amphibia > Anura > Dendrobatidae > Phyllobates > Phyllobates terribilis. The sequence continues at coordinate 690,314,951 of NW_027362761.1, read as the reverse complement.
AAACAAGACGGTTTTAATGCTTCTTGGAAGAGAGATGGAGGTCGCAGTGAATTAAAAACACAAAATCAATGCCCATTGGAAGAGTGGTGGAGGTTACAGTGGAATAAAAAGACAATATCAATGCCTCTTGCAAGAGCTGTGGAGTTCAGAGTGGTTTAAATTGACGGTTTTAATGCCCCTTGGAAAAGACTTGGAGGTCACAGTAGCTTAATAAGACCGGTTTAACGCCGCTTGGAAGAGTTGTGGAGATCGCAGTGGATAAAAAAGACAATGTCAATGCTCCTTGAAGGAGTGGTGGAAGTCTCAGTTGAATAAAAAGACAATATCAATGCCCCTTGAAAGAGTGGTGGAGGTCGCAGTAAAATAAAAAGACAATATCAATGCCCCTTGGGAGAGTGGTGGAGGTTATTATGGAATAAAAAGACAATATAAATGACCCTTGGAAGACTGGTGGAGGTCTCAGTGGAATAAAAAGAAAATATTAATGCCCCTTGGAAGAGCGGTGGAGGTCGCAGGAAAATAAAAAGACAATATCAATGCCCCTTGGAAGTGTGCTGTAGGTTACAGTGGAATAAAATGACAATATCAATGCCCTTTGGAAGAGCTGAGGAGTTCACAGTGGTTTAACCAGATTGTTTTAAGGCACCGTGGAATAGACGTGGAGGTCACAGTAGCTAAACAAGACGGTTTTAATGCTTCTTGGTGTTAGAACCTTGCTGTTAGGTTTTTTTCCTTTGCTGGTCACAAGACAATCAAGAGGGGTGGTCTGAGTTTCTGCCACTTGCCGAATTTGCTCTGAACAATCATACATCTTCTTCTGCTGGTTGTTCGCCTTTTTTTTGTTGTTCTGGGAGACATCCGTCGTTTGGGTCGTTCTCCAAGTTGGGATCTGCCGTGCCTGAGGAGGAGAATTTTTCCGGTGATTTGGAAAGAGTTTGGACGGATGTGCGTAGTAATCTTCAGGAGGCCAACAGAAAATCTAAAGACTACTTTGATAGGAAGCGACAGGAGGTTTTGTTCGCTGTTGGTGACATGGTTTGGTTGTCCTCTAGGAATCTGCGGTTGAGGATTCCTTCTAAGAAATTGGGTCCCAAGTTTGTAGGGCCCTTTAAGGTGCTTCAGGTTGTCAACCAATCTGCTGTTAGGTTGGAGGTTCCTACCTCCTGGAGAATTAATCCGGTCTTTCATGTCTCTCTGTTAAAAAAAGCTGTTGTGTCGGATGGTGACGCCTCTGCCTCTGTTCCTCCGGTGGTGGAGGACGGGGAATATGAAATTTCTCGCATCCTTGACTCTAGACGGTATAGAGGTAGTTTGCAGTATCTTGTGGCCTGGAAAGGTTTCGGACCCGAGGATAACTCTTGGGTGAGGTCAGATGATGTTTCCGCGTCCAGACTTATCAGAGCGTTTCACAGGAGATTTCCTGATAAGCGTGGTCCTAGGGGATCCGGAGGATCCTCTTAGAAGGGGGGGTACTGTTAGAACCTTGCTGTTAGGTTTTTTTCCTTTGCTGGTCACATGACCTTGTTGGCCTATTTAATCCTGCTCCGCCCTTCTGGCTTTGCTGGACTACATTGTATATCTACTTTCTAGCTAGCCTGTGCTCTGTATCTACTCTGTTAGTTTGCTTGGTCTACGGACCTCTATGTTCTATCTATTTTGTTTGTTCGTCTGTCTGCTACTATTTCTGTTAGGAGGTGTCCCATATTCCTCCCAGTCCTTAGTACTTGTAGGGATTCCCTCCCACATCTATAGGTCTTCGTACAGACTAGATTAGGACTTTAGCAGGTCTGATCGCAGGATCAGGTTCCCTGTTACATCGTAGGGATTCAGCTGAGTCCTATAGTAGGGACAGATCTCCTCTCTTTCCTTAGCTTTGGTAGCAGAACATAACAGTAAGTCCAGCCAGCAAATTCTCTAAGGAAAGATTTTTTTTTCCATCATGGTGTCGGTTCAGGATTTGGCTAAACACCTGCAGGGACTCTCTCTGGAAGTGGCCGAGCTCCGTCAGCACGTGAGTAACTGTCCTGGAGCATATTTCTTGGAGCCTAAGGTATGTTTGCCGGATTTATTTTTTGGTGAACATCGAGAATTTTTTTCATTTAAAAATGCTTGCTTATTGTATTTTCGTTTGAGACCCAAGTCCTCTGGGGATGAATCCCAGCGCGTAGGGTTCATAATGTCACTTTTGCGCAAAGAGCCTCAGGAGTGGGCCTTTTCTTTGCAACCTAGTGATACATGCTTCAGATCAGTGGATAGTTTTTTTTCTGCTTTAGGACTATTATATGATGATCCTGACCGTGTGGCATCAGCTGAGACTGAGTTGAGACGTTTAAAACAAGGATCGGGTAATGTTGAAAAATATTGTACACATTTTCGTCGCTGGTCCACTCAAACAGGGTGGAACGATTCTGCTCTGAAAAGTCTATTTCTTGCTGGGCTCAGTGAAAGGGTTAAAGACCTGCTAATTGCTTATCCTACACCTGAGGATTTGCAACAGGCTATGCAATTAGCTATACGGGTGGATAGAAGACTGCGTGCTAGGGTTAATGAGAGCAAATTCTCTGCTATGTCAGTTTCTGGTTATGATAATGTGTGTACTGGCAGTGGTGAACCGATGGAGATTGGATCGGTGGCACCTCGCTCTCAAGAAAAAGACCGTCGTTTTTCGGAAGGCTTGTGTTACTATTGCGGAAAATCTGGTCATTTGATTAAAGGCTGTGAGCTTCGTATGAAGAAAGAAAAAAAAATGGTCAGTCACGCCCGTATTGCCTGTTTAAATTCCAAGGGTATATTTTTAGCTGCTTCCACGATTGCTCAGGAAAAATTGATGGAATTTCGGGTGTTTGTTGATTGCGGGTCTACACTGAATGTAATTGATGGGGGATTCGTGGAAAAACTCAATTTAAAACCTGAACCTTTATCATCCCCCATTGCTGTGGTTTCTGTGGATGGCTCCCCTTTGAAGAATATTACTCTCAAGGTCAGTGAATTTCCTCTCACTATTAATGGTGTTCACCATGAGAAATTGGATTTGGTAGTGTTGAATAACTTGCCTTCTCCAGTAATATTGGGTTTGCCCTGGTTAAAATTTCACAATCCTGTACTGGATTGGTCTACCAGTGAAATTAAATCCTGGAGCCATAAATGTTATGACAAGTGTTGTAACGGGCGTATTGCAGCTTTGGATAGGGGAGAATTGCCTGTTCCTATTCAGGATTTTTGGAGAGTTTTTTCTGAGAAGGAATCGAAGGTTTTGCCTCCCCATAGAGACTATGATTGTTCTATTGAATTTGTCCCTGGAGCGACTCTTCCTAAAAGTCGTTTATTTAACCTTACTATTCCTGAGAGGAAGGCTTTGGAGGAATACATACAGACAAGTTTGGCCGCCGGTCACATTAGGCCCTCTAAGTCTCCTGTGGCGGTTGGATTTTTTTTTGTAAAAAAAAAGGACGGCGGTTTACGTCCTTGTCTGGATTTTCGTGAGATTAACAAAATTACTGTACGCAATCCTTACCCACTGCCATTGATTCCTGATCTGTTTAACCAGTTATTGGGGGCCAAGTGGTTCTCTAAAATTGACCTTAAGGGGGCATACAATCTGTTGCGCATGAAGGAGGGTGATGAATGGAAGACTGCTTTTAACACTCCTGTGGGTCATTTTGAGAATCTGGTTATGCCTTTTGGTCTTACTAATGCTCCTGCATTTTTTCAGAATCTGATTAATGACATCCTTAGACCTTTGATCGGTAAAAATGTGGTTGTGTATTTGGATGACATTTTGATTTATTCGCCAGATCTGGAGTCTCATTGGCGGAGCGTGCGTGAGGTATTACAGTTATTAATGGACAATTCGCTTTTTGCTAAGCTGGAGAAATGTGAGTTCGCTGTACAGAGAATTAGTTTTTTGGGCTACATTATCTCCAGCAAAGGTTTTGAGATGGATCCGGTTAAGGTTCAGGCTGTGCAGGAATGGCCTAGGCCTATTGGTTTGAAATCGATACAGAGGTTTTTGGGTTTCGCCAATTACTATAGAAAATTCATAAAAAATTTTTCTAGTATTGTCAAACCTCTGACTGATCTCACCAGGAAAGGTGCTGATGCGGTTCAGTGGTCTTCTGAGGCCATTGAAGCTTTTGTGTATCTCAAGGAGAGGTTCACCTCTGCTCCCATCCTTATGCAGCCTGATGTTACTAGGCCGTTTTTGGTTGAGGTTGATGCTTTCTCTGTGGGGGTTGGCGCAGTATTGTCTCAGGATAACGGGGATGGATTACATCCCTGTGCCTTTTTTTCAAAAAAATTTTCGGAGACTGAATTGAATTACGATATTGGTAATCGGGAATTATTGGCTATTAAACTCGCATTTGAACACTGGCGCCACTTCTTGGAAGGTGCGGAATTTCCTGTTCAGGTTCTTACGGATCATAAAAATCTGATATATCTTGACGCTGCCAAGCGCCTGAATGCCCGTCAGGCTAGGTGGGCACTGTTTTTCTCGCGGTTTAATTTCTCCGTTACTTACATCCCTGGTACTAAGAATGTTAAGGCGGATGCCTTGTCTCGCAGTTTTTCTCCCATAGTCGGTGCTGAGAAAGAGGAAAACATTTTACAAGAAGGTGTTGTGATAGCTGCTTTAGACTCCGTTCTGGAAGATGAGATTCTTAAAGCTCAGGAGAATGCCCCATCTAACACTCCTCATGGGAGGTTGTTTGTGCCTGGGACCTTTAGGAGAGATTTGTTTGTTGAGTGTCACGAATCTCGGTTGGCAGGTCATCCCGGAATCTCTGAGACCAAGAGACTGGTGGGTCGCAGTTTTTGGTGGCCTGGATGGCAGAAGGAAGTCATTAAGTGGGTGCGCCAATGTACTATATGTGCTAGATCAAAGTCCTCACATACTCCTGCTGCGGGGTTGCTTTGTCCTTTGGAGGTCCCCAGTGCTCCTTGGACACATTTGGCTATGGACTTTATAACTGACCTTCCCCCCTCTGAGGGTTTTACTGTCATCTGGGTGGTCGTGGACCGTTTTAGCAAGATGTGTCACTTGGTTCCCTTCGTCAAACTGCCCTGCGCTAAAACTCTCGCTAAGGCCTTTGTCAAGGAAATTGTCAGACTTCATGGCGTTCCTACTGACATTGTTTCTGATAGGGGTCCTCAGTTCGTGGCTCGTTTTTGGCGTGCCTTTTGTGACAGGTTGGGAATTCATTTGTCGTTTTCGTCCGGATATCATCCTGAATCTAATGGCCAGACAGAAAGGAAAAACCAGGATGTTGAGCAGTTCTTGCGTTGTTTTGTGGCAGACAATCAAGAGGGGTGGTCTGAGTTTCTGCCACTTGCCGAATTTGCTCTGAACAATCATACATCTTCTTCTGCTGGTTGTTCGCCTTTTTTTTGTTGTTCTGGGAGACATCCGTCGTTTGGGTCGTTCTCCAAGTTGGGATCTGCCGTGCCTGAGGAGGAGAATTTTTCCGGTGATTTGGAAAGAGTTTGGACGGATGTGCGTAGTAATCTTCAGGAGGCCAACAGAAAATCTAAAGACTACTTTGATAGGAAACGACAGGAGGTTTTGTTCGCTGTTGGTGACATGGTTTGGTTGTCCTCTAGGAATCTGCGGTTGAGGATTCCTTCTAAGAAATTGGGTCCCAAGTTTGTAGGGCCCTTTAAGGTGCTTCAGGTTGTCAACCAATCTGCTGTTAGGTTGGAGGTTCCTACCTCCTGGAGAATTAATCCGGTCTTTCATGTCTCTCTGTTAAAAAAAGCTGTTGTGTCGGATGGTGACGCCTCTGCCTCTGTTCCTCCGGTGGTGGAGGACGGGGAATATGAAATTTCTCGCATCCTTGACTCTAGACGGTATAGAGGTAGTTTGCAGTATCTTGTGGCCTGGAAAGGTTTCGGACCCGAGGATAACTCTTGGGTGAGGTCAGATGATGTTTCCGCGTCCAGACTTATCAGAGCGTTTCACAGGAGATTTCCTGATAAGCGTGGTCCTAGGGGATCCGGAGGATCCTCTTAGAAGGGGGGGTACTGTTAGAACCTTGCTGTTAGGTTTTTTTCCTTTGCTGGTCACATGACCTTGTTGGCCTATTTAATCCTGCTCCGCCCTTCTGGCTTTGCTGGACTACATTGTATATCTACTTTCTAGCTAGCCTGTGCTCTGTATCTACTCTGTTAGTTTGCTTGGTCTACGGACCTCTATGTTCTATCTATTTTGTTTGTTCGTCTGTCTGCTACTATTTCTGTTAGGAGGTGTCCCATATTCCTCCCAGTCCTTAGTACTTGTAGGGATTCCCTCCCACATCTATAGGTCTTCGTACAGACTAGATTAGGACTTTAGCAGGTCTGATCGCAGGATCAGGTTCCCTGTTACATCGTAGGGATTCAGCTGAGTCCTATAGTAGGGACAGATCTCCTCTCTTTCCTTAGCTTTGGTAGCAGAACATAACACTTGGAAGAGAGATGGAGGTCGCAGTGGATTAAAAAGACAAAATCAATGCCCCTTGGAAGAGTAGTGGAGGTTACAGTGGAATAAAAAGACAATATCAATGCCTCTTGCAAAAGCTGTGGAGTTCAGAGTGGTTTAATTTGACTGTTTTAATGCCCCCTGGAAGAGACGTGGAGGTCACAGTAGCTTAACAAGACGGTTTTAATGCCCCTTGGAAGAGTGTTGGAGGTCGCAGTGGATTAAAAAGACAATATCAATGCCCCTTAGAAGAGAGGTGGAAGTCGCAGTGGAATAAAAAGACAATATCAATACCCCTTGGAAGAGTGGTGGAGGATACAGTGTAATAAAAAGACAATATCAGTGCCCCGTGGAACAGACATGGACGTTACAGTAGCTAAACAAGATGTTTTTAATGCACATTGGGAGAGTGGTGGAAGTCGTAGTGGAATAAAAAGACAATATCAATGCCCCTTGAAAGAGTGCTGTATGTTACAGTGGAATAAAAATACAATATCAATACCTCTTGCAAGAGCTGTGGAGTTCAGAGTGGTTTAAATTGACGGTTTTAATGCACCTTGGAAGACACGTAGAGGTCACAGAAGCTTAACAATACGGTTTTAATGCCCCTTGGAAGAGTGGTGGAGGTCGCAGTGAATTAAAAAGACAATATCAATGCCACTTGGAAGAGTGGTGAAGGTCCCAGTGGAATAAAAAGACAATATCAATGCCACTTGGAAGAGTGGTGGAGGTTACAGTGGAATAAAAAGACAATATCAATGCCCCGTGAAAGAGACGTGGAGGTCACAGTAGCTTATCAAGACTGTTTTAATGCCCCTTGGAAGAGAGGTGGAAGTTGCAGTGGAATAAAAAGACAATATCAATGCCCCTTGGAAGATTGCTGGAGGTTACATTGTAATAAAAAGACAATATCAATGCCCCTTGCAAGAGCTGTGGAGTTCAGAGTGGTTTAAATTGACGGTTTTAATGCCCCGTGGAATTGACGTGGAGGTCAAAGTAGCTTAACAACACGGTTTTAATGCCCCTTGGACGGGTTGTGGATGTTACAGTGGAATTAAAAGACAATGCCAATGCCCCGTGGAAAAGACGTGGAGGTCACAGTAGCTTAACAATATGGTTTAAATGCCCCTTGGAGGACTGGTGAAGGTCGCAGTGGAATAAAAAGACAATATCAATGCCCCTTGGAAGAGTTGTGGAGGTTACAGTGGAATAAAAAGACAATAATAATGCCCCTTAGAAGAGCTGTGGAGTTCAGAGTGGAATAACCAGATGTTTTAATTCCCCTTGGAAGAGACGTGGAGGTCACAGTAACTTATCACGACGATTCTATTGCCCCAGGTAGAGTCGTGGAGGTTGCAGTGGATTAAAAAGACAATATTAATGCCCCTTGGCCCAGTTGAATAAAAAGACAATATCAATGCCCCTTCTTAGACACGTGGATGTCACAGTAGCTTAACAAGACGATTTTAATGCCCCTTGGAGAGGGGTGGAGTTCGCAGTAGACTAAAAAGACAATATCAATGCCCCTTGGAAGAGTGGTGGAGGTCGTAGTGGATTAAAAAGTCCATGTCAATGCCCCTTGGAAGAGTGGTGGAGGTTAGAGTGGAATAAAAAGACAATACAAATGCCCCTTGGAAGAGCTGTGGAGTTCAGAGTGCTTTAACCAGATGGTTTTAATGCCCCTTGGAAGAGACTTCGACGTCACAGTAGCTTAACAAGACCGTTTTAATGCCCCTTGGAAGAGTGGTGGAGGTCGCAGTGGGTTAAAAAGATAATATCAATGCCCCTTGGTGAGTGGTGGAGGTCGCAGTGGAATAAAAAGACAAAATCAATGCCCCTTGGAAGAGTGGTGGAGGTTACAGTGGAATAAAAAGACAATATCAATGACCCCTCGGAAGAGCTGTGGAGTTCAGAGTGGTTTCACCAGACGGTTTTAATGCCCCGTGGAAGAGACGTGGAGGTCACAGTAGCTTAACAAGACTGTTTTAATGCCCCTTGTAAGAATGGTGGAGGTCGCAGTGGAATAAAAAGACAATATCAATGCCCCGTGGAAGGGATGTGGAGGTCACAGTAGCTTAAAAAGACGTTTTTAATGCCCCTTGGAAAAGTGGTGGAGGTCGCAGTGGATTAAAAAGAAAATATCAATGCCCCTTGGAAGAGTGGTGGAGGTGACAGTGGAATAAAAAGACAATATCAATGACCCCTCAGAAGAGCTGTGGAGTTCAGAGTGGTTTCACCAGACGGTTTTAATGCCCCTTGGAAGAGACGTGGAGGTCACAGTAGCTTAACAAGACTGTTTTAATGCCCCTTGTAAGAATGGTGGAGGTCGCAGTGGAATAAAAAGACAATATCAATGCCCCGTGGAAGGGATGTGGAGGTCACAGTAGCTTAAAAAGACGTTTTTAATGCCCCTTGGAAAAGTGGTGGAGGTCGCAGTGGATTAAAAAGAAAATATCAATGCCCTTTGGAAGAGTGGTGGAGGTGACAGTGGAATAAAAAGACAATATTAATGCCCCTTGGAAGAATGATGGAGGTCGCAGTAGAATAAAAAGACAATACCAATGCCCCTTGGAAGAGCTGTGGAGTTCAGAGTGGTTTAACCATATGGTTTTAATGCCCCGTGGAAGACACGTGGAGGTCACAGTAGTTTAACAAGACAGTTTTAATGCCCCTTGGAAGAGTGGTAGAGGTTGCAGTGGAATAAAAAGACAATATCAATGCCCCTTGAAAGAGTGGTGGAGATTACAGTGAAATAAAAAGACAATATCAATGCCTCTTGAAAGAGCAGTGGAGTTCAGAGTAGTTAAACCAGACGGTTTTAATGCCCATTGGAAGTGACGTGGAGGTCACAGTAGCTTATCAAGAGTGTTTTAATGTCCCTTGGAAGAGTGTTGGAGTTCGCAGTCGATTAAAAAGACAATATCAATGCCCCTTAGAAGTGTGGTGGAGGTCACAGTGGAATAAAAAGACAATATCAATTTCCCTTGGAAGAGATGTGGAGGTCGCAGTGGAATAAAAAGACAATGTCAATGCCTCGTGGAAGAGACTTGGAGGCCACAGTAGCTTAACAAGATGGTTTTAATGCCCCTTGGAAGAGAGGTGGAGGTCGCAGTGGAATAAAAAGACAATATCAATGCCCCTTGGAAGAGTGGTGGAGGTTACAGTGGAATAAAAAGACAATATCAATGACCCTTGGAAGAGTGGTGGAGGTCGCAGTGGAATAAAAAGACAATATTAATGCCCCTTGGAAGAGTGGTGGAGGTCGCAGTAAAATAAAAAGACAATATCAATGACCCTTGGAAGAGTGGTGGAGGTTACAGTGGAATAAAAAGACAACATCAAGCCCCATGGAAGAGCTGTGGAGTTCACAGTGGTTTAACCAGAAGGTTTTTAGGCACCGTGGAATAGACGTGGAGGTCACAGTAGCTAAACAAGTCGGTTTTAATGCTTCTTGAAAGAGTGATGGAGGTCACAGTGGATTAAAAAGACAAAATCAATGCCCCTTGGAAGAATGGTGGAGGTTACAGTGGAATAAAAAGACAATATCAATGCCTCTTGCAAGAGCTGTGGAGTTCAGAGTGTTTTAAATTGACGGTTTTAATGCCCCTTGGAAGAGACGTGGAGGTCACAGTAGCTTAACAAGACGGTTTTAATGCCCCTTGGAAGAGGGGTGGACGTTACAGTCAAATAAAACGACAATATCAATGCCTCTTGGAAGAGCTGTGGAGTTCAGAGTGGTTTAACCAGATGGTTTAATGCCCCTTGGAAGAGACGTGGAGGTCACAGAAGCTTATCAAGACTGTTTTTATGCCCTTTGGAAGAGTGGTGTAGGTAGCAGTGGAATAAAAAGACAATATCAATGCCCCTTAGAAGAGTGGTGGAGATCACAGTGGTATGAAAAGACAATATCAATTCCCCTTGGTAATGATGTGGAGGTCGCAGTGGAATAAAAAGACAATATCAATGCCTCGTGGAAGAGACTTGGAGGTCACAGTAGCTTAACAAGATGGTTTTAATGCCCCTTGGAAGAGAGGTGGAGGTCGCAGTGGAATAAAAAGACAATATCAATGCCCCTTGGAAGAGTGGTGGAGGTTACAGTGGAATAAAAAGACAATATCAATGACCCTTTTAAGAGTGGTGGAGGTCGCAGTGGAATAAAAAGACAATATTAATGCCCCTTGAAAGAGTGGTGGAGGTCGCAGTAAAATAAAAAGACAATATCAATGCCCCTTGGAAGAGTGGTGGAGGTTACAGGGAAACAAAAAGACAATATCAATGCCCCTTGTAAGAGCTGTGGAGTTCACAGTAGTTTAACCAGAAGGTTTTAAGGCACCGTGGAATAGACGTGGAGGTCACAATAGCTAAACAAGACTGTTTTAATGTTTCTTGGAAGAGTGATGGAGGTCGCAATGGATTAAAAAGATAAAATTAATGCCCCCTGGAAGAGTGGTGGAGGTTACAGTGGAATAAAAAGACAATATCAATGCTTCTTGCAAGAGCTGTGGAGTTCAGAGTGGTTTAAAATGACGGTTTTAATGCCCCTTGGAAAAGACGTGGAGGTCACAGTAGCTTATCAAAACAGTTTTAATGCCCCTTGGAAGAGTGGTGGAGGTCGCAGTGGATTAAAAAGACAATATCAATGTCCCTTGGAAGAGTGGTGGAGGTCGCAGTGGAATAAAAAGACAATATCAATGCCCCGTGGAAGGGACGTGGAGGTCACAGAAGCTTAACAAGACGGTTTTAATGCCCCTTGGAAGAGTGGTGGAGGTCGCAGTGGATTAAAAAGACTATCAAATCCCCTTGGAAGAGTGGTGGAGGTCGCAGTGGAAAAAAAAGACAATATCAATGCCCCTTGGTAGAGTGGTGGAGGTTACAGTTGAATAAATAGACAATATCAATGCCTCTTGGAAGAGCTGTGGAGTTCAGAGTGGTTTAAACATGCGGTTTTAATGCCCCTTGGAAGAGACGTAGAGGTCACAGAAGCTTAAAAAGACGGTTTTAATGCCCCTTGGAAGAGTGGTGGAGGTCACAGTGGAATAAAAAGACAATATCAATGCCCCGTGGAATAGACATGGACGTTACAGTAGCTAAACAAGATGATTTAATGTACCTTGGGAGAGTGGTGGAAGTCGTAGTGGAATAAAAAGACAATATCAATGCCTCTTTCAAGAGTTGTGGAGTTCAGAGTGGTTTAAATTGACGGTTTTAATGCAGTTTGGAAGAGACGTGGAGGTCACAGTAGCTTAACAATACGGTTTTAATGCCCCTTGGAAGAGAGGTGGAGGTCACAGTGGATTAAAAATACAATATCAATGCCACTTGGAAGAGTGGTGAAGGCCCCAGTGGAATAAAAAGAAAATATCAATGCCCCTTGGAAGAGTGGTGGAGGTTACAGTGGAATAAAAAGACAATATCAATGCCCCGTGAAAGAGACGTGGAGGTCACAGTAGCTTAACAAGACGGTTTTAATGCCCCTTGGAAGAGAGGTGGTAGTTGCAGTGGAATAAAAAGACAATATCATTGCCCATTGGAAGAGTGCTGGAGGTTACATTGGAATAAAATGACAATATCAATGCCCCTTGCAAGAGCTGTGGAGTACAGAGTGGTTTAAATTGATGGTTTTAATGCCCCGTGGAATTGACGTGGAGGTCAAAGTAGCTTAACAACAAGGTTTTAATGGCCCTTGGAAGAGTGTTGGAGGTCGCAGTGGAATAAAAAGACAATATCAATGCCCCTTGGAAGAGTGGTGGAGGATTCAGTGGAATAAAAAGACAATATCAATGCCCCTTGGAAGATCTGTGGAGTTCAGATTGATTTAACCATACGGTTTTAATGCCCCTTGGAAAAGACGTGGAGGTCACAGTAGCTTAACAAGACGGTTTTAATGCCACATGTTAGAGTGGTGGAGGTTGCAGTGGATTAAAAAGACAATATCAATGCCCCGAGGAAGAGTGATGGAGGTCGCAGTGGAATAAAAAGACAATATCAATGCCTCGTGGAAGAGACGTGGAGGTCACAGTAGCTTAACAAGATGGTTTTAATGCCCTTTGGAAGAGTGGTGGAGGTCGCAGTGGATTAAAAAGACAATATCAATGCCCTTTGGAAGAGTGGTGGAGGTCGCAGTGGAATAAAAATACAGTATCAATGCCCCTTGGTAGAGTGGTGGAGGTTACAGTGGAATTTAAAGACAATATCAATGCCCCGTGGAACAGACGTGGAGGTAACTGTAGCTTAACAAGACAGTTTTAATGCCCCTTGGAAGAATGGTGGAGGTCGCAGTGGAATAAAAAGACAATGTCAATGCCCCTTGGAAGAGTGGTGGAGGTTAGAGTGGAATAAAAAGACAATACCAATGAACCTTGGAGGAGCTGTGGAGTTCAGAGTGGTTTAACCAGACGATTTTTATGCCCATTGGAAGTGACGTGGCGGTCACAGTAGCTTAAAAAGACGTTTTTAATGCCCCTTTGAAAAGTGGTGGAAGTCGCAGTTGATTAAGAAGACAATATCAATGCCCCTTGGAAGAGTGGTGGAGGTGGCTGTGAAATAAAAAGACAATATCAATGCCCCTTGGAAGAATGATGGAGGTCGCAGTGGAATAAAAAGGCAATGTCAATGCCCTTTGGAAGTGTGGTGAAGGTTAGAGTGGAATAAAAAGACAGTACCAATGCCCCTTGGAAGAGCTGTGGAGTTCAGAGTGGTTTAACCAGATGGTTTTATTGCCCCTTGGAAGCGACGTGGAGGTTACAGTACATTAACAAGACGGTTTTAATGCCCCTTTGAAAAGTGGTGGAGGAAACAGTGGATTAAAAAGACAATATCAATGCCCCGTGGAAGACACGTGGAGGTCACAGTAGCTTAACAAGACAGTTTTAATGCCCCTTGAAAGAGTGGTGGAGGTTACAGTGAAATAAAAAGACAATATCAATGCCTCTTGAAAGAGCTGTGGAGTTCAGAGTGGATTAACCAGATGGTTTAAATTTCCCTTGGAAGAGTGGTGGAGGTCGCAGTGCATTAAAAAGACAATATCAATACCCCTTGGAAAAATGGTGGAGGTTACAGTGGAATAAAAAGACAATATCAATGCCCCTTGGAAGAGCTGTGGAGTTCAGAGTGGTTTAACCAGACGGTTTTAATGCCCTTTGGAAGGGATGTGGAGGTCACAGTAGCTTAACAAGACTGTTTTAATGCCTCTTGGAAGAGTGGTGGAGGTTGCAGTGGATTAAAAAGACAATATCAATGCCCCTTAGAAGAGAGGTGGAAGGCGCAGTGGAATAAAAAGACAATATCAATACCCCTTGGAAGAGTGGTGGAGGATACAGCGGAATAAAAAGACAATATCAATGCCCCGTGGAATAGACATGGACGTTACAGTAGCTAAACAAGATGTTTTTAATGCACCTTGGGAGAGTGGTGGAAGTCGTAGTGGAATAAAAAGACAATATCAATGCCCCTTGAAAGAGGGCTGTAGGTTACAGTGAAGTAAAAAGACAATATCAAAGCCTCTTGCAAGAGCTGTGGAGTTCAGAGTGCTTTAAATTGACGGTTTTAATGCACCTCGGAAGAGACGTGGAGGTCACAGTAGCTTAACAATATGGTTTTAATGCCCCTTGGAAGAGTGGTGGAGGTCGCAGTGGATTAAAAAGACAATATCAATGCCACCTGGAAGAGTGGTAAAGGTCCCAGTGGAATAAAAAGACAATATCAATGCCACTTGGAAGAGTGGTGAAGGTCCCAGTGGAATAAAAAGACAATATCAATGCCCCTTGGAAGAGTGGAGAAGGTTACAGTGGAATAAAAAGACAATATCAATGCCCCGTGGAAGAGATGTGGAGGTCACAATAGCTTAACAAGATGGTTTTAATGCCCCTTGGAAGAGAGGTGGAAGTTGCAGTGGAATAAAAAGACAATATCAACGCACCTTGGAAGAGTGCTGGAGGTTACATTGGAATAAAAAGACAATATCAACGCCCCTTGCAAGAGCTGTGGATTTCAGAGTGGTTTAAATTGACGGTTTTAATGCCCGTTGTAAGGGACGTGAAGGTGACAGTTGCTTAACAAGACGGTTTTAATGCCTCTTGGAAGAGTGGTGGAGATCGCAGTGAATTAAAAAGACAATATCAATGACCCTTGGAAGTGTGGTGGAGGTTGCAGTGGAATAAAAAGACAATATCAATTCTCCTTGGACAAGTGGTGGAGGTTACAGTGGAATAAAAAGACAATTCAATGCCCCGTGGAAGAGACGTGGAGGTCACAGTAGCTTAACAAGACGGTTTTAATGCCTCTTGGAGGACTGGTGGAGGTCGCAGTGGAATAAAAGGACAATATCAATGCCCCTTGGAAGAGTGGTGGAGGTTACAGTGGAATAAAAAGACAATAATAATGTCCCTTGGAAGAGGAGTGGAGATCAGAGTGTTATAACCAGACGGTTTTAACGCTCCTTGGAAGAGACGTGGAGGTCACAGGAACTTAACAAGATGGTTTTAAGGCCCCTTGGAAGAGTGATGGAGGTCGCAGTGGAATAAAAAGACAATATCAATGCCCCGTTGAAGAGATGTGAAGGTCACTGTAGCTTAACAATATGGTTTTAATGCCCCTTGGAAGAGTGGTAGAGGTCGCAGTGGAATAAAAAGACAATGTCAATGCCCCTTGGAAGAGTGGTGGAGGTTAGAGTGGAATAAAAAGACAATACAAATGCCCCTTGGAAGAGCTGTGGAGTTCAGAGTGGTTTAACCATATGGTTTTAATGCCCCTTGGAAGAGAAGTCGATGTCACAGTAGCCTAACAAGACGGTTTTAATACCCCTTGGAAGAGTGGTGGAGAACGCAGTGGATTAAAAAGACAATATCAATGCCCCTTGGAAGACTGGTGGAGGTCGCAGTGGATTAAAAAGACAATATCAATGCCCCTTGGAAGTGTGGTAGAGGTCGCAGTGTAATAAAAAGACAATATCAATTTTCCGTGGAAGGGACGTGGAGGTCACAGTAGCTTCACAAGACGGTTTAATGTCCCTTGGAAGAGAGGTGGAGGTCGCAGTTGATTGAAAAAACAATATCAATGCCCCTTGGAAGAGTGGTTGAGGTCGCAGTGGAATAAAAAGACAATATCAATGCCGCTTGGAAGAGTGGTGGATGTTACAGTCGAATAAAAAGACAATATCAATGCCTTTTGTAAGAGCTGTGGAGTTCAGAGTGTTTAACCAGACGGTTTTAATGCGGCTTGGAAGAGACGATGAGGTCACAGTAGCTTCACAAGACGGTTTTAATGCCCCTTAGAAGAGTGATGGAGTTCGCAATGGAATAAAAAGACAACATCAATGCCCCTTGGAAGATTGGTGGAGGTTACAGTGGAAAAAAAGACAATAACAATGCCCCTTGGAAGAGTGGTGGAGGTTACAGTGGAATAAAAAGACAATATCAATGCCCTGTGTAAGTAACTTGGAGGTCACAGTAGCTTAACTAGACGGTTTTAATGCCCCTTGGAAGAGTCGGGACATCGCAGAGGAATAAAAAGACAATATAAATGCACTTGGAAGAGTGCAGAAGGTTACAATGGAATAAAAAGACATTGTCAATGCCCCTTGGAAGAGCTGTGGAGCTCAGAGAGGTTTAACCAGACGGTTTTAATGCCCCTTGGAAGAGACTTGGAGGTCACAGTAGCTTAACAAGACGGTTTTAATGCCCCTTGGAAGAGTGGTGGAGGTCGCAATGGAATAAAAAGACAATATCAATGCTCCGTGGAAGGGACATGGAGGTCACAGTAGCATAACAAGATGGTTTTAATGCCCATTGGAACAGTGATGGAGGTCGCAGTGGATAAAAAAGACAATATCAAATCCCCTTTGAAGAGTGGTGGAGGTCGCAGTGGAAAACAGAGACAATATCAATGCCCCTTGGAAGAGTACTGGAGGTTAAAGTCGAATAAAAAGACAATATCAATGCCTCTTGGAAGAGCTGTGGAGTGGTTTAACCAGACGGTTTAATGCCCCTTGGAAGAGACGTGGAGGTCACAGTAGCTTATCAAGACTGTATTAATGCCCCTTGGAAGAGTGGTGGAGGTCGCAGTGGATTTAAAAGACAATATCAATGCCCCTTAGAAGAGTGGTGGAGGTCGCAGTGGAATAAAAAGACAATATCAAATCCCCTTGGAAGAGATGTGGAGGTCGCAGTGGAATAAAAAGACAATATCAATGCCTCGTGGAAGAGACTTGGAGGTCACAGTAGCTTAACAAGATGGTTTTAATGCCCCGTGGAAGAGAGGTGGAGGTCACAGTGGAATAAAAAGACAATAACAATGCCCTGTGGAAGAGAATTGGAGGTCACAGTAGCTTAACAAGACTGTTTCAATGCTTCTTGGAAGAGTGAGGGAGGTCGCAGTGGATTAAAAAGACAATATCAATGCCACTTGGAAGAGTGGTGGAGGTTACAGTGGAATAAAAAGACAATATCAATGCCCTGTGTAAGAAACTTGGAGGTCACAGTAGCTTAACAAGACGGTTTTAATGCCCCTTGGAAGAGTCGTGGATGTCGCAGAGGAATAAAAAGACAATATCAGTGCACTTGGAAGAGTGCAGAAGGTTACAATGGAATAAAAAGACATTGTGAATGCCCCTTGGAAGTGCTGTGGAGCTCAGACCGGTTTAACCAGACGGTCTTAATGCCCATTGGAAGAGACTTGGAGGTCACAGTAGCTTAACAGACAGGTTTTAATGCCCCTTGGAAGAGTGGTGGAGGTCACAGTGGAATAAAAATACAATATCAATGCCCCTTGAAAGAGTGGTGGAAGTTAAAGTGAAATAAAAAGACAATATCAATGCCCCTTGGAAGAGCTGTGGATTACAGAGTGGTTTAACCAAACGGTTTTAGTGCCCCTTGGAAGAGACGTGGAGGTCACAGTAGCTTAACAAGACTGTTTTAATGCCCCTTGGAAGAGTGGTGGAGGTCACAGTGGAATAAAATACTATAACAATGCCCTGTGAAAGAGACGTGGAGGTCACAGTAGGTTAACAAGACTGTTTTAATGCCCCTTGGCAGAGTGGTGGAGGTCGCAGTGGAATTAAAAGACAATAACAATGCCCTGTGGAAGAGACGTGGAGGTCGCAGTGGAATAAAAAGACAATATCAATGCCCTTTGGAAGAGTGGTGGAGGTCGCAGTGGAAAACAGAGACAATATCAATACCCCTTGGAAGAGTGGTTGAGTTTACAGTCGAATAAAAAGACAATATCAATGACTCTTGGAAGAGCTGTGGAGTACAGAGTGGTTTAACCAGACGGTTTAATGCCCCTTGGAAGAGATGTGGAGGTCACAGTAGCTTATCAAGTCTGTTTTAATGACCCTTGGAAGAGTGGTGGAGATCGTTGTGGATTTAAAAGACAATATCAATGCCCCTTAGAAGAGTGGTGGAGGTCGCAGAGGAATAAGAAGACAATATCAATGCCCCTAGGAATATTGGTGGAGGTTACAGTGGAATAAAAAGACAATATCAATGGCCCTTGGAAGAGTGGTGAAGGCTACAGTGGAATAAAAAGACAATATCAATTCCTCTTGGAAGAGCTGTGGAGTACAGAGTGGTTTAACAAGACGGTTTAATGCCCCTTGGAAGAGACGTGGAGGTCACAGTGGATTAAAAAGACAATATCAATGCCCCTTAGTAGAGTGGTGGAGGTCGCAGTGGAATAAAAAGACAATATCAATGCATCGTGGAAGAGACTTGGAGGTCACATTACCTTAACAAGACGGTTTTAATGCCCCTTGGCAGAGAGGTGGAGGTCGCAGTGGAATAAAAAGACAATATCAATGCCCCTTGGAAGAGTAGTGGAGGTTACAGTGGAATAAAAAGACAATATCAATGACCCTTGGAAGAGTGGTGGAGGTCGCAGTGGAATAAAAAGACAATTTCAATGCCCCTTGGAAGAGTAGTGGTGGTTACAGTGGAATAAAAAGACAATATCAATGACCCTTGGAAGAGTGGTGGAGGTCGCAGTGGAATAAAAAGACAATATTAATGCCCCTTGGAAGAGTGGTGGAGGTCGCAGTAAAATAAAAAGACAATATCAATGCCCCTAGGATGAGTGGTAGAGGTTACAATCGAATAAAAATACAATATCCAAGCCCCTTGGAAGAGTTCAGGAGTTCACAGTGGTTTAACCAGAAGGTTTTAAGGCACCATGAAATAGACGTGGAGGTCACAGTAGCTAAACAAGACGGTTTTAATGATTCTTGGAAGAGTGATGGAGGTCTCAGTGGATTAAAAAGACAAAATCAATGCCCCTTGGAAGAGTGGTGGAGGTTACAGTGGAATAAAAAGACGATATCAATGCCTCTTGGAAGAGCTGTGGAGTTCAGAGTTTTTTAACCAGACTGTTTTAGTGCCCCTTGGAAGAGATGTGGAGGTCACAGTAGCTTATCAAAACTGTTTTAATGCCCCTTGGAAGAGTGGTAGAGGTCGCAGTGGATTAAAAAGACAATATCAATGCCCCTTAGAAGAGTGGTGGAGGTCGCAGTGGAATAATAAGACAATTTCAATTCCACTTGGAAGAGTTGTGGAGGTCGCAGTGGAATAAAAAGACAATATCATTGCGTCGTGGAAGAGACTTGGAGGTCACAGTAGCTTAAAAAGATGGTTTTAATGCCCCTTGGAAGAGTGGTGGAGGTCGCAGTAAAACAAAAAGACAATATATATGCCCCTTGGAAGAGTGGTGGAGGTTACAATGGAATAAAAAGACAACATCAATGCCCCTTGGAAGAGCTGTGGAGTTCACAGTGGTTTAACCAGAAGGTTTTAAGGCACCGTGGAATAGACGTGGAGGTCACAGTAGCTAAACAAGATGGTTTTAATGCTTCTTGGAAGAGAGATGGAGGTCGCAGTGGATTAAAAAGACAAAATCAATGCCCCTTGGAAGAGTGGTGGAGGTTACAGTGGAAGAAAAAGACAATATCAATGCCTTTTGCAAGAGCTGTGGAGTTCAAAGTGGTTTAAATTGACGGTTTTAATGCCCCTTGGAAGAGACGTGGAGGTCACAGTAGCTTATCAAGACGGTTTTAATGCCCCTTGGAAGAGTGGTGGAGGTCACAGTGGATTAAAAAGACATTATCGATGCCCCTTGGAAGAGTGGTGGAGGTCGCAGTGGAATAAAAAGAAAATATCAATGCCCCTTAGAAGAGTGGTGGAGGTTACAGTGGAAAAAAAAGACAATATCAATGTTCCTTGGAAGAGGGGTGAAGGTTGCAGTGGAATAAAAAGACAATATCAATGTCCCTTGGAACAGTGGTGGAGTTCGCAGAGGATTAAAAAGACAATATCAATGCCCCTTGGAAGAGTGATGGAGGTCGCAGTGGAATAAAAAGACAATATCAATGCCCCGTGGAAGGGACGTGGAGGTCACAGTAGCTTAACAAGATGGTTTTAATGCCCCTTGGAAGAGTGGTGGAGGTCGCAGTGGATTAAAAAGACTATCAAATCCCCTTGTAAGAGTGGTGGAGGTCGCAGTGGAAAAAAAGACAATATCAATGCCCCTTGGAAGAGTGGTGGAGGTTACAGTTGAATAAAAAGACAATATCAATGCCTCTTAGAAGAGCTGTGGAGTTCAGAGTGGTTTAACCATGCGGTTTTAATGCCCATTGGAAGAGACGTGAAGGTCACAGAAGCTTATCAAGACTGTTTTAATGCCCCTTGGAGGAGTGGTAGAGGTTACAGTGGAATAAAAAGACAATATCAATGCCCCTTGGAAGAGTGGTGGAGGTTACAGTGGAATAAAAAGACAATATCAATGCCCCTTGGAAGAGTGGTGGAGGTTACAGTGGAATAAAAACACAATATCAATGTCCCTTGGAAGAATGGTGGAGGTTACAATGGAAAAAAAAGACAATATCAATGCCCCTTGGAAGAGTGGTGGAGGTTCCATTTAAATAAAAAGACAATATCAATGGCCCTTGAAAGAGACGTGGAGGTCGCAGTGGAACAAAAAGACAATATTAATGCCCCTTGGAAGAGTGGTGGAGGTCGCAGTAAAATAAATAGACAATATAAATGCCCCTTGGAAGAGTGGTGGAGGTTAGAGTGGAATAAAAAGACAATATCAATGCCGCTTGGAAGAGCTGTGGAGTTCACAGTGGTTTAACCAGAAAGTTTTAATGCACCGTGGAATAGACGTGGAGGTCACAGTAGATTAACAAGACGGTTTCAATGCTTCTTGGAAGAGTGATGGAGGTCGCAGTGGATTTAAAAGACAATATCAATGCCCCTTGGAAGAGTGGTGGAGGTTACAGTGCAGTAAAAAGACAATATCAATGCCCTGTGTAAGAAACTTGGAGGTCATAGTAGCTTAACAAGATGGTTTTAATGCCCCTTGGAAGAGTCGTGGACATCGCAGAGGAATAAAAAGACAATATCAATGCACTTGGAAGAGTGCAGAAGGTTACAATGGAATAAAAAGACATTGTCAACGCCCGTTGAAAGAACTGTGTAGCTCAGAGCGCTTTAACCAGATGGTTTTAATGCACCTTGGAAGAGACTTGGAGGTCACAGTAGCTTAACAAGATGGTTTTAATGCCCCTTGGAAGAGTGGTGGAGGTCACAGTGGAATAAAAATACAATATCAATGCCCCTTGAAGGAGTGGTGGAAGTTACAGTGAAATAAAAAGACAATATCAATGCCCCTTGGAAGAGCTGTGGAGTACAGAGTGGTTTAACCAAACGGTTTTAATGCCCCTTGGAAGAGACATGGTGGTCACAGTAGCTTAACAAGACGGTATTAATGCCCCTTGGAAGAGTGGTGGAGGTCGCAGTGGATTAAAAAGACAATATCAATGAGCCTTGGAAGAGTGGTGGAGGTCTCAGTGGAATAAAAAGACAATATCAATGCCTCTTGGAAGAGTGGTGGAGGTTACAGTGGAATAAAAAGACAGTATCAATGCCCCGTGGAAGAGACGTGGACATCACAGTAGCTTAACAAGACGGTTTTAATGCCACTTGGCAGAGTGGTGGAGGTCGCAGTGGAATAAAAAGACAATAACAATGCCCTGTGGAAGAGACGTGGAGGTCACAGTAGCTTAACAAGACGGTTTCAATGCTTCTTGGAAGAGTGAGGGAGGTCGCAGTGGATTAAAAAGACAATATCAATGCCCCTTGGAAGAGTGGTGGAGGTTTCAGTGGAATAAAAAGACAATATCAATGCCCTGTGTAAAAAACTTGGAGGTCACAGTAGCTTAACAAGATGGTTTTAATGCCCCTTGGAAGAGTCGTGGACGTTGCAGAGGAATAAAAAGACAATATCAATGCACTTGGAAGAGTGCAGAAGGTTACAATGGAATAAAAAGACATTGTCAATGCCCCTTGGAAGTGCTGTGGAGCTCAGAGTGGTTTAACCAGACGGTTTTAATGCCCCTTGGAAGAGACTTGGAGGTCACAGTAGCTTAACAAGACGATATCAATGCCCCTTGAAAGAATGGTGGAAGTTACAGTGAAATAAAAAGACAATAACAATGCCCCTTGGAA
The DNA here is from genome assembly GCF_046119375.1 of Phyllobates terribilis. Taxonomy (NCBI): domain Eukaryota; kingdom Metazoa; phylum Chordata; class Amphibia; order Anura; family Dendrobatidae; genus Phyllobates; species Phyllobates terribilis. The sequence continues at coordinate 690,293,003 of NW_027362761.1, read as the reverse complement.
GAGCTGTGGAGTACAGAGTGGTTTAACCAAACGGTTTTAGTGCACCTTGGAAAAGACGTGGAGGTCACAGTAGCTTAACAAGACGGTTTTAATGCCCCTTGGAAGAGTGGTGGAGGTCGCAGTGGATTAAAAAGACAATATCAATGAACCTTGGAAGAGTGGTGGAGGTCGCAGTGGAATAAAAAGACAATATCAATGCCCCTTGGAAGAGTGGTGGAGGTTACAGTGGAATAAAAAGACAATATCAATGCCCCGTGGAATAGATGTGGACAACACAGTAGCTTAACAAGACGGTTTTAATGCCCCTCGGCAGAGTGGTGGAGGTCGCAGTGGAATAAAAAGACAATAACAATGCCCTGTGGAAGAGACGTGGAGGTCACAGTAGCTTAACAAGACGGTTTTAATGCCCCTTAGAACAGTGGTGGAGGTTACAGTGGAATAAAAGACAATATCAATGCCCCTTGGAAGAGTGGTGGAGGTTACAGTGGAATAAAAAGACAATATCAATGCCCTGTGTAAGAAACTTGGAGGTTACAGTAGCTTAACAAGACGGTTTTAATGCCCCTTGGAAGAGTCGTGGACGTCGCAGAGGAATAAAAAGACAATATCAATGCACTTGGAAGAGTGCAGAAGGTTACAATGGAATAAAAAGACATTGTCAATGCCCCTTGGAAGAGCTGTGGAGCTCAGAGCGGTCTAACTAGACGGTTTTAATGCCCCTTGGAAGAGCTGTGGAGTACAGAGTGGTTTAACCAAATTGTTTTAGTGCCCCTTAGTAGAGAAATGGAAGTCACAGTAGGTTAACAAGACTGTTTTAATGCCCCTTGGCAGAGTGGTGGAGGTCGCAGTGGAATAAAAAGACAATAACAATGCCCTGTGCAAAAGATGTGGAGGTCACAGTAGCTAAACAAGACGGTTTTAATGCCCCTTGGGAGAGTGGTGGAGGTCGCAGTGGAATAAAAAGACAATAACAATGCCCTGTGGAAGAGACGTGGAGGTCGCAGTGGAATAAAAAGACAATATCAATGCCCCTTGGAATAGTGGTGGAGGTCGAAGTGGAAAACAGAGACAATATCAATGCCCCTTGGAAGAGTGGTGGAGGTTACAGTCGAATAAAAAAACAATATCAATGCCTCTTGGAAGAGCTGTGGAGTACAGAGTGGTTTAACCAGACGGTTTAATGCCCCTTGGAAGAGACGTGGAGGTCACAGTAGCTTATCAAGACTGTTTTAATGCCCCTTGGAAGAGTGGTGGAGGTCGCAGTGGATTAAAAAGACAATATCAATGCCCCTTAGAAGAGTGGTGGAGGTCGCAGTGGAATAGAAAGACAATATCAATTCCCCTTGGAAGAGATGTGGAGGTCGCATTGGAATAGAAAAACAATATCAATGCCCCTTGGAAGAGTGGTGGAGGTTACAGTGGAATAAAAAGACAATATCAATGCCTCTTGCAAGAGCTGTGGAGTTCAGAGTGGTTTAAATTGACGGTTTTAATGCCCCTTGGAAGAGACGTGGAGGTCACAGTAGCTTAACAAGACGGATTTAATGAACCTTGGAAGAGACGTGGAGGTCATAGTAGCTTAATAAGATGTTTTTAATGCCTCTTGGAAGAGTGGTGGAGGTCACAGTGGTTTAAAAAGACAATATCACTGCCCCTTAGAAGAGTGGTGGAGGTTACTTTGGAATAAAAAGACAATATCAATGCCCCTTGGAAGAGTGGTGGAGTTTACAGAGGAATAAAAAGACAATATCAATGCCCCTTGGAAGAGCTGTGGAGTTCACACTGGTTTAAGCAGAAGGTTTTAAGGCACCGTGGAATAGACGTGGAGGTCACAGTAGCTAAACAAAACGGTTTTAATGCTTCTTGGAAGAGTGATGGAGGTCGCAGTGGCTTAAAAAGACAAAATCAATGCCCCTTGGAAGAGTGGTGGAGGTTACAGTGGAATAAAAAGACAATATCAATGCCTCTTGCAAGAGCTGTGGAGTTCAAAATGGTTTAAATTGACGGTTTTAATGCCCCTTGGAAGAGACGTGGAGGTCACAGTAGCTTAACAAGACGGATTTAATGAGCCTTGGAAGAGACGTGGAGGTCATAGTAGCTTAATAAGATGTTTTTAATGCCTCTTGGAAGAGTGGTGGAGGTCACAGTGGTTTAAAAAGACAATATCACTGCCTCTTAGAAGAGTGGTGGAGTTTACATTGGAATAAAAAGACAATATCAATGCCCCGTGGAATAGACATGAAGGTTACAGCAGTTTAACAAGACAGTTTTAATGCCCCTTGGAAGAGTGGTGGAGGTTATAGTGGAATAAAAAGACAATACCAATGCCCCTTGGAAGAGCTGTGGAGTTCAGAGTGGTTTAAATTGACGGTTTTAATGCCCCATGGAATTGACGTGGAGGTCAAAGTAGCTTAACAACACGGTTTTAATGGCCCTTGGAAGAGTGGTGGAGGTCGCAGTTGATTAAAAAGACTATATAAATGCCCCTTAGATGAGTGGTGGAGGTCGCAGTGGAATAAAAAGACAATATCAATGCCCCTCGGAAGAGTAGTGGAGGTCGCAGTGCAATAAAAAAACAATATCAATGCCTCTTGGAAGAGTGGTGGAGGTAACAGTGTATTAAAAAGTCAATATCAATGCCCCTTGGAAGAGCAGTGGAGTTCAGAGTAGTTAAACCAGACGGTTTAAATGCCCATTGGAAGTGACGTGGAGGTCACAGTAGCTTAAAAAGACGTTTTTAATGCCCCTTGGAAAAGTGGTGGAGGTCGCAGTGGATTAAAAATACAATATCAATGCCCCTTGGAAGAGTGGTGGAGGTGGCAGTGCAATAAAAAGACAATATCAATGCCCCTTGGAAGAGTGGTGGAGTTTACAGTGGAATAAAAAGACAATATCAATGCCCCGTGAAAGAGACGTGGATGTCACAGTAGTTTAACAAGACGGTTTTAATGTCCCTTGGAAGAGAGGTGAAAGTCGCAGTGGAATAAAAAGGCAATATCAAAGCCCCTTGGAAAAGTGCTGGAGGTTACAGTGGAATAAAAAACAATATCAAAGCCCCTTACAAGTGCTGTGGAGTTGAGAGTGGTTTAAATTGACGGTTTTAATGCCCCTTGGAAGAGAAGTGGAGTTCACAGTGGCTTAACAAGACTGTTTTAATGCCCCTCGGCAGAGTGGTGGAGGTCGCAGTGGAATAAAAAGACAATATCAATGCCTCTTGGAAGAGTGGTAGAGGTTACAGTGGAATAAAAAGACAATATCAATGCCCCGTGGAATAGATGTGGACATCACAGTAGCTTAACAAGACGGATTTAATGCCCCTCGGCAGAGTGGTGGAGGTCGCAGTGGAATAAAAAGACAATATCAATGCCCCTTGGAAGAGTGGTAGAGGTTACAGTGGAATAAAAAGACAATATCAATGCCCTGTGTAAGAAACTTGGACGTCACAGTAGCTTAACAAGACGGTTTAAATGCCCCTTGGAAGAGTCGTGGACGTCGAAGAGGAATAAAAAGACAAAATCAATGCACTTGGAAGAGTGCAGAAGGTTACAATGGAATAAAAAGACATTGACAATGCCCCTTGGAAGAGCTGTGGATCTCAGAGCGGTTTAACTAGACGGTTTTAATGCCCCTTGGAAGAGCTGTGGAGTACAGAGTGGTTTAACCAAATGGTTTTAGTGCCCCTTGGAAGAGACATGGAGGTCACAGTGACTTAACTAGACGGTTTTAATGCCCCTTGGAAGAGTGGTGGAGGTCGCAATGAATTAAAAAGACAATATCAATGAACCTTGGAAGGGTGGTGGAAGTCGCATTGGAATAAAAAGACAATATCAATGCCCCTTGGAAGAGTGGTGAAGGTCGCAGTGGAATAAAAAGACAATAACAATGCCCTGTGAAAGAGACGTGGAGGTCACAGTAGGTTAACAAGACTGTTTTAATGCCTCTTAGCAGAGTGATGGAGGTCGCAGTGGAATAAAAAGACAATAACAATGCCCTGTGGAAAAGCCGTGGAGGTCACAGTAGGTAAACAACACGGTTTTAATGACCCTTGGAAGAGTGGTGGAGGTCGCAATGAATTAAAAAGACAATATTAATGAACCTTGGAAGGGTGGTGGAGGTCGCATTGGAATAAAAAGACAATATCAATGCCCCTTGGAAGAGTGGTGAAGGTCGCAGTGGAATAAAAAGACAATAACAATGCCCTGTGAAAGAGACGTGGAGGTCACAGTAGGTTAACAAGACTGTTTTAATGCCTCTTAGCAGAGTGGTGGAGGTCGCAGTGGAATAAAAAGACAATAACAATGCCCTGTGGAAGAGACGTGGAGGTCGCAGTGGAATAAAAAGACAATATCAATGCCCCTTGGAAGAGTGGTGGAGGTCGCAGTGGAAAACACAGACAATATCAATGCCCCTTGGAAGAGTGGTGGAGGTTACAGTCGAATAAAAAGACAATATCAATGCCTCTTGGAAGAGCTGTGGAGAACAGAGTGGTTTAACCAGACGGTTTAATGCCCCTTGGAAGAGACGTGGAGATCACAGTAGCTTATCAAGACTGTTTTAATGCCCCTTGGAAGAGTGGTGGAGTTCGCAGTGGATTAAAAAGACAATATCAATGCCCCTTAGAAGAGTAGTGGAGGTCGCAGTGGAATAAAAAGACAATATCAATTCCCCTTGGAAGAGATGTGGAGGTCGCATTGGAATAAAAAGACAATATCAATGCCCCTTGGAAGAGTGGTGGAGGTTACAGTGGAATAAAAAGACAATATCAATGACCCTTGGAAGAGTGATGGAGGTCGCAGTGGATTAAAAAGACTATATTAATGCCCCTTGGAAGAGTGGTGGAGGTCGCAGTAAAATAAAAACACAATATCAATGCCCCTTGGAAGAGTGGTGGAGTTTACAGAGGAATAAAAAGACAATATCAATGCCCCTTGGAAGAGCTGTGGAGTTCACAGTGGTTTAACCAGAAGGTTTTAAGGCACCGTGGAATAGACGTGGAGGTCACAGTAGCTAAACAAAACGGTTTTAATGCTTCTTGGAAGAGTGATGGAGGTCGCAGTGGATTAAAAAGACAAAATCAATGCCCCTTGGAAGAGTGGTGGAGGTTACAGTGGATAAAAAAGACAATATCAATGCCTCTTGCAAGAGCTGTGGAGTTCAGAGTGGTTTAAATTGACGGTTTTAATGCCCCTTGGAAGAGACGTGGAGGTCACAGTAGCTTAACAAGATGGTTTTAATGAGTCTTGGAAGAGACGTGGAGGTCATAGTAGCTTAATAAGATGTTTTTAATGCCTCTTGGAAGAGTGGTGGAGGTCACAGTGGTTTAAAAAGACAATATCACTGCCCCTTAGAAGAGTGGTGGAGGTTACTTTGGAATAAAAAGACAATATCAATGCCCCTTGGAAGAGTGGTGGAGTTTACAGAGGAATAAAAAGACAATATCAATGCCCCTTGGAAGAGCTGTGGAGTTCACACTGGTTTAAGCAGAAGGTTTTAAGGCACCGTGGAATAGACGTGGAGGTCACAGTAGCTAAACAAAACGGTTTTAATGCTTCTTGGAAGAGTGATGGAGGTCGCAGTGGCTTAAAAAGACAAAATCAATGCCCCTTGGAAGAGTGGTGGAGGTTACAGTGGAATAAAAAGACAATATCAATGCCTCTTGCAAGAGCTGTGGAGTTCAAAATGGTTTAAATTGACGGTTTTAATGCCCCTTGGAAGAGACGTGGAGGTCACAGTAGCTTAACAAGACGGATTTAATGAGCCTTGGAAGAGACGTGGAGGTCATAGTAGCTTAATAAGATGTTTTTAATGCCTCTTGGAAGAGTGGTGGAGGTCACAGTGGTTTAAAAAGACAATATCACTGCCTCTTAGAAGAGTGGTGGAGTTTACATTGGAATAAAAAGACAATATCAATGCCCCGTGGAATAGACATGAAGGTTACAGCAGTTTAACAAGACAGTTTTAATGCCCCTTGGAAGAGTGGTGGAGGTTATAGTGGAATAAAAAGACAATACCAATGCCCCTTGGAAGAGCTGTGGAGTTCAGAGTGGTTTAAATTGACGGTTTTAATGCCCCATGGAATTGACGTGGAGGTCAAAGTAGCTTAACAACACGGTTTTAATGGCCCTTGGAAGAGTGGTGGAGGTCGCAGTTGATTAAAAAGACTATATAAATGCCCCTTAGATGAGTGGTGGAGGTCGCAGTGGAATAAAAAGACAATATCAATGCCCCTCGGAAGAGTAGTGGAGGTCGCAGTGCAATAAAAAAACAATATCAATGCCTCTTGGAAGAGTGGTGGAGGTAACAGTGTATTAAAAAGTCAATATCAATGCCCCTTGGAAGAGCAGTGGAGTTCAGAGTAGTTAAACCAGACGGTTTAAATGCCCATTGGAAGTGACGTGGAGGTCACAGTAGCTTAAAAAGACGTTTTTAATGCCCCTTGGAAAAGTGGTGGAGGTCGCAGTGGATTAAAAATACAATATCAATGCCCCTTGGAAGAGTGGTGGAGGTGGCAGTGCAATAAAAAGACAATATCAATGCCCCTTGGAAGAGTGGTGGAGTTTACAGTGGAATAAAAAGACAATATCAATGCCCCGTGAAAGAGACGTGGATGTCACAGTAGTTTAACAAGACGGTTTTAATGTCCCTTGGAAGAGAGGTGAAAGTCGCAGTGGAATAAAAAGGCAATATCAAAGCCCCTTGGAAAAGTGCTGGAGGTTACAGTGGAATAAAAAACAATATCAAAGCCCCTTACAAGTGCTGTGGAGTTGAGAGTGGTTTAAATTGACGGTTTTAATGCCCCTTGGAAGAGAAGTGGAGTTCACAGTGGCTTAACAAGACTGTTTTAATGCCCCTCGGCAGAGTGGTGGAGGTCGCAGTGGAATAAAAAGACAATATCAATGCCTCTTGGAAGAGTGGTAGAGGTTACAGTGGAATAAAAAGACAATATCAATGCCCCGTGGAATAGATGTGGACATCACAGTAGCTTAACAAGACGGATTTAATGCCCCTCGGCAGAGTGGTGGAGGTCGCAGTGGAATAAAAAGACAATATCAATGCCCCTTGGAAGAGTGGTAGAGGTTACAGTGGAATAAAAAGACAATATCAATGCCCTGTGTAAGAAACTTGGACGTCACAGTAGCTTAACAAGACGGTTTAAATGCCCCTTGGAAGAGTCGTGGACGTCGAAGAGGAATAAAAAGACAAAATCAATGCACTTGGAAGAGTGCAGAAGGTTACAATGGAATAAAAAGACATTGACAATGCCCCTTGGAAGAGCTGTGGATCTCAGAGCGGTTTAACTAGACGGTTTTAATGCCCCTTGGAAGAGCTGTGGAGTACAGAGTGGTTTAACCAAATGGTTTTAGTGCCCCTTGGAAGAGACATGGAGGTCACAGTGACTTAACTAGACGGTTTTAATGCCCCTTGGAAGAGTGGTGGAGGTCGCAATGAATTAAAAAGACAATATCAATGAACCTTGGAAGGGTGGTGGAAGTCGCATTGGAATAAAAAGACAATATCAATGCCCCTTGGAAGAGTGGTGAAGGTCGCAGTGGAATAAAAAGACAATAACAATGCCCTGTGAAAGAGACGTGGAGGTCACAGTAGGTTAACAAGACTGTTTTAATGCCTCTTAGCAGAGTGATGGAGGTCGCAGTGGAATAAAAAGACAATAACAATGCCCTGTGGAAAAGCCGTGGAGGTCACAGTAGGTAAACAACACGGTTTTAATGACCCTTGGAAGAGTGGTGGAGGTCGCAATGAATTAAAAAGACAATATTAATGAACCTTGGAAGGGTGGTGGAGGTCGCATTGGAATAAAAAGACAATATCAATGCCCCTTGGAAGAGTGGTGAAGGTCGCAGTGGAATAAAAAGACAATAACAATGCCCTGTGAAAGAGACGTGGAGGTCACAGTAGGTTAACAAGACTGTTTTAATGCCTCTTAGCAGAGTGGTGGAGGTCGCAGTGGAATAAAAAGACAATAACAATGCCCTGTGGAAGAGACGTGGAGGTCGCAGTGGAATAAAAAGACAATATCAATGCCCCTTGGAAGAGTGGTGGAGGTCGCAGTGGAAAACACAGACAATATCAATGCCCCTTGGAAGAGTGGTGGAGGTTACAGTCGAATAAAAAGACAATATCAATGCCTCTTGGAAGAGCTGTGGAGAACAGAGTGGTTTAACCAGACGGTTTAATGCCCCTTGGAAGAGACGTGGAGATCACAGTAGCTTATCAAGACTGTTTTAATGCCCCTTGGAAGAGTGGTGGAGTTCGCAGTGGATTAAAAAGACAATATCAATGCCCCTTAGAAGAGTAGTGGAGGTCGCAGTGGAATAAAAAGACAATATCAATTCCCCTTGGAAGAGATGTGGAGGTCGCATTGGAATAAAAAGACAATATCAATGCCCCTTGGAAGAGTGGTGGAGGTTACAGTGGAATAAAAAGACAATATCAATGACCCTTGGAAGAGTGATGGAGGTCGCAGTGGATTAAAAAGACTATATTAATGCCCCTTGGAAGAGTGGTGGAGGTCGCAGTAAAATAAAAACACAATATCAATGCCCCTTGGAAGAGTGGTGGAGTTTACAGAGGAATAAAAAGACAATATCAATGCCCCTTGGAAGAGCTGTGGAGTTCACAGTGGTTTAACCAGAAGGTTTTAAGGCACCGTGGAATAGACGTGGAGGTCACAGTAGCTAAACAAAACGGTTTTAATGCTTCTTGGAAGAGTGATGGAGGTCGCAGTGGATTAAAAAGACAAAATCAATGCCCCTTGGAAGAGTGGTGGAGGTTACAGTGGATAAAAAAGACAATATCAATGCCTCTTGCAAGAGCTGTGGAGTTCAGAGTGGTTTAAATTGACGGTTTTAATGCCCCTTGGAAGAGACGTGGAGGTCACAGTAGCTTAACAAGATGGTTTTAATGAGTCTTGGAAGAGACGTGGAGGTCATAGTAGCTTAATAAGATGTTTTTAATGCCTCTTGGAAGAGTGGTGAAGGCCACAGTGGATTAAAAAGACAATATCAATGCTCCTTGAAAGAGAGCTGTAGGTTACAGTGGAGTAAAAAGTCATTATCAATGCCTCTTGCAAGAGCTGTGGAGTTCAGAGTGGTTTCAATTGACGGTTTTAATGCAGCTTGGAAGAGACGTGGAGGTCACAGTAGCTTAACAATACGGTTTTAATGCCCCTTGGAAGAGTGGTGGAGGTCGCAGTGGATTAAAAAAACAATATCAATGCCACTTGGAAGAGTGGTGAAGGTCCCAGTGGAATAAAAAGACAATATCAATGCCCCTTGGAAGAGTGGTGGAGGTTACAGTGGAATAAAAAGACAATATCAATGCCCCGTGAAAGAGTCGTGGAGGTCACAGTAGCTTAACAAGACGGTTTTAATGCCCCTTGGAAGAGAGGTGCAAGTTGCAGTGGAATAAAAAGAAAATATCAATGCCCCTTGGAAGAGTGCTTGAGGTTACATTGGAATAAAAAGACAATATCAATGCCCCTTGCTAGAGCTGTGGAGTTCACAGTGGTTTAAATTGATGGTTTTAATGCCCCTTGGAAGAGTGGTGGAGGTCACAATAGCTTAACAAGACGGTTTTAATGCCCCTTGGAAGAGTGGTGGAGGTCTCAGTGGATAAAAAAGACAATATCAATGAGCCTTGGAAGAGTGGTGGAGGTCGCAGTGTAATAAAAAGACTAGAGATGAGCGTTGTTCGACTCAAACTGTTCGCCAATCTCAAATTCGAACTGTTTTGGGCTGTGTTCGAGCCGTTCGGCGAATACGAACGATTTGAAAAAAATTCGGCTGTTCGAGGTTATGTTCGATAACTGTTCGTGCACCGAAATCATAACTGGATTTTTTCTCAGTAATGATGAAAATTAAAGTTAATACGCAGTTTCAGTGTACAGCGGGGCGGGGGGAGGGGCAGGGGATGGATCTCTGCAGGAATAATGAAGATCTCCATTTTTTTTCTCTTTCCCGCATTTACAGTGGGGAGGTGCAATCTGTCAGACTATCAGCAGCGCACACACGGAGCGAACTGCTTTTTTTCACACAAGCAAGGGCATGCGTCATTGGCAGTGTATGTCACATGTCCTTGCCCTATAAGACCCAGCCATTTTCCCCGTCGCCACCATTTTCTCACTGCTGCAGCTGCGTGTTAGACGGCACCGCTGTTGCTGTGTGTGCCATACCTTGTTAATTTCAAGCCAATTTTCGCACAAATCTACAGATAGCTTGGGAGTAGGGAAGAGTGTGACTGCAGTCCTTTAAAGGACTAGGTTACAGCATTTCCTACGACTTTTATCAGGCAGGTCTGTGCTCTTAAATAGATAGGTTGTGGGAGTAAAGACTAATTGTAATTGCAGTCCTTTTCAGGACTAAGTTACATCAGTTCCTATCAGTTTTTGCCAGGCAGGTCTATGCCAGTGCTATGCAAGTTTTTTTCACAGCATTTGGCTGAATCTAGCAAAGCTAATCCTTTTTGGCCTATTGCAGAGTGTGTTAGTCAGTGGAGTAGCCTATCTGTGTTGCAAGCTACACCACCTGTGTATAGAATACCAATTTTTTTACTGCACCTAGTGAAGTAAAACCTTTTCGGCATAGCATCATTCTATTAGTCCATCTATACTGACCTCCATCAGGTTGCAAACTGAATATAATTTTTTTCTGCATCTACTTCGGAAAAAATATTTGGCCTTCTAGCTGTGTGTGGGACTTGTTCTATTAGTCCATCTATACTGACCTCCATCAGGTTGCAAATTGAATATAATTTTTTCTGCATCTAGCTCTGAAAAAATATTTGTCCTTCTAGCAGTGTGTGGGACTTGTTCTATTAGTCCATCTATACTGACCTCCATCAGGTTGCAAATTGAATATAATTTTTTCTGCATCTAGCTCTGAAAAAATATTTGGCCTTCTAGCAGTGTGTGGGACTTGTTCTATTAATCCATCTATACTGACCTCCATCAGGTTGCAAACCGAATATAATTTTTTTCTGCATCTACCTCTGAAAAAATATTTGGCCTTCTAGCAGTGTGTGGGACTTGTTCTATTAGTCCATCTATACTGACCTCCATCAGGTTGCAAATTCAATATAATATTTTTCTGCATCTAGCTCTGAAAAAATATTTGGGCTTATAGCTGTGTGTGGGACTTGTTCTATTAGTCCAGCTATACTGAGCTCCATCAGGTTGCAAATTAAAAATAATTTTTATCTGCATCTAGCTCTGAAAAAATATTTGGCCTTCTAGCAGTGTGTGGGACTTGTTCTATTAGTCCATCTATACTGACCTCCATCAGGTTGCAAATTCAATATAATTTTTTTCTGCATCTACCTCTGAAAAAATATTTGGCCTTCTAGCTGTGTGTGGGACTTGTTCTATTAGTCCATCTATACTGACCTCCATCAGGTTGCAAATTGAATATAATATTTTTCTGCATCTAGCTCTGAAAAAATATTTGGCCTTCTAGCAGTGTATGGGACTTGTTCTATTAGTCCATCTATACTGACCTCCATCAGGTTGCAAATTAAAAATAATTTTTATCTGCATCTAGCTCTGAAAAAATATTTGGCCTTCTAGCAGTGTGTGGGACTTGTTCTATTAGTCCATCTATACTGACCTCCATCAGGTTGCAAACTGAATATAATTTTTTTCTGCATCTACCTCTGAAAAAATATTTGGGCTTCTAGCTGTGTGTGGGACTTGTTCTATTAGTCCATCTATACTGACCTCCATCAGGTTGCAAATTGAATATAATAATTTTCTGCATCTAGTTCTGAAAAAATATTTGGCCTTCTAGCAGTGTGTGGGACTTGTTCTATTAGTCCATCTATACTGACCTCCATCAGGTTGCAAACTGAATATAATTTTTTTCTGCATCTACCTCTGAAAAAATATTTGGGCTTCTAGCAGTGTGTGGGACTTGCTCTATTAGTCCATCTATGCTGACCTCCATCAGGTTGCAAACTGAATATAATTTTTTTCTGCATCTACCTCTGAAAAAATATTTGGGCTTCTAGCAGTGTGTGGGACTTGTTCTATTAGTCTATCTATACTGACCTCCATCAGGTTGCAAATTGAATATAATTTTTTTCTGCATCTAGCTCTGAAAAAATATTTGGCCTTCTAGCAGTGTGTGGGACTTGTGCTATTAGTCCATCTATACTGACCTCCATCAGGTTGCAAATTCAAAATAATTTTTATCTACATCTAGCTCTGAAAAAATATTTCGCCTTCTAGCAGTGTGTGGGACTTGTTCTATTAGTCCATCTATACTGACCTCCATCAGGTTGCAAACTGAATATAATTTTTTTCTGCATCTACCTCTGAAAAAATATTTGGGCTTCTAGCTGTGTGTGGAACTTGTTCTATTAGTCCATCTATACTGACCTCCATCAGGTTGCAAATTGAATATAATATTTTTCTGCATCTAGCTCTGAAAAAATATTTGGCCTTCTAGCAGTGTGTGGGACTTGTTCTATTAGTCCATCTATACTGACCTCCATCAGGTTGCAAACTGAATATAATTTTTTTCTGCATCTACCTCTGAAAAAATATTTGGGCTTCTAGCTGTGTGTGGGACTTGTTCTATTAGTCCATCTATACTGACCTCCACCAGGTTGCAAATTCAATATAATTTTTTTCTGCATCTAGCTCTGAATAAATATTTCAGCTTGTAGCAGTGTGTGGGGCTTGTTCTATTAGTCCATCTATACTGACCTCCATCAGGTTGCAAATTGAATATAATTTTTTTCTGCATCTAGCTCTGAAAAAATATTTCGGCTTCTAGCTGTGTGTGGGACTTGTTCTATTAGTCCATCTATACTGACCTCCATCAGGTTGCAAATTCAATATAATTTTTTTCTGCATCTAGCTCTGAAAAAATATTTCGGCTTCTAGCAGTGTGTGGGACTTGTTCTATTAGTCCATCTATACTGACCTCCATCAGGTTGCAAATTCATTATATTTTTTTTCTGCATCTAGCTCTGAAAAAATATTTGGCCTTCTATCAGTGTGTGGGACTTGTTTTATTAGTCCATCTATACTGACCTCCATCAGGTTGCAAACTGAATATAATTTTTTTCTGCATCTACCTCTGAAAAAATATTTGGCCTTCTAGCAGTGTGTGGGACTCATTGTATTAGGCCATCTATACCAAGCTCCACCAGCTTTTAAATTAATAATAATTTTTCGCTGCATCTAGCCCTGAAAATAATTTTTCTTCCCAATAGTGGTAGCAATAGAAATATGGGTCGCGCTCCTGGCTTACAAAAATATACTCTTCATAGCAAAAAACACCAGCCTAGCGCACTGCATTAATAAGATGGCATCATCGTCTCTCCCAGTGTTAGGCCTACTACCCAGGCTAGCATTCCTGTGCCTAAAACACAATGTATGGGTCCGCGCTAGCCACTATGCTGAGGGGTCTAAAGCTGCTGCTAACGCTTTATAACAATTCAATTGGCAGATTTTCACAGAGCTCTTCCACAACGCCCACCCATCAGGCAACAGTTGCCCACCTTACCTATGGGATCTAGTGGCGAATAGTTGATGCCATTAATCAGAGCGTCAGTTGCCCCGTCGACGTGGCAAGCATACGGTAAGGCATGGGAAGAGTGGACACGACTAGTAGCAGGCAGACGGGTTGACCAATGTGAACAAGCCAGATCACAAGTCACCATAGAATTTCTCCACCAGCTAATGATGAGGGGCATATCAGGGGCGTCAGCGCAGCGGTGTCTGACCGGAGTAGCATTTCACTTCCAACTACTGAATTGGGGAGATGTGACAAAGATTCATCATCAGACAATCCATAAAAGGGTGGAAAAGGGGTCAGCCAAGTCAGGAGTGTAGACGTCCCGTCCCGTGTCACTAAAACTGATTTCTCACATCATATCCCTAACACCATTAACATGACACTCACAATTTGAAGCAACACTACTGTCTACTGCATTTGTGATCGCCTTCTTCGGGGCGCTATGCATAAGCGAATTAGTCCCTCAATCCAAAATTACCACAAGTGGAGGCTTATTACACCAGGACGTAGTCATAGCCAATAATGCAATACGTCTACGCATACACAAATCGAAAACGGTTCCAGCGGGCAGGGGCACTTGGGTACTTCTACAACCCACAAACGGTACACTGAGTCGGGCAACAATAGTAAAAACATATCTAACCATCAGATCACACAGTAATTTCTTCCTATCACACATAGATGGAACCCATTATCAAGATACCAGTTCCAAGCTATATTTAATAAATGCATAACATCGGCAGGGAACCACCCCAAAGATTACGGGACACACTCATTCCGCATAGGCACGGCCACGGAAGCAGCAAGAGCAGGACTGTCAGAAACGGAAGTTCAGAGGATAGGGAGATGGCGATCCACGTGTTTGGCAAGATACATAAGACCGGACTTGTTATCCTAACGTGGTTTGCTTCTTTTACAGGTGACGCTAAGCCAACAGTGTGGGTGATAGGCCACTCATATATATATTGGGCAGAAAAAAGGACGAAAGTCCCCCCAGGCGGGAGGAAATTAGAGTTTCATAACACATATTTCAACTGGAGAGGTATTAGAGGCCTGCTATGGCCACAGGTACTAATGGAGGTAATCAAGGTAGGGAGAGAGGCAAGATGTCCGGTCATCTTAGTTATACAGGCCTGGGGAAACAACCTAGGTCATCACAAGAGCTCATAACTAATGGCAATAATGAAACTAGACACTGAGCGCTTCAGAGAATTTTTCACAAAACTAGCTATAGTATGGTCAGAGATTGTGCCGATAGTGGTATGGCAAGGTGCGCGAGACATCACGGCCAGCAAACGGACAAGGCGGGTAATAAATATTCGGATGGCAAAATTTAGAAGAGACAGAGGCGGTGTAGTGGTACGACACCGACAACTGGAAGGAGATAAAGCAGGCCTCATACGGCCCGACGGTGTTCACTTAATGGATATTGGACTGGACATATTCCAGTTAGGACTCCAGGACGGAGTGGAACAAGCGTTAAGAGTGATGGGTGGAGGTCAGAGTCCTGCATACGAGTACGCAGGATCCTCCGTGGCCTGGAAATAGAAGGGACATGTCGGAGAGTTACACTTGTTGGCCAAGTTGCCAGAGTGGAGACCCAGGGCATGCTGCAACAAGCTGAATTAATTAGAAATAAGATGCCTTTCTAATGGAATGAGTATAAAGAGTTAATAAACCTGTGACCGATCCTCACCCATCCAGTTGTAAGAGTTACATTATTGTATTGTCAAGGAAAGGGGGGCGGTAGGAGGGCTGAGAGTCTGGGTTTGGTTGGGGGTCACCACAGTCTGCCTAGGCTAGATGCATTTAAAAATTCTTATTAGATACACAGGCTGTGTAGCTTGCTTCGCAGCTGGGCTGCTACGCACAAAGTATTGCCTAGGCTAGATGCAGTTAAAAATTCTATGCTGACTAGCAGACACTGAAGATTTGGAGCAGACCTCTGAGTAAACAGCTCTTCAGACTCAACCATCTGTGTTACCCCAAGCCATAGTGTATGTAGTTTCTTACAGTTAAAAGGGGGGGGGGGCGACCCAACCCACCTGGAATTGACGATGCCAACGTCACGTAAGACACAGCAAGGGGACTCCAAAAAGAGTCTCCATTTTTTCCCAAAATTGTGGCACAGACACCACTTAACCCTAGAACGCATACCTGGGGCCTCGCAGTAATTGTTTTCTATTTTCTGCAAGACTACTTTAGTTAGAATTTTGAAACTCTAGGTATTCTTCATGTATATAGTTGTTTGTCATTTGAGTTTGAGTTATTCCATGTTATTTGCACACGGGCCTAAAAGGCCCCAGGTATATGAAAGTGTAGATTTTTATGGTCATGCGTTCTAGGGTTAAGTGGCATCAATTGCCCCACAGTTGCTTAAAACGGTTGGTGATGTGATATTACCAAATCCTCAAGCTTTTAGTCTCCCAAGGATAGCACAGGGTTAGAAAAGTCCTTGCGAATCCATGATTTGTTCATCTTTATGAACTTGAGTCTGTCTACATTCTCAGTGGACAGCCGCGTGCGCTTATCTGTCAGCACACCATCTGCAGCGCTGAACACACGTTCAGAGAGAACACTGGCTGCAGGGCATGACAAGATCTCCAAGGCGTGAGTGGCGAGCTCCGGCCATTTTTCCAGATTGGAATACCAAAATGAGCAAGGGTCCAGTGACACAGTCATGGCTTCGATGTTCACTTGGAGATACTCCTGCACCATCCTCTCTAGGCATTGACTATGTGTCAGACTTCTTGTCTCCTGTGGCCTTGCAAAGGATGGTCTAAAAAAGTGGTGAAACGATTACACAAAATTGCTGTTACCAGCAGATACTGTGTTACTGTTACGGTTTGAGTGATGAAGACTCGACAGTCCCACGGTTGGCAAGTTAGAACTGTGAGATTCACTTCGTGCACCACTGGTGTTTTGTGGAAAAGCACATGTAAGATTCTGCAACAGCGTCTGCAGATACTCCTGCATGCGTCAATCCCTTTTTATGGCAGGAATTATTTCGACAAATTTACTTTTGTACCGGGGATCTAAGAGTGTGGCAACCCAGTAGTCGGGATTACTTCGAATTCTGCAATCTGAGGGTCATGTTGCAGGTAGTGCAGCAAGAAGGCACTCATGTGTCTTGCGCATCCAGGAGGACCAAGTCCTTGTTGTGTTGGTAGCGAGGTAAGAATCATGCTTCCTTCCTCTGCCCTCTCCCCCCAACCTCGCACAACAGAAATGTGATCAAGGTCTCCCTCATATGATGAGTCTTCCATGCCCAGTTCATCCTCCACTTCTTCATCGGCTCCTGCACCTTCCTCAACAGTTTGGCTGCTACCATGCGCCCTGGTTATTCCCTCTCCCCCACCCTCCCATGCCTGCCGCCTTGGTGCTGCCAACCGTCTGGACCTTGGAGATGTTATCCCTTCCGCATACGACTCCTCCTCTACTTCCTCCACCTTCTCTTGTCCCACCACCTGACTCTGAATTCTGTTTAATGTGTGCTCCAGCACGTAAATCACCGGAATAGTCATGCTGATAATGGCATCGTCGTCAGCACTAAACATCTTCGTCGCCTTTTCAAAACTGTGCAGAAGGGTGTGTGGCTCCTCTGAGGGTTCAGTCGCCACAGAGTTACTGCATCTCACCCAGAGGTGTGGTATCTCACCCTCAGGTAAGGAAGGCGTATGGCTCGGGACCCTAACACCTGCATCCAACACATACCCGCACTGGGGGTAGGGCGAGATTGCTCCTAAGGGAGAGCACAGTCCCAGGTCCCTAGCTGGTGGGAGGGTCCTATGTAGTGGGTGCTAAGGGGAGCAGCTTAAGGGAGCACATGACAGGGAGAGTATAAATAGGAAGCCATCTTAGAAAGAGCAAGCCAGTCAGAGGAGGAAAAGTGACAGGAGCAGAGGCTCGGCATGAGCTCTGCTCCGAAGGCGGGCCTAGCCTGGGAGGCCCAGGACTGAAGGAGAGAAGAGAGGAGTGGGAGCAGGGAGGCTCCAGGAACCGAAGGGACCCTAAGGCTACGGGCCGTGCAGAAGGCCACCCGTACTCCCGCTGCTACCAGGAGGTAGAGGGGTCAGGCCAGATAAGGGGAACCGGTCCCTCAACTAGAGGAGAAACAGCAAGGCTCAACTAGAAACCGGAGGCTGCAGCATTTCATGTACTGCAGGCAAAAGTCCACACCAGTCTCACTAAGAAGGTAGCCACATAGGACCCAGGGGACGGAACACAAGTCGCCCGCCAAGGCCCGAGGATACCGGATAGAAGTGTCACTGGGTGTGAGGTGCAGGGAGAAGGCCAGAGAAAGGACACACAGAAGGGGGTCCTGCTAAGTACTCCGGAGCTATCTGGGGGTGGACTGAGCCCTTCACTGAGTACGCACAGCACGACGGGTGAGATTTCTCTGGTACCTGTAATCTGGGATGCAACAACTGTGAGTAAAGATCTTGGGACTGCATCACACGGACTCTGTGTTCATTACTGACTCCCTGCACTACAACCACCATCATCCACCCACACTGCCCTGAAGCTACACTCTTCCTGTGGTGAGTAATAATACCATTGCTGCAAAACCACCAGCTTCAGAGGACTGTTCCGCAGCGGCGGACCCTTTGGCCGCACTCCAC
The DNA here is from genome assembly GCF_046119375.1 of Phyllobates terribilis. Taxonomy (NCBI): domain Eukaryota; kingdom Metazoa; phylum Chordata; class Amphibia; order Anura; family Dendrobatidae; genus Phyllobates; species Phyllobates terribilis. Next base: position 690,274,843 of record NW_027362761.1, on the reverse strand, counting down.
AGGTGGCGTAGTCGGACATTATAAAATCCATATATACAAATTACCGTTGGATTGACCGCCCTGGGTCACGGACCGGGTCACCGCCACAGTGACTACAACCCCCAGCGTCTACCGGCCCGGCTCAGGGTACCCCACGGCCCAGGGGGCGCGTCAACTTCATAGGTCCCTGATCTGAGAACACTCCGGCAGCGTGATTTGCCCCACCTCTGGATCTCGTTGGCCCAGGCTATACGTCAGAATGTATTGCACCAGGGCTTGTCGGTGCTGCCACAGTCGCTGCAACATGTGCAGAGTTGAATTCCACCATGTCGGCACATCGCATTTCAGCCAGTGAACTGTCAGGCCCAACGACTTCTGTAGAGATGTAAGTCGTTGAGCTGTGGGATGCGAACGGCGGAAGTGAGCACACAGCGACTGTGCCCTCTGCAGAAGGCCATCTAGTCCGGGATAGTGGGCTAAAAATTTATGGACAACCAGGTTCAACACGTGAGCCATACAAGGCACGTGTGTGACATTGCCCCGGCGAAGGGCCGCACCCAGGTTTGCAGCATTGTCGCACACGGCCTTCCCTGGTTGCAGGTCCAGTGGAGACAACCATTCATGAAACTGGGTCTCCAGAGCTGACCACAAGTCCTCAGCTGTGTGACTCACATTTCCCAGACATTTCAAAGTAAACACTGATGCCGTTGAGCCTTGCTGCCAGCATAGTAAGGAGGTGTGCAGGATTCCTTCTGTGCAGTTAGAAAGAAGGTGGCATTACCAGACAGGCTTTGGGTGCAGGTGGAGGACCGAGAGGAGGTTGAGGAGGCAGAAGCAGTGGAGTAACTTCGAGATAAAGAGGATTGACGCAAAACTCGTGGGGACGGTAAGACTTGGACAGCAGCCCCTTGTCCTGCTGTCACCATAGTTACCCAGTGCCCAGTCAGCAACATGTAACTCCCCTGTCCATGCCTACTCGTCCAAGTGTCTGTGGTGAAATGCACCCTGTCACACACAGAGTTTCTCAAAGAAGCGGTGATGTTGTGTGCGACATGCTGGTGGAGCGCAGGCACACCTTTCTTGGAGAAGTAGTGCCGACTGGGCATCTGGTACTGGGGCACTGCGACGGACATAAGGTCTCGAAAATCCACTGTGTCCTCCAGGCGGAAAGGCAGCATTTCTGTAGCCAACAGCTTGCAGATGGTGAAATTCAACCTCTTAGCTTTCTCATGGCTAGGAGGAAATGGTCTTTTACTTTTCCACATCTGAGGGACCGAGGGCTGGCTGTTGTGCTTTGACGGGGTTGAGTAGGGTGTCCCCGGCAAACTGCCGGTCTGTGAGGAAGATGCAGGCGGACATGTTAGGTTGCCTTGATCCAAAGGTGGTGCTCTCGATGTCAGAGAGCGCTCAACACCAGCAGGTGTTTCCACTTCCCAATGAACTGACGACCTGCCAATCACACTGGCTGTTGCAGGTAAAGAGGTGGCAGGTCTGCGTCCAAAAACATGTGTGACTGCTGTCCCCCCAGTCACAGAGGATGAAGAGGCCACAGATGCACAAGATGGGGCAGACGGTGGTTGGCCCAGCCTGCTAGGCCGCATTGTAGCACAGTGAGCTTCCCACTGCAACTTATGCTTCATATCCATGTGACGGTACATGCATGAAGTACTCAAACTATGGATTTTTTGGCCTCTATTTAGCTTTTGGTGACAATTATTACAGATAACACAAGTTGGGTCATCCTTATCGATCTGAATAAATGCCCAGGCTATGCAAGGCTTAGAGCCCATGCGACCTGAAGAGCCACTACGACTTGTGGTCAGAGGCAGAGTTGTGGTTGAGGATGCAGTTGTTGATGTGCTGCCAGTACTCCATCTCTGTCCAGGAAGGCGCAACCTAACCTCGTCGTCAATAGCATCTGTGACGCCCCGCTGCGCTTGGTATCACAGATCCTAGAAGAGTGTATTGATGGAATCCTCCACAAGAGGCCCCCATAAACATTCACACATCTCCACCTTCCACCTCAGACCAGCAGAGGGAGCCCGTTAGGGATATAAATAGGGAAGGTGGAGCTAGGCAGTTCAGTTCTTCTGAAGAGTTCCTGCAGTAGAGAAGCCTAAGAGAGCTCAGTCTGCAGTGGAGCTCAGTCTAGTCTAGAGAACTCAGTTAATAGTTCAGCAGTGGAGCACGAGGCTCCTGCTAGCTAGATTCAGGGAGCCCAGATAGAGCTTAAGGTGTGCCGGCGCCATAAGATCGGTGAAGCGCGGCAAGCTGCCGTTAGTGTGTATAGCCTAGTGAGGGCCCGAGTAGGCCGAAGGCGAGTGGCGAGTTAGTACATAGGGGGCAGAGGAGCTTAACCTGCTCACCCCGAAGCATTTACCGGACACCGGATCCGAGCTTACCGGGATCTCTATGACCCAGTAAGGAATAACCGGAATCCCTGGAGAACTACAAGTCCCAGGATCGCTAAGGTGCTGATACGTAACAGAGCCAGGAGACGCTTAGGCCCCGCATACTGGGAGCGTGAACTCCAAGAGAAGGCCCTACCACAAGGTCAGCCAGCGCAGGACAGAGACAAAGTTAGGCCTAGCTCCAGGCAGGTCAGAAACTTACTACGCAGAGGAAGGAAACAGGAGGCCCTACACCCGCTCATTGGGGAGGATCCTGATATGCACCCTTCACCCTACAGTGCTCCGGGATGTGCCTGAATTTCCTCCAGTAAAAGGTACTGAAGTGACTACCGTGTCCGTTCCCGTTCTTGCTCTGACCCAGCTGGGTCTCGCCTGTCCTGCATTCCCCCTGCATACGCTGCCCTGAGACCTAGCTCCACCTGTGGGGAGCTATACCATCGAGCTGCCTTATCACGGGCCTCAGTGGACTGCTGCAGCGCTGGTGCTTCTCACCAGATACCACAGGTGGCGTCACGAACTCTTATAAAATTAACAATTATCCACCCTTTTAAAGAGTGACCCCAGGGTACGGGCCAGGGAGCCGACCACCGCGACATCCCCAAGGCCATGCAAAGGCCCAGGTGACCTCATCGACTGGCTGACTGTGGGTTGACAGTAAGTGGGATCTCCAACCTTGTCATCATCACCCTGTGTGTTATCACACCCGTCGTCCTCAAAGCCAACCTCTTCCTGCCCTGACCGAAAAGTCAAGTTGTCGCTCCAATCAGGTATTTGAGTCTCATCATCGTCTTCATCATTGTCTCCACCAACAGGAGCTACAGTTTGGGAACGAGGGTCTACATTATGCTCAGAACCTTCTTCATCTGGTCCTGGATCCGACTTATAAAGATTCTGGGCATCAGTGCAGATCATTTCCTCATCTGGATTAACAGAAGCTCTGGAGCAGACCTCCGTTTCCGAGGCTATAGTATGAGTAAACAGCTCTGCAGACTCAACCATCTGTGTTACCCCATACTCAGACGGGCAGCTGGAGACTTGGGAGCTGTGAGCAAGCAAGTGCGATTGGGGTGACACCTCTGAGGACTGGAGTATTTGTGATGTTGAAATTGAGGTGGAGGAGAGCCCACTTGAAGGAGCACTTGATATCCGGTGAAGAACCTGCTGTTTTTGTGCCTCATCTGGAATTTGTAGCAATGGGCGTGTCCGTAACAAAGGGATCGTATCACATTGTTCACGAAAAGAAATTGACATGTAAGTTTGGCTGGAAGATGGTCTTTCTTCTTCAGATGTTACTCCCCCCCACCGCGGGGGGGGGGGGTCGACCAACCAGATGACAGGCACCAGTATTGGGAGAGGGGAGCTGGCCGTCAGGGTCCACCGCGGCTCTGGCACAAACCCGGCGACACGGAGGTGGCACGGGCAGGAATGGACTGGCCGTGTCGGCTTATCACTTTTTGGATTTTAGAAGGGCATGACATGCCTATATCTGTGTCTCCCCCTCCTTTTACTACTCCACCTCTTTTCTTTCCGCATGACTATATGTACTTGTCACTTTTCCATGTGTTAGTTACAGTGCCTACAAGTAGTATTCAACCCCCTGCAGATTTAGCTGGTTTGATAAGATGCAAATAAGTTAGAGCCTTCAAACTGCAAACGAGAGTAGGTTTTATGAACAGAAGCATAAATCTTACAAACCAAAAAGTTATGCTGCTTAGTTGAATTTTATTAAATTTTAAACATAAAAGTGTGGGTCAATTATTATACAACCCCTATGTTTAATATTTTGTGGAATAACCCTTGTTTGCAATTACAGCTGATAATCGTCTTTTATAAGACCTGATCAGGCCGGCACAGGTCTGTGGAGTTATCTTGGCCCACTCCTCCATGCAGATCTTCTCCAAGTTATCTAGGTTCTTTGGGTGTCTCATGTGGACTTTATTCTTGAGCTTCTTCCACAAGTTTTCAATTGGGTTAAGGTCAGGAGACTGACTAGGCCACTCCAACACCTTGACTTTTTCCCTCTTGAACCAGGCCTTGGTTTTCTTGGCTGTGTGCTTTGGGTCGTTGTCTTGTTGGAAGATGAAATTACGACCCATCTTAAGATCCTTGATGGAGGAGCGGAGGTTCTTGGCCAAAATCTCCAGGTAGGCTGTGCTATCCATCTTCCCATGGATGCGGACCAGATGGCCAGGCCCCTTGGCTGAGAAACAGCCCCACAGCATGATGCTGCCACCACCATGCTTGACTGTAGGGATGGTATTCTTGGGGTCGTATGCAGTGCCATCCAGTCTCCAAACGTCACGTGTGTGGTTGGCACCAAAGATCTCGATCTTGGTCTCATCAGATCATAGAACCTTGAACCAGTCTGTCTCAGAGTCCTCCAAGTGATCATGAGCAAACTGTAGACGAGCCTTGACATGACGCTTTGAAAGTAAAGGTACCATACAGGCTCGTCTGGAACGGAGACCATTGCGGTGGAGTACGTTACTTATGGTATTGACTGAAACCAATGTCCCCACTGCCATGAGATCTTCCCGGAGCTCCTTCCTTGTTGGCCTTGGGTTAGCCTTGACTCTTCGGACAAGCCTGGCCTCGGCACGGGAGGACACTTTCAAAGGCTGTCCAGGCCGTGGAAGGCTAACAGTAGTTCCATAAGCCTTCCACTTACGGATGATGCTCCCAACAGTGGAGACAGGTAGGCCCAACTCCTTGGAAAGGGTTTTGTACCCCTTGCCAGCCTTGTGACCTTCCACGATCTTGTCTCTGATGGCCTTGGAATGCTCCTTTGTCTTTCCCATGTTGACCATGTCTGAGTGCTGTTCACAAGTTTGGGGAGGGTCTTAAATTGTCAGAAAAGGCTGGCAAAAGAGATCTTTAATCCACACATGTGAAGCTCATTATTCTTGGTGCCTGAACTACTTCTTAATACTTTAGGGGGACCAAACAGAATTCTTGTGGTTTGAGGGGTTGAATAATAAATGACACTCTGAATTAACTTTTAACGTTTAAAAAAACAAAAAAAAAAAAAACAAAACCAAAATTTGCTGCAGTGCATTTCCCACTTCCAGGCTGATCTACAGTACAAATGTCACAATGCCAAGTTAATTCCGCATGTGTCAACCAGCTAAATCTGCAGGGGGTTGAATACTATTTGTAGGCACTGTATGTCTTCTGAGCAGTTTGTCAGCTTTTGGACAACTTTGAAGGTGTTTTCTATGTGTTTCTATGTGTTTTTGTTTGCCTGCCATTGGTTTTAACGGTGTTCGAAGGTGTTCGACGAACCGAACTCGAACACTACGGGGGTGGCTCAACACTAAAAAAGACATTATCAATGCCCCTTGGAAGACTGGTGGAGGTCGCAGTGGAATAAAAAGACAATATCAATGCCCCTTGGACGAGTGGTGGAGGTTACAGTGGAATAAAAAGACAAATTCAATGCCCCGTGGAAGAGACGTGGAGGTCACAGTAGCTTAACAAGACCGTCTTAATGCCTCTTGGAGGACTGGTGGAGGTCGCAGTGGAATAAAAAGACAATATCAATGCCCCTTGGAAGAGTGGTGGAGGTTATAGTGGAATAAAAAGACAATAATAATGCCCCTTGGAAGAGCTGTGGAGTACAGAGTGGTATAACCCGAAGGTTTTAACGCTCCTTGGAAGAGACGTGGAGGTCACAGTAACTTAACTAGACGGTTTTAATGCCCCTTGGAAGAGTGGTGGAGGTCGCAGTGGAATAAAAAACAATATCAATGACCCTTGGAAGATTGGTGGAGGTTACAGTAGAATAAAAAGACAATATCAATGCCCCATGGAAGAGATGTGGAGGTCACTGTAGCTTAACAATATGGTTTTAATGCCCCTTGGAAGAATGGTGGAGGTCACAGTGGAATAAAAAGACAATGTCAATGCGCCTTGGAAAAGAGGTGGAGGTAAGAGTGGAATAAAAAGACAATGCAAATGCCCCTTGGAAGAGCTGTGGAGTTCAGAGTGGTTTAACCAGATGGTTTTAATGCCCCTTGGAAGAGAAGTCGACGTCACAGTAGCATAACAAGACAGTTTTAATGCCCCTTGGAAGAGAGGTGGAGTTCGCAGTGGATTAAAAAGACAATATCAGTACCCCTTGGAATAGTGGTGGAGGACGCAGTGGAATAAAAAGACAATATCAATGCCCCGTGGAAGGGACGTGGAGGACACAGTAGCTTCACAAGACGGTTTTAATGCACCTTGGAAGAGAGGTGGAGGTCGCAGTTGATTAAAAAGACAATATCAATGCCCCTTGGAAGAGTGGTGGAGGTCGCAGTTGAATCAAAAGACAATATCAATGCCGCTTGGAAGAGTGGTGGATGTTACAGTCAAATAAAAAGACATATCAATGCCTCTTGTAAGAGCTGTGGAGTTCAGAGTGTTTAACCAGATGGTTTTAATGCCCCTTGGAAGAGACGAGGAGGTCACAGTAGCTTAACAAGACTGTTTTAATGCCCCTTGGAAGAGTGGTGGAAATCGTTGTGGATTTAAAAGACAATATCAATGCCCTTTAGAAGAGTGGTGGAGGTTAGAGTGGAATAAAAAGACAATATCAATGCCCCTTGGAAGATTGGTGGAGGTTACAGTGGAATAAAAAGACAATATCAATGCCCCTTGGAAGAGTGGTGGAGGTTACAGTGGAATAAAAAGACAATATCAATGCCCTGTGTAAGAAACTTGGAGGTCACAGAAGCTTAACAAGATGGTTTTAACGCCCCTTGGAAGAGTCGTGGACGTCGCAGAGAAATAAAAAGACAATATCAATGCACTTGGTAGAGTGCAGAAGGTTACAATGGAATAAAAAGACATTGTCAATGCCCCTTGGAAGAGCCGTGGAGCTCAGAGCGGTTTAACCAGACGGTTTTAATGCCCCATGGAAGAGACTTGTAGGTCACAGTAGCTTAACAAGACGGTTTTAATGCCCCTTGGAAGAGAGGTGGAGGTCGCAATGAAATAAAAAGACAATATCAATGCCCCGTGGAAGGGACGTGGAGGTCACAGTAGCATAACAAGATGGTTTAAATGCCCATTGGAAGAGTGGTGGAGGTCGCAGTGGATTAGAAAGACAACATCAAAGCCCATTGGAAGAGTGGTGGAGGTCGCAGTGGAAAACAGAGACAATATCAATGCCCCTTGAAAGAGTGGTGGAAGTTACAGTGAAATAAAAAGACAATATTAATGCACCTTGGAAGAGCTGTGGAGTACAGAGTGGTTTAACCAAACGGTTTTAGTGCCCCTTGGAAGAGACAAGGAGGTCACAGTAGCTTAACAAGACGGTTTTAATGCCCCTTGGAAGAGTGGTGGAGGTCGCAGTGGATTAAAAAGACAATATCAATGAACCTTGGAAGAGTGGTGGAGGTCGCAGTGGAATAAAAAGACAATATCAATGCCCCTTGGAAGAGTGATGGAGGTTACAGTGGAATAAAAAGACAATATCAATGCCTCTTGGAAGAGTGGTGGAGGTTACAGTGGAATAAAAAGACAATATCAATGCCCCGTGGAAGAGACGTGGACATCACAGTAGCTTAACAAGACGGTTTTAATGCCCCTTGGCAGAGTGGTGGAGGTCGCAGTGGAATAAAAAGACAATAACAATGCCCTGTGGAAGAGACGTGGAGGTCACAGTAGCTTAACAAGACGGTTTTAATGCCCCTTAGAACAGTGTTGGAGGTTACAGTGGAATAAAAGACAATATCAATGCCCTTTGGAAGAGTGACGGAGGTCTCAGTGGAATAAAAAGACATTATCAATGCCCCTTGGAAGAGTGGTGGAGGTCGCAGTGGAATAACCTAACTGGTACATGCTCTGCATAACTGCTCTGCTTGCTGTGTCTGCTGTAATCTAATGCTCTGCTTTGCTGATTCACCTCACTGGTACATGCTCTGCATAACTTCTCTGCTTGCTGTGTCTGCTGTAATCTAATGCTCTGCTTTGCTGATTCACCTCACTGGTACATGCTCTGCATAACTTCTCTGCTTTATCTGTCCCACTCCATTCAATACCCACATATGTCTGTCCCTTCCCCACTATAGATCTTATCTGATTTTTAGAGGTGCTAAACTGCAGAGACTAGAGTCCTAGCTCTGTGTTTGATCACCCAGCCATCTCCTGGTGAGACGACCTGCTGCTAATTTAGCCTTATGCAGCTCCCACAATGCCCTTCACCTGATAGTTTAATGTGCCCTATATATTTAGAAGCTCTGTAAGGGGTGCACGCGTGAAGGGGTGTGCACGCATCTTCTTGTGCAAAGTAGCTTCGGAGATAAGTGGCAATTATTTCAGAGGCAGTTAGTCAGGGCAGGAGTCAGGTAACGAAAACTTTAACCACTTACTCTCTTTTAACTATGTTTCTGTTAGCTCTCACTTTTTCCTCTATAGTCCTCCACTTTCTAGTAACCCCTCAAATCCCTACACCTAGTAAGAATCTATTCATCTCTCCCTCCATCCTCCCCATTCATCTCACCTCCTCCTCCAAATTATTCCTAAACATTCAATCTTGGATCTCCAAATACAGACAGCCACCTCATGCTCTCTCTTGCTCCCACCTGCTAACACTTTCTCTGCTCCTCCTCAATGCTGGAGATATCTCTCCAAATCCTGGTCCTCCTCGCCATATCCCCACAGTTACTTCTTCCTCCTATCCACGACCTTCCACAAACTTTCACAACCCTTCTAACCTCATACCCATCCAACCAATTCCCACTCCCTTAGTTGCTCTAACAGGAGCTATATGGAACGCTCTCTCTGTCTGCAACAAACTTTCCTTCATCCACGATCTTTTCATTACAAACAAACTTTCCTTCCTCGCCATCACTGAAACCTGGCTCACCCCCTCTGACACAGCCTCCCCAGCTGCACTTTCATATGGCGGATTCCACCTTTCCCACACCCCCCGCCCCAACGGCAAACATGGTGGAGGCGTAGGTTTTCTCCTATCAGAACACTGCGCTTTCACCCAAATCCCACTGCCACCCTCCGTTACACTCCCCTCTTTTGAGGTGCACTGTGTGCGCATCTATTCCCCCTCCAACCTCCAACTGCCCGTCGTTTACCGACCCCCAGGGCAAGCCACCACCTTCTTAAACCACTTCACCACCTGGCTGCTTCACTTCCTCTCCACTGACATCCCCACTATCATAATGAGTGACTTCAACATCCCCATTAACACTTCCCACTCGTCTGTCTCTAAGTTCATATCTCTCACTTCCTCCTTCGGACTCACTCAATGGTCTTCCACACCCACCCACAAAGATGGCCACACACTGGACCTCATCTTCACCCGCCTCTGTTCCCTATCTAACCTCTCTAACTCACCTCTCCCTCTCTCTGATCACAGCCTACTTACATTCTCTTCTCTCTCCTCCCCGGGGGCAACAATCCCCACTCCATAAACTTGCATACCCTCGCAGAAATCTCAAACACCTTGACTTACACTCACTCTCTGAATCCTTCCTCCCTCTTACAGACATAAATTCCTTACACGATGCAGACGTTGCTGCTGCTTCATATAACACCACAATAGCTGCAGCTCTTGACTCGATCGCCCCTCTCACACACACCACATCTGACACATTCAACAGGCAACCCTGGCACACTAAACTTACTAAAGAACTGCGCCCGGCTTCCAGGGTTGCGGAGCCGAGATGGAAAAGGTCTCACTCCATCGAGCACTTCATCGCATTCAAGCAATCCCTCACTAATTTCAAGTCCGCACTCACTACAGCAAAACAAACCTACTTCTCATCTCTCATATCCTCCCTATCTCACAACCCTACACAGCTATTTAACACTTTCAACTCTCTCCTTCGTCCCCCAGCACCTCCTCCCTCTGCTCTCATCTCAGCCGACGACTGTGCCTCATTCTTCAAGCAGAAGATTGACACCATCAGACAAAATTTTTGCCTAAAGTCCACACAAGCCCTCCTCATATCTATTCAACCCTCCTCCTCCAAACCACACATCTCCACCATTACAGAAGGTCAAGTCTCCTCTTTACTCTCCAAATCACACCTCACCACCTGCGAACTTGACCCAGTCCCATCCCACCTCATCACTAACCTTATCACAGTCTTCATCCCAACCCTAACCCACCTCTTCAATCTGTCACTAACAACCGGTGTCTTCCCCTCATGTTTCAAACATGCCGCAATCACACCCATCCTCAAAAAGCCCTCCCTTGACCCTTCCTCTCTGACTAGCTACCGCTCCATATCACTCCTCCCCTTTGCCTCAAAACTACTAGAACAACATGTCCACCTTGAACTGTCCTCCCACCTTTCCTCCTGCACCCTCTTCGACCGCCTGCAATCTGGCTTCCGACCGCATCACTCGACTGAAACTGCCCTGACCAAAGTCACCAACGACCTACTAAATGCCAAATCCAAGTGACACTACTCCATCCTCCTCCTTCTCGACCTGTTATCTGCCTTTGACACAGTGGACCATTCCCTCTTACTCCAGATTCTCTAATCTCTTGGCATCACGGACTTGGCTGTATCTTGGATCTCCTCATACTTAACAGACAGGACATTCAGCGTCTCCCACTCACGCACCACCTCCTCATCTCGCCCCCTATCTGTCGGTGTCCCCAAAGGTTCAATTCTAGGACCTCTGCTCTTCTTCATCTACACTTTTGGCCTGGGACAGCTCATAGAGTCTCACGGTTTTCAGTATCTCCTCTATGCTGACGACACACAGATCTACATCTCTGGACCCGATATCTCCTCCCTACTAACCAAAATCCCACAATGTCTGTCCGCCATGTCATTCTTCTTCTCTGACAGATTTCTAAAACTCAACATGGATAAAACAGAGTTCATCATCTTTCCACCCTCTCATTCACATCCCCCATCTGACCTAGCCATCAAAGTCAATGGCTGTTCACTCTCCCCAGTCCCACAAGCTCACTGCCTTGGAGTAACCCTGGACTCTGATCTCTCCTTCAAGCCACATATCCAAGCCATTTCCACTTCCTGCCAACTCCAACTCAAAAACATCTCCCGGATCCGTGCATTCCTCAGCAAAGACTCTGCCAATACACTAGTTCATGCCCTCATCATATCCCGCCTCGACTACTGCAACCTCCTGCATCGTGGCCTCCCTTAGAACACTCTTGCGCCTCTCCAATCTATCCTAAACCCTGCTACTCGACTAATTCACCTGTTCCTCCGCTATTCCCCGGCCTCTCCTCTCTGTCAATCTCTTCACTGGCTCCCCATTGCACAGAGAACCAGTTCAAAACTCTAACCATGGCATACAAAGCCATCCACAACTTGTCTCCCCCATACATCTGTGGCCTAGTCTCCCGGTACTTACCTGCACGCAACCTCCGATCCTCACAAGATCTCCTTCTCTACTCCCCTCTTATCTCCTCCTCCCACAATCGTATACAAGATTTCTCCCGTGCATCCCCCCTACTCTGGAACTCTCTACCCCAACACATCAGACTCTCGCCGACCGTGGAAACCTTCAAAACAAACCTGAAGACCCACCTCTTCCGACAAGCCTACAACCTGCAGTAACCACCGCAGCACGACCAACTTTACCCTCACCTAATGTATCCTCACCCATCCCTTCTAGAATGTGAGCCCTCGCGGGCAGGGTCCTTGCTCCTCCTGTACCAGTCGCTGACTCGTTTTGTTAAGATTATGTAAATGCTTTTATTAGGTATATCCCTATCACATGTAAAGCGCCATGGAATAAATGGCGCTATAATAATAAATAATAATAATAATAATAATAAAAAGACAATATCAATTCCCATAGGAAAAGTGGTGGAGGTTACAGTGGATTAAAAAGACAATATCAATGCCCCTTAGAAGAGAGATGGTAGTCGGAGTGGAATAAAAAGACAATGTCAATGCCCCTTGGAAGAGTGGTGGAGTTGGCAGTGGAATAAAAAGACAATATCAATGCCCCTTGGACGAATGATGGAGGTCGCTGTGGAATAAAAAGACAATGTCAATGCCCCTTGGAAGAGTGGTGGAGGTTAGAGTGGAATAAAAAGACAATACCAATGCCCCTTGGAAGAGCTGTGGAGTTCAGAGTGGTTTAACCAGATGGTTTTATTGCCCCTTGGAAGAGACGTGGAGGTCACAGTAGATTAACAAGACGGTTTTAATACCACTTGGAAAAGTGGTGGAGGTCACAGTGGATTAAAAAGACAATATCAATGCCCCGAGGAAGACACGTGGAGGTCACAGTAGCTTAATAAGACAGTTTTAATGCCCCTTGGAAGAGTGGTGGAGGTCGCAGTGGAATAAAAAGACAATATCAATGCCCCTTGAAAGAGTGGTGGAGGTTACAGTGAAATAAAAAGACAATATCAATGCCTCTTGAAAGAGCTATGGAGTTCAGAGTGGTTTAACCAGATGGTTTTAATGACCATTGGAAGAGTGGTGGAGGTCGAAGTGCATTAAAAAGACAATATCAATACCCCTTGGAAGAATGGTGGAGGTTACAGTGGAATAAAAAGACAATATCAATGCCCCTTAGAAGAGAGGTGGAAGCCGCAGTGGAATAAAAAGACAATATCAATACCCCTTGGAAGAATGGTGGAGGATACAGTGGAATAAAAAGACAATATCAATGCCAAGTGGAATAGACATGGACGTTACAGTAGCTAAACAAGATGTTTTTAAAGCACCTTGGGAGAGTGGTGGAAGTCATAGTGGAATAAAAGGACAATATCAATGCCCCTTGAAAGAGTGCTGTAGGTTACAGTCGAATAAAAAGACAATATCAATGCCTCTTGTAAGAGCTGTGGAGTTCAGAGTGGTTTAAATTGACAGTTTTAATGCCCCTTGGAAGAGATGGGGAGGTCACAGTAGCTTAACAAGACTGTTTTAATGCCTCTTGGAAGAGTGGTGGAGGTCGCAGTGGATTAAAAAGACAATATTAATGACCCTTAGAAGAGAGGTGGAGGTCGCAGTGGAATAAAAAGACAATATCAATACCCCTTGGAAGAGTGCTGGAGGATACAGTGGAATAAAAAGACAATATCAATGCCCCGTGGAATAGACATGGACGTTACAGAAGCTAAACAAGATGTTTTAATGCACCTTGGGAGAGTGATGGAAGTCGTAGTGGAATAAAAAGACAATATCAATGCCCCTTGAAAGAGTGCTGTAGGTTACAGTGGAGTAAAAAGACAATATCAATGCCTCTTGCAAGAGCTGTGGAGTTCAGAGTGGTTTAAATTGACGGTTTTAATGCACTTTGGAAGAGACGTGGAGGTCACAGTAGCGTAACAATACGGTTTTAATGTCCCTTGGAAGAGTGTTGGAGGTCGCAGTGGATTAAAAAGACAATATCAATACCACTTGGAAGAGTGGTGAAGGTCCCAGTGGAATAAAAAGACAATATCAATGCCCCTTGGAATAGTGATGGAGGTTACAGTGGAATAAAAAGACAATATCAAGGCCCCGTGAAAGAGACGTGGAGGTCACAGTAGCTTAACAAGACGGTTTTAATACCCCTTGGAAGAGACACAAAAGTTGCAGTGGAATAAAAAGACAATATCAATGACCCTTGGAAGAGTGCTGGAGGTTACATTGGAATAAAAAGACAATATCAATACCCCTTGCAAGAGCTTTGGAGTTCAGAGTGGTTTAAATTGACGGTTTTAATGCCCCTTGGAAGTGACGTGGAGGTGACAGTAGCTTAACAAGACGGTTTTAATGCCCCTTGGAAGAGTGGTGGAGGTAGCTGTGGATTAAAAAGACAATATGAATGCCCCTTGGAAAAGTGGTGGAGGTCGCTGTGGAATAAAAAGACAATCTCAATGCCCCTTGGAAGAGTGGTGGAGGTTACAGTGGAATAAAAAGACAATATCAATGCCTCTTGGAACAGTGGTGGAGGTTACAGTTAAATAAAAAGACAATATCAATGCCCCGTGGAAGAGATGTGGAGGTCACAATAGCTTAACAAGACGATTTTAATGCCCCTTGGAAGAGTGGTGGAGGTCGCAGTGGATTAAAAAGACATTATCAATGCCCCTTGGAAGAGTGGTGGACGTCGCAGTGGAATAAAAAGACATTATCAATGCCCCTTGGAAGAGTTGTGGACGTCGCAGTGGAATAAAAAGACAATATCAATGCCCCTTGGACGAGTGGTGGAGGTTACAGTGGAATAAAAAGACAATTTCAATGCCCCGTGGAAGAGACGTGGAGGTCACAGTAGCTTATCAAGATGGTTTTAATGCCTCTTGGAGGACTGGTGGAGGTCGCAGTGGAATAAAAAGACAATATCAATGCCCCTTGGAAGAGTGGTGGAGGTTACAGTGGAATAAAAACACAATAATAATGCCCCTTGGAAGAGCTGTGGAGTTCAGAGTGGTATAACCAGACGGTTTTAAAGCTCCTTGGAAGAGACGTGGAGTTCACAGTAACTCAACAAGATGGTTTTAATGCCCCTTGGAAGAGTGGTGGAGGTCGCAGTGGAATAAAAAAACAATATCTATGAACCTTGGAAGAGTGGTGGAGTTTACAGGTGAATAAAAAGACAATATCAATTCCCCGTGGAAGAGATGTGGAAGTCATTGTAGCTTAAATATATGGTTTTAATGCCCCTTGGAAGAGTGGTGGAGGTCGCAGTGGAATAAAAAGACAATGTCAATGAATCTGGGAAGAGTGGTGGAGGTTAGAGTGGAATAAAAAGACAACACAAATGCCCCTTGGAAGAGCTGTGGAGTTCAGAGTGGTTTAACCAGATGGTTTTAATGCCCCTTGGAAGAGAAGTCGACTTCACAGTAGCATAACAAGATGGTTTTAATGCCCCTTGGAAGAGTGGTGGAGTTCGCAGTGGATTAAAAAGACAATATCAATGCCCCTTGGAAGAGTGGATGAGGTCGCAGTGGAATAAAAAGACAATATCAATGACCCGTGGAAGGGACGTGGAGGTCACAGTAGCTTAACAAGATGGTTTTAATGCACCTTGGAAGAGTGGTGGAGGTTGCAGGGGATTAAAAAGACAATAACAATGCCCATTGGAAGAGTGGTGGAGGTCGCAGTGGAATAAAAAGACAAAATCAATGCCCTTGGAAGAGTGGTGGAGGTTACAGTGGAATAAAAAGACAATATCAATGCCCCTTGGAAGAGCTGTGGAGTTCAGAGTGGTTTTACCAGACGGTTTTAATGCCCCTTGGAAGAGACATGGAGGTCACAGTAGCTTAACAAGACTGTTTTAATGCCCCTTGGAAGAGTGGTGGAGGTCGAAGTGGATTAAAAAGACAATCTCAATGCCCCTTAGAAGAGACGTGGAAGTCGCAGTAGAATAAAATGACAATGTCAGTGCCACTGGGAAGAGTGGTGGAGGTTACAGTGGAATAAAAAGACAATATCAATGCCCCGTGGAAGAGACATGGACGTGACAGTAGCTTAACAAGACGGCTTTAATGGCCCTTGGAAGAGAGGTGGAGGTTGCAGTGGATTAAAAAAACAATATCAATGCCCATTGGAAGGGTGGTAGAGGTCGCAGTGGAATAAAAAGACAAAATCAATGCTCCTTGGAAGAGTGGTGGAGGTTACAGTGGAATAAAAAGACAATATCAATGCCCCATGGAAGAGTTGTGGAGGTCACTGTAGCTTAACAAGATGGTCTTAATGCCCCTTGCAAGAGTGGGGAAGGTCGCAGTGGAATAAATAGACAATGTCAATGCCCCTTGGAAGAGTGGTGGAGGATAGATTGGAATAAAACGACAATACCAGTGCACCTTGGGAGAGCTGTGGAGTTCAGAGTGGCTTAAATTGATGGTTTTAATGCCCCTTGGATGAGACGTGGAGGTCACAGTGGATTAAAAAGACAATATCAATGCCCCTTGGAAGAGTGGTGGAGGTCGCATTGGATTAAAAAGACAATATCAATGGCCCTTGGAAGAGTGGTGGAGGTCGCAGTGGAATAAAAAGACAATATCTATGCCCCGTGGAAGTGACGAGGAGGTCACAGTAGCTTCACAAGACGGTTTTAATGCCCCTTGGAAGAGAGGTTGAGGTCGCAGTTGATTAAAAAGACAATATCAATGCCCCTTGGAAGAGTGGTGGAGGTCGCAGTGGAATAAAAAGACAATTTCAATGCCGCTTGGAAGAGTGGTGGATGTTACAGTCGAATAAAAAGACAATATCAATGCCTCTTGTAAGAGCTGTGGAGTTCAGAGTGTTTAACCAGACGGTTTTAATGCCTCTTGGAAGAGATGAGGAGGTCACAGTAGCTTAACAAGACTGTTTTAATGCCCCTTGGAAGAGAGGTGGAGGTCGCAGTTGATTAAAAAGACAATATCAATGCCCCTTGGAAGAGTGGTGGAGGTCGCAGTGCATTAAAAAGACAATATCAATACCCCTTGGAAGAATGGTGGAGGTTACAGTGGAATAAAAAGACAATATCAATGACCCTTGGAAGAGCTGTAGAGTTCAGAGTGGTTTAACCAGACGGTTTTAATGCCCCTTGGAAGAGATGTGGAGGTCACAGTAGCTTAACAAGACTGTTTTAATGCCTCTTGGAAGAGTGATGGAGGTCTCAGTGGATTAAAAAGACAATATCAATGACCCTTAGAAGAGAGGTGGAAGTCGCAGTGGAATAAAAAGACAATATCAATACCCCTTGGAAGAGTGGTGGAGGATACAGTGGAATAAAAAGACAATATCAATGCCTAGTGGTTTAGATATGGACGTTACAGTAGCTAAACAAGATGTTTTTAATGCACCTAGGGAGAGTGGTGGAAGTCGTAGTGGAATAAAAAGACAATATCAATGACCCTTGAAAGAGTGCTGTAGGTTACAGTGGAGTAAAAAGACAATATCAATGCCTATTGCAAGAGCTGTGGAGTTCAGAGTGGTTTAAATTGACAGTTTTAATGCACCTTGGAAGAGACATGGAGGTCACAGTAGCTTATCTATACGGTTTTAATGCTCCTTGGAAGAGTGGTGGAGGTCGAAGTGGTTTAAAAAGACAATATCAATGCCACTTGGAAGAGTGGTGAAGGTCCCAGTGGAATAAAAAGACAGTATCAATGCCCCTTGGAAGAGTGGTGGAGGTTACAGTGGAAAAAAAAGACAATATCAATGCCCCGTGAAAGAGACGTGGAGGTCACAGTAGCTTAACAAGATGATTTTAATGCCCCTTGGAAGAGAGGTGGAAGTTGCAGTGGAATAAAAACACAATATCAATGCCCCTTGGAAGAGTGCTGGAGGTTACATTGGAATAAAAAGACAATATCAATGCCCCTTGCAAGAGCTGTGGAGTTCAAAGTGGTTTAAATTGACGGTTTTAATGCCCCTTGGAAGGGACGTGGAGGTGACAGTAGCTTAACAAGACGGTTTTAATGCCCCTTGGAAGAGGGGTGGAGGTTACAGTTGAATAAAAAGACAATACCAATGCCCCTTGGAAGAGTGATGGAGGTTACAGTGGAATAAAAAGACAATATCAATGCCTCTTGGAACAGTGGTGGAGGTTACAGTTAAATAAAAAGGCAATATCAATGCCCCATCAAAGAGATGTGGAGGTCACAATAGCTTAACAAGACGGTTTTAATGCCCCTTGGATGAGTGGTGGAGGTCGCAGTGGATTAAAAAGACAATATCAATGAGCCTTGGAAGAGTGGTGGAGGTCGCAGTGGAATAAAAAGACATTTTCAATGCCTCTTGGAAGAGTGATGGAGTTCGCAGTGGAATAAAAAGACATTATCAATGCCCCTTGGACGAGTGGTGGAGCTTACATTGGAATAAAAAGACAATTTCAATGCCCCGTGGAAGAGACATGGAGGTCACAGTAGCTTAACAAGACGGTTTTAATGCCTCTTGGAGAGCTGGTGGAGGTCGCAGTGGAATAAAAAGACAATATCAATGCCCCTTGGAAGAGTGGTGGAGGTTACAGTGGAATGAAAAGACAATAATAATGCCCCTTGGAAGAGCTGTGGAGTTCATAGTGGTATAAGCAGACGGTTTTTACGCTCCTTGGAAGAGACGTGGATGTCACAGTAACTTAACAAGACGGTTTTAATGCCCCTTGGAAGAGTGGTGGAGGTAGTAGTGGAATAAAAAGACAATATCAATGCCCCGTGGAAGTGACGTGGAGGTCACAGTAGCTTCACAAGACGGTTTTAATGCCCCTTGTAAGAGAGGTTGAGGTCGCAGTTGATTAAAAAGACAATATCAATGCCCCTTGGAAGAGTGGTGGAGGTCGCAGTGGAATAAAAAGACAATTTCAATGCCGCTTGGAAGAGTGGTGGATGTTACAGTTGAATAAAAAGACAATATCAATGCCTCTTGTAAGAGCTGTGGAGTTCAGAGTGTTTAACCAGACGGTTTTAATGCCTCTTGGAAGAGATGAGGAGGTCACAGTAGCTTAACAAGACTGTTTTAATGCCCCTTGGAGTGGAGGTCGCAGTTGATTAAAAAGACAATATCAATGCCCCTTGGAAGAGTGGTGGAGGTCGCAGTGCATTAAAAAGACAATATCAATACCCCTTGGAAGAATGATGGAGGTTACAGTGGAATAAAAAGACAATATCAATGACCCTTGGAAGAGCTGTAGAGTTCAGAGTGGTTTAACCAGACGGTTTTAATGCCCCTTGGAAGAGATGTGGAGGTCACAGTAGCTTAACAAGACTGTTTTAATGCCTCTTGGAAGAGTGATGGAGGTCGCAGTGGATTAAAAAGACAATATCAATGACCCTTAGAAGAGAGGTGGAAGTCGCAGTGGAATAAAAAGACAATATCAATACCCCTTGGAAGAGTGATGGAGGATACAGTAGAATAAAAAGACAATATCAATGCCTAGTGGTTTAGATATGGATGTTACAGTAGCTAAACAAGATGTTTTTAATGCACCTAGGGAGAGTGGTGGAATTCGTAGTGGAATAAAAAGACAATATCAATGACCCTTGAAAGAGTGCTGTAGGTTACAGTGGAGTAAAAAGACAATATCAATGCCTATTGCAAGAGCTGTGGAGTTCAGAGTGGTTTAAATTGACAGTTTTAATGCACCTTGGAAGAGACATGGAGGTCACAGTAGCTTAACTATACGGTTTTAATGCACCTTGGAAGAGTGGTGGAGGTCGAAGTGGTTTAAAAAGACAATATCAATGCCACTTGGAAGAGTGGTGAAAGTCCCAGTGGAATAAAAAGACAGTATCAATGCCCCTTGGAAGAGTGGTGGAGGTTACAGTGGAAAAAAAAAGACAATATCAATGCCTCGTGAAAGAGACGTGGAGGTCACAGTAGCTTAACAAGATGATTTTAATGCCCCTTGGAAGAGAGGTGGAAGTTGCAGTGGAATAAAAACACAATATCAATGCCCCTTGGAAGAGTGCTGGAGGTTACATTGGAATAAAAAGACAATATCAATGCCCCTTGCAAGAGCTGTGGAGTACAAAGTGGTTTAAATTGACGGTTTTAATGCCCCTTGGAAGGGACGTGGAGGTGACAGTAGCTTAACAAGACGGTTTTAATGCCCCTTGGAAGAGGGGTGGAGGTTACAGTTGAATAAAAAGACAATACCAATGCCCCTTGGAAGAGTGATGGAGGTTACAGTGGAATAAAAAGACGATATCAATGCCCCTTGGAACAGTGGTGGAGGTTACAGTTAAATAAAAAGGCAATATCAATGCCCCATCAAAGAGATGTGGAGGTCACAATAGCTTAACAAGACGGTTTTAATGCCCCTTGGATGACTGGTGGAGGTCACAGTGGATTAAAAAGACAATATCAATGAGCCTTGGAAGAGTGGTGGAGGTCGCAGTGGAATAAAAAGACATTTTCAATGCCTCTTGGAAGAGTGATGGAGTTCGCAGTGGAATAAAAAGACATTATCAATGCCCCTTGGACGAGTGGTGGAGTTTACATTGGAATAAAAAGACAATTTCAATGCCCCGTGGAAGAGACATGGAGGTCATAGTAGCTTAACAAGACGGTTTTAATGCCTCTTGGAGAACTCGTGGAGGTCGCAGTGGAATAAAAAGACAATATCAATGCCCCTTGGAAGAGTGGTGGAGGTTACAGTGGAATGAAAAAACAATAATAATGCCCCTTGGAAGAGCTGTGGAGTTCATAGTGGTATAAGCAGACGGTTTTTACGCTCTTTGGAAGAGACGTGGATGTCACAGTAACTTAACAAGACGGTTTTAATGCCCCTTGGAAGAGTGGTGAAGGTCGCAGTGGAATAAAAAGACAATGTCAATGCCCCTTGTAAGAGTTGTGAAGGTTAGAGTGGAATAAAAAGACAATGCAAATGCCCCTTGGAAGAGCTGTGGAGTTCAGATTTGTTTAACAAGATGGTTTTAATGCCCCTTGGAAGAGAAGTCGACGTCACAGTAGCATAACAAGACGGTTTTAATGCACCTTGGAGAGTGGTGGAGTTCGCAGGGGATTAAAAAGACAATATCAATGCCCCTTGGAAGAGTGGTGGAGGTCGCATTGGAATAAAAAGACAATATCAATGCCCCGAGGAAGGGACGTGGAGGTCACAGTAGCTTAACAAGACGGTTTTAATGCCCCTTGGAAGAGTGGTGGAGGTTGCAGGGGATTAAGTAGACAATAACAATGCCCATTGGAAGAGTGGTGGAGGTCGCAGTGGAATAAAAAGACAAAATCAATGCCCTTTGGAAGAGTGGTGGAGGTTACAGTGGAATAAAAAGACAATATCAATGCCCCTTGGAAGAGCTGTGGAGTTCAGAGTGGTTTAAAGAGACAGTTTTAATGCCCCTTGGAAGAGACGTGGAGGTCACAGTAGCTTAACAAGACTGTTTTAATGCCCCTTGGAAGAGTGGTGGAGGTCGCAGTGGATTAAAAAGACAATATCAATGCCCCTTAAAAGAGAGGTGTAAGTCGCAGTGGAATAAAAAGACAAAATCATTACCGCTTGGAAGAGTGGTGGAGGTTACAGTGGAATAAAAAGACAATATCAATGTCCCATGGAAGAGTTGTGGAGGTCACTGTAGCTTAACAAGATGGTCTTAATGCCCCTTGGAAGAGTGGTGGAGGTTACAGAGGAATAAAAAGACAATATCAATGCCCTGTGTAAGAAACTTAGAGGTCACAGTAGCTTAACAGGACGTTTTTAATGCCCCTTGGAAGAGTCGCGGACGTCGCAGAGGAATAAAAAGACAATATCAATGCACTTGGAAGAGTGTAGAAGGTTCCAATTAGAGATGAGCGTTGTTCTACTCGAACTGTTCGCCAATCTCAAATTCGAGCTGTTTTGGGCGGTGTTCGAGCCGTTCGGCGAACACGAACAATTTGAGAAAAATTCGGCTGTTCGAGGTTATGTTCGATAACTGTTCGTGCACCAAAATCATAACTGGATTTTTTCTCAGTAATGATGAAAATTAATGTTAATACGCAGTTTGAGTGTACAGCGGGGTGGGGGGAGGGGCAGGGGATGGATCTCTGCAGGAGCAATGAAGATCTCCATTTTTTTTTCTCTTTCCCGCATTTACAGTGGGGAGGTGCAATCTGTCAGCCTATCAGCAGCGCACACACGGAGCGAAGTGCTTTTTTTCACACAAGCAAGGGCATGTGTCATTGGCAGTGTATGTCACATGTCCTTGCCCTATAAGACCAAGCCATTTTCCCCGTCGCCACCATTTTCTCACTGCTGCAGCTGCGTGTTAGACGGCACCGCTGTTGCTGTGTGCGCTATACCTTGTTAATTTCAAGCCAATTTTCGCACAAATCTACAGATAGCTTGGGAGTAGGGAATAGTTGTGATTGCAGTCCTTTTAAGGACTAGGTTACAGCATTTCCTACGACTTTTATCAGGCAGGTCTGTGCTCTTAAATAGATAGATTGTGGGAGTAAAGACTAATTGTAATTGGAGTCCTTTTCAGGACTAGGTTACATCAGTTCCTATCAGTTTTTGCCAGGCAGGTCTGTGCCAGTGCTGTGCAAGTTTTTTTCACAGCATTTGGCTGAATCTAGCAAAGCTAATCCTTTTTGGCCTATTGCAGAGTGTGTTAGTCAGTGGAGTAGCCTATCTGTGTTGCAAGATATACCACCTGTGTATAGAATACCAATTTTTTTACTGCACCTAGTGAAGTAAAATCTTTTGGGCATAGCATCATTCTATTAGTCCATCTATACTGACCTCCATCAGGTTGCAAATTGAATATAATTTTTTTCTGCATCTAGCTCTGAAAAAATATTGGGCTTCTAGCTGTGTGTGGGACTTGTTGTATTAGTCCATCTATACTGACCTCCATCAGGTTGCAAACTGCATATATTTTTTTCTTCATCTACCTCTGAAAAAATATTGGGCTTCTAGCTGTGTGTGGGACTTGTTCTATTAATCCATCTATACAGACCTCCATCAGGTTGCAAACTGAATATATTTTTTTCTGCATCTACCTCTGAAAAAATATTGGGCTTCTAGCTGTGTGTGTGACTTGTTCTATTAATCCATCTATACAGACCTCCATCAGGTTGCAAACTGAATATATTTTTTTCTGCATCTACCTCTGAAAAAATATTGGGCTTCTAGCTGTGTGTGGGACTTGTTCTATTAATCCATCTATACAGACCTCCATCAGGTTGCAAACTGAATATATTTTTTTCTGCATCTACCTCTGAAAAAATATTGGGCTTCTAGCTGTGTGTGGGACTTGTTGTATTAGTCCATCTATACTGACCTCCATCAGGTTGCAAACTGAATATATTTTTTTCTGCATCTACCTCTGAAAAAATATTGGGCTTCTAGCTGTGTGTGGGACTTGTTCTATTAATCCATCTATACAGACCTCCATCAGGTTGCAAACTGAATATATTTTTTTCTGCATCTACCTCTGAAAAAATATTGGGCTTCTAGCTGTGTGTGGGACTTGTTGTATTAGTCCATCTATACAGACCTCCATCAGGTTGCAAACTGAATATATTTTTTTCTGCATCTACCTCTGAAAAAATATTGGGCTTCTAGCTGTGTGTGGGACTTGTTGCATTAGTCCATCTATACTGACCTCCATCAGGTTGCAAACTGAATATATTTTTTTCTGCATCTACCTCTGAAAAAATATTGGGCTTCTAGCTGTGTGTGGGACTTGTTCTATTAATCCATCTATACAGACCTCCATCAGGTTGCAAACTGAATATATTTTTTTCTGCATCTACCTCTGAAAAAATATTGGGCTTCTAGCTGTGTGTGGGACTTGTTCTATTAATCCATCTATACAGACCTCCATCAGGTTGCAAACTGAATATATTTTTTTCTGCATCTACCTCTGAAAAAATATTGGGCTTCTAGCTGTGTGTGGGACTTGTTGTATTAGTCGATCTATACTGACCTCCATCAGGTTGCAAACTGAATATATTTTTTTCTGCATCTACCTCTGAAAAAATATTTCGGCTTCTAGCTGTGTGTGGGACTTGTTGTATTAGTCCATCTATACTGACCTCCATCAGGTTGCAAATTAAAAATAATTTTTATCTGCATCTAGCTCTGAAAAAATATTTGGCCTTCTAGCAGTGTGTGGGACTTTCTCTTTTAGTCCATCTATACTGACCTCCATCAGGTTGCAAATTAAAAATAATTTTTATCTGCATCTACCTCTGAAAAAATATTTGGGCTTCTAGCAGTGTGTGGGACTCATTGTATTAGGCCATCTATACCAAGCTCCACCAGCTTTGAAATTAATAATAATTTTTAGCTGCATCTAGCCCTGAAAATAATTTTTCCCAATAGTGGTAGCAATAGAAATATGGGGCGCGCGCCTGGCTAACAAAAATATACGCTTCATAACACAAAACACCAGCCTAGCGCACTGCATTAATAAGATGGCATCATCGTCTCTCCCAGTGCTAGGCCTACTACGCAGGCTAGTATTCCTGTGCCTAAAACACAATGTATGGGTCCGCGCTAGCCACTATGCTGAGGGGTATAAAGCTGCTGCTAACGCTTTATAACAATTCAATTGGCAGATTTTCACAGAGCTCTTCCACAACGCCCACCCATCGGGCAACAGTTGCCCACCCTCCCTATGGGATCTAGTGGCGAATAGTTGATGCCATTAATCAGAGCGTCAGTTGCCCCGTCAACGTGGCAAGCATACGGTAAGGCATGGGAAGAGTGGACACGACTAGTAGCAGGCAGACGGGTTGACCAATGTGAACAAGCCAGATCACAAGTCACCATAGAATTTCTCCACCAGCTAATGATGAGGGGCATATCAGGGGCGTCAGCGCAGCGGTGTCTGACCGGAGTAGCATTTCACTTCCAACTACTGAATTGGGGAGATGTGACAAAGATTCATCATCAGACAATCCATAAAAGGGTGGAAAAGGGGTCAGCCAAGTCAGGAATGTAGACGTCCCGTCCCGTGTCACTAAAACTGATTTCTCACATCTTATCCCTAACACCATTAACATGACACTCACAATTTGAAGCAACACTAATGTCTACTGCATTTGTGATCGCCTTCTTCGGGGCGCTATGTATAAGCGAATTAGTCCCTCAATCCAAAATTACCACCAGTGGACGCTTATTACACCAGGAAGTAGTCATAGCCAATAATGCAATACGTGTACGCATACACCAATCGAAAACGGTTCCAGCGGGCAGGGGTACTTGGGTACTTCTACAACCCACAAACGGTACACTGAGTCGGGTAACAATAGTAAAAACATATCTAACCATCAGATCACAAAGTAATTTCTTCGTATCACACATTGATGGAACGCCATTATCAAGATACCTGTTCCAAGCTATATTTAATAAATGCATAACATCGGCAGGGAACCACCCCAAAGATTACGGGACACACTCATTCCGCATAGGTGCGGCCACGGAAGCAGCAAGAGCAGGACTGTCAGAAACGGAAGTTCAGAGGATAGGGAGATGGCGATCCACGTGTTTGGCGAGATACATAAGACCGGACTTGTTATCCTAACGTGGTTTGTTTCTTTTACAGGTGACGCTAAGCCAATAGTGTGAGTGATAGGCCACTCGTATATATATTGGGCACAAAAAAGGGCGAAAGTCCACCCAGGCGGGAGGAAATTAGAGTTTCATAACACATATTTCAACTGGAGAGGTATTAGAGGCCTGCTATGGCCACAGGTACTAATGGAGGTAATCAAGGTAGGGAGAGAGGCAAAAGGTCCGGTCATCTTAGTTATACAGGCCGGGGGAAACAACCTAGGTCATCACAAGAGCGCATAACTAATGGCAATAATGAAACTAGACACTGAGCGCTTCAGAGAATTTTTCACAAAATTAGCTATAGTATGGTCAGAGATTGTGCCGATAGCGGTATGGCAAGGTGCGCGAGACATCACGGCCATCGAATGGACAAGGCGGGTAATAAAAATTCGGATGGCAAAATTTAGAAAAGACAGAGGCGGTGTAGTGATACGACACCGACAACTGGAAGGAGATAAAGCAGGCCTCATACGGCCCGACGGTGTTCACTTAATAGATATTGGACTGGACATATTCCTGTCAGGACTCCAGGACGGAGTGGAACAAGCGTTAAGAGTGATGGGTGGGGGTCAGAGTCCTGCATACGAGTACGCTGGATCCTCCGTGGCCTGGAAATAGAAAGGACATGTTGGAGAGTTACACTTGTTGGCCAACTTGCCGGAGTGGGGACCCAGGGCATGCTGCAACAAGCTGAATTATTTTAGAAATAAAATGCCTTTCTAATGGAATGAGTATAAAGAGTTAATAAAGCTGTGACCGATCCTCACCCATCCAGTTGTAAGAGTTACATTATTGGGTTGTCCATGAAAGGGGAGCGGTAGGGGGGCTGAGCATCTGGGTTTGGTTGGGGGTCCCCACAGTCTGCCTAGGCTAGATTAATTTAAAAATTCTTATTAGATACACAGGCGGTGCAGCTTGCTTCGCAGCTGGGCTACTACGCCCAAAGTATTGCCTAGGCTAGATGCAGTTAAAAATTCTACGCTGACTAGCAGACACTGAAGATTTGGAGCAGACCTCTGAGTAAACAGCTCTTCAGACTCAACCATCTGTGTTACCCCAAGCCATAGTGTATGTAGTTTCTTACAGTTAAAAGGGGGGGGTGCGACCCAACCCACCTGGAATTGACGATGCCAACGTCACGTAAGACACAGCAAGGGGACTCCCAAAATTGTGGCACAGACACCACTTAACCCTAGAACGCATACCTGTGGCCTTGCAGGCCCGCCCAGTTAATTGTTTTCTATTTTCTGCAAGATTGCTTTAGTTAGAATTTTGAAACTCTAGGTATTCTTCATGTATATAGTTGTTTGTCATTTGAGTTTGAGTTATTCCATGTTATTTGCACACGGGCCTAAAGGGCCCCAGGTATGTGAAAGTGTAGATTTTTATGGTCATGCGTTCTAGGGTTAAGTGGCATCAATTGCCCCACTGTTGCTTAAAACGGTTGGTGAGGTGATTTTACCAAATCCCCAAGCTTTTAGTCTCCCAAGGATGACACAGGGGTAGAAATGTCCTTGCGAATCCATGATTTGATCATCTTTATGAACGTGAGTCTGTCTACATTCTCAGTGGACAGCCGCGTGCGCTTATCTGTCAGCACACCACCAGCAGCGCTGAACACACGTTCAGAGAGAACGCTGGCTGCATGGCATGACAAGATCTCCAAGGCGTGAGTGGCGAGCTCCGGCGATTTTTCAAGATTGGAATACCAAAATGAGCAAGGGTCCAGTGACACAGTCATGGCTTCGATGTTCACTTGGAGATTCTCCTGTACCATCCTCTCTAGGCATTGACTATGTGTCAGACTTCTTGTCTCCTGTGGCCTTGCAAAGGATGGTCTAAAAAAGTGGTGAAACGATTCCACAAAATTGCTGTTACCAGCAGATACTGTGTTACTGTTACTGTTTGAGTGATGAAGACTCGACAGTCCCACCGTTGGCAAGTTAGAACTGTGAGATTCACTACGTGCACCACTGGTGTTTTGTGGAAAAGCACATGTAAGATTCTGCAACAGATACTACTGCATTCGTCAATACCTTTTTATGGCAGGAATTATTTCGGCAAATATACTTTTGTACCGGGGATCTAAGAGTGTGGCAACCCAGTAGTCGGGATTACTTCGAATTCTGACAATCCGGAGGTCATGTTGCAGGTAGTGCAGCAAGAAGGCACTTGCGCATCCAGAAGGACTTGTCTTGCGCATCCAGAAGGACCAAGTCCTTGTTGTGTTGGTAGCGAGGTAAGAATCATGCTTCCTTCCTCTGCCCTCTCCCTCCAACCTCGCACAACAGAAATGTGATCAAGGTCCCCCTCATCTGATGAGTCTTCCATGCCAATTGCCAGTTCGTCCTCCACTTCTTCCTCGGCTCCTGCACCTTCCTCAACAGTTTGGCTGCTACCATGCGCCCTGGTTAATCCCTCTCCCCCACCCTCCCATGCCTGCCGCCTTGGTGCTGCCAACCGTCTGGACCTTGGAGATGTTATCCCTTCCGCATACGACTCCTCCTCTTCTTCCTCCACCTCCTCTTGTCCCACCACCTGACTCCGAATTCTGTTTAACATGTGCTCCAGCATGTAAATCACCGTAAGAGTCATGCTGATAATGGCATCGTCAGCACTAAACATCTTCGTCGCCATTTCAAGACTGTGCAGAAGGGTGCATAGATCCCTGATCTGAGACCACTCCTCCAGCGTGATTTGCCCCACCTCTGGATCTCGTTGGCCCAGGCTATACGTCAGAACGTATTGCACCAGGGCTTGTCGGTGCTGCCACAGTCGCTGCAACATGTGCAGAGTTGAATTCCACCGTGTCGGCACATCGCATTTCAACCGGTGAACTGGCAGGCCCAACGACTTCTGTAGAGATGTAAGTCGTTGAACTGCGGGATGCGAACGGCGGAAGTGAGCACACAGCGATCGTGCACTCTGCAGAAGGCCATCTAGTCCGGGATAGTGGGCTAAAAACTGCTGGACAACCAGGTTCAACACGTGAGCCATACAAGGCACGTGTGTGACATTGCCCCGGCGAAGTGCCGCACCCAGGTTTGCAGCATTGTCGCACATGGCCTTCCCTGGTTGCAGGTCCAGTGGAGACAACCTTTCATGAAACTGGGTCTCCAGAGCTGACCAAAACTCCTCAGCTGTGTGACTCACATTTCCCAGACATTTCAAAGTAAACACTGATGCGTTGAGCCCTGCTGCCAGCATAGTAAGGAGGTGTGCAGGATTCCTTCTGCGCAGTCAGAAAGCAGGTGGCATTACCAGACAGGCTTTTGGTGCAGGTGGAGGACCGAGAGGAGGTTGAGGAGGCAGAAGCAGTGGAGGAAGTTCGAGATAAAGAGGATTAACACACAACTCGTGGGGACGGTAAGACTTGGACAGCAGCCCCTTGTCCCGCTGTCACCATAGTTACCCAGTGCCCAGTCAGCGACATGTAACGCCCCTGTCCATGCCTTCTCGTCCAAGTGTCTGTGGTGAAGTGCACCCTGTCACACACAGAGTTTCTCAAAGAAGCGGTGATGTTGTGTGCGACATGCTAGTGGAGCGCAGGCACACCTTTCTTTGAGAAGTAGTGCCGACTGGGCATCTGGTACTGGGGCACTGTGACGGACATAAGGTCTTGAAAATCCTCTGTGTCCTCCAGGTGGAAAGGCAGCATTTCTGTAGCCAACAGCTTGCAGATGGTGAAATTCAACCTCTTAGCTTTCTCATGGCTAGGAGGAAATGGTCTTTTACTTTTCCACATCTGAGGGACCGAGGGCTGGCTGTTGTGCTTAGACGGTGTTGAGTAGGGTGTCCCCGGCAACTGCCGGTCTGTGAGGAAGATGCAGGCGGACATGTTAGGTTGCCTTGATCCAAAGGTGGTGCTCTCGATGTCGGAGAGCGCTCAACACTAGCAGGTGTTTCCACTTCCCAATGAACTGACGACCTGCCAATCACACTGGCTGTTGCGGGTAAAGAGGTGGCAGGTCTGCGTCCAAAAACATGTGTGACTGCTGTCCCCCCAGTCACAGAGGATGAAGAGGCTGCGGATGCACAAGATGGGGCAGACGGTGGTTGGCCCAGCCGGCTAGGCCGCATTGTAGCACAGTGAGCTTCCCACTGCAACTTATGCTTCATTTCCATGTGATGGTACATGCATGAAGTACTCAAACTATGTATTCTTTGGCCTCTACTTAGCTTTTGCTGACAAATATTACAGATAACACGAGTTGGGTCATCCTTATCGATCTGAATAAATGCCCAGGCTGTGCAAGGCTTAGAGCCCATGTGACCTGAAGAGCCACTACGACTTGTGGTCAGAGGCAGAGTTGTGGTTGAGGATGCAGTTGTTGACGTGCTTCCAGTACTCCGTCTCTGTTCAGGAAGGCGCAACCTAACCTCGTCGTCAATAGCATCTGTGATGCCCCGCTGCGCTTGGTATCACAGATCCTACAAGAGTGCATTGATGGAATCCTCCAGACGAGGCCCCCATAAACATTCACACATCTCCACCTTCCACCTCAGACCAGCAGAGGGAGCCCGTTAGGGATATAAATAGGGAAGGTGGAGCTAGGCAGTTCAGTTCCTCTGAAGAGTTCCTGCAGTAGAGAAGCCTAAGAGAGGTCAGTCTGCAGTGGAGCTCAGTCTAGTCTAGAGAACGCAGTTAATAGTTCAGCAGTGGAGCACGAGGCTCCTGCTTGCTAGATTCAGGGAGCCCAGATAGAGCTTAAGGTGTGCCGGTGCCGTAAGATCAGTGAAGCGCGGCAAGCTGCCGTTAGTGTGTATAGCCTAGTGAGGGCCCGAGTAGGCCGAAGGCGAGTGGCGAGTTAGTACATAAGGGGCAGAGGAGCTTATCCAGCTCACCCCGAAGCATTTACCGGACACAGGATCCGAGCTTACCGGTATCTCTATGACCCAGTAAGGCATAACCGGAATCCCTGGAGAACTACAAGTCCCAGGATCGCTAAGGTGCTGATATGTAACAGAGCCAGGAGACGCTTAGGCCCCGCATACTGGGAGCGTGAACTCCAAGAGAAGGCCCTACCACAAGGTCAGCCAGCGCAGGACAGAGACAAAGTTAGGCCTAGCTCCAGGCAGGTCCGAAACTTACTACGCAGAGGCAAGAAACAGGAGGCCCTACACCCGCTCATTGGGGAGGATCCTGATATGCACCCTTCACCCTACAGTGCTCCGGGATGTGCCTGAATTTCCACCAGTAAAAGGTACTGAAGTGACTACCGTGTCCGTTCCCGTTCTTGCTCTGACCCAGCTGGGTCTCGCCTGTCCTGTATTCCCCCTGCATACGCTGCCCTGAGACCTAGCTCCACCTGTTGGGAGCTATACCATCGAGCTGCCTTATCACCGGCCTCAGTGGACTGCTGCAGCGCTGGTGCTTGTCACCAGATACCACAGGTGGCGTCATGAACTCTTATAAAATTAACAATTATCCACCCTTTTAAAGAGAGACCCCAGGGTACGGGCCAGGGAGCCGACCACCGCGACATCCCCAAGGCCAGGCAAATGCCCGGGTACCGAGTCATCCCCATCCCCAGGGCTAGTCACATCCTCCTCCACCTCCTCTGCTGACCTCATCGACTGTCTGACTGTGGGTTGACAGTAAGTGGGATCTCCAACCTCGTCATCATCACCCTGTGTGTTATCACACCCGTCGCCCTCAGAGCCAACCTCTTCCTGCCCTGACCGAAAAGTCAAGTTGTCGCTCCAATCAGGTATTTGAGTCTCATCATCGTCTTCATCATTGTCTCCACCAACAGGAGTTACAGTTTGGGAACAAGGGTCTACATTATGCTCAGAACCTTCTTCATCTGGTCCTGGATCCAACTTATAAAGATTCTGGGCATCGGATCAGATCATTTCCTCATCTGGATTAACAGAAGCTCTGGAGCAGACCTCCGTTTCCCAGGCTATAGTATGAGTAAACAGCTGGGCAGACTCAGCCATCTGTGTTACCCCATACTCAGACGGGCAGCTGGAGACTTGGGAGCTGTGAGGAAGCAAGTGCGATTGGGGTGACACCTCTGAGGACTGGAGTATTTGTGATGTTGAAATTGAGGTGATGGAGAGCCCACTTGAAGGAGCACTTGATATCCGTTGAAGCACCTGCTGTTTTTGTGCCTCATCTAGAATTTGTAGCGATGGGCGTGTCCGTAAGAATGGGATCGTATCACATTGTCCACGAAAAGAAGTCGACATCTTAGTTTGGCTGGAAGATGGTCTTTCTTCTGCAGATGTTACTCCCCCCCCCCACCGTGGGGGGCCTCGACCCACCGGCGGACAGGCACCAGTATTGGGATAGGGGGGCTGGCCGTCACGGTCCACCGCGGCTCTGGCACAAACCCGGAGACACAGAGGTGGCACAGGCAACGGACTGGCCGTGTCGGCTTCTCACTTTTTGGATTTTAGAAGGGCATGACATGCCTATATCTGTGTCTCCCCCTCCTTTTACTCCTCCACCTCTTTTCTTTTCGCATGACTATATGTACTTGTCACTTTTCCATGTGTTAGTTGTGTCTTCTGAGCAGTTTGTCAGCTTTTGGACACCTTTGAAGGTGTTTTCTATGTGTTTCTATGTGTTTTTGTTTGCCTGCCATTGGTTTTAACGGTGTTCGAAGGTGTTCGACGAACAGTTCGACGAACAGTTCAGCGAACACACGGGTGTTCGACGAACCGAACCGAACTCGAACACTACGGGGGTGGCTCAACACTAGTTACAATGGAATAAATAGACATTGTCAATGCCCCTTGAAAGAGCTGTGGAGCTCAGAGCGGTTTAACCAGACGGTTTTAATGCCCCTTGGAAGAGACTTGGAGGTCACAGTAGCTTAACAAGATGGCTTTAATGCCCCTTGGAAGAGTGGTGGAGGTCACAATGGAATAAAAAGACAATATGAATGCACCTTGGAAGGGACGTGGAGGTCACAGTAGCATAACAAGACGGTTTTAATGACCATTGGAAGAGTGGTGGAGGTCGCAGTGGATAAAAAAGACAATATCAAAGCCACTTGGAAGAGTGGTGGAGGTCGCAGTGGAAAACAGAGACAATATCAATGCCCCTTGGAAGAGTGGTGGAGGTTACAGTCGAATAAAAAGACAATATCAATGCATATTGGAAGAGCTGTGGAGTACAGAGAGGTTTAACCAGACGGTTTAATGCCCCTTGGAAGAGAAGTGGAGGTCACAGTAGCTTATCAAGACTGTTTTAATGCCCCTTGGAAGAGTGGTGGAGGTCGCAATGGATTAAAAAGACAATATCAATGCCCCTTAGAAGAGTGGTGGAGGTCGCAGTGGAATAAAAAGACAATATCAATTCCCCTTGGAAGAGATGTGAAGGTCGCAGTGGAATAAAAGTCAATATCAATGCCTCGTGGAAGAGACTTGGAGGTTACAGTAGCTTAACAAGATGGTTTTAATGGCCCTTGGAAGAGAGGTGGAGGTCGCAGTGGAATAAAAAGACAACATCAATTCCCCTTGGAAGAGTGTTGGAGGTTACAGTGGAATAAAAAGACAATATCAATGCCCCTTGGAAGAGTAGTGGAGGTCGCAGTGGAATAAAAAAACAATATCAATGGCCCTTGGAAGAGTGGTGGAGGTAACAGTGGATTAAAAAGACAATATCAATGCCCCTTGGAAGAGCAGTGGAGTTCAGAGTAGTTAAACCAGGCGGTTTTAATGCCCATTGGAAGTGACGTGGAGGTCACAGTAGCTTAAAAAGACGTTTTTAATGTCCCTTGGAAAAGTGGTGGAGGTCACAGTGGATTAAAAAAACAATATCAATGCTCCTTGGAAGAGTGGTGGAGGTGGCAGTGGAATAAAAAGACAATATCAATGCCACTTGGAAGAGTGGTGGAGTTTACCGTGGAATAAAAAGACAATATCAATGCCCCGTGAAAGAGACGTGGATGTCACAGTAGCTTAACAAGACAGTTTTAAAGTCCCTTGGAAGAGAGGTGAAAGTCGCAGTGGAATAAAAAGAAAATATCAATGCCCCTTGGAAGAGTGCTGGAGGTTACAGTGGAATAAAAAACAATATCAAAGCCCCTTGCTAGACCTGTGGAGTTGAGAGTGGTTTAAATTGACGGTTTTAATGCCCCTTGGAAGAGACGTGGAGGTCACAGTAGATTAACAAGACTGTTTTAATGCCCCTTGGAAGAGTGGTGGAGGTCGCAGTGGAATAAAAAGACAATATCAATGCCCCTTGGAAGAGTGGTGGAGTATACAGTGGAATAAAAAGACAATATTAATGCCCCTTGGAAGATCTGTGGAGTTCAGATTGGTTTAACCATACGGTTTTAATGCCCATTGGAAGAGACGTGGAGGTCACAGTAGCTTAACAAGACTGTTTTAATGCCACATGGAAGAGTGGTGGAGGTTGCAGTGGATTAAAAAGACAATATCAATGCCCCGAGTAAGAGTGGTGGAGGTCGCAGAGGAATAAAAATACAATATCAATGCCCCGTGGAAGAGACGTGGAGGTCACAGTAGTTTAACAAGATGGTTTTAATGCCCTTTGGAGGAGTGGTGGAGGTCGCAGTGGATTAAAAAGACAATATCAATGGCCTTTGGAAGAGTGATGGAGGACGCAGTGGAATAAAAATACTATATCAATGCCCCTTGGTAGAGTGGTGGAGGTTACAGTGGAATTTAATGACAATATCAATGCCCCGTGGAAGAGATGTGGAGGTTACTGGAGCTTAACAAGACAGTTTTAATGCCCCTTGGAAGAATGGTGGAGGTCGCAGTGGAATAAAAAGACAATATCAATGCCCCTTGGTAGAGTGATCGTGGTGGCAGTGGAATAAAAAGACAATATCAATGCCCCTTGGAAGAATGATGGAGGTCGCAGTGGAATAAAAAGACAATGTCAATGCCCCTTGGAAGAGTGGTGGAGGTTAGAGTGGAATAAAAAGACAAGACCAATGCCCCTTGGAAGAGCTGTGGAGTTTAGAGTGGTTTAACCAGATGTTTTTATTGCCCCTTGGAAGAGACGTTGAGGTCACAGTAAATTAACAAGATGGTTTTAATGCCCCTTGGAAAAGTGGTGGAGGTCACAGTGGATTAAAAATACAATTTCAATGCCCCATGGAAGACAAGTGGAGGTCACAGTAGCTTAACAAGACAGTTTTAATGCCCCTTGGAAGAGTGGTGGAGGTCGCAGTGGAATAAAAAGACAATATCAATGCCCCTTGAAAGAGTGGTGGAGGTTACAGTGAAATAAAAAGACAATATCAATGACTCTTGAAAGAGCTATGGAGTTCAGAGTGGTTTAACCAGATGGTTTTAATGCCCCTTAGAATAGTGGCGGAGGTCGCAGTGCATTAAAAAGACAATATTAATACCCCTTGGAAGAATGGTGGAGGTTACAGTAGAATAAAAAGACAATATCAATGCCCCTTGGAAGAGCTGTTGAGTTCGGAGTGGTTTAACCAGACGGTTTTATTGCCCCTTGGAAGAGATGTGGAGGTCACAGTAGCTTGACCAGACTGTTTTAATGCCTCTTGGAAGAGTGGTGGAGGTCGCAGTGGATTAAAAAGACAATATCAATACCCCTTGGAAGAGTAGTGGAGGATACAGTGGAATAAATAGACAATATCAATGCCCAGTGGAATAGACATGGATGCTACAGTAGCTAAACAAGATGTTTTTAAGGCACCTTGGGAGAGTGATGGAAGTCGTAGTGGAATAAAAAGACAATATCAATGCCCCTTGAAAGAGTGCTGTAGGTTACAGTGGAGTAAAAAGACAATATTAATGCCTCTTGCAAGAGCTGTGGAGTTCAGAGTGGTTTAAATTGACGGTTTTAATGCATCTTGGAAGAGACGTGGAGGTCACAGTAGCTTAACAACACGGTTTTAATGCCCCTTGGAAGAGTGGTGGAGGTCGCAGTGGATTAAAAAGACAATATCAAGGCCACTTGGAAGAGTGGTGAAGGTCCTAGTGGAATAAAAAGACTATATCAATGCCCCTTGGAAGAGTGGTGGAGGTTACAGTGGAATAAAAAGACAATATCACTGCCCCGTGAAAGAGACGTGGAGGTCACAGAAGCTTAACAAGACGGTTTTAATGCCCCTTGGAAGAGAGGTGGAAGTGGCAGTGGAATAAAAAGACAATATCAATGGCCCTTGGAAGAGTGCTGGAGGTTACATTGGAATAAAAAAAAAATATCAATGCCCCTTGCAAGAGCTGTGGAGTTCAGAGAGGTTTAAATTGACGGTTTTAATGC
Organism: Phyllobates terribilis; assembly: GCF_046119375.1. Classification (NCBI taxonomy): domain Eukaryota; kingdom Metazoa; phylum Chordata; class Amphibia; order Anura; family Dendrobatidae; genus Phyllobates; species Phyllobates terribilis. The sequence continues at coordinate 690,239,311 of NW_027362761.1, read as the reverse complement.
CCCTTGGAAGGGACGTGGAGGTGACAGTAGCTTAACATGACGGTTTTAATGCCCCTTGGAAGAGTGGTGGAGGTTGGAGTGGATTAAAAAGACAATATGAATGCCCCTTGGAAGAGTGGTGGAGGTCGCAGAGGAATAAAAAGACAATATCAATGCCCCTTGGAAGAGTGGTGGAGGTTACAGTTGAATAAAAAGACCATATCAATGCCCCTTGGAAGAGTGATGGAGGTTACAGTGGAATAAAAAGACAATATCAATGCTCCTTGGAACAGTGGTGGAGGTTACAGTTAAATAAAAAGACAATATCAATGCCCCGTGGAAGAGATGTGGAGGTCACAATAGCTTAACAAGACGGTTTTAATGCCCCTTGGAAGAGTGGTGGAGGTCGCAGTGGAATAAAAAGACAATATCAATTAGCCTTGGAAGAGTGGTGGAGGTCGCAGTGGAATAAAAAGACATTATCAATGACCTCTTGGAAGAGTGGTGGAGGTCTGAGTGGAATAAAAAGACAATATCAATGCCCCTTGGACGAGTGGTGGAGGTTACAGTGGAATAAAAAGACAATGTCAATGCCCCTTGGAAGAGATGTGGAGGTCACAATAGCTTAACAAGACGGTTTTAATGCCCCTTGGAAGAGTGGTGGAGGTCGCAGTGGAATAAAAAGACAATGTCAATGCCCCTTGGAAGAGTGGTGGAGGTCATAGTGGAATAAAAAGACAATATTAATGCCCCTTGGAAGAGTGGTGGAGGTCGCAGAAAAATAAAAAAAAAATATCAATTCCCCTTGGAAGGGTGGTGGAGGTTAGAGTGGAATAAAAAGACAATATCAATGCCCCTTGGAACAGCTGTGGAGTTCACAGTGGTTTAACCAGAAAGTTTTAATGCACCGTGGAATAGACGTGGAGGTCACAGTAGCTTAACAAGATGGTTTCAATGCTTCTTGGAAGAGTGATGGAGGTCGCAGTGGATTAAAAAGACAATATCAATGCCCCTTGGAAGAGTGGTTTAGGTTACAGTGGAATAAAAAGACAATATCAATGCCCTGTGTAAGAAACTAGGAGGTCACAGTAGCTTAACAAGACGGTTTTAATGCCCCTTGGAAGAGTCGTGGACGTCGCAGAGGAATAAAAAGACAATATCAATGCACTTGGAAGAGTGCAGAAGGTTACAATGGAATAAAAAGACATTGTCAATGCCCCTTGGAAGAGCTGTGGAGTTCAGAGCGGTTTAACCAGACGGTTTTAATGCCCCTTGGAAGAGATTTGGAGGTCACAGTAGCTTAACAAGACGGTTTTAATGCCCCTTGGAAGAGTGGTGAAGGTCTCAGTGGAATAAAAAGACAATATCAATGCCCCTGGGAAGAGTGGTGGAGGTTACAGTGGAATAAAAAGACAATATCAATGCCCCGTGAAAGAGACGTGGAGGTCACAGTAGCTTAACAAGACGGTTTTAATGCCCCTAGGAAGAAAGGTGGAAGTTGCAGTGGAATAAAAAGACAATATCAATGCCCCTTGCAAGAGCTTTGGACTTCAGAGTGGTTTAAAATGATGGTTTCAATACCCCGTGGTATTGACGTGGAGGTCAAAGTAGCTTAACAACATGGTTTTAATGGCCCTTGGAAGAGTGGTGGAGGTCGCAGTGGAATAAAAAGACAATATCAATGCCACTTGGAAGAGTAGTGGAGGTCTCAGTGGAATAAAAAAACAATATCAATTCCCCTTGGAAGAGTGGTGGAGGTAACAGTGGATTAAAAAGACAATATCAATGCAACTTGGAAGAGCAGTGGAGTTCAGAGCAGTTAAACCAGACGGTTTTAATGCCCATTGGAAGTGACGTGGAGGTCACAGTAGCTTAAAAAGACGTTTTTAATGCCCCTTGGAAAAGTGGTGGAGGTCGCAGTGGATTAAAAAGACAATATCAATGCCACTTGGAAGAGTGGTGGAGTTTACAGTGGAATAAAATGATAATATCAATGCCCCATGAAAGAGACGTGGATGTCACAGTAGCATAACAAGGCGGTTTTAATATCCCTTGGAAGAGAGGTGAAAGTCGCAGTGGAATAAAAAGACAATATTAATGCCCCTTGGAAGAGTGCTGGAGGTTACAGTGGAATAAAAAACAATATCAATGCCACTTGCAAGAGCTGTGGAGTTGAGAGTGCTTTAAATTGACGGTTTTAATGCCCCCTGGAAGAGACGTGGAGGTCACAGTAGATTAACAAGACTGTTTTAATGCCCCTTGGAAGAATGGTGGAGGATACATTGGAATAAAAAGACAATATCAATGCCCCATGGAATAGACATGGACGTTACAGTAGCTAAACAAGATGTTTTTAATGCACCTTGGGAGAGTGATGGAAGTCGTAGTGGAATAAAAAGACAATATCAATGCCCCTTGAAAGAGTGCTGTAGGTTACAGTGGAGTAAAAAGACAATATTAATGCCTCTTGCAAGAGCTGTGGAGTTCAGAGTGGTTTAAATTGACTGTTTTAATGCATCTTGGAAGAGACATGGAGGTGACAGTAGCTTAACAATATGTTTTAATGCCCCTTGGAAGAGTGGTGGAGGTCGCAGTGGATTAAAAAGACAATATCAATGCCACTTGGAAGAGTGGTGAAGGTCCAAGTGGAATAAAAAGACAATACCAATGCCCCTTGGAAGAGTGGTGGAGGTTACAGTGGAATAAAAAGACAATATCAATGCCCCGTGAAAGAGACATGGAGGTCACAGTTGCTTAACAAGACGGTTTTAATGCCCCTTGGAAGAGAGGTGGAAGTGGCAGTGGAATAAAAAGACAATATCAATGGCCCTTGGAAGAGTGCTGGAGGTTACATTGGAATAAAAAAAAAATATCAATGCCCCTTGCAAGAGCTGTGGAGTTCAGAGAGGTTTAAATTGACGGTTTTAATGCCCCTTGGAAGGGACGTGGAGGTGACAGTAGCTTAACAAGATGGTTTTAATGCCCCTTGGAAGAGAGGTGGAGGTCGTAGTGGATTAAAAAGACAATAGGAATGCCCCTTGGAAGAGTGGTGGAGGTCGCAGTGGAATAAAAAGACAATATCAATGCCCCTTGGAAGAGTGGTGGAGGTTACAGTTGAATAAAAAGACAATATCAATGCCCCTTGGAACAGTGGTGGAGGTTACAGTTAAATAAAAAGACAATATCAATGCCCCTTGGAATAGATGTGGAGGTCACAATAGCTTAACAAGACGGTTTTAATGCCCCTTGGAAGAGTGGTGGAGGTCGCAGTGGATTAAAAAGACAATATCAATTAGCCTTGGAAGAGTGGTGGAGGTCGCAGTGGAATAAAAATACATTATCAGTGCACCTTGGAAGAGTGGTGGAGGTCGCAGTGGAATAAAAAGACAATATCAATGCCCCTTGGATGAGTGGTGGAGGTTACAGTGGAATAAAAAGACAATTTCAATTCCCGTGGAAGAGACGTGGAGGTCACAGAAGCGTAACAAGGCGGTTTTAATGCCCCTTGGAAGAGTGGTGGAGGTCGCAGTGGAATAAAAAGACAATATCAATGCCCCTTGAAAGAGTGGTGGAGGTTACAGTGAAATAAAAAGACAATATCAATGACTCTTGAAAGAGCTATGGAGTTAAGAGTGGTTTAACCAGATGGTTTTAATGCCCCTTAGAATAGTGGCGGAGGTCGCAGTGCATTAAAAAGACAATATTAATACCCCTTGGAAGAATGGTGGAGGTTACAGTAGAATAAAAAGTCAATATCAATGCCCCTTGGAAGAGCTGTTGAGTTCGGAGTGGTTTAACCAGACGGTTTTAATGCCCCTTGGAAGAGATGTGGAGGTCACAGTAGCTTGACCAGACTGTTTTAATTCCTCTTGGAAGAGTGGTGGAGGTCGCAGTGGATTAAAAAGACAATATCAATACCCCTTGGAAGAGTAGTGGAGGATACAGTGGAATAAATAGACAATATCAATGCCCAGTGGAATAGACATGGATGCTACAGTAGCTAAACAAGATGTTTTTAAGGCACCTTGGGAGAGTGATGGAAGTCGTAGTGTAATAAAAAGACAATATCAATGCCCCTTGAAAGAGTGCTGTAGGTTACAGTGGAGTAAAAAGACAATATTAATGCCTCTTGCAAGAGCTGTGGAGTTCAGAGTGGTTTAAATTGACGGTTTTAATGCATCTTGGAAGAGACGTGGAGGTCACAGTAGCTTAACAATACGGTTTTAATGCCCCTTGGAAGAGTGGTGGAGGTCGCAGTGGATTAAAAAGACAATATCAATGCCACTTGGAAGAGTGGTGAAGGTCCTAGTGGAATAAAAAGACTATATCAATGCCCCTTGGAAGAGTGTGGAAGTTACAGTGGAATAAAAAGACAATATCACTGCCTCGTGAAAGAGACGTGGAGGTCACAGAAGCTTAACAAGACGGTTTTAATGCCCCTTGGAAGAGAGGTGGAAGTGGCAGTGGAATAAAAAGACAATATCAATGGCCCTTGGAAGAGTGCTGGAGGTTACATTGGAATAAAAAAAATATATCAATGCCCCTTGCAAGAGCTGTGGAGTTCAGAGAGGTTTAAATTGACGGTTTTAATGCCCCTTGGAAGGGACGTGGAGGTGACAGTAGCTTAACATGACGGTTTTAATGCCCCTTGGAAGAGTGGTGGAGGTTGGAGTGGATTAAAAAGACAATATGAATGCCCCTTGGAAGAGTGGTGGAGGTCGCAGAGGAATAAAAAGACAATATCAATGCCCCTTGGAAGAGTGGTGGAGGTTACAGTTGAATAAAAAGACCATATCAATGCCCCTTGGAAGAGTGATGGAGGTTACAGTGGAATAAAAAGACAATATCAATGCTCCTTGGAACAGTGGTGGAGGTTACAGTTAAATAAAAAGACAATATCAATGCCCCGTGGAAGAGATGTGGAGGTCACAATAGCTTAACAAGACGGTTTTAATGCCCCTTGGAAGAGTGGTGGAGGTCGCAGTGGAATAAAAAGACAATATCAATTAGCCTTGGAAGAGTGGTGGAGGTCGCAGTGGAATAAAAAGACATTATCAATGACCTCTTGGAAGAGTGGTGGAGGTCTGAGTGGAATAAAAAGACAATATCAATGCCCCTTGGACGAGTGGTGGAGGTTACAGTGGAATAAAAAGACAATTTCAATGCCCGTGGAAGAGACGTGGAGGTCACAGTAACTTAACAAGACGGTTTTAATGCCCCTTGGAAGAGTGGTGGAGGTCGCAGTGGAATAAAAAGACAATGTCAATGCCCCTTGGAAGAGTGGTGGAGGTCATAGTGGAATAAAAAGACAATATTAATGCCCCTTGGAAGAGTGGTGGAGGTCGCAGAAAAATAAAAAAAAAATATCAATGCCCCTTGGAAGGGTGGTGGAGGTTAGAGTGGAATAAAAAGACAATATCAATGCCCCTTGGAACAGCTGTGGAGTTCACAGTGGTTTAACCAGAAAGTTTTAATGCACCGTGGAATAGACGTGGAGGTCACAGTAGCTTAACAAGATGGTTTCAATGCTTCTTGCAAGAGTGATGGAGGTCGCAGTGGATTAAAAAGACAATATCAATGCCCCTTGGAAGAGTGGTTTAGGTTACAGTGGAATAAAAAGACAATATCAATGCCCTGTGTAAGAAACTAGGAGGTCACAGTAGCTTAACAAGACGGTTTTAATGCCCCTTGGAAGAGTCGTGGACGTCGCAGAGGAATAAAAAGACAATATCAATGCACTTGGAAGAGTGCAGAAGGTTACAATGGAATAAAAAGACATTGTCAATGCCCCTTGGAAGAGCTGTGGAGTTCAGAGCGGTTTAACCAGACGGTTTTAATGCCCCTTGGAAGAGACTTGGAGGTCACAGTAGCTTAACAAGACGGTTTTAATGCCCCTTGGAAGAGTGGTGAAGGTCTCAGTGGAATAAAAAGACAATATCAATGCCCCTGGGAAGAGTGGTGGAGGTTACAGTGGAATAAAAAGACAATATCAATGCCCCGTGAAAGAGACGTGGAGGTCACAGTAGCTTAACAAGACGGTTTTAATGCCCCTAGGAAGAAAGGTGGAAGTTGCAGTGGAATAAAAAGACAATATCAATGCCCCTTGCAAGAGCTGTGGAGTTCAGAGTGGTTTAAAATGATGGTTTCAATACCCCGTGGTATTGACGTGGAGGTCAAAGTAGCTTAACAACATGGTTTTAATGGCCCTTGGAAGAGTGGTGGAGGTCGCAGTGGAATAAAAAGACAATATCAATGCCACTTGGAAGAGTAGTGGAGGTCGCAGTGGAATAAAAAAACAATATCAATTCCCCTTGGAAGAGTGGTGAAGGTAACAGTGGATTAAAAAGACAATATCAATGCAACTTGGAAGAGCAGTGGAGTTCAGAGCAGTTAAACCAGACGGTTTTAATGCCCATTGGAAGTGACGTGGAGGTCACAGTAGCTTAAAAAGACGTTTTTAATGCCCCTTGGAAAAGTGGTGGAGGTCGCAGTGGATTAAAAAGACAATATCAATTCCACTTGGAAGAGTGGTGGAGTTTACAGTGGAATAAAAAGACAATATCAATGCCCCGTGAAAGAGACGTGGATGTCACAGTAGCATAACAAGACGGTTTTAATATCCCTTGGAAGAGAGGTGAAAGTCGCAGTGGAATAAAAAGACAATATTAATGCCCCTTGGAAGAGTGCTGGAGGTTACAGTGGAATAAAAAACAATATCAATGCCACTTGCAAGAGCTGTGGAGTTGAGAGTGCTTTAAATTGACGGTTTTAATGCCCCCTGGAAGAGACGTGGAGGTCACAGTAGATTAACAAGACTGTTTTAATGCCCCTTGGAAGAATGGTGGAGGATACATTGGAATAAAAAGACAATATCAATGCCCCATGGAATAGACATGGACGTTACAGTAGCTAAACAAGATGTTTTTAATGCACCTTGGGAGAGTGATGGAAGTCGTAGTGGAATAAAAAGACAATATCAATGCCCCTTGAAAGAGTGCTGTAGGTTACAGTGGAGTAAAAAGACAATATTAATGCCTCTTGCAAGAGCTGTGGTGTTCAGAGTGGTTTAAATTGACTGTTTTAATGCATCTTGGAAGAGACATGGAGGTCACAGTAGCTTAACAATATGTTTTAATGCCCCTTGGAAGAGTGGTGGAGGTCGCAGTGGATTAAAAAGACAATATCAATGCCACTTGGAAGAGTGGTGAAGGTCCAAGTGGAATAAAAAGACAATATCAATGCCCCTTGGAAGAGTGGTGGAGGTTACAGTGGAATAAAAAGACAATATCAATGCCCCGTGAAAGAGATGTGGAGGTCACAGTTGCTTAACAAGACGGTTTTAATGCCCCTTGGAAGAGAGGTGGAAGTGGCAGTGGAATAAAAAGACAATATCAATGGCCCTTGGAAGAGTGCTGGAGGTTACATTGGAATAAAAAAAAAATATCAATGCCCCTTGCAAGAGCTGTGGAGTTCAGAGAGGTTTAAATTGACGGTTTTAATGCCCCTTGGAAGGGACGTGGAGGTGACAGTAGCTTAACAAGATGGTTTTAATGCCCCTTGGAAGAGAGGTGGAGGTCGTAGTGGATTAAAAAGACAATAGGAATGCCCCTTGGAAGAGTGGTGGAGGTCGCAGTGGAATAAAAAGACAATATCAATGCCCCTTGGAAGAGTGGTGGAGGTTACAGTTCAATAAAAAGACAATATCAATGCCCCTTGGAACAGTGGTGGAGGTTACAGTTAAATAAAAAGACAATATCAATGCCCCGTGGAATAGATGTGGAGGTCACAATAGCTTAACAAGACGGTTTTAATGCCCCTTGGAAGAGTGGTGGAGGTCGCAGTGGATTAAAAAGACAATATCAATTAGCCTTGGAAGAGTGGTGGAGGTCGCAGTGGAATAAAAATACATTATCAGTGCACCTTGGAAGAGTGGTGGAGGTCGCAGTGGAATAAAAAGACAATATCAATGCCCCTTGGATGAGTGGTGGAGGTTACAGTGGAATAAAAAGACAATTTCAATGCCCGTGGAAGAGACGTGGAGGTCACAGAAGCTTAACAAGGCGGTTTTAATGTCTCTTGGAGGACTGGTGGAGGTCGCAGTGGAATAAAAGACAATATCAATGCCCCTTGGAAGAGTGGTGGAGGTTACAGTGGAATAAAAAGACAATATCAATGCCCCGTGAAAGAGACGTGGAGGTCACAGTTGCTTAACAAGACGGTTTTAATGCCCCTTGGAAGAGTCGTGGACGTCGCAGAGGAATAAAAGGACAATATCAATGCACTTGGAAGAGTGCAGAAGGTTACAATGGAATAAAAAGACATTGTCAATGCCCCTTGGAAGAGCTGTGGAGTTCAGAGCGGTTTAACCAGACGGTTTTAATGCCCCTTGGAAGAGACTTGGAGGTCACAGTAGCTTAACAAGACGGTTTTAATGCCCCTTGGTAGAGTGGTGAAGGTCTCAGTGGAATAAAAAGACAATATCAATGCCCCTGGGAAGAGTGGTGGAGGTTACAGTGGAATAAAAAGACAATATCAATGCCCCGTGAAAGAGACGTGGAGGTCACAGTAGCTTAACAAGACGGTTTTAATGCCCCTAGGAAGAAAGGTGGAAGTTGCAGTGGAATAAAAAGACAATATCAATGCCCCTTGCAAGAGCTGTGGAGTTCAGAGTGGTTTAAATTGATGGTTTCAATACCCCGTGGTATTGACGTGGAGGTCAAAGTAGCTTAACAACATGGTTTTAATGGCCCTTGTAAGAGTGGTGGAGGTCACAGTTGATTAAAAACACAATATAAATGCCCCTTAGAAGAGTGGTGGAGGTCGCAGTGGAATAAAAAGACAATATCAATGCCACTTGGAAGAGTAGTGGAGGTCGCAGTGGAATAAAAAAACAATATCAATTCCCCTTGGAAGAGTGGCGGAGGTAACAGTGGATTAAAAAGACAATATCAATGCAACTTGGAAGAGCAGTGGAGTTCAGAGCAGTTAAACCAGACGGTTTTATTGCCCATTGGAAGTGACGTGGAGGTCACAGTAGCTTAAAAAGACGTTTTTAATGCCCCTTGTAAAAGCGGTGGAGGTCGCAGTGGATTAAAAAGACAATATCAATGCCACTTGGAAGAGTGGTGGAGTTTACAGTGGAATAAAAAGACAATATCAATGTCCCGTGAAAGAGACGTGGATGTCACAGTAGCATAACAAGACGGTTTTACTATCCCTTGGAAGAAAGGTGAAAGTCGCAGTGGAATAAAAAGACAATATCAATGCCCCTTGGAAGAGTGCTGGAGGTTACAGTGGAATAAAAAACAATATCAATGCCACTTGCAAGAGCTGTGGAGTTAAGAGTGCTTTAAATTGACGGTTTTAATGCCCCCTGGAAGAGACGTGGAGGTCACAGTAGATTAACAAGACTGTTTTAATGCCCCTTGGAAGAATGGTGGAGGATACATTGGAATAAAAAGACAATATCAATGCCCCATGGAATAGACATGGACGTTACAGTAGCTAAACAAGATGTTTTTAATGCACCTTGGGAGAGTGATGGAAGTCGTAGTGGAATAAAAAGACAATATCAATGCCCCTTGAAAGAGTGCTGTAGGTTACAGTGGAGTAAAAAGACAATATTAATGCCTCTTGCAAGAGCTGTGGAGTTCAGAGTGGTTTAAATTGACTGTTTTAATGCATCTTGGAAGAGACATGGAGGTCACAGTAGCTTAACAATACGGTTTTAATGCCCCTTGGAAGAGTGGTGGAGGTCGCAGTGGATTAAAAAGACAATATCAATGCCACTTGGAAGAGTGGTGAAGGTCCAAGTGGAATAAAAAGACAATACCAATGCCCCTTGGAAGAGTGGTGGAGGTTACAGTGGAATGAAAAGACAATATCAATGCCCCGTGAAAGAAACGTGGAGGTCACAGTTGCTTAACAAGACGGTTTTAATGCCTCTTGGAAAAGAGGTGGAAGTGGCAGTGGAATAAAAAAAATATATCAATGCCCCTTGCAAGAGCTGTGGAGTTCAGTGAGGTTTAAATTGACGGTTTTAATGCCCCTTGGAAGGGACATGGAGGTGACAGTAGCTTAACATGACGGTTTTAATGCCCCTAGGAAGAGTGGTGGAGGTCGGAGTGGATTAAAAAGAAAATATGAATGCCCCTTGGAAATGTGGTGGAGGTCGCAGTGGAATAAAAAGACAATATCAATGCCCCTTGGAAGAGTGGTGGAGGTTACAGTTGAATAAAAAGACAATATCAATGCCCCTTGGAAGAGTGATGGAGGTTAAAGTGGAATAAAAAGACAATTTCAATGCCCGTGGAAGAGACGTGGAGGTCACAGAAGCTTAACAAGGCGGTTTTAATGTCTCTTGGAGGACTGGTGGAGGTCGCACTGGAATAAAAGACAATATCAATGCCCCTTGGAAGAGTGGTGGAGGTTACAGTGGAATAAAAAGACAATAATAATGCCCCTTGGAAGAGCTGTGGAGTTCAGAGTGGTATAACCAGACGGTTTTAACGCTCCTTGGAAGAGACGTGGAGGTCACAGTAACTTAACAAGACGGTTTTAATGCCCCTTGGAAGAGTGGTGGAGGTCGCAGTGGAATAAAAAAACAATGTCAATGCCCCTTGTAAGAGTGGTGGAGGTCACAGTGGAATAAAAAGACAATATTAATACCCCTTGGAAGAGTGGTGGAGGTCGCAGTAAAATAAAAAAAAAATTCAATGCCCCTTGGAAAAGTGGTGGAGGTTAGAGAGGAATTAAAAGACAATATCAATGCCCCTTGGAAGAGCTGTGGAGTTCACAGTGGTTTAACCAGAAAGTTTTAATGCACCGTGGGATAGACGTGGAGGTCACAGTAGCTTAACAAGACGGTTTCAATGCTTCTTGGAAGAGTGATGGAGGTCGCAGTGGATTAAAAAGAAAATATAAATGCCCCTTGGAAGAGTGGTGGAGGTTACAGTGGAATAAAAAGACAATATCAATGCCCTGTGTAAGAAACTTGGAGGTCACAGTAGCTTAACAAGACGGTTTTAATGCCCCTTGGAAGCGTCGTGGACGTCGCAGAGGAATAAAAAGAAAATATCAATGCACTTGGAAGAGTGCAGAAGGTTACAATGGAATAAAAAGACATTGTCAATGCCCTTTGGAAGAGCTGTGGAGCTCAGAGCGGATTAACCAGACGGTTTTAATGCCCCTTGGAAGAGAGTTGGAGGTCACAGTAGCTTAACAAGACAGTTTTAATGCCCCTTGGAAGAGTGATGAAGGTCTCAGTGGATTAAAAAGACAATATCAATGCCCCTTGGAAGAGTGGTGGAGGTTACAGAGGAATAAAAAGACCATATCAATGCCCCTTGCAAGAGCTGTGGAGTTCAGAGTGGTTTAAATTGATGGTTTTAATGCCCCGTGGAATAGATGTGGAGGTCAAAGTAGCTTAACAACTTGGTTTTAATGGCCCTTGGAGGTCGCAGTGGTTTAAAAAGACAATATCACTGCCCCTTAGAAGAGTGGTGGAGGTTACATTGGAATAAAAAGACAATATCAATGCCCCCTGGAATAGACATGGAGGTAACAGCAGCTTAACAAGACAGTTTTAATGCCCCTTGGAAGAGTGGTGGAGGTTAGAGTGGAATAAAAAGACAATAATGATGCCCTTTGGAAGAGCTGTGTAGTTCAAAGTGGTTTAACCAGACGGTTTTAATGCCCATTGGAAGTGACGTGGAGGTCACAGCAGCTTAAAAAGATGTTTTAAATGCCCCTTGGAAAAGTGGTGGAGGTCGCAGTGGATTAAAAAGACAATATCAATGCCCCTTGGAAGAGTGGTGGAGGTGACAGTGGAATTAAAAGACAATATCAATGCCCCTTGGAAGAATGATGGACGTCGCAGTGGAATAAAAAGAAAATGTCAATGCCCCTTGGAAGAGTGGTGGAGGTTAGAGTGGAATAAAAAGACAATACCAATGCGCCTTGGAAGAGCTGTGGAGTTCAGAGTGGTTTAACCAGATGGTTTTATTGCCCCTTTGAAGAGACATAGAGGTCACAGTAGATTAACAAGAAAGTTTTAATGCCCCATGGAAATTGGTGGAGGTCACAGTGGATTAAAAAGACAATATCTATGCCCCGTGGAAGACACGTGGGGATCACAGTAGCTTAACAAGACAGTTTTAATGCCCCTTGGAAGAGTGGTGGAGGTCGCAGTGGAATAAAAAGACAATATTAATGCCCCTTGAAAGAGTGTTGGAGGTTACCGTGAAATAAAAAGACAATATCAATGCGTCTTGAAAGAGCTATGGAGTACAGAGTGGTTTAACCAGAAGGTTTTAATGCCCCTTGGAAGAGTGGTGGAGGTCGCAGTGCATTAAAAAGACAATATCACTACCCCTTGGAAGAATGGTGGAGGTTACAGTGGAATAAAAAGACAATATTAATGCCCCTTGGAAGAGCTGTGGAGTACAGAGTGGTTTAACCAGACGGTTTTAATGCCCCTTGGAAGAGATGTGGAGGTCACAGTAGCTTAACAAGACCGTTTTAATGCCTCTTGGAAGAGTGGTGGAGGTCGCAGTGGATTAAAAAGACAATATCAATGCCCCTTAGAAGAGAGGTGGAAGTCGCAGTGGAATAAAAAGACAATATCAATACCCCTTGGAAGAGTGGTGGAGGATAGAGTGGAATAAAAAAACAATATCAATGCCTCTTGAAAGAGTGGTGGAAGTTACAGTGAAATAAAAAGACAATATCAATGCCCCTTGGAAGAGTGGTGGAGGTTACAGTGGAATAAAAAGACAATATCAATACCCCTTGGAAGAGTGGTGGAGGATACAGTGGAATAAAAAGACAATATCACTGCCCCGTGGAATAGACAGGGACGTTACAGTAGCTAAACAAGATGTTTTTAATGCACCTTGGGAGAGTGATGGAAGTCGTAGTGGAATAAAAAGACAATATCAATGCCCCTTGAAAGAGTGCTGTAGGTTACAGTGGAGTAAAAAGACAATATTAATGCCTGTTGCAAGAGCTGTGGAGTTCAGAGTGGATTAAACTGACGGTTTTAATGCATCTTGGAAGAGACGTGGAGGTGACAGTAGCTTAACAATACGGTTTTAATGCCCCTTGGAAGAGTGGTGGAGGTCGCAGTGGATTAAAAAGACAATATCAATGCCACTTGGAAGAGTGGTGAAGGTCCTAGTGGAATAAAAAGACAATATCAATGCCCCTTGTAAGAGTGGTGGAGGTTACAGTGGAATAAAAAGACAATATCACTGCCCCGTGAAAGAGACATGGAGGTCACAGAAGCTTAACAAGACGGTTTTAATGCCCCTTGGAAGAGAGGTGGAGGTGGCAGTGGAATAAAAAGACCATATCAATGGCCCTTGGAAGAGTGCTGGAGGTTACATTAGAATAAAAAAAAAATATCAATGCCCCTTGCAAGAGCTGTGGAGTTCAGAGAGGTTTAAATTGACGGTTTTAATGCCCCTTGGAAGGGACGTGGAGGTGACAGTAGCTTAACATGACGGTTTTAATGCCCCTAGGAAGAATGGTGGAGGTCGGAGTGGATTAAAAAGAAAATATGAATGCCCCTTGGAAATGTGGTGGAGGTCGCAGTGGAATAAAAAGACAATATCAATGCCCCTTGGAAGAGTGGTGGAGGTTACAGTTGAATAAAAAGACAATATCAATGCCCCTTGGAAGAGTGATGGATGTTACAGTGGAATAAAAAGACAATATCAATGCACCTTGGAACAGTGGTGGAGGTTACAGTTAAATAAAAAGACAATATCAATGCCCCGTGAAAGAGATGTGGAGGTCACAATAGCTTAACAAGACCGTTTTAATGCCCCTTGGAAGACTGGTGGAGGTCGCAGTGGATTAAAAAGACAATATCAATTAGCCTTGGAAGAGTGATGGAAGTCGTAGTGGAATAAAAAGACAATATCAATGCCCCTTGAAAGAGTGCTGTAGGTTACAGTGGAGTAAAAAGACAACATTAATGCCTCTTGCAAGAGCTGTGGAGTTCAGAGTGATTTAATTTGACGGTTTTAATGCATCTTGGAAGAGACGTGGAGGTCACAGTAGCTTAACAATACGGTTTTAATGCCCCTTGGAAGAGTGGTGGAGGTCGCAGTGGATTAAAAAGACAATATCAATGCAACTTGGAAGAGTGGTGAAGGTCCTAGTGGAATAAAAAGACTATATCAATGCCCCTTGGAAGAGTGGTGGAGGTTACAGTGGAATAAAAAGACAATATCACTGCCCCGTGAAAGAGACGTGGAGGTCACAGAAGCTTAACAAGACGGTTTTAATGCCCCTTGGAAGGGACGTGGAGGTGACAATAGCTTAACATGACGGGTTTAATGCCCCTTGGAAGAGTGGTGGAGGTCGGAGTGGATTAAAAAGACAATATGAATGCCCCTTGGAAGAGTGGTGGAGGTCGCAGAGGAATAAAAAGACAATATCAATGCCCCTTGGAAGAGTGGTGGAGGTTACAGTTGAATAAAAAGACAATATCAATGCCCCTTGGAAGAGTGATGGAGGTTACAGTGGAATAAAAAGACAATATCAATGCTCCTTGGCAGGGCCGGCTCCAGGTTTTTCTGGGCCCCAGGCGAAAGAGTCTCAGTGGGCCCCTTTAACACATACCACGATTCATGATGCAGAGATACGGCGGAGAAATATATATATATATATATATATATAGTACAATGCAAAGATTTCACTTCATGAGTGATATCTATTGTAAATTCCACAATAGCTCAGAAACCGGTGAATCGCTCCACACAGAATAGTGGCCCCCATATAAGGCTCCATACGGAATACTGGTCCCCATATAACGCCCATACGGAATACTGGCCCCCATATAACGCTTCATATGGAATACTGGCCCCCATATAAGGCCCCATACGGAATACTGGTCCCCATATAACGCCCATACGGAATACTGGCCCCCATATAACGCTTCATACGGAATACTGGCCCCCATATAAGGCCCCATACGGAATACTGGCCCCCATATAAGGCCCCATACGGAATACTGGCCCCCTTATAAGACCCCATACGGAATACTGGCCCCCTTATAAGACCCCATACGGAATACTGGCCCCCATATAAGACCCCATACGGAATACTGGCCCCCATATAAGGCCCCATACAGAATACTGGCCCCCATATAAGGCCCCATACGGAATACTGGCCCCCATATAACACCCCATACGGAATACTGGCCCCCATATAAGACCCCATACGGAATACTGGCCCCCATATAAGACCCCATACGGAATACTGGCCCCCATATAAGGCCCCATACGGAATACTGACCCCCATATAAGGCCCCATACGGAATACTGACCCCCATATAAGGCCCCATGCGGAATACTGACCCCCATATAAGGCTCCATGCGGAATACTGACCCCCATATAAGGCTCCATGCGGAATACTGACCCCCATATAAGGCTCCATGCGGAATACTGACCCCCATATAAGGCTCCATGCGGACTACTGACCCCCATATAAGGCTCCATGCGGAATACTGGCCCCCATATAAGGCTCCATGCGGAATACTGGCCCCCATATAAGGCTCCATACGGAATACTGGCCCCCATATAAGGCTCCATACGGAATACTGGCCCCCATATAAGGCCCCATATGGAATACTGGCCCCTATATAAGGCTCCATATGAAATACTGGCCCCCATATAAGGCTCCATATGAAATACTGGCCCCCATATAAGGCTCCATAAGGAATACTGGCCCCCATATAAGGCTCCATACGGAATACTGGCCCCCATATAAGGCTCCATACGGAATACTGGCCCCCATATGGAATACTGGCCCCCATATAAGGCTCCATACGGAATACTGGCTTCCATATAAGGCTCCATACGGAATACTGGCCCCCATATAAGGCTCCATACAGAATACTGGCCCCCATATAACGCTCCATACAGGATACTGGCCCCCATATAACGCTCCATACAGGATACCGGTCCCCATATAATGCTGCATGCAGGCTGTTACCCCCCACATAATGCCCCATACAGGCCCCTCCCTTTTAATGCTCCATGCAGGCTGTTACCCCCCACATAATGCCCCATACAGGCTGCCCCCCCTTATAATGCTCCATGCAGGCTGTTCCCCCCCACATAATGCCCCATACAGGCCCCCCCTTTTAATGCTCCATGCAGGCTGTTACCCCCCACATAATGCCCCATACAGGCTGCCCCCCCCTTATAATGCTCCATGCAGGCTGTTCCCCCCCACATAATGCCCCATACAGGCCCCCCCCTTTTAATGCTCCATGCAGGCTGTTACCCCCCACATAATGCCCCATACAGGCTGCCCCCCCTCTTTATAATGCCCCATGCAGGCTGTCACCCCTCCTCTTTATAATGCTCCATGCAGGCTGTCACCCCTCCTCTTTATACTGCCCCATGCAGGCTGTCACCCCTCCTCTTTATACTGCCCCATGCAGGATGTCCCCCCTCTCTTTATAATGCCCCATGCAGGCTGTTCCCCACCTTATAATGCCCCATGCAGGCTGGTCCCCACCTTATAATGCCCCATGCAGGCTGTCACCCCTCCTTATAATGCCCCATGCAGGCTGTCACCCCTCCTCATTATAATGCCCCAAGCAGGAATCCCCCCTCTTTATAATGCCCCAAGCAGGCTGTCACCCCTCCTCTTTATACTGCCCCATGCAGGCTGTCACCCCTCCTCTTTATAATGCCCCATGCAGGCTGTCACCCCTCCTCTTTATACTGCCCCATGCAGGCTGTCACCCCTCCTCTTTATAATGCCCCATGCAGGCTGTCACCCCTCCTCTTTATACTGCCCCATGCAGGCTGTCCCCCCTCTCTTTATAATGCCCCGTGCAGGCTGTTCCCCACCTTATAATGCCCCATGCAGGCTGTCACCCCTCCTCATTATAATGCCCCAAGCAGGAATCCCCCCCTCTTTATAATGCCCCATGCAGGCTGTTCCCCACCTTATAATGCCCCATGCAGGCTGTCACCCCTCCTCTTTATAATGCCCCATGCAGGCTGTCACCCCTCCTCTTTATAATGCCCCATGCAGGCTGTCACCCCTCCTCTTTATACTGCCCCATGCAGGCTGTCACCCCTCCTCTTTATAATGCCCCATGCAGGATGTCCCCCACCTTATAATGCCCCATGCAGGCTTGTCCCCACCTTATAATGCCCCATGCAGGCTGTCACCCCTCCTCATTATAATGCCCCAAGCAGGAATCCCCCCCTCTTTATAATGCCCCATGCAGGCTGTCACCCCTCCTCTTTATACTGCCCCATGCAGGCTGTCACCCCTCCTCTTTATAATGCCCCATGCAGGCTGTCACCCCTCCTCTTTATACTGCCCCATGCAGGCTGTCACCCCTCCTCTTTATAATGCCCCATGCAGGATGTCCCCCCTCTCTTTATAATGCCCCGTGCAGGCTGTTCCCCACCTTATAATGCCCCATGCAGGCTGTCACCCCTCCTCATTATAATGCCCCAAGCAGGAATCCCCCCCTCTTTATAATGCCCCATGCAGGCTGTTCCCCACCTTATAATGCCCCATGCAGGCTGTCACCCCTCCTCTTTATAATGCCCCATGCAGGCTGTCACCCCTCCTCTTTATAATGCCCCATGCAGGCTGTCACCCCTCCTCTTTATACTGCCCCATGCAGGCTGTCACCCATCCTCTTTATAATGCCCCATGCAGGATGTCCCCCACCTTATAATGCCCCATGCAGGCTTGTCCCCACCTTATAATGCCCCATGCAGGCTGTCACCCCTCCTCATTATAATGCCCAAAGCAGGAATCCCCCCCTCTTTATAATGCCCCATGCAGGCTGTTCCCCACCTTATAATGCCCCATGCAGGCTGTCACCCCTCCTCTTTATAATGCCCCGTGCAGGCTGTTCCCCACCTTATAATGCCCCATGCAGGATGCCCCCCCTCTCTTTATAATGCCCCGTGCAGGCTGTTCCCCACCTTATAATGCCCCATGCAGGCTGTCACCCCTCCTCATTATAATGCCCCAAGCAGGAATCCCCCCCTCTTTATAATGCCCCATGCAGGATGCCTCCATACATTAAAAAAAAAAAAAAAAAAAAAAAATCAAATACTCACCTCCCTTCTCCTCACCTGCTGCCTGCTGCCCGCTGCCTGCTGCCCGCTGCCTGCTGCCCGCCGCTCGCTGCTCGGCTCCGAACTCCAGCGTTGTCGCCGTCTTCCCGCTCAGCGCTCCCTGTGACGGCTCAGGGGAGGGCGCGGTGTAAAGACGTCACCGCGCCCTCTGACCTGAGACGTCACAGGGAGCGCAGAGCAGGAAGACAGCTGATCTGTGGAGGCACGGGGAGAGGTAAGTATCGGGCTGCCGGGGCATTGAGCAAGCGGCGGAGAAGGGCGGGCGCTGACACCGCTCTCCTCCGCCCATAGCCCAGCGGGGTGCGCGACCGCCAGTGGGCCCCTCTGCCTGCTCAGGGCCCCGGCATTTGCCCGGGTGCGCCGGGTGCTGACGCCGGCTCTGCTCCTTGGAACAGTGGTGGAGGTTACAGTTAAATAAAAAGACAATATCAATGCCCCGTGGAAGAGATGTGGAGGTCACAATAGCTTAACAAGACGGTTTTAATGCCCCTTGGAAGAGTGGTGGAGGTCGCAGTGGAATAAAAAGTCAATATCAATTAGCCTTGGAAGAGTGGTGGAGGTCGCAGTGGAATAAAAAGACATTATCAATGACCTCTTGGAAGAGTGGTGGAGGTCTCAGTGGAATAAAAAGACAATATCAATGCCCCTTGGACGAGTGGTGGAGGTTACAGTGGAATAAAAAGACAATTTCAATGCCCGTGGAAGAGACGTGGAGGTCACAGTAACTTAACAAGACGGTTTTAATGCCCCTTGGAAGAGTGGTGGAGGTCGCAGTGGAATAAAAAGACAATGTCAATGCCCCTTGGAAGAGTGGTGGAGGTCATAGTGGAATAAAAAGACAATATTAATGCCCCTTGGAAGAGTGGTGGAGGTCGCAGAAAAATAAAAAATAAATATCAATGCCCCTTGGAAGAGTGGTGGAGGTTAGAGTAGAATAAAAAGACAATATCAATGCCCCTTGGAACAGCTGTGGAGTTCACAGTGGTTTAACCAGAAAGTTTTAATGCACCGTGGAATAGACGTGGAGGTCACAGTAGCTTAACAAGATGGTTTCAATGCTTCTTGGAAGAGTGATGGAGGTCGCAGTGGATTAAAAAGACAATATCAATGCCCCTTGGAAGAGTGGTTTAGGTTACAGTGGAATAAAAAGACAATATCAATGCCCTGTGTAAGAAACTAGGAGGTCACAGTAGCTTAACAAGACGGTTTTAATGCCCCTTGGAAGAGTCGTGGACGTCGCAGAGGAATAAAAAGACAATATCAATGCACTTGGAAGAGTGCAGAAGGTTACAATGGAATAAAAAGACATTGTCAATGCCCCTTGGAAGAGCTGTGGAGTTCAGAGCGGTTTAACCAGACGGTTTTAATGCCCCTTGGAAGAGACTTGGAGGTCACAGTAGCTTAACAAGACGGTTTTAATGCCCCTTGGAAGAGTGGTGAAGGTCTCAGTGGAATAAAAAGACAATATCAATGCCCCTGGGAAGAGTGGTGGAGGTTACAGTGGAATAAAAAGACAATATCAATGCCCCGTGAAAGAGACGTGGAGGTCACAGTAGCTTAACAAGACGATTTTAATGCCCCTAGGAAGAAAGGTGGAAGTTGCAGTGGAATAAAAAGACAATATCAATGCCCCTTGCAAGAGCTGTGGAGTTCAGAGTGGTTTAAATTGATGGTTTCAATACCCCGTGGTATTGACGTGGAGGTCAAAGTAGCTTAACAACATGGTTTTAATGGCCCTTGTAAGAGTGGTGGAGGTCGCAGTTGATTAAAAACACAATATAAATGCCCCTTAGAAGAGTGGTGGAGGTCGCAGTGGAATAAAAAGACAATATCAATGCCACTTGGAAGAGTAGTGGAGGTCGCAGTGGAATAAAAAAACAATATCAATTCCCCTTGGAAGAGTGGTGGAGGTAACAGTGGATTAAAAAGACAATATCAATGCAACTTGGAAGAGCAGTGGAGTTCAGAGCAGTTAAACCAGACGGTTTTATTGCCCATTGGAAGTGATGTGGAGGTCACAGTAGCTTAAAAAGACGTTTTTAATGCCCCTTGGAAAAGTGGTGGAGGTCGCAGTGGATTAAAAAGACAATATCAATGCCACTTGGAAGAGTGGTGGTGTTTACAGTGGAATAAAAAGACAATATCAATGCCCCGTGAAAGAGACGTGGATGTCACAGTAGCATAACAAGACGGTTTTAATATCCCTTGGAAGAGAGGTGAAAGTCGCAGTGGAATAAAAAGACAATATCAATGCCCCTTGGAAGAGTGCTGGAGGTTACAGTGGAATAAAAAACAATATCAATGCCACTTGCAAGAGCTGTGGAGTTGAGAGTGCTTTAAATTGACGGTTTTAATGCCCCCTGGAAGAGACGTGGAGGTCACAGTAGATTAACAAGACTGTTTTAATGCCCCTTGTAAGAATGGTGGAGGATACATTGGAATAAAAAGACAATATCAATGCCCCATGGAATAGACATGGACGTTACAGTAGCTAAACAAGATGTTTTTAAAGCACCTTGGGAGAGTGATGGAAGTCGTAGTGGAATAAAAAGACAATATCAATGCCCCTTGAAAGAGTGTTGTAGGTTACAGTGGAGTAAAGAGACAATATTCATGCCTCTTGCAAGAGCTGTGGAGTTCAGAGTGGTTTAAATTGACTGTTTTAATGCATCTTGGAAGAGACATGGAGGTAACAGTAGCTTAACAATACGGTTTTAATGCCCCTTGGAAGAGTGGTGGAGGTCGCAGTGGATTAAAAAGACAATATCAATGCCACTTGGAAGAGTGGTGAAGGTCCAAGTGGAATAAAAAGACAATACCAATGCCCCTTGGAAGAGTGGTGGAGGTTACAGTGGAATAAAAAGACAATATCAATGCCCCGTGAAAGAGACGTGGAGGTCACAGTTGCTTAACAAGACGGTTTTAATGCCTCTTGGAAAAGAGGTGGAAGTGGCAGTGGAATAAAAAGACTATATCAATGGCCCTTGGAAGAGTGCTAGAGGTTACATTGGAATAAAAAAAAAATATCAATGCCCCTTGCAAGAGCTGTGGAGTTCAGAGAGGTTTAAATTGACGGTTTTAATGCCCCTTGGAAGGGACGTGGAGGTGACAGTAGCTTAACAAGATGGTTTTAATGCCCCTTGGAAGAGAGGTGGAGGTCGTAGTGGATTAAAAAGACAATAGGAATGCCCCTTGGAAGAGTGGTGGAGGTCGCAGTGGAATAAAAAGACAATATCAATGCCCCTTGGAAGAGTGGTGGAGGTTACAGTTGAATAAAAAGACAATATCAATGCCCCTTGGAACAGTGGTGGAGGTTACAGTTAAATAAAAATACAATATCAATGCCCCGTGGAAGAGATGTGGAGGTCACAATAGCTTAACAAGACGGTTTTAATGCCCCTTGGAAGAGTGGTGGAGGTCGCAGTGGATTAAAAAGACAATATCAATTAGCCTTGGAAGAGTGGTGGAGGTCGCAGTGGAATAAAAAGACATTATCAGTGCACCTTGGAAGAGTGGTGGAGGTCGCAGTGGAATAAAAAGACAATATCAATGCCCCTTGGATGAGTGGTGGAGGTTACAGTGGAATAAAAAGACAATTTCAATGCCCGTGGAAGAGACGTGGAGGTCACAGAAGCTTAACAAGGCGGTTTTAACGTCTCTTGGAGGACTGATGGAGGTCACACTGGAATAAAAGACAATATCAATGCCCCTTGGAAGAGTGGTGGAGGTTACAGTGGAATAAAAAGACAACAATAATGCCCCTTGGAAGAGCTGTGGAGTTCAGAGTGGTATAGCCAGACGGTTTTAACGCTCCTTGGAAGAGACGTGGAGGTCACAGTAACTTAACAAGACGGTTTTAATGCCCCTTGGAAGAGTGGTGGAGGTCGCAGTGGAATAAAAAAACAATGTCAATGCCCCTTGTAAGAGTGGTGGAGGCCACAGTGGAATAAAAAGACAATATTAATACCCCTTGGAAGAGTGGTGGAGGTCGCAGTAAAATAAAAAAAAATTTCAATGCCCCTTGGAAAAGTGGTGGAGGTTAGAGAGGAATTAAAAGACAATATCAATGCCCCTTGGAAGAGCTGTGGAGTTCACAGTGGTTTGACCAGAAAGTTTTAATGCACCGTGGGATAGACGTGGAGGTCACAGTAGCTTAACTAGACGGTTTCAATGCTTCTTGGAAGAGTGATGGAGGTCGCAGTGGATTAAAAAGAAAATATAAATGCCCCTTGGAAGAGTGGTGGAGGTTACAGTGGAATAAAAAGACAATATCAATGCCCTGTGTAAGAAACTTGGAGGTCACAGTAGCTTAACAAGACGGTTTTAATGCCCCTTGGAAGAGTCGTGGAAGTCGCAGAGGAATAGAAAGAAAATATCAATGCACTTGGAAGAGTGCAGAAGGTTACAATGGAATAAAAAGACATTGTCAATGCCCTTTGGAAGAGCTGTGGAGCTCAGAGCGGATTAACCAGACGGTTTTAATGCCCCTTGGAAGTGAGTTGGAGGTCACAGTAGCTTAACAAGACAGTTTTATTGCCCCTTGGAAGAGTGATGAAGGTCTCAGTGGATTAAAAAGACAATATCAATGCCCCTTGGAAGAGTGGTGGAGGTTACAGAGGAATAAAAAGACCATATCAATGCCCCTTGCAAGAGCTGTGGAGCTCAGAGCGGTTTAACCAGACGGTTTTAATGCCCTGTGGAAGTGACTTGGAGGTCACAGTAGCTTAACAAGACGGATTTAATGCCCCTTGTAAGAGTGGTGGAGGTCACAGTGGGATAAAAAAACAATATCAATGCCCCTTGAAAGAGTGGAGGAAGTTACAGTGAAATAAAAAGACAATATCAATGCGCCTTGGAAGAGCTGTGGAGTACACATTGGTTCACCATACTGTTTTAATGCCCCTTGGAAGAGACGTGGAGGTCACAGTAGCTTAACAAGACGGTTTTAATGCCCCTTGGAAGAGTGGTGGAGGTCGCAATGGAATAAAAATACATTATCAATGGCCCGTGGAAGGGACGTGGAGGTCACAGTAGCAAAACAAGATGGTTTTAATGCTTCTTGGAAGAGTGATGGAGGTCGCAGTGGATTAAAAAGACAAAATCAATGCCCCTTGGAAGAGTGGTGGAGGTTACAGTGGAATAAAAAGACAATATCAATGCCTCTTGCTAGAGCTGTGGAGTTCAAAATGGTTTAAATTGACGGTTTTAATGTCCCTTGGAAGAGACGTGGAGGTCACAGTAGCTTAACAAGACGGTTTTAATGCCCCTTGGAAGAGTGGTGGAGGTTACAGTCGCATAAAAACACAATATCAATGACCCTTGGAAGAGTGGTGAAGGTTGCAGTGGAATAAAAAGACAATATTAATGCCCCTTGGAAGAGTGGTGGAGGTCGCAATAAAATAAAAAGACAATATCAATGCCCCTTGAAAGAGTGGAGGAAGTTACAGTGAAATAAAAAGACAATATCAATGCGCCTTGGAAGAGCTGTGGAGTACACATTGGTTCACCATACTGTTTTAATGCCCCTTGGAAGAGACGTGGAGGTCACAGTAGCTTAACAAGACGGTTTTAATGCCCCTTGGAAGAGTGGTGGAGGTCGCAATGGAATAAAAATACATTATCAATGGCCCGTGGAAGGGACGTGGAGGTCACAGTAGCAAAACAAGATGGTTTTAATGCTTCTTGGAAGAGTGATGGAGGTCGCAGTGGATTAAAAAGACAAAATCAATGCCCCTTGGAAGAGTGGTGGAGGTTACAGTGGAATAAAAAGACAATATCAATGCCTCTTGCTAGAGCTGTGGAGTTCAAAATGGTTTAAATTGACGGTTTTAATGTCCCTTGGAAGAGACGTGGAGGTCACAGTAGCTTAACAAGACGGTTTTAATGCCCCTTGGAAGAGTGGTGGAGGTTACAGTCGCATAAAAACACAATATCAATGACCCTTGGAAGAGTGGTGAAGGTTGCAGTGGAATAAAAAGACAATATTAATGCCCCTTGGAAGAGTGGTGGAGGTCGCAATAAAATAAAAAGACAATATCAATGCCCCTTGGAAGAGTGGTGGAGGTTACAGTGGAATAAAAAGACAATATCAATGCCCTTTGGAAGAGCTGTGGAGTTCACAGTGGTTTAACCAGAAGGTTTTAAGGCACCGTGGAATAGACATGGAGGTCACAGTAGCTAAACAAGACGGTTTTAATGCTTCTTGGAAGAGAGATGGAGGTCGCAGTGGATTAAAAAGACAAAATCAATGCCCCTTGGAAGAGTGGTGGAGGTTACAGTGGAATAAAAAGACAATATCAATGCCTCTTGCAAGAGCTGTGGAGTTCAGAGTGGTTTAAATTGACGGTTTTACTGCCCCTTGGAAGAGACGTGGAGGTCACAGTAGCTTAACAAGACGGCTTTAATGCCCCTTGGAAGAGTGGTGGAGGTTACAGTCGAATAAAAAGACAATATCAATGCCTCTTGGAAGAGCTGTGGAGTTCAGAGTGGTTTAAATTGACAGTTTTAATGCCCATTGGAAGAGACGTGGAGGTCACAGTAGCTTATCAAAACTGTTTTAATGCCCCTTGGAAGAGTGGTGGAGGTCGCAGTGGATTAAAAAGACAATATCAATGCCCCTTAGAAGAGTGGTGGAGGTCGCAGTGGAATAAAAAGACAACATCAATTCCACTTGGAAGAGATGTGGAGGTCGCAGTGGAATAAAAAGACAATATCAATGCCTCGTGGAAGAGACTTGGAGGTCACAGTAGCTTAACAAGATGGTTTTAATGCCCCTTGGAAGAGAGGTGGAGGTCGCAGTGGAATAAAAAGACAATATCAATGCCCCTTGGAAGAGTGGTGGAGGTCGCAGTGGAATAAAAAGACAATTTTAATGCCCCTTGGAAGAGTTGTGGAGGTCGCAATAAAATAAAAAGACAATATCAATGCCCCTTGGAAGAGTGGTGGAGGTTACAGTGGAATAAAAAGACAATATCAATGCCCTTTGGAAGAGCTGTGGAGTTCACAGTCGTTTAACCAGAAGGTTTTAAGGCACCGTGGAATAGACATGGAGGTCACAGTAGCTAAACAAGACGGTTTTAATGCTTCTTGGAAGAGAGATGTAAGTCGCAGTGGATTAAAAAGACAAAATCAATGCCCCTTGGAAGAGTGGTGGAGGTTACAGTGGAATAAAAAGACAATATCAATGCCTCTTGCAAGAGCTGTGGAGTTCAGAGTGGTTTAAATTGACGGTTTTAATGCCCCTTGGAAGAGTGGTGGAGGTCGCAGTGGATTAAAAAGACATTATCGATGCCCCTTGGAAGAGTGGTGGAGGTCGCAGTGGAATAAAAAGAAAATATCAATGCCCTTTAGAAGAGTGGTGGAGGTTACAGTGGAAAAAAAAGACAATATCAATGTTCCTTGGAAGAGTGGTGGAGGTCGCAGTGGATTAAAAAGAAAATATCAATGCCCCTTGGGAGAGTGGTGGAGTTTACAGTGGAATAAAAAGACAATATCAATGCCCCGTGAAAGAGACGTAGATGTCACAGTAGCTTAACAAGACGGTTTTAATGTCCCTTGGAAGAGAGGTGAAAGTCGCAGTGGAATAAAAAGACAATATCAATGCCCCTTAGAAGAGTGCTGGAGGTTACAGTGGAACAAAAAACAATATCAAAGCCCCTTGCAAGAGCTGTGGAGTTGAGAGTGGTTTAAATTGACGGTTTTAATGCCCCTTGGAAGAGACATGGAGGTCACAGTAGATTAACAAGACTGTTTTAATGCCCCTTGGAAGAGTGGTGGTGGTCAAAATGTATTAAAAAGACAATGTCAATGCTCCTTGAAGGAGTTGTTGAAGTCTCAGAGGAATAAAAAGACAATATCAATGCACCTTGGAAGAGTGTTGGAGGTTCCAGTGGAATAAAAAGACAATATCAATGCCTTGTGGAAAAGACATGGAGGTCACAGTAGCTTAACAAGACGGTTTTAATGCCCCTTGGAGGAGTGGTGGAGGTCGCAGTGGAATAAAAATCAATATCAATGCCCCTTGGAAGAGAGATGGAGGATACAGTGGAATAAAAAGACAATATCAATGCCCCTTGGAAGATCTGTGGAGTTCAGATTGGTTTAACCATACGGTTTTAATGCCAGTTGCAAAAGACGAGTTCACAGAAGCTTAACAAGACGGTTTTAATGCCTCATGAAAGAGTGGTGGAGGTTGCAGTGGATTAAAAAGACAATATCAATGCCCCGAGGAAGAGTGGTGGAGGTCACAGTGGAGTAAAAAGACAATATCAATGCCCCATGGAAGAGACGTGGAGGTCACAGTAGCTTAACAAGATGGTTTTAATGCCCTTTGGAAGAGTGGTGGAGGTCACAGTGGATTAAAAAGACAATATCAATGCGATTTGGAAGAGTGGTGGATGTCGCAGTGGAATAAAAATACAATATCAATGCCCCTTTGTAGAGTGGTGGAGGATACAGTGGGATTTAAAGACAATATCAATGCCCCGAGGAAGAGATGTGGATGTCACTGTAGCTTAACAAGTTTTAATGCCCCTTGGAAGAATGGTGGAGGTCGCAGTGGAATAAAAAGACAATGTCAATGCCCATTGGAAGAGTGTTGGAGGTAAGAGTGGAATAAAAAGACAATACCAACGCCCCTTGGGAGAAATTTGGAGGTCGCAGTGGAATAAAAAGACAATGTCAATGCCCATTGGAAAAGTGGGGGAGGTTAGAGTGGAATAAAAAAACAATACCAATGCCCCTTGGAAGAGCTGTGGAGTTCAGAGTGGTTTAACCAGACAGTTTTAATGCCCATTGGAAGTGATGTGGAGGTCACAGTAGCTTAAAAAGACGTTTTTAATGAACCTTGGAAAAGTGGTGGAGGTCGCAGTGGATTAAAAAGACAATATCAATGCCCCTTGGAAGAATGGTGGAGGTGGCAGTGGAATAAAAAGACAATATCAATGCCCCTTGGGAGAAATTTGGAGGTCGCAGTGGAATAAAAAGACAATGTCAATGCCCATTGGAAAAGTGGGGGAGGTTAGAGTGGAATAAAAAGACAATACCAATGCCCCTTGAAAGAGCTGTGGAGTTCAGAGTGGTTTAACCAGATGGTTTTATTGCCCCTTGGAAGAGACGTGGAGGTCACAGTAGATTAACAAGACAGTTTTAATGCCCCTTGGAAAAGTGGTGGAAGTCACAGTGGATTAAAAAGACAATATCAATGCCCCGTGGAAGACACGTGGAGGTCGCAGTAGCTTAACAAGACAGTTTTAATGCACCTTGGAAGAGTGGTAGAGGTCGCAGTGGAATAAAAAGACAATATCAATGACCCTTGAAAGAGTGGTGGAGGTTACAGTGAAATAAAAATACAATTTCATTGCCTCTTGAAAGAGCTATGGAGTTCAGCGTCGTTTAACCAGATGGTTTTAATGCCCCTTGGAAGTGTGGTGGAGGTCGCATTGCATTAAAAAGACAATATCAATACCCCTTTTAAGAATGGTGGAGGTTGCAGTGGAATAAAAAGACAATATCAATGCTCCTTGGAAGAGCTGTGGAGTTCAGAGTGGTTTAACCAGACTGTTTTAATGCCCCTTGGAAGAGATATGGAGGTCACAGTAGCTTAACAAGACTATTTTAATGCCTCTTGGAAGAGTGGTTGAGGTCGCAGAGGATTAAAAAGACAATATCAATGTCCCTTACAAGAGAGGTGGAAGTCGCGGTGGCATAAAAAGACAATATCAATACCCCTTGGAAGAGTGGTGGAGGATACAGTGGAATAACAAGACAATATCAATGCCCCGTGGAATAGACATGGACGTTACAGCAGCTAAACAAGATGTTTTTAATGCACCTTGGGAGATTGGTGGAAGTCGTAGTGGATAAAAAGACAATATCAATGCCCCTTGAAAGAGTGCTGTAGGTTACACTGGAGTAAAAAGACAATATCAATGCCCCTTGAAAGAGTGCTGTAGGTTACAGTGGAGTAAAAAGACAATATCAATGCCTCTTGCAAGAGCTGTGGAGTTTAGAGTGGTTTAAATTGACGGTTTTAATGCACCTTGGAAGAGACGTGGAGGTCACAGTAGCTTAACAATACTGTTTTAATGCCCCTTGGAAGAGTGGTGGAGGTCGCAGTGGATTAAAAAGACAATATCAATGCCACTTGGAAGAGTGGTGAAGTTCCCAGTGGAATAAAAAGACAATATCAATGCCCCTTTGTAGAGTGGTGGAGGTTACAGTGGGATTTAAAGACAATATCAATGCCCCGAGGAAGAGATGTGGATGTCACTGTAGCTTAACAAGTTTTAATGCCCCTTGGAAGAATGGTGGAGGTCGCAGTGGAATAAAAAGACAATGTCAATGCCCATTGGAAGAGTGGTGGAGGTTAGAGTGGAATAAAAAGACAATACCAACGCCCCTTGGAAGAGCTGTGGAGTTCCGAGTGGTTTAACCAGACAGTTTTAATGCCCATTGGAAGTGATGTGGAGGTCACAGTAGCTTAAAAAGACGTTTTTAATGAACCTTGGAAAAG
Source organism: Phyllobates terribilis (assembly GCF_046119375.1). Lineage (NCBI taxonomy): Eukaryota > Metazoa > Chordata > Amphibia > Anura > Dendrobatidae > Phyllobates > Phyllobates terribilis. The sequence continues at coordinate 690,210,690 of NW_027362761.1, read as the reverse complement.
TGGTGGAGGTCGCAGTGGATTAAAAAGACAATATCAATGCCCCTTGGAAGAATGGTGGAGGTGGCAGTGGAATAAAAAGACAATATCAATGCCCCTTGGAAGAAATTTGGAGGTCGTAGTGGAATAAAAAAACAATGTCAATGCCCCTTGGAAAAGTGGGGGAGGTTAGAGTGGAATAAAAAGACAATACCAATGCCCCTTGGAAGAGTGGTGGAGGTTACAGTGGAATAAAAAGACAATATCAATGCCCCGTGAAAGAGAAGTGGAGGTCACAGTAGCTTAACAAGACGGTTTCAATGCCCGTTGGAAGAGAGGTGGAAGTTGCAGTGGAATAAAAAGACAATATCAATGCTCCTTGGAAGAGTGCTGGAGGTTACATTGGAATAAAAAGACAATATCAATGCCACTTGCAAGAGCTGTGGAGTTCAGAGTGGTTTAAATTGACGGTTTTAATGCCCCTTTGAAGGGAAATGGAGGTGACAGTAGCTTAAAAAGACGGTTTTAATACCCCTTGGAAGAGTGGTGGAGGTCGCAGTGGATTAAAAAGACAATATGAATGCCCCTTGGAAGAGTGGTGGAGGTCGCAGTGGAATAAAAAGACAATATCAATGGCCCTTGGAAGAGTGGTGGAGGTTACAGTTGAATAAAAAGACAATACTAATGCCCTTGGAAGAGTGATGGAGGTTACAGTGGAATAAAAAGACAATATCAATGCCCCTTGGAACAGTGGTGGAGGTTACAGTTAAATAAAAAGACAATATCAATGCCCCGTGGAAGAGACGTGTAGGTCACAGTAGCTTAACAAGAAGGTTTTAATGCCTCTTGGGGGACTGGTGGAGGTCACAGTGGAATAAAAAGACGATATCAATGCCCCTTGGAAGAGTGGTGGAGGTTACAATGGAATAAAAAGACAATATCAATACCCCGTGGAATAGACATGGATGTGACAGTCGCTTAACAAGACGGCTTTAATGCCCCTAGGAAGAGTGGTGGAGGTTGCAGTGTATTACAAAGACAATATCAATGCCCATTGGAAGAGTGGTAGAGGTCGCAGTGGAATAAAAGACAAAATCAATGCCCCTTGGAAGAGTGGTGGAGGTTACAGTGGAATAAAAAGACAATATCAATGCCCCATGGAACAGTTGTGAAGGTCACTGTAGCATAACAAGATGGTTTTAATGCCCCTTGGAAGAGTGGTGGAAGTCGCAGTGAAATAAATAGACAATGTCAATGCCCCTTGGAAGAGTGGTGGAGGTTAGAGTGGAATAAAAAGACAATACCAATGCTCCTTGGAAGAGCTGTAGAGTTCAGAGTGGTTTAAATTGACGGTTTTAATGCCCCTTGGAAGAGACGTGGAGGTCACAGTGGATTAAAAAGACAATATCAATGCCCCTTGGAAGAGTGGTGGAGGTCGCAGTGGAATAAAAAGACAATATCAATGCCCCGTGGAAGGGACGTGGAGGTCACAGTAGCTTAACAAGACTGTTTTAATGCCCCTTGGAAAAGAGGTGGAGATCGTTGTGGATTTAAAAGACAATATCAATGCCCCTTGGAAGATTGGTGGAGGTTACAGCGGAATAAAAGGACAATATCAATGCCCCTTGGAAGAGTGGTGGAGGTTACAGTGGAATAAAAAGACAATACAATGCCCTGTGTAAGAAACTTGAAGGTCACCGTAGCTTAACAAGACTGTTTTAATGCCCCTTGGAAGACACGTGGACGTCGCAGAGGAATAAAAAGACAATATCAATGCACTTGGAAGAGTGCAGAAGGTTACAGTGGAATAAAAAGACATTGTCAATGCCCCTTGGAAAAGCTGTGGAGCTCAGAGCGGTTTAACCAGACGGTTTTAATGCCCCTTGGAAGAGACTTGGTGGTCACAGTAGCTTAACAAGACGGTTTTAATGCCCCTTGGAAGAGTGGTGGAGGTCGCAATGGAATAAAAAGACAATATCAATGCCCCGTGGAAGGGATGTGGAGGTCACAGTAGCAAAACAAGACGGTTTTAATGCCCATTGGAAGAGTGGTGGAGGTCACAGTAGCTAAACAAGATGGTTTTAATGCTTCTTGGAAGAGTGATGAAGGTCGCAGTGGATTAAAAAGACAAAATCAATGCCCCTTGGAAGAGTGGTGGAGGTTACAGAGGAATAAAAAGACAATATCAATGCCTCTTGCAAGAGCTGTGGAGTTCAGAGTGTTTTAAATTGACGGTTTTAATGCCCCTTGGAAGAGACGTGGAGGTCACAGTAGCTTAACAAGACGGTTTTAATGCCCCTTGGAAGAGTGGTGAAGGTTACAGTCGAATAAAAAGACAATATCAATGCCTCTTGGAAGAGCTGTGGAGTTCAGAGTGGTTTAAGCAGACTGTTTTAATGCCCCTTGGAAGAGAGATGGAGGTTGCTGTGGAATAAAAAGACTATATCAATGCCCCTTGGAAGAATGGTGGAGGTTACAGTGGAATAAAAAGACAATATCAATGACCCTTGGAAGACTGGTGGAGGTCTCAGTGGAATAAAAAGACAATATTAATGCCCCTTGGAAGAGTGGTGGAGGTCGCATTAAAATAAAAAGACAATATCAATGCCCCTTGGAAGAGTGGTGGAGGTTACAGTGGAATAAAAAGACAATATCAATGCCCTTTGGAAGAGCTGAGGAGTTCTCAGTGGTTTAACCAGATTGTTTTAAGGCACCGTGGAATAGACGTGGAAGTCACAGTAGCTAAACAAGACGGTTTTAATGCTTCTTGGAAGAGAGATGGAGGTCGCAGTGGATTAAAAAGACAAAATCAATGCCCCTTGGAAGAGTGGTGGTGGTTACAGTGGAATAAAAAGACAATATCAATGCCTCTTGCAAGAGCTGTGGAGTTCAGAGTGGTTTAATTTGACTGTTTTAATGCCCCTTGGAAGAGACGTGGAGGTGACAGTAGCTTAACAAGACGGTTTTAATGCCCCTTGGAAGAGTGGTGGAGGTCGCAGTGGATTAAAAAGACATTATCGATGCCACTTGTAATAGTGGTGGAGGTCGCAGTGAAATATAAAGAAAATATCAATGCCCCTTAGAAGAGTGGTGGAGGTCACAGTGGAAAAAAAAGACAATATCAATGTTCCTTGGAAGAGTGGTGAAAGTCGCAGTGGAATAAAAAGACAATATCAATGTGTCTTGGAAGAGTGGTGGAGGTCACAGTGGATTAAAAAGACAATATCAACGCCCCTTGGAAGAGTGGTGGAGGTCGCAGTGGAATAAAACGACAATATCAATGCCCCGTGGAAGGTACATGGAGGTCACAGTAGCTTAACAAGACGGTTTTAATGCCCCTTGGAAGAGTGGTGGAGGTCACAGTGGATTAAAAAGACTGTCAAATCCCCTTAGAGGAGTGTTGGAGGTCGCAGTGGAAAAAAGAGACAATATCAATGCCCCTTGGAAGAGTGGTGGAGGTTACAGTGGAATAAAAAGACAATATCAATGCCTCTTGGAAGAGCTGTGGAGTTCAGAGTGGTTTAACCATGCGATTTTAATGTCCCTTGGAAGAGATGTGGAGGTCACAGAAGCTTATCAAGACTGTTTTAAACCCCCTTGGAGGAGAGGTAGAGGTCGCAGTGTATTAAAAAAACAATATCAATGCCCCTTGGAAGAGTGGTGGAAGTTACAGTGGAATAAAAAGATAATATCAATGCCCCTTGGAAGAGTGGTGGAGATTACAGTGGAATAAAAACACAATATCAATGTCCCTTGGAAGAATGGTGGAGGTTACAGTGTAATAAAAAGACAATATTAATGCCCCTTGGAAGAGTGGTGAAGGTTCCAATTAAATAAAAAGACAATATCAATGCCTCTTGTAAGAGACGTGTTGGTTACAGTGGAATAAAAAGAAAATATTAATGTCCCTTGGAAGAGTGGTGGAGGTCGCAGTAAAATAAAAAGGCAATATCAATGCCCCTTGGAAGAGTGGTGGAGTTCACAGTGGTTTAACCAGAAAGTTTTAATGCACCGTGGAATAGACGTGGAGGTCACAGTAGCTTAACAAGACGGTTTCAATGCTTCTTGGAATAGTGATGGAGGTCGCAGTGGATTAAAAAGACAATATCAATGCCCCTTGGAAGAGTGGTGGAGGTTACATTGGAATAAAAAGACAATATCAATGCCCTGTGTAAGAAACTTGGAGGTCACAGTAGCTTAACAAGACGGTTTTATAGCCCCTTGGAAAAGTCGTGGACGTCGCAGAGGAATAAAAAGACAATATCAATGCACTTGGAAGAGTGCAGAAGGTTACAATGGAATAAAAAGACATTGTCAGTGCCCCTTGGAAGAGCTGTGGAGCTCAGAGCGGTTTAACCAGACGGTTTTAATGCGCTGTGGAAGAGACTTGGAGGTCACAGTAGCTTAACAAGACGGTTTTAATGCCCCTTTTAAGAGTGGTGGAGGTCACAGTGGGAAAAAAAAACAATATCAATGCCCCTTGAAAGAGTGGTGGAAGTTACAGTGAAATAAAAAGACAATATCAATGCGTGTTGGAAGAGCTGTGGAGTACACATTGGTTCACCATACTGTTTTAATGCCCCTTGGAAGAGACGTGGAGGTCACAGTAGCTTAACAAGACTGTTTTAATGCCTCTTAGAACAGTGGTTGAGGTTACAGTGGAAAAAAAGACAATATCAATGCCCTTTGGAAGAGTGGCGGAGGTCGCAGTGGAATAAAAAGACAATATCAATGCCCCTTGGAAGAATGGTGGAGGTTACAGTGGAATAAAAAGACAATATCAATGCCCCTTGGAAGAGTGGTGGAGGTTCCAATTAAATAAAAATACAATATCAATGCCCCTTTGAAGAGACGTGCAGGTCACAGTGGAATAAAAAGACAATATTAATGCCCCTTTTAAGAGTGGTGGAGGTCGCAGTAAAATAAAAAGACAATATCTATGCCCCTTGGAAGAGTGGTGGAGGTCGCAGTGGAATAACCTTACTGGTACATGCTCTGCATAACTTCTCTGCTTGCTGTGTCTGCTGTAATCTTATGCTCTGCTTTGCTGATTCACTTCACTGGTACATGCTCTGCATAACTTCTCTGCTTGCTGTGTCTGCTGTAATCTAATGCTCTGCTTTGCTGGTTCACCTCACTGGTACATGCTTTGCATAACTTCTCTGCTTGCTGTGTCTGCTGTAATCTAATGCTCTGGTTTGCTGATTCACCTCAATGGTACATGCTCTGCATAACTTCTCTGCTTTATCTGTCCCACTCCATTCAATACCCACATATGTCTGTCCCTTCCCCACTATAGATCTCATCTGATTTTTAGAGGTGCTAAACTGCAGTGACTAGAGTCCTAGCTCTGTGTTTGATCACCCAGCCATCTCTTGGTGAGACTACCAGCTGCTAATTTAGCCATATTCAGCTCCCACAATGCCCTTCACCTGATAGTTTAATGTGCCCTATATATTTAGAAGCTCTGTAAGGGGTGCACGTGTCTTCTTGTGCAAAGTGGCTTCGGAGAAAAGTGGCAGTTATTTCAGAGGCAGTTAGTCAGGGCAGGAGTCAGGTAACCAACACTTTGACCACTTACTCTCCTTTAACTATGTTTCTGTTAGCTCTCACTTTTTCCTCTATAGTCCTCCACTTTCTAGTAACCCCTCAAATCCCTACACCTAGTAAGAATCTATTCATCTCTCCCTCCATCCTCCCCATTCATCTCACCTCCTCCTCCAAATTATTCCTAATAATTCAATCCTGGATCTCCAAACACAGACAGCCACCTCATGCTCTCTCTTGCTCCCACCTGCTAACACTTTCTCTGCTCCTCCTCACTGCTTGAGATATCTCTCCAAATCCTGGTCCTCCTCGCCATATCCCCACAGTTACTTCTTCCTCCTATCCACGACCTTCCACAAACTGTCGCAACCCTTCTAACGTCATACCCATCCAACCAATCCCCACTCCCTTAGTTGCTCTAACAGGAGCTCTATGGAACGCTCGCTCTGTCTGCAACAAACTTTCCTTCATCCACGATCTTTTCATTACAAACAAACTTTCCTTCCTCGCCATCACTGAAACCTGGCTCACCCCCTCTGACACAGCCTCCCCAGCTGCACTTTCATATGGCGGATTCCATCTTTCCCACACCCCCCGCCCCAACGGCAATCATGGCGGAGGCGTAGGTTTTCTCCTATCAGAACATTGCGCTTTCACCCAAATCCCACTGCCACCCTCCGTTACACTCCCCTCTTTTGAGGTGCACTGTGTGCGCATCTATTCCCCCTCCAACTTCCAACTGGCCGTCGTTTACCGACCCCCAGGGCAAGCCACCACCTTCTTGGACCACTTCACCACCTGGCTGCTTCACTTCCTCTCCACTGACATCCCCACTATCATAATGGGTGACTTCAACATCCCCATTAACACTTCCCACTCGTCTGTCTCTAAGTTCCTATCCCTCACTTCCTCCTTCGGACTCACTCAATGGTCTTCCACATCCACCCACAAAGATGGCCACACGTTGGACCTCATCTTCACCCACCTCTGTTCCCTATCTAACCTCTCTAACTCACCTCTCCCTCTCTCTGATCACAGCCTACTTACATTCTCTTCTCTCTCCTCCGCGGGGCAACAATCCCCACTCCACAAACTTGCATACCCTCGCAGAAATCTCAAACACCTTGACTTACACTCACTCTCTGAATCCCTCCTCTCTCTTACAGACATAAATTCCTTACACGATGCAGACGTTGCTGCTGCTTCATATAACACCACAATAGCTGCAGCTCTAGACTCGATCGCCCCTCTCACACACACCACATCTCGCACATTCAACAGGCAACCCTGGCACACTAAACTTACTAAAGAACTGCGCCGGGCCTCCAGGGTTGCGGAGCGGAGATGGAAAAGGTCTCACTCCATCGAGCACTTCATCGCATTCAAGCAATCCCTCACTAATTTCAAGTCCGCACTCACTACAGCAAAATAAACCTACTTCTCATCTCTCATATCCTCCCTATCTCACAACCCTAAACAGCTATTTAACACTTTCAACTCTCTCCTTCGTCCCCCAGCACCTCCTCCCTCTTCTTTCATCTCAGCCGACGACTTTGCCTCATTCTTCAAACAGAAGATTGACTCCATTAGACAAAACTTTTGCCTAACGTCCACACAACCCCTCCTCATATCTATTCAACCCTCCTCCTCCAAACCCCACTTCTCCACCATTACAGAAGGTCAAGTCTCCTCTTTACTCTCCAAATCACACCTCACCACCTGCGAACTTGAACCAATCCATCCCACCTCATCATTAACCTTACCACAGTCTTCTTCCCAACCCTAACCCACCTCTTCAATCTGTCAATAACAACCGGTGTCTTCCCCTCAGGTTTCAAACATGCCGCAATCACACCCATCCTCATAAAGCCCTCCCTTGACCCTTCCTCTCTGACTAGCTACCGCCCCATATCACTCCTCCCCTTTGCCTCAAAACTACTAGAACAACATGTCCACCTTGAACTGTCCTCCCACCTCTCCTCCTGCTCCCTCTTCGACCGCCAGCAATCTGGCTTCCGACCACATCACTCGACTGAAACTGCCCTGACCAAAGTCACCAATGACCTACTAAATGCCAAATCCAAGCGACACTACTCCATCCTCCTCCTTCTGGACCTGTCATCTGCCTTTGACACAGTGGACCATTCCCTCTTACTCCAGATTCTCTCATCTCTTGGCATCACGGACATGGCTCTATCTTGGATCTTCTCATACTTAACAGACAGGACATTCAGCGTCTCCCACTCACGCACCACCTCCTCATCTCGCCCCCTATCTGTCGGTGTCCCCCAAGGTTCAGTTCTAGGATCTCTGCTCTTCTCCATCTACACCTTTGGCCTGGGACAGCTCATAAAGTCTCACTGTTTTCAGTATCACCTCTATGTTGACGACACACAGATCTACCTCTCTGGACCCGATATCTCCTCCCTACTAACCAAAATCCCACAATGTCTGTCCGCCATGTCATCCTTCTTCTCTGACAGATTTCTAAAACTCAACATGGATAAAACAGAGTTCATCATCTTTCCACCCTCTCATTCACATCCCCAATCTGACCTAGCCATCAACGTCAATGGCTGTTCACTCTCCCCAGTCCCACAAGCTCGCTGCCTTGGAGTAACCCTGGACTCTGATCTCTCCTTCAAGCCACATATCCAAGCCCTTTCCACTTCCTGCCGACTCCAACTCAAAAACATCTCCTGGATCCTTGCATTCCTGAGCAAAGACTCTGCAAAAACACTAGTGCATGCCCTCATCATATCCCGCCTCGACTACTGCAACCTCCTGCTCCGTGGCCTCCCTTAGAACACTCTTACGCCTCTCCAATCTATCCTAAACTCTGCTGCTCGACTAATTCACCTGTACCCCCGCTATTCCCCGGCCTCTCCTCTCTGTCAATCTCTTCACTGGCTCCCCATTGCCCAGAGAATCCAGTTCAAAACTCTAACCATGGCATACAAAGCCATCCACAACCTGTCTCCCCCATACATCTGTGACCTAGTCTCCTGGTACTTACCTGCACGCAACCTCCGATCCTCACAAGATCTCCTTCTCTACTCCCCTCTTATCTCCTCCTCCCACAATCGTATACAAGATTTCTCCCGTGCATCCCCCCTACTCTGGAACTCTCTACCCCAACACATCAGACTCTCGTCGACCGTGGAAACCTACAAAAGAAACCTGAAGACTCACCTCTTCCGACAAGCCTACAAACTGCAGTAACCACCGCTGCACGACCAGCTCTACCCTCACCTAATGTATCCTCACTAGTGTTGAGCGAACATGCTCGACACTGCTCGGTACTCGCCCGAGCATCACGCTACTCGGGATGTTCGGGAAGCACCGAGCATTTCCGGGTTACTCGGGCGGGAGCTCGGGTCTCCGCCCTGCATGTTTGGCGCTCTTTACAGAGCCAATGAACATGCAGGGATTGCCAGCCAGTCACTGTAATGCTGCAGCCATGTTGGTTGTGAGCATTACAGTGATTGGCTGGCCGCACAGCGTCACCTCGAGTATTTAAAACGGGGCGCCGCCATCTTGGACTCAGTCACTCCGGATTATACAGTGTAGGGACAGCGCTGCTGATTTAGGGAGAGATGTAAACGGCGAAATAGTTAGTGTAGGGTCTGTAAAGGCTGCCAGAACAAACAAACAGTCCTTTTCAGGACTAATATTCATCCCAGATACCAGGCAGGCAGGCTGTATAGGAGACACAGTGGTTATACCAGCAAACGCTGCATTACAGTCCTGGGTGCTCCTGTTGCTGAAATTGCTGGACTTAGCACCAGGCGTCGGGGGCCAGGAAAAATCCTTTTTTTTTCATCTAAATCCTCCTTTTTTTTTCCTCCTTCACACTGTACAAATACTCGTCTTATTAACCTTTTGGTGTGTCCCCCCCCCCCAAAAAAAAGCGTGTCTCTGATTTTTCAGACACAAATATAACTGTTGAAAATAGTCTGGTGTAGGCTAGAGAAACAGAAATGTTGTTTTGCACTTCCACGGTTCAAACCTCTGTATTATCCATTTTGGGCCATTTGTATCTAAAAAAAAACAGTTTGAGTGTGTCGCTCACTGTTCAGCCGCAAATATCTCTATTTAAAAAATCGTGGTATACCCCAGTAAACAATAACTGTGGTTTTGCCATCCCACGGTAAAAAATCTCTATTATTCAGGTTTTGGTAGTTTTTTCCGTAAAGAAAAACAGTAGTGTCTCCTGACTGTTGCGACACAAAAATATATCTGTTGAAAATAGTCTTGTGTAGGCCCAACATCCCAGTGTGGTTTCGCAGCTCCACGGGTCAAATCGCTGTACTATCCAGTTTTGGGCCTTTGGTATCTAAAAAAAAAGCAGTTTGAGTGTGTCGCTCACTGTTCAGCCGCAAATATCTCTATTTAAAAAAGTGTGGTATACCCCAGTAAACAATAACTGTGGTTTTGCCATCCCACAGTAAAAAATCTCTATTATTCAGCTTTTGGTAGTTTTTTCCGTAAAGAAAAACAGTAGTGTCTCCTGACTGTTGTGACACAAAAATATATCTGTTGAAAATAATCTTGTGTAGGCCCGACATCCCAGTGTGGTTTCGCAGTTCCACAGGTCAAATCGCTGTACTATCCAGTTTTGGGCCTTTGGTATCTAAAAAAAAAGAAGTTTGAGTGTGTCGCTCACTGTTCAGCCGCAAATATCTCTATTTAAAAAAGTGTGGTATACCACAGTAAACAATAACTGTGATTTTGCCATCCCACGGTAAAAAATCTCTATTATTCAGCTTTTGGTAGTTTTTTCCGTAAAGAAAAACAGTAGTGTCTCCTGACTTTTGTGACACAAAAATATATTTGTTGAAAATAGTCTTGTGTAGGCCCGACATCCCAGTGTGGTTTCACAGTTCCACGGGTCAAATCGCTGTACTATCCAGTTTTGGGCCTTTGGTATCTAAAAAAAGCAGTTTGAGTGTGTCGCTCACTGTTCAGCCGCAAATATCTCTATTTAAAAAAGTGTGGTATACCCCAGTAAACAATAACTGTGGTTTTCCTCTTCCACGGTTCTAATCTACTCTTTATTACCCTCTTTCCATTGATAGTGCAAGTGTAAGCTATTTTACTTCATTTACAATGGGCAAGGCGCGTGGCAAGGGACGTGGAAGTGGACGTTCTGGTGATGGTTCGTGCAGAGGATGGGGCCGTGGCCAAGGTGAAAATGTGCCACAACCAACAGCCACATCTTCTCGCTCCCACTTCTTGACCGAATTACTAGGGAAGCACAGAACAACACCAGTATTGAGAACTGATCAGTTTGAACAGGTTATTAATTGGATAGCAGTTAATACTTTAAGTTACCTGGGCACCACCACCTCCGGTCTGTCTTCCACACGGTCAACTCTTAGTAGCCGTGAGTCTCGACCGCATACTCCTCCTCACCCTGATGCTCCTTACTCCCAGCATGCCGAGTGTCGTCAGACAGCAAGTGATCCCACACTTGGACACTCTGAAGAGCTGTTCACTAGTCCATTTCCATATTTGGGCCCCTCGCCTGATACGCTTGAAGTGGTGGAAGAGGAGATCCCATGTTGCGATGCCCAAATATTTGAACAGCCACTGCCACAGGAAGTCGACGTTGGCAATCTGTCACAAGAGGTGGACGATGACGAGACACAATTGCCAGGAAGTGAGGAGGAGGATCGTGGTGCGCAAGTGGAAGAGGAGGAGGTGGTGGATGATCTAGTAACTGACCCAACGTGGAAGGAGGACATGCAGAGTGAGGCCAGCAGCACACAGGGGGAGGGAGGCAGAGTACCCCAACAGGCAGGAAGAAGCAGTGTGGTGGCCGCAGACAGAAGGCAGGCAACCTTCCCCGTAACACCAACACGAGGGACGTTGCCAGTACAAGCGGTAGGTCTTCCAGAGTCTGGAATTTTTTTAAAGACTCTGCTGATAACCCCAAAAAGGCCATATGTTCCACCTGCCATGCCAGCATCAGCAGAGGTGACAAAACTACCAGCCTGACCACCACCAGCATGATCAGGCACATAGCAGCAAAGCACCCGACTGCTATGTGCAGCAAAGCACCCGACTTTGTGGGGCGAAACCCAGGGTCCACGACCAGTGTCAGCGGGTGTCACCACTGCTTCTTCCACTGTTGTGCGTGCAATAGAACCCCCTGTTGTGTGTGCAAGGCAATCCCCTGTCCATACTGCATGTAAAGATGCCCCCTCCTCTCAGTCTTCACTTGTTATGGCAGTTTCTCAAGAAACAGCATCAACGTCCACGTCCACGTCCCACCGCAGCGTTCAATTGTCCATATCCCAGACCTTTGAACGAAAGCGGAAATTCGCAGCTAACGCCCCACAGGCCACATTCCTAAATTCGCACATTTCACGACTGCTTGCATTGGAAATGCTGCCTTTTAGGCTGGTGGAGACGGAATCCTTCCGCAATCTTATGGCGGTGGCTGTCCCTCGGTACTCGGTCCCCAGCCGACACTATTTTGCCCGGTGTGCCATCCCCGCACTACACAAGCACGTGTCCCAAAGCATCTGCCGTGCCCTCAACAACGCAGTTACTGGGAGAGTCCACCTGACAACGGACACGTGGACAAGTGCTTGTGGCCAGGGATGGTACATCTCTCTGACGGCACACTGGGTAAACATAGTGGAAGCCGGGACCCAGTCGGACCTTGGGATGGAACACATCCTCCCCACACCGAGGATTGCGGGCCCTATGTCAGTCAGAGTTGCCCCCACAGTGTACAGCTCCTGCGCATCCTCCTCCTCCTCCTCATGTTCAGCCTCCATCTCAGATATCACCACATCAGTTACAAGCTGGAAGCATTGCAGTACTGCCTCCGCCAAGCGGCAACAGGCTGTACTGAAACTCATAAGCTTAGGTGATAAACCTCACACTGCTTGTGAGTTGTGGACAGCTGTGAAAGAGCAGGCAGATCTGTGGCTGAGACCGCTGAACCTACATCCCGGCATGGTCGTGTGTGACAATGGCCGTAACCTGGTGGCGGCTCTGAGGCGAGGTGAGATCACACATGTACCATGCCTGGCTCATGTGCCTAACCTCGTGGTTCAGCGGTTTCTTAAATCGTACCCCGAGTTGCCAGATCTGCTCGTGAAAGTACGCCGCCTGTCAGCTCATTTTCGCAAGTCGGCTACAGCTTCCGCCACCCTTGCTGTGTTGCAGCAGCGTTTGCAGCTTCTGGCACACCGACTGGTGTGTGATGTCCCCACACGTTGGAACTCTACCCTCCACATGTTGCAAAGGATTTGTGAGCAGAAGAGAGCAGTTGTGGAGTACCAGCTGCAACAAGGCCGTCGATATTCAGGTCAGACTCCACACATAAGACCTCAGGAGTGGACCTGGATGTCTGACACATGTACCATCCTGACAAACTTTGAGGAGGCCACCAAGATGGTGAGTGGCGATGACGCCATCATTAGTGTCAGCATCCCACTTGTCTGTCTTTTGCAACGCTCTCTGCAGAGAATTAAAGAGGAGGCATTGCAGTCAGAGTATGATGAGATGGATCAAGAAGCCATAGCGGGCGATTACACACAGCCCAGCCTCATCTCATCCCAACGTGCATTGGGGGACAATGAGGGAGAGGAGGAGGAGGAGGAAGAACAGGAGCTGCTATCATGCGTTGTAAACGGTAGTACCTGTACAAGTGTCATACCGTCGGTTCAGCGTGGGTGGCCTGAGGACAGGGGGGAGGAGGAAGAGGAGGAGGAGGAGGAGAGCATGGTCAGTCGTCATCTTGGTGAGGACACGGAAATCTTGCCCGTTACCAGTCTGGCACGCATGGCTGACTTTATGTTACGCTGCCTTAACCGTGACCCTCGCGTTGTCAAAATGTTGGTTGACAGTCATTACTGGTTGGTGACACTTGTAGACCCCCGCTACAAGGAGAACTTTCACTCTCTTATTCCTGAGGTGGAGAGGTTTACAAAAATGGGGCAATACCAGAAGGCCCTTGCTGCAGAACTCTTAAAAAAAATTCCCATCTGAACACGCTAGCGGCAGAGGTCACAGTTCGTTGCCCAACCAAGGCGTACAGGCGAGAGAGAAGCAACTCCAATCCAGCAGAGGCAGGGGAACACTGTCAACGTTCTGGGACAGTTTTCTGACACCCGCCCAGCTTACAGGCCCTGAGGCGCGGGGTACTCTCACAAGGAGTGGAAAGTTTCAAAAGATGGTGAGGGAGTACCTTGCCGATCGTACCAGCGTCCTCCGTGATTCCTCTGTGCCTTTTAATTATTGGGTATCCAAGCTGGACACTTGGAATGAACTGGCTCTGTACGCCTTGGAGGTCCTGGCCTGCCCTGCCGCTAGCGTGTTATCGGAGCGTGTTTTTAGTGCCGCTGGGGGAATTATAACTGATGAGCGCACTCGCCTGTCAACTGACAATGCTGACAAGCTGACCCTTATCAAAATGAACAAGGGCTGGATTGGGCCAGACTTCTCATCACCACCAAATGACAGCAGAGTAACATAAAGTCAAATCCACTGTGTTACGTCGGGAGGTGTATTCACATGCACCTCTTCACACCCACAAATGGGTATACGCTTCCTCGTTTCGGCTGTTTAATCTTCTTCTCCTTATCCTCAGCCTCCACCACCACTATACCACCAGGGTGCCAGCATTGCAAGTTCCTCCGTCCTTATTTTTGGCAGCTTTTGCATGCAAGGCATAAGCAAATACTATGGGACACCCACTCCCCAATAATGGGACTTATATTTGTAATATGCTCTACTGCATGGCTCTTGTAAGGGGCATTGCAAGTTGCTCCGTCCTAATTTCTGGCAGCTTTTGCTGGGAAAGCATAAGCAAATACTATGGGACACCCACTCTCCAATAATGGGACTTATGTTTGTAATATGCTGTACTGCATGGCTCTTGTAAAAGGCATTGCAAGTTGCTCCGTCCTAATTTTTGGCAGCTTTTGCTGGGAAAGCATAAGCAAATACTATGGGACACCCACTCCCCAATAATGGGACTTATGTTTGTAATATGCTGTACTGCATGGCTCTTGTAAGGGGCATTGCAAGTTGCTCCATCCTAATTTTTGGCAGCTTTTGCTGGGAAAGCATAAGCAAATACTATGGGACACCCACTCCCCAATAATGGGACTTATGTTTGTAATATGCTGTACTGTATGGCTCTTGTAAGGGGCATTGCAAGTTGCTCCGTCCTAATTTTTGGCAGCTTTTGCTGGGAAATCATAAGCAAATACTATGGGACACCCACTCCCCAATAATGGGACTTATGTTTGTAATATGTTGTACTGCATGGCTCTTGTAAGGGGCATTGCAAGTTGCTCCGTCCTAATTTTTGGCAGCTTTTGCTGGGAAAGCATAAGCAAATACTATGGGACACCCACTCCCCAATAATGGAACTTATGTTTGTAATATGCTGTACTGCATGGCTCTTGTAAGGGGCATTGCAAGTTGCTCCGTCCTAATTTTTGGCAGCTTTTTCTGGGAAAGCATAAGCAAATACTATGGGACACCCACTCCCCAATAATGGGACTTATGTTTGTAATATGCTGTACTGCATGGCTCTTGTAAGGGGCATTGCAAGTTGCTCCGTCCTAATTTTTGGCAGCTTTTGCTGGGAAAGCATAAGCAAATACTATGGGACACCCACTCCCCAATAATGGAACTTATGTTTGTAATATGCTGTACTGCATGGCTCTTGTAAGGGACATTGCAAGTTGCTCCGTCCTAATTTTTGGCAGCTTTTGCTGGGAAAGCATAAGCAAATACTATGGGACACCCACTCCCCAATAATGGGACTTATGTTTGTAATATGCTGTACTGCATGGCTCTTGTAAGGGGCATTGCAAGTTGCTCCGTCCTAATTTTTGGCAGCTTTTGCTGGGAAAGCATAAGCAAATACTATGGGACACCCACTCCCCAATAATGGGACTTATGTTTGTAATATGCTGTACTGCATGGCTCTTGTAAGGGGCATTGCAAGTTGCTCCATCCTAATTTTTGGCAGCTTTTGCTGGGAAAGCATAAGCAAATACTATGGGACACCCACTCCCCAATAATGGGACTTATGTTTGTAATATGCTGTACTGCATGGCTCTTGTAAGGGGCATTGCAAATTTCTCCGTCCTAATTTTTGGCAGCTTTTGCTGGGAAAGCATAAGCAAATACTATGGGACACCCACTCCCCAATAATGGGACTTATGTTTGTAATATGCTGTACTGCATGGCTCTTGTAAGGGGCATTGCAAGTTGCTCCGTCCTAATTTTTGGCAGCTTTTGCTGGGAAAGCATAAGCAAATACTATGGGATACCCACTCCCCAATAATATGACTTATGTTTGTAATATGCTGTACTGCATGGCTCTTGTAAGGGGCATTGCAAGTTGCTCCGTCCTAATTTTTGGCAGCTTTTACTGGGAAAGCATAAGAAAATACTATGGGACACCTACTCCCCAATAATGGGACTTATGTTTGTAATATGCTGTACTGCATGGCTCTTGTAAGGGGCATTGCAAGTTGCTCCGTCCTAATTTTTGGCAGCTTTTGCTGGGAAAGCATAAGCAAATACTATGGGACACCCACTCCGCAATAATGGGACTTATGTTTGTAATATGCTGTACTGCATGGCTCTTGTAAGGGGCATTGCAAGTTGCTCCGTCCTAATTTTTGGCAGCTTTTGCTTGGAAAGCATAAGCAAATTCTATGGGATACCCACTCTCCAATAATGGGACTTATGTTTGTAATATGCTGTACTGCATAGCTCTTGTAAGTGGCATTGCAGGTTGCTCCGTCCTAATTTTTGGCAGCTTTTGCTGGGAAAGCATAAGCAAATACTATGGGACACCCACTCCCCAATAATGGGACTTATGTTTGTAATATGCTGTACTGCATGGCTCTTGTAAGGGGCATTGCAAGTTGCTCCGTCCTAATTTTTGGCAGCTTTTGCTGGGAAAGCATAAGCAAATACTATGGGACACCCACTCCGCAATAATGGGACTTATGTTTGTAATATGCTGTACTGCATGGCTCTTGTAAGGGGCATTGCAAGTTGCTCCGTCCTAATTTTTGGCAGCTTTTGCTGGGAAAGCATAAGCAAATACTATGGGACACCCACTCCGCAATAATGGGACTTATGTTTGTAATATGCTGTACTGCATGGCTCTTGTAAGGGGCATTGCAAGTTGCTCCGTCCTAATTTTTGGCAGCTTTTGCTGGGAAAGCATAAGCAAATACTATGGGACACCCACTCCCCAATAATGGGACTTATGTTTGCAATATGATGTACTGCATGGCTCTTGTAAGGGGCATTGCAAGTTGCTCCGTCCTAATTTTTGGCAGCTTTTGCTGGGAAAGCATAAGCAAATACTATGGGACACCCACTCCCCAATAATGGGACTTATGTCTGTAATATGCTGTACTGCATGGCTCTTGTAAGGGGCATTGCAAGTTGCTCCGTCCTAATTTTTGGCAGCTTTTGCTGGGAAAGCATAAGCAAATACTATGGGACACCCACTCCCCAATAATGGGACTTATGTTTGTAATATGCTGTACTGCATGGCTCTTGTAAGGGGCATTGCAAGTTGCTCCGTCCTAATTTTTGGCAGCTTTTGCTGGGAAAGCATAAGCAAATACTATGGGACATCCACTCCCCAATAATGGGACTTATGTTTGTAATATGCTGTACTGCATGGCTCTTGTAAGGGGCATTGCAAGTTGCTCCGTCCTAATTTTTGTCAGCTTTTGCTGGGAAAGCATAAGCAAATACTATAGGACACCCACTCCGCAATAATGGGACTTATGTTTGTAATATGCTGTACTGCATGGCTCTTGTAAGGGGCATTGCAAGTTGCTCCGTCCTAATTTTTGGCAGCTTTTGCTTGGAAAGCATAAGCAAATTCTATGGGACACCCACTCTCCAATAATGGGACCTATGTTTGTAATATGCTGTACTGCATGGCTCTTGTAAGGGGCATTGCAAGTTGCTCGGTCCTAATTTTTGGCAGCTTTTGCTGGGAAAGCATAAGCAAATACTATGGGACACCCACTCCCCAATAATGGGACTTATGTTTGTAATATGCTGTACTGCATGGCTCTTGTAAGGGGCATTGCAAGTTGCTCC
Source organism: Phyllobates terribilis (assembly GCF_046119375.1). Lineage (NCBI taxonomy): Eukaryota > Metazoa > Chordata > Amphibia > Anura > Dendrobatidae > Phyllobates > Phyllobates terribilis. Next base: position 690,193,053 of record NW_027362761.1, on the reverse strand, counting down.
GTCCTAATTTTTGGCAGCTTTTGCTGGGAAAGCATAAGCAAATACTATGGGACACCCACTCCCCAATAATGGGACTTATGTCTGTAATATGCTGTACTGCATGGCTCTTGTAAGGGGCATTGCAAGTTGCTCCGTCCTAATTTTTGGCAGCTTTTGCTGGGAAAGCATAAGCAAATACTATGGGACACCCACTCCCCAATAATGGGACTTATGTTTGTAATATGCTGTACTGCATGGCTCTTGTAAGGGGCATTGCAAGTTGCTCCATCCTAATTTCTGGCAGCTTTTGCTGGGAAAGCATAAGCAAATACTATGGGACATCCACTCCCCAATAATGGGACTTAAGTTTGTAATATGCTGTACTGCATGGCTCTTGTAAGGGGCATTGCAAGTTGCTCCATCCTAATTTTTGGCAGCTTTTGCTGGGAAAGCATAAGCAAATACTATGGGACACCCACTCCCCAATAATGGGACTTATGTTTGTAATATGCTGTACTGCATGGCTCTTGTAAGGGGCATTGCAAGTTGCTCCGTCCTAATTTTTGGCAGCTTTTGCTGGGAAAGCATAAGCAAATACTATGGGACACCCACTCCCCAATAATGGGACTTATGTTTGTAATATGCTGTACTGCATGGCTCTTGTAAGGGGCATTGCAAGTTGCTCCGTCCTAATTTCTGGCAGCTTTTGCTGGGAAAGCATAAGCAAATACTATGGGACACCCACTCCCCAATAATGGGACTTATGTTTGTAATATGCTGTACTGCATGGCTCTTGTAAGGGGCATTGCAAGTTGCTCCGTCCTAATTTTTGGCAGCTTTTGCTGGGAATGCATAAGCAAATACTATGGGACACCCACTCCCCAATAATGGGACTTATGATTGTAATATGCTGTACTGCATGGCTCTTGTAAGGGGCATTGCAAGTTGCTCTGTCCTAATTTTTGGCAGCTTTTGAATGGAAAGCATAAGCAAATACTATGGGACACCCACTCCCCAATAATGGGACTTATGTTTGTAATATGCTGTACTGCATGGCTCTTGTAAGGGGCATTGCAAGTTGCTCCGTCCTAATTTTTGGCAGCTTTTGCTGGGAAAGCATAAGCAAATACTATGTGACAACCATTCCCCAATAATGGGACTTATGTTTGTAATATGCTGTACTGCATGGGTCTTGTAAGGGGCATTGCAAGTTGCTCCGTCCTAATTTTTGGCAGCTTTTGCTGGGAAAGCATAAGCAAATACTACGGGACACCCACTCCCCAATAATGGGACTTATGTTTGTAATATGCTGTACTGCATGGCTCTTGTAAGGGGCATTGCAAGTTGCTCCGTCCTAATTTCTGGCAGCTTTTGCTGGGAAAGCATAAGCAAATACTATGGGACACCCACTCCCCAATAATGGGACTTATGTTTGTAATATGCTGTACTGCATGGCTCTTGTAAGGGGCATTGCAAATTGCTCCGTCCTAATTTTTGGCAGCTTTTGCTGGGAAAGCATAAGCAAATACTATGGGACACCCACTCCCCAATAATGGGACTTATGTTTGTAATATGCTGTACTGCATGGCTCTTGTAAGGGGCATTGCAAGTTGCTCCGTCCTAATTTTTGGCAGCTTTTGCTGGGAAAGCATAAGCAAATACTATGGGACACCCACTCCCCAATAATGGGACTTATGTTTGTAATATGCTGTACTGCATGGCTCTTGTAAGGGGCATTGCAAGTTGCTCCGTCCTAATTTTTGGCAGCTTTTACTGGGAAAGCATAAGCAAATACTATGGGACACCTGCTCCCCAATAATGGGACTTATGTTTGTAATATGCTGTACTGCATGGCTCTTGTAAGGGGCATTGCAAGTTGCTCCGTCCTAATTTTTGGCAGCTTTTGCTGGGAAAGCATAAGCAAATACTATGGGACACCCACTCCGCAATAATGGGACTTATGTTTGTAATATGCTGTACTGCATGGCTCTTGTAAGGGGCATTGCAAGTTGCTCCGTCCTAATTTTTGGCAGCTTTTGCTGGGAAAGCATAAGCAAATACTATGGGACACCCACTCCCCAATAATGGGACTTATGTCTGTAATATGCTGTACTGCATGGCTCTTGTAAGGGGCATTGCAAGTTGCTCCGTCCTAATTTTTGGCAGCTTTTGCTGGGAAAGCATAAGCAAATACTATGGGACACCCACTCCCCAATAATGGGACTTATGTTTGTAATATGCTGTACTGCATGGCTCTTGTAAGGGGCATTGCAAGTTGCTCCGTCCTAATTTCTGGCAGCTTTTGCTGGGAAAGCATAAGCAAATACTATGGGACATCCACTCCCCAATAATGGGACTTAAGTTTGTAATATGCTGTACTGCATGGCTCTTGTAAGGGGCATTGCAAGTTGCTCCATCCTAATTTTTGGCAGCTTTTGCTGGGAAAGCATAAGCAAATACTATGGGACACCCACTCCCCAATAATGGGACTTATGTTTGTAATATGCTGTACTGCATGGCTCTTGTAAGGGGCATTGCAAGTTGCTCCGTCCTAATTTTTGGCAGCTTTTGCTGGGAAAGCATAAGCAAATACTATGGGACACCCACTCCCCAATAATGGGACTTATGTTTGTAATATGCTGTACTGCATGGCTCTTGTAAGGGGCATTGCAAGTTGCTCCGTCCTAATTTCTGGCAGCTTTTGCTGGGAAAGCATAAGCAAATACTATGGGACACCCACTCCCCAATAATGGGACTTATGTTTGTAATATGCTGTACTGCATGGCTCTTGTAAGGGGCATTGCAAGTTGCTCCGTCCTAATTTTTGGCAGCTTTTGCTGGGAATGCATAAGCAAATACTATGGGACACCCACTCCCCAATAATGGGACTTATGATTGTAATATGCTGTACTGCATGGCTCTTGTAAGGGGCATTGCAAGTTGCTCTGTCCTAATTTTTGGCAGCTTTTGAATGGAAAGCATAAGCAAATACTATGGGACACCCACTCCCCAATAATGGGACTTATGTTTGTAATATGCTGTACTGCATGGCTCTTGTAAGGGGTATTGCAAGTTGCTCCGTCCTAATTTTTGGCAGCTTTTGCTGGGAAATCATAAGCAAATACTATGGGACACCCACTCCCCAATAATGGGACTTATGTTTGTAATATGCTGTACTGCATGGCTCTTGTAAGGGGCATTGCAAGTTGCTCCGTCCTAATTTTTGGCAGCTTTTGCTGGGAAAGCATAAGCAAATACTATGTGACAACCATTCCCCAATAATGGGACTTATGTTTGTAATATGCTGTACTGCATGGGTCTTGTAAGGGGCATTGCAAGTTGCTCCGTCCTAATTTTTGGCAGCTTTTGCTGGGAAAGCATAAGCAAATACTACGGGACACCCACTCCCCAATAATGGGACTTATGTTTGTAATATGCTGTACTGCATGGCTCTTGTAAGGGGCATTGCAAGTTGCTCCGTCCTAATTTCTGGCAGCTTTTGCTGGGAAAGCATAAGCAAATACTATGGGACACCCACTCCCCAATAATGGGACTTATGTTTGTAATATGCTGTACTGCATGGCTCTTGTAAGGGGCATTGCAAATTGCTCCGTCCTAATTTTTGGCAGCTTTTGCTGGGAAAGCATAAGCAAATACTATGGGACACCCACTCCCCAATAATGGGACTTATGTTTGTAATATGCTGTACTGCATGGCTCTTGTAAGGGGCATTGCAAGTTGCTCCGTCCTAATTTTTGGCAGCTTTTGCTGGGAAAGCATAAGCAAATACTATGGGACACCCACTCCCCAATAATGGGACTTATGTTTGTAATATGCTGTACTGCATGGCTCTTGTAAGGGGCATTGCAAGTTGCTCCGTCCTAATTTTTGGCAGCTTTTGCTGGGAAAGCATAAGCAAATACTATGGGACACCCACTCCGCAATAATGGGACTTATGTTTGTAATATGCTGTACTGCATGGCTCTTGTAAGGGGCATTGCAAGTTGCTCTGTCCTAATTTTTGGCAGCTTTTGCTGAGAAAGCATAAGAAAATACTATGGGACACCCACTCCCCAATAATGGGACTTATGTTTGTAATATGCTGTACTGCATGGCTCTTGTAAGGGGCATTTCAAGTTGTTCTGTCCTAATTTTTGGCAGCTTTTACTGGGAAAGCATAAGCAAATACTATGGGACACCCACTCCCCAATAATGGGACTTATGTTTGTAATATGCTGTACTGCATGGCTCTTGTAAGGGGAATTGCAAGTTGCTCCGTCCTAATTTTTGGCAGCTTTTGCTTGGAAAGCATAAGCAAATTCTATGGGACACCCACTCTCCAATAATGGGACTTATGTTTGTAATAAGCTGTACTGCATGGCTCTTGTAAGGGGCAATACAAGTTGCTCCGTCCTAATTTTTGGAAGCTTTTGCTGGGAAATCATAAGCAAATACTATGGGACACCCACTCCCCAATAATGGGACTTATGTTTGTAATATGCTGTACTGCATGGCTCTTGTAAGGGGCATTACAAGTTGCTCCGTCCTAATTTTTGGAAGCTTTTGCTGGGAAATCATAAGCAAATACTATGGGACACCCACTCCCCAATAATGGGACTTATGTTTGTAATATGCTGTACTGCATGGCTCTTGTAAGGGGCATTGCAAGTTGCTCCGTCCTAATTTTTGGCAGCTTTTGCTGGGAAAGCATAAGCAAATACTATGGGACACCCACTCCCCAATAATGGGACTTATGTTTGTAATATGCTGTACTGCATGGCTCTTGTAAGGGGCATTGCAAGTTGCTCCGTCCTAATTTTTGGCAGCTTTTGCTGGGAAAGCATAAGCAAATACTATGGGACACCCACTCCCCAATAATGGGACTTATGTCTGTAATATGCTGTACTGCATGGCTCTTGTAAGGGGCATTGCAAGTTGCTCCGTCCTAATTTTTGGCAGCTTTTGCTGGGAAAGCATAAGCAAATACTATGGGACACCCACTCCCCAATAATGGGACTTATGTTTGTAATATGCTGTACTGCATGGCTCTTGTAAGGGGCATTGCAAGTTGCTCCGTCCTAATTTTTGGCAGCTTTTGCTTGGAAAGCATAAGCAAATTCTATGGGACACCCACTCTCCAATAATGGGACTTATGTTTGTAATATGCTGTACTGCATGGCTCTTGTAAGGGGCATTGCAAGTTGCTCGGTCCTAATTTTTGGCAGCTTTTGCTGGGAAAGCATAAGCAAATACTATGGGACACCCACTCCCCAATAATGGGACTTATGTTTGTAATATGCTGTACTGCATAGCTCTTGTAAGGGGCATTCCAAGTTGCTCCGTCCTAATTTTTGGCAGCTTTTGCTTGGAAAGCATAAGCAAATACTATGGGACACCCACTCCCCAATAATGGGACTTATGTTTGTAATATGCTGTACTGCATGGCTCTTGTAAGGGGCATTGCAAGTTGCTCCATCCTAATTTTTGGCAGCTTTTGCTTGGAAAGCATAAGCAAATACTGTGGGACACCCACTCCCCAATAATGGGACTTATGTTTGTAATATGCTGTACTGCATGGCTCTTGTAAGGGGCATTGCAAGTTGCTCCGTCCTAATTTTTGGCAGCTTTTGCTGGGAAATCATAAGCAAATACTATGGGACACCCACTCCCCAATAATGGGACTTATGTTTGTAATATGCTGTACTGCATGGCTCTTGTAAGGGGCATTGCAAGTTGCTCCGTCCTAATTTTTGGCAGCTTTTGCTGGGAAAGCATAAGCAAATACTATGGGACACCCACTCCCCAATAATGGGACTTATGTTTGTAATATGCTGTACTGCATGGCTCTTGTAAGGGGCATTGCAAGTTGCTCCGTCCTAATTTTTGGCAGCTTTTGCTGGGAAAGCATAAGCAAATACTATGGGACACCCACTCCCCAATAATGGGACTTATGTTTGTAATATGCTGTACTGCATGGCTCTTGTAAGGGGCATTGCAAATTGCTCCGTCCTAATTTTTGGCAGCTTTTGCTGGGAAAGCATAAGCAAATACTATGGGACACCCACTCCCCAATAATGGGACTTATGTTTGTAATATGCTGTACTGCATGGCTCTTGTAAGGGGCATTGCAAGTTGCTCCGTCCTAATTTTTGGCAGCTTTTGCTGGGAAAGCATAAGCAAATACTATGGGACACCCACTCCCCAATAATGGGACTTATGTTTTTAATATGCTGTACTGCATGGCTCTTGTAAGGGGCATTGCAAGTTGCTCCATCCTAATTTCTGGCAGCTTTTGCTGGGAAAGCATAAGCAAATACTATGGGACACCCACTCCCCAATAATGGGACTTATGTTTGTAATATGCTGTACTGCATGGCTCTTGTAAGGGGCATTGCAAGTTGCTCCGTCCTAATTTTTGGCAGCTTTTGCTGGGAATGCATAAGCAAATACTATGGGACACCCACTCCCCAATAATGGGACTTATGATTGTAATATGCTGTACTGCATGGCTCTTGTAAGGGGCATTGCAAGTTGCTCTGTCCTAATTTCTGGCAGCTTTTGCTGGGAAAGCATAAGCAAATACTATGGGACATCCACTCCCCAATAATGGGACTTATGTTTGTAATATGCTGTACTGCATGGCTCTTGTAAGGGGCATTGCAAGTTGCTCCATCCTAATTTTTGGCAGCTTTTGCTGGGAAAGCATAAGCAAATACTATGGGACACCCACTCCCCAATAATGGGACTTATGTTTGTAATATGCTGTACTGCATGGCTCTTGTAAGGGGCATTGCAAATTGCTCCGTCCTAATTTTTGGCAGCTTTTGCTGGGAAAGCATAAGCAAGTACTATGGGACACCCACTCCCCAATAATGGGACTTATGTTTGTAATATGCTGTACTGCATGGCTCTTGTAAGGGGCATTGCAACTTGCTCCGTCCTAATTTTTGGCAGCTTTTGCTATGAAAGCATAAGCAAATACTATGGGACACCCACTCCCCAATAATGGGACTTATGTTTGTAATATGCTGTACTGCATGGCTCTTGTAAGGGGCATTGCAAGTTGCTCCGTCCTAATTTTTGGCAGCTTTTACTGGGAAAGCATAAGCAAATACTATGGGACACCTACTCCCCAATAATGGGACTTATGTTTGTAATATGCTGTACTGCATGGCTCTTGTAAGGGGCATTGCAAGTTGCTCCGTCCTAATTTTTGGCAGCTTTTGCTGGGAAAGCATAAGCAAATACTATGGGACACCCACTCCCCAATAATGGGACTTATGTTTGTAATATGCTGTACTGCATGGCTCTTGTAAGGGGCATTGCAAATTGCTCCATCCTAATTTTTGGCAGCTTTTGCTTGGAAAGCATAAGCAAATACTATGGGACACCCACTCCCCAATAATGGGACTTATGTTTGTAATATGCTGTACTGCATGGCTCTTGTAAGGGGCATTGCAAGTTGCTCCATCCTAATTTTTGTCAGCTTTTGCTGGGAAAGCATAAGCAAATACTATGGGACACCCACTCCGCAATAATGGGACTTATGTTTGTAATATGCTGTACTGCATGGCTCTTGTAAGGGGCATTGCAAGTTGGTCCGTCCTAATTTTTGGCAGCTTTTGCTTGGAAAGCATAAGCAAATTCTATGGGACACCCACTCTCCAATAATGGGACCTATGTTTGTAATATGCTGTACTGCATGGCTCTTGTAAGGGGCATTGCAAGTTGCTCGGTCCTAATTTTTGGCAGCTTTTGCTGGGAAAGCATAAGCAAATACTATGGGACACCCACTCCCCAATAATGGGACTTATGTTTGTAATATGCTGTACTGCATGGCTCTTGTAAGGGGCATTGCAAGTTGCTCCGTCCTAATTTTTGGCAGCTTTTGCTGGGAAAGCATAAGCAAATACTATGGGACACCCACTCCCCAATAATGGGACTTATGTTTGTAATATGCTGTACTGCATGGCACTTGTAAGGGGCATTGCAAGTTGCTCCGTCCTAATTTCTGACAGCTTTTGCTGGGAAAGCATAAGCAAATACTATGGGACATCCACTCCCCAATAATGGGACTTATGTTTGTAATATGCTGTACTGCATGGCTCTTGTAAGGGGCATTGCAAGTTGCTCCATCCTAATTTTTGGCAGCTTTTGCTGGGAAAGCATAAGCAAATACTATGGGACACCCACTCCCCAATAATGGGACTTATGTTTGTAATATGCTGTACTGCATGGCTCTTGTAAGGGGCATTGCAAGTTGCTCTGTCCTAATTTTTGGCAGCTTTTGAATGGAAAGCATAAGCAAATACTATGGGACACCCACTCCCCAATAATGGGACTTATGTTTGTAATATGCTGTACTGCATGGCTCTTGTAAGGGGCATTGCAAGTTGCTCCATCCTAATTTTTGGCAGCTTTTGCTTGGAAAGCATAAGCAAATACTATGGGACACCCACTCCCCAATAATGGGACTTATGTTTGTAATATGCTGTACTGCATGGCTCTTGTAAGGGGCATTGCAAGTTGCTCCGTCCTAATTTTTGGCAGCTTTTGCTGGGAAATCATAAGCAAATACTATGGGACACCCACTCCCCAATAATGGGACTTATGTTTGTAATATGCTGTACTGCATGGCACTTGTAAGGGGCATTGCAAGTTGCTCCGTCCTAATTTCTGACAGCTTTTGCTGGGAAAGCATAAGCAAATACTATGGGACATCCACTCCCCAATAATGGGACTTATGTTTGTAATATGCTGTACTGCATGGCTCTTGTAAGGGGCATTGCAAGTTGCTCCATCCTAATTTTTGGCAGCTTTTGCTGGGAAAGCATAAGCAAATACTATGGGACACCCACTCCCCAATAATGGGACTTATGTTTGTAATATGCTGTACTGCATGGCTCTTGTAAGGGGCATTGCAAGTTGCTCTGTCCTAATTTTTGGCAGCTTTTGAATGGAAAGCATAAGCAAATACTATGGGACACCCACTCCCCAATAATGGGACTTATGTTTGTAATATGCTGTACTGCATGGCTCTTGTAAGGGGCATTGCAAGTTGCTCCATCCTAATTTTTGGCAGCTTTTGCTTGGAAAGCATAAGCAAATACTATGGGACACCCACTCCCCAATAATGGGACTTATGTTTGTAATATGCTGTACTGCATGGCTCTTGTAAGGGGCATTGCAAGTTGCTCCGTCCTAATTTTTGGCAGCTTTTGCTGGGAAATCATAAGCAAATACTATGGGACACCCACTCCCCAATAATGGGACTTATGTTTGTAATATGCTGTACTGCATGGCTCTTGTAAGGGGCATTGCAAGTTGCTCCGTCCTAATTTTTGGCAGCTTTTGCTGGGAAAGCATAAGCAAATACTATGTGACAACCATTCCCCAATAATGGGACTTATGTTTGTAATATGCTGTACTGCATGGGTCTTGTAAGGCGCATTGCAAGTTGCTCCGTCCTAATTTTTGGCAGCTTTTGCTGGGAAAGCATAAGCAAATACTACGGGACACCCACTCCCCAATAATGGGACTTATGTTTGTAATATGCTGTACTGCATGGCTCTTGTAAGGGGCATTGCAAGTTGCTACGTCCTAATTTCTGGCAGCTTTTGCTGGGAAAGCATAAGCAAATACTATGGGACACCCACTCCCCAATAATGGGACTTATGTTTGTAATATGCTGTACTGCATGGCTCTTGTAAGGGGCATTGCAAATTGCTCCGTCCTAATTTTAGGCAGCTTTTGCTGGGAAAGCATAAGCAAATACTATGGGACACCCACTCCCCAATAATGGGACTTATGTTTGTAATATGCTGTACTGCATGGCTCTTGTAAGGGGCATTGCAAGTTGCTCCGTCCTAATTTTTGGCAGCTTTTGTTGGGAAAGCATAAGCAAATACTATGGGACACCCACTCCCCAATAATGGGACTTATGTTTGTAATATGCTGTACTGCATGGCTCTTGTAAGGGGCATTGCAAGTTGCTCCGTCCTAATTTTTGGCAGCTTTTACTGGGAAAGCATAAGCAAATACTATGGGACACCTGCTCCCCAATAATGGGACTTATGTTTGTAATATGCTGTACTGCATGGCTCTTGTAAGGGGCATTGCAAGTTGCTCTGTCCTAATTTTTGGCAGCTTTTGCTGGGAAAGCATAAGAAAATACTATGGGACACCCACTCCCCAAAAATGGGACTTATGTTTGTAATATGCTGTACTGCATGGCTCTTGTAAGGGGCATTTCAAGTTGCTCTGTCCTAATTTTTGGCAGCTTTTACTGGGAAAGCATAAGCAAATACTATGGGACACCCACTCCCCAATAATGGGACTTATGTTTGTAATATGCTGTACTGCATGGCTCTTGTAAGGGGAATTGCAAGTTGCTCCATCCTAATTTTTGGCAGCTTTTGCTTGGAAAGCATAAGCAAATTCTATGGGACACCCACTCTCCAATAAGGGGACTTATGTTTGTAATAAGCTGTACTGCATGGCTCTTGTAAGGGGCATTACAAGTTGCTCCGTCCTAATTTTTGGAAGCTTTTGCTGGGAAAGCATAAGCAAATACTATGGGACACCCACTCCGCAATAATGGGACTTATGTTTGTAATATGCTGTACTGCATGGCTCTTGTAAGGGGCATTGCAAGTTGCTCCGTCCTAATTTTTGGCAGCTTTTACTGGGAAAGCATAAGCAAATACTATGGGACACCCACTCCGCAATAATGGGACTTATGTTTGTAATATGCTGTACTGCATGGCTCTTGTAAGGGGCATTGCAAGTTGCTCGGTCCTAATTTTTGGCAGCTTTTGCTGGGAAAGAATAAGCAAATACTATGGGACACCCACTCCCCAATAATGGGACTTATGTTTGTAATATGCTGTACTGCATGGCTCTTGTAAGGGGCATTGCAAGTTGCTCGGTCCTAATTTTTGGCAGCTTTTGCTGGGAAAGAATAAGCAAATACTATGGGACACCCACTCCCCAATAATGGGACTTATGTTTGTAATATGCTGTACTGCATGGCTCTTGTAAGGGGCATTGCAAGTTGCTCCGTCCTAATTTTTGGCAGCTTTTGCTGGGAAAGCATAAGCAAATACTATGGGACACCCACTCCCCAATAATGGGACTTATGTTTGTAATATGCTGTACTGCATGGCTCTTGTAAGGGGCATTGCAAGTTGCTCCGTCCTAATTTTTGGCAGCTTTTGCTTGGAAAGCATAAGCAAATTCTATGGGACACCCACTCTCCAATAATGGGACTTATGTTTGTAATATGCTGTACTGCATGGCTCTTGTAAGGGGCATTGCAAGTTGCTCGGTCCTAATTTTTGGCAGCTTTTGCTGGGAAAGCATAAGCAAATACTATGGGACACCCACTCCCCAATAATGGGACTTATGTTTGTAATATGCTGTACTGCATAGCTCTTGTAAGGGGCATTGCAAGTTGCTCCGTCCTAATTTTTGGCAGCTTTTGCTGGGAAAGCATAAGCAAATACTATGGGACACCCACTCCCCAATAATGGGACTTATGTTTGTAATATGCTGTACTGCATGGCTCTTGTAAGGGGCATTGCAAGTTGCTCCATCCTAATTTTTGGCAGCTTTTGCTTGGAAAGCATAAGCAAATACTATGGGACACCCACTCCCCAATAATGGGACTTATGTTTGTAATATGCTGTACTGCATGGCTCTTGTAAGGGGCATTGCAAGTTGCTCCGTCCTAATTTTTGGCAGCTTTTGCTGGGAAATCATAAGCAAATACTATGGGGCACCCACTCCCCAATAATGGGACTTATGTTTGTAATATGCTGTACTGCATGGCTCTTGTAAGGGGCATTGCAAGTTGCTCCGTCCTAATTTTTGGCAGCTTTTGCTGGGAAAGCATAAGCAAATACTATGGGACACCCACTCCCCAATAATGGGACTTATGTTTGTAATATGCTGTACTGCATGGCTCTTGTAAGGGGCATTGCAAGTTGCTCCGTCCTAATTTTTGGCAGCTTTTGCTGGGAAAGCATAAGCAAATACTATGGGACACCCACTCCCCAATAATGGGACTTATGTTTGTAATATGCTGTACTGCATGGCTCTTGTAAGGGGCATTGCAAGTTGCTCCGTCCTAATTTCTGGCAGCTTTTGCTGGGAAAGCATAAGCAAATACTATGGGACATCCACTCCCCAATAATGGGACTTATGTTTGTAATATGCTGTACTGCATGGCTCTTGTAAGGGGCATTGTAGGTTGCTCCATCCTAATTTTTGGCAGCTTTTGCTGGGAAAGCATAAGCAAATACTATGGGACACCCACTCCCCAATAATGGGACTTATGTTTGTAATATGCTGTACTGCATGGCTCTTGTAAGGGGCATTGCAAATTGCTCCGTCCTAATTTTTGGCAGCTTTTGCTGGGAAAGCATAAGCAAATACTATGGGACACCCACTCCCCAATAATGGGACTTATGTTTGTAATATGCTGTACTGCATGGCTCTTGTAAGGGGCATTGCAAGTTGCTCCGTCCTAATTTTTGGCAGCTTTTGCTGGGAAAGCATAAGCAAATACTATGGGACACCCACTCCCCAATAATGGGACTTATGTTTTTAATATGCTGTACTGCATGGCTCTTGTAAGGGGCATTGCAAGTTGCTCCGTCCTAATTTCTGGCAGCTTTTGCTGGGAAAGCATAAGCAAATACTATGGGACACCCACTCCCCAATAATGGGACTTATGTTTGTAATATGCTGTACTGCATGGCTCTTGTAAGGGGCATTGCAAGTTGCTCCGTCCTAATTTTTGGCAGCTTTTGCTGGGAATGCATAAGCAAATACTATGGGACACCCACTCCCCAATAATGGGACTTATGATTGTAATATGCTGTACTGCATGGCTCTTGTAAGGGGCATTGCAAGTTGCTCTGTCCTAATTTTTGGCAGCTTTTGAATGGAAAGCATAAGCAAATACTATGGGACACCCACTCCCCAATAATGGGACTTATGTTTGTAATATGCTGTACTGCATGGCTCTTGTAAGGGGCATTGCAAGTTGCTCCATCCTAATTTTTGGCAGCTTTTGCTTGGAAAGCATAAGCAAATACTATGGGACACCCACTCCCCAATAATGGGACTTATGTTTGTAATATGCTGTACTGCATGGCTCTTGTAAGGGGCATTGCAAGTTGCTCCGTCCTAATTTTTGGCAGCTTTTGCTGGGAAATCATAAGCAAATACTATGGGACACCCACTCCCCAATAATGGGACTTATGTTTGTAATATGCTGTACTGCATGGCTCTTGTAAGGGGCATTGCAAGTTGCTCCGTCCTAATTTTTGGCAGATTTTGCTGGGAAAGCATAAGCAAATACTATGAGACACCAACTCCCCAATAATGGGACTTATGTTTGTAATATGCTGTACTGAATGGCTCTTGTAAGGGGCATTGCAAGTTGCTCTGTCCTAATTTCTGGCAGCTTTTGCTGGGAAAGCATAAGCAAATACTATGGGACATCCACTCCCCAATAATGGGACTTATGTTTGTAATATGCTGTACTGCATGGCTCTTGTAAGGGGCATTGCAAGTTGCTCCATCCTAATTTTTGGCAGCTTTTGCTGGGAAAGCATAAGCAAATACTATGGGACACCCACTCCCCAATAATGGGACTTATGTTTGTAATATGCTGTACTGCATGGCTCTTGTAAGGGGCATTGCAAATTGCTCCGTCCTAATTTTTGGCAGCTTTTGCTGGGAAAGCATAAGCAAATACTATGGGACACCTACTCCCCAATAATGGGACTTATGTTTGTAATATGCTGTACTGCATGGCTCTTGTAAGGGGCATTGCAAGTTGCTCCGTCCTAATTTTTGGCAGCTTTTGCTGGGAAAACATAAGCAAATACTATGGGACACCCACTCCCCAATAATGGGACTTATGTTTGTAATATGCTGTACTGCATGGCTCTTGTAAGTGGCATTGCAAGTTGCTCCATCCTAATTTTTGGCAGCTTTTGCTTGGAAAGCATAAGCAAATACTATGGGACACCCACTCCCCAATAATGGGACTTATGTTTGTAATATGCTGTACTGCATGGCTCTTGTAAGGGGCATTGCAAGTTGCTCCGTCCTAATTTTTGGCAGCTTTTGCTGGGAAATCATAAGCAAATACTATGGGACACCCACTCCCCAATAATGGGACTTATGTTTGTAATATGCTGTACTGCATGGCTCTTGTAAGGGGCATTGCAAGTTGCTCCGTCCTAATTTTTGGCAGCTTTTGCTGGGAAAGCTTAAGCAAATACTATGGGACACCCACTCCCCAATAATGGGACTTATGTTTGTAATATGCTGTACTGCATGGCTCTTGTAAGGGGCATTGCAAGTTGCTCCGTCCTAATTTCTGGCAGCTTTTGCTGGGAAAGCATAAGCAAATACTATGGGACACCCACTCCCCAATAATGGGACTTATGTTTGTAATATGCTGTACTGCATGGCTCTTGTAAGGGGCATTGCAAATTGCTCCGTCCTAATTTTTGGCAGCTTTTGCTGGGAAAGCATAAGCAAATACTATGGGACACCCACTCCCCAATAATGGGACTTATGTTTGTAATATGCTGTACTGCATGGCTCTTGTAAGGGGCATTGCAAGTTGCTCCGTCCTAATTTTTGGCAGCTTTTCCTGGGAAAGCATAAGCAAATACTATGGGACACCTACTCCCCAATAATGGGACTTATGTTTGTAATATGCTGTACTGCCTGGCTCTTGTAAGGGGCATTGCAAGTTGCTCCGTCCTAATTTTTGGCAGCTTTTGCTGGGAAAGCATAAGCAAATACTATGGGACACCCACTCCTCAATAATGGGACTTATGTTTGTAATATGCTGTACTGCATGGCTCTTGTAAGAGGCATTGCAAGTTGCTCTGTCCTAATTTTTGGCAGCTTTTGCTGGGAAAGCATAAGCAAATACTATGGGACACCCACTCCCCAATAATGGGACTTATGTTTGTAATATGCTGTACTGCATGGCTCTTGTAAGGGGCATTTCAAGTTACTCTGTCCTAATTTTTGGCAGCTTTTACTGGGAAAGCATAAGCAAATACTATGGGACACCCACTCCCCAATAATGGGACTTATGTTTGTAATATGCTGTACTGCTTGGCTCTTGTAAGGGGAATTGCAAGTTGCTCCGTGCTAATTTTTGGCAGCTTTTGCTTGGAAAGCATTAGCAAATTCGATGGGACACCCACTCTCCAATAATGGGACTTATGTTTGTAATAAGCTGTACGGCATGGCTCTTGTAAGGGGCATTGCAAGTTGCTCCGTCCTAATTTTTGGAAGCTTTTGCTGGGAAAGCATAAGCAAATACTATGGGACACCCACTCCGCAATAATGGGACTTATGTTTGTAATATGCTGTACTGCATGGCTCTTGTAAGGGGCATTGCAAGTTGCTCCGTCCTAATTTTTGGCAGCTTTTGCTGGGAAAGCATAAGCAAATACTATGGGACACCCACTCTCCAATAATAGGACTTATGTTTGTAATATGCTGTACTGCATGGCTCTTGTAAAAGGCATTGCAAGTTGCTCCGTCCTAATTTTTGGCAGCTTTTGCTGGGAAAGCATAAGCAAATACTATGGGACACCCACTCCCCAATAATGGGACTTATGTTTGTAATATGCTGTACTGCATGGCTCTTGTAAGGGGCATTGCAAGTTGCTCCATCCTAATTTTTGGCAGCTTTTGCTTGGAAAGCATAAGCAAATACTATGGGACACCCACTCCCCAATAATGGGACTTATGTTTGTAATATGCTGTACTGCATGGCTCTTGTAAGGGGCATTGCAAGTTGCTCCGTCCTAATTTTTGGCAGCTTTTGCTGGGAAATCATAAGCAAATACTATGGGACACCCACTCCCCAATAATGGAACTTATGTTTGTAATATGCTGTACTGCATGGCTCTTGTAAGGGGCATTGCAAGTTGCTCCGTCCTAATTTTTGGCAGCTTTTGCTGGGAAAGCATAAGCAAATACTATGGGACACCCACTCCCCAATAATGGGACTTATGTTTGTAATATGCTGTACTGCATGGCTCTTGTAAGGGGCATTGCAAGTTGCTCCATCCTAATTTTTGGCAGCTTTTGCTGGGAAAGCATAAGCAAATACTATGGGACACCCACTCCCCAATAATGGGACTTATGTTTGTAATATGCTGTACTGCATGGCTCTTGTAAGGGGCATTGCAAGTTGCTCCATCCTAATTTCTGGCAGCTTTTGCTGGGAAAGCATAAGCAACTACTATGGGACACCCACTCCCCAATAATGGGACTTATGTTTGTAATATGCTGTACTGCATGGCTCTTGTAAGGGGCATTGCAAGTTGCTCCGTCCTAATTTTTGGCAGCTTTTGCTGGGAAAGCATAAGCAAATACTATGGGACACCCACTCCCCAATAATGGGACTTATGTTTGTAATATGCTGTACTGCATGGCTCTTGTAAGGGGCATTGCAAGTTGCTCCATCCTAATTTTTGGCAGCTTTTGCTGGGAAAGCATAAGCAAATACTATGGGACACCCACTCCCCAATAATGGGACTTATGTTTGTAATATGCTGTACTGCATGGCTCTTGTAAGGGGCATTGCAAATTGCTCCGTCCTAATTTTTGGCAGCTTTTGCTGGGAAAGCATAAGCAAATACTATGGGACACCCACTCCCCAATAATGGGACTTATGTTTGTAATATGCTGTACTGCATGGCTCTTGTAAGGGGCATTGCAAGTTGCTCCGTCCTAATTTTTGGCAGCTTTTGCTGGGAAAGCATAAGCAAATACTATGGGATACCCACTCCCCAATAATGGGACTTATGTTTGTAATATGCTGTACTGCATGGCTCTTGTAAGGGGCATTGCAAGTTGCTCCGTCCTAATTTTTGGCAGCTTTTACTGGGAAAGCATAAGCAAATACTATGGGACACCTACTCCCCAATAATGGGACTTATGTTTGTAATATGCTGTACAGCATGGCTCTTGTAAGGGGCATTGCAAGTTGCTCCGTCCTAATTTTTGGCAGCTTTTGCTGGGAAAGCATAAGCAAATACTATGGGACACCCACTCCGCAATAATGGGACTTATGTTTGTAATATGCTGTACTGAATGGCTCTTGTAAGGGGCATTGCAAGTTGCTCCGTCCTAATTTTTGGCAGCTTTTGCTGAGAAAGCATAAGCAAATACTATGGGACACCCACTCCCCAATAATGGGACTTATGTTTGTAATATGCTGTACTGCATGGCTCTTGTAAGGGGCATTGCAAGTTGCTCCGTCCTAATTTTTGGCAGCTTTTGCTTGGAAAGCATAAGCAAATACTATGGGACACCCACTCTCCAATAATGGGACTTATGTTTGTAATATGCTGTACTGCATGGCTCTTGTAAGTGGCATTGCAAGTTGCTCCGTCCTAATTTTTGGCAGCTTTTGCTGGGAAAGCATAAGCAAATACTATGGGACACCCACTTCCCAATAATGGGACTTATGTTTGTAATATGCTGTACTGCATAGCTCTTGTAAGTGGCATTGCAAGTTGCTCCGTCCTAATTTTTGGCAGCTTTTGCTGGGAAAGCATAAGCAAATACTATGGGACACCCACTCCGCAATAATGGGACTTATGTTTGTAATATGCTGTACTGCATGGCTCTTGTAAGGGGCATTGCAAGTTGCTCCGTCCTAATTTTTGGCAGCTTTTGCTGGGAAAGCATAAGCAAATACTATGGGACACCCACTCCGCAATAATGGGACTTATGTTTGTAATATGCTGTACTGCATGGCTCTTGTAAGGGGCATTGCAAGTTGCTCCGTCCTAATTTTTGGCAGCTTTTGCTGGGAAAGCATAAGCAAATACTATGGGACACCCACTCCCCAATAATGGGACTTATGTTTGTAATATGCTGTACTGCATGGCTCTTGTAAGGGGCATTGCAAGTTGCTCCGTCCTAATTTTTGGCAGCTTTTGCTTGGAAAGCATAAGCAAATTCTATGGGACACCCACTCTCCAATAATGGGACTTATGTTTGTAATATGCTGTACTGCATAGCTCTTGTAAGTGGCATTGCAAGTTGCTCCGTCCTAATTTTTGGCAGCTTTTGCTGGGAAAGCATAAGCAAATACTATGGGACACCCACTCCGCAATAATGGGACTTATGTTTGTAATATGCTGTACTGCATGGCTCTTGTAAGGGGCATTGCAAGTTGCTCCGTCCTAATTTTTGGCAGCTTTTGCTGGGAAAGCATAAGCAAATACTATGGGACACCCACTCTGCAATAATGGGACTTATGTTTGTAATATGCTGTACTGCATGGCTCTTGTAAGGGGCATTGCAAGTTGCTCCGTCCTAATTTTTGGCAGCTTTTGCTGGGAAAGCACAAGCAAATACTATGGGAAACCCACTCCCCAATAATGGGACTTATGTTTGTAATATGCTGTACTGCATGGCTCTTGTAAGGGGCATTGCAAGTTGCTCCGTCCTAATTTTTGTCAGCTTTTGCTGGGAAAGCATAAGCAAATACTATGGGACACCCACTCCGCAATAATGGGACTTATGTTTGTAATATGCTGTACTGCATGGCTCTTGTAAGGGGCATTGCAAGTTGCTCCGTCCTAATTTTTGGCAGCTTTTGCTTGGAAAGCATAAGCAAATTCTATGGGACACCCACTCTCCAATAATGGGACTTATGTTTGTAATATGCTGTACTGCATGGCTCTTGTAAGGGGCATTGCAAGTTGCTCGGTCCTAATTTTTGGCAGCTTTTGCTGGGAAAGCATAAGCAAATACTATGGGACACCCACTCCCCAATAATGGGACTTATGTTTGTAATATGCTGTACTGCATGGCTCTTGTAAGGGGCATTGCAAGTTGCTCCGTCCTAATTTTTGGCAGCTTTTGCTGGGAAAGCATAAGCAAATACTATGGGACACCCACTCCCCAATAATGGGACTTATGTCTGTAATATGCTGTACTGCATGGCTCTTGTAAGGGGCATTGCAAGTTGCTCCGTCCTAATTTTTGGCAGCTTTTGCTGGGAAAGCATAAGCAAATACTATGGGACACCCACTCCCCAATAATGGGACTTATGTTTGTAATATGCTGTACTGCATGGCTCTTGTAAGGGGCATTGCAAGTTGCTCCGTCCTAATTTCTGGCAGCTTTTGCTGGGAAAGCATAAGCAAATACTATGGGACATCCACTCCCCAATAATGGGACTTATGTTTGTAATATGCTGTACTGCATGGCTCTTGTAAGGGGCATTGCAAGTTGCTCCATCCTAATTTTTGGCAGCTTTTGCTGGGAAAGCATAAGCAAATACTATGGGACACCCACTCCCCAATAATGGGACTTATGTTTGTAATATGCTGTACTGCATGGCTCTTGTAAGGGGCATTGCAAGTTGCTCCATCCTAATTTTTGGCAGCTTTTGCTGGGAAAGCATAAGCAAATACTATGGGACACCCACTCCCCAATAATGGGACTTATGTTTGTAATATGCTGTACTGCATGGCTCTTGTAAGGGGCATTGCAAGTTGCTCCGTCCTAATTTTTGGCAGCTTTTGCTGGGAAAGCATAAGCAAATACTATGGGACACCCACTCCCCAATAATGGGACTTATGTTTGTAATATGCTGTACTGCATGGCTCTTGTAAGGGGCATTGCAAGTTGCTCCGTCCTAATTTCTGGCAGCTTTTGCTGGGAAAGCATAAGCAAATACTATGGGACACCCACTCCACAATAATGGGACTTATGTTTGTAATATGCTGTACTGCATGGCTCTTGTAAGGGGCATTGCAAGTTGCTCCGTCCTAATTTTTGGCAGCTTTTGCTGGGAATGCATAAGCAAATACTATGGGACACCCACTCCCCAATAATGGGACTTATGATTGTAATATGCTGTACTGCATGGCTCTTGTAAGGGGCATTGCAAGTTGCTCTGTCCTAATTTTTGGCAGCTTTTGAATGGAAAGCATAAGCAAATACTATGGGACACCCACTCCCCAATAATGGGACTTATGTTTGTAATATGCTGTACTGCATGGCTCTTGTAAGGGGCATTGCAAGTTGCTCCATCCTAATTTTTGGCAGCTTTTGCTTGGAAAGCATAAGCAAATACTATGGGACACCCACTCCCCAATAATGGGACTTATGTTTGTAATATGCTCTACTGCATGGCTCTTGTAAGGGGCATTGCAAGTTGCTCCGTCCTAATTTTTGGCAGCTTTTGCTGGGAAATCATAAGCAAATACTATGGGACACCCACTCCCCAATAATGGGACTTATGTTTGTAATATGCTGTACTGCATGGCTCTTGTAAGGGGCATTGCAAGTTGCTCCGTCCTAATTTTTGGCAGCTTTTGCTGGGAAAGCATAAGCAAATACTATGTGACAACCATTCCCCAATAATGGGACTTATGTTTGTAATATGCTGTACTGCATGGGTCTTGTAAGGGGCATTGCAAGTTGCTCCGTCCTAATTTTTGGCAGCTTTTGCTGGGAAAGCATAAGCAAATACTATGGGACACCCACTCCCCAATAATGGGACTTATGTTTGTAATATGCTGTACTGCATGGCTCTTGTAAGGGGCATTGCAAGTTGCTCCGTCCTAATTTCTGGCAGCTTTTGCTGGGAAAGCATAAGCAAATACTATGGGACATCCACTCCCCAATAATGGGACTTATGTTTGTAATATGCTGTACTGCATGGCTCTTGTAAGGGGCATTGCAAGTTGCTCCATCCTAATTTTTGGCAGCTTTTGCTGGGAAAGCATAAGCAAATACTATGGGACACCCACTCCCCAATAATGGGACTTATGTTTGTAATATGCTGTACTGCATGGCTCTTGTAAGGGGCATTGCAAATTGCTCCATCCTAATTTTTGGCAGCTTTTGCTGGGAAAGCATAAGCAAATACTATGGGACACCCACTTCTCAATAATGGGACTTATGTTTGTAATATGCTGTACTGCATGGCTCTTGTAAGGGGCATTGCAAGTTGCTCCGTCCTAATTTTTGGCAGCTTTTGCTGGGAAAGCATAAGCAAATACTATGCGACACCCACTCCCCAATAATGGGACTTATGTTTGTAATATGCTGTACTGCATGGCTCTTGTAAGGGGCATTGCAAGTTGCTCCGTCCTAATTTTTGGCAGCTTTTACTGGGAAAGCATAAGCAAATACTATGGGACACCTACTCCCCAATAATGGGACTTATGTTTGTAATATGCTGTACTGCATGGCTCTTGTAAGGGGCATTGCAAGTTGCTCCGTCCTAATTTTTGGCAGCTTTTGCTGGGAAAGCATAAGCAAATACTATGGGACACCCACTCCGCAATAATGGGACTTATGTTTGTAATATGCTGTCCTGCATGGCTCTTGTAAGGGGCATTGCAAGTTGCTCTGTCCTAATTTTTGGCAGCTTTTGCTGGGAAAGCATAAGCAAATACTATGGGACACCCACTCCACAATAATGGGACTTATGTTTGTAATATGCTGTACTGCATGGCTCTTGTAAGGGGCATTTCAAGTTGCTCTGTCCTAATTTTTGGCAGCTTTTACTGGGAAAGCATAAGCAAATACTATGGGACACCCACTCCCCAATAATGGGACTTATGTTTGTAATATGCTGTACTGCATGGCTCTTGTAAGGGGCATTGCAAGTTGCTCCGTCCTAATTTTTGGAAGCTTTTGCTGGGAAAGCATAAGCAAATACTATGGGACACCCACTCCGCAATAATGGGACTTATGTTTGTAATATGCTGTACTGCATGGCTCTTGTAAGGGGCATTGCAAGTTGCTCCGTCCTAATTTTTGGCAGCTTTTACTGGGAAAGCATAAGCAAATACTATGGGACACCCACTCCGCAATAATGGGACTTATGTTTGTAATATGCTGTACTGCATGGCTCTTGTAAGGGGCATTGCAAGTTGCTCCATCCTAATTTTTGGCAGCTTTTGCTTGGAAAGCATAAGCAAATTCTATGGGACACCCACTCTCCAATAATGGGACTTATGATTGTAATATGCTGTACTGCATGGCTCTTGTAAGGGGCATTGCAAGTTGCTCCGTCCTAATTTTTGGCAGCTTTTGCTTGGAAAGCATAAGCAAATTCTATGGGACACCCACTCTCCAATAATGGGACTTATGTTTGTAATATGCTGTACTGCATGGCTCTTGTAAGGGGCATTGCAAGTTGCTCGGTCCTCATTTTTGGCAGCTTTTGCTGGGAAAGCATAAGGCAATACTATGGGACACCCACTCCCCAATAATGGGACTTATGTTTGTAATATGCTGTACTGCATGGCTCTTGTAAGGGGCATTGCAAGTTGCTCCGTCCTAATTTTTGGCAGCTTTTGCTGGGAAAGCATAAGAAAATACTATGGGACACCCACTCCCCAATAATGGGACTTATGTTTGTAATATGCTGTACTGCATGGCTCTTGTAAGGGGCATTGCAACTTGCTCCGTCCTTATTTTTGGCAGCTTTTGCTATGAAAGCATAAGCAAATACTATGGGACACCCACTCCCCAATAATGGGACTTATGTTTGTAATATGCTGTACTGCATGGCTCTTGTAAGGGGCATTGCAAGTTGCTCCGTCCTAATTTTTGGCAGCTTTTACTGGGAAAGCATAAGCAAATACTATGGGACACCTACTCCCCAATAATGGGACTTATGTTTGTAATATGCTGTACTGCATGGCTCTTGTAAGGGGCATTGCAAGTTGCTCCGTCCTAATTTTTGGCAGCTTTTGCTGGGAAAGCATAAGCAAATACTATGGGACACCCACTCCGCAATAATGGGACTTATGTTTGTAATATGCTGTACTGCATGGCTCTTGTAAGGGGCATTGCAAGTTGCTCTGTCCTAATTTTTGGCAGCTTTTGCTGGGAAAGCATAAGCAAATACTATGGGACACCCACTCCCCAATAATGGGACTTATGTTTGTAATATGCTGTACTGCATGGCTCTTGTAAGGGGCATTTCAAGTTGCTCTGTCCTAATTTTTGGCAGCTTTTACTGGGAAAGCATAAGCAAAGACTATGGGACACCCACTCCCCAATAATGGAACTTATGTCTGTAATATGCTGTACTGCATGGCTCTTGTAAGGGGCATTGCAAGTTGCTCCGTCCTAATTTTTGGCAGCTTTTGCTGGGAAAGCATAAGCAAATACTATGGGACACCCACTCCCCAATAATGGGACTTATGTTTGTAATATGCTGTACTGCATGGCTCTTGTAAGGGGCATTGCAAGTTGCTCCGTCCTAATTTTTGGCAGCTTTTGCTTGGAAAGCATAAGCAAATTCTATGGGACACCCACTCTCCAATAATGGGACTTATGTTTGTAATATGCTGTACTGCATGGCTCTTGTAAGGGGCATTGCAAGTTGCTCGGTCCTAATTTTTGGCAGCTTTTGCTGGGAAAGCATAAGCAAATACTATGGGACACCCACTCCCCAATAATGGGACTTATGTTTGTAATATGCTGTACTGCATAGCTCTTGTAAGGGGCATTGCAAGTTGCTCCTTCCTAATTTTTGGCAGCTTTTGCTGGGAAAGCATAAGCAAATACTATGGGACACCCACTCCCCAATAATGGGACTTATGTTTGTAATATGCTGTACTGCATGGCTCTTGTAAGGGGCATTGCAAGTTGCTCCATCCTAATTTTTGGCAGCTTTTGCTTGGAAAGCATAAGCAAATACTATGGGACACCCACTCCCCAATAATGGGACTTATGTTTGTAATATGCTGTACTGCATGGCACTTATAAGGGGCATTGCAAGTTGCTCCGTCCTAATTTTTGGCAGCTTTTGCTGGGAAATCATAAGCAAATACTATGGGACACCCACTCCCCAATAATGGGACTTATGTTTGTAATATGCTGTACTGCATGGCTCTTGTAAGGGGCATTGCAAGTTGCTCCGTCCTAATTTTTGGCAGCTTTTGCTGAGAAAGCATAAGCAAATACTATGGGACACCCACTCCCCAATAATGGGACTTATGTTTGTAATATGCTGTACTGCATGGCTCTTGTAAGGGGCATTGCAAGTTGCTCCGTCCTAATTTTTGGCAGCTTTTGCTGGGAAAGCATAAGCAAATACTATGGGACACCCACTCCCCAATAATGGGACTTATGTTTGTAATATGCTGTACTGCATGGCTCTTGTAAGGGGTATTGCAAGTTGCTCCGTCCTAATTTCTGGCAGCTTTTGCTGGGAAAGCATAAGCAAATACTATGGGACATCCACTCCCCAATAATGGGACTTATGTTTGTAATATGCTGTACTGCATGGCTCTTGTAAGTGGCATTGCAAGTTGCTCCATCCTAATTTTTGGCAGCTTTTGCTGGGAAAGCATAAGCAAATACTATGGGACACCCACTCCCCAATAATGGGACTTATGTTTGTAATATGCTGTACTGCATGGCTCTTGTAAGGGGCATTGCAAATTGCTCCGTCCTAATTTTTGGCAGCTTTTGCTGGGAAAGCATAAGCAAATACTATGGGACACCCACTCCCCAATAATGGGACTTATGTTTGTAATATGCTGTACTGCATCGCTCTTGTAAAGGGCATTGCAAGTTGCTCCGTCCTAATTTTTGGCAGCTTTTGCTGGGAAAGCATAAGCAAATACTATGGGACACCCACTCCCCAATAATGGGACTTATGTTTTTAATATGCTGTACTGCATGGCTCTTGTAAGGGGCATTGCAAGTTGCTCCATCCTAATTTCTGGCAGCTTTTGCTGGGAAAGCATAAGCAAATACTATGGGACACCCACTCCCCAATAATGGGACTTATGTTTGTAATATGCTGTACTGCATGGCTCTTGTAAGGGGCATTGCAAGTTGCTCCGTCCTAATTTTTGGCAGCTTTTGCTGGGAATGCATAAGCAAATACTATGGGACACCCACTCCCCAATAATGGGACTTATGATTGTAATATGCTGTACTGCATGGCTCTTGTAAGGGGCATTGCAAGTTGCTCTGTCCTAATTTTTGGCAGCTTTTGAATGGAAAGCATAAGCAAATACTATGGGACACCCACTCCCCAATAATGGGACTTATGTTTGTAATATGCTGTACTGCATGGCTCTTGTAAGGGGCATTGCAAGTTGCTCCATCCTAATTTTTGGCAGCTTTTGCTTGGAAAGAATAAGCAAATACTATGGGACACCCACTCCGCAATAATGGGACTTATGTTTGTAATATGCTGTACTGCATGGCTCTTGTAAGGGGCATTGCAAGTTGCTCCGTCCTAATTTTTGGCAGCTTTTGCTGGGAAATCATAAGCAAATACTATGGGACACCCACTCCCCAATAATGGGACTTATGTTTGTAATATGCTGTACTGCGTGGCTCTTGTAAGGGGCATTGCAAGTTGCTCCGTCCTAATTTTTGGCAGATTTTGCTGGGAAAGCATAAGCAAATACTATGGGACACCCATTCCCCAATAATGGGACTTATGTTTGTAATATGCTGTACTGCATGGCTCTTGTAAGGGGCATTGCAAGTTGCTCCGTCCTAATTTTTGGCAGCTTTTGCTGGGAAAGCATAAGCAAATACTATGGGACACCAACTCCCCAATAATGGGACTTATGTTTGTAATATGCTGTACTGAATGGCTCTTGTAAGGGGCATTGCAAGTTGCTCCATCCTAATTTTTGGCAGCTTTTTGCTTGGAAAGCATAAGCAAATACTATGGGACACCCACTCCCCAATAATGGGACTTATGTTTGTAATATGCTGTACTGCATGGCTCTTGTAAGGGGCATTGCAAGTTGCTCCATCCTAATTTTTGGCAGCTTTTGCTGGGAAAGCATAAGCAAATACTATGGGACACCCACTCCCCAATAATGGGACTTATGTTTGTAATATGCTGTACTGCATGGCTCTTGTAAGGGGCATTGCAAATTGCTCCGTCCTAATTTTTGGCAGCTTTTGCTGGGAAAGCATAAGCAAATACTATGGGACACCCACTCCCCAATAATGGGACTTATGTTTGTAATATGCTGTACTGCATGGCTCTTGTAAGGGGCATTGCAACTTGCTCCGTCCTAATTTTTGGCAGCTTTTGCTATGAAAGCATAAGCAAATACTATGGGACACCCACTCCCCAATAATGGGACTTATGTTTGTAATATGCTGTACTGCATGGCTCTTGTAAGGGGCATTGCAAGTTGCTCCGTCCTAATTTTTGGCAGCTTTTACTGGGAAAGCATAAGCAAATACTATGGGACACCTACTCCCCAATAATGGGACTTATGTTTGTAATATGCTGTACTGCATGGCTCTTGTAAGGGGCATTGCAAGTTGCTCCGTCCTAATTTTTGGCAGCTTTTGCTGGGAAAGCATAAGCAAATACTATGGGACACCCACTCCGCAATAATGGGACTTATGTTTGTAATATGCTGTACTGCATGGCTCTTGTAAGGGGCATTGCAAGTTGCTCCGTCCTAATTTTTGGCAGCTTTTGCTGGGAAAGCATAAGCAAATACTATGGGACACCCACTCCCCAATAATGGGACTTATGTTTGTAATATGCTGTACTGCATGGCTCTTGTAAGGGGAATTTCAAGTTGCTCTGTCCTAATTTTTGGCAGCTTTTACTGGGAAAGCATAAGCAAATACTATGGGACACCCACTCCCCAATAATGGGACTTATGTTTGTAATATACTGTACTGCATGGCTCTTGTAAGGGGAATTGCAAGTTGCTCCGTCCTAATTTTTGGCAGCTTTTGCTTGGAAAGCATAAGCAAATTCTATGGGACACCCACTCTCCAATAATGGGACTTATGTTTGTAATAAGCTGTACTGCATGGCTCTTGTAAGGGGCATTGCAAGTTGCTCCGTCCTAATTTTTGGAAGCTTTTGCTGGGAAAGCATAAGCAAATACTATGGGACACCCACTCCGCAATCATGGGACTTATGTTTGTAATATGCTGTACTGCATGGCTGTTGTAAGGGGCATTGCAAGTTGCTCCGTCCTAATTTTTGGCAGCTTTTGCTGGGAAAGCATAAGCAAATACTATGGGACACCCACTCCGCAATAATGGGACTTATGTTTGTAATATGCTGTACTGCATGGCTCTTGTAAGGGGCATTGCAAGTTGCTCCGTCCTAATTTTTGGCAGCTTTTGCTGGGAAAGCATAAGCAAATACTATGGGACACCCACTCCCCAATAATGGGACTTATGTTTGTAATATGCTGTACTGCATGGTTCTTGTAAGGGGCATTGCAAGTTGCTCCGTCCTAATTTTTGGCAGCTTTTGCTGGGAATGCATAAGAAAATACTATGGGACACCCACTCCCCAATAATGGGACTTATGATTGTAATATGCTGTACTGCATGGCTCTTGTAAGGGGCATTGCAAGTTGCTCCATCCTAATTTTTGGCAGCTTTTGCTGGGAAAGCATAAGCAAATTCTATGGGACACCCACTCCGCAATAAAGGGACTTATGTTTGTAATATGCTGTACTGCATGGCTCTTGTAAGGGGCATTGCAAGTTGCTCTGTCCTAATTTTTGGCAGCTTTTGCTGGGAAAGCATAAGCAAATACTATGGGACACCCACTCCCCAATAATGGGACTTATGTTTGTAATATGCTGTACTGCATGGCTCTTGTAAGGGGCATTGCAAGTTGCTCCGTCCTAATTTTTGGCAGCTTTTGCTTGGAAAGCATAAGCAAATACTATGGGACACCCACTCCCCAATAATGGGACTTATGTTTGTAATATGCTGTACTGCATGGCTCTTGTAAGGGGCATTGCAAGTTGCTCCGTCCTAATTTTTGGCAGCTTTTGCTGAGAAAGCATAAGCAAATACTATGGGACACCCACTCCGCAATAATGGGACTTATGTTTGTAATATGCTGTACTGCATGGCTCTTGTAAGGGGCATTGCAAGTTGCTCGGTCCTAATTTTTGGCAGCTTTTGCTGGGAAAGCATAAGCAAATACTATGGGACACCCACTCCCCAATAATGGGACTTATGTTTGTAATATGCTGTACTGCATGGCTCTTGTAAGGGGCATTGCAAGTTGCTCCGTCCTAATTTTTGGCATCTTTTGCTGGGAAAGCATAAGCAAATACTATGGGACACCCACTCCCCAATAATGGGACTTATGTTTGTAATATGCTGTACTGCATGGCTCTTGTAAGGGGCATTGCAAGTTGCTCCGTCCTAATTTTTGTCAGCTTTTGCTGGGAAAGCATAAGCAAATACTATGGGACACCCACTCCCCAATAATGGGACTTATGTTTGTAATATGCTGTACTGCATGGCTCTTGTAAGGGGCATTGCAAGTTGCTCCGTCCTAATTTCTGGCAGCTTTTGCTGCTAAAGCATAAGCAAATACTATGGGACACCCACTCCCCAATAATGGGACTTATGTTTGTAATATGCTGTACTGCATGGCTCTTGTAAGGGGCATTGCAAGTTGCTCCGTCCTAATTTTTGGCAGCTTTTGCTGGGAATGCATAAGCAAATACTATGGGACACCCACTCCCCAATAATGGACTTATGATTGTAATATGCTGTACTGCATGGCTCTTGTAAGGGGCATTGCAAGTTGCTCTGTCCTAATTTTTGGCAGCTTTTGCTGGGAAAGCATAAGCAAATACTATGGGACACTCACTCCCCAATAATGGGACTTATGTTTGTAATATGCTGTACTGCATGGCTCTTGTAAGGGGCATTGCAAGTTGCTCGTCCTAATTTTTGGCAGCTTTTGCTGGGAAAGCATAAGCAAATACTATGGGACACCCACTCCCCAATAATGGGACTTATGTTTGTAATATGCTGTACTGCATGGCTCTTGTAAGGCGCATTGCAAGTTGCTCCATCCTAATTTTTGGCAGCTTTTGCTGGGAAAGCATAAGCAAATACTATGGGACACCCACTCCCCAATAATGGGACTTATGTGTGTAATATGCTGTACTGCATGGCTCTTGTAAGGGGCATTGCAAAATGCTCCGTCCTAAATTTTGGCAGCTTTTGCTGGGAAAGCATAAGCAAATACTATGGGACACCCACTCCCCAATAATGGGACTTATGTTTGTAATATGCTGTACTGCATGGCTCTTGTAAGGGGCATTGCAAGTTGCTCCATCCTAATATTTGGCAGCTTTTACTGGGAAAGCATAAGCAAATACTATGGGACACCTACTCCCCAATAATGGGACTTATGTTTGTAATATGCTGTACTGCATGGCTCTTGTAAGGGGCATTGCAAGTTGCTCGGTCCTAATTTTTGGCAGCTTTTGCTGAGAAAGCATAAGCA
The DNA here is from genome assembly GCF_046119375.1 of Phyllobates terribilis. Taxonomy (NCBI): domain Eukaryota; kingdom Metazoa; phylum Chordata; class Amphibia; order Anura; family Dendrobatidae; genus Phyllobates; species Phyllobates terribilis. Next base: position 690,163,754 of record NW_027362761.1, on the reverse strand, counting down.
AATACTATGGGACACCCACTCCGCAATAATGGGACTTATGTTTGTAATATGCTGTACTGCATGGCTCTTGTAAGGGGCATTGCAAGTTGCTCCGTCCTAATTTTTGGCAGCTTTTGCTGGGAAAGCATAAGCAAATACTATGGGACACCCACTCCCCAATAATGGGACTTATGTTTGTAATATGCTGTACTGCATGGCTCTTGTAAGGGGCATTGCAAGTTGCTCCGTCCTAATTTTTGGCATCTTTTGCTGGGAAAGCATAAGCAAATACTATGGGACACCCACTCCCCAATAATGGGACTTATGTCTGTAATATGCTGTACTGCATGGCTCTTGTAAGGGGCATTGCAAGTTGCTCCGTCCTAATTTTTGTCAGCTTTTGCTGGGAAAGCATAAGCAAATACTATGGGACACCCACTCCCCAATAATGGGACTTATGTTTGTAATATGCTGTACTGCATGGCTCTTGTAAGGGGCATTGCAAGTTGCTCCGTCCTAATTTCTGGCAGCTTTTGCTGCTAAAGCATAAGCAAATACTATGGGACACCCACTCCTCAATAATGGGACTTATGTTTGTAATATGCTGTACTGCATGGCTCTTGTAAGGGGCATTGCAAGTTGCTCCGTCCTAATTTTTGGCAGCTTTTGCTGGGAATGCATAAGCAAATACTATGGGACACCCACTCCCCAATAATGGACTTATGATTGTAATATGCTGTACTGCATGGCTCTTGTAAGGGGCATTGCAAGTTGATCTGTCCTAATTTTTGGCAGCTTTTGCTGGGAAAGCATAAGCAAATACTATGGGACACTCACTCCCCAATAATGGGACTTATGTTTGTAATATGCTGTACTGCATGGCTCTTGTAAGGGGCATTGCAAATTGCTCGTCCTAATTTTTGGCAGCTTTTGCTGGGAAAGCATAAGCAAATACTATGGGACACCCACTCCCCAATAATGGGACTTATGTTTGTAATATGCTGTACTGCATGGCTCTTGTAAGGCGCATTGCAAGTTGCTCCATCCTAATTTTTGGCAGCTTTTGCTGGGAAAGCATAAGCAAATACTATGGGACACCCACTCCCCAATAATGGGACTTATGTGTGTAATATGCTGTACTGCATGGCTCTTGTAAGGGGCATTGCAAAATGCTCCGTCCTAAATTTTGGCAGCTTTTGCTGGGAAAGCATAAGCAAATACTATGGGACACCCACTCCCCAATAATGGGACTTATGTTTGTAATATGCTGTACTGCATGGCTCTTGTAAGGGGCATTGCAAGTTGCTCCATCCTAATATTTGGCAGCTTTTACTGGGAAAGCATAAGCAAATACTATGGGACACCTACTCCCCAATAATGGGACTTATGTTTGTAATATGCTGTACTGCATGGCTCTTGTAAGGGGCATTGCAAGTTGCTCGGTCCTAATTTTTGGCAGCTTTTGCTGAGAAAGCATAAGCAAATACTATGGGACACCCACTCCGCAATAATGGGACTTATGTTTGTAATATGCTGTACTGCATGGCTCTTGTAAGGGGCATTGCAAGTTGCTCCGTCCTAATTTTTGGCAGCTTTTGCTGGGAAAGCATAAGCAAATACTATGGGACACCCACTCCCCAATAATGGGACTTATGTTTGTAATATGCTGTACTGCATGGCTCTTGTAAGGGGCATTGCAAGTTGCTCCGTCCTAATTTTTGGCATCTTTTGCTGGGAAAGCATAAGCAAATACTATGGGACACCCACTCCCCAATAATGGGACTTATGTCTGTAATATGCTGTACTGCATGGCTCTTGTAAGGGGCATTGCAAGTTGCTCCGTCCTAATTTTTGTCAGCTTTTGCTGGGAAAGCATAAGCAAATACTATGGGACACCCACTCCCCAATAATGGGACTTATGTTTGTAATATGCTGTACTGCATGGCTCTTGTAAGGGGCATTGCAAGTTGCTCCGTCCTAATTTCTGGCAGCTTTTGCTGCTAAAGCATAAGCAAATACTATGGGACACCCACTCCCCAATAATGGGACTTATGTTTGTAATATGCTGTACTGCATGGCTCTTGTAAGGGGCATTGCAAGTTGCTCCGTCCTAATTTTTGGCAGCTTTTGCTGGGAATGCATAAGCAAATACTATGGGACACCCACTCCCCAATGATGGACTTATGATTGTAATATGCTGTACTGCATGGCTCTTGTAAGGGGCATTGCAAGTTGCTCTGTCCTAATTTTTGGCAGCTTTTGCTGGGAAAGCATAAGCAAATACTATGGGACACTCACTCCCCAATAATGGGACTTATGTTTGTAATATGCTGTACTGCATGGCTCTTGTAAGGGGCATTGCAAGTTGCTCGTCCTAATTTTTGGCAGCTTTTGCTGGGAAAGCATAAGCAAATACTATGGGACACCCACTCCCCAATAATGAGACTTATGTTTGTAATATGCTGTACTGCATGGCTCTTGTAAGGGGCATTGCAAGTTGCTCGTCCTAATTTTTGGCAGCTTTTGCTGGGAAAGCATAAGCAAATACTATGGGACACCCACTCCCCAATAATGGGACTTATGTTTGTAATATGCTGTACTGCATGGCTCTTGTAAGGCGCATTGCAAGTTGCTCCATCCTAATTTTTGGCAGCTTTTGCTGGGAAAGCATAAGCAAATACTATGGGACACCCACTCCCCAATAATGGGACTTATGTGTGTAATATGCTGTACTGCATGGCTCTTGTAAGGGGCATTGCAAAATGCTCCGTCCTAAATTTTGGCAGCTTTTGCTGGGAAAGCATAAGCAAATACTATGGGACACCCACTCCCCAATAATGGGACTTATGTTTGTAATATGCTGTACTGCATGGCTCTTGTAAGGGGCATTGCAAGTTGCTCCGTCCTAATATTTGGCAGCTTTTACTGGGAAAGCATAAGCAAATACTCTGGGACACCTACTCCCCAATAATGGGACTTATGTTTGTAATATGCTGTACTGCATGGCTCTTGTAAGGGGCATTGCAAGTTGCTCCGTCCTAATTTTTGGCAGCTTTTGCTGGGAAAGCATAAGCAAATACTATGGGACACCCACTCCCCAATAATCGGACTTATGTTTGTAATATGCTGTACAGCATGGCTCTTGTAAGGGGCATTGCAAGTTGCTCCGTCCTAATTTTTGGCAGCTTTTGCTTGGAAAGCATAAGCAAATACTATGGGACACCCACTCCCCAATAATGGGACTTATGTTTGTAATATGCTGTACTGCATGGCTCTTGTAAGGGGCATTGCAAGTTGCTACGTCCTAATTTTTGGCAGCTTTTGCTGGGAAAGCATAAGCAAATACTATGGGACACCCACTCCCCAATAATGGGACTTATGTTTGTAATATGCTGTACTGCATTACTTTTGTAAGGGGCATTGCTAGTTGCTACGTCCTAATTTTTGGCAGCTTTTGCTGGGAAAGCATAAGCAAATACTATGGGACACCCACTCCCCAATAATGGGACTTATGTTTGTAATATGTTGTACTGCATGGCTCTTGTAAGGGGCATTGCAAGTTGCTCTGTCCTAATATTTGGCAGCTTTTACTGGGAAAGCATAAGCAAATACTATGGGACACCCACTCCCCAATAATGGGACTTATGTTTGTAATATGCTGTACTGCATGGCTCTTGTAAGGGGCATTGCAAGTTGCTCCGTCCTAATTTTTGGCAGCTTTTGCTTGGAAAGCATAAGCAAATACTATGGGACACCCACTCCCCAATAATGGGACTTATGTTTGTACTATGCTGTACTGCATAGCTCTTGTAAGGGGCATTGCAAGTTGCTCCGTCCTAATTTTTGGCAGCTTTTGCTTGGAAAGCATAAGCAAATACTATGGGACACCCACTCCCCAATAATGGGACTTATGTTTGTAATATGCTGTACTGTATGGCTCTTGTAAGGGGCATTGCAAGTTGCTCCGTCCTAATTTTTGGCAACTTTTGCTGGGAAAGCATAAGCAAATACTATGGGACACCCACTCCCCAATAATGGGAGTTATGTTTGTAATATGCTGAACTGCATGGCTCTTGTAATGGGCATTCCAAGTTGCTCCGTCCTAATTTTTGGCAGCTTTTGCTTGGAAAGCATAAGCAAATACTATGGGACACCCACTCAACAATAATGGGACTTATGTTTGTAATATGCTGTACTGCATGGCTCTTGTAAGGGGCATTGCAAGTTGCTCCATCCTAATTTTTGTCAGCTTTTACTGGGAAAGCATAAGCAAATACTATGGGACACATACTCCCTAATAATGGGACTTATGTTTGTAATATGCTGTACTGCATGGCTCTTGTAAGGGGCATTGCAAGTTGCTCCGTCCTAATTTTTGGCAGCTTTTTCTGGGAAAGCATAAGCAAAGACTATGGGACACCCACTCCCCAATAATGGGACTTATGTTTGTAATATGCTGTACTGCATGGCTCTTGTAAGGGGCATTGCAAGTTGCTCCGTCCTAATTTTTGGCAGCTTTTGCTTGGAAAGCATAAGCAAATACTATGGGACACCCACTCCCCAATAATGGGACTTATGTTTGTAATATGCTGTACTGCATGGCTCTTGTAAGGGGCATTGCAAGTTGCTACGTCCTAATTTTTGGCAGCTTTTGCTGGGAAAGCATAAGCAAATACTATGGGACACCCACTCCCCAATAATGGGACTTATGTTTGTAATATGCTTTACTGCATTACTTTTGTAAGGGGCATTGCTAGTTGCTACGTCCTAATTTTTGGCAGCTTTTGCTGGGAAAGCATAAGCAAATACTATGGGACACCCACTCCCCAATAATGGGACTTATGTTTGTAATATGTTGTACTGCATGGCTCTTGTAAGGGGCATTGCAAGTTGCTCTGTCCTAATATTTGGCAGCTTTTACTGGGAAAGCATAAGCAAATACTATGGGACACCCACTCCCCAATAATGGGACTTATGTTTGTAATATGCTGTACTGCATGGCTCTTGTAAGGGGCATTGCAAGTTGCTCCGTCCTAATTTTTGGCAGCTTTTGCTTGGAAAGCATAAGCAAATACTATGGGACACCCACTCCCCAATAATGGGACTTATGTTTGTACTATGCTGTACTGCATAGCTCTTGTAAGGGGCATTGCAAGTTGCTCCGTCCTAATTTTTGGCAGCTTTTGCTTGGAAAGCATAAGCAAATACTATGGGACACCCACTCCCCAATAATGGGACTTATGTTTGTAATATGCTGTACTGTATGGCTCTTGTAAGGGGCATTGCAAGTTGCTCCGTCCTAATTTTTGGCAACTTTTGCTGGGAAAGCATAAGCAAATACTATGGGACACCCACTCCCCAATAATGGGAGTTATGTTTGTAATATGCTGAACTGCATGGCTCTTGTAATGGGCATTCCAAGTTGCTCCGTCCTAATTTTTGGCAGCTTTTGCTTGGAAAGCATAAGCAAATACTATGGGACACCCACTCAACAATAATGGGACTTATGTTTGTAATATGCTGTACTGCATGGCTCTTGTAAGGGGCATTGCAAGTTGCTCCATCCTAATTTTTGTCAGCTTTTACTGGGAAAGCATAAGCAAATACTATGGGACACATACTCCCTAATAATGGGACTTATGTTTGTAATATGCTGTACTGCATGGCTCTTGTAAGGGGCATTGCAAGTTGCTCCGTCCTAATTTTTGGCAGCTTTTTCTGGGAAAGCATAAGCAAAGACTATGGGACACCCACTCCCCAATAATGGGACTTATGTTTGTAATATGCTGTACTGCATGGCTCTTGTAAGGGGCATTGCAAGTTGCTCCGTCCTAATTTTTGGCAGCTTTTGCTGGGAAAGCATAAGCAAATATTATGGGACACCCACTCCCCAATAATGGGACTTATGTTTGTAATATGCTGTACTGCATGGCTCTTGTAAGGGGCATTGCAAGTTGCTCCGTCCTAATTTTTGGCAGCTTTTGCTGGGAAATGATAAGCAAATACTATGGGACACCCACTCTCCAATAATGGGACTTATGTTTGTAATATGCTGTACTGCATGGCTCATGTAAGGGGCATTGCAAGTTGCTCCGTCCTAATTTCTGGCAGCTTTTGCTGGGAAAGCATAAGCAACTACTATGGGACACCCACTCCCCAATAATGGGACTTATGTTTGTAATATGCTGTACTGCATGGCTCTTGTAAGGGGCATTGCAAGTTGCTCCGTCCTAATTTTTGGCAGCTTTTGCTGGGAAAGCATAAGCAAATACTATGGGACACCCACTCCCCAATAATGGGACTTATGTTTGTAATATGCTGTACTGCATGGCTCTTGTAAGGGGCATTGCAAGTTGCTCCGTCCTAATTTTTGGCAGCTTTTGCTGGGAAAGCATAAGCAAATACTATGGGACACCCACTCCGCAATAATGGGACTTATGTTTGTAATATGCTGTACTGCATGGCTCTTGTAAGGGGCATTGCAAGTTGCTCCATCCTAATTTTTGGCAGCTTTTGCTGGGAAAGCATAAGCAAATACTATGGGACACCCACTCCCCAATAATGGGACTTATGTTTGTAATATGCTGTACTGCATGGCTCTTGTAAGGGGCATTGCAAATTGCTCCGTCCTAATTTTTGGCAGCTTTTGCTGGGAAAGCATAAGCAAATACTATGGGACACCCACTCCCCAATAATGGCACTTATGTTTGTAATAAGCTGTACTGCATGGCTCTTGTAAGGGGCATTGCAAGTTGCTCCGTCCTAATTTTTGGCAGCTTTTGCTGGGAAAGCATAAGCAAATACTATGGGACACCCACTCCCCAATAATGGGACTTATGTTTGTATTATGCTGTACTGCATGGCTCTTGTAAGGGGCATTGCAAGTTGCTCCGTCCTAATTTTTGGCAGCTTTTACTGGGAAAGCATAAGCAAATACTATGGGACACCTACTCCCCAATAATGTGACTTATGTTTGTAATATGCTGTACTGCATGGCACTTGTAAGGGGCATTGCAAGTTGCTCCATCCTAATTTTTGGCAGCTTTTGCTGGGAAAGCATAAGCAAATACTATGGGACACCCACTCCTCAATAATGGGACTTATGTTTGTAATATGCTGTACTGCATGGCTCTTGTAAGGGGCATTGCAAGTTGCTCCGTCCTAATTTTTGGCAGCTTTTGCTGGGAAAGCATAAGCAAATACTATGGGACACCCACTCCCCAATAATGGGACTTATGTTTGTAATATGCTGTACTGCATGGCTCTTGTAAGGGGCATTGCAAGTTGCTCGGTCCTAATTTTTGGCAGCTTTTGCTTGGAAAGCATAAGCAAATTCTATGGGACACCCACTCTCCAATAATGGGACTTATGTTTGTAATATGCTGTACTGCATGGCTCTTGTAAGGGGCATTGCAAGTTGCTCCGTTCTAATTTTCTGGCAGCTTTTGCTGGGAAAGCATAAGCAAATACTATGGGACACCCAATCCCCAATAATGGGACTTATGTCTGTAATATGCTGTACTGCATGGCTCTTGTAAGGGGCATTGCAAGTTGCTCCGTCCTAATTTTTGGCAGCTTTTGCTGGGAAAGCATAAGCAAATACTATGGGACACCCACTCCCCAATAATGGGACTTATGTTTGTAATATGCTGTACAGCATGGCTCTTGTAAGGGTCATTGCAAGTTGCTCCGTCCTAATTTTTGACAGCTTTTGCTGGGAAAGCATAAGCAAATACTATGGGACACCCACTCCCCAATAATGGGACTTATGTTTGTAATATGCTGTACTGCATGGCTCTTGTAAGGGGCATTGCAAGTTGCTCCGTCCTAATTTCTGGCAGCTTTTGCTGCTAAAGCATAAGCAAATACTATGGGACACCCACTCCCCAATAATGGGACTTATGTTTGTAATATGCTGTACTGCATGGCTCTTGTAAGGGGCATTGCAAGTTGCTCCGTCCTAATTTTTGGCAGCTTTTGCTGGGAATGCATAAGCAAATACTATGGGACACCCACTCCCCAATAATGGACTTATGATTGTAATATGCTGTACTGCATGGCTCTTGTAAGGGGCATTGCAAGTTGCTCTGTCCTAATTTTTGGCAGCTTTTGCTGGGAAAGCATAAGCAAATACTATGGGACACCCACTCCCCAATAATGGGACTTATGTTTGTAATATGCTGTACTGCATGGCTCTTGTAAGGGGCATTGCAAGTTGCTCCGTCCTAATATTTGGCAGCTTTTACTGGGAAAGCATAAGCAAATACTATGGGACACCCACTCCCCAATAATGGGACTTATGTTTGTAATATGCTGTACTGCATGGCTCTTGTAAGGGGCATTGCAAGTTGCTACGTCCTAATTTTTGGCAGCTTTTGCTGGGAAAGCATAAGCAAATACTATGGGACACCCACTCCCCAATAATGGGACTTATGTTTGTAATATGCTGTACTGCATTACTCTTGTAAGGGGCATTGCTAGTTGCTACGTCCTAATTTTTGGCAGCTTTTGCTGGGAAAGCATAAGCAAATACTATGGGACACCCACTCCCCAATAATGGGACTTATGTTTGTAATATGTTGTACTGCATGGCTCTTGTAAGGGGCATTGCAAGTTGCTCTGTCCTAATATTTGGCAGCTTTTACTGGGAAAGCATAAGCAAATACTATGGGACACCCACTCCCCAATAATGGGACTTATGTTTGTAATATGCTGTACTGCATGGCTCTTGTAAGGGGCATTGCAAGTTGCTCCGTCCTAATTTTTGGCAGCTTTTGCTTGGAAAGCATAAGCAAATACTATGGGACACCCACTCCCCAATAATGGGACTTATGTTTGTACTATGCTGTACTGCATAGCTCTTGTAAGGGGCATTGCAAGTTGCTCCGTCCTAATTTTTGGCAGCTTTTGCTTGGAAAGCATAAGCAAATACTATGGGACACCCACTCCCCAATAATGGGACTTATGTTTGTAATATGCTGTACTGTATGGCTCTTGTAAGGCGCATTGCAAGTTGCTCCGTCCTAATTTTTGGCAACTTTTGCTGGGAAAGCATAAGCAAATACTATGGGACACCCACTCCCCAATAATGGGAGTTATGTTTGTAATATGCTGAACTGCATGGCTCTTGTAATGGGCATTCCAAGTTGCTCCGTCCTAATTTTTGGCAGCTTTTGCTTGGAAAGCATAAGCAAATACTATGGGACACCCACTCAACAATAATGGGACTTATGTTTGTAATATGCTGTACTGCATGGCTCTTGTAAGGGGCATTGCAAGTTGCTCCATCCTAATTTTTGTCAGCTTTTACTGGGAAAGCATAAGCAAATACTATGGGACACATACTCCCTAATAATGGGACTTATGTTTGTAATATGCTGTACTGCATGGCTCTTGTAAGGGGCATTGCAAGTTGCTCCGTCCTAATTTTTGGCAGCTTTTTCTGGGAAAGCATAAGCAAAGACTATGGGACACCCACTCCCCAATAATGGGACTTATGTTTGTAATATGCTGTACTGCATGGCTCTTGTAAGGGGCATTGCAAGTTGCTCCGTCCTAATTTTTGGCAGCTTTTGCTGGGAAAGCATAAGCAAATACTATGGGACACCCACTCCCCAATAATGGGACTTATGTTTGTAATATGCTGTACTGCATGGCTCTTGTAAGGGGCATTGCAAGTTGCTCCGTCCTAATTTTTGGCAGCTTTTGCTGGGAAATGATAAGCAAATACTATGGGACACCCACTCTCCAATAATGGGACTTATGTTTGTAATATGCTGTACTGCATGGCTCTTGTAAGGGGCATTGCAAGTTGCTCCGTCCTAATTTTTGGCAGCTTTTTCTGGGAAAGCATAAGCAAAGACTATGGGACACCCACTCCCCAATAATGGGACTTATGTTTGTAATATGCTGTACTGCATGGCTCTTGTAAGGGGCATTGCAAGTTGCTCCGTCCTAATTTTTGGCAGCTTTTGCTGGGAAAGCATAAGCAAATACTATGGGACACCCACTCCCCAATAATGGGACTTATGTTTGTAATATGCTGTACTGCATGGCTCTTGTAAGGGGCATTGCAAGTTGCTCCGTCCTAATTTTTGGCAGCTTTTGCTGGGAAATGATAAGCAAATACTATGGGACACCCACTCTCCAATAATGGGACTTATGTTTGTAATATGCTGTACTGCATGGCTCTTGTAAGGGGCATTGCAAGTTGCTCCATCCTAATTTTTGGCAGCTTTTGCTGGGAAAGCATAAGCAAATACTATGGGACACCCACTCCCCAATAATGGGACTTATGTTTGTAATATGCTGTACTGCATGGCTCATGTAAGGGGCATTGCAAGTTGCTCCGTCCTAATTTCTGGCAGCTTTTGCTGGGAAAGCATAAGCAACTACTATGGGACACCCACTCCCCAATAATGGGACTTATGTTTGTAATATGCTGTACTGCATGGCTCTTGTAAGGGGCATTGCAAGTTGCTCCGTCCTAATTTTTGGCAGCTTTTGCTGGGAAAGCATAAGCAAATACTATGGGACACCCACTCCCCAATAATGGGACTTATGTTTGTAATATGCTGTACTGCATGGCTCTTGTAAGGGGCATTGCAAGTTGCTCCGTCCTAATTTTTGGCAGCTTTTGCTGGGAAAGCATAAGCAAATACTATGGGACACCCACTCCGCAATAATGGGACTTATGTTTGTAATATGCTGTACTGCATGGCTCTTGTAAGGGGCATTGCAAGTTGCTCCATCCTAATTTTTGGCAGCTTTTGCTGGGAAAGCATAAGCAAATACTATGGGACACCCACTCCCCAATAATGGGACTTATGTTTGTAATATGCTGTACTGCATGGCTCTTGTAAGGGGCATTGCAAATTGCTCCGTCCTAATTTTTGGCAGCTTTTGCTGGGAAAGCATAAGCAAATACTATGGGACACCCAGTCCCCAATAATGGCACTTATGTTTGTAATAAGCTGTACTGCATGGCTATTGTAAGGGGCATTGCAAGTTGCTCCGTCCTAATTTTTGGCAGCTTTTGCTGGGAAAGCATAAGCAAATACTATGGGACACCCACTCCCCAATAATGGGACTTATGTTTGTATTATGCTGTACTGCATGGCTCTTGTAAGGGGCATTGCAAGTTGCTCCGTCCTAATTTTTGGCAGCTTTTACTGGGAAAGCATAAGCAAATACTATGGGACACCTACTCCCCAATAATGTGACTTATGTTTGTAATATGCTGTACTGCATGGCACTTGTAAGGGGCATTGCAAGTTGCTCCATCCTAATTTTTGGCAGCTTTTGCTGGGAAAGCATAAGCAAATACTATGGGACACCCACTCCGCAATAATGGGACTTATGTTTGTAATATGCTGTACTGCATGGCTCTTGTAAGGGGCATTGCAAGTTGCTCCGTCCTAATTTTTGGCAGCTTTTGCTGGGAAAGCATAAGCAAATACTATGGGACACCCACTCCCCAATAATGGGACTTATGTTTGTAATATGCTGTACTGCATGGCTCTTGTAAGGGGCATTGCAAGTTGCTCCGTCCTAATTTTTGGCAGCTTTTGCTTGGAAAGCATAAGCAAATTCTATGGGACACCCACTCTCCAATAATGGGACTTATGTTTGTAATATGCTGTACTGCATGGCTCTTGTAATGGGCATTGCAAGTTGCTCCGTCCTAATTTTCTGGCAGCTTTTGCTGGGAAAGCATAAGCAAATACTATGGGACACCCAATCCCCAATAATGGGACTTATGTCTGTAATATGCTGTACTGCATGGCTCTTGTAAGGGGCATTGCAAGTTGCTCCGTCCTAATTTTCTGGCAGCTTTTGCTGGGAAAGCATAAGCAAATACTATGGGACACCCACTCCCCAATAATGGGACTTATGTTTGTAATAAGCTGTACTGCATGGCTCTTGTAAGGGGCATTGCAAGTTGCTCCGTCCTAATTTTTGGCAGCTTTTGCTGGGAAAGCATAAGCAAATACTATGGGACACCCACTCCCCAATAATGGGACTTATGTTTGTAATATGCTGTACTGCATGGCTCTTGTAAGGGGCATTGCAAGTTGCTCCGTCCTAATTTTTGGCAGCTTTTGCTTGGAAAGCATAAGCAAATTCTATGGGACACCCACTCTCCAATAATGGGACTTATGTTTGTAATATGCTGTACTGCATGGCTCTTGTAAGGGGCATTGCAAGTTGCTCCGTCCTAATTTTCTGGCAGCTTTTGCTGGGAAAGCATAAGCAAATACTATGGGACACCCAATCCCCAATAATGGGACTTATGTCTGTAATATGCTGTACTGCATGGATCTTGTAAGGGGCATTGCAAGTTGCTCCGTCCTAATTTTTGGCAGCTTTTGCTGGGAAAGCATAAGCAAATACTATGGGACACCCACTCCCCAATAATGGGACTTATGTTTGTAATATGCTGTACAGCATGGCTCTTGTAAGGGTCATTGCTAGTTGCTCCGTCCTAATTTTTGACAGCTTTTGCTGGGAAAGCATAAGCAAATACTATGGGACACCCACTCCCCAATAATGGGACTTATGTTTGTAATATGCTGTACTGCATGGCTCTTGTAAGGGGCATTGCAAGTTGCTCCGTCCTAATTTTTGGCAGCTTTTGCTGGGAAAGCATAAGCAAATACTATGGGACACCCACTCCCCAATAATGGGACTTATGTTTGTAATATGCTGTACTGCATTGCTCTTGTAAGGGGCATTGCTAGTTGCTACGTCCTAATTTTTGGCAGCTTTTGCTGGGAAAGCATAAGCAAATACTATGGGACACCCACTCCCCAATAATGGGACTTATGTTTGTAATATGCTGTACTGCATGGCTCTTGTAAGGGGCATTGCAAGTTGCTCTGTCCTAATATTTGGCAGCTTTTACTGGGAAAGCATAAGCAAATACTATGGGACACCCACTCCCCAATAATGGGACTTATGTTTGTAATATGCTGTACTGCATGGCTCTTGTAAGGGGCATTGCAAGTTGCTCCGTCCTAATTTTTGGCAGCTTTTGCTTGGAAAGCATAAGCAAATACTATGGGACACCCACTCCCCAATAATGGGACTTATGTTTGTACTATGCTGTACTGCATAGCTCTTGTAAGGGGCAATGCAAGTTGCTCCGTCCTAATTTTTGGCAGCTTTTGCTTGGAAAGCATAAGCAAATACTATGGGACACCCACTCCCCAATAATGGGACTTATGTTTGTAATATGCTGTACTGTATGGCTCTTGTAAGGGGCATTGCAAGTTGCTCCGTCCTAATTTTTGGCAACTTTTGCTGGGAAAGCATAAGCAAATACTATGGGACACCCACTCCCCAATAATGGGAGTTATGTTTGTAATATGCTGAACTGCATGGCTCTTGTAAGGGGCATTGCAAGTTGCTCCGTCCTAATTTTTGGCAGCTTTTGCTTGGAAAGCATAAGCAAATACTATGGGACACCCACTCAACAATAATGGGACTTATGTTTGTAATATGCTGTACTGCATGGCTCTTGTAAGGGGCATTGCAAGTTGCTCCATCCTAATTTTTGTCAGCTTTTACTGGGAAAGCATAAGCAAATACTATGGGACACATACTCCCTAATAATGGGACTTATGTTTGTAATATGCTGTACTGCATGGCTCTTGTAAGGGGCATTGCAAGTTGCTCCGTCCTAATTTTTGGCAGCTTTTTCTGGGAAAGCATAAGCAAAAACTATGGGACACCCACTCCCCAATAATGGGACTTATGTTTGTAATATGCTGTACTGCATGGCTCTTGTAAGGGGCATTGCAAGTTGCTCCGTCCTAATTTTTGGCAGCTTTTGCTGGGAAAGCATAAGCAAATACTATGGGACACCCACTCCCCAATAATGGGACTTATGTTTGTAATATGCTGTACTGCATGGCTCTTGTAAGGGGCATTGCAAGTTGCTCCGTCCTAATTTTTGGCAGCTTTTGCTGGGAAATCATAAGCAAATACTATGGGACACCCACTCTCCAATAATGGGACTTATGTTTGTAATATGCTGTACTGCATGGCTCTTGTAAGGGGCATTGCAAGTTGCTCCGTCCTAATTTTTGGCAGCTTTTGCTGGGAAAGCATAAGCAAATACTAAGGGAAACCCACTCCCCAATAATGGGACTTATGTTTGTAATATGCTGTACTGCATGGCTCATGTAAGGGGCATTGCAAGTTGCTCCGTCCTAATTTCTGGCAGCTTTTGCTGGGAAAGCATAAGCAACTACTATGGGACACCCACTCCCCAATAATGGGACTTATGTTTGTAATATGCTGTACTGCATGGCTCTTGTAAGGGGCATTGCAAGTTGCTCCGTCCTAATTTTTGGCAGCTTTTGCTGGGAAAGCATAAGCAAATACTATGGGACACCCACTCCCCAATAATGGGACTTATGTTTGTAATATGCTGTACTGCATGGCTCTTGTAAGGGGCATTGCAAGTTGCTCCGTCCTAATTTTTGGCAGCTTTTGCTGGGAAAGCATAAGCAAATACTATGGGACACCCACTCCGCAATAATGGGACTTATGTTTGTAATATGCTGTACTGCATGGCTCTTGTAAGGGGCATTGCAAGTTGCTCCATCCTAATTTTTGGCAGCTTTTGCTGGGAAAGCATAAGCAAATACTAAGGGACACCCACTCCTCAATAATGGGACTTATGTTTGTAATATGCTGTACTGCATGGCTCTTGTAAGGGGCATTGCAAATTGCTCCGTCCTAATTTTTGGCAGCTTTTGCTGGGAAAGCATAAGCAAATACTATGGGACACCCACTCCCCAATAATGGGACTTATGTTTGTAATATGCTGTACTGCATGGCTCTTGTAAGGGGCATTGCAAGTTGCTCCATCCTAATTTTTGGCAGCTTTTGCTGGGAAAGCATAAGCAAATACTATGGGACACCCACTCCCCAATAATGGGACTTATGTTTGTATTATGCTGTACTGCATGGCTCTTGTAAGGGGCATTGCAAGTTGCTCCGTCCTAATTTTTGGCAGCTTTTACTGGGAAAGCATAAGCAAATACTATGGGACACCTACTCCCCAATAATGGGACTTATGTTTGTAATATGCTGTACTGCATGGCACTTGTAAGGGGCATTGCAAGTTGCTCCATCCTAATTTTTGGCAGCTTTTGCTGGGAAAGCATAAGCAAATACTATGGGACACCCACTCCGCAATAATGGGACTTATGTTTGTAATATGCTGTACTGCATGGCTCTTGTAAGGGGCATTGCAAGTTGCTCCGTCCTAATTTTTGGCAGCTTTTGCTGGGAAAGCATAAGCAAATACTATGGGACACCCACTCCCCAATAATGGGACTTATGTTTGTAATATGCTGTACTGCATGGCTCTTGTAAGGGGCATTGCAAGTTGCTCCGTCCTAATTTTTGGCAGCTTTTGCTGGGAAAGCATAAGCAAATACTATGGGACACCCACTCCCCAATAATGGGACTTATGTCTGTAATATGCTGTACTGCATGGCTCTTGTAAGGGGCATTGCAAGTTGCTCCGTCCTAATTTTTGGCAGCTTTTGCTGGGAAAGCATAAGCAAATACTATGGGACACCCACTCCCCAATAATGGGACTTATGTTTGTAATATGCTGTACTGCATGGCTCTTGTAAGGGGCATTGCAAGTTGCTCCGTCCTAATTTTTGGCAGCTTTTGCTGGGAAAGCATAAGCAAATACTATGGGACACCCACTCCCCAATAATGGGACTTATGTCTGTAATATGCTGTACTGCATGGCTCTTGTAAGGGGCATTGCAAGTTGCTCCGTCCTAATTTTTGGCAGCTTTTGCTGGGAAAGCATAAGCAAATACTATGGGACACCCACTCCCCAATAATGGGACTTATGTTTGTAATATGCAGTACTGCATGGCTCTTGTAAGGGGCATTGCAAGTTGCTCCGTCCTAATTTTTGGCAGCTTTTGCTGGGAAAGCATAAGCAAATACTATGGGACACCCACTCCCCAATAATGGGACTTATGTTTGTAATATGCTGTACTGCATGGCTCTTGTAAGGGGCATTGCAAGTTGCTCCGTCCTAATTTTTGGCAGCTTTTGCTGGGAAAGCATAAGCAAATACTATGGGACACCCACTCCCCAATAATGGGACTCATGTTTGTATTATGCTGTACTGCATGGCTCTTGTAAGGGGCATTGCAAGTTGCTCCGTCCTAATTTTTGGCAGCTTTTGCTGGGAAAGCATAAGCAAATACTATGGGACACCCACTCCCCAATAATGGGACTTATGTTTGTAATATGCTGTACTGCATGGCTCTTGTAAGGGGCATTGCAAGTTGCTCCGTCCTAATTTTTGGCAGCTTTTGCTTGGAAAGCATAAGCAAATTCTATGGGACACCCACTCCCCAATAATGGGACTTATGTTTGTAATATGCTGTACTGCATGGCTCTTGTAAGGGGCATTGCAAGTTGCTACGTCCTAATTTTTGGCAGCTTTTGCTGGGAAAGCATAAGCAAATACTATGGGACACCCACTCCGCAATAATGGGACTTATGTTTGTAATATGCTGTACTGCATGGCTCTTGTAAGGGGCATTGCAATTTGCTCGGTCCAAATTTTTGGCAGCTTTTGCTGGGAAAGCATAAGCAAATACTATGGGACACCCACTCCCCAATAATGGGACTTATGTTTGTAATATGCTGTACTGCATGGCTCTTGTAAGGGGCATTGCAAGTTGCTCCGTCCTAATTTTTGGCAGCTTTTGATGGGAAAGCATAAGCAAATACTATGGGACACCCACTCCGCAATAATGGGACTTATGTTTGTAATATGCTGTACTGCATGGCTCTTGTAAGGGGCATTGCAATTTGCTCGGTCCAAATTTTTGGCAGCTTTTGCTGGGAAAGCATAAGCAAATACTATGGGACACCCACTCCCCAATAATGGGACTTATGTTTGTAATATGCTGTACTGCATGGCTCTTGTAAGGGGCATTGCAAATTGCTCCATCCTAATTTTTGGCAGCTTTTGCTGGGAAAGCATAAGCAAATACTATGGGACACCCACTCTCCAATAATGGGACTTATGTTTGTAATATGCTGTACTGCATGGCTCTTGTAAGGGGCATTGCAAGTTGCTACGTCCTAATTTTTGGCAGCTTTTGCTGGGAAAGCATAAGCAAATACTATGGGACACCCACTCCGCAATAATGGGACTTATGTTTGTAATATGCTGTACTGCATGGCTCTTGTAAGGGGCATTGCAATTTGCTCGGTCCAAATTTTTGGCAGCTTTTGCTGGGAAAGCATAAGCAAATACTATGGGACACCCACTCCCTAATAATGGGACTTATGTTTGTAATATGCTGTACTGCATGGCTCTTGAAAGGGGCATTGCAAGTTGCTCCATCCTAATTTTTGGCAGCTTTTGCTGGGAAAGCATAAGCAAATACTATGGGACACCCACTCCCCAATAATGGGACTTATGTCTGTAATAAGCTGTACTGCATGGCTCTTGTAAGGGGCATTGCAAATTGCTCCGTCCTAATTTTTGGCAGCTTTTGCTGGGAAAGCATAAGCAAATACTATGGGACACCCACTCCCCAATAATGGGACTTATGTTTGCAATATGCTGTACTGCATGGCTCTTGTAAGGGGCATTGCAAGTTGCTCCGTCCTAATTTCTGGCAGCTTTTGCTTGGGAAGCATAAGCAAATACTATGGGACACCCACTCCCCAATAATGGGACTTATGTTTGTAATATGCTGTACTGCATGGCTCTTGTAAGGGGCATTGCAAGTTGCTCTGTCCTAATTTTTGGCAGCTTTTGATTGGAAAGCATAAGCAAATACTATGGGACACCCACTCCCCAATAATGGGACTTATGTTTGTAATATGCTGTACTGCATGGCTCTTGTAAGGGGCATTGCAAGTTGCTCCGTCCTAATTTTTGGCAGCTTTTGCTGGGAATGCATAAGAAAATACTATGGGACAGCCACTCCCCAATAATGGGACTTATGATTGTAATATGCTGTACTGCATGGCTCTTGTAAGGGGCATTGCAAGTTGCTCTGTCCTAATTTTTGGCAGCTTTTGATTGGAAAGCATAAACAAATACTATGGGACACCCACGCCCCAATAATGGGACTTATGTTTGTAATATGCTGTACTGCATGGCTCTTGTAAGGGGCATTGCAAGTTGCTCCGTCCTAATTTTTGGCAGCTTTTGCTGGGAAAGCATAAGCAAATACTATGGGACACCCACTCCCGAATAATGGGACTTATGTTTGTAATATGCTGTACTGCATGGCTCTTTTAAGGGGCATTGCAAGTTGCTCCGTCCTAATTTTTGGCAGCTTTTGCTGGGAAAGGATAAGCAAATACTATGGGACACCCACTCCCCAATAATGGGACTTATGTTTGTAATATGCTGTACTGCATGGCTCTTGTAAGGGGCATTGCAAGTTGCTCCGTCCTAATTTTTGGCAGCTTTTGCTGGGAAAGCATAAGCAAATACTATGGGACACGCACTCCCCAATAATGGGACTTATGTTTGTAATATGCTGTACTGCATGGCTCTTGTAAGGGGCATTGCAAGTTGCTCTGTCCTAATATTTGGCAGCTTTTACTGGGAAAGCATAAGCAAATACTATGGGACACCCACTCCCCAATAATGGGACTTATGTTTGTAATATGCTGTACTGCATGGCTCTTGTAAGGGGCATTGCAAGTTGCTCCGTCCTAATTTTTGGCAGCTTTTGCTGGGAAAGCATAAGCAAATACTATGGGACACCCACTCCCCAATAATGGGACTTATGTTTGTACTATGCTGTACTGCATGGCTCTTGTAAGGGGCATTGCAAGTTGCTCCGTCCTAATTTTTGGCAGCTTTTGCTGGGAAAGCATAAGCAAATACTATGGGACACCCACTCCCCAATAATGGGACTTATGTCTGTAATATGCTGTACTGCATAGCTCTTGTAAGGGGCATTGCAAGTTGCTCCGTCCTATTTTTTGGCAGCTTTTGCTTGGAAAGCATAAGCAAATACTATGGGACACCCACTCCCCAATAATGGGACTTATGTTTGTAATATGCTGTACTGCATGGCTCTTGTAAGGGGCATTGCAAGTTGCTCCGTCCTAATTTTTGGCAGCTTTTGCTGGGAAAGCATAAGCAAATACTATGGGACACCCACTCCCCAATAATGGGAGTTATGTTTGTAATATGCTGAACTGCATGGCTCTTGTAAGGGGCATTGCAAGTTGCTCCGTCCTAATTTTTGGCAGCTTTTGCTTGGAAAGCATAAGCAAATACTATGGGACACCCACTCAACAATAATGGGACTTATGTTTGTAATATGCTGTACTGCATGGCTCTTGTAAGGGGCATTGCAAGTTGCTACGTCCTAATTTTTGGCAGCTTTTGCTGGGAAAGCATAAGCAAATACTATGGGACATCCACTCCGCAATAATGGGACTTATGTTTGTAATATGCTGTACTGCATGGCTCTTGTAAGGGGCATTGCAATTTGCTCGGTCCAAATTTTTGGCAGCTTTTGCTGGGAAAGCATAAGCAAATACTATGGGACACCCACTCCCCAATAATGGGACTTATGTTTGTAATATGCTGTACTGCATGGCTCTTGAAAGGGGCATTGCAAGTTGCTCCGTCCTAATTTTTGGCAGCTTTTGCTGGGAAAGCATAAGCAAATACTATGGGACACCCACTCCCCAATAATGGGACTTATGTCTGTAATAAGCTGTACTGCATGGCTCTTGTAAGGGGCATTGCAAATTGCTCCGTCCTAATTTTTGGCAGCATTTGCTGGGAAAGCATAAGCAAATACTATGGGACACCCACTCCCCAATAATGGGACTTATGTTTGCAATATGCTGTACTGCATGGCTCTTGTAAGGGGCATTGCAAGTTGCTCCGTCCTAATTTCTGGCAGCTTTTGCTTGGGAAGCATAATCAAATACTATGGGACACCCACTCCCCAATAATGGGACTTATGTTTGTAATATGCTGTACTGCATGGCTCTTGTAAGGGGCATTGCAAGTTGCTCCGTCCTAATTTTTGGCAGCTTTTGCTGGGAATGCATAAGAAAATACTATGGGACAGCCACTCCCCAATAATGGGACTTATGATTGTAATATGCTGTACTGCATGGCTCTTGTAAGGGGCATTGCAAGTTGCTCTGTCCTAATTTTTGGCAGCTTTTGATTGGAAAGCATAAGCAAATACTATGGGACACCCACTCCCCAATAATGGGACTTATGTTTGTACTATGCTGTACTGCATGGCTCTTGTAAGGGGCATTGCAAGTTGCTCCGTCCTAATTTTTGGCAGCTTTTGCTGGGAAAGCATAAGCAAATACTATGGGACACCCACTCCCGAATAATGGGACTTATGTTTGTAATATGCTGTACTGCATGGCTCTTTTAAGGGGCATTGCCAGTTGCTCCGTCCTAATTTTTGGCAGCTTTTGCTGGGAAAGGATAAGCAAATACTATGGGACACCCACTCCCCAATAATGGGACTTATGTTTGTAATATGCTGTACTGCATGGCTCTTGTAAGGGGCATTGCAAGTTGCTCCGTCCTAATTTTTGGCAGCTTTTGCTGGGAAAGCATAAGCAAATACTATGGGACACCCACTCCCCAATAATGGGACTTATGTTTGTAATATGCAGTACTGCATGGCTCTTGTAAGGGGCATTGCAAGTTGCTCCGTCCTAATTTTTGGCAGCTTTTGCTGGGAAAGCATAAGCAAATACTATGGGACACCCACTCCCCAATAATGGGACTTATGTTTGTAATATGCTGTACTGCATGGCTCTTGTAAGGGGCATTGCAAGTTGCTCCGTCCTAATTTTTGGCAGCTTTTGCTGGGAAAGCATAAGCAAATACTATGGGACACCCACTCCCCAATAATGGGACTCATGTTTGTATTATGCTGTACTGCATGGCTCTTGTAAGGGGCATTGCAAGTTGCTCCGTCCTAATTTTTGGCAGCTTTTGCTGGGAAAGCATAAGCAAATACTATGGGACACCCACTCCCCAATAATGGGACTTATGTTTGTAATATGCAGTACTGCATGGCTCTTGTAAGGGGCATTGCAAGTTGCTCCGTCCTAATTTTTGGCAGCTTTTGCTGGGAAAGCATAAGCAAATACTATGGGACACCCACTCCCCAATAATGGGACTTATGTTTGTAATATGCTGTACTGCATGGCTCTTGTAAGGGGCATTGCAAGTTGCTCCGTCCTAATTTTTGGCAGCTTTTGCTGGGAAAGCATAAGCAAATACTATGGGACACCCACTCCCCAATAATGGGACTCATGTTTGTATTATGCTGTACTGCATGGCTCTTGTAAGGGGCATTGCAAGTTGCTCCGTCCTAATTTTTGGCAGCTTTTGCTGGGAAAGCATAAGCAAATACTATGGGACACCCACTCCCCAATAATGGGACTTATGTTTGTAATATGCTGTACTGCATGGCTCTTGTAAGGGGCATTGCAAGTTGCTCCGTCCTAATTTTTGGCAGCTTTTGCTTGGAAAGCATAAGCAAATTCTATGGGACACCCACTCCCCAATAATGGGACTTATGTTTGTAATATGCTGTACTGCATGGCTCTTGTAAGGGGCATTGCAAGTTGCTACGTCCTAATTTTTGGCAGCTTTTGCTGGGAAAGCATAAGCAAATACTATGGGACACCCACTCCGCAATAATGGGACTTATGTTTGTAATATGCTGTACTGCATGGCTCTTGTAAGGGGCATTGCAATTTGCTCGGTCCAAATTTTTGGCAGCTTTTGCTGGGAAAGCATAAGCAAATACTATGGGACACCCACTCCCCAATAATGGGACTTATGTTTGTAATATGCTGTACTGCATGGCTCTTGTAAGGGGCATTGCAAGTTGCTCCGTCCTAATTTTTGGCAGCTTTTGATGGGAAAGCATAAGCAAATACTATGGGACACCCACTCCGCAATAATGGGACTTATGTTTGTAATATGCTGTACTGCATGGCTCTTGTAAGGGGCATTGCAATTTGCTCGGTCCAAATTTTTGGCAGCTTTTGCTGGGAAAGCATAAGCAAATACTATGGGACACCCACTCCCCAATAATGGGACTTATGTTTGTAATATGCTGTACTGCATGGCTCTTGTAAGGGGCATTGCAAATTGCTCCATCCTAATTTTTGGCAGCTTTTGCTGGGAAAGCATAAGCAAATACTATGGGACACCCACTCCCCAATAATGGGACTTATGTTTGTAATATGCTGTACTGCATGGCTCTTGTAAGGGGCATTGCAAGTTGCTACGTCCTAATTTTTGGCAGCTTTTGCTGGGAAAGCATAAGCAAATACTATGGGACACCCACTCCGCAATAATGGGACTTATGTTTGTAATATGCTGTACTGCATGGCTCTTGTAAGGGGCATTGCAATTTGCTCGGTCCAAATTTTTGGCAGCTTTTGCTGGGAAAGCATAAGCAAATACTATGGGACACCCACTCCCTAATAATGGGACTTATGTTTGTAATATGCTGTACTGCATGGCTCTTGAAAGGGGCATTGCAAGTTGCTCCATCCTAATTTTTGGCAGCTTTTGCTGGGAAAGCATAAGCAAATACTATGGGACACCCACTCCCCAATAATGGGACTTATGTCTGTAATAAGCTGTACTGCATGGCTCTTGTAAGGGGCATTGCAAATTGCTCCGTCCTAATTTTTGGCAGCTTTTGCTGGGAAAGCATAAGCAAATACTATGGGACACCCACTCCCCAATAATGGGACTTATGTTTGCAATATGCTGTACTGCATGGCTCTTGTAAGGGGCATTGCAAGTTGCTCCGTCCTAATTTCTGGCAGCTTTTGCTTGGGAAGCATAAGCAAATACTATGGGACACCCACTCCCCAATAATGGGACTTATGTTTGTAATATGCTGTACTGCATGGCTCTTGTAAGGGGCATTGCAAGTTGCTCTGTCCTAATTTTTGGCAGCTTTTGATTGGAAAGCATAAGCAAATACTATGGGACACCCACTCCCCAATAATGGGACTTATGTTTGTAATATGCTGTACTGCATGGCTCTTGTAAGGGGCATTGCAAGTTGCTCCGTCCTAATTTTTGGCAGCTTTTGCTGGGAATGCATAAGAAAATACTATGGGACAGCCACTCCCCAATAATGGGACTTATGATTGTAATATGCTGTACTGCATGGCTCTTGTAAGGGGCATTGCAAGTTGCTCTGTCCTAATTTTTGGCAGCTTTTGATTGGAAAGCATAAACAAATACTATGGGACACCCACTCCCCAATAATGGGACTTATGTTTGTAATATGCTGTACTGCATGGCTCTTGTAAGGGGCATTGCAAGTTGCTCCGTCCTAATTTTTGGCAGCTTTTGCTGGGAAAGCATAAGCAAATACTATGGGACACCCACTCCCGAATAATGGGACTTATGTTTGTAATATGCTGTACTGCATGGCTCTTTTAAGGGGCATTGCAAGTTGCTCCGTCCTAATTTTTGGCAGCTTTTGCTGGGAAAGGATAAGCAAATACTATGGGACACCCACTCCCCAATAATGGGACTTATGTTTGTAATATGCTGTACTGCATGGCTCTTGTAAGGGGCATTGCAAGTTGCTCCGTCCTAATTTTTGGCAGCTTTTGCTGGGAAAGCATAAGCAAATACTATGGGACACGCACTCCCCAATAATGGGACTTATGTTTGTAATATGCTGTACTGCATGGCTCTTGTAAGGGGCATTGCAAGTTGCTCTGTCCTAATATTTGGCAGCTTTTACTGGGAAAGCATAAGCAAATACTATGGGACACCCACTCCCCAATAATGGGACTTATGTTTGTAATATGCTGTACTGCATGGCTCTTGTAAGGGGCATTGCAAGTTGCTCCGTCCTAATTTTTGGCAGCTTTTGCTGGGAAAGCATAAGCAAATACTATGGGACACCCACTCCCCAATAATGGGACTTATGTTTGTACTATGCTGTACTGCATAGCTCTTGTAAGGGGCATTGCAAGTTGCTCCGTGCTATTTTTTGGCAGCTTTTGCTTGGAAAGCATAAGCAAATACTATGGGACACCCACTCCCCAATAATGGGACTTATGTTTGTAATATGCTGTACTGCATGGCTCTTGTAAGGGGCATTGCAAGTTGCTCCGTCCTAATTTTTGGCAGCTTTTGCTGGGAAAGCATAAGCAAATACTATGGGACACCCACTCCCCAATAATGGGAGTTATGTTTGTAATATGCTGAACTGCATGGCTCTTGTAAGGGGCATTGCAAGTTGCTCCGTCCTAATTTTTGGCAGCTTTTGCTTGGAAAGCATAAGCAAATACTATGGGACACCCACTCAACAATAATGGGACTTATGTTTGTAATATGCTGTACTGCATGGCTCTTGTAAGGGGCATTGCAAGTTGCTACGTCCTAATTTTTGGCAGCTTTTGCTGGGAAAGCATAAGCAAATACTATGGGACATCCACTCCGCAATAATGGGACTTATGTTTGTAATATGCTGTACTGCATGGCTCTTGTAAGGGGCATTGCAATTTGCTCGGTCCAAATTTTTGGCAGCTTTTGCTGGGAAAGCATAAGCAAATACTATGGGACACCCACTCCCCAATAATGGGACTTATGTTTGTAATATGCTGTACTGCATGGCTCTTGAAAGGGGCATTGCAAGTTGCTCCGTCCTAATTTTTGGCAGCTTTTGCTGGGAAAGCATAAGCAAATACTATGGGACACCCACTCCCCAATAATGGGACTTATGTCTGTAATAAGCTGTACTGCATGGCTCTTGTAAGGGGCATTGCAAATTGCTCCGTCCTAATTTTTGGCAGCATTTGCTGGGAAAGCATAAGCAAATACTATGGGACACCCACTCCCCAATAATGGGACTTATGTTTGCAATATGCTGTACTGCATGGCTCTTGTAAGGGGCATTGCAAGTTGCTCCGTCCTAATTTCTGGCAGCTTTTGCTTGGGAAGCATAATCAAATACTATGGGACACCCACTCCCCAATAATGGGACTTATGTTTGTAATATGCTGTACTGCATGGCTCTTGTAAGGGGCATTGCAAGTTGCTCCGTCCTAATTTTTGGCAGCTTTTGCTGGGAATGCATAAGAAAATACTATGGGACAGCCACTCCCCAATAATGGGACTTATGATTGTAATATGCTGTACTGCATGGCTCTTGTAAGGGGCATTGCAAGTTGCTCTGTCCTAATTTTTGGCAGCTTTTGATTGGAAAGCATAAGCAAATACTATGGGACACCCACTCCCCAATAATGGGACTTATGTTTGTACTATGCTGTACTGCATGGCTCTTGTAAGGGGCATTGCAAGTTGCTCCGTCCTAATTTTTGGCAGCTTTTGCTGGGAAAGCATAAGCAAATACTATGGGACACCCACTCCCGAATAATGGGACTTATGTTTGTAATATGCTGTACTGCATGGCTCTTTTAAGGGGCATTGCCAGTTGCTCCGTCCTAATTTTTGGCAGCTTTTGCTGGGAAAGGATAAGCAAATACTATGGGACACCCACTCCCCAATAATGGGACTTATGTTTGTAATATGCTGTACTGCATGGCTCTTGTAAGGGGCATTGCAAGTTGCTCCGTCCTAATTTTTGGCAGCTTTTGCTGGGAAAGCATAAGCAAATACTATGGGACACCCACTCCCCAATAATGGGACTTATGTTTGTAATATGCTGTACTGCATGGCTCTTGTAAGGGGCATTGCAAGTTGCTCCGTCCTAATTTTTGGCAGCTTTTTCTGGGAAAGCATAAGCAAAAACTATGGGACACCCACTCCCCAATAATGGGACTTATGTTTGTAATATGCTGTACTGCATGGCTCTTGTAAGGGGCATTGCAAGTTGCTCCGTCCTAATTTTTGGCAGCTTTTTCTGGGAAAGCATAAGCAAAAACTATGGGACACCCACTCCCCAATAATGGGACTTATGTTTGTAATATGCTGTACTGCATGGCTCTTGTAAGGGGCATTGCAAGTTGCTCCGTCCTATTTTTTGGCAGCTTTTGCTGGGAAAGCATAAGCAAATACTATGGGACACCCACTCCCCAATAATGGGACTTATGTTTGTATTATGCTGTACTGCATGGCTCTTGTAAGGGGCATTGCAAGTTGCTCCGTCCTAATTTTTGGCAACTTTTGCTGGGAAAGCATAAGCAAATACTATGGGACACCCACTCCCCAATAATGGGAGTTATGTTTGTAATATGCTGTACTGCATGGCTCTTGTAAGGGGCATTGCAAGTTGCTCCGTCCTAATTTTTGGCAGCTTTTGCTTGGAAAGCATAAGCAAATACTATGGGACACCCACTCCCCAATAATGGGACTTATGTTTGTAATATGCTGTACTGCATGGCTCTTGTAAGGGGCATTGCAAGTTGCTCCGTCCTAATTTTTGGCAGCTTTTGCTTGGAAAGCATAAGCAAATACTATGGGACACCCACTCAACAATAATGGGACTTATGTTTGTAATATGCTGTACTGCATGGCTCTTGTAAGGGGCATTGCAAGTTGCTCCATCCTAATTTTTGTCAGCTTTTACTGGGAAAGCATAAGCAAATACTATGGGACACCTACTCCCCAATAATGAGACTTATGTTTGTAATATGCTGTACTGCATGGCTCTTGTAAGGGGCATTGCAAGTTGCTCCGTCCTAATTTTTGGCAGCTTTTGCTTGGAAAGCATAAGCAAATACCATGGGACACCCACTCCCCAATAATGGGACTTATGTTTGTAATATGCTGCACTGCATGTGACGCGCCCCCTGGGCCGTGTGTACACGTGTGTGGGATACCCGGGTCTCTGGGGTCTGTAGTCTCCGTGACGGTGACCCGGTCCCGTAGCTCAGGCTGGTCAAACCAGTGGCAGTCTTTCTTTGGTTTTGAAGTTAATTGTCCGACTGTGCCACCCGTGGATTGCGGTCAGGGAGTACCACCGCTGCGAGGCAGACCGCTGAGGCTGGTGTTGTGTGCGCAGCATAGAATGGGATAACTCCCCTCGGGAGGAGTATAGCCTCAGGGCAATGAATGTGGATGATGGGGGTGATGGTGCACGAGCACAGCAGGAGTGACTCAGAGTCTTTGCAGTGCAGTTCAGGGTCTTTACTGATGATTATAAGGTAGACCCTCCCTGGAGTACTGGCTAGCATAAGAGGCCTGGTCAGTCTGTGAGCAAGCAGGAGTTCCCCTGGCCAGGTGGAGTTGTAGGCCTCCCCGTCTGTCTGCACTCTTCCTGGCTACCTTGCTGTAAGCGGGTAGAAGTAGCCCACGTCCCTGAGTGTACCGTGTAGTGCTCACCCGTATGGCTGGTGACTTGGGGCCTTCTGTTAGCCTCCGCTCCACGACGGCGGTGCTGGTCCCTTGCTTGTGACTGAGCCTCCGGGCTTCTATGGCCAGAGGACCTGAAATCCCCTGCTGACTGGTTTCTGCTGCTGGATATATAAGTCCTCACAGCTTCGGACTCCTGTGTCCGGTTCCTATTGTCTTCTGCCAGGGCGAGCTCTGCTCAGCTTCCAGCCCCAGGTCTTTAGCTCCTAGCTCCTACAGAGCTCCTTGCTGTTACTTTCCCTTGCTCTCACTCTGACTCTGACTGTTCTCTGACTCACTCAACCCCGCCCCAGATCCAGTTTATAAGGGCAGAATTCTCCCCTCCCAGGATTGGGGCAGGAGGATGTTGCATGTTTAAGGGATCCTGACCAGGAAACCTCCCACTTGCTCTCCGACGTAATATCTCTATTACTGTGGTGACCAGGCCCTTGGGGTGCCACACATGGCTCTTGTAAGGGGCATTGCAGTTCCTCATAATTTTTGGAAAGCCTTCCATTCACTGTTTAGGCCAACAGTGCACGGGAGACCCAGTTGCTATAAATGGAAAAAAAGGTTTAGTTAACGCCCTCTGACCTCCATGTCATTTCCAAGGGGCATTGCAGTGGTTCGAAAATTTTGGTAGGCATTGCACTCACTGTATGCCCTCTAACTGTGTAGCCGAACTGTTCCTTTTGTTACAGAAACATATCCTACAAGACATATCTGGTGGACTGGCCTGATATTGATGTGAATGGTCCCTGTCCCTGTTCCTCCTGCTCTTTCTCCTTTGCCACTACCTCATCCATCATTTATCACCTGAAGCTTTGTTTTAACGGGAGTCATAGAACTTGGACAGTAGCAGGAAAACATCCAGCAATCCTCGGAGGAGGTAGGATATGCGCCAAAACGCTGACCACCTCAGGCCTAGCCGCTACTACATACATGCGCTTGCATTACAACAAAACAAAGCAGATGCTAACTTCTATCATCCTCATCATGCTCCTCACCTTGGCACTCTCAACTCCCCTGATGGAGAAGCCAGGGCCCACGGGAGGAGTCTGATAGTCCGGTGGGCTCGGCCAATGCTGCCCTAAAGCAGGCCAGGCTAAGAAAAGTGTGGGAAAGGTTACCGGGACAAATAGGGGTGGCTGGGGACCGAGTATGGACACCCGGCCACCCCCTGGAGGCTGGGGAGCAAGCGGGGACACCCGGCCACCAGGCGGCTGTGGACTGAGTATGGATACCAGGCCGCCAACACAGCCATGACGTGGTGGCCAGATTCCACCTCCACATGCCTAAAAGGCCCAATTTCAAGTTCAAGCAAGCAAGCAGTATGGTATTGCAGCCTGGGGGTGGGTGGGTGGCAGGCTGCATACTTGAGCTTGTATTGCAAGGAATGGGGGAGGCACAATTGAACACTGCCCTGGGACTAGAACTTGCATGGGGATAGTTGCAAGTCTACATCTTCTGATGCGGTAAGGATCACTTATGATGGGCACACTTTTAGACAGTGACCTGGGAGTCAGAGATGCTTCCAGGGGTCTTCCCCATGCTGTTCCAATGTCTTTTCAGCACTTTATGCATGTGTCACACAGCACATGGCCAGATAAGGTTGTAAAATGTTAAAATGACATTTCACGGTGAATGCATTTGTCATAGTTGAAAGCAATATAAAAGTGCAAAAACGCATAAAAAATGCTACTTGTGAACATAGCCGAAGGTGTGGAGGAGTATTTTTGTTTTTGGTCATTTATTTTAACTTATACACAAGTCTTTACCCTGGAAACGATGTTCCTTAACATATTTCACAGGAAAAAAGTTTCACTTTCGCTTTTGAACGTTTTATTGTCAGCCCTTAAAAGTGGCTTAATACCTCTGACCACGTTGTTGACAGCAGTGACCTGGGGGTCAGAAATGCTTCCTGGGGCGATCCCCATGCTGTCCCCATGTCATTTGAGCACTGTCACTATCGTTTTGGGCACTTGTTAGGCTTTTAAAAGACTGCCGGGGGTGACACCGCAAAAATGCTCGAGTCTCCCATAGACTAACATTGGGCTCGTTGCTCGGGTCGAGCACACGAGTATCACGGCGAGCTCGGTCCGAGCTTCGAGCACCCGAGCATTTTAGTGCTCGCTCAACACTAATCCTCACCCATCCCTTCTAGAATGTGAGCCCTCGCGGGCAGGGTCCTCGCTCCTACTGTACCAGTCGCTGACTCGTTTTGTTAAGATTATGTAAATGCTTTTGTTATGTATATCCCTATCACATGTAAAGCGCCATGGAACAAATGGCCCTATAATAATAAATAATAATAATAATAATAATAATAATAAAAAGACAATATCAATTCCCATAGGAAAAGTGATGGAGGTTACAGTGGATTAAAAAGACAATATCAATGCCCCTTAGAAGAGAGGTGGAAGTCGCAGTGGAATAAAAAGACAATATCAATGCCCCTTTGATGAGCTGTGGTGTACAGAGTGGTTTAACCAAACGGTTTAATGCCCCTTGGAAGAGACGTGGAGGTCACAGTAGCTTATCAAGACTGTTTTAATGCCCCTTGGAAGAGTGGTGGAGGTCGAAGTGGATTAAAAAGACAATATCAATGCACCTTTGAAGAGTGGTGGAGGTCACAGTGGAATAAAAAGACAATATCAATTCCCCTTGGAAGAGATGTGGAGGTCGCAGTGGAATAAAAAGACAATATCAATGCCCCGTGGAAGAGTGCTGGAGATTACAATGGAATAAAAAGACAATATCAATGGCTCTTGCAAGAGCTGTGGAGTTCAGAGTGGTTTAAATTGACGGCTTTAATGCCCCTTGGAAGAGAAGTGGAGGTCACAGTAGTTTAATAAGACGGTTTTAATGCCACATGGAAAAGTGGTGGAGGTCGCAGTGGATTAAAAAGACAATATCAATGCCCCTTAGAAGAGTGGTGGAGATCGCAGTGGAATAAAAAGACAATATCAAAGCCCTTTGGAAGAGTGGTGGAGGTTACAGTGGAAAAAAAAGAAAATATCAATGCCCAGTGGAAGAGACGTGGAGGTCACAGTAGCTTAACAAGACGGTTTTAATGCCCCTTGGAAGAGTGGAAAGGTAACAGTTGATTAAAAAGACAATATCAATGCCCCTTGGAAGAGTGGTGGAGGTTGCAGTGGAATAAAAAGGCAATATCTATGCCCCGTGAAATTGACGTGGAGGTCAAAGTAGCTTAACAACAAGGTTTTAATGGCCCTTGGAAGAGTGGTGGAGGTCGCAGTGGATTAAAAAGACAATATCAATGCCCCTTAGATGAGTGGTGAAGATCGCAGTGGAATAAAAAGACAATATCAAAGCCCTTTGGAAGAGTGGTGGAGGTTACAGTGGAAAAAAAAGAAAATATCAATGCCCAGTGGAAGAGACGTGGAGGTCACAGTAGCTTAACAAGACGGTTTTAATGCCCCTTGGAAGAGTGGAAAGGTAACAGTTGATTAAAAAGACAATATCAATGCCCCTTGGAAGAGTGGTGGAGGTTGCAGTGGAATAAAAAGGCAATATCTATGCACTGTGAAATTGACGTGGAGGTCAAAGTAGCTTAACAACAAGGTTTTAATGGCCCTTGGAAGAGTGGTGGAGGTCGCAGTTGATTAAAAAGACAATATCAATGCCCCTCAGAAGAGTGGTGGAGGTCGCAGTGGAATAAAAAGACAATATCAATGCCCCTTGGAAGAGTGGTGGAGGTAACAGTGGATTGAAAAGACAATATCAATGCCCCTTGGAAGAGTAGTGGAGTTTAGAGTTGTTAAATTAGACGGTTTTAATGCCCTTTGGAAGTTACGTGGAGGTCACAGTAGCTTAAAAAGACGTTTTTAATGCCCCTTGGAAAAGTGGTGGAGGTTGCAGTGGATTAAACAGACAATATCAATGCCCCTTGGAAGAGTGGTGGAGGTGGCAGGGAAATAAAAAGACAATATCAATGCCCCTTGGAAGGGAGGTGAAAGTCGCAGTGGAATAAAAAGACAATATCAATGCCCCTTGGAAGAGTGCTGGAGGTTACAGTGGCATAAAAAACAATATCAAAGCCGCTTGCAAGAGCTGTGGAGTTGAGAGTGGTTTAAATTGACGGTTTTAATGCCCCGTGGAATTGACGTGGAGGTCAAAGTAGCTTGACAACATGGTTTCAATGGCCCTTGGACAAGTGGTGGAGGTCGCAGTTGATTAAAAAGACAATATAAATGCCCATTAGAAGAGTGGTGGAGGTCGCAGTGGAATAAAAAGACAATATCAATGCCCCTTGGAAGAGTATTGGAGGTCGCAGTGGAATAAAAAAACAATATCAATGCCCCTTAGAAGAGCAGTGGAGTTAAGAGTAGTTAAACGAAACGGTTTTAATGCCAATTGCAAGTGACGTGGAGATCACAGTAGCTTAAAAAGACGTTTTTAATGCCCCTTGGAAAAGTGTTGGAGTTCGCAGTGGAATAAAAAGACAATATCAATGACCCTTGGAAGAGTGGTGGAGTTAACAGTGGAATAAAAAGACAATATCAATGCCCCGTGAAAGAGACGT
Organism: Phyllobates terribilis; assembly: GCF_046119375.1. Classification (NCBI taxonomy): domain Eukaryota; kingdom Metazoa; phylum Chordata; class Amphibia; order Anura; family Dendrobatidae; genus Phyllobates; species Phyllobates terribilis. The sequence continues at coordinate 690,131,862 of NW_027362761.1, read as the reverse complement.
GGATGTCACAGTAGCTTAACAAGGCGGTTTTAATGTCCCTTGGAAGAGAGGTGAAAGTCGCAGTGGAATAAAAAGACAATATCAATGACCCTTGGAAGAGTGCTGGAGGTTACAGTGGAATAAAAAACAATATCAAAGCCCCTTGCAAGAGCTGTGGAGTTGAGAGTGGTTTAAATTGACGGTTTTAATGCCCCTTGGAAGAGACTTGGAGGTCTCAGTAGATTAACAAGACTGTTTTAATGCCCCTTGGAAGAGTGGTGGACGTCGAAGTGGATTAAAAAGACAATGTCAATTTTCCTTGAAGGAGTGGTTGAAGTCTCAGTGGAATAAAAAGACAATATCAATGCACCTTGGAAGAGTGTTGGAGGTTCCAGTGGAATAAAAAGACAATATCAATGCCCTGTGGAAGAGACATGGAGGTCACAATAGCTTAACAAGACGGTTTTAATGCCCCTTGGAAGAGTGGTGGAGGTCGCAGTGGAATAAAAAGACAATATCAATTCCCCTTGGAAGAGTGGTGGAGGATACAGTGGAATAAAAAGACAATATCAATGCCCCTTGGAAGATCTGTGGAGTTCAGATTGGTTTAACCATACGGTTTTAATACCCCTTGGGAGAGACCTGGAGGTCACAGTAGCTTAACAAGACTGTTTTAATGAGACATGGAAGAGTGGTGGAGGCTGCAGTGGATTAAAAAGACAATATCAATGCCCCGAGAAAGAGTGGTTGAGGTCGCAATGGAATAAAAAGACAATATCAATGCCCCTTGGTAGAGTGGTGGATGTTACAGTGAAATTTAAAGACAATATCAATGCCCCGTGGAAGAGATGTGGAGGTCACTGTAGCTTAACAACACAGTTTTAATGCCGCTTGGAAGAATGGTGGAGGTCGCAGTGGAATAAAAAGACAATGTAAATGCCCCTTGCAAGAGTGGTGGAGGTTAGAGTGGAATAAAAAGACAATACCAATGCCCCTTGGAAGAGCTGTGGAGTTCAGAGTGGTTTAACCAGACGGTTTTAATGCCCATTGGAAGTGACGTGGAGGTCACAGTAGCTTAAAAGACGTTTTTAATGCCCCTTGGAAAAGTGGTGGAAGTCACAGTGGATTAAAAAGACAATATCAATGCCCCTTGGAAGAGTGGTGGAGATGGCAGTGGAATAAAAAGACAATATCAATGCCCCTTGGAAGAATGATGGAGGTCGCAGTGGAATAAAATGACAATGTCAATGACCCTTGGAAGAGTGGTGGAGCTTAGAGTGGAATAAAAAGACAATACCAATGCCCCTTGGAAGAGCTGTGGAGTTCAGAGTGGATTAAACAGATTGTTTTATTGCCCATTGGAAGAGACGTGGAGGTCACAGTAGATTAACAAGATGGTTTTAATGCCCCTTGGAAAAGTGGTGGAGGTCACAGTTGAATAAAAAGACAATATCAATGCCAAGTAGAAGACACGTGGAGGTCACAGTAGCTTAACAAGACAGTTTTAATGCACCTTGGAAGAGTGGTGGACGTCGCAGTGGAATAAAAAGACAATATCAATGCTCCTTGAAAGAGTGGTGAAGGTTACAGTGAAATAAAAAGACAATATCAATGCCTCTTGAAAGAGCTATGGAGTTCAGAGTGTTTTAACCAGATGGTCCTATTGCCCCTTGGAAGAGTTGTGGAGGTCGCAGTACATTAAAAAGTCAATATCAATACCCCTTGAAAGAATGGTGGAGGTTACAGTGGAATAAAAAGACAATATCAATGACCCTTGGAAGAGCTGTGGAGTTCAGAGTGGTTTAACCAGACGGTTTTAATGCCCCTTGGAAGAGATGTGGAGGTCACAGTAGCTTAACAAGACTGTTTTAATGCCTCTTGGTAGAGTGGTGGAGGTTGCAGTGGATTAAATAGACAATATCAATGCCCCTTAGAAGAGAGGTGGAAGTCTCAGTGGAATAAAAAGACAATATCAATATCCCTTGGAAGAGTGGTGAAGGATACAGTGGAATAAAAAGACTATATCAATGTCCCGTGGAATAGACATGGACGTTACAGTAGCTAAACAAACTGTTTTTAATGCACCTTGGGAGAGTGGTGGAAGTTGTAGTGGAATAAAAAGACAATATCAATGCACCTTGAAAGATTGCTGTAGGTTACAGTGGAGTAAAAAGACAATATCAATGCCTCTTGCAAGAGCTGTGGAGTTCAGAGTGGTTATATTGACGGTTTTAATGCACCTTGGAAGGGAAGTGTAGGTCACAATAGCTTAACAAGACAGTTTTAATGCCCCTTGGAAGAGAGGTGGAAGTTGCAGTGGAATAAAAAGACAATATCAATGGCCCTTGGAAGACTGCTTGAGGTTACATTGGAATAAAAAGACAATATCAATGCCCCTTGCAAGAGATGTGGAGTTCAGAGTGGTTTAAATTGACGGATTTAATGCCCATTGGAAGGGACGTGGAGGTGACAGTAGCTTAACAAGACGGTTTTAATGCCCCTTGGAAGAGTGGTGGAGGTCGCAGTGGATTAAAAAGACAATATGAATGCCCCTTGGAAGAGTGGTGGAGGTCGCAGTAGAATAAAAAGACAATATCAATGCCCCTTGGAATAGTGGTGGAGGTTACAGTTAAATAAAAAGACAATATCAATGCCACGTGGAAGAGATGTGGAGGTCACAATAGCTTAGCAAGATGGTTTTAATGCCCCTTGGAAGAGTGGTGGAGGTCGGAGTTGATTAAAAAGACAATATCAATGAGCCTTGGAAGAGTGGTGGAGGTCGCAGTGGAATAAAAAGACATTATCAATGCCCCTTGGAAGAGTGGTGGAGGTTAGAGTGGAATAAAAAGACAATTTCAATGCCCTGTGGAAGAGACGTGGAGGTCACACTAGCTTAACAAGACGGTTTTAATGCCCCTTGGAGGACTGGTGGAGGTCGCAGTGGAATAAAAGGACAATATCAAAGTCCCCTGGAAGAGTGGTGGAGGTTACAGAGGAATAAAAAGACAATAATAATGCCCCTTGGAAGAGCTGTGGAGTTCAGAGTGGTATAACCAGACTGTTTTAACGCTCCTTGGAAGAGACATGGAGGTAACAGTAACTTAACAAGACGGTTTTAATGCCCCTTGGAAGAGTGGTGGAGGTCGCAGTGGAATAAAAAAACAATATCAATGCCCCTTGGAAGATTGGTGGAGGTTACAGTGAAATAAAAAGACAATATAAATGCCCCGTGGAATAGATGTGGAGGTCACTGTATCTTAACAATATGGTTTTAATGCCCCTTGGAAGAGTGGTGGAGGTCGCAGTGGAAAAAAAAGACAATGTCAATGCCCCTTGGAAGAGTGGTGGAGGTTAGAGTGGAATAAAAAGACAATACAAATGCCCCTTGGAAGAGCTGTGAAGTTCAGAGTGGTTTAACCAGATGGTTTTAATGCCCCTTGGAAGAAAAGTCGACGTCACAGTAGCATAACAAGACCGTTTTAATTCCCCTTGGAAGAGTGGTGGAGTTCGTAGTGGAATAAAAAGACAATATCAATGCCCCTTGGAAGAGTGGTGGAGGTTACAGTTGAATAAAAAGACAATATCAATGCCCCTTGGAAGAGTGATGGAGGTTACAGTGGAATAAAAAGACAATATCAATGCTCCTTCGAACAGTGGTGGAGGTTACAGTTAAATAAAAAGATAATATCAATGCCCCGTGGAAGAGATGTGGAGGTCACAATAGCTTAACAAGACGGTTTTAATGCCCCTTGGAAGAGTGGTGGAGGTCGCAGTGGATTAAAAAGACAATATCAATGAGCCTTGGAAGAGTGGTGGAGGTCGCAGTGGAATAAAAAGACAATACCAATGCCCCTTGGAAGAGCTGTGGAGTTCAGAGTGGATTAAACAGATTGTTTTATTGCCCATTGGAAGAGACGTGGAGGTCACAGTAGATTAACAAGATGGTTTTAATGCCCCTTGGAAAAGTGGTGGAGGTCACAGTTGAATAAAAAGACAATATCAATGCCAAGTAGAAGACACGTGGAGGTCACAGTAGCTTAACAAGACAGTTTTAATGCACCTTGGAAGAGTGGTGGACGTCGCAGTGGAATAAAAAGACAATATCAATGCTCCTTGAAAGAGTGGTGAAGGTTACAGTGAAATAAAAAGACAATATCAATGCCTCTTGAAAGAGCTATGGAGTTCAGAGTGTTTTAACCAGATGATCCTAATGCCCCTTGGAAGAGTTGTGGAGGTCGCAGTACATTAAAAAGTCAATATCAATACCCCTTGAAAGAATGGTGGAGGTTACAGTGGAATAAAAAGACAATATCAATGACCATTGGAAGAGCTGTGGAGTTCAGAGTGGTTTAACCAGACGGTTTTAATGCCCCTTGGAAGAGATGTGGAGGTCACAGTAGCTTAACAAGACTGTTTTAATGCCTCTTGGTAGAGTGGTGGAGGTTGCAGTGGATTAAATAGACAATATCAATGCCCCTTAGAAGAGAGGTGGAAGTCTCAGTGGAATAAAAAGACAATATCAATATCCCTTGGAAGAGTGGTGAAGGATACAGTGGAATAAAAAGACTATATCAATGTCCCGTGGAATAGACATGGACGTTACAGTAGCTAAACAAACTGTTTTTAATGCACCTTGGGAGAGTGGTGGAAGTTGTAGTGGAATAAAAAGACAATATCAATGCACCTTAAAAGATTGCTGTAGGTTACAGTGGAGTAAAAAGACAATATCAATGCCTCTTGCAAGAGCTGTGGAGTTCAGAGTGGTTATATTGACGGTTTTAATGCACCTTGGAAGGGACGTGTAGGTCACAATAGCTTAACAAGACAGTTTTAATGCCCCTTGGAAGAGAGGTGGAAGTTGCAGTGGAATAAAAAGACGATATCAATGGCCCTTGGAAGACTGCTTGAGGTTACATTGGAATAAAAAGACAATATCAATGCCCCTTGCAAGAGATGTGGAGTTCAGAGTGGTTTAAATTGACGGATTTAATGCCCATTGGAAGGGACGTGGAGGTGACAGTAGCTTAACAAGACGGTTTTAATGCCCCTTGGAAGAGTGGTGGAGGTCGCAGTGGATTAAAAAGACAATATGAATGCCCCTTGGAAGAGTGGTGGAGGTCGCAGTAGAATAAAAAGACAATATCAATGCCCCTTGGAAGAGTGGTGGAGGTTACAGTTGAATAAAAAGACAATATCAATGACCCTTGGAAGAGTGATGGAGGTTACCGTGGTATAAAAAGACAATATCAATGCCCCTTGGAATAGTGGTGGAGGTTACAGTTAAATAAAAAGACAATATCAATGCCACGTGGAAGAGATGTGGAGGTCACAATAGCTTAGCAAGATGGTTTTAATGCCCCTTGGAAGAGTGGTGGAGGTCGGAGTGGATTAAAAAGACAATATCAATGAGCCTTGGAAGAGTGGTGGAGGTCGCAGTGGAATAAAAAGACATTATCAATGCCCCTTGGAAGAGTGGTGGAGGTTAGAGTGGAATAAAAAGACAATTTCAATGCCCTGTGGAAGAGACGTGGAGGTCACACTAGCTTAACAAGACGGTTTTAATGCCCCTTGGAGGACTGGTGGAGGTCGCAGTGGAATAAAAAGACAATATCAAAGTCCCCTGGAAGAGTGGTGGAGGTTACAGAGGAATAAAAAGACAATAATAATGCCCCTTGGAAGAGCTGTGGAGTTCAGAGTGGTATAACCAGACTGTTTTAACGCTCCTTGGAAGAGACATGGAGGTAACAGTAACTTAACAAGACGGTTTTAATGCCCCTTGGAAGAGTGGTGGAGGTCGCAGTGGAATAAAAAAACAATATCAATGCCCCTTGGAAGATTGGTGGAGGTTACAGTGAAATAAAAAGACAATATCAATGCCCCGTGGAATAGATGTGGAGGTCACTGTATCTTAACAATATGGTATTAATGCCCCTTGGAAGAGTGGTGGAGGTCGCAGTGGAAAAAAAAGACAATGTCAATGCCCCTTAGAAGAGTGGTGGAGGTTAGAGTGGAATAAAAAGACAATACAAATGCCCCTTGGAAGAGCTGTGAAGTTCAGAGTGGTTTAACCAGATGGTTTTAATGCCCCTTGGAAGAAAAGTCGACGTCACAGTAGCATAACAAGACCGTTTTAATTCCCCTTGGAAGAGTGGTGGAGTTCGTAGTGGAATAAAAAGACAACATCAATGCCCCTTGGAAGAGTGGTGGAGGTTACAGTTGAATAAAAAGACAATATCAATGCCCCTTGGAAGAGTGATGGAGGTTACAGTGGAATAAAAAGACAATATCAATGCTCCTTCGAACAGTGGTGGAGGTTACAGTTAAATAAAAAGATAATATCAATGCCCCGTGGAAGAGATGTGGAGGTCACAATAGCTTAACAAGACGGTTTTAATGCCCCTTGGAAGAGTGGTGGAGGTCGCAGTGGATTAAAAAGACAATATCAATGAGCCTTGGAAGAGTGGTGGAGGTCGCAGTGGAATAAAAAGACATTATCAATGCCCCTTGGAAGAGTGGTGGAGGTCGCAGTGGAATAAAAAAACAATATCAATGCCCATTGAACGAGTGGTGGAGGTTACAGTGGAATAAAAAGACAATTTCAATGCCCTGTGGAAGAGACGTGGAGGTCACAGTAGCTTAACAAGACGGTTTTAATGCCTCTTGGAGGAGTGGTGGAGGTCGCAATGGAACAAAAAGACAATATCAATGCCCCCTGGAAGAGTGGTGGAGGTTATAGAGGAATAAAAAACAATAATAATGCCCTTTGGAAGAGCTGTGGAGTTGAGAGTGGTTTAACCAGATGGTTTTAATGCCCCTTGGAAGAGAAGTCGACATCACAGTAGCATAACAAGTCGGTTTTAATGCCCCTTGGAAGAGTGGTGGAGTTCGTAGTGGATTAAAAAGACAATATCAATGACCCTTGGAAGAGTGGTGGAGGTCGCAGTGGAATAAAAAGACAATATCAATGCCCCGTGGAAGGGACGTGGAGGTCACAGTAGCTTAACAAGACGGTTTAAATGCACCTTGGAAGAGTGGCGGAGGTTACAGGGGATTAAACAGACAATAAAAATGCCCATTGGAATTGACATGGAAGTGACAGTAGCTTAACAAGACGGCTTTAATGCCCCTTGGAAGAGTGGTGGAGGTTACAGTGGAATAAAAAGACAATATCAATGACCCTTGGAAGAGCTGTGGAGTTCAGAGTGGTTTAACCAGACGGTTTTAATGCCCCTTGGAAGAGATGTGGAGGTCACAGTAGCTTAACAAGACTGTTTTAATGCCTCTTGGTAGAGTGGTGGAGGTCGCAGTGGATTAAATAGACAATATCAATGCCCCTTAGAAGAGAGGTGGAAGTCTCAGTGGAATAAAAAGACAATATCAATATCCCTTGGAAGAGTGGTGAAGGATACAGTGGAATAAAAAGACTATAGCAATGTCCCGTGGAATAGACATGGACGTTACAGTAGCTAAACAAACTGTTTTTAATGCACCTTGGGAGAGTGGTGGAAGTTGTAGTGGAATAAAAAGACAATATCAATGCACCTTGAAAGATTGCTGTAGGTTACAGTGGAGTAAAAAGACAATATCAATGCCTCTTGCAAGAGCTGTGGAGTTCAGAGTGGTTATATTGACGGTTTTAATGCACCTTGGAAGGGATGTGTAGGTCACAATAGCTTAACAAGACAGTTTTAATGCCCCTTGGAAGAGAGGTGGAAGTTGCAGTGGAATAAAAAGACAATTTCAATGCCCTGTGGAAGAGACGTGGAGGTCACACTAGCTTAACAAGACGGTTTTAATGCCCCTTGGAGGACTGGTGGAGGTCGCAGTGGAATAAAAAGACAATATCAAAGTCCCCTGGAAGAGTGGTGGAGGTTACAGAGGAATAAAAAGACAATAATAATGCCCCTTGGAAGAGCTGTGGAGTTCAGAGTGGTATAACCAGACTGTTTTAACGCTCCTTGGAAGAGATATGGAGGTAACAGTAACTTAACAAGACGGTTTTAATGCCCCTTGGAAGAGTGGTGGAGGTCGCAGTGGAATAAAAAAACAATATCAATGCCCCTTGGAAGATTGGTGGAGGTTACAGTGAAATAAAAAGACAATATCAATGCCCCGTGGAATAGATGTGGAGGTCACTGTATCTTAACAATATGGTTTTAATGCCCCTTGGAAGAGTGGTGGAGGTCGCAGTGGAAAAAAAAGACAATGTCAATGCCCCTTGGAAGAGTGGTGGATGTTAGAGTGGAATAAAAAGACAATACAAATGCCCCTTGGAAGAGCTGTGAAGTTCAGAGTGGTTTAACCAGATGGTTTTAATGCCCCTTGGAAGAAAAGTCGACGTCACAGTAGCATAACAAGACCGTTTTAATTCCCCTTGGAAGAGTGGTGGAGTTCGTAGTGGAATAAAAAGACAATATCAATGCCCCTTGGAAGAGTGGTGGAGGTTACAGTTGAATAAAAAGACAATATCAATGCCCCTTGGAAGAGTGATGGAGGTTACAGTGGAATAAAAAGACAATATCAATGCTCCTTCGAACAGTGGTGGAGGTTACAGTTAAATAAAAAGATAATATCAATGCCCCGTGGAAGAGATGTGGAGGTCACAATAGCTTAACAAGACGGTTTTAATGCCCCTTGGAAGAGTGGTGGAGGTTGCAGTGGATTAAAAAGACAATATCAATGAGCCTTGGAAGAGTGGTGGAGGTCGCAGTGGAATAAAAAGACATTATCAATGCCCCTTGGAAGAGTGGTGGAGGTCGCAGTGGAATAAAAAGACAATATCAATGCCCATTGAACGAGTGGTGGAGGTCGCAGTGGAATAAAAAGACAATATCAATGCCCCGTGGAAGGGACGTGGAGGTCACAGTAGCTTAACAAGACGGTTTAAATGCACCTTGGAAGAGTGGCGGAGGTTACAGGGGATTAAACAGACAATAAAAATGCCCATTGGAATTGACATGGAAGTGACAGTAGCTTAACAAGATGGCTTTAATGCCCCTTGGAAGAGTGGTGGAGGTTGCAGTGGATTAAAAAGACGATATCAATGCCCGTTGGAAGAGTATTAGAGGTCGCAGTGGAATAAAAATACAAAATCAATGCCCCTTGGAAGAGTGGTGGAGGTTACAGTGGAATAAAAAGACAATATAAATGCCCCATAGAAGAGTTGTGGAGGTACCTGTAGCTTAACAAGATGGTCCTAATGCCCCTTGGAGGAGTGGTGGAGGTCGCAGTGGAATAAATAGACAATGTCAATGCCCCTTGGAAGAGTGGTGGAGGTTAGAGTGGAATAAAAAGACATTAACAGTGCTCCTTGGAAGAGCTGTGGAGTTCAGAGTGGTTTAAATTGACCGTTTTAATGCCCCTTTGAAGAGATGTGGGGGTCACAGTGGATTAAAAAGACAATATCAATGCCCCTTCGAAGAGTGGTGGATGTCGCAGTGGATTAAAAAGACAATATCAATGCCCCTTGGAAGAGTGGTGGAGGTCGCAGTGGAATAAAAAGACAATATCAATGCCCCCTGGAAGGGACGTGGAGGTCACAGTAGCTTCACAAGACGGTTTTAATGACCCCTTGGAAGAGAGGTGGAGGTCGCAGTTGATTAAAAAGACAATATCAATGTCCCTTGCAAGAGTGGTGGAGGTCGCAGTGGAATAAACAGACAATATCAATGCCGCTTGGAAGAGTGGTGGATGTTACAGTCGAATAAAAAGACAATATCAATGCCTCTTGTAAGAGCTGTGGAGTTCAGAGTGTTTAACCAGACGGTTTTAATGCCCCGTGGAAGAGACGAGGAGGTCACAGTAGCTTAACAAGACTGTTTTAATGCCCCTTGCAAGAGTGGTGGAGATCGTTGTGGATTTAAAAGACAATATCAATGCCCCTTAGAAAAGTGGTGGAGGTCGCAGTGGAATAAAAAGACAATATCAATGCCCCTTGAAAGATTGGTGGAGGTTACAGTGTAATAAAAAGACAAAATCAATGCCCCTTGGAAGAGTGGTAGAGGTTAAAGTGGAAAAAAAGACAATATCAATGCCCTGTGTAAGAAACTTGGAGGTCACAGTAGCTTAACAAGACGGTTTTAATGCCCCTTGGAAGAGTCGTGGACGTCGAAGAGGAATAAAAAGACAATATCAATGCACTTGGAAGAGTGCAGAAGGATACAAAGAAATAAAAAGACATTGTCAATGCCCCTTGGAAGAGCTGTGGAGCTCAGAGCGGTTTAACCAGCCGTTCTTTTTGCCCCTTGGAAGAGGCTTGGAGGTCACAGTAGCTTAACAAGACGGTTTTAATGCCCCTTGGAAGAGTGGTGTAGGTCGCAGTGGATAAAAAAGACAATATCAAAGCCCCTTGGAAGAGTGGTGGAGGTCTCAGTGGAAAACAGAAACAATATCAATGCCCGTTGGAAGAGTGGTGGAGGTTACAGTCGAATAAAAAGACAATATCAATGCCTCTTGGAAGAGCTGTGAAGTACAGAGTGGTTTAACCAGATGGTTAAATGCCCCTTGGAAGAGACGTGGAGGTCACAGTAGCTTTTCCAGACTGTTTTAATGCCCCTTGGAAGAGTGGTGGAGGTCGCAGTGGATTAAAAAGACAATATCAATGCCCCTTAGAAGAGTAGTGGAGGTCGCAGTGGAATAAAAGGACAATATCAATTCCCCTTGGAAAAGATGTGGAGGTCGCAGTGGAATAAAAAGACAATATCAATGCCTCGTGGAAGAGACTTGGAGGTCACAGTAGCTTAACAAGATGGTTTTAATGCCCCTTGGAAGAGAGGTGGAGGTCGCAGTGGAATAAAAAGACAATATCAATGCCCCTTGGAAGAGTGGTGGAGGTTACAGGGGAATAAAAAGACAATATCAATGACCATTGGAAGAGTGGAGGAGGTTTCAGTGGAATAAAAAGAAAATATTAATGCCTCATGGAAGAGTGTTGGAGGTCGCAGTAAAATAAAAAGACAATATCAATGCCCCTTGGAAGAGTGGTGGAAGTTACAGTGGAATAAAAAGACTATATCAATGCCCCTTGGAATAGCTGTGGAGTTCACAGTGGTTTAACCAGAAGGTTTTAAGGCACCGTGGAATAGACGTGGAGGTCACATTAGCTAAACAAGACGGTTTTTAATGCTTCTTGGAAGAGTGATGGAGGTCGCAGTGGATTAAAAAGACAAAATCAATGCCCCTTGCAAGAGTGGTGGAGGTTACAGTGGAATAAAAAGACAATATCAATGCCTTTTTCAAGAGCTGAGGAGTTCAGAGTGGTTTAAATAGACGGTTTTAATGCCCCTTGGAAAAGAAGTGGAGGTCACAGTAGCTTAACAAGATGGTTTTAATGCCCCTTGGAAGAGACGTGGAGGTCACAGTAGCTTAACAAAACTGTTTTAATGCCCCTTGGAAGAGTGGTGAAGGTCGCAGTGGATTAAAAAGACAATATCAATGCCCCGTGGAAGAGTGGTGGAGGTCGCAGTGGAATAAAAAGACAATATCAATGCCCCCTGGAAGGGACGTGGAGGTCACAGTAGCTTCACAAGACGGTTTTAATGACCCCTTGGAAGAGAGGTGGAGGTCGCAGTTGATTAAAAAGACAATATCAATGTCCCTTGCAAGAGTGGTGGAGGTCGCAGTGGAATAAACAGACAATATCAATGCTGCTTGGAAGAGTGGTGGATGTTACAGTCGAATAAAAAGACAATATCAATGCCTCTTGTAAGAGCTGTGGAGTTCAGAGTGTTTAACCAGACGGTTTTAATGCCCCTTGGAAGAGACGAGGAGGTTACAGTGGAATAAAAAGACAATATCAATGACCCTTGGAAGAGTGGTGGAGGTCGCAGTGGAATAAAAAGACAATATTAATGCCAATTGGAAGAGTGGTGGAGGTCGCAGTAAAATAAAAAGACAATATCAATGACCCTTGGAAGAGTGGTGGAGGTTACAGTGGAATAAAAAGACAATATCATTGCCCCTTGGAAGAGCTGTGGAGTTTACAGTAGTTTAACCAGAAGGTTTTAAGGCACAGTGGAATAGAGGTGGAGGTCACAATAGCTAAACAAGACTGTTTTAATGCTTCTTGGAAGAGAGATGGAGGTCGCAGTGGATTAAAAAGACAAAATCAATGCCCCTTGGAAGAGTGGTGGAGGTTACAGTGGAATAAAAAGACAATATCAATGCCTCTTGCAAGAGCTGTGGAGTTCAGAGTGGTTTAAATTGACGGTTTTAATGCCCCTTGGAAGAGACGTGGAGGTCACAGTAGCATAACAAGACGGTTTTAATGCCCCTTGGAAGAGTGGTGTAGGTCGCAGTGGATAAAAAAGACAATATCAAAGCCCCTTGGAAGAGTGGTGGAGGTCTCAGTGGAAAACAGAAACAATATCAATGCCCGTTGGAAGAGTGGTGGAGGTTACAGTCGAATAAAAAGACAATATCAATGCCTCTTGGAAGAGCTGTGAAGTACAGAGTGGTTTAACCAGATGGTTAAATGCCCCTTGGAAGAGACGTGGAGGTCACAGTAGCTTTTCCAGACTGTTTTAATGCCCCTTGGAAGAGTGGTGGAGGTCGCAGTGGATTAAAAAGACAATATCAATGCCCCTTAGAAGAGTAGTGGAGGTCGCAGTGGAATAAAAGGACAATATCAATTCCCCTTGGAAAAGATGTGGAGGTCGCAGTGGAATAAAAAGACAATATCAATGCCTCGTGGAAGAGACTTGGAGGTCACAGTAGCTTAACAAGATGGTTTTAATGCCCCTTGGAAGAGAGGTGGAGGTCGCAGTGGAATAAAAAGACAATATCAATGCCCCTTGGAAGAGTGGTGGAGGTTACAGGGGAATAAAAAGACAATATCAATGACCATTGGAAGAGTGGAGGAGGTTTCAGTGGAATAAAAAGAAAATATTAATGCCTCATGGAAGAGTGTTGGAGGTCGCAGTAAAATAAAAAGACAATATCAATGCCCCTTGGAAGAGTGGTGGAAGTTACAGTGGAATAAAAAGACTATATCAATGCCCCTTGGAATAGCTGTGGAGTTCACAGTGGTTTAACCAGAAGGTTTTAAGGCACCGTGGAATAGACGTGGAGGTCACATTAGCTAAACAAGACGGTTTTTAATGCTTCTTGGAAGAGTGATGGAGGTCGCAGTGGATTAAAAAGACAAAATCAATGCCCCTTGCAAGAGTGGTGGAGGTTACAGTGGAATAAAAAGACAATATCAATGCCTTTTTCAAGAGCTGAGGAGTTCAGAGTGGTTTAAATAGACGGTTTTAATGCCCCTTGGAAAAGAAGTGGAGGTCACAGTAGCTTAACAAGATGGTTTTAATGCCCCTTGGAAGAGACGTGGAGGTCACAGTAGCTTAACAAAACTGTTTTAATGCCCCTTGGAAGAGTGGTGAAGGTCGCAGTGGATTAAAAAGACAATATCAATGCCCCGTGGAAGAGTGGTGGAGGTCGCAGTGGAATAAAAAGACAATATCAATGCCCCCTGGAAGGGACGTGGAGGTCACAGTAGCTTCACAAGACGGTTTTAATGACCCCTTGGAAGAGAGGTGGAGGTCGCAGTTGATTAAAAAGACAATATCAATGTCCCTTGCAAGAGTGGTGGAGGTCGCAGTGGAATAAACAGACAATATCAATGCTGCTTGGAAGAGTGGTGGATGTTACAGTCGAATAAAAAGACAATATCAATGCCTCTTGTAAGAGCTGTGGAGTTCAGAGTGTTTAACCAGACGGTTTTAATGCCCCTTGGAAGAGACGAGGAGGTTACAGTGGAATAAAAAGACAATATCAATGACCCTTGGAAGAGTGGTGGAGGTCGCAGTGGAATAAAAAGACAATATTAATGCCAATTGGAAGAGTGGTGGAGGTCGCAGTAAAATAAAAAGACAATATCAATGACCCTTGGAAGAGTGGTGGAGGTTACAGTGGAATAAAAAGACAATATCATTGCCCCTTGGAAGAGCTGTGGAGTTTACAGTAGTTTAACCAGAAGGTTTTAAGGCACAGTGGAATAGAGGTGGAGGTCACAATAGCTAAACAAGACTGTTTTAATGCTTCTTGGAAGAGAGATGGAGGTCGCAGTGGATTAAAAAGACAAAATCAATGCCCCTTGGAAGAGTGGTGGAGGTTACAGTGGAATAAAAAGACAATATCAATGCCTCTTGCAAGAGCTGTGGAGTTCAGAGTGGTTTAAATTGACGGTTTTAATGCCCCTTGGAAGAGACGTGGAGGTCACAGTAGCATAACAAGACGGTTTTAATGCCCCTTGGAAAAGTGGTGGCGGTCGAAGTGGATTAGAAAGACAATATCAATGGCCCTTGGAAGAGTGCTTGAGGTTACATTGGAATAAAAAGACAATATCAATGCCCCTTGCAAGAGCTGTGGAGTTCAGAGTGGTTTAAATTGACGGATTTAATGCCCATTGGAAGGGACGTGAAGATGACAGTAGCTTAACAAGACGGTTTTAATGCCCCTTGGAAGAGTGGTGGAGGTCGCAGTGGATTAAAAAGACAATATGAAGGCCCCTTGGAAGAGTGGTGGAGGTCGCAGTGGAATAAAAAGACAATATCAATGCCCCTTGGAAGAGTGGTGGAGGTTACAGTTGAATAAAAAGACAATATCAATGACCCTTGGAAGAGTGATGGAGGTTACCGTGGTATAAAAAGACAGTATCAATGCCCCTTGGAATAGTGGTGGAGGTTACAGTTAAATAAAAAGACAATATCAATGCCACGTGGAAGAGATGTGGAGGTCACAATAGCTTAGGAAGACGGTTTTAATGCCCCTTGGAAGAGTGGTGGAGGTCGGAGTGGATTAAAAAGACAATATCAATGAGCCTTGGAAGAGTGGTGGAGGTCGCAGTGGAATAAAAAGACATTATCAATGCCCCTTGGAAGAGTGGTGGAGGTTAGAGTGGAATAAAAAGACAATTTCAATGCCCTGTGGAAGAGACGTGGAGGTCACACTAGCTTAACAAGACGGTTTTAATGCCTCTTGGAGGACTGGTGGAGGTCGCAGTGGAATAAAAAGACAATATCAAAGTCCCCTGGAAGAGTGGTGGAGGTTACAGAGGAATAAAAAGACAATAATAATGCCCCTTGGAAGAGCTGTGGAGTTCAGAGTGTTTTAACCAGATGGTTTTAATGCCCCTTGGAAGAAAAGTCGACGTCACAGTAGCATAACAAGACGGTTTTAATTCCTCTTGGAAGAGTGGTGGAGTTCGTAGTGGAATAAAAAGACAATATCAATGCCCCTTGGAAGAGTGGTGGAGGTTACAGTTGAATAAAAAGACAATATCAATGCCCCTTGGAAGAGTGATGGAGGTTACAGTGGAATAAAAAGACAAAATCAATGCACCTTCGAACAGTGGTGGAGGTTACAGTTAAAGAAAAAGACAATATCAATGCCCCGTGGAAGGGACGTGGAGGTCACAGTAGCTTAACAAGACGGTTTAAATGCACCTTGGAAGAGTGGCGGAGGTTGCAGGGGATTAAACAGACAATAAAAATGCCCATTGGAAGAGTGGTGGAGGTCGCAGTGGAATAAAAAGACAAAATCAATGCCCCTTGGAAGAGTGGTGGGGGTTACAGTGGAATAAAAATACAAAATCAATGCCCCTTGGAAGAGTGGTGGAGGTTACAGTGGAATAAAAAGACAATATCAATGCCCCTTGGAAGAGCTGGGGAGTTCAGAGTCGTTTAACCAGACGATTTTAATGCCCCTTGGAAGAGACGTGGAGGTCACAGTAGCTTAACAAGACTGTTTTAATGCCCCTTGGAAGAGTGTTGGAGGTCGCAGTGGATTAAAAAGGCAATATCAATGCCCCTTAGAAGAGAGATGGAAGTCTCAGTGGAATAAAAAGACAATGTCATTGCCACTTGGAAGAGTGGTGGATTTTACAGTGGATTAAAAAGACAATATCAATGCCCCGTGGATTAGACATGGACGTGACAGTAGCTTAACAAGACGGCTTTAATGCCCCTTGGAAGAGTGGTGGAGGTTGCAGTGGATTAAAAAGACGATATCAATGCCCATTGGAAGAGTATTAGAGGTCGCAGTGGAATAAAAATACAAAATCAATGCCCCTTGGAAGAGTGGTGGAGGTTACAGTGGAATAAAAAGACAATATCAATGCCCCATAGAAGAGTTGTGGAGGTACCTGTAGCTTAACAAGATGGTCTTAATGCCCCTTGGAGGAGTGGTGGAGGTCGCAGTGGAATAAATAGACAATGTCAATGCCCCTTGGAAGAGTGGTGGAGCTTAGAGTGAAATAAAAAGACATTAACAGTGCTCCTTGGAAGAGCTGTGGAGTTCAGAGTGGTTTAAATTGACCGTTTTAATGCCCCTTTGAAGAGACATGGGGGTCACAGTGGATTAAAAAGACAATATCATTGCCCCTTCGAAGAGTGGTGGATGTCGCAGTGGATTAAAAAGACAATATCAATGCCCCTTGGAAGAGTGGTGGAGGTCGCAGTGGAATAAAAAGACAATATCAATGCCCCCTGGAAGGGACGTGGAGGTCACAGTAGCTTCACAAGACGGTTTTAATGACCCCTTGGAAGAGAGGTGGAGGTCGCAGTTGATTAAAAAGACAATATCAATGTCCCTTGCAAGAGTGGTGGAGGTCGCAGTGGAATAAACAGACAATATCAATGCCGCTTGGAAGAGTGGTGGATGTTACAGTCGAATAAAAAGACAATATCAATGCCTCTTGTAAGAGCTGTGGCGTTCAGAGTGTTTAACCAGACGGTTTTAATGCCCCTTGGAAGAGACGAGGTGGTCACAGTAGCTTAACAAGACTGTTTTAATGCCCCTTGCAAGAGTGGTGGAGATCGTTGTGGATTTAAAAGACAATATCAATGCCCCTTGAAAGATTGGTGGAGGTTACAGTGTAATAAAAAGACAATATCAATGCCCCTTGGAAGAGTGGTGGAGGTTACAGTGGAAAAAAAGACAATATCAATGCCCCTTGAAAGATTGGTGGTGGTTACAGTGTAATAAAAAGACAATATCAATGCCCCTTGGAAGAGTGGTGGAGGTTACAGTGGAAAAAAAGACAATATCAATGCCCTGTGTAAGAAACTTGGAGGTCACAGTAGCTTAACAAGATGGTTTTAATGCCCCTTGGAAGAGTCGTGGACGTCGCAGAGGAATAAAAAGACAATATCAATGCACTTGGAAGAGTGCAGAAGGATACAAAGAAATAAAAAGACATTGTCAATGCCCCTTGGAAGAGCTGTGGAGCTCAGAGCGGTTTAAACAGCCATTTTTTTTGCCCCTTGGAAGAGGCTTGGAGGTCACAGTAGCTTAACAAGACGATTTTAATGCCCCTTGGAAGAGTGGTGGAGGTCGCAATGGAATAAAAAGACAATAACAATGCCCCGTGGAAGGGACGTGGAGGTCACAGTATCATAACAAGACGGTTTTAATGCCCCTTGGAAGAGTGGTGTAGGTCGCAGTGGATAAAAAAGACAATATCAAAGCTCCTTGGAAGAGTGGTGGAGGTCGCAGTGGAAAACAGAACCAATATCAATGTCCCTTGGAAGAGTGGTGGAGGTTACAGTCGAATAAAAACACAATATCAATGCCTCTTGGAAGAGCTGTGGAATACAGAGTGGTTTAACCAGATGGTTTAATGCCCCTTGGAAGAGACGTGGAGGTCACAGTAGCTTATCAAGACTGTTTTAATGCCCCTTGGAAGATTGGTGGAGGTCGCAGTGGATTAAAAAGACAATATCAATGCCCCTTTGAAGAGTGGTGGAGGTCGCAGTGGAATAAAAAGACAATATCAATTCCCCTTGGAAAAGATGTGGAGGTCGCAGTGGAATAAAAAGACAATATCAATGCCTCGTGGAAGAGACTTGGAGGTCACAGTAGCTTAACAAGATGGTTTTAATGCCCCTTGGAAGAGAGGTGGAGGTCGCAGTGGAATAAAAAGACAATATCAATGCCCCTTGGAAGAGTGGTGGAGGTTACAGTGGAATAAAAAGACAATATCAATGACCATTGGAAGAGTGGAGGAGGTTTCAGTGGAATAAAAAGAAAATATTAATGCCTCATGGAAGAGTGTTGGAGGTCGCAGTAAAATAAAAAGACAATATCAATGCCCCTTGGAAGAGTGGTGGAAGTTAGAGTGGAATAAAAAGACAATATCAATGCCCCTTGGAATAGCTGTGGAGTTCACAGTGGTTTAACCAGAAGGTTTTAATTCATCGTGGAATAGACGGGGAGGTCACAGTAGCTAAACAAGACGGTTTTAATGCTTCTTGGAAGAGTGATGGAGGTCGCAGTGGATTAAAAAGACAAAATCAATGACCCTTGCAAGAGTGGTGGAGGTTACAGTGGAATAAAAAGACAATATCAATGCCTTTTGCAAGAGCTGAGGAGTTCAGAGTGGTTTAAATTGACTGTTTTAATGCCCCTTGGAAAAGAAGTGGAGGTCACAGTAGCTTAACAAGATGGTTTTAATGCCCATTGGAAGAGTGGTGGAGGTTACAGTCGAATGAAAAGACAATATCAATGCCTCTTGGAAGAGCTGTGGAGTTCAGAGTGGTTTAACCAGATGGTTTTAATGCCCCTTGGAAGAGACGTGGAGGTCACAGTAGCTTAACAAAACTGTTTTAATGCCCCTTGGAAGAGTGGTGGAGGTCACAGTGCATTAAAAAGACAATATCAATGCCCCGTGGAAGAGTGGTGGAGGTCGCAGTGGAAAAAAAAGACAATATCAATTCCACTTGGAAGAGATGTGGAGGTCGCAGTGGAATAAAAAGACAATATCAGTGCCTCGTGGAAGAGACTTGGAGGTCACAGTAGCTTAAAAGATTGTTTTAATGCCCCTTGGAAGAGAGGTGGAGGTCGCAGTGGAATAAAAAGACAATATCAATGCCCCTTGGAAGAGTGGTGCAGGTTACAGTGGAATAAAAAGACAATATCAATGACCCTTGGAAGAGTGGTGGAGGTTACAGTGGAATAAAAAGACAATATCATTGCCCCTTGGAAGAGCTGTGGAGTTTACAGTGGTTTAACCAGAAGGTTTTAAGGCACAGTGGAATAGAGGTGGAGGTCACAGTAGCTAAACAAGACTGTTTTATTGCTTCTTGGAAGAGAGATGGAGGTCGCAGTGGATTAAAAAGACAAAATCAATGCCCCTTGGAAGAGTGGTGGAGGTTACAGTGGAATAAAAAGACAATATCAATGCCTCTTGCAAGAGCTGTGGAGTTCAGAGTGGTTTAAATTGACAGTTTTAATGCCCCTTGGAAGAGACGTGGAGGTCACAGTAGCATAACAAGACGGTTTTAATGCCCCTTGGAAGAGTGGTGGAGGTCGCAGTGGATTAAAAAGACTATCAAATCCCCTTCGAAGAGTGGTGGAGGTCGCATTGGAAAAAAAAACAATATCAATGCCCATTGGAAGATTGGTGGAGGTAACAGTTGAATAAATAGACAATATCAGTGCCTCTTGGAAGAGCTGTGGAGTTCAGAGTGGTTTAACCATGCGGTTTTAATGCCCCTTGGAAGAGACGTGGAGGTCACAGAAGCTTATCAAGACTGTTTTAAAGCCCCTTGGAGGAGTGGTAGAGGTCGCAGTGGATTAAAAAGACAATATCAATGCCCCTTGGAAGAGTGGTGGAGGTTACATTGGAATAAAAAGACAATATCAATGTCCCTTGGAAGAATGGTGGAGGTTACAGTGGAATAAAAAGACAAAATCAATGCCCCTTGGAAAAGTGGTGGAGGTTCCAATTAAATAAAAAGAAAATATCAATGCCCCTTGGAAGAGTGGTGGAGGTTACAGTGGAATAAAAAGACAATATCAATGACCCTTGGAAGAGTGGTGGAGGTCGCAGTGGAATAAAAAGACAATATTAATGCCAATTGGAAGAGTGGTGGAGGTCGCAGTAAAATAAAAAGACAACATCAATGCCCCTTGGAAGAGTGGTGGAGGTTACAGTGGAATAAAAAGACAATATCATTGCCCCTTGGAAGAGCTGTGGAGTTTACAGTGGTTTAACCAGAAGGTTTTAACGCACAGTGGAATAGAAGTGGAGGTCACAGTAGCTAAACAAGACTGTTTTAATGCTTCTTGGAAGAGAGATGGAGGTCGCAGTGGATTAAAAAGACAAAATGAATGCCCCTTGGAAGAGTGGTGGAGGTTACAGTGGAATAAAAAGACTATATCAATGCCTCTTGCAAGAGCTGTGGAGTTCAGAGTGGTTTAAATTGACGGTTTTAATGCCCCTTGGAAGAGACGTGGAGGTCACAGTAGCATAACAAGACGGTTTTAATGCCCCTTGGAAAAGTGGTGGAGGTCGAAGTGGATTAAAAAGACAATATCGATGCCCCTTGGAAGAGTGGTGGAGGTCGCAGTGGAATAAAAAGACAATATCAATGCCCCTTGGAAGAGTGGTGGAGGTCGCAGTGGAATAAAAAGACAATATCAATGCCCCGTGGAAGGGACGTGGAGGTCTGAGTTGCTTAACAAGACGGTTTTAATGCCCCTTGGAAGAGTGGTGGAGGTCGCAGTGGATTAAAAAGACTATCAAATCCCCTTCGAAGAGTGGTGGAGGTCGCATTGGAAAAAAAAACAATATCAATGCCCATTGGAAGATTGGTGGAGGTAACAGTTGAATAAATAGACAATATCAGTACCTCTTGGAAGAGCTGTGGAGTTCAGAGTGGTTTAACCATGCGGTTTTAATGCCCCTTGGAAGAGACATGGAGGTCACAGAAGCTTATCAAGACTGTTTTAAAGCCCCTTGGAGGAGTGGTAGAGGTCGCAGTGGATTAAAAAGACAATATCAATGCCCCTTGGAAGAGTGGTGGAGGTTACAGTGGAATAAAAAGACAATATCAATGTCCCTTGGAAGAATGGTGGAGGATACAGTGGAATAAAAAGACAAAATCAATGCCCCTTGGAAAAGTGGTGGAGGTTCCAATTAAATAAAAAGAAAATATCAATGCCCCTTGGAAGAAACGTGGAGGTCACAGTGGAATAAAAAGACAATATTAATGCCTCTTGGAAGAGCTGTGGAGTTCAGAGTGTTTAACCAGACTGTTTTAATGCCCCTTGGAAGAGACGAGGAGGTCACAGTAGCTTAACAAGACTGTTTTAATGCCCCTTGTAAGAGTGGTGGAGATCGTTGTGGATTTAAAAGCAATATCAATGCCCCTTAGAAAAGTTGTGGAGGTCGCAGTGAAATAAAAAGACAATAACAATGCCCCTTGGAAGATTGGTGGAGGTTACAGTGGAATAAAAAGACAATATCAATGCCCCTTGGAAGAGCTGTGGAGTTTACAGTGGTTTAACCAGAAGGTTTTAAGGCACAGTGGAATAGAGGTGGAGGTCACAGTAGCTAAACAAGACTGTTTTAATGCTTCTTGGAAGAGAGATGGAGGTCGCAGTGGATTAAAAAGACAAAATTAATGCCCCTTGGAAGAGTGGTGGAGGTTACAGTGGAATAAAAAGACAATATCAATGCCTTTTGCAAGAGCTGAGGAGTTCAGAGTGGTTTAAATTGACTGTTTTAATGCCCCTTGGAAAAGAAGTGGAGGTCACAGTAGCTTAACAAGATGGTTTTAATGCCCATTGGAAGAGTGGTGGAGGTTACAGTCGAATGAAAAGACAATATCAATGCCTCTTGGAAGAGCTGTGGAGTTCAGAGTGGTTTAACCAGATGGTTTTAATGCCCCTTGGAAGAGACGTGGAGGTCACAGTAGCTTAACAAAACTGTTTTAATGCCCCTTGGAAGAGTGGTGGAGGTCGCAGTGCATTAAAAAGACAATATCAATGCCCCGTGGAAGAGTGGTGGAGGTCGCAGTGGAAAAAAAAGACAATATCAATTCCACTTGGAAGAGATGTGGAGGTCGCAGTGGAATAAAAAGACAATATCAGTGCCTCGTGGAAGAGACTTGGAGGTCACAGTAGCTTAAAAGATTGTTTTAATGCCCCTTGGAAGAGAGGTGGAGGTCGCAGTGGAATAAAAAGACAATATCAATGCCCCTTGGAAGAGTGGTGCAGGTTACAGTGGAATAAAAAGACAATATCAATGACCCTTGGAAGAGTGGTGGAGGTTACAGTGGAATAAAAAGACAATATCATTGCCCCTTGGAAGAGCTGTGGAGTTTACAGTGGTTTAACCAGAAGGTTTTAAGGCACAGTGGAATAGAGGTGGAGGTCACAGTAGCTAAACAAGACTGTTTTATTGCTTCTTAGAAGAGAGATGGAGGTCGCAGTGGATTAAAAAGACAAAATCAATGCCCCTTGGAAGAGTGGTGGAGGTTACAGTGGAATAAAAAGACAATATCAATGCCTCTTGCAAGAGCTGTGGAGTTCAGAGTGGTTTAAATTGACAGTTTTAATGCCCCTTGGAAGAGACGTGGAGGTCACAGTAGCATAACAAGACGGTTTTAATGCCCCTTGGAAGAGTGGTGGAGGTCGCAGTGCATTAAAAAGACTATCAAATCCCCTTCGAAGAGTGGTGGAGGTCGCATTGGAAAAAAAAACAATATCAATGCCCATTGGAAGATTGGTGGAGGTAACAGTTGAATAAATAGACAATATCAGTGCCTCTTGGAAGAGCTGTGGAGTTCAGAGTGGTTTAACCATGCGGTTTTAATGCCCCTTGGAAGAGACGTGGAGGTCACAGAAGCTTATCAAGACTGTTTTAAAGCCCCTTGGAGGAGTGGTAGAGGTCGCAGTGGATTAAAAAGACAATATCAATGCCCCTTGGAAGAGTGGTGGAGGTTACATTGGAATAAAAAGACAATATCAATGTCCCTTGGAAGAATGGTGGAGGTTACAGTGGAATAAAAAGACAAAATCAATGCCCCTTGGAAAAGTGGTGGAGGTTCCAATTAAATAAAAAGAAAATATCAATGCCCCTTGGAAGAGTGGTGGAGGTTACAGTGGAATAAAAAGACAATATCAATGACCCTTGGAAGAGTGGTGGAGGTCGCAGTGGAATAAAAAGACAATATTAATGCCAATTGGAAGAGTGGTGGAGGTCGCAGTAAAATAAAAAGACAATATCAATGCCCCTTGGAAGAGTGGTGGAGGTTACAGTGGAATAAAAAGACAATATCATTGCCCCTTGGAAGAGCTGTGGAGTTTACAGTGGTTTAACCAGAAGGTTTTAACGCACAGTGGAATAGAAGTGGAGGTCACAGTAGCTAAACAAGACTGTTTTAATGCTTCTTGGAAGAGAGATGGAGGTCGCAGTGGATTAAAAAGACAAAATGAATGCCCCTTGGAAGAGTGGTGGAGGTTACAGTGGAATAAAAAGACTATATCAATGCCTCTTGCAAGAGCTGTGGAGTTCAGAGTGGTTTAAATTGACGGTTTTAATGCCCCTTGGAAGAGACGTGGAGGTCACAGTAGCATAACAAGACGGTTTTAATGCCCCTTGGAAAAGTGGTGGAGGTCGAAGTGGATTAAAAAGACAATATCGATGCCCCTTGGAAGAGTGGTGGAGGTCGCAGTGGAATAAAAAGACAATATCAATGCCCCTTGGAAGAGTGGTGGAGGTCGCAGTGGAATAAAAAGACAATATCAATGCCCCGTGGAAGGGACGTGGAGGTCTGAGTTGCTTAACAAGACGGTTTTAATGCCCCTTGGAAGAGTGGTGGAGGTCGCAGTGGATTAAAAAGACTATCAAATCCCCTTCGAAGAGTGGTGGAGGTCGCATTGGAAAAAAAAACAATATCAATGCCCATTGGAAGATTGGTGGAGGTAACAGTTGAATAAATAGACAATATCAGTGCCTCTTGGAAGAGCTGTGTAGTTCAGAGTGGTTTAACCATGCGGTTTTAATGCCCCTTGGAAGAGACATGGAGGTCACAGAAGCTTATCAAGACTGTTTTAAAGCCCCTTGGAGGAGTGGTAGAGGTCGCAGTGGATTAAAAAGACAATATCAATGCCCCTTGGAAGAGTGGTGGAGGTTACAGTGGAATAAAAAGACAATATCAATGTCCCTTGGAAGAATGGTGGAGGATACAGTGGAATAAAAAGACAAAATCAATGCCCCTTGGAAAAGTGGTGGAGGTTCCAATTAAATAAAAAGAAAATATCAATGCCCCTTGGAAGAAACGTGGAGGTCACAGTGGAATAAAAAGACAATATTAATGCCTCTTGGAAGAGCTGTGGAGTTCAGAGTGTTTAACCAGACTGTTTTAATGCCCCTTGGAAGAGACGAGGAGGTCACAGTAGCTTAACAAGACTGTTTTAATGCCCCTTGTAAGAGTGGTGGAGATCGTTGTGGATTTAAAAGCAATATCAATGCCCCTTAGAAAAGTTGTGGAGGTCGCAGTGAAATAAAAAGACAATAACAATGCCCCTTGGAAGATTGGTGGAGGTTACAGTGGAATAAAAAGACAATATCAATGCCCCTTGGAAGAGCTGTGGAGTTTACAGTGGTTTAACCAGAAGGTTTTAAGGCACAGTGGAATAGAGGTGGAGGTCACAGTAGCTAAACAAGACTGTTTTAATGCTTCTTGGAAGAGAGATGGAGGTCGCAGTGGATTAAAAAGACAAAATTAATGCCCCTTGGAAGAGTGGTGGAGGTTACAGTGGAATAAAAAGACTATATCAATGCCTCTTGCAAGAGCTGTGGAGTTCAGAGTGGTTTAAATTGACGGTTTTAATGCCCCTTGGAAGAGACGTGGAGGTCACAGTAGCATAACAAGACGGTTTTAATGCCCCTTGGAAAAGTGGTGGAGGTCGAAGTAGATTAAAAAGACAATATCGATGCCCCTTGGAAGAGTGGTGGAGGTCGCAGTGGAATAAAAAGACAATATCAATGCCCCTTGGAAGAGTGGTGGAGGTCGCAGTGGAATAAAAAGACAATATCAATGCCCCGTGGAAGGGACGTGGAGGTCTGAGTAGCTTAACAAGATGGTTTTAATGCCCCTTGGAAGAGTGGTGGAGGTCGCAGTGGATTAAAAAGACTATCAAATCCCCTTCGAAGAGTGGTGGAGGTCGCATTGGAAAAAAAAACAATATCAATGCCCATTGGAAGATTGGTGGAGGTAACAGTTGAATAAATAGACAATATCAGTGCCTCTTGGAAGAGCTGTGGAGTTCAGAGTGGTTTAACCATGCGGTTTTAATGCCCCTTGGAAGAGACATGGAGGTCACAGAAGCTTATCAAGACTGTTTTAAAGCCCCTTGGAGGAGTGGTAGAGGTCGCAGTGGATTAAAAAGACAATATCAATGCCCCTTGGAAGAGTGGTGGAGGTTACAGTGGAATAAAAAGACAATATCAATGTCCCTTGGAAGAATGGTGGAGGTTACAGTGGAATAAAAAGACAAAATCAATGCCCCTTGGAAAAGTGGTGGAGGTTCCAATTAAATAAAAAGAAAATATCAATGCCCCTTGGAAGAAACGTGGAGGTCACAGTGGAATAAAAAGACAATATTAATGCCTCTTGGAAGAGCTGTGGAGTTCAGAGTGTTTAACCAGACTGTTTTAATGCCCCTTGGAAGAGACGAGGAGGTCACAGTAGCTTAACAAGACTGTTTTAATGCCCCTTGTAAGAGTGGTGGAGATCGTTGTGGATTTAAAAGCAATATCAATGCCCCTTAGAAAAGTTGTGGAGGTCGCAGTGAAATAAAAAGACAATAACAATGCCCCTTGGAAGATTGGTGGAGGTTACAGTGGAATAAAAAGACAATATCAATGCCCCTTGGAAGAGTGGTGGAGGTTACAGTGGAATAAAAAGACAATATCAATGCCCTGTGTAAGAAACTTGGAGGTCACAGTAGCTTAACAAGATGGTTTTAATGCCCCTTGGAAGAGTCGTGGACGTCGCAGAGGAATGAAAAGACAATATCAATGCACTTTGAAGAGTGCAGAAGGTTACAAAGGAATAAAAAGACATTGTCAATACCCCTTGGAAGAGCTGTGGAGCTCAGAACGGTTTAACCAGACGTTTTTTTTGCCCCTTGGAAGAGACTTTGAGGTCACAGTAGCTTAACAAGACGGTTTTAATGCCCCTTGGAAGAGTGGTGGAGGTCGCAATGGAATAAAAAGACAATAACAATGTCCAGTGGAAGGGACGTGGAGGTCACAGTAGCATAACAAGACGGTTTTAATGCCCCTTGGAAGAGACGTGGAGGTCGCAGTGGATAAAAAAGACAATATCAAAGCCCCTTGGTAGAGTGGTGGAGGTCGCAGTGGAAAAAAGAGACAATATCAATGCCCCTTGGAAGAGTGATGGAGGTTACAGTCGAATAAAAAGACAATATCAATGCCTCTTGGAAGAGCTGTGGAGTACAGAGTGGTTTAACCAGACGGTTTAATGCCCCTTGGAAGAGACGGGAAGGTCACAGTAGCTTATCAAGACTGTTTTAATGCCCCTTGGAAGAGTGGTGGAGGTCGCAGTGGAATAAATAGACAATATCAATTCCCCTTGGAAAAGATGTGGGGGTCGCAGTGGAATAAACAGACAATATCAATGCCTCGTGGAAGAGACTTGGAGGTCACAGTAGCTTAACAAGATTGTTTTAATGCCCCTTGGAAGAGAGGTGGAGGTCACAGTGGAATAAAAAGACAATATCAATGCCCCTTAGAAGAGTGGTGGAGGTCGCAGTGGAATAAATAGACAATATCAATTCCCCTTGGAAAAGATGTGGGGGTCGCAGTGAAATAAAAAGACAATATCAATGCCTCGTGGAAGAGACTTGGAGGTCACAGTAGCTTAACAAGATTGTTTTAATGCCCCTTGGAAGAGAGGTGGAGGTCACAGTGGAATAAAAAGACAATGTCAATGCCCCGTGGAAGGGACGTGGAGGTCTGAGTTGCTTAACAAGACGGTTTTAATGCCCCTTGGAAGAGTGGTGGAGGTCGCAGTGGATTAAAAAGACTATCAAATCCCCTTCGAAGAGTGGTGGAGGTCGCATTGAAAAAAAAAACAATATCAATGCCCATTGGAAGATTGGTGGAGGTAACAGTTGAATAAATAGACAATATCAGTGCCTCTTGGAAGAGCTGTGGAGTTCAGAGTGGTTTAACCATGCGGTTTTAATGCCCCTTGGAAGAGACATGGAGGTCACAGAAGCTTATCAAGACTGTTTTAAAGCCCCTTGGAGGAGTGGTAGAGGTCGCAGTGGATTAAAAAGACAATATCAATGCCCCTTGGAAGAGTGGTGGAGGTTACAGTGGAATAAAAAGACAATATCAATGTCCCTTGGAAGAATGGTGGAGGTTACAGTGGAATAAAAAGACAAAATCAATGCCCCTTGGAAAAGTGGTGGAGGTTCCAATTAAATAAAAAGAAAATATCAATGCCCCTTGGAAGAAACGTGGAAGTCACAGTGGAATAAAAAGACAATATTAATGCCTCTTGGAAGAGCTGTGGAGTTCAGAGTGTTTAACCAGACTGTTTTAATGCCCCTTGGAAGAGACGAGGAGGTCACAGTAGCTTAACAAGACTGTTTTAATGCCCCTTGTAAGAGTGGTGGAGATCGTTGTGGATTTAAAAGCAATATCAATGCCCCTTAGAAAAGTTGTGGAGGTCGCAGTGAAATAAAAAGACAATAGCAATGCCCCTTGGAAGATTGGTGGAGGTTACAGTGGAATAAAAAGACAATATCAATGCCCCTTGGAAGAGCTGTGGAGTTTACAGTGGTTTAACCAGAAGGTTTTAAGGCACAGTGGAATAGAGGTGGAGGTCACAGTAGCTAAACAAGACTGTTTTAATGCTTCTTGGAAGAGAGATGGAGGTCGCAGTGGATTAAAAAGACAAAATTAATGCCCCTTGGAAGAGTGGTGGAGGTTACAGTGGAATAAAAAGACTATATCAATGCCTCTTGCAAGAGCTGTGGAGTTCAGAGTGGTTTAAATTGACGGTTTTAATGCCCCTTGGAAGAGACGTGGAGGTCACAGTAGCATAACAAGACGGTTTTAATGCCCCTTGGAAAAGTGGTGGAGGTCGAAGTAGATTAAAAAGACAATATCGATGCCCCTTGGAAGAGTGGTGGAGGTCGCAGTGGAATAAAAAGACAATATCAATGCCCCTTGGAAGAGTGGTGGAGGTCGCAGTGGAATAAAAAGACAATATCAATGCCCCGTGGAAGGGACGTGGAGGTCTGAGTAGCTTAACAAGACGGTTTTAATGCCCCTTGGAAGAGTGGTGGAGGTCGCAGTGGATTAAAAAGACTATCAAATCCCCTTCGAAGAGTGGTGGAGGTCGCATTGGAAAAAAAAACAATATCAATGCCCATTGGAAGATTGGTGGAGGTAACAGTTGAATAAATAGACAATATCAGTGCCTCTTGGAAGAGCTGTGGAGTTCAGAGTGGTTTAACCATGCGGTTTTAATGCCCCTTGGAAGAGACATGGAGGTCACAGAAGCTTATCAAGACTGTTTTAAAGCCCCTTGGAGGAGTGGTAGAGGTCGCAGTGGATTAAAAAGACAATATCAATGCCCCTTGGAAGAGTGGTGGAGGTTACAGTGGAATAAAAAGACAATATCAATGTCCCTTGGAAGAATGGTGGAGGTTACAGTGGAATAAAAAGACAAAATCAATGCCCCTTGGAAAAGTGGTGGAGGTTCCAATTAAATAAAAAGAAAATATCAATGCCCCTTGGAAGAAACGTGGAGGTCACAGTGGAATAAAAAGACAATATTAATGCCTCTTGGAAGAGCTGTGGAGTTCAGAGTGTTTAACCAGACTGTTTTAATGCCCCTTGGAAGAGACGAGGAGGTCACAGTAGCTTAACAAGACTGTTTTAATGCCCCTTGTAAGAGTGGTGGAGATCGTTGTGGATTTAAAAGCAATATCAATGCCCCTTAGAAAAGTTGTGGAGGTCGCAGTGAAATAAAAAGACAATAACAATGCCCCTTGGAAGATTGGTGGAGGTTACAGTGGAATAAAAAGACAATATCAATGCCCCTTGGAAGAGTGGTGGAGGTTACAGTGGAATAAAAAGACAATATCAATGCCCTGTGTAAGAAACTTGGAGGTCACAGTAGCTTAACAAGATGGTTTTAATGCCCCTTGGAAGAGTCGTGGACGTCGCACAGGAATGAAAAGACAATATCAATGCACTTGGAAGAGTGCAGAAGGTTACAAAGGAATAAAAAGACATTGTCAATACCCCTTGGAAGAGCTGTGGAGCTCAGAACGGTTTAACCAGACGTTTTTTTTGCCCCTTGGAAGAGACTTTGAGGTCACAGTAGCTTAACAAGACGGTTTTAATGCCCCTTGGAAGAGTGGTGGAGGTCGCAATGGAATAAAAAGACAATAACAATGTCCAGTGGAAGGGACGTGGAGGTCACAGTAGCATAACAAGACGGTTTTAATGCCCCTTGGAAGAGACGTGGAGGTCGCAGTGGATATAAAAGACAATATCAAAGCCCCTTGGTAGAGTGGTGGAGGTCGCAGTGGAAAACAGAGACAATATCAATGCCCCTTGGAAGAGTGATGGAGGTTACAGTCGAATAAAAAGACAATATCAATGCCTCTTGGAAGAGCTGTGGAGTACAGAGTGGTTTAACCAGACGGTTTAATGCCCCTTGGAAGAGACGGGAAGGTCACAGTAGCTTATCAAGACTGTTTTAATGCCCCTTGGAAGAGTGGTGGAGGTCGCAGTGGAATAAATAGACAATATCAATTCCCCTTGGAAAAGATGTGGGGGTCGCAGTGGAATAAAAAGACAATATCAATGCCTCGTGGAAGAGACTTGGAGGTCACAGTAGCTTAACAAGATTGTTTTAATGCCCCTTGGAAGAGAGGTGGAGGTCACAGTGGAATAAAAAGACAATATCAATGCCCCTTAGAAGAGTGGTGGAGGTCGCAGTGGAATAAATAGACAATATCAATTCCCCTTGGAAAAGATGTGGGGGTCGCAGTGAAATAAAAAGACAATATCAATGCCTCGTGGAAGAGACTTGGAGGTCACAGTAGCTTAACAAGATTGTTTTAGTGCCCCTTAGAAGAGAGGTGGAGGTCACAGTGGAATAAAAAGACAATATCAATGCCCCTTGGAAGAGTGGTGGAGGTTACAGTGGAATAAAAAGACAATATCAATGACCCTTGGAAGAGTGGTGGAGGTTTCAGTGGAATAAAAAGACAAAATTAATGCCTCATGGAAGAGTGTTGGAGGTCGCAGTAAAATAAAAAGACAATATCAATGCCCCTTGGAAGAGTGGTGGAAGTTACAGTGGAATAAAAAGACTATATCAATGCCCCTTGGAATAGCTGTGGAGTTCACAGTGGTTTAACCAGAAGGTTTTAAGGCACGGTGGAATAGACATGGAGGTCACAGTAGCTAAACAAGACGGTTTTAATGCTTCTTGGAAGAGTAATGGGGGTTGCAGTGGATTAAAAAGACAAAATCAATGCCCCTTGGAAGAGTGGTGGAGGTTACAGTGGAATAAAAAGACAATATCAATGCCTTTTGAAAGAGCTGAGGAGTTCAGAGTGGTTTAAATTGACGGTTTTAATGCCCCTTGGAAAAGAAGTGGAGGTCACAGTAGCTTAACAAGATGGTTTTAATGCCCCTTGGAGAGTGGTGGAGGTTACAGTCGAATGAAAAGACAATATCAATGCCTCTTGGAAGAGCTGTGGAGTTCAGAGTGGTTTAACCAGATAGTTTTAATGCCCCTTGGAAGAGACGTGGAGGTCACAGGAGCTTAACAAAACTGTTTTAATGCCCCCTGGAAGAGTGGTGAAGGTCGCAGTGGATTAAAAAGACAATATCAATGCCCCGTGGAAGAGTGGTGGAGGTCGCAGTGGAAAGAAAAGACAATATCAATTCCACTTGGAAGAGATGTGGAGGTCGCAGTGGAATAAAAAGACAATATCAGTGCCTCGTGGAAGAGACTTGGAGGTCACAGTAGCTTAACAATATTGTTTTAATGCCCCTTGGAAGAGAGGTGGAGGTCGCAGTTGAATAAAAAGACAATATCAATGCCCCTTGGAAGAGTGGTCGAGGTTACAGTGGAATAAAAAGACAATATCAATGACCCTTGGAAGAGTGGTGGAGGTCGCAGTGGAATAAAAAGACAATATTAATGCCACTTGGAAGAGGGGTGGAGGTCGCAGTGGAATAAAAAGACAATATCAATGCCCCCTGGAAGAGTTGTGGAGGTTACAGTGGAATAAAAAGACAATATCATTGCCCCTTGGAAGAGCTGTGGAGTTTACAGTGGTTTAACCAGAAGGTTTTAAGGCACCGTGGAATAGAGGTGGACGTCACAGTAGCTAAACAAGACTGTTTTAATGCTTCTTGGAAGAGAGATGGAGGTCGCAGTGGATTAAAAAGACAAAATCAATGCCCCTTGGAAGAGTGGTGTAGGTTACAGTGGAATAAAAAGACAATATCAATGCCTCTTGCAAGAGCTGTGGAGTTCAGAGTGGTTTAAATTGACAGTTTTAATGCCCCTTGGAAGAGACGTGGAGGTCACAGTGGCATAACAAGACGGTTTTAATGCCCCTTGGAAAAGTGGTGGAGGTCGAAGTGGATTAAAAAGTCAATATCGATGCCCCTTGGAAGAGTGGTGGAGGTCGCAGTGGAATAAAAAGACAATATCAATGTCCCTTGGAAGAGTGGTGGAGGTCACAGTGGATTAAAAAAACAATATCAATGCCCCTTGGAAGAGTGGTGGAGGTCGCAGTGGAATAAAAAGACAATATCAATGCCCCGTGGAAGGGACATGGAGGTCTGAGTAGCTTAACAAGATTTTTTTAATGCCCCTTGGAAGAGTGGTGGAGGTCGCAGTGGATTAAAAAGACTTTCAAATCCCCTTCGAAGAGTGGTGGAGGTCGCATTGGAAAAAAAAACAATATCAATGCACATTGGAAGATTGGTGGAGGTAACAGTTGAATAAAAAGACAATATCAATGCCTCTTGGAAGAGCTGTGGAGTTCAGAGTGGTTTAACCATGCGGGTTTAATGCCCCTTGGAAGAGACATGGAGGTCACAGAAGCTTATCAAGACTAGAGATGAGCGTTGTTCTACTCGAACTGTTCGCCAATCTCAAATTCGAACTGTTTTGGGCGGTGTTCGAGCCGTTCGGCGAACACGAACAATTTGAGCAAAATTCGGCTGTTCGAGGTTATGTTTGATAACTGTTCGTGTACCAAAATCATAACTGGATTTTTTCTCAGTAATGATGAAAATTAATGTTAATACGCAGTTTGAGTGTACAGCGGGGTGGGGGGAGGGGCAGGGGATGGATCTCTGCAGGAACAATGAAGATCTCCATTTTTTTTTCTCTTTCTCGCATTTGCAGTGGGGGGTGCAATCTGTCAGCCTATCAGCAGCGCACACACGGAGCGAAGTGCTTTTTTTCACACAAGCAAGGGCATGTGTCATTGGCAGTGTATGTCACATGTCCTTGCCCTATAAGACCAAGCCATTTTCCCCGTCGCCACCATTTTCTCACTGCTGCAGCTGCGTGTTAGACGGCACCGCTGTTGCTGTGTGCGCTATACCTTGTTAATTTCAAGCCAATTTTCGCACAAATCTACAGATAGCTTGGGAGTAGGGAATAGTTGTGATTGCAGTCCTTTTAAGGACTAGGTTACAGCATTTCCTACGACTTTTATCAAGCAGGTCTGTGCTCTTAAATAGATAGATTGTGGGAGTAAAGACTAATTGTAATTGGAGTCCTTTTCAGGACTAGGTTACATCAGTTCCTATCAGTTTTTGCCAGGCAGGTCTGTGCCAGTGCTGTGCAAGTTTTTTTCACAGCATTTGGCTGAATCTAGCAAAGCTAATCCTTTTTGGCCTATTGCAGAGTGTGTTAGTCAGTGGAGTAGCCTATCTGTGTTGCAAGATATACCACCTGTGTATAGAATACCAATTTTTTTACTGCACCTAGTGAAGTAAAATCTTTTGGGCATAGCATCATTCTATTAGTCCATCTATACTGACCTCCATCAGGTTGCAAATTGAATATAATTTTTTTCTGCATCTAGCTCTGAAAAAATATTGGGCTTCTAGCTGTGTGTGGGACTTGTTCTATTAATCCATCTATACAGACCTCCATCAGGTTGCAAACTGAATATATTTTTTTCTGCATCTACCTCTGAAAAAATATTGGGCTTCTAGCTGTGTGTGGGACTTGTTCTATTAATCCATCTATACAGACCTCCATCAGGTTGCAAACTGAATATATTTTTTTCTGCATCTACCTCTGAAAAAATATTGGGCTTCTAGCTGTGTGTGGGACTTGTTCTATTAATCCATCTATACAGACCTCCATCAGGTTGCAAACTGAATATATTTTTTTCTGCATCTAGCTCTGAAAAAATATTGGGCTTCTAGCTGTGTGTGGGACTTGTTCTATTAATCCATCTATACAGACCTCCATCAGGTTGCAAACTGAATATATTTTTTTCTGCATCTACCTCTGAAAAAATATTGGGCTTCTAGCTGTGTGTGGGACTTGTTGTATTAGTCCATCTATACTGACCTCCATCAGGTTGCAAACTGAATATATTTTTTTCTGCATCTACCTCTGAAAAAATATTGGGCTTCTAGCTGAGTGTGGGACTTGTTCTATTAATCCATCTATACAGACCTCCATCAGGTTGCAAACTGAATATATTTTTTTCTGCATCTACCTCTGAAAAAATATTGGGCTTCTAGCTGTGTGTGGGACTTGTTCTATTAATCCATCTATACAGACCTCCATCAGGTTGCAAACTGAATATATTTTTTTCTGCATCTACCTCTGAAAAAATATTGGGCTTCTAGCTGTGTGTGGGACTTGTTCTATTAATCCATCTATACAGACCTCCATCAGGTTGCAAACTGAATATATTTTTTTCTGCATCTACCTCTGAAAAAATATTGGGCTTCTAGCTGTGTGTGGGACTTGTTCTATTAATCCATCTATACAGACCTCCATCAGGTTGCAAACTGAATATATTTTTTTCTGCATCTACCTCTGAAAAAATATTGGGCTTCTAGCTGTGTGTGGGACTTGTTCTATTAATCCATCTATACAGACCTCCATCAGGTTGCAATCTGAATATATTTTTTTCTGCATCTACCTCTGAAAAAATATTGGGCTTCTAGCTGTGTGTGGGACTTGTTGTATTAGTCCATCTATACTGACCTCCATCAGGTTGCAAACTGAATATATTTTTTTCTGCATCTACCTCTGAAAAAATATTGGGCTTCTAGCTGTGTGTGGGACTTGTTCTATTAATCCATCTATACAGACCTCCATCAGGTTGCAAACTGAATATATATTTTTCTGCATCTACCTCTGAAAAATATTGGGCTTCTAGCTGTGTGTGGGACTTGTTCTATTAATCCATCTATACAAACCTCCATCAGGTTGCAAACTGAATATATTTTTTTCTGCATCTACCTCTGAAAAAATATTGGGCTTCTAGCTGTGTGTGGGACTTGTTGTATTAGTCCATCTATACTGACCTCCATCAGGTTGCAAACTGAATATATTTTTTTCTGCATCTACCTCTGAAAAAATATTGGGCTTCTAGCTGTGTGTGGGACTTGTTCTATTAATCCATCTATACAGACCTCCATCAGGTTGCAAACTGAATATATTTTTTTCTGCATCTACCTCTGAAAAAATATTGGGCTTCTAGCTGTGTGTGGGACTTGTTGTATTAGTCCATCTATACTGACCTCCATCAGGTTGCAAACTGAATATATTTTTTTCTGCATCTACCTCTGAAAAAATATTGGGCTTCTAGCTGTGTGTGGGACTTGTTGTATTAGTCCATCTATACTGACCTCCATCAGGTTGCAAACTGAATATATTTTTTTCTGCATCTACCTCTGAAAAAATATTGGGCTTCTAGCTGTGTGTGGGACTTGTTGTATTAGTCCATCTATACTGACCTCCATCAGGTTGCAAACTGAATATATTTTTTTCTGCATCTACCTCTGAAAAAATATTGGGCTTCTAGCTGTGTGTGGGACTTGTTCTATTAATCCATCTATACAGACCTCCATCAGGTTGCAAACTGAATATATTTTTTTCTGCATCTACCTCTGAAAAAAGATTGGGCTTCTAGCTGTGTGTGGGACTTGTTGTATTAGTCCATCTATACTGACCTCCATCAGGTTGCAAACTGAATATTTTTTTTTCTGCATCTACCTCTGAAAAAATATTGGGCTTCTAGCTGTGTGTGGGACTTGTTCTATTAATCCATCTATACTGACCTCCATCAGGTTGCAAACTGAATATATTTTTTTCTGCATCTACCTCTGAAAAAATATTGGGCTTCTAGCTGTGTGTGGGACTTGTTCTATTAATCCATCTATACAGACCTCCATCAGGTTGCAAATTGAATATAATTTTTTTGTGCATCTAACCCAGCCAATAGTTTTGGCCTAATACCACAGTTTGGCCACTCAGCTCTGCTCGGTTCCCATCCATTGTTTTTTTGTGCAAACAACTCCAGAGTTGTGAATTAGTTAACCACCAAAATGAGTGGAAAAAGGCCTGCTGCTGGTGGAAAGGGGAATAGGCGTGTTGGGATGGGGAAAAAAGGTTGTGTCCGTGGGGTAGGTGTTAAAGCAACAGTAACATCTGCAGAAGAAAGACCATCTTCCAGCCAAACTAAAATGTCTACTTCTTTTAGCGGACAATGTGATAAGATCCCTTTCCTACGGCCACGCCAATCGCTACAAATTCCAGATGAGGCACAAAAACAGCAGGTGCTTCAACGGATATCAAGTGCTCCTTTAAGTGGGCTCTCCTCCACATCAACTTCAACATCACAAATACTCCAGTCCTCAAAGGTGTCACCCCAATCACACTTGCTTCCTCACAGCTCCCAAATCTCCAGCTGCCCGTCTGAGTATGAGGTAGAACAGATGGTTGAGTCTGCAGAGCTGTTTACTCATACTATAGCCCGGGAATCAGAGGTCGACTCCAGCGCTTCTGTGAATCCAGACGAGGAAATGATCTGCACTGATGCCCAGAATCTTTATGAGTCGGATCCAGGACCAGACGCAGAAGGTTCTGACCATAATGTAGACCCTCATTCCCAAACTGTAACTCCTGTTGGTGGAGACAATGAGGAAGACGATGATAAGACTCAAATACCTGATTGGAGCGACAACTTTAGTTTTTTGTCAGGGCAGGAACAGGTTGGCTCTGAGGACGACGGGTGTGATAACGCACAGGGTGATGATGATGAGGTTGGAGATCCCACTTACTGTCAACCCACAGTCAGCCAAGAGATGAGGTCAGCAGAGGAGGTGGAGGAAGATGCTAGTGACGACGAGGTCAGGTTGCGCCTTCCTGGACAGAGACGTAGTACTGGAAGCACGTCAACAACTGCATCCTCAAACACAACTCTGCCTCTCACCACAAGTCGTGGTGGCTCTTCAGGTCGCATGGGTGCTAAGCCTTGCATAGCCTGGGCATTTTTTCAGATCGATAAAGATGACCCAACTCGTGTTATCTGTAACATTTGTCAGCAAAAGCTAAGTAGAGGCCAAAAAATACATAGTTTGAGTACTTCATGCATGAACCGGCACGTGGACATGAAGCATAAGTTGCAGTGGGAAGCTCAGTGTGCTACAATGCGGCCTAGCCGGCCGGGCCAACCACCGTCTGCCATATCTTGTGCATCCGCGGCCTCTTCATCCTCTGTGACTGAGGGGACAGCAGTCACACCTGTTTTGGGGCGCAGACCTGCCACCTCTTTACCCGCAACAGCCAGCGTGATTGGCAGGTCATCATTTTCTTTGGAGGTGGTAACACCAGCTGGTGTTGAGCGCTGTCCGACATCGATAGCACCACCTTTGGATCAAGGCAACCTAACATGTCCGCCTGCATCTTCCTCACAGACCGGCAGTTTGCCGGGGACACCCTTATCAACCCCGTCTAAGCACAATAGCCAGCCCTCGGTCCCTCAGATGTGGACAAGTAAAAGACCATTTCCTCCTAGCCATAAGAAAGCTAAGAGGTTGAATTTCACCATCTGCAAGCTCTTGGCTACAGAAATGCTGCCTTTCCGCCTGGTGGACACAGAGGATTTTCGAGACCTTATGTCCGTCGCAGTGCCCCAGTACCAGATGCCCAGTCGGCACTACTTCTCAAAGAAAGGTGTGCCTGCGCTCCACCAGCATGTCGCACACAACATCACCGCTTCTTTGAGAAACTCTGTGTGTGACAGGGTGCATTTCACCACAGACACTTGGACGAGTAGGCATGGACAGGGGCGTTACATGTCGCTGACTGGGCACTGGGTAACTATGGTGACAGCAGGACAAGGGGCTGCTGTCCAAGTCTTGCCGTCCCCACGAGTTGTGCGTCAATCCTCTTTATGTCAAAGTTCCTCCACTGCTTCTGCCTCCTCAACCTCCTCTCGGTCTTCCACCTGCACCCAAAGCCTGTCTGGTCATGCCACAAGCTTTCTAACTGCGCAGAAGGGATCCTGCACACCTCCTTACTATGCTGGCAGTAGGGCTCAACGTCATCAGGCGGTTTTTACATTGAAATGTCTGGGAAATGTGAGTCACACAGCTGAGGAGTTGTGGTCAGCTCTGGAGAACCAATTTCATGAATGGTTGTCTCCACTGGACCTGAAACCAGGGAAGGCCGTGTGCGACAATGCTGCAAACCTGGGTGCGGCCCTTTGCCGGGGCAATGTCACACACGTGCCTTGTATGGCTCACGTGTTGAACCTGGTTGTCCAGCAATTTTTAGCCCACTATCCCAGACTAGATGGCCTTCTGCAGAGGGCACGGTCGCTGTGTGCTCACTTCCGCCGTTCGCATCCCGCAGCTCAGCGACTTACATCTCTACAGAAGTCGTTGGTCCTGCCACTTCACCGGCTAAAATGCGATGTGCCTACCCGGTGGAATTCAACTCTGCACATGTTGCAGCGACTGTGGCAGCACAGACAAGCCCTGGTGCAATACGTTCTGACGTATAGCCTGGGCCAACGAGATTCAGAGGTGGGGCAAATCACGCTGGAGCAGTGGTCTCAGATCAGGGACCTATGCACCCTTCTGCACAGTTTTGAAATGGCGACGAAGATGTTTAGTGCTGACGATGCCATTATCAGCATGACTATTCCGGTGATTTACATGCTGGAGCACATGTTAAACAGAATTCGGAGTCAGGTGGTGGCACAAGAGGAGGTGGTGGAAGTAGAGGAGGAGGAGTTGTATGCGGAAGGGCTAACATCTGCAAGGTCCAGACGGTCGGCAGCACCAAGGCGGCAGGCATGTGAGGGTGGGGGAGATGGTTTTACCAGGGCGCATGGTAGCAGCCAAACTAGTGAGGAAGGTGCAGGAGCCCAGGAAGAAGTGGAGGACGAACTGATGGAAGACTCATCAGATGAGGGAGACCTTTATCACATTTCTGTTGTGCGAGGTTGGGGGGAGAGGACAGAGGAAGGAAGCATGATTGTTACCTCGCCACCAACACAACAGGGACTTGGTGCTCCTGGATGCGCAACACACATGAGTGCCTTCTTGCTGCACTACCAGCAACATGACCCTCGAATTGTGAGAATTAGAAATAATCCTGACTACTGGGTTGCCACACTGTTAGATCCCCGGTACAAAAGTAAATTTGCAGAATTTATTCCTGCCATAGAAAGGGATGCACGCATGCAGGAGTATCAGCAGAGACTGTTGCAGAATCTTACATGTGCTTTTCCACAAAATACCAGTGGTGCACGTAGTGAATCTCACAGTTCCAACTTGCCAACCGTAGGACCGTCAAGTGTTCAGCACTCAAACCGTAACAGAACCACAGTATCTGCTGGTAACATCAATTTTGCGGAATCATTTCACCACTTTTTTAGCCCATCCTTTGCAAGGCCACAGGAGACAAGAAGTCTGACACATAGTCAACGCCTAGAGACGATGGTACAGGAGTATCTCCAAGTAAACATTGAAGCCATGACTGTGTCACTGGACCCTTGCTCTTTTTGGGCTTCCAATCTGGATAAATGGCCGGAGCTAGCCACTTACGCCTTGGAGATCTTGTCATGCCCCGCAGCCAGCGTTCTGTCTGAACGTGTGTTCAGCGCTGCTGGTGGTGTGCTGACAGATAAGCGCACGCAGCTCTCCACTGATAATGTAGACAGACTCACGTTCATAAAGATGAACAAATCATGGATCCGAAACGACTTTTCTACCCCTGTGTCATCCTGGGGAGAGTAAAAGATGGATGATTGGTTAAAATCACCCTACCAACCGTTTTAAGCTTTCAAATTACTAATCATGTTTATCTGTATCTTGGCTGGAAAATAATTTGGGCTTTGTAGCAGTGTGCAGCACTGATTCTATTAGG
This sequence comes from Phyllobates terribilis, assembly GCF_046119375.1. Taxonomy (NCBI): domain Eukaryota; kingdom Metazoa; phylum Chordata; class Amphibia; order Anura; family Dendrobatidae; genus Phyllobates; species Phyllobates terribilis. Next base: position 690,092,656 of record NW_027362761.1, on the reverse strand, counting down.
CCATCTATAATAAGCTCCACCAGATTTAAAATTACTAATCATGTTTATCTGTATCTTGACTGGAAAATAATTTGGGCTTTGTAGCAGTGTGCAGCACTGATCCTATTAGGCCATCTATACTAAAGCTTCACCAGATTTCAAATTAATAATAATTTTTAGCTGCATCTAGCCCGGAAAATAATTTTGGGGCTCCGAGATGCACAAGACACATAAGTGCCTTCTTGCTGCACTACCTGCAGCATGACCCTCATATTGTCAGAATTCGAAGTAATCATGACTACTGGGTTGCCACACTCTTAGATCCCCCAAACTTTTTGATCAACCTTTTCATTTTAATAAAGACCAAAAAAATGGTCATTTTTGAAATTATAAGCATTAGCAGGTTGTTAGAAACTGAAATCAAACAGTTTTCAACTCAAAACTTTATTCTAGGTGATGTTACATTTTCACATAGGACCCCTTGTTCGAAAGGAGCTTCTGAACTCTCTCGTCCATTGAATTTGTCAGGTTTTGGATGGTTTCTGCTTCAATTGTTTTGCATGAGAACAGAATACCCTCCCAGAGCTGTTGCTTAGATGTGAACTGCCTCCCGCCATCATAGACACTCCTTTTGATGATGCTCCAGAGGTTCTGAATGGGGTAGAGGTCAGGGGAGCATGGGGGTCACACCATAAGTTTGTCCCCTTTTATGCCCATATCAGCCAGAGATGCAGATGTTTTATGTGCAGCATGAGATGGTGCATTATCATGCAAAAAAATGATCTTGCTGTGAAATACACGGTTCTTCTTCTTGAACCATGGCAGGAAGTGCTGTTTGAGAAAATCCACATACATTATGGAGTTAATCTTTAGCGCCTTCAGGGATCCTAAAGGGGCCGACAATCTCTCTCCCCATGATTCCAGCCCAAAACATTACTCCACCTCCTCCTTGTTGGCGCTGTAGCCGTGTTTGCGTGGGGTGTCCATCAACCAGCCATCCTCCACTCCATCCATCTGGACCATCGAGCGTTGCACGGCACTCATCCGTGAACAAAACAGTTTTGAAATCAGTCTTCATGTAATGTTTGGCCCACTGGAGCCATTTCTGCTTGTGTGAAGTGGATAGAGGAGGTCGACAGGATGGCGTATGCACAGCTGCAAACCTCTGAAGGACCCTGCATCTTGTTGTTCGGGGGACGTTGGAGGCACCAGCAGCTTCAAAAACTTGTCTGCTGCTATGGCTTTTTTGCCGCTGCTCTTTCAACCTGACGTAATTGCCTGTAGGAAAGAGTCCTCAATTTGCCCTTATCAGCACGCACACGTGTGTACTGTGAATCAGCTACATACTTCTTGATTGCCAAGATACTTCATCCTGATCATCGTACAATGTTGATTGTAGTCATGCCTTGACCTAAACACTCCACAATTTGTTGCTTCTCAGCAGCCGACACATCCTTTTTCTTTCCCATTTTGGCAGAAAATGTAGGCTGCTTAGTAATGTGAGACAGCCTTCTTAAGTAGTCTTGCCTTTCATTGGACACACCTGCCAAACTAATTAGCACAGGTGTCTGCAATTGCTTACAGTGATATAAAGAGCCCTGACACACATCACCACCAATGAGTTTAACTGACAAACAAACAAATTCTTCCCTTATCACTCCTAAACACTTTTTGCATAATAATTTGGAGCACAGTGTACATGTGCTTTTCCACAAAACACCAGTGGTTCACGTAGTGAATCTTACAGTTCTAACTTGCCAACCGTGGTCTGTATGGAGTTGTTCAATAAAGGGCCAAAAATTAAGATAACATAGATGGGAGAGGTCTCTATGAATAGGAATTCCTAAGTATTTGATACCCTGTGAGGGCCAGGCAAAGGGAAAGTTGGACTGGATGGAATCCTATATGGATTTGGGGAGGGAGACATCGAGGGCCTCAGACTTGATTGATTTTAAAATTTGACCATGTAACAAAGTGATCTATTTCAGCCATAACAGCATGGATGGATATATGTGATTGAGTGATATATACTAGGACATCATCAGCAAATAGAGAGCACTTGTACTCGGTGCCTCCCACCTCAATCCACCTAATATTGGGGTTATGGCGAATTGATGAGAGCAGGTGCTCCGTCACTAGGATGTATAAGAGAGGGGACAGAGGACATCCCTGCCTTGTCCCATTGGTGATTGTGAAAGGTGATGAAAATGTTCTGATGCACCCCCTGGGCCTTGGGACACCCGGAGCCGGACCCTTTTTGGTGGATGCTGGTGGTTGTAGTCTTCGTGGCGGCGACCCGGTTCCGTGGCTCAGGGTGGTCAAACCAGTGGCGGAACTATTTATGTGGTTTTGATGTTTAAATGTCCGACTACGCCACCCTTGGATTGCGGTCAGAGTGAACCGCCGCTACAGGGCAGACCGCTGAGGCTGGTGTTGTGGGTGCAGCAGAGCGTAGCATAACTCCCCACGGGAGGAGTATAGCCTCAGGGCAGTGTATGCGGAGGATGGGGGTGATGGTGCAGGGCAGCAGCAGTAACGACACGGAGTCAGTGATGCAGTTCAGGGCCTTTACTCACAGTTCTTATTATCCAGACCCCGTCTGCAGGTAACGGCTGCCCACGTCGTACTGTGCTCACCAGGTGAGGGGCTCAGACAACTCCCAGATAACTTTGGAGTGCTTCACAGGACCCCCTTTGTGTGTCCTTTGTCTGGCCTTTCTTACCAACACTTCTGTCCGGCTGCCTCGGGCCTCCTCTTGGTAAACTTGGCGCCAGTTTCCCTGACCCTATGTGGTGCCTTCCTAGCGGGTGTAGCGAGGGGCTGCGCCACATAAAATGTCAGAGCCTCCGGTTTCTAGCTGAGGGTCGTTTCCTGCCTCCACTAGTTCGGGGACCGGTCTCCCCATTTGGCCTGACCCCTCCACGCAGGTGGATTCGGGCGTGCGGTGGCGACTCGCCCGTCCGCACCCCTGGGATCCCTTCATTCTTCGTTCCTGGAGCCTTCTCCGCTCCTCTTCCTTCCTTCTCCCTCTTCCAGGCCTGGGCCTCTGTTACAAGGCCCGCCTCCGGAGCAGAGCTCATGCAGAGCCCCTGCTCCCTGCCACTTCTGCTCAGACTTCTCTGCACTGAACTAAGATGGTGCCCACCTTTTATACTCCCTTCTCAATGCACCCAGGAACTGCTTCCTCCCTGCTCCTGCACTACAGGGTTCCCCTTCCTCAGTGTTCCCTCCCCCCACTCCAGCCAGGGACAGGGACTGTTGTGCCCATCTCAGGGGCATATTGGTCGCCCTGCCCCACGGCAATGTGGTGTAATGCATGCAGGTGTCGGGTCCTGATCCACACTCCATCCTTACCTGAGAGTGAGATATCACACCTCTGGGTGAGGTGCAATACGTCTGTAGCAACTGAGCCCTCAGGGTGCTACAGTTCCATTTATCTTCAGCCTAGGTGACGTATTGTGATACAGGGCCGTGATTTTGGCTATAAAAGGGTCCCCTAGACCCCTACCCCAAGCTTTTTAAGAGAATCATATATGGCGTGCCAGGAGACTCTATGGAATGCTTTCTCAGCATCCAACGAGAGTATCTAATTACAAATTTTTAACTGCATCTAGCCCAGGAAATACTTTGTGCCTAGTAGCAGTGTCTGCTAGTCAGCGGATTATCCCGGCTGTTAAGCAAGCTACACCACCTGTAGTTTGGACACTTAATTTTTTCAAAGGAAATGCTTCGGGACCACGGGATACTCAGTGAAGAGCATCAGGAGGCACCCCAAGGCATAGGGGCTGGGACTGGCAGTAGGATGCCTTGCTGTGGACAGCCGAGCTCGATCCTTATAAAAGCTTTTTAACTTCAGCAGCTTTAGTGGACGCTACTGGAGCTGGAATTACGCGGCTGCTGGCATGAGACTTGCCCTCCAATAGATCCTTGTAAATGGATTTAAAGTGTATTCATTCAAATTAGAGAGAAAATTTAAATTAAAAAGCTTAGAGCTGCCTCCACCACAGGGGGGCTCGCTCGACCCACCAGCGGACAGGCACCAGTATTGGGAGAGGGCGGCTGGCCATCAGGGTTCACCGCGGCTCTGGCACAAACCCGGCGACACGGAGGTGGCACGGGCAGGAGCGGACTGGCCGTGTCGGCTTCTCACTTTTTGGATTTTAGAAGGGCATGACATGCCTATATCTGTGTCTCCCCCTCCTTTTACTCCTCCACCTCATTTATTTTCACATGACTATATGTACTTGACACTTTTCCATGTGTTAGTTATGTCTTCTGAGCAGTTTGTCAGCTTTTGGACACCTTTGAAGGTGTTTTCTATGTGTTTTTGTTTGCCTGCCATTGGTTTTAACGGTGTTCGAAGGTGTTCGACGAACAGTTCGACGAACAGTTCGGCGAGCACACGGGTGTTCGATGAACCGAACCGAACTCGAACACTACGGGGGTGGCTCAACACTAATCAAGACTGTTTTAAAGCCTCTTGGAGGAGTGGTAGAGGTAGCAGTGGATTAAAAAGACAATATCAATGCCCCTTAGAAAAGTTGTGGAGGTCGCAGTGAAATAAAAAGACAATAACAATGCCCCTTAGAAGATTGGTGGAGGTTACAGTGGAATAAAAAGACAATATCAATGCCCTGTGTAAGAAATTTGGAGGTCACAGTAGCTTAACAAGATGGTTTTAATGCCCCTTGGAAGAGTCGTGGACGTCGCAGAGGAATGAAAAGACAATATCAATGCACTTGGAAGAGTGCAGAAGGTTACAAAGGAATAAAAAGACATTGTCAATACCCCTTGGAAGAGCTGTGGAGCTCAGAGCGGTTTAACCAGACTTTTTTTTGCCCCTTGGAAGAGACTTGGAGGTCACAGTAGCTTAACAAGACGGTTTTAATGCCCCTTGGAAGAGTGGTGGAGGTCGCAATGGAATAAAAAGACAATAACAATGCACCGTGGAAGGGACGTGGAGGTCACAGTAGCATAACAAGACGGTTTTAATGCCCCTTGGAAGAGACGTGGAGGTCGCAGTGGATAAAAAAGACAATATCAAAGCCCCTTGGAAGAGTGGTGGAGGTCGCAGTGGAAAACAGAGACAATACCAATGCCCCTTGGAAGAGTGATGGAGGTTACAGTCGAATAAAAAGACAATATCAATGCCTCTTGGAAGAGCTGTGGAGTACAGAGTCGTTTAACCAGACGGTTTAATGCCCCTTGGAAGAGACGTGGAGGTCACAGTAGCTTATCAAGACTGTTTTAATGCCCCTTGGAAGAGTGGTGGAGGTCACAGTGGATTAAAAAGACAATATCAATGCCCCTTAGAAGAGTGGTGGAGGTCGCAGTGGAATAAATAGACAATATCAATTCCCCTTGGAAAAGATGTGGGGGTCGCAGTGGAATAAAAAGACAATATCAATGCCTCGTGGAAGAGACTTGGAGGTCACAGTAGCTTAACAAGATTGTTTTAATGCCCCTTGGAAGAGAGGTGGAGGTCACAGTGGAATAAAAAGACAATATCAATGCCCCTTGGAAGAGTGGTGGAGGTTACACTGGAATAAAAAGACAATATCCATGACCCTTGGTAGAGTGGTGGAGGTCGCAGTGGAATAAAAAGACAATATTAATGCCCCTTGGAAGGGTGTTGGAGGTCGCAGTAAAATAAAAAGACAATATCAATGCCCCTTGGAAGAGTGGTGGAGGTTACAGTGGAATAAAAAGACAATATCAATTCCCCTTGGAAGAGCTGTGGAGTACACAGTGGTTTAACCAGAAGGTTTTAAGGCACTGTGGAATAGACGTGGAGGTAACAGTAGCTAAACAAGACGGTTTTAATGCTTCTTGGAAGAGTGATGGAGGTCGCAGTGGATTAAAAAGACAAAATCAATGCCCCTTGGAAGAGTGGTGGAGGTTACAGTGGAATAAAAAGACAATATCAATGCCTCTTGCAAGAGCTGTGGAGTTCAGAGTGGTTTAAATTGACGGTTTTAATGCCCCTTGGAAAAGACGTGGAGGTCACAGTGGCTTAACAAGATGGTTTTATTGCCCCTTGGAAGAGTGGTGGAGGTTACAGTCGAATAAAAAGACAATATCAATGCCTCTTGGAAGAGCCGTGGAGTTCAGAGTGGTTTAACCAGACGGTTTTAATGCCCCTTGGAAGAGACGTGGAGGTCACTGTAGCTTAACAAAACTGTTTTAATGACCCTTGGAAGAGTGGTGGAGGTCGCAGAGGATTAAAAAGACAATATCAATGCCCCTTAGAAAAGTGGTGGAGGTCGCAGTGGAAAAAAAAGACAATATCAATTCCACTTGGAAGAGATGTGGAGGTCGCAGTGGAATAAAAAGACAATGTCAATGCCTCATGGAAGAGACTTGGAGGTCACAGTAGCTTAACAAGATTGTTTTAATGCCCCTTGGAAGAGAGGTGGAGGTCGCAGTTGAATAAAAAGACAATATCAATGCCCCTTGGAAGAGTGGTGGAGGTTACAGTGTAATAAAAAGACAATATCAATGACCCTTGGAAGAGTGGTGTAGGTCGCAGTGGAATAAAAAGACAATATTAATGCCACTTGGAAGAGTGGTGGAGGTCGAAGTAAAATAAAAAGACAATATCAATTCCCCTTGGAAGAGTGGTGGAAGTTACAGTGGAATAAAAAGACAATATCATTGCCCCTTGGAAGAGCTGTGGAGTTTAAAGTGGTTTAACCAGAAGGTTTTAATGCATCGTGGAATAGACGTGGAGGTCACTGTAGCTAAACAAGATGGCTTTAATGCTTCTTGGAAGAGAGATGGAGGTCGCAGTGGATTAAAAAGACAAAATCAATGCCCCTTGGAAGAATGGTGGAAGTTACAGTGGAATAAAAAGACAATATCAATGCCTCTTGCAAGAGCTGTGGAGTTCAGAGTGGTTTAAATTGACGGTTTTAATGCCCCTTGGAAGAGACGTGGAGGTCACAGTAGCTTAACAAGACGGTTTTAATGACCCTTGGAAGAGTGGTGGAGGTCGCAGTGGATTAAAAAGACATTATCGATGCCCCTTGGAAGAGTGGTGGAGGTCGCAGTGGAATAAAAAGAAAATATCAATGTCCCTTAGAAGAGTGGTGGAGGTTACAGTGGAAAAAAAGACAATATCAATGTTCCTTGGATGAGGGGTGAAGGTCGCAGTGGAATAAAAAGACAATATCAAAGTCCCTTGGAAGAGTGGTGGAGGTCACAGTGGATTAAAAAGACAATATCAATGCCCCTTGGAAGAGTGGTGGTGGTCGCAGTGGAATAAAAAGACAATATCAATGCCCCGTGGAAGGGAAGTGGAGGTCACAGTAGCTTAACAAGAAGGTTTTAATGCCCCTTGGAAGAGTGATGGAGGTCGCAGTGGATTAAAAAGACAAAATTAATGCCCCTTGGAAGAGTGGTGGAGGTTACAGTGGAATAAAAAGACAATATCAATGCCTCTTGCAAGAGCTGTGGAGTTCAGAGTGGTTTAAATTGATGGTTTTAATGCCCCTTGGAAAAGACGTGGAGGTCACAGTGGCTTAACAAGACGGTTTTATTGCCCCTTGGAAGAGTGGTGGAGGTCGCAGTGGATTAAAAAGACTACCAAATCCCCTTCGAAGAGTTGTGGAGGTCGCAGTGGAAAAAAAAACAATATCAATGCCCATTGGAAGATTTGTGGAGGTTACAGTTGAATAAAAAGACAATATCAATGCCTCTTGGAAGAGCTGTGGAGTTCAGAGTGGTTTAACCATGCTGTTTTAATGCCCCTTGGAAGAGACGTGGAGGTCACAGAAGCTTATCAAGACTGTTTTAAAGCCCCTTGGAGGAGTGGTAGAGGTCGCAGTGGTTTAAAAAGGCAATATCAATGCCCCTTGGAAGAGTGGTGGAGGTTACAGTAGAATAAAAAGACAATATCAATGCCCCTTGGAAGAGTGGTGGAGGTTACAGTGGAATGAAAAGACAAAATCAATGCCCCTTGGAAAAGTGGTGGAGGTTCCAATTAAATAAAAAGACAATATCAATGCCCCTTGGAAAAGACGTGGAGGTCACAGTGGAATAAAAAGACAATATTAATGCCCCTTGGAAGAGTGGTGGAGGTAGCAGTAAAATAAAAAGACAATATCATTGCCCCTTGGAAGAGTGGTGGAGGTTAGAATGGAATAAAAAGACAATATCAATGACCCTTGGAAAAGCTGTGGAGTTCACAGTGGTTTAACCAGAAAGTTTTAATGCACCGTGGAATAGACGTGGAGGTCACAGTAGCTTAACAAGACAGTTTCAATGCTTCTTTGAAGAGTGATGGAGGTCGCAGTGAATTAAAAAGACAATATCAATGCCCCTTGGAAGAGTGGTGGAGGTTACAGTGGAATGAAAAGACAATTGCAATGCCCTGTGGAAGAGAGGTGGACATCACAGTAGCTTAACAAGACAGTTTTAATGCCCCTTGGCGGAGTGGTGGAGGTCGCAGTGGAATAAAAAGACAATAACAATGCCCTGAGGAAGAGACGTGGAGGTCACAGTAGCTTAGCAAGACAGTTTTAATGCCCCTTAGAACAGTGGTGGATTTTACAGTGGAATAAAAATACAATAGCAATGCCCTTTGGAAGAGTGGTGGAGGTTGCAGTGGAATAAAAAGACAATATCAATGCCCATTGGAAAAGTGGTGGAGGTTCCAATTAAATAAAAAGACAATATCAATGCCCCTTGGAAGAGACGTGGAGGTCACAGTGGAATAAAAAGACAATATTAATGCCCCTTGGAAGAGTGGCGGAGGTAGCAGTAAAATAAAAAGACAATATCATTGCCCCTTGGAAGAGTGGTGGAGGTTAGAGTGGAATAAAAAGACAATATCAATGACCCTTGGAAAAGCTGTGGAGTTCACAGTGGTTTAACCAGAAAGTTTTAATGCACCGTGGAATAGACGTGGAGGTCACAGTAGCTTAACAAGACGGTTTCAATGCTTCTTTGAAGAGTGATGGAGGTCGCAGTGAATTAAAAAGACAATATCAATGCCCCTTGGTAGAGTGGTGGAGGTTACAGTGGAATGAAAAGACAATTACAATGCCCTGTGGAAGAGACGTGGACATCACAGTAGCTTAACAAGACAGTTTTAATGCCCCTTGGCAGAGTGGTGGAGGTCGCAGTGGAATAAAAAGACAATAACAATGCCCTGTGGAAGAGACGTGGAGGTCACAGTAGCTTAGCAAGACGGTTTTAATGCCCCTTAGAACAGTGGTGGATTTTACAGTGGAATAAAAATACAATATCAATGCCCTTTGGAAGAGTGGCGGAGGTCGCAGTGGAATAAAAAGACAATATCAATGCCCCTTGGAAGAGTGGTGGATGTCACAGTGGAATAAAAAGACAATATCAATGCCCCTTGGAAGAGTGGTGGAGGTCGCAGTGGAATAACCTCACTGGTACATGCTCTGCATAACTTATCTGCTTGCCGTGTCTGCTGTAATGTAATGCTCTGCTTTGCTGATTCACCTCACTGGTACATGCTCTGCATAACTTCTCTGCTTGCTGTGTCTGCTGTAATCTAATGCTCTGCTTTGCTGATTCACCTCACTGGTACATGCTCTGCATAACTTCTCTGCTTGCTGTGTCTGCTCTGATCTAATGCTCTGCTTTGCTGATTCACCTCACTGGAACATGCTCTGCATAACTTCTCTGCTTGCTGTGTCTGCTGTAATCTAATGCTCTGCTTTGCTGATTCACCTCACTGTTACATGCTCTGCATAACTTCTCTGCTTTATCTGTCCCACTCCATTCAATACCCACATATGTCTGTCCCTTCCCCACTATAGATCTTATCTGATTTTTAGAGGTGCTAAACTGCACAGACTAGAGTCCTAGCTCTGTGTTTGATCACCCAGCCATCTCCTGGTGAGACGACCAGCTGCTAATTTAGCCATATGCAGCTCCCACAATGCCCTTCACCTGATAGTTTAATGTGCCCTATATATTTAGAAACTCTGTAAGGGGTGCACGCGTCTTCTTGTGCAAAGTGGCTTCGGAGATAAGTGGCAGTTATTTCAGAGGCAGTTAGTCAGGGCAGGAGTCAGGTTAACCAAAACTTTGACCACTTACTCTCTTTTAACTATGTTTCTGTTAGCTCTCAATTTTTCCTCTATCTTGCTCCCACCTGCTAACACTTTCTCTGCTCCTCTTCACTGCTGGAGATATCTCTCCAAATCCTGGTCCTCCTCGCCATATCCCCACAGTTACTTCTTCCTCCTATCCGCGACTTCCTCAAATGGTCGCAACCCTTCTAACCTCATACCCTTCCAACCAATCCCCACTTCCTTAGTTGCTCCAACAGGAGCTCTATGGAACGCTCGCTCTGTCTGCAACAAACTTTCCTTCTTCCACGATCTTTTCATTACAAACAAACTTTCCTTCCTCGCCATCACTGAAACCTGGCTCACCCCCTCTGACACAGACTCCGCAGCAGCACTTTCATATGGCGTATTCCACCTTTCCCAACCCCCCGCCCCAATGGCAAACATGGCAGAGGCGTAGGTTTTCTCCTATCAGAACACTGCGCTTTCACCCAAATCCCACTGCCACCCTCTGTTACACTCCCCTCTTTTGAGGTGCACTGTGTGCGCATTTATTCCCCCTCCAACCTCCAACTGGCCGTCGTTTACCGACCCCCAGGGCAAGCCACCACCTTCTTAGACCACTTCACAACCTGGCTGCTTCACTTCCTCTCCACTGACATCCCCACTATCATAATGGGTGACTTCAACATCCCCATTAACACTTCCCACTCGTCTGTCTCTAAGTTCCTATCTCTCACTTCCTCCTTCGGACTCACTCAATGGTCTTCCACACCCACCCACAAAGATGGCCACACACTGGACCTCATCTTCACCCGCCTCTGTTCCCTATCTAACCTCTCTAACTCACCTCTCCCTCTCTCTGATCACAGCCTACTTACATTCTCTTCTCTCTCCTCCCCGGGGCAACAATCTCCACTCCACAAACTTGCATACCCTTGCAGAAACCTCAAACACCTTGACTTACACTCACTCTCTGAATCCCTCCTCCCTCTTACAGACATAAATTCCTTACACGATGCAGACGTTGCTGCTGCTTCATATAACACCACAATAGCTGCAGCTCTAGACTCGATCGCCTCTCTCATACACACCACATCTCGCACATTCAACAGGCAACCCTGGCACACTAAACTTACTAAAGAACTGCGCCGGGCCTCCAGGGTTGCGGAGCGGAGATGGAAAAGGTCTCACTCCATCGAGCACTTCATTGCATTCAAGCAATCCCTCACTAATTTCAAGTCCGCACTCACTACAGCAAAACAAACCTACTTCTCATCTCTCATATCCTCCCTATCTCACAAACCTAAACAGCTATTTAACACTTTCAACTCTCTCCTTCGTCCCCCAGCACCTCCTCCCTCTTCTCTCATCTCAGCCGATGACTTTGCCTCATTCTTCAAACAGAAGATTGACACCATCAGACAAAACTTTTGCCTAATGTCCACACAACCCCTCCTCATATCTATTCAACCCTCCTCCTCCAAACCCCACTTCTCCACCATTACAGAAGGTCAAGTCTCCTCTTTACTCTCCAAATCACACCTCACCACCTGCGAACTTGACCCAATCCCATCCCACCTCATCACTAACCTTACCACAGTCTTCATCCCAGCCCTAACCCACCTCTTCAATCTGTCACTAACAACCGGTGTCTTCCCCTCATATTTCAAACATGCCGCAATCACACCCATCCTCAAAAAGACCTCCCTTGACCCTTCCTCTCTGACTAGCCACCGCCCCATATCACTCCTCCCCTTTGCCTCAAAACTACTAGAACAACATGTCCACCTTGATCTGTCCTCCCACCTCTCCTCCTGCTCCCTCTTCGACCGCCTGCAATCTGGCTTCCGACCGCATCACTCGACTGAAACTGCCCTGACCAAAGTCACCAACGACCTACTAAATGCCAAATTCAAGCGACACTACTCCATCCTCCTCCTTCTGGACCTGTCATCTGCCTTTGACACAGTGGACCATTCCCTCTTACTCCAGATTCTCTCATCTCTTGGCATCACGGACTTTGCTCTATCTTGGATCTCCTCATACTTAACAGACAGGACATTCAGCGCCTCCCACTCACGCACCACCTCCTCTTCTCACCCCCTATCTCTTGGTGTCCCCCAAGGTTCAGTTCTAGGACCTCTGTTCTTCTCCATCTACACCTTTGGCCTGGGACAGCTCAGAGAGTCTCACGGTTTTCAGTATCACCTCTATGCTGACGACACACAGATCTACCTCTCTGGACCCGATATCTCCTCCCTACTAACCAAAATCCCACAATGTCTGTCCGCCATGTCATCCTTCTTCTCTGACAGATTTCTAAAACTCAACATGGATAAAACAGAGTTCATCATCTTTTCACCCTCTCATTCACATCCCCCATCTGACATAGCCATCAAAGTCAATGGCTGTTCACTCTCCCCAGTCCCACAAGCTCGCTGCCTTGGAGTAACCCTGGACTCTGATCTCTCCTCACGCCACATATCCAAGCCCTTTCCACTTCCTGCCGTATCCAACTCAAAAACATCTCCCGGATCCGTGCATTCCTCAGCAAAGACTCTGCAAAAACACTAGTGCATGCCCTCATCATATCCCGCCTCAACTACTGCAACCTCCTGCTCCTTGGCCTCCCTTACAACACTCTTGCGCCTCTCCAATCTATCCTAAACTCTGCTGCTCGACTAATTCACCTGTCCCCCAGCTATTCCCCGGCCTCGCCTCTCTGTCAATCTCTTCACTGGCTCCCCATTGCCCAGAGAATCCAGTTCAAAACTCTAACCATGGCATACAAAGCAATCCACAACCTGTCTCTCCCACACATCTGTGACCTAGTCTCCCGGTACTTACCTGCACGTAACCTCCGATCCTCACAAGATCTCCTTCTCTACTCCCCTCTTATCTCCTCCTCCCACAATCGTATACAAGATTTCTCCCGTGCATCCCCCCTATTCTGGAACTCTCTACCCCAACACATCAGACTCTCCCCGACCGTGGAAACCTTCAAAAGAAACCTGAAGACCCACCTCTTCTGACAAGCCTACTACCTGCAGTAACCACCGCTGCACGACCAACTCTACCCTCACCTAATGTATCCTCACCCATCCCTTCTAGAATGTGAGCCCTCACGGGCAGGGTCCTCGCTCCTCCTGTACCAGTCGCTGACTTGTTTTGTTAAGATTATGTAAATGCTTTTCTTATGCATATCCCTATCACATGTAAAGCGCCATGGAATAAATGGCGCTATAATAATAAATAATAATAATAAAAGACAATATCAATTCCCACAGGAAAAGTGGTGGAGGTTACAGTGGAATAAAAAGACAATATCAATGCCCATTTGATGAGCTGTGGAATTCAGAGTGATTTAACCTGACGGTTTTAATGTTCCTTGGAAGAGACGTGGAGGTCATAGTAGCTTAATAAGATGTTTTTAATGCGTTTTGGAAGAGTGGTGGAGGTCGCAGTGGATTAAAAAGACAATATCACTGACCCTTGGAAGAGTGGTGGAGGTTATATTGGAATAAAAAGACAATATCAATGCCCCGTGGAATAGACATGGAGGTTACAGCAGCTTAACAAGACAGTTTAATGCCCCTTGGAAGAGTGGTGGAGGTCGCAGTTGATTAAAAAGACAATATAAATGCCCCTTAGAAGAGTGGTGGAGGTCGCAGCGAAATAAAAAGACAATATCAATGCCCTTTGGAAGATCTGTGGAGTTCAGATTGGTTTAACCATGCGGTTTTAATGTCCCTTGGAAGAGACGTGGAGGTCACAGTAGCTAAACAAGACTGTTTTAATGCCCCTTGGAAGAGTGTTGGAGGTCGCAGTGGAATAAAAAGACAATATCAATGCCCCTTGGAAGAGTGTTGGAGGTTCCAGTGGAATAAAAAGACAATACCAATGCCCTGTGGAAGAGACATGGAGGTCACAGTAGCTTAACAAGATGGTTTTAATGCCCCTTGGAAGAGTGTTGGAGGTCGCAGTGGAATAAAAAGACAATATCAATGCCCCTTGGAAGAGTGGTGGAGGATACAGTGGAATAAAAAGACATTATCAATGCCACTTGGAAGATCTGTGGAGTTCAGATTGGTTTAACCATACTGTTTTAATGCCCCTTGGAAGAGACGTGGAGATCACAGTAGCTTAACAAGACGGTTTTAATGCCACATGGAAGAGTGTTGGAGGTTGCAGTGGAATAAAAAGACAATACCAATGCCCCGTGGAAGAGACGTGGAGGTCACAGTAGCTTAACAAGATGGTTTTAATGCCCTTTGGAAAAGTGGTGGAGGTCGCAGTGGATTAAAAAGACAATATCAATGCCCTTAGGAAGAGTGTTGGAGGTCGCTGCGGAATAAAAATACAATATCAATGCCCCTTGGTAGAGTGGTGGAGGTTACAGTGGAATTTAAAGACAATATCAATGCCCCGTGGAAGAGATGTGGTGGTCAGTGTAGCTTAACAAGACAGTTTTAATGCCCCTTCGAAGAATGGTGAAGGTCGCAGTGGAATAAAAAGACAATGTCAATGCCCCTTGGAAGAGTGGTGGAGGTTAGAGTGGAATAGAAAGACAATACCAATGCCCCTTGGTAGAGCTGTGGAGTTCTGAATGGTTTAACCAGACGGTTTTAATGCCCATTGGAAGTGACGTGGAGGTCACAGTAGCTTAAAAAGGTGTTTTTAATGCCCCTTGGAAAAGTTGTGGAGGTCGCAGTGGATTAAAAAGACAATATCAATGCCCCTTGGAAGAGTTGTGGAGGTGGCAGTCGAATAAATAGACAATATCAATGCCCCTCGGAAGAATGATGGAGGTCGCAGTGAAATAAAAAGACAATGTAATTGCCCCTAGCAAGAGTGGTGAAGGTTAGAGTGGAATAAAAAGACAATTCCAATGCCCCTTGGAAGGGCTGTGGAGTTCAGAGTGGTTTAAGCAGATGATTTTATTGCCCCTTGGAAAAAACGTGGAGGTCATAGTAGATTAACAAGACGGTTTTAATGCCCCTTGGAAAAGTGGTGGAGGTCACAGTGGAATAAAAAGACAATATCAATGCCCCTTGAAAGAGTGGTGGAGGTTACTGTGAAATAAAAAGACAATATCAATGACTCTTGAAAGAGCTATGGAGTGCAGAGTGGTTTAACCAGATGGTTTTAATGCCCCTTGGAAGAGTGGTGGAGGTCGCAGTGCATTAAAAAGACAATATCAATACCCCTTGGAACAATGGTGGAGGTTACAGTGGAATAAAAAGACAATTTCAATGCCCCTTGGAAGAGCTGTGGAGTTCAGAGTGGTTTAACCAGACGGTTTTAATGCCCCTTGGAAGAGCTGTGGAGGTCACAATAGCTTAACAAGACTGTTTTAATGCCTATTGGAAGAGTGGTGGAGGTTGCAGTGGATTAAAAAGACAATATCAATGCCCCTTAGAAGAGAGGTGGAAGTCGCAGTGGAATAAAAAGACAATATAAATACCCCTTGGAAGAGTGGTGGAGGATACAGTGGAATAAAAAGACAATATCAATGTCCCGTGGAATAGACATGGACGTTACAGTAGCTAAACAAGATGTTTTTAATGCACCTTGGGAGAGTGGTGGAAGTCGTAGTGGAATAAAAAGACAATATCAATGCCCCTTGAAAGAGTGCTGTAGGTTACAGTGGATTAAAAAGACAATATCAATGCCTCTTGCAATAGCTGTGGAGTTCAGAGTGGTTTAAATTGATGGTTTTATTGCACCTTGGAAGAGACGTGGAGGTGACAGTAGCTAACAATACAGTTTTAATGCCCCTTGGAAGAGTGGTGGAGGTCGCAGCGGATGAAAATGACAATATCAATGCCACTTGGAAGAGTGGTGAAGGTCCCAGAGGAATAAAAAGATAATATAAATACCCCTTGGAAGAGTGGTGGAGCTAAAAGTGGAATAAAAAGACAATATCAATGCGCCGTGAAAGAGACGTGTAGGTCACAGTAGCTTAACAAGACGGTTTTAATTCCCATTGGAAGAGAGTTGAAAGTTGCAGTGGAATAAAAAGTCAATATAAATGCCCCTTGGAAGAGTGCTGGAGGTTACGTTGGAATAAAAAGACAATATCAATGCCCCTTGCAAGAGCTGCGGAGTTCAGAGTGTTTTAAATTGACGGTTTTAATGCCGCTTGGAAGGGACGTGGAGGTGACAGAAGCTTAACAAGACGGTTTTAATGCCCCTTGGAAGAGTGGTGGAGGTCGCAGCGGATTAAAAAGATGATATGAATGCCCCTTGGAAGAGTGGTGGAGGTCGCAGTGGAATAAAAAGACAATATCAATGCCCCTTGGAGAGTTGTGGAGGTTACAGTGGAATAAAAGACAATATCAATGCCCCTTGGAAGAGTGATGGAGGTTACAGTGGAATAAAAAGACAATATCAATGCCCCTTGGAACAGTGGTGGAGGTTACAGTTAAATAAAAAGACAATATCAATACCCCGTGGAAGAGATGTGGAGGTAACAATAGCTTAACAAGACGGTTTTAATGCCCCTTGGAAGGGTGGTGGAGGTCGCAGTGGATTAAAAAGACAATATCAATGAGCCTTGGAAGAGTGGTGGAGGTCGCAGTGGAGTAAAAAGACATTATCAATGCCCCTTGGAATAGTGGTGAAGGTCGTAGTGGAATAAAAAGACAATATCAATGCCCCTTGGACGAGTGGTGGAGGTTACAGTGGAATAAAAAGACAATTACAATACCCCGTGGAAGAGACGTGGAGGTCACAGTAGCTTAACAAGACGGTTTTAATGCCTCTTGTAGGACTGGTGGAGGTTGCAGTGGAATAAAAAGACAATATCAATGCCCCTTGGAAGAGTTGTGGAGGTTACAGTAGAATAAAAAGACAATATCAATGCACCTTGGAAGAGTGATGGAGGTTACAGTGGAATAAAAAGACAATATCAATGCCCCGTGGAAGAGATGTGGAGGTCACTGTATCTTAACAATATGGTTTTAATGCCCCTTGGAAGAGCGGTGGAGGTTGCAGTGGAATAAAAAGACAATGTCAATGCCGCTTGGAAGAGTGGTGGAGGTTACAGTAGAATAAAAAGACAATATCAATGCCCCTTGGAAGAGTGATGGAGGTTACAGTGGAATAAAAAGACAATATCAATGCCCCTTGGAACAGTGGTGGAGGTTACAGTTGAATAAAAAGGCAATATCAATGCCCCGTGGAAGAGATGGGGAGGTCACAATAGCTTAACAAGACGGTTTTAATGACACTTGGTAGAGTTGTGGAGGTCGCAGTGGATTAAAAAGACAATATCAATGAGCCTTGGAAGAGTGGTGGAGGTCGCAGAGGAATAAAAAGACAATGTCAATGCCCCTTGGAAGAGTGGTGGAGGTTAGAGTGGAATAAACTGAAAATACAAATGCCCCTTGGAAGAGCTGTGGAGTTCAGAGTGGTTTAACCAGATGGTTTTAATGCCCCTTGGAAGAGAAGTCGACATCACAGTAGCATAACAAGACGGTTTTAATGCCCCTTGGAAGAGTGGTGGAGTTCGCAGTGGATTAAAAAGACAATATCAATGCCCCTTGGAAGAGTGGTGGAGGTCGCAGTGGAATAAAAAGACAATATCAATGCCCCGTGGAAGGGAAGTGGAGGTCACAGTAGCTTAACAAGACTGTTTTAATGCCCATTGGAAGAGTGGTGGAGGTCGCAGTGGAATAAAAAGACAAAATCAATGCCCCTTGGAAGAGTGGTGCAGGTCGCAGTGGAATAAAAAGACAATATCAATGCCCCTTGGAAGAGCTGTGGAGTTCAGAGTGCTTAAACCAGATCTTTTTAATGCCCCTTGGAAGAGACGTGGAGGTCACAGTAGCTTAACAAGACTGTTTTAATGCCCCTTGGCAGACTGCTGAAGGTTACATTGGAATAAAAAGACAATATCAGGGCCCCTTGCAAGAGCTGTGGAGTTCAGAGTGGTTTAAATTGACGGTTTTAATGCCCCTTTGAAGGGACGTGGAGGTGACAGTAGCTTAGCAAGACGGTTTTAATTCCCCTTTGAAGAGTGGTGGAGGTCGCAGTGGAATTAAAAGACAATATCAATGCCCCTTGGAAGAGTGGTGGAGGTTACAGTTGAATAAAAAGACAATATCAATGCCCCTTGGAAGAGTGAAGGAGGTTACATTGGAATAAAAAGACAATATCAATGCCCCTTGCATGAGCTGTGGAGTTCAGAGTGGTTTAAATTGACGGTTTTAATGCCCCTTGGAATGGTTGTGGAGAAGACAGTAGCTTAACAAGATGGTTTTAATGCCCCTTGGAAGAGTGGTGGAGGTCGCATTGAATTAAAAAGACAATATGAATGCCCCTTGGAAAAGTGGTGGAGGTCTCAGTGGAATAAAAAGACAATATCAATGCCCCTTGGAAGATTGGTGGAGGTTACAGTTGAATAAAAAGACAATGTCAATGCCCCTTGGAAGGGTGATGGAGGTTACAGTGGAATAAAAAGACAATATCAATGCCCCTTGCATGAGCTGTGGAGTTCAGAGTGGTTTTAATTGACGGTTTTAATGCCCCTTGGAATGGATATGGAGATGACAGTAGCTTAACAAGATGGTTTTAATGCACCTTGGAAGAGTGGTGGAGGTCGCATTGGATTAAAAAACAATATGAATGCCCCTTGGAAAAGTGGTGGAGGTCTCAGTGGAATAAAAAGACAATATCAATGCCCCTTGGAAGAGTGGTGGAGGTTACAGTTGAATAAAAAGACAATGTCAATGCCCCTTGGAAGGGTGATGGAGGTTACAGTGGAATAAAAAGACAATATCAATGCCCCTTGGAACAGTGGTGAAGGTTACAGTTAAATAAAAAGACAATATCAATGCCCCGTGGAAGAGATGTGGAGGTCAATATAGCTTAACAAGACTGTTTTAATGCCCCTTGGAAGAGTGGTGGAGGTCGCAGTGGATTAAAAAGACAATATCAATGAGCCTTGGAAGAGTGGTGGAGGTCGCAGTGGAATAAAAAGACATTATCAATGCCCTTGGAAGAGTGGTCGAGGTCGCAGTGGAATAAAAAGACAATATCAATGCCCCTTGGAAGAGACTTGGAGGTGACAGTAGCTTAACAAGACGGTTTTAATGCCTCTTGGAGGACTGGTGGTGGTTGCAGTGGAATAAAAAGACAATATCAATGCCGCTTGGAAGAGTGGTGGAGGTTACAGTGGAATAAAAAGACAATAATAATGTCCCTTGGAAAAGCTGTGGAGTTCAGAGTGGTATAACCAGACGGTTTTAACGCTCCTTGGAAGAGAAGTGGAGGTCACAGTAACTTAACAAGAAGGTTTTAATGCCACTTGGAAGAGTGGTGGAGGTCGCAGTGGAATAAAAAAACAATATCAATGCCCGTTAGAAGAGTGTTGGAGGTCGCAGTGGAATAAAAAGACAATGTCAATGCCCCTTGGAAGAGTGGTGGAGGTTAGAGTGGAATAAAAAAACAATACAAATGCCCCTTGGAAGAGCTGTGGAGTTCAGAGTGGTTTAACCATATGGTTTTAACGCCCCTTGGAAGAGAAGTCGATGTCACAGTAGCATAACAAGGTGGTTTTAATGCCCCTTGGAAGAGTGGTGGAGTTCGCAGTGGATTAAAAAGACAATATCAATGCCCCTTGGAATAGTGGTGGTGGTCACAGTGGAAGAAAAAGACAATATCAATGCACCGTGGAAGGGAGGTGGAGGTCACAATAGCTTAACAAGACGGTTTTAATGCCCCTTGGAAGAGTGGTGGAGATTGCAGAGGATTAAAAAGACAATAACAATGCCCATTAGAAGAGTGGTGGAGGTCTCACTGAAATAAAAAGACAAAATCAATGCCACTTGGAAGAGTGGTGGAGGTTACAGTGGAATAAAAAGACAATATCAATGCCCCTTGGAAGAGTGTGGAGTTCAGAGTGATTTAACCAGACGGTTTTAATGCCCCTTTAAAGAGACGTGGAGGTGACAGTAGCTTAACAAGACTGTTTTAATGCCCCTTGGAAGAGTGGTGGAGGTCGCAGTGAATTAAAAAGACAATATCAATGCCCCTTAGAAGAGAGGTGGAAGTCGCAGTGGAATAAAAAGACAATATCAATGCCCCGTGGAACAGACATGGACATGACAGTAGCTTAAAAAGACGGCTTTAATGCCCCTTGGGAGAGTGGTGGAGTTTGCAGTGGATTAAAAAGGCAACATCAATGCCCATTGGAAGAGTGGTAGAGGTTGCATTGGAATATAAAGACAAAATCAATGCACCTTGGAAGAGTGGTGGGGGTCACTGTAGCTTAACAAGATGGTCTTAATGCCCCTTGGAAGAGTGGTGGAGGTCGCAGTGGAATAAATAGACATAGTCAATGCCCCTTGGAAGAGTGGTGGAGGTTAGAGTGGAATAAAAAGATAATACCAGTGCTCCTTGGAAGAGCTGTGGAGTTTAGAGTGGTTTAAATTGATGGTTTTAATGCCCCTTGGAAGAGACGTGGAGGTCACAGTGTATTAAAAAGACAATATCAATGCCCCTTGGAAGAGTGGTGGAGGTCGCAGTGGATTAAAAAGACAATATCAATGCCCCTTAGAAGAGTGGTGGAGGTCGCAGTGGAATAAAAAGACAATATCAATGCCCCGTGGAAGGGACGTGGAGGTCACAGTAGCTTAACAAGATGGTTTTAATGCCCCTTGGAAGAGAGGTGGAGGTCGCAGTTGATTAAAAAGACAATATAAATGCCCCTTGTAAGAGAGGTGGATGTCGCAGTGGAATAAAAAGACAATATCAATGCCGCTTGGAAGAGTGGTGGATGTTACAGTCGAATAAAAAGACAATATCAATGCCTCTTGTAAGAGCTGTGGAGTTCAGAGTGTTTAACCAGACGATTTTAATGCCCCTTGGTAGAGACGAGGAGGTCACAGTAGCTTAACAAGACTGTTTTAATGCCCCTTGGAAGAGTGGTGGACATCGTTGTGGATTTAAAAGACAATATCAATGCCCCTTAGTAGAGTTTAGGAGGTCGTAGTGGAATAAAAAAACAATATCAATGCCCCTTGGAAGATTGGTGGAGGTAGCAGTTCAATAAAAAGACAATATCAATGCCCCTTGGAGAAGTGGTGGAGGTTACAGTGGAATAAAAAGACAATATCAATGCCCTGTGTAAGAAACTTGGAGGTCACTGTAGCTTAGCAAGACGGTTTTAATGCCTCTTGGAGGACTGGTGGTGGTTGCAGTGGAATAAAAAGACAATATCAATGCCGCTTGGAAGAGTGGTGGAGGTTACAGTGGAATAAAAAGACAATAATAATGTCCCTTGGAAAAGCTGTGGAGTTCAGAGTGGTATAACCAGACGGTTTTAACGCTCCTTGGAAGAGACGTGGAGGTCACAGTAACTTAACCAGATGGTTTTAATGCCCCTTGGAAGAGTGGTGGAGGTCGCAGTGGAATAAAAAAACAATATCAATGCCCGTTAGAAGAGTGTTGGAGGTCGCAGTGGAATAAAAAGACAATGTCAATGCCCCTTGGAAGAGTGGTGGAGGTTAGAGTGGAATAAAAAAACAATACAAATGCCCCTTGGAAGAGCTGTGGAGTTCAGAGTGGTTTAACTATATGGTTTTAATGCCCCTTGGAAGAGAAGTCGATGTCACAGTAGCTTAACAAGACGGTTTTAATGCCCCTTGGAAGAGTCGTGGACGTTGCAGAGGAATAAAAAGACAATATCAATGCACTTGGAAGAGTGCAGAAGGTTACAATGGAATAAAAAGACATTGACAATGCCCATTGAAAGAGCTGTGGAGCTCAGAGGGGTTTAACCAGACGGTTTTAATGCCCCTTGGAAGAGACTTGGAGGTCACAGTAGCTTAACAAGACGGTTTTAATGCCCCTTGGACGAGAGGTGGAGGACGCACTGGAATAAAATGACAATATCAATGCCCCGTGGAAACGACGTGGAGGTCACAGTAGCATAACAAGACGGTTTTAATGCCCATTGGAAGAGTGGTGGAGGTTGCAGTGGATAAAAAAGGCAATATCAAAGCCCGTTGGAAGAGTGATGGAGGTCGCAGTGGAAAACAGAGACAATATCAATGCCCCTTGGAAGAGTGGTGGAGGTTACAGTCGAATAAAAAGACAATATCAATGCCTCTTGGAAGAGCTGTGTAGTACAGAGTGGTTAAACCAGACGGTTTAATGCCCCGTGGAAGAGACGTGGAGGTCACAGTAGCTTATCAAGTGGTGGAGGTCGCAGTGGATTAAAAAGACAATATCAATGCCCCTTAGAAGAGTGGTGGAGGTCGCACTGGAATAAAAAGACAATACCAATTCCCCTTGGAAGAGATGTGGAGGTCGCAGTGGAATAAAAAGACAATATCATTGCCTCGTGGAAGAGACTTGGAGGTCACAGTAGCTTAACAAGATGGTTTTAATGCCCCTTGGAAGAGAGGTGGAGGTCGCAGTGGAATAAAAAGACAATATCAAAGCCCCTTGGAAGAGTGGTGGAGGTTACAGTGGAATAAAAAGACAATATCAATGACCTTGGAAGAGTGGTGGAGGTAGCAGTGGAATAAAAAGACAATATTAATACCCCTTGGAAGAGTGGTGGAAGTCACAGTAAAATAAAAAGACAATATCAATGCCCCTTGGAAGAGTGATGGAGGTTACAGTGAAATAAAAAGACAATATCAATGCCCCTTGGAAGAGCTGTGGAGTTCACAGTGGTTAAACCAGAAGGTTTTAAGGCACCGTGGAATAGACTTGGAGGTCACAGTAGCTAAACAAGACGGTTTTAATGCTTCTTGGAAGAGAGATGGAGTTCGCAGTGGATTAAAAAGACAAAATCAATGCCCCTTGGAGGAGTGGTGGAGGTTACAGTGGAATAAAAAGACAATATCAATGCCTCTTGCAAGAGCTGTGGAGTTCAGAGTGGTTTAAATTGATGGTTTTAATGCCCCTTGGAAGAGATGTGGAGGTCACAGTAGCTTAACAAGACGGTTTTAATGCCCCTTGGAAGAGTGGTGGAGGTCGCAGTGGATTAAAATTACATTATCAATGCCCCTTGGAAGAGTGGTGGATGTCGCAGTGGAATAAAAAGAAAATATCAATGCCCCTTAGAAGAGTGGTGGAGGTTACAGTGGAAAAAAAAGACAATATCAATGTTCCTTGGAAGAGGGGTGAAGGTCGCAGTGGAATAAAAATACAATATCAATGTCCCTTGGAAGAGGGGTGGAGGTCGCAGTGGATTAAATAGACAATATCAATGCCCCTTGGAAGAGTGGTGGAGGTCGCAGTGGAATAAAAAGATAATATCAATGCCCGTGGAAGGGACGTCGAGGTCACAATAGCTTAACAAGACAGTTTTAATGACCCTTGGAAGAGTGGTGGAGGTCGCAGTGGATTAAAAAGACTATCAAATCCCCTTGGAAGAGTGGTGGAGGTCGCAGTGGAAAAAAAAGACAATATCAATGCCCCTTGGAAGAGAGGTGGAGGTTACAGTTGAATAAAAAGACAATATCAATGCCTCTTGGAAGAGCTGTGGAGTTCAGAGTGGTTTAACCATGCTGTTTTAATGCCCCTAGGAAGAGACGTGGAGGTCACAGAAGCTTATCAAGACTGTTTTAAAGCCCCTTGGAAGAGATGTGAAGGTCACAGTGGAATAAAAAGACAATATCAATGCCCCTTGGAAGAGTGGTGGAGGTTACCGTGGAATAAAAAGACAATATCACTGACCCTTGGAAGAGTGGTGGAGGTCGCAGTGGAATAAAAAGACAATATTAATGCCCCTTGGAAGAGTGGTGAGGTCGCAGTGCATTAAAAAGACAATATCAATACCCCTTGGAAGAATGGTGGAGGTTACAGTGGAATAAAAAGACAATATCAATGCCCCTTGGAAGAGCTGTGGAGTTCAGAGTGGTTTAACCAGACGGTTTTAATGCCCCTTGGAAGAGATGTGGAGGTCACATTAGCTTAACAAGACTGTTTTAATGCCTCTTGGAAGAGTGGTGGATGTCGAAGTGGATTAAAAAGATAATATCAATGCCCCTTAGAAGAGAGGTGGTAATCGCAGTGGAATAAAAAGACAATATCAATACCCCTTGAAAGAGTGGTGGAAGATACAGTGGAATAAAAAGACAATATCAATGCCCCGTGGAATAAACATGGACGTTACAGTAGCTAAACAAGATGCTTTTAATGCACCTTGGGAGAGTGGTGGAAGTCGTAGTGGAATAAAAAGACAATATCAACGCCCCTTGAAAGAGTACTGTAGGTTACAGTGGAATAAAAAGACAATATCAATGCCTCTTGCAAGAGCTGTGGAGTTCAGATTGGTTTAAATTGACGGTTTTAATGCACCTTGGAAGAGACGTGGAGGTCACAGTAGCTTAACAATACGGTTTTAATGCCACTTGGAAGAGTGGTGGAGGTCGCAGTGGATTAAAAAGACAATATCAATGCCACTTGGAAGAGTGGTGAAGGTCCCAATGGAATAAAAAGACAATATCAATGCCCCTTGGAAGAGTGGTGGAGGTTACAGTGGAATAAAAAGACAATATCAATGCCCCGTGAAAGAGATGTGGATGTCACAGTAGCTTAACAAGACGGTTTTAATGCCCCTTGGAAGAGAGGTGGAAGTTGCAGTGGAATAAAAAGACAATATCAATGCCCCTTGGAAGAGTGCTGGAGGTTACAGTGGAATAAAAAGACAATATCAATGCCCCTTGCAAGAGCTGTGATGTTCAGAGTGTAACATAGTTTGTAAAGCCGAATAAAGACTTGCGTCCATCAAGTTCGACTTGTTAGTTCTGTAATTGCTAAAGTTGATCCAGAGGAGGGCAAAAACCCCAAATGATTTAGCCAATCTTCACCAGAGGAAAAATTCCCTCCCGACTCTGAAACCAGCAGCCAGAATAAATCCCTGTATTGACGGTTTTAATGCCCCTTGGAAGGGACGTGGAGGTGACAGTAGCTTAACAAGACGGTTTTAATGCCCTTTTGAAGAGTGGTGGAGGTCGCAGTGGATTAAAAAGACAATATGAATGCCCCTTGGAAGAGTGGTGGAGATTACTGTTGAATAAAAAGACAATATCAATGCCCCTTGGAAGAGTGATGGAGGTTACAGTGGAATAAAAAGACAATATCAATGCCCCTTGCAAGAGCTGTGATGTTCAGAGTGCAACATAGTTTGTAAAGCCGAATAAAGACTTGCGTCTATCAAGTTCGACTTGTTAGTTCTGTAATTGCTAAAGTTGATCCAGAGGATGGCAAAAACCCCAAATGATTTAGCCAATCTTCACCAGAGGAAAAATTCCCTCCCGACTCTGAAACCAGCAGTCAGAATAAATCCCTGTATTGACGGTTTTAATGCCCCTTGGAAGGGACGTGGAGGTGACAGTAGCTTAACAAGACGGTTTTAATGCCCCTTTGAAGAGTGGTGGAGGTCGCAGTGGATTAAAAAGACAATATGAATGCCCCATGGAAGAGTGGTGGAGGTTACTGTTGAATAAAAAGACAATATCAATGCCCCTTGGAAGAGTGATGGAGGTTACAGTGGAATAAAAAGACAATATCAATGCCTCTTGCAAGAGCTGTGGAGTTCAGAGTGGTTTAACCAGACGGTTTTAATGCCCCTTGGAAGAGACGTGGCGGTCACAGTAGCTTATCAAAACTGTTTTAATGCCCCTTGGAAGAGTGGTGAAGGTCACAGTGGATTAAAAAGACAATATCAATGCCCCTTAGAAGAGTGGTGCAGGTCGCAGTGGAATAAAAAGACAATATCAATTCCACTTGGAAGAGATATGGAGGTCGCAGTGGAATAAAAAGACAATATCAATGCCTCGTGGAAGAGACTTGGAGGTCACAGTAGCTTAACTAGATGGTTTTAATGCCACTTGTAAGAGAGGTGGAGGTCACAGTGGAATAAAAAGACAATATCAATGCCCCTTGGAAGAGTGGTGGAGGTTACAGTGGAATAAAAAGACAATATTAATGCCCCTTGGAAAAGTGGTGGAGGTCGCAGTAAAATAAAAAGACAATATCAATGCCCCTTGGAAGAGTGGTGGAGGTTACAGTGCAATAAAAAGACAATATCAATGCCCCTTGGAAGAGATGTGGAGTTCACAGTGGTTTAACCAGAAGGTTTTAAGGCACAGTGGAATAGACGTGGAGGTCACAGTAGCTAAACAAGATGGTTTTAATGCTTCTTCGAAGAGAGATGGAGGTCGCAGTGGATTAAATAGACAAAATCAATGCCCCTTGGAAGAGTGGTGGAGGTTACAGTGGAATAAAAAGACAATCTCAATGACTCTTGCAAGAGCTGTGGAGTTCAGAGTGGTTTAAATTGACGGTTTTAATGCCCCTTGGAAGAGACATGGAGGTCACAGTAGCTTAACAAGACGGTTTTAATGTCCCTTGGAAGAGTGGTGGAGGTCGCAGAAGATTAAAAAGACATTATCGATGCCCCTTGGAAGAGTGATGGAGGTCGCAGTGGAATAAAAAGAAAATATCAATGCCCCTTAGATGAGTGGTGGAGGTTACAGTGGGAAAAAAAGACAATATCAATATTCCTTGGAAGAAGAGTGAAGGTCGCAGTGGAATAAAAAGACAATATCAATGTCCCTTGGAAGAGTGGTGGAGATCGCAGTGGATTAAAAAGACAATATCAATGCCCCTTGGAAGAGTGGTGGAGGTCGCAGTGGAATAAAAAGACAATATCAATGCCCCGTGGAAGGGACGTGGAGGTCAAAGTAGCTTCACAAGACGGTTTTAATGGCCCTTGGAAGAGAGGTGGATTTCGCAGTTGATTAAAAAGACAATATCTATGCCCCTTGGAAGAGTGGTGGAGGTCGCAGTGGAATAAAAAGACAATATCAATGCCGCTTGGAAGAGTGGTGGATGTTGCAGTCGATTAAAAGACAATATCAATGCCTCTTGTAAGAGCTGTGGAGTTCAGGGTGTTTAAACAGACGGTTTTAATGCCCCTTGGAAGAAACGAGGAGGTCACAGTAGATTAACAAGACTGTTTTAATGGCCCTTGGAAGAGTGGTGGAGATCGTTGTGGATTTAAAAGACAATATCAATGCCCCTTAGTAGAGTGGTGGAGGTCGCAGTGGAATAAAAAAACAATATCAATGCCCCTTGGAAGATTGGTGGAGGTTACAGTGGATTAAAAAGACAAAATTAATGCCCCTTGGAAGAGTGGTGGAGGTTACAGTGGAATAAAAAGACAATATCAATGCCTCTTGCAAGAGCTGTGGAGTTCAGAGTGGTTTAAATTGACGGTTTTAATGCCCCTTAGAAGAGACGTGGAGGACACAGTAGCTTATCAAAACTGTTTTAATGCTCCTTGGAAGAGTGGTGGAGGTCACAGTGGATTAAAAAGACAATATCAGTGCCCCTTAGAAGAGTGGTGGAGGTCGCAGTGGATTAAAAGACAATATCAATTACACTTGGAAGAGATATGGAGGTCGCAGTGGAATAAAAAGACAATATCAATGCCCCTTGGAAGAGTGGTGGAGGTTGCAGTGGAATAAAAAGACAATATTAATGCCCCTTGGAAAAGTGGTGGAGGTCGCAGTAAAATAAAAAGACAATATCAATGCCCCTTGGAAGAGTGGTGGAGGTTGCAGTGGAATAAAAAGACAATATCAATGCCCCTTGGAAGAGCTGTGGAGTTCACAGTGGTTTAACCAGAAGGTTTTAAGGCACAGTGGAATAGACGTGGATTTCACAGTAGCTAAACAAGACGGTTTTAATGCTTCTTCGAAGAGAGATGGAGGTCGCAGTGGATTAAAAAGACAAAATCAATGCCCCTTGGAAGAGTGGTGGAGGATACAGTGTAATAAAAAGACAATCTCAATGCCTCTTGCAAGAGCTGTGGAGTTCAGAGTGGTTTAAATTGACGGGTTTAATGCACCTTGGAAGAGACGTGAAGGGCACAGTAGCTTAACAAGACGGTTTTATTGCCCCTTGGAAGAGTGGTGGAGGTCGCAGTGTATTAAAAAAACATTATCGATGCCCCTTGGAAGAGTGGTGGAGGTCGCAGTGGAATAAAAAGAAAATATCAATGCCCCTTAGAAGAGTGGTGGAGGTTACTGTGGAAAAAAAGACAATATCAATGTTCCTTGGAAGAAGGGTGAAGGTCGCAGTGTAATAAAAAGACAAAATCAATGTCCCTTGGAAGAGTGGTGGAGGTCGCAGTAGATTAAAAAGACAATACCAATGCCCCTTGGAAGAGTGGTGGAGGTCGCAGTGGAATAAAAAGACAATATCAATGCCCCGTGGAAGGGACGTGGAGGACAAAGTAGCTTCACAAGACGGTTTTAATGCCCCATGGAAGAGAGGTGGAGGTCGCAGTTGATTAAAAAGACAATATCAATGCCCCTTGGAAGAGTGGTGGAGGTCGCAGTGGTATAAAAGGACAATATTAATGCCGCTTGGAAGAGTGGTGGATGTTACAGTCGAATAAAAAGACAATATCAATGCCTCTTGTAAGAATTGTGGAGTTCAGGGTGTTTAAACAGACGGTTTTAATGCCCCTTGGAAGAAACGAGGAGGTCACAGTAGATTAACAAGACTGTTTTAATGGCCCTTGGAAGAGTGGTGGAGATCGTTGTGGATTTAAAAGACAATATCAAAGCCCCTTAGAAGAGTGGTGGAGGTCGCAGTGGAATAAAAAGACAATATCAATGCCCGTTGGAAGATTGGTGGAGGTTACAGTGGAATAAAAAGACAATATCAATGCCCCTTGGAAGAGTGGTGGAGGTTACAGTGGAATAAAAAGACAATATCAACGCCCTGTGTAAGAAACTTGGAGGTGACAGTAGCTTAACAAGACGGTTTTAATGTCCCTTGGAAGAGTCGTGGACGTCGCAGAGGAATAAAAAGACAATATCAATGCACTTGGAAGAGTGGTGGAGGATAAAATCGAATAAAAAGACAATATAAATGCCTCTTGGAAGAGCTGTGGAATACAGAGTGGTTTAACCAGACGGTTTATTGCCCCTTGGAAGAGACGTGGTGGTCACAGTAGCTTATCAATACTGTTTTAATGCCCCTTGGAAGAGTGGTGGAGGTTGCAGTGGTTTAAAAAGACAATATCAATGCCCCTTAGAAGAGTGGTGGAGGTCACAGTGGAATAAAAAGACAATATCAATTCCCCTTGGAAGAGATGTGAAGGTCGCAGTGGAATGAAAAGACAATATCAATGCCCCTTGGAAGAGTGGTGGAGGTTTCAGTGGAATAAAAAGACAATATCACTGATCCTTGGAAGAGTGGTGGAGGTCGCAGTGGAATAAAAAGACAATATTAATGCCCCTTGGAAGAGTGGCGGAGGTCGCAGTGCATTAAGAAGACAATATCAATACCCCTTGGAAGAATGGTGGAGGTTACAGTGAAATAAAAAGACAATATCAATGCCCCTTGGAAGAGCTATGGAGTTCAGAGTGGTTTAACCTGACGGTTTTAATGCCCCTTGGAAGAGATGTGGAGGTCACATTAGCTTAACAAGACTGTTTTAATACCTCTTGGAAGAGTGGTGGAGGTCGCAGTGGAATAAAAAGACAATATCAATACCCCTTGGAAGAGTCGTTGAGGATACAGTGGAATAAAAAGACAATATAAATGCCCCGTGGAATAGACATGGATGTTACAGTAGCTAAACAAGATGTTTTTAATGTACCTTGGGAGAGTGGTGGAAGTCGTAGTGGAATAAAAAGACAATATCAATGCCCCTTGAAAGAGTGCTGTAGTTTACTGTGGAGTAAAAAGACAATATCAATGCCTCTTGCAAGACCTGTGGAGTTCAGAGTGGTTTAAATTGTCTGTTTTAATGCACCTTGGAAGAGACGTGGAGGTCACAGTAGCTTAACAATATGGTTTTAATGCCCCTGGTGAGGTCACAGTGGATTAAAAAGACAATATCAATGCCACTTGGAAGAGTGGTGAAGGTCCCAGTGGAATAAAAAGACAATATCAATGCCCCTTAGAAGAGTGGTGGAGGTCACAGTGGAATAAAAAGACAATATCAATTCCCCTTGGAAGAGATGTGAAGGTCGCAGTGGATTAAAAAGACAATATCAATACCCCTTGGAAGAGTGGTGGAGGATACAGTGGAATAAAAAGACAGTATCAATGCCCCGTGGAATAGACATGGACATTATAGTAGCTAAACAAGATGTTTTTAATGCACCTTGGGAGAGTGGTGGAAGTCGTAGTGGAATAAAAAGACAATATCAATGCCCCTTGAAAGAGTGTTGTAGGTTACAGTGGAGTAAAAATACAATATCAATGCCTCTTGCAAGAGCTGTGGAGTTCAGAGTGGTTTAAATTGATGGTTTTAATGCACCTTGGAAGAGACGTGGAGGTCACAGTAGCTTAACAATATGGTTTTAATGCCCCTTGTGAGGTCGCAGTGGATTAAAAAGACAATATCAATGCCACTTGGAAGAGTGGTGAAGGTCCCAGTGGAATAAAAAGACAATATCAATGCCCCTTAGAAGAGTGGTGGAGGTCACAGTGGAATAAAAAGACAATATCAATTCCCCTTGGAAGAGATGTAAAGGTCGCAGTGGAATGAAAAGACAATATCAATGCCCCTTGGAAGAGTGGTGGAGGTTACAGTGGAATAAAAAGACAATATCACTGACCCTTGGAAGAGTGGTAGAGGTCGCAGTGGAATAAAAAGACAATATCAATGCCCCTTGGAAGAGTTCTGGAGGTTATATTGGAATAAAAAGACAATATTAATGCCCCTTGCAAGAGCTGTGAAGTTCAGAGTGGTTTAAATTGACGGTTTTAATGCCCCTTGGAAGGGACGTGGAGGTGACAGTAGCTTAACAACAGGGTTTTAATGCCCCTTTGAAGAGTGGTGGCGGTCGCAGTGGATTAAAAAGATAATATGAATGTCCCTTGGAAGAGTGGTGGAGGTCGCAGTGGAATAAAAAGACAATATCAATGAGCCTTGGAAGAGTGGTGGAGGTTACAGTTGAATAAATAGACAATATCAATGCCCCTTGAAAGAGTGATGGAGGTTACAGTGGAATAAAAAGACAATATCAATGCCCCTTGGAACAGTGGTGGAGGTTACAGTTAAATAAAAAGACAATATCAATGCCCAGTGGAAGAGATGTGGAGGTCACAATAGCTTAACAAGACGGTTTTAATGCCCCTTGGAAGAGTTGTGGAGGTCGCAGTGAATTAAAAAGACAAAATCAATGCCCCTTGGAAGAGTGGTGGAGGTTACAGTGGAATAAAAAGACAATATCAATGCCTCTTGCAAGAGCTGTGGAGTTCAGAGTGCTTTAAATTGACGGTTTTAATGCCACTTGGAAGAGACGTGGAGGAAACAGTAGCTTAACAAGATGGTTATAATGCCCCTTGGAAGAGGGGTGGAGGTTACAGTCGAATAAAAAGACAATATCAATGACTCTTGGAAGAGCTGTGGAGTTCAGAGTGGTTTAACCAGACGGTTTTAATGCCCCTTGGAATAGACGTGGAGGTCACAGTAGCTTATCAAAACTGTTTTAATGCCCCTTGGAAGAGTGCTGGAGGTCACAGTGGATTAAAAAGACAATATCAATGCCCCTTAGAAGAGTGGTGGAGGTCGCAGTGGAATAAAAAGACAATATCAATTCCACTTGGAAGAGATATGGATTTCGCAGTGGAATAAAAAGACAATATCAATGCCTTGTGGAAGAGACTTGGAGGTCATAGTAGCTTAACAAGATGGTTTTAATGCCCCTTGGAAGAGAGGTGGTGGTCACAGAGTAATAAAAAGACAATATCATTGCCCCTTGGAAGAGTGGTGGAGATTACAGTGGAATAAAAAGACAATATCAATGCCCCTTGGAAGAGTGGTGGAGGTTACAGTGGAATAAAAAGACAATATCAATGCCCCTTGGAAGAGTGGTGGAGGTTACAGTGGAATAAAAAGACAATATCAATGCCCCTTGGAAGAGTGGTGGAGGTTCCAATTAAATAAAAAGACAATATCAATGCCCCTTGGAAGAGACGTGGAGGTCACAGTGGAATAAAAAGACAATATTAATGCCCCTTGGAAGAGTGGAGGAGGTCGCAGTAAAATAAAAAGACAATATCAATGCCCCTTGGAAGAGTGGTGGAGGTTAGAGTGGAATAAAAAGACAATATCAATGCCCCTTGGAAGAGCTGTGGAGTACACAGTGGTTTAACCACTTCGCATCAGAGCCTTTTTTTGCCTTCTTGACCGTGCCAATTTTTTCAATTCTGACCACTGTCACTTTATGAAGTAATTACTCTGGAATGCTTCAACGGATCCCCCGGATTCTGAGACTTTTTTTCGTGACATATTGTACTTCATGATAGTGGTAAAATTTATTCGATATCACTTGCGTTTATTTGTGAAAAAATCGGAAATTTGGCGAAAATTTAGAAAATTTTGCAATTTTCAAACTTTGAATTTTCATGCCCTTAAATCAGAGAGATATGTCACACAATATAGTTAATAAATAACATTTTCCACATGTCTACTTTACATCAGCACAATTTTGGAACCAAAATTTTTTTTGTTAGGGAGCTATAAGTTGACCAGCGATTTCTCATTTTTCCAACAAAATTTACAAAAACATTTTTTTAGGGACCACATCATATTTGAAGTCACTTTGAGGGGTCTTTATGACATAAAATACCCAAAAGTGACACCATTCTAAAAACTGCACCTCTCAAGGTGCTCAAAACGACATTCAAGAACTTTATTAACCTTTCAGGTGCTTCACAGGAATTTTTGGAATGTGGAAGAAAAAAATTAACATTTAACTTTTTTCACAAAAATGTTACTTTAGACCCAATTTTTTTTATTTTCACAGGGGTAACAGGAAAAAATGGACCTCAAAATTTTTTGTGCAATATCTCTTGAGTGCGCTGATACCCCATATGTGAGGGAAAACCACTGTTTCGGCGCACTGCAGGGTTCGGAAGGGAAGGAGCGCCATTAGACTTTTTGAATGTAAAATTTGTCTGAATAATTAACAGACACCATGTTGCGTTTGGAGAGCTCCTGATGTTCCTAAACAGTGTAAACCCCCCCATAAGTGACACCATTTTGGAAACTAGATCCCTTTGGGAACTTATCTAGATGTGTGGTGAGCACCTTGAACCCCAAGGTGCTTCACAGAAGTTTATAATATTGAGCTGTAAAAATAAAATTTTCACATTTTTCCCACAAAAACGTTTTTCATCCCTTAAGTTTGCATTATCATAAGGGTAATAGGAAAAATTGCACCATGCAGTTTGTTGTGCAATTTCTCCTGAACACGCTGATACCCAATATGTGGAGGCAAATCACTGTTTGGGCGCACGGCAGGGTTTGGAAGGGAAGGAGCGCCATTTGACTTTTTGAATGTAAAATTTGTCTGAATAATTAACAGACGCCATGTTGCGTTTGGAGAGCTCCTGATGTTCCTAAACAGTGGAAATACCCCATAAGTGACACCATTTTGGAAACTAGACCCCTTAGGGAACTTATCTAGATGTGTGGTGAGCACCTTGAACCCCAAGGTGCTTCACAGAAGTTTATAATATTGAGCTGTAAAAATAAAATTTTCACATTTTTCCCACAAAAACGTTTTTCATCCCTTAGGCTATGTGCCCACGTTGCATTTATGAAGCAGAAAATTTCTGCTGCATAAATGCAAGTCCTCTCCCGGAAAAACGCATGCGGAATTCCGCACGCGTTTATCGCGCATTTTTCGCGCGTTTATCACGCGTTTTCCACATGCGGAATTGCCTTGCGTTTTTTATGCATTGGACAAAGGCAATTCCGCTTGCGGAAACGCAAAATTAAATGACATGCTGCGGATTTTTGAACGAGGCATAAACGCTGCGGAAAAATCCGCAGCATGTGCATAGAACTTGCGGAATCCCATTGGGGAGCATGGGGTGCGGATATACATGCGTTTTTCAAGCGTTTACGCTGCGGAAATTCCGCAGCATATACGCTTGAAAAATGCTACGTGGGCACACAGCCTTAAGTTTGCATTATCATAAGGGTAATAGGAAAAATTGCACCATGAAATTTGTTGTGCAATTTCTCCTGAACACGCTGATACCCCATATATGGAGGCAAACCACTGTTTGGGCGCACGGCAGGGTTTGGAAGTGAAGGAGCGCCATTTGACTTTTTGAATGTAAAATTTGTTTGAATAATTAGCGGATGCCATGTTGCATTTGGGGAGCCCCTGATGTGCCTAAACAGTGGAAACCCCCCACAAGTGACACCATTTTGGAAACTAGACCCCTTAGAGAACTTATCTAGATGTGTGGTGAGCACCTTGCACCCTCAGCCGCTTCACAGAAGTTTATAATATTGAGCAGTAAAAATAAAATTTTCACATTTTTCCCACAAAAAATGTTTTTCATTCCCTAATTTTGCATTATCATAAGGGTAACAGGATAAATTGCACCATGAAATTTGTTGTGCAATTTCTCCTGAGTACACCGATACCCCATATGTGGGGGACAACCACTGCTTTGGTGTACGGCAGGGCTATGTTGGCTGGGATAGGTTGCCGACATGTCACATTTGAAGAGTCGCTGACATGCCGAAACAGCAGAAACCCCCACAAGTGACCCCATTTTGTAAACTACACCTCTCAAGGAATTCATCTAGGGAAGTAGTGAGTATTTTTTAATTTTTAAATTTAAACCATTGGGCAGTGAAAAAAACATAATTATATTTTTACCACAAAAAAATGTTTTACCCTCAGATTTTACATTTTCACACAGGGCAATGGGTAAAAATGGTGCCGAAATGTGTCACACAATTTCTTCTAAAAGTGTCAATACCCCATATGTGGCTGTATCGTACCGCTCAGTCATACGGCGAGATCAGGGGGGGACGGAGTGCTATTTGACAATTGGAGAACAAATTATTGTGGAATAGGCATTTGGATTTGGGAGCACAAAATGTTCTGAATTTCTTTTGGGGGGCAAGGGCCATTTCGCTTTTCCAGAGCCTTTCTGCTACCAGTAACTTGGAAGTCCCTTATATTTTTAACAGATGATGGACCTGAGTGGGGACTAGCTTTTTTTGAGGACTGAGTTGAAGCTTTTATTGGGAACATTTTACGTAACATTTATCCGGCGCTCTAGGCTGAGCACTTACATCGGGGTTTCCATCTGAATTTCCAAGTGATGTAATTCAGATGAAACCCCTGCGGGATCCATTCACTGTAATGAGGCAGCAGAGTTACTCTGGACTCCGTCTGGCCTCTGTTTAGCAGTGTCCTTTTTTTCAGAAGTGCACAAAACTGTGGCCAACCGCACTTTTATGCACGCCTAAAAAAAACTAACACCGTGGGATCCCAGGCCAGACGGCATCCACAGTGCCTATATCTGCCTCATTACAGGGAATGTTCCGTCATGGGTTCCGTCTGAATCACATATTTCAGAGATTTACATGGAAACTCTGGGGTAAGTGCTCAGCGCAGAGCGCAGGATAAATGTAAGGCTCTGCGCCTTACTGCGATCTTTGGGAGACATAATAAACTAATCAGTAACAGGTGAAGAATTGGTTTTATTTATTTTTTACGCCGTTACTAGTGTGATATAACTGATTAGATTACTTTATTCTTCGGGTCGGTGCGATTACAAAGATACCAGATTTATATCGGGTTTTTATGACTGACAGCTGTCACACTCTAAAAGACGCTTTTTTTTGCAAAATCTAGTTTTTGCATCGCCATATTTTGACAGCTATAATTTTTCCAGATTTTTGCCGACAGAGTTATGTGACGGCTTGTTTTTTGCGGCACGAGTTGACATTTTTATTGGTACCATTTTTGGGAACGTGACGTTTTTTGATTGCTTTCTATTCCGTTTTTTGGGAGGTAAAATTAACAAAAACCAATTCAGGAATTGTTTTTTGAGGTTTTTTTTTATGCCGTTCTGCGTGTGATAAAAGTGATCAGGCAGCGTTATTCTTTGGGTCAGTACGTTTACAGCGATACTACACTTACTGTATATTTTTTAATGTTTTGGCACTTTTACACAATAAAACCATTTTATAGAAAAAATATTTTTTTTGCATTGCTTTATTCTGAGAGGTATAACTTTTTTATTTTTCGGCTGATGGAGCTGTATGGTGGCTTGTTTTTTGCGGAACAAGATGCCATTTTCAGCGGTACCATTTTTATTTCCATTTAGATTTTTGATCGCATTTTTTTCCACTTTTTGTTTGGCGATATGAGGAAAAGCATAGTTTTTTGCTCCGTTTTTTATTTATTTTTATTACGGTGTGCACAGAAGGAGTTAATTAGTGTGACAGTTTTATAGGTCGGGTTGTTTCGGACGCGGTGATACCAAATATATGTACTTTTTTTATTTTTGCATAAATATACTTATTTATCGGTTTAATATTTTATTTATTTATTTTTATTTATTTTGTAATTTTTTTTAACAGTTTAAAAACATTTTTTTTTACTTTTTTTTTTACATTTTTACTTAGTCCCTGTATGGGACATTAATTTTTATTTTTGTGATCACTGATCTCATGTAATGTAATAGACATGTATTACATTACATGAGATCTTCCCTGACTGTTTCACAGTCAGTCTCCTGCCTGGCTTCAGCTGCAGGCTGAGCCAGGCAGGACACCATATATGGCAGATCTGGAGGCGGTCATGTGACCTCCAGCTGCCACAGCAACATCAGGTCCTGGAAAGTATAAGGGGGCCGTCTTAGAGGTAAGTGGACGACCCCCTCTCCTCCTGCTGTCTTCTATATGCCGCGATCACTATAGATCCTGAGCCCTGCGGGACCACCCACCGTTTTTAAACGTCCGCACTGCACAGAGCCCAGGCAGCTCGGACGTTTATCTACAGTGGGCGGTCGGGAAGCGGATAACCAGAAAGTTTTAATGCACCATGGAATAGACGTGGAGGTCACAGTAGCTTAACAAGATGGTTTCAATGCTTCTTGGAAGAGTGTTGGAGGTCGCAGTGGATTAAAAAGACAATATCAATGCCCCTTGGAAGAGTGGTGGAGGTTACAGTGGAATAAAAAGACAATATCAATGCCCTGTGTAAGAAACTTGGAGGTCACAGTAGCTTAACAAGACGGTTTTAATGCCCCTTGGAAGAGTCGTGGACGTCGCAGAGGAATAAAAAGACAATAACAATGCACTTGGAAGAGTGCAGAAGGTTACAATGGAATAAAAAGACATTGTCAATGCCCCTTGGAAGAGCTGTGGAGCTCAGAGCGGTTTAACCAGACGGTTTTAATGCCCCTTGGAAGAGACTTGGAGGTCACAGTAGCTTATCAATATGGTTTTAATGTCCCTTGGAAGAGTGGTGGAGGTCACAGTGGAATAAAAATACAATATCAATGAACCTTGGATGAGTGGTGGAGGTCGCAGTGGAATAAAAAGACAATATCAATGCCCCTTGGAAGAGTGGTGGAGGTTACAGTGGAATAAAAAGACAATACCAATGCCTCTTGGAAGAGTGGTGGAGGTTACAGTGGAATAAAAAGACAATATCAATGCCCCGTGGAAGAGACGGGGACATCACAGTAGCTTAACAAGATGCTTTTAATGCCCCTTGGCAGAGTGGTGGAGGTCGCAGTGGAATAAAAAGACAATAACAATGCCCTGTGGAAAAGACGTGGAGGTCACAGTAGCTTAACAAGACGGTTTTCATGCCCCCTAGAACAGTGGTGGAGGTTACAGTGGAATAAAAGATAATATCAATGCCCTTTGGAAGAGTGGCGGAGGTCACAGTGGAATAAAAAGACAATATCAATGCCCCTTGGAAGAGCTGTGGAGTACAAAGTGGTTTAACCAAACGGTTTTAGTGCCCCTTGGAAGAGACGTGGAGGTCATAGTAGCTTAATAAGATGTTTTTAATGCCGCTTGGAAGAGTGGTGGAGGTCGCAGTGGAATAAAAAGACAATATCAATGCCCCTTGAAAGAGTGGTGGAGGTTACAGTGAAATGAAAAGACAATATCAATGCCTCTTGAAAGAGCTATGGAGTTCAGAGTGGTTTAACCAGATGATTTTAATGCCCCTTGGAAGAGTGGTGGAGGTCGCAGTGCATTAAAAAGACAATATCAATACCCCTTGGAAGAATGGTGGAGGTTACAATGGAATAAAATGACAATATCAATGCCCCGTGGAATTGACGTGGATGTCAAAGTAGGTTAACAAGACGGTTTTAATGCTCCTTTGTAGAGTTGTGGAGGTCGAAGTTGATTAAGAAGACAATATAAATGCTCCTTGGAAGAGTGGTGGAGGTCGCAGTGGAATAAAAAGACATTATCAATTCCCCGTGGAAGAAACGTGGAGATCACAGTAGCTTAACAAGATGGTTTTAATGCTCATTGGAAGAGTGGTGGAGGTCTCAGTTGATTAAAAAGACAAAATCAATGCCCTTTGGAAGAGTGGTGGAGGTCGCAGTGGAATAAAAATACAATATCAATGCCCCTTGGTAGAGTGGTGGAGGTTACAGTGGAATTTAAAGACAATTTCAATGCCCCGTGGAAGAAATGTGGAGGTCACTGTAGCTTAACAAGACAATTTTAATGCCCCTTGGAAGAATGGTGGAGGTCGCAGTGGAATAAAAAGAAAATGTAAATGCCTCGTGGAAGAGTGGTGGAGGTTAGAGTGGAATAAAAAGACAATACCCATGCCTCTTGGAAGAGCTGTGGAGTTCAGAGTGGTGTAATCAGACGGTTTTAATGCCCAATGGAAGTGACGTGGAGGTCACAGTAGCTTAAAAAGACGTTTTTAATGCCCCTTGGAAAAGTGGTGGAGGTCGCAGTGGATTAAAAAGACAATATCAATGCCCCTTGGAAGAGTGGTGGATGTGGCAGTGGAATAAAAAGACAATATCAATGCCCCTTGGAAGAATGATGGAGATCGCAGTGGAATAAAAAGACAATGTCAATGCCACTTCAAAGAGTGGTGGAGGTTAAAGTGGAATAAAAAGACAATACCAATGCCCCTTGGAAGAGCTGTGGAGTTCAGAGTGGTTTAACCAGATGGTTTTATTGCCCCTTGGAAGAGACGTGGAGGTCACAGTAGATTAACAAGACGGTTTTAATGCCCCTTGGAAAAGTGGTGGAGGTCACAGTGGATTAAAAAGACATTATCAATGCCCCGTGGAAGACACGTGGAGTTCACAGTAGCTTAACAAGACAGTTTTAATGCCCCTTGGAAGAGTGGTGAAGATCGCAGTGGAATAAAAAGACAATATCAATGCCCAATCAAAGAGTGGTGGAGGTTACAGTGAAATAAAAAGACTATATCAATGCCTCTTGAAAGAGTTACGGAGTTCAGAGTGGTTTAACCAGACGGTTTTAATGCCCCTTGGTAGAGTGGTGGAGGTCGCAGTGCATTAAAAAGACAAAATCAATACCCCTTGGAAGAATGGTGGAGGTTAGAGTGGAATAAAAAGACTATATCAATGCCTCTTGAAAGAGTTACGGAGTTCAGAGTGGTTTATCCTGACGGTTTTAATGCCCCTCGGAAGAGATGTGGAGGTCACAGTAGCTTAACAAGACTGTTTTAATGCCCCTTGGCAGAGTGGTGGAGGTCGGAGTGGAATAAAAAGACAATAACAATGCCCTGTGGAAGAGTCGTGGAGGTCACAGTAGCTTAACAAGACGGTTTTAATGACCCTTAGAACAGTGTTGGAGGTTACAGTGGAATAAAAGACAATATCAATACCCTTTGGAAGAGTGGCGGAGGTCGCAGTGGAATAAAAAGACAATATCAATGCCCCTTGGAAGAGTGGTGGATTTCGCAGTGGAATAACCTCACTGGTACATGCTCTGCTTAACTTCTCTGCTTGCTGTGTCTGCTGTAATCTAATACTCTGCTTTGCTGATTCACCTCACTGTTACATGCTCTGCATAACTTCTCTGCTTGCTGTGTCTGCTGTAATCTAATGCTCTGCTTTGCTGATTCACCTCACTGGTACATGCTCTGCATAACTTCTCTGCTTTATCTGTCCCACTCCATTCAATACCCACATATGTCTGTCCCTTCCCCACTATAGATCTTATCTGATTTTTAGAGGTGCTAAACTGCAGAGACTAGAGTCCTAGCTCTGTGTTTGATCACCCAGCCATCTCCTGGTGAGACGACAAGCTGCTAATTTAGCCATATGCAGCTCCCACAATGCCCTTCACCTGATAGTTTAATGTGCCCTATATATTTAGAAGCTCTGTAAGGGGTGCACGCGTCTTCTTATGCAAAGTGGCTTCGGAGATAAGTGGCAGATATTTCAGAGGCAGTTAGTCATGGCAGGAGTCAGGTAACCAACACTTTGACCACTTACTCTCTTTTAACTATGTTTCTGTTAGCTCTCACTTTTTCCTCTATAGTCCTCCACTTGCTACTACCCCTCAAATCCCTACACCTAGTAAGAAACTCTTCATCTCTTCCTCCATCCTCCCCATTCATCTCACATCCTCCTCCAAATTATTCCTAAACATTCAATCCTGGATCTCCAAACACAGACAGCCACCTCATGCTCTCTCTTGCTCCCACCTGCTAACACTTTCTCTGCTCCTCCTCACTGCTGGAGATATCTCTCCAAATCCTGGTCCTCCTCGCCATATCCCCACAGTTACTTCTTCCTCCTATCCACGACCTTCCACAAACTGTCGCAACCCTTCTAAGCTCATACCCTTCCAACCATTCCCCACTCCCTTAGTTGCTCTAACAGGAGCTCTATGGAACGCTCGCTCTGTCTGCAACAAACTTTCCTTCATCCACTTTCCTTCCTCGCCATCACTGAAACCTGGCTCACCCCCTCTGACACAGCCTCCCCAGCAGCACTTTCATATGGCGGATTCCACCTTTCCCACACCCCCCGCCCCAACGGCAAACATGGCGGAGGCGTAGGTTTTCTCCTATCAGAACACTGCGATTTCACCCAAATCCCACTGCCACCCTCCGAAACACTCCCCTCTTTTGAGGTGCACTGTGTGCGCATCTATTCCCCCTCCAACCTCCAACTGGCCATCGTTTACCGACCCCCAGGGCAAGCCACCACCTTCTTAGACCACTTCACCACCTGGCTGCTTCACTTCCTCTCCACTGACATCCCCACTATCATAATGGGTGACTTCAACATCCCCAATAACACTTCCCACTAGTCTGTCTCTAAGTTCCTATCTCTCACTTCCTCCTTCGGACTCACTCAATGGTCTTCCACACCCACCCACAAAGAAGGCCACACACTGGAACTCATCTTCACCCGCCTCTGTTCCCTATCTAACCTCTCTAACTCACCTCTCCCTCTCTCTGATCACAGCCTACTTACATTCTCTTCTCTCTCCTCCCCGGGGCAACAATCCCCACTCCACAAACTTGCATACCCTCGCAGAAATCTCAAACACCTTGACTTACACTCACTCTCTGAATCCCTCCTCTCTCTTACAGACATAAATTCCTTACACGATGCAGACGTTGCTGCTGCTTCATATAACACCACAATAGCTGCAGCTCTAGACTCGATCGCCCCTCTCACACAAACCACATCTCGCACATTCAACAGGCAACCCTGGCACACTAAACTTACTAAAGAACTGCGCCGGGCCTCCAGGCTTGCGGAGCGGAGATGGAAAAGGTCTCACTCCATCGAGCACTTCATCGCATTCAAGCAATCCCTCACTAATTTCAAGTACGCACTCACTACAGCAAAACAAACCTACTTCTCATCTCTCATATCCTCCCTATCTCACAACCCTAGACAGCTATTTAACACTTTCAACTCTCTTTCGTCCCCCAGCACCTCCTCCCTCTTCTCTCATCTCAGCCGACGACATTGCCTCATTCTTCAAACAGAAGATTGACACCATCAGACAAAACTTTTGCCTAAAAATGTCACGCTGTCTCTGTATACTGGAGGTAGGGGGCCTAAGCTGACCCTAAGCTGGGGCCCTGACTAATCCCTCAACCTGGAGGTACTGTTAAAGGTACAGAGGTCCAGGCCGCCAGCGTAACCCCTACCTCCTGAAGATCCCTGCACCTCAGTAATCTAGTCCTGAGAAGGACCCCGATCACAACCAAAGGGAACAAGAAATAATATGCCCAAACACAGTACTTAGACGAACGAGACAGTACAAGGGAAAAACCAAAACCACCTTGCATACATCAACTACTCAACTACAACAGAGGGAAAACCAACGGGAAAGGAGATAAATGATAAAGCGAGGAAAGGGAAAAAACACTTCCAAGTACACTTATCTCAGCAACTCCAAACACCACGATCCGCTCTGTCAGTCTGAATGAAATGCTTTCACCGACACCTCCCAAACAGACCAGCAGGTATATAAAGGAGTCTCACTACAGAAGTATTGATTGCAGCTGGGCGAGGCTGGACCTCATCTAGCCCAGAGAGAGAGAGAATTAACTCCCTCACTGCCGAAAAACACAAAGCACCAACAAGTCAGCTGCGAGAAGTCAGGCTGTGTACTCGTGACGATCTTCGTGGCAACACACCCGTGACAGTACCCCCCCTTCTACGAGGGGCCTCCGGACCCTCAGGGCCAGGTTTATCCGGGTGAGTCGTGTGGAAGGCCCGAACTAATCGGTCTGCGTTAATATCCGACGCAGGAACCCACATCCTCTCCTCAGGACCATACCCCTTCCAATGAACCAGGTACTGAAGGGACCGGCGATTAAAGCGTGAATCAATGACCCTCGATACCTGGAACTCCAAGTTACCATTGACAACCACTGGAGGGGGAGGTAAAGGTGACGGTACCACCGGCGCCACATACCTCTTAAGCAATGATCTGTGAAACACGTTGTGAATTTTAAACGTAGGGGGGAGGTCAAGACGGAATGCCACCGGATTAATAATAGAACTGATTCTGTACGGCCCGATGAACCTGGGACCCAGTTTCCAGGAGGGAACCTTAAGTTTAATATTCCTGGTAGACAACCATACCCGATCGTTCACACTTAGGTCCGGACCAGA
This sequence comes from Phyllobates terribilis, assembly GCF_046119375.1. Taxonomy (NCBI): domain Eukaryota; kingdom Metazoa; phylum Chordata; class Amphibia; order Anura; family Dendrobatidae; genus Phyllobates; species Phyllobates terribilis. The sequence goes on along the minus strand of NW_027362761.1, from coordinate 690,049,700 downwards.
CACTCTCCTCCTATCAGCCATACGTTTGTATCGGTTCCCCATAGTATTCAGATTCTTCAGCACCCCTCTCCATACTGAAGCGAGTGATGAGGAAAATCGTTCCTCCTCAGGAACCCCCGAAGAGCCCCCCCTACTGAAAGTACAAAACTGGGGGTGAAAACCATATGCCCCAAAAAACGGGGACTTACCAGTGGACTCGCTCCGCCTATTATTAAGAGCAAACTCTGCCAGAGGTAAGAAAGGAGCCCAGTCCTCCTGGTTCTCTGACACAAAACACCGGAGATATGTCTCCAAGCTCTGGTTCATACGTTCCGTCTGACCATTGGTCTGAGGATGAAAAGCCGATGAGAATGACAACTGCATCCCCCGCCGAGCACAAAACGCCTTCCAGAACTTAGACACAAACTGAGACCCCCGATCAGACACCACCTCGGAGGGTACCCCGTGAAGCCTCACAATCTCCCCAATGAACACCTGCGCAAGAGTTTTAGCATTAGGGAGAGCCGGAAGAGCGATAAAATGTGCCATCTTGCTGAACCTGTCCACTACAACGAGTATGACCGTTTTACCCGAAGACGGAGGGAGGTCCGTAATAAAGTCCATAGACAGATGAGTCCAAGGACGCTCCGGGATCTTCAAAGGTAAGAGGGCCCCAGACGGACGGGTATGTGAGGTCTTAGAGCGCGCACAAACCCCACAGGACGCGACAAAAGTTACCACCTCCTTATGTAAGTTAGGCCACCAAAACCGACGCGAGAGGAGATCCACAGTTGCTTTACTCCCCGGGTGTCCTGCAAAAACTGAGTTATGGTGTGCCTCGATCACCTTTTGTCGCAACTGATCTGGAACAAACAGTCTCCCTGGAGGTCCAACAGGGGCGTCCCCCTGAGCCTCCAATACCTCCTCCTCCAGCTCAGAGCATACTGCCGAAACCACCACCCCCTCCTGAAGGATAGGAATCGGGTCGTCCGTATTCCCGGCCCCCGGGAAACTACGAGATAAGGCATCCGCCTTTACATTTTTTGACCCAGGACGATATGTAACGACAAAATTAAACCTGGTAAAAAACAATGACCACCTAGCTTGTCTGGGATTCAGACGTTTCGCGGACTCCAGATATAGCAGGTTCTTGTGATCGGTGATGACGGTGACCGGATGAACTGCCCCCTCCAAAAAATGGCGCCACTCCTCAAAAGCTAACTTAATGGCCAAGAGTTCCCTATTGCCGACATCGGAATTCCTCTCAGCGGACGACAATTTTTTAGAGAAAAAGGCGCACGGATGCCACTTACCAGGGGACGAACCCTGTGACAATACTGCTCCCACCCCTACCTCGGAAGCGTCTACCTCTACAATGAATGGCTGAGACGCATCAGGTTGAATGAGTATGGGTGCCGAGGCAAAACATTTTTTCAAAGAGGAGAATGCTTGACAAGCCTTGTCAGACCACCTAGAAAAATCCGTCCCCTTTTTAGTCATGTCAGTGAGAGGCTTAACCATGGACGAGAAATTACGAATGAACTTCCAGTAATAATTAGCAAACCCCAGGAAACGTTGTAGTGCCTTAAGATTCTCTGGCCGATCCCACTCAAGAACTGCCCGCACTTTCCCAGGGTCCATAAGAAAACCGGACGCTGAAACCAGGAAGCCTAAAAACTGGAGTTCCTGTACGGCGAACACACACTTTTCCCACTTGGCATACAGTTTATTATCCCGCAAGATCTGTAACACCTGCCTAACGTGCTCCCGATGAGACACCAGATCCGACGAGTAAATTAAGATATCATCCAGATATATGACAACAAACTGTCCCACCAGGCGGCGAAAAATGTCATTAACAAAGTGTTGAAACACCGCCGGGGCATTAGTCAGACCGAATGGCATGACAAGGTTCTCATAATGCCCCTCCGGAGTGTTAAACGCCGTCTTCCACTCATCCCCCTCCTTCATCCTAATCAGATTGTACGCCCCCCTGAGATCCAACTTAGAGAACCATTTGGCGCCCGCGATCTGATTAAAGAGATCGGGAATAAGTGGGAGCGGATACGGATCTCGGACCGTAATCCGATTAAGTTCACGGAAATCCAGGCAAGGGCGTAGGCCTCCATCTTTCTTCTTAACAAAGAAGAACCCCGCAGCCACCGGTGAAGATGAAGGTCTAATATGCCCCTTAGCCAGACTTTCTGAAATATAATCCTTCATGGCTTGCCTCTCAGGACCAGAAAGGTTATACAACCTAGCTTTAGGTAACTTGGCCTCAGGGAGCAGTTTTACAGAACAGTCATGCACGCGATGAGGAGGTAGTTCCTGACACCCTTTCTCCGAGAATACATCCTCAAAGTCCGCCAGAAATGGAGGTAAGACCCAAGGAGTAACCGCACCAATGACCGTGTTCATGCAGTTTTTATTACAGAATTTACTTCATTGGCTTATCTCCCTGGTTTGCCAATTAATAACCGGGTTATGCTTAGCTAACCAAGGAAGGCCCAACACAATAGGAGTGGGAAGACCCTCCAACACGTAGCAAGACAACAGTTCTTTATGTATTGCCCCCACTTGAAGTTTTACGTCATGCACAGCTTGCAAAAAACTTCCCTGACCGAGAGGCCTGGCATCGATCGAGAATATGGGGATGGGTTTAGCCAACTCACTCAACCGCATACCTTGAACCCGGGCAAACCGAGCATCAACCAGATTAGCCCCGGCCCCACTATCCAGAAGAACAGATATCCTCTCAGTTCTCGTACCCACCACCACCTCCGCCGGTACGAGAAACTGAGACGAACCTAGGGACGAAATACCTACTCCCAGATTGCCGTCCACCACACAACCTGGGATCAACAGTTTTCCGACGACTCTTCACTCTGCAAGGGACGGGATGGACACCCCCCAATAAAATGTCCCTTTCTCCCGCAGAAGAAACACCTTCCTGCCTTATGGCGCACCACCGGTCCCCTCCCCCGAAATGATGTCCCTCCTAATTGCATAGGCTCCTCTGGACTGACCAGGGGAACCACCATATGAGGGGACCTTGTAGGAGGTGGAGTCATCACAGGGGGTAGAGTTATCCCGCACCTCTCCCGAAGCCGTCTGTCCACGCGAATAGCAAGGGCCATAGCGGCTTCCAGTGACACGGGAGAGTCATACTGTGCCAACACATCCTGTAATTTGTCGGATAAACCATGACAAAACTGGCTCCTAAGAGCCGGGTCATTCCACTGGGTGTCCGTGGCCCACCTACGGAACTCCAAACAGAATTCCTCCGCCGGACGATCTCCCTGCTGGATCCTATGTAACTTAGACTCAGCAAGGGAGATCCGATCTGGGTCATCATATACGAGTCCCAGAGCAGCGAAAAACCTATCCACTGACTGGAGAGCCGGGGAACCCGGGGGAAGAGAGAACGCCCAAGATTGTGGGTCCCCTTGTAGGAGCGAGATGACAATTCCCACCCTTTGTTCTTCACTCCCCGATGACCGAGACCGCAGCCGAAAGTACAATTTGCATGCCTCCCGGAAAACAAAAAACTTGTCCCGCCCCCCAGTGAACCTGTCAGGGAGAGCTACTTTAGGTTCTGGTCCGGCTTGCTCCTGAGGATGCCAAACCTTGGACCTAACGTCCGCCAGCTCCATGGACAAACTCTGCAATTGCCGAGCTAGACCGGCTACTGGATCCATGGTAGCTGGAGAAAAACTAAGTGGGTCGGTGAAAATGTCACGCTGTCTCTGTATACTGGAGGTAGGGGGCCTAAGCTGACCCTAAGCTGGGGCCCTGACTAATCCCTCAACCTGGAGGTACTGTTAAAGGTACAGAGGTCCAGGCCGCCAGCGTAACCCCTACCTCCTGAAGATCCCTGCACCTCAGTAATCTAGTCCTGAGAAGGACCCCGATCACAACCAAAGGGAACAAGAAATAATATGCCCAAACACAGTACTTAGACGAACGAGACAGTACAAGGGAAAAACCAAAACCACCTTGCATACATCAACTACTCAACTACAACAGAGGGAAAACCAACGGGAAAGGAGATAAATGATAAAGCGAGGAAAGGGAAAAAACACTTCCAAGTACACTTATCTCAGCAACTCCAAACACCACGATCCGCTCTGTCAGTCTGAATGAAATGCTTTCACCGACACCTCCCAAACAGACCAGCAGGTATATAAAGGAGTCTCACTACAGAAGTATTGATTGCAGCTGGGCGAGGCTGGACCTCATCTAGCCCAGAGAGAGAGAGATTTAACTCCCTCACTGCCGAGAAACACAAAGCACCAACAAGTCAGCTGCGAGAAGTCAGGCTGTGTACTCGTGACGATCTTCGTGGCAACACACCCGTGACAAAAGTCCACACAACCCCTCCTCATATCTATTCAACCCTCCTCCTCCAAACCCCACTTCTCCACCATTACAGAAGGTCAAGTCTCCTCTTTACTCTCCAAATCACACCTCACCACCTGCGAACTTGACCCAATCCCATCCCACCTCATCACTAACCTTACCACAGTCTTCATCCCAACCCTAACCCACCTCTTCAATCTGTCACTAACAACCGGTGTCTTCCCCTCATGTTTCAAACATGCCGCAATCACACCCATCCTCAGAAAGCCCTCCCTTGACCCTTCCTTTCTGACTAGCTACCGCCCCATATCACTCCTCCCCTTTGCCTCAAAACTACTAGAACAACATGTCCACCTTAAACTGTCCTCCCACCTCTCCTCCTGCTCCCTCTTCGACCGCCTGCAATCTGGCTTCCAACCGCATCACTCGACTGAAACTGCCCTCACCAAAGTCAGCAACGACCTACTAAATGCCAAATCCAAGCTGCACTACTCCATCCTCCTCCTTCTGGACCTGTCATCTGCCTTTGACACAGTGGACCATTCCCTCTTACTCCAGATTCTCTCATCTCTTGGCATCATGGACTTGGCTCTATCTTGGATTTCCTCATACTTAACAGACAGGACATTCAGCGTCTCCCACTCACGCACCACCTCCTCATCTCACGCCCTGTCTGTCGGTGTCCCCCAAGGTTCAGTTCTAGGACCTCTGCTCTTCTCCATCTACACTTTTGGCCTGGGACAGCTCATATAGTCTCACGGTTTTCAGTATCACCTCTATGCTGACGACACACAGATCTACCTCTCTGGACCCGATATCTCCTCCTTACTAACCAAAATCCCACAATGTCTGTCCGCCATGTCATCCTTCTTCTCTGACAGATTTCTAAAACTCAACATGGATAAAACAGAGTTCATCATCTTTCCACCCTCTCATTCACATCCCCCATCTAACCTAGTCATCAACGTCAATGGCTGTTCACTCTCCCCAGTCCCACAAGCTCGCTGCCTTGGAGTAACCCTGGAGTCTGATCTCTCCTTCAAGCCACATATCCAAGCCTTTTCCACTGCCTGCCGACTCCAACTCCAAAACATCTCCTGGATCCGTGCATTCCTCAGCAAAGACTCTGCGAAAACACTAGTGCATGCCCTCATCATATCCCGTGGCCTCCCTTACAACACTCTTGCGCCTCTCCAATCTATCCTAAACTCTGCTCCTCGACTAATACACCTGTCCCCCCGCTATTCCCCGGCCTCCCTCTCTGTCAATCTCTTCACTGGCTCCCCATTGCCCAGAGAATCCAGTTCAAAACTCTAACCATGGCATACAAAGCCATCCACAACCTGTCTCCCCCACATATCTGTGACCAGGTCTCCCCGTACTTACCTGCACGCAACCTCCGATCCTCACAAGATCTCCTTCTCTACTCCCCTCTTATCTCCTCCTCCCACAATCGTAGACAAGATTTCTCCCGTGCATCCCCCCTACTCTGGAACTCTCTACCCCAGCACATCAGACTCTCGCCGAACGTGGAAACCTTCAAAAGAAACCTGAAGACCCACCTCTTCCAACAAGCCTACAACCTGCAGTAACAACCGCTGCACGGCCAGCTCTACCCTCACCTAATGTATCCTCACCCATCCCTTCTAGAATGTGAGCCCTCACGGGCAGGGTCCTCGGTCTTCCTGTACCAGTCGCTGACTCGTTTTGTTAAGATTATGTAAATTCTTTTGTTATGTATATCCCTATCACATGTAAAGCGCCATGGAATAAATGGCGCTATAATAGTAAATAATAATAATAATAATAATAAAAGACAATATCAATTCCCATAGGAAAAGTGGGGGAGGTTACAGTGGATTAAAAATACAATATCAATGCCCCTTAGAAGAGAGGAGGAAGTTGCAGTGGAAAAAAAAGACAATATCAATGCCACTTGGAAGAGTGGTGGAGGTGGCAGTGGTATAAAAAGACAATATCAATGCCACTTGGAAGAATGACGGAGGTCGCAGTGGAATGAAAAGACAATATTAATGCCCCTTGGAAGAGAGTTGGAAGTTGCAGTGTAAAAAAAAGACAATGTCAATGCCACTTGGAAGAGTGGTGGAGGTTAGAGTGGAATAAAAAGACAATATCAATGCCCCTTGGAAGAGCTGTGGAGTTCACAGTGGTTTAACCAGAAAGTTTTAATGCACCGTGGAATAGACGTGGAGGTCACAGTAGCTTAACAAGACGGTTTCAATGCTTCTTGGAAGAGTGATGGAGGTCGCAGTGGATTAAAAAGACAATATCAATGCCCCTTGGAAGAGTGGTGGAGGTTACAGTGGAATAAAAAGACAATATCAATGCCCTGTGTAAGAAACTTGGAGGTCACAGTAGCTTAACAAGATGGTTTTAATGCCCCTGGAAGAGTCCTGAACGTCGCAGAGGAATAAAAAGACAATATCAATGCACTTGGAATAGTGCAGAAGGTTACAATGGAATAAAAAGACATTGTCAATGCCCCTTGGAAGAGCTGTGGAGCTCAGAGCGGTTTAACCAGGCGGTTTTAATGCCCCTTGGAAGAGACTTGGAGGTCACAGTAGCTTAACAAGACGGTTTTAATGCCCCTTGGAATAGTGGTGGAGGTCACAGTGCAATAAAAATACAATATCAATGCCCCTTGAAAGAGTGGTGGAAGTTACAGTGAAATAAAAAGACAATATCCATGCCACTTGGAAGAGCTGTGGAGTACAGAGTGGTTTAACCAAACGGTTTTAATGCCCCTTGGAAGAGACATGGAGGTCACAGAAGATTAATAAGACTGTTTTAATGCCCCTTGGAAGAGTGGTGGAGGTCGCAGTGGATTAAAAAGACAATATCAATGAACCTTGGAAGAGTGGTGTAGGTCGCAGTGGAATAAAAAGACAATATCAATTCCCCTTGGAAGAGATGTGGAGGTTACAGTGGAATAAAAAGACAATATCAATGCCTCTTGGAAGAGTGGTGGAGGTTACAGTGGAATAAAAAGACAGTATCAATACCCCGTGGAAGAGACGTGGACATCACAGTAGCTTAGCAAGACGGTTTTAATGCCCCTTGGAAGAGTGGTGGAGGGCGCAGTGGAATAAAAAGACAATAACAATGCACTGTGGAAGAGACGTGGAGGTCACAGTAGCTTAACAAGACGGTTTTAATGCCCCTTAGAACAGTCGTGAAGGTTACAATGGAATAAAAGACAATATCAATGCCCCTTGGAAGAGTGGTGGAGTTCGCAGTGGAATAACCTCACTGGTACATGCTCTGCATAACTTCTCTGCTTGCTGTGTCTGCTGTAATCTAATGCTCTGCTTTTCTGATTCACCCCACAGGTACATGCTCTGCATAACTTCTCTGCTTGCTGTGTCTGCTGTAATGTAATGCTCTGCTTTGCTGATTCACCTCACTGGTACATGCTCTGCATAACTTCTCTGCTTGCTGTGTCTGCTGTAATCTAATGCTCTGCTTTGCTGATTCACCTCACTGTTACATGCTCTGCATAACTTCTCTGCTTGCTGTGTCTGCTGTAATCTAATGCTCTGCTTTGCTGATTCACCTCACTGGTGCATGCTCTACATAACTTCTCTGATTTATCTGTCCCACTCCATTCAATACCCACATATGTCTGTCCCTTCCCCACTATAGATCTTATCTGATTTTTAGAGGTGCTAAACTGCAGAGACTAGAGTCCTAGCTCTGTGTTTGATCACCCAGCCATCTACTGGTGAGATGACCAGCTGCTAATTTAGCCATATGCAGCTCCCACAATGCCCTTCACCTGATAATTTAATGTGCCCTATATATTTAGAAGCTCTGTAAGGGGTGCACTTGTGCTGGGGTGTGCACGCATCTTCTTGTGCAAAGTGTCTTCGGAGATAAGTGGCAGTTATTTCAGAGGCAGTTAGTCTGGGCAGGAGTCAGGTAACCAACACTTTGACCACTTACTCTCTTTTAACTATGTTTCTGTTAGCTCTCACTTTTTCCTCTATAGTCCTCCACTTTCTAGTAAAACCTCAAATCCCTACACCTAGTAAGAAACTCTTCATCTCTCCCTCCATCCTCCCCATTCCTCTCACCTACTCCTCCAAATTTTTCCTAAACATTCAATCCTGGATCTCCAAACACAGACAGCCACCTCATGCTCTCTCTTGCTCCCACCTGCTAACACTTTCTCTGCTCCTCCTCACTGCTGGAGATATCTCTCCAAATCCTGGTCCTCCTCGCCATATCCCCACAGTTACTTCTTCCTCCTATCCACGACCTTCCACAAACTGTCGCAATCCTTTTGACCTCATACCCATCCAACCAATCCCCACTCCCTTACTTGCTCTAACATGAGCTCTATGGAACGCTCGCTTTGTCTGCAACAAACTTTCCTTCATCCACGATCTTTTCATTGCAAACAAACTTTCCTTCCTCGCCATCACTGAAACCTGGCTCACCCCCTCTGACACAGCCTCCCCAGCTGCACTTTCATATGGCGGATTCCACCTTTCCCACACCCCCAGACCCAATGGCAAACATGGCAGAGGCTTAGGTTTTCTCCTATCAGAACACTGCGCTTTCACCCAAATCCCACTGCCACCCTCCGTTACACTCCCCTCTTTATGGGTGCACTGTGTGAGCATCTATTCCCCCTCCAACCTCCAACTGGCCGTCGTTTACCGACCCCCAGGGCAAGCCACGACCTTCTTAAACCACTTCACCACCTGGCTGCTTCACTTCCTCTCCACTGACATCCCCACTATCATAATGGGTGACTTCAACATCCCCATTAACACTTCCCACTCATCTGTCTCTAAGTTCCTATCTCTCACTTCCTCCTTTGGACTCACTCAAAGGTCTTCCACACCCACCCACAAAGATGGCCACACACTGGACCTCATCTTCACCCGCCTCTGTTCCCTATCTAACCTTTCTAACTCACCTCTCACTCTCTCTGATCACAGCCCACTTACAATCTCTTCTCTCTCCTCCCCGGGGAAACAATCCCCACTCCACAAACTTGCATACCCTCGCAGAAATCTCAAACACCTTGACTTACACTCACTCTCTGATTCCCTCCTCACTCTTACAGACATAAATTCCTTACACGACGCAGACGTTGCTGCTGCTTCATATAACACCACAATAGCTGCAGCTCTAGACTTGATCGCCCCTTTCACACACATCACATCTTGCACATTCAACAGGCAACCCTGGCACACTAAACTTACTAAAGAACTGCGCCGGGCCTCCAGGGTTGCGGAGCGGAGATGGAAAAGGTCTTACTCCATCGAGCACTTCATCGCATTCAAGCAATTCCTCACTAATTTCAAGTCCGCACTCACTATTGCAAAACAAACCTACTTCTCATCTCTCATATCCTCCCTATCTCAAAACCCTAAACAGCTATTTAACACTTTCAACTCTCTCCTTCATCCCCCAGCACCTCCTCCCTCTTCTCTCATCTCAGCCAACGGTTTTGCCTCATTCTTCAAACAGAAGATTGACACCGTCAGACAAAACTTTTGCCTAAAGTCCACACAACCCCTCCTCATATCTATTCAACCCTCCTCCTCCAAACCCCACATCTCCACCATTACAAAAGGTCAAGTCTCCTCTTTACTCTCCAAATCACACCTCACCACCTGCGAACTTGACCCAATCCCATCCCTCATCATCACTAACCTTACCACAGTCTTCATCCCAACCCTAACCCACCTCTTCAATCTGTCACTAACAATCGGTGGCTTCCCCTCATGTTTCAAACATGCCGCAATCACACCCATCCTCAAAAAGCCCTCCCTTGACCCTTCCTCTTTGACTAGCTACCACCCCATATCACTCCTCCCCTTTGCCTCAAAACTACTAGAACAACATGTCCACCTTGAACTGTCCTCCCTCCTCTCCTCCTGCTCCCTCTTCGACCGCCTGCAATCTGGCTTCCGACCGCATCTCTCGACTGAAACTGCCCTGACCAAAGTCACCAACGACCTACTAAATGCCAAATCCAAGCGACACTACTCCATCCTCCTCCTTCTGGACCTGTCATCCGCCTTTGACACAGTGGACCATTCCCTCTTACTCCAGATTCTCTCATCTCTTAGCATCACGGACTTGGCTCTATCTTGGATCTCCTCAACAGACAGGACATTCAGCGTCTCCCACTCACGCACCACCTCCTCGTCTCGCCCCCTATCTGTTGGTGTCCCCCAAGGTTCAGTTCTAGGACCTCTGCTCTTCTCCATCTACACCTTTGGCCTGGGACAGCTCATAAAGTCTCACTGTTTTCAGTATCACCTGTATGCTGACGACACACAGATCTACCTCTCTGGACCCGATATCTCCTCCCTACTAACCAAAATCCCACAATGTCTGTCCGCCATGTCATCCTTCTTCTCTGACAGATTTCTAAAACTCAACATGGATAAAACGGAGTTCATCATCTTTCCACCCTCTCATTCACATCCCCCATCTGACCTAGCCATCAACATCAATGGCTGTTCACTCTCCCCAGTCCCACATGCTCGCTGCCTTGGAGTAACCCTGGACTCTGATCTCTCCTTCAAGCCACATATCCAAGCCCTTTCCACATCCTGCCGACTCCAACTCAAAAACATCTCCCGGATCCGTGCACTCCTCAGCAAAGACTCTGCAAAAACACTAGTGCATGCCCTCATCATATCCTTCCTCGACTACTGCAACTTCCTGCTCCGTGGCCTCCCTTACAACACTCTTGCGCCTCTCCAATCTATCCTAAACAGTGCTGCTCGACTAATTCACCTGTCCCCCCGCTATTCCCCGGCCTCTCCTCTCTGTCAATCTCTTCACTGGCTCCCCATTGCCCAGAGAATCCAGTTCAAAACTCTAACTATGGCATACAAAGCCATCCACAACCTGTCTCCCCCATACATCTGTGACCTAGTCTCCCGGTACATACCTGCACGCAACCTCCGATCCTCACAAGATCTGCTTCTCTACTCCCCTCTTATCTCCTCCTCCCACAATCGTATACAAGATTTCTCCTGTGCATCCCCCCTACTCTGGAACTCTCTACTCCAACACATCAGACTCTCGCCAACCATGGAAACCTTCAAAAGAAACCTGAAGACCCACCTCTTCCGACAAGCCTACAACCTGCAGTAACCACCGCTGCACGAACAGCTCTACCCTCACCTAATGTATCCTCACCCATCCCTTCTAGAATGTGAGTCTTCGCGGGCAGGGTCCTCGCTCCTCCTGTACCAGTCGCTGATTCGCTTTGTTAAGATTATGTAAATGCTTTTGTTATGTATATCCCTATCACATGTAAAGCGCCATGGAATAAATGGCGCTATCATAATAAATAATAATAATAAAAACACAATATCAATTCCCATAGGAAAATTAGTGGAGGTTACAGTGGAATAAAAATACAATATCAATGACCCTTTGATGAGCTGTGGAATTCAGAGTGGTTTAACCAGACGGTTTTAATGCCCCTTTGAAGAGACATGGAGGTCATAGTAGCTTAAAAAGATGTCTTTAATGCCTCTAGGAAGAGTGGTGGAGGTCGCAGTGGTTTAAAAAGACAATATCACTGCCCCTTAGAAAAGTGGTCGAGGTTACATTGGAATAAAAAGACAATATCAATGCCCCGTGGAATAGACATGGAGGTTACAGCAGCTTAAAAAGACAGTTTTAATGCCCCTTGGAAGAGTGGTGGAGGTTAGAGTGGAATAAAAAGACAATACCAATGCCCCTTGGAAGAGCTGTGGAGTTCAGAGTGGTTTAACCAGACTGTTTTAATGCCCATTGGAAGTGATGTGGATGTCACAGTAGCTTAAAAAGACATTTTTAATGCACCATGGAAAAGTGGTGGAAGTCGCAGTGGATTAAAAAGACAATATCAATGCCCTTGGAAAAGTGGTGGAGGTGGCAGTGGAATAAAAAGACAATATCAATGCCCCTTGGAAGAATGATGGAGGTCGCAGTGGAATAAAAAGACAATGTCAATGCCCCTTGGAAGAGTGGTGGAGGTTAGAGTGGAATAAAAAGACAATACCAATGCCCATTGGAAGAGCTGTGGAGTTTAGAGTTGTTTAACCAGATGGTTTTATTGCCCCTTGGAAGAGACGTGAAGGTCACAGTAGATTAACAAGATGGTTTTAATGCCCCTTGGAAAAGTGGTGGAGGTCACAGTGGATTAAAAAGACAATATCAATGCCCCGTGGAAGACACGTGGAGGTCACAGTAGCTTAACAATATGGTTTTAATGCCACTTGCAAGAGTAGTGGAGGTCGCAGTGGAATAAAAAGACAATGTCAATGCCCCTTGGAAGAGTGGTGGAGGCCACAGTGGAATAAAAAGACAATATTAATGCCCCTTGGAAGAGTGGTGGAGGTCGCAGTAAAATAAAAAGACAATATCAATGCCCCTTGGAAGAGTGGTGGAGGTTATTGTGGAATGAAAAGACAATATCAATGCCCCTTGGAAGAGCAGTGGCGTTCACAGTGGTTTAACCAGACAGTTTTAATGCACCATGGAATAGACGTGGAGGTCACTGTAGCTTAAAAAGACGGTTTCAATGCTTCTTGGAAGAGTGAAGGAGGTCGCAGTGGATTAAAAAGACAATATCAATGCCCCTTGGAAGAGTGGTCGAGGTTACAGTGGAATAACAAGACAATATCAATGCCCTGTGTAAGAAAGTTGGAGGTCACAGTAGCTTAACAAGATGGTTTTAATGCCCCTTGGAAGAGTCGTGGACGTCGCAGAGGAATAAAAAGACAATATCAATGCACTTGGAAGCGTGCAGAAGGTTACAATGGAATAAAAAGACATTGTCAATGCCCCTTGGAAGAGCTGTGGAGCTCAGAGCGGTTTAACCAGACGGTTTTAATGCCCCTTGGAAGAGACTTGGAGATCACAGTAGCTTAACAAGACGGTTTAAATGCCCCTTGGAAGAGTGGTGGAGGTCGCAGTGGATTAAAAAGACAATATCAATGCCACTTGGAAGAGTGGTGAAGGTCCCAGTGGAATAAAAAGACAATATCAATGCTCCTTGGAAGAGTGGTGGAGGTAACAGTGGAATAAAAAGACAATATCAATGCCCCGTGAAAGAGACGTGGAGGTCACAGTAGCTTAACAAGACAGTTTTAATGCCCCTTGGAAGAAAGGTGGAAGTTGCAGTGGAATAAAAATACAATATCAATGCCCCTTGGAAGAGTGCTGGAGTTTACATTGGAATAAAAAGACAATATCAATGCCCCTTGCAAGAGCTGTGGAGTTCAGAATGGTTTAAATTGACGGTTTTAATGCCCCTTGGAAGGGACGTGGAAGTGACAGTAGCTTAACAAGACGGTTTTAATGCCCCTTGGAAGAGTGGTGGAGGTCGCAGAGGGTTAAAAAGACAATATGAATGGCCCTTGGAAGAGTGGTGGAGGTCCCAGTGGAATAAAAAGACAATATCAATGCCCCTTGGAAGAGTGGTGGAGGTTACAGTTGAATAAAAAGACAATATCCATGCCCCTTGGAACAGTGGTGGAGGTTACAGTTAAATAAAAAGACAATATCAATGCCCGTGGAAGAGATGTGGAGGTCACAATAGCTTAACAAGATGGTTTTAATGCCCCTTGGAAGAGATGTGGAGGTCACAGTAGCTTAACAAGATGGTTTTAATGCCTCTTGGAAGAGTGGTGGAGATCGCAGTGGATTAATAAGACAATATCAATGCCCCTTAGAAGAGAGGTGGAAGTCGCAGTGGAATAAAAAGACAATATCAATACCCCTTGGAAGAGTGTGGAGGATACAGTGGAATAAAAAGACACTATAAATGCCCCGTGGAATAGACATGGACGTTACAGTAGCTAAACAATATGTTTTTAATGCACCTTGGGAGAGTGGTGGAAGTTGTAGTGGAATAAAAAACCATATCAATGCCCCTTGAAAGGGTGCTGTTGGTTACAGTGGAGTAAAAAGACAATATCAATGCCACTTTCTAGAGCTGTGGAGTTCAGAGTGGTTTAAATTGACGGTTTTAATGCCCCTTGGAAAGGACGTGGATGTGACAGTAGCTTAACAAGATGGCTTTAATGCCCCTTGGAAGAGTGGTGGAGGTCGCAGTGGATTAAAAAGACAATATGATTGCCCCTTGGAAGAGTGGTGGAGGTCGCAGTGGAATAAAAAGACAATATCAAAGCCCCTTGGAAGAGTGGTGGAGGTTACAGTTGAATAAAAAGACAATATCAATGCCCCTTGGAAGAGTGATGGAGGTTACAGTGGAATAAAAAGACAATATCAGTGCACCTTGGAACAGTGGTGGAGGTTACAGTTAAATAAAAAAACAATATCAATGCCCTGTGGAAGAGATGTGGAGGTCACAAAAACTTAACAAGACTGTTTTAATGCCCCTTGGAAGAGTGGTGGAGGTCGCACTTGATTAAAAAGACAATATCAATGAGCCTTGGAAGAGTGGTGGAGGTCGCAGTGGAATAAAAAGACAATATCAATGCCCCTTGGACGAGTGGTGGAGGTTACAGTGGAATAAAAAGACAATTTCAATGCCCCGTGGAAGAGAAGTGGAGGTCACAGTAGCTTAACAAGACTGTTTTAATGCCTCTTGAAGCACTTGTGGAGGTCGCAGTGGAATAAGAAGACAATATCAATGCCCCTTTGAAGAGTGGTGGAGGTTACAGTGGAATAAAAAGACAATAATAATGCCCCTTGGAAGAGCTGTGGAGTTCAGAGTGGTATAACCAGACGGTTTTAACGCTCCTTTGAAGAGACGTGAAGGTCACAGTAACATAACAAGACGGTTTTAATGCCCATTGGAAGAGTGGTGGAGGCCGCAGGGGAATAAAAAAACAATATCAATGCCCCTTGGAAGATTGGTGGAGATTACAGTGGAATAAAAAGACAATATCAATGCCCCATGGAAGAGATGTGGAGGTCAATGTAGCTTAAAAAGACGGTTTTAATGCCCCTTGCAAGAGAGGTGGAGGTCGCAGTGGAATAAAAAGACAATGTCAATGCCCCTTGGAAGAGTGGTGGAGGTCAAAGTGGAATAAAAAGACAATATTAATGCCCCTTGGAAGAGTGGTGGAGTTCGCAGTAAAATAAAAAGACAATATCAATGCCCTTGGAAGAGTGGTGGAGGTTATTGTGGAATAAAAAGACAATATCAAGGCCCCTTGGAAGAGCTGTGGAGTTTACAGTGGTTTAACCAGAAAGTTTTAATGCACCATGGAATAGATGTGGAAGTCACAGTAGCTTAAAAAGACGGTTTCAATGCTTCTTGGAAGAGTGATGGAGGTCGCAGTGGATTAAAAAGACAATATCAATGCCCCTTGGAAGAGTGGTGGAGGGTACAGTGGAATAAAAAGACAATATCAATGCCCTGTGTGTAAGAAACTTGGAGGTCACAGTAGCTTAACAAGATGGTTTTAATGCCCCTTGGAAGAGTCGTGGACGTCGCAGAGGAATAAAATGACAATATCAATGCACTTGGAAGAGTGCAGAAGGTTACAATGGAATAAAAAGACATTGTCAATGCCCCTTGGAAGAGCTGTGGAGCTCAGAGCGGATTAACCAGACGGTTTTAATGCCCCTTGGAAGAGACTTGGAGGTCACAGTAGCTTAACAAGACGGTTAAAATGCCCCTTGGAAGATTGGTGGAGGTCGCAGTGGATTAAAAAGACAATATCAATGCCACTTGGAAGAGTGGTGAATGTCCCAGTGGAATAAAAAGACAATATCAATGCTCCTTGGAAGAGTGGTGGAGGTTACAGAGGAATAAAAAGACAATATCAATGCCCCGTGAAAGAGACTTGGAGGTCACAATAGCTTAACAAGACGGTTTTAATGCCCCTTGGAAGAGAGGTGGAAGTTGCAGTGGAATAAAAAGACAATATCAATGCCCCTTGGAAGAGTGCTGGAGGTTACATTGGAATAAAAAGACAATATCAATGCCCCTTGCAAGAGCTGTGGAGTTCAGAGTGGTTTAAATTGATGGTTTTAATGCCCCTTGGAAGGGACGTGGAGTTGACAGTAGCTTAACAAGACGGTTTTAATGCCCCTTGGAAGAGTGGTTGAGGTCGCAGTGGATTAAAAAGACAATATGAATGCCCCTTGAAAGAGTGGTGGAGGTCGCAGTGGAATAAAAACACAATATCAATGCCCCTTGGACGAGTGGTGGAGGTTACAGTGGAATAAAAAGACAATTTCAATGACCTGTGGAAGAGACGTGGAGGTCACAGTAGCTTAACAAGACGGTTTTAATGCCTCTTGGAGGACTGGTGGAGGAAACAGTGGAATAAAAAGATAATATCAATGCCCCTTGGAAGAGTGGTGGAGGTTACAGTGGAATAAAAAGACAATAATAATGCCCCTTGAAATAGCTGTGGAGTTCAGAGTGGTATAACCAGACGGTTTTAACGCTCCTTGGAAGAGACGTGGAGGTCACAGTAACTTAACAAGATGGTTTTAATGCCCCTTGGAAGAGTGGTGGAGGTTGCAGGGGAATAAAAAGACAATATCAATGCCCCTTGGAAGAGCTCTGGAGTTCAGGGTGGTTTAACCAGACGGTTTTAATGCCCCTTGGAAGAGACGTGGAGGTCACAGTAGCTTAACAAGACTGTTTTAATGCCCCTTGGAAGATTGGTGGAGGTTACAGTGAAATGAAAAGACAATATCAATGCCGCGTGGCAGAGTTGTGGAGTTCAGAGTGTTTTAACCAGACGGTTTTAATGCCCCTTGGAAGAGACGTGGAGGTCACAGTAGCTTATCAAAACTGTTTTAATGCCCCTTCGAAGATTGGTGGAGGTCGCAGTGGATTAAAAAGACAATATGTGCCCTATATATTTAGAAGCTCTGTAAGGGGTTCACTTGCGCTGGGGTGTGCACGCGTCTTCTTGTGCAAAGTGGCTTCGGAGATAAGTGGCAGTTATTTCAGAGGCAGTTAGTCAGGGCAGGAGTCAGGTAACCAACACTTTGACCACTTATTCTCTTTTAACTATGTTTCTGTTAGCTCTCACTTTTTCCTCTATAGTCCTCAACTTTCTAGTAACCCCTCAAATCCCTACACCTAGTAAGAAACTCTTCATCTCTCCCTCCATCCTCCCCATTCATCTCACCTCCTCCTCCAAATTATTCCTAAACTTTCAATCCTGGATCTCCAAACACAGACAGCCACCTCATGCTCTCTCTTGCTCCCACCTGCTAACACTTTCTCTGCTCCTCCTCACTGCTGGAGAAATCTCTCCAAATCCTGGTCCTCCTCGCCATATCCCCACAGTTACTTCTTCCTCCTATCCACGACCTTCCACAAACTGTCGCAACCCTTCTAACCTCATACCCATCCAACCAATCCCCACTCCCTTAGTTGCTCTAACAGGAGCTCTATGGAACGCTCACTCTGTCTGCAACAAACTTTCCTTCATCCACGATCTTTTCATTACAAACAAACTTTCCTTCCTCGCCATCACTGAAACCTGGCTCACCCCCTCTGACACAGCCTCCCCAGCTGCACTTTCATATGGCGGATTCCACCTTTACCTCACCCCCCACCCCAATGGCAAACATGGCGGAGGCGTAGGTTTTCTCCTATCAGAACACTGCGCTTTTACCCAAATCCCACTGCCACCCTCCGTTACACTCCCCTCTTTTGAGGTGCACTATGTGCGCATCTATTCCCCTTCCAACCTCCAACTGGCCATCGTTTACCGACCCCCAAGGCAAGCCACCACCTTCTTAGACCACTTCACCACCTGGCTGCTTCACTTCCTCTCCACTGACATCCCCACTATCATAATGGGTGACTTCAACATCCCCATTAACACTTCCCTCTCGTCTGTCTCTAAGTTCCTATCTCTCACTTCCTCCTTTGGACTCACTCAATGGTCTTCCACACCCACCCACAAAGATAGCCACACACTGGACCTCATCTTCACCCGCCTCTGTTCCCTATCTAACCTCTCTAACTCACCTCTCCCTCTCTCTGATCACAGCCTACTTACATTCTCTTCTCTCTCCTCCCCGGGGAAACAATCCCCACTCCACAAACTTGCACACCCTCGCAGAAATCTCAAACACCTTGACTTACACTCACTCTCTGAATCCCTCCTCCCTTTTACAGACATAAATTCCTTACACGACGCAGACATTGCTGCTGCTTTATATAACACCACAACAGAAAAACCACAAAAACACTGTCATTGCCCCTTGGAAGAGTGGTGGAGGTTAGAGTGGAATAGAAAGACAATACCAATGCCCCTTGGAAGAGCTGTGGAGTTCAGAGTTGTTTAACCAAACGGTTTTAATGCCCCTTGGAAAAGTGGTGGAGGTCGCAGTGGAATAAAAAGACAATATCAATGCCCCTTGGAAGAGTGGTGGAGGATACAGTGGAATAAAAAGACAATATCAATGCCCCTTGGAAGATCTGTGGAGTTCAGATTGGTTTAACCATACGGTTTTAATGCCCCTTGGAAGAGACGTGGAGGTCACAGTAGCTTAACAAGACGGTTTTAATGCCACATGGAAGAGTGGTGGAGGTTGCAATGGATTAAAAAGACAATATGAATGCCATGAGGAAGAGTGGTGGAGGTCGCAGTGGAATAAAAAGACAATATCAGTGCACGGAGGAAGAGACCTGGAGGTCACAGTGGCTTAACAAGATGGTTTTAATGCCCTTTAGAAGAGTGGTGGAGGTCGCAGTGTATTAAAAAGACAATATGAATGCCCTTTGCAAGAGTGGTGGAGGTCGCAGTGGAATAAAAAAACACTGTCATTGCCCCTTGGAAGAGTGGTGGAGGTTAGAGTGGAATAAAAAGACAATACCAATGCCCCTTGGAAGAGCTGTGGAGTTCAGAGTTGTTTAACCAGACGGTTTTAATGCCCATTGGAAGTGATGTGGAGGTCACAGTAGCTTAAAAAGACGTTTTTAATGACCCTTGGAAAAGTGGTGGAGGTTGCAGTGGATTAAAAAGATAATATAAATGCCCCTTGGAAGAGGGGTGGAGGCGGCAGTGGAATAAAAAGACGATATCAATGCCCCTTGGAAGAATGTTGGAGGTCACAGTGGAATAAAAAGACAATGTCAATGCCCCTTGGAAGAGTGGTGGAGGTTACAGTGGAATAAAAAGACAATATCAATGCCCCTTGGAAAAGTTGCGGAGTTCAGAGTGATTTAACCAGATGGTTTTATTGCACCTTGGAAGAGACGTGGAGGTCACAGTAGATTAACAAGACGGTTTTAATGCCCCTTGGAAAAGGGGTGGAGGTCACAGTGGATTAAAAAGACAATATCAATGACCCGTGGAAGACACGTGGAGGTCACAGTAGCTTAACAAGACAGTTTTAATGCTCCTTGGAAGAGTGGTGGCGGTCGCATTGGAATAAAAAGACAATATCAATCCCCCTTGAAAGAATGGTGGAGGTTACATTGAAATAAAAAGACAATATCAACGCCTCTTGAAAGAGCTATGGAGTTCAGAGTGGTTTAACCACATGGTTTTAATTTCCCTTGGAAGGAGTGGTGGAGGTCGCAGTGCATTAAAAAGACAATATCAATACCCCTTGGAAGAATGGTGGAGGTTACAGTGGAATAAAAAAGACAATATCAATGCCCCTTGGAAGAGCTGTGGAGTTCAGAGTGGTTTAACCAGATGGTTTTAATGCCCCTTGGAAGAGATGTGGAGGTCACAGTAGCTTAACAAGACTATTTTAATGCCTCTTGGAAGAGTGGTGAAGGTCGCAGTGGATTAAAAAGACAATATAAATGCCCCTTAGAAGAGAGGTGGAAGTCGCAGTGGAATAAAAAGACAATATCAATACCCCTTGGAAGAGTGGTGGAGGATACAGTGGAATAAAAAGACAATATCAATGCCCAGTGGAATAGACATGGACGTTACAGTAGCTAAACAAGATGTTTTTAATGCACCTTGGGAGAGTAGTGGAAGTCGTAGTGGAATGAAAAGACAATATCAATGCCCCGTGAAAGAGACGTGGAGGTCACAGAAGCTTAACAAGATGGTTTTAATGCCCCTTGGAAGAGTGGTGGAGGTCACAGTGGATTAAAAAGACAATATGAATGCCCCTTGGAAGACTGGTGGAGGTCGCAGTGGAATAAAAAGACAATATCAATGCCCCTTGGAAGAATGGTGGAGGTTACAGTGGAATAAAAAGACAATAATATTGCCCCTTGGAAGAGCTGTGGAGTTCAGAGTGGTAAAACCAAACGGTTTTAATGCTCCTTGGAAGAGACGTGGAGGTCACAGTAACTTAACAAGATGGTTTTAATGCCCCTTGGAAGAGTGGTGGAGGTCGCAGTGGAATAAAAAAAACAATATCAATGCCCCTTGGAAGATTGGTGGAGGTTAGAGTGGAATAAAAAGACAATGCAAATGCCCCTTGGAAGAGCTGTGGAGTTCAGAGTGGTTTAACCAGATGGTTTTAATGCCCCTTGGAAGAGAAGTCGACGTCACAGTAGCATAACAAGACGGTTTTAATGCCCCTGGTAAGAGTGGTGGAGCTCGCAGTGGATTAAAAAGACAATATCAATGCCCCTTGGAAGAGTGGTGGAGGTCGCAGTGGAATAAAAAGACAATATCAATGCCCCGTGGAAGGGACGTGGAGGTCACAGTAGCTTAACAAGATGGTTTTAATGCCCCTTGGAAGAGTGGTGGAGGTTGCAGCGGATTAAAAAGACAATAACAATGCCCACTGGAAGAGTGGTGGAGGTCGCAGTGGAATAAAAAGACAAAATCAATGCCCCTTGGAAGAGAGGTGGAGGTTACAGTGGAAGAAAAAGACAATATCAATGCCCCTTGGAAGAGCGGTGGAGTTCAGAGCAGTTTAACCAGACGGTTTTAATGCCCCTTGGAAGAGAAGTGGAGGTCACAGTAGCTTAACAAGACTGGTTTAATGCCCCTCGGAAGAGTGGTGGAGGTCGAAGTGGATTAAAAAGACAAAATCAATGCCCCTTAGAAGAGAGCTGGAAGTCGCAGTGGAATAAAAAGACAATGTCAATGCCACTTGGAAGAGTGGTGGAGGTTACAGAGGAATAAAAAGAAAATATCAATGCCCCGTGGAATAGACATGGACGTGACAGTAGCTTAACTAGACTGCTTTAATGCCCCTTGGAAGAGTGGTGGAGGTTGCAGTGGATTAAAAAGACAATATCAATGCCCATTGGAAGAGTGGTAGAAGTCGCAGTGGAATAAAAAGACAAAATCAATGTCCCTTGGAAGAGTGGTGGAGGTTAGAGTGTAATAAAAAGACAATATCAATGACCCATGGAAGAGTTGTGGAGGTCACTGTAGCTTAACAAGATGGTTTTAATGCCCCTTGGAAGGGTGGTGGAGTTCGCAGTGGAATAAATAGACAATGTCAATGCCCATTGGAAGAGGGGTGGGGGTTAGAGTGGAATAAAAAGACAATACCAGTGCTACTTGGAAGAGCTGTGGAGTTCAGAGTGGTTTAAATTGACGGTTTTAATGCCACTTTGAAGAGACGTGGAGGTCACAGTGGGTTAAAAAGACAATATCAATGCCCCTTTGTAGAGTGGTGGAGGTCGCAGTGGATTAAAAAGACAATATCAATGCCCCTTGGAAGAGTGGTGAAGGTCGCAGTGGAATAAAAAGACAATATCAATGCCCCGTGGAAGGGACGTGGAGGTCACAGTAGCTTCTCAAGACAGTTTTAATGCCCCTTGGAAGAGAGGTGGAGGTCGCAGTTGATTAAATAGACAATATCAATGCCCCTTGGAAGAGTGGTGGAGGTCGAAGTTGAATAAAAAGA
Source organism: Phyllobates terribilis (assembly GCF_046119375.1). Lineage (NCBI taxonomy): Eukaryota > Metazoa > Chordata > Amphibia > Anura > Dendrobatidae > Phyllobates > Phyllobates terribilis. The sequence goes on along the minus strand of NW_027362761.1, from coordinate 690,027,590 downwards.
CAATATCAATGCCGCTTGGAAGAGTGGTGGATGTTACAGTCGAATAAAATGACAATATCAATGCCTCTTGTAAGAGCTGTGGAGTTCAGAGTGTTTAACCAGACGATTTTAATGCCCCTTGGAAGAGACGTGGAGGTCGCAGTAGCTAAACAAAATGGTTTTAATGCTTCTTGGAAGAGTGATGGAGGTAGCAGTGGATTAAAAAGACAAAATCAATGCCCCTTGGAAGAGTGGTGGAGGTTACAGTGGAATAAAAAGTCAATATCAATGCCTCTTGCAAGAGCTGTGGAGTTCAGAGTTGTTTAAATTGACGGTTTTAATGCCCCTTGGAAGAGACGTGGAGGTCACAGTAGCTTAACAAGATGGTTTTAATGCCCCTTGGAAGAGTGGTGGAGGTTACAGTGGAATAAAAAGACAATATCAATGCCCCTTGGAAAATTGGTGGAGGTTACAGTGGAATAAAAAGACAATATCAATGACCCTTGGAAGAGTGGTGGAGGTCGCAGTGGAATAAAAAGACAATATTAATGCCCCTTGGAAGAGTGGTGGAGGTCGCAGTAAAACAAAAATACAATATCAATGCCTCTTGGAAGAGTGGTGGAGGTTACAGTGGAATAAAAAGACAATATCAATGCCCTTTGGAAGAGCTGTGGAGTTCACAGTGGTTTAACCAGAAGATTTTAAGGCACCGTGGAATAGACGTGGAGGTCACAGTAGCTAAATAAGACGGTTTTCATGCTTCTTGGAAGAGAGATGGAGGTTGCAGTGGATTAAAAAGACAAAATCAATGCCCCTTGGAAGAGTGGTGGAGGTTACAGTGGAATAAAAAGACAATATCAATGCCGCTTGGAAGAGTGGTGGATGTTACAGTCGAATAAAAAGACAATATCAATGCCTCTTGTAAGAGCTGTGGAGTTCAGAGTGTTTAACCAGACGCTTTTAATGCCCCTTGGAAGAGACGAGGAGGTCACAGTAGCTTAACAAGACTGTTTTAATGCCCCTTGGAAGAGTGGTGTAGATCGTTGTGGATTTAAAAGACAATATCAATGCCCCTTAGAAGATTGGTGGAGGTCGCAGTGGAATTAAAAGACAATATCAATGCCCCTTGGAAGATTGGTGGAGGTTACAGTGGAATAAAAAGACAATATCAATGCCCCTTGGAAGAGTGGTGGAGGTTACAGTGGAATAAAAGACAATATCAATGCCCTGTGTAAGAAAGTTGGAGGTCACAGTAGCTTAACAAGATGGTTTTAATGCCCCTTGGAAGAGTTGTGGACGTTGCAGAGGAATAAAAAGACAATATCAATGCACTTGGAAGAGTGCAGAAGGTTACAATGGAGTAAAAAGACATTGTCAATGCCCCTTGGAAGAGCAGTGGAGCTCAGAGCGGTTTAACCAGACTGTTTTAATTCCCCTTGGAAGAGACTTGGAGGTCACAGTAGCTTAATAAGACGGTTTTAATGCCCCTTGGAAGAGTGGTGGAGGTCGCAATGGAATAGAAAGGCAATATGAATGACCTGTGGAAGGGACGTGGAGGTCACAGTAGCATAACAAGACGGTTTTAATGCCCATTGGAAGAGTGATGGAGGTCGCAGTGGATAAAAAAGACAATATCAAAGCCCCTTGAAAGAGTGGTGGAGGTCGCAGTGGAAAACAGAGACAATATCAATGCCCCTTGGAAGAGTGGTGGAGGTTACAGTCGAATAAAAAGACAATATCAATGCCTCTTGGAAGAGCTGTGGAGTACAGAGTGGTTGAACCAGACGGTTTAATGCCCCTTGGAAGAGACGTGGAGGTCACAATAGCTTATCAAAACTGTTTTAATGCCCCTTGGAAGAGTGGTGGAGGTCGCAGTGGATTAAAAAGACAATATCAATGACCCTTAGAAAAGTGGTGGAGGTCGCAGTGGAATAAAAAGACAATATCAATTCACCTTGGAAGAGATGTGTAGGTCGCAGTGGAATAAAAAGACAATATCAGTGCCTCGTGGAAGAGACTTGGTGGTCACATTAGCTTAACAAGATGGTTTTAATGCCCCTTGGAAGAGAGGAGGAGGTCGCTGTGGAATAAAAAGACAATATCAATGCCCCTTGGAAGAGTGGTGGAGGTTACAGTGGAATAAAAAGACAATATCAATGACCCTTGGAAGAGTGGTGGAGGTCGCAGTGGAATAAAAAGACAATATTAATGCCCCTTGGAAGAGTGGTGGAGGTCGCAGTAAAATAAATAGACATAATCAATGCCCCTTGGAAGAGTGTTGGAGGTTACAGTGGAATAAAAAGACATTATCAATGCCCCTTGGAAGAGTTGTGGAGTACACAGTGGTTTAACCAGAAGGTTTTAAGGCGCCGTGGAATAGACGTGGAGGTCACAGTAGCTAAACAAGATAGTTTTAATGCTTCTTGGAAGAGTGATGGAGGTCGCAGTGGATTAAAAAGACAAAATCAATGGCCAATGGAAGAGTGGTGGAGGTTACAGTGGAATAAAAAGACAATATCAATGCCTCTTGCAAGACCTGTGGAGTTCAGAGTGGTTTAAATTGACGGTTTTAATGCTGCTTGGAAGAGACTTGGAGGTCACAGTATCTTAAGAAGACGGTTTTAATCCCTTTGGAAGAGTGATGGAGGTTACAGTCGAATAAAAAGAAAATGTCAATGCCTCTTGGAAGAGCTGTGGAGTACAGAGTGGTTGAACCAGACGGTTTAATGCCCCTTGGAAGAGACGTGGAGATCACAGTAGCTTATCAAGACTGTTTTAATGCCCCTTGGAAGAGTGGTGGAGGTCGCAGTGGATTAAAAAGACAATATCAATGCCCCTTAGAAAAGTGGTGGAGGTCGCAGTGGAATAAAAAGACAATATCAATTCCCCTTGGAAGAGATGTGTAGGTCGCAGTGGAATAAAAAGACAATATCAATTCCCCTTGGAAGAGATGTGTAGGTCGCAGTGGAATAAAAAGACAATATCAGTGCCTCGTGGAAGAGACTTGGAGGTCACAGTAGCTTAACAAGATGGTTTTAATGCCCCTTGGAAGAGAGGTGGAGGTCGCTGTGGAATAAAAAGACATTATCAATGCCCCTTGGAAAAGTGGTGGAGGTTACAGTGGAATAAAAAGACAATATCAATGACCCTTGGAAGAGTGGCGGAGGTCGCAGTGGAGTAAAAAAACAATATTAATGCCCCTTGGAAGACTGGTGGAGTTCGCAGTAAAATAAAAGGACATAATCAATGCCCCTTGGAAGAGTGTTGGAGGTTACAGTGGAATAAAAAGACATTATCAATGCCCCTTGGAAGAGCTGTGGAATACACAGTGGTTTAACCAGAAGGTTTTAAGGCGCCATGGAATAGACGTGGAGGTCAGAGTAGCTAAACAAGATGGTTTTAATGCTTCTTGGAAGACTGATGGAGGTCGCAGTGGATTAAAAAGACAATATCAATGCCTCTTTCAAGAGCTGTGGAGTTCAGAGTGGCTTAAATTGACGGTTTTAATGCCCCTTGGAAGAGACGTGGAGGTCACATAATCTTAAGAAGACGGTTTTAATGCCCCTTCGAAGAGTGATGGAGGTTGCAGTCGAATAAAAAGAAAATGTCAATGCCTCTTGGAAGAGCTGTGGAGTTCAGAGTGGTTTAACCAGACGATTTTAATGCCCCTTGGAAGAGACGTGGAGGTCACAGTAGCTTATCAAGACTGTTTTAATGCCCCTTGGAAGAGTGGTGGAGGTCGCAGTGGATTAAAAAGACAATATCAATGCCCTTTAGAAGAGTGGTGGAGGTCGCAGTGGAATAAAAAGACAATATCAATTCCACTTGGAAGAGATGTGGAGTTCACAGAGGTTTAACCAGAAGGTTTTAAGGCACCGTGGAATAGACGTGGAGGTCACAGTAGCTAAACAAGATCGTTTTAATGCTTCTTGGAAGAGTGATGGAGGTCACAGTGGATTAAAAAGACAAAATCAATGCCCCTTGGAAGAGTGGTGGAGGTTACAGTGGAAAAAAAAGACAATATCAATGTTCCTTGGAAGAGGGGTGAAGGTCGCAGTGGAATAAAAATAGAATATCAATGCCCCTTGGAAGAGACGTGGAGGTCACAGTAGCTTATCAAGACTGTTTTAATGCCTCTTGGAAGAGTGGTGGAGGTCGCAGTGGATTAAAAAGACAATATCAATGCCCCTTGGAAGAGTGGTGGAGGTTGGAGCAGAATAAAAAGACAATATCAATGCCCCGTGGAAGGGACGTGGAGGTCACAGTAGCTTAACAATACGGTTTTAATGCCAATTGGAAGAGTGCTGGAGGTCGCAGTGGAATCTAAAGACTATCAAATCCCCTTGGAAGAGTGGTGGAGGTCGCAGTGGAAAAAAAAGACAATATCAATGACCCGTGGAAGGGACGTGGAGGTCACAGCGGCTTAGCAAGATGGTTTTAATGCCCCTTGGAAGAGTGGTGGGGGTCGCAGTGGAATAAAAAGACAATATCAATGCCTCTTGGAAGAGCTGTGGAGTTGAGAGTGGTTTAACCATGCGGTTTTAATGGCCCTTGGAAGAGACGTGGAGGTCACAGAAGCTTATCAAGACTGTTTTAATGCCCCTTGGAGGAGTTTTAGAGGTCGCAGTGGAATAAAAAGACAATATCAATGCCCTTGGAAGAGTGGTGGAGGATACAGTGGAATAAAAAGACAATATCAATGCCCCTTGGAAGAGTGGTGGAGTTTACAGTGGAATAAAAAGACAATATCAATGTCCCTTGGAAGAATGGTGGAGGTTACAGTGGAATAAAAAGACAATATCAATGCCCCTTGGAAGAGTGGTGGAGGTTCCAATTAAATAAGAAGACAATATCAATGCCCGTTGGAAGAGTGGTGGAGGTCGCAGTAAAATAAAAAGACAATATCAATGCCCCTTGGAAGAGCTGTGGAGTTTACAGTGGATTAACCAGAAAGTTTTAATGCACCGTGGAATAGACATGGAGGTCACAGTAGCTTAAGAAGACGGTTTCAATGCTTCTTGGAAGAGTGATGGAGGTCGCAGTGGATTAAAAAGACAATATCAATGCCCCTTGGAAGAGTGGTGGAGGTTACAGTGGAATAAAAAGACAATATCAATGCACTTGGAAGAGTGCAGAAGGTTACAATGGAATAAAAAGACAATGTCAATGCCCCTTGGAAGAGCTGTGGAGCTCAGAGCGGTTTAACCAGACGGTTTTAATGCCCCTTGGAAGAGTGGTGGAGGTCACAGTGGAATAAAAATACAATATCAATACCCCTTAAAAGAGTGGTGGAATTACAGTGAAATAAAAAGACAATATCAATGCCCCTTGGAAGAGCTGTGGAGTACAGAGTGGTTTAACCAAAAGGTTTTAGTGCCCCTTGGAAGAGACGTGGAGGTCACAGTAGCTTAACAAGACGGTTTTAATGCCCCTTGGAAGAGTGGTGGAGGTCGCAGTGGATTAAAAAGACAATATCAATGAGCCTTGGAAGAGTGGTGGAGGTCGAAGTCGAATAAAAAGACGATATCAATGCCCCTCGAAGAGCGGTGGAGGTTACAGTGGAATAAATAGACAATATCATTGCCTCTTGGAAGAGTGGTGGAGGTTACAGTGGAATAAAAAGACAATATCAATGCCCCGTGGAAGAGATGTGGCCATCACAGTAGCTTAACAAGACGGTTTTAATGCCCCTTGGCAGAGTGGTGGAGGTCGCAGTGGAATAAAAGACAATATCAATGCCCTTTAGAAGAGTGGCGGAGGTCGCAGTGGAATAAAAAGACAATATCAATGCCCCTTGGAAGAGTGGTGGAGGTCGCAGTGGAATATCCTCACTGGTTCATGCTCTGCATAACTTCTCTGCTTGCTGTGTCTGCTGTAATCTAATGCTCTGCTTTGCTGATTCACCTCACTGGTTCATGCTCTGCATAACTTCTCTGCTTGCTGTGTCTGCTGTAATCTAATGCTCTGCTTTGCTGATTCACCTCACTGGTACATGCTTTGCATAACTTCTCTGCTTTATGTGTCCCACTCCATTCAATACCCACATATGTCTGTCCCTTCCCCACTATAGATCTTATCTGATTTTTAGAGGTGCTAAACTGCAGAGACTAGAGTCCTAGCTCTGTGTTTGATCACCCAGCCATCTCCTGGTGAGACGACCAGCTGCTAATTTAGGCATATGCAGCTCCCACAATGCCCTTCATCTGATAGTTTAATGTTCCCTATATATTTAGAAGCTCTGTAAGGGGTGCACTTGTGCTGGGGTGTGCACTTGTCTTTTTGTGCAAAGTGGCTTCGGAGATAAGTGGCAGTTCTTTCAGAGGCAGTTAGTCAGGGCAGGAGTCAGGTAACCAACACTTTGACCACTTACTCTCTTTTAACTATGTTTCTGTTAGCTCTCACTTTTTCCTCTATAGTCCTCCACTCTCTAGTAACCCCTCAAAACCTACACCTAGTAAGAAACTCTTCATCTCTCCCTCCATCCTCCCCATTCATCTCACCTCCTCCTCCAAATTATTCCTAAACATTCAATTCTGGATCTCCAAACACAGACAGCCACCTCATGCTCTCTCTTGCTCCCACCTGCTAACACTTTCTCTGCTCCTCCTCACTGCTGGAGAAATCTCTCCAAATCCTGGTCCTCCTCGCCATATCCCCACAGTTACTTCTTCCTCCTATCCACGACCTTCCACAAACTGTCGCAACCCTTCTAACCTCATACCCATCCAACCAATCCCCACTCCCTTAGTTGCTCTAACAGGAGCTCTATGGAACGCTCGCTCTGTCTGCAACAAACTTTCCTTCATCCACGATCTTTTCATTACAAACAAACTTTCCTTCCTCGCCATCACTGAAACCTGGCTCACCCCCTCTGACACAGCCTCCCCAGCTGCACTTTCATATGGCGGATTCCACCTTTACCTCACCCCCCACCCCAATGGCAAACATGGCGGAGGCGTAGGTTTTCTCCTATCAGAACACTGCGCTTTTACCCAAATCCCACTGCCACCCTCCGTTACACTCCCCTCTTTTGAGGTGCACTATGTGCGCATCTATTCCCCTTCCAACCTCCAACTGGCCATCGTTTACCGACCCCCAAGGCAAGCCACCACCTTCTTAGACCACTTCACCACCTGGCTGCTTCACTTCCTCTCCACTGACATCCCCACTATCATAATGGGTGACTTCAACATCCCCATTAACACTTCCCTCTCGTCTGTCTCTAAGTTCCTATCTCTCACTTCCTCCTTTGGACTCACTCAATGGTCTTCCACACCCACCCACAAAGATAGCCACACACTGGACCTCATCTTCACCCGCCTCTGTTCCCTATCTAACCTCTCTAACTCACCTCTCCCTCTCTCTGATCACAGCCTACTTACATTCTCTTCTCTCTCCTCCCCGGGGAAACAATCCCCACTCCACAAACTTGCACACCCTCGCAGAAATCTCAAACACCTTGACTTACACTCACTCTCTGAATCCCTCCTCCCTTTTACAGACATAAATTCCTTACACGACGCAGACATTGCTGCTGCTTTATATAACACCACAACAGAAAAACCACAAAAACACTGTCATTGCCCCTTGGAAGAGTGGTGGAGGTTAGAGTGGAATAGAAAGACAATACCAATGCCCCTTGGAAGAGCTGTGGAGTTCAGAGTTGTTTAACCAAACGGTTTTAATGCCCCTTGGAAAAGTGGTGGAGGTCGCAGTGGAATAAAAAGACAATATCAATGCCCCTTGGAAGAGTGGTGGAGGATACAGTGGAATAAAAAGACAATATCAATGCCCCTTGGAAGATCTGTGGAGCTCAGATTGGTTTAACCATACGGTTTTAATGCCCCTTGGAAGAGACGTGGAGGTCACAGTAGCTTAACAAGACGGTTTTAATGCCACATGGAAGAGTGGTGGAGGTTGCAATGGATTAAAAAGACAATATGAATGCCATGAGGAAGAGTGGTGGAGGTCGCAGTGGAATAAAAAGACAATATCAGTGCACGGAGGAAAAGACCTGGAGGTCACAGTGGCTTAACAAGATGGTTTTAATGCCCTTTGGAAGAGTGGTGGAGGTCGCAGTGTATTAAAAAGACAATATGAATGCCCTTTGCAAGAGTGGTGGAGGTCGCAGTGGAATAAAAAAACACTGTCATTGCCCCTTGGAAGAGTGGTGGAGGTTAGAGTGGAATAAAAAGACAATACCAATGCCCCTTGGAAGAGCTGTGGAGTTCAGAGTTGTTTAACCAGACGGTTTTAATGCCCATTGGAAGTGATGTGGAGGTCACAGTAGCTTAAAAAGACGTTTTTAATGACCCTTGGAAAAGTGGTGGAGGTTGCAGTGGATTAAAAAGACAATATCAATGCCCCTTGGAAGAGGGGTGGAGGTGCAGTGGAATAAAAAGACGATATCAATGCCCCTTGGAAGAATGATGGAGGTCGCAGTGGAATAAAAAGACAATGTCAATGCCCCTTGGAAGAGTGGTGGAGGTTACAGTGGAATAAAAAGACAATATCAATGCCCCTTGGAAAAGTTGCGGAGTTCAGAGTGATTTAACCAGATGGTTTTATTGCCCCTTGGAAGAGACGTGGAGGTCACAGTAGATTAACAAGACGGTTTTAATGCCCCTTGGAAAAGGGGTGGAGGTCACAGTGGATTAAAAAGACAATATCAATGACCCGTGGAAGACACGTGGAGGTCACAGTAGCTTAACAAGACAGTTTTAATGCTCCTTGGAAGAGTGGTGGCGGTCGCATTGGAATAAAAAGACAATATCAATCCCCCTTGAAAGAATGGTGGAGGTTACATTGAAATAAAAAGACAATATCAACGCCTCTTGAAAGAGCTATGGAGTTCAGAGTGGTTTAACCACATGGTTTTAATTCCCCTTGGAAGAGTGGTGGAGGTCGCAGTGCATTAAAAAGACAATATCAATACCCCTTGGAAGAATGGTGGAGGTTACAGTGGAAAAAAAAGACAATATCAATGCCCCTTGGAAGAGCTGTGGAGTTCAGAGTGGTTTAACCAGATGGTTTTAATGCCCCTTGGAAGAGATGTGGAGGTCACAGTAGCTTAACAAGACTATTTTAATGCCTCTTGGAAGAGTGTTGAAGGTCGCAGTGGATTAAAAAGACAATATAAATGCCCCTTAGAAGAGAGGTGGAAGTCGCAGTGGAATAAAAAGACAATATCAATACCCCTTGGAAGAGTGGTGGAGGATACAGTGGAATAAAAAGACAATATCAATGCCCAGTGGAATAGACATGGACGTTACAGTAGCTAAACAAGATGTTTTTAATGCACCTTGGGAGAGTGGTGGAAGTCGTAGTGGAATGAAAAGACAATATCAATGCCCCGTGAAAGAGACGTGGAGGTCACAGAAGCTTAACAAGATGGTTTTAATGCCCCTTGGAAGAGTGGTGGAGGTCACAGTGGATTAAAAAGACAATATGAATGCCCCTTGGAAGACTGGTGGAGGTCGCAGTGGAATAAAAAGACAATATCAATGCCCCTTGGAAGAATGGTGGAGGTTACAGTGGAATAAAAAGACAATAATATTGCCCCTTGGAAGAGCTGTGGAGTTCAGAGTGGTAAAACCAAACGGTTTTAATGCTCCTTGGAAGAGACGTGGAGGTCACAGTAACTTAACAAGATGGTTTTAATGCCCCTTGGAAGAGTGGTGGAGGTCGCAGTGGAATAAAAAAAACAATATCAATGCCCCTTGGAAGATTGGTGGAGGTTAGAGTGGAATAAAAAGACAATGCAAATGCCCCTTGGAAGAGCTGTGGAGTTCAGAGTGGTTTAACCAGATGGTTTTAATGCCCCTTGGAAGAGAAGTCGACGTCACAGTAGCATAACAAGACTTTTTTAATGCCCCTGGTAAGAGTGGTGGAGCTCGCAGTGGATTAAAAAGACAATATCAATGCCCCTTGGAAGAGTGGTGGAGGTCGCAGTGGAATAAAAAGACAATATCAATGCCCCGTGGAAGGGACGTGGAGGTCACAGTAGCTTAACAAGATGGTTTTAATGCCCCTTGGAAGAGTGGTGGAGGTTGCAGCGGATTAAAAAGACAATAACAATGCCCACTGGAAGAGTGGTGGAGGTCGCAGTGGAATAAAAAGACAAAATCAATGCCCCTTGGAAGAGAGGTGGAGGTTACAGTGGAAGAAAAAGACAATATCAATGCCCCTTGGAAGAGCTGTGGAGTTCAGAGCAGTTTAACCAGACGGTTTTAATGCCCCTTGGAAGAGACGTGGAGGTCACAGTAGCTTAACAAGACTGGTTTAATGCCCCTCGGAAGAGTGGTGGAGGTCGAAGTGGATTAAAAAGACAAAATCAATGCCCCTTAGAAGAGAGCTGGAAGTCGCAGTGGAATAAAAAGACAATGTCAATGCCATTTGGAAGAGTGGTGGAGGTTACAGAGGAATAAAAAGACAATATCAATGCCCCGTGGAATAGACATGGACGTGACAGTAGCTTAACTAGACTGCTTTAATGCCCCTTGGAAGAGTGGTGGAGGTTGCAGTGGATTAAAAAGACAATATCAATGCCCATTGGAAGAGTGGTAGAAGTCGCAGTGGAATAAAAAGACAAAATCAATGTCCCTTGGAAGAGTGGTGGAGGTTAGAGTGTAATAAAAAGACAATATCAATGACCCATGGAAGAGTTGTGGAGGTCACTGTAGCTTAACAAGATGGTTTTAATGCCCCTTGGAAGGGTGGTGGAGTTCGCAGTGGAATAAATAGACAATGTCAATGCCCATTGGAAGAGGGGTGGGGGTTAGAGTGGAATAAAAAGACAATACCAGTGCTACTTGGAAGAGCTGTGGAGTTCAGAGTGGTTTAAATTGACGGTTTTAATGCCACTTTGAAGAGACGTGGAGGTCACAGTGGGTTAAAAAGACAATATCAATGCCCCTTTGTAGAGTGGTGGAGGTCGCAGTGGATTAAAAAGACAATATCAATGCCCCTTGGAAGAGTGGTGAAGGTCGCAGTGGAATAAAAAGACAATATCAATGCCCCGTGGAAGGGACGTGGAGGTCACAGTAGCTTCTCAAGACGGTTTTAATGCCCCTTGGAAGAGAGGTGGAGGTCGCAGTTGATTAAATAGACAATATCAATGCCCCTTGGAAGAGTGGTGGAGGTCGAAGTTGAATAAAAAGACAATATCAATGCCGCTTGGAAGAGTGGTGGATGTTACAGTCGAATAAAATGACAATATCAATGCCTCTTGTAAGAGCTGTGGAGTTCAGAGTGTTTAACCAGACGATTTTAATGCCCCTTGGAAGAGACGTGGAGGTCGCAGTAGCTAAACAAAATGGTTTTAATGCTTCTTGGAAGAGTGATGGAGGTAGCAGTGGATTAAAAAGACAAAATCAATGCCCCTTGGAAGAGTGGTGGAGGTTACAGTGGAATAAAAAGTCAATATCAATGCCTCTTGCAAGAGCTGTGGAGTTCAGAGTTGTTTAAATTGACGGTTTTAATGCCCCTTGGAAGAGACGTGGAGGTCACAGTAGCTTAACAAGATGGTTTTAATGCCCCTTGGAAGAGTGGTGGAGGTTACAGTGGAATAAAAAGACAATATCAATGCCCCTTGGAAAATTGGTGGAGGTTACAGTGGAATAAAAAGACAATATCAATGACCCTTGGAAGAGTGGTGGAGGTCGCAGTGGAATAAAAAGACAATATTAATGCCCCTTGGAAGAGTGGTGGAGGTCGCAGTAAAACAAAAATACAATATCAATGCCTCTTGGAAGAGTGGTGGAGGTTACAGTGGAATAAAAAGACAATATCAATGCCCTTTGGAAGAGCTGTGGAGTTCACAGTGGTTTAACCAGAAGATTTTAAGGCACCGTGGAATAGACGTGGAGGTCACAGTAGCTAAATAAGACGGTTTTCATGCTTCTTGGAAGAGAGATGGAGGTTGCAGTGGATTAAAAAGACAAAATCAATGCCCCTTGGAAGAGTGGTGGAGGTTACAGTGGAATAAAAAGACAATATCAATGCCGCTTGGAAGAGTGGTGGATGTTACAGTCGAATAAAAAGACAATATCAATGCCTCTTGTAAGAGCTGTGGAGTTCAGAGTGTTTAACCAGATGCTTTTAATGCCCCTTGGAAGAGACGAGGAGGTCACAGTAGCTTAACAAGACTGTTTTAATGCCCCTTGGAAGAGTGGTGTAGATCGTTGTGGATTTAAAAGACAATATCAATGCCCCTTAGAAGATTGGTGGAGGTCGCAGTGGAATTAAAAGACAATATCAATGCCCCTTGGAAGATTGGTGGAGGTTACAGTGGAATAAAAAGACAATATCAATGCCCCTTGGAAGAGTGGTGGAGGTTACAGTGGAATAAAAGACAATATCAATGCCCTGTGTAAGAAAGTTGGAGGTCACAGTAGCTTAACAAGATGGTTTTAATGCCCCTTGGAAGAGTTGTGGACGTTGCAGAGGAATAAAAAGACAATATCAATGCACTTGGAAGAGTGCAGAAGGTTACAATGGAGTAAAAAGACATTGTCAATGCCCCTTGGAAGAGCAGTGGAGCTCAGAGCGGTTTAACCAGACTGTTTTAATTCCCCTTGGAAGAGACTTGGAGGTCACAGTAGCTTAATAAGACGGTTTTAATGCCCCTTGGAAGAGTGGTGGAGGTCGCAATGGAATAGAAAGGCAATATGAATGACCTGTGGAAGGGACGTGGAGGTCACAGTAGCATAACAAGACGGTTTTAATGCCCATTGGAAGAGTGATGGAGATCGCAGTGGATAAAAAAGACAATATCAAAGCCCCTTGAAAGAGTGGTGGAGGTCGCAGTGGAAAACAGAGACAATATCAATGCCCCTTGGAAGAGTGGTGGAGGTTACAGTCGAATAAAAAGACAATATCAATGCCTCTTGGAAGAGCTGTGGAGTACAGAGTGGTTGAACCAGACGGTTTAATGCCCCTTGGAAGAGACGTGGAGGTCACAATAGCTTATCAAAACTGTTTTAATGCCCCTTGGAAGAGTGGTGGAGGTCGCAGTGGATTAAAAAGACAATATCAATGACCCTTAGAAAAGTGGTGGAGGTCGCAGTGGAATAAAAAGACAATATCAATTCACCTTGGAAGAGATGTGTAGGTCGCAGTGGAATAAAAAGACAATATCAGTGCCTCGTGGAAGAGACTTGGTGGTCACATTAGCTTAACAAGATGGTTTTAATGCCCCTTGGAAGAGAGGAGGAGGTCGCTGTGGAATAAAAAGACAATATCAATGCCCCTTGGAAGAGTGGTGGAGGTTACAGTGGAATAAAAAGACAATATCAATGACCCTTGGAAGAGTGGTGGAGGTCGCAGTGGAATAAAAAGACAATATTAATGCCCCTTGGAAGAGTGGTGGAGGTCGCAGTAAAATAAATAGACATAATCAATGCCCCTTGGAAGAGTGTTGGAGGTTACAGTGGAATAAAAAGACATTATCAATGCCCCTTGGAAGAGTTGTGGAGTACACAGTGGTTTAACCAGAAGGTTTTAAGGCGCCGTGGAATAGACGTGGAGGTCACAGTAGCTAAACAAGATAGTTTTAATGCTTCTTGGAAGAGTGATGGAGGTCGCAGTGGATTAAAAAGACAAAATCAATGGCCAATGGAAGAGTGGTGGAGGTTACAGTGGAATAAAAAGACAATATCAATGCCTCTTGCAAGACCTGTGGAGTTCAGAGTGGTTTAAATTGACGGTTTTAATGCTGCTTGGAAGAGACTTGGAGGTCACAGTATCTTAAGAAGACGGTTTTAATCCCTTTGGAAGAGTGATGGAGGTTACAGTCGAATAAAAAGAAAATGTCAATGCCTCTTGGAAGAGCTGTGGAGTACAGAGTGGTTGAACCAGACGGTTTAATGCCCCTTGAAGAGACGTGGAGATCACAGTAGCTTATCAAGGCTGTTTTAATGCCCCTTGGAAGAGTGGTGGAGGTCGCAGTGGATTAAAAAGACAATATCAATGCCCCTTAGAAAAGTGGTGGAGGTCGCAGTGGAATAAAAAGACAATATCAATTCCCCTTGGAAGAGATGTGTAGGTCGCAGTGGAATAAAAAGACAATATCAATTCCCCTTGGAAGAGATGTGTAGGTCGCAGTGGAATAAAAAGACAATATCAGTGCCTCGTGGAAGAGACTTGGAGGTCACAGTAGCTTAACAAGATGGTTTTAATGCCCCTTGGAAGAGAGGTGGAGGTCGCTGTGGAATAAAAAGACAATATCAATGCCCCTTGGAAAAGTGGTGGAGGTTACAGTGGAATAAAAAGACAATATCAATGACCCTTGGAAGAGTGGCGGAGGTCGCAGTGGAGTAAAAAAACAATATTAATGCCCCTTGGAAGACTGGTGGAGTTCGCAGTAAAATAAAAGGACATAATCAATGCCCCTTGGAAGAGTGTTGGAGGTTACAGTGGAATAAAAAGACATTATCAATGCCCCTTGGAAGAGCTGTGGAATACACAGTGGTTTAACCAGAAGGTTTTAAGGCGCCGTGGAATAGACGTGGAGGTCAGAGTAGCTAAACAAGATGGTTTTAATGCTTCTTGGAAGACTGATGGAGGTCGTAGTGGATTAAAAAGACAATATCAATGCCTCTTTCAAGAGCTGTGGAGTTCAGAGTGGCTTAAATTGACAGTTTTAATGCCCCTTGGAAGAGACGTGGAGGTCACATAATCTTAAGAAGACGGTTTTAATGCCCCTTCGAAGAGTGATGGAGGTTGCAGTCGAATAAAAAGAAAATGTCAATGCCTCTTGGAAGAGCTGTGGAGTTCAGAGTGGTTTAACCAGACGATTTTAATGCCCCTTGGAAGAGACGTGGAGGTCACAGTAGCTTATCAAGACTGTTTTAATGCCCCTTGGAAGAGTGGTGGAGGTCGCAGTGGATTAAAAAGACAATATCAATGCCCTTTAGAAGAGTGGCGGAGGTCGCAGTGGAATAAAAAGACAATATCAATTCCACTTGGAAGAGATGTGGAGTTCACAGAGGTTTAACCAGAAGGTTTTAAGGCACCGTGGAATAGACGTGGAGGTCACAGTAGCTAAACAAGATCGTTTTAATGCTTCTTGGAAGAGTGATGGAGGTCACAGTGGATTAAAAAGACAAAATCAATGCCCCTTGGAAGAGTGGTGGAGGTTACAGTGGAAAAAAAGACAATATCAATGTTCCTTGGAAGAGGGGTGAAGGTCGCAGTGGAATAAAAATAGAATATCAATGCCCCTTGGAAGAGACGTGGAGGTCACAGTAGCTTATCAAGACTGTTTTAATGCCTCTTGGAAGAGTGGTGGAGGTCGCAGTGGATTAAAAAGACAATATCAATGCCCCTTGGAAGAGTGGTGGAGGTTGGAGCAGAATAAAAAGACAATATCAATGCCCCGTGGAAGGGACGTGAAGGTCACAGTAGCTTAACAATACGGTTTTAATGCCAATTGGAAGAGTGCTGGAGGTCGCAGTGGAATCTAAAGACTATCAAATCCCCTTGGAAGAGTGGTGGAGGTCGCAGTGGAAAAAAAAGACAATATCAATGACCCGTGGAAGGGACGTGGAGGTCACAGCGGCTTAGCAAGATGGTTTTAATGCCCCTTGGAAGAGTGGTGGGGGTCGCAGTGGATTAAAAAGACAATATCAATGCCTCTTGGAAGAGCTGTGGAGTTGAGAGTGGTTTAACCATGCGGTTTTAATGGCCCTTGGAAGAGACGTGGAGGTCACAGAAGCTTATCAAGACTGTTTTAAAGCCCCTTGGAGGAGTTTTAGAGGTCGCAGTGGAATAAAAAGACAATATCAATGCCCTTGGAAGAGTGGTGGAGGATACAGTGGAATAAAAAGACAATATCAATGCCCCTTGGAAGAGTGGTGGAGTTTACAGTGGAATAAAAAGACAATATCAATGTCCCTTGGAAGAATGGTGGAGGTTACAGTGGAATAAAAAGACAATATCAATGCCCCTTGGAAGAGTGGTGGAGGTTCCAATTAAATAAGAAGACAATATCAATGCCCCTTGGAAGAGTGGTGGAGGTCGCAGTAAAATAAAAAGACAATATCAATGCCCCTTGGAAGAGCTGTGGAGTTTACAGTGGATTAACCAGAAAGTTTTAATGCACCGTGGAATAGACATGGAGGTCACAGTAGCTTAAGAAGACGGTTTCAATGCTTCTTGGAAGAGTGATGGAGGTCGCAGTGGATTAAAAAGACAATATCAATGCCCCTTGGAAGAGTGGTGGAGGTTACAGTGGAATAAAAAGACAATATCAATGCACTTGGAAGAGTGCAGAAGGTTACAATGGAATAAAAAGACAATGTCAATGCCCCTTGGAAGAGCTGTGGAGCTCAGAGCGGTTTAACCAGACGGTTTTAATGCCCCTTGGAAGAGTGGTGGAGGTCACAGTGGAATAAAAATACAATATCAATACCCCTTAAAAGAGTGGTGGAATTACAGTGAAATAAAAAGACAATATCAATGCCCCTTGGAAGAGCTGTGGAGTACAGAGTGGTTTAACCAAAAGGTTTTAGTGCCCCTTGGAAGAGACGTGGAGGTCACAGTAGCTTAACAAGACGGTTTTAATGCCCCTTGGAAGAGTGGTGGAGGTCGCAGTGGATTAAAAAGACAATATCAATGAGCCTTGGAAGAGTGGTGGAGGTCGCAGTCGAATAAAAAGACGATATCAATGCCCCTCGAAGAGTGGTGGAGGTTACAGTGGAATAAAAAGACAATATCATTGCCTCTTGGAAGAGTGGTGGAGGTTACAGTGGAATAAAAAGACAATATCAATGCCCCGTGGAAGAGACGTGGCCATCACAGTAGCTTAACAAGACGGTTTTAATGCCCCTTGGCAGAGTGGTGGAGGTCGCAGTGGAATAAAAGACAATATCAATGCCCTTTAGAAGAGTGGCGGAGGTCGCAGTGGAATAAAAAGACAATATCAATGCCCCTTGGAAGAGTGGTGGAGGTCGCAGTGGAATATCCTCACTGGTTCATGCTCTGCATAACTTCTCTGCTTGCTGTGTCTGCTGTAATCTAATGCTCTGCTTTGCTGATTCACCTCACTGGTTCATGCTCTGCATAACTTCTCTGCTTGCTGTGTCTGCTGTAATCTAATGCTCTGCTTTGCTGATTCACCTCACTGGTACATGCTTTGCATAACTTCTCTGCTTTATGTGTCCCACTCCATTCAATACCCACATATGTCTGTCCCTTCCCCACTATAGATCTTATCTGATTTTTAGAGGTGCTAAACTGCAGAGACTAGAGTCCTAGCTCTGTGTTTGATCACCCAGCCATCTCCTGGTGAGACGACCAGCTGCTAATTTAGGCATATGCAGCTCCCACAATGCCCTTCATCTGATAGTTTAATGTGCCCTATATATTTAGAAGCTCTGTAAGGGGTGCACTTGTGCTGGGGTGTGCACTTGTCTTTTTGTGCAAAGTGGCTTCGGAGATAAGTGGCAGTTATTTCAGAGGCAGTTAGTCAGGGCAGGAGTCAGGTAACCAACACTTTGACCACTTACTCTCTTTTAACTATGTTTCTGTTAGCTCTCACTTTTTCCTCTATAGTCCTCCACTCTCTAGTAACCCCTCAAAACCTACACCTAGTAAGAAAATCTTCATCTCTCCCTCCATCCTCCCCATTCATCTCACCTCCTCCTCCAAATTATTCCTAAACATTCAATTCTGGATCTCCAAACACAGACAGCCACCTCATGCTCTCTCTTGCTCCCACCTGCTAACACTTTCTCTGCTCCTCCTCACTGCTGGAGATATCACTCCAAATCCTGGTCCTCCACACCATATCCCCACAGTTACTTCTTCCTCCTATCCACGACCTTCCACAAACTGTCGCAACCTTTCTAAGCTCATACCCATCCAACAATTCCCCACTCCCTTAGTTGCTCTAACAGGAGCTCTATGGAACGCTCGCTCTGTCTGCAACAAACTTTCCTTCATCCACGATCTTTTCATTACAAACAAACTTTCCTTCCTCGCCATCACTGAAACCTGGCTCACCCCCTTTGACACAGCCTCCCCAGCTGCACTTTCATATGGCGGATTCCACCTTTCCCACACCCCCCGCCCCAAAGGCAAACATGGCGGAGGCCTAGGTTTTCTCCTATCAGAACACTGCGCTTTCACCCAAATCCCACTGCCACCCTCTGTTACACTCCCCTCTTTTGAGGTGCACTGAGTGCGCATCTATTCCCCCTCCAACCTCCAACTGGCAGTCGTTTACCGACCCCCAGGGCAAGCCACCACCTTCTTAGACCACTTCACCACCTGGCTGCTCAACTTCCTCTCCACTGACATCCCCACTATCATAATGGGTGACTTCAACATCCCCATTAACACTTCCCACTCGTCTGTCTCTAAGTTCCTATCTCTCACTTCCTCCTTCGGACTCACTCAATGGTCTTCCACACCCACCCACAAAGATAGCCACACACTGGACCTCATCTTCACCCGCCTCTGTTCCCTATCTAACCTCTCTAACTCACCTCTCCCTCTCTCTGATCACAGCCTACTTACATTCTCTTCTCTCCCCTCCCCGGGGCAACAATCCCCACTTCACAAACTTGCTTACCCTCGCAGAAATCTCAAACACCTTGACTTACACTCACTCTCTGAATCCCTCCTCCCTCTTACAGACATAAATTCCATACACGATGCAGACGTTGCTGCTGCTTCATAAAACACCACAATAGCTGCAGCTCTAGACTCGATCGCCCCTCTCACACACACCACATCTCGCACATTCAACAGGCAACCCTGGCACACTAAACTTACTAAAGAACTGTGCCGGGCCTCCAGGGTTGCGGAGCGGAGATGGAAAAGGTCTCACTCCATCGAGCACTTCATCGCATTCAAGCAATCCCTCACTAATTTCAAGTCCGCACTCACTACAGCAAAACAAACCTACTTCTCATCTCTCATATCCTCCGTATCTCACAACCCTAAACATCTATTTAACACTTTAAACTCTCTCCTTCGTCCCCCAGCACCTCCTCCCTCTTCCCTCATCTCAGCCGACGACTTTGCCTCATTCTTCAAACAGAAGATTGACACCATCAGACAAAACTTTTGCCTAAAGTCCACACAACCCCTCCTCATATCTATTCAACCCTCCTCTTCCAAACCCCACTTCTCCACCATTACAGAAGGTCAAGTCTCCTCTTTATTCTCCAAATCACACCTCACCACCTGCGAACTTGACCCAATCCCATCCCACATCATCACTAACCTTACCACAGTCTTCATCCCAACCCTAACCCACCTCGTCAATCTGTCACTAACAACCGGTGTCTTCCCCTCATGTTTCAAACATGCCGCAATCACACCCATCCTCAAAAAGCCCTCCCTTCACCCTTCCTCTCTGACTAGCTACCGCCCCATATCACTCCTCCCCTTTGCCTCAAAACTACTAGAACAACATGTCCACTTTGAACTGTCCTCCCACCTCTCCTCCTGCTCCCTCTTCGACCGCCTGCAATCTGGCTTCTGACCGCATCACTCGACTGAAACTGCCCTGACCAAAGTCACCAATGACCTACTAAATGCCAAATCCAAGCGACACTACTCCATCCTCCTCCTTCTGAGCCTGTCATCCACCTTTGACACAGTGGACCATTAACTTTTACTCCAGATTCTCTCATCTCTTTGCATCACGGACTTGGCTCTATCTTGGATCTCCTCATATTTAACAGACAGGACATTCAGCGTCTCCCACTCACGCACCACCTCCTCATCTCGCCTCCTATCTGTCGGTGTCCCCCAAGGTTCAGTTCTAGGACCTCTGCTCTTCTCCATCTACACCTTTGGCCTGGGACAGCTCATAGAGTCTCACGGTTTTCAGTATCACCTCTATGCTGACGACACACAGATCTACCTCTCTGGACCCGATATCTCCTCCCTACTACCCAAAATCCCACAATGTCTGTCCGCCATGTCATCCTTCTTCTCTGACAGATTTCTAAAGCTCAACATGGATAAAACAGAGTTCATCATCTTTCCACCCTCTCATTCACATCCCCAATCTAACCTAGCCATCAACGTCAATGGCTGTTCACTCTCCCCAGTCCCACAAGCTCGCTGCCTTGGAGTAACCCTGGACTCTGATCTCTCCTTCAAGCCACATATCCAAGCCGTTTCCACTTCCTGCCGACTCCAACTCATAAACATCTCCCGGATCCGTGCATTCCTCAGCAAAGACTGTGCAAAGACACTAGTGCATGCCCTCATCATATCCCGCCTCGACTACTGCAACCTCTTGCTCCGTGGCCTCCCTTACAACACTCTTGAGCCTCTCCAATCTATCCTAAACTCTGCTGCTCGACTAATTCACCTGTCCCCCCTCTATTCCCCGGCCTCTCCTCTCTGTCAATCTCTTCACTGGCTCCCCATTGCCCAGAGAATCCAGTACAAAACTCTAACCATGGCATACAAAGCCATCCACAACATGTCTTCCCCATACATCTGTGACCTAGTCTCCCAGTACTTACCTGCACGCAACCTCCGATCCTCACAAGATCTCCTTCTCTACTCCCCTCTTATCTCCTCCTCCCACAATCGTATACAAGATTTCTCCCGTGCATCCCCCCTACTCTGAAACTCTTTACCCCAACACATCAGACTCTTCCCGTCCATGGAAACCTTCAAACGAAACCTGAAGACCCACCTCTTCCCACAAGCCTACAACCTGCAGTAACCACTGCCGCACGACCAGCTCTACCCTCACCTAATGTATCCTCACCCATCCCTTCTAGAATGTGAGCCCTCGCGGGCAGGGTCCTCGCTCCTCCTGTACCAGTCGCTGACTCGTTTTGTTAAGATTATGTAAATGCTTTTGTTATGTATATCCCTATCACATGTAAAGCGCCATGGAATAAATGGCGCTATAATAATAAATAATAATAATAATAATAATATTAATAAAAAGACAATATCAATTCCCATAGGAAAAGTGGTGGACGTTACAGTGGAATAAAAAGACAATATCAATGCCTCTTGAAAGAGCTATGGAGTTCAGAGTGTTTTAACCAGATGGTTTTAATGCCCCTTGGAAGAGTGGTGGAGATCGCAGTGCATTAAAAAGACAATATCAATACCCCTTGGAAGATTGGTGGAGGTTACAGTGGAATAAAAAAGACAATATCAATGCCCCTTGGAAGAGCTGTGGAGTTCAGAGTGGTTTAACCAGATGGTTTTAATGCCCCTTGTAAAAGATGTGGAGGTCACAGTAGCTTAACAAGACCGTTTTAATGCCTCTTGGAAGAGTAGTGGAGGTCGCAGTGGATTAAAAAGACAATATCAATGCCCCTTAGAAGAGAGGTGGAAGTCGCAGTGGAATAAAAAGAAATTATCAATACCCCTTGGAAGAGTGGTGGAGGATTCAGTGGTATAAAAAGACAATATCAATGCACCGTGGAATAGACATGGACGTTACAGTAGCTAAACAAAATGTTTTTAATGCACCTTGGGAGAGTTGTGGAAGTCGTAGTGGAATAAAAAGACAATATCAATGCCCCTTGCAAGAGCTGTGGAGTTCAAAGTGGTTTAAATTTACGATTTTAATGCACCTTGGAAGAGACGTGGAGGTCACAATACCTTAACAGTACGGTTTTAATGCCCCTTGGAAGAGTGGTGGAGGTCGCAGTGGATTAAAAAGACAATATCAATGCTTCTTTTAAGAGTGGTGGATGTTCCAGTGGAATTAAAAGACAATACCAATGCCCTGTGGAAGAGACGTGGAGGTCACAGTAGCTTAACAAGATGGTTTTAATGCCCCTTGGAGGACTGGTGAAGGTCGCAGTGGAATAAAAAGACAATATCAATGCCCCTTGGAAGAGTGGTGGAGGTTACAGTGGAATAAAAAGATAATAATAATGCCCCTTAGAAGAGCTGTGGAGTTCAGAGTGGAATAACCAGACGGTTTTAACGCCCCTTGGATGAGACGTGGTGGTCACAGTAACTTATCAAGACGGTTTTATTGCCCCCTGGCAGAGTGGTGGAGGTCGCAGAGGAGTAAAAAAACAATATCAATGCCCCTTGGAAGATTGGTGGAGGTTACAGTTGAATAAAAAGACAATATCAATGCCCCTTCGAAGGCACGTAGAGGTCAGAGTAGCTTAACAAGATGGTTTTAATGCCCCTTGGAGAGGGGTGGAGTTCGCAGTGGACTAAAAAGACAATATCAATGCCCCTTGTAAGAGTGGTGGAGGTCGCAGTGGAATAAAAAGACAATGTCAATGCCCCTTGTGTTATGATCTGCTATAAGCACTAAGGAAAGAAAGGATATCTGTCCCTACAATAGAACTAAGCTAGATCCCTACGATGTAACGCGGAACCTGATCCTGCGATCAGACCCGCTAAAGTCCTCGGCTTGTCTGTACGAAGACCTATAGATGCAAGGGAGGGATCCCTACAAGAACTAGGGACTGGGATAAAGTTGGGCACCTCCTAGCAGAAATTGTAGCAGTAAAAGACAAACACACAACATAGAACATAAAGGTCCGAACACCTAGCTAAACTGACTGAGATAGGTAACTAAGCACCAGGCTAACTTAAGAGCAGAAATTACAATGAAGTCCAGCAAGGCCAGGAGGGCGGAGCAGGATTAAATAGGCAAACAAGGTCATGTGACCAGCAAGGTAGAAAAAACCTAACAGGAGAGTTCTAACAGTACCCCCTCTTCTATGAGGATCCTCCGGATCCCCTAGGCCCAGGCTTATCAGGAAACCTCTTGTGAAACGCTCTGACAAGTCTGGAAGCAGAAATATCATCCGCCCTCACCCATGAGTTATCCTCGGGTCCGAAACCTTTCCAAGTGACGAGATACTGCAAACTCCCTCTATACCGTCTAGAATTTAGGATGCGGGAAATTTCGTATTCCCCGTCCTCCACCACCGGAGGAACAGTGGCAGAGACGTCTCCATCTGACACATAAGCTCTTTTCAACAGAGAAACATGAAACACCGGATTAATCTTCCAGGAGGTAGGAACCTCCAACCTAACAGCAGATTGGTTAACTACCTGAAGCACCTTAAAGGGCCCTACAAACTTGGGACCCAATTTTTTAGAAGGAATCCTCAACCGCAGATTCTTAGAGGACAACCAAACCATGTCACCATTAGCAAACAAAACCTCTTGCCGTTTCCTATCAAAGTACCTCTTAGATTTTTTGTTAGCCTCCTGAAGATTACCACGCACATCCGTCCAAACTCTCTCCAAGTCACCGGAAAAACTCTCCTCCTCAAGCACAGCCGATACCAATTTGGAGAATGACCCAAAAGACGGATGTCTCCCAGAACAACCAAAAAAAGGCGAACAACCAGCAGAAGAGGATGTATGGTTGTTAAGAGCAAACTCAGCAAGTGGCAGAAACTCAGACCACCCCTCCTGATTGTCTGCCACAAAACAACTCAAGAACTGCTCAACATCCTGATTCTTCCTTTCTGTCTGGCCATTAGACTCAGGATGATATCCGGATGAAAACGACAAATGAACTCCCAACCTGTCACAAAAAGCACGCCAAAAACGAGCCACTAACTGAGGTCCCCTATCCGAAACAATGTCAGTAGGAACGTCATGTAGTCTGACAATTTCCTTGACAAAGGCCTTAGCGAGTGTCTTAGCGCAGGGCAGTTTGATGAAAGGAACCAAGTGACACATCTTGCTAAAACGGTCCACGACCACCCAGATGACTGTGAAACCCTCAGAGGGGGGAAGGTCAGTAATAAAGTCCATAGCCAGATGTGTCCAATGTGCACTAGGAACCTCCAGAGGGCAAAGCAACCCCGCTGCAGGAGTATGTGAAGACTTTGATCTAGCACACACCGTACATTGACGCACCCACTTAATGACTTCCTTCTGCCATCCAGGCCACCAAAAACTGCGACCCACAAGTCTCTTGGTCTCAGAAATTCCTGGATGACCTGCCAACCGAGACTCATGACACTCAACAAACAAATCTCTCCTAAAGGTCCTAGGCACAAACAACCTCCCATGGGGAGTGTTAGATCGGGCATTCTCCTGTGCTTTAAGAATCTCATCTTCCAAAACGGAGTCCAATGCAGCAATCACAACACCTTCTTGTAAAATGCTCCCCTCCTCCTCAGCACCGACCATGGGAGAAAAGCTGCGAGACAAAGCATCAGCTTTAACATTCTTGGTACCCGGGATGTAAGTAACGGAAAAATTAAACCGCGAGAAAAAAAGTGCCCACCTAGCCTGACGGGCATTCAAGCTCTTGGTAGCATCAAGATAGATCAGATTTTTATGATCAGTGAAAACGTGAATGGGAAATTCAGCACCTTCCAAGAAATGACGCCAGTGTTCAAATGCGAGTTTAATAGCCAGCAATTCCCGATTACCAATATCATAATTAAGTTCAGTCTCAGAAAATTTTTTTGAAAAAAAAGCACAGGGATGTACTCCATCCTTGTTTTTCTGAGACAACACCGCACCGACCCCCACCAAAGAAGCATCAACCTCAACCAAAAACGGCTTAGTCACATCAGGCTGCATAAGGATGGGAGCAGAGCTGAACCTCTCCTTTAGAAACACAAAAGCTTCAATGGCCTCAGTAGTCCACTGAACCGCATTAGCACCTTTCCTGGTGAGATCGGTCAGTGGTTTGACAATAATAGAAAAATTTTTAAAGAATTTTCTGTAATAATTGGCGAAACCCAAAAACCTCTGTATCGATTTCAAACCAATAGGCCTAGGCCATTCCTGAACTGCCTGAACCTTCACAGGGTCCATCTCAAAGCCCTCGCTGGAGATAATGTAGCCCAAAAAACTAATTCTCTGTACAGCAAACTCACATTTCTCCAGCTTAGCAAAAAGCGAATTGTCAATTAATAACTGTAATACCTCACGTACGCTCCGCCAATGAGACTCCAGATCAGGCGAATAAATCAAAATGTCATCCAAATACACAACCACATTTTTGCCGATCAAAGGTCTAAGGATGTCATTAATAAGATTCTGAAAAAATGCTGGAGCATTGGTAAAACCAAAAGGCATAACCAGGTTCTCAAAATGACCCACAGGAGTGTTAAAAGCAGTCTTCCATTCATCACCCTCCTTCATGCACAACAAATTGTATGCCCCCCGGAGATCAATTTTAGAGAACCACTTGGCCCCCACTAACTGGTTAAACAAATCAGGAATCAATGGCAGTGGGTAAGGATTGCGTACAGTAATTTTATTAATCTCACGAAAATCCAGACAAGGACGTAAACCGCCGTCCTTTTTTTTAACAAAAAAAAATCCAACAGCCACAGGAGACTTGGAAAGCCTAATGTGACCGGCGGCCAAGCTTGTCTGTATGTATTCCTCCAAAGCCTTTCTCTCAGGAATAGTAAGATTAAATGAACGACTTTTAGGAAGAGTGACTCCAGGGACAAATTCAATGGTACAATCATAGTCTCTATGGGGAGGCAATATTTGTGACTCCTCCTCAGAAAAAACTCTCCAAAAATCCTGAATAGGTACAGGTAATTCCCCTTTTTTCACCGCAGCAATACGCCCGTTACAACACTTGTCATAACACTTAGGACTCCAGAACTTAATTTCATTGGTAGACCAATCCAGTACAGGATTGTGCAATTTTAACCAGGGTAACCCCAAAATTACTGGAGAAAGCAAATTATTTAATACCACCAAATCCAAATTTTCTTTGTAAATGCCATTAATAGTGAGGGGAAATTCACAGACCTTGTGAGTAACACTCTTCAAGGGGGAGCCATCGACAGAAACCACAGCAATAGGGGATGACAAAGATTTGGGTTTTAATTTAAGTTTTTCCAAGAATCCCCCATCAATCACATTCAGAGTAGAACCACAATCCACAAATATCCGAAATTCAATTAATTCTTCCTGAGCAGCAGTAGTAGCAGAAAGAAATACCCCCTTAGAATTTAAACAGGCAATACGGGCGTAACTGACCTTTTTTTTTTCTTTGTTCATACGAAGCACACAGTTCTTAATAAAATGGTCAGATTTCCCGCAATAAAAGCACAAACCTTCAGAAGATCTGCGGTCTTTTTCCTGAGAGCGGGGTGCCATCGCCCCAATCTCCATCGGCTCTCCAATGTCAGTACAGACCCTCTCAAAACTCGAGCTGACATGGCAGAGGATTTACTTTCATTAACCCTTGCACGCAGTCTCCTGTCCACCCGTATAGCTAATTGCATAGCCTCCTGCAAGTTTCCAGGTGTGGGATAAGCAATCAGCAAATCCTTAACCCTTTCACCTAGCCCTGCAAGAAACAAACTTTTCAAAGCTGAATCGTTCCACCCCACCTGGGCAGACCACCGACGGAAGTGAGAACAATATTTTTCCACATTACCTGATCCCTGCCCCAAATGTCTTAATTCAGTCTCAGCTGATGAGACATGATCAGGATCATCATACAACAAACCCAAAGCATAAAAAAAACTATCCACTGATCTAAAGCATGGATCACTAGGTTGGAGAGAAAAGGCCCATCCCTGAGGTTCTTTGCGCAAAAGTGACATTATGAACCCTATGCGCTGTGATTCATCACCAGAGGATCTGGGTCTCAAACGAAAATACAATAAAAGCATTTTTAAAGGAAAAAATTGCTGTTGATCACCAAAGAATAAATCAGGCAAACGTACCTTAGGCTCCACAAAATGTGCTCCAGAACAGCTACTCACGTGTTGTTGGAGCTCGGCAACCTCCAGAGAGAGCCCCTGCAGGCGTTGAGCCAAATCCTGAACCAACACCATGATGGAAACTGGAAGTCTTTCCTTAGAGATATTTTTGGGCTGGACTTACTGTTATGATCTGCTACAAGCACTAAGGAAAGAAAGGATGTCTGTCCCTACAATAGAACTAAGCTAGATCCCTACAATGTAACGGGGAACCTGATCCTGCGATCAGACCCGCTAAAGTCCTCGGCTTGTTTGTACGAAGACCTATAGATGCAAAGGAGGGATCCCTACAAGAACTAGGGACTGGGATAAAGTTGGGCACCTCCTAGCAGAAATTGTAGCAGTAAAACACAAACACACAACATACAACATAAAGGTCCGAAGACCTAGCAAAACTGACTGAGAAAGGTAACTAAGCACCAGGCTAACTTAAGAGTAGAAATTACAATGAAGTCCAGCAAGGCCAGGAGGGCGGAGCAGGATTAAATAGGCAAACAAGGTCATGTGACCAGCAAGATAGAAAAAACATAACAAGAGAGTTCTAACACCTTGGAAGAGTGGTGGAGGTTAGAGTGGAATAAAAAGACAATACAAATGCCCCTTGGAAGAGCTGTGGAGTTCAGAGTGGTTTAACCAGATGGTTTTAATGCCCCTTGGAAGAGACTTCGATGTCACAGTAGCTTAACAAGACCGTTTTAATGCCCCTTGGAAGAGTGGTGGAGGTCGCAGTGGATTAAAAAGACAATATCAATGCCCATTGGAAGAGTGGTTAAGGTCGCAGTGGAATAAAAAGACAAAATCAATGCCCCTTGGAAGAGTTTTGGAGGTTACAGTGGAAAAAAAAAATCAATGCCCCTTGGAAGAGCTGTGGAGCTCAGAGTGGTTTAACCAGACGATTTTAATGCCCCTTGGAAGAGAAGTGGAGGTCACAGTAGCTTAACAAGACTGTTTTAATGCCCTTGGAAGAGTGGAGGAGGTCGCAGTGGATTAAAAAGACAATATCAATTCCCTTTGGAAGAGTGGTGGAGGTCGCAGTGGAATAAAAAGACAATATCAATGCCCCTTGGAAGAGTGGTGTAGGTTACAGTGGAATAAAAGACAATATCAATGCCCCGTGGAAGAGTTGTGGAGGTCACTGTAGCTTAACAAGATGGTCTTAATGCCGCTTGGAAGAGTGGTGGAGGTCGCAGTGGAATAAAAAGACAATGTCAATGCCCCTTAGAAGAGTGCTGGAGGTTATAGTGGAATAAAGAGACAATACAAATGCCCCTTGGAAGAGCTGTGGAGTTCAGAGTGGTTTAACCAGATGGTTTTAATGCCCCTTGGAAGAGACTTCGACATCACAGTCGCTTAACAAGATGGTTTTAATGCCTCTTGGAAGAGAGGTGGAAGTCGCAGTGGAATAAAAAGAAATTATCAATACCCCTTGGAAGAGTGGTGGAGGATTCAGTGGTATAAAAAGACAATATCAATGCACCGTGGAATAGACATGGACGTTACAGTAGCTAAACAAGATGTTTTTAATGCACCTTGGGAGAGTTGTGGAGGTCGTAGTGGAATAAAAAGACAATATCAATGCCCCTTGCAAGAGCTGTGGAGTTCAAAGTGGTTTCAATTTACGATTTTAATGCACCTTGGAAGAGACGTGGAGGTCACAGTACCTTAACAATACGGTTTTAATGCCCCTTGGAAGAGTGGTGGAGGTCGCAGTGGATTAAAAAGACAATATCAATGCTTCTTTTAAGAGTGGTGAATGTTCCAGTGGAATTAAAAGACAATACCAATGCCCTGTGGAAGAGACGTGGAGGTAACAGTAGCCTAATAAGATGGTTTTAATGCCCCTTGGAGGACTGGTGAAGGTCGCAGTGGAATAAAAAGACAATATCAATGCCCCTTGGAAGAGTGGTGGAGGTTACAGTGGAATAAAAAGACAATAATAATGCCCCTTAGAAGAGCTGTGGATTTCAGAGTGGAATAACCAGACGGTTTTAACGCCCCTTGGATGAGACGTGGTGGTCACAGTAACTTATCAAGACAGTTTTATTGCCCCCTTGCAGAGTGGTGGAGGTCGCAGAGGAGTAAAAAAACAATATCAATGCCCCTTGGAAGATTGGTGGAGGTTACAGTTGAATAAAAAGACAATATCAATGCCCCTTCGAAGGCACGTAGAGGTCAGAGTAGCTTAACAAGATGGTTTTAATGCCCCTTGGAGAGGGGTGGAGTTCGCAGTGGACTAAAAAGACAATATCAATGCCCCTTGTAAGAGTGGTGGAGGTCGCAGTGGAATAAAAAGACAATGTCAATGCCCCTTGTGTTAAGATCTGCTATAAGCACTAAGGAAAGAAAGCATATCTGTTTCTACAATAGAACTAAGCTAGATCCCTACGATGTAACACGGAACCTGATCCTGCGATCAGACCCGCTAAATTCCTCGGCTTGTCTGTACGAAGACCTATAGATGCAAGGGAGGGATCCCTACAAGAACTAGGGACTGGGATAAAGTTGGGCACCTCCTAGCAGAAATTGTAGCAGTAAAAGACAAACACACAACATAGAACATAAAGGTCCGAACACCTAGCTAAACTGACTGAGATAGGTAACTAAGCACCAGGCTAACTTAAGAGCAGAAATTACAATGAAGTCCAGCAAGGCCAGGAGGGCGGAGCAGGATTAAATAGGCAAACAAGGTCATGTGACCAGCAAGATAGAAAAAACCTAACAGGAGAGTTCTAACAGTACGCCCTCTTCTATGAGGATCCTCCGGATCCCCTAGGCCCAGGCTTATCAGGAAACCTCTTGTGAAACGCTCTGACAAGTCTGGAAGCAGAAATATCATCCGCCCTCACCCATGAGTTATCCTCGGGTCCGAAACCTTTCCAAGTGACGAGATACTGCAAACTCCCTCTATACCGTCTAGAATTTAGGATGCGGGAAATTTCGTATTCCCCGTCCTCCACCACCGGAGGAACAGTGGCAGAGACGTCTCCATCCGACACATAAGCTCTTTTCAACAGAGAAACATGAAACACCGGATTAATCTTCCAGGAGGTAGGAACCTCCAACCTAACAGCAGATTGGTTAACTACCTGAAGCACCTTAAAGGGCCCTACAAACTTGGGACCCAATTTTTTTTTAACAAAAAAAAATCCAACAGCCACAGGAGACTTGGAAGGCCTAATGTGACCGGCGGCCAAGCTTGTCTGTATGTATTCCTCCAAAGCCTTTCTCTCAGGAATAGTAAGATTAAATAAACGACTTTTAGGAAGAGTGGCTCCAGGGACAAATTCAATGGTACAATTATAGTCTCTATGGGGAGGCAATATTTGTGACTCCTCCTCAGAAAAAACTCTCCAAAAATCCTGAATAGGTACAGGTAATTCCCCTTTTTTCACCGCAGCAATACGCCCGTTACAACACTTGTCATAACACTTAGGACTCCAGAACTTAATTTCATTGGTAGACCAATCCAGTACAGGATTGTGCAATTTTAACCAGGGTAACCCCAAAATTACTGGAGAAAGCAAATTATTTAATACCACCAAATCCAAATTTTCTTTGTAAATGCCATTAATAGTGAGGGGAAATTCACAGACCTTGTGAGTAACACTCTTCAAGGGGGAGCCATCGACAGAAACCACAGCAATAGGGGATGACAAAGGTTTGGGTTTTAATTTAAGTTTTTCCAAGAATCCCCCATCAATCACATTCAGAGTAGAACCACAATCCACAAATATCCGAAATTCAATTAATTCTTCCTGAGCAGCAGTAGTAGCAGAAAGAAATACCCCCTTAGAATTTAAACAGGCAATACGGGCATAACTGACCTTTTTTTTTTCTTTGTTCATACGAAGCACACAGTTCTTAATAAAATGGTCAGATTTCCCGCAATAAAAGCACAAACCTTCAGAAGATCTGCGGTCTTTTTCCTGAGAGCGGGGTGCCATCGCCCCAATCTCCATCGGCTCTCCAATGTCAGTACAGACCCTCTCAAAACTCGAGCTGACATGGCAGAGGATTTACTTTCATTAACCCTTGCACGCAGTCTCCTGTCCACCCGTATAGCTAATTGCATAGCCTCCTGCAAGTTTCCAGGTGTGGGATAAGCATTCAGCAAATCCTTAACCCTTTCACCTAGCCCTGCAAGAAACAAACTTTTCAAAGCTGAATCGTTCCACCCCACCTGGGCAGACCACCGACGGAAGTGAGAACAATATTTTTCCACATTACCTGATCCCTGCCCCAAATGTCTTAATTCAGTCTCAGCTGATGAGACACGATCAGGATCATCATACAACAAACCCAAAGCATAAAAAAAACTATCCACTGATCTAAAGCATGGATCACTAGGTTGGAGAGAAAAGGCCCATCCCTGAGGTTCTTTGCGCAAAAGTGACATTATGAACCCTATGCGCTGTGATTCATCACCAGAGGATCTGGGTCTCAAACGAAAATACAATAAAAGCATTTTTAAAGGAAAAAATTGCTGTTGATCACCAAAGAATAAATCAGGCAAACGTACCTTAGGCTCCACAAAATGTGCTCCAGAACAGCTACTCACGTGTTGTTGGAGCTCGGCAACCTCCAGAGAGAGCCCCTGCAGGCGTTGAGCCAAATCCTGAACCGACACCATGATGGAAACTGGAAGTCTTTCCTTAGAGATATTTTTGGGCTGGACTTACTGTTATGATCTGCTACAAGCACTAAGGAAAGAAAGGATATCTGTCCCTACAATAGAACTAAGCTAGATCCCTACGATGTAACGGGGAACCTGATCCTGCGATCAGACCCGCTAAAGTCCTCGGCTTGTCTGTACGAAGACCTATAGATGCAAGGGAGGGATCCCTACAAGAACTAGGGACTGGGATAAAGTTGGGCACCTCCTAGCAGAAATTGTAGCAGTAAAAGACAAACACACAACATAGAACATAAAGGTCCGAAGACCTAGCAAAACTGACTGAGAAAGGTAACTAAGCACCAGGCTAACTTAAGAGTAGAAATTACAATGAAGTCCAGCAAGGCCAGGAGGGCGGAGCAGGATTAAATAGGCAAACAAGGTCATGTGACCAGCAAGATAGAAAAAACCTAACAAGAGAGTTCTAACACCTTGGAAGAGTGGTGGAGGTTAGAGTGGAACAAAAAGACAATACAAATGCCCCTTGGAAGAGCTGTGGAGTTCAGAGTGGTTTAACCTGATGGTTTTAATGCCCTTTGGAAGAGACTTCGATGTCACAGTAGCTTAACAAGACCGTTTTAATGCCCCTTGGAAGAGTGGTGGAGGTCGCAGTGGATTAAAAAGACAATATCAATGCCCATTGGAAGAGTGGTTAAGGTCGCAGTGGAATAAAAAGACAAAATCAATGCCCCTTTGAAGAGTTTTGGAGGTTACAGTGGAAAAAAAAATATATCAATACCCCTTGGAAGAGCTGTGGAGCTCAGAGTGGTTTAACCAGACAATTTTAATGCCCATTGGAAGAGAAGTGAAGGTCACAGTAGCTTAACAAAACTGTTTTAATGCCCCTTGGAAGAGTGGTGGAGGTTGAAGTGGATTAAAAAGACAATGTCAATGCTCCTAGAAGAAGTGGTTGAAGTCTCAGTGGAATAAAAAGACAATATCAATGCCCCTTGGAAATGTGTTGGAGGTTCCAGTGGAATAAAAAGACAATATCACTGCCCTGTGGAAGAGACATGGAGGTCACAGTAGCTTAACAAGATGGTTTGAATGCCCCTTGAAAGAGTGGTGTAGGTCGCAGTGGAATAAAAAGACAATATCAATGCCCCTTGGAAAAGTGGTGGAGGATACAGTGGAATAAAAAGACAATATCAATGCCCCTTGGAAGATCTGTGGAGATCAGATTGGTTTAACCATACGGTTTTAATGCCCCTTGGAAGAGACGTGGAGGTCACAGTAGCTTAACAAGACTGTTTTAATGCCACATGGAAGAGTGGTGGAGGTTGCAGTGGAATAAAAAGACAATATCAACGCCCCGTGGAAGAGACGTGGAGGTCACAGTAGCTTAGCAAGATGTTTTTAATGCCCTTTGGAATAATGGTGGAGGTCTCAGTGGATTAAAAAGACAATATCAATGCCCTTTGGAAGAGTGGTGGAGGTCGCAGTGGAATAAAAATACAATATCAATGCACCTTGGTAGAGTGGTGGAGGTTACGGTGGAATTTAAAGACAATATCAATGCCCCGTGAAAAAGATGTGGAAATCACTGTAGCTTAACAAGACAGTTTTAATGCCCCTTGGAAGAATGGTGGAGGTCGCAGTGGAATAAAAAGACAATATCAATGCCCCTTGGAAGAGTGCTAGAGGTTACAGTGGAATAAAAAACAATATCAAAGCCCCTTACAAGAGCTGTGGAGTTGAGAGTGGTCTAAATTGATGGTTTTAATGCCCCTTGGAAGAGACGTGGAGGTCACAGTAGATTAACAAGACTGTTTTAATGCCCCTTTGAAGAGTGGTGGAGGTTAGAGTGGAATAAAAAGACAATACCAATGCCCCTTGGAAGAGCTGTGGAGTTCAGAGTGGTTTAACCAGACTGTTTTAATGCCCATTGTAAGAGACGTGGAGGTCACAGTAGCTTAAAAAGACGTTTTTAATGCTCCTTAGAAAAGTGGTGGAGGTCGCAGTGGATTAAAAAGACAATATCAATGCCCCTCGGAAGAGTGGTGGAGGTGGTAGTGGAATAAAAAGACAATATCAATGCCCCTTGGAAGAATGATGGAGGTCGCATTGGAATAAAAAGACAATGTCAATACCCCTTGGAAGAGTGGTGGAGGTTAGAGTGGAATAAAAAGACAATACCAATGCCCCTTGGAAGAGCTGTGGAGTTCAGAGTGGTTTAACCAGATGGTTTTATTGCCCCTTGGAAGAGACGTGGAGGTCACAGTAGACAAACAAGGCGGTTTTAATGCCCCTTGGAAAAGTGGTGGAGGTCACAGTGGATTAAAAAGACAATATCAATGCCCCGTGGAAGACACGTGGAGGTCACAGTAGCTTAACAAGACAGTTTTAATGCCCCTTGGAAGAGTGGTGGAGGTCGCAGTGGAATGAAAAGACAATATCAATGCCCATTGAAAGAGTGGTGGAGGTTACAGTGAAATAAAAAGACAATATCAATGACTCTTGAAAGAGCTATGGAGTTCAGAGTGGTTTAACCAGATAGTTTTAATGCCCCTTGGAAGAGTGGTGGAGGTCGCAGTGCATTAAAAAGACAAAACCAATACCCCTTGGAAGAATGGTGGAGGTTGCAGTGGAATATAAAGACAATATCAATGCCCTTTGGAAGAGCTGTGGAGTTCAGAGTGGTTTAACCAGACGGTTTTAATACCCCTTAGAAGAGATGTGGAGGTCACAGTAGCTTAAAAAGTCTGTTTTAATGCCTCTTGGAAAAGTGGTGGAGGTTGCAGTGGATTAAAAAGACTATATCAATGCCCCTTAGAAGAGAGGTGGAAGTCGCAGTGGAATAAAAAGACAATATCAATACTCCTTGGAAGAGTAATGGAGGATACAGTGGAATAAAAAGACAATATCAATGCCCCTTGGAAGAGTGCTGGAGGTTACATTGGAATAAAAAGACAATATCAATGCCCCTTGCAAGAGCTGTGGAGTTCAGAGAGGTTTAAATTGACGGTTTTAATGCCCCGTGGAATAGACGTGGAGGTCAAAGTAGCTTAACAACACGGTTTTAATGGCTCTTGGAAGAGTGGTGGAGGTCGCAGTTGATTAAAAAGACAATATCAATGCCCCTTGGAAGAGTAGTGGAGGTCGCAGTGGAATAAAAAAACAATATCAATGCCCCTTCGAAGAGTGGTGGAGGTAACAGTGGATTAAAAAGACAATATCAATGCACCTTGGAAGAGCAGTGGATTTCAGAGTAGTTAAACCAGACGGTTTTAATGCCCATTGGAAGTGACGTGGAGGTCACAGTAGCCTAAAAATACGTTTTTAATGCCCCTTGGAAAAGTGGTGGAGGTCGCAGTGGATTAAAAAGACAATATCAATGCCCCTTGGAAGAGTGGTGGAGGTGGAAGTGGAATAAAAAGACAATATCAAAGCCCCTTGGAAGCATGGTGGAGTTTACAGTGGAATAAAAAGACAATATCAATGCCCCGTGAAAGAGTCGTGGATGTCACAGTGGCTTAACAAGACGGTTTTAATGTCCCTTGGAAGAGAGGTGAAAGTCACAGTGGAATAAAAAGACAATATCAATGCCCCTTGGAAGAGTGCTGGACGTTACAGTGGAATAAAAAACAATATCAAAGCCCCTTGCAAGAGCTGTGGAGCTGAGAGTGGTTTAAATTGATGGTTATAATGCCCCTTGGAAATGATGTGGAGGTCACAGTAGATTAACAAGACTATTTTAATGCCCCTTGGAAGAGTGGTGGAGGTCGAAGTGGATTAAAAAGACAATGTCAATGCTCCTTGAAGGAGTGGTTGAAGTCTCAGTGGAATAAAAAGGCAATATCAATGCACCTTGGAAGAGTGTTGGACGTTCCAGTGGAATAAAAAGACAATATCAATGCCCTGTGGAACAGACATGGAGGTCAACAGTAGCTTAATAAGACGATTTAAATGCCCGTTGGAAGAGTGGTGGAGGTCGCAGTGGAATAAAAAGACAATATCAATGCCCCTTGGAAGAGCGGTGGAGGATACAGTGAAATAAAAAGACAATATCAATGCCCCTTGGAAGATCTGTGGAGATCAGATTGGTTTAAGCATACGGTTTTAACGCCTCTTGGAAGAGATGTGGAGGTCACAGTAGCTTAACAAGACCGTTTTAATGCCACATGGAAGAGTGTTGGAGGTTGCAGTGGATTAAAAAGACAATATCAATGCCCTGAGGAAGAGTGGTGGAGGTTGCAGTGGAATAAAAAGACAATATCAATGCCTCGTGTAAGAAACGTGGAGGTCAAAGTAGCTTATCAAGATGGTTTTATTGCTCTTTGGAAGAGTGGTGGAGTTCACAGTGGATTCAAAAGACAATATCAATGCCCTTTTGAAGAGTGGTGGAGGTTGCAGTGGAATAAAAATACAATATCAATGCCCCTTGTTAGAATGGTGGAGGTTACAGTGGAATTTAAAGACAATATCAATGCCCCGTGGAAGAGATGTGGAGGTCACTGTAGCTTAACAAGACAGTGTTAATGCCCCTTGGAAGAATGGTGGAGGTTGCAGTGTAATAAAAACACAGTGTCAATGCCCCTTGGAAGAGTGGTGGATGTTAGAGTGGAATAAAAAGACAATACCAATGCCCCTTGGAAGAGCTGTGGAGTTCAGAGTGGTTTAACCAGACGGTTTTAATGCCCATTGGAAGTGACGTGAAGGTCACAGTAGCTTAAAAAGACGTTTTTAATGCCCCTTGGAAAAGTGGTGGAGGTCGCAGTGGATTAAAAAGACAATATCAATGCCACTTGAAAGAGTGGTGGAGGTGGCAGTGTAATAAAAAGACAATATCAATGCCCCTTGGAAGAATGATGGAGGTTGCAGTGGAATAAAAAGAAAATGTCAATGCCCCTTTGAAGAGTGGTGGAGGTTAGAGTGGAATAAAAAGACAATACCAATGCCCCTTGGAAGAGCTGTGGAGTTCAGAGTGGTTTAGCCAGATGGTTTTATTGCCCCTTGGAAGAGACGTGGAGGTCACAGTATATTAACAAGACGGTTTTAATGCCCCTTGGAAAAATGGTGGAGGTCGCAGTGGATTAAAAAGACAATATCAATACCACTTGGTAGAGTGGTGAAGGTCTAAGTGGAATAAAAAGACAATATTAATGCCCCTTGGAAGAGAGGTGGAGGATACAGTGGAATAAAAAGACAATATTAATGCCCCGTGAAAGAGGCGTGGAGGTCACAGTAGATTAACAAGACGGTTTTAATGCCCCTTGGAAGAGAGGTGGAAGTCGTAGTGGAATAAAAATACAATATCAATGCCCCTTGAAAGAGTGCTGAAGGTTACAGTGGAGTAAAAAGACAATATCAATTCCTCTTGCAAGAGCTGTGGAGTTCAGAGTGGCTTAAATTGACGGTTTTAATGTACCTTGGAAGAGACGTGGAGGTCACAGTAGCTTAACAATACGGTTTTAATGCCCCTTGGAAGAGTGATGGAGGTCGCAGTGGATTAAAAAGACAATATCAATGCCACTTGGAAGAGTGGTGAAGGTCGCAGTGGAATAAAAAGACAATATCAATGCCCCTTGGAAGAGACTTGGAGGTCACAGTAGCTTAACAAGACGGTTTTAAAGCCCCTTGGAAGAGAGGTGGATGTTGCAGTAGAATAAAAAGACAATATCAATGCCCCTTGGAAGAGTGCTGGAGGTTACATTGGAAAAAAATGACAATATTAATGCCCCTTGCAAGAGCTGTGGAGTTCAGAGTGGTTTAAATTAACGATTTTTACATAGTTACATAGTTTATAAGGCCGAAAAAAGACAAGCGTCCATCCAGTTCAGCCTATTTCTTGTGCACTGCAGCTATTCCGCAGCGTTGATCCAGGGGAACGCAAAAAAAAAACAAAACAAAAAAAAAACATGCGGTATAGGCCAATTGACATCATTGAGGAAAAAATTCACTTCCCGACACCAATCTGGATTAATTAACTATCACTAAGCATAAGATGTAATTTTATTATTCTCAAGAAAGGTGTCCAGGCCTCTCTTGAACTCATTAAGTGAGTTGGACATCACCACTTCCTCTCCCAGAGAGTTCCAGAGTCTCACGGCTCTGACCGTAAAGAATCCCCTTCTATGCTGGTGCAAGAACCTCCTTTCCTCCAGACGCATAGTGTGCCCCCTCGTCTTTGTCACCATCCTTGGTATAAACAGGTCATGGGAGAGATCTCTGTACTGCCCCCTGATGTATTTATACATGTTTATGAGGTCTCCCCTAAGCCTTCTCTTTTCCAACGTAAATAGGCCTAATTTTGACAACCTCTCTGGGTATTCTAGTCCCTCCATTCCCTTTATTACCTTAGTCGCCCTCCTTTGTACCCTCTCTAGCTCCAATATGTCTTTCCTGAGCACCGGAGCCCAGAACTGTGCACAATATTCTAAGTGCTCCTTGGAAGGGACGTGGAGGTGACTGTAGCTTAACAAGACGGTTTTAATGCCCCTTGGAAGAGTGGTGGAGGTCGCAGTGGATTAAAAACACAATATGAATGCCCCTTGGAAGAGTGGTGGAGGTCGCAGTGGAATAAAAAGACAATATCAATGCCCCTTGGAAGAGTGATGGAGGTTACAGTTGAATAAAAAGACAATATCAATGCCCTTTGGAAGAGTGATGGAGGTTACAGTGGAATAAAAAGGCAATATCAATGCCCCTTGGAACAGTGGTGGAGGTTACAGTTAAATAAAAAGACAATATCAATGCCCCGTGGAAAAGATGTGGAAGTCACAATGGCTTAACAAGATGGTTTTAATGCCCCTTGGAACAGTGGTGGAGGTCGCAGTGGATTAAAAAGACAATATCAATGTTTCTTGGAAGACTGGTGGAGGTCGCAGTGGAATAAAAAGACATTATCAATTCTCCTTGGAAGAGTGGTGGAGGTCGCAGTGGAATAAAAAAACAATATCAATGCCCCTTGGACGAGTGGTGGAGGTTAGAGTGGAATAAAAAGACAATTTCAATGCCCCGTGGAAGAGACGTGGAGGTCACAGTAGCTTAAGAAGACGGTTTTAATGCCTCTTGGAGGACTGGTGGAGGAGGTCACAGTGGAATAAAAAGACAATATCAAAGCCCCTTGGAAGAGTGGGGGAGGTTACAGTGGAATAAAAAGACAATAATAATGCCCCTTGGAAGAGCTGTGGAGTTCAGAGAGGTATAACGAGATGGTTTTAACGCTCCTTGGAAGAGACGTGGAGGTCACAGTAACTTAACAGCACGGTTTTAATGCCCCTTGGAAGAGTGGTTGACGTTGCAGTGGAATAAAAAAACAATATCAATGCCCCTTGGAAGATTGGTGGAGGTTACAGTGGAATAAAAAGACAATATCAATGCCCCGTGGAAGAGATGTGGAGGTCACTGTAGCTTAACAATATGGTTTTAATGCCCCTTGGATGAGTGGTGGAGGTCGCAGTGGAATAAAAAGACAATGTCAATGCCCCTTGAAAGAGTGGTGGAGGTTAGGGTGGAATAAACAGACAATACAAATGCCCATTGGAAGAGCTGTGGAGTTCAGAGTGGTTTAACAAGATGGTTTTAATGCCCCTTGAAAGAGAAGTCGGCGTCACAGTAGCATAACAAGACGGTTTTAATGCCCCTTGGAAGAGTGGTGGAGTTCGCAGTGGAATAAAAAGACAAAATCAGTGCCCCTTGGAATAGTGGTGGAGGTTACAGTGGAATAAAAAGAAAATTTCAATGCCCCTTCGAAGAGCTGTGGAGTTCACAGTGGTTTAACCAGATGGTTTTATTGCCCATTGGAAGAGACGTGGAGATCACAGTAGCTTAACAAGACTGTTTTAATGCCCCTTGGAAGAGTGGTGGAGGTCGCAGTGGATTAAAAAGACAATATCAATGCCCCTTAGAAGAGAGGTGGAAGTCGCAGTGGAAAAAAAAGACAATGTCAATGCCACTTGGAAGAGTGGTGGAGGTTACAGTTGAATAAAAAGACAATATCAATGCCCCGTGGAATAGATATGGACTTGACAGTAGCTTAACAAGACTGCTTTAATGCACCTTGGAAGAGTGGTGGAGGTTGCAGTGGATTGAAATGACAATATCAATGCCCATTGGAAGAGTGGTAGAGGTCGCAGTGGAATAAAAAGACAAAATCAATGCCCCTTGGAAGAGTGGTGGAGGTTACAGTGGAGTAAAAAGACAATATCAATGGCCCATGGAAGAGTTGTGGAGGTCTCTGTAGCTTAACAAGAAGGTCTTAATGCCCCTTGGAAGAGTGGTGGAGGTCGCAGTGGAATTAATAGACAATGTCAATGCCTCTTGGAATAGTGGTAGAGGTTAGAGTGGAATAAAAAGACAATACCAGTGCTCCTTGGAAGAGCTGTGTAGTTCAGAGTGGTTTAAATTGACGGTTTTAATGCCCCTTGGAAGAGACGTGGAGGTCACAGTGGATTAAAAAGGCAATATCAATGCCCCTTGCAAGAGTGGTGGAGGTCGCAGTGGATTAAAAATACAATATCAATGCCACTTGGAAGAGTGGTGGAGGTCGCAGTGGAATAAAAAGACAATATCAATGCCACGTGGAAGGGACGTGGAGGTCACAGTAGCTTCACAAGACGGTTTTAATGCCCGTTGGAAGAGTGGTGGAGGTCGCAGTGGATTAAAAAGACAATAACAATGCCACTTGGAAGAGTGGTGAAGGTCCCAGTGGAATAAAAAGACAATATGAATGCCCCTTGGAAGAGTGGTGGAGGTTACAGTGGAATAAAAAGACAATATCAATGCCCCTTGCAAGAGCTGTGGAGCTCAGAGTGGTTTAAATTGACGGTTTTAATGCCCCTTGGAAGGGACGTGGAGGTGACAGTAGCTTAACAAGACGGTTTTAATGCCCCCTTGTAAAAGTGGTAGAGGTCGCAGTTGATTAAAAAGACAATATGAATGCCCCTTGGAAGAGTGGTGGAGGTTGCAGTGGTATAAAAAGACAATATCAATGCCCCTTGGAAGAGTGGTGAAGGTTACAGTTGAATAAAAAGACAATATCAATGCCCCTTGGAAGAGTGATGGAGGTTACAGTGGAATAAAAAGACAATATCAATGCCCCTTGGAACAATAGTGGAGGTTACAGTTAAAAGAAAGACAATATCAATGCCCCGTGGAAGAGATGTGGAGATCACAATAGCTTAACAAGAAGTTTTTAATGGCCCTTGGAAGAGTGGTGGAGGTCGCAGTGGATTAAAAAGACTATATCAATGTGCCTTGGAAGAGTGGTGGAGGTCGCAGTGGAATAAAAAGACATTATAAATGCCCCTTGGAAGAGTGGTGGAGGTCGCAGTGGGATAAAAAGACAATATAAATGCCCCTTGGGCGAGTGTTGGAGGTTACAGTGGACTAAAAAGACAATTTCAATGCCCCGTGGAAGAGACGTGGAGGTCACAGTAGCTTATCAAGACGGTTTTAATGCCTCTTGGATTACTGGTGGAGGTCTCAGTGGAATAAAATGACAATATCAATGCCCCTTGGAAGAGTGGTGGAGGTTACAGTGGAATAAAAAGACAATAATAATGCCCCTTGGAAGAGCTGTGGAGCTCAGAGTGTTATAACCAGACGGTTTTAATGATCCTCGGAAGAGACGTGGAGGTCACAGTAACTTAACAAGATGGTTTTAATGCCCCTTGGAAGAGTGGTGGAGGTCGAAGTGGATTAAAAAGAAAATGTCAATGCTCCTTGAAGGAGTGGTTGAAGTCTCAGTGGAATAAAAAGACAATATCAATGCACCTTGGAAGAGTGTTGGAGGTTCCAGTGGAATAAAAAGACAATATCAATGCCCTGTGGAAGAGACATGGAGGTCACAGTAGCTTAACAAGACTGTTTTAATGCACCTTTGAAGAGTGGTGGAGGTCGCAGTGGATTAAAAAGACAATATCAATGCCCCTTGGAAGAGGGCTGTAGGTGGCAGTGGAATAAAAAGACAATATCAATGCCCCTTGGAAGAATGATGGTGGTCGCAGTGCGATAAAAAGACAATATCAATGCCCCTTGGTAGAGTGGTGGAGGATACAGTGCAATTTAAATACAATGTCAATGCCCCTTGGAAGAGTGGTGGAGGATAGAGTGGAATAAAAAGACAATACCAATGCCCTTGAAAGGGCTGTGGAGTTCAGAGTGGTTTAACCAGATGGTTTTATTGCCCCTCGGAAGAGACTTGGAGGTCACAGTAGATTAACAAGACGGTTTTAATGCACCTTGGAAAAGTGGTGGAGGTCACAGTGGATTAAAAATACAATTTCAATGCCCCATGGAAGACAAGTGGAGGTCACAGTAGCTTAACAAGACAGTTTTAATGCACCTTTGAAGAGTGGTGGAGGTCGCAGTGGAATAAAAAGACAATATCAATGCCCCTTGAAAGAGTGGTGGAGGTTACAGTGGAATAAAAAGACAATATCAATGCCACTTGGAAGAGCTGTGGAGTTCAAAGT
The DNA here is from genome assembly GCF_046119375.1 of Phyllobates terribilis. Classification (NCBI taxonomy): domain Eukaryota; kingdom Metazoa; phylum Chordata; class Amphibia; order Anura; family Dendrobatidae; genus Phyllobates; species Phyllobates terribilis. The sequence continues at coordinate 689,985,852 of NW_027362761.1, read as the reverse complement.
GGTTTAACCAGACGGTTTTAATGCCCCTTGGAAGAGACATGGAGGTCACAGTAGCTTAACAAGACTGTTTTAATGCCTCTTGGAAGAGTGGTGGAGGTCGCAGTGGATTAAAAAGACAATATCAATGCCCCTTAGAAGAGAGGTGGAAGTCGCATTGGAATAAAAAGACAATATCAATATCCCTTGGAAGAGTGGTGGAGGATACAGTGGAATAAAAAGACAATATCAATGCCTCGTGGAACAGACATGGACGTTACAGTAGCTAAACAAGATGTTTTTAATGCACCTTGGGAGAGTGGTGGAAGTCGTAGTGGAATAAAAAGACAATATCAATGCCCCTTGAAAGAGTGCTGTATGTTACAGTGGAGTAAAAAGACAATAACAATGCCTCTTGCAAGAGCTCTGGAGCTCAGAGTGGTTTAAATTGACGGTTTTAATGCACCTTGGAAGAGACGTGGAGGTCACAGTAGTTTAGCAATACGGTTTTAATGCCCGTTGGAAGAGTGGTGGAGGTCGCAGTGGATTAAAAAGACAATAACAATGCCACTTGGAAGAGTGGTGAAGGTCCCAGTGGAATAAAAAGACAATATCAATGCCCCTTGGAAGAGTGGTGGAGGTTACAGTGGAATAAAAAGACAATATCAATGCCCCGTGAAAGAGACGTGAAGGTCACAGTAGCTTAACAAGACGGTTTTAATGCCCCTTGGAAGAGAGGTGGAAGTTACAGTGGAATAAAAAGACAATATCAATGCCCCTTGGAAGAGTGGTGGAGGTTACAGTGGAATAAAAAGACAATATCAATGCCCCTTGGAAGAGTGGTGGAGGTTACAGTGGAATAAAAAGACAATATCAATGCCCCTTGGAAGTTCTGTGGAGTTCAGATTGGTTTAACCATACGGTTTTAATGCCCCTTGGAAGAGACATGGAGGTCACAGTAGCTTAAATAGATGGTTTTAATGCCACATGGAAGAGTGGTGGAGGTTGCAGTGGATTAAAAAGACAATATCAATGCCCCGAGGAAGAGTGGTGGAGGTCGCAGTGGAATAAAAAGACAATATCAATGCAACGTGGAGGAGACGTGGAGGTCACAGTAGCTTAAGAAGATGGTTTTAATGCCCTTTGGAAGAGTGGTAGAGGTCGCAGTGGATTAAAAAGACAATATCAATGCCCATTGGAAAGTGGTGGAGGTCGCAGTGGAATAAAAATACAATATCAATGCCCTTGGTAGAGTGGTGGAGGTTACAGTGGAATTTAAATACAATATCAATACGCCATGGAAGAGATGTGGAGGTCACAATAGCTTAACAAGACGGTTTTAATGCCCCATGGAAGAGTGGTGGAGGTCGCAGTGGATTAAAAAGACAATATCAATGAGCCTTGGAACAGTGGTGGAGGTCGCAGTGGAATAAAAAGACATTATAAATGCCCCTTAGAAGAGTGGTGGAGGTCGCAGTGGAATAAAAATACAATATCAACGCCCCTTGGTAGAGTGGTGGAGGTTACAGTGGAATTTAAATACAATATCAATGCCCCGTGGAAGAGATGTGGAGGTCACAATAGCTTAACAAGACGGTTTTAATGCCCCTTGGAAGAGTGGTGGAGGTCGCAGTGGATTAAAAAGACAATATCAATGAGCCTTGGAACAGTGGTGGAGGTCGCAGTGGAATAAAAAGACATTATAAATGCCCCTTAGAAAAGTGGTGGAGGTCGCAGTGGAATAAAAAGACAATATCAATGCCCCTTGGACTAGTGGTGGAGGTTACAGTGGAATAAAAAGACAGTTTCAATGCCCCGTTGAAGAGACGTGGAGCTCACAGTAGCCTAACAATACGGCTTTAATGCCTCTTGGAGGACTGGTAGAGGTCGCAGTGGAATAAAATGACAATATCATTGCCCCTTGGAAGAGTGGTGGAGGTTACAGTGGAATAAAAAGACAATAATAATGCCCCTTGGAAGAGCTGTGGAGTTCATAGTGGTATAACCATGCGGTTTTAATGCCCCTTGGAAGAGTGGTGAAGGTCGCAGTGGAATAAAAAAACAATATCAATGCCCCTTGGAAGAGTGGTGGAGGTTAGAGTGGAATAAAAAGACAATACAAATTCCCCTTTGAAGAGCTGTGGAGTTCAGAGTGGTTTAACCAGATGGTTTTAATGCCCCTTGGAAGAGAAGTCGACATCACAGTAGCATAACAAGATGGTTTTAATGACCCTTGGAAGAGTGGTGGAGTTCGCAGTGGATTAAAAGGACAATATCAATGCCCCTTGGAAGAGTGGTGGAGGATACAGTGGAATAAAAAGACAATATCAATGCCCCGTGGAATAGACATTGACGTTACAGTGGCTAAACGAGATGTTTTTAATGCACCTTGGGAGAGTGGTGGAAGTCGTAGTGGAATAAAAAGACTAATAATGCCCCTTAAAAGACTGCTGTAGGTTACAGTGGAGTAAAAAGACAATATCAAGGCCTCTTGCAAGAGCTGTGGAGTTCAGAATTGTTTAAATTAACGGTTTTAATGCACCTTGGAAGAGAAGTGGAGGTCACAGTAGTTTAACAATACGGTTTTATTGCCCTTTGGAAGAGTGGTGGAGGTCACAGTGGATTAAAAAGACAATAACAATGCCAATTGGAAGAGTGGTGAAGGTCCCAGTGGAATAAAAAGACAATATGAATGCCCCTTGGAAGAGTGGTGGAGGTTACAGTGGAATAAAAAGACAATATCAATGCCCCGTGAAAGAGACATGGAGGTCACAGTAGCTTAACAAGACGGTTTTAATGCCCCTTGGAAGAGAGTTGGAAGTTGCAGTGGAATAAAAAGACAATATCAATGCCCCTTGGAAGAGTGCTGGAGGTTACATTGGAAAAAAAGACATTATCAATGCCCCTTGCAAGAGCTGTGGAGTTCAGAGTGGTTTAAATTGACTGTTTTAATGCCCCTTGGAAGGTACGTGGAGGTGACAGTAGCTTAACAAGACGGTTTTAATGCCCCTTGGAAAAGTAGTGGAGGTCGCAGTGGAGTAAAAAGAAAATATGAATGCCCCTTGGAAGAGTGGTGGAGGTTACAGTGGAATAAAAAGACAATATCAATGCCCTTTGGAAGAGTGGTGAAGGTTACAGTTGAATAAAAAGACAATATCAATGCCACTTGGAAGAGTGATGGAGGTTACAGTGGAATAAAAAGACAATATCAATGCCCCTTGGAACAGTGGTGGAGGTTACAGTTAAAGGAAAGACAATATCAATGCCCCGTGGAAGAGATGTGGAGGTCACAATAGATTAACAAGACGGTTTTAATGCCCCTTGGTAGAGTGATGAAGGTTACAGTTGAATAAAAAGACAATATCAATGCCACTTGGAAGAGTGATGGAGGTTACAGTGGAATAAAAAGACAATATCAATGCCCCTTGGAACAGTGGTGGAGGTTACAGTTAAAGGAAAGACAATATCAATGCCCCGTGGAAGAGATGTGGAGGTCACAGTAGCTTAACAAGACCGTTTTAATGCCTCTTGGAGGACTGGTGGAGGTCGCAGTGGAATAAAATGACAATATCAATGCCGCTTGGAAGAGTGGTGGAGGCTACAGTAGAATAAAAAGACAATAATAATGTCCCTTGGAAGAGCTGTGGAGTTCAGAGTGGTATAACCATACGGTTACGGTGACTTGGAGGTCACAGTAGCTTAACAAGATGGTTTTAATGCCCCTTGGAAGAGTGGTGGAGGTCGCAGTGGAATAAAAAAACAATATCAATGCCCCGTGGAAGAGATGTGGAGGTCACTGTAGCTTAACAATATGGTTTTAATGCCCCTTGGAAGAGTGGTGGAGGTCGCAGTGGAATAAAAAGACAATGTCAATGCCCCTTGGAAGAGTGGTGGAGGTTAGAGTGGAATAAAAAGATAATACAAATGCCCCTTGGAAGAGCTGTGGAGTTCAGAGTGGTTTAACCACATGGTTTTAATGCCCCTTGGAAGAGAAGTCGACGTCACAGTAGCATAACAGGACGATTTTAATGACCCTTGGAAGAGTGGTGGAGTTCGCAGTGGATTAAAAAGACAATATCAATGCCCCTTGGAAGAGTGGTGGAGGTGGCAGTGGAATAAAAAGACAAAATCTATGCCCCTTGGAAGAGTGGTGGAGGTTACAGTGGAATAAAAAGACAATATAAATGCCCCTTGGTAGAGCTGTGGAGTTCAGAGTGGTTTAACCAGACGGTTTTAATGCCCCTTGGAAGAGACATGGAGGTCACAGTAGCTTAACAAGACTGTTTTAATGCCCCTTGGAAGAATGGTGGAGGTCACAGTGGATTAAAAAGACAATATCAATGCCCCTTAGAAGAGAGGTGGAGGTCGCAGTGGAATAAACAGACAATATCAATTACCCTTGCAAAAGATGTGGAGGTCGCAGTGGAATAAAAAGACAATATCAATGCCTCGTGGAAGAGACTTGGAGGTCACAGTAGCTTAACAAGATGGTTATAATGCCCCTTGGAAGAGAGGTGAAGGTCGCAGTGGAATAAAAAGACAATATCAATGCCCTTTGGAAGAGTGGTGGAGGTTACAGTGGAATAAAAAGACAATATCAATGACCCTTGGAAGAGTGGTGGAGGTCGCAGTGGAATAAAAAGACAATATTAATGCCCCTTGGAAGAGTGGTGGAGGTCGCAGTAAAATAAAAAGACAATATCAATGCCCCCTGGAAGAGTGGTGGAGGTTACAGTGGAATAAAATGACAATATCAATGCCCCTTGGAAGAGCTGTGGAGTTCACAGTGGTTTAAACAGAAGGTTTTAAGGCACCGTGGAATAGACATGGAGTTCACTGTAGCTAAACAAGACGGTTTTAATGCTTCTTTGAAGAGTGATGGAGGTCGCAGTGGATTAAAAAGACAAAATCAATGCCCTTTGGAAGAGTGGTGGAGGTTACAGTGGAATAAAAAGACCATATCAATGCCTCTTGCAAGACCTGTGGAGTTCAGGGTGGTTTAAATTGCCGGTTTTAATGCACCTTGGAAGAGAAATTGAGGTCACAGTAGCTTAACAAGACGGTTTTAATGCCCCTTGGAAGAGTGGTGGAGGTTACAGTCAAATAAAAAGACAATATAAATGCCGCTTGGTAGAGCTGTGGAGTTCAGAGTGGTTTAACCAGACGGTTTTAATGCCCCTTGGAATAGACATGGACGTGACAGTAGCTTTACAAGACGGCTTTACTGCCCCTTGGAAGAGTGGTGGAGGTTGCAGTGGATTAAAAAGACAATATCAATGCCCATTGGAAGAGTAGTACAGGTCGCAGTGGAATAAAAAGACCAAATCAGTGCCCCTTGGAAGAGTGGTGGAGGTTACAGTGGAATAAGAAGACAATATCAATGCCCCATGAAAGAGTTGTGGAGGTCACTGTAGCTTAACAAGATGGTCTTAATTCCCCTTGGAAAAGTGGTGAAGGTCGCAGTGGAATAAATAGACGATGTCAATGCCCCTTGGAAGAGTGGTGGAGGTTAGAGTGGAATAAAAAGACAATACCAGTGCTCCTTGGAAGAACTGTGGAGTTCAGAGTGGTTTAAATTGACGGTTTTAATGCTCCCTTGGAAGAGACGTGGAGGTCACAGTGGATTAAAAAGACAATATCAATGCGCCTTGGAAGAGTGGTGGAGGTGGCAGTGGATTAAAAAGACAATATCAATCCCCTTGGATGAGTGGTGGAGGCTTGCAGAGGAATAAAAAGACTATATCAATGCCCCTTGGAAGATTGGTGGAGGTTACAGTGGAATAAAAAGACAATATCAATGGCCCTTGAAAGAGTGGTGGAGGTTACAGTGGAATAAAAACACAATATCAATGCCCTGTGTAAGAAACTTGGAGGTCACAGTAGCTTAACAAGACGGTTTTAATGCCCTTTGGAAGAGTCGTGGACGTCGCATGAGGAATAAAAAGACAATATCAATGCACTTGGAAGACTGCAGAAGGTTACAATGGAATAAAAAGACATTGTCAATGCCCCTTGGAAGAGCTGTGGAGCTCAGAGCGGTTTAACCAGAAGGTTTTAATGCCCCTTGGAAGAGACTTGGAGTTCACAGTAGCTTAACAAGACGGTTTTAATGCCCATTGGAAGAGTGGTGGAGGTTGTAGTGGATAAAAAAGACAATATCAAAGCCCCTTGGAAGAGTGGTGGATGTCGCAGTGGAAAACAGAGCCAATATCAAAGCCGCTTGGAAGAGTGGTGGAGGTTACAGTCGAATAAAAAGACAATATCAATGCCTCTTGGAAGAGCTGTGGAGTTCAGAGTGGTTTAACCAGACGGTTTTAATGCCCCTTGGAAGAGACGTGGAGGTCACAGTAGCTTATCAAAACTGTTTTAATGCCCCTTGGAAGAGTGGTGGAAGTCGCAGTGGATTAAAAAGACAATATCAATGCCCCTTAGAAGAGTGGTGGAGGTCGCAGTGGAATAAAAGGACAATATCAATTCCACTTGGAAGAGATGTGGAGGTGGCAGTGGAATAAAAAGACAATATCAATTCCTCGTGGAAGAGACTTGGAGGTCACAGTAGCTTAACAAGATGGTTTTAATGACCCTTGGAAGAGAGGTGGAGGTCGCAGTGGAATAAAAAGACAATATCAATGCCCCTTGGAAGAGTGGTGGAGGTCGCAGTAAAATAAAAAGACAATATCAATGCCCCTTTGAAGATTGGTGGAGGTTACAGTGGAATAAAAAGACAATATCAATGCCCCTTGGAAGAGCTGTGAAGTTGACAGTGGTTTTACCAGAAGGTTTTAAGGCACCGTGGAATAGACGTGGAGGTCACAGTAGCTAAACAAGACGGTTTAATGCTTCTGGGAAGAGAGATGGAGGTCGCTGTGGAGTAAAAAGACAAAATCAATGCCCCTTGGAAGAGTGGTGGAGGTTACAGTGGAATAAAAAGACAATATCAATGCCTCTTGCAAGAGCTGTGGAGTTCAGAGTGGTTTAAATTGATGGTTTTAATACCCCTTGGAAGAGACGTGGAGGTCATAGTAGCTTAACAAGACGGTTTTAATGCCCCTTGGAAAAGTGGTGGAGGTCAAAGTGGATTAAAAAGACAATATAAATGCCCCTTGGAAGAGTGGTGGAGGTCACAGTGGAATAAAAAGACAATATCAATGCCCCTTGGAAGAGTAGTGGAGGTCGCAGTGGAATAAAAAGATAATATCAATTTCCCTTGGAAGAGTGGTGGAGGTTACAGTGGAATAAAAAGACAATATCAATGCCCCTTAGAAGAGCTGTGGAGTTCAGAGAAGTTAAACCAGACTGTTTTAATGCCCCTTGGAAGTGACGTGGAGGTCACAGTAGCTTAACAAAACGATTTTAATGCCCCTTGGAAAAGTGGTGGAGGTCGCAGTGGATTAAACAGACAATATCAATGCCTCTTGGAAGAGTGGTGGAGGTCGCAGTGGAATAAAAAGACAATATCAATGCCCCTTGGAAGAGTGGTGGAGGTCGCAGTGGAATAAAAAGACAATATCAATGCCCCTTCTAATAGTGGTGAAGGTTACAATGGAATAAAAAGACAATATCAATGCCCCGAGAAAGAGACGTGGATGTCACAGTAGCTTAAGAAAACGGTTTTAATGCCCCTTGTAAGAGAGGTGGAAGTCGCAGTGTAAAAAAAAGACAATATCAATGCCCCTTGGAAGAGTGCTGGAGGTTACAGTGGAATAAAAAGATAATATCAATGCCCTTTGCAAGAGCTGCGGAGTTGAGAGTGATTTCAATTGACGGTTTTAATGCCCATTGGAAGAGACGTGGAGTTCACAGTAGATTAACAAGACTGTTTTAATGCCCCTTGGAAGAGTGGTGGAGGTCGAAGTGGATTAAAAAGACAATGTTAATGCTCCTTGAAGTAGTGGTGGATGTCTCAGTTGAATAAAAAGACAATATCAATGCCCCTTGGAAGAGTGCTGGATGTCACAGTGGAATAAAAAGACAATATCAATGCCTCTTGCAAGAGCTGTGGAGTACAGAATGGTTTAACCAGACGGTTTTATTGCCCCTTGGACGATACATAGAGGTCACAGTAGCTTATCTAGACTGTTTTAATGCCCCTTGGAAGAGTGGTGGAGGTTACAGTGGCATAAAAAGACTATATCAATGCCCCTTGGAAGAGCTGTGGAGTTCACAGTGGTTTAACCAGAAGGTTTTAAGGCACCGCGGAATTGACGTGGAGGTCTCAGTAGCTAAACAAGATGGTTTTAATGTTTCTTGGAAGAGACATGGAGGTCTCAGTGGATTACAAAGACAAAATCAATGCCCCATGGAAGAGTGGTGGAGGTTACAGTGGAATAAAAAGACAATATCAAGGCCTCTTGCAAGAGCTGTGGAGTTCAGAGTGGTTTAAATTGATGGTTTTAATGCCCCTTGGAAGAGACGTGGAGGTCACATTAGCTTAACAAGACGGTTTTAATGCCCCTTGGAAAAGTGGTGGAGGTCAAAGTGGATTAAAAAGACAATATAAATGCCCCTTGGAAGAGTGGTGGAGGTCACAGTGGAATAAAAAGACAATATCAATGACCCCTTGGAAGAGTAGTGGAGGTCACAGTGGAATAAAAAGATAATATCAATTTCCCTTGGAAGAGTGGTGGAGGTTACAGTGGAATAAAAAGACAATATCAATGCCTCTTGGAAGAGCTGTGGAGTTCAGAGAAGTTAAACCAGACGGTTTCAATGCCCCTTGGAAGTGATGTGGAGGTCACATTTGCTTAACAAAACGATTTTAATGCCCCTTGGAAAAGTGGTGGAGGTCGCAGTGGATTAAAAAGACAATATCAATGCCTCCTGGAAGAGTGGTGGAGGTCGCAGTGGAATATAAAGAAAATATCAATGCTCCTTGGAAGAGTGGTGGATGTCGCAGAGGAATAAAAAGACAATATCAATGCCCCTTCTAAGAGGGGTGAAGGTTACAGTGGAATAAAAAGACACTATCAATGCTCCGTGAAAGAGACGTGGATGTCACAGTAGCTTAAGCAGACGGTTTTAATGCCCCTTGGAAGAGACGTGGAGTTCACAGTAGATTAACAAGACTGTTTTAATGCCCCTTGGAAGAGTGGTGGAGGTCGAAGTGGATTAAAAAGACAATGTCAATGCTCCTTGAAGGAGTGGTGGACGTCTCAGTTGAATAAAAAGACAATATCAATGCCCCTTGGAAGAGTGTTGGAGGTTACAGTGGAATAAAAAGACAATATCAATGCCCTGTGGAAGAGACATGGAGGTCACTGTAGCTTAACTGGATGGTTTTAATGTCCCATGGAAGAGTGGTGGAGGTCGCAGTGGAATAAAAAGACAATATCAATGCCCCTTGGAAGAGTGGTGGAGGTTACAGTGGAATAAAAAACAATATCAATGCCCCGTGAAAGAGACGTGGTTGTCACAGCAGCTTAACAAGATGGTTTTAATGTCCCTTGGAAGAGAGGTGAAAGTCGCAGTGGAATAAAAAGACAATATCAATGCCCCTTGGAAGAGTGCTGGAGGTTACAGTGGAATAAAAAACAGCATCAAAGCTCCTTGCAAGAGCTGTGGAGCTGAGAGTGGTTTAAATTGACGGTTTTAATGCCCCTTGGAAGAGATATGGAGGTTACAGTAGATTGACAAGACTTTTTTAATGCCCCTTGGAAAAGTGGTGGAGGTCTAAGTGGATTAAAAAGACAATATCAATGCCCCTTGGAAGAGTGGTGGAGGTCGCAGTGGAATAAAAAGACAATATCAATGCCCCTTGGAAGAGTGGTGGAGGTTACAGTGGAATAAAAAGACAATATCAATGCCCCTTGCAAGAGCTGCGGAGTTGAGAGTGGTTTAAAGTGACGGTTTTAATGCCCCTTGGAAGAGACGTGGAGTTCACAGTAGATTAACAAGACTGTTTTAATGCCCTTTGGAAGAGTGGTGGAGGTCGAAGTGGATTAAAAAGACAATGTCAATGCTCCTTGAAGGAGATGTGGAAGTCTCAGATGAATAAAAAGACAATATCAATGCCCCTTGGAAGAGTGTTGGAGGTTACAGTGGAATAAAAAGACAATATCAATGCCCTGTGGAAGAGACATGGAGGTCAAAGTAGCTTAACAAGATATTTTTAATGTCCCATGGAAGAGTGGTGGAGGTCGCAGTGGAATAAAAAGACAATATCAATGCCCCTTGGAAGAGTGGTGGAGGTTACAGTGGAATAAAAGACAATATCAATGCCCCGTGAAAGAGACGTGGTTGTCACAGTAGCTTAACAAGATGGTTTTAATGTCCCTTGGAAGAGAGGTGAAAGTCGCAGTGGAATAACAAGACAATATCAATGCCCCTTGGAAGAGTGCTGGAGGTTACAGTGGAATAAAAAACAATATCAAAGCCCCTTGCAAGAGCTGTGGAGCTGAGAGTGGTTTAAATTGACGGTTTTAATGCCCCTTGGAAGAGACATGGAGGTTACAGTAGATTGACAAGACTTTTTTAATGCCCCTTAGAAAAGTGGTTGAGGTCTAAGTGGATTAAAAAGACAATATCAATGCCCCTTGGAAGAGTGGTGGAGGTCGCAGTGGAATAAAAAGACAATATCAATGCCCCGTGTAAGAGCTGCGGAGTTGAGAGTGGTTTAAATTGACGGTTTTAATGCCCCTTTGAAGAGACTTGGAGTTCACAGTAGATTAACAAGACTGTTTTAATGCCCCTTGGAAGAGTGGTGGAGGTCGAAGTGGATTAAAAAGACAATGTCAATGCTCCTTGAAGGAGTGGTGGAAGTCTCAGTTGAATAAAAATACAATATCAATTCCCCATGGAAGAGTGTTGGAGGTTACAGTGGAATAAAAAGACAATATTAATGCCCCTTGGAAAATCTTTGGATTTCAGAGTGGTTTAACGATTCGGTGTTAATGCCCGTTGAAAGAGACGTGGAGGTCACAGTAGCTTAGAAAGACGGTTTTAATGCCACAAGGAAGAGTGGTGGCGGTCACAGTGGATTAAAAAGACAATATCAATGCCCCTTGGAAGAGTGGTGGATGTAGCAGTGGAATAAAAAGACAATATTAATTCCCCTTGGAAGAGTGGTGGAGGTTACAGTGGAATAAAAAGACAATATCAATGCCCCGTCGAAGAGACGTCGAGGTCACAATAGCTTAACAAGATGGTTTTAATGCCCCTTGGAAAAGTGGTGGAGGTCGCAGTGGATTAAAAAGACAATATCAATGCCCCTTGGAAGAGTGGTGGAGGTCACAGTGGAATAAAAGTACAATGTCAATGCCCCTTGGAAGAGTGGTGATGGTTAGAGTGGAATAAAAAGACAATATCAATGCCCCTTGGAAGAGCTGTGGAGTTCAAAGTGGTTTAACCAGACGGTTTTATTGTCCCTTGGAAGAGACGTGGAGGTCACAGTAGCTTAACAAGATGGTTTTAATTCCCCTTTGGAAAAGTGGTGGAGGTCGCAGTGTATTAAAAAGACAATATCAATGCCCCTTGGAAGAGTTGTGGAGGTCGCAGTGGAATTAAAATACAATATCAATGCCCCGTGGAAGGGACGTGGAGGTCACACTAGCTAACAAGACGGTTTTAATGCCACTTGGAAGTGTGGTGGAGGTCGCAGTGGATTAAAAAGACAATATAAATGCCCCTTGGAAGAGTGGTGTAGGTTGCAGTGGAATAAAAAGTCAATATCAATGCCCCTTGGAAGAGTGGTGAAGGTTACAGTCGAATAAAAAGACAATATCAATGCTCCTTGGAAGAACTGTGGAGTACAGAATGGTTTAACCAGATGGTTTTATTGACCCTTGGAAGAGACGTAGAGGTCACAGTAGCTTATCAAGACTGTTTTAATGGCCCTTAGAAGAGTGGTGGAGGTCGCATTGGTTTAAAAAGACAATATCACTGCCCCTTAGTAGAGTGGTGGAGGTTACATTGGAATAAAAAGACAATATCTATGCCCCGTGGAATAGACAAGGAGGTTACAGCAGATTAACAAGACAGTTTTAATGCCCCTTGGGAGAGTGGTGGATGACGCAGTGGAATAAAAAGACAATATCAATGCCCCTTGGAAGAGTGGTGGAGGTCTCAGTGGAATAAAAAGACAATATCAATGCCCCGTGGAAGAGAGTGGAGGTCACAGTAGCTTAACAAGACTATTTTAATGCCCCTTGGAAGAGTGGTGGAGGTCACAGTGGATTAAAAAGAGAATATCAATGCCCATTGGAAGAGTGTTTGAGGTCGCAGTGGAATAAAAAGACAATATCAGTGACCCTTGGAAGTGGGGTGGACATTACAGTGGAATAAAAAGACAATATCAATGCCCCTTGGAAGAGTGGTGGAGGTTACATTGGAATAAAAAGACAATATCAATTCCCCTTGGATGAGTGGTGGAGGTTTCAGTGGAATAAAAAGACAATATCAATTACCCGTGGTAGAGACGTTGAGGTCACAGTAGTTTAGCAAGACGGTTTTAATGCCCCTTGGAAGAGTGGTGGAGGTCACAGTGGAATAAAAAGACAATATCAATGCCCCTTGGAAGAGTGGTGGATGTTACAGTGGAATTAAAAGACAATACCAATGCCCCGTGTAAGAGACGTGGAGGTCACAGTAGCTTAACAAGATGGTTTTAATGCCCCTTGTAGGACTGGTGAAGGTCCCAGTGGAATAAGAAGACAATATCAATGCCCCTTGGAAGAGTGGTGGAGGTTACAGTGGAATAAAAAGACAATAATAATGCCCCTTAGAAGAGCTGTGGAGTTCAGAGTGGTTTAACCAGATGGTTTTATTGCCCCTTGGAAGAGACTTCGACTTCACTGTAGCTTAACAAGACCATTTTAATGCCCCTTGGAAGAGTGGTGGCGGTCGAAGTGGATTAAAAAGACAATATGAATGCCCCTTGTAAGAGTGGTGGAGGTTGCAGTGGAATAAGAAGACAAAAACAATGCCCCTCGGAAGAGATGTGGAGTTCAGATTGGTTTATCCAGACGGTTTTAATGCCCCTTGAAAGAGACCTGGAGGTCACAGTAACTTATCAAGACGGTTTTATTGCCCCCTGGTAGAGTGGTGGAGGTCGCAGTGGATTAAAAAAACAATATAAATGCCCCTTGGAAGATTGGTGGAGGTTACAGTTGAATAAAAAGACAATATCAATGCCCCTTCGAAGACACGTGGAGGTCACAGTAGCTTAACCAGGCGGTTTTAATGCCCCTTGGAGAGGGGTGGAGTATGCAGTGGACTAAAAAACAATATCAATGCCCCTTGGAAGAGTGGTGGAGGTCGCAGTAGAATAAAAAGACAATGTAAATGCACCTTGAAAGAGTGGTGGAGGTTAGAGTGGAATAAAAAAACAATACAAACGCTCTTTGGAAGAGCTGTGGAGTTGAGAGTGGTTTAACCAGATGGTTTTAATGCCCCTTGGAAGAGACTTCGACGTCACTGTAGCTTAACGAGACCATTTTAATGCTCCTTGGAAGAGTGGTGGAGGTTGAAGTGGATTAAAGAGACAATATCAATGCCCCTTGGAAGAGTGGTGGAGGTCACAGTGGAATAAGAAGACAATAACAATGCCCCTCGTAAGAGATGTGGAGTTCAGATTGGTTTAACCAGATGGTTTTAATGCACCTTGGAAGAGACCTGGAGGTCACAGTAGCTTAACAAGACTGTTTTAATGCCCCCTGGAAGAGTAGTGGAGGTCGCAGTGGATTTAAAAAACAATATAAATGCCCCTTAGAAGAGAGGTAGAATTCGCAGTGGAATAAAAAGACAAGATCAATGCCCCTTGGAAGAGTGGTGGAGGTTACAGTGGAATAAAAAGACAATATCAATGCCCGGTGGAATAGACATGGACGTGACAGTAGCTTATCAAGATGGTTTTAATGCCTCTTGGAAGAGTGCTGTAGGTCGCAGTGGTTTAAAAAGACAATATCAATGCCCATTGGAAGAGTGGTTAAGGTCGCAGTGGAATAAAAAGACAAAATCAATGCCCCTTGGAAGAGTTTTGGAGGTTATAGAGGAAAAAAAAGACAATATCAATGCCCCTTGGAAGAGCTGTGGAGTTCAGAGTGGTTTAACAAGACTGTTTTAATGCCCTTGGAAGAGTGGTGGAGGTCGCAGTTGATTAAAAAGACAATATCAATGCCCTTTGGAAGAGTGGTGGAGGTCGCAGTGGAATAAAAACACAATATCAATGCCCCTTGGAAGAGTGGTGGAGGTTACAGTGGAGTAAAAGACAATATCAATGTCCAGTGGAAGATTTGTGGAGGTCACTGTAGCTTAACAAGATGGTCTTAATGCCGCTTTGAAGAGTGGTGGAGGTCGCAGTGGAATAAAAAGACAATGTCAGTGCCCCTTGGAAGAGTGGTGGAGGTTAGAGTGGAATAAAAAGACAAAACAAATGCCCCTTGGAAGAGCTGTGGAGTTCAAAATGTTTTAACCAGATGGTTTTAATGCCGCTTGGAAGATACTTCGATGTCACAGTAGCTTAACAAGACTGTTTTAATGCCCCTTGGAAGAGTGGTGGAGGTCGCAGTGAATTAAAAAGACAATATCAATGCCCCTTGGAAGAGTGGTGGAGGTCGCAGTGGAATAAAAAGACAAAATCAATGCCCCTTGGAAGAGTGGTGGAGGTTACAGTAGAATAAAAGACAATATCAATGCACCGTGGAAGAGTTGTGGAGGTCACTGTAGCTTAACAAGATGGTCTTAATGCCGCTTGGAAGAGTGGTGGAGGTCGCAGTGGAATAAAAAGACAATGTCAATGCCCCTTGGAAGAGTGGTGGAGGTTAAAGTGGAATAAAAGGACAATACCAATGCTCCTTGGAAGAGCTGTAGAGTTCAGAGTGGTTTAAATTGACGGTTTTAAGCCCCTTGGAAGATAATTGGAGGTCACAGTGGATTAAAAAGACAATATCAATGCCCCTTGGAACAGAGGTGGAGGTCACAGTAGCTTAACAAGACGGTTTTAATGCTCCTTGGAAGAGAGGTGGAGGTCACAGTTGATTAAAAAGACAATATGAATGCCACTTGGAAGAGTGGTAGAGGTCGCAGTGGAATAAAAAGTCAATATCAATGCCCCTTGGAAGAGTGGTGGAGGTTACAGTCGAATAAAAAGACAATATCAATGCTCCTTGGAAGAACTGTGGAGTACAGAATGGTTTAACCAGACGGTTTTATTGCCCCTTGTAAGAGACATAGAGGTCACAGTAGCTTATCAAGACTGTTCTAATGCCCCTTGGAAGAGTGGTGACGGTTACACTGGAATAAAAAGACAATATCAATGCCCTGTGGAATAGACATTGAGGTTACAGCAGCTTAACAAGACGGTTTTAATGCCCCTTGGGAGAGTGGTGGAAGACGCAGTGGAATGAAAAGACAATATCAATGCCCCTTCGAAGAGTGCTGGAGATTACAATGGAATAAAAAGACAATATTAATGCCTCTTGCAAGAGCTGTGGAGTTCAGAGTGGTTTAAATTGACGGCTTTAATGCCCCTTGGAAGAGAAGTGGAGGTCACAGTAGATTAATAAGACGGTTTTAATGCCACATGGAAAAGTGGTGGAGGTCGCAGTAGATTAAAAAGACAATATCAATGCCCCAAGGAAGAGTGGTGGAGGTCGCAGTGGAATAAAAAGACAATATCAATGCCCCTTGGAAGAGTAGTGGAGGTTACAGTGGAAAAAAAAGACAATATTAATGCACCGTGGAAGAGACGTGGAGGTCACAGTAGCTTAACAAGACGGTTTTAATGCCCATTGGTAGTGTGGTGAAGGTCACAGTTGATTAACAAGACTGTTTTAATGCCCCTTGGAAGAGTGGTGGAGGTCGAAATGGATTAAAAAGACAATATCAATGCTCCTTGAAGGAGTGGTTGCAGTCTCAGTGGAATAAAAAGACAATATTAGTGCCCCTTGGAAGAGTGTTGGAGGTTCCAGTGGAATAAAAAGACAATATCAATGCCCTGTGGAAGAGACATGGAGGTCACAGTAGCTTAACAAGACGGTTTTAATGCCCCTTGGAAGAGTGGTGGAGGTCGCAGTGGAATTAAAAGACAATATCAATGCCCCTTGGAAGAGTGGTGGAGGATACAGTGGAATAAAAAGACAATATCAATGCCCCTTGGATTATCTATGGAGTTCAGATTGGTTTAACCAAACGGTTTTAATGCCCCTTGGAAGAGACGTGGAAGTCACACTAGCTTAACCAGACGGTTTTAACGCCACATGGAAGAGTGGTGGAGGTGGCAGTGTAATAAAAAGACAATATCAATGCCCCGTGGAAGAGACGTGGACGTCAGAGTAGCTTAACAAGATGGTTTTAATGCCCTTTGGAAGAGTGGTGGACGTCGCAGTGGATTAACATGACAATATCAATGCACTTTGGAAGGGTGGTGGAGGTAGCAGTGGAATAAAAATACAATATCAATGCCCCTTGGAAGAGTGGTGGAGGTTACAGTGGAATTTAAAGACAATATCAATGCCCCGTGGAAGAGATGTGGAGGTCACTGTAGCTTAACAAGACAGTTTTAATGCCCCTTGGAAGAATGGTGGAGGTCACAGTGGAATAAAAAGACAATGTCAATGCCCCTTGGAAGAGTGGTGGAGGTTAGAGTGGAATAAAAAGACAATACCAATGCCCCTTAGAAGAGCTGTGGAGTTCAGAGTGGTTTAACGAAACGGTTTTAATGGCGATTGGAAGTGACGTGGAGGTCACAGTATCTTAAAAAGACGTTTTAATGCCCCTTGGAAAAGTAGTGGAGGTCGCAGTGGATTAAAAAGACAATATCAATGCCCCTTGGAAGAGTGGTGGAGGTGGCAGTGGAATAAAAAGACAATATCAATGACCCTTGGAAGAATGATGGCGGTCGCAGTGGAATAAAAATACAATGTCAATGCGCCTTGGAAGAGTGGTGGAGGGTAGAGTGGAATAAAAAGACAATACCAATGCCCCTTGGAAGAGCTGTGGAGTTCAGAGTGGTTTAACCAGATGGTTTTATTGCCCCTTGGAAGAGACGTGGAGGTCACAGTAGATTAACAAGATGGTTTTAATGCCCCTTGGAAAAGTGGTGGAGGTCACAGTGGATTAAAAAGACAATATCAATGCCCCTTGATAGAGTGGTGGAGGTGACAGTGAAATAAAAAGACAATATCAAAGCCTCTTGAAAGAGCTATGGAGTTCAGAGTCATTTAACCAGATGGTTTAAATGCCCCTTGGAAGAGTGCTGGAGGTCGCAGTGCATTAAAAAGACAATATCAATACCACTTGGAAGAATGGTGGAGGTTACAGTGGAATAAAAAGACAATATCAATGCCCCTTGGAAGAGCTGTGGAGTTCAGAGTGGTTTAACCAGACTGTTTTAATGCCCTTTGGAAGAGATGTGGAGGTCACAGTAGCTTAACAAGACTGTTTTAATGCCTCTTGGAAGAGTGGTGGAGGTCGCAGTGGATTAAAAAGACAATATCAATGCCCCTTAGAAGAGAGGTGGAAGTCGCAGTGAAATAAAAAGACAATATCAATACCCCTTGGAAGAGTGGTGGAGGATACAGTGGATTAAAAAGACATTATCAATGCCCCGTGGAATAGACATGGACATTGTAGTAGCTAAACAAGATGTTTTTAATGCACCTTGGGAGAGTGGTGGAAGTCGTAGTGGAATAAAAAGACAATATCAATGCCCCGTGGAAGAGATGTGGAGGTCACAATAGCTTAATAAGATGGTTTTAATGGCCCTTGGAAGAGTGGTTGAGGTCGCAGTGGATTAAAAAGACAATATCAATGAGTCTTGGAAGAGTGGTGGAGGTCGCAGTGGAATAAAAAAACATTATCAATGCCCCTTGGAAGAGTGGTGGAGGTCGCAGTGGAATAAAAAGACAATATCAATGCCCCTTGGACGAGTGGTGGAGGTTACAATGGAATAAAAAGACAATTTCAATGCCCCGTGGAAGAGACGTGGAGGTCACAGTAGCTTAACAAGACTGTTTTAATGCCTCTTGGAGGACTGGTGGAGGTCGCAGTGAAATAAAAAGACAATGTCAATGCCCCTTGGAAGAGTGGTGGAGGTTACAGTGGAATAAAAAGACAATAATAATGCCCCTTGGAAGAGCTGTGGAGTTCAGAGTGGTATAACCAGACGGTTTTAACGCTCCTTGGAAGAGACGTGGAGGTCACAGTAACTTAACAAGACGGTTTTAATGCCCCTTGGAAAAGTGGTGGAGGTCGCAGTGGAATACAAAAATAATATAAATTCCCCTTGGAAGATTGGTGGAGGTTACAGTGGAATAAAAAGACAATGTCAATGCCCCTTGGAAGAGAGGTGGAGGTTACAGTAGAATAAAAAGACAATATGAATGCCCCTTGGAAGAGCTGTGGAGTTCAGAGTGGTTTAGCCAGATGGTTTTAAAGCCCCTTGGAAGAGAAGTCGACGTCACAGTAGCATAACAAGACGGTTTTAATACCCCTTGGAAGAGTGGTGGAGTACGCAGTGGATTAAAAAGACAATATCAATGCCCCTTGGAAGAGTGCTGGAGGTCGCAGTGGAATAAAAAAACAATATCAATGCCCGGTGGAAGGGACGTGGAGGTCACAGTAGCTTAACAAGATGGTTTTAATGCACCTTGGAAGAGAGGTGGAGGTCACAGTGGAATAAAAAGATAATATCAATGCCCCTTGGAAGAGTGGTGGAGGTTACAGTGGAATAAAAAGACAATATCAATGACCCTTGGAAGAGTGGTGGAGGTCGCAGTGGAATAAAAAAACAATATTAATGCCCCTTGGAAGAGTGGTGGAGGTCGCAGTAAAATAAAAAGACAATATCAATGCCCCTTGGAAGAGTGGTGGAGGTTACAGTGGAATTAAAAAGACATTATCAATGCCCCGTGGAATAGACATGGACATTGTAGTAGCTAAACAAGATGTTTTTAATGCACCTTGGGAGAGTGGTGGAAGTCGTAGTGGAATAAAAAGACAATATCAATGCCCCGTGGAAGAGATGTGGAGGTCACAATAGCTTAATAAGACGGTTTTAATGGCCCTTGGAAGAGCGGTTGAGGTCGCAGTGGATTAAAAAGACAATATCAATGAGCCTTGGAAGAGTGGTGGAGGTCGCAGTGGAATAAAAAAACATTATCAATGCCCCTTGGAAGAGTGGTGGAGGTCGCAGTGGAATAAAAAGACAATATCAATGCCCCTTGGACGAGTGGTGGAGGTTACAGTGGAATAAAAAGACAATTTCAATGCCCCGTGGAAGAGACGTGGAGGTCACAGTAGCTTAACAAGACTGTTTTAATGCCTCTTGGAGGACTGGTGGAGGTCGCAGTGAAATAAAAAGACAATGTCAATGCCCCTTGGAAGAGTGGTGGAGGTTACAGTGGAATAAAAAGACAATAATAATGCCCCTTGGAAGAGCTGTGGAGTTCAGAGTGGTATAACCAGACGGTTTTAACGCTCCTTGGAAGAGACGTGGAGGTCACAGTAACTTAACAAGACGGTTTTAATGCCCCTTGGAAAAGTGGTGGAGGTCGCAGTGGAATACAAAAATAATATAAATTCCCCTTGGAAGATTGGTGGAGGTTACAGTGGAATAAAAAGACAATGTCAATGCCCCTTGGAAGAGAGGTGGAGGTTACAGTAGAATTAAAAGACAATATGAATGCCCCTTGGAAGAGCTGTGGAGTTCAGAGTGGTTTAGCCAGATGGTTTTAAAGCCCCTTGGAAGAGAAGTCGACGTCACAGTAGCATAACAAGACGGTTTTAATACCCCTTGGAAGAGTGGTGGAGTACGCAGTGGATTAAAAAGACAATATCAATGCCCCTTGGAAGAGTGCTGGAGGTCGCAGTGGAATAAAAAAACAATATCAATGCCCGGTGGAAGGGACGTGGAGGTCACAGTAGCTTAACAAGATGGTTTTAATGCACCTTGGAAGAGAGGTGGAGGTCACAGTGGAATAAAAAGATAATATCAATGCCCCTTGGAAGAGTGGTGGAGGTTACAGTGGAATAAAAAGACAATATCAATGACCCTTGGAAGAGTGGTGGAGGTCGCAGTGGAATAAAAAAACAATATTAATGCCCCTTGGAAGAGTGGTGGAGGTCGCAGTAAAATAAAAAGATATATCAATGCCCCTTGGAAGAGCGGTGGAGGTTACAGTGGAATTAAAAAGACAATATCAATGCCCCTTGGAAGAGCTGAGGAGTTCACAGTGGTTTAACCAGAAGGTTTTAAGGCACCGTGGAATAGACGTGGAGGTCACAGTAGCTAAACAGGAAGGTTTTAATGCTTCTTGGAAGAGTGATGGAGTTCGCAGTGGATTAAAAAGACAAAATCAATGCCCCTTGGAAGAGAGGTGG
Organism: Phyllobates terribilis; assembly: GCF_046119375.1. NCBI lineage: Eukaryota > Metazoa > Chordata > Amphibia > Anura > Dendrobatidae > Phyllobates > Phyllobates terribilis. Next base: position 689,965,560 of record NW_027362761.1, on the reverse strand, counting down.
AGGTTACAGTGGAATAAATAGACAATATCAATGCCTCTTGCAAGAGCTGTGGAGTTCAGAGTGGTTTGAATTGACGGTTGTAATACCACTTGGAAGAGAGGTGGAGGTCACAGTAGCTTAACAAGATGGTTTTAATGCCCCTTGGAAGAGTGGTGGAAGTTACATTCGAATAAAAAGACAATATCAATGCCCCTTGGAAGAGTGGTGGAGGTCGCAGTGGAATAAAAAGACAATATCAATGCCCCGTGGAAGGGACGTGGAGGTCACAGTAGCTTAGCAAGACGGTTTTAATGCCCCTTGGAAGAGTGGTGCAGGTCGCAGTGGATTAAAAATACTATCAAATCCCCTTGGAAGAGTTGTGGAGGTCGCAGTGGAAAAAAAGACAATATCAATACCGCTTGGAAGAGTGGTGGAGGTCAGAGTTGAATAAAAAGACAATATCAATGCCTCTTGGAAGAGCAGTGGAGTTCAGAGTGCTTTAACCATGCGGTTTTAATTCTCCTTGGAAGAGACGTGGAGGTCACAGAAGCTTATCAAGACTGTTTTAAAGCCCCTTGGAGGAGTGGTAGAGGTCGCAGTGGATTAAAAAGACAATATCAATGCCCTTTGGAAGAGTGGTGGAGGTTACAGTGGAATAAAAAGACAATATCAATGCCCCTTGGAAGAGTGTTGGAGGTTACAGTGGAATAAAAAGACAATATCAATGCCCCTTGGAACAGTGGTGGAGGCTACAGTGGAATAAAAAGACAATATCAATGTCCCTTGGAAGAATGGTGGAGGTTACAGTGGAATAAAAAGACAATATCAATGCCCTTTGGAAGAGTGGTGGAGGTTCCAATTAAATAAAAAGACAATATCAATGCCCCTTGGAAGAGACGTGGAGGTCACAGTGGAATAAAAAGACAATATTAATGCCCCTTGGAAGAGTGGTGGAGGTCGCAGTGGATTAAAAAGACAATATTAATGCCCCTTGGAAGAGTGGTGGAGGTTACAGTGGAATAAAAAGACAATATCAATGCCCTCTATAAGAAACTTGGAGGTCACAGTAGCTTAACAAGACGGTTTTAATGCTCTTTGGAAGAGTCGTGGACGTCGCAGAGGAATAAAAAGACAATATCAATGCACTTGGAAGAGTGCAGAAGGTTACAATGGAATGAAAAGACATTGTCAATGCCCCTTGGAAGAGCTGTGGAGCTCAGAGTGGTTTTACCAAACGGTTTTAGTGCCCCTTGGAAGAGACGTGGAGGTCACAGTAGCTTAACAAGATGGTTTTAATGCCCCTTAGAAGAGTGGTGGAGGTCGCAGTGGATTAAAAAGACAATATCAATGAACCTTGGAAGAGTGGTGGAGGTCGCAGTGGAATAAAAAGACAATATCAATGCACTTTGGAAGAGTGGTGGCGGTTACAGTGGAATAATAAGACAATATCAATGCCTCTAGGAAGAGTGGTGGAGCTTACAGTGGAATAAAACGACAATATCAATGCCCCGTGAATGAAAAGTGGACATCACAATAGCTTAACAAGACGGTTTTAATGCCCCTTGGCAGAGTGGTGGAGGTCGCAGTGGAATAAAAAGACAATAACAATGCCCTGTGGAAGAGACGTGGAGGTCACAGTAGCTTAACAAGATGGTTTAAATGCCCCTTAGGACAGTGGTGGAGGTTACAGTGGAATAAAAGACAATATCAATGCCCTTTGGAAGAGTGGCGGAGGTCACAGTGGAATAAAAAGACAATATCAATGCCCCTTGGAAGAGTGGTGGAGGTCGCAGTGGAATAACCTCACTGGTACATCCTCTGCATAACTTCTCTGCTTGCTGTGTCTGCTGTAATCTAATGCTGTGCTTTGCAGATTCACCTCACTGGTACATGCTCTGCATAACTTCTCTGCTTGCTGTGTCTGCTGTTATCTAATGCTCTGCTTTGCTGATTCACCTCACTGGTACATGCTCTGCATAACTTCTCTGCTTGCTGTGTCTGCTGTAATCTAATGCTCTTCTTTGCTGATTCAACTCACTGGTACATGCTCTGCATAACTTCTCTGCTTGCTGTGTCTGCTGTAATCTAATGCTCTGCTTTGCTGATTCACCTCACTGGTACATGCTCTGCATAACTTCTCTGCTTTATCTGTCCCACTCCATTCAATACCCACATATGTCTGTCCCTTCCCCACTATAGATCTTATCTGACTTTTAGAGGTGCTAAACTGCAGAGACTAGAGTCCTAGCTCTGTGTTTGATCACCCAGCCATCTCCTGGTGAGACGACCAGCTGCTAATTTAGCCATTTGCAGCTCCCACAATGCCCTTCACCTGATAGTTTAATGTGCCCTATATATTTAGAAGCTCTGTAAGGGGTGCACTTGTGCTGGGGTGTGCACGCGTCTTCTTGTGCAAAGTGGCTTCGGAAATAAGTGGCAGTTATTTCAGAGGTAGTTAGTCAGGGCAGGAGTCAGGTAACCAACACTTTGACCACTTACTCTCTTTTAACTATGTTTCTGTTAGCTCTCACTTTTTTCTCTATAGTCCTCCACTTTCTAGTATCCCCTTAAATCCCTACACCAAATAAGAAACTCTTCATCTCTCCCTCCATCCTCCCCATTCATCTCACCTCCTCCTCCAAATTATTCCTAAACATTCAATCATGGATCTTCAAACACAGACAGCCACCTCATGCTCTCTCTTGCTCCCACCTGCTAACACTTTCTCTGCTCCTCCTCACTGCTGGAGATATCTCTCCAAATCCTGGTCCTCCTCGCCATATCCCCACAGCTACTTCTTCCTCCTATCCGCGACCTTCCACAAACTGTCGCAACCCTTCTAACCTCATACCCATCCAAACAATCCCCACTCCCTTAGTTGCTCTAACAGGAGCTCTATGGAACGCTCGCTCTGTCTGCAACAAACTTTCCTTCATCCACGATCTTTTCATTACAAACAAACTTTCCTTCCTCGCCATCACTGAAACCTGGCTCACCCCCTCTGACACAGCCTCCCCAGCTGCACTTTCATATGGCGGATTCCACCTTTCCCACACCCCCCGCCCCAACGGCAAACATGGCGGAGACGTAGGTTTTCTCCTATCAGAACACTGCGCTTTCACCCAAATCCCACTGCCACCCTCCGTTACACTTCCCTCTTTGGAGGTGCACTTTGTGAGCATCTATTCCCCCTCCAGCCTCCAACTGGCCGTCGTTTACCGACCCCCAGGGCAAGCCACCACCTTCTTAGACCACTTCACCACCTGGCTGCTTCACTTCCTCTCCACTGACATCCCCACTATCATAATGGGTGACTTCAACATCCCCATTAACACTTCCCACTCGTCTGTCTCTAAGTTCCTATCTCTCACTTCCTCCTTCGGACTGACTCGATGGTCTTCCACACCCAACCACAAATAAGGCCCCACACTGGACCTCATCTTTACCCGCCTCTGTTCCCTATCTAACCTCTCTAACTCACCTCTCCCTCTCTCTGATCACAGCCTACTTACATTCTCTTCTCTCTCCTCCCCGGGGCAACAATCCCCACTCCACAAACTTGCATACCCTCGCAGAAATCTCAAACACCTTGACTTACACTCACTCTCTGAATCCCTCCTCCCTCTTACAGACATAAATTCCTTACACGATGCAGACGTTGCTGCTGCTTCATATAACACCACAATTGCTGCAGCTCTAGACTCGATCGCCCCTCTCACACACACCACATCTTGCACATTCAACAGGCAACCCTGGCACACTAAACTTACTAAAGAACTGCGCTGGGCCTCCAGGGTTGCGGAGCGGAGATGGAAAAGGTCTCACTCCATCGAGCACTTCATCGCATTCAAGCAATCCCTCACTAATTTAAAGTCCGCACTCACTACAGCAAAACAAACCTACTTCTCATCTCTCATATCCTCCCTATCTCACAACCCTAAACAGCTATTTAACACTTTCAACTCTCTCCTTCGTCCCCCAGCACCTCCTCCCTCTTCTCTCATCTCAGCCGATGACTTTGCCTCATTCTTCAAACAGAAGATTGACACCATCAGACAAAACTTTTGCCTAAAGTCCTCACAACCCCTCCTCATATCTGTTCAACCCTCCTCCTCCAAACACCCACTTCTCCACCATTACAGAAGGTCAAGTCTGCTCTTTACTCTCCAAATCACACGTCACCACCAGCGAACTTGACCCAATCCCAGACCACCTCATCACGAACCTTACCACAGTCTTCATCCCAACCCTAACCCACCTCTTCAATCTGTCACTAACAACCGGTGTCTTCCCCTCATATTTCAAACATGCCGCAATCACACCCATCCTCAAAAAGCCCTCCCTTGACCCTTCCTCTCTGACTAGCTACCGCCCCATATCACTCCTCCCCTTTGCCTCCAAACCACTAGAACATGTCCACCTTGAACTGTCCTCCCACCTCTCCTCCTGCTCCCTCTTCGACCGCCTGCAATCTGGCTTCCGACCGCATCACTCGACTGAAACTGCCCTGACCAAAGTCACCAGCGACCTACTAAATGCCAACTCCAAGCGACACTACTCCATCCTCCTCCTTCTGGACCTGTCATCTGCCTTTGACACAGCGGACCATTCCCTCTTACTCCAGATTCTCTCATCTCTTGGCATCACGGACTTGGCTCTATCTTGGATCTCCTCATACTTAACAAACAGGACATTCAGCGTCTCCCACTCACGCACAACCTCCTCATCTCGCCCCCTATCTGTCGGTGTCCCCCAAGGTTCAGTTCTAGGACCTCTGCTCTTCTCCATCTACACCTTTGGCCTGGGACAGCTCATAGAGTCTCACGGTTTTCAGTATCATCTCTATGCTGATGACACACAGCTCTACCTCTCTGGACCCGATATCTCCTCCCTACTAACCAAAATCCCACAATATCTGTCCTCCATGTCATCCTTCTTCTCTGACATATTTCTAAAACTCAACATGGATAAAACAGAGTTCACCTCTTTCCACCCACTCCTTCACATCCCCCATCTGACCTAGCCATCAACGTCAATGGCTGTTCACTCTCCCCAGTCCCACAAGCTCGCTGCCTTGGAGTAACCCTGGACTCTGATCTCTCCTTCAAGCCACATATCCAAGCCCTTTCCACTTCCTGCAGACTCCAACTCAAAGACATCTCCCGGATCCGTGCATTCCTCAGCAAAGACTCTGCAAAAACACTAGTGCATGCCCTCATCATATCCCGCCTCGACTACTGCAACCTCCTGCTCCGTGGCCTCCCTTACAACACTCTTGCGCCTCTCCAATCTATCCTAAACTCTGCTGCTCGAATAATTCACCTGTCCCCCCGCTATTCCCCGGCCTCTCCTCTCTGTCAATCTCTTCACTGGCTCCCCTTTGCCCAGAGAATCCAGTTCAAAACTCTAACCATGGCATACAAATCCATCCATCCCCATCCACAGCCAAAGCCGTCTCCCCCATACATCTGTGACCTAGTCTCCCGGTACTTAAGTGCACGCAACCTCTGATCCTCACAAGATTTCCTTCTCTACTCCCCTCTTATCTCCTCCTCCCACAATCGTATACAAGATTTCTCCCGTGCATCCCCCCTACTCTGGAACTCTCTACCCCAACACATCAGACTCTCGCCGACCGTGGAAACCTTCAAAAGAAACCTGAAGACCCACCTCTTCCGACAAGCATACAACCTGCAGTAACCACCACTGCACGACCAGCTCTACCCTCACCTAATGTATCCTCACCCATCCCTTCTAGAATGTGAGCCCTCACGGGCAGGGTCCTCGGTCTTCCTGTACCAGTCGCTGACTTGTATTGTTAAGATTATGTAAATGCTTTTGTTATGTATATCCCTATCACATGTAAAGCGCCAAGGTATAAATGGCGCTATAATAATGAATAATAATAATAATAATAATAATAATAATAAAAAGACAATATCAATTCCCATAGGAAAAGTGGTGGAGGTTACAGTGGAATAAAAAGACAATATCAATACCCCTTTGATGAGCTGTGGAATTCAGAGTGGTTTAACCAGACGGTTTTAATGGTCGAGGTTGCAGTGTATTAAAAAGACAATATCAATGCCCCGAGGAAGAGTGGTGGAGGTCGCAGTGGAATAAAAAGACAATATCAATGCCACTTGGCAGAGTGGTGAAGGTCCCAGAGGAATAAAAAGACAATATCAATGCCCCTTGGAAGAGTGGTGGAGGTTACAGTGGAATAAAAAGACAATATCAATGCCCCTTGCAAGAGCTGTGGAGTTCAGAGTGGTTTAAATTGACGGTTTTAATGTCCAGTGGAATTGACGTGGAGGTCAAAGAAGCTTAACAACACGGTTTCAATGGCCCTTGGAAGAGTGGTGGAGGTCGCACATGATTAAAAAGACAATTTAAATGCCCCTTAGAAGAGTGGTGGAGGTCGCAGTGAAATAAAAAGACAATATCAATGCCCCGTGAAAGAGACTTGGAGGTCACAGTAGCTTAACAAGATGGTTTTAATGCCCCTTGGAAGAGAAGAGGTAGTTGCAGTGGAATGAAAAGACAATATCAATGCCCCTTGGAAGAGTGGTGTAGGTTACATTGGAATAAAAAGACAATATCAATGCCCCTTGCAAGAGCTGTGGAGTTCAGAGTGGTTTAAATTGACGGTTTTAATGTCCAGTGGAATTGACGTGGAGGTCAAAGAAGCTTAACAACAAGGTTTCAATGGCCCTTGGAAGAGTGGTGGAGGTCGCACATGATTAAAAAGACAATTTAAATGCCCCTTAGAAGAGTGGTGGAGGTCGCAGTGAAATAAAAAGACAATATCAATGCCCCTTGAAAGAGTAGTGGAGGTCACAGTGGAATAAAAAAACAATATCAATGCCCCTTGGAAGAGTGGTGAAGGTAACAGTGGATTAAAAAGACAATATCAATGCTCCTTGGAAGAGCAGTGGAGTTCAGAGTAGTTAAACTAGGCGGTTTTAATGCCCATTGGAAGTGACGTGGAGGTCACAGTAGCTTAAAAAGACGTTTTTAATGCCCCTTGGAAAATAGGTGGAGGTCGCAGTGGATTAAAAAGACAATATCAATGCCCCTTGGAAGAGCTGTGGAGGTTACAGTGGAATAAAAAACAATATCAAAGCCCCTTGCAAGAGATGTGGAGTTGAGAGTGGATTAAATTGACGGTTTCAATGCCCCTTGGAAGAGACGTGGAAGTCACAGTAGCTTAACAAAACTGTTTTAATGCCCCTTGAAAGAGTCGTGGAGGTCGCAGTGGATTAAAAAGACAATATCAATGCCCCTTGGAAGAGTTGTGGATTTGGCAGTGGAATAAAAAGACAAGATCAAGGCCCCTTGGAAGAGTGGTGGAGTTTACAGAGGAATGAAAAGACAATATCAATGCCCCGTGAAAGAGAGGTGGATGTCACAGTAGCTTAACAAGACGGTTTTAATCTCCCTTGGAAGAGTGGTGAAAGTCGCAGTGGATTAAAAAGAAAATATCAATGCCCCTTGGAAGAGTGCTGGAGGTTACAGTTTAATAAAAAACAATATCAAAGCCCCTTGCAAGAGCTGTCGAGTTGAGAGTGGTTTAAATTGATGGTTTTAATGCTCCTTGGAAGAGATGTGGAGGTCACAGTAGATTAACAAGACTGTTTTAATGCCCCTTGGAAGAGTGGTGGAGGTCAAAGTGGATTAAAAAGACAATGTCAATGCTCCTTGAAGGAGTGGTTGAAGTCTCAGTGGAATAAAAAGACAATATCAATGCACCTTGGAAGAGTGTTGGAGGTTCCAGTGGAATAAAAAGACAATATCAATGCCCTGTGGAAGAGACATGGAGGTCACAGTAGCTTAACAAGATGGTTTTAATGCCCCTTGGAAGAGTGGTGGAGGTCGCAGTGGAATAAAAAGACAATATCAATGCCCCTTGGAATAGCGATGGAGGTTACAGTGAAATAAAAAGACAATATCAATGCCCCTTGGAAGAGATGTGGAGGTCACAATAGCTTAACAAGACTTTTTTAATGCCCCTTGGAAGAGTGGTGGAGGTCGCAGTGGATTAAAAAAACAATATCAGTGAGCCTTGGAAGAGTGGTGGAGGTAGCAGTGGAATAAAAAGACATTATCAATGTCCCTTGGAAGAGTGGTGGAGGTCGCAGTGGATTAAAAAAACAATATCAGTGAGCCTTGGAAGAGTGGTGGAGGTAGCAGTGGAATAAAAAGACATTATCAATGTCCCTTGGAAGAGTGGTGGAGGTCGCAGTGGAATAAAAAAACAATATAAATGCCCCTTGGACGAGTGGTGGAGTTTACAGTGGAATAAAAAGGCAATTTCATTGCCCCGTGGAAGAGACGCGGAGGTCACAGTAGCTTAACAAGACGGTTTTAATGAATCTTGGAGGACTGGTGGAGGTCGCAGTGGAATAAAAAGACAATAATAATGCCCCTTGGAAGAGCTGTTGAGTTCAGAGTGGTATAACCAGACGGTTTTAACTCTCCTTGGAAGTGACGTGGAGGTCACATTAACTTAACAAGATGGTTTTAATGCCCCTTGGAAGAGTGGTGTAGGTCGCAGTGGAATAAAAAGACAATGTCAATGCCCCTTGGAAGAGTGGTGGAGGTTAGAGTGGAATAAAAAGACAATACAAATGCCCCTTGGAAGAGCTGTGGAGTTCAGAGTGGTTTAACCAGATGGTTTTAATGCCCCTTGGAAGAGAAGTCGACGTCACAGTAGCATAACAAGACGGTTTTAATGCCCCTTGGAAGAGTGGTGGAGTTCGCAGTGGATTAAAAAGACAGTATCAATGCCCCTTGGAAGAGTGGTGGAGGTCGCAGTGGAATAAAAAGACAATATCAATGCCCCGAGGAAGGGACGTGGAGGTCACAGTAGCTTAATAAGATGGTTTTAATGCCCCTTGGAAGAGCTGTGGAATTCAGAGTGGTTTAACCAGACGGTTTTAATGCCCCTTGGAAGAGATGTGGAGGTCACAGTAGCTTAACAGGACTGTTTTAATGCCCCTTGGAAGAGTGGTGGAGGTCGCAGTGGATTAAAAAGACAATATCAATGCCCCTTAGAAGAGAGCTGGAAGTCGCAGTGGAATAAAAAGACAATGTCAATACCACTTGGAAGAGTGGTGGAGGTTACAGTGGAATAAAAATACAATATCAATGCCCCGTGGAATAGACATGGACGTGACAGTAGCTTAACAAGACGGCTTTAATGCCCCTTGGAAGAGTGGTGGAGATTGCAGTGGATTATAAAGACAATATCAATGCCCATTGGAAGAGTGGTAGAGGTCGCAGTGGAATAAAAAGACAATATCATTGCCCCTTGGAAGAATGGTGGAGGTTACAGTGGAATAAAAAGACAATATCAATGCCCCATGGAAGAGTTGTGGAGGTCACTGTAGCTTAACAAGATGGTCTTAATGACTCTTGGAAGAGAGGTGGAGGTCGCAGTGGAATAAATAGACAATGTCAATGCCCCTTGGAAGAGTGGTGGAGGTTAGAGTGGAATAAAAAGACAATTCCAGTGCTCCTTGGAAGAGCTGTTGAGTTCAGAGTGGATTAAATTGACGTTTTTAATGCCCCTTGGAAGAGACGTGGAGGTCACAGTGGATTAAAAAGACAATATCAATGCCCCTTGGAAGAGTGGTGGAGGTCGCAGTGGATTAAAAATACAATATCAATGCCACTTGGAAGAGGGGTGGAGGTCGCAGAGGAATAAAAAGACAATATCAATGCCCCGTGGAAGGGACATGGAGGTCACAGTAGCTTCACAAGACGGTTTTAATGCCCCTTGGAAGAGAGGTGGAGGTCGCAGTTGAATAAAAAGACAATATCAATGCCCCTTGGAAGAGTGGTGGAGGTCGCAGTGGAATAAAAAGAGAATATCAATGCGGCCTGGAAGAGTGGTGGATGTTACAGTCGAAGAAAAAGACAATATCAATGCCTCTTGTAAGAGCTGTGGAGTTCAGAGTGTTTAACCAGACGGTTTTAATGCCCCTTGGATGAGAAGAGGAGGTCACAGTAGCTTAACAAGACTGTTTTATTGCCCCTTGGAAGAGTGGTGGAGATCGTTGTGGATTTAAAAGACAATATCAATGCCCCTTAGAAGAGTGGTGGCGGTTGCAGTGGAAAAAAAAGACAATATCAATGCCCCTTGGAAGATTGGTGGAGGTTACAGTGGAATAAAAAGACAATATCAATGCCCCTTGGAAGAGTGGTGGAGTTTACAGTGGAATAAAAAGACAATGTCAATGCCCCTTGGAACAGTGGTGGAGGTTACAGTGGAATAAAAAGACATTGTCAATGCCTTTTGGTAGAGTTGTGGAGTTCAGAGTGGTTTAACCAGATGGTTTATTGCCCCTTGGAAGAGACGTTGATGTCACAGGAGATTAACAACACGATTTTAATGCCCCTTGGAAGAGACTTGGAGGTCACAGTGGATTAAAAAGACAATATCAATGCCCCTTGGAAGAGTGGTGGAGGTCGCAGTGGATTAAAAAGACAATATCAATGCCCCTTGGAAGAGTGGTGGAGGTCGCAGTGGAATAAAAAGACAGTATCAATGCCCCTTGGAAGGTATGTGGAGGTCACAGTAGCTTCACAAGACGGTTTTAATGCCCCTTGGAAGAGACTTGGAGGTCACAGTAGCTTAACAAGACGGTTTTAATGTCCCTTGGAAGAGAGGTGAAAGTCGCAGTGGGTTAAAAAGAAAATATCAATGCCCCTTGGAAGAGTGCTGGAGGTTACAGTGGAATAAAAAACAATATCAAAGCCCCTTGCAAGAGCTCTGGAGTTGAGAGTGGTTTAAATTGATGGTTTTAATGCTCCTTGGAAGAGATGTGGAGGTCACAGTAGATTAACAAGACTGTTTTAATGCCCCTAGGAAGAGTGGTAGAGGTCAAAGTTGATTAAAAAGACAATGTCAATGCTCCTTGAAGGAGTGGTTGAAGTCTCAGTGGAATAAAAAGACAATATCAATGCACCTTGGAAGAGTGTTGGAGGTTCCAGTGGAATAAAAAGACAATATCAATGCCCTGTGGAAGAGACATGGAGGTCACAGTAGCTTACCAAGATGGTTTTAATGCCCCTTGGAAGAGTGGTGGAGGTTACAGTGAAATAAAAAGACAATATCAATGCCCCGTGGAAGAGATGTGGAGGTCACAATAGCTAACAAGACTTTTTTAATGCCCCTTGGAAGAGTGGTGGAGGTCGCAGTGGATTAAAAAGACAATATCAATGAGCCTTGGAAGAGTGGTGGAGGTAGCAGTTGAATAAAAAGACATTATCAATGTCCCTTGGAAGAGTGGTGGAGGTCGCAGTGGAATAAAAAAACAATATAAATGCCCCTTGGACGAGTGGTGGAGTTTACAGTGGAATAAAAAGACAATTTCATTGCACCGTGGAAGAGACGTGGAGGTCACAGTAGCTTAACAAGATGGTTTTAATGCCTCTTGGAGGACTGGTGGAGGTCGCAGTGGAATAAAAAGACAATATCAATTCCCCTTGGAAGAGTGGTGGAGGTTACAGTGGAATAAAAAGACAACAATAATGCCCTTTGGAAGAGCTATTGAGTTCAGAGTGGTATAACCAGACGGTTTTAACTCTCCTTGGAAGTGACGTGGAGGTCACATTAACTTAACAAGATGGTTTTAATGCCCCTTGGAAGAGTGGTGGAGGTCGCAGTGGAATAAAAAAACAATATCAATGCCCCTTGGAAGATTGGTGGAGGTCGCAGTGGAATAAAAAGACAATATCAATGCCCCGTGGAAGAGATGTGGAGGTCACTGTAGCTTAACAATATGGTTTTAATACCCCTTGGAAGAGTGGTGGAGGTCGCAGTGGAATAAAAAGACAATGTCAATGCCCCTTGGAAGAGTGGTGGAGGTTAGAGTGGAATAAAAAGACAATACAAATGCCCCTTGGAAGAGCTGTGGAGTTCAGAGTGGTTTAACCAGATGGTTTTAATGCCCCTTGGAAGAGAAGACGACGTCACAGTAGCATAACAAGACGGTTTTAATGCCCCTTGGAAGAGTGGTGGAGTTCGCAGTGGATTAAAAAGACAATATCAATGCTCCTTGGAAGAGTGGTGGAGGTCGCAGTGGAATAAAAAGACAATATCAATGCCCCGAGGATGGGACGTGGAGGTCACAGTAGCTTAACAAGATGGTTTTAATGCCCCTTGGAAGAGTGGTGGAGGTTGCAGGGGATTAAAAAGACAATAACAATGCCCATTGGATGAGTGGTGGAGGTCGCAGTAGAATAAAAAGACAAAATCAATGCCCCTTGGAAGAGTGGTGGAGGTTACAGTGGAATAAAAAGACAATATCAATGCCCCTTGGAAGAGCTGTGGAGTTCAGAGTGGTTTAACCAGACGGTTTTAATGCACCTTGGAAGAGATGTGGAGGTCACAGTAGCTTAACAGGACTGTTTTAATGCCCCTTGGAAGAGTGGTGGAGGTCGCAGTGGATTAAAAAGACAATATCAATGCCCCTTAGAAGAGAGGTTGAAGTCGCAGTGGAATAAAAAGACAATATCAATGCCCCTTGGAAGAGTGGTGGAGGTTGCAGTGGAATAAAAAGACAATATCAATTCCCAGTGGAATAGACATGGACGTGACTGTAGCTTAACAAGTCGGCTTTAATGCCCCTTGGAAGAGTGGTGGAGGTTGCAGTGGATTAAAAAGACAATTTCAATGCCCATTGGAAGAGTGGTAGAGGTCGCAGTGGAATAAAAAGACAATATCATTGCCCCTTGGAAGAGTGTTGGAGGTTACAGTGGAATAAAAAGACAATATCAATGCCCCATAGAAGAGTTGTGGAGGTCACTGTAGCTTAACAAGATGGTCTTAATGCCTCTTGGAAGAGACGTGGAGGTCGCAGTGGAATAAACAGACAATGTCAATGCCCCTTGGAAGAGTGGTGGAGGTTAGAGTGGAATAAAAAGACAATTCCAGTGCTCCTTGGAAGAGCTGTAGAGTTCATAGTGGATTAAATTGACGGTTTTAATGCCCCTTGGAAGAGACGTGGAGGTCGCAGTGGATTAAAAATACAATATCAATGCCACTTGGAAGAGTGGTGGAGGTCGCAGAGGAATAAAAAGACAATATCAATGCCCCGTGGAAGGGACGTGGAGGTCACAGTAGCTTCACAAGACGGTTTTAATGCCCCTTGGAAGAGAGGTGGAGGTCGCAGTTGAATAAAAAGACAATATCAATGCCCCTTGGAAGAGTGGTGGAGGTCACAGTGGAATAAAAAGAGAATATCAATGCCGCCTGGAAGAGTGGTGGATGTTACAGTCGAAGAAAAAGACAATATCAATGCCTCTTGTAAGAGCTGTGTAGTTCAGAGTGTTTAACCAGACGGTTTTAATGCCCGTTGGATGAGAAGAGGAGGTCACAGTAGCTTAACAAGACTGTTTTATTGCCCCTTGGAAGAGTGGTGGAGATCGTTGTGGATTTAAAAGACAATATCAATGCCCCTTAGAAGAGTGGTGGTGGTTGCAGTGGAATAAAAAGACAATATCAATGCCCCCTGGAAGATTGGTGGAGGTTACAGTGGAATAAAAAGACAATATCAATGCCCCTTGGAAGAGTGGTGGAGTTTACAGTGGAATAAAAAGACAATGTCAATGCCCCTTGGAACAGTGGTGGAGGTTACAGTGGAATAAAAAGACATTGTCAATGCCCTTTGGTAGAGCTGTGGAGTTCAGAGTGGTTTAACCAGATGGTTTACTGCCGCTTGGAAGAGACGTTGATGTCACAGGAGATTAACAAGACGGTTTTAATGCCCCTTGGAAGAGACTTGGAGGTCACAGTGGATTAAAAAGACAATATCAATGCCCCTTGGAAGAGTGGTGGAGGTCGCAGTGGATTTAAAAGACAATATCAATGCCCCTTGGAAGAGTGGTGGAGGTCGCAGTGGAATAAAAAGACAATATCAATGCCCCGTGGAAGGTATGTGGAGGTCACAGTAGCTTCACAAGACGGTTTTAATGCCCCTTGGAAGAGACTTGGAGGTCACAGTAGCTTAACAAGACGGTTTTAATGCCCCTTGGAAGAGTGGTGGAGTTTGCAATGGAATAAAAAGACAATATCAATGCCCCGTGGCAGGGACGTGGAGGTCACAATAGCATAACAAGACGGATTTAATGCCCCTTGGAAGAGTGGTGGAGGTCGCAGTGGATAAAAAAGACAATATCAAAGCCACTTGGAAGAGTGGTGGAGGTCGCAGTGGAAAACAGAGACAAGATCAATGCCCCTTGGAAGAGTGGTGGAGGTTACAGTGGAATAAAAAGACAATAATAATGCCCCTTGGAAGAGCTGTTGAGTTCAGTGTGGTATAACCAGACGGTTTTAACTCTCCTTGGAAGTGACGTGGAGGTCACATTAACTTAACAAGACGGTTTTAATGCTTCTTGGAAGAGTGGTAGAGGTCGCAGTATAATAAAAAAACAATATCAATGCCCCTTGGAAGATTGGTTGAGGTTGCAGTGGAATAAAAAGACAATATCAATGCCCCGTGGAAGAGATGTGGAGGTCACTGTAGCTTAACAATATGGCTTTAATGCCCCTTGGAAGAGTGGTGGAGGTCACGTAGCTAAACAAGACGGTTTTATTGCTTCTTGGAAGAGAGATGGAAGTCGCAGTGGATTAAAAAAACAAAATCAATGCCCCTTGGAAGAGAGGTGGAGGTTACAGTGAAATAAAAAGTCAATATCAATGCCTCTTGCAACAGCTGTGGAGTTCAGAGTGGTTTAAATTGACGGTTTTAATGTCCCTTGCAAGAGACGTGGAGGTCACAGTAGCTTAACAAGACGGTTTTAATGCCCCTTGGAAGAGTGTGGAGGTTATAGTCGAATAAAAGGACAATATCAATGCCTCTTGGAAGAGCTGTGGATTTCAGAGTGGTTTAAAAGGACGGTTTTAATGCCCCTCGGAAGAGACGTGGAGGTCACAGTAGCTTATCAAAAATGTTTTAATGCCCTTTGGATGATTGGTGGAGGTCGCAGTGGATTAAAAAGACAATATCAATGCCCCTTAGAAGAGTGGTGGAGGTCACAGTGGAATAAAAAGACAATATCAATTCCACTTGGAAGAGATGTGGAGGTCGCAGTAGAATAAAAAGACAATATAAATGCCTCGTGGAAGAGACTTGGAGGTCACAGTAGCTTAACAAGATGGTTTTAATGCCCCTTGGAAGAGAGGTGGAGGTTGCAGTCTAATAAAAAGACAATATCAATGCCCCTTGGAAGAGTGGTGGAGGTTACAGTGGAATAAAAAGACAATATCAATGCCCCTTGGAAGAGTGGTGGAGGTCGCAGTGCAATAAAAAGACAATATTAATGCCCCTTGGAAGAGTGGTGGAGGTCGCAGTAAAATAAAAAGACAATATCAATGCCCCTTGGAAGAGTGGTGGAGGTCGCAGTGGAATAAAAAGACAATATCAATTCCCCGAGGAAGGGACGCGGAGGTCACAGTAGCTTAACAAGATGGTTTTAATGCCCCTTGGAAGATTGGTGGAGGTTGCAGGGGATTAAAAAGACAATAACCATGCCCATTGGATGAGTGGTGGAGGTCGCAGTAGAGTAAAAAGACAAAATCAATGCCCCTTGGAAGAGTGGTGGAGGTTACAGTGGAATAAAAAGACAATATCAATGCCCCTTGGAAGAGCTGTGGAGTTTGCAATGGAATGAAAAGACAATATCAATGCCCCGTGGAAGGGACGTGGAGGTCACAGTAGCATAACAAGACGGTTTTAATGCCCCTTGGAAGAGTGGTGGAGGTCGCAGTGGATAAAAAAGACAATATCAAAGCCCCTTGGAAGAGTGGTGGAGGTCGCAGTGGAAAACAGAGACAATATCAATGCCCCTTGGAAGAGTGGTGGAGGTTACAGTGGAATAAAAAGACAATAATAATGCCCCTTGGAAGAGCTGTTGAGTTCAGAGTGGTATAACCAGACGGTTTTAACTCTCCTTGGAAGTGACGTGGAGGTCACATTAACTTAACAAGACGGTTTTAATGCCCCTTGGAAGAGTGGTGGAGGTCGCAGTGGAATAAAAAAACAATATCAATGCCCCTTGGAAGATTGGTGGAGGTCGCAGTGGAATAAAAAGACAATATCAATGCCCCGTGGAAGAGATGTGGAGGTCACTGTAGCTTAACAATATGGCTTTAATGCCCCTTGGAAGAGTGGTGGAGGTCGCAGTGGAATAAAAAGACAATGCCAATGCCCCTTGAAAGAGTGGTGGAGGTTAGAGTGGAATAAAAAGACAATACAAATGCCCCTTGAAAGAGCTGTGGAGTTCAGAGTGGTTTAACCAGATGGTTTTAATGCCCCTTGGAAGAGAAGTCGACGTCACAGTAGCATAACAAGACGGTTTTAATGCCCCTTGGAAGAGTGCTGGAGGTCACAGTGGATTAAAAAGACAATATCAATGCTCCTTGGAAGAGTGGTGGAGGTCGCAGTGGAATAAAAAGACAATATCAATGCCCCGAGGATGGGACGTGGAGGTCACAGTAGCTTAACAAGATGGTTTTAATGCCCCTTGGAAGAGTGGTGGAGGTTGCAGGGGATTAAAAAGACAATAACAATGCCCATTGGATGAGTGGTGGAGGTCGCAGTAGAATAAAAAGACAAAATCAATGCCCCTTGGAAGAGTGGTGGAGGTTACAGTGGAATAAAAAGACAATATCAATGCCCCTTGGAAGAGCTGTGGAGTTCAGAGTGGTTTAACCAGACGGTTTTAATGCACCTTGGAAGAGATGTGGAGGTCACAGTAGCTTAACAGGACTGTTTTAATGCCCCTTGGAAGAGTGGTGGAGGTCGCAGTGGATTAAAAAGACAATATCAATGCCCCTTAGAAGAGAGGTTGAAGTCGCAGTGGAATAAAAAGACAATATCAATGCCCCTTGGAAGAGTGGTGGAGGTTGCAGTGGAATAAAAAGACAATATCAATTCCCAGTGGAATACACATGGACGTGACTGTAGCTTAACAAGTCGGCTTTAATGCCCCTTGGAAGAGTGGTGGAGGTTGCAGTGGATTAAAAAGACAATTTCAATGCCCATTGGAAGAGTGGTAGAGGTCGCAGTGGAATAAAAAGACAATATCATTGCCCCTTGGAAGAGTGTTGGAGGTTACAGTGGAATAAAAAGACAATATCAATGCCCCATAGAAGAGTTGTGGAGGTCACTGTAGCTTAACAAGATGGTCTTAATGCCTCTTGGAAGAGACGTGGAGGTCGCAGTGGAATAAACAGACAATGTCAATGCCCCTTGGAAGAGTGGTGGAGGTTAGAGTGGAATAAAAAGACAATTCCAGTGCTCCTTGGAAGAGCTGTAGAGTTCATAGTGGATTAAATTGACGGTTTTAATGCCCCTTGGAAGAGACGTGGAGGTCGCAGTGGATTAAAAATACAATATCAATGCCACTTGGAAGAGTGGTGGAGGTCGCAGAGGAATAAAAAGACAATATCAATGCCCCGTGGAAGGGACGTGGAGGTCACAATAGCTTCACAAGACGGTTTTAATGCCCCTTGGAAGAGAGGTGGAGGTCGCATTTGAATAAAAAGACAATATCAATGCCCCTTGGAAGAGTGGTGGAGGTCACAGTGGAATAAAAAGAGAATATCAATGCCACCTGGAAGAGTGGTGGATGTTACAGTCGAAGAAAAAGACAATATCAATGCCTCTTGTAAGAGCTGAGTAGTTCAGAGTGTTTAACCAGACGGTTTTAATGCCGGTTGGATGAGAAGAGGAGGTCACAGTAGCTTAACAAGACAGTTTTATTGCCCCTTGGAAGAGTGGTGGAGATCGTTGTGGATTTAAAAGACAATATCAATGCCCCTTAGAAGAGTGGTGGCGGTTGCAGTGGAATAAAAAGACAATATCAATGCCCCCTGGAAGATTGGTGGAGGTTACAGTGGATTAAAAAGACAATATCAATGCCCCTTGGAAGAGTGGTGGAGTTTACAGTGGAATAAAAAGACAATGTCAATGCCCCTTGGAACAGTGGTGGAGGTTACAGTGGAATAAAAAGACATTGTCAATGCCCTTTGGTAGAGCTGTGGAGTTCAGAGTGGTTTAACCAGATGGTTTATTGCCGCTTGGAAGAGACGTTGATGTCACAGGAGATTAACAAGACGGTTTTAATGCCCCTTGGAAGAGACTTGGAGGTCACAGTGGATTAAAAAGACAATATCAATGCCCCTTGGAAGAGTGGTGGAGGTCGCAGTGGATTAAAAAGACAATATCAATGCCCCTTGGAAGAGTGGTGGAGGTCGCAGTGGAATAAAAAGACAATATCAATGCCCCGTGGAAGGTATGTGGAGGTCACAGTAGTTTCACAAGACGGTTTTAATGCCCCTTGGAAGAGACTTGGAGGTTACAGTAGCTTAACAAGACGGTTTTAATGCCCCTTGGAAGAGTGGTGGAGTTTGCAATGGAATGAAAAGACAATATCAATGCCCCGTGGCAGGGACGTGGAGGTCACAATAGCATAACAAGACGGTTTTAATGCCCCTTGGAAGAGTGGTGGAGGTCGCAGTGGATAAAAAAGACAATATCAAAGCCACTTGGAAGAGTGGTGGAGGTCGCAGTGGAAAACAGAGACAATATCAATGCCCCTTGGAAGAGTGGTGGAGGTTACAGTGGAATAAAAAGACAATAATAATGCCCCTTGGAAGAGCTGTTGAGTTCAGAGTGGTATAACCAGACGGTTTTAACTCTCCTTGGAAGTGACGTGGAGGTCACATTAACTTAACAAGACGGTTTTAATGCCCCTTGGAAGAGTGGTGGAGGTCGCAGTGGAATAAAAAAACAATATCAATGCCCCTTGGAAGATTGGTGGAGGTCGCAGTGGAATAAAAAGACAATATCAATGCCCCGTGGGAGAGATGTGGAGGTCACTGTAACTTAACAATATGGCTTTAATGCCCCTTGAACGAGTGGTGGAGGTCGCAGTGGAATAAAAAGACAATGTCAATGCCCCTTGAAAGAGTGGTGGAGGTTAGAGTGGAATAATAAGACAATACAAATGCCCCTTGGAAGAGCTGTGGAGTTCAGAGTGGTTTAACCAGATGGTTTTAATGCCCCTTGGAAGAGAAGTCGACGTCACAGTAGCATAACAAGACGGTTTTAATGCCCCTTGGAAGAGTGGTGGAGTTCGCAGTGGATTAAAAAGACAATATCTATGCCCCTTGGAAGAGTGGTGGAGGTCGCAGTGGAATAAAAAGACAATATCAATGCCCCGAGGAAGGGACGCCGAGGTCACAGTAGCTTAACAAGATTGTTTTAATGCCCCTTGGAAGATTGGTGGAGGTTGCAGGGGATTAAAAAGACAATATCCATGCCCGTTGGATGAGTGGTGGAGGTCGCAGTAGAGTAAAAAGACAAAATCAATGCCCCTTGGAAGAGTGGTGGAGGTTACAGTGGAATTAAAAGACAATATCAATGCCCCTTGGAAGAGCTGTGGAGTTTGCAATGGAATGAAAAGACAATATCAATGCCCCGTAGAAGGGACTTGGAGGTCACAGTAGCATAACAAGACGGTTTTAATGCCCCTTGGAAGAGTGATGGAGGTCGCAGTGGATAAAAAAGACAATATCAAAGCCCCTTGGAAGAGTGGTGGAGGTCGCAGTGGAAAACAGAGAAAATATCAATGCCCCTTGGAAGAGTGGTGGAGGTTACAGTCGAATAAAAAGACAATATCAATGGCTCTTGGAAGAGCTGTGGAGTACAGAGTGGTTTAACCAGATGCTTTACTGCCCCTTGGAAGAGACGTGGAGGTCACAGTAGCTTATCAAGTCTGTTTTAATGCCCCTTGGAAGAGTGGTGGAGGTCGCAGTGGATTAAAAAGACAATATCAATGCCCCTTAGAAGAGTGTTGGAGGTCGCAGTGGAATAGAAAGACAATATCAATTTCCCTTGGAAGAGATGTGGATGTCGCAGTGGAATAAAAAGAAAATATCAATGCCCCTTGGAAGAGTGGTGGAGGTTACAGTGGAATAAAAAGACAATATCAATGACCCTTGGAAGAGTGGTGGAGGTCGCAGTGGAATAAAAAGACAATATTAATGCCCCTTGGAAGAGTGGTGGAGGTTACAGTGGAATGAAAAGACAATTTCAATGCCCCTTGGATGAGCTGTGGAGTTCACAGTGGTTTAACCAGAAGGTTTTAAGGCACCGTGGAATAGACGTGGAGGTCACGTAGCTAAACAAGACGGTTTTATTGCTTCTTGGAAGAGAAATGGAAGTCGCAGTGGATTAAAAAAACAAAATCAATGCCCCTTGGAAGAGAGGTGGAGGTTACAGTGAAATAAAAAGTCAATATCAATGCCTCTTGCAAGACCTGTGGAGTTCAGAGTGGTTTAAATTGACGGTTTTAATGTCCCTTGGAAGAGACGTGGAGGTCACAGTAGCTTAACAAGACGGTTTTAATGCCCCTTGGAAGAGTGTGGAGGTTATATTCGAATACAAGGACAATATCAATGCCTCTTGGAAGAGCTGTGGATTTCAGAGTGGTTTAACCAGACGGTTTTAATGCCCCTCGGAAGAGACGTGGAGGTCACAGTAGCTTATCAAAAATGTTTTAATGCCCTTTGGATGATTGGTGGAGGTCGCAGTGGATTAAAAAGACAATATCAATGCCCATTAGAAGAGTGGTGGAGGTCGCAGTGGAATAAAAAGACAATATCAATTCCACTTGGAAGAGATGTGGAGGTCGCAGTAGAATAAAAAGACAATATAAATGCCTCGTGGAAGAGACTTGGAGGTCACAGTAGCTTAACAAGATGGTTTTAATGCCCCTTGGAAGAGAGGTGGAGGTCGCAGTGGAATAAAAAGACAATATCAATGCCCCTTGGAAGAGTGGTGGAGGTTACAGTGGAATAAAAAGACAATATCAATGACCCTTGGAAGAGTGGTGGAGGTCGCAGTGGAATAAAAAGACAATATTAATGCCCCTTGGAAGAGTGGTGGAGGTCGCAGTAAAATAAGAAGACAATATCAATGCCCCTTGGAAGAGTGGTGGAGGTTACAGTAGAATAAAAAGACAATATCAATGCCCCTTGGAAGAGCTGTGGAGTTCACAGTGGTTTAACCAGAAGGTTTTAAGGCACCGTGGAAAAGACGTGGAGGTCACAGTAGTTAAACAAGACGGTTTTAATGCTTCTTGGAAGAGAGATGGAGGTCGCAGTGGATTAAAAAGACAAAATCAATGCCCCTTGGATGAGTGGTGGAGGTTGCAGTGGAATAAAAAGACAATATCAATGAGTCTTGCAAGTGCTGAGGAGTTCAGAGTGGTCTAAATTAATAGTTTTAATGCCCCTTGGAAGAGACGTGGAGGTCACAGTAGCTTAACAATACGGTTTTATTGCACCTTGGAAGAGTGGTGGAGGTCGCAGTGGATTAAAAAGACATTATCGATGCCCCTTGGAAGAGTGGAGGAGGTCGCAGTGGAATAAAAAGAAAATATCAATGCCCCTTAGAAGAGTGGTGGAGGTTACAGTGGAAAAAAAAGACAGTATCAATGTTCCGTGGAAGAGGGGTGAAGGTCGCAGTGGAATAAAAAGACAATATCAATGCCCCTTGGAAGAGTGGTGGAGGTCGCAATGGAATAAAAAGACAATATCAATGCCCCGTGGAGGGGACGTGGAGTTCACAGTAGCTTAACAAGACGGTTTTAATGCCCCTTGGAAGAGTGGTGGAGGTTACAGTGGAATAAAAAGACAATATCAATGCCTCTTGCAAGAGCTGTGGAGTTCAGAGTGGTTTAAATTGACGGTTTTAATGCCCCTTGGAAGATACGTGGAGGTCACAGTAGCTTAACAAGACTGTTTTAATGCCCCTTGGAAGAGTGGTGGAGGTCGCTGTGGATTAAAAAGACATTATCGATGCCCCTTGGAAGAGAGGTGGAGGTCGCAGTGGAATAAAAAGAAAATATCAATGCCCTTTAGAAGAGTGGTGAAGGTTACAGTGGAAAAAAAAGACAATATCAATGTTCCTTGGAAGAGGGGTGAAGGTCGCAGTGGATTAAAAAGACAATATCAATGTCCATTGGAAGAGTGGTGGAGGTCGCAGTGGATTAAAAAGACAATATCAATGCCCCTTGGAAGAGTGGTGGAGGTCGCAGTGGAATAAAAAGACAATATCAATACCCGTGGAAGGGACGTGGAGGTCACAGTAGCTTAACAAGATGGTTTTAATGCCCCTTGGAAGAGTGGTGGAGGTCGCACTGGATTAAGAAGACTATCAAATCCACTTGGAAGAGTGGTGGAGGTCGCAGGGGAAAAAAAAGACAATATCAATGCCCCTTGGAAGAGTGGTGGAGGTTACAGTTGAATAAAAAGACAATATCAATGCCTCTTGGAAGAGCTGTGGAGTTCAGAGTGGCTTAACCATGCGGTTTTAATGCCCCTTGGAAGAGACGTGGAGGTCATAGAAGCTTATTAAGACTGTTTTAAAGCCCCTTGGAGGAGTGGTAGAGGTCGCAGTGGATTAAAAAGACAATATCAATGCCCCTTGGAAGAGTGGTGGAGGTTACAGTGGAATAAAAAGACAATATCAATGCCCCTTGGAAGAGTGGTGGAGGTTACAGTGGAATAAAAAGACAATATCAATGTCCCTTGGAAGAATAGTGGAGGTTACAGTGGAAAAAAAAGACAATAACAATGCCCCTTGGAAGAGTGGTGGAGGTTCCAATTAAATAAAAAGACAATATCAATGCCCCTTGGAAGAGACGTGGAGGTCACAGTGGAAAAAAAAGACAATATTAATGCCCCTTGGAAGAGTGGTGGAGGTCGCAGTAAAATAAAAAGACAATATCAATGCCCCTTGGAAGAGTGGTGGAGGTTAGAGTGGAATAAAAAGACAATATCAATGCCCCTTGGAAGAGCTGTGGAGTTCACAGTAGTTTAACCACAAAGTTTTAATGCACCGTGGAATAGACGTGGAGGTCACAGTAGCATAACAAGACGGTTTCAATGCTTCTTGGAAGAGTGATGGAGGTCGGAGTGGATTAAAAAGACAATATCAATGCCCTTTGGAAGAGTGGTGGAGGTTACAGATGAATAGAAAGACAATATCAATGCCCTGTGTAAGAAACTTGGAGGTCACAGTAGCTTAACAAGGCGGTTTTAATGCCCCTTGGAAGAGTCGTGGACGTCGCAGAGGAATAAAAAGACAATATCAATGCATTTGGAAGAGTGCAGAAGGTTACAGTGGAATAAAAAGACAATATCAATGTCCCTAGGAAGAGTGGTGGAGGTTACAGTGGAATAAAAAGACAATATCAATGCCTCTTGGAAGAGTGGTGGAGGTTACAGTGGAATAAAAAGACAATATCAATGCCCCGTGGAAGAGACGTGGACATCACAGTAGCTTAACAAGACGGTTTAAATGCCCCTTGGCAGAGTGGTGGAGGTTGCAGTGGAATAAAAAGACAATATCAATGCCCTGTGTAAGAAACTTGGAGGTCACAGTAGCTTAACAAGACGGTTTTAATGCCCATTGGAAGAGTGGTGGAGGTCGCAGTGGAATAACAAGACAATATAAATGCCCCTTGGAAGAGTGGTGGAGGTCGCAGTGGAATAAAAAGACAATATCAATGCCCCTTGGAAGAGTGGTGGAGGTTACAATGGAATAAAAAGACAATATCAATGCCTCTTGGAAGAGTGGTGGAGGTTACAGCGGAATAAAAAGACAACAACAATGCCCCGTGGAAGAGACGTGGTCATCACAGTAGCTTAACAAGACTGTTTTAATGCCCCTTGGCAGAGTGGTGGAAGTCGCAGTGGAATAAAAAGACAACAACAATGCCCTGTGGAAGAGACATGGAGTTCACAGTAGCTTAACAAGACGATTTTAATGCCCCTTAGAACAGTGGTGGAGGTTACAGTGGAATAAAGAACAATATCAATGCCCTTTGGAAGAGAGGCGGAGGTCGCAGTGGAATTAATAGACAATATCAATGCCCCTTGGAAGAGTGGTGGAGGTCGTAGTGGATTAACCTCACTGGTACATGCTCAGCATACCTTCTCTGCTTGCTGCGTCAGCTGTAATCTAATGCTCTGCTTTGCTGATTCACCTCACTGATACATGCTCTGCATAACTTCTCTGCTTGCTGTGTCTGCTGTAATCTAATGCTCTGTCCCACTCCATTCAATACCCACATATGTCTGTCCCTTCCCCACTATAGATCTTATCTGATTTTTAGAGGTGCTAAATTGCAGTGACTAGAGTCCTAGCTCTGTGTTTGATCACCCAGCCATCTCCTGGTGAGACGACCAGCTGCTAATTTAGCCATATGCAGCTCCCACAATGCCCTTCACCTGATAGTTTAATGTGCCCTATATATTTAGAAGCTCTGTAAGGGGTGCACTCGTGCTGGGGTGTGCACGCATCTTCTTGTGCAAAGTGGCTTCGGAGATAAGTGGCAGTTATTTCAGAGGCAGTTAGTCAGGGCAGGAGTCAGGTAACCAACACTTTGACCACTTATTCTCTTTTAACTATGTTTCTGTTAGCTTTCACTTTTTCCTCTATAGTCCTCCACTTTCTAGTAACTCCTCAAATCCCTACACCTAGTAAGAAACTCTTAATCTCTCCCTCCATCCTCCCCATTCATCTCACCTCCTACTCCAAATTATTCCTAAACATTCAATCCTGGATCTCCAAACACAGACAGCCACCTCATGCTCTCTCTTGCTCCCACCTGCTAACACTTTCTCTGCTCCTCCTCACTGCTGGAGATCTCTCTCCAAGTCCTGGTCCTCCTCGCCATATCCCCGCAGTTACTTCTTCCTCCTATCCACGACCTTCCACAAACTGTCGCAACCCTTCTAACCTCATACCCATCCAACCAAACCCACTCCCTTAGTTGATCTAACAGGAGCTCTATGGAACGCTTGCTCTGTCTGCAACAAACTTTCCTTCATCCACGATCTTTTCATTACAAACAAACTTTCCTTCCTCGCCATCACTGAACCCTGGCTCACCCCCTCTGACACAGCCTCCCCAGCTGCACTTTCATATGGCGGATTCCACCTTTCCCACACCCCCCGCCCCAATTGCAAACATGGAGGAGGCGTAGGTTTTCTCCTATCAGAACACTGCGCTTTCACCCAAATCCCACTGCCACCCTCCATTGCACTCCCCTCTTTTGAGGTGCATTGTGTGCGCATCTATTCCTCCTCAAACCTCCAACTGGCTGTCGTTTACCCACACCCAGGGTAAGCCACCACCTTCTTAGACCACTTCACCACCTGGCTGCTTCACTTCCTCTCCACTGACATCCCCACTATCATAATGGGTGACTTCAACATCCCCATTAACACTTCCCACTCGTCTGTCTCTAAGTTCCTATCTCTCCCTTCCTCCTTCGGACTCACTCAATGGTCTTCCACACCCACCCACAAAGATGGCCACACACTGGACCTCATCTTCACCCGCCTCTGTTCCCTATCTAACCTCTCTAACTCACCTCTCCCTCTCTCTGATCACAGCCTACTTACATTCTCTTCTCTCTCCTCCCCGAGGCCACAATCCCCACTCAACAAACTTGCATACCCTCGCAGAAATCTCAAACACCTTGACTTACACTCACTCTCTGAATCCCTCCTCCCTCTTAAATTCCTTACACGATGCAGACCTTGCTGCTGCTTCATATAACACCACAATAGCTGCAGCTGTAGACTCGATCGCCCCTCTCACACACACATCTCGCACATTCAACAGGCAACCCTGGCACACTAAACTTACTAAATAACTGCGCCGGGCCTCCAGGGTTGCGGAGCGGAGATGGAAAAGGTCTTACTCCATCGAGCACTTCATCGCATTCAAGCAATTCCTCACTAATTTAAAGTCCGCACTCACTACAGCAAAACAAACCTACTTCTCATCTCTCATATCCTCTCTATCTCACAACCCTAAACAGCTATTTAACACCTTCAACTCTCTCCTCCGTCCCCCAGCACCTCCTCCCTCTTCTCTCATCTCAGCCGACGACTTTGCCTCATTCTTCAAGCAGAAGATTGACACCATCAGACAAAACTTTTGCCTAAAGTCCACACAACCCCTCCTCATATCTATTCAACCCTCCTCCTCCAAACCCCAATTCTCCACCATTACAGAAGGTCAAGTCTCCTCTTTTCTCTCCAAATCACACCTCACCACCTGCGAACTTGACCCAATCCCATCCCACCTCATCACTAACCTTACCACACTCTTCATCCCAACCCTAACCCACCTCTTCAATCTGTCACTAACAACCGGTGTCTTACCCTCATGTTTCAAACATGCCGCAATCACACCCATCCTCAAAAAGCCCTCCCTTGACCCTTCCTCTCTGACTAGCTACCGCCCCATATCACTCCTCCCCTTTGCCTCAAAACTACTAGAACAACATGTCCACCTTGAACTGTCCTCCCACCTCTCCTCCTGCTCCCTCTTCGACTGCCTGCAATCTGGCTTCCGACCACATCACTCGACTGAAACTGCCCTGACCAAACTCACAAACGACTTACTAAATGCCAAATCCAAGCGACACTACTCCATCCTCCTCCTTCTGGACCTGTCATCTGCCTTTGACACAGTGGACCATTCCCTCTTACTCCAGATTCTCTCATCTCTTGGCATCACGGACTTGGCTCTATCTTGGATCTCCTCATACTTAACAGACAGGACATTCAGCGTCTCCCACTCACGCACCACCTCCTCATCTCGCCCCCTATCTGTCGGTGTCCCCCAAGGTTCAGTTCTAGGACCTCTGCTCTTCTCCATCTACACCTTTGGCCTGGGACAGCTCAGAGAGTCTCACGGTTTTCAGTATCACCTCTATGCTGACAACACACAGATCTACCTCTCTGGACCCGATATCTCCTCCCTACTAACCAAAATCAAAAAATATCTGTCCGCCATGTCATCCTTCTTCTCTGACAGATTTCTAAAACTCAGCATGGATAAAACAGAGTTCATCATCTTTCCACCCTCTCAATCACATCCCCCATCTGACCTAGCCATCAACGTCAATGGCTGTTCACTCTCCCCAGTCCCACAAGCTCGCTGCCTTGGAGTAACCCTGGACTCTGATCTCTCCTTCAAGCCACATATCCAAGCCCTTTCCACTTCCTGCCGACTCCAACTCAAAAACATCTCCCAGATCCGTGCATTCCTCAGCAAAGACTCTGCAAATTCACTAGTGCATGCCCTCATCATATCCCGCCTCGACTACTGCAACCTCCTGCTCCGTGGCCTCCCTTACAACACTCTTGCGCCTCTCCAATCTATCCTAAACTCTGCTGCTCGACTAATTCACCTGTCCCCCCGCTATTCCCCGGCCTCTCCTCTCTGTCAATCTCTTCACTGGCTTCCCATTGCCCAGAGAATCCAGTTCAAAACTCTAACCATGGCATACAAAGCCATCCACAACCTGTCTCCCCCATACATCTGTGACCTAGTCTCCCGGTACTTACCTGCACGCAACCTCCGATCCTCACAAGATCTCCTTCTCTACTCCCCTCTTATCTCCTCCTCCCACAATCGTATACAAGATTTCTCCCGTGCATCCCCCCTACTCTGGAACTCTCTACCCCAACACATCAGACTCTCGCCGACCGTGGAAACCTTCAAAAGAAACCTGAAGACCCACCTCTTTCGACAAGCCTACAACCTGCAGTAACCACCGCTGCACGACCAGCTCAACCCTCACCTAATGTATCCTCACCCATCCCATCAAGAATGTGAGCACTCGCGGGCAGGGTCCTCGCTCCCCCTGTACCAGTCACTGACATGGAATAAATGGAGCTAGAAAAATAAATAATAATAATAATAATAATAATAATAAAAAGACAATATCAATTCCAATAGGAAAAGTGGTGGAGGTTACAGTGGAATAAAAAGACAATATCAATGCCCCTTGGAAGAGTGGTGGAGGTCATAGTAGCTTAATAAGATGTTTTTAATGCCTCTTGGAAGAGTGGTGGAGGTCGCAGTGGTTTAAAAAGACAATATCACTGCCCCTTAGAAGAGTGATGGAGGTTACATTGGAATAAAAAGACAATATCAATACCCCGTGGACAAGACATGGAGGTTACAGCAGCTTTACAAGACAGTTTTAATGCCCCTTGGAAGAGTGGTGGAGGTTAGAGTGGAATAAAAAGACAATACCAATGCCCCTTGGAAGAGCTGTGGAGTTCAGAGTGGTTTAACCAGACAGTTTTAATACCCATTCGAATTGACGTGGAGGTCACAGTAGCTTAAAAAGACGTTTTTAATGCCCCTTGGAAAAGTGGTGGAGGTCGCAGAGGATTAAAAAGACAATATCAATGCCCCTTGGAAGAGTGGTGGAGGTGGCATTGGAATAAAAAGACAATATCAATGCCCCTTGGAAGAATGATGGAGGTCGCAGTGGAATAAAAAGACAATGTCAATGCCCCTTGGAATAGTGGTGGAGGTTAGAGTGGAATAAAAAGACAATACCAATGCCACTTGGAAGAGCTGTGGAGTTCAGAGTGGTTTAACAAGATGGTTTTATTGCCCCTTGGAAGAGACGTGGAGGTCACAGTAGATTAACAAGACGGTTTTAATGCCCCTTGGAATAGTGGTGGAGGTCACAATGGATTAAAAAGACAATATCAATACCCCGTGGAAGACACGTGGAGGTCACAGTAGCTTAAAAAGACAGCTTTAATGCCCCTTGGAAGAGTGGTGGAGGTCGCAGTGGAATAAAAAGACAATATCAATGCCCCTTGAAAGAGTGGTGGAGGTTACAGTGAAATAAAAAGACAATATCAATGCCTCTCGAAAGAGCTATGGAGTTCAGAGTGTTTTAACAAGATGGTTTTAATGCTCCTTGGAAGAGTGGTGGAGGTCACATTGCATTAAAAAGACAATATCAAAACCCCTTGGAAGAATTGTGGAGGTTACAGTGGAATAAAAAGACAATATCAATGCCCCTTGGAAGAGCTGTGGAGTTCAGAGTGGTTTAACCAGACGGTTTTAATGACCCTTGGAAGAGATGTGGAGGTCACAGTAGCTTAACAAGACTGTTTTAATGCCTCTTGGAAGAGTGGTGTAGGTCGCAGTGGATTAAAAAGACAATATCAATGCCCCTTAGAAGAGAGGTGAAAGTCGCAGTGGAATAAAAAGACAATATCAATACCCCTTGGAAGAGTGGTGGAGGATACAGTGGAATATGAAGACAATATCAATGCCCCGTGGAATAGACATGGACGTTACAGTAGCTAAACAAGATGTTTTTAATGCACCTTGGGAGAGTGGTGGAAGTCGTAGTGGAATAAAAAGACAATATCAATGCCCCTTGAAAGAGTGCTCTAGGTTACAGTGGAGTAAAAAAGACAATATCAATGCCTCTTGCAAGAGCTGTGGAGTTCAGAGTGGTTTTAATTGACGGTTTTAATGCACCTTGGAAGAGACGTGGAGGTCACAGTAGCTTAACAAGAAGGTTTTAATGCCCCTTGGAAGAGTGGTGGAGGTCGCAGTGGATTAAAAAGACAATATCAATGCCACTTGGAAGAGTGGTGAAGGTCCCAGTGGAATAAAAAGACAATATCAATGACCCTTGGAAGAGTGGTGGAGGTTACAGTGGAATAAAAATACAATATCAATGCCCCGTGAAAGAGACGTGGAGGTCACAGTAGCTTAACAAGACGGTTTTAATACCCTTGGAAGAGAGGTGGAAGTTGCAGTGGAATAAAAAGACAATATCAATGCCCCTTGGAAGAGTGCTGGAGGTTACATTGGAATAAAAAGACAATATCAATGCCCCTTGCAAGAGCTGTGGAGTTCAGAGTGGTTTAAATTGACTGTTTTAAAGCCCCGTGGAATTGACGTGGAGGTCAAAGTAGCTTAACAACACGGTTTTAATGGCCCTTGGAAGAGTGGTGGAGGTCGCAGTGGATTAAAAAGACAATATCAATGCCCCTTAGAAGAGTGGTGGAGGTCGCAGTGGAATAAAAAACAATATCAATGCCCCTTGGAAGAGTAGTGGAGGTCGCAGTGGAATAAAAAAACAATATCAATGCCCCTTGGAAGAGTGGTGGAGGTAACAGTGGATTAAAAAGACAATATCAATGCCCCTTGGAAGAGCAGTGGAGTTCAGAGTAGTTAAACCACACGGTTTTAATGCCCATTGGAAGTAAAGTGGAGGTCACAGTAGCTTAAAAACATGTTTTTAATGCCCCTTGGAAAAGTGGTGGAGGTCGCAGTGGATTAAAAAGACAATATCAATGCCCCTTGGAAGAATGATGAAGGTCGCAGTGGAATAAAAAGACAATGTCAATGCCCCTTGAGAGAGTGGTGGAGGTTAGAGTGGAATAAAAAGACAATTCAAGTGCTCCTTGGAAGAGCTGTGGAGTTCAGAGTGGTTTAAATTTATGGTTTTAATGCCCATTGGAAGAGACGTGGAGGTCACAGTGGATTAAAAAGACAATATCAATGCCCCTTGGAAGAGTGGTGGAGGTCGCAGTTGATTAAAAAGACAATATCAATGCCCCTTAGAAGAGTGGTGCAGTTCGCAGTGGAATAAAAAGACAATATCAATGCCCCTTGGAAGAGTAGTGGAGGTCGCATTGTAATAAAAAAACAATATCAATGCCCCTTGGAAGAGTGGTGGAGGTAACAGTGGATTAAAAAGACAATATCAATGCCCATTGGAAGAGCAGTAAAGTTCAGAGTAGTTAAACCAGACAGTTTTAATGCCCATTGGAAGTGACGTGGAGGTAACAGTAGCTTAATAAGACGGTTTTAATGTCCCTTGGAAGAGAGGTGGAAGTTGCAGTGGAATAAAAAGACAATATCAATGCCCCTTGCAAGAGCTGTGGAGTTCAGAGTGGTTTAAATTGATGGATTTAATGCCCCTTGGAAGGGAAGTGGAGGTGACAGTAGCTTAACAAGACAGTTTTAATGCCCCTTGGAAGAGTGGTGGAGGTCGCAGTGGATTAAAAAGACAATATGCATCCCCCTTGGAAGAGTGGTGGAGGTCGCAGTGGAATAAAAAGACAATATCAATGCCCCTTGGAAGAGTGATGGAGGTTACAGTGGAATAAAAAGACAATATCAATGCCCCTTGGAACAGTGGTGGAGGTTACAGTTAAATAAAAAGACAAAATCAATACCCAGTGGAAGAGATGTGGAGGTCACAATAGCTTAACAAGATGGTTTTAATGCCCCTTGGAAGAGTGGTGGAGGTCGCAGAGGATTAAAAAGACAATATGAATGCCCCTTGGAAGAGTGGTGGAGGTCGAAGTGGAATAAAAAGACAATATCAATGCCCCTTGGAAGAGTGGTGGAGGTTACAGTTGAATAAAAAGACAATATCAATGCCCCTTGCAAGAGTGATGGAGGTTACAGTGGAATAAAAAGACAATATCAATGCCCCTTGGAACAGTGGTGGAGGTTACAGTTAAATAAAAAGACAAAATCAATACCCAGTGGAAGAGATGTAGATGTCACAATAGCTTAACAAGATGGTTTTAATGCCCCTTGGAAGAGTGGTGGAGGACGCAGTGGATTAAAAAGACAATATCAATGGGCCTTGGAAGAGTGGTGGAGATCGCAGTGGAATAAAAAGACAATATCAATGCCCCTTGGACGAGTGGTGGAGGTTACAGTGGAATAAAAAGACAATTTCAATGCCCCGTGGAAGAGATGTGGAGGTCACAGTAGCTTAACAAAACGGTTTTAATGCCTCTTGGAGGACTGTTGGAGGTCGCAGTGGAATAAAAAGACAATATCAATGCCCCTTGGAAGAGTGGTGGAGGTTACAGTGGAATAAAAAGACAATAATAATGCCCCTTGGAAGAGCTGTGGAGTTCAGAGTGTAATAACCAGACGGTTTTAACGCTCCTTGGAAGAGACGTGGAGGTCACAGTAACTTAACAAGACGGTTTTAATGCCCCTTGGAAGAGTGGTGGAGGTTACAGTTGAATAAAAAGACAATATCAATGCCCCTTGGAAGAGTGGTGGAGGTCGCAGTGGAATAAAAAAACAATATCAATGCCCCTTGGAAGAATGGTGGAGGTTACAGTGGAATAAAAAGACAATATCAATGTCCCATGGAAGAGATGTGGAGGTCATTGTATCTTAACCATATGGTTTTAATGCCCCTTGGAAGAGTGGTGGAGGTCGCAGTGGAATAAAAAGACAATGTCAATGCCCCTTGGAAGAGTGGTGGAGGTTAGAGTGGAATAAAAAGACAATACAAATGCCCCTTGGAAGACCTGTGGAGTTCAGAGTGGTTTAACCAGATGGTTTTAATGCCACTTGGAAGAGTGGTGGAGTTCACAGTGGATTAAAAAGACAATATCAATGCCCCTTGGAAGAATATGGAGGTCGCAGTGGAATGAAAAGACAATATCAATGCCCCGTGGAAGGGAAGTGGAGGTCACAGTAGCTTAACAAGACGGTTTTAATGCCCCTTGGAAGAGTGGTGGAGGTTGCAGTGGATTTAAAAGACAATATCAATGCCCCTTGGAAGAGTGGTGGAGGTCGCAGTGGAATAAAAAGACAATATTAATGCCCCGTGGAAGGGACGTGGAGGTCACGGTAGCTTAACAAGGCGGTTTTAAGGCCCCTTAGAAGAGTGGTGGAGGTTGCAGGGGATTAAAAAGTCAATAACAATGCCCATTGGAAGAGTGGTGAAGGTCGCAGTGGAATAAAAAGACAAAATCAATGCCCCTTGGATGAGTGGTGGATGTTACAGTGGAATAAAAAGACAATATCAATGCCCCTTGGAAGAGCTGTGGAGTTCAGAGTGGTTTAACGAGACGGTTTTAATCCCCGTTGGAAGAGACGTGGAGGTCACAGTAGCTTAACAAGACAGTTTTAATGCCCCTTGGAATAGTGGTGGAGGTCACAGTGGATTAAAAAGACAATATCAATGCCCCTTAGAAGAGAGGTGGAAGTCGCAGTGGCATAAAAAGACAATGTCAATGCCACTTGGAAGAGTGGTGGAGGTTACAGTGGAATAAAAAGACAATATCACTGCCCGGTAGAATAGACATGGACGTGACAGTAGCTTAACAAGACGGCTTTAATGCCCCTTGGAAGAGTGGTGGAATGTACAGAGAAATAAAAAGACAATATCAATGCCCCATAGAAGAGTTGTGGAGGTCACTGTAGCTTAACAAGATGGTCTTAATGCCCCTTGGAAGAGTGGTGGAGGTCGCAGTGGAATAAATAGACAATGTCAATGCCCCTTGGAAGAGTTATGGAGGTTAGAGTGGAATAAAAAGACAATACCAGTGCTCCTTGGAAGAGCTGTGGAGTACAGAGTGGTTTAAATTGACGGTTTTAATGCCCCTTGGAAGAGACGTGGAGGTCACAGTGGATTAAAAAGACAATATCAATGCTCCGTGGAAGGGACGTGGATGTCAGAGTAGCTTCACAAGACAGTTTTAATGCCCCTTGGAAGAGTGTTGGAGGTCGCAGTTCATTAAAAAGACAATATCAATGCCCCTTGGAAGAGTGGTGGATAATACAGTCGAAAAAAAAGACAATATCAGGGCCTCTTGTAAGAGCCGTGGAGTTCAGAGTGTTTAACCAGACGGTTTTAATGACCCTTGGAAGAGAGGAGGAGGTAGCAGTAGCTTAACAAGACTGTTTTAATGCTCCTTGGGAGAGTGGTGGAGATCATTGTGGATTTAAAAGACAATATCAATGCCCCTTAGAAGAGTGGTGGAGGTCGCAGTGGAATAAATAGACAATATCAATGCCCTGTGTAAGAAACTTGAAGGTCACAGTAGTTTAATAAGACGGTTTTAATGCCCCTTGGAAGAGTCGTGGACGTCGCAGAGGAATAAAAAGACGATATCAATGCACGTGGAAGAGTGCAGAAGGTTACAATGGAATAAAAAGACATTGTCAATGCCCCTTGGAAGAGCTGTGGAGCTCAGACCGGTTTAACCAGACGGTTTTAATGCCCCTTGGAAGAGACTTGGAGGTCAAAGCAGCTTAACAAGACGGCTTTAATGCCCCTTGGAAGAGTGGTGGAGGTCGCAATGGAATAAAAAGACAATATCAATGCCCCGTGGAAGGGTCGTGGAGGTCACAGCAGCATAACAAGACTATTTTAATGCCCATTGTAAGAGTGGTGGAGGTCGCAGTGGATAAAAAAGACAATATCAAAGACCTTTGGAAGAGTGGTGGAGGTCGCAGTGAAAAACAGAGACAATATCAATGCCCCTTGGAAGAGTGGTGGAGGTTACAGTCGAATAAAAAGACAATATCAATGCCTATTGGAAGAGCTGTGGAGTACAGAGTGGTTTAACCAGACGGTTTAATGCACCTTGGAAGAGACGTGGAGGTCACAGTAGCTTATCAAGACTTTTTTAATGGTCCTTGGAAGAGTGGTGGAGGTCGCAGTGGATTAAAAAGACAATATCAATGCCCCTTAGAAGAGTGGTGCAGGTTATAGTGCAATAAAAACAATATCAAAGCCCCTTGCAAGAGCTGTGGAGTTGAGAGTGGATTAAATTGACGGTTTTAATGCCCCTTGGATTAGACGTGGAGGTCATATTAGATTAACAAGACTGTTTTAATGCCCCTTGGAAGTGTGGTGGAGGTCGCAGTGGATTAAAAAGACAATATCAATACCCCTTAGAAGAGAGGTGGAAGTCGCAGTGGAATAAAAAGACAATATCACTATCCCTTGGAAGAGTGGTGGAGGATACAGTGAAATAAAAAGACAATATCAATGCCCCGTGGAATAGACATGGACGTTACAGTAGCTAAACAAGATGATTTTAATGCACCTTGGGAGAGTGGTGGAAGTCATAGTGGAATAAAAAGACAATATCAATGCCCCTTGAAAGAGTGCTGTAGGTTACAGTGGAGTAAGAAGACAATATCAATGCCTCTTGCAAGAGCTGTGGAGTTCAGAGTGGTTATATTGACGGTTTTAATGCACCTTGGAAGGGACGTGGAGGTCACAATAGCTTAACAAGACGGTTTTAATGCCCCTGGGAAGAGAGGTGGAAGTTGCAGTGGAATAAAAAGACAATATCAATGCCCCTTGGAAGAGTGCTTGAGGTTACATTGGAATAAAAAGACAATATCACTGCCCCTTCCAAGAGCTGTGGAGTTCAGAGTCGTTTAAATTGACGGATTTAATGCCCCTTGGAAGGGACGTGGAGGTGACAGTAGCTTAAGAAAACGGTTTTAATGCCCCTTGGAAGAGTGGTGGAGATCGCAGTGGATTAAAAAGACAATATGAATGCCCCTTGGAAGAGTGGTGGAGGTCCCAGTGGAATAAAAAGACAATATAAATGCCCCATGGAAGAGGGGTGGAGGTTACAGTGGAATAAAAAGACAATATCAATTCCCCTTCGAACAGTGGTGAAGGTTACAGTTAAATAAAAAGACAATATCAATGCCCTGTGGAAGAGATGTGGAGGTCACAATAGCTTAACAAGACGGTTTTAATGCCCCTTGGAAAAGTGGTGGAGGTCGGAGTGGAATAAAAAGACATTATCAATGCCCCTTGGAAGAGTGGCGGAGGTCACAGTGGAATAAAAAGATAATATCAATGCCCCTTGAACGAGTGGTGGAGGTTACAGTGGAATAAAAAGACAATTTCAATGCCCTGTGGAAGAGACGTGCAGGTCACAGTAGCTTAACAAGACGGTTTTAATGCCTCTTGGAGGACTGGTGGAGGTTACAGTGGAATAAAAAGACAATATCAATGCCCCCTGGAAGAGTGGTGGAGGTTACAGAGGAATAAAAATACAATAATAATGCCCCTTGGAATAGATGTGGAGGTCACTGTAGCTTAACAATATGGTTTTAATGCCCCTTGGAAGAGTGGTGGAGGTCGCAGTGGAATAAAAAGACAATGTCAATGCCCCTTGGAAGAGTGGTGGAGGATAGAGTGGAATAAAAAGACAATACAAATGCCCCTTGGAAGAGCTGTGGAGTTCAGAGTGGTTTAACCAGATGTTTTTAATGCCCCTTGGAAGAGAAGTCAACGTCACAGTAGCATAACAAGACGGTTTTAATGCCTCTTGGAAGAGTGGTGGAGTTCGTGGTGGAATAAAAAGACAATATCAATGCCCCTTGGAAGAGTGGTGGAGGTAGCAGTGGAATAAAAAGACAATATCAATGCCCCGTGGAAGGGACGTGGAGGTCACAGTAGCTTAACAAGACGGTTTAAATGCACCTTGGAAGAGTGGCGGAGGTTGCAGGGGATTAAACAGACAATAACAATGCCCATTGGAAGAGTGGTGGAGGTCGCAGTGGAATGAAAAGACAAAATCAATGCCCCTTGGAAGAGTGGTGGAGGTTACAGTGGAATAAAAAGACAATATCAATGCCCCTTGGAATAGCTGTGGAGTTCAGAGTGGTTTAACCAGATGATTTTAATGCCCCTTGGAAGAGTGGTGGAGGTCGCAGTGGATTAATAAGACAATATCAATGCCCCTTAGAAGAGAGATGGAAGTCGCAGTGGAATAAAAAGAAAATGTCAATGCCACTTGGAAGAGTGGTGGAGTTTACAGTGGAATAAAAAGACAATATCAATGCCCCGTGGAATAGACACGGACGTGACAGTAGCTTAACAAGACGGCTTTAATGCCCTTGGACGAGTGGTGGAGGTTGCAGTGGATTAAAAAGACAATATCAATGCCCATTGGAAGAGTGGTAAAGGTCGCAGTGGAATAAAAAGACAAAATCAATGCCCCCTGGAAGAGTGGTGGAGGTTACAGTGGAATAAAAAGACAATATCAATGCCCCATGGAAGAGTTGTGGAGGTACCTGTAGCTTAACAAGATGGTCTTAATGCCCCTTGGAAAAGTGGTGGAGGTCGCAATGGAATAAATAGACAATGTCAATGCCCCTTGGAAGAGTGGTGGAGGTTAGAGTGGAATAAAAAGACATTACCAGTGCTCCTTGGAAGAGCTGTGGAGTTCAGAGTGGTTTAAATTGACGGTTTTAATGCCCCTTTGAAGAGACGTGGGGGTCACAGTGGATTAAAAAGACAATATCAATGCCCCTTCGAAGAGTGGTGGAGGTCGCAGTGGATTAAAAAGACAATATCAATGCCTCTTGGAAGAGTGGTGGAGGTCGCAGTGGAATAAAATGCAATATCAATGCCCCCTGGAAGGGACGTGGAGATCACAGTAGCTTGACAAGACGGTTTTAATGACCCCTTGGAAGAGAGGTGGAGGTCGCAGTTGATTAAAAAGACAATATCAATACCCCTTGCAAGAGTGGTGGAGGTCGCAGTGGAATAAACAGACAATATCAAAGCCGCTTGGAAGAGTGGTGGATGTTACAGTCGAATAAAAAGACAATATCAATGCCTCTTGTAAGAGCTGTGGAGTTCAGAGTGTTTAACTAGATGGTTTTAATGCCCCTTGGAAGAGACGAGGAGGTCACAGTAGCTTAACAAGACTGTTTTAATGCCCCTTGCAAGAGTGGTGGAGATCGTTGTGGATTTAAAAGACAATATCAATGCCCCTTAGAAAAGTGGTGGAGGTCGCAGTGGAATAAAAAGACAATATCAATGCCCCTTGGAAGATTGGTGGAGGTTACAGTGGAATAAAAAGACAATATCAATGCCCCTTGGAAGAGTGGTGGAGGTTACAGTGGAATAAAAAGACAAGATCAATGCCCTGTGTAAGAAACTTGGATGTCACAGCAGCTTAACAAGACGGTTTTAATGCCCCTTGGAAGAGTCGTGTGCATCGCAGAGGAATAAAAAGACAATATCAATGCACTTGGAAGAGTGAAGAAGGATACAAAGGAATAAAAAGACATTGTCAATGCCCCTTGGAAGAGCTGTGGAGCTCAGAGCGGTTTAACCAGACGTTTTTTTTGCCCCTTGGAAGATGCTTGCAGGTCACAGTAGCTTAACAAGACAGTTTTAATGCCCCTTGGAAGAGTGGTGGAGGTCGCAATAGAATAAAAAGACAATAACAATGCCCCGTGGAAGGGACATGGAGGTCACAGTAGCATAACAAGACGGTTTTAATGCCCCTTGGAAGATTGGTGTAGGTCGCAGTGGATAAAAAAGACAATATCATAGCCCCTTGGAAGAGTGGTGGAGGTCGCAGTGGAAAACACAGACAATATCAATGCTCCTAGGAAGAGTGGTGGAGGTTACAGTTTAATAAAAAGACAATATCAATGCCTCTTGGAAGAGCTGTGGAGTACAGAGTGGTTGAACCAGACGGTTTAATGCCCCTTGGAAGAGACGTGGAGGTCACAGTAGCTTATCAAGACTGTTTTAATGCCCCTTGGTAGAGTGGTGGAGGTCGCAGTGGATTAAAAGGACAATATCAATGCCCCTTAGAAGAGTGGTCGAGGTCGCAGTGGAATAAAAAGACAATATCAATGCCTCGTGGAAGAGACTTGGAGGTCACAGTAGCTTAACAAGATGGTTTTAATGCCCCTTGGAAGAGAGGTGGAGGTTACAGTGGAATAAAAAGACAATATCAATTCCCTTTGGAAGAGTGGTGAAGGTTACAGTGGAATAAAAAGACAATATCAATGACCATTGGAAGAGTGGTGGAGGTCGCAGTGGAATAAAAAGACAATATTAATGCCCCTTGGAAGAGTGTTGGAGGTCGCAGTAAAATAAAAAGACAATATCAATGCCCCTTGGAAGAGTGGTGGAGGTTACAGTGGCATAAAAAGACTATATCAATGCCCCTTGGAAGAGCTGTGGAGTTCACAGTGGTTTAACCAGAAGGTTTTAAGACACCATGGAATAGACGTGGAGGTCACAGTAGCTAAACAAGACGGTTTTAATGCTTCTTTGGAAGAGTGATAGAGGTCGCAGTGGATTAAAAAGACAAAATCAATGCCCCTTGGAAGAGTGGTGGAGGTTACAGTGGAATAAAAAGACAATATCAATGCCTCTTGCAAGAGCTGTGGAGTTCAGAGTGGTTTAAGTTGACGGTTTTAATGCCCCTTGGAAAAGACGTGGAGGTCACAGAAGCTTAACAAGATGGTTTTAATGCCCCTTGGAAGAGTCGTGGAGGTTACAGTCGAATGAAAAGACAATATCAATGCCTCTTGGAAGAGCTGTGGAGTTCAGAGTGGTTTAACCAGACGGTTTTAATGCCCCTTGTAAGAGACGTGGAGGTCACAATAGCTTAACAAAGCTGTTTTAATGCCCCTTGGAAGAGTGGTGGAGGTCGCAGTGGATTAAAAAGACAACATCAATGCCCCGTAGAAGAGTGGTGGAGGTCGCAGTGGAATAAAAAGACAATATCAATTCCACTTGGAAGAGATGTGGAGGTCGCAGTGGAATAAAAACACAATATCAGTGCCTCGTGGAAGAAACTTGGAGGTCACAGTAGCTTAACAAGATTGTTTTAATGCCCCTTGGAAGAGAGGTGGAGGTCGCAGTGGAATAAAAAGACAATATCAATGCCCCTTGGAAGAGTGGTGGAGGTTACAGTGGAATAAAAAGACAATATCAATGACCTTTGGAAGAGTGGTGGAGGTTACAGTGGAATAAAAAGACAATATCATTGCCCCTTGGAAGAGCTGTGGAGTTTACAGTGGTTTAACCAGAAGGTTTTAAGGCACCGTGGAATAGAAGCGGAGGTCACAGTAGCTAAACAAGACGGTTTTAATGCTTCTTGGAAGAGAGATGGAGGTCGCAGTGGATTAAAAAGACAAAATCAATGCCCCTTGGAAGAGTGGTGGAGGTTACAGTGGAATAAAAAGACAATATCAATGCCTCTTGCAAGAGCTGTGGATTTCAGAGTGGTTTAAATTGACGGTTTTAATGCCACTTGGAAGAGACGTGGAGGTCACAGTAGCTTAAAAAGACAGTTTTAATGCCCCTTGTAAGAGTGGTGGAGGTCGCAGTGGATTAAAAAGACTTTATCGTTGCCCCTTGGAAGAGTGGTGGAGGTCGCAGTGGAATAAAATGACAATATCAATGTCCCTTAGAAGAGTGGTGGAGGTTACAGTGGAAAAAAAAGACAATATTAATGTTCCTTGGAAGAGGGGTGAAGGTCGCAGTGGAATAAAAAGACAATATCAATGTCCCTTGGAAGAGTGGTGGAGGTCACAGTGGATTAAAAAGACTATCAAATCCCCTTAGAAGAGTGGTGGAGGTCGCAGTGGAAAAAAAAAACAATATCAATGCCCATTGGAAGATTGGTGGAGGTTACAGTTGTATAAAAAGACAATATCAATGCCTCTTGGAAGAGCTGTGGAGTTCAGAGTGGTTTAACCATGCGGCTTTAATACCGCTTGGAAGAGGCGTGGAGGTCACAGAAGCTTATCAAGACTGTTTTAAAGCCCCTTGGAGGAGTGGTGGAAGTCACAGTGGAATAAAAAGACAATGTCAATTCCACTTGGAAGAGTGGTGTAGGTTACAGTGGAATAAAAACACAATATCAAGGCCCCGTGGAATAGACATGGACGTGACAGTAGCTTAACAAGACGGCTTTAATGCCCCTTAGAAGAGTGGTGGAGGTTGCAGTGGATTAAAAAGACAATATCAATGCCCATTGGAAGAGTGGTAGAGGTTGCAGTGGAATAAAAAGACAAGATCAATGCCCCTTGGATGAGTGGTGAGGGTTACAGTGGAATAAAAAGACAATATCAATGCCCCATTGAAGAGTTGTGGAGGTCACTGTAGCTTAACAAGATGATCTTAATGCCCCTTGGAAGAGTGGTGGAGGTCGCAGTGGAATAAATAGACAATGTCAATGCCCCTTGGAAGAGTGGTGGAGGTTAGAGTGGAATAAAAAGACAATACCAGTGCTCCTTGGAAGAGCTGTGGAGTTCAGAGTGGTTTAAATTTACGGTTTTATTGCCCCTTGAAAGAGACGTGGAGGTCACAGTGGATTAAAAAGACAATATCAATGCCCCGTGGAAGAGTGGTGGAGGTCGCAGTGGATTAAAAAGACAATATCAATGCCCCTTCGAAGAGTGGTGGAGGTCGCAGTGGAATAAAAAGACAATATCAATGCCCCGTGGAAGGCACTTGGAGATCACAGTAGCTTCACAAGACGGTTTTAATGCCCCTTGGAAGAGAAGTGGAGGTCGCAGTTGATTAAAAAGACAATATCAATGCCCCATGGAAGAGTGGTGGAGGTCGCAGTGGAATAAAAAGACAATATCAATGTCGCTTGGAAGAGTGGTGGATGTTACTATCGAATAAAAAGACAATATCAATGACTCTTGTATGAGCTGTGGAGTTCAGAGTGTTTAAACAGACTGTTTTAATGCCCCTTGGAATAGACGAGGAGGTCACAGTAGCTTAACAAGACTGTTTTAATGCCCCTTGGAAGAGTGGTGGAGGTCGCAGTGGAATAAAAATACAATATCAATGCTCCTTGGAAGAGTGATGGAGGTTACAGTGGAATAAAAAGACAATATCAATGCCCCTTGGAACAGTGGTGGAGGTTACAGTTAAATAAAAAGACAATATCAATGCCCCGTGGTAGAGATGTGGAGGTCACAATAGCTTAACAAGACGGTTTTAATGCCCTTTGGAAGAGTGGTGGAGGTCGCAGTGGATTAAAAAGACAATATCAATGAGCCTTGGAAGAGTGGTGGAGGTCGCAGTGGAATAAAAAGACATTATCAATGCCCCTTGGAAGAGTGGTGGGGGTCGCAGTGGAATAAAAAGACAATATCAATGCCGCTTGGAAGAGTGGTGGATGTTACTATCGAATAAAAAGACAATATGAATGACTCTTGTATGAGCTGTGGAGTTCAGAGTGTTTAACCAGACTGTTTTAATGCCCCTTGGAATAGATGAGGAGGTCACAGTAGCTTAACAAGACTGTTTTAATGCCCCTTGGAAGAGTGGTGGAGGTCGCAGTGAAATAAAAAGACAATATCAATGCTCCTTGGAAGATTGGTGGAGGTTACAGTGGAATAAAGAGACAATATAAATACCCCTTGGAAGAGTGATGGAGGTTACAGTGGAATAAAAAGACGATATCAATGCCCCTTGGAACAGTGGTGGAGGTTACAGTTAAATAAAAAGACAATATCAATGCCCCGTGGTAGAGATGTGGAGGTCACAATAGCTTAACAAGACGGTTTTAATGCCCTTTGGAAGAGTGGTGGAGGTCGCAGTGGATTAAAAAGACAATATCAATGAGCCTTGGAAGAGTGGTGGAGGTCGCAGTGGAATAAAAAGACATTATCAATGCCCCTTGGAAGAGTGGTGGGGGTCGCAGTGGAATAAAAAGACAATATCAATGCCCCTTGGACGAGTGATGGAGGTTAAAGTGGAATAAAAAGACAATTTAAATGCCCCGTGGAAGAGACGTGGAGGTCACAGTAGCTTAACAAGATGGTTTTAATGCCTCTTGGAGGACTGGTGGAGGTCGCAGTGGAATGAAAAGACAATATCAATGCCCCTTGGAAGAGTGGTGGAGGTTACAGTGGAATAAAAAGACAATAATAATGCCCCTTGGAAGAGCTGTGGAGTTCAGAGTGGTTTAACCAGATGGTATTAATGCCCCTTGGAAGAGAAGTCGACGTCACAGTAGCATAACAAGACGGTTTTAATGCCCCTTGGAAGAGTGGTGGGGTTCGCAGTGGATTAAAAAGACAATATCAATGCCCCTTGGAAGAGTTTTGGAGGTCGCAGTGGAATTAAAAGACAATATCAATGCCCCGTCGAAGAGATGTTGAGGTCACTGTAGCTTAACAATATGGTTTTCATGCCCCTTGGAAGAGTGGTGGAGGTCGCAGTGGAATAAAAAGACAATGTCAATGCACCTTGGAAGAGTGGTGGAGGTTAGAGTGGAATAAAAGACAATACAAATGCCACTTGGAAGAGCTGTGGAGTTCAGAGTGGTTTAACCAGATTGTTTTAATGCCCCTTGGAAGAGAAGTCGACGTGACAGTAGCATAACAAGACAGTTTTAATGCCCCTTGGAAGAGTGGTGGATGTCGCAGTGGAAAAAATAGACAATGTCAATGCCCCTTGGAAGAGTGGTGGAGGTTACAGTGGAATAAAAAGACAATACCAGTGCTCCTTGGAAGAGCTGTGGAGCACAGAGTGGTTTAAATTGACGGTTTTAATGCCCCTTGGAAGAGACGTGGAGGTCACAGTGGATTAAAAAGACAATATCAATGCCCCTTGGAAGAGTGGTAGAGGTCGCAGTGGATTAAAAAGACAATACCAATGACCCTTGGAAGAGTGGTGGAGGTTGCAGTGGAATAAAAAGACAATATCAATGCCCCGTGGAAGGGACGTGGATGTCACAGTAGCTTCACAAGACGGTTTTAATGCTCCTTGGAAGAGTGGTGGAGATCATTGTGGATTTAAAAGACAATATCAATACCCCTTAGAAGAGTGGTGGAGGTCGCAGTGGAATAAAAAGACAATATCAATGCCCCTTGGAAGATTGGTGGAGGTTACAGTGGAATAAAAAGACAATATCAATGCCCCTTGGAAGAGTGTTGGAGGTTACAGTGGAATAAAAAGACAATATCAATGCACTGTGTAAGAAACTTGAATGTCACAGTAGCTTAACAAGACTGTTTTAATGCCCCTTGAAAAAGTCGTGGACGTATCAGAGGAATAAAAAGACAATATCAATGCACTTGGAAGAGGGCAGAAGTTTACAATGGAATAAAAAGACATTGTCAATGCCCCTTGGAAGAGCTGTGGAGCTCAGAGCGGTTTAACCAGACGGTTTTAATGCCCCTTGGAAGAGACTTGGAGGTCAAAGTAGCTTAACAAGACGGTTTTAATGCCCCTTGGAAGAGACTTGGAGGTCAAAGTAGCTTAACAAGACGGTTTTAATGCCCCTTGGAAGAGTGGTGGAGGTCGCAATGGAATAAAAAGACAATATCAATGCCCCGTGGAAGGAACGTTGAGGTCACAGTAGCATAACAAGACTATTTTAATGACCATTGGAAGAGTGGTGTAGGTCACAGTGGATTAAAAAGACAATATCAATGCCCCTTAGAAGAGTGGTGGAGGTTACAGTGGAATAAAAAACAATATCAAAGCCCCTTGCAAGAGCTGTGGAGTTGAGAGTGGTTTAAATTGACGGTTTCAATGCCCATTGGATGAGACGTGGAGGTCACAGTAGATTAACAAGACTGTTTCAATGCCCCTTGGAAGAGTGGTGGAGGTCGCAGTGGATTAAAAAGACAATATCAATGCCCCTTAGAAGAGAGGTGGAAGTCACCGTGGAAAAAAAAGACAATATCAATACCCTTGGAAGAGTTGTGGAGGATACAGTGGAATAAAAAGACAATATG
Organism: Phyllobates terribilis; assembly: GCF_046119375.1. NCBI lineage: Eukaryota > Metazoa > Chordata > Amphibia > Anura > Dendrobatidae > Phyllobates > Phyllobates terribilis. The sequence continues at coordinate 689,921,386 of NW_027362761.1, read as the reverse complement.
AATGCCCGGTGGAATAGACATGGACGTTACAGTAGCTAAACAAGATGTTTTTAATGCACCTTGGGAGAGTGGTGGAAGTCGTAGTGGAATAAAAAGACAATAGCAATGCCCCTTGAAAGAGTGCTGTATGTTACAGTGGAGTAAAAAGACAATATCAATGCCTCTTGCAAGACCTGTGGAGTTCAGAGTGGTTTAAATTGACGGTTTTAATGCACCTTGGAAGAGACGTGGAGGTCACAGTAAGTTAACAATACGGTTTTAATGCCCCTTGGAACAGTGGTGGAGGTCGCAGTGGATTAAAAAGACAATATCAATGCCCTTTGGAAGAGTGGTTAAGGTCGCAGTGGAATAAATAGACAAAATCAATGCCCCTTGGAAGAGTGGTGGAGGTTACAGTGGAAAAGAACGACAATATCAATGCCCCTTGGAAGAGCTGTGGAGTTCAGAGTGGTTTAACCAGACAGTTTTAAAGCCCCTTGGAAGAGTGGTGGAGGTCACAGTTAATAAAAAGACATTATCAATGCACCGTGGAATTGACGTGGATGTCAAAGTAGGTTAACAAGACGGTTTTCATGCCCCTTTGAAGAGTGCTGGAGGTCGCAGTTGATTAAGAAGACAATATAAATGCCCCTTGTAAGATTGGTGGAGGTCGCAGTGGAAAAAAAGACAATATCAATGCCCCTCGGAAGAGTAGCGGAGGTCGCAGTGGAATAAAAAGACAAAATCAATGCCCCTTGGAAGAGTGGTGTAGGTTACAGTGGAATAAAAAGACAATATCAATGCCCCTTGGTAGAGTGGTGGAGGTCGCAGTGGAATAAAAAGACAATATCAATGCACCGTGGAATTGACGTGGATGTCAAAGTAGGTTAACAAGACGGTTTTCATGCCCCTTTGAAGAGTGCTGGAGGTCGCAGTTGATTAAGAAGACAATATAAATGCCCCTTGTAAGATTGGTGGAGGTCGCAGTGGAAAAAAAGACAATATCAATGCCCCTTGGAAGAGTAGCGGAGGTCGCAGTGGAATAAAAAGACAAAATCAATGCCCCTTGGAAGAGTGGTGTAGGTTACAGTGGAATAAAAAGACAATATCAATGCCCCTTGGTAGAGTGGTGGAGGTCGCAGTGGAATAAAAAGACAATATCAATGCACCGTGGAATTGAAGTGGATGTCAAACTAGGTTAACAAGACGGTTTTCATGCCCCTTTGAAGAGTGCTGGAGGTCGCAGTTGATTAAGAAGACAATATAAATGCCCCTTGTAAGATTGGTGGAGGTCGCAGTGGAAAAAAAGACAATATCAATGCCCCTTGGAAGAGTAGCGGAGGTCGCAGTGGAATAAAAAGACAATATCAATGCTCCGTGGAAGAGAAGTGGAGGTCACAGTAGCTTAACAAGATGGTTTTAATGCCCTTTGGAAGAGTGGTGGAGGTCGCAGTGGATTAAAAAGACAATATCAATGCCCTTTGGAAGAGTGGTGGAGGTCGCAGTGGAATAAAAATACAATATCAATGCCCCTTGGTTGAGTGGTGGAGGTTATAGTGGAATTTAAAGACAATATCAATGCCCCGTGGAAGAGATGTGGAGGTCACTGTAGCTTAACAAGACAGTTTTAATGCCCCTTGGAAGAATGGTGGAGATCGCAGTGGAATAAAAAGACAATATCAATTCCCCTTGGAAGAGATGTGGAGGTCGCAGTGGAATAAAAAGACAATATCAATGCCTCGTGGAAGAGACTTGGAGGTCACAGTAGCTTAACAACATGGTTTTAATGCCCCTTGGAAGAGAGGTGGAGGTCGCAGTCGAATGAAAAGACAATATCAATGACCCTTGGAAGAGTGGTGGAGGTTACAGTGGAATAAAAAGACAATATCAATGCCCCTTGGAAGAGTGGTGGAGGTTACAGTGGAATAAAAAGACCATATCAATGCCCAGTGAAAGAGACGTGGAGGTCACAGTAGCTTAACAAGACGGTTTTAATGCCTCTTGGAAGAGAGGTGGAAGTTGCAGTGGAATAAAAAGACAATATCAATGCCCCTTGGAAGAGTGCTGGAGGTTACATTGGAATAAAAAGACAATATCAATGCCTCTTGCAAGAGCTGTGGAGTTCAGAGTGGTTTAAATTGACTGTTTTAATGCCCCGTGGAATTGACGTGGAGGTCAAAGTAGCTTAACAACACGGTTTTAATGGCCCTTGGAAGAGTGGTAGAGGTCGCATTTGATTAAAAAGACAGTATAAATGCCCCTTAGAAGAGTGGTGGAGGTTGCAGTGGAATAAAAAGACAATATCAATGCCCCTTGGAAGAGTAGTGGTGGTCGCAGTGGAACAAAAAAACAATATCAATGCCCCTTGGAAGAGTGGTGGAGGAAACAGTGGATTAAAAATACAATATCAATGCCCCTTGGAAGAGCAGTGGAGTTTAGGGTAGTTAAACCAGACGGTTTTAATGCCCATTGGAAGTGACGTGGAGGTCACAGTAGCTTAAAAAGACAATGTCAATGCCCCTTGGAAGAGTGGTGGAGGTTAGGGTGGAATAAAAAGACAATACAAATACCCCTTGGAAGAACTGTGGAGTTCAGTGTGGTTTAACAAGATGGTTTTAACGCCCCTTGGAAGAGAAGTCGACGTCACAGTAGCATAACAAGACGGTTTTAATGCCCCTTGGAAGAGTGGTGGAGTTCGCAGTGGATTAAAAAGACAATATCAATATCCCTTGGAAGAGTGGTGGAGGTCGCAGAGGAATAAAAAGACAATATCAATGCCCGTGGAAGGGACGTGGAGCTCACAGTAGCTTAACAAGACAGTTTGAATGCCCCTTGGAAGAGAGGTGGAGGTTGCAGAGGATTAAAAAGACAATAACAATGCCTATTGGAAGAGTGGTGGAGGTCGCAGTTGAATAAAAAGACAAAATCAATGCCCCTTGGAATAGTGGTGGAGGTTACAGTGGAAGAAAAAGAAAATTTCAATGCCCCTTCGAAGAGCTGTGGAGTTCACAGTGGTTTAACCAGATGGTTTTAATGCCCCTTGGAAGAGACATGGAGGTCACAGTAGCTTAACAAGACTGTTTTAATGCCCCTTCGAAGAGTGGTGGAGGTCTCAGTGGATTAAAAAGACTATATCAATGCCCCTTAGAAGAGAGGTGGAAGTCGCAGTGGAAAAAAAGACAATGTCAATGAAACTTGGAAGAGTGGTGGAGGTTACAGTGGAATAAAAAGACAATATAAATGCCCTGTGGAATAGACATGGACTTGACAGTAGCTTAACAAGACGGCTTCAATGCCCCTTGGAAGATTGCTGGAGGTTACATTGGAATAAAAAGACAATATCAATGCCCCTTGCAAGAGCTGTGGAGTTCAGAGTGGTTTATATTGACGGTTTTAATGCGCCGTGGAATTGACGTGGAGGTCAAAGCAGCTTAACAACACGGTTTTAATGGCCCTTGGAAGAGTGGTGGAGGTCGCAGTTGATTAAAAAGACAATATAAATGCCCGTTTGAAGAGTGGTGGAGGTCGCAGTGGAATAAAAAGACAATATCCATGCCCCTTGGAAGAGTAGTTTAGGTCGCAGTGGAATAAAAATACAATATCAATGCCCCTTTTAAGAGTGGTGGAGGTAACAGTGGATGAAAAAGACAATATCAATGCCCCTTGGAAGAGCAGTGGAGTTCAGAGTAGTTAAACCAGATGGTTTTAATGCCCATTGGAAGTGACGTGGAGGTCACAGTAGCTTAAAAAGACGTTTTTAATGGAGGTGGCAGTGGAATAAAAAGACAATATCAATGCCCCTTGAAAGAGACTTGGATGTCACAGTAGCTTAAAAAGACGGTTTTAATGTCCCTTGGTAGAGAGGTGAAAGTCGCAGTGGAATAAAAAGACAATATCAATGCCCCTTGGAAGAGTTCTGGAGGTTACAGTGGAATAAAAAACAATATCAAAGCCCCTTGCAAGAGCTGTGGAGTTGAGAGTGGTTTAAATTGACGGTTTTAATTCCCCTTGGAAGAGACGTTGAGGTCACAGTAGATTAACAAGACTATTTTAATGCCCCTTGGAAGAGTGGTGGAGGTCAAAGTGGATTAAAAAGACAATGTCAATGCTAATTGAAGGAGTGATTGAAGTCTCAGTGGAATAAAAAGACAATATCAATGCACCTTGGAAGAGTGTTGGAGGTTCCAGTGGAATAAAAAGACAATATCAATGCCCTGTGGAAGAGACACGGAGGTCACAGTAGCTTAACAAGACGGTTTTAATGCACCTTTGAAGAGTGGTGGAGGTCGCACTGGAATAAAAAGACAATATCAATGCCCCTTGGAAGAGTGGTGGAGGATACAGTGGAATAAAAAGACAATATCAATGCCCCTTGGAAGATCTGTGGAGTTCAGATTGGTTTAACCATACTGTTTTAATGCCCCTTGGAAGAGACGTGGAGGTCACAGTAGCTTAACAAGATGGTTTTATTGCTACATGGAAGAGTGGTGGAGGTCGCAGTGGATTAAAAGACAATATCAATGCCCTTTGGAAGAGTGGTGGAGGTCGCAGTGGAATAAAAATACAATATCAATGCCCCTTGGTAGAGTGGTGGAGGTTACAGTGGAATTTAAATACAATATCAATGCCCCATGGAAGAGATGTGGAGGTCACAGTAGCTTAAAAAGACTTTTTTAATGCCCCCTGGAAAAGTGGTGGAGGTCGCAGTGGATTAAAAAGACAATATCAATGTCCCTTGGAAGACTGGTGGAGGTGGCAGTGGAATAAAAAGACAATATAAATGCCCCTTGCTAGAATGATGGAGGTCGCAGAGGAATAAAATGACAATGTCAATGCCCCTTGGAAGAGTGGTGGAGGTTAGAGTGGAATAAAAAGACAATACCAATGCCCCTTGGAAGAGCTGTGGAGTTCAGAGTGGTTTAACCATATGGTTTTATTGCCCCTTGGAAGAGACGTGGAGGTCACAGTAGATTAACAAGACGGTTTTAATGCCCCTTGGAAAAGTGGTGGAGGTCACAGAGGATTAAAAAGACAATATCAATGCCCCGTGGAAGACACGTGGAGGTCACAGTAGCTTAACAAGACAGATTTAATGCCCCTTGGAAGAGTGGTGGAGGTCGCAGTGGAATAAAAAGACAATATCAATGCCCCTTGAAAGAGTGGTGGAGGTTACAGTGAAATAAAAAGACAATATCAATGCCTCTTGAAAGAGCTATGGAGTTCAGAGTTGTTTAACCAGATGGTTTTAATGCCCCTTGGAAGAGTGGTGAATGTCGCAGTGCATTAAAAAGACAATATCAATACCCCTTGGAAGAATGGTGGAGGTTACAGTGGAATAAAAAGACAATATCAATGCCACTTGGAAGAGCTGTGGAGTTCAGAGTGGTTTAAATTGACGGTTTTAATGCACCTTGGAAGAGACATGGAGGTCACAGTAGTTTAACAATACGGTTTTAATGCCCCTTGGAAGAGTTGTGGAGGTCGCAGTGGATTAAGAAGACAATAACAATGCCACTTGGAAGAGTGGCGAAGGTCCCAGTGGAATAAAAAGACATTATTTATGCCCCTTGGAAGAGTGGTGGAGGTTACAGTGGAATAAAAAGACAATATCAAAGCCCAGTGAAAGAGACGTGGAGGTCACAGTAGCTTAACAAGACTTTTTTAATGCCCCTTGGAAGAGAGGTGGAAGTTGCAGTGGAATAAAAAGACAATATCAATGCACTTGGAATTGTGCTGGAGGATACATTGGAAAAAAAAGACAATATCAATGCCCCTTGCAATAGCTGTGCAGCTCAGAGTGGTTTAAATTGATGGTTTTAATACCCCTTGGAAGGGACGTGGTGGTGACAGTAGCTTAACAAGATGGTTTTAATGCCCCTTGGAAAAGTGGTGGAGGTCCCAGTTGATTAAAAAGACAATATGAATGCCCCTTGGAAGAGTGGTGGAGGATGCAGTGGAATAAAAAGACAATATCAATGCCCCTTGGAAGAGTGGTGAAGGTTACAGTTGAATAAAAAGACAATATCAATGCCCCTTGGAAGAGTGATGGAGGTTACAGTGGAATAAAAAGACAATATCAATGCCCCTTGGAACAGCTTTGGAGGTTACAGATAAAATAAAGACAATATCAATGCCCCGTGGAAGAGATGTGGAGGTCACAATAGCTTAACAAGAAGATTTTAATGCCCCTTGGAAGAGTGGTGGAGGTCGCAGTGGATTAAAAAGACAATATGAATGAGCCTTGGAAGAGTGGTGGAGGTTGCAGTGGAATAAAAAGACATTATAAATGCCCCTTGGAAGAGTGGTGGAGGTCGCAGTGGAATAAAAAGACAATATCAATGCCCCTTGGACGAGTGGTGGAGGTTACAGTGGAATAAAAAGACAATTTCAATGCACCGTGGAAGAGACGTGGAGGTCACAGTAGCTTATCAAGACGGTTTTAATGCCTCTTGGAGGACTGGTGGAGGTCTAAGTGGAATAAAATGACAATGTCAAAGCCCCTTGGAAGAGTGGTGGAGGTTACAGTGGATTAAAAAGACAATAATAATGCCTCTTGGAAGAGCTGTGGAGTTCAGAGTGGTTTAACCATATGGTTTTAATTGGAAGAGACGTGGAGGTCACAGTAGCTTAACAAGACTGTTTTATTGCCTCTTGGAAGAGTGGTGGAGGTCGCAGTGGATTAAAAAGACAATATCAATGCACCTTAGAAGAGAGGTGGAAGTCACAATGGAATAAAAAGACAATATCAATGCCCCGTGGAATAGACATGGACGTTACAGTAGCTAAACAAGATGTTTTTAATGCACCTTGGGAGAGTGGTGGAAGTCGTAGTGGAATAAAAAGACAATATTATTGCCCCTTGAAAGAGTGCTGTAGGTTACAGTGGAGTAAAAAGACAATATCAATGCCTCTTGCAAGAGCTGTGGAGTTTAGAGTGGTTTAAATTGATGGTTTTAATGCCCCTTGGAAGGTACGTGGAGGTGACAGTAGCTTAACAAGACGGTTTTAATGCCGCTTGGAAAAGGAGTGGAGGTCGCAGTGGATTAAAAAGACAATATGAATGCCCCTTGGAAGAGTGGTGGAGGTTACAGTGGAATAAAAAGACAATATCAATGCCCCTTGGAAGAGTGGTGAAGGTTACAGTTGAATAAAAAGACAATATCAATGCTGCTTGGAAGTGTGATGGAGGTTAGAGTGGAATAAAAAGACAATATCAATGCCCCTTGGAACAGTGGTGGAGGTTACAGTTAAAAGAAAGACAATATCAATGCCCCGTGGAAGAGATATGGAGGTCAAATAAGCTTAACAATACGGTTTTAATACCCCTTGGAAGAATGGTGGAGGTCGCAGTGAATTAAAAGGACAATATCAATGAGCCTTGGAAGAGGGGTGGAGGTCGCAGTGGAATAAAATGACATTATAAATGCCACTTGGAAGAGTGGTGGAGGTCGCAGTGGAATAAAAAGACAATATCAATGCCCCTTGGAAGAGTGGTGGAGGTTACAGTGGAATAAAAAGACAATATTAATGCCCCTTGGAAGAGCTGTGGAGTTCAGAGTGGTATAACCATGCGGTTTTAACGCTCCTTGGAAGAGACGTGGAGGTCACAGTAACTTAACAAGATGGTTTTAATGCCCCTTGGAAGAGTGGTGGAGGTCGCAGTGGAATAAAAAAACAATATCAATGCCCCTTGGAAGATTGGTGGAGGTTACAGTGGAATAAAAAGACAATATCAATGCCCCGTGGAAGAGATGTGGAGGTCACTGTACCTTAACAATATGGTTTTAATGCCCCTTGGAAGAGTGATGGAGGTTGCAGGCGATTAAAAAGACAATAACAATGCCCCTTGGAAAAGTGGTGGAGGTCGCAGTGGATTAAAAAGACTATATGAATGCCCCTTGGAAGAGTGGTGGAGGTTACAGTGGAATAAAAAGACAATATCAATGCCCCTTGGAAGAGTGGTGAAGGTTACAGTTGAATAAAAAGACAATATCAATGCCCCTTGGAACAGTGGTGGAGGTTACAGTTAAAAGAAAGACAATATCAATGCCCCGTGGAAGAGATGTGGAGGTCACAGTAGCTTAACAAGACTGTTTTAATGCCCCTTGGAAGAGTGGTGGAGGTCGCAGTGGATTAAAAAGACAATATCAATGAGCCTTGAAAGAGTGGTGGAGGTCGCAGTGGAATAAAAAGACATTATAAATGAGCCTTGGAAGAGTGGTGGAGGTCGCAGTGGAATAAAAAGACAATATCAATGCCCCTTAGACGAGTGGTGGAGCTTACAGTGGAATAAAAAGACAGTTTCAATGCCCTGTTGAAGAGACGTGGAGGTCACAGTAGCTTAACAAGACGGTTTTAATGCCTCTTGGAGGACTGGTGGAAGTCGCAGTGGAATAAAATGACAATATCAATGCCCCTTGGAAGAGTGGTGGAGGTTACAGTGGAAGAAAAAGACAATAATCATGCCCCTTGGAAGAGCTGTGGAGTTCAGAGTGGTATAAACATACAGTTTTTAGCGCTCCTTGGAAGAGACCTGAAGGTCACAGTAACTTAACAAGACGGTTTTAATGCCCCTTGGAAGAGTGTTGGAGATCGTTGTGGATTAAAAAGACAATATCAATGTCCCTTGGAAGATTGGTGGAGGTTGCAGTGGAATAAAAAGACAATATCAATGCCCCGTGGAAGAGACGTGGAGGTCACTGTAGATTAGCAATATGGTTTTAATGCCTCTTGGAAGAGTGGTGGAGGTCGCAGTGGAATAAAAAGACAATGTCAATGCCCCTTGGAAGAGTGGTGGAGGTTAGACTGGAATAAAAAAACAATACAAATGCCCCTTGGAAGAGCTGTGGAGTTCAGAGTGGTTTAACCATACGGTTTTAATGCCCCTTGGAAGAGACGTGGAGGTCACAGTAGCTTAACAAGATGGTATTAATGCCACATGGAAGAGTGGTGGAGGTTGCAGTGGATTAAAAAGACAATATCAATGCCCCTTGGAAGAGTGGTGGAGGTCGCAGTGGAATAAAAAGACAATATCAATGCCCCGTGGAAGAGACGTGGAGGTCACAGTAGCTTAACAAGATGGTTTTAATGCCCTTTGGAAGAATGGTGGAGGTCGCAGTGGAATAAAAATACAATATCAATGCCCCGTGGAAGAGATGTGGAGGTCACTGTAGCTTAACAAGACAGTTTTAATGCCCCTTGGAAGAATGGTGGAGGTCGCAGTGGAATAAAAAGACAATGTCAATGCCCTTTGGAAGAGTGGTGGAGGTTAGAGTGGAATAAAAATACAATACCAATGCCCCTTGGAAGAGCTGTGGAGTTCAGAGTGGTTTAACCATATGGTTTTAATGCCCATTGGAAGTAACGTGGAGGTCACAGTAGCTTAAAAAGACATTTTTAATGCCCCTTGGAAAAGTGGTGGAGGTCGCAGTGGATTAAAAAGACAATATCAATGTCCCTTGGAAGAGTGGTGGAGGTGGCAGTGAAATAAAAAGACAATATCAATGCCCCTTGGTAGAATGATGGAGGTCGCAGAGGAATAAAATGACAATGTCAATGCCCCTTGGAAGAGTGGTGGAGGTTAGAGTGGAATAAAAAGACAATACCAATGCCCCTTGGAAGAGCTGTGGAGTTCAGAGTGGTTTAACCAGATGGTTTTATTGCCCCTTGGAAGAGACGTGGAGATCATAGTAGATTAACAAGACGGTTTTAATGCCCCTTGGAAAAGTGGTGGAGGTCACAGAGGATTAAAAAGACAATATCAATGCCCCGTGGAAGACACGTGGAGGTCACAGTAGCTTAACAAGACCGTTTTAATGCCCCTTGGAAGAGTGGTGGAGGTCGCAGTGAAATAAAAAGACAATATCAATGCCCCTTGAAAGAGTGGTGGAGGTTATAGTGAAATAAAGAGACAACATCAATGCCTCTTGAAAGAGCTATGGAGTTCAGAGTTGTTTAACCAGATGGTTTTAATGCCCCTTGGAAGAGTGGTGAATGTTGCAGTGCATTAAAAAGACAATATCAATACCCCTTGGAAGAATGGTGGAGGTTACAGTGGAATAAAAAAACAATATCAATGCCACTTGGAAGAGCTGTGGAGTTCAGAGTGGTTTAAATTGACGGTTTTAATGCACCTTGGAAGAGACGTGGAGGTCACAGTAGTTTAACAATACGGTTTTAATGCCCCTTGGAAGAGTGGTGGAGGTCGCAGTGGATTGAAAAGACAATAACAATGCCACTTGGAAGAGTGGTGAAGGTCCCAGTGGAATAAAAAGACAATATCAATGCCCCTTGGAAGAGTGGTGGAGGTTACAGTGGAATAAAAAGACAATATCAATGCCCCTTGCAAGAGCTGTGGAGCTCAGAGTGGTTTAAATTGACGGTTTTAATGCCCCTTGGAAGGGACGTGGAGGTGACAATAGCTTAACAAGACGGTTTTAATGCCCCTTGGAAAAGTGGTGGAGTTCGCAGTTGATTAAAAAGACAATATGAATGCCCCTTGGAAGAGAGGTGGAGGTCGCAGTGGAATAAAAAGACAATATCAATGCCCCTTGGAAGAGTGGTGGAGGTCACAGTGGAATAAAATGACAATATCAATGACCCTTGGAAGAGTGGTGGAGGTCGCAGTGGAATAAAAAGACAATATTAATGCCCCTTGGAAGAGTGGTGGAGGTCGCAGTAAAATAAAAAGACAATATCAATGCCCCCTGGAAGAGTGGTGGAGGTTACAGTGGAATAAAATGACAATATCAATGCACCTTGGAAGAGCTGTGGAGTTCACAGTGGTTTAACCAGAAGGTTTTAAGGCACCGTGGAATAGACGTGGTGGTCACAGTATCTAAACAAGACGGTTTTAATGCTTCTTGGAAGAGTGATGGAGGTCGCAGAGGATTAAAAAGACAAAATCAACGCCCCTTGGAATAGTGGTGGAGGATACAGTGGAATAAAAAGACCATATCAATGCCTCTTGCAAGAGCTGTGGAGTTCAGAGTGGTTTAAATTGACGGTTTTAATGCACCTTGGAAGAGAAGTGGAGGTCACAGTAGCTTAACAAGACGGTTTTAATGCCCCTTGGAATAGTGGTGGAGGATACAGTGGAATAAAAAGACAATATCAATGCCTCTTGGAAGAGCTGTGGAGTTCAGAGTGGTTTAACCAGACGGTTTTAATGCCCCTTGGAAGAGACGTGGAGGTCACAGTAGCTTATCAAAACTGTTTTAATGCCCCTTGGAAGAGTGGTGGAGGTCGCAGTTGATTAAAAAGACAATATCAATTCCCCTGGGAAGAGATGTGTAGGTGGCAGTGGAATAAAAAGACAATATCAATGCCTCGTGGAAGAGACTTGGAGGTCACATTAGCTTAACAAGATGGTTTTAATGCCCTTTGGAAGAGAGGTGGAGGTCGCAGTGGAATAAAAAGACAATATCAATGACCCTTGGAAGAGTGGTGGAGGTCGCAGTGGAAAAAAAAGACAATATTAATGCCCCTTGGAAGAGTTCTGGAGCTTGCAGTAAAATAAAAAGACAATATCAATGCCCCTTTGAAGAGTGGTGGAGGTTACAGTGGAATAAAAAGACAATATCAATGCCCCTTGGAAGAGCTGTGGAGTTGACAGTGGTTTTACCAGAAGGTTTTAAGGCACCGTGGAATAGACGTGGAGGTCACAATAGCTAAACAAGACGGTTTTAATGCTTCTTGGAAGAGAGATGGAGGTCGCAGTGGATTAAAAAGACAATATCAATGCCTCTTGCAAGAGCTGTGGAGTTCAGAGTGGTTTAAATTGATGGTTTTAATGCCCCTTGGAAGAGACGTGGAGGTCACAGTAGCTTAACAAGACGGTTTTAATGCCCTTGGAAAAGTGGTGGAGGTCACAGTGAATTAAAAAGAGAATATAAATGCCCCTTAGAAGAGAGGTGGAGGTCGCAGTGGAATAAATAGACAATATCAATTCCCCTTGGAAGAGATGTGGAGGTCGCAGTGGAATAAAAAGACAATATCAATGCCTCGTGGAAGAGACTTGGAGGTCACAGTAGCTTAACAAGATGATTTTAATGCCCCTTGGAAGAGAGGTGGAGGTCGCAGTGGAATAAAAAGACAATATCAATGCCCCTTGGAAGAGTGGTGGAGGTTACAGTGGAATAAAATGACAATATCAATGACCCTTGGAAGAGTGGTGGAGGTCGCAGTGGAATAAAAAGACAATATTAATGCCCCTTGGAAGAGTGGTGGAGGTCGCAGTAAAATAAAAAGACAATATCAATGCCCCCTGGAAGAGTGTTGGAGGTTACAGTGGAATAAAATGACAATATCAATGCACCTTGGAAGAGCTGTGGAGTTCACAGTGGTTTAACCAGAAGGTTTTAAGGCACCGTGGAATAGACGTGGTGGTCACAGTAGCTAAACAAGACGGTTCTAATGCTTCTTGGAAGAGTGATGGAGGTCGCAGTGGAATAAAAAGACAAAATCAACGCCCCTTGGAATAGTGGTGGAGGATACAGTGGAATAAAAAGACCATATCAATGCCTCTTGCAAGAGCTGTGGAGTTCAGGGTGGTTTAAATTGACAGTTTTAATGCACCTTGGAAGAGAAGTGGAGGTCACAGTAGCTTAACAAGACGGTTTTAATGCCCCTTGGAAGAGTGGTGGAGGTTACAGTCAAATAAAAAGACAATATCAATGCCTCTTGGAAGAGCTGTGGAGTTCAGAGTGGTTTAACCAGACGGTTTTAATGCCCCTTGGAAGAGACGGGGAGGTCACAGTAGCTTATCAAAACTGTTTTAATGCCCCTTGGAAGAGTGGTGGAGGTCGCAGTTGATTAAAAAGACAATATCAATTCCCCTTGGAAGAGATGTGGAGGTGGCAGTGGAATAAAAAGACAATATCAATGCCTCGTGGAAGAGACTTGGAGGTCACAGTAGCTTAATAAGATGGTTTTAATGCCCCTTGGAAGAGAGGTGGAGGTCGCAGTGGAATAAAAAGACAATATCAATGACCCTTGGAAGAGTGGTGGAGGTCGCAGTGGAAAAAAAAGACAATATTAATGCCCCTTGGAAGAGTGGTGGAGGTCGCAGTAAAATAAAAAGACAATATCAATGCCCCTGTGAAGAGTGGTGGAGGTTACAGTGGAATAAAAAGACAATATCAATGCCCCTTGGAAGAGCTGTGGAGTTGACAGTGGTTTTACCAGAAGGTTTTAAGGCACCGTGGAATAGACGTGGAGGTCACAGTAGCTAAACAAGACGGTTTTAATGCTTCTTGGAAGAGAGATGGAGGTCGCAGTGGATTAAAAATGCAATATCAATGCCTCTTGCAAGAGCTGTGGAGTTCAGAGTGGTTTAAATTGATGGTTTTAAAGCCCCTTGGAAGAGACGTGGAGGTCACAGTAGCTTAACAAGACGGTTTTAATGCCCCTTGGAAAAGTGGTGGAGGTCACAGTGAATTAAAAAGAGAATATCAATGCCCCTTAGAAGAGAGGTGGAGGTCGCAGTGGAATAAATAGACAATATCAATTCCCCTTGGAAGAGATGTGGAGGTCGCAGTGGAATAAAAAGACAATATCAATGTCTCGTGGAAGAGACTTGGAGGTCACAGTAGCTTAACAAGATGGTTTTCATGCCCCTTGGAAGAGAGGTGGAGGTCGCAGTGGAATAGAAAGAAAATATCAATGCCCCTTGGAAGAGTGGTGGAGGTTACAGTGGAATAAAATGACAATATCAATGACCCTTGGAAGAGTGGTGGAGGTTGCAGTGGAATAAAAAGACAATATTAATACCCCTTGGAAGAGTGGTGGAGGTAGCAGTAAAATAAAAAGACAGTATCAATGCCCCCTGGAAGAGTGGTGGAGGTTACAGTGGAATAAAATGACAATATCAATGCACCTTGGAAGAGCTGTGGAGTTCACAGTGGTTTAACCAGAAGGTTTTAAGGCACCGTGGAATAGACATGGTGGTCACAGTAGCTAAACAAGACGGTTCTAATGCTTCTTGGAAGAGTGATGGAGGTCGCAGTGGATTAAAAAGACAAAATCAACGCCCCTTGGAATAGTGGTGGAGGTTACAGTGGAATAAAAAGACCATATCAATGCCTCTTGCAAGAGCTGTGGAGTTCAGAGTGGTTTAAATTGACGTTTTAATGCACCTTGGAAGAGAAGTGGAGGTCACAGTAGCTTAACAAGACGGTTTTAATGCCCCTTGGCAGAGTGGTGGAGGTTACAGTCAAATAAAAAGACAATATCAATGCCTCTTGGAAGAGCTGTGGAGTTCAGAGTGGTTTAACCAGACGGTTTTAATGCCCCTTGGAAGAGACGTGGAGGTCACAGTAGCTTATCAAAACTGTTTTAATGCCCCTTGGAAGAGTGGTGGAGGTCGCAGTAGATTAAAAAGACAATATCAATTCCCCTTGGAAGAGATGTGGAGGTGGCAGTGGAATAAAAAGACAATATCAAAGACTCTTGGAAGAGTGATGGAGGTCGCAGTGGAAAAAAAAGACAATATTAATGCCCCTTGGAAGAGTGGTGGAGGTCGCAGTAAAATAAAAAGACAATATCAATGCCCCTTTGAAGAGTGGTGGAGGTTACAGTGGAATAACAAGACAATATCAATGCCCCTTGGAAGAGCTGTGGAGTTGACAGTGGTTTTACCAGAAGGTTTTAAGGCACCGTGGAATAGACGTGGAGGTCACAGTAGCTAAACAAGATGGTTTTAATGCTTCTCGGAAGAGAGATGGAGGTAGCAGTGGAATAAAAAGACAATATCAATGCCTCTTGCAAGAGCTGTTGAGTTCAGAGTAGTTTAAATTGATGGTTTTAATGCCCCTTGGAAGAGACGTGGAGGTCACAGTAGCTTAACAAGACGGTTTTAATGCCCCTTGGAAAAGTGGTGGAGATCGAAGTGGATTAAAAAGACAATATAAATGCCCCTTGAAAGAGTGGTGGAGGTCCCAGTGGAATAAAAAGACTATATCAATGCCCCTTGAAAGAGCTATGGAGTTCAGAGAAGTTAAACCAGGCGGTTTTAATGCCCCTTGGAAGTGACGTGGAGGTCACAGTAGCTTAACAAAATGATTTTAATGCCCCTTGGAAAAGTGGTGGAGGTCGCAGTGGATTAAAAAGACAATATCAATGCCTCTTGGAAGAGTGGTGGAGGTCGCAGTGGAATAAAAAGACAATATCAATGCCCCTTGGAAGAGTGGTGGAGGTCGCAGTGGAATAAAAAGACAATATCAATGCCCCTTCTAAGAGTGGTGAAGGTTACAGTGGAATAAAAAGACAATATCAATGCTCAGTGAAAGAGACGTGGATGTCACAGTAGTTTAAGAAGACGGTTTTAATGCCCCTTGGAAGAGAGGTGGAAGTCGCAGTGGAATAAAAAGACAATATCAATGCCCCTTGGAAGAGTGCTGGAGGTTACAGTGGAATAAAAAGATAATATCAATGCCCTTTGCAAGAGTTGTGGAGTTGAGAGTGGTATAAATTGACGGTTTTAATGCCCCTTGGAAGAGACGTAGAGTTCACAGTATATTAACAAGACTGTTTTAAAGCCCCTTAGAAGAGTGTTGGAGGTCAAAGTGGATTAAAAAGACAATGTCAATGCTCCTTGAAGAAGTGGTGGAAGTCTCAGTTGAATAAAAAGAAAATATCAATGTCCCTTGGAAAAGTGTTGGAGGTTACAGTGGAAGAAAAAGACAATATCAATGCCCTGTGGAAGAGACATGGAGGTCACAGTAGCTTAACAAGATGGTTTTAATGTCCCATGGAACAGTGGTGGAGGACGCAGTAGAATAAAAAGACAATATCAATGTCCCTTGGAAGAGTGGTGGAGGTTACAGTGGAATAAGAGACAATATCAATGCCCCGTGAAAGAGACGTGGATGTCACTGTAGCTTAACAAGATGGTTTTAATGTCCCTTGGAAGAGAGGTGAAAGTCGCAGTGGAATAAAAAGACAATATCAATGCCCATTGGAAGAGTGCTGGAGGTTACAGTGGAATAAAAAACAATATCAAAGCCCCTTGCAAGAGCTGTGGAGCTGAGAGTAGTTTAAATTGACGGTTTTAATGCCCTTTGGAAGAGAAGTGGAGGTTACATTAGATTAACAAGACTTTTTTAATGCCCCTTGGAAAAGTGGTGGAGGTCGAAGTGGATAAAAAAGACAATATCAATGCCCCTTGGAAGAGTGGTGGAGGTCGCAGTGGAATAAAAAGACAATATCAATGCCCATTGTAAGAGTGGTGGAGGTTACAGTGGAATAAAAAGACAATATCAATGCCCCTTGCAAGAGCTGCGGAGTTGAGAGTCGTTTACATTGATGGTTTAAATGCCTCTTTGAAGAGACGTGGAGTTCACAGTAGATTAACAAGACTGTTTTAATGCCCTTTGGAAAAGTGGTGGAGGTCAAAGTGGATTAAAAAGACAATGTCAATGCTCCTTGAAGGAGTGGTGGAAGTCTCAGTTGAATGAAAAGACAATATCAATGCCCCATGGAATTGTGTTGTAGGTTACAGTGGAATAAAAAGACAATATCAATCCCCTTGGAAGAACTTTGGAGTTCAGAGTGGTTTAACCATACGGTTTTATTGCCCCTTGGAAGAGACGTGGAGGTCACAGTAGCTTAAAAAGACTGTTTTAATGCCACAAGGAAGAATGGTGGCGGTCACAGTGGATTAAAAAGACAATATCAATGCCCCTTGGAAGAGTGGTGGAGGTAGCAGTGGAATAAAAAGACAATTTCAATACCCCTTGGAAGAGTGGTGGAGGTTACAGTGGAATAAAAAGACAATAACAATGCCCAGTGGAAGAGACATCGAGGTCATAATAGTTTAACAAGATGGTTTTAATGCCCCTTGGAATAGTGGTGGAGGTCGCAGTGGATTAAAAAGACAATATCAATGCCCTTGGAAGAGTGATGGAGGTCGCAGTGGAATAAAAATACAATATCAATGCCCATTGGTAGAGTGGTGGAGGTTACACTGGAATAAAAAGACAATATCAATGCCCAGTGGAAGAGATGTAAAGGTCACTGTAGCTTAATAAGACAGTTTTAAAGCCCCTTGGAAAAATGGTGGAGGTTGCAGTGGAATAAAAAGACAATATCAATGCCTCTTGCAAGAGCTGTGGAGTTCAGAGTGGTTTAAATTGATGGTTTTAATGCCCCTTGGAAGAGACGTGGAGGTCACAGTAGCTTAACACGTCTGTTTTAATGCTCTTGGAAGAGTAGTCGAGGTCTCAGTGGATTTAAAAGACAATATAAATGCCCGTTAGAAGAGAGGCAGAAGTCGCAGTGGAATAAAAAGACAAGATCAATGCCCCTTGGAAGAGTGGTGGAGGTTACAGTGGAATAAAAAGACAATATCAATGCCCGGTGGAATAGACATGGACGTGACAGAAGCTTAACAAGACGGTTTTAATGCCCCTTGGAAGAGTGGTGGAGGTCGCAGTTGATTAAAAAGACA
This sequence comes from Phyllobates terribilis, assembly GCF_046119375.1. Classification (NCBI taxonomy): domain Eukaryota; kingdom Metazoa; phylum Chordata; class Amphibia; order Anura; family Dendrobatidae; genus Phyllobates; species Phyllobates terribilis. The sequence continues at coordinate 689,903,961 of NW_027362761.1, read as the reverse complement.
ATATCAATGCCCTTTGGAAGAGTGGTGGAGGTCGCAGTGGAATAAAAAGACAATATCAATGCCCCTTGGAAGAGTGGTGGAGGTTACAGTGGAGTAAAAGACAATATCAATGACCCGTGGAAGAGTTGTGGAGGTCACTGTAGCTTAACAAGATGGTCTTAATGCCGCTTGGAAGAGTAGTGGTGGTCGCAGTGGAATAAAAAGACAATGTCAGTGCCCCTTGGAAGAGTGGTGGAGGTTAGAGTGGAATAAAAGGACAATACAAATGCCCCTTGGAAGAGCTGTGGAGTTCAAAATGTTTTAACCAGATGGTTTTAATGCCCCTTGGAAGAGACTTCGATGTCACAGTAGCTTAACAAGACTGGTTTAATGCCGCTTGGAAGAGTGGTGGAGGTCGCAGTGGATTAAAAAGACAATATCAATGCCCTTTGGAAGAGTGGTGGAGGTCGCAGTGGAATAAAAAGACAAAATCAATGCCCCTTGGAAGAGTGGTGGAGGTTACCGTAGAATAAAAGACAATATCAATGCACCGTGGAAGAGTTGTGGAGGTCACTGTAGCTTAACAAGATGGTCTTAATGCCGCTTGGAAGAGTGTTGTAGGTCGCAGTGGAATAAAAAGACAATGTCAATGCCCCTTGGAAGAGTGGTGGAGGTTAGAGTGGAATAAAAGGACAATACCAATGCTCCTTGGTAGAGCTGTAGAGTTCAGAGTGGTTTAAATTGACGGTTTTAAGCCCCTTGGAAGAGACGTGGAGGTCACAGTGGATTAAAAAGACAAAATCAATGCCGCTTGGAAGAGAGGTGGAGGTCACAGTAGCTTAACAAGACGGTTTTAATGCCCCTTGGAAGAAAGGTGGAGGTTGCAGTTGATTAAAAAGACAATATCAATGCCACTTGGAGGAGTGGTAGTGGTCGCTGTGGAATGAAAAGTCAATATCAATGCCCCTTGGAAGAGTGGTGGAGGTTACAGTCGAATAAAAAGACAATATCAATGCTCCTTGGAGGAACTGTGGAGTACAGAATGGTTTAACCAGACGGTTTTATTGCCCCTTGTAAGAGACATAGAGGTCACAGTAGCTTATCAAGACTGTTCTAATGCCCCTTGGAAGAGAGGTGAAGGTTACATTGGAATAAAAAGACAATATCAATGCCCCGTGGAATAGACATTGAGGTTACAGCAGCTTAACAAGACGGTTTTAATGCCCCTTCGAAGAGTGCTGGAGATTACAATGGAATAAAAAGACAATATTAATGCCTCTTGCAAGAGCTGTGGAGTTCAGAGTGGTTTAAATTGATGGCTTTAATGCCCCTTGGAAGAGAAGTGGACGTCACAGTAGCTTAATAAGACGGTTTTAATGCCACATGGAAAAGTGGTGGAGGTCGCAGTGGATTAAAAAGACAATATCAATGCCTCGAGGAAGAGTGGTGGAGGTTGCAGTGGAATAAAAATACAATATCAATGTCCCTTGGAAGAGTGGTGGAGGTTACAGTGGAAAAAAAAGACAATATTAATGCCCAGTGGAAGAAACGTGGAGGTCACAGTAGCTTAACAAGACGGTTTTAATGCCCTTTGGAAGATTGGTGAAGGTCACAGTTGATTAACAAGACTGTTTTAATGCCCCTTGGAAGAGTGGTGGAGGTCGAAATGGATTAAAAAGACAATGTCAATGCTCCTTGAAGGAGTGATTGAAGTCTCAGTGGAATAAAAAGACAATATCAATGCCCCTTGGAAGAGTTGTGGAGGTCGCAGTGGATTAAAAAGACAATATCAATGCCCCTTAGAAGAGAGGTGGAACTCGCAGTGGAATAAAAAGACAATATCAATACCCCTTGGAAGAGTGGTGGAGGATACAGTGGAATAAAAAGACAATATCAATGCCCCGTGGAATAGACATGGACGTTACAGTAGCTAAACAAGATGTTTTTAATGCACCTTGGGAGAGTGGTGGAAGTCGTAGTGGAATAAAAAGACAATATCAATGCCCCTTGAAAGAGTGCTGTAGGTTACAGTGGAATACAAAGACAATATCAATGCCTCTTGCAAGAGCTGTGAAGTTCAGAGTGGTTTAAATTGACGGTTTTAATGCCCCTTGGGAGGGACGTGGAGGTGACAGTAGCTTAACAAGACGGTTTTAATACCCCATGGAAGAGTGGTGGAGGTCGCAGTGCATTAAAAAGACAATATCAATACCCCTTGGAAGAATGGTGGAGGTTACAGTGGAATAAAAATACAATATCAATGCCCCTTGGAAGAGCTGTGGAGTTCAGAGTGGTTTAACCAGACGGTTTTAATGCCCCTTGGAAGAGATGTGGAGGTCACAGTTGCTTAACAAGACTGTTTTAATGCCTCTTGGAAGAGTGGTGGAGGTCGCAGTGGATTAAAAAGACAATATCAATGCCCCTTAGAAAAGAGGTGGAAGTCGCAGTGGAATAAAAAGATAATATCAATACCCCTTGGAAGAGTGGTGGAGGATACAGTGGAATAAAAAGACAGTAACAATGCCCCGTGGAATAGACATGGACGGTACAGTAGCTAAACAAGATGTTTTTAATGCACCTTGGGATAGCGGTGGAAGTCGTAGTAGAATTAAAAGACAATATCAATGCCCTTTGAAAGAGTGTTGTAGGTTACAGTGGAGTAAAATGACAATATCAATGCCTCTTGCAAGAGCTGTGGAGTTCAGAGTGGTTTAAATTGACAATTTTAATGCACCTTGGAAGAGATGTGGAGGTCACAGTAGCTTAACAATACGGTTTTAATGCCCCTTGGAGAGTGGTGGAGGTCGCAGTGGATTAAAAAGACAATATCAGTGCCACTTGGAAGAGTGGTGAAGGTCCCAGTGGAATAAAAAGACAATATCAATGCCCCTTGGAAGAGTGGTGGAGGTTACAGTGGAATAAAAAGACAATATCAATGCCCCTTGGAAGAGTGCTGGAGGTTACATTGGAATAAAAAGACAATATCAATGCCCCTTGCAAGAGCTGTGGACTTCAGAGTTGTTTAAAATGACAGTTTTAATGCCCCCTAGAAGGGACGTGGAGGTGACAGTAGCTTAACAAGACGGTTTTAATGCCCCTTGGAAGAGTGGTGGAGGTCGCAGTGGATTAAATAGACAATATTAATGCCGCTTTGAAGAGTGCTGGAGGTTACATTGGAATAAAAAGACAATATCAATGCCCCTTGCAAGAGCTGTGGAGTTCAGAGCGGTTTAAATTGACGGTTTTAATGCACCTTGGAAGTGAGGTGAAGGTGACAGTAGCTTAACAAGACGGTTTTAATGGCCCTTGGAAGAGAGGTGGAGGTTGCAGTGGATTAAAAAGACAATATGAATGCCCCTTGTAAGAGCGGTGGAGGTCGCAGTGGAATAAAAAGACAATATCAATGCCCCTTGGAAGAGTGGTGGAGGTTACAGCTGAATAAAAAGACAATATCAATGCCCCTTGGAAGAGTAATGGAGGATACAGCGGAATAAAAAGACAATATCAATGTCCTTTGAACAGTGGTGGAGGTTACAGTTAAATAAAAAGACAATATCAATGCCCCGTGGAAGAGATGTGGAGGTCACAATAGCTTAACAAGACAGTTTTAATGCACCTTAGGAGAGTGGTGCAGGTCGCAGAGGAATCAAAAGACATTATCAATGCCCCTTGGAAGAGTGGTGGAGGATACAGTGGAATAAAAAGACAATTTCAATGCCCCGTGGAAGAGACGTGGAGGTCACAGTAGCTTAACAAGACTGTTTTAATGCCTCTTGGAGGACTGATGGAGGTTGAAGTGGAATAAAAAGACAATATCAATGCCCCTTGGACGAGTGGTGGAGGTTACAGTGGAATAAAAAGACAATTTCAATGCCCCGTGGAAGAGACGTGGAGGTCACAGTAACTTAACAAGACGGTTTTAATGCCCCTTGGAAGAGTGGTGGAGGTCGCAGTGGAATACAAGAACAATATCAATGCGCCTTGGAAAATTGGTGGAGAGCGCAGTGGAATAAAAAGACAATATCAATGCCCCGTGGAAGAGATGTGGAGGTCACTGTAGCTTAACAATATGGTTTTAATGCCCCTTGGAAGAGTGGTGGAGGTCGCAGTGGAATAAAAAGACAATGTCAATGCCCCTTGGAAGAGCGGTGGAGTATAGAGTGGAATAAAAAGACAATATAAATGCCCCTTGGAAGAGATGTGGAGTTCAGAGTGGTTTATCCAGATGGTTTTAATGCCCCTTGGAAGATAAGTCGACGTCACAGTACCATAACAAGACGGTTTTAATGCCCCTTGGAAGAGTGGTGGAGTTCGCAGTGGATTAAAAAGACAATATCAATGCCCCTTGGAAGAGTGGTGGAGGTCGCAGTCGAATAAAAAGACAATATCAATGCCCCGTGGAAGGGACGTGGCGGTCACAGTAGCTTAACAAGACACTTTTATTGCCCCTTGGAAGAGTGGTGGAGGTTGCAGTGGAATAAAAAGACAAAATCAATGCCCCTTGGAAGAGTGGTGGAGGTTACAGTGGAATAAAAAGACAATATCAATGCCCCTTGGAAGAGCTGTGGAGTTCAGAGTGGTTTAACCAGACGGTTTTAATGCCCCTTGGAAGGGACATGGAGGGCAGAGTAGCTTAACAAGTTGGTTTTAATGCCCCTTGGAAGAGAGGTGGAGGTCGCAGTGGAATAAAAAGACAATATCAGTGCCCCTTGGAAGAGTGGTGGAGGTTACAGTGGAATAAAAAGACAATATCAATGCCCCTTGGAAGAGTGGTGGAGGTCGCAGTGGATTAAAAAGACAATATCAATGCCCCTTGGAAGAGTGGTAGAGGTCGCAGTAGAATAAAAAGACAATATCAACGCCCCGTGGAAGAGACGTGGAGGTCACAGTAGCTTCACAAGACGGTTTTAATGCTCCTTGAAAGAGAGGTGGAGGTCGCAGTTGATTAAAAAGACAATATCAATGTCCCTTGGAAGAGTGGTGGAGTTCGCAGTGGATTATAAAGACACTATCAATGCCCCTTGGAAGAGTGGTGGAGATCGCAGTGGATAAAAAGACAATATCAATGCCCCGTGGAAGAGACGTGGAGATCAGAGTTTCACAAGACGGTTTTAATGCTTCTTGGAAGAGAGGTGGAGGTCGCAGTTGATTAAAAAGACAATATCAATGCCCCTTGGATGAGTCGTGGACGTCGCAGAGGAATAAAAAGACAATATCAATGCACTTGGAAGAGTGCAGGAGGTTACAATGGAATAAAAAGACATTGCCAATGCTCTTTGGAAGAGCTGTGGAACTCAGAGCGGTTTAACCAGACGGTTTTAATGCCCCTTGGAAGAGACTTGGAGGTCACAGTAGCTTAACAAGACGGTTTTAATGCCCCTTGGAAGAGTGGTGGTGGTCGCAATGGAATAAAAAGACAATATCAATGCCCTGTGGAAGAGTGGTGGAGGTCGCAGTGGAAAACAGAGACAATATCAATGCCCCTTGGAAGAGTGGTGGAGGTTACAGTCGATTAAATAGACAATATCAATGCCTCTTGGAAGAGCTGTGGAGTACAGAGTGGTTTAACCAGACGGTTTAATGCCCCTTGGAAGAGACGTGGAGGTCACAGTAGCTTATCAAGACTGTTTTAATACCCCTTGGAAGAGTGGTGGAGGTCGCAGTGGATTAAAAAGACAATATCAATTCCCCTTAGAAGAGTGGTGGAGGTCGCAGTGGAATAAAAAGACAATATCAATTCCCCTTGGAAGAGATGTGGTGGTCGCCGTGCAATAAAAAGACAATATCAATGCCTCGTGGAAGAGACTTGGAGGACAGAGTAGCTTAACAAGTTGGTTTTAATGCCCCTTGAAAGAGAGGTGGAGGTCGCAGTGGAATAAAAAGACAATATCAGTGCCCCTTGGAAGAGTGGTGAAGGTTACAGTGGATTAAAAAGACAATATCAATGCCCCTTGGAAGAGTGGTGGAGGTCGCAGTGGAATAAAAAGACAATATCAACGCCCCGTGGAAGAGACGTGGAGGTCACAGTAGCTTAACAAGACGGTTTTAATGCTCCTTGAAAGAGAGGTGGAGGTCGCAGTTGATTAAAAAGACAATATCAATGTCGCTTGGAAGAGTGGTGGAGTTCGCAGTGGATTAAAAAGACACTATCAATGCCCCTTGGAAGAGTGGTGGAGATCGCAGTGGATAAAAAGACAATATCAACGCCCCGTGGAAGAGACGTGGAGATCAGAGCTTCACAAGACGGTTTTAATGCTTCTTGGAAGAGAGGTGGAGGTCGCAGTTGATTAAAAAGACAATATCAATGCCCCTTGGATGAGTCGTGGACGTCGCAGAGGAATAAAAAGACAATATCAATGCACTTGGAAGAGTGCAGGAGGCTACAATGGAATAAAAAGACATTGTCAATGCCCCTTGGAAGAGCTGTGGAACTCAGAGCGGTTTAACCAGACGGTTTTAATGCCCCTTGGAAGAGACTTGGAGGTCACAGTAGCTTAACAAGACGGTTTTAATGCCCCTTGGAAGAGTGGTGGTGGTCGCAATGGAATAAAAAGACAATATCAATGCCCTGTGGAAGAGTGGTGGAGGTCGCAGTGGAAAACAGAGACAATATCAATGGCCCTTGGAAGAGTGGTGGAGGTTACAGTCGATTAAATAGACAATATCAATGCCTCTTGGAAGAGCTGTGGAGTAGAGAGTGGTTTAACCAGACGGTTTAATGCCCCTTGGAAGAGACGTGGAGGTCACAGTAGCTTATCAAGACTGTTTTAATACCCCTTGGAAGAGTGGTGGAGGTCGCAGTGGATTAAAAAGACAATATCAATTCCCCTTAGAAGAGTGGTGGAGGTCGCAGTGGAATAAAAAGACAATATCAATTCCCCTTGGAAGAGATGTGGTGGTCGCAGTGCAATAAAAAGACAATATCAATGCCTCGTGGAAGAGACTTGGAGGTCAGAGTAGCTTAACAAGTTGGTTTTAATGCCCCTTGAAAGAGAGGTGGAGGTCGCAGTGGAATAAAAAGACAATATCAGTGCCCCTTGGAAGAGTGGTGAAGGTTACAGTGGATTAAAAAGACAATATCAATGCCCCTTGGAAGAGTGGTGGAGGTCGCAGTGGAATAAAAAGACAATATCAATGCCCCGTGGAAGAGACGTGGAGGTCACAGTAGCTTAACAAGACGGTTTTAATGCTCCTTGAAAGAGAGGTGGAGGTCGCAGTTGATTAAAAAGACAATATCAATGTCGCTTGGAAGAGTGGTGGAGTTCGCAGTGGATTAAAAAGACACTATCAATGCCCCTTGGAAGAGTGGTGGAGATCGCAGTGGATAAAAAGACAATATCAACGCCCCGTGGAAGAGACGTGGAGATCAGAGCTTCACAAGACGGTTTTAATGCTTCTTGGAAGAGAGGTGGAGGTCGCAGTTGATTAAAAAGACAATATCAATGCCCCTTGGATGAGTCGTGGACGTCGCAGAGGAATAAAAAGACAATATCAATGCACTTGGAAGAGTGCAGGAGGTTACAATGGAATAAAAAGACATTGTCAATGCCCCTTGGAAGAGCTGTGAAACTCAGAGCGGTTTAACCAGACGGTTTTAATGCCCCTTGGAAGAGACTTGGAGGTCACAGTAGCTTAACAAAACGGTTTTAATGCCCCTTGGAAGAGTGGTGGTGGTCGCAATGGAATAAAAAGACAAAATCAATGCCCTGTGGAAGAGTGGTGGAGGTCGCAGTGGAAAACAGAGACAATATCAATGCCCCTTGGAAGAGTGGTGGAGGTTACAGTCGATTAAATAGACAATATCAATGCCTCTTGGAAGAGCTGTGGAGTACAGAGTGGTTTAACTAGACGGTTTAATGCCCCTTGGAAGAGACGTGGAGGTCACAGTAGCTTATCAAGACTGTTTTATTACCCCTTGGAAGAGTGGTGGAGGTCGCAGTGGATTAAAAAGACATTATCAATTCCCCTTAGAAGAGTGGTGGAGGTCGCAGTGGAATAAAAAGACAATATCAATTCCCCTTGGAAGAGATGTGGTGGTCGTAGTGCAATAAAAAGACAATATCAATGCCTCGTGGAAGAGACTTGGAGGTCAGAGTAGCTTAACAAGTTGGTTTTAATGCCCCTTGAAAGAGAGGTGGAGGTCGCAGTGGAATAAAAAGACAATATCAGTGCCCCTTGGAAGAGTGGTGGAGGTTACAGTGGAATAAAAAGACAATATCAATGACTCTTGGAAGAGTGGTGGAGGTCGCAGTGGAATAAAAAGACAATATTAATGCCCCTTGGAAGAGTGGTGGAGGTTAAAGTCGAATAAAAAGACAATATCAATGCCTCTTGGAAGAGCTGTGGAGTTCAGAGTGGTTTAACCAGATGGTTATAATGCCCCTTGGAAGAGATGTGGAGGTCACAGTAGCTTATCAAAACTGTTTTAATGCCCCTTGGAAGAGTGGTGGAGGTCGCAGTAAAATAAAAAGACAATACCAATGCCCCTTGGAAGAGTGGTGGAGGTTACAGTGGAAAAAAAAGACAATATCAATGCCCCTTGGAAGAACTGTGGAGTTCACAGTGGTTTAACCAGAAGGTTTTAAGGCACCGCGGAATAGACCTGGAGGTCACAGTAGCTTAACAAGACGGTCTTAATGCTTCTTGGAAGAGAGATGGAGGTCGCAGTGGATTAAAAAGACAAAATCAATGCCCCTTGGAAGAGTGGTCGAGGTTACAGTGGAACAAAAAGACAATATCAATGCCTCTTGCAAGAGTTGTGGAATTCAGAGTGGTTTAGATTGACGGTTTTAAAGCCCCTTGGAAGAGACGTGGAGGTCACAGTAGCTTAACAAGACGGTTTTAATGCCCCTTGGAAGAATGGTGGAGGTCGCAGTGGATTAAAAAGACATTATCGATGCCCCTTGGAAGAGTGGTGGAGGTCGCAGTGGAATAAAAAGAAAATATCAGTGCCCCTTAGATGAGTGGTGGAGGTTACAGTGGAAAAAAAAGACAATATCAATGTGTTAGAACCTTGCTGTTAGGTTTTTTTTTCCTTTGCTGGTCACATGACCTTGTTGGCCTATTTAATCCTGCTCCGCCCTTCTGGCTTTGCTGGACTTCATTGTATATCTACTTTCTAGCTAGCCTGTGCTCTGTATCTAACTCTATTAGTTTGCTTGGTCTACGGACCTCTATGTTCTATCTATTTTGTTTGTTCGTCTGTCTGCTACTATTTCTGTTAGGAGGTGTCCCATATTCCTCCCAGTCCTTAGTACTTGTAGGGATTCCCTCCCCACATCTATAGGTCTCCGTACAGACTAGATTAGGACTTTAGCAGGTCTGATCGCAGGATCAGGTTCCCTGTTACATCGTAGGGATTCAGCTGAGTCCTATAGTAGGGACAGATCTCCTCTCTTTCCTTAGCTTTGGTAGCAGAACATAACAGTAAGTCCAGCCAGCAAATTCTCTAAGGAAAGATTTTTCTGTTCCATCATGGTGTCGGTTCAGGATTTGGCTCATCGCCTGCAGGGACTCTCTCTGGAGGTGGCCGAGCTCCGTCAGCACGTGAGTAACTGTCCTGGAGCACATTTCTTGGAGCCTAAGGTATGTTTGCCGGATTTATTTTTTGATGAACACCGAGAATTTTTTTCATTTAAAAATGCTTGCTTATTGTATTTTCGTTTGAGACCTAAGTCCTCTGGGGATGAATCCCAGCGCGTAGGGTTCATAATGTCACTTTTGCGCAAAGAGCCTCAGGAGTGGGCCTTTTCTTTGCAACCTAGTGATTCATGCTTCAGATCAGTGGATAGTTTTTTTTCTGCTTTGGGACTATTATATGATGATCCTGACCGTGTCGCATCAGCTGAGACTGAGTTGAGACGTTTAAAACAGGGATCAGGTAATGTGGAAAAATATTGTACACATTTTCGTCGTTGGTCCACTCAAACAGGGTGGAACGATTCTGCTCTGAAAAGTCTATTTCTTGCTGGGCTCAGTGAAAGGGTTAAAGACCTGCTAATTGCTTATCCTACACCTGAGGATTTGCAACAGGCTATGCAATTAGCTATACGGGTGGATAGAAGACTGCGTGCTAGGGTTAATGAGAGCAAATCCTCTGCTATGTCAGTTTCTGGTTATGATAATGTGTGTACTAACAGTGGTGAACCGATGGAGATTGGATCGGTGGCACCTCGCTCTCAAGAAAAAGACCGTCGTTTTTCGGAAGGCTTGTGTTTCTATTGCGGAAAATCTGGTCATTTGATTAAAGGCTGTGAGCTTCGTATGAAGAAAGAAAAAAAAATGGTCAGTCACGCCCGTATTGCCTGTTTAAATTCCAAGGGTATATTTTTAGCTGCTTCCACGATTGCTCAGGAAAAATTAATGGAATTTCGGGTGTTTGTTGATTGCGGGTCTACACTGAATGTAATTGATGGGGGATTCGTGGAAAAACTCAATTTAAAACCTGAACCTTTATCATCCCCCATTGCTGTGGTTTCTGTGGATGGCTCCCCTTTGAAGAATATTACTCTCAAGGTCAGTGAATTTCCTCTCACTATTAATGGTGTTCACCATGAGAAATTGGATTTGGTAGTGTTGAATAACTTGCCTTCTCCAGTAATATTGGGTTTGCCCTGGTTAAAATTTCACAATCCTGTACTGGATTGGTCTACCAGTGAAATTAAATCCTGGAGCCATAAATGTTATGACAAGTGTTGTAACGGGCGTATTGCAGCTTTGGATAGGGGAGAATTGCCTGTTCCTATTCAGGATTTTTGGAGAGTTTTTTCTGAGAAAGAATCGCAGGTTTTGCCTCCCCATAGAGACTATGATTGTTCTATTGAATTTGTCCCTGGAGCGACTCTTCCTAAGAGTCGTTTATTTAACCTTACTATTCCTGAGAGGAAGGCTTTGGAGGAATACATACAGACAAGCTTGGCCGCCGGTCACATTAGGCCCTCTAAGTCTCCTGTGGCGGTTGTATTTTTTTTTGTAAAAAAAAAGGACGGCGGTTTACGTCCTTGTCTGGATTTTCGTGAGATTAACAAAATTACGGTACGCAATCCTTACCCACTGCCATTGATTCCTGATCTGTTTAACCAGTTATTGGGGGCCAAGTGGTTCTCTAAAATTGACCTTAAGGGGGCATACAATCTGTTGCGCATGAAGGAGGGTGATGAATGGAAGACTGCTTTTAACACTCCTGTGGGTCATTTTGAGAATCTGGTTATGCCTTTTGGTCTTACTAATGCTCCTGCATTTTTTCAGAATCTGATTAATGACATCCTTAGACCTTTGATCGGTAAAAATGTGGTTGTGTATTTGGATGACATTTTGATTTATTCGCCAGATCTGGAGTCTCATTGGCGGAGCGTGCGTGAGGTATTACAGTTATTAATGGACAATTCGCTTTTTGCTAAGCTGGAGAAATGTGAGTTCGCTGTACAGAGAATTAGTTTTTTGGGCTACATTATCTCCAGCAAAGGTTTTGAGATGGATCCGGTTAAGGTTCAGGCTGTGCAGGAATGGCCTAGGCCTATTGGTTTGAAATCGATACAGAGGTTTTTGGGTTTCGCCAATTACTATAGAAAATTCATAAAAATTTTTTCTAGTATTGTCAAACCTCTGACTGATCTCACCAGGAAAGGTGCTGATGCGGTTCAGTGGTCTTCTGAGGCCATTGAAGCTTTTGTGTATCTCAAGGAGAGGTTCACCTCTGCTCCCATCCTTATGCAGCCTGATGTTACTAGGCCGTTTTTGGTTGAGGTTGATGCTTCCTCTGTGGGGGTTGGCGCAGTATTGTCTCAGGATAACGGGGATGGATTACATCCCTGTGCCTTTTTTTCAAAAAAATTTTCGGAGACTGAATTGAATTACGATATTGGTAATCGGGAATTATTGGCTATTAAACTCGCATTTGAACACTGGCGCCACTTCTTGGAAGGTGCGGAATTTCCCGTTCAGGTTCTTACGGATCATAAAAATCTGATATATCTTGATGCTGCCAAGCGCCTGAATGCCCGTCAGGCTAGGTGGGCACTGTTTTTCTCGCGGTTTAATTTCTCCGTTACTTACATCCCTGGTACTAAGAATGTTAAGGCGGATGCCTTGTCTCGCAGTTTTTCTCCCATAGTCGGTGCTGAGAAAGAGGAAAACATTTTACAAGAAGGTGTTGTGATAGCTGCTTTAGACTCCGTTTTGGAAGATGAGATTCTTAAAGCTCAGGAGAATGCCCCATCTAACACTCCTCATGGGAGGTTGTTTGTGCCTGGGACCTTTAGGAGAGATTTGTTTGTTGAGTGTCACGAATCTCGGTTGGCAGGTCATCCCGGAATCTCTGAGACCAAGAGACTGGTGGGTCGCAGTTTTTGGTGGCCTGGATGGCAGAAGGAAGTCATTAAGTGGGTGCGCCAATGTACTATATGTGCTAGATCTAAGTCCTCACATACTCCTGCTGCGGGGTTGCTTTGTCCTTTGGAGGTCCCCAGTGCTCCTTGGACACATTTGGCTATGGACTTTATAACTGACCTTCCCCCCTCTGAGGGTTTTACTGTCATCTGGGTGGTCGTGGACCGTTTTAGCAAGATGTGTCACTTGGTTCCCTTCGTCAAACTGCCCTGCGCTAAAACTCTCGCTAAGGCCTTTGTCAAGGAAATTGTCAGACTTCATGGCGTTCCTACTGACATTGTTTCTGATAGGGGTCCTCAGTTCGTGGCTCGTTTTTGGCGTGCCTTTTGTGACAGGTTGGGAATTCATTTGTCGTTTTCGTCCGGATATCATCCTGAATCTAATGGCCAGACAGAAAGGAAAAACCAGGATGTTGAGCAGTTCTTGCGTTGTTTTGTGGCAGACAATCAAGAGGGGTGGTCTGAGTTTCTGCCACTTGCCGAATTTGCTCTGAACAATCATACATCTTCTTCTGCTGGTTGTTCGCCTTTTTTTTGTTGTTCTGGGAGACATCCGTCGTTTGGGTCGTTCTCCAAGTTGGGATCTGCCGTGCCTGAGGAGGAGAATTTTTCCGGTGATTTGGAAAGAGTTTGGACGGATGTGCGTGGTAATCTTCAGGAGGCCAACAGAAAATCTAAAGACTACTTTGATAGGAAACGACAGGAGGTTTTGTTCGCTGTTGGTGACATGGTTTGGTTGTCCTCTAGGAATCTGCGGTTGAGGATTCCTTCTAAGAAATTGGGTCCCAAGTTTGTAGGGCCCTTTAAGGTGCTTCAGGTTGTCAACCAATCTGCTGTTAGGTTGGAGGTTCCTACCTCCTGGAGAATTAATCCGGTCTTTCATGTCTCTCTGTTAAAAAAAGCTGTTGTGTCGGATGGTGACGCCTCTGCCTCTGTTCCTCCGGTGGTGGAGGACGGGGAATATGAAATTTCTCGCATCCTTGACTCTAGACGGTATAGAGGTAGTTTGCAGTATCTTGTGGCCTGGAAAGGTTTCGGACCCGAGGATAACTCTTGGGTGAGGTCAGATGATGTTTCCGCGTCCAGACTTATCAGAGCGTTTCACAGGAGATTTCCTGATAAGCCTGGTCCTAGGGGATCCGGAGGATCCTCTTAGAAGGGGGGGTACTGTTAGAACCTTGCTGTTAGGTTTTTTTTTCCTTTGCTGGTCACATGACCTTGTTGGCCTATTTAATCCTGCTCCGCCCTTCTGGCTTTGCTGGACTTCATTGTATATCTACTTTCTAGCTAGCCTGTGCTCTGTATCTAACTCTGTTAGTTTGCTTGGTCTACGGACCTCTATGTTCTATCTATTTTGTTTGTTCGTCTGTCTGCTACTATTTCTGTTAGGAGGTGTCCCATATTCCTCCCAGTCCTTAGTACTTGTAGGGATTCCCTCCCCACATCTATAGGTCTCCGTACAGACTAGATTAGGACTTTAGCAGGTCTGATCGCAGGATCAGGTTCCCTGTTACATCGTAGGGATTCAGCTGAGTCCTATAGTAGGGACAGATCTCCTCTCTTTCCTTAGCTTTGGTAGCAGAATATAACACAATGTTCCTTAGAAGAGGATTGAAGGTCGCAGTGGAATAAAAGGACAATATCAATGTCCCTTGGAAGAGTGGTGGAGGTCACAGTGGATTAAAAAGACAATATCAATGCCCCTTGGAAGAGAGGTGGAGGTCGCAGTGGAATAAAAAGACAATATCAGTGCCCCTTGGAAGAGTGGTGGATGTTACAGTGGAATAAAAAGACAATACCTATGACTCTTGGAAGAGTGGTGGAGGTCGCAGTGGAATAAAAAGATAATATCAATGCCTCTTGGAAGAGCTGTGGAGTTCAGAGTGGTTTAACCAGACGGTTTTAATGCCCCTTGGAAGAGACGTGGAGGTCACAGTAGCTTATCAAAACTGTTTTAATGCCCCTTGGAAGAGTGGTGGAGGTCGCAGTAAAATAAAAAGACAATACCAATGCCCCTTGGAAGAGTGGTGGAGGTTATAGTGGAATAAAAAGACAATATCAATGGCCCTTGGAAGAGTTGTGGAGTTCACTGTGGTTTAACCAGAAGGTTTTAAGGCACCGTGGAATAGACCTGGAGGTCACAGTAGCTTAACAAGACGGTCTTAATGCTTCTTGGAAGAGAGATGGAGGTCGCAGTGGATTAAAAAGAAAAAATCAATGCCCCTTGGAAGAGTGGTCGAGGTTACAGTGGAATAAAAAGACAATATCAATGCCTCTTGCAAGAGCTGTGGAGTTCAGAGTGGTTTAGATTGACGGTTTTAATGCGCCTTGGAAGAGACGTGGAGGTCACATTAGCTTAACAAGACGGTTTTAATGCCCCTTGGAAGAATGGTGGAGGTCGCAGTGGATTAAAAAGACATTATCGATGCCCCTTGGAAGAGTGGTGGAGGTCGCAGTGGAATAAAAAGAAAATATCAATGCCCCTTAGATGAGTGGTGGAGGTTACAGTGGAAAAAAAGACAATATCAATGTTCCTTAGAAGAGGAGTGAAGGTCGCAGTGGAATAAAAAGACAATATCAATGTCCCTTGGAAGAGTAGTGGAGGTCGCAGTGGATTAAAAAGACAATATCAATGCCCCTTGGAAGAGTGGTGGAGGTTACAGTGGAATAAGAAGTCAATATCAATGCCCTGTGTAAGAAACTTGGAGGTCACAGTAGCTTAACATGACGGTTTTAATGCCCCTTGGAAGAGTCGTGGACGTCGCAGAGGAATAAAAAGACAATATCAATGCACTTGGAAGAGTGCAGAAGGTTACAATGGAATAAAAAGACATTATCAATGCCCTGTGGAAGGGACGTGGAGGTCACAGTAGCATAACAAGACGGTTTTAATGCCCATTGGAAGAGTGGTGGAGGTCGCAGTGGATAAAAAAGACAATATCAAAGCCCCTTGGAAGAGTGGTGGAGGTCGCAGTGGAAAACAGAGACAACATCAATGCCCCTTGGAAGAGTGGTGGAGGTTACAGTGGAATAAAAAGACAATATCAATGCCCAATGGAAGAGTTGTGGAGGTCACTGTAGCTTAACAAGATGGTCTTAATGCCCCTTGGAAGAGTGGTGGAGGTCGCAGTGGAATAAATAGACAATGTCAATGCCCCTTGGAAGAGTGGTGGAGGTTAGAGTGGAATAAAAAGACAATACCAGTATTCCTTGGAAGAGCTGTGGAGTTCAGAGTGGTTTAAATTGACGGTTTTAATGCCCCTTGGAAGAGACGTTGAGGTCACAGTGGATTAAAAAGACAATATCAATGGCCCTTGGAAGAGTGGTGGAGGTCGCAGTGGATTAAAAAGACAATATCAATGCCCCTTGGAAGAGTGGTGGAGGTCGCAGTGGAATAAAAAGACAATATCAAAGCCCCGTGGAAGGGACGTGGAGGTCACAATAGCTTCGCAAGACGGTTTTAATGCCCCTTGGAAGAGAAGTGGAGGTCGCAGTTGATTAAAAAGACAATATCAATGCCCCTTGGAAGAGTGGTGGAGGTCGCAGTGGAATAAAAAGACAATATCAATGCCGCTTGGAAGAGTGGTGGATGTTACAGTCGAATAAAAAGACAATATCAATGACTTTTGTAAGAGCTGTGGAGATCAGAGTGTTTAACCAGACGGTTTTAATGCCCCTTAGAAGAGACGAGGAGGTCACAGTAGCTTAACAAGACTGTTTTAATGCCCCTTGGAAGAGTGGTGGAGATCGTTGAGGATTTAAAAGACAATATCAATGCCCCTTAGAAGTGTTTTGGAGGTCGCAGTGGAATAAAAAGACAATATCAATTCCCCTTAGAAGATTGGTGGAGGTTACAGTGGAATAAAAAGACAATATCAATGCCCCTTGGAAGAGAGGTGGAGATTACATTGGAATAAAAAAACAATATCAATACCCTGTGTAAGAAACTTGGAGGTCACAGTAGCTTAACAAGACGGTTTTAATGCCCCTTGGAAGAGTCGTGGACGTCGCAGAGGAATAAAAAGACAATATCAATGCACTTGGAAGAGTGCAGAAGGTTACAATGGAATAAAAAGACATTGTTAATGACCCTAGGAAGAGCTGTGGAGCTCAGAGCAGTTTAACCAGACGGTTTTAATGCCCCTTGGAAGAGACTTGGAGGTCACAAAGCTTAACAAGACGGTTTTAATGCCCCTTGGAACAGTGGTGGAGGTTGCAATGGAATAAAAAGACAATATCAATGCCCCGTGGAAGGGACGTGGAGGTCACAGTAGCATAACAAGAAGGTTTTAATGCCCATTGGAAGAGTGGTGGAGGTCGCAGTGGATAAAAAAGAGAATATCAAAGCCCCTTGGAAGAGTGGTGGAGGTCGCAGTTTAAAACAGAGACAATATCAATGCCCCTTGGAAGAGAGGTGGATGTTACAGTCGAAAAAAAAGACAATATCAATGCCTCTTGGAAGAGCTGTGGAGTACAGAGTGGTTTAACCAGACGGTTTAATGCCCCTTGGAAGAGACGTGGAGGTCACAGTAGCTTATCAAGACTGTTTTAATGCCCCTTGGAAGTGATGTGGAGGTCGCAGTGGAATAAAAAGACAATATCAATGCCCCTTGGAAGAGTGGTCGTTGTTACAGTGGAATAAAAAGACAATATCAATGACCGTTGGAAGAGTGGTGGAGGTCACAGTGGAATAAAAAGATAATATTAATGCCCCTTGGAAGAGCTGTTGAGTTCAGAGAGGTATAAGCAGACGGTTTTAACGCTCCTTGGAAGTGACGTGGAGGTCACAGTAACTTAACAAGACGGTTATAATGCCCTTGGAAGAGTGGTGGAGGTCGCAGTGGAATAAAACAACAATATCAATGCCCCTTGGAAGATTGGTGGAGGTTGCAGTGGATTAAAAAGACAATATCAAGGCCCATTGGAAGAGTGGTGGTGGTTACGGTGGAATAAAAAGACAATACCAGTGCTCCTTGGAAGAGCTGTGGAGTTCAGAGTGAATTAAATTGACGGTTTTAAAGCCCCTTGGAAGAGTGGTGGAGGTCGCAGTGGATTCAAAATACAATATCAATGCCACTTGGAAGAGTGGTGGAGTTCGCAGTGGAATAAAAAGACAATATTAATGCCCCGTGGAAGGGACGTGGAGGTCACAGTAGCTTCACAAGACGGTTTTAATGCCCCTTTTTAAGAGAGGTGGAGGTCGCAGTTGATTAAAAAGACAATATCAATGCCCCTTGGAAGAGTGGTGGAGGTCGCAGTGGAGTAAAAAGACAATATCAATGCTGCCTGGAAGAGTAGTGGATGTTGCAGTCGAAGAAAAAGACAATATCAATGCCTCTTGTAAGAGCTGTGGAGTTCAGAGTGTTTAACCAGACGGTTTTAATGCCCTTTGGAAGAGACGAGGAGGTCACAGTAGCTTAACAAGACTGTTTTATTGCCCCTTGGAAGAGTGGTGGAGATCGTTGTGGATTTAAAAGACAATATCAATGACCCGTTAGAAGAGTGGTGGCGGTTGCAGTGGAATAAAAAGACAATATCAATGCCCCTTGGAAGATTGGTGGAGGTTACAGTGGAATAAAAAGACAATATCAATGCCCCTTGGAAGAGTGGTGGAGTTTACAGTGGAATAAAAAGACAATATCAATGCCCTGTGTAAGAAACTTGGAGGTCAGAGTAGCTTAACAAGACTGTTTTAATGCCCCTTGGAAGAGTCGTGGACGTTGCAGAGGAATAAAAAGACAATATCAATGCAATTGGAAGAGTGCTGAAGGTTACAATGGAATAAAAAGACATTGTCAATGCCCCTTGGAAGAGCTGTGGAGTTCAGAGTGGTTTAACCAAATGGTTTTATTGACCCTTGGAAGAGACGTTGATGTCACAGTAGATTAACAAGACGGTTTTAATGCCCCTTGGATGAGTGGTGGAGGTCGCAGTGCATTAAAAAGACAATATCAATACCCATTGGAAGAATGGTGGAGGTTACAGTGGAATAAAAAGACAATATCAATGCCCCTTGGAAGAACTGTGGAGTTCAGAGTGGTTTAACCAGACGGTTTTAATGCCCCTTGGAAGAGATATGGAGGTCACAGTAGCTTAACAAGACTGTTTTAAGGCCTCTTGGAAGAGTGGTGGAGGTCGCAGTGGATTAAAAAGACAATATCAATCCCCCAAAGAAGAGAGGTGGAAATCCCAGTTGAATAAAAAGACAATATCAATACCCCTAGGAAGAGTGGTGGAGGATACAGTGAAATAAAAATACAATATCAATGCCCAGTGGAATAGACATGGAGGTTACAGTAGCTAAACAAGATGTTTTTAATGCACCTTGGAAGAGTGGTGGAAGTCGTAGTGGAATAAAAAGACAATATCAATGCCCCTTGAAAGAGTGCTGTAGGTTACAGTGGAGTAAAAAGACAATATCAATGCCTCTTGCAAGAGCTGTGGGGCTCAGAGTGGTTTAAATTGACGATTTTAAAGCACCTTGGAAGAGACGAGGAGGTCACAGTAGCTTAACAATACGGTTTTAATGCCACTTGGAAGAGTGGTGGAGGTCGCAGTGGATTAAAAAGACAATATGAATGCCCCTTGGAAGAGTGGTGGAGGTCGCAGTGGAATAAAAAGACAATATCAATGCCCCCTGGAGGAGTGGTGGAGGTTACAGTTAAATAAAAAGACAATGTCATTGCCCCTTGGAACAGTGGTGGAGGTTACAGTTAAATAAAAAGACAATATCAATGCCCCGTGGAAGAGATGTGGAGGTCACAATAGCTTAACAAGACGCTTTTAATGGCCCTTGGAAGAGTGGTGGAGGTCGCAGTGGATTAAAAAGACAATATCAATGAGCCTTGTAAGAGTGGTGGAGGTCGCAGAGGAATAAAAAGACATTATCAATTCCTCTTGCAAGAGTGGTGGAGGGCGCAGTGGAATAAAAAGCCAATATAAATGCCCCTTGGACGAATGGTGGAGGTTACAGTGGAATAAAAAGACAATTTCAATGCCCCGTGGAAGAGACGTGGAGGTCACAGTAGCTTAGCATGACGGTTTTAAGGCTTCTTGGAAGAGTGGTGGAGGTCGCAGTGGATTAAAAAGACAATATCAATGCCCCTTAGAAGAGAGGTGGAAGTTGCAATGGAATTAAAAGACAATATCCTTGCCCCTTGGAAGAGTGGTGGAGGATACAGTTTAATAAAAAGACAATATCAATGCCCCGTGGAATAGACATGGACGTTACAGTAGCTAAACAAGATGTTTTTAATGCACCTTGGGAGAGTGGTGGAAGTCGTAGTGGAATAAAAAGACAATATCAATGCCCCTTGAAAGAGTGCTGTAGGTTACAGTGGAGTAAAAAGACAATATCAATGCCTCTTGCAAGAGCTGTGTAGTTCAGAGTGGATTAAATTGACGGTTTTAATGCACCTTGGAAGAGACGTGGAGGTCACAGTAGCTTAATAATATGGTTTTAATGCCCCTTGGAAGAGTGGTGGAGGGCGCAGTGGACTAAAAAGACAATATCAATGCCACTTGGAAGAGTGGTGAAGGTCCCAGTGGAATAAAAAGACAATATCAATGCCCCTTGGAAGAGTGGTGGAGGTTACGATGGAATAAAAAGACAATATCAATGCCCCGTGAAAGAGACGTGGAGGTCACAGTAGCTTAACAAGACAGTTTTAATGCCCCTTGGAAGAGAGGTGGAAGTTGCAGTGGAATAAAAAGACAATATCAATGCCCCTTGGAAGAGTGCTGGAGGTTACATTGGAATAAAAAGACAATATCAATGCCCCTTGCAAGAGCTGTGGAGTTCAGAGTGGTTTAAATTGACGGTTTTAATGCCCCTTAGAAAGGACGTGGAGGTGACAGTAGCTTAACAAGACGGTTTTAATGCTGCTTGTAAGAGTTGTGGAGGTCGCAGTGGATTAAAAAGACAATATGAATGCCCCTGGAAGAGTGGTGGAGGTCGCAGTGGAATAAAAAGACAATATCAATGCCCCTTGGAAGAGTGGTGGAGGTTACAGTTGAATAAAAAGACAATATCAATGTCCCTTGGAAGAGTGATGGAGGTTACAGTGGAATAAAAAGACAATGTCAATGCCCCTTGGAACAGTGGTGGAGGTTACAGTTAAATAAAAAGACAATATCAATGCCCCGTGGAAGAGATGTGGATGTAACAATAGCTTAACAAGACAGTTTTAATGCCCCTTGGAAGAGTGGTGGAGGTCGCAGTGGATTAAAAAGACAATATCAATGAGCCTTGGAAGAGTGATGGAGGTCGCAGTGGAATAAAAAGACATTATCATTGCCCCTTGGAAGAGTGGTGGAGGTCGCAGTGGAATAAAAAGACAATATAAATGCCCCTAGGACGAGGGGTGGAGGTTACAGTGGAATAAAAAGACAATTTCAATGCCCCTTGGAAGAGACGTGGAGGTCACAGTAGCTTAACAAGACGGTTTTAATGCATCTTGGAGGACTGGTGGAGGTCGCAGTGGAATGAAAAGACAATATCAATGCCCCTTGGAAGAGTGGTGGAGGTTTCAGTGGAATAAAAAGACAATAATAATGCCCCTTGGAAGAGCTGTGGAGTTCAGAGTGGTATAACCAGATGGTTTTAACGCTCCTTGGAAGAGACATGGAGGTCACAGTAACTTAACAAGACGGTTTTAATGCCCGTTGGAAGAGACGTGAAGGTCACAGAAGCTTATCAAGACTGTTTTAAAGACCCTTGGAGGAGTGGTAGCGGTCGCAGTGGATTAAAAAGACAATATCAATGCCCCTTGGAAGAGCTGTGGAGTTCACAATAGTTTAACCAGAAGGTTTTAAGGCACCATGGAATAGACGTGGAGGTCACAGTAGCTAAACAAGACGTTTTTAATGCTTCTTGGAGGAGAGTTGGAGGTCGCAGTGGATTAAAAAGACAAAATTAATGCCCCTTGGAAGAGTGGTGGAGGTTACTGTGGAATAAAAAGACAATATCAATGCCTCTTGCAAAAGCTGTGGAGTTCAGAGTGGTTTAAATTGACGGTTTAATGCCCCTTGGAAGAGTGGTGGAGGTCGCAGTGGATTAAAAAGACATTATCGATGCCCCTTGGAAGAGAGGTGGAGGTCGCAGTGGAATAAAAAGAAAATATCAATGCCCTTTAGAAGAGTGGTGAAGGTTACAGTGGAAAAAAAAGACAATATCAATGTTCCTTGGAAGAGGGGTGAAGGTGGCAGTGGATTAAAAAGACAATATCAATGTCCCTTGGAAGAGTGGTGGAGGTCGCAGTGGATTAAAAAGACAATATCAATGCCCCTTGGAAGAGTGGTGGAGGTCGCAGTGGAATAAAAAGACAATATCAATGCCCGTGGAAGGGACGTGGAGGTCACAGTAGCTTAACAAGACGGTTCTAATGCCCCTTGGAAGAGTGGTGGAGGTCGCAGTGGATTAAAAAGACTATCAAATCCCCTTGGAAGAGTGGTGGAGGTCGGAGTGGAAAAAAAAGACAATATCAATGCCCCTTGGAAGAGTGGTGGAGGTTACAGTTGAATAAAAAGACAATATCAATGCCTCTTGGAAGAGCTGTGGAGTTCAGATTGGTTTAACCATGCGGTTTTAATGCCCCTTGGAAGAGACGTGGAGGTCACAGAAGCTTATTACGACTGTATTAAAGCACCTTGGAGGAGTGGTAGAGGTCGCAGTGGATTAAAAAGACAATATGAATGCCCCTTGGAAGAGTGGTGGAGGTTACAGTGGAATAAAAAGACAATATCAATGCCTCTTGGAAGAGTGGTGGAGGTTACAGTTTAATAAAAAGACAATATCAATGTCCCTTGGAAGAATGGTGGAGGTTACAGTGGAATAAAAAGACAATAACAATGACCCTTGGAAGAGTGGTGGAGGTTCCAATTAAATAAAAAGACAATATCAAAGCCCCTCGGAAGAGACGTGGAGATCACAGTGGAATAAAAAGACAATATTAATGCCCCTTGGAAGAATGGTGGAGGTCGCAGTAAAATAAAAAGACAATATCAATGCCCCTTGGAATAGTGGTGAAGGTTAGAGTGGAATAAAAAGACAATATCAATGCCCCTTGGAAGAGCTGTGGAGTTCACAGTGGTTTAACCAGAAAGTTTTAATGCACCGTGGAATAGAGGTGGAGGTCACAGTAGCTTAACAAGACGGTTTCAATGCTTCTTGGAAGAGTGATGGAGGTCGCAGTGGATTAAAAAGACAATATCAATGCCCTGTGTAAGAAACTTGGAGGTCACAGTAGCTTAACAAGGCGGTTTTAATGCCCCTTGGAAGAGTCGTGGACGTCGCAGAGGAATAAAAAGACAATATCAATGCACTTGGAAGAGTGCAGAAGGTTACAGTGGAATAAAAATACAATGTAAATGCCACTTGGAAGAGCTGTGGAGCTCAGAGCGGTTTAACCAGACGGTTTTAATGCCCCTTGGAAGAGACTTGTACGTCACAGTAGCTTAACAAGATGGTTTTAATGCCCCTTGGAAGAGTGGTGGAGGTCACAGTGGGATAAAAATACAATATCAATGCCCCTTGAAAGAGTGGTGGAAGTTACAGTGAAATAAAAAGACAATATCAATGCCCCTTGGAAGAGCTGTGGAGTACAGAGTGGTTTAACCAAATGGTTTTAGTGCCCCTTGGAAGAGACGTGGAGGTCACAGTAGGTTAACAAGACGGTTTTAATGCCCCTTGGAAGAGTGGTGGAGGTCGCAGTGGATTAAAAAGACAATATCAATGAACCTTGGAAGAGTGGTGGAGGTCGCAGTGGAATAAAAAGACAATATCAATGCCCCTTGGAAGAGTGGTGGAGGTTACAGTGGAATAAAAAGACAATATCAATGCCTCTTGGAAGAGTGGTGGAGGTTACAGTGGAATAAAAGACAATATCAATGCCCCGTGGAAGAGACGTGGACATCACAGTAGCTTAACAAGACGGTTTTAATGCCCTTGACAGAGTGGTGGAGGTCGCAGTGGAATAAAAAGACAATAACAATGCCCTGTGGTAGAGACGTGGAGGTCACAGTTGCTTAACAAGACGGTTTTAATGCCCTTTGGAAGAGTGGCGGAGGTCGCAGTGGAATAAAAAGACAATATCAATGCCCCTTGGAAGAGTGGTGGAGGTCGCAGTGGAATAACCTCACTGGTACATGCTCTGCATAACTTCTCTGCTTGCTGTGTCTGCTGTAATCTAATGCTCTGCTTTGCTGATTCACCTCACTCGTACATGCTCTGCATAACTTCTCTGCTTTATCTGTCCCACTCCATTCAATACCCACATATGTCTGTCCCTTCCCCACTATAGATCTTATCTGATTTTTAGAGGTGCTATACTGCAGAGACTAGAGTCCTAGCTCTGTGTTTGATCACCCAGCCATCTCCTGGTGAGACCACCAGCTGCTAATTTAGCCATATGCAGCTCCCACAATGCCCTTCACCTGATAGTTTAATGTGCCCTATTTATTTAGAAGCTCTGTAAGGGGTGCACTTGTGCTGGGGTGTGCACGCGTCTTCTTGTGCAAAGTGGCTTCGTAGATTAGTGGCAATTATTTCAGAGGCAGTTAGTCAGGGCAGGAGTCAGGTAACCAACACTTTGACCACTTACTCTCTTTTAACTATGTTTCTGTTAGCTCTCACTTTTTCCTCTATAGTCCTCCACTTTCTAGTAACCCCTCAAATCCCTACACCTAGTAAGAAACTCTTCATCTCTCCCTCCATCCTCCCCATTCATCTCACCTCCTCCTCCAAATTATTCCTAAACACTCAATCCTGGATCTCCAAACACAGACAGCCACCTCATGCTCTCTCTTGCTCCCACCTGCTAACACTTTCTCTGCTCCTCCTCACTGCTGGAGATATCTCTCCAAATCCTGGTCCTCCTCGCCATAACCCCACAGTTACTTCTTCCTCCTATCCACGCCCTTCCGCAAACTGTCGCAACCCTTCTAACCTCATATCCATCCAACCAATCCCCACTCCCTTAGTTGATCTAACAGGAGCTCTATGGAACGCTCGCTCTGTGTGCAACAAACTTTCCTTCATCAACGATCTTTTCATTACAAACAAACTTTCCTTCCTCACCATCACTGAAACCTGGCTCACCCCCTCTGACACAGCCTCCCCAGCTGCACTTTCATATGGCGGATTCCACCTTTCCCACACCCCTCGCCCCAACAGCAAACATGGCGGACGCGTAGGTTTTCTCCTTTCAGAACACTGCGCTTTCACCCAAATCCCACTGCCACCCTCCGTTACACTCCCCTCTTTTGAGGTGCACTGTGTGTGCATCTATTCCCCCTCCAACCTCCAACTAGCTGTCTTTTACCGACCCCCAGGACAAGCCACCACCTTCTTAGACCACTTCACCACCTGGCTGCTTCACTTCCACTCCACTGACATCACCACTATCATAATGGGTGACTTCAACATCCCCATTAACACTTCCCACTCGTCTGTCTCTAAGTTCCTATCTCTCACTTCCTCCTTCGGACTCACTCAATGGTCTTCCACACCCACCCACAAAGATGGCCACACACTGGACCTCATCTTCACCCGCCTCTGTTCCCTATCTAACCTCTCTAACTCACCTCTCCCTCTCTCTGATCACAGCCTACTTACATTCTCTTCTCTCTCCTCCCCGGGGCAACAATCCCCACTCCACAAACTTGCATACCCTCGCAGAAATCTCAAACACCTTGACTTACACTCACTCTCTGAATCCCTCCTCCCTCTTAAATTCCTTACACGATGCAGACGTTGCTGCTGCTCCATATAACACCACAATAGCTGCAGCTGTAGACTTGATCGCCCCCCTCACACACACAACATCTCGCACACGCAACAGGCAACCCTGGCACACTAAACTTACTAAATAACTGCGCCGGGCCTCCAGGGTTGCGGAACGGAGATGGAAAAGGTCTCACTCCATCGAGCACTTCATCGCATTCAAGCAATCCCTCACTAATTTCAAGTCCGCACTCACTACAGCAAAACAAATCTACTTCTCATCTCTCATATCCTCCCTATCTCACAACCCTAAACAGCTATTTAACACTTTCAACTCTCTCCTTCGTCCCCCAGCACCTCCTCCCTCTTCTCTCATCTCAACCGACGACTTTGCCTCATTCTTCAAACAGAAGATTGACACCATCAGACAAAACTTTTGCCTTAAGTCCACACAACCCCTCCTCATATCTATTAAACCCTCCTCATCCAAACCCCACTTCTCCACCATTACAGAAGGTCAAGTCTCCTCTTTACTCTCCAAATCACACCTCACCACCTGCGAACTTGACCCAATCCCATCCCACCTCATCACTAACCTTACCACAGTCTTCATCCCAACCCTAACCCACCTCTTCAATCTGTCACTAACAACCGGTGTCTTACCCTCATGTTTCAAACATGCAGCAATCACACCCATCCTCAAAAAGCCCTCCCTTGACCCTTCCTCTCAGACTAGCTACCACCCCATATCACTCCTCCCCTTTGCCTCAAAACTACTAGAACAACATGTCCACCTTGAACTGTCCTCCCACCTCTCCTCCTGCTCCCTCTTCGACTGCCTGCAATCTGGCTTCCGACCGCATCACTCGACTGAAACTGCCCTTACCAAACTCACCAACAACCTACTAAATGCCAAATCCAAGCGACACTACTCCATCCTTCTCCTTCTGGACCGGTCATCTGCCTTTGACACAGTGGACCATTCCCTCTTACTCCAGATTCTCTCATCTCTTGGCATCACGGACTTGGCTCTATCTTGAATCTCCTCATACTTAACAGACAGGACATTCAGCGTCTCGCACTCATGCACCACCTCCTCATCTCGCCCCCTATCTGTCGGTGTCCCCCAAGGTTCAGTTCTAGGACCTCTGCTCTTCTCCATCTACACATTTGGCCTGGGACAGCTCATAGAGTCTCACGGTTTTCAGTATCACCTCTATGCTAACGACACACAGATCTACCTCTCTGGACCCAATATCTCCTCCCTACTAACCAAAATCCCATAATGTCTGTCTGCCATGTCATCCTTCTTCTCTGACAGATTTCTAAAAATCAACATGGATAAAACAGAGTTCATCATCTTTTCACCCTCTCATTCACATCCCCCATCTGACCTAGCCATCAACGTCAATGGCTGTTCATTCTCCCCAGTCCCACAAGCTCGCTGCCTTGGAGTAACCCTGGACTCTGATTTCTCCTTCAAGCCACATATCCAAGCCCTTTCCACTTCCTGCCGACTGCAACTCAAAAACATCTCCCGGACCCGTGCATTCCTCAGCAAAGACTCTGCAAAAACACTAGTGCATGCCCTCATCATATCCCGCCTCGACTACTGAAACCTCCTGCTCCGTGGCCTCCCTTACAACACTCTTGCGCCTCTCCAATCTATCCTCTCTGTCAATCTTTTCACTGGCTCCCCATTGTCCAGAGAATCCAGTTCAAAACTCTAACCATGGCATACAAAGCCATCCACAACCTGTCTCGCCCATACATCTGTGAACTAGTCTCCCGGTACTTACCTGCACGCAACCTCCGATCCTCACAAGATCTCCTTCTCTACTCCCCTCTTATATCCTCCTCCCACAATTGTATATAAGATTTCTCCCTGCATCCCCCCTACTCTGGAACGCTCTACCCCAACACAACAGACCCTCGCTGACCGTGGAAAACTTCAAAAGAAACCTGAAGACCCACCTCTTCCGACAAGCCTACAACCTGCAGTAACCACCGTTGCACGACCAGTTCTACCCTCACCTAATGTATCCTCACCCATCCCTTCTAGAATGTGAGCCCTCACGGGCAGGGTCCTCGCTCCTCCTGTACAAGTCGCTGACTCGTTTTGTTAAGATTATGTAAATGCTTTTGTTATGTATATCCCTATCACATGTAAAGCGCCATGGAATAAATGGCGCTATAATAATTAATAATAATAATAATAATTATAAAAAGACAATATCAATTCCCATAGGAAAAGTGGTGGAGGTTACAGTGGATTAAAAAGACAATATCAATGCCCCTTAGAAGAGAGGTGGAAGTCGCAGTGGAATAAAAAGACAATGTCAATGCCCCTTGGAAGAGTGGTGGAGGTGGCAGTAGAATAAAAAGACAATATCAATGCCCCTTGGAAGAATGATGGAGGTCGCAGTGGAATAAAATGACAAAATCAATGCCAAGCGGAATAGACATGGAGGTTACAGCAGCTTAACAAGACAGTTTTAATGCCCCTTCGAAGAGTGGTGGAGGTTAGATTCAAATAAAAAGACAATACCAATGCCCCTTGAAAGAGCTGTGGAGTTCAGAGTGGTTTAACCAGACGGTTTTAATGCCCATTGGAAGTGACGTGGAGGTCACAGTAGCTTAAAAAAACGTTTTTAATGCCCCTTGGAAAAGTGGTGGAGGTCTCAGTGTATTGAAAAGACAATATCAATGCCCCTTGGAAGAGTGGTGGAGGTGGCAGTGGAACAAAAAGACAATATCAATGCCCCTTGGAAGAATGATGGAGTTCGCAGAGGAATAAAAAGACAATGTCAATGCCCCTTGGAAGAGTGGTGGAGGTTAGAGTGGAATAAATAGACAATACCAATGCCCCTTGGAAGAGCTGTGGAGTTCAGAGTGGTTTAACCAGATGGTTTTAATGCCCCTTGGTAGAGAAGTCGACGTCACAGTAGCATAACAAGACGGTTTTAAAGCCCCTTGGAAGAGTGGTGGAGTTCGCAGTGGATTAAAAAGACAATATCAATGCCCTTTGGAAGAGTGTTGGAGGTCGCAGTTGAATAAAAAGACAATATCAATACCCCGTGGAAGGGAAGTGGAGGTCACAGCAGCTTAACAAGATGGTTTTAATGCCCCTTAGAAGATTGGTGGAGGTCGAAGTGGAATAAAAAGACAATGTCAATGCCCCTTGGAAGAGTTGTGGAGGTAGCAGGGGATTAAAAAGACAATAACAATGCCCCTTGGAAGAGTCGTGGAGGTCGCAGTGGAATAAAAAGACAAAATCATTTCCCCTTGGAAGAGTGGTGGAGGTTACAGTGGAATAAAAAGACAATATCAATGCCCCTTGGAAGAGCTGTGGAGTTCAGAGTGGTTTAACCAGACGGTTTTAATGCCCCTTGGAAGAGACGTGGAGGTCACAGTAGCTTAACAAGACTGTTTTAATGCCCCTTGGAAGAGTGGTGGAGGTCGCAGTGGATTAAAAAGACAATATCAATGCCCCTTAGAAGAGAGGTGGAAGTCGCAGTTGAATAAAAAGACAATGTCAATGCCACTTGGAAGAGTGGTGGAGGTTACAGTGGAATAAAAAGACAATATCAATGCCCCGTGGAATAGACATGGACGTGACAGTAGCTTAGCAAGACGGCTTTAATGCCCCTTGGAAGAGTGGTGGAGGTTGTAGTGGATTAAAAAGACAATATTAGTGCCCATTGCAAGAGTGGTAGAGGTCGCAGTGGAATAAAAAGACAAAATCAATGCCCCTTGGAAGAGTGGTGGAGGTTACAGTGGAATAAAAAGACAATATCAATGCTCCATGGAAGAGTTGTGGAGGTCACAGTAGCTTAACAAGATGGTTTTAATGCCCCTTAGAAGAGTGGTGGAGGTCCAAGTGGAATAAAAAGACAATGTCAATGCCCCTTGGAAGAGTGGTGGAGGTTACAATGGAACAAAAGGACAATATCAATGCCCCTTGGAAGAGCTGTGGAGTTCAGAGTTGTTTAACCAGACTGTTTTAATGCCACTTGGAAGAGACGTGGAGGTCACAGTAGCGTAACATGACTGTTTTAATGCCCCTTGGAAGAGTGGTGGAGGTCGCAGTAGATTAAAAAGACAATATCAATGCCCCTTAGAAGAGAGGTGGAAGTCGCAGTGGAATAAAAAGACCATGTCAATGCCACTTGGAAGAGTGGTGGAGGTTACAGTGGAATAAAAAGACAATATCAATGCCCCGTGGAAAATACATGGACGTGACAGTAACTTAACAAGACGGCTTTAATGTCCCGTGGAAGAGTGTTGAAGGTAGCAGTGGATTAAAAAGACAATATCAATGCCCATTGGAAGAGTGGTAGAGGTCGCAGTGGAATAAAAAGAAAAAATCAATGCCCCTTGGAAGAGTGGTGGAGGTTACAGTGGAATAAAAAGACAATATCAATGACCCTTGGAAGAGTGGTGGAGGTCGCAGTGGGTTAAAAAGACAATATCAATGCCCCTTAGAAGAGTGGTAGAGGTTGCAGTGGAATAAAATGACAATATCAATTCCACTTGGAAGAGATGTAGAGGTCGCAGTGGAATAAAAAGAAAATTTCAATGCCCCTTAGAAGAGTGGTGGAGGTTACAGTGGCAAAAAAAGACAACATCAATGTCCATTGGAAGAGTGGTGGAGTACACAGTTGAATAAAAAGACAATATCAATGCCCGTGGTAGGGACGTGGAGTTCAGAGTGTTTAACCAGACGGTTTTAATGCCCCTTGGAAGAGACAAGGAGATCACAGTAGCTTAACAAGACTGTTTTAATGCCCCTTGGAAGAGTGGTGGGGATCGTTGTGGATTTCAAAGACATTATCAATGCCCCTTAGAAGAGTGGTGGAGGTCGCAATGGAATAAAAATACAACAACAGTGCCACTTGGAAGAGTGGTGGAGGTTACAGTGGAATAAAAAGACAATATCAATGCCCTGTGTAAGAAACTTCGAGGTCACAGTAACTTAGCAAGACAGTTTTAATGCCCCTTGGAAGAGTCGTGGACGTCGCAGAGGAATAAAAAGACAATATCAATGCACTTGGAAGAGTGATGGAGGTTACAGTGGAATAAATAGACAATATCAATGCCCCTTGGAACAGTGGTGGAGGTTACAGTGGAATAAAAAAACAATAATAATGCCCCTTGGAAGAGCTGTGGAGTTCAGAGTGGTATAACCAGATGGTTTTAACTCTCCTTGGAAGAGACGTGGAGGTCACAGTAACTTAACAAGACGGTTTTAATGCCCCTTGGAAGAGTGGTGGAGGTCGCAGTGGAATAAAAAAACAATATCAATGCCCCTTGGAAGATTGGTGGAGGTTACAGTGGAATAAAAAGACAATATCAATGCCCCGTGGAAGAGATGTGGAGGTCTCTGTAGCTTAACAATATTTTTTTAATGACCCCTTGGAAGAGTGGTGGAGGTCGCAGTGGTATAAAAAGACAATGTCAATGCCCCTTGGAAGAGTGGTGGAGGTTAGAGTGGAATAAAAAGACAATACAAATGCCCCTTGGAAGAGCTGTGGAGTTCAGAGTGGTTTAACCAGATGGTTTTAATGCCCCTTGGAAGAGTTGTGGAGGTTGCAGGGGATTAAAAAGACAATAACAATGCCCCTTGGAAGAGTGGTGGAGGTCGCAGTGGAATAAAAAGACAAAATCAATTCCCCTTGGAAGAGTGGTGGAGGTTACAGTGGAATAAAAAGACAATATCAATGCCCCTTGGAAGAGCTGTGCGGTTCAGAGTGGTTTAACCAGACGGTTTTATTGCCCCTTGGAAGAGACCTGGAGGTCACAGTAGCTTAACAAGACTGTTTTAATGCCCCTTGGAAGAGTGGTGGAGGTCGCAGTGGATTAAAAAGACTATACCAATGCCCCTTAGAAGAGAGGTGGAAGTCGCAGTGGAATAAAAAGACCATGTCAATGCCACTTGGAAGAGTGGTGGAGGTTACAGAGGAATAAAAAGACAATATCAATGCCCCGTGGAATAGACAAGGACGTGACAGTAGCTTAGCAAGACGACTTTAATGCCCCTTGGAAGAGTGGTGGAGGTTGTAGTGGATTTAAAAGACAATATCAATGCCCATTGGAAGAGTGGTAGAGGTCGCATTGGAATAAAAAGACAAAATCAATGCCCCTTGGAAGAGTGGTGGAGGTTACAGTGGAATAAAAAGACAATATCAATGCCCCATGGAAGAGTTGTGGAGATTACAGTACCTTAACAAGATGGTCTTCATGCCCCTTGGAAGAGTGGTGGAGGTCGCAGTGGAATAAATAGACAATGTCAATGCCCCTTGGAAGAGTGGTGGAGGTTAGAGTGGAATAAAAAGACAATACCAGTGCTCCTTGGAAGAGCTGTGGAGTTCAGAGTGGTTTAAATTGATGGTTTTAATGCCCTTTGAAAGAGACTTGGAGGTCACAGTGGATTAAAAAGACAATATCAATGCCCCTTGTAAGAGTGGTGGAGGTCGCATTGGATTAAAAAGACAATATCAATGCCCCTTGGTAGAGTGGTGGAGTTCGCAGTGGAATAAAAAGACAATATCAATGCCCAGTGGAAGGGATGTGGAGTTCAGAGCGTTTAACCAGATGGTTTTAATGCCCCTTGGAAGAGACGAGGAGGTCACAGTAGCTTAACAAGACTGTTTTAAAACCCCTTGGAAGAGTGGTGGAGATCGTTTGTGGATTTAAAAGACAATATCAATGCCCCTTAGAAGAGTGGTTGAGATCGCAGTGGAATAAAAAGACAATGTCAATGCCCCTTGGAAGATTGGTGGAGGTTACAGTGGAATAAAAAGACAATATAAATGCCCCTTGGAAGAGTGGTGGAGGTTACAGTGGAATAAAAAGACAATATCAATGCCCTGTGTAAGAAACTTGGAGGTCACAGTAGATAAGCAATACGGTTTTAATGCCCCTTGGGAGAGTAGTGGACGTCGCAGAGGAATAAAAAGACAATATCAATGCACTTGGAAGAGTGCAGAAGGTTACAATGGAAGAAAAATACATTGCCAATGCCCCTTGGAAGAGCTGTGGAGCTCAGAGCGGTTTAACCAGACGGTTTTAATGCCCCTTGGAAAAGAATTGGAGGTCACAGTAGCATAACAAGACGGTTTTAATGCCCCTTGGACGAGTGGTGGAGGTCGCAATGGAATAAAAAGACAATATCAATGCCCCGTGGATGGACGAGGAGGTCACAGTAGCATAACAAGATGGTATTAATGCCCATTGGTAAAGTGGCGGAGGTCGCAGTGGATAAAAAAGACAGTATCAAAGCCCCTTGGAAGAGTGGGCGAGGTCGCAGTGGAAAACAGACAATCTCAATGCCCCTTGGAAGAGTGGTGGAGGTTACAGTCGAATAAAAAGACAACATCAATGCCTCTTGGAAGAGCTGTGGAGTACAGACTTGTTTAACCAGACTGTTTAATGCCCCTTGGAAGAGACGTGGAGGTCACAGTAGCTTATCAAGACTGTTTTAATGCCCCTTGGAAGAGTGGTGGAGGTCGCAGTGGATTAAAAAGACAATATCAATGCAACTTAGACAAGTGGTGGAGATCGCAGTGGTATAAAAAGACAATATCAATTCCCCTTGGAATAGATGTGGAGGTCGCAGTGGAATAAAAAGACAATATCAATGCCTCGTGGAAGAGACTTGGACGTCACAGTAGCTTAACAAGATGGTTTTAATGCCCATTGGAAGAGAGGTGGAGGTCGCAGTGGATTAAAAAGACAATATCAATGCCCCTTGGAATAGTGGTGGAGGTTACAGTGGAATAAAAAGACAATATCAATGACCCTTGGAAGAGTGGTGGAGGTCGCAGTGGAATAAAAAGACAATATTAATGCCCATTGGAAGAGTGGTGGAGGTCGCAGTAAAATAAAAAGACAATATCAATGCCCCTGGGAAGAGAGGTGGAGGTTACAGTGGATTAAAAAGACAATATCAATGCCCCTTGGAAGAGCTGTGGAGTTCACAGTGGTTTAACCAGAAGGTTTTAAGGCACCGTGGAATAGAAGTCGAGGTCACAGTAGCTAAACAAGACGTTTTCAATGCTTCTTGGAAGAGTGATGGAGGTCGCAGTGGATTAAAAAGACAAAATCAATGCCCCTTGGAAGAGTGGTGGAGGTTACAGTGGAATAAAAAGACAATATTAATGCCTCTTGCAAGAGCTGTGGAGTTCAGAGAGGTTTAAATTGACGTTTTTAATGCCCCTTGGAAGAGACGTGGAAGTCACAGTAGCTTAACAAGACGGTTTTAATGCCCCTTGGAAGAGTGGTGGAGGTGATAGTCGAATAAAAAGACAATATCAATGCCTCTTGGAAGAGCTGTGGAGTTCAGAGTGGTTTAACCAGACGGTTTTAATGCCCCTTGGAAAAGACGTGGAGATCACAGTAGCTTAACAAAACTGTTTTAATGCCCCTTAGAAGAGAGGTGGAAGTCTCAGTGGAATAAAAAGACAATGTCAATGCCACTTGGAAGAGTGGTGGAGGTTACAGTGGAATAAAAAGACAATATCAATGCCCCGTGGAATAGACATGGACGTGACAGCAGCTTAGCAAGACGGCTTTAATGCCCCTTGGAAGAGTGTTGGATGTTGCAGTGGATTAAAAAGACAATATCAATGCCCAGTGGACGAGTGGTAGAGGTCGCAGTGGAATAAAAAGACAAAATCAATGCCCCTTGAAAGAGTGGTGGAGGTTACAGTGGAATAAAAAGACAATATCAATGCCTCTTGCAAGAGCTGTGGAGTTCAGAGTGGTTTAAATTGACGGTTTTAATGCCCCTTGGAAGAGACGTGGAGGTCACAGTAGCTTAACAAATCTGTTTTAATGCCCCTTGGAAGAGTGGTGGAGGTCGCAGTGGATTAAAAAGACAATATCAATGCCCCTTAGAAGAGTTGTGGAGGTCGCAGTGGAATGAAAAGACAATATCAATTCCCCTTGGAAGAGATGTGGAGGTTGCAGTGGAATAAAAAGACAATATCAATGCCTCGTGGAAGAGACTTCGAGGTCACAGTAGCTTAACAAGACGGTTTAAATGCCCCTTGGAAGAGTGGTGGAGGTGACAGTCGAATAAAAAGACAATATCAATGCCTCTTTTAAGAGCTGTGGAGTTCAGAGTGGTTTAACCAGACGGTTTTAATGCCCCTTGGAAAAGACGTGGAGGTCACAGTAGCATAACAAATTTGTTTTAATGCCGCTTGGAAGAGTGGTGGAGGTCGCAGTGGATTAAAAAGACAATATCAATGCCCCTTAGAAGAGTTGTGGAGGTCGCAGTGGAATGAAAAGACAATATAAATTCCCCTTGGAAGAGATGTGGAGGTTGCAGTGGAATAAAAAGACAATATCAATGCCTCGTGGAAGAGACTTGGAGGTCACAGTAGCTTAACAAGATGGTTTTAATGCCCCTTGGAAGAGAGGTGGAGGTCACAGTGGAATAAAAAGGCAATATCAATGCCCCTTGGAAGAGTGGTGGAGGTTAAAGTGGAATAAAAAGACAATATCAATGACCCTTGGAAGAGTGGTGGAGGTCGCAGTGGAATAAAAAGACAATATTAATACCCCTTGGAAGAGTGGTGGAGGTCGCCGTAAAAAAAAAAGACAATATCAATGCCCCTTGGAAGAGTGGTGGAGGTTACAGTGGAATAAAAAGACAGTATCAATGCCCCTTGGAAGAGCTCTGGAGTTCACAGTGGTTTAACCAGAAGGTTTTAAGGCACCGTGGAATAGACGTGGAGGTCACAGTAGCTAAACAAGACGGTTTTAATGCCCCTTGGAAGAGTGGTGGAGGTCGCAGTAAAAAAAAAAGACAATTTCAATGCCCATTGGAAGAGTGGTGGAGGTTACAGTGGAATAAAAAGACAATATCAATGCCTCTTGCAAGAGCTGTGGAGTTCAGAGTGGTTGAAATTGAAAGTTAGAATGCCCCTTGGAAGCGACGTTGAGGTCGCAGTAGCTTAAGAAGACGGTTTTAATGCCCCTTGGAAGAGTGGTGGAGGTCGCAGTGGGTTAAAAAGACATTATCGATGCCCCTTGGAAGAGTTGTGGAGGTCGCAGTGGAATAAAAAGAAAATATCAATGCCCCTTAGAAGAGTGGTGGAGGTTACAATGGAAAAAAAGACAATATCAATGTTCCTTGGAAGAGGGGTGAAGGTCGCAGAGGAAAAAAAAGACAATATCAATGTCTGTTGGAAGAGTGGTGGAGGTCGCAGTGGATTAAAACGACAATATCAATGCCCCTTGGAAGAGCAGTGGAGGTTACAGTGGAATAAAAAGACAATATCAATGCCTCTTGGAAGAGTGGTGGAGGTTACAGTGGAATAAAAAGACAATATCAATGCCCTGTGTAAGAATCTTGGAGGTCAGAGTAGCTTAATAAGACTTTTATAATGCCCCTTGGAAGAGTCGTGGACGTTGCAGAGGAATAAAAATACATTATCAATACACTTGGAAGAGTGCAGAAGATTACAATGGAATAAAAAGACATTGTCAATGCCCCTTGGAAGAGCTGTGGTGCTCAGAGTTGTTTAACCAGACGGTTTTAATGCCCCTTGGAAGAGACTTGGAGGTCATAGTAGCTTAACAAGACCGTTTTAATGCCCCATGGAAGACAGGTGGAGGTCACAGTGGAATAAAAATACAATATCAATGCCCCTTGAAAGAGTGGTGGAAGTAACAGTGAAATAAAAAGACAATCTCAATGCCCCTTGGAAGAGCTGTGGAGTACAGAGTGGTTTAACCAAATGGTTTTAGCGCCCCTTGGAAGAGATGTGGAGGTCAAAGTAGCTTAACAAGACGGTTTTAATACCCCTTGGAAGAGTGGTGGAGGTCGCAGTGGATTAAAAGACAATATCAATGAACTTTGGAAGAGTGGTGGAGGTCGCAGTGGAATAAAAAGTCAATATCAATGTCCCTTGGAAGAGTGGTGGAGGTTACAGTGGAATAAAAAGACAATATCAATGCCTCTTGGAAGAGTGGTGGAGGTTACAGTGGAATAAAAAAACAATATCAATGCCCCGTGGAAGAGACGTGGACATCACAGTAGCTTAACAAGACGGTATTAATGCCCCTTGGCAGAGTGGTGGAGGTCGCAGTGGAATAAAAAGACAATAACAATGCCCTGTGGAAGAGACGTGGAGGTCACAGTAGCTTAACAAGATGGTTTTAATGCCCCTTAGAACAGTGGTGGAGGTTACAGTGGAATAAAAGACAATATCAATGCCCTTTGGAAGAGTGGCGGAGGTCGCAGTGGATTAAAAAGACAATATCAATGCCCCTTGGAAGAGTGGTGGAGGTCGCAGTGGAATAACCTCACTGGTACATGCTCTGCATAACTTCTCTTCTTGCTGTGTCTGCTGTAATCTAATGCTCTGCTTTGCTGATTCACCTCACTGGTACATGCTCTGCATAACTTCTCTGCTTGCTGTGTCTGATGTAATCTAATGCTCTGCTTTGCTGATTCATCTCACTGGTGCATGCTCTACATAACTTCTCTGATTTATCTGTCCCACTCCATTCAATACCCACATATGTCTGTCCCTTCCCCACTATAGATCTTATCTGATTTTTAGAGGTGCTAAACTGCAGAGACTAGAGTCCTAGCTCTGTGTTTGATCACCCAGCCATCTCCTGGTGAGACGACCAGCTGCTAATTTAGCCATATGCAGCTCCCACAATGCCCTTCACCTGATAGTTTAATGTGCCCTATATATTTAGAAGCTCGGTAAGGGGTGCACTTGTGCTGGGGTGTGCACGCGTCTTCTTGTGCAAAGTGGCTTCGGAGATAAGTGGCAGTTATTTCAGAGGCAGTTAGTCAGGGCAGGAGTCAGGTAACCAACACTTTGACCACTTACTCTCTTTTAACTATGTTTCTGTTAGCTCTCACTTTTTCCTCTATAGTCCTCCACTTTCTAGTAACCCCTCAAATCCCTACACCTAGTAAGAAACTCTTCATCTCTCCCTCCATCCTCCCCATTCATCTCACCTCCTCCTCCAAATTATTCCTAAACATTCAATCCTGGATCTCCAAACACAGACAGCCACCTCATGCTCTCTCTTGCTCCCACCTGCTAACACTTTCTCAGCTCCTCCTCACTGATGGAGATATCTCTCCAAATCCTGGTCCTCCTCGCCATATCCCCACAGTTACTTCTTCCTCCTATCCACGACCTTCCACAAACTGTCGCAACCCTTCTAACCTCATACCCATCCAACCAATCCCCACTCCCTTAGTTGCTCTAACAGGAGCTCTATGGAACGCTCGCTCTGTCTGCAACAAACTTTCCTTCATCCACGATCTTTTCATTACAAACAAACTTTCCTTCCTCGCCATCACTGAAACCTGGCTCACCCCCTCTGACACAGCCTCCCCAGCTGCACTTTCATATGGCGGATTCCACCTTTCCCACACCCCCCGCCCCAACAGCAAACATGGCAGAGGCGTAGATTTTCTCCTATCAGAACACTGCGCTTTCACCCAAATCCCACTGCCACCCTCCGTTACACTCCCCTCCTTTGTGCACTGTGTGCGCATCTATTCCCCCTCCAACCTCCAACTGGCCGTCATTTACCGACCCCCTGGGCAAGCCACCACCTTCTTAGACCACTTCACCACCTGGCTGCTTCACTTCCTCTCCACTGACATCCCCACTATCATAATGGGTGACTTCAACATCCCAATTAACACTTCCCACTCGTCTGTCTCTAAGTTCCTATCTCTCACTTCCTCCTTCGGACTCACTCAAAGGTCTTCCACACCCACCCACAAAGATGGCCACACACTGGACCTCATCTTCACCCGCCTCTGTTCCCTATCTAACCTCTCTAACTCACCTCTTCCTCTCTCTGATCATAGCCTACTTACATTCTCTTCTCTCTCCTCCCCGGGGCAACAATCCCCACTCCACAAACTAGCATACCCTCGCAGAAATCTCAAACACCTTGACTTACACTCACTCTCTGAATCCCTCCTCCCTCTTACAGACATAAATTCCTTACATGATGCAGACGTTGCTGCTGCTTCATATAACACCACAATAGCTTCAGCTCTAGACTCGATCGCCCCTCTCACACACACCACATCTCGCACATAAAACAGGCAACCCTGGCACACTAAACTTACTAAAGAACTGCGCCGGGCCTCCAGAGTTGCGTAGCGGAGATGGAAAAGGTCTCACTCCATCGAGCACTTCATCGCATTCAAGCAATCCCTCACTAATTTCAAGTCCGCACTCACTACAGCAAAACAAACCTACTTCTCATCTCTCATATCCTCCCTATCTCACAACCCTAAACAGCTATTTAACACTTTCAACTCTCTGCTTTGTCCCCCAGCACCTCCTCCCTCTTCTCTCATCTCAGCCGACGACTCTGCCTCATTCTTCAAACAGAAGATTGACACCATCAGACAAAACTTTTGCCTAAAGTCCACACAACCCCTCCTCATATCTATTCAACCCTCCTCCTCCAAACCCCACTTCTCCACCATTACAGAAGATCAAGTCTCCTCTTTACTCTACAAATCACACCTGACCACCTGCGAACTTGACCCAATCCCATCCCACCTCATTACTAACCTTACCACAGTCTTCATCCCAACCCTAACCCACCTCTTCAATCTGTCACTAACAACCGGTGTCTTCCCCTCATGTTTCAAACATGCCGCAATCACACCCATCCTCAAAAAGCCCTCCCTTGACGCTTCCTCTCTGAATAACTACCGCCCCATATCACTCCTCGCCTTTGCCTCAAAACTACTAGAACAACATGTCCACCTTGAACTGTCCTCCCACCTCTCCTCCTGCTCCCTCTTCGACCGCCTGCAATCTGGCTTCCGACCGCATCACTCGACTGAAACTGCCCTGACCAAAGTCACCAACGACCTACTAAATGCCAAATCCAAGCGACACTACTCCATCCTCCTCCTTCTGGACCTGTCATCTGCCTTTGACACAGTGGACCATTCCCTCTTACTCCAGATTCTCTCATCTCTTGGCATCACGGACTTGGCTCTATTTTTAATCTCCTCATACTTAACAGACAGGACTTTCAGTGTCTCCCACTCACGCACCACCTCCTCATCTCGCCCCCTATCTGTCAGTGTCCCCCAAGGCTCAGTTCTAGGACCTCTGCTCTTCTCCATCTACACCTTTGGCCTGGGACAGCTCATAGAGTCTCACTGTTTTCAGTATCACCTCTATGCTGACGAAACACAGATCTACCTCTCTGGACCCGATATCTCCTCCCTACTAACCAAAATCCCACAATGTCTGTCCGCCATGTCATCCTTCTTCTCTGACAGATTTCTAAAACTCAACATGGAAAAAACAGAGTTCATCATCTTTCCACCCTCTCTTACACATCCCCCATCTGACCTAGCCATCAACGTCACTGGCTGTTCACTCTCCCCAGTCCCACAAGCACGCTGCCTTGGAGTAACCCTGGAGTTTGATCTCTCCTTCAAGCCACAAATCCAAGCCCTTTCCACTTCCTGCCGACTCGAACTCAAAAACATCTTCCGAATCCGTGCATTCCTCAGCAAAGACTCTGCAAAAACACTAGTGCATGCCCTCATCATATCCCGCCTCGACTACTGCAACCTCCTGCTCCGTGGCCTCCCTTACAACACTCTTGCGCCTCTCCAATCTATCCTAAACTCTGCTGCTCGACTAATTCACCTGTCCCCCCGCTATTCCCCGGCCTCTCCTTTCTGTCAATCTCTTCACTGGCTCCCCATTGCCCAGAGAATCCAGTTCAAAACTCTAACCATGGCATACAAAGCCATCCACAACCTGTCTCCCCCATACATCTGTGACCTAGTCTCCCGGTACTTACCTGCACGCAACCTCCGATCCTCAAAAGATCTCCTTCTCTACTCCCCTCTTATCTCCTCCTCCCACAATCGTATACAAGATTTCTCCCGTGCATCCCCCCTACTCTGGAACTCTCTAACCCAACATATCAGACTCTCTCCGACCGTGGAAACCTTCAAAAGAAATCTGAAGACCCACCTATTCCGACAAGCCTACAACCTGCAGCAACCACCGCTGCACAACCAGCTCTACCCTCACCTAATGTATCCTCACCCATCCCTTCTAGAATGTGAGCCCTCGCGGGCAGGGTCCTCGCTCCTCCTGTACCAGTCGCTGACTCGTTTTGTTATGATTATGTAAATGCTTTTGTTATGTATATCCCTATCACATGTAAAGCGCCATGGAATAAATGGCGCTATAATAATAATAAATAATAATAATAATAATAAAAAAAAGAAAATATCAATTCCCATAGGAAAAGTGGTGGAGGTTACAGTGGATTAAAAAGACAATATCAATGCCCTTTAGAAGAGAGGTGGAAGTCGCAGTGGAATAAAAAGACAATATCAATGCCCCTTGAAAAAATGATGGAGGTTGCAGTGGAATAAAAAGACAATCTCAATGCCCCTTGGAAGTGTGGTGGAGGTTAGAGTGGAATAAAAATACAATATCAATGCCTCTTGCAAGAGCTGTGGAGTTCAGAGTGGTTTAAATTGACTGTTTTAATGCACCTGGGAAGAGACGTGGAGGTCACAGTAGCTTAACAATAGGGTTTTAATGCCCCTTGGAGGAGTGGTGGAGGTCGCAGTGGATTAAAAAGACAATATCAATGCCACTTGGAAGAGTGGTGAATGTCCCAGGGGAATAAAAAGACAATATCATTGCCCCTTGGAAGAGTGGTGGAGGTTACAGTGGAATAAAAAGACAATATAAATGCCCCGTGAAAGAGACGTGGAAGTCACAGAAGCTTAACAAGACGGTTTTAATGCCCCTTGGAAGAGAGTTGGAAGTTGCAGTGGAATAAAAAGACAATATCAATGCCCCTTGGAAGAGTGCTGGAGGTTACGGTGGAATAAAAAGACAATATCAATGCCCTATGGAAGAGTGGTGGAGGTCGAGGTGGAATTAAAAGACAATATTAATGCTCATTGGAAGAGTGGTGGAGGTCGCAGTAAAATAAAAAGACAATATCAATGCCCCTGGGAAGAGTGGTGGAGGTTACAGTGGAATAAAAAGACAATATCAATACCCCTTGGAAGAGCTGTGGAGTTCACAGTGGTTTAACCAGAAGGTTTTAAGGCACCCTGAAATAGACGTGGAGGTCACAGTAGCTAAACAAGACGTTTTCAATGCTTCTTGGAAGAGTGATGGAGGTCGCAGTGGATTAAAAAGACAAAATCAATGCCCCTTGGAAGAGTGGTGGAGGTTACAGTGGAATAAAAAGACAATATCAATGCCTCTTGCAAGAGCTGTGG
This sequence comes from Phyllobates terribilis, assembly GCF_046119375.1. NCBI lineage: Eukaryota > Metazoa > Chordata > Amphibia > Anura > Dendrobatidae > Phyllobates > Phyllobates terribilis. The sequence continues at coordinate 689,862,584 of NW_027362761.1, read as the reverse complement.
AGTTCAGAGTGGTTTAAATTTACGGTTTTAATGCCCCTTGGAAGAGACGTGAAGGTCACAGTAGCTTAACAAGACGGTTTTAATGCCCCTTGGAAGAGTGGTGGAGGTGACAGACGAATAAAAAGACAATATCAATGCCTCTTGGAAGAGCTGTGGAGTTCAGAGTGGTTTAACCAGACGGTTTTAATGCCCCTTGGAAGAGACGTGGAGGCCACAGTAGCTTAACAAAACTGTTTTAATGACCCCTTGGAAGAGTGGTGGAGGTCGCAGTGGATTAAAAAGACAATATCAATGCCCGTTAGAAGAGTGGTGGAGGTCGCAGTGGAATAAAAAGACAATATCAATTCCCCTTGAAAGAGATGTGGAGGTCGCAGTGGAATAAAAAGACAATATCAATGCCTCGTGGAAGAGACTTGGAGGTCACAGTAGCTTAACAAGATGGTTTTAATGCCCCTTGGAAGAGAGGTGGAGGTCGCAGTGAAATAAAAAGACAATATCAATGCCCCTTGGAAGAGTGGTGGAGGTTACAGTGGAATAAAAAGACAATATCAATGACCCTTAGAAGAGTGGTGGAGGTTACAGTGGAATAAAAAGACAATATCAATGCCCCTTGGAAGAGCTCTGGAGTTCACAGTGGTTTAACCAGAAGGTTTTAAGGCACCGTGGAATAGACGTGGAGGTCACAGTAGCTAAACAAGACGGTTTAAATGCTTCTTGGAAGAGAGATGAAGGTTGCAGTGGATTAAAAAGACAAAATCAATGCCCCTTGGAAGAGTGGTGGAGGTTACAGTGGAATAAAAAGACAATATCAATGCCTCTTGCAAGAGCTGTGGAGTTCAGAGTGGTTTAAATTGAAGGTTATAATGCCCCTTGGAAGCGACGTTGAGGTCGCAGTAGCTTAAGAAGACGGTTTTAATGCCCCTTGGAAGAGTGGTGGAGGTCGCAGTGGGTTAAAAAGACATTATCGATGCCCCTTGGAAGAGTTGTGGAGGTCGCAGTGGAATAAAAAGAAAATATCAATGCCCCTTGGAAGAGTGGTGGAGGTCGCAGTGGAATAAAAAGACAATATCAATTCCCCTTGGAAGAGTAGTGGAGGTTGCAGTGGAATAAAAAAACAATATCAATGCCCCTTGGAAGAGCAGTGGAGTTCAGAGTAGTTAAACCAGACGGTTTTAATGCCCATTGGAATTGACGTGGAGGTCACAGTAGCTTAAAAAGACGTTTTTAATGCCCCTTGGAAAAGTGGTGGAGGTTGCAGTGGATTAAAAAGACAATATCAATGCCCCTTGGAAGAGTGGTGGAGGTGGCATTGGAATAAAAAGACAATATCATTGCCCCTTTGAAGAGTGGTGGAGTTTACAGTGGAATAAAAAAAAATATCAATGCCCCGGGAAAGATATGTGGATGTCACAGTAGCTTAACAAGACGGTTTTAATGTCCCTTGGAAGAGAGGTGAAAGTCGCAGTGTAATAACAAGACAATATCAGTGCCCCTTGGAAGAGTGCTGGAGGTTACAGTGGAATAAAAAACAATATCAAAGCCCTTTGCAAGAGCTGTGGAGTTGAGAGTGGTTTAAATTGACGGTTTTAATGCCCCTTGGAAGAGACGTGGAGGTCACAGTATATTAACAAGACTGTTTTAATGCCCCTTTGAAGAGTGGTGGAGGTCGAAGTGGATTAAAAAGACAATGTCAATGCTTCTTGAAGGAGTAGTTGAAGTCTCAGTGGAATAAAAAGACAATATCAATGCACCTTGGAAGAGTGTTGGAGGTTCCAGTGGAATAAAAAGACAATATCAATGCCCTGTGGAAGAGACATGGAGGTCACAGTAGCTTAACAAGACGGTTTTAATGCCCCTTGGAAGAGTGGTGGAGGTCGCAGTGGAATAAAAAGACAACAACAATGCCCCTTGGAAGAGGGGTGGAGGATACAGTGGAATAAAAAGACATTATCAATGCCCCTTGGAAGATCTGTGGAGTTCAGATTGGTTTAACCATATGGTTTTAATGCCTCTTGGAAGAGACGTGGAGGTCACAGTAGCTTGACAAGATGGTTTTAATGCCCTTTGGAAGAGTGGTGGAGGTCGCAATGGATTAAAAAGACAATATCAATGTCCTTTGGAAGAGTGGTGGAGGTCGCAGTGGAATAAAAATACAATATCAATGCCCCTTGGTAGAGTGGTGGAGGTTACAGTGGAATTTAAAGACAATATCAATGCCCCGTGGAAGAAATGTGGAGGTCACTGTAGCTTAACAAGACAGTTTTAATGCCCCTTGGAAGAATGGTGGAGGTCGCAGTGGAATAAGAAAACAATGTCAATGCCCCTTGTAAGAGTGGTGGAGGTCAGAGTGGAATAAAAAGACAATATCAATGCCCCTTGGAAGAGCTGTGGAGTTCAGAGTGGTTTAACCAGAGAGTTTTAATGCCCATTGAAAGTGACGTGGAGGTCTCAGTAGCCTAAAAAGACATTTTTAATGACCCTTGGAAAAGTGGTGGAGGTCGCAATGGATTAAAAAGACAATATCAATGCCCCTTGGAAGAGTGGTGGAGGTGGCAGTGGAATAAAAAGACAGTATCAATGCCCCTTGGAAGAATGATGGAGGTCGCAGTGGAAAAAAAAGACAATGTCAATGCCCATTGGAAGAGAGGTGGAGGTTAGAGTGGAATGAAAAGACAATACCAATGCCCCTTAGAAGAGCTGTGGAGTTCAGAGTGGTTTAACCAGATGGTTTTATTGCCCTTTGGAAGAGACGTGGAGGTCACAGTAGATTAACAAGACGTTTTTAATGCCCCTTGGAAAAGAGGTGGAGGTTACAGTGGATTAAAAATACAATATCAATGCCTCGTGGAAGACACGTGGAGGTCACAGTAGCTTATCAAGACAGTTTTAATGCCCCTTGGAAGAGTGGTGGAAGTCGCAGTGAAATAAAAAGACAATATCAATGCCCTTTGAAAGAGTGGTGGAGGTTACAGTGAAATAAAAAGACAATATCAATGCCTCTTGAAAGAGCTATGGAGTTCAGAGTCTTTTAACCAGATGGTTTTAATGCCCCTTGGAAGAGTGGTGGAGGTCGCAGTGCATTAAAAAGACAATATCAATACCCCTTGGAAGAATAGTGGAGGTTACAGTGGAATAAAAAGACAATATCTATGCCCCTTGGAAGAGCTGTGGAGTTCAGAGTGGTTTAACCAGACGGTTTTAATGCCCCTTGGAAGAGATGTGGAGGTCACAGTAGCTTAACAAGACTTTTTTAATGCCTCATGGAAGAGTGGTGGAGGTTGCAGTGGAATAAAAAGACAATATCAATGCCCCTTAGAAGAGAGGTGGTAGTCGCAGTGGAATAAAATGACAATATCAATACCCCTTGGAAGAGTGGTGGAGGATACAGTGGAATAAAAAGACAATATCAATGCCCCGTGGAATAGACATGGATGTTACAGTAGCTAAACAAGATGTTTTTAATGCACCTTGGGAGAGTGGTGGAAGTCGTAGTGGAATAATAAGACAATATCAATGCCACTTGAAAGAGTGCTGTAGGTTACAGTGGAGTAAAAAGACAATATCAATGCCTCTTGCAAGAGCTGTGGAGTTCAGAGTGGTTTAAATTGGCGGTTTTAATGCACCTTGGAAGAGTGGTGGAGGTCACAGTAGCTTAACAATACGGTTTTAATGCCCCTTGGAAGAGTTGTGGAGGTCGCAGTGGATTAAAAAGACAATATCAATGCCACTTGGAAGAGTGGTGAAGGTCCCAGTGGAATAAAAAGACAATAACAATGAACCTTGGAAGAGTGGTGGAGGTTACAGTGGAATAAAAAGACAATATCAATGCCCCGTGAAAGATACGAGGAGGTCACAGTAGCTTAGCAAGACGGGTTTAATGCCCCTTGGAAGAGAGGTAGAAGTTGCAGTGGAATAAAAAGACAATATCAATGCCCCTTGGTAGAGTGCTGGAGGTTACATTGGAATAAAAAGACAATATCAATGCCCCTTGCAAGAGCTGTGGAGTTCAGAGTGGTTTATATTGGCGGTGTTAATGCCCCTTGGATGGGACGTGGAGGTGACAGTAGCTTAACAAGATGGTTTTAATGCCCCTTGGAAGAGTGGTGGAGGTCGCAGTGGATTAAAAAGACAATATCAAAGCCCCTTGGAAGAGTGGTGGAGATTACAGTTGAATAAAAAGACAATATTAATGCCCCTTGGAAGAGTGATGTAGGTTACAGTGGAAAAAAAAGACAATATCAATGCCCCTTGGAACAGTGGTGGAGGTTACAGTTAAATAAAAAGACAATATCAATGCCCAGTAGAAGAGATGTGGAGGTCACAATAGCTTAACAAGACGGTTTTAATGCCCCTTTGAAGAGAGGTGGAGGTCGCAGTGGATTAAAAAGACAATATCAATGCCCCTTGGAAGAGTGGTGGAGGTCGCAGTGGAATAAAAAGACAATATCAATGCCCCTTGGACGAGTGGTGGAGGTTACAGTGGAATGAAAAGACAATTTCAATGCCCCGTGGAAGAGACGTGGAAGTCACAGTAGCTTAACAAGACGGTTTTAATGCCTCCTGGAGGACTGGTGGAGGACGCAGTGGAATAAAAAGACAATATCAATACCCCTTGGAAGAGTGGTGGAGGTTACAGTGGAATAAAAAGACAATAATAATGCCCCTTGGAAGAGCTGCGGAGTTCAGAGTGGTATAACCAGACGGTTTTAACGCTCCTTGGAAGAGACGTGGAGGTCACAGTAACTTAACAAGACGGTTTTAATGCCCCTTGGAAGAGTGGTGGAGGTCGCAGTGGAATAAAAAAACAATATCAATGCCCATTGGAATATTGGTGGAGGTTACAGTTGAATAAAAAGACAATATCAATGCCCCGTGGAAGAGTTGTGGAGGTCACTGTAGCTTAACAATATGGTTTTAATGCTCCTTGGAAGAGTGGTGGAGGTCGCAGTGGAATAAAAAGACAATGTCAGTGCCCCTTGGAAGAGTGGTGGAGGTTAGAGTGGAATAAAAAGACAATACCAATGCCCCTTGGAAGAGCTGTGGAGTTCAGAGTGGTTTTGCCAGATGGCTTTATTGCCCCTTGTAAAAGTGGTGGAGGTCATAGTGGATTAAAAAGACAATATCAATGCCCCGTGGAAGACACGTGGAGGTCACAGTAGCTTAACAAGACAGTTTTAATGCCCCTTGGAAGAGTGGTGGAGGTCGCAGTGGAATAAAAAGACAATATCAATGCCCCTTGAAAGAGTGGTGGAGGTCGCAGTGAAATAAAAAGACAATATCAATGCCTGTTGAAAGATCTAAGGAGTTCAGGATGGTTTAACCAGATGGTTTTAATGGCCCTTGGAAGAGTGGTGGAGGTAGCAGTGCATTAAAAAGACAATATCAATACCCCTTGGAAGAATTGTGGAGGTTACAGTGGAATAAAAAGACAATATCAATGCCCCTTGGAAGAGCTGTCTAGTTCAGAGTGGTTTAACCAGACGGTTTTAATTCCCCTTTGAAGAGATGTGGAGGTCACGGTAGCTTAACAAAACTGTTTTAATGAACATTGGAAGAGTTGTGGAGCTCGCAGTGGATTAAAAAGACAATATCAATGCCACTTGGAAGAGTGGTGAAGGTCCCAGTGGAATAAAAAGACAATATCAATGCCCCTTGGAAGAGTGGTGGAGGTTACAGTGGAATAAAAAGACAATATCAATGCCCCGTGAAAGATACGAGGAGGTCACAGTAGCTTAACAAGACGGTTTTAATGCCCCTTGGAAGAGAGGTGGAAGTTGCAGTGGAATAAAAAGACAATATCATTGCCCCTTGGTAGAGTGCTGGAGATTACATTGGAATAAAAAGACAATATCAATGCCCCTTGCAAGAGCTGTGGAGTTCAGAGTGGTTTATATTGACGGTGTTAATGCCCCTTGGATGGGACGTGGAGGTGACAGTAGCTTAACAAGATGGTTTTAATGCCCCTTGGAAGAGTGGTGGAGGTCGTAGTGGATTAAAAAGACTATTTCAAAGCCCCTTGGAAGAGTGGTGGAGGTTACAGTTGAATAAAAAGACAATATCAATGCCCCTTGGAAGAGTGATGTAGGTTACAGTGGAAAAAAAAGACAATATCAATGTCCCTTGGAACAGTGGTGGAGGTTACAGTTAAATAAAAAGACAATATCAATGCCCAGTGGAAGAGATGTGCAGGTCACAATAGCTTAACAAGACGGTTTTAATGCCCCTTGGAAGAGAGGTGGAGGTCGCAGTGGATTAAAAAGACAATATCAATGCCCCTTGGAAGAGTGGTGGAGGTCGCAGTGGAATAAAAAGACAATATCAATGCCCCTTGGACGAGTGGTGGAGGTTACAGTGGAATGAAAAGACAATTTCAATGCCCCGTGGAAGAGACGTGGAGGTCACAGTAGCTTAACAAGATGGTTTTAATGCCTCCTGGAGGACTGGTGGAGGTCGCAGTGGAATAAAAAGACAATATCAATACCCCTTGGAAGAGTGGTGGAGGTTACAGTGGAATAAAAAGACAATAATAATGCCCCTTGGAAGAGCTGCGGAGTTCAGAGTGGTATAACCAGATGGTTTTAACGCTCCTTGGAAGAGACGTGGAGGTCACAGTAACTTATCAAGACGGTTTTAATGCCCCTTGGAAGAGTGGCGGAGGTCGCAGTGGAATCAAAAAACAATATCAATGCCCATTGGAATATTGGTGGAGGTTACAGTTGAATAAAAAGACAATATCAATGCCCCGTGGAAGAGTTGTGGAGTTCACTGTAGCATAACAATATGGTTTTAATGCCCCTTGGAAGACTGGTGGAGGTCGCAGTGGAATAAAAAGACAATGTCAGTGCCCCTTGGAAGAGTGGTGGAGGTTAGAGTGGAATAAAAAGACAATACCAATGCCCCTTGGAAGAGCTGTGGAGTTCAGAGTGGTTTTGCCAGATGGTTTTATTGCCCCTTGGAAAAGTGGTGGAGGTCATAGTGGATTAAAAAGACAATATCAATGCCCCGTGGAAGACACGTGGAGGTCACAGTAGCTTAACAAGACAGTTTTAATGCCCCTTGGAAGAGTGGTGGAGGTCGCAGTGGAATAAAAAGACAATATCAATGCCCCTTGAAAGAGTGGTGGAGGTCGCAGTGAAATAAAAAGACAATATCAATGCCTGTTGAAAGAGCTAAGGAGTTCAGGATGGTTTAACCAGATGGTTTTAATGGCCCTTGGAAGAGTGGTGGAGGTAGCAGTGCATTAAAAAGACAATATCAATACCCCTTGGAAGAATGGTGGAGGTTACAGTGGAATAAAAAGACAATATCAATGCCCCTTGGAAGAGCTGTCTAGTTCAGAGTGGTTTAACCAGACGGTTTTAATTCCCCTTGGAAGAGACGTGGAGGTCACAGTAGCTTAACAAAATTGTTTTAATGCCCCTTGGAAGAGTTGTGGAGCTCGCAGTGGATTAAAAAGACAATATCAATGCCACTTGGAAGAGTGGTGAAGGTCCCAGTGGAATAAAAAGACAATATCAATGCCCCTTGGAAGAGTGGTGGAGGTTACAGTGGAATAAAAAGACAATATCAATGCCCCGTGAAAGATACGAGGAGGTCACAGTAGCTTAACAAGACGGTTTTAATGCCCCTTGGAAGAGAGGTGGAAGTTGCAGTGGAATAAAAAGACAATATCATTGCCCCTTGGTAGAGTGCTGGAGGTTACATTGGAATAAAAAGACAATATCAATGCCCATTGCAAGAGCTGTGGAGTTCAGAGTGGTTTATATTGACGGTGTTAATGCCCCTTGGATGGGACGTGGAGTTGACAGTAGCTTAACAAGATGGTTTTAATGCCCCTTGGAAGAGTGGTGGAGGTCGCAGTGGATTAAAAAGACAATTTCAAAGCCCCTTGGAAGAGTGATGTAGGTTACAGTGGAAAAAAAAGACAATATCAATGTCCCTTGGAACAGTGGTGGAGGTTACAGTTAAATAAAAAGACAATATCAATGCCCAGTGGAAGAGATGTGCAGGTCACAATAGCTTAACAAGACGGTTTTAATGCCCCTTGGAAGAGTGATAGAGGTCGCAGTGGATTAAAAAGACAATATCAATGCCTCTTAAAAGAGAGGTGGAAGTCGCAGTGGAATAAAAAGACAATGTCAATGTCCCTTGGAAGAGTGGTGGAGGTTACAGTGGAATAAAAATACAATATTAATGCCCCATGGAAGAGTTGTGGAGGTCACTGTAGCTTAAAAAGATGGTCTTAATGCCCCTTGGAAGAGTGGTGGAGGTCGCAATGGAATAAATAGACAATATCAATGCCCCTTGGACGAGTGGTGGAGTTTACAGTGGAATAAAAAGGCAATTTCAATGCCCCGTGGAAGAGACGTGGAGGTCACAGTAGCTTAACAATACGGTTTTAATGCCTCTTGGAGGACTGGTGGAAGTAGCAGTGGAATAAAAATACAATATCAATGCCCCTTGGAAGAATGGTGGAGGTTACAGTGGAATAAAAAGACAATAATAATGCCCCTAGGAATAGCTGTGGAGTTCAGAGTGGTATAACCAGACGGTTTTAACGCTCCTTGGAAGAGACGTGGAGATCACAGTAGCTTAACAACACTGTTTTAACGCCCCTTGGAAGAGTGGTGGAGGTCGCAGTGGAATTAAAAAACAATATCAATGCCCCTTGGAAGGGACGTGGAGGTCACATTAGCTTAACAAGACGGTTTTAATTCACCTTGGAAGAGTGGTGGAGGTTGCAGGGGATTAAAAAGACAATAACAATGCCCATTGGAAGAGTGGTGGAGGTTACAGTGGAATAAAAAGACAATATCAATGCCCCTTGGAAGAGCTGTGGAGTTCAGAGTGGTTTAAACAGACGGTTTTAATGACCCTTGGAAGAGACGTGGAGGTCGCAGTAGCTTAACAACACTGTTTTAACGCCCCTTGGTAGAGTGGTGGAGGTCGCAGTGGATTAAAAAGATAATATCAATGCCCCTTAGAAGAGAGGTGGAAGTCACAGTGGAATAAAAAGACAATGTCAATGCCACTTGGAAGAGTGGTGGAGGTTACAGTGGAATAAAAAGACAATATCAATGCCCCGTGGAATAGACATGGACGTGACAGTAGCTAAACAAGACGGCTTTAATGCCCCTTGGAAGAGTGGTGGAGGTAGCAGTAGATTAAAAAGACAATATCAATGCCCATTGAAGGAGTGGTAGAGGTCGCAGTGGAATAAAAAGACAAAATCAATGCCCCTTGGAAGAGTGGTGGAGGTTAGAGTGGAATAAAAAGACAATATCAATGCCCCATGGAAGAGTTGTGGAGGTCACTGTAGCTTAACAAGATGTTGTTTATACCCCTTTGAAGAGTGGTGGAGGTCGCAGTAGAATAAATAGACAATGTCAATGCCCCTTGGAAAAGTGGTGGAGGTTAGAGTGGAATAAAAAGACAATACCAGTGCTCCTTGGAAGAGCTGTGGAGTTCAGAGTGGTTTAAATTGACGGTTTCAATGCCCCTTGGAAGAGACGTGGAGGTCACCGTGGATTAAAAAGACAATAACAATGCCCCTTGGAAGAGTGGTGGAGGTCGCAGTGGATTAAAAAGACAATATCAATGCCCCTTGGAAGAGTGGTGGAGGTCGCAGTGGAATAAAAAGACAATATCAATGCCCCGTGGAAGGGAGTTGGAGGTCACATTAGCTTCACAAGGCGGTTTTAATGCCCCTTGGAAGAGAGGTGGAGGTCGCAGTTGATTAAAAATACAATATCAATGCCTCTTGGAAGAGTGGTGGAGGTCGCAGTGGAATAAAAAGACAATATCAATGCCGCTTGGAAGAGTGGTGGATGTTACAGTCGAATAAAATGACAATATCAATGCCTCTTGTAAGAGCTGTGGAGTTCAGAGTGTTTAAAGAGACGGTTTTAATGCCCCTTGGAAGAGACGAGGAGGTCACAGTAGCTTAACAAGACTGTTTTAATGCCCCTTGGAAGAGTGGTGGAGATCGTTGTGGATTTAAAAGACAATATCCATGCCCCTTAGGAGAGTGGTGGAGGTCGCAGTGGAATAATAAGACAATATCAATGCCCCTTGGAAGATAGGTGGAGGTCACAGTGGAATAAAAAGACAATATCAATGCCCCTTGGAAGAGTGGTGGAGGTTACAGTGCAATAAAAAGACAATATCAATGCCCTGTTTAAGAAACTTGGAGGTCACAGTAGCTTAACAAGACGGTTTTAATGCCCCTTGGAAGAGTCGTGGACGTCGCACAGGAATAAAAAGACAATGTCAATGCCACTTGGAACAGTGGTGGAGGTTACAGTGGAATAAAAAAACAATATCAATGCCCCGTGGAATAGACATGGAAGTGACAGTAGCTTAACAAGACGGCTTTAATGCACCTTTGAAGAGTGGTGAAGGTTGCAGTGGATTAATAAGACAATATCAATGCCCATTGGAAGAGTGGTAGAGGTCGCAGTGGAAAAAAAAGACAAAATCAATGCCCCTTGGAAGAGTGGTAGAGGTTACAGTGGAATAAAAAAACAATATCAGTACCCCATGGAAGAGTTGTGGAGGTCACTGTAGCTTAACAAGATGGTCTGAATGCCCCTTGGAAGAGTGGTGGAGGTCGCAGTGGAATAAAAAGACAATATCAATGCCCCTTGGACGAGTGGTGGAGGTTACAGTGGAATAAAAAGACAATTTCAATGCCCCGTGGAAGAGACGTGGAGGTCACAGTAGATTAACAAGACGGTTTTCATGCCTCTTGGAGGACTGGTGGAGGTAGCAGTGGAATAAAAAGACAATATCAATGCTCCTTGGAAGAATGGTGGAGGATACAGTGGAATAAAAAGACAATAATAATGCCCCTTGGAAGAGCTGTGGAGTTCAGAGTGGTGTAACCAGACTGTTTTAACGCTCCTGGGAAGAGACGTGGAGGTCACAGTAACTTAACAAGACGATTTTAATGCCCCTTGGAAGAGTAATGGAGGTCACAGCGGAATTAAAAAACAATATCAATGCCCCTTGGAAGATTGGTGGAGGTTACAGTGGAATGAAAAGACAATATCAATGCCCCGTGGAAGAGATGTGAAGGTCACTATAGCTTAACAATATGGTTTTAATGCCCCTTGGAAGAGTGGTGGAGGTCGCAGTGGAATAAAAAGATAATATCAATGCCCCGTGGAAGGGACGTAGAGGTCACAGTAGCTTAACAAGACGGTTTTAATTTCCCTTGGAAGAGTGGTGGAGGTTGCAAGGGATTAAAAAGATAATAACAATGCCCATTGGAAGAGTTGTGGAGGTCACAGTGGAATAAAAAGACAAAATCAATGCCCCATGGAAGAGTGGTGGAGGTTACAGTGGAATAAAAAGACAATATCAATGCCCCTTGGAAGAGCTGTGGAGTTCAGAGTGGTTTAAACAGACGGTTTTAATGCCCTTTGGAAGAGACTTGGAGGTCGCAGTAGCTTAACAAGACTGTTTTAACGCCCCTTGGTAGAGTGGTGGAGGTCGCAGTGGATTAAAAAGACAATATCAATGCCCCTTAGAAGAGAGGTGGAAGTCACAGTGGAATAAAAAGACAATGTCAATGCCACTTGGAAGAGTGGTGGAAGTTACAGTGGAATAAAAAGACAATATCAATGCCCCGTGGAATAGACATGGACGTGACAGTAGCTAAACAAGACGGCTTTAATGCCCCGTGGAAGAGTGGTGGAGGTAGCAGTGGATTAAAAACACATTATCAATGCCCATTGGAGGAGTGGTAGAGGTCGCAGTGGAATAAAAAGACAAAATCAATGCCCCTTGGAAGAGTAGTGGAGGTTAGAGTGGAATAAAAAGACAATATCAATGCCCCATGGAAGAGTTGTGGAGGTCACTGTAGCTTAACAAGATGGTGTTTATGCCCATTTGAAGAGTGGTGGAGGTCGCAGTAGAATAAATAGACAATGTCAATGCCCCTTGGAAAAGTGGTGGAGGTTAGAGTTGAAGAAAAAGACAATACCAGTGCTCCTTGGAAGAGCTGTGGAGTTCTGAGTGGTTTAAATTGACGGTTTTAATGCCCCTTGGAAGAGACGTGGAGGTCACCATGGATTAAAAAGACAATATCAATGCCCCTTGGAAGAGTGGTGGAGGTCGCAGTGGATTAAAAAGACAATATCAATGCCCCTTGGAAGAGTGGTGGAGGTCGCAGTGGAATAAAAAGACAATATCAATGCCCCGTGGAAGGGACTTGGAGGTCACAGTAGCTGCACAAGACGTTTTTAATGCCCCTTGGAAGAGAGGTGGAGGTCGCAGTTGATTAAAAATACAATATCAATGCCCCTTGGAAGAGTAGTGGAGGTCGCAGTGGAATAAAAAGACAATATCAATGCCGCTTGGAAGAGTGGTGGATGTTACAGTCGAATAAAACGACAATATCAATGCCTCCTGTAAGAGCTGTGGAGTTCAGAGTGTTTAACCAGAAAGTTTTAATGCCACTTGGAAGAGACGAGGAGGTCACAGTAGCTTAGCAAGACTGTTTTAATGCCCCTTGGAAGAGTGGTGGAGATCGTTGTGGATTTAAAAGACAATATCAATGCCCCTTAGGAGAGTGGTGGAGGTCGCAGTGGAATAAAAAGACAATATCAATGCCCCTTGGAAGATATGTGGAGGTCACAGTGGAATAAAAAGACAATATCAATGCCCCTTGGAAGAGTGGTGTAGGTTACAATGCAATAAAAAGACAATATCAATGCCCTGTGTAAGAAACTTGGAGGTCACAGTAGCTTAACAAGACGGTTTTAATGCCCCTTGGAAGAGTCGTGGACGTCGCAGAGGAATAAAAAGACAATGACAATGCCACTTGGAAGAGTGGTGGAGGTTACAGTGGAATAAAAAGACAATATCAATGCCCCGTGGAATAGACATGGATGTGACAGTAGCTTAACAAGACGTCTTTAATGCACCTTTGAAAAGTGGTGGAGGTTGCAGTGGATTAGTAAGACAATATCAATGCCCATTGGAAGAGTGGTAGAGGTCGCAGTGGAATAAAAAGACAAAATCAATGCCCCTTGGAAGAGTGGTAGAGTTTACAGTGGAATAAAAAAACAATATCAATGCCCCATGGAAGAGTTGTGGAGGTCACTGTAGCTTAATAAGATCGTCTTAATGCCCCTTGGAAGAGTGGTGGAGGTCGCAGAGGAATAAAAAGACAATATAAATGCCCCTTGGAAGAGTGGTGGAGGTTACAGTGGAATAAAAAGACAATTTCAATGCCCCGTGGAAGAGACGTGGAGGTCACAGTAGCTTAACAAGACGGTTTTAATGCCTCTTGGAGGACTGGTTGAGGTAGCAGTGGAATAAAAAGACAATATCAATGCCCCTTGGAAGAATGGTGGAGGTTACAGTGGAATAAAAAGACAATAATAATGCCCCTTGGAAGAGCTGTGGAGTTCAGAGTGGTATAACCAGACTGTTTTAACGCTCCTGGGAAGAGACATGGAGGTCACAGTAACTTAACAAGACTATTTTAATGCCCCTTGGAAGAGTAATGGAGGTCGCAGTGGAATTAAAAAACAATATCAATGCCCCTTGGAAGATTGGTGGAGATTACAGTGGAATGAAAAGACAATATCAATGCCCTGTGGAAGAGATGTGGAGTTCACTAGAGCTTAACAATATGGTTTTAATGCCCCTTGGAAGAGGGGTCGAGGTCGCAGTGGAATAAAAAGACAATATCAATGCCCCGTGGAAGGGAGGTGGAGGTCACAGTAGCTTAACAAGACGGTTTTAATTCCCCTTGGAAGAGTGGTGGAGGTTGCAGGGGATTAAAAAGACAATAACAATGCCCATTGGAAGAGTTGTGGAGGTCGCAGTGGAATAAAAAGACAAAATCAATGCCCCTTGGAAGAGTGGTGGAGGTTACAGTGGAATAAAAAGACAATATCAATGCCCCTTGGAAGAGCTGTGGAGTTCAGAGTGGTTTAAACAGATGGTTTTAATGCCCCTTTGAAGAGACGTGGAGGTCGCAGTAGCTTAACAAGACTGTTTTAACGCCCCTTGGTAGAGTGGTGGAGGACGCAGTGGATTAAAAAGACAATTTCAATGCCCTTTAGAAGAGAGGTGGAAGTCACAGTGGAATAAAAAGACAATGTCAATGCCACTTGGAAGAGTGGTGGAGGTTACAGTGGAATAAAAAGACAATATCAATGCCCCGTGGAATAGACATGGACATGACAGTAGCTAAACAAGACAGCTTTAATGCCCCTTGGAAGAGTGGTGGAGGTAGCAGTGGATTAAAAAGACAATATCAATGCCCATTGGAAGAGTGGTAGAGGTCGCAGTGGAATAAAAAGACAAAATCAATACCCCTTGGAAGAGTGGTGGAGGTTAGAGTGGAATAAAAAGACAATATCAATAACCCATGGAAGATTTGTGGAGGTCACTGTAGCTTAACAAGATGGTGTTTATGCCCCTTGGAAGAGTGGTGGAGGTCGCAGTGGAATAAATAGACAATGTCAATGCCCCTTGGAAAAGTGGTGGAGGTTAGAGTGGAATAAAAAGACAATACCAGTGCTCCTTGGAAGAGCTGTGGAGTTCAGAGTGGTTTAAACTGACTGTTTTAATGCCCCTTGGAAGAGACGTGGAGGTTACCGTTGATTAAAAGACAATATCAATGCCCCTTGGAAGAGTGGTGGAGGTCGCAGTAGATTAAAAAGACAATATCAATGCCCCTTGGAAGAGTGATGGAGGTCGCAGTGGAATAAAAATACAATATCAATGCTGCTTGGAACAGTGGTGGTTGTTACAGTCGAATAAAACGACAATATCAATGCCTCTTGTAAGAGCTGTGGAGTTCAGAGTGTTTAAGCAGAAGGTTTTAATGCCCCTTGGAAGAGACGAGGAGGTCACAGTAGCTTAACAAGACTGTTTTAATGCCCCTTGGAAGAGTGGTGGAGATCGTTGTGGATTTAAAAGACAATATCAATGCCCCTTAGGAGAGTGGTGGAGGTCGCAGTGGAATAAAAAGACAATATCAATACCCCTTGGAAGAAAGGTGGAGGTCACAGTGCAATAAAAAGACAATTTCGATGCCATCTGGAAGAGTGGTGGAGGTTACAGTGCAATAAAAAGACAATATCAATGCCCTGTGTAAGAAACTTGGAGGTCACAGTAGCTTAACAAGATGATTTTAATGCCACTTGGAAGAGTCGTGGACGTCGCAGAGGAAAAAAAAGACAATATCAATGCACTTGGAAGAGTGCAGAAGGTTACAATGGAATAAAAAGACATTGTCAATGCCCCTTGGAAGAGCTGTGGAGCTCAGAGCGGTTTAACCAGACGGTTTTAATGCCCCTTGGAAGAGACTTGGAGGTCACAGTAGCTTAACAAGACGGTTTTAATGCCCCTTGGAAGAGTGGAGGAGGTCGCAATGGAATAAAAAGACAATATCAATGCCCCGTGGAAGGGATGTGGAGCTCACAGTAGCATAACAAGATGGTTTTAATGCCCATTGGAAGAGTGGTGGAGGTCGCAGTGTAAAACAGAGACAATATTAATGCCCCTTGGAACAGTGGTGGAGGTTACAGTCGAATAAAAAGACAATATCAATGCCTCTTGGAAGAGCTGTGGAGTGCAGAGTGGTTTAACCAGACTGTTTAATGCCCCTTGGAAGAGACGTGGAGGTCACAGTAGCTTAACAAGACTCTTTTAATGCCCCTTGAAAGAGTGGTGGAGGTCTCAGTGGAATAAAAAGACAATATCATTGCCCCTTGGAAGAGTGGTGGAGGTTACAGTGGAATAAAAAGACAATATCAATGACCCTTGGAAGAGTGGTGGAGGTCGCAGTGGAATAAAAAGACAATACTAATGATCCTTGGAAGAGTGGTGGAGGTCGCAGTAAAATAAAAAGACAATATCAATGCCCCTTGGAAGAGTGGTGGAGGTTACAGTGGAATAAAAATACAATATCAAAGCCCCTTGGAAGAGTGGTGGATGTCGCAGTGGAAAACAGAGACAATATCAATGCCCCTTGGAAGAGTGGTGGAGGTTACAGTCGAATAAAAAGACAATATCAATGCCTCTTGGAAGAGCTGTGGAGTACAGAGTGGTTTAACCAGATGCTTTAATGCCCCTTGGAAGAGACGTGGAGGTCACAATAGCTTATCAAGACTGTTTTAATGCCCCTTTGAAGAGTGGTGGAGGTCGCAGTGGATTAAAAAGACAATATCAATGCCACTTGGAAGAGTGGTGAAGGACCCAGTGGAATAAAAAGACAATATCAATGCCACTTTGAAGAGTGGTGGAGGTTACAGTGGAATAAAAAGACAATTTCAATGCCCCTTGGAAGAGTGCTGGAGGTTACATTGGAATAAAAAGACAATATCAATGCCACTTGCAAGAGCTGTTGAGTTCAGAGTGGTTTAAATTGACGGTATTAATGCCCCTTGGAAGGGACGTGGAGGTGACAGTAGCTTAACAAGACGGTTTTAATGCCCCTTGGAAGAGTGGTGGAGGTCGCAGTGGATTAAAAAGTCAATATGAATGCCCCTTGGAAGAGTGGTGGAGTTCGCAGTGGAATAAAAAGACAATATCAATGCCCCTTGGAAGAGTGGTGGAGGTTACAGTTGAATAAAAATCAATATCAATGCCCCATGGAAGAGTGATGGAGGATACAGTGGAATTTAAAGACAATATCAATGCCCCTTGGAACAGTGGTGGAGGTTACAGTTAAATAAAAAGACAATATCAATGCACCGTGGAAGAGATGTGTAGGTCACAATAGCTTAATAAGACGGTTTTAATGCCCCTTGGAAGAGCGGTGGAGTTCGCAGTGGATTACAAAGACAATATCAATGCCCCTTGGAAGAGTGGTGGAGGTCGCAGTGGAATAAAAAGACAATATCAATGCCCCGTGGAAGGGGCGTGGAGGTCACAGTAGCTTAACAACACGGTTTTAATGCCCCTTGGAAGAGTGGTGGAGGTTGCAGGGGATTAAAAAGACAATAACAGTGCCCCTTGGAAGAGTGGTGGAGGTCGCAGTGGAATAAAAAGACAATATCAATGCCCCGTGGAAGGGACGTGGAGGTCACAGGAACTTAACAAGATGGTTTTAATACCCCTTGGAAGAGTGATGGAGGTCGCAGTGGAATGAAAAATCAATATCAATGCCCCTTGGAAGATTGGTGGAGGTTACAGTGGAATAAAAATACAATACCAATACCCCGTGGAAGAGATGTGGAGTTCAGAGAGGTTTAACCAGATGATTTTAATGCCCCGTGGAAGAGAAGTCGACGTCACAGTAGCATAACAAGACGGTTTTAATGCCTCTTGGAAGAGTGGTGGTGTTCGCAGTGGATTAAAAAGACAATATCAATGCCCCTTGGAAGAGTGGTGGAGGTCGCAGTGGAATTTAAAGACAATATCAATGCCCCGTGGAAGGGACGTGGAGGTCACAGTAGCTTAACAAGACGGTTTTAATTCCCCTTGGAAGAGTGTTGGAGTTTGCAGGGGATTAAAAAGACAATAACAATGCCCATTGGAAGAGTTGTGGAAGTCGCGGTGGAATAAAAAGACAAACTCAATGCACTTGGAAGAGTGCAGAAGGTTACAATGGAATAAAAAGACATTGTCAATGCCCCTTGGAAGAGCTGTGGAGCTCAGAGCGGTTTAACCAGAGAGTTTTAATGCCCCTTGGAAGAGACTTGGAGGTCACAGTAGCTTAACAAGACGGTTTTAATGCCCCTTGGAAGAGCGGTGGAGGTCGCAATGGAAGAAAAAGACAATATCAATGCCCCGTGGAAGGGACGTGGAGCTCACAGTAGCATAACTAGACGGTTTAAATGCCCATTGGAAGAGTGGTGGAGGTCGCAATGGATAAAAAGACAATATCAATGCCCCTTGGAAGAGTGGTGGAGTAGAGATGAGCGTTGTTCTACTCGAACTGTTTGCCAATCTCAAATTCGAGCTGTTTTGGGCGGTGTTCGAGCCGTTCGGCGAACACGAACAATTTGAGAAAAATTCGGCTGTTCGAGGTTATGTTCGATAACTGTTCGTGCACCAAAATCATAACTGGATTTTTTCTCAGTAATGATGAAAATTAATGTTAATACGCAGTTTGAGTGTACAGCGGGGTGGGGGGAGGGGCAGGGGATGGATCTCTGCAGGAACAATGAAGATCTCCATTTTTTTTTTCTCTTTCCCGCATTTACAGTGGTGAGGTGCAATCTGTCAGCCTATCAGCAGCGCACACACGGAGCGAAGTGCTTTTTTTCACACAAGCAAGGGCATGCGTCATTGGCAGTGTATGTCACATGTCCTTGCCCTATAAGACCAAGCCATTTTCCCCGTCGCCACCATTTTCTCACTGCTGCAGCTGCGTGTTAGACGGCACCGCTGTTGCTGTGTGCGCTATACCTTGTTAATTTCAAGCCAATTTTCGCACAAATCTACAGATAGCTTGGGAGTAGGGAATAGTTGTGATTGCAGTCCTTTTAAGGACTAGGTTACAGCATTTCCTACGACTTTTATCAGGCAGGTCTGTGCTCTTAAATAGATAGATTGTGGGAGTAAAGACTAATTGTAATTGGAGTCCTTTTCAGGACTAGGTTACATCAGTTCCTATCAGTTTTTGCCAGGCAGGTCTGTGCCAGTGCTGTGCAAGTTTTTTTCACAGCATTTGGCTGAATCTAGCAAAGCTAATCCTTTTTGGCCTATTGCAGAGTGTGTTAGTCAGTGGAGTAGCCTATCTGTGTTGCAAGATATAAGACCTGTGTATAGAATACCAATTTTTTACTGCACCTAGTGAAGTAAAATCTTTTGGGCATAGCATCATTCTATTAGTCCATCTATACTGACCTCCATCAGGTTGCAAATTGAATATAATTTTTTTCTGCATCTAGCTCTGAAAAAATATTGGGCTTCTAGCTGTGTGTGGGACTTGTTGTATTAGTCCATCTATACTGACCTCCATCAGGTTGCAAACTGAATATATTTTTTTCTTCATCTACCTCTGAAAAAATATTGGGCTTCTAGCTGTGTGTGGGACTTGTTGTATTAATCCATCTATACAGACCTCCATCAGGTTGCAAACTGAATATATTTTTTTCTGCATCTACCTCTGAAAAAATATTGGGCTTCTAGCTGTGTGTGGGACTTGTTGTATTAGTCCATCTATACTGACCTCCATCAGGTTGCAAACTGAATATATTTTTTTCTGCATCTACATCTGAAAAAATATTGGGCTTCTAGCTGTGTGTGGGACTTGTTCTATTAATCCATCTATACAGACCTCCATCAGGTTGCAAACTGAATATATTTTTTTCTGCATCTACCTCTGAAAAACTATTGGGCTTCTAGCTGTGTGTGGGACTTGTTGTATTAGTCCATCTATACTGACCTCCATCAGGTTGCAAACTGAATATATTTTTTTCTGCATCTACCTCTGAAAAAATATTGGGCTTCTAGCTGTGTGTGGGACTTGTTCTATTAATCCATCTATACAGACCTCCATCAGGTTGCAAACTGAATATATTTTTTTCTGCATCTACCTCTGAAAAACTATTGGGCTTCTAGCTGTGTGTGGGACTTGTTGTATTAGTCCATCTATACTGACCTCCATCAGGTTGCAAACTGAATATATTTTTTTCTGCATCTACCTCTGAAAAAATATTGGGCTTCTAGCTGTGTGTGGGACTTGTTCTATTAATCCATCTATACAGACCTCCATCAGGTTGCAAACTGAATATATTTTTTTCTGCATCTACCTCTGAAAAAATATTGGGCTTCTAGCTGTGTGTGGGACTTGTTGTATTAGTCCATCTATACTGACCTCCATCAGGTTGCAAACTGAATATATTTTTTTCTGCATCTACCTCTGAAAAAATATTGGGCTTCTAGCTGTGTGTGGGACTTGTTCTATTAATCCATCTATACAGACCTCCATCAGGTTGCAAACTGAATATATTTTTTTCTGCATCTACCTCTGAAAAAATATTGGGCTTCTAGCTGTGTGTGGGACTTGTTGTATTAGTCCATCTATACTGACCTCCATCAGGTTGCAAACTGAATATATTTTTTTCTGCATCTACCTCTGAAAAAATATTGGGCTTCTAGCTGTGTGTGGGACTTGTTCTATTAATCCATCTATACAGACCTCCATCAGGTTGCAAACTGAATATATTTTATTCTGCATCTACCTCTGAAAAAATATTTGGCCTTCTAGCAGTGTGTGGGACTTTCTCTATTAGTCCATCTATACTGACCTCCATCAGGTTGCAAATTAAAAATAATTTTTATCTGCATCTAGCTCTGAAAAAATATTTGGCCTTCTAGCAGTGTGTGGGACTTTCTCTATTAGTCCATCTATACTGACCTCCATCAGGTTGCAAATTAAAAATCATTTTTATCTGCATCTAGCTCTGAAAAAATATTTGGCCTTCTAGCAGTGTGTGGGACTTTCTCTATTAGTCCATCTATACTGACCTCCATCAGGTTGCAAATTAAAAATAATTTTTATCTGCATCTAGCTCTGAAAAAATATTTGGCCTTCTAGCAGTGTGTGGGACTTTCTCTATTAGTCCATCTATACTGACCTCCATCAGGTTGCAAATTGAATATAATTTTTTTCTGCATCTAACCCAGCCAATAGTTTTGGCCTAATATCACAGTTTGGCCACTCAGCTCTGCTCGGTTCCCATCCATTGTTTTTTTGTGCAAACAACTCCAGAGTTGTGAATTAGTTAACCACCAAAATGAGTGGAAAAAGGCCTGCTGCTGGTGGAAAGGGGAATAGGTGTGTTGGGAAGGGGAAAAAAGGTTGTGTCCGTGGGGTAGGTGTTAAAGCAACAGTAACATCTGCAGAAGAAAGACCATCTTCCAGCCAAACTAAAATGTCTACTTCTTTTAGCGGACAATGTGATAAGATCCCTTTCTTACGGCCACGCCAATCGCTACAAATTCCAGATGAGGCACAAAAACAGCAGGTTCTTCAACGGATATCAAGTGCTCCTTTAAGTGGGCTCTCCTCCACATCAACTTCAACATCACAAATACTCCAGTCCTCAAAGGTGTCACCCCAATCGCACTTGCTTCCTCACAGCTCCCAAATCTCCAGCTGCCCGTCTGAGTATGAGGTAGAACAGATGGTTGAGTCTGCAGAGCTGTTTACTCATACTATAGCCTGGGAATCAGAGGTCGACTCCAGCGCTTCTGTGAATCCAGACGAGGAAATGATCTGCACTGATGCCCAGAATCTTTATGAGTCGGATCCAGGACCAGACGCAGAAGGTTCTGACCATAATGTAGACCCTCATTCCCAAACTGTAACTCCTGTTGGTGGAGACAATGAGGAAGACGATGATAAGACTCAAATACCTGATTGGAGCGACAACTTTAGTTTTTTGTCAGGGCAGGAACAGGTTGGCTCTGAGGACGACGGGTGTGATAACGCACAGGGTGATGATGATGAGGTTGGAGATCCCACTTACTGTCAACCCACAGTCAGCCAAGAGATGAGGTCAGCAGAGGAGGTGGAGGAAGATGCTAGTGACGACGAGGTCAGGTTGCGCCTTCCTGGACAGAGACGTAGTACTGGAAGCACGTCAACAACTGCATCCTCAAACACAACTCTGCCTCTCACCACAAGTCGTGGTGGCTCTTCAGGTCGCATGGGTGCTAAGCCTTGCATAGCCTGGGCATTTTTTCAGATCGATAAAGATGACCCAACTCGTGTTATCTGTAACATTTGTCAGCAAAAGCTAAGTAGAGGCCAAAAAATACATAGTTTGAGTACTTCATGCATGAACCGGCACATGGACATGAAGCATAAGTTGCAGTGGGAAGCTCAGTGTGCTACAATGCGGCCTAGCCCGCCGGGCCAACCACCGTCTGCCATATCTTGTGCATCCGCGGCCTCTTCATCCTCTGTGACTGGGGGGACAGCAGTCACACCTGTTTTGGGGCGCAGACCTGCCACCTCTTTACCCGCAACAGCCAGCGTGATTGGCAGGTCATCATTTTCTTTGGAGGTGGTAACACCAGCTGGTGTTGAGCGCTGTCCGACATCGATAGCACCACCTTTGGATCAAGGCAACCTAACATGTCCGCCTGCATCTTCCTCACAGACCGGCAGTTTGCCGGGGACACCCTTATCAACCCCGTCTAAGCACAATAGCCAGCCCTCGGTCCCTCAGATGTGGACAAGTAAAAGACCATTTCCTCCTAGCCATGAGAAAGCTAAGAGGTTGAATTTCACCATCTGCAAGCTCTTGGCTACAGAAATGCTGCCTTTCCGCCTGGTGGACACAGAGGATTTTCGAGACCTTATGTCCGTCGCAGTGCCCCAGTACCAGATGCCCAGTCGGCACTACTTCCATGCTCCACCAGCATGTCGCACACAACATCACCGCTTCTTTGAGAAACTCTGTGTGTGACAGGGTGCATTTCACCACAGACACTTGGACGAGTAGGCATGGACAGGGGCGTTACATGTCGCTGACTGGGCACTGGGTAACTATGGTGACAGCAGGACAAGGGGCTGCTGTCCAAGTATTGCCGTCCCCACGAGTTGTGCGTCAATCCTCTTTATGTCAAAGTTCCTCCACTGCTTCTGCCTCCTCAACCTCCTCTCGGTCTTCCACCTGCACCCAAAGCCTGTCTGGTCATGCCACAAGCTTTCTAACTGCGCAGAAGGGATCCTGCACACCTCCTTACTATGCTGGCAGTAGGGCTCAACGTCATCAGGCGGTTTTTACATTGAAATGTCTGGGAAATGTGAGTCACACAGCTGAGGAGTTGTGGTCAGCTCTGGAGAACCAATTTCATGAATGGTTGTCTCCACTGGACCTGAAACCAGGGAAGGCCGTGTGCGACAATGCTGCAAACCTGGGTGCGGCCCTTCGCCGGGGCAATGTCACACACGTGCCTTGTATGGCTCACGTGTTGAACCTGGTTGTCCAGCAATTTTTAGCCCACTATCCCAGACTAGATGGCCTTCTGCAGAGGGCACGGTCGCTGTGTGCTCACTTTCGCCGTTCGCATCCCGCAGCTCAGCGACTTACATCTCTACAGAAGTCGTTGGGCCTGCCACTTCACCGGCTAAAATGCGATGTGCCTACCCGGTGGAATTCAACTCTGCACATGTTGCAGCGACTGTGGCAGCACCGACAAGCCCTGGTGCAATACGTTCTGACGTATAGCCTGGGCCAACGAGATCCAGAGGTGGGGCAAATCACGCTGGAGGAGTGGTCTCAGATCAGGGACCTATGCACCCTTCTGCACAGTTTTGAAATGGCGACGAAGATGTTTAGTGCTGACGATGCCATTATCAGCATGACTATTCCGGTGATTTACATGCTGGAGCACATGTTAAACAGAATTCGGAGTCAGGTGGTGGCACAAGAGGAGGTGGAGGAAGTAGAGGAGGAGGAGTTGTATGCGGAAGGGCTAACATCTGCAAGGTCCAGACGGTCGGCAGCACCAAGGCGGCAGGCATGTGAGGGTGGGGGAGATGGTTTTACCAGGGCGCATGGTAGCAGCCAAACTAGTGAGGAAGGTGCAGGAGCCCAGGAAGAAGTGGAGGACGAACTGATGGAAGACTCATCAGATGAGGGAGACCTTGATCACATTTCTGTTGTGCGAGGTTGGGGGGAGAGGACAGAGGAAGGAAGCATG
This sequence comes from Phyllobates terribilis, assembly GCF_046119375.1. NCBI lineage: Eukaryota > Metazoa > Chordata > Amphibia > Anura > Dendrobatidae > Phyllobates > Phyllobates terribilis. The sequence continues at coordinate 689,838,950 of NW_027362761.1, read as the reverse complement.
ATTGTTACCTCGCCACCAACACAACAGGGACTTGGTGCTCCTGGATGCGCAACACACATGAGTGCCTTCTTGCTGCACTACCTGCAACATGACCCTCGAATTGTGAGAATTAGAAATAATCCTGACTACTGGGTTGCCACACTGTTAGATCCCCGGTACAAAAGTAAATTTGCAGAAATTATTCCTGCCATAGAAAGGGATGCACGCATGCAGGAGTATCAGCAGAGACTGTTGCAGAATCTTACATGTGCTTTTCCACAAAATACCAGTGGTGCACGTAGTGAATCTCACAGTTCCAACTTGCCAACCGTGGGACCGTCAAGTGTTCAGCACTCAAACCGTAACAGAACCACAGTATCTGCTGGTAACATCAATTTTGCGGAATCATTTCACCACTTTTTTAGCCCATCCTTTGCAAGGCCACAGGAGACAAGAAGTCTGACACATAGTCAACGCCTAGAGACGATGGTACAGGAGTATCTCCAAGTAAACATTGAAGCCACGACTGTGTCACTGGACCCTTGCTCTTTTTGGGCTTCCAATCTGGATAAATGGCCGGAGCTAGCCACTTACGCCTTGGAGATCTTGTCATGCCCTGCAGCCAGCGTTCTGTCTGAACGTGTGTTCAGCGCTGCTGGTGGTGTGCTGACAGATAAGCGCACGCAGACTCACGTTCATAAAGATGAACAAATCATGGATCCGAAACGACTTTTCTACCCCTGTGTCATCCTGGGGAGAGTAAAAGCTTGATGATTGGTTAAAATCACCCTACCAACCGTTTTAAGCTTTCAAATTACTAATCATGTTTATCTGTATCTTGGCTGGAAAATAATTTGGGCTTTGTAGCAGTGTGCAGCACTGATTCTATTAGGCCATCTATAATAAGCTCCACCAGATTTAAAATTACTAATCATGTTTATCTGTATCTTGACTGGAAAATAATTTGGGCTTTGTAGCAGTGTGCAGCACTGATCCTATTAGGTCATCTATACTAAAGCTTCACCAGATTTAAAATTAATAATAATTTTTAGCTGCATCTAGCCCGGAAAATAATTTTGGGGCTCCGAGATGCGCAAGACACATAAGTGCCTTCTTGCTGCACTACCTGCAGCATGACCCTCATATTGTCAGAATTCTAAGTAATCATGACTACTGGGTTGCCACACTCTTAGATCCCCCAAACTTTTCGATCAACCTTTTCATTTTAATAAAGACCAAAAAAATGGTCATTTTTGAAATTATAAGCATTAGCAGGTTGTTAGAAACTGAAATCAAACAGTTTTCAACTCAAAACTTTATTCTAGGTGATGTTACATTTTCACATAGGACCCCTTGTTCGAAAGGAGCTTCTGAACTCTCTCGTCCATTGAATTTGTCAGGTTTTGGATGGTTTCTGCTTCAATTGTTTTGCATGAGGACAGAATACCCTCCCAGAGCTGTTGCTTAGATGTGAACTGCCTCCCGCCATCATAGACACTCCTTTTAATGATGCTCCAAAGGTTCTGAATGGGGTAGAGGTCAGGGGAGCATGGGGGTCACACCATAAGTTTGTCCCCTTTTATGCCCATATCAGCCAGAGATGCAGATGTTTTATGTGCAGCATGAGATGGTGCATTATCATGCAGAAAAATGATCTTGCTGTGAAATACACGGTTCTTCTTCTTGAACCATGGCAGGAAGTGCTGTTTGAGAAAATCCACATACATTATGGAGTTCATCTTTAGCGCCTTCAGGGATCCTAAAGGGGCCGACAATCTCTCTCCCCATGATTCCAGCCCAAAACATTACTCCACCTCCTCCTTGTTGGCGCTGTAGCCGTGTTTGCGTGGGGTGTCCATCAACCAGCCATCCTCCACTCCATCCATCTGGACCATCGAGCGCTGCACGGCACTCATCCGTGAACAAAACAGTTTTGAAATCAGTCTTCATGTAATGTTTGGCCCACTGGAGCCGTTTCTGCTTGTGTGAAGTGGATAGAGGAGGTCGACAGGATGGCGTATGCACAGCTGCAAACCTCTGAAGGACCCTGTATCTTGTTGTTCGGGGGACGTTGGAGGCACAAGCAGCTTCAAAAACTTGTCTGCTGCTATGACAAGGCTTTTTTGCCGCTGCTCTTTCAACCTGACGTAATTGCCTGTAGGAAAGAGTCCTCAATTTGCCCTTATCAGCACGCACACGTGTGTACTGTGAATCAGCTACATACTTCTTGATTGCCAAGACACTTCATCCTGATCATCGCACAATGTTGATTGTAGTCATGCCTTGACCTAAACACTCCACAATTTGTTGCTTCTCAGCAGCCGATACATCCTTTTTCTTTCCCATTTTGGCAGAAAATGTAGGCTGCTTAATAATGTGAGACAGCCTTCTTAAGTAGTCTTGCCTTTCATTGGACACACCTGCCAAACTAATTAGCACAGGTGTCTGCAATTGCTTACAGTGATATAAAGAGCCCTGACACACATCACCATCAATGAGTTTAACTGACAAACAAACAAATTCTTCCCTTATCACTCCTAAACACTTTTTGCATAATAATTTGGAACACAGTGTACATGTGCTTTTCCACAAAACACCAGTGGTTCACGTAGTGAATCTTACAGTTCTAACTTGCCAACCGTGGTCTGTATGGAGTTGTTCAATAAAGGGCCCAAAATTAAGATAACAGATGGGAGAGGTCTCTATGAATAGGAATTCCTAAATATTTGATACCCTGTGAAGGCCAGGCAAAGGGAAAGTTGGACTGGATGGAATCCTATATGGATTTGGGGAGGGAGACATCGAGGGCCTCAGACTTCGCTGCATTGATTTTAAAATTTGACCATGTAACAAAGTGATCTATTTCAGCCATAACAGCATGGATGGATATATGTGATTGAGTGATATATACTAGGACATCATCAGCAAATAGAGAGCACTTGTACTCGGTGCCTCCCACCTCAATCCACCTAATATTGGGGTTATGGCGAATTGATGAGAGCAGGTGCTCCGTCACTAGGATGTATAAGAGAGGGGACAGAGAACATCCCTGCCTTGTCCCATTGGTGATTGTGAAAGGTGATGAAAATGTTCTGACGTGCCCCCTGGGCCTTGGGACACCCGGAGCCGGACCCTTTTTGGTGGATGCTGGTGGTTGTAGTCTCCGTGGCGGCAACCCGGTTCCGTGGCTCAGGGCAGTCAAACCAGTGGCGGAACTATTTATGTGGTTTTGATGTTTAAATGTCCGACTACGCCACCCGTGGATTGCGGTCAGAGTGAACCGCCGCTCCAGGGCAGACCGCTGAGGCTGGTGTTGTGGGTGCAGCAGAGCGTAGCATAACTCCCCACGGGAGGAGTATAGCCTCAGGGCAGTGTATGCGGAGGATGGGGGTGATGGTGCAGGGCAGCAGCAGTAATGACACGGAGTCAGTGATGCAGTTCAGGGCCTTTACTCACATTTCTTATTATCCAGACCACGTCTGCAGGTAACGGCTGCCCACGTCGTACTGTGCTCACCAGGTGAGGGGCTCAGACAACTCCCAGATAACTTTGGAGCGCTTCACAGGACCCCCTTTGTGTGTCCTTTGTCTGGCCTTTCTTACCAACCCTTCTGTCCGGCTGCCTCGGGCCTCCTCTTGGTAAACTTGGCGCCAGTTTCCCTGACCCTATGTGGTGCCTTCCTAGCGGGTGTAGCGAGGGGCTGCGCCACATAAAATGTCACAGCCTCCTGTTTCTAGCTGAGGGTCGTTTCCTGCCTCCACTAGTTTCGGGGACCGGTCTCCCCCTTTGGCCTGACCCCTCCACGCAGGTGGATTCGGGCGTGCGGTGGCGACTCGCCCGTCCGCACCCCTGAGATCCCTTCGTTCCTCGTTCCTGGAGCCTTCTCCGCTCCTCTTCCTTCCTTCTCCCTCTTCCAGGCCTGGGCCTCTGTTACTAGGCCCGCCTCCGGAGCAGAGCTCATGCAGAGCCCCTGCTCCCTGCCACTTCTGCTCAGACTTCTCTGCACTGAACTAAGATGGTGCCCACCTTTTATACTCCCTTCTCAATGCACCCAGGAACTGCTTCCTCCCTGCTCCTGCACTACAAGGTTCCCCTTCCTCAGTGTTCCCTCCCCCCACTCCAGCCAGGGACAGGGACGGTCGTGCCCATCTCAGGGGCATATTGGTCGCCCTGCCCCACGGCAATGTGGTGTAATGCATGCAGGTGTCGGGTCCTGATCCACACTACAACCTTACCTGAGAGTGAGATATCACACCTCTGGGTGAGGTGCAATACCTCTGTAGCAACCGAGCCCTCAGGGTGCTACAGTTCCATTTATCTTCAGCCTAGGTGACGTATTGCCATACAGGGCCGTGATTTTGGCTATAAAAGGGTCCCCTAGACCCCTACCCCAAGCTTTTTAAGAGAATCATATATGGCGTGCCAGGAGACTCTATGGAATGCTTTCTCAGCATCCAACGAGAGTATCTAATTACAAATTTTTAACTGCTTCTAGCCCAGGAAATACTTTGTGCCTAGTAGCAGTGTCTGCTAGTCAGCGGATTATCCCGGCTGTTAACCAAGCTACACCACCTGTAGTTTGGACACTTAATTTTTTCAAAGGAAATGCTTCGGGACCACGGGATACCCAGTGAAGAGCATCAGGAGGCACCCCAAGGCATAGGGGCTGGGACTGGCAGTAGGATGCCTTGCGGTGGACAGCCGAGCTCGATCCTTATAAAAGCTTTTTAACTGCAGCAGCTTTAGTGGACGCTACTGGAGCTGGAATTACGCGGCTGCTGGCATGAGACTTGCCCTCCAATAGATCCTTGTAAATGGATTTAAAGTGTATTCATTCAAATTAGAGAGACAATTTAAATTAAAAAGCTTAGAGCTGCCTCCACCACAGGGGGGCTCGCTCGACCCACCAGAGGACAGGCACCAGTATTGGGAGAGGGGGGCTGGCCGTCAGGGTTCACCGCGGCTCTGGCACAAACCCGGCGACGCGGAGGTGGCACGGGCAGGAGCGGACTGAACGTGTCGGCTTCTCACTTTTTGGATTTTAGAAGGGCATGACATGCCTATATCTGTGTCTCCCCCTCCTTTTACTCCTCCACCTCTTTTCTTTTCGCATGACTATATGTACTTGTCACTTTTCCATGTGTTAGTTGTGTCTTCTGAGCAGTTTGTCAGCTTTTGGACACCTTTGAAGGTGTTTTCTATGTGTTTCTATGTGTTTTTGTTTGCCTGCCATTGGTTTTAACAGTGTTCGAAGGTGTTCGACGAACAGTTCGATGAACAGTTCGGCGAACACACGGGTGTTCGACGAACCGAACCGAACTCGAACACTACGGGGGTGGCTCAACACTATGGTGGAGGTCGCAGTGGAAAACAGAGACAATATCAATGCCCCTTGGAAGAGTGGTGGAGGTTACAGTCGAATAAAAAGACAACATCAATTCCTCTTGGATGAGCTGTGGAGTACAGAGTGGTTTAACCAGACGGTTTAATGCCCCTTGGAAGAGACGTGGAGGTCACAGAAGCTTAACAAGACTCTTTTAATTCCCCTTGGAAGAGTGGTGGAGGTCGCAGTGGAATAAAAAGACAATATCAATGCACCTTGGATGAGTGGTGGAGGTTACAGTGGAATAAAAAGACAATATCAATGACCCTTGAAAGAGTGGAGGAGGTCGCAGTGGAATAAAATGACAATATTAATGATCCTTGGAAGAGTGGTGGAGGTCGCAGTAAAATAAAAAGACAATATCAATGCCCCTTGGAAGAGTGGTGGAGGTTACAGTGGAATAAAAAGACAATATCAATGCCCCTAGGAAGAGCTGTGGAGTTCACAGTGGTTTAACCAGAAGGTTTTAAAGCACAGTGGAAAAGACGTGGAGGTCACAGTAGCTAAACAAGATGGTTTTAATGCTTCTTGGAAGAGTGATGGATGTCGCAGTGGATTAAAAAGACAAATTCAAAGCCCCTTGGAAGAGTGGTGGAGGTTACAGTGGAATAAAAAGACAATATCAATGCCTCTTGCAAGAGCTGAGGAGTTCAAAGTGGTTTAAATTGATGGTTTTAATGTACCTTGGAATTGACGTAGAGGTCACAGCAGCTTAACAATACGGTTATAATGCCCCTTGGAATAGTGGTGGAGGTCGCAGTGGATTAAAAAGACAATATCAATGCCACTTGGAAGAGTGGTGAAGGTCCCAGTGGAATAAAAAGACAATATCAATGCCACTTGGAAGAGTGGTGGAGGTTACAGTGGAATAAAAAGACAATATCAATGCCCCGTGAAAGAGACGTGGAGGTCACAGTAGCTTAAAAAGACGGTTTTAATGCCCCTTGGAAGAGAGGTGGAAGTTGCAGTGGAATAAAAAGACAATATCAATGCCCCTTGGAAGAGTGCTGGAGGTTACATTGGAATAAAAAGACAATATCATTGACCCTTGCAAGAGCTGTGGAGATCAGAGTGGTTTAAATCGACGGTTTTAATGCCCCTTGGAAGGGACGTGGAGGTGACAGTAGCTTAACAAGACGTTTTTTTTTGCCCCTTGGAAGAGTGGTGGAGGTCGCAGTGAATTAAAAAGACAATATGAATGCCCCTTGGAAGAGTGGTGGAGGTCGCAGTGGAATAAAAAGACAATATCAATGCAACTTGGAAGAGTGGTGGAGGTTACAGTTGAATAAAAAAACAATATCAATGCCCCTTGGAAGAGTGATGGAGGTTACAGTGGAATTTAGAGACAATATCAATGCCCCTTGGAACAGTGGTGGAGGTTACAGTTAAATAAAAAGACAATATAAATGCCCCGTGGAAGAGATCTGTAGGTCACAATAGCTTAATAAGACAGTTTTAATGCCCCTTGGAAGAGCGGTGGAGTTTGCAGTGGATTACAAAGACAATAACAATGCCCATTGGAAGAGTGGTGGAGGTCGCAGTGGAATAAAAAGACAAAATCAATGCCCCTTGGAAGAGTGGTGGAGGTTACAGTGGAATAAAAAGACAATATCAATGCCCCTTGGAAGAGCTTTGGAGTTCAGAGTGGTTTAAACAGACAGTTTTAATGACCCTTGGAAGAGAAGTGGAGGTCACAGTAGCTTAACAAGACGGATTTAATGCCCCTTGGAAGAGTGGTGGAGGTCGCAATGGAATAAAAAGACAATATCAATGCCCCGTGGAAGGGAAGTGGGGGTCACAGTAGCATAACAAGACGGTTTTAATGCCCATTGGAAGAGTGGTGGAGGTCGCTGTGGATAAAAAGACAATATCAAAGCCCCTTGGAAGAGTGGTGGAGGTCGCAGTGGAAAACAGAGGCAATATCAATGCTCCTTGGAAGAGTGGTGGATGTTACAGTCGAATAAAAAGACAATATCAATGACTCTTGGAAGAGCTGTGGAGTACAGAGTGGTTTAACCAGACGGTTTAATGTAACTTGGAAGAGACGTGGAGGTCACAGTAGCTTATCAAGACTGTTTTAATGCCCCTTGGAAGAGTGGTGGAAGTCGCAGTGGATTAAAAAGACATTATCAATGCCCCTTAGAAGAGTGGTGGAGGTCGCAGTGGAATAAAAAGACAATATCAATTCCCCTTGGAAGAGATGTGGAGGTCGCAGTGGAATAAAAAGACAATATCAATGCCTCGTGGAAGAGACTTGGAGGTCACAGGAGCTTAACAAGATGGTTTTAATGCCCTTTGGAAGAGAGGTGGAGGTCGCAGTGGAAAAAAAAGACAATATCAATGCACCTTGGAAGAGTGGTGGAGGTTTCAGTGGAATAAAAAGACAATATTAATGACCCTTGGAAGAGTGGTGGAGGTCGCAGTGGAATGAAAAGAAAATATAAATTCCCCTTGGAAGAGATGTGGAGGTCGCAGTGGAATAAAAAGACAATATCAATGCCTCGTGGAAGAGACTTGGAGGTCACAGGAGCTTAACAAGATGGTTTTAATGGCCCTTCGAAGAGAGGTGGAGGTCGCAGTGGAATAAAAAGACAATATCAATGCCCCTTGGAAGAGTGGTGGAGGTTACAGTGGAATAAAAAGACAATATCAATGACCCTTGGAAGAGTGGTGGAGGTCGCAGTGGAGTAAAAAGACAATATGAATGATCCTTGGAAGAGAGGTGGAGGTCGCAGTGGATTAAAAAGACAATATCAATGCCTCGTGGAAGAGACTTGGAGGTCACAGGAGCTTAACAAGATGGTTTTAATGCCCCTTGGAAGAGATGTGGAGGTCGCAGTGGAATAAAAAGACAATATCAATGCTCCTTGGAAGAGTGGTGGAGGTTACATAGGAATAAAAAGACAATATCAATGCCCCTTGCAAGAGCTGTGGAGTTCAGAGTGGTTTAAATTGACGTTTTTAATTCCCCTTGGAATTGACGTGGAGGTCAAAGTAGCTTAACAATAAAGTTTTAATGCCCTTTGGACGTGTGGTGGATGTTACAGTGGAATTAAAAGCTAATCCCAATGCCCCGTGGAAAAGACGTGGAGGTCACAGTAGCTTAACAAGATGGTATTTATGCCACTTGGAGGACTGGTTAAGGTCGCAGTGGAATAAAAAGACATTATCAATGCCCCTTGGAAGAGTGGTGGAGGTTACAGTGGAATAAAAAGACAATAATAATGCCCCTTAGAAGAGCTGTGGAGTTCAGAGTGGAATAACCAGATGGTTTTAACGCCCCTTGGAAGAAACGTGGTGGTCACAGTAACTTATCAAGACGGTTTTATTGCCGCCTGGTAGAGTGGTGGAGGTCGCAGTGGATTAAAAAGACAATATTAATGCCTCTTGGAAGAGTGGTGGAGGTTCGCAGTGGAGTAAAAAAACAATATCAATGCCCCTTGGAAGATTGGTGGAGGTTACAGATGAATAAAAAGACAAAATCAATGCCCCTTCGAAGACACGTGGAGGGCACAGTAGCTTAACAAGACAGTTTTAATGCCCCTTGGAGAGGGGTGGAGTTCGCAGTGGACTAAAAATACAATATCAATGCCCCTTGGAAGTGTGGTGGAGGTCGCAGTGGAATAAAAAGACAATGTCAATGCCCCTTAGAAGAGCAGTGGAGGTTAGAGTGGAATAAAAAGACAATACAAATGCCCCTTGGAAGAGCTGTGGAGTTCAGAGTGGTTTAACCAGATGGTTTTAATGCCCCTTGGAAGAGACTTCGACGTCACAGTAGCTTAACAAGACAGTTTTAATGCCCCTTGGAAGAGTGGTGGAGGTCGCAGTGGATTAAAAAGACAATATCAATGCCCCTTGGAAGAGTGGTGGAGGTGACAGTGGAATAAAAAGACAAAATCATTGCCCCTTGTAAGTGTGGTGGGGGTTACAGTTTAATAAAAAGACAATATCAATACCCTCGGAAGAGCTGTGGAGTTCAGAGTGGCTTAACCAGACGGTTTTAATGCCCCTTGGAAGAGACGTGGAAGTCACAGTAGTTTAACAAGACTGTTTTAATGCCCCTTGGAAGAGTCGTGAAGGTCGCAGATGATTAAAAAGACAATATCAATGCCCCTTAGTAGAGAGGTTGAAGTCACAGTGGAATAAAAAGACAATATCAATGCCCCTTGGAAGAGTGGTGGAGGTTACAATGGAATTAAAAGACAATATCAATGCCTCGTGGAATAGACATGGACGTGAAAGTAGCTTAACAAGACGGTTTTAATGCCCCTTGGAAATGTGGTGGAGTTCGCAGTGGATTAAAAAGACAATATCAATGCCCCTTGGAAGAGTTTTGGAGGTTACAGTGGAATAAAAAGACAATATCAATGTCCCTTGGAAGAGCTGTGGAGTTCAGAGTGGTTTAACCAGACGGTTTTAATGCCCCTTGGAAGAGACGTTGAGGTCACAGTAGCTTAACAAGACTGTTTTAATGCCCTTGGAAGAGTGGAGGAGGTTGCAGTGGATTAAAATGACAATATCAATGCCCTTTGGAAGAGTGGTGGAGGTCGCAGTAGAATAAAAAATACAATGTCAATGCCCCTTGGAAGAGTGGTGGAGGTTAGAGTGGAATAAAAAGACAGTACAAATTCCCCTTGGAAGAGCTGTGGAGTTCAGAATGGTTTAACCAGATGGTTTTAATGCCCCTTGGAAGAGACTTTGACGTCACAGTAGCTTAACAAGACGGTTTTAATGCCCCTTGGAAGAGTGGTGGAGGTCGCAGTGGATTAAAAAGACAATATCAATGCCCCTTGGAAGAGTGGTGGAGATCGCAGTGGAATAAAAAGACAAAATCAATGCCCCTTGGAAGAGTGGTGGATGTTACTATGAAATAAAAAGACAATATCAATGCCCCTCGGAAGAGCTGTGGAGTTCAGAGTGGTTTAACCAGACGTTTTTAATGCCCCTTGGAAGAGACATGGAGGTCACAGTAGCTTAACAAGACTGTTTTAATGACCCTTGGAAGAGTGATGGAGGTCGCAGTGAATTAAAAAGACAACATCAATGCCCATTGGAAGAGTGGTTAAGGTCGCAGCGGAATAAAAAGACAAAATCAATGGTCCTTGGAAGAGTTTTGGAGGTTACAGTGGAAAAAAAAGACAATATCAATGCCCCTTGGAAGATCTGAGGAGTTCAGAGTGGTTTAACCAGACAATTTTAATGCCACTTGGAAGAGACGAGGAGGTCACAGTAGCTTAACAAGACTGTTTTAATGTTCTTGAAAGAGTGGTGAAGGTCGCAGGTGATTAAAAAGACAATATTAATGCCCTTTGTAAAAGTGGTGGAGGTCGCAGTGGAATTTAAAGACAATATCAATGCCCCTTGGAAGAGTGGTGGAGGTTACAGTGGAATAAAAGACAATATCAATGCGCCGTGGAAGAGTTGTGGAGGTCACTGTAGCTTAACAAGATGGTCTTAATGCCGTTTGGAAGAGTGGTGGAGGTCGCAGTGGAATAAAAAGACAATGTCAATGCCCCTTGGAAGAGTGGTGGAGGTTAGAGAGGAATAAAAAGACAATATCAATGCCCCTCGGAAGAGGTGTGGAGTTCAGAGTGGTTTAACCAGACAGTTTTAATGCCCCTTGGAAGAGACGTGGAGGTCACAGTAGCTTAACAAGACTGTTTTAATGCCCCTTGGAAGAGTGGTGGAGGTCGCAGTGGATTGATAAAACAATATCAATGCCCCTTGGAAGAGAGGTTGAAGTCGCAGTGGAATAAAAAGACAATATCAATGCCCCTTGGAAGAGAGGTGGAGGTTACAGTGGAATAAAAAGACAATATCAATTCCCCGTGGAATAGACATGGACGTGACAGTAGCTTAACAAGACGGCTTTAATGCCCCTTGGAAGAGTGGTGGAGGTCGCAGTGGATTAAAAAGACAATATCAATGCCCATTGGAAGAGTGGTTAAGGTCGCAGTGAAATAAAAAGACAAAATCAATGACCCTTGGAAGAGTTTTGGAGGTTACAGTGGAAAAAAAAGACAATATCAATGGCCCTTGGAAGAGCTGAGGAGTTCACAGTGGTTTAACCAGACAGTTTTAATGCCCCTTGGAAGAGACGTGGAGGTCACAGTAGCTTAACAAGACTGTTTTAATGCCCTTGAAAGAGTGGTGGAGGTCGCAGTGGATTAAAAAGACAATATCAATGCACTTTGTAAGAGTGGTGGAGGTCGCAGTGGAATTTAAAGACAATATCAATGCCCCTTGGAAGAGTGGTGGAGGTTACAGTGGAATAAAAGACAATATCAATGCCCCGTGGAAGAGTTGTGGAGGTCATTGTAGCTTAACAAGATGGTCTTAATGCCGTTTGGAAGAGTGGTGGAGGTCGCAGTGGAATAAAAAGACAATGTCAATGCCCCTTGGAAGAGTGGTGGAGGTTAGAGTGGAATAAAAAGACAATACAAATGCCCCTTGGAAGAGCTGTGGAGTTCAGAGTGGTTTAAATAGATGGTTTTAATGCCACTTGGAAGAAACTTCGATGTCACAGTAGCTTAACAAGACGGTTTTAATGCCCCTTGGAAGAGTGGTGGAGGTCGCAGTAGATTAAAAAGACAATATCAATGCCCCTTGGAAGAGTGGTGTAGGTCACAGTGGAATAAAAAGACAAAATCAATGCCCCTTGGAAGAGTGGTGGATGTTACAGTGGAATAAAAAGACAATATCAATGCCCCTCGGAAGAGCTGTGGAGTTCAGAGTGGTTTAACCAGACGGTTTTAATGCCCCTTGGAAGAGATATGGAGTTCACAGTAGCTTAACAAGACTGTTTTAATGCCCCTTGGAAGAGTCGTGGAGGTCGCAGTGAATTAAAAAGACAATATCAATGCCCTTAGAAGAGAGGTTGAAGTCACAGTGAAATAAAAAGACAATATCAATGCCCCTCGGAAGAGTGGGGGGGGGTTACAGTGGAATAAAAAGACAATATCAATGCCCCTTGGAAGAGTGGTGTAGGTCACAGTGGAATAAAAAGACAAAATCAATGCCCCTTAGAAGAGTGGTGGATGTTACAGTGGAATAAGAAGACAATATCAATGCCCCTCGGAAGAGCTGTGGAGTTCAGAGTGGTTTAACCGGACGGTTTTAATGCCCCTTGGAAGAGACTTGGAGATCACAGTAGCTTAACAAGACTGTTTTAATGCCCCTTGGAAGAGTCGTGGAGGTCACAGTGGATTAAAGAGACAATATCAATGCCCCTTGGTAGAGTGGTCGTAGTCGCAGTGGATTAAAAGGATAATTTCAATGAACAATGGAAGGGACGTGGAGGTCACAGTAGCTTAACAAGACGGTTTTAATGCCCCTTGGAAGAGAGATGGAGGTCGCAGTTGATTAAAAAGACAATATCAATGCCACTTGGAAGAGTGGTGTAGGTCACAGTGGAATAAAAAGTCAATATCAATGCCCCTTGGAAGAGTGGTGGAGGTTACAGTCGAATAAAAAGACAATATCAATGCTCCTTGGAAGAACTGTGGAGTACAGAATGGTTTAACCAGACGGTTTTATTGCCTCTTGTAAGAGACGTAGAGGTCACAGTAGCTTATCAAGACTGTTTTAATGCCCCTTGGAAGAGTGGTGAAGGTCGCAGTGGTTTAAAAAGACAATATCACTGCCCCTTAGAAGAGTGGTGACGGTCACATTGGAATAAAAAGACAATATCAATGCCCGGTGGAATAGACATGGAGGTTACAGCAGCTTAACAAGACGGTTTTAATGCCCCTTGGGAGAGAGGTGGAAGTCGCAATGGAATGAAAAGACAATATCAATGCCCCTTGGAAGAGAGCTGGAGATTACAATGGAATAAAAAAACAATATCAATGCCTCTTGCAAGAGCTGTGGAGTTCAGAGTGTTTTAAATTGACGGCTTTAATGCCCCTTGGAAGAGAAGTGGAGGTCACAGTAGCTTAATAAGACGGTTTTAATGCCACATGAAAAAGTGGTGGAGGTCGCAGTGGATTAAAAAGACAATATCAATGCCAAGAGGAAGAATGGTGGAGTTCGCAGTGGAATAAAAAGACAATATCAATGCCCCTTAGAAGAGTGGTGGAGGATACAGTGGAAAAAAAAGACAATATCAATGCCCCGTGGAAGAGACATGGAGGTCACAGTAGCTTAACAAGATGGTTTTAATGCCCCTTGGAAGAGAGGTGGAGGTCGCAGTTGATTAAAAAGACAATATCAATGCCACTTGGAAGAGTGGTGTAGGTCGCAGGGGAATAAAAAGTCAATATCAATGCCCCTCGGAAGAGTTGTTGAGATCAGAGTGGTTTAACCAGACGGTTTTAGGGCCCCTTGGAAGAGACATGGAGTTCACAGTAGCTTAACAAGACTGTTTTAATGCCCCTTGGAAGAGTCGTGGAGGTTGCAGTGAATTAAAAAGACAATATCAATGCCCCTTAGAAGAGAGGTTGAAGTCGCAGTGAAATAAAAAGACAATATCAATGCCCCTCGGAAGAGTGGTGGGGGTTACAGTGGAATAAAAAGACAATATCAATGCCCCTTGGAAGAGTGGTGTAGGTCACAGTGGAATAAAAAGACAAAATCAATGCCCCTTGGAAGAGTGGTGTAGGTCACAGTGGAATAAAAAGACAAAATCAATGCCCCTTGGAAGAGTGGTGGATGTTACAGTGGAATAAAAAGACAATATCAATGCCCCTCGGAAGAGCTGTGGAGTTCAGAGTGGTTTAACCGGACGGTTTTAATGCCCCTTGGAAGAGACCTGGAGGTCACAGTAGCTTAACAAGACTGTTTTAATGCCCCTTGGAAGAGTCGTGGAGGTCACAGTGGATTAAAGAGACAATATCAATGCCCCTTGGTAGAGTGGTCGTGGTCGCAGTGGATTAAAAGGACAATATCAATGCCCCTTGGAACAGTGGTGGAGGTTACAGTGGAATAAAAAGACAATATCAATGCCCCGTGAAAGAGACGTGGAGGTCACAGTAGCTTAACAAGATGGTGTTAATGCCCCTTGGAAGAGAGGTGGAAGTTGCAGTGGAATAAAAAGACAATATCAATGCCCCTTGGAAGAGTGGTGGAGGTTACATTGGACTAAAAAGACAATATCAATGCCCCTTGCAAGAACTGTGGAGTTCAGAGTGGTTTAAATTGACGGTTTTAATGCCCCGTGAAATTGACGTGGAGGTCAAAGTAGCTTAACAATACGGTTTTAATGCCCCTTGGACGAGTGGTGGATGTTACAGTGGAATTAAAAGACAATCCCAATGCCCCGTGGAAGAGACGTGGAGGTCACAGTAGCTTAACAAGATGGTTTTAATGCCCCTTGGAGGACTGGTGAAGGTCGCAGTGGAATAAAAAGACAATATCAATGCCCCTTGGAAGAGTGGTGGAGGTTACAGTGGAATAAAAAGACAATAATAATGCCCTTTAGAAGAGTTGTAGAGTTCAGAGTGGAATAACCAGATGGTTTTAACGCCCCTTGAAAGAGATGTGGTGGTCACAGTAACTTATCAAGATGGTTTTATTGCCCCCTGGTAGAGTGGTGGAGGTCGCAGTGGATTAAAAAGACAATATTAATGCCCCTTGGAAGAGTGGTGGAGGTCGCAGTGGAGTAAAAAAACAATATCAATGCCCCTTGGAAGATTGGTGGAGGTTACAGATGAATAAAAAGACAATATCAATGCTCCTTCGAAGACACGTGGAGGTCACAGTAGCTTAACAAGACGGTTTTAATGCCCCTTGGAGAGGGGTGGAGTTCGCAGTGGACTAAAAATACAATATCAATGCCTCTTGAAAGAGCTATGGAGTTCATAGTGGTTTAACCATTTGGTTTTAATGCCCCTTGGAAGAGTGGTGGAGGTCGCAGTGCATTAAAAAGACAATATCAATACCCCTTGGAAGAATGGTGGAGGTTACAGTGGAATAAAAAGACAATATCAATGCCCCTTGGAAGAGCTGTGGAGTTCAGAGTGGTTTAACCAGCCGGTTTTAATGCCCCTTGGAAGAGATGTGGAGGTCACAGTAGCTTAACAAGACAGTTTTAATGCCCCTTGGAAGAGTGGTGGAGGTCGCAGTGGATTAAAAAGACAATATCAATGCCCCTTAGAAGAGAGGTGGAAGTCGCAGTGGAATAAAAAAACAATAACAATAACCCTTGGAAGAGTGGTGGAGGATACAGTGGAATAAAAAGACAATATCAATGCCCCGTGGAATAGACATGGACGTTACAGTAGCTAAAAAAGATGCTTTCAAAGCACCTTGAGAGAGTGGTGGAAGTCGTGGTGGAATAAAAATACTATATCAATGCCCCTTGAAAGAGTGCTGTAGGTAACAGTGGAATAAAAAGACAATTTCAATGCCTCTTGCAAGAGCTGTGGAGTTCAGCGTGGTTTAAATTGACGGTTTTAATGCACCTTGGAAGAGACGTGGAGTTCACAGTAGCTTAACAATACGGTTTTAATGCCCCTTGGAAGAGTGGTGGAGGTCGCAGTGGATTAAAAAGACAATATCAATGCCACCTGGAAGAGTGGTGAAGGTCCCAGTGGAATAAAAAGACAATATCAATGCCCCTTAGAAGAGTGGTGGAGGTTACAGTGGAATAAAAAGACAATATCAATGCCTCGTGAAAGAGACGTGGAGGTCACAGCAGCTTAACAAGACGGTTTTAATGTCCCTTGGAAGAGAGGTGGAAGTTGCAGTGGAATAAAAAGACAATATCAATGCCTCTTGGAAGAGTGCTGGAGGTTACATTGGAATAAAAAGACAATATCAATGCGCCTTGCAAGAGCTATGGAGTTCAGAGTGGATTAAATTGACGGTATTAATGCCACGAGGAATTGACGTGGAGGTCAAAGTAGCTTAACAACACGGTTTTAATGGCCCTTGGAAGAATGGTGGAGGTCGCATTGGATTAAAAAGACAATATAAATGCCCCTTAGAAGAGTGGTGGAGGTCGCAGTGGAATAAAAAGACCATATCAATGCCCCTTGGAAGAGTAGTGGAGGTAAGAGCAGATTAAAAAGACAATATCAATGCCCTTTGGAAGAGCTGTGGAGTTCAGAGTAGTTAAACCAGACGGTTTTAATGCCCTTTGGAAGTGACGTGGAGGTCACAGTAGCTTAAAAAGACATTTTTAATGCCCCTTGGAAAAGTGGTGGAGGTCGCAGTGGATTAAAAAGACAATACCAATGCCCCTTGGAAGAGTGGTGGAGGTGGCAGTGGAATAAAAAGACAATATCAATGCCCCGTGAAAGGGACGTGGATGTCACAGTAGCTTAACAAGAGGGTTTTAATGTCCCTTTGAGGAGAGGTGAAAGTCGCAGTGGAATAAAAAGACAATATCAATGCCCCTTGTTAGAGTGCTGGAGGTTACAGTGGAATAAAAAACAATATCAAAGCCCCTTCCAAGAGCTGTGGAGTTGAGAGTGGTTTAAATTGACGGTTTTAATGCCCCTTGGTAGAGACGTGGAGGTAAGAGTGGATTAAAAAGACAATATCAATGCCCCTTGGAAGAGTGGTGCAGGTCGCAGTGGATTAAAAATACATTATCGATGCCCCTTGGAAGAGTGATGAAGGTCACAGTGGAATAAAAAGAAAATATCAATGCCCCTTAGAAGAGTGGTGGAGGTTACAGTGGAAAAAAAAGACAATATCAATGTTCCTTGGAAGAGGGGTGAAGGTCGCAGTGGAATAAAAAGACAATATCAATGTCCCTTGGAAGAGTGGTGGAGGTCGCAGTGGATTAAAAATACACTATCAATGCCCCTTGGAAGAGTGGTGGAGTTCGCAGTGGAATAAAAAGACAATATCAATGCCAGGTGGAATGGACGTGGAGGTCACAGTAGCTTAACAAGACGGTTTTAATGCCCCTTGGAAGAGTGGTGGAGGTCGCAGTGGATTAAAAAGACTATAAAATCACCTTGGAAGAGTGGTGGAGGTCGCAGTGGAAAAAAAAAGACAATATCAATGCCCCTTGGAAGAGTGGTGGAGGTTACAGTTGAATAAAAAGACAATATCAATGCCTCTTGGAAGAGCTGTGGAGTTCAGAGTGGTTTAACCATTCAGTTTTAATGCCCCTTGGAAGAGACGTGGAGGTCACAGAATCTTATCAAGACTGTTTTAAAGCCCCTTGGAGGAGTGGTAGAGGTCGCAGTGGATTAAAAAGACAATATCAATGCCCCTTGGAAGAGTGGTGGAGGTTACAGTAGAATAAAAAGACAATATCAATGTCCCTTGGAAGAATGGTGGATGTGACAGTGGAATAAAAAGACAATATCAATGCCTCTTGGAAGAGTGGTGGAGGTTCCAATTAAATAAAAAGACAATTTCAATGCCCCTTGGAAGAGATGTGGAGGTCACAGTGGAATAAAAAGACAATATTAATGCCCCTTGGAAGAGTGATGGAGGTTAGAGTGGAATAAAAAGACAATATCAATGCCCCTTGCAAGAGCTGTGGAGTTCAGAGAGGTTTAAATTGACGGTTTTAATGCCCCTTGGAAGGGACGTGAAGGTGACAGTAGCTTAACAAGACGGTTTTAATGGCCCTTGGAAGAGTGGTGGAGATCGTTGTGGATTTAAAAGACAATATCAATGCCCCTTAAGAGAGTGGTGGAGGTCGCAGTGGAATGAAAAGACAATATCAATGCCCCTTGGAAGATTGGCGGAGGTTACAGTGGAATAAAAAGACAATATCAATGCCCCTTGGAAGAGTGATGGAGGTTACAGTGGAATAAAAAGACAATATCAATGCCCTGTGTAAGAAACTTGGAGGTCACAGTAGCTTAACAAGACGGTTTTAATGCCCCTTGGAAGAGTCGTGGACGTCGCAGAGGAATAAAAAGACAATATCAATGCACTTGGAAGAGTACAGAAGGTTACAATGGAAAAAAAAGACATTGTCAATGCCCCTTGGAAGAGCTGTGGAGCTCAGAGCGGTTTAACCAGACATTTTTAATGCCCCTTGGAAGAGACTTGGAGGTCACAGTAGCTTAACAAGACGGTTTTAATTCCCCTTGGATGAGTGGTGGAGGTCGCAATTGAATAAAAAGGCAATATCAATGCCCCGTGGAAGGGACGTGGAGGTCACAGTAGCATAACAAGAGGGTTTTAATGCCCATTGGAAGAGTGGTGGAGGTCGCAGTGGATAAAAAGACAATATCAAAGCCCCTTGGAATAGTGGTGGAGGTTACAGTCGAATAAAAAGACAATATCGATGCCTCTTGGAAGAGCTGTGGAGTAAAGAGTGGTTTAACCAGACCGTTTATTGCCCCTTGGAAGAGACGTGGAGGTCACAGTAGCTTATCTAGACTGTTGTAATGCCCATTGGAAGAGCTGTGGAGTTCACAGTGGTTTAACCAGAAGGTTTTAAGACACCGTGGAATAGACGTGGAGGTCACAGTAGCTAAACAAGACGGTTTTAATACTTCTTGGAAGAGAGATGGAGGTCATAGTGGAATAAAAAACAATATTAATGCCCCTTGGAAGAGTGGTGGAGGTTACAGTGGAATAAAAAGACAATATCAATGCCCCTTGGAAGAGTGGTGGAGGTACCAATTAAATAAAAAGACAATATCATTGCCCCTTGGAAGAGACATGGAGGTCATAGTATAATAAAAAGACAATATTAATGCCCCTTGGAAGAGTGGTGGAGGTTGCAGTAAAATAAAAAGACAATATCAATGCCCCTTGGAAGAGTGGTGGAGGTTACAGTGGAATAAAAAGACAATGTCAATGCCCTGTGTAAGAAACTTGGAGGTCACAGTAGCTTAACAAGACGGTTTTAATGCCCCTTGGGAGAGTCGTGGACGTCGCAGAGGAATAAAAAGACAATATCAATGCACTTGGAAGAGCGCAGAATGTTACAATGGAATAAAAAGACATTGTCAATGCCCCTTGGAAGAGCTGTGGAGCTCAGAGCGGTTTAACCAGACGGTTTTAATGCCCCTTGGAAGAGACTTGGAGGTCACAGTAGCTTAACAAGACGGTTTAAATGCCCCTTGGAACATTGGTGGAGGTCGCAATAGAATAAAAAGACAATATCAATGCCCCTTGAAAGAGTGGTGGAGGTTACAGTGGAATAAAAAGACAATATCAATGCCTTTTGGATGAGTGGTGGAGGTTACAGTGGAATAAAAAGACAATATCAATCCCCCGTGGAAGAGACGTGGACATCACAGAAGCTTAACAAGACGGTTTTAATGCCCCTTGTCAGAGTGGTGGAGGTCTCAGTGGAATAAAAAGACAATAACAATGCCCTGTTGAAGAGACGTGGAGGTCACAGTAGCTTAACAAGACGGTTTTAATGCCCCTTAGAACAGTGGTGGAGGTCGCCGTGGAATAACCTCATTGGTACATGCTCTGCATAACTTCTCTGCTTGCTGTGTCTGCTGTAATCTAATGCTCTCCTTTGCTGATTCACCTCACTGGTACATGCTCAGCATAACTTCTCTGCTTGCTGTGTCTGCTGTAATCTAATGCTCTGCTTTGCTGATTCACCTCACTGGTTCATGCTCTGCATAACTTCTCTGCTTTATCTGTCCCACTCCATTCAATACCCACATATGTCTGTCCCTTCCCCACTATAGATCTTATCTGATTTTTAGAGGTGCTAAACTGCAGAGACTAGAGTCCTAGCTCTGTGTTTGATCACCCAGCCATCTCCTGGTGAGACGACCAGCTGCTAATTTAGCCATATGCAGCTCCCACAATGCCCTTCACCTGATAGTTTAATGTGCCCTATATATTTAGAAGCTCTGTAAGGAGTGCACTTGTACTGGGGTGTGCACGAGTCTTCTTGTGCAAAGTTGCTTTGGAGATAAGTGGCAGTTATTTCAGAGGCAGTTAGTCAGGGCAGGAGTCAGGTAACCAACACTTTGACCACTTACTCTCTTTTAACTATGTTTCTGTTAGCTCTCCCTTTTTCCTCTATAGTCCTCCACTTTCTATTAACCCCTCAAATCCCTACACCTAATAAGAAACTCTTCATCTCTCCCTCCATTCATCTCACCTCCTCCTCCAAATTATTCCTAAACATTCAATCCTGGATCTCCAAACACAGACAGCCACCTCATGCTCTCTCTTGCTCCCACCTGCTAACACTTTCTCTGCTCCTCCTCACTGCTGGAGATATCTCTCCAAATCCTGGTCCTCCTCGCCATATCCCCACAGTTACTTCTTCCTCCTATCCACGACCTTCCACAAACTGTCGCAACCCTTCTAACCTCATACCCATCCAACCAATCCCCACTCCCTTAGTTGCTCTAACAGGTGCTCTATGGAACGCTCGCTCTGTCTGCAACAAACTTTCCTTCATCCACGATCTTTTCATTACAAACAAACTTCATCGCCATCACTGAAACCTGGCTCACCCCCTCTGACACAGCCTCCCCAGCTGCACTTTCATATGGCGGATTCCACCTTTCCCACACCCCCCGCCCCAACGGTAAACATGGCGGAGGCGTAGGTTTTCTCCTATCAGAACACTGCGCTTTCACCCAAATCCCACTGCCACCCTCTGTTACACTCCCCTCTTTTGAGGTGCACTGTGTGTGCATCTATTCCCCCTCCAACCTCCAACTGGCCGTCGTGTACCGACCCCCAGGGCAAGCCACCACCTTCTTAGACCACTTCACCACCTGGCTGCTTCACTTCCTCTCCACTGACATCCCCATTATCATAATGAGTGACTTCAACATCCCCATTAACACTTCCCACTCGTCTGTCTCTAAGTTCCTATCTCTCACTTCCTCCTTCGGACTCACTCAATGATCTTCCACACCCACCCACAAAGATGGCCACACACTGGACCTCATCTTCACCCACCTCTGTTTCCTATCTAACCTCTCTATCTCACCTCTCCCTCTCTCTGATCACAGTCTACTTACATTCTCGTCTCTCTTCTCCCCGTGGCAACAATCCCCACTCCACAAACTTGCATACCCTCGCAGAAATCTCAAACACCTTGACTTACACTCACTCTCTGAATCCCTCCTCCCTCTTACAGACATAAATTCCTTACACGATGCAGACGTTGCTGCTGCTTCATATAACACCACAATAGCTGCAGCTCTAGACTTGATCGCCCCTCTCACACACACCACATCTCGCATATTCAACAGGCAACCCTGGCACACTAAACTTACTAAAGAACTGCGCCGGGCCTCCAGGGTTGCGGAGCGGAGATGAAAAGGTCTCACTCCATTGAGCACTTCATCGCATTCAAGCAATCCCTCACTAATTTCAAGTCCGCACTCACTACAGCAAAACAAACCTACTTCTCATCTATCATATCCTCCCTATCTCACATCCCTAAACAGCTATTTAACACTTTCAACTCTCTCCTTCGTCCCCCAGCACCTCCTCCCTCTTCTCTCATCTCAGCCGACGACTTTGCCTCATTCTTCAAACAGAAGATTGACACCATCAGACAAAACTTTTGCTTAAAGTCCACACAACCCCTCCTCATATCTATTCAACCCTCCTCCTCCAAATCCCACTTCTCCACCATTACAGAAGGTCAAGTCTCCTCTTTACTCTCCAAGTCACACCTCACCACCTGCGAACTTGACCCAATCCCATCCCACCTCATCACTAACCTTACCATAGCCTTCATCCCAACCCTAACCCACCTCTTCAATCTGTCACTAACAACCGGTGTCTTCCCCTCATGTTTCAAACATGCCGCAATCACACCCATCCTCAAAAAGCACTCCCTTGACCTTTACTCTCTGACTAGCTACCGCTCCATATCACTCCTCCAGTTTGCCTCAAAACTACTAGAACAACATGTCCACCTTGAACTGTCCTCCCACCTCTCCTCCTGCTCCCTCTTCGACCGCCTGCAATCTGGCTTCCGACTGCATCACTCGACTGAAACTGCCCTGACCAAACTCACCAACGACCTACTAAATGCCAAATCCAAGTGATACTACTCCATCCATCTCCTTCTGGACCTGTCATCTGCCTTTGACACAGTGGACCATTCCCTCTGACTCCAGATTCTCTCATCTCTTGGCATCACGGACTTGGCTCTATTTTGGATCTTCTCATACTTAACAGACAGGACATTCAGCGTCTCCCACTCACGCACCACCTCCTCATCTCGCCCCCTATCTGTCGGTGTCCCCCAAGGTTCAGTTCTAGGACCTCTGCTCTTCTCCATCTACACCTTTGGCCTGGGAAAGCTCATAGAGTCTCACGGTTTTCAGTATCACCTCTATGCTGACGACACAAAGATCTACCTCTCTGGACCCGATATCTCCTCCCTACTAACCAAAATCCCACAATGTCTGGTCGCCATGTCATCCTTCTTCTCTGACTGATTTCTAAAACTCAACATGGATAAAACAGAGTTCATCATCTTTCCACCCTCTCATTCACATCCCCCATCTGACCTAGCCATCAACATCAATGGCTGTTCACGCTTCCCAGTCCCACAAGCTCGCTGCCTTGGAGTAACCCTGGACTCTGATCTCTCCTTCAAGCCACATATCCAAGCCCTTTCCACTTCCTGCCGACTCCAACTCAAAAACATCTCCCGGATCCGTGTATTCCTCAGCAAAGACTCTGCAAAAACACTAGTGCATGCCCTCATCATATACCGCCTCGACTACTGCAACCTCCTGCTCCGTGGCCTCCCTTACAACACTCTTGCACCTCTCCAATCAATCCTAAACTCTGCTGCTCGACTAATTCACCTGTCCCCACGCTATTCCCCGGTCTCTCCTCTCTGTCAATCTCTTCACTGGCTCCCCGTTGCCCAGAGAATCCAGTTCAAAACTCTAACCATGGCATACAAAGTCATCCACAACCTGTCTCCCCCATACATCTGTGACCTAGTCTATCGGCACTTACCTGCACGCAACCTCCGATCCTCACAAGATCTCCTTCTCTACTCCCCTCTTATCTCCTCCTCCCACAATCGTATACAAGATTTCTCCCGTGCATCCCCCCTACTCTGGAACTCTCTACCCCAACACATCAGACTCTCGCCGACCCTGGAAACCTTCAAAAGAAACCTGAAGACCTAACTCTTCCGACAAGCCTACAACCTGCTGTAACCACCGCTGCACGACCAGCTCTACCCTCACCTAATGTATCCTCACCCATCCCTTCTAGAATGTGAGCCCTCGCGGGCAGGGTCCTCGCTCCTGCTGTACCAGTCGCTGACTCGTTTTGTTAAGATTATGTAAATGATTTTGTTATTTATATCCCTATTACATGTAAAGCGCCATGGAATAAATGGCGCTATAATAATAAATAATAATAATAATAATAAAAAGACAATATCAATTCCCATAGGAAAAGTGGTGGAGGTTATAGTGGAATAAAACGACAATATCAATGCCCTTTGATGAGCTGTGGAATTCAGAGTGGTTTAACTAGACGGTTTTAATGCCCCTTGGAAGAGACGTGGAGGTCATAGTAGCTTAATAAGATGTTTTTAATGCCTCTTGGAAGAGTGGTGGAGGTCGCAGTGGTTTAAAAAGACAATATCACTGCCCCTTAGAAGAGTGGTGGAGGTTACATTGGAATAAAAAGACAATATCAATGCCCCGTGGAATAGACATGGAGGTTACAGCAGCTTAACAAGACAGTTTTAATGCCCCTTGGAAGAGTGGTGGAGGTCGCAGTTGATTAAAAAGACAATATAAATGCCCCTTAGAAGAGTGGTGGAGATCGCAGTGGAATAAAAAGACAATATCAATGCCCTTTGGAAGAGTAGTGGAGGTCGCAGATGACTAAAAAACAATATCAATGCCACTTGGAAGAGTGGTGGAGGTAACAGTGGATTAAAAAGACAATATCAATACCCCTTGGAATAGTGGTGGAGGTTACAGTGAAATAAAAAGACAATATCAATGCCTCTTGAAAGAGTTATGGAGTTCAGAGTGGTTTAACCAGATGTTTTTAATTCCCCTTGGAAGAGTGGTGGAGGTCGCAGTGCATTAAAAAGACAATATCAATACCCCTTGGAAGAATGGTGGAGGTTACAGTGGAATAAAAGACAATATCAATGCCCCCTGGAAGAGCTGAGGAGTTCAGAGTGGTTTAACCAGACGGTTTTAATGCCCCTTGGAAGAGATGTGGAGGTCACAGTAGCTTAACAAGACTGTTTTATTGCCTCTTGGAAGAATGGTGGAGGTCGCAGTTGATTAAAAAGACAATAGCAATGCACCTTAGAAGGGAGGTTGAAGTAGCAGTGGAATAAAAAGACAATATCAATGCCCCTTGGAAGAGTGGTGGAGGTTACAGTAGAATAAAAAGACAATATCAATGCCCCGTGGAATAGACATGGACGTGACAGTAGCTTAACGAGACGGTTTTAATGCCCCTTGGAAGAGTGGTGGAGGTCACAGTGGATTAAAAAAACAATATCAATGCCCATTAGAAGAGTGGTTAAGGTCGCAGTGGAATAAAAAGACAAAATCAATGCCCCTTGGCAGAGTCTAGGAGGTTACAGTGGAAAAAAAGACAATATCATTGCCCCTTGGAAGAGCTTTGGAGTTCAGAGTGGTTTAACCAGACGGTTTTAATGCCCCTTGGAAGAGACGTGAAGGTCACAGTAGCTTAACAAGACTATTTTAATGCCCTTGGAAGAGTGGTGGAGGTCGCAGTGGATTAAAAATACAATATCAATAACCTTTAGAAGAGTGGTGGAGGTTACAGTGGAATAAAAGACAATATCAATGCCCCGTGGAAGAGTGGTGGAGGTTACAGTAGAATAAAAAGACAATATCAATGCCCCGTGGAATAGACATGGACGTGACAGTAGCTTAACGAGACGGTTTTAATGCCCCTTGGAAGAGTGGTGGAGGTCACAGTGGATTAAAAAAACAATATCAATGCCCATTAGAAGAGTGGTTAAGGTCGCAGTGGAATAAAAAGACAAAATCAATGCCCCTTGGCAGAGTCTAGGAGGTTACAGTGGAAAAAAAGACAATATCATTGCCCCTTGGAAGACCTTTGGAGTTCAGAGTGGTTTAACCAGACGGTTTTAATGCCCCTTGGAAGAGACGTGAAGGTCACAGTAGCTTAACAAGACTATTTTAATGCCCTTGGAAGAGTGGTGGAGGTCGCAGTGGATTAAAAATATATTATCAATAACCTTTAGAAGAGTGGTGGAGGTTACAGTGGAATAAAAGACAATATCAATGCCCCGTGGAAGAGTTGTGGAGGTCAATGTAGCTTAACAAGATGGTCTTAATGCCTCTTGGAAGAGTGGTGGAGGTCGCAGTGGAATAAAAAGACAATGTCAATGCCCCTTGGAAGAGTGGTGGAGGTTAGAGTGGAATAAATAGACAATACCAATGCTCCTTGGAAGATCTGTAGAGTTCAGAGTGGTTTAACCAGACGGTTTTAATACCACTTGGAAGAGACGTGAAGGTCACAGTAGCTTAACAAGACTATTTTAATGCCCTTGGAAGAGTGGTGGAGGTCGCAGTGGATTAAAAAGACAATATCAATAACCTTTAGAAGAGTGGTGGAGGTCACAGTGGATTAACAAGACAATATCAATGCCACGTGGAAGGGACGTGGAGGTCACAGTAGCTTAACAAGATGGTTTTAATGCACCTTGGAAGAGAGGTGGAGGTCGCAGTTGATTAAAAAGACAATATCAATGCCACTTGGAAGTGTCGTGGATGTCGCAGTGGATTAAAAAGTCAATATCAATGCCCCTTGGAAGAGTGGTGGAGGATACAGTCGAATAAAAAGACAATATCAATGCTCCTTAGAAGAACTGTGGAGTACAGAATGGTTTAACCAGACGGTTTTATTGCCCCTTGTTTGAGACGTAGAGGTCACAGTAGCTTATCAAGACTGTTTTAATGCCTCTTGGAAGAGTGGTGAAGGTCGCAGTGGTTTAAAAAGACAATATCACTGCCCCTTAGAAAAGTGGTGACAGTTACACAGGAATAAAAAGACAATATCAATGCCCCGTGGAATACTCATGGAGGTTACAGCAGCTTAACAAGACGGTCTTAATGCCCCTTTGGAAAGTGGTGGAAGTCGAAGTGGAATGAAAAGACAATATCGATGCCCCTTGGAAGAGTGCTGGAGATTACAATGGAATAAAAAGACAATATCAATGCCTCTTGCAAGAGCTGTGGAGTTCAGAGTGGTTTAAATAGACAGCTTTAATGCCCCTTGGAAGAGAAGTGGAGGTCACAGTAGCTTAATAAGGCGGTTTTAATACCACATGGAAACGTGGTGGAGGTTGCAGTGGATTAAAAAGAAAATATCAATGCCCCGAAGAAGAGTGGTGGATGTCGCAGTGGAATAAAAAGACAATATCAATGCCCCTTGGAAGAGTGGTGGAGGTTACAGTAGAAAAAAAAGACAATATCAATGCCCCGTGGAAGAGACATGGATGTCACAGTAGCTTAACAAGACTGTTTTAATGCCCCTTGGAAGAGTGGTGAAGGTCACAGTTGATTAAAAAGACAATATCAATGCCCCTTGGAAGAGAGGTGGAGGTTGCAGTGGAATAAAAAGGCAATATCAATGCCCCGTGGAAGAGACGTGGAGGTCACAGTAGCTTAACAACACGGTTTTAATGGCCCTTGGAAGAGTGGTGGAGGTCGCAGTGGAATAAAAAGAAAATATCAATGCCCCTTGGAAGAGTAGTGGAGGTCGCAGTGGAATAAAAAACAATATCAATGCCCCTTGGAAGAGTGGTGGAGGTAACAGTGGATTAAAAAGACAATATCAATGCCCATTGGAAGAGCAGTGGAGTTTAGAGTAGTTAAACCAGACGGTTTTAATGCCCATTGGAAGTGACGTGGAGGTCACAGTAACTTAAAAAGATGTTTTTAATGCCCCTTGGAAAAGTGGTGGAGGTCGAAGTGGATTAAAAAGACAATATCAATGCCCCTTGGAAGAGTGGTGGAGTTGGCAGTGGAATAAAAAGACAACATCAATGCCCCTTGGAAAAGTGGTGGAGTTCAGAGTGGTTTAACCAGACGGTTTTAATGCCCCTTGGATGAGACGTGGAGGTCACAGTATCTTAACAAGACTGTTTTAATGCCCCTTGGAAGAGTGGTGGAGGTCGCAGTAGATTAAAAAGACAATATAAATGCCCCTTAGAAGAGAGGTGGAATTCGCAGTGGAATAAAAAGACAATGTCAATGCCACTAGGAAGAGTGGCGGAGGTTATAGTGGAAAAAAAGACAATATCAATGCCCCGTGGAATAGACATGGACGTGACAGTAGCTTAACAAGACGGCTTTAATGCCCCTTGGAAGAGTGGTGTAGGTTGCAGCGGATTAGAAAGACAATATCACTGCCCCTTGGAAGAGTGGTGGAGGTTACAGTGGAAAAAAAAGACAATATCAATGCCCCATGGAAGAGTTGTGGAGGTCACTGTAGCTTAACAAGATGGTCTTAATGCCCCTTGGAAGAGTGGTGGAGGTCGCAGTGGAATAAATAGACAATGTCAATGCCCCTTGGAAGAGTGATGGAGGTTAGAGTGGAATAAAAAGAGAATACCAGTGCTCCTTGGAAGAGCTGTGGAGTTCAGAGTGGTTTAAATTGACGGTTTTAATGCCCCTTGGAAGAGACGTGGAGGTCACAGTGGATTAAAAAGACAATATCAATGACCTTTGGAAGAGTGGTGGAGGTCGCAGTGGATTAAAAAGACAATATCAATGCCCCTTGGAAGAGTGGTGGAGGTCGCAGTGGAATAAAAAGACAATATCAATGCCCCGTGAAAGGGACGTGGAGGTCACAGTAGCTTCACAAGACGGTTTTAATGCCCCTTGGAAGAGAGGTGGAGGTTGCAGTTGATTAAAAAGACAATATCAATGCACTTGGAAGAGTGCTGTAGGTTACAGTGGAGTAAAAAGACAATATCAATGCCTCTTGCAAGAGTTATGAAGTTCAGAGTGGTTTAAATTAATGGTTTTAATGCACCTTGGAAGAGACGTGGAGTTCACAGTAGCTTAAAAGTACGGTGTTAATGCCTCTTGGAAGAGTGGTGGAGGTCGCAGTGGATTAAAAAGACAATATCAATGCCACTTGGAAGAGTGGTGAAGGTCCCAGTGGAATAAAAAGATAATATCAATGCCCCTTGGAAGAGTGGTGGAGGTTACAGTAGAATAAAAAGACAATATCAATGCCCCTTGGAAGAGTGGTGGAGGTTACAGTGGAATAAAAAGACAATATCAAAGCCCCTTGGAAGAGCTGTGGAGTTCACAGTGGTTTAACCAGAAGGTTTTAAGGCACTGTGGAATAGACGTGGAGGTCACAGTAGCCAAACAAGACGGTATTAATGCTTCTTGGAAGAGTGATGGAGGTAGCAGTGGATTAAAAAGTCAAAATCAATGCCCCTTGGAAGAGTGGTGGAGGCTATAGTGGAATAAAAAGACAATATCGATGCCTCTTGGAAGAGCTGTGGAGTTCAGAATGGTTTAACCAGACGGTTTTAATGCCCCTTGGAAGAGACATGGAGGTCACAGTAGCTTAAAAAGACGGTTTTAATGCACATTGGAAGAGTGGTGGAGGTTACAGTCGAATAAAAAGACAATATCAATGCCTCTTGGAAGAGCTGTGGAGTTCAGAGTTGTTTAACCAGAAGGTTTTAATGCCCCTTGGAAGAGACGTGGAGGTCACAGTAGCTTATCAAAACTGTTTTAATGCCCCTTGGAAGAGTGGTGGAGGGCACAGTGGATTAAAAAGACAATATCAATGCCCCTTCAAAGAGTGGTGGAGGTCGCAGTGGAATAAAAAGACAATATCAATTCCACTTGGAAGAGATGTGGAGGTCACAGTAGCTTAACAAGATGGTTTTAATGTCCCTTGGAAGAGAGGTGGAGGTCGCAGTGGAATAAAAAGACAATATCAATGCCCATTGGAAGAGTGGTGGTGGTTACAGTGGAATAAAAAGACAATATCAATGACCCTTGGAAGAGTGGTGGAGGTCGCAGTGGAATAAAAAGACATTATTAATGCCCCTTGGTAGAGTGGTGGAGGTCGCAGTAAAATAAAAAGACAATATCAATGCCCCTTGGAAGAGTGGTGGAGGTTACAGTGGAATAAAAAGACAATATCAATGCCCCTTGGAAGAGCTGTGGAGTTCACAGTGGTTTAACCAGAAGGTTTTAAGGCACCGTGGAATAGATGGTTTTAATGCTTCTTGGAAGAGAGATGGAGGTCGCAGTGGATTAAAAAGACAAAATCAGTGCCCCTTGGAAGAGTGGTGGAGGTGACAGTGGAATAAAGAGACAATATCAATGCCTCTTGCAAGAGCTGTGGTGTCCAGAGTGATTTAAATTGACGATTTTAACGCCCCTTGGAAGAGACGTGGAGGTCACAGTAGCTTAGCAAGACGGTTTTAATGCCCCTTGGAAGAGTGGTGGAGGTCGCAGTGGATTAAAAAGACATTATCGATGCCCCTTGGAGAGTGGTGGAGGTCGCAGTGGAATAAAAAGAATATATCAATGCCCCTTAGAAGAGTGGTGGAGGTTACAGTGGAAAAAAAAGACAATATCAATGTTCCTTGGAAGAAGGGTGAAGGTTGCAGTGGAATAAAAAGACAATATCAATATCCCTTGGAAGAGTGGTGGAGGTCGCAGTGGATTAAAAAGACAATATCAATGCCCCTTGGAAGAGTGGTGTAGGACGCATTGGAATAAAAAGACAATATCAATGCCCCGTGGAAGGGACGTAGAGGTCACAGTAGCTTAACAAGACAGTTTTAATGCCCCTTGGAAGAGTGGTGGAGGTCGCAGTGGATTAAAAAGACTATCAAATCCCCTTGGAAGAGTGGTGGAGGTCGCAGTGGAAAAAAAAGACAATATCAATGCCACTTGGAAGAGTGGTGGAGGTTACAGTTGAACAAAAAGACAATATCAATGCCTCTTGGAAGAGCTGTGGAGTTCAGAGTGGTTTAACCATGCGTATTTAATGCCCCTTGGAACAGACGTTGAGGTCACAGAAGCATATCACGACTGTTTTAAAGCCCCTTGGAGGAGTGGTAGAGGTCGCAGTGGATAAAAAAGACAATATCAATGCCCCTTGGAAGAGTGGTGGAGGTTACAGTGGAATAAAAAGACAATATCAATGCCCCTTGGAAGAGTGGTGGAGGTTACAGTGGAATAAAAAGACAATATCAATGTCCCTTGGAAGAATGGTGGAGATTACAGTGGAAGAAAAACACAATATCAATGCCCCTTGGAAGAGTGGTGGAGGTTCCAATTAAATAAAAAGACAATATCAATGCCCCTTGGAAGAGACGTGGAGAACACAGTGGAATAAAAAGACAATATTAATGTCCCTTGGAAGAGTGGTGGAGGTCGCAGTGGAATAAAAAGAAAATATCAATGCCCCGTCAAAGGGACGTGGAGGTCACAGTAGCTTCACAAGACGGTTTTAATGCCCCTTGGAAGAGAGGTGGAGGTTGCAGTTGATTAAAAAGACAATATCAATGCACTTGGAAGAGTGCAGAAGGTTACAATGGAATAAAAAGACATTCTCAATGCCCCTTGAAAGAGCTGTGGAGCTCAGAGCGGTTTAATCAGACGGTTTTAATGCCCAATGGAAGAGACTTGGAGGTCACAGTAGCTTAAGAAGACGGTTTTAATGCCCCTTGGAAGATTGGTGGAGGTCACAGTGGAATAAAAATACAATATCAATGCCCCTTGAAAGAGTGGTGGAAGTTACAGTGAAATAAAAAGACAATATCAATGCCCCTTGGAAGAGCTGTGGAGTACAGAGTTGTTTAACCAAACGGTTTTAGTGCCCCTTGGAAGAGACGTGGAGGTCACCGTAGCTTAATAAGATGGTTATAATGCCCCTTGGAAGAGTGGTGGAGGTCGCAGTGGATTAAAAGACAATAACATTGAACCTGGGAAGAGTGGTGGAGGTCGCAGTGGAATAAAAACACAATATCAATGCCCCTTGGAAGAGTGGTGGAGGTTACAGTGGAATAAAAAGACAATATCAATGCCTCTTGGAAGAGTGGTGGAGGTTACAGTGGAATAAAAAGACAATATCAATGCCCCGTGGAAGAGACGTGGACATCACAGTAGCTTAACAAGACGGTTTTAATGCTCCTTGGCAGAGTGGTGGAGGTCGCAGTGGAATAAAAAGACAATAACAATGCCCCTTAGATGAGTGGTGGAGGTCGCAGTGGAAAAAAAAGACAATATCAATTCCCCTTGGAAGAGATGTGGAGGTCGCAGTGGAATAAAAAGACAATATCAATGCCTCGTGGAAGAGACTTGGAGGTCACAGTAGCTTAACAAGATGGTTTTAATGCCCCTTGGAAGAGAGGTGGAGGTCGCAGTAGAATAAAAAGACAATATCAATGCCCCTTGGAAGAGTGGTGGAGGTAACAGTGGAATAAAAAGACAATATCAATGACCCTTGGAAGAGTGGTGGAGGTCGCAGTGGAATAAAAAAACAATATTAATGCCCCCTGGCAGAGTGGTGGAGGTCGCAGTAAAATAAAAAGACAATATCAATGCCCCTTGGAAGAGTGGTGGAGGTTACAGTGGAATAAAAAGACAATATCAATGCCCCTTGGAAGAGCTGTGGAGTTCACAGTGGTTTAACCAGAAGGTTTTAAGGCACTGTGGAATAGACGTAGAGGTCACAGTAGCTAAACAAGATGGTTTTAATGCTTCTTGGAAGAGTGATGGAGGTCGCAGTGGATTAAAAAGACAAAATCAATGCCCCTTGGAAGAGTGGTGGAGGTGACAGTGGAATAAAAAGACAATATCAATGCCTCTTGCAAGAGCTGTGGAGTTCAGAGTGGTTTAAATTGACGTTTTTAATGCCCCATGGAAGAGACGTGGAGGTCACAGGAGCTTAACAAGACGGTTTTAATGCCCCTTGGAAGAGGGGTGGAAGTCGCAGTGGAATGAAAAGACAATATCAATGCCGCTTGGAAGAGTGCAGGAGATTACAATGGATTAAAAAGACAATATCAATGCCTCTTGCAAGAGCTGTGGAGTTCAAAGTGGTTTAAATTGACGGCTTTAATGCCCCTTGGAAGATAAGTGGAGGTCACAGTAGCTTAATAAGACGGTTTTAATGCCACATGGAAAAGTGATGGAGGTCGAAGTGGATTAAAAAGACAATATCAATGCCCCGAGGAAGAGTGGTGAAGGTTACAGTGGAAAATAAAGACAATATCAATGCCCAGTGGAAGAGACGTGGAGGTCACAGTAGCTTAACAATACGGTTTTAATGCCCTTTGGAAGAGTGGTGAAGGTCACAGTTGATTAAAAAGACAATATCAATGCCCCTTGGAAGAGTGGTGAAGGATACAGTGGAATAAAAAGGCAATATCAATGCCCAGTGGAATTCACGTGGAGGTCAAAGTAGCTTAACAACACGGTTTTAATGGCCCTTGGAAGAGTGGTGGAGGTCGCAGTTGATTAAAAAGACAATATCAATGCCCCTTAGAAGAGTGGTGGAGGTCGCAGTGGAATAAAAGACAATATCAATGCCCCTTGGAAGAGTAGTGGAGGTTGCAGTGGAATAAAAAAACAATATCAATGCCCCTTGGAAGAGTGGTGGAGGTAACAGTGGATTAAAAAGACAATGTCAATGCCCCTTGGAAGAGCAGTGGAGTTTATAGTAGTTAAACCAGACGGTTTTAATGCCCATTGGAAGTGACGTGGAGGTCACAGTAGCTTAAAAAGACGTTTTTAATGCCCCTTGGAAAAATGGTGGAGGTCGGAGTTGATTAAAAAGACAATATCAATGCCCCTTGGAAGTGTGGTGGAGGTGGCAGTGGAATAAAAAGACAATATCAATGCCCCTTGGAAGAGTAGTGGAGTTTACAGTGGAATAAAAAGACAATATCAATGCCCCGTGAAAGAGACGTGGATGTCACAGTAGCTTAACAAGACGGTTTTAATGTCCCTTGGAAGAGAGGTGAAAGTCGCAGTGGAATAAAAAGACAATATCAATGCACCTTGGAAGAGTGCTGGAGTTCACAGTGGAATAAAAAACAATATCAAAGCCCCTTGCACGAGCTGTGGAGTTGAGAGAGGTTTAAATTGACGGTTTTAATGTCCCTTGGAAGAGACGTGGAGGTCACAGTAGATTAACAAGATTGTTTTAATGCCCCTTGGAAGAGTGGTGGAGGTCGAAGTGGATTAAAAAGACAATGTCAATGCTCCTTAATGGAGTGGTTGAAGTCTCAGTGGAATAAAAAGACAATATTAATGCCTCTTGGAAGAGTGTTGGAGTTTCCAGTGGAATAAAAAGGCAATATCAATGCCCTGTGGAAGAGACATTGAGGTCACAGTAGCTTAACAAGACGGTTTTAATGCCCCTTGGAAGAGTAGTGGAAGTCGCAGTGGAATAAAAAGACAATATCAATGCCCTTTGGAAGAGTGATGGAGGTTACAGTGGAATTTAAAGACAACGTCAATGTCCCGTGGAAGAGATGTGGAGGTTACTGTAGCTTAACAAGACAGTTTTAATGCCCCCTGGAAGAATGGTGGAGGTCGCAGTGGAATAAAAAGACAATGTCAATGCCCCTTGGAAGAGTGGTGGAGGATACCGTTGAATAAAAAGACAATATCAGTGCCCCGTGGAATAGACATGGATGTTACAGTAGCTAAACAAGATGTTTTTAATGCACCTTGGGAGAGTTGTGGAAGTCGTAGTGGAATAAAAAGACAATATCAATGCCCCTTGAAAGAGTGCGTAAAAAGACAATATCAATGTCTCTTGCAAGAGCTGTGGAGTTCAGAGCGGTTTAAATTGACTATTTTACTACACCTTGGAAGAGACGTGGAGGTCACAGTAGCTTAACAATTCGGTTTTAATGCCCCTTGGAAGAGTGGTGGAGGTCGCAGTGTATTAAAAAGACAATATCAATGCCACTTGGAAGATTGGTGAAGGTCCCAGTGGAATAAAAAGACAATATCAATGCCCCTTGGAAGAGTGGTGGAGGTTACAGTGGAATAAAAAGACAATATCAATGCCCCGTGAAAGAGACGTGGAGGTCACAGTAGCTTAACAAGACGGTTTTAATGCCCTTTGGAAGAAAGGTGGAAGTTGCAGTGGAATAAAAAGACAATATCAATGCCCCTTGGAAGAGTGCAGGAGGTTACATTGGAATAAAAAGACAATAGCAATGCCCCTTGCAAGAGCTCTGGAGTTCAGAGTGGTTTAAATTGAGGGTTTTAATGCCCTTTGGAAAGGACGTGTGTAACATACCTGGCGGCGTCCTTGCATGGTGGTCCATCTCCCACTGTGCAAGAACGCGCACTTGATCTTCAGTCCAGAATGTCTCTCTGGCTTCCCTCCTTGCTGTCTGTTTGTCTGTTTTGGCTGCATAGGGCGACACCCGCTGAACTTCCTGTTTCTTGTACCTGCTGCGGACACGCCCCTGTTGCACCTTCAGCCTATTGCCGTCCATCTTTGGGTATTTATACCACCTTCTTCCTCAAGATGGCGCCTGAGCATTGTGTCCTGTCAGTTGGCTTTTTGTCTCTGACGTGCCAGGTCCTATCCTGTTTTCCTGCCTGTTCTCCAGTTCTGTTTCTGAACTGTGGTCTGTTCTTGTGAACACGCTTCTAGCCTGTTCTTTCGCCTTCTAGGGGCTGTATTCCTAGATCTGCCTGTCTGTGCCTTGCGGTATCTGTTCCCGTCTGAACAGAGTCCTGTTTGTGTCCCAGCCTTGCTGTATTTGTTCCCGTTCCTCTGTTTCCAGTTGTCTGTGCCTTGCGGTATCTGTTCCCGTCTGAACAGAGTCCTGTTTGTGTCCCAGCCTTGCTGTATTTGTTCCCGTTCCTCTGTTCCCAGTTGTCTGTGCCTCGTTTCTACTTTAGCCTTTTCTCCCTTTTCCCTCTATGTCTGTTTTCTGCGCCTTTCTGCAGAGTCTGAACTTGCTCCTAAATTCCTTCTCGTCGTCTCTGTACCTCTGTTGTGAATTTAGTGTACGCTCGCTACTTCTTTGCAAGTACTTTGTGTGCTTCTGGTTCTGCCTTTCCTTCTCTGTCTGTTCTTTGTGAACAGAGTCCTATCTCCTTGCCTTGTCTCGTTTGCCGCTCTGCGGTTCCCGCTCTGCTCCTGCCTTGTTTGCCGCTCTGCGGTTCCCGCTCTGCTCCTGCCTTGTTTGCCGCTCTGCGGTTCCCGCTCTGCTCCTGCCTTGTTTGCCGCTCTGCGGTTTCCGCTCTGCTCCTGCCTTGTTTACCGCTCTGCGGTTTCCTCTCTGCTCCTGCTTAGCTTGCCGCTCTTGCGGTTTCTGCTCTGCTCTTGCCTTGCTTGCCGCTCCTGCGGTTTCCGCTCTGCTCCTGCCTTGTTTGCTGCTCTGCGGTTTCCGCTCTGCTCCTGCCTTGTTTGCCGCTCTGCGGTTTCCGCTCTGCTCCTGCCTTGTTTTCCGCTCTGCGGTTTCCGCTCTGCTCCTGCCTTGTTTACCGCTCTGCGGTTTCCGCTCTGCTCCTGCCTTGTTTGCCGCTCTGCGGTTTCCGCTCTGCTGCGGCCTTCTTAGCCGCTCTGCGGTTTCCGCTCTGCTCCTGCCTTGTTTACCGCTCTTGCGGTTTCCACTCTGTTCTTGCCTTGCTTGCCGCTCCTGCGGTTTCTGCTCTGCTTCTGCTCGCTGCTCCGGCAGCCCCGTCCGGCTCTGCATCTGCTCGCTGCTCCGGCAGTCCTGTCCTGCTCTGCTTGTGCTCGCTGCTCCGGCAGTCCCGTCCTGCTCTGCTCTTGCCCACCGCTTCGGGCGTTCCCTCTCTGCTGTGTTTGGCTACCGCATCTGCGGTTCTGTTTCTGTGTCCCAGTCTGTACTGGGCCTTGTCCTCTCTGAGCTCCAGCCCGTCCTTTCTGCCAGTACCTCCCTGCCTGCATACTCGCCTGTATCCACCCGTCTGCATACCTGCCGTGTTCGCTTATATCCAGCAGTCTGAGCCAGCCTAACCTGCCAGTTCCAGTAATCCCTGTGTGGGTCAACCCCCGTGTCCGGAGTTTGACCTGGAGTAGCACCTGGTCCCTCTGCCCGGTTTCTCCCTGGTGCACTGGCGTCGTATGCCGTCGTGCCACCTTGGTCGGATCGGCCAGATACTTAGTCACGCCCCTCCAGGCACTCTCCGGTTCATGGTCCAGTGGAACTACTTCTCCCGGACACGCCAGTCAGTCCGGGCGTGTGCATAACAGCGTGGAGGTGACAGTAGCTTAACAAGACGGTTTTAATGCCCCTTGGAAGAGTGGTGGAGGTCGCAGTGGATTAAAAAGACAATAGGAATGCCCCTTGGAAGAGTTGTGGAGGTTACAGTTGAATAAAAAGTCAATATCAATGCCCCTTGCAAGAGTGATGGAGGTTACAGTGGAATAAAAAGACAATATCAATGCCCCTTGGAACAGTGGTGGAGGTTATTGTTAAATAAAAAGACAATATCAATGCCCCGTGGAAGAGATGTGGAGCTCACAATAGCTTAACAAGACAGTTTTAATGCTCCTTGGAAGAGTGGTGGAGGTCGCAGTAGTTAAAAAGACAATATCAATGAGCCTTGGAAGAGTGGTGGAGGTCGCAGTGGAATAAAAAGACATTATCAATGCCCCTTGGAAGAGTGGTGGAGGTCGCAGTGGAATAAAAAGACAATATCAATGCCCCTTGGACGAGTGGTGGAGGTTACAGTGGAATAAAAAGACAATTTCGATGCCACGTGGAAGAGACGTGGAGGTCACAGTAGCTTAACAAGACGGTTTTAATGCCTCTTGGAGGACTGGTGGAGGTAGCAGTGGAATAAAAAGACAATATCAATGCCCCGTGGAAGAGATGTGGAGGTCACTGTAGCTTAAAAATATGGTTTTAATGCCCCTTGGAAGAGTTGTGGAGGTCGCAGTGGAATAAAAAAACAATGTCAATGCCCCTTGGAAGAGTGGTGGAGGTTAGAGTGGAATAAAAAGACAATACAAATGCCCCTTGGAAGAGCTGTGGAGTTCAGAGTGGTTTAACCAGATGGTTTTAATGCCCCTTGGAAGAGAAGTCGATGTCACAGTAGCATAACAAGATGGTTTTAATGCCCCTTGGAAGAGTGGTGGAATTTGCTGTGGATTAAAAAGACAATATCAATGCCCCTTGGAAGAGTGGTAGAGGTCGCAGTCGAATAAATAGACAATATCAATGCCCCGTGGAAGGGACGTGGAGGTCACAGTAGCTTAACAAGACGGTTTTAATGCCCCTTGGAAGAGTGGTGGAGGTTGCAGAGGAATAAAAGACAATAACAATGCCCATTGGCAGAGTGGTGGAGGTCGCAGTGGAATAAAAAGACAAAATCAATGCCCCTTGGAAGAGTGGTGGAGGTTACAGTAGAATAAATAGACAATATCAATGCCCCTTGGAAGAGCTGTGGAGTTCAGAGTGGTTTAAACAGACGGTTTTAATGCCCCTTGGATGAGACGTGGAGGTCAGAGTAGCTTAACAAGACTGTTTTAATGCCCCTTGGAAGAGTGGTGGAGGTCGCAGTGGATTAAAAAGACAATATCAATGCCCCTTAGAAGAGAGGTGGAAGTCGCAGTGGAATAAAAAGACAATATCAATGCCACTTGCAAGAGTGGTGGAGGTTACAGTGGAATAAAAAGACAATATCAATGCCCCATGGAAGAGTTGTGGAGGTCACTGTAGCTTAACAAGATGGTCTTAATGCCACTTGGAAGAGTGGTGGAGGTCGCAGTGGAATAAATAGACAATGTCAATGCCCCTTGAAAGGGTGGTGGAGGTTAGAGTGGAATAAAAAGACAATACCAGTGCTCCTTGGTAGAGCTGTGGAGTTCAGAGTTGTTTAAATTGACGGTTTTAATGCCCCTTGGAAGGGACGTGGAGGTCACAGTGGATTAAAAAGACAATATCAATGCCCCTTGGAAGAGTGGTGGAGGTCGCAGTGGATTAAAAAGACAATATCAATGGCCCTTGGAAGAGTGGTGGAGGTCGAAGTGGATTAAAAAGACGATGTCAATGCTCCTTGAAGGAGTGGTTGAAGTCTCAGTGGAATAAAAAGACAATATCAATGCACCTTGGAAGAGTGTTGGAGGTTCCAATGGAGTAAAAAGACAATATCAATGTCCTGTGGAAGAGACATGGAGGTCACAGTAGGTTAACAAGACGGTTTTAATGCCCCTTGGAAGAGTGTTGGAGGTCGCAGTGGATTGAAAAGACACTGTCAATGCCCCTTGGAAGAGTGGTGGAGGATACAGTGGAATAAAAAGACAATATCAATGCCCATTGGAAGAGCTGTGGAGTTCAGATTGGTTTAACCATCCGGTTTTAATGCCCCTTGGAAGAGTGGTGGAGGTTGCAGTGGATTAAAAAGACAATATCAATGCCCCGAGGAGGAGTGGTGGAGGTCGCAGTGGAATAAAAAGAGAATATCAATGCCCCTTGGAAGAGACGTGGAGGTCATAGTAGCTTAAGAAGATGGTTATAATGACCTTTGGAAGAGTGGTGGAGGTCGCAGTGGATTAAAAAGACAATATCAATGCCCTTTGGAAGAGTGGTGGAGGTCGCAGTGGAATAAAATTACAATATCAATGCCCCTTGGTAGAGTGGTGGAGGTTACAGTGGAATTTAAAGACAATATCAATGCCCCGTGGAAGAGATGTGGAGGTCACTGTAGCTTAACAAGACAGTTTTCATGCCCCTTGGAAGAATGGTGGAGGTCGCAGTGGAGTAAAAAGACAATGTCAATGCCCCTTGGAAGAGTGGTGGAGGTTAGAGTGGAATAAAAAGACAATATCAATGCCCCTTGGAAGAATGATGGAGGTCGCAGTGGAATAAAAAGACAATGTCAATGCCCCTTGGAAGAGTGGTGGAGGTTAGAGTGGAATAAAAAGACAATACCAGTGCCCCTTGGAAGAGCAGTGGAGTTCAGTGTGGTTTAACCAGATGGTTTTATTGCCCCTTGGAAGAGACGAGGAGGTCACAATAGATTAACAAGATGGTTTTAATGCCCCTTGTAAAAGTGGTGAAGGTCACAGTGGATTAAAAAGTCAATATCAATGCCCCGTGGAAGACACGTGGAGGTCACAGTAGCTTAACAAGACAGTTTTAATGCCCCTTGGAAGAGTGGTGGAGGTCACAGTGGATTAAAAAGATATTATCAATGCCCATTGAAAGAGTGGTGGAGGTTACAGTGAAATAAAAAGACAATATCAATGCCTCTTGAAAGAGCTATGGAGTATAGAGTAGTTTAACCAGATGGTTTTAATGCCCCTTGGAAGAGTGGTGGAGGTCACAATGCGTTAAGAAGACAATATCAATACCCCTTGGAAGAATGGTGGAGGTTACAGTGGAATAAAAAGACAATATCAATGCCCCTTGGAAGAGCTGTGGAGTTCAGAGTGGTTTAACCAGACGGTTTTAATGCCCCTTGGAAGAGATGTGGAGGTCACAGTAGCTTAACAAGACTGTTTTAATGCCTCTTGGAAGAGTGGTGGAGGTCGCAGTGGATTTACAGGACAATATCAATGCCCCTTAGAAGAGAGGTGGAAGTCACAGGGGAATAAAAAGACAATATCAATACCCCTTGGAAGAGTGGTGGAGGTCACAGTGGATTAAAAAGACAATATCAATGCCCCTTGGAAGAGTGGTGGAGGTCGCAGTGGATTAAAAAGACAATATCAATGGCCCTTGGAAGAGTGGTGGAGGTCGAAGTGGATTAAAAAGACGATGTCAATGCTCCTTGAAGGAGTGGTTGAAGTCTCAGTGGAATAAAAAGACAATATCAATGCACCTTGGAAGAGTGTTGGAGGTTCCAATGGAGTAAAAAGACAATATCAATGTCCTGTGGAAGAGACATGGAGGTCACAGTAGGTTAACAAGACGGTTTTAATGCCCCTTGGAAGAGTGTTGGAGGTCGCAGTGGATTGAAAAGACACTGTCAATGCCCCTTGGAAGAGTGGTGGAGGATACAGTGGAATAAAAAGACAATATCAATGCCCATTGGAAGAGCTGTGGAGTTCAGATTGGTTTAACCATCCGGTTTTAATGCCCCTTGGAAGAGTGGTGGAGGTTGCAGTGGATTAAAAAGACAATATCAATGCCCCGAGGAGGAGTGGTGGAGGTCGCAGTGGAATAAAAAGAGAATATCAATGCCCCTTGGAAGAGACGTGGAGGTCATAGTAGCTTAAGAAGATGGTTATAATGACCTTTGGAAGAGTGGTGGAGGTCGCAGTGGATTAAAAAGACAATATCAATGCCCTTTGGAAGAGTGGTGGAGGTCGCAGTGGAATAAAATTACAATATCAATGCCCCTTGGTAGAGTGGTGGAGGTTACAGTGGAATTTAAAGACAATATCAATGCCCCGTGGAAGAGATGTGGAGGTCACTGTAGCTTAACAAGACAGTTTTCATGCCCCTTGGAAGAATGGTGGAGGTCGCAGTGGAGTAAAAAGACAATGTCAATGCCCCTTGGAAGAGTGGTGGAGGTTAGAGTGGAATAAAAAGACAATATCAATGCCCCTTGGAAGAATGATGGAGGTCGCAGTGGAATAAAAAGACAATGTCAATGCCCCTTGGAAGAGTGGTGGAGGTTAGAGTGGAATAAAAAGACAATACCAGTGCCCCTTGGAAGAGCAGTGGAGTTCAGTGTGGTTTAACCAGATGGTTTTATTGCCCCTTGGAA
Source organism: Phyllobates terribilis (assembly GCF_046119375.1). Lineage (NCBI taxonomy): Eukaryota > Metazoa > Chordata > Amphibia > Anura > Dendrobatidae > Phyllobates > Phyllobates terribilis. The sequence continues at coordinate 689,798,024 of NW_027362761.1, read as the reverse complement.
GAGACGAGGAGGTCACAATAGATTAACAAGATGGTTTTAATGCCCCTTGTAAAAGTGGTGGAGGTCACAGTGGATTAAAAAGTCAATATCAATGCCCCGTGGAAGACACGTGGAGGTCACAGTAGCTTAACAAGACAGTTTTAATGCCCCTTGGAAGAGTGGTGGAGGTCACAGTGGATTAAAAAGATATTATCAATGCCCATTGAAAGAGTGGTGGAGGTTACAGTGAAATAAAAAGACAATATCAATGCCTCTTGAAAGAGCTATGGAGTATAGAGTAGTTTAACCAGATGGTTTTAATGCCCCTTGGAAGAGTGGTGGAGGTCACAATGCGTTAAGAAGACAATATCAATACCCCTTGGAAGAATGGTGGAGGTTACAGTGGAATAAAAAGACAATATCAATGCCCCTTGGAAGAGCTGTGGAGTTCAGAGTGGTTTAACCAGACGGTTTTAATGCCCCTTGGAAGAGATGTGGAGGTCACAGTAGCTTAACAAGACTGTTTTAATGCCTCTTGGAAGAGTGGTGGAGGTCGCAGTGGATTTACAGGACAATATCAATGCCCCTTAGAAGAGAGGTGGAAGTCACAGGGGAATAAAAAGACAATATCAATACCCCTTGGAAGAGTGGTGGAGGTCACAGTGGATTAAAAAGACAATATCAATGCCCCTTGGAAGAGTGGTGGAGGTCGCAGTGGATTAAAAAGACAATATCAATGGCCCTTGGAAGAGTGGTGGAGGTCGAAGTGGATTAAAAAGACGATGTCAATGCTCCTTGAAGGAGTGGTTGAAGTCTCAGTGGAATAAAAAGACAATATCAATGCACCTTGGAAGAGTGTTGGAGGTTCCAATGGAGTAAAAAGACAATATCAATGTCCTGTGGAAGAGACATGGAGGTCACAGTAGGTTAACAAGACGGTTTTAATGCCCCTTGGAAGAGTGTTGGAGGTCGCAGTGGATTGAAAAGACACTGTCAATGCCCCTTGGAAGAGTGGTGGAGGATACAGTGGAATAAAAAGACAATATCAATGCCCATTGGAAGAGCTGTGGAGTTCAGATTGGTTTAACCATCCGGTTTTAATGCCCCTTGGAAGAGTGGTGGAGGTTGCAGTGGATTAAAAAGACAATATCAATGCCCCGAGGAGGAGTGGTGGAGGTCGCAGTGGAATAAAAAGAGAATATCAATGCCCCTTGGAAGAGACGTGGAGGTCATAGTAGCTTAAGAAGATGGTTATAATGACCTTTGGAAGAGTGGTGGAGGTCGCAGTGGATTAAAAAGACAATATCAATGCCCTTTGGAAGAGTGGTGGAGGTCGCAGTGGAATAAAATTACAATATCAATGCCCCTTGGTAGAGTGGTGGAGGTTACAGTGGAATTTAAAGACAATATCAATGCCCCGTGGAAGAGATGTGGAGGTCACTGTAGCTTAACAAGACAGTTTTCATGCCCCTTGGAAGAATGGTGGAGGTCGCAGTGGAGTAAAAAGACAATGTCAATGCCCCTTGGAAGAGTGGTGGAGGTTAGAGTGGAATAAAAAGACAATATCAATGCCCCTTGGAAGAATGATGGAGGTCGCAGTGGAATAAAAAGACAATGTCAATGCCCCTTGGAAGAGTGGTGGAGGTTAGAGTGGAATAAAAAGACAATACCAGTGCCCCTTGGAAGAGCAGTGGAGTTCAGTGTGGTTTAACCAGATGGTTTTATTGCCCCTTGGAAGAGACGAGGAGGTCACAATAGATTAACAAGATGGCTTTAATGCCCCTTGTAAAAGTGGTGGAGGTCACAGTGGATTAAAAAGTCAATATCAATGCCCCGTGGAAGACACGCGGAGGTCACAGTAGCTTAACAAGACAGTTTTAATGCCCCTTGGAAGAGTGGTGGAGGTCACAGTGGATTAAAAAGATATTATCAATGCCCATTGAAAGAGTGGTGGAGGTTACAGTGAAATAAAAAGACAATATCAATGCCTCTTGAAAGAGCTATGGAGTATAGAGTAGTTTAACCAGATGGTTTTAATGCCCCTTGGAAGAGTGGTGGAGGTCACAATGCGTTAAGAAGACAATATCAATACCCCTTGGAAGAATGGTGGAGGTTACAGTGGAATAAAAAGACAATATCAATGCCCCTTGGAAGAGCTGTGGAGTTCAGAGTGGTTTAACCAGACGGTTTTAATGCCCCTTGGAAGAGATGTGGAGGTCACAGTAGCTTAACAAGACTGTTTTAATGCCTCTTGGAAGAGTGGTGGAGGTCGCAGTGGATTTACAGGACAATATCAATGCCCCTTAGAAGAGAGGTGGAAGTCACAGGGGAATAAAAAGACAATATCAATACCCCTTGGAAGAGTGGTGGAGGATACAGTGGAATAAAAAGACAATATCAATGCCCCGTGGAATAGACATGGACGTTACAGTAGCTAAACAAGATGTTTATAATGCACCTTGGGAGAGTGGTGGAAGTCGTAGTGGAATAAAAAGAAAATATCAATTCCCCTTGAAAGAGTGCTGTAGGTTACAGTGGAATAAAAAGACAATATCAATGCCTCTTGCAAGAGCTGTGGAGTTCAGAGTGGTTTAAATTGACGGTTTTAATGCACCTTGGAAGAGACGTGGAGTTCACAGTAGCTTAACAATATGGTCTTAATGCCCCTTGGAAGAGTGGTGGAGGTCGCAGTGGATTAAAAAGACAATATCAATGCCACTTGGAAGAGTGGTAAAGGTCCCAGTGGAATAAAAAGACAATATCAATGCCCCTTGAAAGAGTGGTGGAGGTTACAGTGGAATAAAAAGACAATATCAATGCCCCGTGAAAGAGACGTGGAGGTCACAGTAGCTTAACAAGACGGTTTAATGCCCCTTGGAAGAGAGGTGGAAGTTGCAGTGGAATAAAAAGACAATATCAATACCCCTTGGTAGAGTGCTGGAGGTTACATTGGAGTAAAAAGACAATATCAATGCCCCTTGCAAGAGCTGTGGAGTTCAGAGTGGTTTAAAATGACGGTTTTAATGCCCCGTGGAATTGACTTGGAGGTCAAAGTAGCTTATAAAGATGTTTTTAATGCCCATTGGAAAAGTGGTGGAGGTCGCAGTGGATTAAAAAGACAATATCAATGCCCCTTGGAAGATTTGTGGAGGTGGCAGTGGATTAAAAGACAATATCGATGCCCCTTGGAAGAGTGGTGGAGCTTAGAGTGGAATAAAAAGACAATATCAATGCCCTGTGAAAGAGATGTGGATGTCACAGTAGCTTTACAAGACGGTTTTAATGTCCCTTGGAAGAGAGGTGAAAGTCACAGTGGAATAAAAAGACAATATCAATGCCCCTTGTAAGAGTGCTGGAGGTTACAGTGGGATAAAAAACAATATCAAAGCCACTTCCAAGAGCTTTGGAGTTGAGAGTGGTTTAAATTGACGGTTTTAATGCCACTTGGAAGACACGTAGAGGTCACAGTAGATTAACAAATCCGTTTTAATGCCCCTTGGAAGAGTGGTGGAGGTCGAAGTGGATTAAAAAGACAATGTCAATGCTACTTGAAGGAGTGGTTGAAGTCTCACTGGAATAAAAAGACAATATCAATGCACCTTGGAAGAGTGTTGGAGGTTCCAGTGGAGTAAAAAGAGTGGTTTAACCAGACGGTTTTATTGCCCCTTGGTAGAGACATGGAGGTCACAGTAGCTTAACAAGACTGTTTTAATGCCCCTTGGAAGAGTGGTGGAGGTAGCAGTGGATTAAAAAGACAATATCAATGCCCCTTAGAAGAGAGGTGGAAGTCGCAGTGGAATAAAAAGACAATGTCAATGCCAATAGGAAGAGTGGTGGAGGTTGCAGTGGAATAAAAAGACAATATCAATGCCCCGTGGAATAGACATGGACGTGACAGAAGCTTAACAAGACGGCTTTAATGCTCCTTGGAAGAGTGGTGGAGGTTGCAGTGGATTAAAAAGGCAATATCAATGCCCCTTGGAAGAATGGTGGAGGTTACAGTGGAATAAAAAGACAATATTAATGCCCCATGGAAGAGTTGTGGAGGTCACTGTAGCTTAACAAGATCGTCTTAATGCCCCTTGGAAGAGTGGTGGAGGTTGCAGTGGAATAAATAGACAATGTCAATGCCCCTTGGAAGAATGGTGGAGGTTAGAGTGGAATAAAAAGACAATACCAGTGCTAATTGGAAGAGCTGTGGAGTTCAGAGTGGTTTAAATTAACGGTTTTAATGCTCGTTGGAAGAGTCGTGGAGGTCACAGTGGATTAAAAAGAAAATATCAATGCCCCTTGGAAGAGTGGTGGAGGTCGCAGTGGATTAAAAATACAATATCAATGCCCTTTGGAATAGTGGTGGAGGTTGCAGTGGAATAAAAAGACAATATCAATGCCCCGTGGAAGGGTAGTGGAGGTCACAGTAGCTTCACAAGACGGTTTTAATGCCCCTTGGAAGGGAGGTGGAGGTCGCAGTTGATTAAAAAGACAATATCAATGCCCCTTGGAAGAGTGGTGGGGGTCGCAGTGGAATAAAAAGACAATATCAATGCCGCTTGGAAGAGTGGTGGATGTTACAGTCGATTAAAAAGACAATATCAATGCCTCTTGTCCGAGCTGTGGAGTTCAGAGTGTTTAACCACACTGTTTTAATACCCATTGGAAGAGACGAGGAGGTCACAGTAGCTTAACAAGACTGTTTTAATGCTCCTTGAAAGAGTGGTGGAGATCGTTGTGGATTTAAAAGACAATATCAATGCCCCTTAGAAGAGTGGTGGAGGTTACAGTGGAATAAAAAGACAATATCAATACCCTGTGTAAGAAACTTGGAGGTCACACTAGCTTAACAAGACGGTTTTAATGCCCCTTGGAATAGTCGTGGACGTCGCAGAGGAGTAAAAAGACAATATCAATGCTCTTGGAAGAGTGAAGAAGGTTACAATAGAATAAAAAGACATTGTCAATGCCCCTTGGAAGAGTTGTGGAGCTCAGAACGGTTTAACCAGACGGTTTTAATGCCCCTTGGAAGAGACTTGGAGGTCACAGTAGCTTAACAAGATGGATTTAATGCCCTTGGAAGATTGGTGGAGGTCGCAATGGAATAAAAAGACAATATCAATGCCCCGTGGAAGGGATGTGGAGGTCACAGTAGCATAACAAGACGGTTTTAATGCCCATTGAAAGAGTGGTGGAGGTTGCAGTGGATAAAAAAGACAATATCAAAACCCCTTGGAAGAGTGGTGGAGGTCGCAGTGGAAAACAGAGACAATATCAATGCCCCATGGAAGAGTGGTGGAGGTTACATTAAAAAAAAAAGACAATATCAATGCCTCTTGGAAGAGCTGTGGAGTACAGTGTGGTTTAACCAGACGGTTTAATGCCCCTTGGAAGAGACGTGGAGGTCACAGTAGCTTTTCAAGACTGTTTTAATGCCCCATGGAAGAGTGGTGGAGGTCCAGTGGATTAAAAAGACAATATCAATGCCCCTTGGAAGAATGGCGGAGGTTCCAGTGGAATAAAAACACAATATCAATGCCTCTTGAAAGCTATGGAGTTCAGAGTGGTTTAACCAGATGGTTTTAATGCCCCTTGGAAGAGTGGTGGAGGTCACAGTGCATTAAAAAGACAATACCAATACCCCTTGGAAGAGTGGTGGATGTCGCCGTAAAAAAAAAAGACAATATCAATGCCCCTAGGAAAAGTGGTGGAGTTCGCAGTGGAATAAAAAGACAATATCAATGCCCCGTAGAAGAGACATGGAGGTCACAGTAGCTTAACAAGATGGTTTTAATGACCTTTGGAAGAGTGGTGGAGGTCGCAGTGAATTAAAAAGACAATATCAATGCCCTTTGGAAGAGTGGTGGAGGTCGCAGTGGAATAAAAATACAATACTAATGCCCCTTGGTATAGTGGCGGAGGTTACAGTGGAAATTAAAGACAATATCAATGCCCCTTGTGAAGAGATGTGGAGGTCACTGTAGCTTAACAAGACAGTTTTAATGCCCCTTGGAAGAATTGTGGAGGTTGCAGTGGAATAAAAAGACAATGTCAATGCCCCTTGGAAGAGTGGTGGAGGTTAGAGTGGAATAAAAAGGCAATACCAATGCCCCTTGGAAGAGCTGTGGAGTTCAGAGTGGTTTAACCAGATGGTTTTATTGCCCCTTGGAAGAGACGTGGATATCACAGTAGATTAACAAGACGGTTTTAATGCCCCTTGGAAAAGTGGTGGAGGTCACAGTTGATTAAAAAGACAATATCAATGCCCCTTGAAAGAGTGGTGGAGGTTACAGTGAAATAAAAAGACAATATCAATGCCTTTTGAAAGAGCTATGGAGTTCAGGGTTGTTTAACCAGATGGTTTTAATGCCTCTTGAAAGAGTGGTGGAGGTCGCAGTGCATTAAAAAGACAATATGAATACCCCTTGGTAGAATGGTGGAGGTTACAGTGGAATAAAAATACAATATCAATGCCCCTTGGAAGAGTGCTGGAGATTACAGAGGAATAAAAATCAATATCAAACCCCTTGCAAGAGCTGCTGAGTTGAGAGTGGTTTAAATTGACGGTTTTAATGCCCCTTGGAAGAGACGTGGAGGTAACAGTAGATTAACAAGACTGTTTTTATGCCCCTTGGAAGAGTGGTGGAGGTCGCAGTGGAATAAAAAAACAATATCAATGCCCCTTGGAAGATTGGTGGAGGTTACAGTGGAATAAAAAGACAATATCAATGCCCCGTGGAAGAGATGTGGAGGTCACTGTAGCTTAACAATATGGTTTTAATACCCCTTGGAAGAGACATGGAGGTCACAGTAGATTAACAAGATGGTTTTAATGCCCCTTGGAAAAGTGATGGAGGTCACAGTGGATTAAAAAGACAATATCAATGCCCAGTGGAAGACACGTTGAGGTCACAGTAGCTTAAGAAGACAGTTGCAATGCCCCTTGGAAGAGTGGTGGAGTTCAGAGTGGTTTAACCAGATGGTTTTAATGCCCCTTGGAAGAGAAGACGACGTCACAGTAGCATAACAAGACGGTTTTAATGCCACTTGGAAGAGTGGTGGAGTTCGCAGTGGATTAAAAAGACAATATCAATGACCCTTGGAAGAGTAGTGGAGGTCGCCGTGGAATAAAAAGACAATATCAATGCCCCGTGGAAGGGACGTGGAGGTCACAGTAGCTTAACAAGACGGTTTTAATGCCGCTTGGAAGAGTGGTGGACGTTGCAGGGGATTAAAAAGACAATAGCAATGCCCATTGGAAGAGTGGTGGAGGTCGCAGTGGAATAAAAAGACAAAATCAATGCCCCTTGGAAGAGTGGTGGAGGTTAAAGTGGAATAAAAAGACAATATCAATGCCCCATGGAAGAGCTGTGGAGTTCAGAGTGGTTTAACCAGACGGTTTTAATGCCCCTTGGAAGAGACCTGTAGGTCACAGTAGCTTAACAAGGCTGTCTTAATGCCCCTTGGAAGAGTGTTGGAGGTCGCAGTGGATTAAAAAGACAATATCAATGCCCCTTAGAAGCGAGGTGGAAGTCGCAGTGGAATAAAAAGACAATGTCAATGCCACTTGGAAGAGTGGTGGAGGTTACAGTGGAATAAAAAGCCAATATCAATGCCCCGTGGAATAGACATGGACGTGGCTGTAGCTTAACAAGACGGCTTTAATGCCCCTTTGAAGATGGGTGGAGGTCGCAGTGGAATAAATAGACAATGTCAATGCCTCTTGGAAGAGTGTTGGAGGTTAGAGTGGAATAAAAAGACAATACCAGTGCTCCTTGGAAGAGCTGTGGAGTTCAGAGTGGTTTAAATTTACGGATTTAATGCCCCTTGGAAGAGACGTGGAGGTCACAGTGGATTAAAAAGACAATATCAATGCCCCTTGGAAGAGTGGTGGAGGTCGCAGTGGATTAAAAAGACAATATCAATGCCCTTTGGAAGAGTGGCGGAGTTCGCAGTGGAATAAAAAGACAATATCAATGCCTCTTGGAAGAGTGGTGGAGGTTACAGTGAAATAAAAAGACAATATCAATGCGCCTTGGAAGAGCTGTGGAGTACAGAGTGTTTTAACCAAACGGTTTTAGTGCCCCTTGGAAGAGACGTGGAGGTCACAGTAGCTTAACAAGACGGTTTTAATGCCCCTTGGAAGAGTGGTGGAGGTTGCAGTGGATTAAAAATACAATATCAATGAACCTTGGAAGAGTGGTGGAGGTTACAGTGGAATAAAAAGACAATATCAATGCCCCGTGGTAGAGACGTGGAGGTCACAGTAGCTTAACAAGACGATTTTAATGCCCTTTGGCAGAGTGGTGTAGGTCGCAGTGGAATAAAAAGACGATAGCAATGCCCTGTGGAAGAGACGTGGAGGTCACAGTAGCTTAAAAAGATGGTTTTAATGCCCCTTAGAACAGTGGTGGAGGTTACAGTGGAATAAAAGACAATATCAATGCCCTTTGGAAGAGTGGCGGAGGTCACAGTGGAATAAAAAGACAATATCAATGCCCCGTGGAAGAGATGTGGAGGTCACTGTAGCTTAGCAAGACAGTTTTAATGCCCCTAGGAAGAATGGTGGGGGTCGCAGTGGAATAAAAATACAATGTCAATGCCCCTTGGAAGAGTGGTGTGGGTTAGAGTGGAATAAAAAGATAATACCAATACCCCTTGGAAGAGCTGTGGAGTTCAGAGTGGTTTAACCAGATGGTTTTAATGCCGATCGGAAGTGACGTGGAGGTCACAGTAGCTTAAAAAGTCGTTTTTAATGCCCCTTGGAAAAGTGGTGGAGGTCGCAGTGGATTAAAAAGACAATATCAATGCCCCTTGGAAGAGTGGTGGGGGTAGCAGCGGAATAAAAAGACAATATCAATGCCCCTTGGAAGAATGATGGTGGTCGCAGTGGAATAAAAAGACAATGTCAATGCCCCTTGGAAGTGTGGTGGAGGTTAGAGTGGAATAAAAAGACAATACCAATGCCCCTTGGAAGAGCTGTGGAGTTCAAAGTGGTTTAACCAGATGGTTTTATTGCCCCTTGAAAGAGACGTGGAGGTCACATTAGATTAACAAGACGGTTTTAATACCCCTTGGAAAAGTGGTGGAGGTCACAGTGGATTAAAAAGACAATATCAATGCACCGTGGAAGACACGTGGAGGTCACAGTAGCTTAACAAGACAGTTTTAACGCCCCTTGGAAGAATGGTGGAGGTTGCAGTGGAATACAAAGACAATATCAATGCACGTTGAAAGAGTGGAGGAGGTTACAGTGAAATAATAAGACAATATCAATGCCTCTTGAAAGAGCTATGGAGTTCAAAGTGGTTTAACCAGATGGTTTTAATGCCCCTTGAAAGAGTGGTGGAGGTCGCAGTGCATTAAAAAGACAATATCAATACCCCTTGGAAGAATGGTGGAGGTTACAGTGGAATAAAAAGACAATATCAATGCCCTTGGAAGAGCTGTGGAGTTCAGAGTGGTTTAACCAGACGGTTTTAATGCCCCTTGGAAGAGATGTGGAGGTCACAGTAGCTTAACAAGACTTTTTTAATACCTATTGGAAGAGTCGTGGAGGTCGCAGTGGATTAAAAAGACAATATCAATGCCCCTTAGAAGAGAGGTGGAAGTCGCAGTGTAATAAAAAGACAATATCAATACCCCTTGGAAGAGTGGTGGAGGATACAGTGGAATAAAAAGACAATATGAATGCCCCGTGGAATAGACATGGACATTACAGCAGCTAAACAAGATGTTTTTAATGCACCTTGGGAGAGTGGTGGAAGTCGTAGTGGAATAAAAAGAAAATATCAATTCCCCTTGAAAGAGTGCTGTAGGTTACAGTGGAATAAAAAGACAATATCAATGCCTCTTGCAAGAGCTGTGGAGTTCAGAGTGGTTTAAATTGACGGTTTTAATGCACCTTGGAAGAGACGTGGAGTTCACAGTAGCTTAACAATATGGTCTTAATGCCCCTTGGAAGAGTGGTGGAGGTCGCAGTGGATTAAAAAGACAATATCAATGCCACTTGGAAGAGTGGTAAAGGTCCCAGTGGAATAAAAAGACAATATCAATGCCCCTTGAAAGAGTGGTGGAGGTTACAGTGGAATAAAAAGACAATATCAATGCCCCGTGAAAGAGACGTGGAGGTCACAGTAGCTTAACAAGACGGTTTAATGCCCCTTGGAAGAGAGGTGGAAGTTGCAGTGGAATAAAAAGACAATATCAATACCCCTTGGTAGAGTGCTGGAGGTTACATTGGAGTAAAAAGACAATATCAATGCCCCTTGCAAGAGCTGTGGAGTTCAGAGTGGTTTAAAATGACGGTTTTAATGCCCCGTGGAATTGACTTGGAGGTCAAAGTAGCTTATAAAGATGTTTTTAATGCCCATTGGAAAAGTGGTGGAGGTCGCAGTGGATTAAAAAGACAATATCAATGCCCCTTGGAAGATTTGTGGAGGTGGCAGTGGATTAAAAGACAATATCGATGCCCCTTGGAAGAGTGGTGGAGCTTAGAGTGGAATAAAAAGACAATATCAATGCCCTGTGAAAGAGATGTGGATGTCACAGTAGCTTTACAAGACGGTTTTAATGTCCCTTGGAAGAGAGGTGAAAGTCACAGTGGAATAAAAAGACAATATCAATGCCCCTTGTAAGAGTGCTGGAGGTTACAGTGGGATAAAAAACAATATCAAAGCCACTTCCAAGAGCTTTGGAGTTGAGAGTGGTTTAAATTGACGGTTTTAATGCCACTTGGAAGACACGTAGAGGTCACAGTAGATTAACAAATCCGTTTTAATGCCCCTTGGAAGAGTGGTGGAGGTCGAAGTGGATTAAAAAGACAATGTCAATGCTACTTGAAGGAGTGGTTGAAGTCTCACTGGAATAAAAAGACAATATCAATGCACCTTGGAAGAGTGTTGGAGGTTCCAGTGGAGTAAAAAGAGTGGTTTAACCAGACGGTTTTATTGCCCCTTGGTAGAGACATGGAGGTCACAGTAGCTTAACAAGACTGTTTTAATGCCCCTTGGAAGAGTGGTGGAGGTAGCAGTGGATTAAAAAGACAATATCAATGCCCCTTAGAAGAGAGGTGGAAGTCGCAGTGGAATAAAAAGACAATGTCAATGCCAATAGGAAGAGTGGTGGAGGTTGCAGTGGAATAAAAAGACAATATCAATGCCCCGTGGAATAGACATGGACGTGACAGAAGCTTAACAAGACGGCTTTAATGCTCCTTGGAAGAGTGGTGGAGGTTGCAGTGGATTAAAAAGGCAATATCAATGCCCCTTGGAAGAATGGTGGAGGTTACAGTGGAATAAAAAGACAATATTAATGCCCCATGGAAGAGTTGTGGAGGTCACTGTAGCTTAACAAGATCGTCTTAATGCCCCTTGGAAGAGTGGTGGAGGTTGCAGTGGAATAAATAGACAATGTCAATGCCCCTTGGAAGAATGGTGGAGGTTAGAGTGGAATAAAAAGACAATACCAGTGCTAATTGGAAGAGCTGTGGAGTTCAGAGTGGTTTAAATTAACGGTTTTAATGCTCGTTGGAAGAGTCGTGGAGGTCACAGTGGATTAAAAAGAAAATATCAATGCCCCTTGGAAGAGTGGTGGAGGTCGCAGTGGATTAAAAATACAATATCAATGCCCTTTGGAATAGTGGTGGAGGTTGCAGTGGAATAAAAAGACAATATCAATGCCCCGTGGAAGGGTAGTGGAGGTCACAGTAGCTTCACAAGACGGTTTTAATGCCCCTTGGAAGGGAGGTGGAGGTCGCAGTTGATTAAAAAGACAATATCAATGCCCCTTGGAAGAGTGGTGGGGGTCGCAGTGGAATAAAAAGACAATATCAATGCCGCTTGGAAGAGTGGTGGATGTTACAGTCGATTAAAAAGACAATATCAATGCCTCTTGTCCGAGCTGTGGAGTTCAGAGTGTTTAACCACACTGTTTTAATACCCATTGGAAGAGACGAGGAGGTCACAGTAGCTTAACAAGACTGTTTTAATGCTCCTTGAAAGAGTGGTGGAGATCGTTGTGGATTTAAAAGACAATATCAATGCCCCTTAGAAGAGTGGTGGAGGTTACAGTGGAATAAAAAGACAATATCAATACCCTGTGTAAGAAACTTGGAGGTCACACTAGCTTAACAAGACGGTTTTAATGCCCCTTGGAATAGTCGTGGACGTCGCAGAGGAGTAAAAAGACAATATCAATGCTCTTGGAAGAGTGAAGAAGGTTACAATAGAATAAAAAGACATTGTCAATGCCCCTTGGAAGAGTTGTGGAGCTCAGAACGGTTTAACCAGACGGTTTTAATGCCCCTTGGAAGAGACTTGGAGGTCACAGTAGCTTAACAAGATGGATTTAATGCCCTTGGAAGATTGGTGGAGGTCGCAATGGAATAAAAAGACAATATCAATGCCCCGTGGAAGGGATGTGGAGGTCACAGTAGCATAACAAGACGGTTTTAATGCCCATTGAAAGAGTGGTGGAGGTTGCAGTGGATAAAAAAGACAATATCAAAACCCCTTGGAAGAGTGGTGGAGGTCGCAGTGGAAAACAGAGACAATATCAATGCCCCATGGAAGAGTGGTGGAGGTTACATTAAAAAAAAAAGACAATATCAATGCCTCTTGGAAGAGCTGTGGAGTACAGTGTGGTTTAACCAGACGGTTTAATGCCCCTTGGAAGAGACGTGGAGGTCACAGTAGCTTTTCAAGACTGTTTTAATGCCCCATGGAAGAGTGGTGGAGGTCCAGTGGATTAAAAAGACAATATCAATGCCCCTTGGAAGAATGGCGGAGGTTCCAGTGGAATAAAAACACAATATCAATGCCTCTTGAAAGCTATGGAGTTCAGAGTGGTTTAACCAGATGGTTTTAATGCCCCTTGGAAGAGTGGTGGAGGTCACAGTGCATTAAAAAGACAATACCAATACCCCTTGGAAGAGTGGTGGATGTCGCCGTAAAAAAAAAAGACAATATCAATGCCCCTAGGAAAAGTGGTGGAGTTCGCAGTGGAATAAAAAGACAATATCAATGCCCCGTAGAAGAGACATGGAGGTCACAGTAGCTTAACAAGATGGTTTTAATGACCTTTGGAAGAGTGGTGGAGGTCGCAGTGAATTAAAAAGACAATATCAATGCCCTTTGGAAGAGTGGTGGAGGTCGCAGTGGAATAAAAATACAATACTAATGCCCCTTGGTATAGTGGCGGAGGTTACAGTGGAAATTAAAGACAATATCAATGCCCCTTGTGAAGAGATGTGGAGGTCACTGTAGCTTAACAAGACAGTTTTAATGCCCCTTGGAAGAATTGTGGAGGTTGCAGTGGAATAAAAAGACAATGTCAATGCCCCTTGGAAGAGTGGTGGAGGTTAGAGTGGAATAAAAAGGCAATACCAATGCCCCTTGGAAGAGCTGTGGAGTTCAGAGTGGTTTAACCAGATGGTTTTATTGCCCCTTGGAAGAGACGTGGATATCACAGTAGATTAACAAGACGGTTTTAATGCCCCTTGGAAAAGTGGTGGAGGTCACAGTTGATTAAAAAGACAATATCAATGCCCCTTGAAAGAGTGGTGGAGGTTACAGTGAAATAAAAAGACAATATCAATGCCTTTTGAAAGAGCTATGGAGTTCAGGGTTGTTTAACCAGATGGTTTTAATGCCTCTTGAAAGAGTGGTGGAGGTCGCAGTGCATTAAAAAGACAATATGAATACCCCTTGGTAGAATGGTGGAGGTTACAGTGGAATAAAAATACAATATCAATGCCCCTTGGAAGAGTGCTGGAGATTACAGAGGAATAAAAATCAATATCAAACCCCTTGCAAGAGCTGCTGAGTTGAGAGTGGTTTAAATTGACGGTTTTAATGCCCCTTGGAAGAGACGTGGAGGTAACAGTAGATTAACAAGACTGTTTTTATGCCCCTTGGAAGAGTGGTGGAGGTCGCAGTGGAATAAAAAAACAATATCAATGCCCCTTGGAAGATTGGTGGAGGTTACAGTGGAATAAAAAGACAATATCAATGCCCCGTGGAAGAGATGTGGAGGTCACTGTAGCTTAACAATATGGTTTTAATACCCCTTGGAAGAGACATGGAGGTCACAGTAGATTAACAAGATGGTTTTAATGCCCCTTGGAAAAGTGATGGAGGTCACAGTGGATTAAAAAGACAATATCAATGCCCAGTGGAAGACACGTTGAGGTCACAGTAGCTTAAGAAGACAGTTGCAATGCCCCTTGGAAGAGTGGTGGAGTTCAGAGTGGTTTAACCAGATGGTTTTAATGCCCCTTGGAAGAGAAGACGACGTCACAGTAGCATAACAAGACGGTTTTAATGCCACTTGGAAGAGTGGTGGAGTTCGCAGTGGATTAAAAAGACAATATCAATGACCCTTGGAAGAGTAGTGGAGGTCGCCGTGGAATAAAAAGACAATATCAATGCCCCGTGGAAGGGACGTGGAGGTCACAGTAGCTTAACAAGACGGTTTTAATGCCGCTTGGAAGAGTGGTGGACGTTGCAGGGGATTAAAAAGACAATAGCAATGCCCATTGGAAGAGTGGTGGAGGTCGCAGTGGAATAAAAAGACAAAATCAATGCCCCTTGGAAGAGTGGTGGAGGTTAAAGTGGAATAAAAAGACAATATCAATGCCCCATGGAAGAGCTGTGGAGTTCAGAGTGGTTTAACCAGACGGTTTTAATGCCCCTTGGAAGAGACCTGTAGGTCACAGTAGCTTAACAAGGCTGTCTTAATGCCCCTTGGAAGAGTGTTGGAGGTCGCAGTGGATTAAAAAGACAATATCAATGCCCCTTAGAAGCGAGGTGGAAGTCGCAGTGGAATAAAAAGACAATGTCAATGCCACTTGGAAGAGTGGTGGAGGTTACAGTGGAATAAAAAGCCAATATCAATGCCCCGTGGAATAGACATGGACGTGGCTGTAGCTTAACAAGACGGCTTTAATGCCCCTTTGAAGATGGGTGGAGGTCGCAGTGGAATAAATAGACAATGTCAATGCCTCTTGGAAGAGTGTTGGAGGTTAGAGTGGAATAAAAAGACAATACCAGTGCTCCTTGGAAGAGCTGTGGAGTTCAGAGTGGTTTAAATTTACGGATTTAATGCCCCTTGGAAGAGACGTGGAGGTCACAGTGGATTAAAAAGACAATATCAATGCCCCTTGGAAGAGTGGTGGAGGTCGCAGTGGATTAAAAAGACAATATCAATGCCCTTTGGAAGAGTGGCGGAGTTCGCAGTGGAATAAAAAGACAATATCAATGCCTCTTGGAAGAGTGGTGGAGGTTACAGTGAAATAAAAAGACAATATCAATGCGCCTTGGAAGAGCTGTGGAGTACAGAGTGTTTTAACCAAACGGTTTTAGTGCCCCTTGGAAGAGACGTGGAGGTCACAGTAGCTTAACAAGACGGTTTTAATGCCCCTTGGAAGAGTGGTGGAGGTTGCAGTGGATTAAAAATACAATATCAATGAACCTTGGAAGAGTGGTGGAGGTTACAGTGGAATAAAAAGACAATATCAATGCCCCGTGGTAGAGACGTGGAGGTCACAGTAGCTTAACAAGACGATTTTAATGCCCTTTGGCAGAGTGGTGTAGGTCGCAGTGGAATAAAAAGACGATAGCAATGCCCTGTGGAAGAGACGTGGAGGTCACAGTAGCTTAAAAAGATGGTTTTAATGCCCCTTAGAACAGTGGTGGAGGTTACAGTGGAATAAAAGACAATATCAATGCCCTTTGGAAGAGTGGCGGAGGTCACAGTGGAATAAAAAGACAATATCAATGCCCCGTGGAAGAGATGTGGAGGTCACTGTAGCTTAGCAAGACAGTTTTAATGCCCCTAGGAAGAATGGTGGGGGTCGCAGTGGAATAAAAATACAATGTCAATGCCCCTTGGAAGAGTGGTGTGGGTTAGAGTGGAATAAAAAGATAATACCAATACCCCTTGGAAGAGCTGTGGAGTTCAGAGTGGTTTAACCAGATGGTTTTAATGCCGATCGGAAGTGACGTGGAGGTCACAGTAGCTTAAAAAGTCGTTTTTAATGCCCCTTGGAAAAGTGGTGGAGGTCGCAGTGGATTAAAAAGACAATATCAATGCCCCTTGGAAGAGTGGTGGGGGTAGCAGCGGAATAAAAAGACAATATCAATGCCCCTTGGAAGAATGATGGTGGTCGCAGTGGAATAAAAAGACAATGTCAATGCCCCTTGGAAGTGTGGTGGAGGTTAGAGTGGAATAAAAAGACAATACCAATGCCCCTTGGAAGAGCTGTGGAGTTCAAAGTGGTTTAACCAGATGGTTTTATTGCCCCTTGAAAGAGACGTGGAGGTCACATTAGATTAACAAGACGGTTTTAATACCCCTTGGAAAAGTGGTGGAGGTCACAGTGGATTAAAAAGACAATATCAATGCACCGTGGAAGACACGTGGAGGTCACAGTAGCTTAACAAGACAGTTTTAACGCCCCTTGGAAGAATGGTGGAGGTTGCAGTGGAATACAAAGACAATATCAATGCACGTTGAAAGAGTGGAGGAGGTTACAGTGAAATAATAAGACAATATCAATGCCTCTTGAAAGAGCTATGGAGTTCAAAGTGGTTTAACCAGATGGTTTTAATGCCCCTTGAAAGAGTGGTGGAGGTCGCAGTGCATTAAAAAGACAATATCAATACCCCTTGGAAGAATGGTGGAGGTTACAGTGGAATAAAAAGACAATATCAATGCCCTTGGAAGAGCTGTGGAGTTCAGAGTGGTTTAACCAGACGGTTTTAATGCCCCTTGGAAGAGATGTGGAGGTCACAGTAGCTTAACAAGACTTTTTTAATACCTATTGGAAGAGTCGTGGAGGTCGCAGTGGATTAAAAAGACAATATCAATGCCCCTTAGAAGAGAGGTGGAAGTCGCAGTGTAATAAAAAGACAATATCAATACCCCTTGGAAGAGTGGTGGAGGATACAGTGGAATAAAAAGACAATATGAATGCCCCGTGGAATAGACATGGACATTACAGCAGCTAAACAAGATGTTTTTAATGCACCTTGGGAGAGTGGTGGAAGTCATAGTGGAATAAAAAGACAATATCAATGCCCCTTGAAAGAGTGCTGTAGGTTACAGTGGAGTAAAAAGACAATATCAATGCCTCTTGCAAGAGCTGTGGAGTTCAGCGTGGTTTAAATTTACAGTTTTAATGCACCTTGGAAGAGACGTGGAGGTCACAGTAGCTTAACAATACGGTTTTAATGCCTCTTGGAAGAGTGGTGGAGGTCGCAGTGCATTAAAAAGACAATATCAATGCCACTTGGAAGAGTGGTGAAGGTCCCAGTGGAATAAAAAGACAATATCAATACCCCGTGAAAGAGACGTGGAGGTCACAGTAGCTTAATAAGACGGTTTTAATGGCCCTTGGAAGAGAGGTGGAAGTGGCAGTGGAATAAAAAGACAATATCAATGCCCCTAGCAAGAGCTGTGGTGTTCAGAGTGGTTTAAATTGACTGTTTTAATGCCCCTTGGAAGGGACGTGGAGGTGACAGTAGCTTAACAAGACGGTTTTAATGCCCCTTGGAAGAGTGGTGGAGGTCGCAGTGGATTAAAAAGACAATATCAATGAACCTTGGAAGAGTGGTGGAGGTCGCAGTAGAATAAAAAGACAATATCAATGCCCCTTGGAAGAGTGGTGGAGGTTACAGTGGAATTAAAAGACAATATCAATGCCTCTTGGAAGAGTGGTGGAGGTTACAGTGGAATAAAAAGACAATATCAATGCCCCATGGAAGAGACGTGGACATCACAGTAGCTTAACAAGACGGTTTTAATGCCCCATGGCAGAGTGGTGGAGGTCGCAGTGGAATAAAAAGACAATAACAATACACTGTGGAAGAGACGTGTAGGTCACAGTAGCTTAACAAGACGGTTTTAATGCCCCTAAGAACAGTGGTGGAGGTCGCAGTGGAATAACCTCACTGGTACATGCTCTGCATAACTTCTCTGCTTGCTGTGTCTGCTGTAATCTAATGCTCTGCTTTGCTGATTCACCTCACTGGTCCATGCTCTGCATAACTTCTCTGCTTGCTGTGTCTGCTGTAATCTAATGCTCTGCTTTGCTGATTCACCTCACTGGTACATGCTCTGCATAACTTCTCTGCTTGCTGTGTCTGCTGTAATCTAATGCTCTGCTTTGCTGATTCACCTCACTGGTACTTGCTCTGCATAACTTCTCTGCTTTATCTGTCCCACTCCACTCAACACCCATATGTCTGGCCCTTCCCCACTATAGATCTTATCTGATTTTTAGAGGTGCTAAACTGCAGAGACTAGAGTCTTAGCTCTGTGTTTGATCACCCAGCCATCTGCTGGTGAGATGACCAGCTGCTAATTTAGCCATATGCTGCTCCCACAATGCCCTTCACCTGATAGTTTAATGTGCCCTATATATATAGAAGCTCTGTAAGGAGTGCACTTGTGCTGGGGTGTGCACGCGTCTTCTTGTGCAAAGAGGCTTTGGAGATAAGTGGCAGTTATTTCAGAGGCAGTTAGTCAGGGCAGGAGTCAAGTATCCAACACTTTGACCACTTACTCTCTTTTAGCTATGTTTCTGTTAGCTCTCACTTTTTCCTCTATAGTCCTCCACTTTCTAGTAACCCCTCAAATCCCTACACCTAGTAAGAAACTCTTCATCTCTCCCTCCATCCTCCCCATTCATCTCACCTCCTCCTCCAAATTATTCCTAAACATTCAATCCTGGATCTCCAAACACAGACAGCCACCTCATGCTCTCTCTTGCTCCCACCTGCTAACACTTTCTCTGCTCCTCCTCACTGCTGGAGATATCTCTACAAATCCTGGTCCTCCTCGCCATATCCCCACAGTTACTTCTTCCTCCTATTCACGTCCTTCCACAATCTGTCGCAACCCTTCTAACCTCATACCCATCCAACCAATCCCCACTCCCTTAGTAGCTCTAACAGGAGCTCTATGGAAAGCTCTCTCTGTCTGCAACAAACTTTCATTCATCCACAATCTTTTCATTACAAACAAACTTTCCTTCCTCGCCATTACTGAAACCTGGCTCACCCCCTCTGACACAGCCTCCCCAGCTGCACTTTCATATGGCGGATTACACCTTTCCCACACCCCCCGCCCCAACGGCAAACATGGCGGAGGCGTAGGTTTTCTCCTATCAGAACACTGCGCTTTCACCCAAATCCCACTGCCACCCTCCGTTACACTCCCCTCTTTTGAGGTGCACTGTGTGCGCATCTATTCCCCCTCCAACCTCCAACTGGCCGTCATTTACCGACCCCCAGGGCAAGCCACCACCTTCTTAGACCACTTCACCACCTGGCTGCTTTACTTCCTCTCCACTGACATCCCCACTATCATAATGGGTGACTTCAAAATCCCCATTAACACTTCCCACTCGTCTGTCTCTATGTTCCTATCTCTCACTTCCTCCTTCGGACTCACTCAATGGTCTTCCACACCCACCCACAAAGATGGCCACACACTGGACCTCATCTTCACCCGCCTCTGTTCCCTATCTAACCTCTCTAACTCACCTCTCCCTCTCTCTGATCACAGCCTACTTACATTCTCTTCTCTCTCCTCCCCGGGGCAACAATCCCCACTCCACAAACTTGCATACCCTCGCAGAAATCTCAAACACCTTGACTTACACTCACTCTCTGAATCCCTCTTCCCTCTTACAGACATAAATTCCTTACACGATGCAGATGTTGCTGCTGCTTCATATAACACCACAATGGCTGCAGCTCTAGACTCGATCGCCCCTCTCACTCACACCACATCTCGCACATTCAACAGGCAACCTTGGCACACTAAACTTACTAAAGAACTGCGCCGGGTCTCCAGGGTTGCGGAGCAGAGATGGAAAAGGTCTCACTCCATCGAGCACTTCATTGCATTCAAGCAATCCCTCACTAATTTCAAGTCCGCACTCACTACAGCAAAACAAACCTACTTCTCATCTCTCATATCCTCCCTATCTCACAACCCTAAACAGATATTTAACACTTTCAAACTCTCTCCTTCGTCCCGCAGCACCTCCTCCCTCTTCTCTCATCTCAGCCGACGACTTTGCCTCATTCTTCAAACAGAAGATTGACACCATCAGACAAAACTTTTGCCTAAAGTCCACACAACCCCTCCTCATATCTATTCAACCTTCCTCCTCCAAACCCCAATTCTCCACCATTACAGAAGGACAAGTCTCCTCTTTACTCTCCAAATCATACCTCACCACCTGCGAACTTGACCCAATCCCATCCCACCTCATCACTAACCTTACCACAGTCTTCATCCCAACCCTAACCCACCTCTTCAATCTGTCACTAACAACCGATGTCTTCCCCTCATGTTTCAAACATGCCGCAATCACACCCATCCTCAAAAAGCCCTCCCTTGACCCTTCCTCTCTGACTAGCTACCGCCCCATATCACTCCTCGCCTTTGCCTCAAAACTACTAGAACAACATGTCCACCTTGAACTGTCCTTCCACCTCTCCTCCTGCTCCCTCTTCGACCGTCTGAAATCTGGCTTCCGACCGCATCACTCGACTGAAACTGCCCTGACCAAAGTCACCAACGACATACTAAATGCCAGATCCACTCCATCCTCCTCCTTCTGGACCTGTCATCTGCCTTTGACACAGTGGACCATTCCCTCTTACTCCAGATTCTCTCATCTCTTGGCATCAAGAACTTGGCTCTATCTTGGATCTTCTCATACTTTACAGACAGGACATTCAGAGTCTCCCACTCACGCACCACCTCCTCAACTCGACCCCTATCTGTCGGTGTCCCCCAAGGTTCAGTTCTAGGACCTCTGCTCTTCTCCATCTACACCTTTGGCCTGGGACAGCTCATAGAGTCTCACAGTTTTCAGTATCACCCCTATACTGACGACACACAGATCTACCTCTCTGGACCCGATATCTCCTCCCTACTAATCAAAATTTCACAATGTCTGTCCGCCATGTCATCATTCTTCTCTGACAGATTTCTAAAACTCAACATGGATAAAACAGAGTTCATCATCTTTCCACCCTCTCATTCACATCCCCCATCTGACCTAGCCATCAACGTCAATGGCTGTTCACTCTCCCCAGTCCCACAAGCTCGCTGCCTT
The DNA here is from genome assembly GCF_046119375.1 of Phyllobates terribilis. Lineage (NCBI taxonomy): Eukaryota > Metazoa > Chordata > Amphibia > Anura > Dendrobatidae > Phyllobates > Phyllobates terribilis. Next base: position 689,776,918 of record NW_027362761.1, on the reverse strand, counting down.
GGAGTAACCCTGGACTCTGATCTCTCCTTCAAGCCACATATCCAAGCCCTTTCCAATTCCTGCCGACTCCAAATCAAAAACTTCTCCCGGATCCGTGCATTTCTCAGCAAAGACTCTGCAAAAACACTAGTGCATGCCCTCATCATATCCCGCCTCGACTACTGCAACCTCCTGCTCTGTGGCCTCCCTTACAACACTCTGGCGCCTCTCCAATCTATCCTAAGCTCTGCTGCTCGACTAATTCACCTGTCCCCCCACTATTCCTCGGCCTCTCCTCTCTGTCAATGTCTTCACTGGCTCCCCATTGCCCAGAGATTCCAGTTCAAAACTCTAATCATGGCATACAAAGCCATCCACAACATGTCTCCCCTATACATCTGTGACCTAGTCTCCCGGTACTTACCTGCACGCAACCTCCGATCCTCACAAGAACTCCTTCTCTACTCCCCTCTTATCTCCTCCTCCCACAATCGTATACAAGATTTCTCCCGTGCATCCCCCCTACTCTGGAACTCTCTACCCCAACACAACAGACTCTCGCCGACCGTGGAAACCTTCAAAAGAAACCTGAAGACCCTCCTCTTCCGACAAGCCTACAACCTGCAGTAACCACCGCTGCACGACCAGCTCTACCCTCACCTAATGTATCCCCACCCATCCCTACTAGAACGTGAGCCCTCGTGGGCAGGGTCCTCGCTCCTCCTGTACCAGTCGCTGACTCGTTTTGTTAAGATTATGTAAATGCTTTTGTAATGTATATCCCTATCATGTAAAGCGCCATGGAATAAATGTCGCTATAATAATAAATAATAATAATAATAAAAAGACAATATCAATTCCCATAGGAAAAGTGGTGGAGGTAACAGTGGAATAAAAAGACAATATCAATGCCCCTTTGATGAGCTGTGGAATTCAGAGTGGTTTAACAAGACGGTTTTAATGTCCATTGGAAGAGACGTGGAGGTCATAGTAGCTTAATAAGTTGTTTTTAATGCCTCTTGGAAGAGTGGTGGAGGTCGCAGTGGTTTAAAAAGACAATATCACTGCCCCTTAGAAGAGTGGTGGAGGTTACATTGGAATAAAAAGACAATATCAATGCCCCATGGAATAGACATGGAGGTTACAGCAGCTTAACAAGACAGTTTTAATGCCCCTTGGAAGAGTGGTAGAGGTCGCAGTTGATTAAAAAGACCATATAAATGCCCCTTAGAAGAGTGGTGGAGGTCGCAGTGGAATAAAAAAACAATATCAATGCCCCTTGAAAGAGTAGTGGAGGTCGCAGTGGAATAAAAAAACAATATCATTGCCCCTTGGAAGAGTGGTGGAGGTAACAGTGGATTAAAAAGACAATATCAATGCCCCTTGGAAGAGCAGTGGAGTTTAGAGCAGTAAAACCAGATGGTTTTAATGCCCATTGGAAGTGACGTGGAGGTCACAGTAGCTTAAAAAGACGTTTTTAATGCCCCTTGGAAAAGTGGTGGAGGTCGTAGTGGATTAAAAAGACAATATCAATGCCCCTTGGAAGAGTGGTGGAGGTGGCAGTGGAATAAAAAGAGAATATCAATGCCCATTGGAAGAGTGGTGGAGTTTACAGTGGAATAAAAAGACAATATAAATGCCCTGTTAAAGAGACGTGGATGTCACAGTAGCTTAACAAGACGGTTTTAATGTCCATTGGAAGAGAGGTGAAAGTCGCAGTGGAATAAAAAGACAATATCAATGCCCCTTGGAAGAGTGCTGGAGGTTAAATTGGAATAAAAAACAATATCAAAGCCCATTGCCAGAGCTGTGGGGTTGAGAGTGGTTTAAATTGACGGTTTTAATGCCCCTTGGAAGAGACGTGTAGGTCACAGAAGATTAACAAGACTGTTTTAATGCCCGTTGGAAGAGTATTGGATGTCGAAGTGTATTAAAAAGACAATGTCAATGCTCCTTGAAGTAGTGGTTTAAGTCTCAGTGGAATAAAAAGACAATATCAATGCAAATTGGAAGAATGTTGGCGGTTCTAGTGGAATAAAAAGACAATATCAATGTCCTGTGGAAGAGACATGGAGGTCACAGTAGCTTAACAAGACGGTTTTAATGCCCCTTGGAAGAGAGGTGGAAGTTGCAGTGGAATAAAAAGACAATATCAATGCCCCTTGGAAGAGTGAAGGAGGTTACATTGGAATAAAAAGACAATATCAATGCCCCTTGCAAGAGCTGTGGAGTTCAGAGTGGTTTAAATTGACGGTTTTAATGCACCTTGGAAGGGACGTGAAGCTGACAGTAGCTTAACAAGATGGTTTTAATGTCCCTTGGAAGAGTGGTGGATGTCGCAGTGGAATAAAAAGCCGATATCAACGCCCCTTGATAGAGTGGTGGAGGTTACAGTGAAATAAAAAGACAATATCAATGCCTCTTGAAAGAGCTATGGAGTTCAGAGTCTTTTAACCAGATGGTCTTAATGCCCCTTGGAAGGGTGGTGGAGGTCGCAGTGCATTAAAAAGACAATATCAATACCCCTTGGAAGAATGGTGGCGGTTACAGTGGAATAAAAAGACAATATCAATGCCCCTTGGAAGAGCTGTGGAGTTCCGAGTGGTTTATCCAGACGGTTTTAATGCCGCTTGGAAGAGATGTGGAGGTCACAGTAGCTTAACAAGACTGTTTTAATGCCTCTTGGAAGAGTGGTGGAGGTCTCAGTGGATTAAAAAGACAATATCAATGCCCCTTAGAAGAGAGGTGGTAGTCGCAGTGGAATAAAAAGACAATATCAATACCCCTTGGAAGAGTGATGGAGGATACAGTGTGATAAAAAGACAATATCAATGCCCAGTGGAATAGACATGGACGGTACAGTAGCTAAACAAGATGTTTTTAATGCACCTTGGGAGAGTGTTGGAAGTCGTAGTGGAATAAAAAGACAATATCAATACCCCTTGAAAGAGTGCTGTAGGTTACAGTGGAGTAAAAAGACAATATCAATGCCTCTTGCAAGAGCTGTGGAGTTCAGAGTGGTTTAAATTGGCGATTTTAATGCACCTTGTAAGAGACTTGGAGGTCACAGTAGCTTAGCAAGACGGTTTTAATGCCCCTTGGAAGAGTGGTGGAGGTCACAGAGGATTAAGAAGACAATATCAATGCCACTTGGAAGAGTGGTGAAGGTCCCAGTGGAATAAAAAGACAATATCAATGCCCCTTGGAAGAGTGGTGGAGGTTACAGTGGAATAAAAAGACAATATCAATGCCCCGTGAAAGAGACGTGGAGGTCACAGTAGCTTAACAAGACGATTTTAATGCCCCTTGGAAGAGAGGTGTAAGTTGCAGTGGAATAAAAAGACAATATCAATGCCCCTTGGAAGAGTGCTGGAGGTTACATTGGAATAAAAAGACAATATCAATGCCCCTTGCAAGAGCTGTGGAGGTCAGAGTGGTTTAAATTGACGGTTTTAATGAACCTTGGAAGAGACGTGAAGGTGACAGTAGCTTAACAAGACGGTTTTAATGCCCCTTGGAAGAGTGGTGGAGGTCGCAGTGGAATAAAAAGACAATATCAATGCCCCTTGAAAGAGTGGTGGAGGCTACAGTGAAATAAAAAGACAATATCAATGCTTCTTGAAAGAGCTATGGAGTTCAGAGTGGTTTAACCAGATGGTTCTAATGCCCTTCGGAAGAGTGGTGGAGGTCGCAGAGCATTAAAAAGACAATATCAATACCCCTTGGTAGAATGGAGGAGGTTACAGTGGAATAAAACGACAATATCAATGCCTCTTTGAAGAGCTGTGGAGTTCGGAGTGGTTTATCCAGACGGTTTTAATGCCGCTTGGAAGAGATGTGGAGGTCACAGTAGCTTAACAAGACTGTTTTAATGCCTCTTGGAATAGTGGTGGAGGTCGCAGTGGATTAAAAAGACAATATCAAAGCCCCTTAGAAGAGAGGTTGAAGTCGCAGTGGAATAAAAAGACAATATCAATACTCCTTGGAAGAGTGGTGGAGTATACAGTGGAATAAAAAGACAATATCAATGCCCCGTGGAATAGACATGGACGTTACAGTAGCTAAACAAGATGTTTTTAATGCACCTTGGGAGAGTGGTGAAAGTCGTAGTGGAATAAAAAGACAATATCAATGACCCTTGAAAGAGTGCTGTAGGTTACAGTGGAGTAAAAAGACAATATCAATGACTCTTGCAAGAGCTGTGGAGTTCATTGTGGCTTAAATTGATGGTTTTAATGCACCTTGGAAGAGAAGTTGAGGTCACAGTAGCTTAACAAGACGGTTTTAATGCTCCTTGGAAAAGTGGTGGAGGTCGCAGTGGATTAAAAAGACAATATCAATGCCACTTGGAAGAGTGGTGAAGGTCCCAGTGGAATAAAAAGACACTATCAATGCCCCTTGGAAGAGTGGTGGAGGTTACAGTGGATTAAAAAGACAATATCAATGCCCCGTGAAAGAGAAGTGGAGGTCACAGTAGCTTAACAAGACGGTTTTAATGCCCCTTGGAAGAGAGGTGGAAGTTGCAGTGGAATAAAAAGACAATATCAATGCCCCTTGGTAGAATGGAGGAGTTTACAGTGGAATAAAAAGACAATATCAATGCCCCTTTGAAGAGCTGTGGAGTTCCGAGTGGTTTATCCAGACTGTTTTAATGCCGCTTGGAAGAGATGTGGAGGTCACAGTAGCTTAAGAAGACTGTTTTAATGCCTCTTGGAAGAGTGGTGGAGGTCGCAGTGGATTAAAAAGACAATATCAATGCCCCTTGGAAGAGTGGTGGAGGTTACAGTGGATTAAAAAGACAATTTCAATGCTCCGTGAAAGAGACGTGGAGGTCACAGTAGCTTAACAAGACGGTTTTAATGCCCCTTGGAAGAGAGGTGTAAGTTGCAGTGGAATAAAAAGACAATATCAATGCCCCTTGGAAGAGTGCTGGAGATTACATTGGAATAAGATGACAATATCAATGCCCCTTGCAAGAGCTGTGGAGTTCACAGTGGTTTAAATTGACGGTTTTAATGCCCCTTGGAAGGGATGTGAAGGTGATAGTAGCTTAACAAGACGGTTTTAATGCCCCTTGGAAGAGTGGTGGAGGTCGCAGTGAAATAAAAAGACAATATCAATGCCCATTGAAAGAGTGTTGGAGGTTACAGTGAAATAAAAAGACATTATCAATGCCTCTTGAAAGAGCTATGTAGTTCAGAGTGGTTTAACCAGATGGTTGTAATGCCCCTTGGAAGAGTGGTGGAGGTCGCAGTGCATTAAAAAGACAATATCAATACCCCTTGGTAGAATGGAGGAGGTTACAGTGGAATAAAAAGACAATATCAATGCCCCTTTGAATAGCTGTGGAGTTCCGAGTGGTTTATCCAGACGGTTTTAATGCCGCTTGGAAGTGATGTGGAGGTCACAGTAGCTTAACAACACGGTTTTAATGGCCCTTGGAAGAGTGGTGGAGGTCGCAGTTGATTAAAAAGACAATATAAATGCCCCTTAGAAGAGTGGTGGAGGTCGCAGTGGAATAAAAAGACAATATCAATGCCCCTTGGAAGAGTAGTGGAGGTCGCAGTGGAATAAAAAAACAATATCAATGCCCCTTGGAAGAGTGGTGGAGGGAACAGTGGATGAAAAAGACAATATCAATACCCCTTGGAAGAGCAGTGGAGTTCAGAGTAGTTAAACCAGATGGTTTTAATGCCCACTGGAAGTGACGTGGAGGTCACAGAAGCTTAAAAAGACATTTTTAATGCCCCTTGGAAAAGTGGTGGAGGTCGCAGTGGATTAAAAAGACAATATCAATGCCCCTTAGAAGAGAGGTGGAAGTTGCATTGGAATAAAAAGACAATATCAATACCCCTTGGAAGAGTGGTGGAGGATACAGTGGAATAAAAAGACAATATCATTGCCCCGTGGAATAGACATGGACGTTACAGTAGCTAAACAAGATGTTTTTAATGCACCTTGGGAGAGTGGTGGAAGTCGTAGTGGAATAAAAAGACAATATCAATGCCCCTTGAAAGAGTGCTGTAGGTTACAGTGGAGTAAAAAGACAATATCAATGCCTCTTGCAACAGCTGTGGAGTTCAGAGTGGTTGAAATTGACGGTTTTAATGCACCTTGGAAGAGACGTGGAGGTCACAGTAGCTTAACAAGACGTTTTTAATGCCCCTTGGAAGAGTGGTGGAGGTCGCAGTGGATTAAAAAGACAATATCATTGCCACTTGGAAGAGTGGTGAAGGTCCCAGTGGAATAAAAAGACATTATCAATGCCCCTTGGAACAGTGGTGGAGGTTACAGTTAAATAAAAAGACAATATCAATGCCCCGTGGAAGAGATGTGGAGGTCACAATACTTTAACAAGACGGTTTTAATCCCCTTGGTAGAGTGGTGGAGGTCGCAGTGGATTAAAAAGACAATATCAATGAGCCTTGGAAGAGTGCTGGAGGTCGCATTGGAATAAAAAGACAATATCAATGCCCCTTGGAAGAGTGGTGGAGGTCGCAGTGGAAAAAAAAGACATTATCAATGCCCCTTGGACGAGTGGTGGAGGTTACAGTGGAATAAAAAGACAATTTCAATGCCGCGTGGAAGAGACGTGGAGGTCACAGTAGTTTAACAAGACGGTTTTAATGCCTCTTGGAGAACTGGTGGAGGTCGCAGTGGAATAAAAAGACAATATAAATGCCCCTTGGAAGAGTGGTGGAGGTTACAGTGGAATAAAAAGACAAAAATAATGCCCTTTGGAAGATCTGTGGAGTTCAGAGTGGTATAACCAGATGGTTTTAACGCTTCTTGGAAGAGGCGTGGAGGTCACAGTAACTTCACAAGACGGTTTTAATGCACCTTGGAAGAGTGGTGGAGGCCACAGTGGAATAAAAAAACAATATCAATGACCCGTGGAAGAGATATGGAGGTCACTGTAGCTTAACAATATGGTTTTAATGCCCCTTGGAAGAGTGGTGGAGGTCGCACTGGAATAAAAAGACAATGTCAATGCCCCTTGGAAGTGTGGTGGAGGTTAGAGTGGAATAAAAAGACAATACAAATGCCCCTTGGAAGAGCTCTGGAGTTCAGAGTGGTTTAACCAGATGGTTTTATTGCCCCTTGGAAGAGAAGTCGACGTCACAGTAGCATAACAAGACGGTTTTAATGCCCCTTGGAAGAGTGGGGGAGTTCACAGTGGATTAAAAAAACAATATCAATGCCCCTTGGAAGAGTGGTGGAGGTCGCAGTGGAATAAAAAGACAATATCAATGCCTCGTGGAAGGGACGTGGAGCTAACAGTAGCTTAACAAGATGGTTTTAATGCCCCTTGGAAGAGAGGTGAAGGTCACAATGAAACAAAAAGACAATATCAATTCAACTTGGAAGAGATGTGGAGGTCGCAGTGGAATAAAAAGACAATATCAATGCCTCGTGGAAGAGACTTGGAGGTCACAGTAGCGTAACAAGATGGTTTTAATGCCCCTTGTAAGAGAGGTGAAGGACACAGTGTAATAAACAGACAATATCAATGCCCCTTGGAAGAGTGGTGGAGGTTACAATGGAATAAAAAGATATTGTCAATAACCCTTGGAAGAGCTGTGGAGCTCAGAGCGGTTTAGCCAGACGGTTTTATTGCCCCTTGGAAGAGACTTGGAGGTCACAGTAGCTAAACAAGACGGTTTTAATGCCCCTTGGAAGAGTGGTGGAGGTCGCAGTGGATTAAAAAAACATTATCGATGCCCCATGGAAGAGTGGTGGAGGTCGCAGTGGAATAAAAAGAAAATATTAATGCCCCTTAGAAGACTGGTGGAGGTTACAGTGGAAAAAAAAGACAATATCCATGATCCTTGGACGAGGGGTGAAGGTTGCAGTGGAAAAAAAGACAATATCAATGTCCCTTGGAAGAGTGGTGGAGGTCGCAGTGGATTAAAAAGATAATATCAATGCCCCTTGGAAGAGTGCTGGAGGTTAAAGTGGAATAAAAAACAATATCAAAGCCCCTTGCAAGAGCTGTGGAGATGAGAGTGGTTTAAATTGACAGTTTTAATGCCCCTTGGAGGAGTGGTGGAGGTCGCAGTGGATTAAAAAGACAATATCAATGAGCCTTGGAAGAGTGGTGGAGGTAGCAGTGGAATAAAAAGATATTATCAATGCCCCATGGAAGAATGGTAGAGGTCGCAGTGGAATAAAAATACAATATCAAGGCCACTTGGACGAGAGGTGGAGGTTACAGTGGAATAAAAAGACAATTTCAATGCCCCGTGGAAGAGACGTGGAGGTCACAGTAGCTTAACAAGACAGTTTTAATGCCTCTAGGAGGACTGGCGGAGGTCGCAGTGGAATAAAAAGACAATATCAATGCCCCTTGGAAGAGCTGTAGAGTTCAGAGTGGTATAAACAGACGGTTTTAACGCTCCTTGGAAGAGACGTGGAGGTCACAGTAGCTTAACAAGTCGGTTTTAATGCCTCTTGGAAGAGTAGTGGAGGTCGCAGTGGAATAAAAAAACAATATCAATACCACTTGGAAGATTGGTGGAGGTTACAGTGGAATAAAAAGACAATATCAATGACCCATGGAAAAGATGTGGAGGTCACTGTAGCTTAACAATATGGTTTTAATGCCCCTTGGAAGAGTGGTGAAGGTCGCAGTGAAATAAAAAGACAATGTCAATGCCCCTTGGAAGAGTGGTGGAGGTTAGAGTGGAATAAAAAGACAATATCAATGCCCCTTGGAAGAGCTGTGGAGTTCATAGTGGTTTAACCAGAAGGTTTTAAGGCACCGTGGAATTGGAAGAGAAGTCGACGTCACAGTAGCATAGCAAGACGGTTTTAATGCCGCTTGGTAGATTGGTGGTGGTCGCAGTGGATTAAAAAGACAATATCAATATCCCTTTGAAGAGTGGTGGAGGTCGCAGTGGAATAAAAAGACAATATCAATGCCCCGTGGAAGGGACAAGGAGGTCATAGTAGCTTAACAAGACGGTTTTAATGCCCCTTGGAAGAGTGGTGGAGGTTGCAGGAGATTAAAAAGAGAATAACAATGACCATTGGAAGAGTGGTGGAGGTCGCAGTGGAATACAAAGACAAAATCGATACCCCTTGGAAGAGTGGTGGAGGTTACAGTTGAATAAAAAGACAATATCAATGCCCCTTGGAAGAACTGTGGAGTTCAGAGTGTATTAACCAGATGGTTTTAATGCCCCTTGGAAGAGACATGGAGGTCACAGTAGCTTAACAAGACTGTTTTAATGCCCCATGGAAGAGTGGTGGAGGTCGCAGTGGAATAAAAAGACAATATCAATGCCCCTTAGAAGAGAGGTGGAAGTCGCAGTGGAATAAAAAGACAATGTCAATGCCACTTGGAAGAGTGGTGGAGGTTACAGTGGAATAAAAAGACAATATCAATGCCCCGTGGAATAGACATGGACGTGACAGTAGCTTAACAAGACGGCTTTAATGCCCCTTGGAAGAGAGGTGGAGGTCACAGTAGCTTAACAAGATGGTTTTAATGCCACATGGAAGAGTGGTGGAGGTTGCAGTGGATTAAAAAGACAATATCAATGCCCCGAGGAAGAGTGATGGAGGTCGCAGTGGAATAAAAAGACAATATCAATGCCCAGTGGAAGAGACGTGGAGGTCACAGTAGCTTAACAAGATGGTTTTAATGCCCCTTGGAAGAGTGGTGAAGGAAGCAGTGGACTAAAAAGACAATATCAATGCCCTTTGGAAGAGTGGTGGAGGTAGCAATGGAATAAAAATACAATATCAATGCCCCTTGGTAGAGTGGTGGAGGTTACAGTGGAATTTTAAGACAATATCAATGCCCCGTGGAAGAGATGTGGAGGTCACTGTAGTGTAACAAGACCGTTTTAATGCCACTTGGAAGAATGGTGGAGGTCGCAGTGGAATAAAAAGACAATGTCAATGCCCCTTGGAAGAGTGGTGGAGGTTAGAGTGGAATAAAAAGACAATACCAATGCCCCTTGGAATTGCTGTGGAGTTCAGAGAGGTTTAACCAGACGGTTTTAATGCCCATTGGAAGTGACGTGGAAGTCACAGTAGCTTAAAAAGACATTTTTTTTGCCCCTTGGCAAAGTGGTGGAGGTCGCAGTGGATTAAAAAGACAATCTCAATGCCCCTTGGAAGAGTGGTGGAGTTCAGAGTGGTTTAAACAGACGGTTTTAATGCCCCTTGGAAGAGATGTGGAGGTCACAGTAGCTTAACAAGACTGTTTTAATGGCTCTCGGAAGAGTGGTGGATTTTGCAGTGGATTAAAAAGACAATATCAATGCACCATAGAAGAGAGGTGGAAGTCGCAGTGGAATAAAAAGACAAAATCAATACCCCTTGGAAGAGTGGTGGAGGATACAGTGGAATCAAAAGACAATATCAAAGCCCCGTGGAATAGACATGGACTTTACAGTAGCTAAACAAGATGTTTTTAATGCACCTTGGGAGAGTGGTGGAAGTCTTAGTGGAATAAAAAGACAATATCAATGCCCCTTGAAAGAGTGCTGTAGGTTACAGTGGAGTAAAAAGACAATATCAATGCCTCTTGCAAGAGTTGTGGAGATCAGAGTGGTTTAAATTGACAGTTTTAATGCACCATGGAAGAGACGTGGAGGTCACAGTAGCTTAACAATACGGTTTTAATGCCCCTTGGAAGAGTGGTGGAGGTCGCAGTGGAATAAAAAGACAATATCAATGCCCCTTGGAAGAGCTGTGGAGCTCAGAGCGGTTTAACCAGACGGTTTTAATGCCCCTTGAAAGAGACTTGGAGGTCACAGTAGCTTAACAAGACGGTTTTAATGAACCTTGGAAGAGTGGTGGAGGTCGCAATGGAATAAAAAGACAATATCAATGCCCCGTGGAAGGGACGTGGAGGTCACAGTAGCATAACAAGACGGTTTTAATGCCCATCGGAAGAGTGGTGGAGGTCACAGTGGATAAAAAAGACAATATCAAAGCCCCTTGGATGAGTAGTGGAGGTCGCATTGGAAAACTGAGACAATTTCAATGCCCCTTGGAAGAGTGGTGGAGGTTACAGTCGAATAAAAAGACAATATCAACGCCTATTGGAAGAGCTGTGGAGTACAGAGTCGTTTAACCAGATGGTTTAATGCCCCTTGGAAGAGTGGTGGAGGTTACAGTCGAATAAAAAGACAATATCAATGCCTCTTTGAAGAGCTGTGGAGTTCAGAATGGTTTAACCAGATGATTTTAATGCCCCTTGGAAGAGACGAGGAGGTCACAGTAGCTTGTCAAAACTGTTTTAATGCCCCTTGGAAGAGTGGTGGAGGTCGCAGTGGAATAAAAAGACAATATCAATTCCATTTGGAAGAGATGTGGAGGTTGCAGTGGAATAAAAAGACAATATCAATGCCTTGTGGAAGAGCTGTAGAGTTCAGAGTGGTTTAGCCAGACGGTTTTAATGCCCCTTGGAAGAGACGAGGAGGTCACAGTAGCTTAACAAGACTGTTTTAATGCCCGTTGGTAAAGTGGTGGAGATCCTTGTGGATTTAAAAGACAATATCAATGCCCCTTAGAAGAGTGGTGGAGGTCACAGTGGAATAAAAAGACAATATCAATGCCCCTTGGAAGATTGGTGGAGGTTACAGTGGAATAAAAAGACAATATCAATGCCCCTTGGAAGAGTGGTGGAGGTTACAGTGGAATAAAAAGACAATATCAATGCTCTGTGTAAGAAACTTGGAGGTCACAGTAGCTTAACAAGATGGTTTTAATGCCCCTTGGAAGAGTCGAGGATGTCACAGAGGAATAAAAAGACAATATCAATGCACTTGGAAGAGTACAGAAGGTTAAAATGGAATAAAAAGATATTGTCAATGCCCCTTGGAAGAGTTGTGGATCTCAGAGCAGTTTAACCATACGGTTTTAATGGCCCTTGGAAGAGACTTGGAGGTCACAGTAGCTTAACAAGACGGTTTTAATGCCCCTTGGAAGAGTGGTGGAGGTCGCAATGGAATAAAAAGACAATATCAATGCCCCGTGGAAGGGACGTGGAGGTCACAGTAGCATACCAAGACGGTTTTAATGCCCATTGGAAGAGTGGTGGAGGTCGCAGGGGAAAAAAAAGACAATATCAAAGCCCCTTGGAAGAGTGGTGGAGGTCGCAGTGGAAAACAGAGACAATATCAATGCACCTTGGAAGAGTGGTTGAGGTTACAGTCGAATAAAAAGACAATATCAATGCCTCTTGGAAGAGCTGTGGAGTACAGATTGGTTTAACCAGATGGTTTAATGGCCATTGGAAGAGACGTGGAGGTCACAATAGCTTATCAAGACTGTTTTAATGCCCTTGGAAGAGTGGTGGAGGTCGCAGTAGATTAAAAAGACAATATCAATGCCCTTTGGAAGAGTGCTGGAGGTCGCAGTGGAATAAAAAGACAATATCAATGCCGCTTGGAAGAGTGGTGGAGGTTGCAGAAGATTAAAAGACAATATCAATGCCCCTTGGAAGAGTCGTGGAGGTCACTGTAGCTTAACAAGATGGTCTTAATGCCACTTGGAAGAGTGGTGGAGGTCGCAGTGGAATAAAAAGACAATGTCAATACCCCTTGGAAGAGTGGTGGAGGTTAGAGTGGAATAAAGAGACAATACCAGTGCTCCTTGGAAGAGCTGTGGAGTTCAGAGTGGTTTAAATTGAGGCTATTAATGCCATTTGGAAGAGTCGAGGAGGTCACAGTGTATTAAAAAGACAATATCAATACCCCTTGGAGGAGTGGTGGAGGTCGCAGTGGAATAAAAAGACAATATCAATGCCCCGTGGAAGGGACAAGGAGGTCATAGTAGCTTAACAAGACGGTTTTAATGCCCCTTGGAAGAGTGGTGGAGGTTGCAGGAGATTAAAAAGAGAATAACAATGACCATTGGAAGAGTGGTGGAGGTCGCAGTGGAATACAAAGACAAAATCAATACCCCTTGGAAGAGTGGTGGAGGTTACAGTTGAATAAAAAGACAATATCAATGCCCCTTGGAAGAACTGTGGAGTTCAGAGTGTATTAACCAGATGGTTTTAATGCCCCTTGGAAGAGACATGGAGGTCACAGTAGCTTAACAAGACTGTTTTAATGCCCCATGGAAGAGTGGTGGAGGTCGCAGTTGATTAAAAAGACAATATCAATGCCCCTTAGAAGAGAGGTGGAAGTCGCAGTGGAATAAAAAGACAATGTCAATGCCACTTGGAAGAGTGGTGGAGGTTACAGTGGAATAAAAAGACAATATCAATGCCCCGTGGAATAGACATGGACGTGACAGTAGCTTAACAAGACGGCTTTAATGCCCCTTGGAAGAGAGGTGGAGGTCACAGTAGCTTAACAAGATGGTTTTAATGCCACATGGAAGAGTGGTGGAGGTTGCAGTGGATTAAAAAGACAATATCAATGCCCCGAGGAAGAGTGATGGAGGTCGCAGTGGAATAAAAAGACAATATCAATGCCCAGTGGAAGAGACGTGGAGGTCACAGTAGCTTAACAAGATGGTTTTAATGCCCCTTGGAAGAGTGGTGAAGGAAGCAGTGGACTAAAAATACAATATCAATGCCCTTTGGAAGAGTGGTGGAGGTCGCAATGGAATAAAAATACAATATCAATGCCCCTTGGTAGAGTGGTGGAGGTTACAGTGGAATTTTAAGACAATATCAATGCCCCGTGGAAGAGATGTGGAGGTCACTGTAGCGTAACAAGACCGTTTTAATGCCACTTGGAAGAATGGTGGAGGTCGCAGTGGAATAAAAAGACAATGTCAATGCCCCTTGGAAGAGTGGTGGAGGTTAGAGTGGAATAAAAAGACAATACCAATGCCCCTTGGAATTGCTGTGGAGTTCAGAGAGGTTTAACCAGACGGTTTTAATGCCCATTGGAAGTGACGTGGAGGTCACAGTAGCTTAAAAAGACATTTTTTTTGCCCCTTGGCAAAGTGGTGGAGGTCGCAGTGGATTAAAAAGAGAATCTCAATGCCCCTTGGAAGAGTGGTGGAGTTCAGAGTGGTTTAAACAGACGGTTTTAATGCCCCTTGGAAGAGATGTGGAGGTCACAGTAGCTTAACAAGACTGTTTTAATGGCTCTCGGAAGAGTGGTGGATTTTGCAGTGGATTAAAAAGACAATATCAATGCACCATAGAAGAGAGGTGGAAGTCGCAGTGGAATAAAAAGACAAAATCAATACCACTTGGAAGAGTGGTGGAGGATACAGTGGAATCAAAAGACAATATCAAAGCCCCGTGGAATAGACATGGACTTTACAGTAGCTAAACAAGATGTTTTTAATGCACCTTGGGAGAGTGGTGGAAGTCTTAGTGGAATAAAAAGACAATATCAATGCCCCTTGAAAGAGTGCTGTAGGTTACAGTGGAGTAAAAAGACAATATCAATGCCTCTTGCAAGAGTTGTGGAGATCAGAGTGGTTTAAATTGACAGTTTTAATGCACCATGGAAGAGACGTGGAGGTCACAGTAGCTTAACAATACGGTTTTAATGCCCCTTGGAAGAGTGGTGGAGGTCGCAGTGGAATAAAAAGACAATATCAATGCCCCTTGGAAGAGCTGTGGAGCTCAGAGCCGTTTAACCAGACGGTTTTAATGCCCCTTGAAAGAGACTTGGAGGTCACAGTAGCTTAACAAGACGGTTTTAATGAACCTTGGAAGTGTGGTGGAGGTCGCAATGGAATAAAAAGACAATATCAATGCCCCGTGGAAGGGACGTGGAGGTCACAGTAGCATAACAAGATGGTTTTAATGCCCATCGGAAGAGTGGTGGAGGTCACAGTGGATAAAAAAGACAATATCAAAGCCCCTTGGATGAGTGGTGGAGGTCGCATTGGAAAACTGAGACAATTTCAATGCCCCTTGGAAGAGTGGTGGAGGTTACAGTCGAATAAAAAGACAATATCAACGCCTATTGGAAGAGCTGTGGAGTACAGAGTCGTTTAACCAGATGGTTTAATGCCCCTTGGAAGAGTGGTGGAGGTTACAGTCGAATAAAAAGACAATATCAATGCCTCTTTGAAGAGCTGTGGAGTTCATAATGGTTTAACCAGATGATTTTAATGCCCCTTGGAAGAGACGAGGAGGTCACAGTAGCTTGTCAAAACTGTTTTAATGCCCCTTGGAAGAGTGGTGGAGGTCGCAGTGGAATAAAAAGACAATATCAATTCCATTTGGAAGAGATGTGGAGGTTGCAGTGGAATAAAAAGACTATATCAATGCCTCGTGGAAGAGCTGTAGAGTTCAGAGTGGTTTAGCCAGACGGTTTTAATGCCCCTTGGAAGAGACGAGGAGGTCACAGTAGCTTAACAAGACTGTTTTAATGCCCGTTGGTAAAGTGGTGGAGATCCTTGTGGATTTAAAAGACAATATCAATGCCCCTTAGAAGAGTGGTGGAGGTCACAGTGGAATAAAAAGACAATATCAATGCCCCTTGGAAGATTGGTGGAGGTTACAGTGGAATAAAAAGACAATATCAATGCCCCTTGGAAGAGTGGTGGAGGTTACAGTGGAATAAAAAGACAATATCAATGCTCTGTGTAAGAAACTTGGAGGTCACAGTAGCTTAACAAGATGGTTTTAATGCCCCTTGGAAGAGTCGAGGATGTCATAGAGGAATAAAAAGACAATATCAATGCACTTGGAAGAGTACAGAAGGTTAAAATGGAATAAAAAGATATTGTCAATGCCCCTTGGAAGAGTTGTGGATCTCAGAGCAGTTTAAGCATACGGTTTTAATGCCCCTTGGAAGAGACTTGGAGGTCACAGTAGCTTAACAAGACGGTTTTAATGCCCCTTGGAAGAGTGGTGGAGGTCGCAATGGAATAAAAAGACAATATCAATGCCCCGTGGAAGGGACGTGGAGGTCACAGTAGCATACCAAGACGGTTTTAATGCCCATTGGAAGAGTGGTGGAGGTCGCAGGGGATAAAAAAGACAATATCAAAGCCCCTTGGAAGAGTGGTGGAGGTCGCAGTGGAAAACAGAGACAATATCAATGCACCTTGGAAGAGTGGTTGAGGTTACAGTCGAATAAAAAGACAATATCAATGCCTCTTGGAAGAGCTGTGGAGTACAGATTGGTTTAACCAGATGGTTTAATGGCCATTGGAAGAGACGTGGAGGTCACAATAGCTTATCAAGACTGTTTTAATGCCCTTGGAAGAGTGGTGGAGGTCGCAGTAGATTAAAAAGACAATATCAATGCCATTTGGAAGAGTGCTGGAGGTCGCAGTGGAATAAAAAGACAATATCAATGCCGCTTGGAAGAGTGGTGGAGGTTGCAGAAGATTAAAAGACAATATCAATGCCCCTTGGAAGAGTTGTGGAGGTCACTGTAGCTTAACAAGATGGTCTTAATGCCACTTGGAAGAGTGGTGGAGGTCGCAGTGGAATAAAAAGACAATGTCAATACCCCTTGGAAGAGTGGTGGAGGTTAGAGTGGAATAAAGAGACAATACCAGTGCTCCTTGGAAGAGCTGTGGAGTTCAGAGTGGTTTAAATTGAGGCTATTAATGCCATTTGGAAGAGACGAGGAGGTCACAGTGTATTAAAAAGACAATATCAATGCCCCTTGGAAGAGTGGTGGAGGTCGCAGTGGAATAAAAAGACAATATCAATGCCCCGTGGAAGGGACGTGGAGGTCACAGTAGCTTCACAAGACGGTTTTAATGCACCTTGGAAGAGAGGTGGAGGTCGCAGTTGATTAAAAAGACAATATCAATGCCCCATGGAAGAGTGGTGGAGGTCGCAGTGGAATAAAAAGACAATATCAATGCCCTTGGAAGAGTGGTGGTAGTCGCAGTGGATTAAAAAGACAATATCAATGCCCTTTGGAAGAGTGGTGGAGGTCGCAGTGGAATAAAAAGACAATATCAATGCCCCTTGGAAGAGTGGTGGAGGTTGCAGAGCAATAAAAGACAATATCAATGCCCCGTGGAAGAGTTGTGGAGGTCACTGTAGTTTAACAAGATGGTTTTAATGCCGCTTGGAAGACTGGTGGAGGTCGCAGTGGAATAAAAAGACAATATCAATGCCCCGTGGAAGGAACGTGGAGGTCACAGAAGCTTCACAAGACGGTTTTAATGCAACTTAGAAGAGAGGTGGAGGTCGCAGTTGATTAAAAAGACAATATCAATGCCCCTTGGAAGAGTGGTGGAGGTCACAGTGGAATAAAAAGACAACATCAATGCCGCTTGGAAGACTGGTGGATGTTACAGTCGAATAAAAAGACAATATCAATGCCTCTTGTAAGAGCTGTAGAGTTCAGAGTGGTTTAACCAGACGGTTTTAATGCCCCTTGGAAGAGACGAGGTGGTCACAGTAGCTTAACAAGACTGTTTTAATGCCCGTTGGTAGAGTGGTGGAGATCGTTGTGGATTTAAAAGACAATATCAATGCCCCTTAGAAGATTGGTGGAGGTTACAGTGGAATAAAAAGACAATATCAATGCCCCTTGGAAGAGTGTTGGAGGTTACAGAGGAATAAAAAGATAATATCAATGCCCTGTGTAAGAAACTTGGAGGTCACAGTAGCTTAACAAGATGGTTTTAATGCCCCTTGGAAGAGTCGAGGATGTCACAGAGGAATAAAAAGACAATATCAATGCACTTGAAAGAGTGCAGAATGTTACAATGGAATAATAAGACATTGTCAATGCCCCTTGGAAGAGCTGTGGAGCTCAGAGCGGTTTAACCATACGGTTTTAATGCCCCTTGGAAGAGACTTGGAGGTCACAGTAGCTTAACAAGATGGTTTTAATGCCCCTTGGAAGAGTGGTGGAGGTCGCTATGGAAAAAAAAGACAATATCTATGCCCCGTGGAAGGGACGTGGAGGTCACAGTAGCATAACAAGATGGTTTTAATGTCCATTGGAAGAGTGGTGGAGGTCGCAGGGGATAAAAAAGACAATATCAAAGCCCCTTGGAAGAGTGGTTGAGGTTACAGTCGTATAAAAAGACAATATCAATGCCTCTTGGAAGAGCTGTGGAGTACAGATTGGTTTAACCAGATGGTTTAATGGCCATTGGAAGAGACGTGGAGGTCACAATAGCTTATCAAGACTGTTTTAATGCCCTTGGAAGAGTGGTGGAGGTCGCAGTAGATTAAAAAGACAATATCAATGCCCTTTGGAAGAGTGCTGGAGGTCGCAGTGGAATAAAAAGACAATATCAATGCCGCTTGGAAGAGTGGTGGAGGTTGCAGAAGATTAAAAGACAATATCAATGCCCCTTGGAAGAGTTGTGGAGGTCACTGTAGCTTAACAAGATGGTCTTAATGCCACTTGGAAGAGTGGTGGAGGTCGCAGTGGAATAAAAAGACAATGTCAATACCCCTTGGAAGAGTGGTGGAGGTTAGAGTGGAATAAAGAGACAATACCAGTGCTCCTTGGAAGAGCTGTGGAGTTCAGAGTGGTTTAAATTGAGGCTATTAATGCCATTTGGAAGAGACGAGGAGGTCACAGTGTATTAAAAAGACAATATCAATACCCCTTGGAGGAGTGGTGGAGGTCGCAGTGGATTAAAAAGACAATATCAATGCCCCTTGGAAGAGTGGTGGAGGTCGCAGTGGAATAAAAAGACAATATCAATGCCCCGTGGAAGGGACGTGGAGGTCACAGTAGCTTCACAAGACGGTTTTAATGCACCTTGGAAGAGAGGTGGAGGTCGCAGTTGATTAAAAAGACAATATCAATGCCCCATGGAAGAGTGGTGGAGGTCGCAGTGGAATAAAAAGACAATATCAATGCCCTTGGAAGAGTGGTGGAAGTCGCAGTGGATTAAAAAGACAATATCAATGCCCTTTGGAAGAGTGGTGGAGGTCGCAGTGGAATAAAAAGACAATATCAATGCCCCTTGGAAGAGTGGTGGAGGTTGCAGAGCAATAAAAGACAATATCAATGCCCCGTGGAAGAGTTGTGGAGGTCACTGTAGTTTAACAAGATGGTTTTAATGCCGCTTGGAAGACTGGTGGAGCTCGCAGTGGAATAAAAAGACAATATCAATGCCCCGTGGAAGGAACGTGGAGGTCACAGAAGCTTCACAAGACGGTTTTAATGCAACTTGGAAGAGAGGTGGAGGTCGCAGTTGATTAAAAAGACAATATCAATGCCCCTTGGAAGAGTGGTGGTGGTCGCAGTGGAATAAAAAGACAACATCAATGCCGCTTGGAAGACTGGTGGATGTTACAGTCGAATAAAAAGACAATATCAATGCCTCTTGTAAGAGCTGTAGAGTTCAGAGTGGTTTAACCAGACGGTTTTAATGCCCCTTGGAAGAGACGAGGTGGTCACAGTAGCTTAACAAGACTGTTTTAATGCCCGTTGGTAGAGTGGTGGAGATCGTTGTGGATTTAAAAGACAATATCAATGCCCCTTAGAAGATTGGTGGAGGTTACAGTGGAATAAAAAGACAATATCAATGCCCCTTGGAAGAGTGTTGGAGGTTACAGAGGAATAAAAAGATAATATCAATGCCCTGTGTAAGAAACTTGGAGGTCACAGTAGCTTAACAAGATGGTTTTAATGCCCCTTGGAAGAGTCGAGGATGTCACAGAGGAATAAAAAGACAATATCAGTGCACTTGAAAGAGTGCAGAATGTTACAATGGAATAATAAGACATTGTCAATGCCACTTGGAAGAGCTGTGGAGCTCAGAGCGGTTTAACCATACGGTTTTAATGCCCCTTGGAAGAGACTTGGAGGTCACAGTAGCTTAACAAGATGGTTTTAATGCCCCTTGGAAGAGTGGTGGAGGTCGCTATGGAATAAAAAGACAATATCTATGCCCCGTGGAAGGGACGTGGAGGTCACAGTAGCATAACAAGATGGTTTTAATGTCCATTGGAAGAGTGGTGGAGGTCGCAGGGGATAAAAAAGACAATATCAAAGCCCCTTGGAAGAGTGGTGGAGGTCGCAGTGGAAAACAGAGACAATATCAATGCCCCTTGGAAGAGTAGTTGAGGTTACAGTCGAATAAAAAGACAATATCAATGACTCTTGGAAGAGCTGTGGAGTACAGAATGGTTTAACCCGATGGTTTAATGGCCATTGGAAGAGACGTGGAGGTCACAGTAGCTTATCAAGACTGTTTTAATGCCCCTTGGAAGAGTGGTGGAGGTCGCAGTGGATTAAAAAGACAATATCAATGCCCCTTAAAAGAGTGGTGAAGGTCGCAGTGGAATAAAAAGACAATATCAATTCCCCTTGGAAGAGATGTGGAGATCGAGGTGGAATAAAAAGACTATATCAATGCCTCGTGGAAGAGACTTGGAAGTCACAGCAGCTTAACAAGATGGATTTAATGCCCCTTGGAAGAAAGGTGGAGGTCGCAGTGGAATAAAAAGACAATATCAATGCCCCTTGGAAGAGTGGTGGAGGTTACAGTGGAATAAAAAGATAATATCAATGACCCTTGGAAGAGTGGAGGAGGTCGCAGTGGAATAAAAAGACAATATTAATGCCCATTGGAAGAGTGGTGGAGGTAGCAGTAAAATAAAAAGACAATATCAATGCCCCTTGGAAGAGTGGTGGAGGTTACAGTGGAAAAAAAGACAATATCAATGCCCCTTGGAAGAGCTGTGGAGTTCACAGTGGTTTAACCAGAAGGTTTTAAGGCACCGTGGAATAGACGTGGAGGTCACAGTAGCTAAACAAGACGTTTTTTTATGCTTCTTGGAAGAGTGATGGAGGTCGCAGTGGATTAAAAAGACAATATCAATAACTCTTGCAAGAGGTGTGGAGTTCAGAGTGGTTTAACAAGATGGTTTTATTGCCCCTTTGAAGAGACGTGGAGGTCACAGTAGCTTAACAAGACGTTTTAATGCCCCTTGGAAGAGTGGTGGAGGTTACAGTCGAATAAAAAGACAATATCAATGCCTCTTGGAAGAGCTGTAGAGTTCAGAGTGGTTTAACCAGACGGTTTTAATGCCCCTTGGAAGAGACGTGGAGGTCACAGTAGCTTATCAAAACTGTTTTAATGCCCCTTGGAAGAGTGGTGGAGGTCGCAGTGGATTAAAAAGACAATATCAATGCCCCTTAGAAGAGTGGTGGAGGTCGCAGTGGAATAAAAAGACAATATCAATTCCACTTGGAAGAGATGTGGAGGTCGCAGTGGAATAAAAAGACCATACCAATGCCTCGTGGAAAAGACTTGGAGGTCACAGTAGCTTAACAAGATGGTTTTAATGCCCCTTGGAAGAGAGGTGGAGGTCACAGTGGAATAAAAAGACAATATCAATGCCCCTTGGAAGAGTAGTGGAGGTTACAGTGGAATAAAAAGACAATATCAATGAGCCTTGGAGGAGTGGTGGAGGTCGCAGTGGAATAAAAATACAATATTAATGCCCCTTGGAAGAGTAGTGGAGATCGAAGTATAATAAAAAGACAATATCAATGCTTCTTGGAAAAGTGGTGGAGGTTACAGAGGAAAAAAAAGACAATATCAATGCAACTTTGAAGAGCTGTGGAGTTCACAGTGGTTTAACCAGAAGGTTTTAAGACACCCTGGAATAGACGTGGAGGTCAAAGTAGCTAAACAAGACGGTTTTATTGTTTCTTGGAAGAGTGGTGGAGGTCGCAGTGGATTAAAAAGACAAAATCAATGCCCCTTGAAAGAGTGGTGGAGGTTACAGTGGAATAAAAAGACAATATCAATGCCTCTTGCAAGAGCTGTGGAGTTCAGAGTGGTTTAAATTGACGGTTTTATTGCCCCTTAGAAGAGTTTTTGGAGGTTACAGTGGAAAAAAAAGACAATATCAATGCTCCATGGAAGAGGGGTGAAGGTCGCAGTGGATTAAAAAGACAATATCAATGTCCCTTGGAAGAGTGGTGGATTTCGCAGTGGATTAAAAAGACAATACAAATGCCCCTTGGAAGAATGGTGGAGGTCGCAGGGGAATAAAAAGACAATATCAATGCCCCGTGGAAGGGACATGTAGGTCACAGTAGCTTAACAAGACGGTTTTATTGCCCCTTGGAAGAGTGGTGGAGGTCGCAGTGGATTAAAAAGACTATCAAATCCCCTTGGAAGAGTGGTGGAGCTCGCAGTGGAAAAAAAAGACAATATCAATGCCCCTTGGAAGAGTGGTGGAGGTTACAGTTGAATAAAAAGACAATATCAATGCCTCTTGGAAGAGCTGTGGCGTTCAGAGTGGTTTAAACATGCAGTTTTAATGCCCCTTGGAAGAGACGTGAAGGTCACAGAAGCTTATCAAGACTGTTTTAAAGCCCCTTGGAGGAGTGGTAGAGGTCGCAGTGGATTAAAAAGACAATATTAATGCCCCTTGGAAGAGTGGTGGAGGTTAGAGTGGAATAAAAAGACAATATCAATGCCCCTTGGAAGAGTAGTGGAGGTCGCAGTGGAATAAAAAAACTATTTCAATGCCCCTTTGAAGAGTGGTGGAGGTAACAGGGGATTAAAAGGACAATATCAATGCCCCTTGGAAGAGCAGTGGAGTTTAAAGTAGTTAAACCAGATGGTTTTAATGCCCATTGGAAGTGACGTGGAGGTCACAGTAGCTTAAAACTATGTTTTTAATGCCCCTTGGAAAAGTGTTGGAGGTCGCAGTGGATTAAAAAGACAATATCAATGCCCATTGGAAGAGCGGTGGAGTACAGAGTGGTTTAACCAGACGGTTTTAATGCCCCTTGGAAGAGACGTGGAGGTCATAGTAGCTTAACAAGACTGTTTTAATGCCCCTTGGAAGAGTGGTGGAGGTCGCAGTGGTTTAAAAAGACAATATCAATGCCCCTTAGAAGAGAGATGGAAGTCGCATTGGAATAAAAAGACAATATCAATGCCCCGTGGAATAGACATGGACGTGAGAGTAGCTTAAAAAGACGGCTTGAAAGCCCCTTGGAAGAGTGGTGGAGGTCGCAGTGGCTTAAAAAGACAATATCAATGCCCATTAGAAGAGTGGTAGAGGTCGCAGTGGAATAAAAAGACAAAATCAATGCCCCTTGGAAGAGTGGTGGAGGTTACAGTGGAATAAAAAGACAATATCAATGCCCCATGGAAGAGTTGTGGAGGTCACTGAAGCTTAACAAGATGGTCTTAAGGCCCCTTGGAAGAGTGATGGAGGTCGCAGTGGAATAAATAGACAATGGCAATGCCCCTTGGTTGAGTGGTGGAGGTTAGAGTGGAATAAAAAGACAATACCAGTGCTCCTTGGCAGAGCTGTGGAGTTCAGAGTGGTTTAAATTGACGGTTTTAATGCCCCTTGGAAGAGACGTGGAGGTTACAGTGGATTAAAAAGACAATATCAATGCCCCTTGGAAGAGTGGTGGAGGTCGCAGTGGAATAAAAAGACAATATCAATGCCGCGTGTAAGGGACGTGGAGGTCACAGTGGCTTCACAAGATGGTTTTAATGCCCCTTGGAAGAGAGGTGGCAGTTGCAGTTGATTAAAAAGACAATATCAGTGCCCCTTGGAAGAGTGGTGGAGGTCGCAGTGGAATAAAAAGACAATATCAATGCCGCTTGAAAGAGTGGTGGATGTTACAGTCGAATAAAAAAAGACAATATCAATGCCTCTTGTAAGAGCTGTGGAGTTCAGAGTGTTTAACCAGACTGTTTTAATGCCCCTTGGAAGAGACAAGGAGGTCACAGTAGCTTAACAAGACTGTTTTAATGCCCCTTGGAAGAGTGTTGGAGATCGTTGTGGATTTAAAAGACAATATCAATGCCCCTTACAAGAATGGTGGAGGACGCAGTGGAATAAGAAGACAATATCAATGCCCCTTGGAAGATTGGTTGAGGTTACAGTGGAATAAAAAGACAATATCAATGCCCTGGGTAAGAAACTTGGAGGTCACAGTAGCTTAACAAGACGGTTTTAATGCCACTTGGAAGAGTCGTGGACATCGCAAAGGAATAAAAAGACAATATCAATGCACCGTGGAAGGGACGTGGAGGTCTCAGTAGCATAGCAAGACGGTTTTAATGCCCCTTGGAAGAGCGGTGGAGGTCGCAGTTGATAAAAAAGACAATATCAAAGCCCCTTGGAAGAGTGGTGGAGGTCGAAGTGGAAAACAGAGACAATATCAAAGCCCCTTGGAAGAGTGGTGGAGGTTACAGTCGAATAAAAAGACAATATCAATGCCTCTTGGTAGAGCTGTGAAGTATAGAGTGGTTTAACCAGACGGTTTAATGCCCCTTAGAAGAGACGTGGAGGTCACAGTAGCTTATCAAGACTTCTTTAATGCCCCTTGGAAAAGTGGTGGAGGTCGCAATGGATTAAAAAGACAATATAAATGCCACTTAGAAGAGTGGTGGAGGTCGCAGTGGAATAAAAAGACAATATCAGTTCCCCTTGAAAGAGATGTGGAGTTCGCAGTGGAATAAAAAGACTATATCAATGCCTTGTGGAAGAAACTTAGATGTCACAGTAGCTTAACAAGATGGTTTTAATGCCCCTTGGAAGAAAGGTGGAGGTCGCAGTGGAATAAAAAGACAATATCAATGCCCATTGGAAGAGTGGTGGAGGTTACAGTAGAATAAAAAGACAATATCAATGACCATTGAAAGACTGGTGGAGGTTGCAGTGGAATAAAAAGACAATATTAATGCCCTTTGGAAGAGTGATGGAGGTCGTAGTTAAGTAAAAAGACAATATCAATGCCCCTTGGAAGAGTGGTGGAGGTTACAGTGGAATAAAAAGACAATATCAATGCCCCTTGGAAGAGCTGTGGAGGTCACAGTAGATTAACAAGACGGTTTTAATGCCCCTTGAAAAAGTGGTGGAGGTCACAGTGGATTAAAAAGACAATATCAATGCCCCGTGGAAGACACGAGGAGTTCACAGTAGCTTAACAAGACAGTTTTAATGCCCCTTGGAAGAGTGGTGGAGGTTACAGTGAAAAAAAAAGACAATATCAATGCCTCTTGAAAGAGCTATGGAGTTCAGAGTGGTTTAACCAGATGGTTTTAATTCCCCTTGGAAGAGTGGTGGAGGTCGCAGTGCATTAAAAAGACAATATCAATACCCCTTGGAAGAATGGTGGAGGTTACAGTGGAATTAAAAGACAATATCAATGCCCCTTGGAAGAGCAGTGGAGTTCAGAGTTGTTTAACCAGACGGTTTTAATGCCCCTTGGAAGAGATGTGGAGGTCACAGTAGCTTAGCAAGACTGTTTCAATGCCTCTTGGAAGAGTGGTGGAGATCGCACTGGATTAAAAAGACAATATCAATGCCCCCTAGAAGAGAGGTGGAAGTCGCAGTGAAATAAAAAGACAATATCATTACCCATTGGAAGAGTGGTGGAGGATACAGTGGAATAAAAAGACAATATCAATGCCCCGTGGAATGAACATGGACGTTACAGTAGCTAGACAAGATGTTTTTAATGCACCTTGGGAGAGTGATGGAAGTCGTAGAGGAATAAAAAGACAATATCAATGCCCCTTGAAAGAGTGCTGTAGGTTACAGTGGAGTAAAAAGACAATATCAATGCCTCTTGCAAGAGCTGTGGAGTTCAGAGTGTTTTAAATTGACGGTTTTAATTCACCTTGGAAGAGACGGGGAGGTGACAGTAGCTTAACAATATGGTTTTAATGCCCCTTGGAAGAGTGGTGGAGGTCGCAGTGGATTAAAAAGACAATATCAATGCCATTTGGAAGAGTGGTGAAGGTCCCAGTGGACTAAAAAGACAATATCAATTCCCATAGGAAAAGTGGTGGAGGTTACAGTGGAAAAAAAAGACAATATCAATGCCCCTTTGATGAGCTGTGGAATTCAGAGTGCTTTAACCAGACGGTTTTAATGCCCCTTGGAAGAGACGTGGAGTTCAAAGTTGCTTAATAACATGTTTTTAATGCCTCTTGGAAGAGTGGTGGAGGTCGCAGTGGAATAAAAATACAATATCAATGCCCCTTGGAAGAGTGCTGGAGATTACAATGGAATAAAAAGACAATATCAATGCCTCTTGCAAGAGTTGTGGAGTTCAGAGTCATTTAAATTGACGGCTTTAATGCCCCTTGGAAGAGAAGTGGAGGTCACAGAAGCTTAATAAGACGGTATTAATGCCACATGGAAAAGTGGTGGAGGTCGCAGTGGATTAAAAAGACAATGTCAATGCCCCGAGGAAGAGTGGTGGAGGTCGCAGTGGAATAAAAAGTAAATATCAATGCCCCTTGGAAGAGTGGTGGAGGTTACAGTGGAAAAAAAAGTTAACATCAATGCCCCGTGGAAGAGACGTGGAGGTCACAGTAGCTTATCAAGACGGTTTTAATGCCCCTTGGAAGAGTGGTGAAGGTCACAGTTGATTAAAAAGACAATATCAATGCCCCTTGGAAGAGTGGTGGAGGTTGCAGTGGAATAAAAAGGCAATATCAATGCCCCGTGGAATTGACGTGGTGGTCAAAGTAGCCTAACAACACGGTTTTAATGGCCCTTGGAAGAGTGGTGGAGGTCGCAGTTGATTAAAAAGAAAATATAAATGCCCCTTAGAAGAGTGGTGGAGGTCGTAGTGGAATAAAAAGACAATATCAATGCCCCTTGGAAGAGTAATGGAGGTCACAGAGGAATAAAAAAACAATATCAATGCACCTTGGAAGAGTGGTGGAGGTAACAGTGGATTAAATAGACAATATCAATGCCCCGAGGAAGAGCAGTGGAGTTTAGAGTAGTTAAACCAGATGGTTTTAATGCCCGTTGGAAGTGACATGGAGTTCACAGTAGCTTAAAAAGATGTTTTTAATGCCCCATGGAAAAGTGGTGGAGGTCGCAGTGGATTAAAAAGACAATATAAATGTCTCTTGGAAGACTGGAGAGGTGGCAGTGGAATAAAAAGACAATATCAATGCCCCTTGGAAGAGCGGTGGAATTCAGAGGAGTTTAACCAGACGGTTTTAATGCCACTTGGAAGAGATGAGGAGGTCACAGTAGCTTAACAAGACTGTTTTAGTGACCCTTGGAAGAGTGGTGGAGGTCACAGTAGATTAAAAAGACAATATCAATGACCCTTATAAGAGTGGAATAAAATGACAACGTCAATGCCACTAGGAAAAGTGGTGGAGGTTACAGTGGAATAAAAAGACAACGACAATGCCACTTGGAAGAGTAGTGGAGGTTAAAGTGGAATAAAAAGACAATACCAATGCCCCGTGGAATAGACATGGACGTGACAGTATCTTAACAAGACGGCTTTAATGCCC
The DNA here is from genome assembly GCF_046119375.1 of Phyllobates terribilis. Taxonomy (NCBI): domain Eukaryota; kingdom Metazoa; phylum Chordata; class Amphibia; order Anura; family Dendrobatidae; genus Phyllobates; species Phyllobates terribilis. Next base: position 689,749,801 of record NW_027362761.1, on the reverse strand, counting down.
CTTGGAAGAGTGGTGGAGGTTGCAGTGGATTAAAAAGACAATATCAATGCCCATTGGAAGAGTGGTAGAGGTCGCAGTGGAATAAAAAGACAAAATCAATGCCCCTTGGTAGAGTGGTGGAGGTTACAGTGGAATAAAAAGACAATATCAATGCCCCATGGAAGAGTTGTGGAGGTCACTGTAGCTTAACAAGATGATCTTAATGCCCCTTGGAAGAGTGGTGTAGGTCACAATGGAATAAATAGACAATGTCAATGCCCCTTGGAAGAGTGCTGGAGGTTAGAGTGGAATAAAATGACATACCAATGCTCCTTGGCAGAGCTGTGGAGTTCAGAGAGGTTTAAATTGACGGTTTTAATGCCCCTTGGAAGAGACGTTGAGGTCACAGTGGAATAAAAAGACAATATTAATGCCCCTTGGAAGAGTGGTGGAGGTCGCAGTGGAATAAAAAGACAATATCAATGCCCCGTGGAAGGGACGTGGAGGTCACAGTAGCTTCACAAGACAGTTTTAATGCCCCTTGGAAGAGACGTGGAGGTCGCAGTTGATTAAAAAGACAATATCAGTGCCCCTTGGAAGAGTGGTGGAGGTCGCAGTGGAATAAAAAGACAATATCAATGCGCTTGGTAGAGTGGTGGATGTTACAGTCGAAAAAAAAGACAATATCAATGCCTCTTGCAAGAGCTGTGGAGTTAAGAGTGTTTAACCAGATGGTTTTAATGCCCCTTGGAAGAGACAAGGAGGTCACAGTAGCTTAACAAGACTGTTTTAATGCCCCTTGGAAGAGTGGTGGAGGTCGCAGTCGAATAAAAAGACAATATTAATGCCCCTTGGAGGATTGGTAGAGGTTACAGTGGAATAAAAAGACAATATCAATGCCCCTTGGAAGAGTGGTGGAGGTTACAGTGGAATAAAAAGACAATATCAATGCCCTGTGTAAGAAACGTGGAGGTCACAGTAGCTTAACAATACGGTTTTAATACCCCTTGGAAGAGTCGTGGACGTCGCAAAGGAATAAAAAGACAATATCAATGCACTTGGAAGAGTGCAGAAGGTTACAATGGAATAAAAAGAGATTGTCAATGCCCCTTGGGAGAGCTGTGGATCTCAGAGCGGTTTAGCCAGACTGTTTTAATGCCCCTTGGAAGAGTGGTGGAGGTCGCAGTGGATTAAAAAGACAATATCAATGCCCCTTAGAAGAGTGGTGGAGGTTACAGTGGAATAAAAAGACAATATCAATGCCCCATGGAAGAGCTGTGGAGTTCACAGTGGTTTAACCAGAAGGTTTTAAGGCAACGTGGAATAGACGTGGAGGTCACAGTAGCTAAACAAGACGGTTTTAATGCTTCTTGGAAGAGAGATGGAGGTCGCAGTGGACTAAAAAGACAAAATCAATGCCTTTGGAAGACTGGCGGAGGTTACAGTGGAATAAAAAGACAATATCAATGCCTCTTGCAAGAGCTGTGGAGTTCAGAGTGGTTTAAATTGACGGTTTTAAAGCCCCTTGGAAGAGACGTGGAGGTCACAGTAGCTTAACAAGACGGTTTTAATGCCCCTTGGAAGAGTGGTGGAGGTCGCAGTGGATTAAAAATACATTATCGATGCCCCTTGGAAGAGTGGTGGAGGTCGCAGAGGAATGAAAAGAAAATATCGATGCCCCTTAGAAGAGTGGTGGAGGTTACAGTGGAAAAAAAAGACAATATCAGTGTTCCTTGTAAGAGGGGTAAAGGTCGCAGAGTAATAAAAACACAATATCAATGTCCCTTGGAAGAGTGGTGGAGGTCACAGTAGCTTAACAAGAAGGTTTTAATGCCCCTGGGAGGAGTGGTGGAGGTCGCAGTGGATTAAAAAGGCTATCAAATCCCATGGGAAGAGTGGTGGAGGTTGCAGTGGAATAAAAAGACAATATCATTGCCCCTTGGAAGAGTGGTGGAGGTTACAGTTGAATAAAAAGACAATATCAATGCACTTGGAAGAGTGCAGAAGGTTACAATGGAATAAGAAGACATTGTCAATGCCCCTTGGAAGAGTTGTGGAGCTCAGAGCGGTATAGCCAGTCGGTTTTAATGCCCCTTGGAAGAGACTTGGAGGTCACAGTAGCTTAACAAGACGGTTTTAATGACCCCTTGGAAGAGTGGTGGAGGTTGCAATGGAATAAAAAGACAATATCAATGCCCCGTGGAAGGGACGTGGAGGTCACAGTAGCATAACAAGTTGGTTTTAATGCCCATTGGAAGAGTGGTGGAGGTCGCAGTGGATAAAAAGGACAATATCAAAGCCCCTTGGAAGAGTTGTGGAAGTCGCAGTGGAAAACAGAGACAATATCAATGCCCCTTGGAAGAGTGGTGGAGGTTACAGGTGAATAAAAAGACAATATCAAGGCCCCTTGGAAGAGCTGTGGAGTTCACAGTGGTTTAACCAGAAGTTTTTAAGGCACCGTGGAATAGACGTGGAGGTCGCAGTAGCTAAACAAGACGGTTTTAATGCTTCTTGGAAGAGTGGTGGAGGTCGCAGTGGATTAAAGAGACAAAATCAATGCCCATTGGAAGAGTGCTGCATGTTACAGTGGAATAAAAAGACAACATCAATGCCTCTTGCAAGAGCTGTGGAGTTCAGAGTCGTTTAAATTGACGGTTTTAATGCGCCTTGCAAGAGACGTGGAAATCACAGTAGCTTAACAAGACGGTTTTAATGCCCCTTGGAAGAGTGGTGGAGGTTACTGTCGAATAAAAAGATAATATCAATGCCTCTTGGAAGAGCTGTGGAGTTCAGAGTGGTTTAACCAGTTGGTTTTAATACCCCTTGGAAGAGACCTGGAGGTCACAGTAGCTTATCAAAACTGTTTTAATGCCCCTTGGAAGAGTGGTGGAGGTCGCAGTGGATTAAAAAGACAATATCAATGCCCCTTAGAAGAGTGGTGGAGGTCGCAGTGGAATAAAAAGACAATATCAATTCCACTTGGAAGAGATGTGGATTAAAAAGACAATATCAATGCCCCTTAGAAGAGTGCTGGAGGTCGCAGTGGAATAAAAAGACTATCAATTCCACTTGGAAGAGATGTGGAGGTTGCAGTGGAATAAAAAGACAATATCAATGCCTCGTGGAAGAGTGGTGGAGGTCGCAGTGGAATAAAAAGACAATATCAATTCCACTTGGAAGAGATGTGGAGGTTGCAGTGGAATAAAAAGACAATATCAATGCCTCGTGGAAGAGACTTGGAGGTCACAGTAGCTTAACAAGATGGTTTTAATGCCACTTGGAAGAGAGGTGGAGGTCGCAGTGGAATAAAAAGACAATATCAATGCCCCTTGAAAGAGTGGTGGAGGCTACAGAGAAATAAAAAGACAATATCAATGCCTCTTGAAAGAGCTATGGAGTTCAGAGTGGTTTTACCAGATGGTTTTAATGCCCCTTGTAAGAGTAGTGGAGGTCGCAGTGCATTAAAAAGACAATATCAGTACCCCTTGGAAGAATGGTGGAGGTTACAGTGGAATAAAAAGACAATATCAATGCCCCTTGGAAGAGCTGTGGAGTTCAGAGTGGTTTAACCAGACGGTTTTAATGCCCCTTGTAAAAGATGTGGAGGTCACCGTAGCTGAACAAGACTGTTTTAATGCCTCTTGGAAGAATGGTGGAGGTTGCAGTGGATTAAAAAGACAATATCAATGCCCCTTAGAAGAGAGGTGGAAGTCGCAGTGGAATAAAAAGACAATATCAATACCCCTTGGAAGAGTGGTGGAGGATACCGTGTAATAAAAAGACAATATCAATGCCCATGGAATAGACATGGACGTTACAGTAGCAAAACAATTTGTTTTTAATGCACCTTGGGAGAGTGGTGGAAGTCGTAGTGGAATAAAAAGACAATATCAATGACCCTTGAAAGAGAGCTGTAGGTTACAGTGGAGTAAAAAGACAATATCAATGCTTCTTGCAAGAGCTGTGGAGTTCAGAGTGGTTTAAATTGACTGTTTTAATGCACCGTAGAAGAGACATGGAGGTCACAGTAGCTTAACAATAAGGTTTTAATGCCCCTTGGAAGAGTGGTGGAGGTCGCAGTGGATTAAAAAGACAATATCAATGCCACTTGGAAGAGTGGTGAAGGTCCCAGTGGAATAAAAAGACAATATCAATGCCCCTTGCAAGAGCTGTGGAGTTCAGAGTGGTTTAAATTGACGGTTTTAATGCCCCTTGGAAGGGACATGGTGGTGACAGTAGCTTAACAAGACGGTTTTAATGCCCCTTTGAAGAGTGGTGGAGGTCGCAGTGGACTAAAAAGACAATATGAATGCCCCTTTGAAGAGTAGTGGAGGTCGAAGTGGAATAAAAAGACAATATGAATGTCCCTTGGAAGAGTGGTGGAGCTTACAGTTGAATAAAAAGACAATATCAATGCCCATTGGAAGAGTGATGGAGGTTACAGTGGAATAAAAAGACAATATCAATGCCCCTTGGAACAGTGGAGGAGGTTACAGTTAAATAAAAAGACAATATCAATGCCCCGTGGAAGAGATGTGGAGGTCACAATAGCTTAACAAGACGGTTTTAATGCCCCTTGGAAGAGTGGTGGAGGTCGCAGTGGATTAAAAAGACAATATCAATGAGCCTTGGAAGAGTGGTGGAGGTCGCAGTGGAATAAAAATACATTATCAATGCCCCTTTGAAGATGGGTGGAGATTACAGTGGAATAAAAAGACAATACCAATGCCCCGTGGAAGAGATGTGGAGGTCACAGTAACTTAACAAGACGGTTTTAATGCCCCTTGGAAGAGTGGTGGAGGTCGCAGTTGAATAAAAAAACAATATCAATGCCCCTTGGAAGATTGGTGGAGGTTACAGTGGAATAAAAAGACAATATCAATGCCCCGTGGAAGAGATGTGGAGGTCACTGTAGCTTAACAATATGGTTTTAATGCCCTTTGGAAGAGAGGTGGAGGTGGCAGTGGAATAAAAAGACAATGTCAATGCCCCTTGGAAGAGTGGTGGATGTTAGAGTGGAATAAAAAGACACTATCAATGCCCCTTGGAAGAGTGGTGGAGGTCGCAGTGGAATAAAAAGACAATATCAATGCCCAGTGGAAGGGACGTGGAGGTCACAGTAGCTTAACAAGATGGTTTTAATGACCCATGGAAGAGTGGTGGAGGTTGGAGGGGATTAAAAACACAAAAACAATGCCCATTGGAAGAATGGTGGAGATAGCAGTGGAATAAAAAGACACAATCAATGCATCTTGGAAGATTGGTGGAGGTTACAGTGGAATAAAAAGACAATATCAATGCCCCTTGGAAGAGCTGTGGAGTTCAGAGTGGTTTAACCAAAAGGTTTTAATGCCCAATGGAAGAGACGTGGAGGTCACAGTAGCTTAACAAGACTGTTTTAATGCCCCTTGGAAGAGTGGTGTAGGTCGCAGTGGATTAAAAAGACACTTTCAATGCCCCTTAGAGGAGAGGTGGAAGTCGCAGTGGAATAAAAAGACAATGTCAATGCCACTTGTAAGAGTGGTGGAGGTTACAGTGGAATAAAAAGACAATATCAATTCCCCGTGGAATAGACATGGACGTGACAGTAGCTTTTCAAGATGGCTTTAATGCCCCTTGGAAGAGTGGTGGAGGTTGCACTGGATTAAAAAGACAATATCAATGCCCATTGGAAGAGTGGTAGAGGTCACATTGTAGTAAAAAGACAAAATCAATGCCACTTGGAAGAGTGGTGGAGGGTACAGTGGAATAAAAAGACAATATCAATGCCCCATGGAAGAGTTGTGGAGGTCACTGTAGCTTAACAAGATGGTCTTAATACACCTTTGAAGAGTGGTGGAGGTCGCAGTGGAATAAATAGACAATGTCAATGCCCCTTGGAAGAGTGGTAGAGGTTAGAGTGGGAAAAAAAGATAATACCAGTGCTCCTTGGAAGAGCTGTGGAGTTTAGAGTGGTTTAAATTGACGGTTTTAATGCCCCTTGGAAGAGACGTGGAGGTCACAGTGGATTAAAAAGACAATATCAATGCACCTAGGAAGAGTGGTGGAGGTCACAGTGGATTAAAAAGACAATATCAAAGCCCCGTGGAAGGGACGTGGAGGTCACAGTAGCTGCACTAGACGTGGGAAAAAAAGATAATACCAGTGCTCCTTGGAAGAGCTGTGGAGTTCAGAGTGGTTTAAATTGACGGTTTTAATGCCCCTTGGAAGAGACGTGGAGGTCACAGTGGATTAAAAAGACAATATCAATGCCCCTAGGAAGAGTGGTGGAGGTCACAGTGGATTAAAAAGACAATATCAAAGCCCCTTGGAAGAGAGGTGGAGGTCGCAGCTGATTAAAAAGACAATATCAATGCCCCTTGGAAGAGTGGTGGAGGTCGCAGTGGAATAAAAGGACAATATCAATGCAGCTTGGAAGAGTGGTGGATGTTACAGTCAAATAAAAAGACAATATCAATGCCTCTTGTAAGAGCTTTGGAGTTCGGTGTGTTTAACATGACGGTTTTAATGCCCCTTGGAAGAGACGAAGAGGTCACAGTAGCTTAACAAGACTGTTTTAATGCCCCTTGGAAGAGTGGTGGAGATCGTTGTGAATTTAAAAGACAATATCAATGCCCCTTAGAAGAGTGGTGGAGGTCGCAGTGGAATAAAAAGACAATATCAAAGCACCTTTGAATATTGGTGGAGGTTACAGTGGAATAAAAAGACAATATCAATGCCCCTTGGAAGAGTGGTGGAGGTTACAGTGGAATAAAAAGACAATATCAATGCCCTGTGTAAGAAACTTGGAGGTCACAGTAGCTTAACAAGACGGTTTTAATGCCCCTTGGAAGAGTGATGGAGGTCGCAGTGAATTAAAAAGACAAAATCAATGCCCCTTGGAAGAGTGGTGGAGGTTACGGTGGAATAAAAAGACAATATCAATGCCTCTTGCAAGAGCTGTGGAGTTCATAGTGGTTTGAATTGACGGTTTTAATGAGCCTTGGAAGAGACGTGGAGGACACAGTAGCTTAGCAAGATGGTTTTAATGCCCCTTGGAAGAGTGGTGGAGGTTACAGTCGAATAAAAAGACAATATCAATGCCTCTTGGAAGAGCTGTGGAGTTCAGAGTGGTTTAACCAGACGGTTTTAATGCCCCTTTAAAGAGACGTGGAGGCCACAGTAGACTATCAAAACTGTTTTAATGCCCCTTGGAAGAGTGGTGGAGGTCGCAGTGGAATAAAAAGACAATATCAATTCCACTTGGAAGGGATGTGGAGGTGGCAGTGGAATAAAAAGACAATATCAATGCCTCGTGAAAGAGACTTGGAGGTCACAGTAGTTTAATAAGATGGTTTTAATGCCCCTTGGAAGAGAGTTGGAGGTCGCAGTGGAATAAAAAGACAATACCAATGACCCTTGGAAGAGTGGTGGAGGTTGCAGTGGAATTAAAAGACAATATTAATGCCACTTGGAAGAGTGGTGAAGGGCGCAGTAAAATAAAAAGACGATATCAATGCCCCTTGGAAGAGTGGTGGAGGTTAGAGTAGAAAAAAAAGACCATATCAATGCCCCTTGGAAGAGCTGTGGAGTTCACAGTGGTTTAACCAGAAGGTTTTAAGGCACCGTGGAATAGACGTGGAGGTCACAGTAGCTAAACAAGTCGGTTTTAATGCTTCTTGGAAGAGAAAAGGAGGTCGCAGTTGATTAAAAAGACAAAATCAATGCCCCTTGAAAGAGTGGTGGAGGTTACAGCGGAATAAAATGACAATGACAAAGCCTCTTGCAAGAGCTGTGGAGTTCAGAGTGGTTTAAATTGACGGTTTTAATGCCCCTTGGAAAAGACGTGGAGGTCACAGTAGCTTAACAAGACAGTTTTTAAGCCCCTTGGAAGAGTCGTGGAGGTCGCAGTGGATTAAAAAGACATTATCGATGCCCCTGGGAAGAGTGGTGGAGGTCGCAGTGGAATAAAAAGAAAATATTATTGCCCCTTAGAAGAGTGGTGGAGGTTACAGTGGAAGAAATAGACAATATCAATGTTCCTTGGAAGAGTGGTGAAGGTCGCAGTGGAATAAAAAGACAATATCAATGTCCCTTGGAATAGTGGTGGAGGTCGCAGTGGATTAAAAAGACAAAATTAATGCCCCTTGGAAGAGTGGTGGATGTCGCAGTGGAATAAAAAGACAATATCAATGCCATGTGGAAGGGACGAGGAGGTCACAGTATCTTAAGAATACGGTTTTAATGCCACTTGGAAGAGTGGTGGAGGTCGCAGTGGATTAAAAAGACTATCAAATCCCCTTGGAAGAGTGGTGGAGGTCGCAGTGAAAAAAAAAAGACAATATCAATGCCCCTTGGAAGAGTGGTGGAGGCTACAGTTGAATAAAAAGACAATATCAATGCCTCTTGGAAGAGCAGTGGAGTTCAGAGTGGTTTAACCATGCAGTTTTAATGCCCCTTGGAAGAGACGTGTAGGTCACAGAAGCTTTTCAAGACTGTTTTAAAGCCCCTTGGAGGAGTGGTAGAGGTCGCAGTCGATTAAAAAGACAATATCAATGCCCCTTGGAAGAGTGGTCGAGGTTACAGTGGAATAAAAAGATGCTATCAATGCCCCTTGGAAGAGTGGTGGAGGTTATAGTGGAATAAAAAGACAATATCAATGTCCCTTGGAAGAATGGTGGAGGTTACAGTGGAATAAAAAGACAATATCAATGCCCCTTGGAAGAGTGGTGGAGGTTCCAATTAAATAAAAAGACAATATCAATGCCCCTTGGAAGAGTGGTGGAGGTCGCAGTGGAATTAAAAGACAATATTAATGCCACTTGGAAGAGTGGTGGAGGGCGCAGTAAAATAAAAAGACAATATCAATGCCCCTTCGAAGAGTGGTGGAGGTTAGAGTGAAAAAAAAAGACCATGTCAATGCCCCTTGAAAGAGCTGTGGAGTTCACAGTGGTTTAACCAGAAGGTTTTAAGGCACCGTGGAATAGACGTGGAGGTCACAGTAGCTAAACAAGACGGTTTTAATGCTTCTTGGAAGAGAGATGTAGGTCGCAGTTGATTAAAAAGACAAAATCAATGCCCCTTGAAAGAGTGGTGGAGGTTACAGTGGAATAAAAAGACAATATCAATGCCTCTTGCAAGAGCTGTGGAGTTCAGAGTGGTTTAAATTGACAGTTTTAATGCCCCTTGGAAGAGACGTGGAGGTCACAGTAGCTTAACAAGACAGTTTTTATGCCCCTTGGAAGAATGGTGGAGGTCGCAGTGGATGAAAAAGACATTATCGATGCCCCTTGGAAGAGTGGTGGAGGTCGCAGTGGAATAAAAAGAAAATATCATTGCCCCTTAGAAGAGTGGTGGAGGTTACAGTGGAAGAAATAGACAATATCAATGTTCCTTGGAAGAGTGGTGAAGGTCGCAGTGGAATAAAAAGACAATATCAATGTCCCTTGGAAGAGTGGTGGAGGTCGCAGTGGAATAAAAAGACAATATCAATGCCATGTGGAAGGGACGAGGAGGTCACAGTAGCTTAAGAATACGTTTTTAATGCCACTTGGAAGAGTGGTGGAGGTCGCAGTGGATTAAAAAGACTATCAAATCCCCTTGGAAGAGTGGTGGAGGTCGCAGTGAAAAAAAAAATACAATATCAATGCCCCTTGGAAGAGTGGTGGAGGCTACAGTTGAATAAAAAGACAATATCAGTGCCCCTTGGAAGAGATGTGGAGTTCAAAGTGGTTTAACCAGAAAGTTTTAATGCACCGTGGAATAGACGTGGAGGTCACAGTAGCTTAACAAGATGGTTTCAATGCTTCTTGGAAGAGTGATCGAAGTTACAGTGGAATAAAAAGACAATATCAAAGCCCTGTGTAAGAAACTTGGAGGTCACAGTAGCTTAACAAGACGGTTTTAATGCCCCTTGGAAGAGTCGCTGGCGTCACAGAGGAATAAAAAGACAATATCAATGCACTTGGAAGAGTGCAGAAGGTTACAATGGAATAAAAAGACATTGTCAATGCCCCGTGGAAGAGCTGTGGAGCTCAGAGTGGTTTAACCAGACGGTTTTAGTGCCCCTTGGAAGAGACGTCGAGGTCACAGTAGCTTAACAAGACGCTTTTAATGCTCCATGGAAGAGTGGTGGAGGTCACAGTGGAATAAAAATACAATATCAATGCCCCTTGAAAGAGTGGTGGAAGTTACAGTGAAATAAAAAGACAATATCAATGCCCCTTGGAAGAGCTGTGGAGTACAGAGTGGTTTAACCAAACGGTTTTAGTGCCCCTTGGAAGAGACGTCGAGGTCACAGTAGCTTAACAAGACGGTTTTAATGCACCTTGGAAGAGTGATGGAGGCCGCAATGGATTAAAAAGACAATATCAATGAACCTTGGAAGAGTGGTGGAGGTCGCAGTGGAATAAAAAGAAAATATCATTGCCCCTTGGAAGAGTGGTGGAGGTTACAGTGGAATAAAAAGACAATATCAATGCACCGTGGAAGAGACGTGGACATCACAGTAGCTTAACAAGACGGTTTTAATGTCCCTTGGCAGAGTGTTGGAGGTCGCAGTGGAATAAAAAGACAATAACAATGCCCTGTGGAAGAGACATGGAGGTCACAGTAGCTTAACAAGAAGGTTTTAATGCCCCTTAGAACAGTAGTGGAGGTCGCAGTGGAATAAAAAGACAATATCAATGTTCCTTGGAAGAGGGGTGAAGGTCGCAGTGGAATAAAAAGACAATATCAATGTCCCTTGGAAGAGTGGTGGAGGTCGCAGTGGATTAAAAAGACAATATCAATGCCCCTTGAAAGAGTGGTGGAGGTCGCAGTGGAATAAAAAGACAATATCAATGCCCCGTGGAAGGGACGTGGAGGTCACAGTAGCTTAACAAGACGGTTTTAATGCCCCTTGGAAGAGTGGTGGAGGTCGCAGTGGAATAAAAGACAATATCAATGCCCTTTGGAAGAGTGGTGGAGGTCGCAGTGGAATAAAAATACAATATCAATGCCCCTTGGTAGAGTGGTGGAGGTTACAGTGGAAGTTAAAGACAATATCACTGCCCCCTGGAAGAGATGTGGAGGTTACTGTAGCTTAACAAGACAGTTTTAATGCCCCTTGGAAGAATAGTGGAGGTCGCAGTGGAATAAAAAGACAATGTCAATGCCCATTGGAAGAGTGGTGGAGGTTAGAATGGAATAAAAAGACAATACCAATGCCCCTTGGAAGAGCTGTGGAGTTCAGAGTGGTTTAACCAAATGGTTTTAATGCCCATTGGAAGTGACGTGGAGGTCACAGTAGCTTAACAAGACTGTTTTAATGCCTCTTGGAAGAGTGGTGGAGGTCGCAGTGGATTAAAAAGACTATATCAATGCCCCTTAGAAGAGAGGTGGAAGTCGCAGTGGAATAAAAAGACAATATCAATACCCCTTGGAAGAGTGGTGGAGGATACATTGGAATAAAAAGACAATATCAATGCCCCTTGGAATAGACATGGACGTTACAGTAGCTAAACAAGATGTTTTAAATTTTCCTTGGGAGAGTGGTGGAAGTCGTAGTGGAATAAAGAGACAATATCAATGCCCCTTGAAAGAGTGCTGTAGGTTACAGTGGAGTAAAAAGAAAATATCAATGTGTCTTGCAAGAGCTGTGGAGTTAAGAGTGGATTAAATTGACGGTTTTAATGCACCTTGGTAGAGACGTGGAGGTCACAGTAGCTTAACAAATACGGTTATAATGCCCCTTGGAAGAGTGGTGGAGGTCGCAGTGGATTAAAAAGACAATATCAATGCCATTTGGAAGAGTGGTGAAGGTCCCAGTGGAATAAAAAGACAATATCAATGCCCCGTGAAAGAGACGTGGAGGTCACAGTAGCTTAACAAGACGTTTTTAATGCCCCTTGGAAGAGAGGTGGAAGTTGCAGTGGAATAAAAAGACAATATCAATGCCCCTTGTAAGAGCTGTGGAGTTCAGAGTGGTTTAAATTGACGGTTTTAATGCCCCTTGGAAGGGACGTGGAGGTGACAGTAGCTTAACAAGACGGTTTTAATGCTCTTTGGAAGATTGGTGGAGGTCGCAGTGGATTAAAAAGACAATTTGAATGCCCCTTGGAAGAGTGGTGGAGGTCGCAGTGGAATAAAAAGACAATATCAATGAGCCGTGGAAGAGTGGTGGAGGTCGCAGTGGAATAAAAAGACATTATCAATGCCCCTTGGAAGAGTGGTGGAGGTCGCATTGGAATAAAAAGACAATATCAATGCCTCTTGGACGAGTGGTGGAGGTTACAGTGGAATAAAAAGACAATTTCAGTGCCCCGTGGAAGAGACGTGGAGGTCACAGTAGCTTAACAAGATGGTTTTAATGCCTCTTGGAAGAGTGGAGGAGGTCGCAGTGGAATAAAAAGACAATGTCAATGCCCCTTGGAAGAGTGGTGGAGGTTAGAGTGGAATAAAAAGACAATACAAATGCCCCTTGGAAGAGCTGGGGAGTTCAGAGTGGTTTAACCAGATGATGTTAATGCCCCTTGGAAGAGAAGTCGACGTCACAGTAGCATAACAATACGGTTTTAATGCCCCTTGGAAGAGTGGTGGAGTTCGCCGTGGATTAAAAAGACAATATCAATGCCCCTTGGAAGAGTGGTGGAGGTCTCAGTAGAATAAAACGACAATATCAATGCCCCGTGGAAGGGACGAAGAGGACACAGTAGCTTAACAAGACGGTTTTAATTCCCCTTGGAAGAGTGGTGGAGGTTGCAGTGGATTAAAAAGACAACAACAATGCCCATTGGAAGAGTGGTGGAGGTCGCAGTGGAATAAAAAGACAAAATCAATGCCCCTTGGAAGAGTGGTGGAGGTTACAGTGGAATAAAAAGACAATATCAATGCCCCTTGGAAGAGCTGTGGAGTTCAGAGTGGTTTAACCAGACGGTTTTAATGCCCCTTGGAAGAGACGAGGAGGTCACAGTAGCTTAATAAGACTGTTTTAATGCCCCTTGGTAGAGTGGTGGAGGTGGCAGTGGATTAAAAAGACAATATCAATGCCCCTTAGAAGAGAGGTGGAAGTCGCAGTGGAATAAAAAGACAATGTCATTGTCACTTGGTAGAGTGGTGGAGGTTACAGTGGAATAAAAAGACAATATCAATGCCCCGTGGAATAGACATGGACGTGACAGTAGCTTAACAAGACGGCTTTAATGCCCCTTGGAAGAGTGGTGGAGGTCGCAGTGGAATAAAAAGACAAAATCAATGCCCCTTGGAAGAGTGGTGGAGGTTACAGTGGAATAAAAAGACAGTATCAATGCCCCATGGAAGAGATGTGGAGGTCACTGTAGCTTAACAAGATGGTCTTTATGCCCCTTGGAAGAGTGATGGAGGTCGCAGTGGAATAAATAGACAATGTCAATGCCCCTTGGAAGAGTGGTGGAGGTTAGAGTGGAATAAAAAGACAATACCAGTGCTCCTTGGAAGAGCTGTGGAGTTCAGAGTGGTTTAAATTGACGGTTTTAATGCCCCTTGGAAGAGACATGGAGGTCACCGTGGATTAAAAAGACAATATCAATGCCCCTTGGAAGAGTGGTGGAGGTCGCAGTGGATTAAAAAGACAATATCAATGCCCCTTGGAAGAGTGGTGGAGGTAACAGTGGAATAAAAAGACAATATCAATGCCCCTTGGAATAGACATGGACGTTACAGTAGCTAAACAAGATGTTTTAAATTTTCCTTGGGAGAGTGGTGGAAGTCGTAGTGGAATAAAAAGACAATATCAATGCCCCTTGAAAGAGTGCTGTAGGTTACAGTGGAGTAAAAAGAAAATATCAATGCCTCCTGCAAGAGCTGTGGAGTTCAGAGTGGATCAAATTGACGGTTTTAATGCACCTTGGTAGAGACGTGGAGGTCACAGTAGCTTAACAAATACGGTTATAATGCCCCTTGGAAGAGTGGTGGAGGTCGCAGTGGATTAAAAAGACAATATCAATGCCATTTGGAAGAGTGGTGAAGGTCCCAGTGGAATAAAAAGACAATATCAATGCCCCGTGAAAGAGACGTGGAGGTCACAGTAGCTTAAAAAGACGCTTTAAATGCCCCTTGGAAAAGTGGTGGAGGTCGCAGTGGATTAAAAAGACAATATCAATGCCCCTTGGAAGAGTGGTGGAGGTGGCAGTGGAATAAAAAGACAATATCAATGCCCCTTGGAAGAATGATGGAAGTCGCAGTGGAATAAAAAGACAATGTCAATGCCCCTTGGAAGAGTGGTGGAGGTTAGAGTTAAAAATAAAAAAATACCAATGCCCCTTGGAAGAGCTGTGGAGTTCAGAGTGGTTTAAATAGATGGTTTTATTGCCCCTTGGAAGAGACGAGGACGTCACAGTAGATTAACAAGACAGTTTTAATGCCCCTTGGAAAAGTGGTGGAGGTCACAGTAGTTAAAAAGACAATATCAATGCCCCGTGAAAAACACGTGGAGGTCACAGTAGCTTAACAAGACAGTTTTAATGCCCCTTGGAAGAGTGGTGGAGGTCGCAGTGGAATAAAAAGACAATATAAATGCCCTTTGAAAGAGTGGTGGAGGTTACAGTGAAATAAAAAGACAATATCAATGCCTCTTGAAAGAGCTATGGAGTTCAGAGTGGTTTAACCAGATGGTTTTCATGCCCCTTGGAAGAGTGGTGGAGGTCACAGTGCATTAAAAAGACAATATCAATACCCCTTGGAAGAATGGTGGAGGTTATAGTGGAATAAAAAGACAATATCAATGCCCCTTGGTAGAGCTGTGGAGTTCAGATTGGTTTAACCAGACGGTTTTAATGCCCCTTGGAAGAGATGTGGAGGTCACAGTAGCTTAACAAGACTGTTTTAATGCCTCTTGGAAGAGTGGTGGAGGTCGCAGTGGATTAAAAAGACTATATCAATGCCCCTTAGAAGAGAGGTGGAAGTCGCAGTGGAATAAAAAGACAATATCAATACCCCTTGGAAGAGTGGTGGAGGATACAGTGGAATAAAAAGACAATTTCAATGCCCCTTGGAATAGACATGGACGTTACAGTAGCTAAACAAGATGTTTTAAATTTTCCTTGGGAGAGTGATGGAAGTCGTAGTGGAATAAAAAGACAATATCAATGCCCCTTGAAAGAGTGCTGTAGTTTACAGTGGAGTAAAAAGAAAATATCAATGCCTCTTGCAAGAGCTGTGGAGTACAGAGTGGATTAAATTGACGGTTTTAATGCACCTTGGTAGAGACGTGGAGGTCACAGTAGCTTAACAAATACGGTTATAATGCCCCTTGGAAGAGTGGTGGAGGTCGCAGTGGATTAAAAAGACAATATCAATGCCATTTGGAAGAGTGGTGAAGGTTCCAGTGGAATAAAAAGACAATATCAATGCCCCGTGAAAGAGACGTGGAGGTCACAGTAGCTTAACAAGACGTTTTTAATGCCCCTTGGAAGAGAGGTGGAAGTTGCAGTGGAATAAAAAGACAATATCGATGCCCCTTGTAAGAGCTGTGGAGTTCAGAGTGGTTTAAATTGACGGTTTTAATGCCCCTTGGAAGGGACGTGGAGGTGACAGTAGAATAAAAAGACAATATCAATGCCGCTTGGTAGAGTGGTGGATGTTACAGTCGAATAAAACGACAATATCAATGCCTCTTGTAAGAGCTGTGGAGTTCAGAGTGTTTAACCAGACGGTTTTAATGCCCCTTGGAAGAGACGAGGAGGTCACAGTAGCTTAACGAGACAGATTTAATGCCCCTTGAAAGAGTGGTGGAGATCGTTGTGGATTTAAAAGACAATATCAATGCCCCTTAGGAGAGTGGTGGAGGTCGCAGTGGAATAAAAAGACAATATCAATGACCCTTGCAAGAGCTGTGGAGTTCAGAGTGGTTTAAATTGACGGTTTTAATGCCCCTTGGAAGGGAAGTGGAGGTGAAGATAGCTTAACAAGACGGTTTTAATGCCCCTTCGAAGAGTGGTGGAGGTCGCAGTGGAATAAAAAGACAATATCAATGAGCCTTTAAAGAGTGGTGGAGGTCGCAGTGGAATAAAAAGACAATATCAATGCCCCTTGGAAGAGTGGTGGAGGTCGCAGTGGAATAAAAAGACAATATCAATGCCCCTTGGAAGATTGGTGGAGGTTTCAGTGGAATAAAAAGACAATATCAATGCCCAGTAGAAGAGATGTGGAGGTCACTGTAGCTTTGCAATTTGGTTTTAATGCCCCTTGGAAGAGTTGTGGAGGTCGCAGTGGAATAAAAAGACAATGTCAATGCCCCTTGGAAGAGTGGTGGAGGTTAGAGTGGAATAAAAAGACAATACAAATGCCCCTTGGAAGAGCTGTGGAGTTCAGAGTGGTTTAACCAGATGATCTTAATGCCCCTTGGAAGAGAAGTCGACGTCACTGTAGCATAACAAGACGGTTTTAATGCCCCTTGGAAGAGTGGTGGAGTTCGCAGTGGATTAAAAAGACAATATCAATGCCCCTTGGAAGAGTGGTGGAGGTCGCAGTGGAATAAAACGAAAATATCAATGCCCCGTGGAAGGAACGTGGAGGACACTGTAGCATAACAAGACGGTTTTAATTCCCCTTGGAAGAGTGGTGGAGGTTGCAGGGGATTAAAAAGACAACAACAATGCCCCTTGGAAGAGCTGTGGAGTTCAGAGTGGTTTAACCAGACTGCTTTAATGCCCCTTGGTAGAGTGGTGGAGGTCGCAGTGGATTAAAAAGACAATATCAATGCCCCTTAGAAGAGAGGTGGAAGTCGCAGTGGAATAAAACGACAATGTCAATGCCACTTGGAAGAGTGGTGGAGGTTACAGTGGAATAAAAAGACAATATCAATGCCCGTGGAATAGACATGGACATGACAGTAGCGTAACAAGACGGCTTTAATGCCCCTTGGAAGAGTGGTGGAGCTTGCAGTGGATTAAAAAGACAATATCAATGACCATTGGAAGAGTGGTAGAGGTCGCAGTGGAATAAAAAGACAAAATCAATGCCCCTTGGAAGAGTGGTGGAGGTTACAGTGGAATAAAAAGACAATATCAATGCCCCATGGAAGAGTTGTGGAGGTCACTGTAGCTTAACAAGATGGTCTTTATGCCCCATGGAAGAGTGGTGGAGGTTGCAGTGGAATAAATAGACAATGTCAATGCCCCTTGGAAGAGTGGTGGAGGTTAGAGTGGAATAAAAAGACAATACCAGTGCTCCTTGGAATAGCTGTGGAGTTCAGAGTGGTTTAAATTGACGGTTTTAATGCCCCTTGGAAGAGACATGGAGGTCACCGTGGATTAAAAAGACAATATCAATGCCCCTTGGAAGAGTGGTGGAGGTCGCAGTGGATTAAAAAGACAATATCAATGCCACTTGGAAGAGTGGTGGATGTTACAGTCGAATAAAACGAAAATATCAATGCCTCTTGTAAGAGCTGTGGAGTTCAGAGTGTTTAACCAGATGGTTTTAATACCCCTTGGAAGAGACAAGGAGGTCACAGTAGCTTAACAAGACAGTTTTAATGCCCCTTGGAAGAGTGGTGTTGATCGTTGTGGATTTAAAAGACAATATCAATGCCCCTTAATAGAGTGGTGGAGGTCGCAGTGGAATAAAAAGACAATTTCAATGCCCCTTGGAAGATAGGTGGAGGTCACAGTGGAATAAAAAGACAATATCAATGCCCCTTGGAAGAGTGGTGGAGGTTACAGTGGAATAAAAAGACAATATCAATGCCCTGTGTAAGAAACTTGGAGGTCACAGTAGCTTAACAAGACGGTTTTAATGCCCCTTGGAAGAGTCATGGACGTCGCAGAGGAATAAAAAGACAACATCAATGCACTTGGAAGAGTGCAGAAGGTTACAATGGAATAAAAATACATTGTCAATGCCTCTTGGAAGAGCTGTGGAGCTCAGAGCGGTTTAACCAGACGGTTTTAAAGCCCCTTGTTAGAGACTTGGTGGTCACAGCAGCTTAACAAGACGGTTTTAATGCCCTTGGAAGAGTGATGGAGGTCACAATGGAATAAAAAGACAATATCAATGCCCCGTGGAAGGGACGTGGAGTTCACAGTAGCATAACAAGACGGTTTTAATGCCCATTGAAAGAGTGGTGGAGGTCGTAATGGATAAAAAGACAATATCAAAGACCCTTGGAAGAGGGGTGAAGGTCGCAGTGGATAACAGAGACAATATCAATGCCTCTTGGAAGAGCTGTGGAGTACAGAGTGGTTTAACCAGACCGTTTAATGCCCCTTGGCAGAGACGAGGAGGTCACAGTAGCTTATCAAGACTGTTTTAATGCCACTTGAAAGAGGTGGTGGTCGCAGTGGATTAAAAAAACAATATCAGTTCCAATTGGAAAAGATGCGGAGGTCGCAGTGGAATAAAAAGACAATATCAATGCCTAGTGGAAGAGACTTGGAGGTCACAGGAGCTTAACAAGATGGTTTTAATGCCCCTTGGAAGAGAGGTGGAGGTCACAGTGGAATAAAAAGACAATATCAATGCCCCTTGGAAGAGTGGTGGAGGTTACAGTGGAATAAAAGGACAATATCAATGACCCTTGGAAGAGTGGTGGAGGTCGCAGTGGAAAAAAAGACAATATTAATGATCCTTGGAAGAGTGGTGGAGGTCGCAGTAAAATAAAAAGACAATATCAATACCCCTTGGAAGAGTGGTGGAGGTTACAGTGGAATAAAAAGACAATATCATTGCCCCTTGGAAGAGCCATGGAGTTCAGTGTGGTTTAACCAGAAGGTTTTAAGGCACCGTGGAATAGACATGGAGGTCACAGTAGCTAAACAAGACGGTTTTAATGCTTCTTGGAAGAGTGATGGAGGTCGCAGTGGATTAAACAGACAATATCAATGCCACTTGGAAGAGTGGTGAAGGTCCCAGTGGAATAAAGAGACGATATCAATGCCCCTTGGAAGAGTGGTGGAGGTTACAGTGGAATAAAAAGACAATATCAATGCCCCGTGAAAGAGACGTGGAGGTCACAGTAGCTTAACAAGATGGTTTTAATGCCCCTTGAAAGAGAGGTGGAAGTTGCAGTGGAATAAAAAGACAATATCAATGCCCCTTGGAAAAGTGCTGGAGGTTACATTGGAATAAAAAGACAATATCAATGCCCCTTGCAAGAGCTGTGGAGTTCAGAGTGGTTTAAATTGACGGTTTTAATGCCCCTTGGAAGGGAAGTGGAGGTGACAGTAGCTTAACAAGACGGTTTTAATGCCCCTTGGAAGAGTGGTGGAGGTCGCAGTGGATTAAGAAGACAATATGAATGCCCCTTGGAAGAGTGGTGGAGGTCGCAGTCGAATAAAAAGACAATATCAATGCCCCTTGGAAGAGTGGTGGAGGTTACAGTTGAATAAGAAAACAATATAAATGCCCCTTGGAAGAGCGATGGAGGTTACAGTGGAATTTAAGGACAATATCAATGCCCCTTGTAACAGTGATGAAGGTTACAGTTAAATAAAAAGACAATATCAATGCCCCGTGGAAGAGATGTGTAGGTCACAATAGCTTAATAAGACGGTTTTAATGACCCTTGGAAGAGTGGTGGAGGTCGCAGTGGATTAAAAAGACAATATCAATGAGCCTTGGAAGAGTGGTGGAGGTCGAAGTGGAATGAAAAGACATTATCAATGCACCTTGGAAGAGTGGTGGAGGTCGCAGTGGAATAAAAAGACAATATCAATGCCCCGTTGAAGAGACGTGGAGGTCACAGTAGCTTAACAATATGGTTTTAATGCCTCTTGGAGGACTGGTGGAGGTCGCAGTCAAATAAAAAGACAATTTCAATGCCCCTTGGAAGAGTGGTGGAGGTTACAGTGGAATAAAAAGACAATAATAATGCCCCTTGGAAGAGCTGTGGAGTTCAGAGTGGTATAAACAGATGGTTTTAACGCTCCTTGGAAGAGACGTGGAGGTCACAGTAACTTAACAAGACGGTTTTAATGCCCCTTGGAAGAGTTGTGGAGGTCACAGTGGAATAAAAAAACAATATCAATGCCCCTTGGAAGATTGGTGGAGGTTACAGTGGAATAAAAAGACAATATTAATGCCGCGTGGAAGAGGTGTGGAGGTCACTGTAGCTTAACAATGTGGTTTTAATGCCCCTTGGAAGAGTGGTGGAGGTCGCAGTGGAATAAAAAGACAATGTCAATGCCCCTTGGAAGAGTGGTGGAGGTTAGAGTGGAATAAAAAGACAATACAAATGCCCCTTGGAAGAGATGTGGAGCTCAGAGTGGTTTAACCAGATGGTTTTAATGCCCCTTGGAAGAGTGGTGGAGTTCGCAGTGGATTAAAAAGACAATATCAATGCACCGTGGAAGGGACGTGGAGGTCACAGTAGATTAACAAGACGGTTTTAATGTCCTTTGGAGGAGTGGTGGAGGTTGCAGGGGATTAAAAAGACAAAATCAATGCCCCTTGGAAGAGTGGTGGAGGTTACAGTGGAATAAAAAGACAATATCAATGCCCCTTGGTAGATTGGTGGAGGTTACAGTGGTATAAAAAGACAATATCAATGCCCCGTGGAAGAGATGTGGAGGTCACTGTAGCTTAACAATACGGTTTTAATGCCCCTTGGAAGAGTTGTGGAGGTCGCAGTGGAATAAAAAGACAATGTCAATGCCCCTTGGAAGAGTGGTGGATTATAGAGTGGAATAAAAAGACAATACAAATGCCCCTTGGAAGAGATGTGGAGTTAAGAGTGGTTTAACCAGATGGTTTTAATGCCCATTGGAGGAGAAGTCGACGTCACAGTAGCATAACAAGATGGTTTTAATGCCCCTTGGAAGAGTGGTGTAGTTCGCAGTGGATTAAACAGACAATATCAATGACCCTTGGAAGAGTGGTGGAGGTCGCAGTGGAATAAAAAGATAATATCAATGCCCCGTGGAAGGGACGTGGAGGCCACAGTAGCTTAACAAGACAGTTTTAATGCCCCTTGGAAGAGTGGTGGAGGTTGCAGGGGATTAAAAAGACAATAACAATGCCCATTGGAAGAGTGGTGGAGGTCGAAGTGGAATAAAAAGACAAAATCAATGCCCCTTGGTAGAGCGGTGGAGGTTACAGTGGAATAATAAGACAATATCAATGCCCACTGGAAGAGCTGTGGAGTTCAGAGTGTTTTAACCAGACGGTTTTAATGCCTCTTGAAAGAGACGTGGAGGTCACAGTAGCTTAAAAAGACTGTTTTAATGCCCCTTGGTAGAGTGGTGGAGGTCAAGTGCATTAAAAGGACAATATCAATGCACCTTAGAAGAGAGGTGGAAGTCGCAGTGGAATAAAAAGACAATGTCAATGCCACTTGGAAGAGTGGTGGAGGTTACAGTGGAATAAAAAGACAATATCAATGCCCCATGGAATAGACATGGACGTGACAGTAGCTTAACAAGACGGCTTTAATGCCCCTTGGAAGAGTGGTGGAGGTTGCAGTGGATTAAAAAGACAATATCAATGCCCATTGGAAGAGTGGTAGAGGTCGCAGTGGAATAAAAAGACAAAATCAATGCCCCTTGGAAGAGTGGTGGAGGTTACAGTGAATTAAAAAGATAATATCAATGCCCCATGGAAGAGTTGTGGAGTTCAGAATGTTTAACCAGACGGTTTTAATGCCCCTGGGAAGAGACGAGGAGGTCACAGTAGCTTTACAAGACTGTTTTAATGCCCCTTGGAAGAGTGGTGGAGATTGTTGTGGATTTAAAAGACAATATCAATGGCCCTTAGGAGAGTGGTGGAGGTCGCAGTGGAATAAAAAGACAATATCAATGCCCCTTGGAAGATTGGTGGAGGTTACAGTGGAATAAAAAGAGAATATCAATGCCCCTTGGAAGAGTGGTGGAGGTTACAGTGGAATAAATAGACAAGATCAATGCCCCTTGGAAGGGACGTGGAGGTCACAGTAGCATAACAAGACGGTTATAATGCCCCTTGGAAGAGTGGTGGAGGTTACAGTCGAATAAAAAGTCAATATCAATGCCTCTTTGAAGAGCTGTGGAGTACAGAGTGGTTTAACCAGACGGTTTAATGCCCCTTGGAAGAGACTTGGAGGTCACAGTAGCTTATCAAGACTGTTTTAATGCCCCTTTGAAGAGTGGTGGAGGTCGCAGTGTATTGAAAAGACAATATCAATGCCCCTTAGAAGAGTGGTGGAGGTCGCAGTGGAATAAAAAGACAATATCAATTCCCCTTGGAAGAGATGTGGAGGTCGCAGTGGAATAAAAAGACAATATCAATGCCACGTGGAAGAGACGTGGAGGTCACAGTAGCTTATCAAGACTGTTTTAATGCCCCTTTGAAGAGTGGTGGAGGTCGCAGTGTATTGAAAAGACAATATCAATGCCCCTTAGAAGAGTGGTGGAGGTTACAGTTGAATAAAAAGACAATATCAATGCCCCTTGGAAGAGTGATGGTGGTTACAGTGGAATAAAAAGACAATATCAATGCCCCTTGGAACAGTGGTGGAGTTACAGTTAAATAAAAAGACAATGTCAGTGCCCCGTGGAAGAGACGTGGAGGTCAAAATAGCTTAACAAGACGGTTTTAATGCCCTTTGGAAGAGTGGTGGAGGTCGCAGTGGATTAAAAAGACTATATCAATGAGCTTTGGAAGAGTGGTGGAGGTCGAAGTGGAATAAAATGACATTATCAATGCCCCTTGGAAGAGACGTGGAGGTCACAGTAGCTTAACAAGACGGTTTTAATGCTCCTTGGAAGAGTGGTGGAGGTTACAGTTGAATAAAAAGACAATATCAATGCCTCTTGGAAGAGCTGCGGAGTTCAGAGAGGCTTAACCAGACTTTTTTAATGCCCCTCGGAAGAGACTTGGAGGTCACAGTAGCTTAACAAGACGGTTTTAATGCCCCTTGGAAGAGTCGTGGAGGTCACAGTGGAATAAAAATACAATATCAATGCCACTTGAAAGAGTGGTGGAAGTTACAGTGAAATAAAAAGACAATATCAATGCCCCTTGGAAGAGCTGTGGAGTACAGATTGGTTTAACCAAACGGTTTTAGTGCCCCTTGGAAGAGACGTGGAGGTCACAGTAGCTTAACAAGACGTTATTAATTCCCCTTGGAAGAGTGTTGGAGGTCGCAGTGGATTAAAAAGACAATATCAATGAACCTTGGAAGAGTGGTGGAGGTCACAGTGGAATAAAAAGACAATATCAATGCCCCTTGGAAGAGTGGTGGAGGTTACAGTGGAATAAAAAGCAATATCAATGCCCCTTGGAAGAGAAGTGGACATCACAGTAGCTTCACAAGACGGTTTTAATGCACCTTGGCAGAGTGGTGGAGATCGCAGTGGAATAAAAAGACAATAACAATGCCCTGTGGAAGAGACGTGGAGGTCACAGTAGCTTAACAAGACGGTTTTAATGCCCCTTAGAACAGTGGTGGAGGTTACAGTGGAATAAAAGACAATATCAATGCCCTTTGGAAGAGTGGCAGAGGTCGCAGTGAAATAAAAAGACAATATCAATGCCCCTTGGAAGAGTGGTGGAGGTTACAGTAGAATAAAAAGACAATATCAATGACCCGTGGAAGACAAGTGGAGGTCACAGTAGCTTAACAAGACAGTTTTAATGCCCCTTGGAAGAGTGGTGGAGTTCGCAGTGGAATAAAAAGACAATATCAATGCCCCTTGAAAGAGTGGTGGAGGTTACAGTGAAATAAAAAGACAATATCAATGCATCTTGAAAGAGTTATGGAGTTCAGAGTGGTTTAACCAGATGGTTTTAATGCCCCTTGGAAGAGTGGTGGAGGTCACAGTGCATTAAAAAGACAATATCAATACCCCTTGGAATAACGGTGAAGGTTACAGGGGAATAAAAAGACAATATCAATGCCCCTTGGAAAAGCTGTGGAGTTCAGAGTGGTTTAACCAAATGGTTTTAATGCCCCTTGGAAGAGATGTGTATGTCACAGCAGCTTAACAAGACTGTTTTAATGCCTCTTGGAAGAGTGGTGGAGGTCGCAGTGGATTAAAAAGACAATATCAATGCCCCTTAGCAGAGAGGTGGAAGTGGCAGTGGAATTAAAAGACAATATCAATACCCCTTGGAAAAGTGGTGGAGGATACAGTGGAATAAAAAGACAAAATCAATGCCCCGTGGAATAGACATGGACGTTACAGCAGCTAAACAAGATGTTTTTAATGCACCTTGGGAGAGTGGTGGAAGTCGTAGTAGAATAAAAAGACAATATCAATGCCCCTTGAAAGAGTACTGTAGGATACAGTGGAGTAAAAAGACAATATCAATGCCTCTTGCAAGAGTTGTGGAGTTCAGAGTCGTTTAAATTGACGGTTTTAATGCACCTTGGAAGAGAGGTGGAGGTTACAGTATCTTAACAATACTGTTTTAATGCCCCTTGGAAAAGTGGTGGAGGTTGCAGTGGAATAAAAAGACAATATCAATGCCCCTTGGAAGAGTGGTGGAGGTTACAGTGGAATAAAAAGACAATAATAATGCCCCTTGGAAGAGCTGTGGAGTTCAGAGTGGTATAACCGGACGGTTTTAACGCTCCTTGGAAGAGACGTGGAGGTCACTGTAATTTAACAAGATGGTTTTAATGCACCTTGGAAGAGTGGTGGAGGTCGCAGTGGAATAAAAAAACAATATCAATGCCCCTTGGAAGATTAGTGGAGGTTACAGTGGAATAAAAAGACAATATCAATGCCCCGTGGAAGAGATGTGGAGGTCACTGTAGCTTAACAATATGGTTTTAATGCCACTTGGAAGAGTGGTGGAGGTTACAGGTGATTAAAAAGACAATAACAATGCCCATTGGATGAGTGGTGGAGGTCGCAGTGGAATAAAAAGACAATGTCAATGCCCCTTGGAAGAGTGATGGAGGTTAGAGTGGAATAAAAAGACAATACAAATGCCCCTTGGAAGAGCTGTGGAGTTCAGAGTGGTTTAACCAGATGGTTTTAATGCCCCTTGGAAGAGAAGTCGACGTCACAGTAGCATAACAAGATGGCTTTAATGCCCCTTGGAAGAGTGGTGGAGTTCGCAGTGGATTAATAAGACAATATCAATGCCCCTGGAAGAGTGGTGGAGGTCGCAGTGGAATAAAAAGACAACACCAATGCCCCGTGGAAGGGACGTGGAGGTCACAGTAGCTTATCAAGATGGTTTTATTGCCCCTTGGAAGAGTGGTGGAGGTTACAGGTGATTAAAAAGACAATAACAATGCCCATTGGAAGAGTGGTGGAGGTCCCAGTGGAATAAAAATACAAAATAAATGCCACTTGGAAGAGTGGTGGAGGTTACAGTGGAATAAAAAGATAATATCAATGCCCCTTGGAAGAGCTGTGGAGTTCAGAGTGGTTTAACCAGACGGGTTTAATGCCCGTTGGAAGAGACGTAGAGGTCACAGTAGCTTAACAATACGGTTTTAATGCCCCTTGGAAGAGTGGTGGAGTTCAGAGTGGTTTAACCAGATGGTTTTAAGGCCCCTTGGAAGAGAGGTGGAATTAGCAGTGGAATAAAAAGGCAATGTCAATACCCCTTGGAAGAGTGGTGGAGGTTGAAGTGGAATAAAAAGACAATTTCAATGCCCCGTGGAATAGACATGGACGTTACAATAGTTAAACAAGATGTTTTTAATGCACCTTGGGAGAGTGGTGGAAGTCGTAGTGGAATAAAAAGACAATATCAATGCCCCTTGAAAGAGTGCTGCAGGTTACAGTGGAGTAAAAAGACAATATCAATGCCTCTTGCAAGAGCTGTGGAGTTCAGAGTGGTTTAAATTGATGGTTTTAATGCACCTTGGAAGAGACGTGGAGGTTACAGTAGCTTAACAATACGGTTTTAATGCCCCTTGGAAGAGTGGTGGAGGTCGCAGTGGATTAAAAAGACAATATCAATGCCACTTGGAAGAGTGGTGAATGTCCCAGTGGAAAAAAAAGACAATATCAATGCCCCTTGGAAGAGTGGTGGAGGTTACAGTGGAATAAAAAGATAATATCAATGCCCTGTGAAAGAGACGTGGAGGTCACAGTAGCTTAACAATACGGTTTTAATGCCCCTTGGAAGAGAGTTGGAAGTTGCAGTGGAATAAAAAGACAATGCAAATGCCCCTTGGAAGAGCTGTGGAGTTCAGAGTGGTTTAACCAGATGGTTTTAAGGCCCCTTGGAAGAGAAGTCGACATTACAGTAGCATAACAAGACGGTTTTAATGCCCCTTGGAAGAGTGGTGGAGTTTGCAGTGGATTAAAAAAACAATAACAATGCCCATTGGAAGAGTGGTAGAGGTCGCAGTGGAATAAAAAGACAAAATCAATGCCCCTTGGAAGAGTGGTGGAGGTTACAGTGGAATAAAAAGACAATATCAATGGCCCTTGGAAGAGCTGTGGAGTTCAGAGTGGTTTAGCCATATGGTTTTAATGCCCCGTGGAAGAGACGTGGAGGTCACAGCATCTTAAAAAGACTGTTTTAAAGCACCTTGGAAGAGTGGTGGAGGTAGCAGTGGAATAAAAAGACAATATCAATGCCTCTTGCAAGAGCTGTGTAGTTTAGAGTGGTTTAAATTGACTGTTTTAATGCCCCTTGGAAGATACGTGGAGGTCACAGTAGCTTAACAATACGGTTTTAATGCCCCTTGGAAGAGTGGTGGAGGTCGCAGTGGATTAAAAAGACAATATCAATGCCCAATGGAAGAGTTGTTAAGATCGCAGTGGAATAAAAAGACAAAATCAATACCCCTTGGAAGAGTGGTGAAGGTTACAGTGGAAAAAAAAGACAATATCATTGCCCCTTGGAAGAGCTGTGGAGTTCAGAGTTGTTTAACCAGACGGTTTTAATGCCCCTTGGAAGAGAGTTGGAGGTCACAGTTAATTAAAAAGACAATATCAATGCCCCTTGGAAGAGTGGTGTAGGTCACAGTGGAATAAAAAGACAAAATCAATGCCCCTTGGAAGAGTGGTGAAGGTTACAGTGGAATAAAAAGACAATATCAATGCCCCTTGGTAGAGTGGTGGAGGTCGCAGTGGAATAAAAAGACAATAACAATGACCCGTGGAATTGAATTGGATGTCAAAGTAGGTTAACAAGACGGTTTTAATGCCACTTTTAAGAGTGGTGGAGGTCGCAGTTGATTAAGAAGACAATAAAAATGCCCCTTGGAAGAGTGGTGGAGGTCGCAGTGGAAAAAAAGACAATATCAATGCCCCTTGGAAGAGTAGTGGAGGTCGCAGTGGAATAAAAAGACAATATTAATGCCCCGTGGTAGAGACGTGGAGGTCACAGTAGCTTAACAAGATGGTTTTAATGCCCTTTGCAAGAGTGGTGAAGGTCGAAGTGGATTATAAAGACAATATCAATGCACTTTGGAAGAGTGATGGAGGTCGCAGTAGAATAAAAATGCAATATCATTGCCCCTTGGTAGAGTGGTGGAGGTTACAGTGGAATTTAAAAACAATATCAATGCCCAGTGGAAGAGATGTGGAGGTCACTGTAGCTTAACAAGACAAATTTAATGCCCCTTAGAAGAATGGTGGAGGTCGAAGTGGAATAAAAAGACAATATCAATGCCTGGTGGAAGAGACTTGGAGGTCACAGTAGCTTAACAAGATGGTTTTAATGCACCTTGGAAGAGAGGTGGAGGTCGCAGTGGAATAAAACAACAATATCAATGCCCCTTGGAAGAGTGGTGGAGGTTACAGTGGAATAAAAAGACAATATCAATGACCCTTGGAAGAGTGGTGGAGGTCGCAGTGGAATAAAAAGACAATATTAATGCCCCTTGGAACAGTGGTGGAAGTCACAATAAAATAAAAAGACAATATCAATGCCCCTTCGAAGGGCTATGGAGTTCACAGTAATTTAACGAGAAGGTTTTAAGGCACCGTGGAATAGACGTGGAGGTCACAGTAGCTAAACAAGACGGTTTTAATGCTTCTTGGAAGAGTGATGGAGGTCGCAGTGGATTAAAAAGACAAAATCAATGCCCCTTGGAAGAGTGGTGGAGGTTACAGTCGAATAAAAAGACAACATCAATGCCTCTTGGAAGAGCTGTGGAGTGCAGAGTAGTTAAACCTGACGGTTTTAATGCCCCTTGGAAGAGACGTGGAGGTCACAGTAGCTTATCAATAATGTTTTAATGCCCCTTGGAAGAGTGGTGGAGGTCGCAGTGGAGTAAAAAGACAATATCAATGCCCCTTAGAAGAGAGGTGGAGGTCGCAGTGGAATAAAAAGACAATATCAATTCTACTTGGAAGAGATGTGGAGGTTGCAGTGGAATAAAAAGACAATATCAATGCCTCGTGGAAGAGACTTGGAGGTCACAGTAGCTTAACAAGACTGTTTTAATGCCTCTTGGAAGAGTGGTGGAGGTCGCAGTGGATTAAAAAGACAATATCAATGCCTCTTGAAAGAGTGCTCTAGGTTGCAGTGGAATAAAAAGACAATATCAATGCCTCTTGCAAGAGCTGTGGATTTCAGAGTGGTTTAAATTGACGGTTTTAATGCACCTTGGAAGAGACGTGGAGGTCACTGTAGCTTAACAATACGGTTTTAATGCCCCTTGGAAGAGTGGTGGAGGTCGCAGTGGATTAAAAAGACAATATCAATGCCACTTGGAAGAGTGGTGAAGGTCCCAGTGGAAAAAAAAGACAATATCAATGCCCCTTGGCAGAGTGGTGGAGGTTACAGTGGAATAAAAAGACAATATCAATTCCCCGTGAAAGAGACGCGGAGGTCACATTAGCTTAACAAGACGGTTTTAATGCCCCTTGGAAGAGAGGTGGTAGTTGCAGTGGAATAAAAAGACAATATCAATGCCCCTTGGTAGAGTGCTGGAGGTTACATTAGAATAAAAAGACAATATCAATGCCCCTTGCAAGAGCTGTGGAGTTCAGAGTGGTTTAAATTGACGGTTTTAATGCCCCGTGAAATTGACGTGGAGGTCAAAGTAGCTTAACAACATGGTTTTAATGGCCCTTGGAAGAGTAGTGGAGGTCGCAGTTGATTAAAAAGACAATATAAATGCGCCTTAGAAGAGTGGTGGAGGTCACAGAGGAATAAAAAGACAATATCAATGCCCCTTGGAAGAGTAGTGGTGGTCGCAGTAGAATAAAAAAACAATATCAATGCCCCTTGGAAGATTGGTGGAGGTAACAGTGGATTAAAAAGACAATATCAATGCCCCTTGGAAGAGCAGTGGAGTTCAGAGTAGTTAAACCAGACGGTTTTAATGCCCATTGGAAGTGACATTTAGGTCACAGTAGCTTAAAAAGATGTTTTTAATGCTCCTTGTAAAAGTGGTGGAGGTCGCAGTGGATTAAAAAGACAATATCAATGCCCCTTGGAAGAGTGGTGGAGGTGGCAGTGGAATAAAAAGACAATATCAATGCCCCTTGGAAGAGAGGTGGAGTTTGCAGTGGAATAAAAAGACAACATCAATGCCCCGTGAAAGAGATGTTGATGTCACAGTAGCTTAACAAGACGGTTTTAATGTCCCTTGGAAGATAGATGACAGTCGCAGTGGAATAAAAAGACAATATCAATGCCCTTTGGAAGAGTGCTGGAGGTTACAGTGGAATAAAAAACAATATCAAAGCCCCTTGCAAGAGCTGTGGAGGTGAGAGTGGTATAAATTGACGGTTTTAATGCCCCTTGGAAGAGACGTGGAGGTCACAGTAGATTAACAAGACTGTTTTAATGCCCCTTGGAAGAGTGGTGGAGGTCGAAGTGGATTAAAAAGATAATATCAATGCCCCTTGGAAGAGTGGTGGAGGTCACAGTGGATGAAAAAGACAATATCAATGCCCCTTGGAAGAGCAGTGGAGTTCAGAGTAGTTAAACCAGACGGTTTTAATGCCCATTGGAAGTGACATGGAGGTCAGTAGCTTAAAAAGACGTTTTTAATGCTCTTTGGAAAAGTGGTGGAGGTCGCAGTGGATTAAAAAGACAATATCAATGCCCCTTGGAAGAGTGGTGGAGGTGGCTGTGGAATAAAAAAACAATATCAATGCCCCTTGGAAGAGTAGTGGAGTTTACAGTGGAATAAAAAGACAATATCAATTCCCCGTGAAAGAGACGTGGATGTCACAGTAGCTTAACAAGACGGTTTTAATGTCCCTTGGAAGAGTGGTGGAGGTCGCAGTGGATTAAAAAGACAATATCAATGCCACTTGGAAGAGTGGTGAAGGTCCCAGTGGAAAAAAAAGACAATATCAATGCCCCTTGGAAGAGTAGTGGAGGTTACAGTGGAATAAAAAGACAATATCAATGCCCCGTGAAAGAGATGTGGAGGTCACAGTAGCTTAACAAGACGGTTTTAATGCCACATGGAAGAGTGGTGGAGGTTGCAGTGGATTAAAAAGACAATTTCAAAGCCCCGAGGAAGAGTGGTGGAGGTCGCAGTGGAAAAAAAAGACAATATCAATGCCCCGTGGAATTGACGTGGATGTCAATGTAGGTTAACAACACGGTTTTAATGCCACTTTTAAGAGTGGTGGAGGTCGCAGTTGATTAAGAAGACAATCTAAATGCCCCTTGGAAGAGTGGTGGAGGTCGCAGTGGAAAAAAAGACAATATCAATGCCACTTGGAAGAGTAGTGGAGGTCGCAGTGGAATAAAAAGACAATATCAATGCCCCTTGGTAGAGTGGTGGAGGTTACAGTGGAATTTAAAGACAATAACAATGCCCAGTGGAAGAGATGGGGAGGTCACTGTAGCTTAACAAGATAAATTTAATGCCCCTTGGAAGAATGGTGGAGGTCGCAGTGGAATAAAAAGACAATATCAATTCCCGTTGGTAGAGATGTGGAGGTCGCAGTGGAATAAAAAGACAATATCAATGCCTCGTGGAAGAGACTTGGAGGTCACAGTAGCTTAACAAGATGGCTTTAATGCCCCTTGGAAGAGAAGTGGAGGTCGCAGTAAAATAAAAAGACAATATTAATGCCCCTTGGAAGAGTGGTGGAGGTCGCAGTAAAATAAAAAGACAATATCAATGCCCCTTGGGAGAGTGGTGGAGGTTACAGTGGAATAAAAAGACAATATCAATGACCCTTGGAAGAGTGGTGGAGGTCGCAGTGGAATAAAAAGACAATATTAATGCCCCTTGGAAGAGTGGTGGAGGTCGCAGTAAAATAAAAAGACAATATCAATGCCCCTTGGAAGAGTGGTGGAGGTTACAGTGGAATAAAAAGACAATATCAATGACCCTTGGAAGAGTTGTGGAGGTTGCAGTGGAATAAAAAGACAATATTAATGCCCCTTGGAAGAGTGGTGGAGGTCGCATTAAAATAAAAAGACAATATCAATGCCACTTGGAAGAGTGGTGGAGGTTACAGTGGAATAAAAAGACAATATCAATGCCCCTTGGAAGATCTGTGGAGTTCACAGTGGTTTAACCAGAAGGTTTTAAGGCACCGTGGAATAGACGTGGAGGTCACAGTAGCTGAACAAGATGGTTTTAATGCTTCTTGGAAGAGTGATGGAGGTCGCAGTGGATTAAAAAGACAAAATCAATCCAACTTGGAAGAGTGGTGGAGGTTACAGTGGAATAAAAAGACAATATCAATGCCTCTTGGAAGAGCTGTGGAGTTCAGAGTGGTTTAAATTGACGGTTTTAATGCCCCTTGGAAGAGACGTTGAGGTCACAGTAGCTTAAAAAGACGGTTTTAATGCCCCTTGGAAGAGTGGTGGAGGTTACAGTCAAATAAAAAGACAATATCAATGCCTCTTGGAAGAGCTGTGGAGTTCAGAGTGGTTTAACCAGACAGTTTTAATGCCCCTTGGAAGAGACGTGGAGGTCACAGTAGCTTATCAAAACTGTTTTAATGCCCCTTAGAAGAGTGGTGGAGGTCGCAGTGGATTAAAAAGACAATATCAATGCCCCTTAGAAGAGTGGTGGAGGTCGCAGTGGAAGAAAAAGACAATATGAATTCCACTTGGAAGAGATGTGGAGGTCGCAGTGGAATAAAAAGACAATATCAATGCCTCGTGGAATAGACTTGGAGGTCACAGTAGCATAACAAGATGGTTTTAATGCCCCTTGGAAGAGAGGTGGAGGTCGCAGTGGAATAAAAAGACAATATCAATGACCCTTGGAAGAGTGGTGGAAGTTAGAGTGGAATAAAAAGACAATATCAATGACACTTGGAAGAGTGGTGGAGGTCGCAGTGGAATAAAAAGACAATATTAATGCCCCTTGGAAGAGTGGTGGAGGTCGCAGTAAAATAAAAAGACAATATCAATGCCCCTTGGAAGAGTGGTGGAGGTTACAGTGGAATAAAAAGATAATATCAATGCCCCTTGGAAGAGCTGTGGAGTTCACAGTGGTTTAACCAGAAGGTTTTAAGGCACCATGGAATAGACGTGGAGTTCACAGTAGATAAACAAGATGGTTTTAATGCTTCTTGGAAGAGAGATGGAGGTCGCAGTGGATTAAAAAGACAAAATCAATGGCCCTTGGAAGAGTGGTGGAGGTTACAGTGGAATAAAAAGACAATATCAATGCCTCTTCCCAGAGCTGTGGAGTTCAGAGTGGTTTAAATTGACGTTTTTAATGCCCCTTATAAGAGACGTGGAGGTCACAGTAGCTTAACAAGACGGTTTTAATGCCCCTTGGAAGAGTGGTGAAGTTCGCAGTGGATTAAAAAGACATTATCGATGCCCCTTGGAAGAGTGGTGGAGGTCGCAGTGGAATAAAAAGAAAATATCAATGACCCTTAGAAGAGTGGTGGAGGTTACAGTGGAAAAAAAAGACAATATCAATGTTCCTTGGTAGAGGGGTGAAGGTCGCAGTGGCATAAAAAGACAATATCATTGTCCCTTGGAAGAGTGGT
The DNA here is from genome assembly GCF_046119375.1 of Phyllobates terribilis. Lineage (NCBI taxonomy): Eukaryota > Metazoa > Chordata > Amphibia > Anura > Dendrobatidae > Phyllobates > Phyllobates terribilis. Next base: position 689,717,060 of record NW_027362761.1, on the reverse strand, counting down.
GGAGGTCGCAGTGGATTCAAAATACAATATCAATGTCCCTTGGAAGTGTGGTGGAGGTCGCAGTGGAATAAAAAGACAATATCAATGCCCCGTGGAAGGGACGTGGAGGTCACAGTAGCTTATCAAGACGGTTTTAATGCCCCTTGGAAGTGTGGTGGAGATCGCAGTGGAATAAAAAGACTATCAAATCCCCTTGGAAGAGTGGTGGAGGTCTCAGTGGAAAAAAAGACAATATCAATGCCCCTTGGAATAGTGGTGGAGGTTACAGTTGAATAAAAAGACAATATCAATGCCTCTTGGAAGAGCTGGTGAGTTCAGAGTGGTTTAACCATGCGGTTTTTAATGCCCCTTGGAAGAGACGTGGAGGTCACAGAAGCTTATCAAGACTGTTTTAAAGCACCTTGGAGGAGTGGTAGAGGTCGCCGTGGATTAAAAAGACAATATCAATGCCTCTTGGAAGAGTGGTGGAGGTTACAGTGGAATAAAAAGACAATATCAATGCCCCTTGGAAGAGTGGTGGAGGTTACAGTGGAATAAAAAGACAATATCAAAGTCCCTTGGAAGAATGGTGGAGGTTACAGTGGAATAAAAAGACAATATCAATGCCCCTTGGAAGAGTGGTGGAGGTACCAATTAAATAAAAAGACAATATCAATGCCCCTTGGAAGAGACGTGAAGGTCACAGTGGAATAAAAAGACAATATTAATGCCCCTTGGAAAAGTGGTGGAGGTCGCAGTAAAATAAAAAGACAATATCAATGACCCTTGGAAGAGTGGTGGAGGTTAGAGTGGAATAAAAAGACAATATCAATGCCCCTTGGAAGAGCTGTGGAGATCACAGTGGTTTAACCAGAAAGTTTTAATGCACTGTGGAATAGACGTGGAGGTCACAGTAGCTTAACAAGACGGTTTCAATGCTTCTTGGAAGAGTGATGGAGGTCGCAGTGGATTAAAAAGACAATATCAATGACCCTTGGAAGAGTGGTGGAGGTTGCAGTGGAATAAAAAGACAATATTAATGCCCCTTGGAAGAGTGGTGGAGGTTGCAGTAAAATAAAACGACAATATCAATGCACCTTGGAAGAGTGGTGGAGGTTACAGTGGAATAAAAAGACAATATCAAAGTCCCTTGGAAGAATGGTGGAGGTTACAGTGGAATAAAAAGACAATATCAATGCCCCTTGGAAGAGTGGTGGAGGTACCAATTAAATAAAAAGACAATATCAATGCCCCTTGGAAGAGACGTGAAGGTCACAGTGGAATAAAAAGACAATATTAATGACCCTTGGAAGAGTGGTGGAGGTCGCAGTAAAATAAAAAGACAATATCAATGACCCTTGGAAGAGTGGTGGAGGTTAGAGTGGAATAAAAAGACAATATCAATGCCCCTTGGAAGAGCTGTGGAGATCACAGTGGTTTAACTAGAAAGTTTTAATGCACTGTGGAATAGACGTGGAGGTCACAGTAGCTTAACAAGACGGTTTCAATGCTTCTTGGAAGAGTGATGGAGGTCGCAGTGGATTAAAAAGACAATATCAATGACCCTTGGAAGAGTGGTGGAGGTTGCAGTGGAATAAAAAGACAATATTAATGCCCCTTGGAAGAGTGGTGGAGGTTGCAGTAAAATAAAAATACAATATCAATGCCCCTTGGAAGAGTGGTGGAGGTTACAGTGGAATAAAAAGACAATATCAATGACCCTTGGAAGAGTGGTGGAGGTTGCAGTGGAATAAAAAGACAATATTAATGCCCCTTTTAAGAGTGGTGGAGGTCCCATTAAAATAAAAAGACAATATCAATGCCACTTGGAAGAGTGGTGGAGGTTACAGTGGAATAAAAAGACAATATCAATGCCCCTTGGAAGAGCTGTGGAGTTCACAGTGGTTTAACCAGAAGGTTTTAAGGCACCGTGGAATAGACGTGGAGGTCACAGTAGCTGAACAAGACGGTTTTAATGCTTCTTGGAAGAGTGATGGAGCTCGCAGTGGATTAAAAAGACAAAATCAATGCAACTTGGAAGAGTGGTGGAGGTTACAGTGGAATAAAAGGACAATATCAATGCCTCTTGGAAGAGCTGTGGAGTTCAGAGTGGTTTAAATTGACGGTTTTAATGCCCCTTGGAAGAGACGTGGAGGTCACAGTAGCTTAACAAGACGGTTTTAATGCCCCTTGGAAGAGTGGTGGAGGTTACAGTCGAATAAAAAGACAATATCAATGCCTCTTGGAAGAGCTGTGGAGTTCAGAGTGGTTTAACCAGACAGTTTTAATGCCCCTTGGAAGAGACGTGGAGGTCACAGTAGCTTACCAAAACTGTTTTAATGCCCCTTAGAAGAGTGGTGGAGGTCGCAGTGGATTAAAAAGACAATATCAATGCCCCTTAGAAGAGTGGTGGAGTTCGCAGTGGAATAAAAAGACAATATGAATTCCACTTGGAAGAGATGTGGAGGTCGCAGTGGAATAAAAAGACAATATCAATGCCTCGTGGAATAGACTTGGAGGTCACAGTAGCATAACAAGATGGTTTTAATGCCCCTTGGAAGAGAGGTGGAGGTCGCAGTGGAATAAAAAGACAATATCAATGCCACTTGGAAGAGTGGTGGAAGTTAGAGTGGAATAAAAAGACAATATCAATGACACTTGGAAGAGTGGTGGAGGTCGCAGTGGAATAAAAAGACAATATTAATGCCCCTTGGAAGAGTGGTGGAGGTCGCAGTAAAATAAAAAGACAATATCAATGCCCCTTGGAAGAGTCCTGGAGGTTACAGTGGAATAAAAAGACAATATCAATGCCCCTTGGAAGAGCTGTGGAGATCACAGTGGTTTAACCAGAAAGTTTTAATGCACTGTGGAATAGACGTGGAGGTCACAGCAGCTTAACAAGACGGTTTCAATGCTTCTTGGAAGAGTGATGGAGGTCGCAGTGGATTAAAAAGACAATATCAATGACCCTTGCAAGAGTGGTGGAGGTTGCAGTGGAATAAAAAGACAATATTAATGCCCCTTGGAAGAGTGGTGGAGGTCGCAGTAAAATAAAAAGACAATATCAATGCCCCTTGGAAGAGTGGTGGAGGTTACAGTGGAATAAAAAGACAATATCAATGACCCTTGGAAGAGTGGTGGAGGTTGCAGTGGAATAAAAAGACAATATTAATGCCCCTTGGAAGAGTGGTGGAGGTCGCATTAAAATAAAAAGACAATATCAATGCCACTTGGAAGAGTGGTGGAGGTTACAGTGGACTAAAAAGACAATATCAATGCCCTGTGTAAGAAACTTGGAGGTCACATTAAGAATCATAGAATCATAGAATCATAGAATGGTAGAGTTGGAAGGGACCTCCTGGGTCATCTGGTCCAACCCCCTGCTCAAAGCAGGATTCACTAGATCATCTCAGACAGATGTCTGTCCAGCCTCTGTTTGAAGACGTCCATTGAAGGGGAACTCACCACCTCTCGTGGCAGCCTGTTCCACTCATTAATCACCCTAACTGTCAAAAAGTTTTTTCTAATATCTAATCTGTGTCTCCTCCCATTTAGTTTCATCCCATTGCTTCTAGTCTTTCCTTGTGCAAATGAGAATAAAGATGATCCTTCTACAATGTGACAGCCCTTGACATATTTGTAGACAGCTATTAAGTCTCCTCTCAGTCTTCTTTTTTGCAAGCTAAACATTCCCAAATCCTGCAACCGTTCACCATAGGACATGGTTTGCAGACCAGTCACCATTCTGGTCGCTCTTCTCTGAACTTGCTCCAGTTTGTCTATGTCTTTTTTAAAATGTGGTGCCCAAAACTGTACACAGTATTCTAGATGAGGTCTGACCAAAGAGGAGTAAAGACCGATAATGACTTCACGTGATCTAGACTGTATGCTTCTGTTAATACATCCCAGAATTGTATTTGCCTTTTTTGCTGCTGCATCACACTGTTGACTCATGTTCAGTCTATGATCTATTAGTATACCTAAGTCTTTTTCACATGTACTGTTGCTTAGCTCTATTCCTCCCATTCTGTATATGCTTTTTTCATTTTTATTGCCCAGATGTAGTACTTTGCATTTTTCCCTGTTAAAAACCATTCTGTTGGTTGCTGCCCACTGCTCCAGTTTATTTAGGTCTTTTTGAATCCTCTCTCTCTCTTTTCTAGTATTAGCTATCCCTCCTAGCTTTGTGTCATCAGCAAATTTAATCAGTTTACCCTCAATTCCTTCATCTAAATCATTGATAAAGATGTTGAACAATACAGGTCCCAGGACGGAGCCCTGTGGTACCCCACTTGAGACATTCATCCAGCTGGATGTGAAGCCATTTACAACCACCCTTTGAGTCCGATCACTAAGCCAGTTATGAATCCACCTAACAGTTGCCTGGTCCATTGCATACTTGGTCATTTTTTCAATAAGGATGATGTGAGATACTTTGTCAAATGCTTTGCTGAAGTCAAGATATACTATATCTACAGCATTTCCCTGATCCACCCAGTCAGTGATTCTGTCATAGAAGGAAATTAAGTTAGTCTGACATGACTTGTTAGTTACAAACCCATGCTGACTCTGGTTAATCACTTCATTCTTATCCATGTACTTACATACATGTTGTTTAATAATTTGTTCAAAGATCTTTCCTGGTATAGAAGTCAGACTCACCGGCCTATAGTTCCCTGGGTCCACCTTCTTCCCCTTTTTGAAGATAGGAACAACATTTGCTCTTCTCCAGTCTTCTGGGACTTCTCCTGTTCTCCAAGAATTTTCAAAGATTATGGAGAGTGGTTCTAAAATTTCTTCTACAATCTCCTTCAGTACTCTGGGGTGTAATTCATCTGGACCTGGAGACTTGAACTCATTTATGTTAGCTAAATATTCCCTCACAATCTTTCTGTTTACTGATAACTTGGATTCCTCTATTCCTTTAAAAGGACAGTGAAGATCAGTTGATGTTACATTTTCTTTCTGAGAGAAAACAGATGCAAAATAGGAATTAAAAAGTTCGGCCTTCTCAACATCCTCTCTTACCATTTCTCCATTTTCATCCTGTAAAAATCCTATAGCATCTTTGACTTTTCTTTTACTTTTGACATACCCCCAAAATCCTTTTTTATTGCTTTTGACATCTCTTGCAAGCCTTAATTCATTTTCCGCTTTAGCTAACCTGATACGTGCCCTACAGGATCTGCAGACTGCATTATAATCTTCTTTAGATATGCCTCCCTCTTTCCATTTAATAAACATTTCTTTCTTTCTTTTTAGCATGTGTTTAAGTTCTGTGTTCATCCATCCTGGTTTCCTTAAATGCTTCCCATTCTTCCTACTTTTCGGGATTGTTAACGATTGTGCTTTGAGAATCTCATTTTTAAAAATTTCCCATCCTTCCTGGACATTTTTGTCCTTAAGGACATCCAGCCATTGGATCCCTCCTATTCTCTTTCTGAGTCTCTTAAAATCTGCCTATTTAAAATCTAACCTTGAAGTTTGAGTCTTCACATGTCTTCCTCCTCTAGTTATCCAAAATTCTATAATAGCATGATCGCTGCCTCCTAGGGTCCCAGCCACCTTTACCTCCTCAACCATTTCCTCCCTGTTTATAAGGATTAGATCCAAAGTAGCAGATCCCCTTGTTTTCTCCCCTACCTTTTGGAAGATAAAGTTGTCAGCAAGAGAGGATAAGAATTTGCTTGACCTGTTAGTTTTACTTGAGAGAGATTCCCAACAAATGTCTGGATAGTTGAAATCTCCCATGACCACTACGTCATATTTTTTGGAGAACTTGGTCATTTGATACATAAAGAGTTCATCCATATCTTCAGCTTGCCCAGGTGGCCTGTAGTAAATGCCTACAATGGTGTCCTTTCCGTTGTTCTCTCCTTGTATTCTTACCCAAACAGTTTCCACAGAACTCCCAGTCTCTGAAGCTTCAATCTCTGTGCAGATATACGCTTTTCTAACATACAATGCGACACCTCCTCCTCGTTTATCAAGTCTGTTTCTTGCAAATAAGTTGTATCCTTTTAGCCTTTTATTCCAATCATGTGTATCGTCCCACCAAGTTTCAGTGATTCCAATGACATCATATTCCTTTTCCTGCATTAGTAGTTCCAATTCTCCTTGTTTGTTGCCCATGCTTTGTGCATTTGTATAAAAACATTTTAGTTTGTGATTGGTTTCTTTTCCTCCCATATTTTTATTATTTAGATTTTTTTGTCTTTGTTCTTCTTTTCCACTTCCAGTAGCAGAGATCTCAATAGTATTTGTCAGCTGTATGGCTTTTTCTGGCCTTTTGGTTCCCTTCCCACATTGTTCTAGTTTAAAGCTCTTCTGATGAGTGTAGCAAGGCGACTTCCAAATACATGTTTTCCAGTCTTCGTAAGGTGCACCCCATCTCTAGCAAGTAGTCCATCGTATAGGTAATTCATTCCGTGATCCAGAAATCCAAATCCTTGTTGACGGCACCATCGACGTAGCCAGTTGTTCACCTGTAGAATCTTATTCCACCTCATTGTTCCATGGCTTAACAAGACAGTTTTAATGCCCCTTGGAAGAGCTGTGGAGTTGAGAGTGGTTTATCAAGATGGTTTTAATTCCCCTTGGAAGATACGTGTAGGTCACAGCAGCTTAATAAGACGGTTTTAATGCCCCTTGGAAGAGTGGTGGAGGTTACAGTGGAATAAAAAGACAATATCAATGCCCCATGGAAGAGATATGAAGTTCACAGTAGCTTAACAAGACTTTTTTAATGCCCCTTGGAAGAGTGCTGGAGGTCACAGTGGAATAAAAATACAATATTTGAAGAGCTGTGGAATTCAGAAAGTTTTAACTAGTGTTGAGCCACCCCCGTAGTGTTCGAGTTCGGTTCGGTTCGTCGAACACCCGTGTGTTCGCCGAACTGTTCATCGAACACCTTCGAACACAGTTAAAACCAATGGCAGGCAAACAAAAACACATAGAAACACATAGAAAACACCTTCAAAGGTGTCCAAAAGCTGACAAACTGCTCAGAAGACATAACTAACACATGGAAAAGTGACAAGTACATATAGTCATGCGAAAAGAAAAGAGGTGGCAGAGTAAAAGGAGGGGGAGACACAGATATAGGCATGTAATGCCCTTCTAAAATCCAAAAAGTGAGAAGCCGACACGGCCAGTCCGTTCCTGCCCGTGCCACCTCCGTGTCGCCGGGTTTGTGCCAGAGCCGCAGTGGACCCTGACGGCCAGCCCCCCTCTCCCAATACTGGTGCCTGTCCGCTGGTGGGTCGAGCCCCCCCCCCGCGGTGGGGGGGGGGTAACATCTGCAGAAGAAAGACCATCTCCCAGCCAAACTAAGATGTCGACTTCTTTTCGTGGACAATGTGATACGATCCCTTTCTTACGGACAAGCCCATCGCTACAAATTCCAGATGAGGCACAAAAACAGCAGGTGCTTCAGCGGATATCAAGTGCTCCTTCAAGTGGGCTCTCCTCCACCTCAATTTCAACATCACAAATACTCCAGTCCTCAGAGGAGTCACCCCAATCGCACTTGCTTCCTCACAGCTCCCAAGTCTCCAGCTGCCCGTCTGAGTATGGGGTAACACAGATGGTTGAGTCTGCAGAGCTGTTTACTCATTCTATAGCCTGGGAAATGGAGGTCTGCTCCAGAGCTTCTGTTAATCCAGATGAGGAAATGATCTGCACTGATGCCCAGAATCTTTATAAGTCGGATCCAGGACCAGATGAAGAAGGTTCTGAGCATAATGTAGACCCTCGTTCCCAAACTGTCACTCCTGTTGGTGGAGACAATGATGAAGACGATGATGAGACTCAAATACCTGATTGGAGCGACAACTTGACTTTTCGGTCAGGGCAGGAAGAGGTTGGCTTTGAGGACGACGGGTGTGATAACATACAGGGTGATGATGACGAGGTTGGAGATCCCACTTACTGTCAACCCACAGTCAGCCAGTCGATGAGGTCAACGGAGGAGGTGGAGGAGGATGTGACTAGCCCAGGGGATGGGGATGACTCGGTACCCGGGCCTTTGCCTGGCCTTGGGGATGTCGCGGTGGTCGGCTCCCTGGCCCGTACCCTGGTGTCACTCTTTAAAAGAGTGAATAATTGTTAATTTTATAAGAGTTCGTGACGCCACCTGTGGTATCTGGTGAGAAGCACCAGCGCTGCAGCAGTCCACTGAGACCCGTGATAAGGCAGCTCGATAGTATAGCTCCCCACAGGTGGAGCTAGGTCTCAGGGCAGCGTATGCAGGGGGAATGCAGGACAGGCGAGACCCAGCTGGGTCAGAGCAAGAACGGGAACGGACACGGTAGTCACTTCAGTACCTTTTACTGGAGCAAATTCAGGCACATCCCGGAGCACTGTAGGGTGAAGGGTGAATATCAGGATCCTCCCCAATGAGCGGGTGTAGGGCCTCCTGTTTCTTGCCTCTGTGTAGTAAGTTTCTGACCTGCCTGGAGCTAGGCCTAACTTTGTCTCTGTCCTGCGCTGGCTGACCTTGTGGTAGGGCCTTCTCTTGGAGTTCACGCTCCCACTATGTGGGGCCTAAGCGTCTCCTGGCTCTGTTACGTATCAGCACCTTAGCGATCCTGGGACTTGTAGTTCTCCAGGGATTCCGGTTATGCCTTACTGAATCTAGCTAGCAGGAGCCTTGTGCTCCACTGCTGAACTATTAACTGAGTTCTCTAGACTAGACTGAGCTCCACTGCAGACTGACCTCTCTTAGGCTTCTCTACTGCAGGAACTCTTTAGAGGAACTGAACTGCCTAGCTCCACCTTTCCTATTTATATCCCTAACGGGCTCCCTCTGCTGGTCTGAGGTGGAAGGTGGAGATGTGTGAATGTTTATGGGGGCCTCTTGTGGAGGATTCCATCAATACACTCTTCTAGGATCTGTGATACCAAGCACAGCGGGGCGTCACAGATGCTATTGACGACGAGGTTAGGTTGCGCCTTCCTGGACAGAGACGGAGTACTGGAAGCACGTCAACAACTGCATCCTCAACCACAACTCTGCCTCTGACCACAAGTCGTAGTGGCTCTTCAGGTCGCATGGGCTCTAAGCCTTGCATAGCCTGGGCATTTATTCAGAATGATAAGGATGACCCAACTCGTGTTATCTGTAATATTTGTCACCAAAAGCTAAGTAGAGGCCAAAAAATCCATAGTTTGAGTACTTCATGCATGTACCGTCACATGGATATGAAGCATAAGTTGCAGTGGGAAGCTCACTGTGCTATAATGCGGCCTAGCAGGCTGGGCCAACCACCGTCTGCCCCATCTTGTGCATCCGCGGCCTCTTCATCCTCTGTGACTGGGTGGACAGCAGTCACACATGTTTTTGGACGCAGACCTGCCACCTCTTTACCTGCAGCAGTCAGTGTGATTGGCAGGTCGTCAGTTCATTGGGAAGTGGAAACACCTGCTGGTGTTGAGCGCTCTCTGACATCGAGAGCACCACCTTTGGATCAAGACAACCTAACATGTCCGCCTGCATCTTCCTCACAGACCAGCAGTTTGCCGGGGACACCCTACTCAACCCCGTCTAAGCACAACAGCCAGCCCTCGGTCCCTCAGATGTGGAAAAGTAAAAGACCATTTCCTCCTAGCCATGAGAAAGCTAAGAGGTTGAATTTCACCATCTGCAAGCTCTTGGCTACAGAAATGCTGCCTTTCCGCCTGGAGGACACAGTGGATTTTCGAGACCTTATGTCCGTCGCAGTGCCCCAGTACCAGATGCCCAGTCGGCACTACTTCTCAAAGAAAGGTGTGCCTGCGCTCCACCAGCATGTCGCACACAACATCACCGCTTCTTTGAGAAACTCTGTGTGTGACAGGGTGCATTTCACCACAGACACTTGGACGAGTAAGCATGGACAGGGGCGTTAAATGTCGCTGACTGGGCACTGGGTAACTATGGTGACAGCAGGACAAGGGGCTGCTGTCCAAGTCTTACCGTCCCCACGAGTTGTGCGTAAATCCTCTTTATCTCGAAGTTCCTCCACTGCTTCTGCCTCCTCAACCTCCTCTCGGTCCTCCACCTGCACCCAAAGCCTGTCTGGTAATGCCACCTGCTTTCTAACTGCGCAGAAGGAATCCTGCACACCTCCTTACTATGCTGGCAGCAGGGCTCAAGGCATCAGTGTTTACTTTGAAATGTCTGGGAAATGTGAGTCACACAGCTGAGGAGTTGTGGTCAGCTCTGGAGACCCAGTTTCATGAATGGTTGTCTCCACTGGACCTGAAACCAGGGAAGGCCGTGTGCGACAATGTTGCAAACCTGGGTGCGGCCCTTCGCCGGGGAAATGTCACACACGTGCCTTGTATGGCTCACGTGTTGAACCTGGTTGTCCATAAATTGTTAGCCCACTATCCCGGACTAGATGGCCTTCTGCAGAGGGCACGGTCGCTGTGTGCTCACTTCCGCCGTTCGCATCCCGCAGCTCAATGACTTACATCTCTACAGAAGTCGTTGGGCCTGCCAGTTCACCGGCTGAAATGCGATGTGCCGACACGGTGGAATTCAACTCTGACCATGTTGCAGCGACTGTGGCAGCACCGATAAGCCCTGGTGCAATACGTTCTGACGTATAGCCTGGGCCAACGAGATCCAGAGGTGGGGCAAATCACGCTGCAGGAGTGGTCTCAGATCAGGGACCTATGAAGTTGATGCGCCCCCTGGGCCGTGGGGTACCCTGAGCCGGGCCGGAAGACGCTGGGGGTTGTAGTCACTGTGGCGGTGACCCGGTCCGTGATCCAGGGCGGTCAATCCAAGGGTAATTTGTATATATGGGTTTTATAATGTCCGACTACGCCACCTCTGGAGTAGGGCAAAAGGGGCCGCCGCTGCGGAACAGTCCTCTGAAGCTGGTGGTTTTGCAGCAATGGTATTATTACTCACTACAGGAAGAGTGTAGCTTCAGGGCAGTGTGGGTGGATGATGGTGGTTGTAGTGCAGGGAGTCAGTAATGAACACAGAGTCCGTGTGATGCAGTCCCAAGATCTTTACTCACAGTTGTTGCAGTCCAGATTACAGGTACCAGAGCAATCTCACCCGTCGTGCTGTGCATACTCAGTGAGGGGCTCAGTCCACCCCCAGTTAGCTCCGGAGTACTTAGCAGGACCCCCTTCTGTGTGTCCTTTCTCTGGCCTTCTCCCTGCACCTCAAACCCAGTGACCCTTCTATCCGGTATCCTCGGGCCTTGGCGGGCGACTTGTGTTCCGTCCCCTTGGTCCTTTGTGGCTACCTTCTTAGTGAGACTGGTGTGGACTTTTACCTGCAGTACATGAAATGCTGCAGCCTCCGGTTTCTAGTTGAGCCTTGCTGTTTCTCCGCTAGTTGAGGGACCGATTCCCCTTATCTGGCCTGACCCCTCTACCTCCTGGTAGCAGCAGGAGTACGGGTGGCCTTCTGCACGGCCCGTAGCCCTAGGGTCCCTTTGGTTCCTGGAGCCTTCCTGCTCCCACTCCTCTCTTCTCTCCTTCAGTCCTGGGCCTCCCAGGCTAGGCCCGCCTCTGGAGCAGAGCTCATGCCGAGCCTCTGCTCCTGTCACTTTTCCTCCTCTGACTGACTTGCTATTTCTAAGATGGCTTCCTATTTATACTCTCCCTGTCATGTGCTCCGCTAAGCTGCTCCCCTAAGCACCCACTACATAGGGCCCTCCCACCAGCTAGGGACCTGGGACTGTGCTCTCCCTTAGGAGCAATCTCGCCCTACCCCCACTGCGGGTATGTGTTGGATGCAGGTGTTAGGGTCCCGAGTCATATGCCTTCCTTACCTGAGGGTGAGATACCACACCTCTGGGTGAGATGCAGTAACTCTGTGGCGACTGAACCCTCAGGGGCGCCACACACCCTTCTGCACAGTTTTGAAATGGCGACGAAGATGTTTAGTGCTGACGATGATGCCATTATCAGCATGACTATTCCGGTGATTTACATGCTGGAGAACACATTAAACAGAATTCAGAGTCAGGTGGTGGGACAAGAGGAGGTGGAGGAAGTAGAGGAGGAGTCGTATGTGGAAGGGATAACATCTCCAAGGTCCAGACGGTTGGCAGCACCAAGGCAGCAGGCATGGGAGGGTGGGGGAGAGGGATTAACCAGGGCGCATGGTAGCAGCCAAACTGTTGAGGAAGGTGCAGGAGCCGAGGAAGAAGTGGAGGACGAACTGGCGATGGGCATGGAAGACTCATCAGATGAGGGAGACCTTGATCACATTTCTGTTGTGCGAGGTTGGGGGGAGAGGGCAGAGGAAGGAAGCATGATTCTTACCTCGCTACCAACACAACAAGGACTTGGTCCTCCTGGATGCACAAGACACATGAGTGCCTTCTTGCTGCACTACCTGCAACATGACCCTCAGATTGTCAGAATTCAAAGTAATACCGACTACTAGGTTGCCACACTCTTAGATCCCCGGTACAAAAGTAAATTTGCCGAAATAATTCCTGCCATAAAAAGGGATTGACGCATGCAGGAGTGTCTGCAGACGCTGTTGCAGAATCTTACATGTGCTTTTCCACAAAACACCAGTGGTGCACGTAGTGAATCTCACAGTTCTAACTTGCCAACCGTGGGACTGTCGAGTCTTCATCACTCAAACCGTAACAGTAACACAGTATCTGCTGGTAACAGCAATTTTGTGGAATCGTTTCACCACTTTTTTAGACCATCCTTTGCAAGGCCACAGGAGACAAGAAGTTTGACACATAGTCAATGCCTAGAGAGGATGGTGCAGGAGTATCTCCAAGTGAACATCGAAGCCATGACTGTGTCACTGGACCCTTGCTCATTTTGGTATTCCAATCTGGAAAAATGGCCGGAGCTCGCCACTCACGCCTTGGAGATCTTGTCATGCCCTGCAGCCAGTGTTCTCTCTGAACGTGTGTTCAGCGCTGCTGGTGGTGTGCTGACAGATAAGCGCACGCGTCTGTCCACTGAGAATGTAGACAGACTCACGTTCATAAAGATGAACAAATCATGGATTCGCAAGGACTTTTCTACCCCTGTGTTATCCTTGGGAGACTAAAACCTTGAGGATTTGGTAAAATCACCTCACCAACCGCTTTAAGCAACTGTGGGGCAATTGATGCCACTTAACCCTAGAACGCATGACCATAAAAATCTACACTTTCATATACCTGGGGCCTTTTAGGCCCGTGTGCAAATAACATGGAATAACTCAAACTCAAATGACAAACAACTATATACATGAAGAATACCTAGAGTTTCAAAATTCTAACTAAAGTAATCTTGCAGAAAATAGAAAACAATTAACAGGGCGGGCCTGCGAGGCCCCAGGTATGCGTTCTAGGGTTAAGTGGTGGCTGTGCCACAATTTTGGGAAAAAATGGAGACTCTTTTTGGAGTCCCCTTGCTGTGTCTTACGTGACATTGGCATCGTCAATTCCAGGTGGGTTGGGTCGCCCCCCCCCTTTTAACTGTAAGAAACTACATACACTATGGCTTGGGGTAACACAGATGGTTGAGTCTGAAGAGCTGTTTACTCAGAGGTCTGCCCCAAATCTTCAGTGTCTGCTAGTCAGCGTAGAATTTTTAACTGCATCTAGCCTAGGCAATACTTTGGGCGTAGTAGCTGCGAAGCAAGCTGCACCGCCTGTGTATCTAATAAGAATTTTTAAATGCATCTAGCCTAGGCAGACTGTGGGGACCCCCAACCAAACCCAGACACTCAGCCCCCCCTTTCCTTGACAATACAATAATGTAACTCTTACAACTAGATGGGTGAGGATCGGTCACAGCTTTATTAACTCTTTATACTCATTCCATTAGAAAGGCATTTTATTTCTAAAATAATTCAGCTTGTTGCAGCATGCCCTGGGTCTCCACTCCGGCAAGTTGGCCAACAAGTGTAACTCTCCAACATGTCCTTTCTATTTCCAGGCCACGGAGGATCCGGCGTACTCGTATGCAGGACTCTGACCCCCACCCATCACTCTTAACGCTTGTTCCACTCCGTCCTGGAGTCCTGACAGGAATATATCCAGTACAATACCCATTAAGTGAACAACGTCGGGCCGTATGAGGCCTGCTTTATCTCCTTCCAGTTGTCGGTGTCGTACCACTACACCGCCTCTGTCTCTTCTAAATTTTGCCATCCGAATATTTATTACCCGCCTTCTCCGTTCGATGGCCGTGATGTCTCGCGCACCTTGCCATACCGCTATCGGCACAATCTCTAACCATGCTATAGCTAGTTTTGTGAAAAATTCTCTGAAGCGCTCAGTGTCTAGTTTCATTATTGCCATTAGTTATGCGCTGTTGTGATGACCTAGGTTGTTTCCCCCGGCCTGTATAACTAATATGACCGGACATCTTGCCTCTCTCCCTACCTTGATTACCTCCATTAGTACCTGTGGCCATAGAAGGCCTCTAATACCTCTCTAGTTGAAATATGTGTTATGAAACTCTAATTTCCTCCTGCCTGGGGGGACTTTCGCCCTTTTTTCTGCCCAATACATATACGAGTGGCCTATCACCCACACTGTTGGCTTAGCGTCACCTGTAAAAGAAACAAACCACGTTAGGATAACAAGTCCGGTCTTATGTATCTTGCCAAACACGTGGATCGCCATCTCCCTATCCTCTGAACTTCCGTTTCTGACAGTCCTGCTCTTGCTGCTTCCGTGGCCGCGCCTATGCGGAATGAGTGTGTCCCGTAATCTTTGGGGTGGTTCCCTGCCGATGTTATGCATTTATTAAATATAGCTTGGAACTGGTATCTTGATAATGGCATTCCATCAATGTGTGATAGGAAGAAATTACTTTGTGATCTGATGGTTAAATATGTTTTTACTATTGTTACCCGACTCAGTATACCGTTTGTGAGTTGTAGAAGTACCCAAGTGCCCCTGCCCGCTGGAACCGTTTTCGATTTGTGTATGCATAGACGTATTGCATTATTGGCTATGACTACATCCTGGTGTAATAAGCCTCCACTGGTGGTAATTTTGGATTGAGGGACTAATTCGCTTATGCATAGCGCCCCGAAGAAGGCGATCACAAATGCAGTAGACAGTAGTGTTGCTTCAAATTGTGAGTGTCATGTTAATGGTGTTAGGGATATGATGTGAGAAATCAGTTTTAGTGACACGGGACGGGACGTCTATACTCCTGACTTGGCTGAACCCTTTTCCACCCTTTTATGGATTGTCTGATGATGAACCTTTGTCACATCTCCCCAATTCAGTAGTTGGAAGTGAAATGCTACTCCGGTCAGACACCGCTGCGCTGACGCCCCTGATATGCCCCTCATAATTAGCTGGTGGAGAAATTCTATGGTGACTTGTGATCTGGCTTGTTCACATTGGTCAACCCGTCTGCCTGCTACTAGTCGTGTCCACTCTTCCCATGCCTTATCGTATGCTTTCCACGTCGACGGGGCAACTGACGCTCTGATTAATGGCATCAACTATTCACCACTAGATCCCATAGGGAAGGTGGGCAACTGTTGCCCGATGTGTGGGCGTTGTGGAAGAGCTCTGTGAAAATCTGCCAATTTAATTGTTATAAAGCGTTAGCAGCAGCTTTAGACCCCTCAGCATAGTGGCTAGCGCGGACCCATACATTGTGTTTTAGGCACAGGAATGCTAGCCTGGGTAGTAGGCCTAGCACTGGGAGAGACGATGATGCCATCTTATTAATGCAGTGCACTAGGCTGGTGTTTTTTGTTATGAAGCGTATATTTTTGTAAGCCAGGCGCGCGCCCCATATTTCTATTGCTACCACTATTGGGAAGAAAAATTATTTTCAGGGCTAGATGCAGCTAAAAATTATTATTAATTTAAAAGCTGGTGGAGCTTGGTATAGATGGCCTAATACAATGAGTCCCACACACTGCTAGAAGCCCAAATATTTTTTCAGAGCTAGATGCAGATAAAAATTATTTTTCATTTGCAACCTGATGGAGGTCAGTATAGATGGACTAATAGAGAAAGTCCCACACACTGCTAGAAGGCCAAATATTTTTTCAGAGCTAGATGCAGAAAAAAATTATATTCAATTTGCAACCTGATGGAGGTCAGTATAGATGGAATAATAAAACAAGTCTCACACACTGCTAGAAGGCCAAATATTTTTTCAGAGCTAGATGCAGAAAAAAATAATTTTTAATTTGCAACCTGATGGAGGTCAGTATAGATGGACTAATAGAGAAAGTCCCACACACTGCTAGAAGCCCAAATATTTTTTCAGAGCTAGATGCAGAAAAAAATTATATTCAATTTGCAACGTGATGGAGGTCAGGATAGATGGACTAATAGAACAAGTCCCACACACTGCTAGAAGGCCAAATATATTTTCAGAGCTAGATGCAGATAAAAATTATTTTTCATTTGCAACCTGATGGAGGTCAGTATAGATGGACTAATAGAGAAAGTCCCACACACTGCTAAAAGGCCAAATATTTTTTCAGAGCTAGATGCAGACAAAAAATTATTTTGAATTTGCAACCTGATGGAGGTCAGTATAGATGGACTAATAGAACAAGTCCCACACACTGCTAGAAGGCCAAATATTTTTTCAGAGGTAGATGCAGAAAAAAATTATATTCAATTTGCAACGTGATGGAGGTCAGTATAGATGGACTAATAGAACAAGTCCCACACACTGCTAGAAGGCCAAATATTTTTTCAGATCTAGATGCAGATAAAAATTATATTCAATTTGCAACGTGATGGAGGCCAGTATAGATGGACTAATAGAGAAAGTCCCACACACTGCTAGAAGGCCAAATATTTTTTCAGAGCTAGATGCAGATAAAAATTATTTTTCATTTGCAACCTGATGGAGGTCAGTATAGATGGACTAATAGAGAAAGTCCCACACACTGCTAGAAGGCCAAATATTTTTTCAGAGCTAGATGCAGACAAAAAATTATTTTGAATTTGCAACCTGATGGAGGTCAGTATAAATGGACTAATAGAGAAAGTCCCACACACTGCTAGAAGGCTAAATATTTTTTCAGAGGTAGATGCAGAAAAAAATTATATTCAGTTTGCAACCTGATGGAGGCCAGTATAGATGGACTAATAGAACAAGTCCCACACACTGCTAGAAGGCCAAATATTTTTTCAGAGCTAGATGCAGAAAAAAATTATATTCAGTTTGCAACCTGATGGAGGTCAGTATAGATGGACTAATAGAACAAGTCCCACACACAGCTAGAAGGCCAAATATTTTTTCAGAGCTAGATGCAGAAAAAAATTATATTCAATTTGCAACGTGATGGAGGTCAGTATAGATGGACTAATAGAACAAGTCCCACACACTGCTAGAAGCCCAAATATTTTTTCAGAGCTAGATGCAGAAAAAAATTATATTCAATTTGCAACCTGATGGAGGTCAGTATAGATGGACTAATAGAACAAGTCCCACACACTGCTAGAAGGCCAAATATTTTTTCAGAGCTAGATGCAGAAAAAAATTATATTCAATTTGCAACCGTATGGAGGTCAGTATAGATGGACTAATAGAATGATGCTATGCCCAAAAGGTTTTACTTCACTAGGTGCAGTAAAAAAATTGGTATTCTATACACAGGTGGTGTATCTTGCAACACAGATAGGCTACTCCACTGACTAACACACTCTGCAATAGGCCAAAAAGGATTAGCTTTGCTAGATTCAGCCAAATGCTGTGAAAAAAACTTGCACAGCACTGGCACAGACCTGCCTGGCAAAAACTGATAGGAACTGATGTAACTTAGTCCTGAAAAGGACTGCAATTACAATTAGTCTTTACTCCCACAACCTATCTATTTAAGAGCACAGACCTGCCTGATAAAAGTCGTAGGAAATGATGTAACCTAGTCCTTAAAAGGACTGCAATCACAACTATTCCCTACTCCCAAGCTATCTGTAGATTTGTGCGAAAATTGGCTTGAAATTAGCAAAGTATAGCGCACACAGCAACAGCGGTGCCGTCTAACACGCAGCTGCAGCGGTGAGAAAATGGTGGCGATGGGGAAAATGGCTGGGTATTATAGGGCAAGGGCATGTGACATACACTACCAATGACACATGCCATTGCTTGTGTGAAAAAAAGCAGTTCACTCCGTGTGTGCGCTGCTGATAGGCTGACAGATTGCACCTCCCCACTGTAAATGCGGGAAAGAGAAAAAAAAATGGAGATCTTCATTATTCCTGCAGAGATCCATCCCCTGCTCCTCCCCGCTGTACACTCAAACTGCGTATTAACATTAATTTTCAGCATTACTGAGAAAAAATCCAGTTATGATTTTGGTGCACGAACAGTTATCGAACATAACCTCGAACAGCCGAATTTTTTTCAAATCGTTCGTGTTCGCCGAACGGCTTGAACACCGCCCAAAACAGCTCGAATTTGAGATTGGCGAACAGTTCGAGTCGAACAACGCTCATCTCTAGTGGGAGCCACCTGGTCTCTTACAAGGTCGTCCCCAGAGTAGCACCTAGTCCCTCTGCCCGGATCCTCCCTGGTCACGGAGTCGTTAGCCGCCGGCCGACCAGGGTCGGTTCGGGTTGATACTTAGCTACGCCCCTCTGGGTCCCTCCTTGCACCGCGGCACAGGGTTTCCACCACCTGGACCCGTAACATGTGGGTTGCCTTAAAAGGGTTATATAGCATCTATAAGAACTATGTTTTTTTTACTATGTAGTATCAGCAGTGTAAAAACTTGGTTTCGATGACCAACGCTTCAGCAAAGGCACATGCTTGACAGCTGCTCCATTCATTCCCTAGGTGGCTGCTCGGCTTTTTCCGGTAGACCCCCAGCGGTCATGCATCTGACCTGCGGCACATATTTTGTAACAGGGATAAAAGTTCACCATTGGGGATAAAAAATTCCCCGTTCTGCCAATTGGTGCATGTTACACCTATGTGGACTTAAAGATATATTTTGAGCATTTTGGTTTCATTAAATATATTGCACCATTTGGCTTTTACAGACTATTTGTTTCCCTGCACATTCAACTTTGATGTGGTCAGTGGTCTTAAACCAGCTGAGATGAGGTCAGAAAAAGACATAAAAAAAGTTACTCTCCTTCTCTTGTTATAACAGTTCTCTCCTATTGAACTGTTATAATAAGCTCACCGATGGATTCTTAGACAGTGCAAGATAGAGACTACAAAAGGCAAACGGTGCAAAATTTTTAATCAAATCCAATTACAAAAAATTATTTTTAGCTAAAAATGCATGCATTTAAGTAATAAAAAAAATTGTCTTTATTGATGGACAACCCCTATAGAGCAATTAGGGTCTATACCTATAGCTAGTGCCCCCAACATTAGGAACCATATTTCAAATAAAAAAGTATAAAAGCACGGACAACCCCATTTATCACTGGTCAGTAATAGACCATGTTATACAGTCAAGGACCATGCTATACAGTAATAGACCATGTTATACAGTAATAGACCATGTTATACAGTCAAGGACCATGTTATACAGCAATAGACCTTGTTATACAGTAATAGACCATATTATACAGTAATAGACCATGTTACTCAGTTTACTTAATCTTATGACCACGTCACACATTTTTTTTACTATTGACCTAAGAACTAACAGGTAGCGATTCAGCGGCTTCTGTTGATATCATGTCTACAGAGCAGCGGCTTCTCTTCCGCTCTGGTCTCTTGATGGATCGCGACTGCCGACGTCATGCTGATTGGCAGCCAACTCACAAGTTGCCTAATGTCGGCAGTAACGCCCCGTCAACAGAGCAGCCTGAAAGAAGAAGAACTGCTCTGTTGACTTAGAGCAGCTGAGTCGCCAGTGACAGTGGTCGGTGACCTCTCCGAGCCGGCGCCGGATACAACAGGCATGTAGTTGCCTCTGTTAGTAACAACCTGCCTGTTAGTTTTTAGGCTTATAGTAAAAAGATAAAATAGTCCTGGATAAACCCTTTAAAGATCCAGCAACAAACCTCCCATTCATGATCTTTCATAAGCCTGATTTTTGGTTGGTCAGTCATGTAAGATTTACAAACAGTACCATTGGGGCTGGAGAACGGAGACTCCTCATGAGATCTATTTTCTTTATTGACAGCGTCATCACCATTTCTGTGCGCAAACTTCTGCTTCAAGGCTTTGGCTATAATGGCTGCAGGGTCTGTGGGATCATTAAGCAAACGTTTCTTCTTGTCTTTCCTGGTTGAGGGTGTCCCACCAGGGAATCTAAAGCGAAAAAGCGGTGAACATAAACATCACTGCCATTTTGTAATTGACAGGCTATAACTTAGCTCTTCATACAAACTACTTTTCATTCATTGCTGCTATGTCTAATAAGATTTTTTTTACAGACTTTTTCTACAAAAATGCATCAATCACCTGCTATCCATTTTCGGAAAAGACTTGTCTAAGATCCTATTAGTGGGGCTAATACAGCATATTTATAATTAGGGACAGACTACTCTGAAATGTTAAATCTAACATAATTATTGAAATCATGCATTAGTTAATTTTAACTTTGCAAGTTATCACCTATCCACGGGTCGCAGGAGGTCCGCATGGAAGACCCCCACCATGAATGGGGCTTGGAAGAGACACATTATTTTTGAGCCTTCTCAAGCATTCACACCACTGCTACATTCATTATATGTGGGACTTCCAGAGAAGGGTACAGCATTGTTAACCCCATTCATGACCTTGCAATTTTCTGTTTTTGTCCTTTCGTTTTTTTCTCCCCTTATTCCCAGAGCCATAAGTTTTTATTTTTTGTCAATGTCCCATTTTTTTTTTTGCGGGATGAGTTGTTCTTTTGATTGACACCATTTATTTTACCATATCGTGTACTGGAAAACGGGAAAAAAAATCCAAGTGTGGTGAAATTGCAAAAAAGTGCAATTCCACAATTGTATTTTGTTTTTTGTTTTTTTATTTACCATGTTCACTAAATGCTAAAACCGACCTGCCATTATGATTCTCCAGGTCAGAACGAGTTCATAGATACCAAACATGTATAGGTTCTTTTATATTTGAATGGTGAAAAGAAAATCAGAAGTTGGTAAGAAAATAGAAAAAGAACGAGACCTGAAGCGTCTCCATTTTTCGGGATCTGGGGCCAGGTTAGGACTTATTTTTTGCGCCCTGAGCTGACGTTTTTAGTTATATAATTTTGAGGTAGATACAATGTTTTGATCGCCTGTTATTTTATTTTATTGCAAAGTTGCGGAGGAAAAAAAACCCCACATAATTCTGGAGTTTAGATTTTTTTTCTCATTGCGCCATTTACCGATCTGATTAATTTACTTCATATTTTGATAGATCGGACATTTCTGAACGCAGCAATACCAAATATGTGTATATTTTTTAATAGTTTTATTTTCAATAGGGCAAAAGGGCGTGATTTAAACCTTTATTTTTTTTTTTTACTTTTTTTTATTTTACTTTTTACTGGCTGCAATAGCCCCCTTAGGAGACTTGAAGCTGCAATCATCTTTTCACCTATGCTACACATAGCAGGGCTTCAGCACTGCTATGTATAGCAGAAATCACAGTCTCCTATGAATGGAACCAGCCTTCATTGCCAGATCCCGCAGCCCACATAGGAGTCACCTAAACTGCAGGAGCCATAGAGTCGGCTAACCCGACCGCAACACGACAGGACAACGCATTGGAGGCAAAGTGACGTTGACACTACCTGGAAACAGCTGGCGTGCTGGAACCAGGCTGGGCAGGAGGGAGTACCCGTGCCAAAGACACTGCTGAGAACCAGCTGACGGTACTGGAACCCGGATGGGTAGTAGACGGTACAAGAGCAAATGGAACTACCGAGGACCAGCTGACGGTACTGGAACCCGGATGGGTAGCAGAAGGTACAAGAGCCAATGGAACTACCGAAGACCAGCTGACAGTACTGGAACTCAGTTACTAAGCAGGAGGTACCTGTGCCAGAAAGCACTACCAAGGACCAGCAGACATTGGTGGAACTTGGATACCGAGAAGGAGGCACCTAATCCAAAGGCACTGCCAAGAACCAGCTGACGGTACTGGAACCCGGATGGGTAGCAGAAGGTACCCATGTAAAAAAAAGTTTCAAGGCCGCTAGCCGGCCGTAGTTACCAAAACCCACAGTCCTACAGGGGGTGCTTGTCCTATTGGCACTATGGAACCAGCCTTCATTGCCAGATCCCGCAGCCCACATAGGAGTCACCTAAACTGCAGGCACCATAGAGTCGGCTAACCCGACCGCAACACGACAGGACAACGCATTGGAGGCAAAGTGACGTTGACACTATCTGGAAACAGCTGGCGTGCTGGAACCAGGCTGGGCAGGAGGGAGTACTCGTGCCAAAGACACTGCTGGGAAACAGCTGGCGGTGCTGGAACCCAGGGTAAATACTAAAAACAGAGTGGAGCCAGAGGCGTAATTGGAGCAACTTTAAAATCTGTAGTAGTGTGAATGTGGATAGAGCAGGAGAATTTGCCGGACACACAGCTGGGGATCAGCTGACGTTACTGAACCCCAATAGCACTGGAGCAAGCGTTGACTGTGCAGACGGCACTTCTGAGCAGCAACTAGCGGTATTGGAGCCCAGGGTAAATACTAAAAACAGAGCAGCCAGAGGTATAATTGGAGCAAGTTTTAAATCAGTAGTACAGTGGATGTGGACAAAGCAGGAGAATTTGCCGGACACACAGCTGGGGAACAGCTGACGTTACTGAACCCCAATAACACTGGAGCAAGCGTTGACTGTGCAGACGGCACTTCTGAGCAGCAACTAGTGGTATTGGAGCCCAGGGTAAATACTAAAAACAGAGGAGCCAGAGGTGTAATTGGAGCAAGTTTTAAATCAGTAGTACAGTGGATGTGGACAAAGCAGGAGAATTTGCCAGACACACAGCTGGGGAACAGCTGACGTAACTGAACCCCAATAACACTGGAGCAAGCGTTGACTGTGCAGATGGCACTTCTGAGCAGCAACCAGCGGTATTGGAGCCCAGGGTAAATACTAAAAACAGAGGAGCCAGAGGTGTAATTGGAGCAACTTTAAAATCTGTAGTAGTGAGAATGTGGACAGAGCAGGAGAAATTGCCGTCCGCACAGCAGGGGAACAGCTGACATTACTGAACCCCAATAACACGGCAGCAAGTGTTGACTGTGCAGACGGCACTTCCAAGCGCCAACTGGCGGTGTTGGAGCTCAGGGATAATACTGAAAACAGAGGAGCCAGAGGTGTAATTGGAGCAACTTTAAAATCTGTAGTAGTGAGAATGTGGACAGAGCAGGAGAAATTGCCGTCCGCATAGCAGGGGAACAGCTGACGTTACTGAACCCCAATAACACGGCAGTAAGTGTTGACTGTGCAGACGGCACTTCCGAGCGCCAACTGGCGGTGTTGGAGCTCAGGGATAATACTGAAAACAGAGGAGCCAGAGGTGTAATTGGAGCAACTTTAAAATCTGTAGTAGTGAGAATGTGGACAGAGCAGGAGAAATTGCCGTCCGCACAGCAGGGGAACAGCTGTCGTTACTGAACCCCAATAACACGGCAGCAAGAGTTCACTGTGCAGACGGCACTTCCGAGCGCCAACTGGCGGTGTTGGAGCTCAGGGATAATACTGAAAACAGAGGAGCCAGAGGTGTAATTGGAGCAACTTTAAAATCTGTAGTAGTGAGAATGTGGACAGAGCAGGAGAAATTGCCGCCCGCACAGCAGGGGAACAGCTGACGTTACTGAACCCCAATAACACGGCAACAAGTGTTGACTGTGCAGACGGCACTTCCGAGCGCCAACTGGCGGTGTTGGAGCTCAGGGATAATACTGAAAACAGAGGAGCCAGAGGTGTAATTGGAGCAACTTTAAAATGTGTAGTAGTGAGAATGTGGACAGAGCAGGAGAAATTGCCGTCCGCACAGCAGGGGAACAGCTGACGTTACTTAACCCCAATAACACGGCAGCAAGTGTTGACTGTGCAGACGGCACTTCCGAGCGCCAACTGGCGGTGTTGGAGCTCAGGGATAATACTGAAAACAGAGGAGCCAGAGGTGTAATTGGAGCAACTTTAAAATCTGTAGTAGTGAGAATGTGGACAGAGCAGGAGAAATTGCCATCCGCACAGCAGGGGAACAGCTGACGTTACTGAACCCCAATAACACGGCAGCAAGTGTTGACTGTGCAGACGGCACTTCCGAGCGCCAACTGGTGGTGTTGGAGCTCAGGGATAATACTGAAAACAGAGGAGCCAGAGGTGTAATTGGAGCAACTTTAAAATCTGTAGTAGTGAGAATGTGGACAGAGCAGGAGAAATTTCCGTCCGCACAGCAGGGGAACAGCTGACGTTACTGAACCCCAATAACACGGCAGCAAGTGTTGACTGTGCAGACGGCACATCCGAGCGCCAACTGGCGGTGTTGGAGCTCAGGGATAATACTGAAAACAGAGGAGCCAGAGGTGTAATTGGAGCAACTTTAAAATCTGTAGTAGTGAGAATGTGGACAGAGCAGGAGAAATTGCCGTCCGCACAGCAGGGGAACAGCTGACGTTACTGAACCCCAATAACACGGCAGCAAGTGTTGACTGTGAAGACGGCACTTCCGAGTGCCAACTGGCGGTGTTGGAGCTCAGGGATAATACTGAAAACAGAGGAGCCAGAGGTGTAATTGGAGCAACTTTAAAATGTGTAGTAGTGAGAATGTGGACAGAGCAGGAGAAATTGCCGTCCGCACAGCAGGGGAACAGCTGACGTTACTTAACCCCAATAACACGGCAGCAAGTGTTGACTGTGCAGACGGCACTTCCGAGCGCCAGCTGGCGGTGTTGGAGCTCAGGGATAATACTGAAAACAGAGGAGCCAGAGGTGTAATTGGAGCAACTTTAAAATCTGTAGTAGTGAGAATGTGGACAGAGCAGGAGAAATTGCCGTCCGCACAGCAGGGGAACAGCTGACGTTACTGAACCCCAATAACATGGCAGCAAGTGTTGACTGTGCAGACGGCACTTCCGAGCGCCAACTGGCGGTGTTGGAGCTCAGGGATAATACTGAAAACAGAGGAGCCAGAGGTGTAATTGGAGCAACTTTAAAATCTGTAGTAGTGAGAATGTGGACAGAGCAGGAGAAATTGCAGTCCGCACAGCAGGGGAACAGCTGACGTTACTGAACCCCAATAACACGGCAGCAAGTGTTGAATGTGCAGACGGCACTTCCGAGTGCCAACTGGCGGTGTTGGAGCTCAGGGATAATACTGAAAACAGAGGAGCCAGAGGTGTAATTGGAGCAACTTTAAAATCTGTAGTAGTGAGAATGTGGACAGAGCAGGAGAAATTGCCGTCCGCACAGCAGGGGAACAGCTGACGTTACTTAACCCCAATAACACAGCAGCAAGTGTTGACTGTGCAGACGGCACTTCCGAGCGCCAACTGGCGGTGTTGGAGCTCAGGGATAATACTGAAAACAGAGGAGCCAGAGGTGTAATTGGAGCAACTTTAAAATCTGTAGTAGTGAGAATGTGGACAGAGCAGGAGAAATTGCCGTCCGCACAGCAGGGGAACAGCTGACGTTACTGAACCCCAATAACACAGCAGCAAGTGTTGACTGTGCAGACGGCACTTCCGAGCGCCAACTGGCGGTGTTGGAGCTCAGGGATAATACTGAAAACAGAGGAGCCAGAGGTGTAATTGGAGCAACTTTAAAATCTGTAGTAGTGAGAATGTGGACAGAGCAGGAGAAATTGCCATCCGCACAGCAGGGGAACAGCTGACGTTACTGAACCCCAATAACACGGCAGCAAGTGTTGACTGTGCAGACGGCACTTCCGAGCGCCAACTGGTGGTGTTGGAGCTCAGGGATAATACTGAAAACAGAGCAGCCAGAGGTGTAATTGGAGCAACTATAAAATCTGTAGTAGTGAGAATGTGGACAGAGCAGAAGAAATTGCCGTCCGCACAGCAGGGGAACAGCTGACGTTACTGAACCCCAATAACACGGCAGCAAGTGTTGACTGTGCAGACGGCACTTCCGAGTGCCAACTGGTGGTGTTGGAGCTCAGGGATAATACTGAAAACAGAGGAGCCAGAGGTGTAATTGGAGCAACTTTAAAATCTGTAGTAGTGAGAATGTGGACAGAGCAGGAGAAATTGCCGTCCGCACAGCAGGGGAACAGCTGACGTTACTGAACCCCAATAACACGGCAGCAAGTGTTGACTGTGCAGACGGCACTTCCGAGCGCCAACTGGCGGTGTTGGAGCTTAGGGATTACAGTTCAGGTGGTAGAAACATGAACACAACAGGAGACCTGGATACTGCTGCCAACCAATTATTTATTCTGGAAGAGGACTGGCAAATTCATGAGAGATCCAGGCCTTGTTCATTTTGAGAAAAGTAAGCCGGTCAACGTTATCGGAGGATAGTCGCATGCGAGGGTCTGTTAGTACACCACCTGCGGCACTAAAGACGCGTTCCGATAATACACTAGCAGCAGGGCAAGCTAGCACCTCCAATGCATACTGACTAAGCTCTGGCCATGTATCCAGCTTACAGACCCAAAACTTGAAGGGAGAAGAGCCGTCTGGGAGTACACTAAGAGGGCAAGACATGTAGTCTGTCACCATCTGACGGAAACGTTGCCTCCCGCTGACTGGAGCCGTCTGTGATGGTGTAGACATTTGTGGCGGCGGGGACACAAAACTTTGCCACATTTCGGCCATACTGGTCTTGCCTTGTGCTGAGGCGCTGCTTCTGCTCCCTCTTTGTGCAGAGCTTCCTCCACTGCCTCGACGCACTGAGCTGCTTTGTAAAGCACTAGCAGAACTGCTCTCGGTTGGAATGGAGAACATGATGGAATGCACCAGTGCGTCTTGGTACTCCCGCATTTTACGCTCCCGGTTCAACGATGTTATGAGGCTTTGTAAGTTGTCCCGGTAGCGAGGATCTAGGAGGGTGGACACCCAATAATCAGCCGTGTTGAGAATGTGGGCGATGCGGCGGTCGTTTCTCAGGCACTGCAGCATGAAATCAACCATGTGCTGCAGACTGCCAACTGGCCAAGAAACGCTGTCCCCTGCTTGAGGCGTGATCTCTGCCTGCTCTGCATCACCCCACCCTCGCTCTAGATACTGACTACTAGAGCATTGTGTACCTCCCTCCTCTGGACAGATGTCTTCCTCATCCATTGACTCCTCCTCATTCTCCTCACAAAGTGTCCCCTGCCTAGGCCTTTGTGAGGAAGCACGTTGCGCAGACTGTAGAGAAGCACCTGGCATTTGTGACTCCTCATCCTCCACCTCTTCCAAAACCTTGTCCCTTAGTGCTTGCAGTGTTTTTTCAACCAGGCAAATAAGGGGGATAGTCATGCTGACTAGCGCATCATCTGCACTCGCCATCTGCGTGGATTAATCGAAGGCACGCAAAACGTGGCAAATGTCCTTCATAGAGGCCCACTCAGTGGTGGTGAAGTGTGAACGGCGCGCACTGCGACTTGTTTGCGCCTGCTGCAGCTGGTACTCCATTACTGCTGCCTGCTGCTCACACAACCTCTCCAACATATGTAACGTTGAATTCCACCTGGTGGGTAGGTCACATATGATGCGATGTTCCGGAAGACGTAATCGGCGCTGCAGAGCTTGCAATGCGCGATCTTGCGTTGCTGGAACACCGCAAGTGAGCGCACTCTATGTGGACCTTGTGAAGCAGTGCATCAAGATCCGGATAGTCCCTCAAAAAACTCTGCACAACCAAGTTGAGCACTTGTGCCAGACATGGGATGTGAGTGAGGTTGCCTAGGCCCAGAGCTGCCACCAGATTTCGGCCATTGTCACACACTACCATGCCTGGCTGGAGAATCGCTGGCACAAACCACACGTCGCTCTGCTGCTTGATGGCATTCCAGAGCTCCTGCGCTGTGTGGCTTCGATTCCCCAAAGAAATTAGTTTTAATACGGCCTGTTGACGTTTGGCCATGGCTGTGCTCATATCGGTCATCATAACAGGTAACCGTTCACGGGTCGATGTGGAGGTAGACCGTGACGGCTCCTGCAGCGCTGATTCAGAGGAACTGGAGTATGAGGAGGAGTCAATGTGCACAGACTGGATTCCTCCAATCCTTGGAGTTGGCAGAACACGTACAACGCCACTCTCAAGATCTGTACCCGGCTCCACAACATTTACCCAATGGGCAGTGAGGGAAAGGTATCGTCCTGTCCATGCTTACTGGTCCACGCATCGGTGGTCAGGTGGACCTTGCTACTGACGGCGTTTTGTAGCGCTTGTTTAATTTTTCCCTCCACATGATGTTGCAGGGCAGGGACGGCTTGCCTGCTGAAATAAAAGCGGCTGGGCACGTTGTATTGTGGGACTGCCAATGCCATAAAGTTACGGAAGGTGTCAATCTCCACCAGCCTGAATGATAGCATTTCAAGGGCCAGTAGTTTAGCAATGCCAGCATTCAGGGCCTGTGCTCGGGGGTGGTTTGCCGAGTATGGGCGTCTTTTCTCCCATGCTTGTGCTATCGATGGCTGTAGACTGGCCTGGGAGTGTGAGGATGACTGGGAAAGTGGTGCTGTGGGTGGAATTACACTGTGTCTCTGTACAACAGTGCCAGAGATTCTTCCATGGCGATCCTGTGAGGAAGCCGAACCAGCTGTGTGTGAGCTGGAGGAAGAGGCTACAACACGAGCTGAAGAGGTGGTAGGTGGCGCTGTAGGTTGGCCTAGGTCTTCAGTGTGTTTTTGTAACTCCACCACGTGCTTGGTCCGCACATGTTTCCACATATTTGTGGTATTGAGGTTGCTGACACTTTTCCCTCTTTTCACCTTCTGATTACACAGCTTGCATTTGACAAAGCAAATGTAATCTGCAACTGTGTCAAAAAAGGACCAGGCACTGCAAGTCTTGGGAGCGCCCGCTTTGGATTTTGGAAGAGCCATGCTCCTGATGGGTGCCGAAATGGAGGCTACAGGCAACCAAGTCTGCCCCCTCCCTCTCCCTCCTTTTTGGGCTGTTCGGGGAATCTCTTCCTCAGAGCTGCTCCCACCACCTTCCTGTCCCTCTCGCCATGATGGGTCAAGGACCTCATCATCTACACCACCCTCTTCAAACAACTGCTTCTCCTGGGTAGTCTCGACAGCACAGTGCGCACCAGAAAGTGGCACCTGAGTCTCATCATCAGATGCGTACTGAGGTGTGCTGCTGACCATAGGCACTGGCCCACCCGCCTCTTCAGATTCAGAGAGACAAAACGGTTGCGCATCACTGCATACTACCTCTTCTTCAAATTCTCGAATTCTGCTTGGCTGGCCCCCTCTTTCCAAGCCAAGAGATTCAGAGAACAGAAGTAGAGATGGCTCCTGTCCAGGGCTCTCTGACTGCCTGGGCAATTTGGCAGGTGGTGAAGAGACAGATGGGTGCTCTTCAGTGCTCAGCACCTGAAAGGATCTGGAACTAATTGAAGTCAATGCGTTAGCTGCCATCCATCTGACAACGGCTTCAATTTGGTCCTCCTGCAGCAGTGGGGTACGACTAGCTCCTACAAAGCTGCGCATAAAGGACAGTTCCCTGGTAAAACTGGGGGATGCTGAGTCACTGGTGCCCGCAGCAGGCACAGAATCCCCACGTCCTCTCCCTGCAGGCACAGAATCCTCACGTCCTCTCCCTGCAGAAACTCCACGCCCACGACCACATGCCTTACTCCCTGCCTTCTTCATCTTGGTAGACTGATAAAGATAGGCAGAAAAGTACTAAGGGCTTAGTGTGCTTATTCCTGAACAGCTGCTAACAGGTATAAGAAACACTAATTTTATAAAGTGTGGACTAGACTTTAATATGAGCTAATGTGGCCTACACAACTGTAAAGTGGAGTGTTTGGTGAACTTTATTTAGGTTTTTTTTGTCACAAAAAGACACTGGATGAGCCCAAAGATGTAATACCGATAGTATCACAAACTTTTTGTAGCTATTACAATGTACGAAGGTAACCTACAATGCAATAGATGAGGCTACAAAAAATAGGCTAATACTAATCTGGCTGGGGCTGCAGGGCACAATGCTGCAGAAAGGCTCCTCTATCTACTCCTATATAGTGTGTTTGGAACCAATTTAGCTGAATACGGATGGAACCACCACACTAATAGGAGAATTCAGGAAAAATTATGAATTGGCAAAAAAGGACAATGTATGAGGCCGTGACACACACTGAGTGCACTACAACCAAACGTGGCTGAAGCACACACTGCAGGGTGAGCTGCACTCACACACACAGACCTTGCAGACAGCGGTGAACAGTGCAGATGCAGAGCACTGTGCACTAGCGCTGCAAGACAAAAAAAAATTCTCTATCTACTCCTATATAGTGTGTTTGGAACCAATTTAGCTGAATACGGATGGAACCACCACACTAATAGGAGATATCAGGAAAAATTATGAATTGGCAAAAAAGGACACACACTGAGTGCACTACAACAAGACGTGGCTGAAGTACACACTACAGGTTGAGCTGCACTCACACACACAGACCTTGCAGACAGCGGTGAACAGCACAGAGAACTGTGCATTAGCGCTGCAATGCACAGCGATTTATAAAGTAGCTTGGGTAAAGCAGAATAGACCAAATAGGTAGCTAAAACTGTCCCTCAGAACAACAGCGTCCTATCCCTAACTGAATTCACAGCAGAGTGAGCTCAAAATGGCGGCGGCGGCTTTTATAGTGCATCATGACATCATTTCAGCAGCCAATCACAGCCATGCCATTAGTTAAGATGCCTACATGCCTAACAGGATGTGCCCACACTTCTTAGGATCCTCATTGGCTGAATAAAATGAAACTGGCTCATTGCATTATGGGAACTTCCGATTCCGGTATACGATATTGCAAAAGTATTGGAATTAAGTATCGGAATTCCGATACCGCGAATATCGGCCGATACCCGATATTTCAGTATCGGAATGCTCAACACTAGTCAGGGCTCATAGAAGGCCACTTCAGAATAGTCCAATGTCTTCCTCTCAGACATTCTTGCGTGTTTTTAGCTGTGTGTTTTGGGGAATTATCCTGTTGCAAGACCCATGACCTGCGACTGAGACCAAGCTTTCTGACACTGGGCAGCACATTTCTCTCTAGAATCCCTTGATAGTCTTGAGATTTCATTGTACCCTGCACAGCTTCAAGACACCCTGTGCCACCAGATGCAGCAAAGTAGCCCCAGAACAAAACAGAGCCTCCTTCATGTTTCACAGTAGGGACAGTGTTCTTTTCTTGCTAAGCTTCATTTTTCTGTCTGTGAATATAGAGCTGGTATGCCTTGCCAAAAACTTCCATTTTTGTCTCATCTGTCCATAGGACATTCTCCCAGAAGCTTGGTGGCTTGTCAACATGTAGTTTGGCAAATTCCAGTCTGGCTTTTTTACGATTTTGTTTCAACAATTGTGTTCTCCTTGGTCGTCTCCCATGAAGTCCACTTTGGATCAAACAACGACGGATGGTGCAATCTGACACTGATGTTCCTTGATCTTGAAGTTTACCTTTAATCTCTTTAGAAGTTATCCTGGGCTCTTTTGTTACCATTCGTATTATCCGTCTCTTTGATTTGTCATCAATTTTCCTCCTGCAGCCACGTCCAGGGAGGTTGGCTACAGTCCCATGGATTTTAAATTTCTGAATAATATGTGCAACTGTAGTCACAGGAACATCAAGTTGCTCGGCGATGGTCTTATAACCTTTACCTTTAACATTCTTGTCAATAATTTTCTTTTAATCTCCTGAGACAACTCTTTCCTTTTCTTCCTCTGGTCCATGTTGAGTGTGGTACACACCATGTCACCAAACAGCACAGTGAGTATCTGTAGCCCTATATACAGGCCCACAGACTGATTACAAGACTGTAAACACCCGTGATGCTAATTAGTGGACACAACTTGATTTAACATGTTCCTTTTGTCACATTATTTTCAGGGGTACCATCATTTCTGTCCAGGTCTATTTCATGAGTTTAATTTTTTTTTAAATTATGTGGAAGCAGGGTTGAAAATCAAGGTCTGACTTTCATTTGTTCATTTTCATAGATTTTTAATTTATTATTACTTTTGTCAGATTCAAGTTATTTCTGTGACCATTGTGGGTTTTTCTTTCAATGAGAGGTACCAACAATTTTGACCACTTGTGTAATCATAGAAAGCCCTGCCTGGACCTTCTTGTCACAAGACATTCTCGTGTCCCGTGACTAGGCAGTGGAGAAGAGGAGCAGGACACATTCGAGGTGTGGCTGTTGTAGGAGAAGAGGAGCAGGGCACAGACAAGGTGTGGCTGTTGTAAGAGAAAAGTAGCAGGACACAGGCAATGTGTAGAAGTTGTAGGACAAGAGGAGCAGGACACAGGCAATGTGTGCCTGTTTAGGACAAGAGGAGCAGGACACTGGCAATGTGTGCCTGTTGTAGGACAAGAAGAGCAGGACACAGGCAATGTGTGGCTGTTGTAGGAGAAGAGGAGGAGGAAACAAACAAGTTGTGAGTGTTGTAGAGGAAGAGGAGCAGGACACCGGCAATGTGTGGCTGTTATAGAAGAAGAGGAGCAGGACACAGGCAATGTGTGGCTGTTGTAGGAGAAGAGGCGCAGGACACAGGCAATGTGTGAGTGTTGTAGGAGAAGAGGAGCAGAACACAGGCAACGTGTGAGTTTGTAGGAGAAGAGGAGCAGGACACAGACAAGTTGTGGCTATTGTAGAGGAAGAAGAGCAGGATATAGACAATGTGTGCCTGTGTTAGAGGAAGAGGAGCAGGACACAGGCAATGTATGGCTGTTGTAGAAGAAGAGGAGCAGGACACAGGCAATGTATGGCTGTTGTAGAAGAAGAGGAGCAGGACACAGGCAATCTGTGGCTGTTGTAGAAGAAGAAGAGCAGGACACAGGCAATGTGTGCCTGTTGTAGAGGAAGAGGAGCAGGACACAGGCAATGTGTGGCTGTTATAGGAAAAGAGGAGCAGGACACAGGCAATGTGTGGAAGTTGTAGGACAAGAGGAGCGTGACACAGGCAATGTGTGCCTGTTGTAGGACAAGAGGAGCAGGACACAGGCAATGTGTGGAAGTTGTAGGACAAAAGGAGCATGACACAGGCAATATGTGCCTGTTGTAGGACAAGAGGAGCATGACACAGGCAATGTGTGCCTGTTGTAGGACAAGACGAACTTAACACAGGCAATGTGTCCCTGTTGTAGGACAAGAGGAGCAGGACACAGGCAATATGTGCCTGTTGTAGGACAAGAGGAGCCGGACACAGGCAATGTGTGCCTGTTGTAGGACAAGAGGAGCCGGACACAGGCAATGTGTGCCTGTTGTAGGACAAGAGGAGCGGGACACAGGCAATGTGTGCCTGTTGTAGGACAAGAGGAGCAGGACACAGGCAATGTGTGCCTGTTGTAGGAGAACAGGAGCAGGAAACATGGAATGTGTGGGAGTTATAGGACAAGAGGAGCAGGACAAAGGGAATGTGTGCCTGTATTAGGACAAGAGGAGAAGGACACAGGCAATGTGTGGATGTTGTAGAAGAGGAGCAGGACACAGGGAATGTGTGCCTGTTGTAGGAGAAGAGGAGCAGGACACAGGAAATGTGTGGATGTTGTAGGAGAGTTGAGTATTTGCGTGTTGATTTTACAGATTTGTTTGTGCTGATGTAGCATCAGACTGCATGTGGGGCAATGTACTATGGGGGCCTCTAACTGTGTGAAAAGCTGGGGGGCATCATACTCTGAGTGAAGGACATTGTTGGGGCAAGGAAAGTCTTACCATGCTGTGTGGATACACCAAGGGCTTTCCTAAGAGCAATATTTTGGTGTGGGCACATATAAAGAACTGGGCAAGGTTAGGGTACTGGCTTGGTGGAAAGCAGAAATTAGCATGGCACACTATGTGCACCACAAGGCGCGTCCCTCTTTCTTATCATTCAAAAGTTGGAAGGTATGTCTGTAGTCTATCAGAGGTGTCCGGTTTTATAGGTAAGGTTAGTGGGCTTGCAAGCATTGCTCTGAAGCCAGTCAGATTACTGGATCTGCTTGCAGCATGGGAATTCACACAGGTTGTGTGAGTAAGGCTGCGTTCACACATTGCGTATTTCCCTGCGTTTTTTTACGCTGCGTATTTTCCTGCTTTTTTTACCTGCGTTTTTTTAAGCAGGTAAAAAAAGCACCTCCATTCACACACTGCGTAAAAAAGCGCAGCAAAAAACGCAGTGTGAAAATGAAGGGTGACGTGTAATGTCACACTTCATTTCAGTGTGACATGTGTACTGTCTGTGTCTGTGTGTCGTGTGTGTACTGTTTGTGTCTATGTGTCCTGTGTGTCTATGTGTCATGTGTGTGTGTCGTGTGTGTGTCCCTAGCAGTGTATATACAGACTATGGATACTCACCTACCTGATGGATGAGAGACGCGTCTGCTCCATCCCGCGCTTGCAGCATCTGCCTTGAAGCAATCAGCAGACTGTCAGCTGACCGGCTTGTAATCAGCTGACCGGAAGCCGGTTACAAGCCGGTTAGCTAACAGCTGATCGGCTCACCGGCAGATGCTGGAAGCGCGGGATTGGAGCGGACCGGACCGGACGCCTCTCCCCTGACATCGGTAGGTGAGTATCCATCCTGCGCCTCCGTAAAAAAGCGATGGAATTACGCAGTGTGTGAACACCGTTGCGTAATTCCATCGCTTATAATGGGCACAATAGAGAGAAAGCGCAGGACGCAGCTGCGAAAAGAATTGACATGCCAATTCTTTACGCAGCTGCGCTTTCCCACTGTGTAAAATTGCACAGTGTCTGAACGGCAAAGTGAATTTCCCATTCACTTTGCTGGCAGACACAAAGCACATTGTGTATTTTCAAAAAGCGCGCGCAAAAAAGCGCGCGAAAATACGCAATGTGTGAACGCAGCCTTACTCAGCCATGCTGCAGGATCAAATGTCAATCTTCAGGAGCTCAATTGCCCTTTGGCATGCAGGACATTGGGAGTGATAGGAATTGTGCGGGAATTGTCTCCGAGACAAACCCTTTAATTAATTCTTGAAAAGTAAGTCAACTTTGAATTCATTCTTTGTATGTATACTTTTGTAGGCACTTTCCCTTTTTGCCGGTCCCGACCCACACCGATCTGCAAACATGTAAAGTGCCTGCAAAAAGTTCCTCACTAGGAACGAAACGTTGCCACTGCAATGACTATGTGTCAGTAAATCACCATTTTTCACTGAAGATTGGAGTGCTGCCTGTGTCTTCATGAAATATACTGCTCAAAAAAATAAAGGGAACACTTAAACAACAGAATATAACTCCAAGTAAATCAAACTTCTATGAAATCAAACTGTCCACTTAGGAAGCAGCACTGACTGACAATCAATTTCACATACTGTTGTGTAAATGCAATAGACAATAGATGGAAATTATTGGCAATTATCAAGACACACTCAAAAAATTAGTGGTTCTGCAGGTAGGGACCACAGACCACATCTCTGTACCAATGCTTTCTGGGTGATGTTTTGGTCACTTTTGAATGTTGGTTGTGCTTTCACACTCGTGGTAGCATGAGACGGACTCTACA
Source organism: Phyllobates terribilis (assembly GCF_046119375.1). NCBI lineage: Eukaryota > Metazoa > Chordata > Amphibia > Anura > Dendrobatidae > Phyllobates > Phyllobates terribilis. The sequence goes on along the minus strand of NW_027362761.1, from coordinate 689,681,571 downwards.
ACCCACAGAAGTTGCTCAGGTAGTGCAGCTCATCCAGGACGGCACATCAATGCGAGCTGCGGCAAGAAGGTTTGCTGTGTCTGTCAGCGTAGTGTTCAGAGGCTGGAGGCGCTACCAGGAGACAGGCCAGTACACTAGGAGACGTGGAGGGGGCCGTAGGAGGGCAACAACCCAGCAGCAGGCCCGCTACCTCCGCCTTTGTGCAAGGAGGAACAGGAGGAGCACTGCCAGAGCCCTGCAAAATGACCTCCAGAAGGCCACAAATGTGCATGTGTCTGCACAAACGGTTAGAAACCGACTCCATGAGGGTGGTATGAGGGCCCAATGTCCACAGATGGGGGCTGTGCTCACAGCCCAACACCGTGCAGGACGCTTGGCATTTGCCACAGAACACCAGGATTGGCAAAGTCGCCACTACCGCCCTGTGCTCTTCACAGATGAAAGCAGGTTCACACTGAGCACATGTGACAGACATGGAGACTCCATGGATAAAGATCTGCTGCCTGCAAGTTGGATCAGCCTGTAGTGTGTTTTTCCACTTTCATTTTGAGGGTGACTCCAAATCCAGGCCTCCATTGGTTAATAAATTTGATTTCCATTGATGATTTTTGTGTGATTTTGTTGTCAGCACATTCAACTTTGTACAGAACAAAGTATTCAATGAGAATTAGTGTTGAGCGAACATGCTCGTCACTGCTCGGTACTCGCCCGAGCATCACGCTATTCGGGATGTTCGGCGAGCACCGAGCATTTCCGGGTTACTCGGGCAGGAGCTTGGGTCTCCGCCCTGCATGTTTGGCGCTCTTTACAGAGCCAATGAACATGCAGGGATTGCCAGCCAGTTACTGTAATGCTGCAGCCATGTTGGTTGTGGCCATTACATTGATTGGCTGGCCGGACAGCGTCACCTCGAGTATTTAAAACCGGGTGCCGCCATCTTGGACACAGACGGCTGGGATCAGACAGTGTAGGGACAGCGCGGATGATTTAGGGAGAGATATATACTGCAAAATAGTTAGTGTAGAGGCTGCCAGATCAAACAAACAGTCCTTCTCAGGACTAATATCCATCCCAGATATCAGGCAGGCAGGCTGTATAGGAGACACAGTGGTTATACCAGCAAACGCTGCATTACAGTCCTGTGTGCTCCTGTTGCTGAAATTGATGGACTGAGCTCCAGGTCTCGGGGGCCAGGAAAAATCCTTTTTTTTTTTCATCTAAATCCTCTTTTTTTTTTTTTTTCCTCCTTCACACTGTACAAATACCCATCTTATTAACCTTTTGGTGTCCCCCCCCCCCCAAAAAAAAAAAAAAAGTGTGTCTGTGACAGTTCAGACACAAATATATTTTTTTAAAAGAGTCTGGTGTAGGCCAGAGAAATAGAAGTGTGGTTTTGCAGTTCCACAGTTCAAACCTCTGTATTATCCACTTTGGGGCCATTTTTACCTAAAAAAAATAGTTTCAGTGTGTCGCTCACTGTTCAGCGGCAAATATATCTATTTAAAAAAGTCTGGTATACACCAGTAAATTATAACTCTGGTTTTGCCGTTCCACGGTAAAAATTCTCTATTGTCCTGCTTTTGGCATTTTTTGCCGTAAAAAAAAAAACTGTAATCGTGTCTCCCTGATTGTTCAGACACAAATATATTGTTCAAAATAGTCTTGTGTAGGCCAGAGAAATAGAAGTGTGGTTTTGCAGTTCCATGGTTCAAACCTCTGTATTATCCACTTTTGGGCCATTTTTACTTAAAAAAAAAACAGTTTGAGTGTGTCGCTCACTGTTCAGCGGCAAATATATCTATTTAAAAAAGTCTGGTATACACCAGTAAATTATAACTGTGGTTTTGCCGTCCCACGGTAAAAAATCTCTATTATCCAGCTTTTGGTATTTTTTCCATAAAGAAAAACAGTAATAGTGTCTCCTGATTGTTCAGACACCAATATATCTGTTGAAAATAGTCTGGTGTAGGCCCGAGAAATAGAACTGTGGTTTTGCAGTTCCACGGGTCAAATCTCTGTATTATCCTGCTTTTGGCATTTTTTGCCGTAAAGAAAAACAGTAATAGTGTCTCCTGATTGTTCAGACACAAATATATCTGTTTAAAAGAGTCTGGTATACACCAGTAAATTATAACTGTGGTTTTGCCGTCCCACGGTAAAAAATCTCTATTATCCAGCTTTTGGTATTTTATCTGTAAAGAAAAACAGTAGTGTTGAGCGAACATGCTCGACACTGCTCGGTACTCGCCCGAGCATCACGCTATTCGGGATGTTCGGCGAGCACCGAGCATTTCCGGGTTACTCGGGCGGGAGCTCGGGTCTCCGCCCTGCATGTTTGGCGCTCTTTACAGAGCCAATGAACATGCAGGGATTGCCAGCCAGTCACTGTAATGCTGCAGCCATGTTGGTTGTGGGCATTACAGTGATTGGCTGGCCGCACAGCGTCACCTCGAGTATTTAAAATGGGGCGCCGCCATCTTGGACACAGTCGCTCCGGATTAGACAGTGTAGGGAGAGCGCTGCTGATTTAGGGAGAGATATAAACTGCGAAATAGTTAGTGTAGGGTCTGTAAAGGCTGCCAGAACAAACAAACAGTCCTTTTCAGGACTAATATCCATCCCAGATACCAGTCAGGCAGGCTGTATAGGAGACACAGTGGTTATACCAGCAAACGCTGCATTAAAGTCCTGTGTGCTCCTGTTGCTGAAATTGCTGGACTTAGCACCAGGTGTCGGGGGCCAGGAAAAATCCTTTTTTTTTCATCTAAATCCTCCTTTTTTTTTCCTCCTTCACACTGTACAAATACCCGTCTTATTAACCTTTTGGTGTGTCCCCCCCCCAAAAAAAGAGCGTGTCTCTGATTTTTCAGACACACATATAACTGTTGAAAATAGTCTGGTGTAGGCTAGAGAAACAGAAGTGCTGTTTTGCACTTCCATGGTTCAAACCTCTGTATTATCCATTTTGGACCATTTATATCTAAAAAAAAAAACAGTTTGAGTGTGTCGCTCACTGTTCAGCCGCAAATATCTCTATTTGAAAAAGTGTGGTATACCCCAGTAAACAATAACTGTGGTTTTGCCATCCCACGGTAAAAAATCTCTATTATTCAGCTTTTGGTAGTTTTTTCCGTAAAGAAAAACAGTAGTGTCTCCTGACTGTTCTGACACAAAAATATATCTGTTGAAAATATTCTTGTGTAGGCCCGACATCCCAGTGTGGTTTCGCAGTTCCACGGGGTCAAATAGCTGTACTATCCAGCTTTGGGCCTTTGGCATCTAAAAAAAAAGCAGTTTGAGTGTGTCGCTCACTGTTCAGCCGCAAATATCTCTATTTAAAAAAGTGTGGTATACCCCAGTAAACAATAACTGTGGTTTTGCCATCCCACGGTAAAAAATCTCTATTATTCAGCTTTTGGTAGTTTTTTCCGTAAAGAAAAACAGTAGTGTCTCCTGACTGTTGTGACACAAAAATATATCTGTTGAAAATAGTCTTGTGTAGGCCCGACATCCCAGTGTGGTTTCGCAGTTCCACGGGTCAAATCGCTGTACTATCCAGTTTTGGACCTTTGGTATGTAAAAAAAAAGCAGTTTGAATGTGTCGCTCACTGTTCAGCCGCAAATATCTCTATTTAAAAAAGTGTGGCATACCCCAGTAAACAATAACTGTGGTTTTGCCATCCCACGGTAAAAAATCTCTATTATTCAGCTATTGGTAGTTTTTTCCGTAAAGAAAAACAGTAGTGTCTCCTGACTGTTGTGACACAAAAATATATCTGTTGAAAATAGTCTTGTGTAGGCCCGACATCTCAGTGTGGTTTCGCAGTTCCACGGGTCAAATCGCTGTACTATCCAGTTTTGGGCCTTTGGTATCTAAAAAAAAGCAGTTTGAGTGTGTCGCTCACTGTTCAGCCGCAAATATCTCTATTTAAAAAAGTGTGGTATACCCCAGTAAACAATAACTGTGGTTTTGCCATCCCACGGTAAAAAATCTCTATTATTCAGCTTTTGGTAGTTTTTTCCGTAAAGAAAAACAGTAGTGTCTCCTGACTGTTGTGACACAAAAATATATCTGTTGAAAATAGTCTTGTGTAGGCCCGACATCCCAGTGTGGTTTCGCAGTTCCACGGGTCAAATCGCTGTACTATACAGTTTTGGGCCTTTGGTATCTAAAAAAAAAGCAGTTTGAGTGTGTCGCTCACTGTTCAGCCGCAAATATCTCTATTTAAAAAAGTGTGGTATACCCCAGTAAACAATAACTGTGGTTTTCCTCTTCCACGGTTCTAATCTACTCTTTATTACCCTTTTTCCATTGATAGTGCAAGTGTAAGCTATTTTACTCCATTTACAATGGGCAAGGCGCGTGGCAAGGGACGTGGAAGTGGACGTTCTGGTGATGGTTCGTACAGAGGACGGGGCCGTGGCCAAGGTGAAAATGTGCCACAACCAACAGCCACATCTTCTCGCTCCCACTTCTTGACCGAATTACTAGGGAAGCACAGAATAACACCAGTATTGAGAACTGATCAGTGTGAACAGGTTATTAATTGGATAGCAGATAATACTTCCAGTTACCTGGGCACCACCACCTCCGGTCTGTCTTCCACACGGTCAACTCTCAGTAGCCGTGAGTCTCGACCGCATACTCCTCCTCAACCTGATGCTCCTTCCTCTCACCATGCCGTGTGTCATCAGACAGCAAGTGATCCCACACTTGGACACTCTGAAGAGCTGTTCACTGGTCCATTTCCATATTTGGGCCCCTCGCCTGAAACGCTTGAAGTGGTGGAAGAGGAGATCCCATGTTGCGATGCCCAAATATTTGAACAGCCACGGCCACAGGAAGTCGACGTTGGCAATCTGTCACAAGAGGTGGACGATGATGAGACACAATTGCCAGGAAGTGAAGAGGATCGTGGTGGGCAAGTGGAAGAGGAGGAGGTGGTGGATGATCTAGTAACTGACCCAACGTGGAAGGAGGACATGGAGAGTGAGGCCAGCAGCACACGGGGGGGGGGGCAGAGTACCCCAACAGGCAGGAAGAAGCAGTGTGGTGGCCGCAGACAGAAGGCAGGCAACCGTTCCCCTGTTGTGTGTGCAAGGCAATCCCCTGTCCATACTGCATGTAAAGATGCCCCCTCCTCTCAGTCTTCACTTGTTATGGCAGTTTTTCAAGAAACAGCATCAACGTCCAGGTCCACGTCCCACCGCAGCGTTCAATTGTCCTTATCCCAGACCTTTGAACGAAAGCGGAAATTCGCAGCTAACGCCCCACAGGCCACAGTCCTAAATTCGCACATTTCACGACTGCTTGCATTGGAAAAGCTGCCTTTTAGGCTGGTGGAGACTGAATCCTTCCGCAATCTTATGGCGGTGGCCGTCCCTCGGTACTCGGTCCCCAGCCGACACTATTTTGCCCGGTGTGCCATCCCCGCACTACACAAGCACGTGTCCCAAAGCATCTGCCGTGCCCTCAACAACGCAGTTACTGGGAGAGTCCACCTGACAACGGACACGTGGACAAGTGCTTGTGGCCAGGGATGGTACATCTCTCTGACGGCACACTGGGTAAACATAGTGGAAGCCGGGACCCAGTCGGACCTTGGGACGGAACACATCCTCCCCACACCGAGGATTGCGGGCCCTATGTCAGTCAGAGTTGCCCCCACAGTGTACAGCTCCTGCGCATCCTCCTCCTCCTCCTCCTCCTCCTCATGTTCAGCCTCCATCTCAGATATCACCACATCAGTTACAAGCTGGAAGCATTGCAGTACTGCCTCCGCCAAGCGGCAACAGGCTGTGCTGAAACTCATAAGCTTAAGTGATAAACCTCACACTGCTTGTGAGTTGTGGACAGCTGCGAAAGAGCAGGCAGATCTGTGGCTGAGACCGCTGAACCTACATCCCGGCATGGTCGTGTGTGACAATGGCCGTAACCTGGTGGCGGCTCTGAGGCGAGGTGAGATCACACACGTACCATGCCTGGCTCATGTGCTTAACCTCGTGGTTCAGCGGTTTCTTAAATCGTACCCCGAGTTGCCAGATCTGCTCGTGAAAGTACGCCGCCTGTCAGCTCTTTTTCTCAAGTCGGCTACAGCTTCCGCCGCCCTTGCTGTGTTGCAGCAGCGTATGCAGCTTCCGGCACACCGACTGGTGTGTGATGTCCCCACACGTTGGAACTCTACCCTCCACATGTTGCAAAGGATTTGTGAGCAGAAGAGAGCAGTTGTGGAGTACCAGCTGCAACAAGGCCGTCGATATTCAGGTCAGACTCCACACATAAGACCTCAGGAGTGGACCTGGATGTCTGACATATGTACCATCCTGACAAACTTTGAGGAGGCCACCAAGATGGTGAGTGGCGATGACGCCATCATTAGTGTCAGCATCCCACTTGTCTGTCTTTTGCAACGCTCTCTGCAGAGAATTAAAGAGGAGGCATTGCAGCCAGAATATGATGAGATGGATCAAGAAGCCGTAGCGGGCGATTACACACAGCCGAGCCTCAACTCATCCCAACGTGCATTGGGGGACAATGAGGTAGAGGAGGAGGAAGAACAGGAGCTGCTATCATGCGCTGTAGACGGTAGTACCTGTACAAGTGTCATACCGTCGGTTCAGCGTGGGTGGCCTGAGGACAGGGGGGAGGAGGAAGAGGAGGAGGAGGAGGAGAGCATGGTCAGTCGTCATCTTGGTGAGGACACGGAAATCTTGCCCGTTACCAGTCTGGCACGCATGGCTGACTTTATGTTACGCTGCCTTAACCGTGACCCTCGCGTTGTCAAAATGTTGGGTGACAGTCATTACTGGTTGGTGACACTTGTAGACCCCCGCTACAAGGAGAACTTTCACTCTCTTATTCCTGAGGTGGAGAGGTCTACAAAATTGGGGCAATACCAGAAGGCTCTTGCTGCAGAACTCTTAAAAAAATTCCCATCTGAACACGCTAGCGGCAGAGGTCACAGTTCGTTGCCCAACCAAGGCGTACAGGCAAGAGAGATGCAACTCCAATCCAGCAGAGGCAGGGGAACACTGTCAATGTTCTGGGACAGTTTTCTGACACCCGCCCAGCTTACAGGCCCTGAGGCGCGGGGTACTCTCACAATGAGTGGAAAGTTTCAAAAGATGGTGAGGGAGTACCTTGCCGATCGTACCAGCATCCTCCGTGATTCCTCTGTGCCTTTTAATTATTGGGTATCCAAGCTGGACACTTGGAATTAACTCGCTCTGTACGCCTTGGAGGTCCTGGCCTGCCCTGCCGCTAGTGACTCGCCCCCTGGGCCGTGGGGCACTCGGAACCGGGCAATAGGGAGACGATGGGGGTAGTAGTGGCGACCCGGTCCCGTGGCTCAGGGTGGTCAGACCAGTGGCAGTCTTTTAGATGTTTTAAGAGATGTCCGACTACGCCACCCGTGGATGGCGGTTATTAGGAACCGCCGCTGCAGGGCAGACCGCTGGGGCCGAAGACGTACGCAGCTGGGATGGTGTAACTCCCCACGGGAAGAGTGCGGCCCCAGGGCAGTGTGGTGGATGGTGGGAGTGATGGTGGTGAGAGTCCCCGTAGCGGTAATGCCGGAGGAGCGAAAAAGCACACAGACAACGTACTGCAGTCCAGGGTCTTTACTCACGGTTAATATCCAAGTCACTTCTGCAGGGAATGACTGCCCGAGCCGTGCTGCGTCCACCAGGTGAGGGGCTCGGTCAACTCCCAGACAGGTCAGGAGTGTGGCTCAAGACCCCCTTTTGTCCTTTCTCTGGCTTGCCTCACCAGTGACCCACTTTTGTCCAGCTACCGCGGACTTGTGCGGTTAAATGTGGGCCCCGTTCTCCGCTGTGCTATATGGTGCCTTCCTAGCAGGTTTGATGAGGTGTTGCACCAATAAATGATCACGACCTCCGGTCTTTGGCTGAGGGTTGTTTCTCCTCCACCAACTTGGGATCCGGTACCCTTAATCTGCCTGACCCTGCACCCTGTATTCTCGTGGGTTCTTAGGGTCCCTTCCACCTTCTTGTTCCTGAGCCCTTCCGTTTCTTCCTCTCTTTCTTTGCTGTTCCTTTCTGTTTCTGTTCCTTTCTGTTCCTGGCCCTCTCCTCAGGCCTGCCTCATGGAGCTGGGCCCAGACTGAGCCACAGCTCCCTGTCAGCCCTCTCTGGCCGAACTCCTCTCTCTTCTCCTCCTGCTTGAACTGACCCAGAACTAAGATGGTGCCCACCTTTTATACCTCCCTCTAGCCATGAGCCCAGGTGACCAGCAACCAATGGGCTCCTACCTACGCTCAGGAACCAACCCCTATCTGCCCCTACAGCACTGGGTGTTCCACCCCCCTCCCCACTCCAGACAGGGACATAGTCGGTCGTGCCTGCACTTCTGTCTAGTGGGAGCACCGTTGAGCTGTCCCTCGGAAATGGGGTGTGTGTGCTGTATGCAGCTAACTGAGCCCTGGTCCACACTCCATCCTTACCCGGGAGTGGAATACCACACCTTTGGCAGAGGTGCAATACCCCTGTAGCGGCCGATTCCTCGGGGCGCTACAATAGCGTGTTATCGAAGCGTGTTTTTAGTGCCGCTGGGGGAATTATAACTGATAAGTGACAAGCTGACTCTTATCAAAATGAACAAGGGCTGGATTGGGCTAGACTTCTCATCACCACCAAATGACAGCAGAGTAACATAAAGTCAAATCCACTGTGTTATTTCGGGAGGTGTATTCACATGCACCGCTTCACACCCACACATGGGTATATGCTTCCTCATTTCGGCTGTTTAATCTTCTTCTCCTTATCCTCAGCCTTCACCACCACTATACCACCAGGGTGCCAGCATTGCAAGTTCCTCCGTCCATATTTTTGTCAGCTTTTGCTTGCAAGGCATAAGCAAATACTATGGGACACCCACTCCCCAATAATGGGACTTATGTTTGTAATATGCTGTATTGCATGGCTCTTGTAAGGGGCATTGCAAGTTGCTCCGTCCTAATTTTTGGCAGCTTTTGCTGGGAAAGCATAAGCAAATACTATGGGACACCCACTCCCCAATAATGAGACTTATGTTTGTAATATGCTGTACTGCATGGCTCTTGTAAGGGGCATTGCAAGTTGTTCCGTCCTAATTTTTGGCAGCTTTTGCTGGGAAAGCATAAGCAAATACTATGGCACACCCACTCCCCAATAATGGGACTTATGTTTGTAATATGCTGAACTGCATGGCTCTTGTAAGGGGCATTGCAAGTTGCTCCGTCCTAATTTTTGGCAGCTTTTGCTGGGAAAGCATAAGAAAATACTATGGGACACCCACTCCCCAATAATGGGACTTATGTTTGTAATATGTTGTACTGCATGGCTCTTGTAAGGGGCATTGTAAGTTGCTCCGTCCTAATTTTTGGCAGCTTTTGCTGGGAAAGCATAAGCAAATACTATGGGACACCCACTCCCCAATAATGGGACTTATGTTTGTAATATGCTGTACTGCATGGCTCTTGTAAGGGGCATTGCAAGCTGCTCCGTCCTAATTTTTGGCAGCTTTTGCTTGGAAACCATAAGCAAATACTATGGGACACCCACTCCCCAATAATGGGACTTATGTTTGTAATATGCTGTACTGCATGGCTCTTGTAAGGGGCATTGCAAGTTGCTCCGTCCTAATTTTTGGCAGCTTTTGCTGGGAAAGCATAGGCAAATACTATGGGACACCCACTCCCCAATAATGGGACTTATGTTTGTAATATGCTGTACTGCATGGCTCTTGTAAGGGGCATTGCAAGTTGCTCCGTCCTAATTTTTGGCAGCTTTTGCTGGGAAAGCATAAGCAAATACTATGGGACACCCACTCCCCAATAATGGCACTTATGTTTGTAATATGCTGTACTGCATGGCTCTTGTAAGGGGCATTGCAAGTTGCTCCGTCCTAATTTTTGGCAGCTTTTGCTGGGAAAGCATAAGCAAATACTATGGGACACCCACTCCCCAATAATGGGACTTATGTTTGTAATATGCTGTACTGCATGGCTCTTGTAAGGGGCATTGCAAGTTGCTCCGTCCTAATTTTTGGCAGCTTTTGCTTGGAAAGCATAAGCAAATACTATGGGACACCCACTCCCCAATAATGGGACTTATGTTTGTAATATGCTGTACTGCATGGCTCTTGTAAGGGGCATTGCAAGTTGCTCCGTCCTAATTTTTGGCAGCTTTTGCTGGGAAAGCATAAGCAAATACTATGGGACACCTACTCCCCAATAATGGGACTTATGTTTGTAATATGCTGTACTGCATGGCTCTTGTAAGGGGCATTGCATGTTGCTCCGTCCTAATTTTTGGCAGCTTTTGCTGGGAAAGCATAAGCAAATACTATGGGACACCCACTCCCCAATAATGGGACTTATGTTTGTAATATGCTGTACTGCATGGCTCTTGTAAGGGGCATTGCAACTTGCTCCGTCCTAATTTTTGGCAGCTTTTGCTGGGAAAGCATAAGCAAATACTATGGGACACCCACTCCCCAATAATGGGACTTATGTTTGTAATATGCTGTACTGCATGGCTCTTGTAAGGGGCATTGCAAGTTGCTCCGTCCTAATTTTTGGCAGCTTTTGCTGGGAAAGCATAAGCAAATACTATGGGACACCCACTCCCCAATAATGGGACTTATGTTTGTAATATGCTGTACTGCATGGCTCTTGTAAGGGGCATTGCAAGTTGCTCCGTCCTAATTTTTGGCAGCTTTTGCTTGGAAAGCATAAGCAAATACCATGGGACACCCACTCCCCAATAATGGGACTTATGTTTGTAATATGCTGTACTGTATGTGACGCGCCCCCTGGGCCGTGTGTACATGTGTGTGGGAAACCCGGTGCCGGGTCTCTGGGGTCTGTAGTCTCCGTGGCTCAGGCTGGTCAAACCAGTGGCAGTCTTTCTTAGGTTTTGAGGTTAATTGTCCGACTGCGCAACCCGTGGATTGCAGTCAGGGAGTACCACCGCTGCGAGGCAGACCGCTGAGGCTGGTGTTGTGTGCGCAGCATAGAATGGGATAACTCCCCTCGGGAGGAGTATAGCCTCAGGGCAGTGAGTGTGGATGATGGGGGTGATGGTGCACGAGCGCAGCAGGAACGACTCAGAGTCTTTGCAGTGCAGTTCAGGGTCTTTACTGATGATTATAAGGTAGACCCTCCCGGGAGTACTGGCTAGCATAAGAGGCCTGGTCAGTCTGTGAGCAAGCAGGAGTTCCCCTGGCCAGGTGGAGTTGTAGGCCTCCCCGTCTGTCTGCACTCTTCCTGGCTACCTTGCTGTAAGCGGGTAGAAGTAGCTCCTAGCTCCTACAGAGCTCCTTGCTGTTACTTTCCCTTGCTCTCACTCTGACTTTGACTGTTCTCTGACTCACTCAACCCCGCCCCAGATCCAGTTTATAAGGGCAGAATTCTCCCCTCCCAGGATTGGGGCAGGATGATGTTGCATGTTTAAGGGATCCTGACCAGGAAACCTCCCACTTGCTCTCCGACGTAATATCTCTATTACTGTGGTGACCAGACCCCTGGGGTGCCACACATGGCTCTTGTAAGGGGCATTGCAGTTCCTCATAATTTTTGGAAAGCCTTCCATTCACTGCTTAGGCCAACAGTGCACAGGAGACCCAGTTGCTATAAATGGAAAAAAAGGTTTAGTTTACGCACTCTGACCTCCATGTCATTTCCAAGGGGCATTGGAGTGGCTTGAATTTTTTGGTAGGCATTGCACTCACTGTATGCCCTATAACTGTGTAGCCGAACCGCTCCTTTTGTTACAGAAACATATCCTACAAGACATATCTGGTTGACTGGCCTGATATTGATGTGAATGGTCCCTGTTCCTCCTGCTCTTTCTCCTTTGCCACCACCTCATCCATCATTTATCACCTGAAGCTTTGTTTTAACGGGAGTCATAGAACTTGGATAGTAGCAGGAAAACATCCAGCAATCCTCGGAAGAGGTAGGATATGTGCCAAAACGCTGACCACCTCAGGCCTAGCCGCTACTGCATACATGCGCTTGCATTACAACAAAACAAAGCAGATGCTAACTTCTATCATCCTCATCATGCTCCTCACCTTGGCACTCTCAACTCCCCTGATGGAGAAGCCAGGGCCCACCGGAGGAGTCTGATAGTCCGGTGGGCTTGGCCAATGCTGCCCTAAAGCAGGCCAGGCTAAGAAAAGTGTGGGAAAGGTTACCGGGACAAATAGGGTTGGCTGGGGACCGAGTATGGACACCCCCTGGAGGCTGGGGAGCAAGCGGGGACACCCGGCCACCAGGCGGCTGGGGACTGAGTATGGATACCAGGCCGCCGACACAGCCATGGCGTGGTGGCCAGATTCCGCCTCCACATGCCTAAAAGGCCCAATTTAAAGTGCAAGCAAGCAAGCAGTATGGTATTGCAGCCTGGGGGTGGGTGTGTGGCAGGCGGCATACTTGCGCTGGAATTGCAAGGAATGGGAGAGGTACAATTGAACACTGCCCTGGGACAAGGACTTGAATGGGGATAGTTGCAAGTCTGCAACGACAGGTGCAAGGTGGGAGGCATCTTCGCATGTACCATGAACAGGGGTTTGGCATGCACACACTACAGCGGAATAGGCTCTCCTTCCCACTAAATGCACTGGGGAGGGCACAGGTAATGTTTTGGTATACACGCTTAATCTTATGTATAAGGCACACCAGGACAAATATGGGCGGCTGGGGACTGAGTATGGATACCTCGCTGCCGAAGCAGCCATGAGGTAGTGGCCAGCTTCGGCCTCCTCCAAACTAAAAGGCCCCATTTCAAGTGCAAGCTAGCAGTATGTAATTGCAGTCTGGGGGTGGGTGGGTGGCAAGCTGCACACTTACACTTGCATTAAAAGAAAACATAGCAGATGCTAACTTCTGTCATCATCATCATGCTCCTCACCTTGGCACTCTCAACTCCACCGATGGAGAAGTCAGGGCCCACCGGAGGAGTCTGGTTCTCTGGTGGGCTCGTCCAATGCTGCCTAAAGCAGGCCGGGCTAAGAAAAGTGTGTGGGGGGATGTTCCAAGGAGAAATAGGGGCGGCTGAGGACCGTTTATGGACACCCGGCTGCCCCCAGGCGGCAGGGGACCGTGTGTGGACACCCGGCTGCGGGGCGGCTGGGGACCGAGTATGGACACCCGGCCGCCGGGCGGCTGGGGACTGAGTATGGATTCCAGGCCGCCAACACAGCCATGACGTGGTGGCCAGATTCCGCCTCCACATGCCTAAAAGGCCCAATTTCAAGTTCAAGCAAGCAAGCAGTATGGTATTGCAGCCTGGGGGTGGGTGGCAGGCTGCATACTTGAGCTTGTATTGCAAGGAATGGGGGAGGTACAATTGAACACTGCCCTGGGACTAGAACTTGCATGGGGATAGTTGCAAGTCTGCATCTTTTGATGCGGTAAGGATCACTTATGATGGGCACACTTTTAGACAGTGACCTGGGAGTCAGAGATGCTTCCTGGGGTCTTCCCCATGCTGTTCCCTTGTCTTTTCAGCACTTTATGCATGTGTCACACAGCACATGGCCAGATAAGGTTGTAAAATGTTAAAATGACATTTCACGGTGAATGCATTTGTCATAGTTGAAAGCAATACAAAAGTGCAAAAACGCATAAAAAATGCTACTTGTGAACATAGCCGAAGGTGTGGAGGAGTATTTTTGTTTTTGGTCATTTATTTTAACTTATACACAAGTCTTTACCCTGGAAAGGATGTTCCTTAACATATTTCACAGGAAAAAAGTTTCACTTTCGTTTTTGAATGTTTTATTGTGAGCCTGTAAAAGTGGCTTAATACCTCTGACCACGTTGTTGACAGCAGTGACCTGGGGGTCAGAAATGCTTCCTGGGGCGATCCCTATGCTGTCCCCATGTCATTTGAGCACTGTCACTATCGTTTTGGGCACTTGTTAGGCTTTTAAAAGACTGCCGGGGGTGCCACCGCAAAAATGCTCGAGTCTCCCATAGACTAACATTGGGCTCGTTGCTCGGGTCGAGCACCCGAGTATCACGGCGAGCTCGGCCCGAGCTTCGAGCACCCGAGCATTTTAGTGCTCGCTCAACACTAAAAAACAGTAATAGTGGCTCCTGATTGTTCAGACACCAATATATCTGTTTAAAAGAGTCTGGTATACACCAGTAAATTATAACTGTGGTTTTGCCGTTCCACGGAAAAAAATCTTTATTATCCTGCTTTTGGCATTTTTTGCCGTAAAAAAAAAAATTAATAGTGTCTCCCTGATTGTTCAGACACAAATATATTTGTTGAAAATAGTCTGGCGTAGGCCAGAGAAATAGAAGTGTGGTTTTGCAATTCCACGGTTCAAACCTCTGTATTATCCACTTTTGGGCCATTTTTGCCTAAAAAAAAACAGTTTGAGTGTGTCGCTCACTGTTCAGCCGCAAATATATCTATTTAAAATTGTCTAGTATACCCCAGTAAACAATAACTGTGGTTTTGCCATTCCACGGTAAAAAATCTCTATTATTCAGCTTTTGGTATTTTTACCGCAAAGAAAAAACAGTAATAGATTTTCCCTGACTGTTCAGATTGTTTAAAAGAGTCGGGTGTTGGCCAATGAAATAGAACTATGGTTTTCCTCTTCCACAGTTCTAATCTACTATTTATTACTCTTTTTCCATTGATAGTGCGAGTGTAAGCTATTTTACTTCATTTACAATGGGCAAGGCGCGTGGCAAGGGACGTGGAATTGGACGTTCTGGTGATGGTGCGTGCAGAGGACGGGGCCGTGGCCAAGGTGAAAATGTGCCACAACCAACAGCCACATCTTCTCGCTCCCACTTCTTGACTGAATTACAAGGGAAGCACAGAACAAGACCAGTATTGCGAACTGATCAGTGTGAACGGGTTATTAATTGAATACTTCCAGTTACCTGGGCACCACCACCTCCGGTCTGTCTTCCACATGGTCAAATCTTAGTACCCGTGAGTCTCAACCGCATACTCCTCCTCACCCTGATGCTCCTTCCTCCCACCATACCGAGTGTCATCAGACAGCAACTGATCCCACCCTTGGACACTCTGAAGAGCTGTTCACTGGTCCATTTCCAGATTTGTGCCCCTCGCCTGCTCCGCTTGAAGTGGTGGAAGAGGAGATCCCATGTAGCGATGCCCAAATATTTGAACAGCCACGGCCACAGGAAGTCGACGCTGGCAATTTGTCACAAGAGGTGGACGATGACGAGACACAATTGCCAGGAAGTGAGGAGGAGGATCATGGTGCGCAAGTGGAAGAGGAGGAGGTGGTGGATGATCTAGTAACTGACCCAACGTGGCGGGAGGACATGCAGAGCGAGGTCAGCAGCACACAGGATGAGGGAGGCAGAGTACCCCAACAGGCAGGAAGAAGCAGTGTGGTGGCCGCACAGAGAAGGCAGGCAACAGTTCCTCGTAACACCAACACGAGGGACGTTGCCAGTACAACCTGTAGGTCTTCCAGAGTCTGGAATTTTTTTAAAGACTCTGCTGATAACCCCAAAAA
This sequence comes from Phyllobates terribilis, assembly GCF_046119375.1. Lineage (NCBI taxonomy): Eukaryota > Metazoa > Chordata > Amphibia > Anura > Dendrobatidae > Phyllobates > Phyllobates terribilis. The sequence goes on along the minus strand of NW_027362761.1, from coordinate 689,666,051 downwards.
GGCCATTTGTACCACCTGCCATGCTAGCATCAGCAGGGGTGACAAAACTACCAGCCTGACCACCACCACTTTGTGGGGTGAACCCCAGGGTCCACGACCAGTGTCAGCGGGTGTCACCCATGCTTCTTCCACTGTTGTGCGTGCAATAGAACCCCCTGTTGTGTGTGCAAGGCAATCCCCTGTCCATACTGCATGCAAAGATGTCCCCTCCTCTCAGTCTTCGCTTGTTATGGCAGTTTCTCAAGAAACAGCATCAACGTCCAAGTCCACATCCCACCGCAGCGTTCAATTGTCCTTATCCCAGACCTTTGAACGAAAGCGGAAATTTGCAGCCAACGCCCCACAGGCCAAAGTCCTAAATTTGCACATTTCACGACTGCTTGCGTAGGCTGGTGGAGACAGAATCCTTCCGTAAGCTTATGGCGGTGGCTGTCCCTCAGTACTCGGTCCCCAGCCGACACTATTTTGGCCGGTGTGCCATCCGTGCACTACACAAGCACGTGTCCCAAAACATCTGCTGTGAACTCAACAACGCAGTTACTGGGAGAGTCCACCTTACAACGGACACATGGACAAATGCTTGTGGCCAGGGACGGTACATCTCCCTGACTGCACACTGGGTAAACATAGTGTAAGCCGGGACCCAGTCGGACCTTGGGGCGGAACACATCCTCCCCACACCAAGGATTGCGGGCCCTATGTCAGTCCGAGTTTCCCCCACAGTATACAGCTCCTGCGCTTCATCCTCCTCCTCCTCCTCATGTTCAGCCTCCATCTCAGATATCACCATATCAGTTACAAGCTGGAAGCACTGCTGTACTGCCTCCCCCAAGCGGCAACAGGCTGTGCTAAAACTCATAAGCTTAGGTGGGAAACCTCACACTGCTTGTGAGTTGTGAACAGCTGTGAAAGAGCAGGCAGATCTGTGGCTGAGACCGCTGAACCTACATCCAGGCATGGTCGTGTGTGACAATGGCCGTAACCTGGTGGCGGCTCTGAGGCGAGGCGAGATCACACACGTACCATGCCTGGCTCATGTGCTTAACCTCGTGGTTCAGCGGTTTCTTAAATCGTACCCCGAGTTGCCAGATCTGCTCGTCAAAGTACGCCGCCTGTCACCTCATTTTCGCAAGTCGGCTACAGCTTCCGCCGCCCTTGCTGTGTTGCAGCAGGGTTTGCAGCTTCCGTCACACCGACTGGTGTGTGATGTCCCCACACGTTGGAACTCTACCCTCCACATGTTGCAAAGGACTTGTGAGCAGAAGAGAGCAGTTGTGGAGTACCAGCTGCAACATTGCTGTCGATATTCAGGTCAGACTCCACACATAAGACCTCAGGAGTGGAACTGGATGTCTGACATATGTACCATCTTGACAAACTTTGAGGAGTCTACCAAGATGGTGAGTGGCGATGACGCCATCATTAGCGTCAGCATTCCACTTGTCTGTCTTTTGCAACGCTCTCTGCAGAGAATTAAAGAGGAGGCATTGCAGCCAGAGTATGAGATGGATCAAACATACTGCTCACTTTTACCTAATATCCCAATAAAATTCAATGATTTTCCTATTATATACTTAAGGATTTGAGGGTATCTTTGTTAGTTTGCAGGAGATTGCTGTACATTGCCTGTGTTATGGTTACCCTGCAATTCACCCCTTTTTTCATATGCTAGCTAGGACTTATTTATCTCCTCAATCTTTATATGCACTGGCACTTTATATTTTTCTATGATATTTAATCCTGCTATATATATATTTATTCATGGTGATATTGCATTTGGTGCTTGTTTTCAAGGATGTACTCATACATATAACTATTACCATTATTTATCCATTGGGTTAAATATAATAACTACGCTGTTGGGAAAGCTTAGATATAGGGAATTTGAAGGTCCCTGCTTTTAATTGTTTTATATATTCGTATTTTTTAATGCATATTATAATAAAATAATATATCTTAAATTCATCGGTTTTATATCTTCCTTTTGAGCTGAAACAATTTAGTAGAAGCTTATGTGTTTCAATTGGATCAAGAAGCCGTAGCGGTCGATTACACACAGCCCAGCCTCATCTCATCCCAACGTGCATTGGGGGACAATGAGGGAGAGGAGGAGGAAGAACAGGAGCTTGTATCATGCGCTGTAGACGGTAGTACCTGTACAACTCTCATACCGTCAGTTCAGCGTGGGTGGCCTGAGGACAGGGGGGAGGAGGAGGTGGAAGAGGAGGAGGGGAGCATGGTCAGTCGTCACCTTGGTGAGGACACGGAAGTCTTGCCCGTTACCAGTCTGGCACTCACGGCTGACTTTATGTTACGCTGCCTTAACCGTGACTCTAGCGTTGTCAAAATGTTGGGTGACAGTCATTACTGGTTGGTGACACTTATAGACCCCCGCTACAAGGAGAACTTTCACTCTCTTATTCCTGAGGTGGAGAGGTCTACAAAAATAGGGCAGTACCAGAAGGCCCTTGCTGCAGAACTGTTAAAAAAAATCCCATCTGAACACGCTAGCGGCAGAGGTCACAGTTCGTTTCCCAACCAAGGCGTACATGCGAGAGAGATGCAACTCCAATCCAGCAGAGGCAGGGGAACACTGTCAACGTTCTGGGACAGTTTTCTCAGACCCTCCCTTCGCACAGACCCTGAGGCGCGGGGTACTCTCACAAGGAGTGGAAAGTTTCAAAAGATGGTGAGGGAGTACCAGCGTCCTCCGTGATTCCTCTGTGCCTTTTAATTATTGGGTATCCAAGCTGGACACTTGGAATGAACTTGCTCTGTACGCCTTGGAGGTCCTGGCCTGCCCTGCCGCCAGCGTGTTATCGGAGCGTGTTTTTAGTGCCGCTGGGGGAATTATAACCGATAAGCGCACTCGCCTGTCAACTGACAATGCTGACAAGCTGACCCTTATCAAAATGAACAAGGGCTGGATTGGGCCAGAGTTCTCATCACCACCAAATGACAGCAGAGTAGCATAAAGTCAAATCCACTGTGTTATTTCGGGAGCAGTATTCCCATGCACCGCTTCACACCCACACATGGGTATACGCTTCCTTATTTCGGCTGTTTTATGCTCTTCTCCTTATCCTCAGCCTCCACCACCACTCCCCAATAATGGGAATAATATTTTTAAGATGCTGTACTGTATGGCTCTTGTAAGGGGCATTAAAACCATCTTGTTAAGCTACTGCGACCTCCACCACTTTTCCAAGGGGCATTAAAACCATCTTGTTAAGCTACTGTGACCTCCAGGTCTCTTCCAAGGGGCATTAAAACCGTCTTGTTAAGCTACTGCGACCTCCACGACTCGTCCAACGGGCATTGCATTTCCTCCTAATTTTAGTCAGCTTTTGCTCTTCAATGCATAGGCAAACACTAAGGGAGACCCACTCCCCAATAATGGGTAGAAGGTTTTTAGTACGCTGTAATCCACGTCTGTTTCAAGGGGCATTGCAGTTCCTCATAATTTTTGCAAAGCCTTCCATTCACTGCTTAGGCCAACAGTGCACAGGAGACCCAGTTGCTATAAATGGAAAAAATGGTTTAGTTAAGGCCCTCTGACTCCCATGTCACTTCCAAGGGGCATTGGAGTGCCTCTAAATTTTTGGTAGGCATTGCACTCACTGTATACCCTATAACTGTGTAGCCGAACCGCTCCTTTTGTTTTATATATTCGTATTTTTTAATGCATATTATAATAAAATAATATATCTTAAATTCATCGTTTTTATATCTTCCTTTTGAGCTGAACCAATTTAGTAGAAGCTTATGTGTTTCAATTGTATCTTGGGAAGTATTACCTGACCGTTTTGATATATACTAATTGTCTTGCTGTTTTCGGACAGATGGTCTTACTAATCGAAATGGATCTTAAAGCCAGGGAGACAGCCTGGAGATCCAAAGCTATCGATAAGTTTAAGCAGGGCCTTCCTGGCACTTCACAGGAGATAACAACAGAAAATAGGGATCTAGTAACACAATATAAGCTTGAAATTCAAAGAAAGTTGAAGGTCTGGTGGAACAAGACGACACTAGAGAAGTATTGTGAGCAACAAATTGTTCCAAGAAGCCTACGGGTGCAGGTGTATCCCTCCTTCGAATTGGAAGAAGTTGAATTTATTACTAGATGGAAAAATGCAGCTACCATATGCTCTATGGAGTTTTTAAAAATAATTATAGAAAAAAATACAATGTCACTCAATTTGATTGACAAAAAAATTGAAGATCTCCATAAGAGCTTGCAGAAAGCAATTAGCCCGGAGAGATTGGATACATATCTCAGAGCCATTGAGAATGATATGGACAAATGGGAAAATGACATTAGCAAAATCAAACATAAAAAATATATACGGGATGTGCAGGACTATGAAAGTAACAAAGTTTTTAAATGGCAACTCCCTAAACAAAGAAATTCCAATCGACTAAATATAACACCCTCTATAGTTTGTGAACCATCAGGCTCAGAAAGTAGCACCTCGTGCAGTGAATCTGAGGAAACCAATGATAAATACACCAGACCTAATACAAGATTTCAGCAAAAATATCCTGAGATTTTTACGAAAAAGTCAAGCAGAAAACAAAATGACCGTCTTAAGGTAGTAAACTTATCTAACCTTATATTAACAGAAACTCAGGTAAGAATACTTGAAAAGGGATTAACATTCTCCCCATCTTATCTAGACCCATTCACGGCGGTGAAAGACTTACATCTATTCTCAAGAAAAATTACTTTACAAAAACTTCACTATAAGCCAGAATTGGACTCTCTCTTTCCTACTGAAATTGAAAAAAGAGCTCTAAAAGATCTGGAGGATTTAGAAGCAGAAACCGAGTCCAGTATTGGAGGTAGGTTCCCCATGCACCTACTCCAAACTACTAAAACCTTTCCCCCAATATCCACTGTTTCAGCAGTAGACGTTTTTACCAAAGTCGTCACTGATGAAATAGAAAAGCTCCCACAGTGCCCTAGAAATAGACTTAATCTTAATCAGGATGAGAAAATGGCTTTAGAACAATTGAAAAAATTACCAAATGTTCTAATTAAGCCAGCTGACAAGGGTGGAAATGTGGTCATTTGGCCACAACACCTTTATGAAAAGCAGGCTTACAAAATCTTGAATTATCTAGGTTGCTACCAAAAACTTACATACAACCCTCTGTCACAATTCCAGGCCCAACTCATTTCTATTCTTGAACAAGCTTTAGATGCAAACATCATTCCTGAAAGGTTGGTGGATTTGATAACAGAAACCCGGCCCCGATTATCTGCATTCTACTTGTTACCAAAATTACATAAGGATCAGATTGATCCTCCTGGAAGACCGATAATTTCGGGTAACGGAAGTCTTTGTGAAAACGTAAGCACCATCATAGACTTTTTTTTGCAACCTTTAGTCCATACTTTACCTTCATTTATCAGGGATACCACTGAGGCCCTGAAAAGAATAAACTCCACACAATTGGAAACGGGGTCTGTGATGGTGACAGCGGATGTGGAGGCCTTGTACTCCTCCATCAAGCACGAAGATGGATTGAAAGCAGTTTCCCTCTTTTTGCGGGAAAGCAACCTGGATTCAGCCATGGTTAATTTGATAGTGGTTCTATTAAGGTTTATCCTAGAGCACAATGTCTTTATCTTCAAATGAGAAATTTTCTTGCAGAAACAGGGTACTGCTATAGGGGCTTCTTGTGCCCCCTCTTATGCAAGCCTGTTTTTGGGGGCCTGGGAACGGAGCATCTTCCATAGTGATGTCATCGATGACATCCACCTCGTACAGGGGTGGATGAGATACATCGATGACATCTGGTTTATCTGGGAGGGCACAACGGAACAACTAGGAAGGTTTATGGAGCAACTAAACAAAAATGATTTGAACATTAAACTCACGTTCCAACAGGAAAGAGAGGTTACCTTTCTGGATCTCCATATTCTAACTACCTCAGATGGTCACATCATGACTGATGTTTATGGGAAAGAAACTGCTACTAACACTCTATTGCTCAGTTCCTCTTCCCATCCCCCTTCTACGATCCGGGGCATCCCTACAGGGCAGTTCCTGAGATTGAGAAGGATATGCTCTAATGATGACTCCTTTCTCCAACGCTCACAGGACCTCACGAGACGTTTTAAAAATCGAGGTTACAGCAATAGGAACATCAAAAGCGGATTTAAAAGAGCATTAAACTCCAACAGAGAGCAATTGCTATATGGGAAGAAGGAGAGGAAAGAGAGCAACCAATATATGGCTAGATTTATATCAGATTATAATGCTCAATGGCCAGAACTCAGGGAGATCCTGAATAAACATAGGGAGATACTTTTGACTGACCATATATTACGGAAAATTTTACCCGAGAAACCTGCCCTGGTTGCTAGACGATCAAAAAATCTTAAGGATTCCCTAGTGCACAGTTATTATGAAAGCAATTTACCTTCTATAATACCCGATAGAAAGAAGTGGGGCTTCTCTAAATGCGGTAAATGCAAGGCCTGCCAAAACTTGGTCAACAGTAAGGAGTTCTGCAACTATGACAATAGCAGAATATACGAAACTCGAAAAGCCCTCTCATGTATTTCTAAAGGTGTCATTTACCATGCACAATGCCCATGCAACAAAATTTATATTGGTCTAACTACGCGTGAATTAAACGTAAGGACTAGGGAACATGTGCAGGACATTGAGAAATCGCTCCATACAGAGGAGATATCCAGTCTAAGAACTCTCCCCAAACATTTTAAAATCCATCATAACAGTGACCCAAAAGGATTGAGAATCAAGGGTATTGACCAAGTTTACATGGGCATTAGGGGCGTGATCTGGGTCTGGCCTTAGCTAGACTGGAGAGCAGATGGACCTTTCGACTAGGCACGGTTTCTCCCCAAGGGCTTAATGAACAATTTGGCTTTTCTGCCTTTTTATAGGGTTGGGTTGACTATATTTGGGCTGTTTCTCTCCTATATTTACTTGACTTTATTGTGATATCCATCTTATGCTTCTTACCTGTTATTTTATTGTGTCTATTTATTCTTTACTTTTCCTGTCGAGGTGTCTTTTTTACTTGTCCGTTTTTTTTATGTGATTTTAATATTTATTTATATTTATTTAGTTCTCCCTTACTATCTTCGGTGGTGTCATGGCTGTTGGGCCATTCTCTCCTGTGGATGGGACTGGAAGTGCACGTATGCCAACTGGCTTCTTCTTTTGACCTGCATGTGTGATGGACTATACTGTGAAGCCCAGCTGTGCTTGGTATCACAGATCCTAGAAGGGTGTATTGAAGGATTCCTCCACAAGAGGCCCCCATAACCATTCACACATCTCCACCTTCCACCTCAGTCCACCAGAGGGAGCCCGTTAGGGAGATATATAAGGGAAGGTGGAGCCAGGCAGCAGTTAGTCTAGACTGGAGTTGACAGAATGCAAACCTGTTGAGAGTTCCTGCAGTGCAAAAGCAAGAGAGAGGTTAGCCTGCAGTGGAGCACAGTCGAGACTCGGTTGTTGCTCAGAGAGGTGAGCTTCAGGTGTGCCGGCGCCATAAGATCGGTGAAGTGCGGCACGCTGCCGTTAGTGTGAGTAGCCTATTGTGGGCCTGAGGAGGCCAAAGGTGAAAGGATAGAGAGTTAGTACATAGGGGGCAGAGGAGCTTAATTAGCTCACCCCGAAGAAGAATCAGTTACAGGACACCGGGTCCGAAGCTTGCCGGGATCTCCACGACCCAGTAAGATAAACCGGAATCCCTGGAGAACTACAGGTCCCAGGATCGCTAAAGTGCTGATACGTACCAGAGCCAGGAGACACATAGGCCCCTTAAGTCGGGAGCGTGTAATCCAAGAGAAGGCCCTACCACAAGGTCAGCCAGCGCAGGACAGAGACAAAGTTAGGCCTAGCTCCAGGCAGGTCAGAAACTTACTACGCAGAAGCAAGAACCAGGAGGCCCAAAATCTGCTCATTGGGGAGGATCTGGACATACACCCTTCACCCTACAGTGCTCCGGGGAGTGCCTGAAATTCCACCAGTAAAAGGTACTGAAGTGACTATCGTGTCTGTCCCTGTTCTTGCCCTGTCCCAGCGGAGTCTCTTTGTCCTGCATCCCCGTTCCTATACTGCCCTGAGGCCCAGCTCCACCTGTGGGGAGCAATACCATCAAGCTGCCTTATCACCGGCCTCAGTGGACTGCGCAGCGCTGGTGATCCTCACCAGAAGCCACAGGTGGCGTCACAAACTCTTTCTTTTATAAAATCAACCCCTTTTTAAGGAGAGACCCCAGGGTACGGGCCCGGGAGCCGACCACCGCGACATCCCTAAAGGCCAGGCCAAAGGCCCGGGGACCGAGTTATCCCCATTCCCCTGGGCTGGTCAATACTATAAAGAAAAAAGAAAAAAGTGAATAAATAAGCATCTACGAGAACGGATAAGGAAGCATAAACAGTATTATATTAATGTATTTGGACCAAAGAGAAAAGGGGCATAAATAAGAATTGTCAATTATGGATATGAAAGCACCAAATTGTATTAGACTAATTCATTGTCACTTAACCATATATATTTATTTGGTGTGTTATATTTGCACATCCACTGTATTTTCCCTTTATCACCACTTTGCACTTTTAAACATTTCATTTACACTCACTACTATATATACTTTATGCTAGCACCATTATTTTTGTTCTCCTTTCTATTCATTTCCAGTCTTTTCTTTCTATAGACACATCATGTCCCTTCCTATCACTTACAACGCTATTTATACAGCGGGTTTCTATTCCCTTCACTCTTGTTCATACATCCTTTCCACCCACCTTCTAGCTTGTTCGTCCCCTTTTTTGCGGTTAGTATACGCCCCTTCTTAGTTACGTTACTTTTATATGGAATTTCCTCAATGGAGAGTGCACATGTGCTCGAACGGACCCGCTGGACTTCCTGTCATGCGCTGTAGGCACGTCATGCGTTCCATCGCATGCGTGTCAAGCGCTTGAAACCGGAAGTCCCTTTTCAACTTTGCGGTCGTCCAAGTAGCATACGCATGCGCCGATTCACTCCACTATCCACATTCATTCATAACAGCTGTACGAGAACGTATAAAACAGGACACTACATGCATATAGAACACGTCCCCTCTGAAGAAGTACTCGCGAAACGTCGTCGTCGGGGTTGTTTCCCTATAAGCTCCCAACCGTATGTAAGTACTAGCCTGTAATTCCATTTCTATACCTCCCTGCACACTTTTACCTAATATCCCAATAAAATTCAATGATTTTCCTATTATATACTTAGGGATTTGAGGGTATCTTTGTTAGTTTGCAGGGGATTGCTGTACATTGCCTGTGTTATGGTTACCCTGCAATTCACCCCTTTTTTCATATGCTAGCTAGGACTTATTTATCTCCTCAATCTTTATATGCACTGGCACTTTATATTTTTCTATGATATTTAATCCTGCTATATATATATTTATTCATGGTGATATTGCATGTGGTGCTTGTTTTCAAGGATGTACTCATACATATAACTATTACCATTATTTAATAATAAAAGGAACTCCGGCACTCCAATAAAGATGCAAAGGAATTTATTCTTTGTGAAAATGGAAACAACAACCCCATAGACGATACACAGGCCAACGTTTCGACCTACATGGTCTTTTTCAGGTTTCTAATTAGAGTTTTCTGTGATTCCAGATCTGAACTACCAAATGTGTAGTCACACATTCTCCTTTTCCCCCCAGTGTACAGAATAGTACCTACCTGACAATATTCCTTCCCCGACATCAGATATATTGAGACCGCTTCACCTTTAATTGCATTACCGGCAAACTCTCTTCTATGTATACTAGCATCCTGGAGTGCAACTGATTTACTGCGCATGACAGGAACTTCCATGCGTTCCACGACTCCCCTCTGCGTTCCAACACACGCACCGGAAGTCCTTTTACTCACACTGCGCAGGACCGGATATCCATTAGCGGTATCACCACGTTCACGGCACTTACTACAGCATCGGGTATAAAAAGGATGGGACCTCACTTTAGGCACCCCGCACGGCGTCTCACCGCTACAAGTATCAAGATTATTTCCCCATCTCCCAGGTATGCTCCACTATTGCCGTCTGACAGTACTCTCTTTATTTTCTGTGTAATCAGTTGTCATGCGATCTTTCCCCTGATGTGTCTGTCACATATAGGGATCCCAGAGACATAACATGGTTTCCTTCCCTCTTCCCTCTACAATACATTCAATTCTCTTCCCCCTCCCCTCCCCCCCTTTATTTTCCCCCCTTTTTTTCTCTTTTCTCTATTTCTCCTTTCCTACAAGAATGAATCATGTGAATACCACTTCATAAATGTTTTCACATTTACCTTTTATCATTACGAAGCCAACATCTTACGATATTGTGCATAACCCTTGATGTCTATAAACAGTGTTTCTTGGATTATTGAATTTAACCCCTTGTACATTTATGTATCTCTATGCATGTATCACATGTCATTTTTTGCCTAGAAGCAATATTTTTACTTATTATGCTCAAGTATTTGTGTCAATATAGGTCTAGCACCCACAGACTGTGATTATTATTGGTAATTTTTGATTTATATTCGCATCTCTTATGTTTATCATTTTGTTTATATTTAAGAAAAGGCCCTGAAAAAGACCATGTAGGTCGAAACGTTGGCCTGTGTATCGTCTATGGGGTTGTTGTTTCCATTTTCACAAAGAATAAATTCCTTTGCATCTTTATTGGAGTGCCGAAGTTCCTTTTATTATTGAGTAACGTATTACTTCAGAGCACCCGAATTGTTTACAGTAGAGCGACCCCTCTTTTTTCTGTATTACCATTATTTATCCATTGGGTTAAATATAATAACTACGTTGTTGGGAAAGCTTAGATATAGGGAATTTGAAGGTCCCTGCTTTTTAATTGTTTTATATATTCGTATTTTTTAATGCATATTATAATAAAATAATATATCTTAAATTCATTGGTTTTATATCTTCCTTTTGAGCTGAACCAATTTAGTAGAAGCTTATGTGTTTCAATTGGATCAAGAAGCCGTAGCGGTCAATTACACACAGCCCAGCCTCATCTCATCCCAACGTGCATTGGGGGACAATGAGGGAGAGGAGGAGGAAGAACAGGAGCTTGTATCATGCGCTGTAGACGGTAGTACCTGTACAACTCTCATACCGTCGGTTCAGCGTGGGTGGCCTGAGGACAGGCGGGAGGAGGAGGTGGAGGAGGAGGAGGGGAGCATGGTCAGTCGTCATCTTGGTGAGGACACGGAAGTCTTGCCCGTTACCAGTCTGGCACGCACGGCTGACTTTATGTTACGCTGCCTTAACCGTGACTCTCGCATTGTCAAAATGTTGGGTGACAGTCATTACTGGTTGGTGACACTGATAGACCCCACTACAAGGAGAACTTTCACTCTCTTATTCCTGAGGTGGAGAGGTCTACAAAAATAGGGCAGTACCAGAAGGCCCTTGCTGCAGAACTGTTAAAAAAAATCCCATCTGAACACGCTAGCGGCAGAGGTCACAGTTCGTTGCCCAACCAAGGCGTACATGCGAGAGAGATGCAACTCCAATCCAGCAGAGGCAGGGGAACACTGTCAACGTTCTGGGACAGTTTTCTCAGACCCTCCCTTCGCACAGACCCTGAGGTGCGGGGTACTCTCACAAGGAGTGGAAAGTTTCAAAAGATGGTGAGGGAGTACCAGCGTCCTCCGTGATTCTTCTGTGCCTTTTAATTATTGGGTATCCAAGCTGGACACTTGGAATGAACTCGCTCTGTATGCCTTGGAGGTCCTGGCCTGCCCTGCCGCCAGCGTGTTATCGGAGCGTGTTTTTAGTGCCGCTGGGGGAATTATAACTGATAAGCGCACTCGCCTGTCAACTGACAATGCTGACAAGCTGACCCTTATCAAAATGAACAAGGGCTGGATTGGGCCAGAGTTCTCATCACAACCAAATGACAGCAGAGTAACATAAAGTCAAATCCACTGTGTTATTTCGGGAGGTGTTTTCCCATGCACCGCTTTACACCCACACATGGGTATACGCTTCCTCATTTCGGCTGTTTTATGCTCTTCTCCTTATCCTCAGCCTCCACCACCACTATACCACCAGGGTGACCGTGGTCCGTGTTGCCATTATTGAAAGTTCCTCCGTCCTTATTTTTGTCAGCTTTTGCTTGGAAGGCATAAGCAAAGACTGTGGGAGACCGACTCCCCAATAATGGGAATAATATTTTTAAGATGCTGTACTGTATGGCTCTTGTAAGGGGCATTAAAACCGTCTTGTTAAGCTACTGCGACCTCCACCACTTTTCCAAGGGGCATTAAAACTGTCTTGTTAAGCTACTGCGACCTCCACGTCTCTTCCAAGGGGCATTAAAACCATCTTGTTAAGCTACTGCGACCTCCACGACTCGTCCAACGGGCATTGCATTTCCTCCTAATTTTAGTCAGCTTTTGCTTTTCAATGCATAGGCAAACACTAAGGGAGACCCAGACCCCAATAATGGGTAGAAAGTTTTTAGTACGCTGTAATCCACGTCTGTTTCAAGGGGCATTGCAGTTCCTCATAATTTTTGGAAAGCCTTCCATTCACTGCTTAGGCCAACAGTGCACAGGAGACCCAGTTGCTATAAATGGAAAAAATGGTTTAGTTAAGGTCCTCTGACCTCCATGTCACTTCCAAGGGGCATTGGAGTGCCTCTAAATTTTTGGTAGACATTGCACTCACTGTATGCCCTATAACTGTGTAGCCGAACCGCTCCTTTTGGAACAGAAACATATCCAACAAAACATGTGTGGTTGACTGGCCTGATATTGATGTGAATGGTCCCTGTTCCTCCTGCTCTTTCTCCTTTGCCACCACCTCATCCATCATTTATCACCTGAAGCTTTGTTTTAATGGGAGTCATAGAACTGGGATAGTAGCAGGAAAACATCCAGCAATCCTCAGAGAAGGTAGGATATGCGCCAAAACGCTGACCACCTCAGGCCTAGCCGCTACTACATACATGTGCTTGCATTCCAAGAAAACAAAGCAGATGCTAACTTCTATCATCATCATCATGCTCCTCACCTTGGCACTCTCAACTCCCCTGATGGAGAAGTCAGGGCCCACCGGAGGAGTCTGGTTCTCTGGTGGGCTTGTCCAATGCTGCCCTAAAGCAGGCCAGGCTAAGAAAAGTGTGTGGGAAGGTGACAGGAGAAATAGGAGCGGCTGGGGACCGTGTGTGGACAACCGGCCGCGGGGTGGCTGGGGACCTAGTATGGACACCCGGCTGCCCCCTGGCGGCTGGGGACCGAGTGTGGACACCCGGCAGCCGGGCGGCTGGTGACTGAGTATGGATACCAGGCCGCCGAAGCAGCCATGAATTAGTGGCCAGCTTCGGCCTACTCCAAACTAAAAGGCCCCATTTCAAGTGCAAGCTAGCAGTATGGCATTGCAGCCTGGGGGTGGGTGGGTGGCAGGCTGTACACTTACGCTTGCATTAAAAGAAAACAAAGCAGATGCTAACTTCTATCATCATCATCATGCTCCTCACCTTGGCACTCTCAACTCACCTGATAGAGAAGCCAGGGCCCACCGGAGGAGTCTGGTTCTCTGGTGGGCTTGTCCAATGCTGCCCTAAAGCAGGCCAGGCTAAGAAAAGTGTGTGGGAAGGTGACAGGAGAAATAGGGGTGGCTGGAGACCGTTTATGGGCACCCGGCCGCCGGGCAGCTGGGGACTGAGTATGGATACCAGGCCGCCGAAGCAGTCATGAGGTGGGGGCCAGCTTCGGCCTCCTCCAAACTAAAAGGCCCCATTTCAAGCGCAAGCTAGCAGTATGGCATTGCAGCCTGGGGGTGGGTGGGTGGCAGGCTGCACACTTACGCTTGCATTAAAAGAAAACAAAGCAGACGCTAACTTCTATCTGACGCGCCCAGGGTGATGGGGGAAACGACTTGGCGCCCGGGCCTTGTTGTTGCCTGACCTTGAGGGATGTCGCGGTGGTCGGCTCCCGGGCCCGTACCCTGGGGTCACTCTTAATAAGGAAGGGGGAAGTTATATGGGATAGGGGAATGATCGTGACGCCACCCGTGGTTTCTGGTGAAGATCACCAGCGCTGCAACAGTCCTCTGAGGCCGGTGTTCAGGCAGCTTAGTTGGTGCCGCTCCCCACAGGTGGAGCGGGGCCTCAGGGCAGTGAAGAGAGGAATGGAGAGTAGAGCGCTGGCGGGTGCAGAGCCGCGGAGGTAAGAACAGACAGAGGCAGTAGTTGAAGTCATCCAAGTCTTTTACTCACGGTAGTGTTTTCTCAGCCCAGAGCTTCTCTCTGCTGTCACACGGCGAGCTGCGGCCGCCAGGGTGGGGTTCAGCACCCTCCAGGTAGTTCAGGAGAACTTGACAGGACCCCCCGCTCTAGTGTGTTCCTCTCTTGTTTGTACTTCTCCCGCCTTTTGTCCCCCACTGAGTCCCGTACGGGTACTGCGATGTCCCTTGTGGGTAACGTGTAGTTCCCGGACCGACTGGGTGCCCTTTTTGGTGACTGGTGGTGAGAACGTGGCGTAAGGCCGGGTCCCTCTGGATAAACGCAGATTAGGGCATACAGGTGGCAACTCCGCTCCGTCCGTATCCCCCTGGGATCCACATAAGCCTCCGGACTTTTCCGACAGAGACGTGAAGTGCAAAGTCAGATAATCGGGGACCGGTACCCCCTCTTGCGGCAGGGTCTCTCTGGCAGGGCCAGAATAAGGTATGCAGGTGGCGACTCCGCTCCCTCCGCACCCCCTGAGATCCTTTCGCCTGTGGAGCCTAACTCCTCTGCTCCCCTCCTTGGCCTTCTTGTTTGGACTCTGACCGGGGACAGAGCCGGTTATAACTCTGCCCCAATCCCCCATCTCAAGACCTGAGAACGGGAACCGTGGAGCCCTAAGCCGGCTGCAGCCTTGTGCTGACCTGCCGTCTCAAAGACCCACGATCAAAGACCCAGTTCTTAAAATGGCCTCCAGTTATATATGATTCTAATTAAGTGCTTAAGTAAAGTGCTTCCTCCACCCTCACTCACTACGTGGTTCCCCCTAAATTTGGTTCCCCCCAACTCCTCCATTCAGGCCCGGGGCAGCACTATGGTGCTTTAGGCCCTGTCAGGCAAAATGTATTTTTGTCCTAGTTTTAAAAATTTTGAAAGGACAGCCAGAGATGTCTTCAATCTCCGCCCCCTGTTCGTTTGGAAGAGACCTCCATAGTAACTACTCTTGCTACCCCTCAAACATGGAATTTTTATAACCGCCATAAAACGTCAGCAAGCATACTGGTCTACCCTGGATTTTCCCTCCAAAGCCCTATTGTGTAACTGTACAAACTTGTAATGTCGAGTTTAATAATGCACATGACTGTCACAAACACAGGGACCACATTTTTGGGAAGTTCACTTTTTTCCAATTATAACGGTATATCAGGCATAACTGAGAAACCAACGGAAACCCAGGGAATGGGTTCTGAGCTTCTGAACGTCATAGAAATATCATATTTGATATCCATCTTCATGAATATTGGTGACGGCAAACATGATGTATCCATCTTGGATGTGGGACCCCCCCATACCAAGATATGAAATATGAAGGATTTTTATGTCTTGTGCAGCTGGGTGGGTTCACAAAACCGAGCCCCCATGTGAGGTAAACAACAGGGGTGTCTTCTAGTGTTTTGGCCCCTTACTAATAACCAGAATGGCCATTTTAGCTCATTCTTACCCAGGGACGTCAGACGCATGCACTCCTCGCTGCGTGGAGGAATCAAATCTAATTTCCGGGGAGCCGTCCCCCCCCACAGAACCTGAGACCATCACCTCGTGGCGCAGGTTTTGCTATTATTTACCCCTTTTATTTTAAGAACTGTTTTATGCATATCTGTAAATTGTCTCTTTTATAATATCTTGTATATCTTTTGTAAACACTGCCCACTTTCGGGAGTAAATCATTATTATTTACCAGCTTCATTCTTCTTGTCCTATGTCGAGCAAACACGTTCCTCACCTGCTAATTCACGTTACCTACCGGGTACCCGATCCACCTGTTAAGCGATCGGTGGTGGCAGCATACTGTGTATTTATGTGATATTGTAGTTTGAGGGTGGCTGGACGGAGGTATATATACGTTCCTGGAAGGAACTGGTGGTATATATTTGGACCCCAGAGGGTCCGGTTGAGACAGTGGTATTGCCTCCCTCAAAAGAGGCAAGCAGGGATTTCCTGGTCAGGTACACTACACATGCAACACTTTCCTGGCTCCAGGCCAGGAAGTGGAGACCCCTCCCCTTAGCAACTGGTATCTGGGGGCGGGGTTAGTTTAGTCAGTGTCAGAGAGTCGAGTTTAGGACATCGAGGAGAGAGGAGCTAGGGACTGGAGCTGAGGAAGCTCATCCTAGCCAGAATACACAGAGAACCGGACACCGGAGTCTGAGGCTGTGGGGATTCCAGACCCAGCAGCAGATACCGCAAGGCAGGAGATTGCAGGTCTCCTGGCCCCTATCAGACGCCCGGAGGCTCAGCAGCACCGAAGGACCAGTACCACCAAGGAGGAGCGAGGCATCCACAAGGCCCGAGCTGCCAGCCATACTGGTGAGCACAGCACTTTACACTCAGGGCCGTGGGCTACAACATAGCTATAAGCAAAGAAGCCAAAAGAGTATAGTAAGAACAGCAGGCCTACAACTCCACCTGGCCAGGAGGACTCTATGCTTGCTCCCAGACTGACCAGGCTCTTATCACTAGCCAGTACTCCAGTCCAGGCCTGTCCAATTGCTACCAGTAAAGACCCTGGGACTGCACCATTCGGACTCAGTGGTTATTTCTGCACCGCGATGCCCTGCACAACCACCATCATCCACACACACTGCCCTGAAGCTAATGTGGCACCCCAGGTCTGGTCGCCACAGTGGCAGCAATGTCATGTCTGAGAGCAGGTGGGAGGTTCCCTGGTTGGGGACAATTAGCAAGCAGCACCTCCTGCTTCAGTCCAGGGAGGGGAGAAACCTGCCCTTTATAAACTGGATTTGGGATGGGGTTAGACAGTGAAGCCAGAGACAAGTTCCAGTAAAGTTGCAGATAGGGACAGGTCAGCAGCAGGCTGAGGAGTCCCTGTAGGCAGAGGAGGAACACGAGGCCAAGAGGGGAGCAAGCAGAGCTCATCCTGGCTAAAGACTTGCAAAGCTGGACACTGGAGTCCGAGGCTGTGAGGGTTATAAGCCCAGCAGCAGAAAACCACCACGGAGGGGACTTCAAGTCCTCTGGCCCAAGGAAGCCCGGAGGCTCAGCCACACGAGAGGGACCACTACTGCCCCGGAGGGGTGAGAGGTACGGAAGGCCCGAGTTGCCAGGCATATGGGTGAGAACAACATGGTACACTCAGAGAAGTGGGCTACCACCACACTACAGTGGGATAGCCAACAAAGAGTGAAGTCAGCACGGTAGGCCTGCAAACTCCCCCTGACCAGCGGGATTTCCCAGTTGCTCTCAGACTGACCAGGCCTCCATTGTTAACCTGTATTCCGGATGGGTCCCTTAATACCACCAACAGTAAAGACCCTGACTTGCATGACAGACTCCGTGTGGTTACTGCTGCTCCCGCGCACCATCACCACCAAGATCCCTGTTTACTGCCCTGAGGCTATACTCCTCCCGTGGGGAGTTGTACTATCCTCTGCTGCACCCACAACACTAGCCTCAGCAGTCTGCCCTGCAGCGGCGGTTCACTCTGACCGAAATCCACGGGTGGCGTAGTCGGACATTCAGCATATAGACTGCCATTTGGGGTTGACCACCCTGAGCCACGGGACCGGGTCACCGCCACGGTGACTACAACCCCCAGCATCTACAAAAAGGCCTGGTTCCGGGTTCTCCACGCGGCCCAGGGGGTGCGTCAACTTTGGCGTAGTCGGCAGGATTTCGTGTCCGCCACCAACGGGTACTGCGTGCCTCTGGAAAGACTGTAAAACTTACTTTGGTGGAGTTTCCCGCCATCCGCAGCTGTTTCCCGCCATCCGCGGCCATTTTCCCACCATCGGGCGCCATCTTTGGGACGCCGCGCGGGAAGAAGAGGGGCGTGGACGACGAAAGCACGCGAGAACTGGAGCCCTGCCTTACGCACGGATGCTGCACAAGGTCCTGAAAGGAGCCCAGCGGACGCTGACGTCACCAGGACGCGACGCAAGGTCCTCAACCCCGACGATCGCCTGCGGAGTCGCGGCCTACAGAAGAAAAGCAATGGAAGGTAGGCCATGGTTGACTAGGGGGGAAGAGGATGACGGAAGCAGAGGGAACTGTCACCGCCAGCGCGGCTGCTTCCGCAGTAATGCCGTTCACGATGCCTTATATCCCCGGAGCGGCTTGGTTGCCCCAGTACTCAGGGGAGTCGCACACCCTGAGTGACTTTAAGGAAAGACTGAGCAGTTTGTTTAAAGTGTACCCCCTGTTCGAGGAGCAGAAAGTGAGCATCCTCGTAAGTCAGTTGATTGGTGCAGCCCAGAGAGAAGTAAAAGCCTGGTCAGCCAGAGACAAAGGGACTGTGAAAGAGATACTGGCCCGCCTAAAGGACACTTTTGACACCCGTACTACAGCTGAGATAAAAATGAAGTTTTATGGGTGCAAGCAACGGGTGCAGGACAGTGTACGGGACTATGCTTTGAACCTGCAGGAGGCGCTGAGGGCCATCAAACAGGTAGACCCCGACAGTGTGCGAGATGAGAACAGACTGTTAACTGAGCAGTTTATTGAGGGTCTACTGTCCAGCGCTCACCGGACACAGCTGACCATACTGATAGGCCAGTTAACCGGCGCGGCCCAACGAGAAGTAAAGTCCTGGTCAAGGGACAAGGGAACCGTGAAGGAGATTTTAGCCCGTCTAAAGGACACTTTTGATACCCACACCTCAGCAGAGATCAAAATGAGATTTTATGAGTGCAAGCAGTAGGCCCAAGACAGTATAAGAGACTATGCTTTGAATTTGCAAGAGGCCCTGAGAGCTATTAAGCAGGCAGACCCTGACAGTGTGCGGAATGCAGATAAACTGCTGACTGAACAGTTCACTGAGGGTCTGCTGTCCAACGCCCACCGAACCCAGTTACGCCTGATGGCCCTGCAGAACCCTGAGTTAGACTTTGCACAGTTTAAGGACAGAGCCATCCGGGTGCTCCGAGAACCGGCACCAGGTGGCGCTGTAACCCACAGGCACCCTGCTATCACCTACCACCAGGCGCCCTTGTCTGCAGAGCCTGTGGGAGCTGATGCACAGGCTTTGGACAAAACCCCGGCAGCAGACCTGCACCATCAGGTCCAAGAACTGACCAAAAGCGTTGCCGCACTAACCAGAACTGTGCAGTCGTTACCGGTATCCTCTCCAGGAAAGATCCAGCTGGCCACCAGTCCGGAGGACGTCCCGTGGCGCCAACAGAAGAGGATCCCACCATCCAGAGGGAAGCCAACGGACCGCTACGACCAGGATGGACAACACATCTGCCGCCGCTGCAGCCAGCCAGGACATATTGTGAGGTACTGTAATTTAAACGGGCAAAACCTGGGGCAGAGGGCCAACCCCCAGGTGTAAGATCATCAGGCCCGTCCAACTGGCGTGACAAGTATGTGGGGGGGGGACCGATCTTGCCTGTGGTACTGGATGAGTGCACTGTTGGACACCGGGTCACAGGTAACCACCATCCCCTATGTACTTTTCAAGCGGTACTGGAATGACACAGATATTACCCGCTACCCAGATAATCACTTGAGCATCGTCGCCAGCAATGGTCAGCCCGTGCTGCAGGTGGGGTTCAAGGAGGTGACCATCAAAATTGGTAAAGTCGAACTGCCGGTGCAAGGACTGATCATTGTGGACATTGACCGTCGTGAAAGTCACCCTAAAATAACCTTGGGTACTAACGTTATTGAAAATTGTCTTTCAGAGATAATTGGTACATTACAGCAGGTTGCAATGAATGCCAGCTCCAGCCAGCAGCGTGTCTTACAAAAAGAGATCAGAGCCCTGATGAAGCGGCAACAGGTAGAACTGTCTGGTGGTGAGATTGGTAGCGTAAGGATGAGCGACCCGTTCCCTATCTCCATGCCCCCAAAAAGCGAAATGATGATCTGGTGCCGAACTGCAATCGGGTTAAGAGGTAGAGACTATCAAGCTATGGTAGAACCCATTTACTCAGACAGTTGGCCCACCATTTTGACAGCACGGGGGGGTGGTTGATGTCCGCCATGGGAGGGTACCAGTCCGCATCCTAAATATTGGGGAAAGAGAAGTACACTTGCCCCGGTATGCCACTCTAGCCAAATTGTTCACCATTAACCAAAACTCTGTAGAGGCCGTGGAACCCTTGCCTCCATCTCAACCAGAGGAGGGTAACGGCTCCAAGAAACAAATGGAGGACTGGTGTCAGAAACTGCATGTGGGCACCGACTCCACTCCCTCACACCAAAAACAGGGAGTCTACCGGGTGGTTCAGGAGTACGAAAGAGTCTTTAGCAAACACCCACTAGACTTTGGGCAAGTAAAGGGAGTAGAACACCAAATCCCCACAGGAGACCATCCACCCATAAAGGAGAGATACCGGCCTGTACCCCCTGCACACTATCAGAATGCCAAGGGTATGTTACGAGAAATGAAGGAGGCTGGGGTGATCAGGGATAGCTGTAGCCCGTGGGCAGCTCCTCTAGTTCTGGTAAAAAAGAAAGATGGCACGATGAGGATGTGTGTAGACTATAGAAAGGTCAACAGAATAACACACAAGGATGCGTACCCGTTACCTAGGATAGAGGAGTCTTTGGCTGTATTAAGATCTGCTAACTTCTTCTCTACTTTGGATCTCACTAGCGGGTACTGGCAGGTTCCTGTAGCAGAGTCAGACAAGGAGAAGACTGCCTTCACCACCCCGATGGGTCTCAGTGAATTCAACTGTATGCCGTTCGGACTCTGCAACGCACCAGGGACCTTCCAGAGGCTGATGGAGTGCTGTCTGGGGCACAGATATTTCGAGACGGTCCTACTCTACCTGTACGATGTAATTGTGTATTCCAAGACCTATGAGGACCATCTAAAGCACCTGGCAGAGGTGTTCGATGCCCTGGCAGGTTGCGGCCTAAAGGTGAAACCCTCCAAGTGTCATCTACTGAAGCCAAAAGTACAGTACCTGGGACACATGGTGAGTGCTGACGGAGTAGCCCCAGACCCTGACAAGATCACGGTGATTAAGGACTGGCCAAGATTCTCCAGCATAAAGGAAGTGCGGCAGTTCCTCGGGTTGGTAGGCTACTACCGAAGATTCATCTCTGGGTTCACCAAAATGGCAGCCCCTATGCAGGACCTCCTGTTAGGTCAGTCAAAGACTAAAAGTCAGAAGCAGCCCTTTAAGTGGGACAAGCGGGAGGAGGAGTCTTTCCGCCAGCTGAAGATGGCCCTCACGGGGGGATGAGATCCTGGCCTACCCTGATTACGGCCAGCCTTTTATCCTCCACACCGACGCCAGTAACGTGGGGCTAGGAGCCGTACTGTCCCAGATCCAGCAGGGCAGAGAACGGGTAATTGCTTATGCTAGCAGAAAGCTGAGACCCACAGAGAGAAACCCTGAGAATTATAGCTCCTTCAAGCTAAAGTTCCTGGCAGTGGTGTGGGCAGTCACCGAACGCTTCAAGAATTACCTGGCATCTTATAAGTTCACTGTGTACACGGACAACAACCCATTGACACACCTGGACACTGCAAGACTTGGTGCCCTAGAGCAGAGATGGATGGCCCGGCTGTCCAATTTTGAATTTACCATCAAATACCGGAGAGGGAGCGCAAATGCCAACGCAGATGCATTGTCCAGAATGCCTCACTTGCAGGATGGGGGAAAGGATCCAGAAGAACTGTAAGAAATTGAACTCCCTGCATTCCACCGTCATGGGGTCACCCAGTGTTCCCACTGCATAAAGGAGAAGTGCTCTGCCACCGCTGCGTTCAATCCCTTACCCCACCACGGCTGGGCAGAGACACAAGATAGTGACCCTGCAGTCCACCTGATGAAAGAAATGCTGACCCAGGCTGATGCCCACCTTGATCCGGATGCTCCAGAAGAGACCAAACAGCTGTGGAAGGAGAGGAGCAAGCTGTTTCTCTACAAGGGGAGGCTGTGCCGCAGGACCGTCAACTCTCAAACACACGAGCTGATCTGGCAGGTAGTGGTCCCAAGGCAGGATGCAGCTATGGTCCTAGAAGCATACCATGACAGAGAAGGGCACTTTGGATGGAAGAAGCTGGAGTACCTGTTGCGTGAGCGGTTCTTCTGGGTAGGCATGAGAGGGGCTATAGAGAGATGGTGCAGAGACTGTGGCCCGTGCAACCTAAGGAGGAAGGACCGCGCCAGCCAGAAGACTCCCCTGCAGCCCATCATCACAAAGCAGCCCCTTGAGCTGGTGGTCCTGGACCACGTAAAGCTGGCTCCAAGCAGATCGTGATACGTCTATGCCCTCACAATCGTAGATCACTACTCCCAGTTCCTAGTGGTGGTCCCTGTCAAAGACTTAATAGCTCAGACGGCCGCCAGAGCCTTTCAGCAGCATTTCTGCCGTCCACACGGGTATCCAGAGCAAGTGTTGACGGATCAAGGTCCAGCGTTCGAGGCTGAAGTCTTCCAGGAATTCTGCAACCTGTATGGCTGCAAGAAGATAAGGACAATGCCTTACCACCCCCAAACCAACGGGATGTGTGAGAAAATGAACCAGGTAGTAATAGACCTGCTCAAGACGTTGCCCCTGGAGGAACGCAGCCTGTGGCCTGAGAAACTGCCGGATCTGGTGGACTTGTATAACCATATCCCAGTGGGTTCGACCAACTGCACCCCGGTTTACCTAATGAGAGCAAGACCTGGTAAGCTGCCAATTGACCTGGAGATGGGAGTCCTGACACCCGAGGACACCTCACCAGAAGCAGACTGGAACACAGAATGACAGCAGCAGTACCGGAAAGTACAGGAGAGTGTGGAGCGAAGTCTTTCTCAAGCAAGGGAGAGACAAGAGAGGAATTACAACCAGCATGCTCCTGCTGCTCCCCTGGCACCTGGAGAGCAGGTCTTGAAGAGGAAGAGACGGCTCCTCAAGTTGGATGACGAGTGGGAGAAAGACCCGTACACCGCACTGCCCTCGAGCCATGAAAACCCAAAGGTATGTGTCATCAGTAAGGATGGAGGAGAGACCACAACCACTGTCTCCAGAGACCACCTGAAGAAGTGTCCCGAGCAGCTGCAAAGCGCTGATGAAGACCAAGATAGCCCTCAACCCGCAGAGGAAAGGGAAGAAATGGTCAGTACAGTGCTCGGAGAATTTCCCCGGTCCTGGACACAAATCAACAATGCTATAGTGGTACCCATCCTTACCTTTCTCCAGCCAGCTCCTCAAGGGCCTGCAGAAGAGCAAGTAGTGTTGGAAGAGCAAGTGGCACCGGAGGCAGAAGACTCCATACCAGCAGCCCAGGAGAATCAACCCTCTGCTAGTAGCGAGCCTGCCATGCCCGTGGTGAGCCAAAGAGTACGCAGAAAGCTGCCCAACCTACCCATAACATCTGAAAACACCTCTAGTGCAGACACGAGCACACCCACTACACAGGGAGTGGAAACAGGGGACCCGAGTAGAGTACCACCAGACAGTGGGTTACGTAGGTCCACCAGGAGCACTAAAGGTCAAAGGCCCGCTCGCTGGAGAATCTAAATGCAAAGTATATATCTACCTGTATATTGCAAATGTTTTATGTTTGTTGCCTGGTTACTAATTATGTTTTTCTAGTTACCCGACAGGGTTCATGGACTAACAGGTTATGGACAATGAATAACCGGAACTGTACCTTGTACATAGTTGCACCTGGTAAGGTGCCCTCTTTTGAAGACGACCACAGAACACAAAACCCGTGGAGGTGGCTGAAGACGTGGTCCAGCTCGGGATCATCAAAGCCCTGTAGCCAACCCCAGGGCCTACGTGGAGGGTTTGGGACGGGTCCCTCAAAGTGCATCTTGGGTGACAAGGACACCTGGTCACGGAAGCGCCGTGACCTCTAAAGACTAAACTTCTTGTACATATGTTGTTGTATTATTGTTTATACCCTGTTATGTTGTGTTTTTGCAAAATGTGTTTAGTCCCGGATTACTAAATTTCACTAGGGGGGAATGTGGCACCCCAGGTCTGGTCACCACAGTGGCAGCAATGTCATGTCTGAGAGCAGGTGGGAGGTTCCCTGGTTGGGGACAATTAGCATGCAGCACCTCCTGCCTCAATCCAGGGAGGGGAGAAACCTGCCCTTTATAAACTGGATCTGGGGCGGGGTTAGACAGTGAAGCCAGAGACAAGGTCCAGTAAAGTTGCAGATAGGGACAGGTCAGCAGCAGGCTGAGGAGTCCCTGTAGGCAGAGGAGGAACACGAGGCCAGGAGGGGAGCAAGCAGAGCTCATCCTGGGTAGAGACTTGCAAAGCCGGACACTGGAGTCCGAGGCTGTGAGGGTTATAAGCCCAGCAGCAGAAAACCACCACGCAGGGGACTTCAAGTCCTCTGGCCCAAGGAAGCCCGGAGGCTCAGCCACACGAGAGGGACCACAACTGCCCCGGAGGGGTGAGAGGTAAGGAAGGCCCGAGTCACCAGTCATACGGGTGAGAACAACACGGTACACTCAGAGACGTGGGCTACCACCACACTACAGCGGGATAGCCAACAAAGAGTGAAGTCAGCACGGTAGGCCTACAAACTCCCCCTGACCAGCGGGATTTCCCAGTTGCTCTCAGACTGACCAGGCCTCCATTGTTAACATGTATTCTAGACGGGTCCCTTAATACCACCAACAGTAAAGACCCTGACTTGCATGACAGACTCCGTGTGGTTACTGCTGCTCCCGCGCACCATCACCACCAACATCCCTGTTTACTGCCCTGAGGCTATACTCCTCCCGTGGAGAGTTGTACTATCCTCTGCTGCACCCACAGCACCAGCTTCAGCAGTCTGCCCTGCAGCGGCGGTTCACTCTGACCAAAATCCACGGGTGGCGTAGTCGGACATTCAGCATATAGACTGCCATTTGGGATGACCACCCTGAGCCACGGGACCGGGTTACTGCCACGATGACTACAACCCCCAGCATCTACAAAAAGGCCCGGTTCCGGGTTCCCCACGCGGCCCAGGGGGCACATCACTAACTCTTCCTGTGGGGAGTTATTCTACCTTTGCTGCTATACCACTGGCTTCAGAGGACTGTTCCACAGCGGCGGTCTCTATTAACCGCACTCCACAGGTGGCGTAGTCGGACATTATAAAACCTATATACATCTACTACCCTTGGATTGACCACCTGGGTCACAGACCAGGTCACCGCCACGGTGACTATAACCCCCAGCATCTACAGGCCCAGCTCCGGGTACCCCACCGCCTAGGGGGCGCGTCAACTTTGGCGTAGTCGGCAGGATTACATGCCCGTTACCACCAGGTACTGTGCGCCTTAAAGAACTGTGTCGCATACCGTGGTGAAGTTTTCGCGCCAAATTACCGCTGTTTCCCGCCATTGTCCGCCATTTTCAGGTCGCCGCGCGGGAAGAAGAGGAGCGGAATCGCTGGAAGCGTGCGAAGCCCAAGCCCCGCCTCACGCACTGACGCAGTGCCAGGTCCTGGAAGGCGCCCCAGCGAGCGCTGACGTCAGACGCATGCGACGCCAGGTCCTGGAAGGAGACCATCACCTGCGGAACTGTGGTCTACGGAAGAAAAGTGAAAGAAGGTAGGCCACAGTTCACTAGGGGGGAGGAAGATGCCCAATATGGAGGGAGCTCCAGCCGCAGGCGCGGCCGCTGCCGCGGTAATGCCATTCTCCATGCCATATATACCGGGGGCGGCGTGGTTTCCCCAGTACTCAGGAGAGTCACACACCCTGAGTGACTTTAAAGAAAGACTGAGCAGTTTGTTTAAAGTGTACCCCCTGTTCGAGGAGCAGAAAGTGAGCATCCTCGTAGGTCAGTTGATTGGTGCAGCCCAGAGAGAAGTAAAAGCCTGGTCAGCCAGAGACAAAGGGACTGTGAAAGAGATACTGGCCCGCCTAAAGGACACTTTTGACACCCGTACTACAGCTGAGATAAAAATGAAGTTTTATGGGTGCAAGCAACGGGTGCAGGACAGTGTACGGGACTATGCTTTGAACCTGCAGGAGGCGCTGAGGGCCATCAAACAGGTAGACCCCGACAGTGTGCGAGATGAGAACAGACTGTTAACTGAGCAGTTTATTGAGGGTCTACTGTCCAGCGCTCACCGGACACAGCTGCGCATTATGGTTCTGCAAAACCCTGATCTGGACTTTGCACAATTTAAAGACAGAGCCATCCGGGTGCTACGAGAACCAGCACCAGGGGGCGCCACATCCCACCGGCGCCCAGCTATCACCTACCACCAGGAGGTGGCCCCCTTTTCCCCAGAGCCTGTAGGAGCTGATGCACAGACTCTGGACAATGCCCCGTCTACCGACCTGCACCTTCAGGTCCAGGAGCTGACTAAAAGTGTATCTGCACTGGACAAAACGGTGCAGTCCATGCAAGTGTCCCCTAAGGAAAAGAATCAGCTGGCTTCCAGTCCGGAGGACATCCCGTGGCGACGACAGAGGAGGATTCCACCAACCAGAGAGAGGAACAGCGACCGCTACGACCAGGACGGACAACCCATCTGCCGCCGCTGTCACAAGCCAGGACATTATGCAAGGTACTGTAATTTAAACGAGCAAAACCTGGGGCAGAGGGCCAACCCCCAGGCGTAAGATCACACAGCTGGCGAGACAAGTACGTGGGAGGTTGGCCGGTCCTACCTGTCGTGCTTGATGGCATCCCAATGAGTGCGTTGCTGGACATTGGATCCCAGGTGACCACCATCCCCTACATTCTTTACAAACTATACTGGACTGATTCGGACATCACCCGCTGTCCAGATGAACATTTAAGCATCTATGCCAGCAATGGTCAGCCCGTACCTCAGGTGGGGTTTAAAGAAGCGACCATAAAGGTTGGCAAAGTAGAGTTGCCATCACAAGGAATGATAATTGTTGACACTGATCGCCGATAAAGTCATCCCATGATAACCTTAGGCACTAATGTCATTGAAAATTGTCTTTCAGAAATTATTGTCTTGCTACAGCAGGTTTGCGGAGACAGGCAGTTCCAGTCAGCAGCTGGTTCTGCAGAGAGAGGTCAGAGCCCTGATGAGAAGACAACAGGTAGAACTGTCTGGTGGTGAAATTGGCAGTGTCAGGATGAGTGACCCATTCCCCATTGCCATGCCTCCAAGAAGTGAAATGTTGGTATGGTGTCGGGCAGCAATCGGTCTCAGGGGTAGAGATTACCAGGCCCTGGTAGAGCCCGTATACTCCGACAGTAGGCCCACCATCTTGACAGCCAGGGGGGTAGTTGATGTCCGCAATGGGAGAGTGCCAGTCCGCATCCTGAATATTGGGGAAAAAGAGGTCTATTTGCCCCGGTATGCTACCCTTGCCAAACTATTCACCGTCAGTAACAATTCCATAAAGACAGTGGAGCCCTTACCTCCATCCAAACCGGCGGAGGATAATGGCTCCAAGGGACAGATGGAGGACTGGTGTCAGAAGCTACATGTGGGCACTGACTCCACCCCTCAACACCAAAAATATGGAGTATACCGGGTGGTCCAGGAGTATGAAAGGGTCTTCAGCAAACACCCACACGACTTTGGGCAGATGAAAGGGGTACAACACCATATCCCTACGGGAGACCATCCACCCATTAAAGAAAGGTACCGGCCTGTACCACCAGCACACTACCAAAATGCCAAAGGGATGTTACGAGAGATGAAGGAGGCTGGGGTGATAAGAGATAGTGGTACCCCCTGGGCAGCTCCATTAGTTCTCGTAAGGAAAAAAGATGGCACAATGAGAATGTGCGTAGACTACAGGCAAATTAACCGCATTACACATAAAGATGCATAACCATCACCCAGGATTGAGGAGTCACTAGCTGAATTAAGATCTGCTAATTATTTCTCTACTTTGGATCTCACTAGTGGGTATTGGCAGGTTCCTGTAGCAGAGGCGGATAAAGAAAAGACCGCATTCACAACGCCGATGGGCCTTAGCGAGTTTAACTGCATGCCATTCGGACTCTGCAATGCCCCAGGAACCTTCCAGCGGTTGATGGAGTACTGTCTAGGACATAAGAACTTCGAGACAGTCCTGCTGTACCTGGATGACATCATAGTATACTCCAAGTCCTATGAAGATCACCTGAAGCACCTGGCAAAGGTGTTTGAAGCCCTAGCTGGTTTTGGCCTAAAGGTGAAGCCATCAAAATGCCACCTGATGAAGCCCAAGGTACAGTACCTAGGTCATGTGGTAAGCGCTGAAGGTATAGCACCAGACCCTGACAAGGTTACAGTAATCAAGGACTGGTCAAGACCCTCCACTATCAAGGAAGTGCGGCAGTTCCTCGGGTTGGTGGGCTACTACCGAAGATTTATCCAAGGCTTCACTAAGATGGCGGCACCCATGCAGGACCTCCTAGTAGGCCAATCCAGGAAGGCCAAAAACCCGAAGCCTCCATTCAAATGGGATAAGCTGGAAGACGAATCCTTCAGCAGGGTGAAGATGGCTCTCACGGGAGACGAGATCCTGGCCTACCCTGACTATGGCCAACCCTTCATACTTCATACAGACGCGAGCAACGTGGGGCTGGGAGTGGTGCTGTCCCAGATGCAGCAGGGCAAAGAAAGAGTGATTGCCTATGCGAGCAGGAAGCTCCGGCCCACAGAAAGGAACCCTGATAACTACAGATCCTTCAAGTTGGAGTTCCTCACCGTGGTCTGGGCCGTGACAGAGCGCTTCAAGCATTATCTCGCCTCCTCCAAATTCACCGTCTTCACAGACAACAACCCGCTGACGCACCCAGACACTGCGAAACTTGGTGCCCTGGAACAAAGATGGATGGCCCGACTGTCTAATTATGAGTTCACCATCAAGTACCGGGCTGGGCGCAAGAATGCGAACGCTGATGCGCTGTCCAGGATGCCTAACTTGCCAGATGCGGGAGAAGACCCGGAGGAACTGGAGGAGATAGAGATCCTCGCTTTCCACCATCATGGGGTAACCCAGTGCTCCCACTGTGTAAAGAACAGGTGCTCCGCCAACAGAGAGGCCGCGTTCAATCCATTGCCCCACCATGGATGGGCAGAAACGCAAGATCCGGTTGTCCGCCTAGTCAAGGAGTTGCAGACACAAGCTGACTCACACCCTGATCCTGATGCTCCAGAGGAGACCAAACAGTTGTGGAAGGAGAAGGGCAAGTTCATCTATGAAGGGAAGCTGTGTCGAAGAGCCATTAACTCCCGAACACATGAACTGGTCTGGCAGGTGGTAGTCCCGAGGCAGGATGCGTCTATGGTCTTAGAAGCGTACCACGATGGAGCAGGACACTTCGGATGGAAGAAGTTGGAAGTCCTGCTACGTGAATGGTTCTACTGGGCTGGCATAAGGAAGGCAATCGAGAGATGGTGTCGAGAATGTGGACCATGAAACTTGAGACGAAAAGACCGTGACAGCCAGAGGGCTCCCCTGCAGCCCATCGTCACCAAACAGCCACTCGAACTGGTAGCCTTGGACCACGTGAAGCTAGCCCCAAGCAGGTCAGGCTATGTCTATGCTCTCACCATCATAGACCACTACTCCTGGTTCCTGGTAGTAGTGCCAGTGAAAGACCAGACGGCTCATACAGCAGCCAGAGCTTTCCAACAGCCGCACGGTTACCCTGACCATTTACTTACTGACCAAGGTCCAGCCTTCGAAGCGGAGGTGTTCCAAGAATTCTGCAACCTGTACGGCTGCAAGAAAATCAGGACAACGCCGTACCACCCCCAAACCAACGGGTTGTGTGAGAAGATGAACCAGGTGGTGATAGACCTGTTAAAGACGTTGCCCCTGGAGGAACGCAGTCTGTGGCCAGAGAAGTTGCCAGATCTGGTGGACCTATACAACCATATCCCAGTAAACTCTACCAACTGCACACCTGCCTACCTAATGAGAGCAAGACATGGTAAGCTGCCCATCGACCTGGACATGGGAGTCCTAACACCAGAGACCGCTTCACCGAATGCAGACTGGGATACCGAGCGGCAGCTACAATACCGTAAAGTGCAAGAGAGTGTTGAAAGAAGTTTGTCTCAAGCAAGACAAAAGCAAGAGAAAACTTACAATCAACATGCACCTGCTGTTCCCCTGTTACCTGGAGAGCAAGTCCTTAAGAGGAAGAGGCGACTCCACAAATTGGATGACCAGTGGAAGGTAGAGCCGTACACCATCCTACCCTTGAGTCATGATAACACCAAAGTGTGCCTCATTAGTAAGGATGGAGGAGAAACATCAGCAACGGTTTCAAGGGACCACTTGAAGAAATGTCCCGAGCAACTGCAACACCCTAAAGAAGACCAAGATAGCCCTCAACCCACAGAGGAAGTGGAAGAAATGGTCAAAACAGTACTCGGAGAATTTCCCCGATCGTGGACACAAGTGAATAATGCAATTGTTGTTGTGCCAGTCCTTACCTTTCTCCAACCAGCCCCTCAGGAAGCTGCAGAAGTCCCGGAAGAGTTGGAAGAACAGTTGGCCCCGGAGGCAGAAGTTTCCCCATCAGCAGACCAGGAGAATCTACCCTCTGCTAGTAGCGAACCTGTAGTACCCACAGTAAGCCAAAGAATCCGTAGGAAGTTGCCCAACCTACCAGTGTCACCTCAAAATACTAGTAATGCAGTTCACACTGATCTCACCACACCAGGGGTAGACACAAGGGACCAGGGTAGAGCACTGACAGATAGTGCATTACGTAGATCTACCAGAGCTACAAAAGGTCAGCCCCCTGCTTGTTGGAGAATTAAAAATGTAAAATTTAAGGTATAAGAGAACTAAATTGTATGCTGTATATAGTTACCCGTAGGGGTAAGCCAGAGACATTGCCAAATTTGAAATGTTTTATATGTGTGCACTTAACCTGTTTATCCAGTTACCCGAAAGGGTCCAAAGACTTTTAGGTTATGGACAGTGAATAACTAAGAACTCTCTATTGTAAATAGTTGCACTTGTTAAAGTGCCCCCTTGGTGACAGACCACTGAACAAAAACCCATTGGAGGTGGCCGAAGAAGTGGTCCAACACCTGGATCATTTATGCCCTGCAGCCACCCCAGGGCCTCCGCTGAGGGTTTGGGACGGGTCCCTCAAATTACGTCTTCTTCAGTGGAATGGACACCTGGTTGCAGATCATACTGTAACCTGTTAAAGACTTTAATGCTTGTAAATATTCTAATGTACCTTGTTTATTGTTACCTGTTATTTTGCAAAATATTCCCAGTCCCGGAGTACTGAAATTAACTAGGGGGGAATGTGGCACCCCAGAGGGTCTGGTTGCTACAGTGGTATTGCTTACCTCAAAAAAAGAGGTAATACCATGTCTGGAGGCAAGCAGGGGGTTTCCTGGTCAGGAACACTACACATGCAACACTTTCCTGGCTCCAGGCCAGCAAGGGGAGACCCCTCCCCATGGCAACTGGTATCTGGGGGCGGGGTTAGTTTAGTTAGTGTCAGGGAGTCGAGTTTAGGACATCGAGGAGAGAGGAGCTAGGCACTGGAGCTAAGGAAGCTCGTCCTAGCCAGAGTACACAGAGAACCGGACACCAGAGTCCAAGGCTATGGGGATTCCAGACCCAGCAGCAGATACCGCAAGGCAGGAGATTGCAGGTCTCCTGGCCCCTATCAGACGCCTGGAGGCTCAGCCGCACCGAAGGACCAGTACCGCCAAGGAGGAGCGAGGCATCCACAAGGCCCGAACAGCCAGCTATACTGGTGAGCACAGCACGTTACACTCAGGGACGAGGGCAACAATACAGCTACAAGCAGAATAGCCAAAAGAGTATAGTAAGAACGGCAGGCCTACAACTCCACCTGTCCAGGAGGACTCTATGCTTGCTCCCAGACTGACCAGGCTCTTATCTCTAGCCAGTACTCCAGTCCAGGCCTGTCTAATTGCTACCAGTAAAGACCCTGGGACTGCACTGCATGGACTCTGTGGTTATTTCTGCACCGCGACACCCTGCACAACCACCATCATCCACACACACTGCCCTGAAGCTAACTCTTCCTGTGGGGAGTTATACCACCTTTGCTGCTATACCACAGGCTTCAGAGGACTGTTCCGCAGCGGCGGTCTCTATTAACCGCACTCCACAGGTGGCGTAGTCAGACATTATATAACCTATATACATCTACTACCCTTGAATTGACCACCTGGGTCACGGACCGGGTCACCGCCATGGTGACTACAACCCCCAGCATCTACAGGCTCGGCTCCGGGTACCCCACGGCCCAGGGGGCGCGTCATATATACGTCCTGTCACATCACGTGCCACAATAGTCAACATAAATGAGAGCAGCTGCGCCCTGTTGCTTATCCTCGGTTAATATCGTGTTTGACCAGCAGGATAAGGGGACGCCAGAGGGCTGCAAGGTCCGACCAAGTGTTTTCGTGACAGGCCCCCTTCAGAATTGGAGTGGTGTAGTGTTGAGTGTGTGGTTGGGGTCCTGTGTAGTACTCCATCCTTACCTGGGAGAGGAGATACCACACCTTGTTCTGAGGTGCAGTACCCCTGTGGCGACTGAACCCTCAGGGGCGCCACATATCATCATCATCATGCTCCTCACCTTGGCACTCTCAACTCCCCTGATGGAGAAGCCAGGGCCCACCAGAGGAGTCTGGTTCTCTGGTGGGCTCGTCCAATGCTGCCCTAAAGCAGGCCAGGCTAAAAAAAGTGTGTGGGAAGGTGACAGGAGAAATAGGGGCGGCTGGGGACCGTTTATGGACACCCGGCCGCCCCCAGGTGGCTGGGGACCGAGTGTGGATGCCCGGCCGCTGGGCGGCTGGGGACTGAGTATGGATACCAGGCCGCCGAAGCAGCCATGAGGTAGTGGCCAGCTTCGGCCTACTCCAAACTAAAAGGCCCCATTTTAAGTGCAAGCTAGCAGTTTGGCATTGCAGCCTGGGGGTGGGTGGGTGGCAGGCTGCACACTTACACTTGCATTAAAAGAAAACAAAGCAGATGCTAACTTTTATCATCATCATCATGCTGCTCACCTTGGCACTCTCAACTCCCCTGATGGAGAAGCCAGGGCCCACCGGAGGAGTCTGGTTCTCTGGTGGGCTCGTCCAATGCTGCCCTAAAGCAAGCCAGGCTAAGAAAAGTGTGTGGGAAAGTGATAGGAGAAATAGGGGCGGCTGGGCACCGTTTATGAACACCCGGCCGCCGGGCGGCTGGGGACTGAGTATGGATACCAGGCCGCCAAAGCAGCCATGAGGTAGTGGCCAGCTTCGGCCTCCACCAAACTAAAAGGCCCCATTGCAAGTGCAAGCTAGCAGAATGGCATTGCAGCCTGGGGGTGGGTGGGTGGCAGGCTGCACACTTACGCTTGCATTAGAAGAAAACAAAGCAGATGCTAACTTCTATCATCATCATCATGCTCCTCACCTTGGCACTCTCAAATCCCCTGATAGAGAAGCCAGGGCCCACCGGAGGAGTCTGGTTCTCTGGTGGGCTCGTCCAATGCTGCCCTAAAGCAGGCCAGGCTAAGAAAAGTGTGAGGGAAGGTGACAGGAGAAATAGGGGTGGCTGGGGACCGTTTGTGGACACCCGGCCGCCCCAAGGCGGCTGGGGACCATGTGTGGACACCCGGCCATGGGGCGGCTGGGGGCCGAGCATGGACACCCGGCCGCCGGGCGGCTGGGGACTGAGTATGGATACCTTGCTGCCGAAGCAGCCGTGAGGTGGAGGCCAGCTTCGGCCTCCTCCAAACTAAAAGGCCCCATTTCAAGTGAAAGCTAGCAGTATGGTATTGCAGCCTGCGGGTGGGTGGGTGGTTGGCTGCATATTTGCGCTTGCATTGCAAGGAATGGGGGAGGTACAATTGAACACTGCCCTGGGACAAAGACTTGCACGGGGATAGTTGCAAGTCTGCATCTTCTGATGCGGCAATGATGACTTCTGATGGGCACACTTTTAGGCAGTGACCTGGGTGTCAGATATGCTTCCAGGGGTCTTCCCCATGCTGTTCCCATGTCTTTTCAGCACTGTATGCATGTGCTACACAGCACATGGCCAGATAAGGTTGTAAAATGTTAAAATGACATTTCCCGGTGAATGCATTTGTCACGGTTGAAAGCAATACAAAAGTGCAAAAAAGCATGAAAAATCCTACTTGTGAACATAGCCCAAGGTGTGGAGGAGTATTTTTATTTTTGGTTATTTATTTTACCTTATACACAAGTCTTTACCCTGGAAAGGAAGTTCCTTAACATATTTCACAGGAAAACCGTTTCAGTTTCGTTTTTGAACGTTTTATTGTGAGCCTGTAAAAGTGGCTTAATACCTCTGACCACGTTGTTGACAGCAGTGACCTGGGGGGCAGAAATGCTTCCAGGGGCGATCCCCATGCTGCCCCCATGTCTTTTGAGCACTGTCACTATAGTTTTGGGCACTTTTTAGACTTTCTACAGACTGCTGGGGGAGCCGCCGCAAAAATGCTCGGGTCTCCCATAGACTAACATTGGGCTCGTTGCTCGGGTCGAGCACCCGAGTATCACGGTGAGCTCGACCCGAGCTTCGAGCACCCGAGCATTTTAGTGCTCGCTCAACACTAATGAGAATATGTCAATCATTCAGATCTAGGATGTGTTATTTGAGTGTTCCCTTTATTTTTTTGAGCAGTGTATATACAGGGTGGGCCATTTATATGGATACACATAAATTAAATGGGAATGGTTGGTGATATCAACTTCCTGTTTGTGGCA
Source organism: Phyllobates terribilis (assembly GCF_046119375.1). NCBI lineage: Eukaryota > Metazoa > Chordata > Amphibia > Anura > Dendrobatidae > Phyllobates > Phyllobates terribilis. The sequence goes on along the minus strand of NW_027362761.1, from coordinate 689,631,173 downwards.
CATTAGTATATGAGAGGGGGAAAACTTTTCCAGATGGGTGATGACCATGGCGGCCATTTTGAAGTCAGCCATTTTGGATCCAACTTTATTTTTTTCAATGGCAAGAGGGTCATGTGACACTTATTTCATGAGTTTTTTACAAGTTTATGACCACTTATAAAATGTGTTCAAAGTGCTGCCCATTGTGTTGGAATATCAATGCAACCATCTTCTCCCACTCTTGACACACTGATAGCAACACAGCAGAAGAAATGCTAGCACAGGCTTCCAGTATCCGTTGTTTCAGACGTTGATACCTTGATATCTGCGATCTGATGGCTTATTCCAAAGAAATCTACATTTTTCTCAATATGTAAATGAGCTGTGAAAAAAAGTGGAAAATCCAGCAACCACAAAATTCATTAAAACATCACATTTATTTGTAGATAAAAACATGAAAAAGTAAAATTTAAAACATGTTAGCCCAACGGTCTACACGAGCTCTTAATCATGGCCCCAACATAGATCCCCTGGAGAATCTGACTCCAGAGCTCAATTTGAATAAAAGGTTCTGTTACCAGTGTGAGACATGTAATGACTGACAGTCTGCTCTCCTGATCTACATCTCTCACACTGGTAATGTGTCCTTTCATTTAAAATAAGCTCAATAAACTCTGGAGGCATATTCTCAGGGAGATCCACGTCCAACCCACAGCTCATTTACATATTAAGAAAAATGTGAATTTCTCTGGAATAAGACATCAGATCGCAGACATGAAGGTATCATTGTATTCTACTTTCTATGACCTACACGCCACATAGACGGCTTAGGTTGGTTGATCCTTCTGACAGACTCCCTTTAAGGCTCCAGAAACAGTGGTGATGCCACAAGTATAGGCACTAAATCATAAGGGATGGCAAACCTTTAGATTCATTTCTGGAACCTCTTGGACATTCGTGATGACAGAAACTGAGAACAAGAGTGGTATATGCAAAAAAAGAGTGGTGTGTCCTCTTTACAGTGGATCTGTCAACGGATTTCACAATTCAAATCATATACATTATTAGATAGATGGCTTAAACCTAGCGAAACAGGTCAGAATGGCTGTATGATACTGATATATTAGGATGGTCATTTTTATGAGTCCACCTACAGAGTTAGAGAGCTCAGAAGCTGTAGTGTTTTTAATCTCCACCCAACCTGACTTGCAGCTGCATCTCAGCAGCAGGAGGAATAGATCCACTTTAAGCCTCTACTGTGAATAATGATGCTACCTGATAATTCACAAGTGTTGGCATCATGGCTTGATTTCACATTGGAGGCCACAGTCAGTGATCTGGCCAGATAAGTTCCATTTAAAAGGATTTTCCAAAAAAGTTATCCAAGATGGCAGCCTTTACATATTTCAAAATGCAACCCATCCTGGGCACGCATTGTTACAGTTTACACCCCTATGACTGAAAGCGGGAGGCTTCCGGGGGATAAACTTAATTTCCTCCCGGCAGACAGGCTCCTAGTGCAGTGGCAACACATGGTCAGAATGCTATTTACCTGCAGATTAAACCCATATCGGCAGGTTAATAGCGTTTTTTCACACAACAGGTTCATTTTAATACGCTGTGGATTCACATGACTTAGAAGAGCACCAACCTGGAAATGAGGTCGAGGGCATGATTCCAATGGCAGTAATGTTCCAATAATTTGAACCACACTACGGGTCCAGCCATATTTCTTACGCTCCAAAATTTGGATACACTACAGAGGAATAAGCCAGAAAAACATACAGTTAGGGAGAAGTCGGCACAGTCAAGTGACCACGCTGGCACAGTTCTGACCTTCTCAGTGGGCATGACATTTCGGTCAGGACTGTGGGAATGAAGTTATGTTACAGGAGCCCCGGGAGAGCTAATGCCGACGCCAAGAGGTGAGTATAGAGGTTATTAACCTCTTTATGACGTGGTACGTAATAGTACGCTCCACGTCATAACCCCCGGATCATCAACCTCATCCATACAGCTGACATGTGCCCGCAACAGCAGCGGGTAGAATCGCGATCTACCCGCGGCTGTTAACTAGTTAAATGCCGCTGTCAATCTCTGACAGCGCCATTTAACCGCGCCGGAAGCGCGTCTTTTACCTGATCATGGGCCACCGATGGGTTGGCATGACAACTCGGGGTCTGCAGCAGACCCCAGTGATGGTCATGGCCAGATTGCTATGAGCTCATAGCAAGTGAGCATTTGTGCTACACAGAGGCGATCTGCTCATTGCCTGTATGTAGCAGAGCCAATCATGCAAGTGCTGTTTCTAGTTTCCCATGAAGACTATTGAAGCAAGCAAAAAGAAAAAAAAAAAAAAAGTTTTTAATAATATTAAAAAAATATAAAAATGTTTAAATCATCCCCCTTTCGCCCCATTTAAAATAAAACAATTAAAAAAAACAAAAAAAAAAACATATACACATATTTGGTATTGCCGCGTTCAGAATTGCTCGATCAATATAAAAAAAGGATTAATCCGATCGGTAAGTGGCGTAACAAGAAAAAGCTTATAAACGCCAGAATTATGTTTCTTTTGTTGCCGCAACATTGCAATAAAATGCAATAACGGGCAATCAAAACATTGGATCTACCCCAAAATGGCAGCAGCTCGTCGCGCAAAAAATAAGCCCTCACCCGATCAAAGATCCTGAAAAATGGAGACACTAGGGATCTTGGAAAATGGTGCCTTTTTTTTTTTTTAAAGCAAACTTTGGATTTTTTTTCACCACTTAAATAAAGAAGAACCTATACATGTTTGGTGTCTACGAACTCGTAATGACCTCGAGAATAATAATGGCAGGTCAGTTTTAGCATTCAGTAAACGTGGTAAAGAAAAAAAAACACCTGTGGAATTGCACTTTTTTTACAATTTCACAGCACTTGGATTTTTTTTCCTGTTTTCCAGTACATGATATGGTAAAACCAATGATGTCGTTCAAAAGTAAAACTTGTCCCACAAAAAATAAGCCCTCACACGGCCATATTGACTGAGAAATAATAAAGTTATGGCTCTGGGAACAAGGGGAGCAAACAACGAAAACGCAAAAACGGAAAATGCTCCAGTCATGAAGGGGTTAATATATTTGGGGGAAACATAGTGATGGAGAAGGGGTTGTCAGAGTAGTGATTCTTCAGTCACCTTCCTGCTCTGCTGAGATTTCACACTGTCTTTGCCATGGAAGGCCCAGGCCCAGGCGCAGATTAAGTTCCCGGCTGACCTACAATAACATGGCTCTATCATTGCCATGGGCAGCGCATGTAGTCATCTCTAAAAGACGTCATTGAGCTGAAAACTCAATCTGCGCATTCGCTGCCCATGGTAATGATGGTGCGAGATTTCAAAAAGAGCAGGAAGGTCACTGAAAAAGCAGGGTCCTATTATTCACAGACCAGAGGGGCCGGGAATCACAGACAGGGAGGAGAAGACAGAGTGTACAGTCCAGCCCCTGTGAACGAGATCTGATTAGAAGAAAACTTCAAATGGGGATTAAAGCACCACTCCAGCAGGTTTTTATTATTGCAGTGCTAATCTAAGGTCCCTGACCCTAGTATAATACTTACCCGCCGTCGTCCTCACCTTTCATCGACGCTGCTCTAGTCCCGCGGCGCCACCTTGTGACCGCAACTTCTGACTGATCGGAAGTCAAAAGGTAATAGTCATAAGATCTTGCATTGAAAATTGACATCCGGATTGTCCAGCAAACACTGGAGCGATCCGGCAGGTCACAAACCGCAGAAGACGACTGGAGCGGCGCTGATAGAAGGTGAAGACGGCGGCTGGTAACAAAAAGATTGGGGGCAGGGACCTTAGATTAGAAGCACCACTACTAAAAAAAACAAAAAAACACTGATGTGGTGATTTAAAGAAGAACAAAAAAGCGGTTTTCTTCACCAAAGGTATCAATTTAATCAATATTACAGCACCATCTAAAGTATGTCTTTACTTTAAATTCCAATTTTGTGCTGACAGCTTCTCTTTTTGGCCCACTCTGTCTTACATGCCAACTACAGTCCCAGTTGGTTCACCCACCAATATGTTTTCATTCAATCATACAGAAATAAATATATACCAGAGCCATATATTATATATCAAAATACATGTCAAATTGTATTCATTACAACAATGCAAAAACATTTTGACTTATTAAAACATGTTGAAAAGTGGGAAACCACAAGATGGCGCCACAATCCCAGCAGAAGTATGAAACAACAGCCTTTTGCATGAAAATGATCTAGATTATCGCTCAATTCCACATATGTCTAACGTATCCATCTCCTGCTGGTATCATAGCTTTCTATGGTTTATAGGGATCTTATCTTGTGGTTTCCCATTTTTAACATGTTTTATATTTTTTTTGTATTGTTGTAATTAATAATATTTGATTATGTTTTCTGATATATATGGTCTTGGTGTACATTTATTTCTGTATAATCGTATGTTTCCATTTGTACTGAACCTGTTACTCCGTCCATGTAGACAATATAGGCTGGTACATTCATTTCTGTTTTTGTGTATTTGTGCTGTGACTGTGGACACATTTGCTAACAATGTGTTTTCATGTCTACTGTGCTGGATATGTACATATATGTGTTTTTTAAACTATATTTAATAAAATCTATATTTTATTCCTTTTATGATTGAACAGCATCATAGTGGGTTGAAAGTACATGTCCACAGAGTTGAACAAAATGAAACGTCAAGTTGAATGAGAAGAAAATGGGCACCAGAAATTGTGGCACCCTATATCTCCACAACAGAGCACGGAAGAAGAAAAATTATAAAATGTAACTTTTTCATCTAAACTTCTGCCATTACATGCAGGAATCTAGAGTTTATAATGCTTAAAGCAAACCTGTCAGCAGGATTTTGCTAAATACCGTATATACTCGAGTATAAGCCGACCCGAGTATAAGCCGTGGCACCTAATTTTACAAAAAAAACCTGGGAAAACATATTGACTCGAGTATAAGTCTAGGGTGGGAAATGTAGCAGCTACTGGTAAATTTCTCCAACCTGGTATGCATAGCCCCCTCATCCCCAATCCTGGTATGCATGGCCCCCTCAACCCCAATCCTGGTATGCATGGCCCCCTCACCCCCAGTCCTGGTATGCATGGCACCCCTCATCCCAATCCTGGTATGCATGGCCCCTTCATCCCCCAATCCTGGTATGCATGGCCCCTTCATCCCCCAATCCTGGTATGCATAGCCCCTTCATCCCCCAATCCTTGTATGCATGGCCTCCTCATCCCCCAATCCTGGTATGCATGGCCTCCTCATCCCCCAATCCTAGTATGCATGGCCTCCTCATCCCCCAATCCTGGTATGCATGGCATCCTCATCCCCCAATCTTGGGATGTATGGCCCCCTCATACCCCAATCCTAGTATGCATAGCCCCCTCATCCCCCAATCCTAGTATGCATGGCCCCCTCATCCCCCAATCCTAGTATGCATGGCCCCCTCATCCCCCAATCCTGGTATGTATGGCCTCCTCACCCCCCAATCCTAGTATGCATGGCCCTCTCACCCCCCAATCCTTGTGTGCATGGCCCCCTCATCCCCCAATCCTATTATGCATGGCCCCCTCATCCCCCAATCCTAGTATGTATGGCCTCCTCATCCCCCAATCCTAATATGCATGGCCCCATCACCACACACATAAAAAAATAAACACTTATACTCACCTTCCTTCCTCACCTCTACTCCAGCACTGCGTCCTGTTCTCCTGCAGCAGCTCATGTCAGCATCTGAGCAGCGGATGGTGTCACAGCCATGCGCCCTCAGACGCTGATGTGAGCTGCTGATGCCAGCATGTTCACTCCTCTCCACGCCGGGACTATGTGCGTTGTACTGCGGTGGTATTCACACTGTGCGGTAATGAGGCACTGACCCAGTACAGTTTAACTTAAATGTCTTTATTCTTGAAAAACTCACAAAGTAAAGGTAAACAATATCCTCCTGATCACAGCCGGGTGGTAACACAGTCCTTCTCCAAACCCGTTACCATGGGCGACGGCACCAACGTGTCACGCTGAGGAGTGCCAGGAGTTTTGCTTCTCTTGGCTCTGTGCTCAGTTTCACACAGGCCTGTGTTGCAAAGCCACCTGCTCTGCAGCTTGTAGACAAAACACTGACACACCCAAACCTTTGCTGCGGGTTTTTAAATGAGAACTGTGGACATGAGCCACATGCAAGACCCGGGCTGGAGGGAGTGGACCGCCCCACTGTCATCCTGTAGTCTACTCCAAGAATAAAAGCCCATGCTGGGTTTTGTTAAATTTAACTTAGCCAAATAGCTTGACCAAGTTCAAACTTTACTTTTATCCTGCACTGCAACCACGGCTATGTCTGTGATTGCCATGCACTCCAGCGGGTTCAAAATGCTTCTATGCACATCCTAGGAGACACATGTCGTCCCTCGCATATGATCCCTCTCACTGCCTCGCAGTGTGGAGAAGAGCGAATATTCATTCTCTTTAGTACTGTGCCCGCTACTAAAGAGAATGAAAATGCTGAAAAACTCGGATTATACTTGAGTATATACGGTAAACTACAGGCATTGTCATGCTGGTGCCGTTACACTGATTAATATGATACCTGAGGTGAAGAAATCCGTCTTGTGGTTCTTGTGTAATTAGTGTTTGCAGTTTTTAGTTAATGATATGCTCGTGCTCTGGGGCAGGACTGTAGGCAGGGTCTTATCCTGGTGCTCAAGGCCAGATCAGCAAGATAAGACCCTGTCTACAGGCCGCCCCTATCTGTCTCTCTTTCTGGCTGTCTCTATGATACAGAACATACTTGTCCTTTGGGGTGGCCTGTGGGCAGATCTGTTCTTGCTAATCTGGCCCACAGCATCAGGATAAGACCCTGCCTACAGTCCCGCCTCAGAGCACAAGAATCTCATTAACTCAAAACTGCAAACAATGATTACACAAGACCCACAAGACGGATTTCTTCACCTCAGGTATCATTTTAATCAGTGCAGCAGCCCCAACATGACACTGCCTGTAGTTTACTTAGCAAAATCCTGCTGACAGGTTTGTTTTCAATTTGTGAAAGGTCCTCTTTAAAAGGAATTTGACACAATTTTTATTTTTGTATTAATGATTATATAATTCATAATAATAATTTACTTTTAAAAACAAAATAAAATGTCGTATTTTTTTTTCAAATTTTTTATTTTTTATTTTAGAATCAAAGAAGAAATACTATGTAACACAGAGACAAATATCGGTTCCATTAATAAAGAAAACATAATCACTGCGTTACACAGTCTTAATACAGTAAATACAGTATTTAACAATTTTCTTTTAACAAACAGAGAAATAATACAAATCGAAACAGGTCAAAACATTCCCAATTACAGGAGAGTATCAGTAATGCGTTAGCGCATCCCTTAAATTTAAGCAATTCCTGAAGTATACCGATGTTGAGTATACATAAGAGAAATCTGAACTACCCGTCCCCCATCAAGCTAGCGCCCACAGGGAAGCATGCACCCGAATCCCCCTACAAAATTTGGCAATATACAGTACAGACCAAAAGTTTGGACACACCTTCTAATTTAAAGATTTTTCTATATTTTCATGACTTTGAAAATTGTACATTCACACTGAAGGCATCAAAACTATGAATTAACACGTAGAATTATATACTTAGCAAAAAAGTGTGAAACAACTGAAAATATGTCTTATATTCTAGGTTCTTCAAAGTAGCCACCTTTTGCTTTGATGACTGATTTGCACACTCTTGGCATTCTTTTGATGAGCTTCAAGAGGTAGTCACCGGAAATGGTTTTCACTTCACAGGTGTGCCCTGTCAGGTTTAGTAAGTGGGATTTCTTGCCTTATAAATGGGGTTGGGACCATCAGTTGTGTTGTGCAGAAGTCAGGTGGATACACAGCTGATAGTCCTACTGAATAGACTGTTAGAATTTGTATTATGGCAAGAAAAAAACAGCTAAGTAAAGAAAAACTAGTAGCAATCATTACTTTAAGAAATGAAGGTCAGTCAGTCCGAAAAAGAAACTGACTCACATGAGGACCGCCCCAGGAAAGGGAGACCAAGAGTCACCTCTGCTTCTGAGGATAAGTTTATCCGAGTCACCAGCCTCAGAAATCGCAGGTTAACAGCAGCTCAGATTAGAGATCAGGTCAATGCCACACAGAGTTCTAGCAGCAGACACATCTCTACAACAACTGTTAAGAGGAGACTTTGTGCAGCAGGCCTTCATGGTAAAATAGCTGCTAGGAAACCACTTCTAAGGACAGGCAACAAGCAGAAGAGACTTGTTTGGGCTAAAGAACACAAGGAATGGACATTAGACCAGTGGAAATCTGTGCTTTGGTCTGATGAGTCCAAATTTGAGATCTTTGGTTCCAACCACCGTGTCTTTGTGCGACGCAGAAAAGGTGAACGGATGTACTCTACATGCCTGGTTCCCACCGTGAAGAATGGAGGAGGAAGTGTGATGGTGTGGGGGTGCTTTGCTGGTGACACTGTTGGGGTTTTATTCAAAATTGAAGGCATACTGAACCAGCATGGCTACCACGGCATCTTGCAGCAGCATGCTATTCCATCCGGTTTGCGTTTAGTTGGACCATCATTTATTTTTCAACAGGACAATGACCCCAAACACACCTCCCGGCTGTGTAAGGGCTATTTGACCAAGACGGAGAGTGATGGAGTGCTACGCCAGATGACCTGGCCTCCACAGTCACCAGACCTGAACCCAATCTAGATGGTTTGGGGTGAGCTGGACCGCAGAGTGAAGGCAAAAGGGCCAACAAGTGCTAATCATCTCTGGGAACTCCTTCAAGATTGTTGGAAGACCATTTCGGGTGACTACCTCTTGAAGCTCATCAAGAGAATGCCAAGAGTGTGCAAAGCAGTCATCAAAGCAAAAGGTGGCTACTTTGAAGAACCTAGAATATAAGACATATTTTCAGTTGTTTCACACTTTTTTGTTAAGTATATAATTCCACATGTGTTAATTCATAGTTTTGATGCCTTCAGTGTGAAAGTACAATTTTCAAAGTCATGAAAATACAGAAAAATCTTTAAATGAGAAGGTGTGTCCAAACTTTTGATCTGTACTGTATATGGGGAGTTAACATTGCTACACGCAACACCCAACGGTGATTGGCTACTCAGTCGACCACTGTGGCGCCCCCCAGACACCAGGGACTAAGAGGCACCCCGTATATTGTGTCCACGGTGCCCAGATCCTCCTAAACTTCTAATGGGTCAGAGAGTCCCAACTCGTCAGTTCCTCCAACCTGAATAGGTCTCTCATTTTACATTTCAATTCATCCAGTGTCGATGGGGTTCGCTGCTTCCATTTAAGGGCTATCAGTGGGGCCAACTCATGCTTTTTGGGGTGGAAGTTATTTGTGGGAAGGGACAAGAGCACCTCTACTGCGGTCAAATCTGTCTCAAGTGGTTTGAGAGAGCCCATAACACCCATAACCTCAGACCAAAATTGTCGAAGGGCCGGACAATACCAGAAGACATGGGACAAAGTGCCTCGCAATCCTTCACACCTCCAGCATTGAGGGGAGCTAATTAGCCCCAAATTATAAAGTTTATCCGGCATGAAGTACCATCGCGAGAGCAATTTGTACGCCATTTCCTGGGATACCACGCATCGTGAAAAACCATGTGAATTGAGGCATATCATTTGTTTATCATGTGCAGAAAGATGGGTGTTCAGTTCAGTCTCCCAGGAGTGTAAGAATAACGGTAGGGCATTGTCTGCCATATTCGTGAGATTAGAGTAAAGTTTAGATACAATTTTCGGAACAAGATGATTGACTTTTGTTAGAATCTCCAACCAAAGCCATTTGGTATGGGGTTGAGATAATTTTTTGGTCAAGTTCATATAGTGGGCAACATGTAGATGTTGTAGATAATTGAGAGGGCGTTTCCCTGCCGCCAATGGCCAACCGTTAACACACGGAATTTTCCCCTGTAGCAAATGTAAAATGGGTTTATGTGGTAGGGAGGACCTGGCTAGACGATAGCTACGACTTGGCGGTAAATTTATTAGATTATAGTTTATTTAGAAGGGACTGGAAACAGGGGAAAGGTGGAGGAGTCTGCTTATATGTAAAGTCATGTCTAAAACCCAGACTAAGGGAAGATATAGGAGAGGGAGAAGAGGGGGTCGAGTCCATGTGGGTAGAGATAGAGGGGGCAAAAAATAATAATAAAATATTACTGGGGGTCTGCTATAAGCCACCAAATATAACAGAGGAGAATGAGAATCTGCTATTAGGACAAATAGACAAAGTAGCAAAACATAATGAAGTGATTGTAATGGGGGATTTAAACTACCCGGATATTGACTGGGAAACAGAAACCTGTAGATCTCAGAAAGGAAAAAGGTTCTTGACAAATATTAAGGATAATTATCTCTCCCAACTAGTGCAGGAACCAACGAGAGGGAGGGCCGTGTTGGACTTAATATTGACTAATAGGCCTGATAGAATAACTGAGGTACAGATAGGGGGGCACCTAGGTAATAGCGATCATAATATTATCGACTTCAAAATGCCCTTCAGTAGGGTTATCAATAAGGGAACAACAAAAACATTAAACTTTAGGAGGGCGAAGTTTGATCAGCTGATAGAAAACCTTCAACTTATTGACTGGGACAAAGTACTTAATCAAAGGAATACGAATAGTAAATGGGAAACCTTCAAAAGAATTCTGAATACTCAGTGCGAGAGGTATATACCGTATGGGAATAAAAGGGCCAGAAATAAGAGGAAACCAATATGGTTGAACAAGAACGTAAAAGGGGCGTTAAATAGCAAAAAAGAGGCATTCAAGAGATTAAAACAGGAAAACAGTAAGGAGGCACTAATGTGTTACAAGGAAAAAACGAGAACCTGTAAAAAACAAATAAAAATAGCGAAGGAAGAAACAGAGAAACGTATTGCTAGGGAAAGTAGATCAAATCCCAAACTGTTCTTTACGTATATAAATAGTAAAAGGATAAATTCGGATAATATTGGACCGATAAAAAGTGAGGAAGGCAAAATCATAGAGAAAGATGAGGATAAAGCTAATCTATTAAATAATTTTTTTTCGACAACTTTCACAAAGGAAATAGAACTAACAAGCGAAATGAGAAGTGACAAGCTTAATCCTCCACTAAGTATAACTAATCTAACTCAAGCTGAGGTACAGAAACGCCTCAGTAACATTAAAATAAACAAATCACCAGGACCTGATGGCATACACCCACGGGTACTAAGGGAACTAAGTAATGTGATAGACAGACCGTTATATCTTATATTTAAGGACTCTGTTGAGACTGGGTCTGTACCACTTGATTGGCGACAGGCGAATGTAGTGCCAATATTCAAAAAGGGAGCAAAAAGTGACGCCGGAAACTATCGGCCGGTGAGTCTGACGTCCGTTGTGGGCAAAATTTTTGAAAGCTTCATTAAAGAGGCAATTACGGAGCATCTTGATGCTAATAATCTTTTAATCCCGAACCAACATGGATTCATGAGGAATCGCTCCTGCCAAACAAACCTGATTGACTTCTACGAGGAGGTTAGCTCTCGAGTAGATCAGGGGGAACCAGTGGATGTCGTGTATCTCGACTTCTCAAAAGCGTTCGATAGCGTGCCACATAATAGGTTGGTATACAAAATGAGAATGATGGGGCTGGGGGAAAATGTCTGCAAGTGGGTAGCTAACTGGCTAAAGGACAAAAGGCAGAGGGTGGTTATAAATGGAATATTCTCAGATTGGGTAAGCGTCACTAGTAGGGTACCACAGGGGTCTGTACTAGGCCCAATGTTATTTAATATCTTTATTAACGACATAGTCAACGGGATAAATAGTAAAATATCAATATTTGCAGATGACACAAAGTTATGTAAAACAATTAATACAAAAGAGGACAGTGCAGACCTACAGAGGGATTTGGATAAGCTGGGTAGGTGGAGCATTAAATGGCAAATGAGGTTTAACGAGGAGAAATGTAAGGTCATACATATGGGAAGGAAAAATGGAAGTCACCAGTACTCACTGAATGGGAAATCATTGGGGAATTCAGAGATGGATAAGGACTTGGGCATCTTGATTGATAGCAAACTAAATTGGAGTGCCCAAAGTCAGGCCGCTGCTGTAAAGGCGAACAGGGTAATGGGATGTATCAGAAGAGGTATAGCTGCAAAGGATGAGAACATTGTTCTTCCACTGTACAAAGCACTGGTCAGACCACACTTGGAGTACTGTGCTCAGTTATGGGCCCCAATATATAGAAAGGATATAAATGAGCTTGAAAAGGTACAAAGGAGGGCAACAAAATTAATAAAGGGAATGGAGGGACTGCAATACCCAGAGAGGTTGGCAAAACTAGGACTATTCAGCCTGGAAAAGAGAAGGTTGAGGGGGGACATAATAAATGTGTACAAATATGTTAGGGGACAGTATAGAGATCTAGCCAGGGATTTGTTCAAAAGGAGGGATATTACGGTAACAAGAGGGCATTCACTAAGACTGGAAGAGAAAAGGTTTCAGCACCAGCATAGGAAGGGGTTCTTTACGGTAAGAGCAGTGAGAATATGGAATTCACTGAGTGAGGAGACGGTAATGTCGGATTCACTACACCAGTTCAAGCGGGTACTGGATGCATTTCTAGATACCAGGCAGATTTCAGCATATACTTAAAAATAAAATAAAATAGTAGGTTGATACAGGGATTTATTCTGACTGCTGGTTTCAGAGTCGGGAGGGAATTTTTCCTCAGGTGAAGATTGGCTAAATCATTTGGGGTTTTTGCCCTCCTCTGGATCAACTTTAGCAATTACAGAACTAACAGGTCGAACTTGATGGACGCAAGTCTTTATTCGGCTTTACAAACTATGTTACTATGTTACTATGTTGCAGTTCATAGGGATCTGTAAAATCCGGAGAGAAGAGGTAGGGGACAAGTCCTATTGGTATTTTATCTAGAAAATTACAAGTTGGTGCTTGGATTGGAATCAGTGCACGTCTGATTTGTAGAGTGGCTAGAAGAATATCTCCCAATCCCTCTCTTGGAAGGGGGCAGTCTGTCCATAAATATTTCAATGCATGTTTTCCAGGAGTTGCATTTCAATGTGCGACTCATGACCCTTCTCCGCCCATCTTATTAATTTTAGCCAATTTGCCAGAAGGATGGCTAGATGATAAAAAGCTAGGTTAGGTAGACCCGCACCTTCCCCGCATTTTGAGCGCATCAAGAGTTTCAAAGGCAGTCTGGCTTTTTTGTATTTCCAAACAAATTTGGCTATTAATTGGTTGAGAGAGTGTATAAAAGAAACGGGGAGCTGGATTGAGATCATGCTCATCACATAGAAAATCTTGGGGAAAACGTAGGACTTAAACACGTTAACCCTGCCGAGCCAAGACAGGAGAGGAGTATCATAGGAACGTAGGAGAGTTTGAGTTTGTCCTTTTCAGTGGGGAGAAATTGTGTTGGAAAAGCGTACTGGCATCGTCCATTATATATATTGTAGCATCGGCGTCTCTGCCCTCTGACAGGCAGAGACGCTGTCCCTCTCACCTCCCCGCTCCCCACGTGGCGTCCTCCAGCGCTCCTCTTCCTGCAGCGGCCGGCGTGCGCTCTATCCCGGGCACTGTGCTTAGGGCGTGCGAGCGCTCCCTCTCTCTTAAGGGGGCCGCGCGCGCCGTCCTAAGGAGTCCCCGGCCAATAGCCGGAGGACCTCCCATATTTAAGGCAGCTCCTCCAAAATGGAGGTGCCCGAGCAAAAGTTGTTGCACAAGTATACTTACCTCTGCTTCAGCCCTCAGGTCCCGTTGCCAGCCTGACTACCTGTCCTGTCTGCCAGCTTGTCTACTCTCCAGCCCGACAGTCTGTCTCCTGTCTCCGGTCATCCGCCAGTCTGTCTATGGGCAAGTCCATCTGCTTACCAGGAAGCACCTGCCAGTTACCTGCCTGCTACCTGCCGTGCCTGCTAACCCGCTCACCTGGGAGCGCTCGCCCGCTACCCGTCTGTTACCTGCTGTGTCTGTCAACCCGCTCACCTGGGAGCACCCGTCTGTTACCTGCTAGCCTACCTGGAGGCTCTGCCGTCACTTGCTGTGACCACCTGCCTGGTAAACCTAGAGACTACTACTTGCTCTGCTGTCACGTACCATGACCACCTGTCTGCTAACCAGAGACTTCTGCCTGTTTGCTGTGTCCATCCGTCATACCGGTCAGTCCCAGCCATCTGACCCATGGGAGCCACCTGCTCTCTTACAAGGTCGTCCCCAGAGTAGCACCTGGTCCCTCTGCCTGGATCCTCCCTGGTCACGGAGTCGTTAGCCGCCGTCCGACCAGGGTCGGTTCGGGTTGATACTTAGTTACGCCCCTCTGGGTCCCTCCTTGCACCGCGGCACAGAGGTTCCACCACCCGGGCCCGTAACATATACCCCAAGATATTTAAGTTTGTGTTGTTGCCATTTAAAGGGGGAAAGGCCCTTCAGGATTTGTACATCCTTTCCGGACGCCGATATATTCAGAGCCTCTGATTTGTCCAGATTAATCTTGAAATTGGAGAGTTCTCCAAATAAGGAGAAGAGCTCAAAAATCTTTGGCACTGCCATTTTTGGGATGGATAGGAGGAGCAAGAGGTCATCCACGAAGGCAGCTGCCCTCAACTCTAAATGGTTGATCCTAAAACCCTCAATCTCAGGCTGTTGCCAGATTGCTTGGATAAATGATTCCATCACTAGGACAAATAAAGAAGGGGAGAGAGGGCAACCCTGCCTAGTGCCATTAGTGATATTAAAAGGCACTGATAGAGTCCCATTCACCCTGACCCTAGCCGTAGGGAAGGTATGTTAAAGATAAGATTCTAAAATCTACTAAAAAACATTATATGAAACTCTGATGTATACTAAATATCTATACTGATATTTTTTCATATGTTATGAATCTTGTTTTGCATATATCTGTTATATTGGATATCATTTATTCATATATACCCACACTTTACTGTATATATCAAGGTTTTCATAATATATTACACACCAAAAGTTTGGACACACCTTCTCATTTAAAGATTTTTCTGTATTTTCTTGACTATGAAAATTGTACATTCACACTGAAGGCATCAAAACTATGAATTAACACATGTGGAATTATATACTTAACAAAAAGTGTGAAACAACTGAAAATATGTCTTATATTCTAGGTTCTTCAAAGTAGCCACCTTTTGCTTTGATGACTGCTTTGCACACTCTTGGCATTCTCTTGATGAGCTTCAAGATGTAGTCACCGGAAATGGTCTTCCAACAACCTTGAAGGAGTTTCCAGAGATGCTTAGCACTTGTTGGCCCTTTTGCCTTCACTTTGCGGTCGAGTTCACCCCAAAACCATCTCGATTGGGTTCAGGTCTGGTCACTGTGGAGGCCAGGTCATCTGGCGTAGCACCCCATCACTCCCCTTCTTGGTCAAATAGCCCTTACACAGCCTGGAGGTGTGTTTGGGGGTCATTGTCCTGTTGAAAAATAAATGATGGTCCAACTAAACGCAAACCGGATGGAATAGCATGCTGCTGCAAGATGCTGTGGTAGCCATGCTGGTTCAGTATGCCTTCAATTTTTAATAAATCCCCAACAGTGTCACCAGCAAAGCACCCCCACACCATCACACCGCCTCCTCCATTCTTCACGGTGGGAACCAGGCATGTAGAGTCCATCCGTTCACCTTTTCTGCGTCGCACAAAGACACGGTGGTTGGAACCAAAGATCTCAAATTTGGACTCATCAGACCAAAGCACAGATTTACACTGGTCTAATGTCCATTCTTTGTGTTCTTTAGCCCAAACAAGTCTCTTCTGCTTGTTGCCTGTCCTTAGCAGTGGTTTCCTAGCAGCTATTTTACCATGAAGGCCTGATTCACAAAGTCTCCTCTTAACAGTTGTTGAAGAGATGTGTCTGCTGCTAGAACTCTGTGTGGCATTGACCTGGTCTCTAATCTGAGCTGCTGTTAACCTGCGATTTCTGAGGCTGGTGACTCGGATAAATTATCCTTAGAAGCAGAGGTGACTCTTGGTCTTCCTTTCCTGGAGCGGTCCTCATGTAAGTCAGTTTCTTTGTAGCGCTTGATGGTTTTTGCAACTGCACTTGGGGACACTTTTTTCTTGCCATAACACAAATTCTAACATTCTATTCAGTAGGACTATCAGCTGTGTATCCACCAGACTTCTTCACAACACAACTGATGGTCCCAACCCCATTTATAAGGCAAGAAATTCCACTTATTAAACCTGACAGGGCACACCTGTGAAGTGAAAACCATTTCCGGTGACTACCTCTTGAAGCTCATCAAGAGAATGCCAAGAGTGTGCAAAGCAGTCATCAAAGCAAAAGGTGGCTACTTTGAAGAACCTAGAATATAAGACATATTTTCAGTTGTTTCACACTTTTTTGTTAAGTATATAATTCCACATGTGTTAATATATAGTTTTGATGCCTTCAGTGTGCATGTACAATTTTCAAAGTCATGAAAATACAGAAAAATCTTCAAATTAGAAGGTGTGTCCAAACTTTTGGTCTGTACTGTATATATTAGATATCTGCACTTGTGTGTCACTATATATATATATATATCCTGAAAGAACTAGCTGGAACTGGTTATAGAAGTGGACTTTCAAACTGTTTACAAGAGGAAGACAAAGCATTCAACATGACACCTCCCAAGAGAATACCCTGGCGAATGAGGAGAATACCTGGGAGGAAACACTTAATCCCATAGGGCAACATAATAAGACTTATCTATACAATGGGCCAGAGACTACTGTGATTGCTCAATTGCCTCAGGGCGACACTCTATTGGGACCTTCCTTTATGCTGAATATATATATATATATATATATATATATATATATATATGTTGTGCTGGAATAATAAACACACCTTTTTCTGCGCCATCTCTCTTCAAGAGAAGTTCAGTATCTGACCCTGTCTGTCCGATATCAAAGCTTCACGTATACACTTGAATAAGTTAATTTGGCAAGGGATAAGCAAAGAGTTGGGGTCCTTTGAACCCCACTTCCACAATTGGCGCAACCAACGTGGGGCACCACACGGGTACCACACCAGGGCAGACCTAATGAAGGTGTCCAGCTGTGGATCGTGGATGACTGGATGGGCCTGCTCACCCCCCTTACACGGTAAGTCTAGTTTTAATTACACTGTAATTACAGGCTTGCTTGTGTTTCCAGTCATTCATAGAATAGCAGAGGGCGCGACTTGGTCTGTTGTGGTAGTCCTTAAGTGGGGGTTGATGTGACCCTGTTGGTGCTATCGAAACCCACTCACATTCCAATCCACTGTAACCTTTGCTTATTCTAATTTGTTTGTGTTTGAGACTGTGACTTAGTGGATGGGCTGTTGTGTGTGACTTATGAACAGAGTACTCTCCTGGTTGTACTCTCACATTGCATCTCCATATACCTCCTTTTCTTGAAAAAAAAAAAGAGAACGCAGGGGGGATGATGTGAGAAAGGGAAAAAGTTTTGCAGTTCTGTATCGCTCCCTAGACAACGTCCTGTTCTTGGTCGATAGAACGCACGAGGGTGGATACAGAAGCTAGGCTGGCCAGCTAGCATCTGCCGTTATTGTTTTTTTTTTATATAAGGATATTATTCTGTTTCATTGAGTCATACTGACACAAGACTTCACTCTGTCTAGTCTGTCTTTCTGTCTGTACTGTGTTAACATTTTTCAGCCATGCAGAAATTCTTGAGACTGTTCACAAAGAAAGCTGAGGTGTCAAATAACAGCTATAGCGCTCAGACCCTAGTGGCTGAGAGGGAAGGGGTTAAGCATATTGCTAGAGCTAAACAGTTAATGGACATTGTAGGAATGAATAAGAGGAAGAGAGAACAGATGATAATGATGATGTATATTACATGTATGTTAAGCCCCATGTTTTCAATGTTGCTTTGAAAACTGTTGAGCCACCACCTTATAATGGCCTCAGGGGGTGGACATGTTCTAGGAGTGATGTGCAAACTTTAGACTCTCGGGACAATTGTTTACATTGTGGAGTTCATAGATCATCCCCCCCCCGACTGACTTTGTAGCCACAGCTCCTTCTCCTCCTCTTGACTGTTCTCGGACAGACACACCACCCGGCTAGAGATATTGTTATGGCAGGGGGAGACAGTATTCAAAGGGAAAGTGATAATATTGTATGACGACATGGTCCTTTCCAGCCAGGAATGGTCACGGTTACAGAATCAGGCGATTTACCCTGTAACACTATTATTCATGCAGTGGGGCCCATCTATGACCCTTCCTATCCAGATAATAGTGCACGAATCTTGCGCCAGACTGTACACGCAGCATTAGACACTGCAAACAAGACTGCTGGCATTAAGACTATAGCACTTCCTTTAATTAGCTCTGGTATCTTTGGATACCCAGTCAGTGCATGTGCAAGGGAGCTAGTACAGACAGTGATAGGCGAGGCCTCTAAGCCTTCTTGCCATCTAACCGAGATCAGCTAGTCAGTAAACAGACTGACACTGTAAGGGTAATGAAAGATGCTTGTCAAACAAATGTGACTCCCATCACACCAGTACCAATTAAAAATGATGTGGATGAAGAATAGTTGCTGCCAGGCCTACCTAGACGACCATCTAACTTAACCCCTAAGCCTATCACGCCACCACCTGCTCTTGGCAAACCAGAACCTATCATGTATGTAAAATTCACACAGACTCAGGCCATGACACTCTGCAACCAATTGCCAGACCCAGAGAAACAACCCATGCCTTTCTACCATGCAGTTTTGGCTATTCAGAAGATATATTCAGCTACATGGCAAGATTTGTCTTCTCTCGTGTATGTTAAAGCAGGAGATGCATATTGGCCTGTAATAGAAAGATCTCTGGATGATGTCCGGTTAGTCTCTGATACTACATGGGAATCGTGACAGGATTTCTGCCAGCAACTTAAAACATGGGCCCAGGAGAAATTAAGCGACCAGTCAACCAATTTATCAGATATTACACAGTAGGAGAAAGAATCAGTGGAAAGGTATGCAGCCAGAATGACTCAAATGTTCCAAGACATGGGCTTCAGTGAACAAATTAAAGTTCAGCAGGGTATTTTAGTTTCTTCCTTTGTTCATGGTCTTAGAGATGATCTTAAGAAATCACCGCAGTGCTCATAGCTAAAGGATTCCAAAAGATTACTCCAAAGCAGAAGAAAGCAGTCACTGCCATGTTAACTACAGATGAAGAAGATTATCCCATGATGCCCAATATCTCAGCTGACCCGTGCTAAGTTCCCTATGGCCAGCCACAGGGACAGTAATACTCCCAGCACCAGACTCCAGTTGTTTATTACCCACCACAACATTCTTATCAAGGAAGGCAACAAAGATCTTTTACTGGCCCCTGCTATAGGCTATAGATGTGGCAAGATTGGCCACATGAGGAATGATTGTAGAACGCCCAGAAATCATTGTAACCCACTCCCGAGATCAAGACAACCCACAAGACAAGATTACAGACAACATCAAGATGCGAGGAATCAGCCTCACTCCCAACAATAGGAATTTGGCGTTCTCGTGTCAACAATGATGTCTAAATCTGGCTTCACGTTTCCCAAGGTACCCTTACAGGTGGAAGGACAAACGCTTGAATTTATTGTTGACACGGGCGCTGCCAGGACTGTTATACGCCAAGATGAGTTACCATTTTCTAATATGACTACTAAAGACTTTATTACGTGCATAGGGGTGGATGGGAAACCTACTAAAGCCCATTTGACTCAACCGGTACAGATTGGACCCTATGAAGAGGTGCTCGCCAGGTTGGTTGTCTCCCCCACCTGCCCTGTTAATCTCCTTGGAGCTGACCTACTCGCCAGATTACGAGCAAATATCCAATACACTTCTACAGGTCTCCAGTTGATTCTACAAAACCCGCGCACAGAGGATATTCTTCAAGATGAAGATATGTGTGTGTTCCAAGCCGTGCCTCTGCTTCTTTTTGAACTAACAATGAGATATGGAGTACCAGACCACATTGTATCCCAAGTACCCGTTCATCTCTCGTCAAAAGGACCAGATGATATTGGGTGCCTCAGGGTACCCCCTGTTTCTGTGCGACTGAAGGAAGGGGCACAATTACCCCGAGTGCCCCAATACCCTCTCAAGTAAATACATGATTCTTCTGTCAAAGAACAGATCTTGGCCCTATTAAAGAATGGTGCTCTCCTCAGATGCGTTTCTCCCTGCAACACACCCTTGTTTCCAGTAAAGAAGAAACCAGTGAAAGGTCAGCCAGATAAACTTAGACTTGTACAAGATCTCAGAGGCGTTAATGATGCAACAGTGTTGGAATCTACAGTGGTCCCAAACCCACACACTCTTCTTTCTGGAGTACCCCCAGATGCCACGCACTTTACCGTTATTGATCTTGCAAATGCTTTTTTCAGCGTACCGCTCCACGAAGACAGCCATTTCTTGTTTGCCTTTACTTTTCAAGAGTCCCAATTCACTTGGACAGTAATGCCACAGGGAGATCAAAATTCTCCAAATCAGTTCACTCAGGCCTTGTTAGTATGTCTCCAACCATGGAAAGATTTACATCCAGACTCTACGCTGCTACAGTATGTTGATGACCTTCTCTGCGCCCCAACCTTCGAGGATTGTGAGAGTCTATCTCTTGATCTCTTTCTACATCTTGCTGCAGAGAACTGTAAAGTCTCCAAGGACAAGGTTCAATGGTGCCACCAGAAGCTTGTCTTTTCAGGCCATTGTCTATTGCAGGGCCTCCGACATTTAACGGATGAAAGAAAACAAGCCATTGTGGATATACCTTTCCCTAAAGGGTATAAACAACTCCAAGCCTTCTTAGGCCTCGTCACCTACTGTAGACAATGGATCCCCAATGCTTCAAGACTCTTGCAACCTCTCTATGATGCCCTAAGAGAAGGTAATCTTATCGCCTATGGTCGTAACATACCCAGGCAGATGTATGACTCCTTTGAGAAGCTAAAAGAAGCCATCATATCTGCCCCAGCCTTGGGCATACCTGTTTATACCAAGCCCTTCTACCTTTTTGTACACAAAGTCAAGGGTAATGCCTCTGGAGTTCTCACCCAGAAACATGGAGGCAGCATAAGACCCGTTGCCTACTACTCAGCAAGGCTTGATTCTGTTGCCAGAGCCACCCCTTCATGTCTCAGAGCTGTTCAGGCTGCACACTTGCTTCTTGACAAGACGGCTGATGTGATCCTCAGACATGAAACCCGTGTTATGGCTCCTCACGACCTCAAGGCTATCCTTGCTCAGACACAGCCAAGATTCCTATCTGCGTAAAGACATGTCGGTGTTGAGTGTTCCCTTTTGCTTCCTGAGAACATCACTCTCCATAGATGTACAGTACTCAACCCTGCCACTCTGCTGCCTCTTTCCAGGGGGGATGATGTGGACAATTCTCCTCCTGTTAACCTCAGGCCCCATTATTTTGACCCAGACGGCCTTGAAATAGAAGATCTCCTTGCGCATGATTGCATTGAACAGATGATGTCAGAAGCACAACATAATTTGAAGATCCAAGAAGAGCCCCTCCCCAATCCAGACCTCCAGATGTGGACGGAAGGCTCTAGGTTTGCTGATAAAGCAGGAAGGTTCCACACGGGCTACGCCCCCGTCCATGTCAGCTCAGAAGACGGAGCTAGTTGCACTCACAGAGGCTTGCAAGGCAGGGGAGGACAAGAAGATCAATATCTATAGGGATTCAACCTATGCTTTTGGTGTGGCACATGAGTTATGTTATCTGTGGAAGAACAGAGGATATCTTACAGCCACCGGGACACCCATCAAACACGCAGGTCTTGTAAAAGACCTTTTGGAGGCATTGAAGTTGCCAGAAGAAGTAGCTGTAATCAAAGTCCAAGCACACAGACGCTTGGATACAGAAGAAGGTAATCATTATGCAGATGAAGCTGCCAAGGACGCAGCCCTTCAGTGGTGCCCAGGGAAAGAGACAGCAGAAGTGGCATGGCAGGAACAACAAATCCCAGCCCAAACAATGGTTATAACAAGAAGTCGGAGACAAATCCAAGATCAGAATGAGAGTGAACATATAACACCACCGTGGACCTTAATATACAAACATCAGGCAGAAGCTGGAGCAGAAGAAAAAGAAGAGTGGAAGAAGTCGGGAGCCAAGCAGGACAAGTATGGCCTATGGGTGTTAGGTCCAAGAGTATGCCTTCCACGAACACTATACCCAGCGCCAATCTCATGGGCCCATGGAGCCACACACCTGGGAAAAGATCAGATGTTCCAAAAGATAAACAAATTATACTTGGCACCTGGAATATCAACACCCATTCTGCGATACGCAAAGGCCTGCTTGATCTGTGCAACTTGCAATCCAGGAAAAACAGAAAAGACTCCACCAAAACATCTGGCAAAACCACTATACCCATTTCAGAGAATCCAAGTTGACCATATTCAGATGCCCAAAGTAGGGAAATATGAATATGTTCTGGTAATAGTGGATATGTTTTCAGGCTGGCCTGAGGCTTACCCAGTCACTAACATGACAGCCCGCACCACAGCTAAGAAACTGATGACAGAGGTTGTGTGTAGGTTTAGGGTACCAGAAGTAGTAGAAAGTGACCAGGGACCAGCATTCACGGCCCAACTCTACAGGGATCTGTGGAGAATGGTAGGAACCAGCTTAGGCCTTCATACGCCTTACAATCCCAATAGTAGTGGGAAAGTTGAGAGACTAAATGGTACTTTAAAGTCCAAATTGTTGAAGATTTATCAGGAGACACAAATTCCCTGGCCAGACGGCCTTCCCATTGCCCTGTACTCAATCAGAAACACCCCGACAGGCCAACACAAACTGACTCCCTAAGAGATTTTGTTTGGAGGAGCCCCAAAGTTGGGAGGGTATTTCCCCCAAGAGATGGTTGTAGGTAGTGATACCCTTGTTAAATATGTAATACAATTGTCCAAAGAACTTGCAATAACACATGCTGCAGTTTTGTCTTCTATCCCAGATCCTGACAGTGATGAGCATACTCACTCAATCAAACCTGAAAACTCGGTGGTCGTTAAGAAGCTTGTCCGGAAGTCCTGCCTGGATCCCAGATACGAGGTCCCATTCCAAGTGATCTTGGTGACACCTACATCAGTCAAAGTCGAAGGGAAGGCCAACTGGATCCACGATTCACATTGCAAGAAGACCCCAGCACCAGCAAGCCATGAGACTATATATCCTTTTCTGCATTGTTTTTGTGAGCGCTCAGAATCCCGAGTCCCAGGTAGCAATTACTAAAATGGGAGGTGTATCTACCTTCTGGTATAATGCCACCAGCATTCAAGTGGCAACGTTTAGATTTGATTATTGGAGCACTGTTCCCTGTTATCATGAATATGCTCCACAAATAGGTATGGCCACCCAATTGAGGGGAGGGCAACAATATATATGTGTAACAGAAGGGGGATGGGGAGAGAGTTGTAGTTCATGGAAAGCGGCTGGGTGGAACACAGGGGCTGATTGGGGGTACAGATCTCAGGTAGCACTAAATAAGCAGGACGCCAAACGAAGATCCCTCCTTATCAGAATAACCCTCACCAAACAGCAGACAACACGTAATTGTGGGAACGTAGGAAGTTGTAACCCCCTAATTTTTCAATATTGACTCTCCCCAACCTGGAGATGCAGGATTATATGTGATGGGAACATATACAGTGCCTACAAATAGTATTCAACCCCCTGCAGATTTAGCTGGTTGACACATGCGGAATTAACTTGGCATTGTGACATTTGTACTGTAGATCAGCCTGGAAGTGGGAAATGCACTGCAGCAAATTTTGGTTTTGTTTTTTTTTTTTTTTTTAAACGTTAAAAGTTAATTCAGAGTGTTATTTATTATTCAACCCCTCAAATCACAAGAATTCTGTTTGGTCCCCCTAAAGTATTAAGAAGTAGTTCAGGCACCAAGAATAATGAGCTTCACATGTGTGGATTAAAGATCTCTTTTGCCAGCCTTTTCTGACAATTTAAGACCCTCCTCAAACTTGTGAACAGCACTCAGACATGGTCAACATGGGAAAGACAACGGAGCATTCCAAGGCCATCAGAGACAAGATCGTGGAGGGTCACAAGGCTGGCAAGGGGTACAAAACCCTTTCCAAGGAGTTGGGCCTACCTGTCTCCACTGTTGGGAGCATCATCCGTAAGTGGAAGGCTTATGGAACTACTGTTAGCCTTCCACGGCCTGGACAGCCTTTGAAAGTGTCCTCCCGTGCCGAGGCCAGGCTTGTCCGAAGAGTCAAGGCTAACCCAAGGCCAACAAGGAAGGAGCTCCGGGAAGATCTCATGGCAGTGGGGACATTGGTTTCAGTCAATACCATAAGTAACGTACTCCACCGCAATGGTCTCCGTTCCAGAAGAGCCTGTATGGTACCTTTACTTTCAAAGCGTCATGTCAAGGCTCGTCTACAGTTTGCTCATGATCACTTGGAGGACTCTGAGACAGACTGGTTCAAGGTTCTATGATCTGATGAGACCAAGATCGAGATCTTTGGTGCCAACCACACACGTGACGTTTGGAGACTGGATGGCACTGCATACGACCCCAAGAATACCATCCCTACAGTCAAGCATGGTGGTGGCAGCATCATGCTGTGGGGCTGTTTCTCAGCCAAGGGGCCTGGCCATCTGGTCCGCATCCATGGGAAGATGGATAGCACAGCCTACCTGGAGATTTTGGCCAAGAACCTCCGCTCCTCCATCAAGGATCTTAAGATGGGTCGTAATTTCATCTTCCAACAAGACAACGACCCAAAGCACACAGCCAAGAAAACCAAGGCCTGGTTCAAGAGGGAAAAAGTCAAGGTGTTGGAGTGGCCTAGTCAGTCTCCTGACCTTAACCCAATTGAAAACTTGTGGAAGGAGCTCAAGAATAAAGTCCACATGAGACACCCAAAGAACCTAGATAACTTGGAGAAGATCTGCATGGAGGAGTGGGCCAAGATAACTCCACAGACCTGTGCCGGCCTGATCAGGTCTTATAAAAGACGATTATTAGCTGTAATTGCAGACAAGGGTTATTCCACAAAATATTAAACATAGGGGTTGTATAATAATTGACCCACACTTTTATGTTTAAAATTTAATAAAATTCAACTGAGCAGCATAACTTTTTGGTTTGTAAGATTTATGCTTCTGTTCATAAAACCTACTCTCGTTTGCAGTTTGAAGGCTCTAACTTATTTGCATCTTATCAAACCAGCTAAATCTGCAGGGGGTTGAATACTACTTGTAGGCATTGTATAAGTGGAGGTTGCTATGGTTGTTCTTATCTCGGGAAGTTTAAATTAGCTGACATGAACTCGCCTGAGTGGCAAACCTATCAGAAGTCATTGGAACCTATAAATCCAAATCGCCTGATGCCTCACATTCTAACTTTCCTAGGAATGACCGCAATCATGAACCCTACTTTTGAAGATGTTTTTGCTATTGAAGCAGGGTTTTCAGAGACTAATGTATGGTTAGAATGGATGAAATATACAGCCAGCCAATATAATAAATCTAATAGCTTTTTGTGTGCGGGAGCTAGACCCCATTTAGGCTCTGTCCCTCTGAATGTACCATCTGAAATAGAAAAATGTTTTCTAAGTTTATTCACTAATCAGTCTTCTGATGACCCTGAATGTGAGAAATGGAAGCAGAAATATCCTATTGTTACCAAGGCACCCAGCCCAGTTAATGGTATTACTATCTACAAAGGTGATTACACTTGTTTTCACAGTGAAGGAACTGGTAGATTCCTAGGGAATTTTGCTGAAGGGTATTGTGCCGAGTTTAGCAATGCCACTAAGAAACAAATCACTAAGCAGATCCAATCTGTGGCAGACGTTTTCTGGATATGTGGAGATAGGAAAATTAGGTCCAGACTTGAAGGTGATTGGAGAGGACAGTGTGCATTGGCCAAATCTATCATGCCTTTCCATATAGTAACAGAAGGAGAGGGTGTCAAGAAATCAGAAGGTCTCCATAGGACAAGAAGAGGAGTGGGAATAAATATCAAATTAAATCTGGATCCCCATGTCTATATTGATGCTATAGGAGTGCCAAGGGGGGTACCAGATGAGTTTAAAGCCAGAGATCAAGTTAAAGCAGGATTTGAATCCTTCGTCATGCCCCTGGTAACTATCAACAAGAATGTAGATTGGATTAATTATCTGTATTATAACCAGCAGAGATTTGTAAATGCTACTAAAGATGCCCTACAGGGTTTGACAGATCAACTAGGTCCTACATCAGTAATGGCATAGGAGAATAGAATGGCCCTGGATATGATTTTAGCAGAAAAAGGGGGTGTATGTAAGATGTTCGGGGACTCTTGTTGTACCTATATTCCAGATAATGTTAGCCCTACAGGCAAAGTAACAATTGCTCTAAAGAAACTTACTAGTTTATCAGAAGAACTCAAAGAAAATTCAGGGATCAAGGGTCCATGGGACCAGTATTTCTCATGGATGAGTGGCTGGCAAAAATGGTTAGTTCAGGTGGGGATGGCAATTCTTGTAATAATGATTATATTAGCGATGATGGCATGTTGTGTTGTTCCTTGTATACGAAAACTAATACAAAAAACTGTGCATCCTATAATGGTAATGACGGATGAGGAAACTAATAACTGGACAGAAGAATCTTTGACAACAATCCTGATTAAACAGTCAGTCTTAAGTAATAAGTCTAACACTTGACTGTGGCAGCTGTATAGTTCCCTTGTTTGTCGTGGTTTGTGTGCTCGTGTCCATCCGGCAGTGTAGCGGACAGGCTTGTCTGGGGAATCCGGCCTCGGCGGGCTCCTCCTACTAGGGGAGGAGAAGTACGTGGGCAGGTCTGTATGTTTGCACTTCGGCTGGAGCGTTCACCCACTGCCAAAGGAGAAGGGAGCTGTGAAAGCAGTATTCATTTTGTTATATCTAGAATTTATATTATTAAATGTAACCCCTATATTCTTTTGTGTGAAAATTTTTGCTATGTATTTCTACAAGTGCTAAGCAGAGAGGGGATCTGATGAAGGGTTTCAAAAATGTTTTTAGGGGAGACTGTTAAAGATAAGATTCTAAAATCTACTTAAAAACATTATATGAAAACCTTGATATATATATATTAGATATCTGCACTCATGTGTCACTATATATATATATCCTGAAAGAACTAGTTGGAACTGGTTATAGAATTGGACTTTCAAACTGTTTACAAGAAGAAGACAAAGGATTCAACATGACACCTCCCAAGAGAATACCTGGGAGGAAACACTTAACCCCATAGGGCAATATAATAAGACTTATCTATACCATGGGCCAGAGACTACTGTGATTGCTCAATTGCCTCAGGGCGACACTCTATTGGGACCTTCCTTTATACTGAATATATATACATACAGTGGTGACCAAAAGTATTGGCACCCCTGCAATTCTGTCAGATAATACTCAGTTTCTTCCTGAAAATGATTGCAATCACAAATTCTTTGGTATTATTCTCTTCATTTAATTTGCTTGCAAGGAAAAAACACAAAAGAGAATGAAGCAAAAATCAAATCATTGATCATTTCACACAAAACTCCAAAAATGGGCCAGACAAAAGTATTGGCACCCTCAGTCTAATACTTGGTTGCACAACCTTTAGCCAAAATAACTGTGAACAACCGCTTCCGGTAACCATCAATGAGTTTCTTACAATGCTCTGCTGGAATTGTAGACCATTCTTCTTTGGCAAACTGCTCCAGGTCCCTGATATTTGAAGGGTGCCTTCTCCAAACTGCCATTTTGAGATCTCTCCTCAGGTGTTCTATGGGATTCAGGTCTGGATTCATTGATGGCCACCTTAGAAGTCTCCAGTGCTTTCTCTCAAACCATTTTATAGTGCTTTTGGAAGTGTGTTTTGGGTCATTGTCCTGCTGGAAGACCCATGACCTCTGAGGGAGACCCAGCTTTCTCACACTGGGCCCTACATTACGCTGCAAAATTTGTTGGTAGTCTTCAGACTTCATAATGCCATGCACACTGTCAAGCAGTCCAGTGCCAGAGGCAGCAAAGCAACCCCAAAAAATCAGGGAACCTCCGCCATGTTTGACTGTAGGGACCGTGTTCTTTTCTTTGAATGCCTCTTTTTTTTTCTGTACACTCTATGTTGATGCTTTTTCCCAAAAAGCTCTACTTTTGTCTCATCTGATCAGAGAACATTCTTCCAAAACGTTTTAGGCTTTCTCAGGAAAGTTTTGGCAAACTCCAGCCTGGCTTTTTTATGTCTCGGGGTAAGAAGTGGGGTCTTCCTGGGTATCCTACCATACAGTCCCTTTTCATTCAGACGCCAACGGATAGTACGGGTTGACACTGTTGTACCCTCGGACTGCAGGGCAGCTTGAACTTGTTTGGATGTTAGTCGAGGTTCTTCATCCACCATCCGCACAATCTTGCGTTGAAATCTCTCGTCAATTTTTCTTTTCCGTCCACATCTAGGGAGGTTAGCCACAGTGCCATGGGCTTTAAACTTCTTGATGACACTGCGCACGGAAGACACAGGAACATTCAGGTCTTTGGAGATGGACTTGTAGCCTTGAGATTGCTCATGCTTCCTCACAATTTGGTTTCTCAAGTCTTCAGACAGTTCTTTGGTCTTCTTTCTTTTCTCCATGCTCAATGTGGTTCACACAAGGACACAGGACAGAGGTTGAGTCAACTTTAATCCATGTTAACTGGCTGCAAGTGTGATTTAGTTATTGCCAACACCTGTTAGGTGCCACAGGTAAGTTACAGGTGCTGTTAATTACACGAATTAGAGAAGCATCACATGATTTTTCAAACAGTGGCAATACTTTTGTCCACCCCCTTTTTTAGGTTTGGTGTGGAATTATTTCCAATTTGGCTTTAGGACAATTCTTTTTGTGTTTTTTCATTGAAGACAAATTACATGAAGATAATAATACCAAAGAATTTGTGATTGCAATCATTTTCAGGAAGAAACTGAGTATTATCTGACAGAATTGCAGGGGTGCCAATACTTTTGGCCACCACTGTATATTGTGCTGGATTAATAAACAGACCTTTTTCTGCGCCATCTCTCTTCAAGAGAAGTTCAGTATCTGACTCTGTCTGTCCGATATCAAAGCTTCACGTATACACTTGAATAAGTTCATTTGGCAAGGGATAAGCAAAGAGTTGGGGTCCTTTGAACCCCACTTCCACAGGTATACAGTGACATGATTGCGTCTATGAAAGGAGGGAGAAAGGCAAGCTTCTGCAGAACACACGCCATATAGCGCCAACTGATGCGATCGAATGCCTTTTCAGCATCCGTGGAAAGTAATATAAGCGGCTAACGATTGTGCCTAGCATAAGAAATTGCCTGTAAGACTTTAGTAGTATTGTCCCTTCCCTCTCTTCCACGAACGAAACCAGCCTGATCAGGGTGAACTAGGTCGGCCAACACTAGGTGTATTCTATTAGCTAAAATTTTGGCCCAGAGTTTGAGGTCTGCATTCAGCAGGGAAATAGGGCGGTAACTGCTGCATAGGGTGCCGTCTCTCCCCTCCTTAGGAAGCACAGTGTTATGTGCCTCTAGAACCTGTGGTGGGGGTACCGAACCCGAGAGGAAAAGGTTAAACAATTCAACCAGATGAGGAACAAATACCTCCGCAAACGTCTTGTAGTATATGATGGGGAAGCCGTTCGGACCCGGGATCTTTCCACCAGAAGTAGAGTCAAGTGCTTCCTCAACCTCTCAAGAGGAGAGGAGAGGAGAGGAAATTGGGGCAAGTAAAACAGAATGTCCCGAAGCGGAAATCTCAGGTAGCGCAAGAGTAGAGAGAAAGTCATGTATGCGGTGGAGTGCTGTAGGAGGGTCGAACATGGAATCATGGGGGTTTAGATTGTACAGGGAGTGATAATATGTGCAGAAGGCCTCTGCTATCCCCTCTGACTCAGAAACTACCCCCCCCCCCTCCGATCGAATCTGCCTGATGAAGCATTTGTCCCTCTGTGCCTTTAGCATTCTGGAAGTAAGTTTGCTACCTCTGTTGCCGTGTAGATATATTTTTTGCTTGCAACATGCATACATTTTGGCTGAACGCACGTTAAGTAAGTCCTTTAGTTTTTCTCTCAGATCCCTCAACTCTGTTCGGACGCCATCCGTTTTCTTTTGTTCATGCAAACGTTCCATGACATTAATTTGATGCAAAAGAGAGAAAATTTCTTCATCCCTTTTCTTTTTTATGTGGGAACCCAGGGAAATCAGTTCCGCCATTAGGACGGCTATATGGGCTTCCCATATCATGGGGGTAAGTTTCTCATTGACCTTATTCTCCCTAAAAAAACCTTTGCAATGAGAAGGTAATCTGGGAAACATTATCAGCGTTACCTAAGAGAGTTTCGTTTAAATGCCACGAGGGTGGGTGCCACGATAGGGAGTCTATTTTAACCGACAGGAAGATCGGGGCGTGATCCGATAATGTTATGGATCCGATCGAAGTAGAAGTGATCAGTTTAATGGCCGAGGATTGGACTTGTAAATAATCGATTCTGTGGTACGTGTCGTGAAGGGAGGAATAAAACGTATAATCCTTTTCACTGGGGTGGGCCAATCTCCAGGAATCTATTAAGTGGATAATTTGCAATTTATTGATCAGTTTTCTTCGGTCTTTGTGAGAAATTGTAGACTTCCCCGAGGAGGAGTCCAAATCTGGTTGTAACGTCAAATTAAGGTCCCCCCCCCCCAAAATTAATAGTCCTTCCATGAACAGTGAGAGCGCGTCCAAAGTGTCCGACAAACACTCCACCTGTCCCTGGTTCGGAGCATAAACGTTTGCAAATGTAATTGGGGTATTGGTCAGAAAACCCTTCACAAAAACGTATCTGCCCTCCGAGTCCGAAATGCTATCTTTTAGGTTGAAGGGGAGTCCCCTCTTAAAAGCTATACTGACCCCCGTAGAAGTCAACCCCGGGCAGCTATGGAACCAAATTGGGTACTTAGAAAAGGACATGTTGGGGGATCGGCCCATCTTAAAATGGGTTTCCTGGAAAAAAAATTACCTGGGAGTGAGCCTTATTCAGAAGGGACAAGATCTGGCCACGTTTGGTGGGGCTATTCAGTCCCTTTGTGTTGAGAGACGCCACAGAGAGCGAACCTTCCCTAACGCCACTAGCCATATTCAGATATATCATCGGTGATCTCAACCTGCAAAATAGACCTGTAGTGGGAATTAAACAAATTCAAAACAGAATTATGTACATAAACAAAGATAGTCTCATCTTCCGCAGGGGGGGGGGGTTGTAAGGACCCAATTGTTGAAGATGAGTTCCATAGCAACCAAGTGGTGTCAAATATAATTCAAGTAATTATTCCCATGTAACAAGAGAGTGACATGTACACATTAAACTGTTAGCTATAAGCCAGAAAAGAATTAAGAAGTAAGTGGCAAGCGCAGCCCTACACCTTCATGGTCCACACCAATAATTGGAGGGGACCAATGTCCGTAAACTCCCAGGCGGTCTAGGTAAAAGTACGAGGAACCCCCACCGTCACCCAAACGCCCCCGAGGGGGAAAAGGACAGCATAGGCGATCTGTCTCTATGTCCATTTAAAGAAAGATGATAGTCACATTCATGTGTGTTGCTGCCTGTTCTCTTGCTTTTTGGCCTTTGGTGATGTCGACTTTTTTTTAATCGACCAATTGTCGGGCTTATCAAGCCGTGGAATGGGCAAACCGATATCAAGTGGCATCCACGAGGGAATGGATAAGGGGTCCATTTGTAAGGGTTCCCAGGCTGCCTCCAGGTCTTCCGGGGTGTGAATGGTGATCTGACGATCCTCCTTAGTGATACCCACCCCAAAAGGGAACAACCACCTGAATCGCAAGCCTTGGCCTATTACTGCATCTGTCAATAGTTTGAGAATTTTTCTCTTGGCCAACGTATTTGGGCAGATATCCTGGAAAATTTGGTAATTGACGACTCCATACGTTAGGGGTGATTTTTCCCTTGCTCCAGACAAAATGGCCGCCGTGTCGACATAGCTGAGGAGACCACAAATTATATCCCTTGGGCGTTCATTAGGTTTTGGCTTTGGTCTAAGAGCCCTATGAACCCTTTCGATGATAACAGCGTCCGCCCTTTCAGTGCCCAATATAGCCGCGAATATCTCTTTGGACACCTTTTTAAGGGATTCTGGTGCGAACGACTCGGGTATACCGCGGAGACGCACGTTTTTTCTCCGGCTCCTGTTCTCCTGGTCCTCTAGCGCCAGATAGACGGAATTGAGGTGTTGCTGGTGGACAAGGATATGGTCGCCAAGGGTGTTAGAGGAGTTTATTAAGTCCGTCTGTGTGTTCTCAAGTGTTTCAACCCTATGCCCTACATGTCTTACGTCGGATCTGAGTTCAGCCAATTCCTTGAGCAAGGGTTGCACAGTAGATTCCAGCAGAGATTTCATATAGGACCTGGAGAGAGGAGCCGAGTCCTCCGAAGTGGACCCGCAGTCCGAGTCACCCGGGCCTTCATCAGAGTGATCATTAACCACAGAGGTCGCATCACTATGGTCCTTTTGTTTGTCTGATGGCTGTGACATTCCCAATTTTTTTTTTTAGGAATTTATCCAAATCTCCCTTAGGTGTGGTAGACAGAGTTGTAGAGGTTTGCCGTTGAAGGCTTTTTGCCCGTATTTTATGATCTGTGCGAACCATCATAAGGTGGCTGATTATGGGCGATTATGGACAACACTTGGTTACATCAGAAATGTCAATATATCAGCATATTTATGTGGCTTTGGGCATAGTTGTGGAGTTTATAAACCCAAAAGTGTAGAGGTGTAGTAACCCAGTTCTTCCAGCAGGTGGAGCTCTCACTCCACAAATTGGTGGGTCCCAGCACTCAAGCAGAGAAGATGTGCATAAGAGAATCTGAAATGGTGTCGGTGCCTGTATACGGTCAAAGCACAATAAGAAGGTCTCAGCTCTTCCCCTCCAGCAGTTTGTCAATACCACAGGGATGTACACCTCCGAGGTTGCTATCCGTATTTGTGTCCTATAGGTGCCGCAGACACTGTAGACTGTTTCCCCACCGGGCAGTTAGGGGTTAAAGAATACACAGTTCAGCTGCTCACAGTTTATATGATGTATTTATCGACCAAGTGCTGGGATTTCTCAGAGCAAATTCCCCTCCAGGCGCTTGGGGGTTAACAGCTCATTAGCTGAGGAGAGCAGTAACAGGAGCAGTGGTAGCAGTATAATGGCGCCTATCCAGCTCCTAAGGCTTTGTGGGCGGAGCTATGCAGGGAAAGATGGCGCCAGGCTCTTGTGTTCCCGGGGAGGCAGAGGCACCCACCACCGGACCTCACCTAGTGCTCCCCACCTGTCCGATGTGGGCACAGAGCCTCCGACACCCGACAATGGCTCCCGCTCTGCTCTGGGAGTAAAGTCGGGTGAACCGTCACAGCCCCCTTGTCCCATGCTCACCAGGCAGCTCGGACCCCGCAGCCGTCCTCCGTGCTGGCGTTCCTCAATTGCCGGTGGACCGGCCGGAGCAATCACCCAGGTTCTCCTGAGGCTGCACAGCTCACTGTCGCGCCGGCAGCTTATCGGGTGGGGCATAGGCGGTGCAGACCGGGCGGGAAGCTCCACTACAGATCCAGCCACGCCGCTCCAGGGTCCCCACTATGTCCTCTTCGGTCCACCTGGCCGTCACCGAGGTAAGAACGACCCAGTGTCCCCACAAGGTGGTAGAGAGGGGACACTGGAGGTTACAGGTGCTGAAGTAGGGAATAAGTCGGGTTTTTAAACACTTTTCGTGGCCTGGGAGCAGGAGCGAAGATCAGGCACGACCCGCCATTAGACTTTTTGAATTTCTAAAATGTCGTATTTTAACCCCTTAATAACATCTGACGTACTAATACGCGTCTGTGCCCTGGGACTTAAGAGCCAGACCCGTATTAGTACGTCATGGCGATCGCGCGCGCACACAGGCTGTGGAGGCGCGATCGCCGCCGGGTGTCAGCTGATTGTCACAGCTGACACCCGGTACTATGTGCAGGGAGTGGTCCTGCACCGCTCCCAGCACATTAACCTCTGCGATGCTGCGATCGAAGTCGATCGCGGCATTGCGGGGGCAAGGGGAGGTGATCGCCGATACTCACCTCCTCTTCCGGCTTCCCTCGCAGTCTGCAAAGGCTTCCCGGGTGTTGCCATGACGACCCGATGTCGTCATGACAACATCCGGGTCACCAGACAGCAGGAAGATTGCTTGGACATGCGCAGTGCATCTCCAAGCAATCTTCACACTGTGCATTTCTGACAGCTTGCATGGCATAGGGATGGTGCTGCATTCCTGTGCCATGCAGGCGATCAGAGAAAAAAAAGTGAAAGTCCCAGAGTGGGACAAAGTAATAAAGTGTATAAACTGTGTGAAAGTGGAAAAAAAAAAAAAATTTGCAAAAATATTAAAAAAAAAATAAAAAAAATAATACACCAAAAATAAAAATATAATGTACCCATCAATAAATATTATTATAAAAAAAAAAAAAAAAAACAATAAAAGTACACATATTTGGTATCGCCGCGTCCGGAACAACCTGACCTATAAAAATGTCCCACTAGTTAACCCCTTCAGTGAACACGGTAAAAAAAAAAAACGAAGCAAAAAACAATGCTTTATCACCATACCGCCAAACAAAAAGTGGAATAACACGCGATCAAAAAGACGCATATAAATAAAAATGATACCGCTGAAAACGTCATCTCGTCCCGCAAAAAACAAGCCACCATACAGCTCCATCAGCCGAAAAATAAAAAAGTTATAGCTCTCAGAATAAAGCGATGCTAAAAAATATTTTTTTCTATAAAATAGCTTTTATTGTGTATAAGCGCCAAAACATAGAAAAATGATACAAATGTGGTACCGCTGTAAACGTACTGACCCGAAGAATAAAGCTACCTCATCAATTTTACCACACGCGGAACAGAATTAAAAAAAAAAAAAAAACAATTCCTGAATTGTTGGTTTTTGTTTATTCTGCCTCCCAAAAATCGGAATAGAAAGCGATCAAAAAATGTCACGTGCCTGAAAATGGCACCAATAACAATGTCAAGTCATCCCGCAAAAAACGAGCCGTCACATGACTGTCTGCCAAAATCTGGAAAAATTATAGCTCTCAAAATATGGCGATGCAAAAACTAGATTTTACAAAAAATGCGTCTTTTAGTGTGTGACAGGTGTCAGTCATAAAAACCCCATATGATTCTGGCATTGCTGTAATCACACCGACCCGAAGAATAAAGTCGTCTAATCACTTATACTGCACAAGGAACAGCATCAAAAATAAACTCTTGGGTTAGGATTGGGCTAGGGTTAGGGCTGGGTTTGGGGCTAGGGCTGTGCTGGGGCTAGGGTTGTGCTGGGGCTAGGGTTGTGCTGGGGCTAGGGTTGTGCTAGGGCTAGGGTTGTGCTAGGGCTAGGGTTGTGCTAGGGCTAGGGTTGTGCTAGGGTTAGGGCTGGGGTTGGGATTTTTTTCAAAAGTAAGAAAAAAAGATGACGATATGGCGACTAGTGTTGAGAGCAAGTGCTCGCTACTTGAGTTTGCATCGGGTGCTCTGGTATGCATTGAGTATCGTGGGTATTTGAGTGACATGCTCGAGTTTCTGCCCCATATGCTTCGCGGCCAAAAAACTTTACGGGGATTGCCTGCCATGCACGAGCGATCCCCGCATGTATTTTTTTGGGTGTCTAATAACCGTGAAACATGCGGAGCAGGGACTCGAGCATGTCACTCGAGCACACGCTGTACATGGTGCATACCTGAGTACCCGATGCAAACTCAAGTAGCGAGCACTTGCGCTCAAGAATAATGACAACTTATTCAATATGATGACCTAATGTAAACAAATTCTGTGCCGTACCTCTGGGTTCAAAATGTTCACTATACACCTTAATAAAATCCTTGAGGGGTATAGTTTCCAAAATGGGGACACTTGTGGGGGAGCTCCACTGTTTAGGCACATCACGGGCTCTCCAAACGCGACATGGTGTCCGCTAACAAATTGAATGGAAAATCGGCTCAAATTGTTAGCGGACGCCATGTTGCGTTTGGAGAGCCCCTGTGTGCCCAAACATTGGAGCTCCCACACAAGTGACCCCATTTTGGAAACTAGACCCCCCAAGGCACCTATCTAGATGCATAGTGAGCACTTGGAACCCCCAGGTGCTTCACAAATTGATTCGTAAAAATGAAAAAGTGAAAAAAAAAACACTTTTTAATTTTTATGAATCAATTTGTGAAGCACTTGGGGTTCCAAGTGCTCACTATGCATCTAGATAGGTGCCTTGGGGGGTCTAGTTTCCAAAATGGGGTCACTTGTGGGGGAGCTCCAATGTTTGGGCACACAAGGACTCTCCAAATGCAACATGATATCCGCTAACAAATTGAATGGAAAATCGGCTCAAATTGTTAGCGGACACCACGTTGCGTTTGGAGAGCCCCTCTGTGCCCAAACTTTGGAGCTCCCCCACAAGTGACCCCATTTTGGAAACTAGACCCCCCAAGGCACCTTTCTAGATGCATAGTGAGCACTTGGAACCCCCAGGTACTTCACAAATTGATTCGTAAAAATGAAAAAGTGAAAAAAAAAAACACTTTTTCATTTTTATGAATCAATTTGGGAAGCACCTGGGGTTCCAAGTGCTCACTATGAATCTAGATAGGTGCCTTTGGGGGTCTAGTTTCCAAAATGGGGTCACTTGTGGGGGAGCTCCAAAGTTTGGGCACAGAGGGGCTCTCCAAACGCAATGTGGTGTCCGCTAACAAATTGAGCCGATTTTCCATTCAATTTGTTAGCGGATACCATGTTGCATTTAGAGAGTCCCTGTGTGCCCAAACATTGGAGCTCCCCCACAAGTGACCCCATTTTGGAAACTAGACCCCCCAAGGCACCTATCTAGATGCATAGTGAGCACTTGGAACCCCTAGGTGCTTCACAAATTGATTCGTAAAAATGAAAAAGTGGTTTTTTTTTCACTTTTTCATTTTTACGAATCAATTTGTGAAGCACCTGGGGGTTCCAAGTGCTCACTATGCATCTATAAAGGTGCCTTTGGGGGTCTAGTTTCCAAAATGGGGTCACTTGTGGGGGAGCTCCAAAGTTTGGGCACAGAGGGGCTCTCCAAACGCAATGTGGTGTCCGCTAACAATTTGAGCCGATTTTCCATTCAATTTGTTAGCGGATACCATGTTGCATTTAGAGAGTCCCTGTGTGCCCAAACATTGGAGCTCCCCCACAAGTGACCCCATTTTGGAAACTAGACCCCCCAAGGCACCTATCTAGATGCATAGTGAGCACTTGGAACCCCTAGGTGCTTCACAAATTGATTCGTAAAAATGAAAAAGTGTTTTTTTTTTCACTTTTTCATTTTTACGAATCAATTTGTGAAGCACCTGGGGGTTCCAAGTGCTCACTATGCATCTATAAAGGTGCCTTGGGGGGTCTAGTTTCCAAAATGGGGTCACTTGTGGGGGAGCTCCAAAGTTTGGGCACAGAGGGGCTCTCCAAACGCAATGTGGTGTCCGCTAACAATTTGAGCCGATTTTCCATTCAATTTGTTAGCGGATACCATGTTGCATTTAGAGAGTCCCTGTGTGCCCAAACATTGGAGCTCCCCCACAAGTGACCCCATTTTGGAAACTAGACCCCCCAAGGCACCTATCTAGATGCATAGTGAGCACTTGGAACCCCTAGGTGCTTCACAAATTGATTCGTAAAAATGAAAAAGTGTTTTTTTTTTCACTTTTTCATTTTTACGAATCAATTTGTGAAGCACCTGGGGGTTCCAAGTGCTCACTATGCATCTATAAAGGTGCCTTGGGGGGTCTAGTTTCCAAAATGGGGTCACTTGTGGGGGAGCTCCAAAGTTTGGGCACAGAGGGGCTCTCCAAACGCAATGTGGTGTCCGCTAACAATTTGAGCCGATTTTCCATTCAATTTGTTAGCGGATACCATGTTGCATTTAGAGAGTCCCTGTGTGCCCAAACATTGGAGCTCCCCCACAAGTGACCCCATTTTGGAAACTAGACCCCCCAAGGCACCTATCTAGATGCATAGTGAGCACTTGGAACCCCTAGGTGCTTCACAAATTGATTCGTAAAAATGAAAAAGTGTTTTTTTTTTCACTTTTTCATTTTTACGAATCAATTTGTGAAGCACCTGGGGGTTCCAAGTGCTCACTATGCATCTATAAAGGTGCCTTTGGGGGTCTAGTTTCCAAAATGGGGTCACTTGTGGGGGAGCTCCAAAGTTTGGGCACACAGGGGCTCTCCAAACACAACATGGCGTCCGCTAATTATTCAAGCAAGTTTTACAATCAAAAAGTCAAATGGCGCTCCTTCCCTTCCGAGCCCTGCCGTGCGCCCAAGCAGTGTTTTTTCCCCAAATATTGGGTATCTGCGTGCCCAGGGGAAATTGCACAAATTTTGGGGTCCATTTTTTCTTGTTACCCCTGTGAAAATAAAAAAAATTGGGTCTAAAGTAACATTTTTGTGAAAAAAGTTAAATGTTCATTTTTTTCTTCCACATTCAAAAAATTCCTGTGAAGCACCTGAAGGGTTAATAAAGTTCTTGAATGTGGTTTTGAGCACCTTGAGGGGTGCAGTTTTTAGAATGGTGTCACTTTTGGGTATTTTCTGTCATAAAAACCTCTCCAAGTGACTTCAAATGTGATGTGGTCCCTAAAAAAATGGTTTTGTAAATTTTGTTGGAAAAATGAGAAATCGCTGGTCAACTTTTAACCCTTATAGCTCCCTAACAAAAAAAAATTTTGGTTCCAAAATTGTGCTTATGTAAAGTAGACATGTGGGAAATGTTATTTATTAACTCTTTTGTGTGACATATCGCTCTGATTTCAGGGCTTAAAAATTCAAATTTTGAAAATTGCAAAATTTTCTAAATTTTTGCCAAATTTCCATTTTTTTCACAAATAAACGCAAGTGATATCGAAGAATTTTTTCCACAATCATGAAGTACAATATGTCACGAAAAAACAGTCTCAGAATCAGGGGGATCCGTTGAAGCGTTCCAGAGTAATTACCTCATAAAGTGACAGTGGTCAGAATTGTAAAAATTGGCCCGGTCATTAACGTGCAAACCAACCGCGGGGCTTAAGGGGTTAAAGGGAACCTGTCACATCCTAGTTGCTATGTACACTGCCCCCATTGCTTTGTTAGTGATGCAATGTGCATCACTAACAAGCTTTTCGCATTAAAATCGGTGGTAGCATAATGATGAACTTTATATACACTTTGTCCTACCAGCTCATATTCAGTCATAGGGGTGTGATCCTGCTATTCAGTCATGGGCAGCACCGCATTCACTCACTGCTGAAGCCACCCATGTATTTGAATACAGCTCCCGGCAAGGTTGTGTCTATCTTGGAGGTGATTTTTTTTGTGAGAGGGAGAAGGCTCGGCCACTTTGTGAATTTTTTTTTTAATAAAGTGAGTTTTTTTATTATCGCTTTCTGTAATATAAAAAATTACACATCACTCTGATTGTTCAGATTTGTTAGAATTCAAATTTTCCTATATGTCCACAAGTCTCAGCCAGTGACGAAGCAGCCGGCAGAATCATCAGAATGCACAGCTCAAAAGTAGCATAAATTATAACAGCAGTGTTTTCCAGTGACCGCGGACATTCCTGTAATAATTTGTCACTTCCGTGTTGTACATTATGGTGACTGTCGGGGGCGCTCTTTTACGCCTCTCTCCGTGGAGCTCCCCCCACTCTTCACAATGTCTGTGCTGCGGACAGGACTGTGGACAAATGGGAGAAGTCACATTCTGGCAAAACTGAACAATCAGCGATAAGGGGAATTTTTTATATTACATAAAGCAACAATAAAAATATAGGTTTCATTAATCATGAAAAAAAAAGAATTTTGCCCAAATCCATAAAATATATAACAGTGTAAAAAATCATTTTTGACTTGTTTTTAATGGAGCAAACATCACATGAGCAAAAAAGCATAAGAAAAAGATTAAAAAGCCAGTAGAGGCGACTAGACAGCAGCGAGTATAAGGATCCTTGAATCAACTCCAATCTAGTGGTGTCAGTGCTGAACTGTCTACATCGGTCTAGTGGTGTCAGTGCTGAACTGTCTACATCGCAGGGGATTTTTTGAGGACCTCACTCCAGCAACTCCGATCTAGTCTCCTCAGCAGTGAAACGTCTAGAGCGGCATTTCTAAAGTGAGGAGCACAAAAAATCACCTCCGATCTAGACACAACCTTGCAATATTCAAATACATGGGTGGCTTCAGCAGTGACTGAATGCGGTGCTGCCCATGACTGAATGTGAGAATCACACCCCTATGACTGAATACGAGCAGGTAGGACAAAATGTAGCATCGGCATCTCTGCCTCCTGCCGGGCAGAAACATCATTCCCCTCAGCGCCGCAGTCCCGGTCCGGCGTCTTCCTGCTCCCCTGCACGTGTTGCGCGCACCGCACGCAGCTTCCCGGGCACTGTGCTTGGGGCGCGCTCCCTCCCTCTTTAAGGGGCCGCGTGCGCGCCGTCCTAAAGAGTCCCCGGCCAATGGTCGGACGACATCCCTTATTTAAAGCACCTCCTCCAAAATGGAGGTGCCTGTGCAAGGTTGTTGTTTGTGTGCCAACACTCTCCTCAGCCCTCAGGTTCCAGTGCCCGCCAGCCTGCCTACCCGGAGCACCTGCCAGGTTACCTGCCGTGTCCGCCTGCTTGATTATCCGGAGCACCTGTCTGACTATTTGCCATACCCACCTGCTTGTCTACTCGGATCACCCGCCGGCCTACCTGCCGTGCTTATCCACTGTACCTGTCAGCTACTGTCATCTGACCCATGGGAGTCATCTGCTCTCACACAAGGTTGGTCCCAGAGTGGAACTTAGTTCACCTGCCCGGTCCCTCCTTGGTTCACGGAGTCGACTAAGCCACCGTGTGACCTGGGTCGGTCCGAGTAGGCACTTAGTTACGCCCCTCTGGTCCCTTCTTGCATCGAAGCACAGAGGTTCCACCACCCGGATCCGTAACAGTTTGCACAGGCCATGGAATCCGGTGGCCCCCAGGCTCCTTCGCTCTCAGACCTGTACCTGGAGGTCTCTCACCAGAGATCCCAACAGGAAACTATCCTGTTCTATCTGCGGACAGTCAACTCCCGCCTGGACACACTGTCCACCCCGACTGTGTCCTTCTCTAACCGAGCAGCACCCACTCCGGCGGCACCTCAACCCAGTGGCGCTAAGGCACCTGGCTTCGGATCCTGGCTTTCTGCGCCTCCATGTTTCAATGGTGACCCTGTCCTGTGTCGGGGCTTCATAAATCAATGCACGCTGCACTTTAAACTTCTGGCAAACCAGTTTGTCTCCGACCGGGCCAAGGTGGCATTCGTCATGTCTCACCTCACCAGAGAAGCGTTGGCGTGGCTTAACCCTCTGTGGCAGAGAGGGGATCCTCTGGTGTCCAATCTCCAGGCCTTCTTCGCGGCTTTCCGGAAGGTGTTCAATGAACCTGAACGAAGATCTTCTACTGCCTCCTCACTTCTCCGACTCCGTCAAGAGAGTCTCTCTGTGGGATGGTATGCCTTGCGTTTCCGCACCCTCGCATCTGAACTAGCCTGAAATAATGAGGCACTGGTGTCCGCCTTTTGGGAGGGCCTTTCTGGACGGATCAAGGATGAGCTAGCCGGCCGTGACATACCTCCCACCCTGGACGACCTGGTGTCATTAGCTACCCGGATTGACATCCGTTTTCTGGAGCGTGCTAAGGAGACGACCTGGAAGAGAAGACCTCCGTGTCTCGCTCCAACCTCCCAAAGCCCAGTCTCTCAACCAGCCATCCCTGGGTGTCTTCTCCAGAGCCAATGCAAAGTGACCAAATCAAGATGGTCAAGTCTCACCCGGAGACATGCCGCGCCGAGGGGTGTTGCTTCTACTGTGGCAGTATAGACCATCTGATCCGTTCCTGCCCAGTGAGACCGGGAAACTCCAGTGTCTAGGACCGCTCGTCCTAGGCAAATGTTCTTCCTCTCCGTCCTTGACTCTGTCCGTTTCTGTCACCAGTGGTGAGACCCGCTTCTTCAAGATTGCCTATTTGGATTCCGGAGCCACTGGAAATCTCATTCAACAGGCCGTTGTGGAGCGTTATCAGATTCCTACCATACGTCTGGCTGAACCTTTGGCTGTTTCGTCTGTGGATAGGAAGCTTCTCCCGGAAACCATCTGGCTTGACACTGAGCCTGTAACTCTTCATGTGGGAATGCTGCACTCGGAGAAGATCTCCATTCATGTGCTGTCCAGTCTCTCTCATCTCCTCTTGCTTGGACTGCCCTGGTTACAGAGACATGAGCATGTTCTGAATTGGAGATCTGGTGAAGTGCTCCGTTGGGGTCAGGAAAGCCGGAAACAGACAGGACTCATGGTTTGTCCTGCTCGAGCCCCGTCTACTCCAGCTAACCTAACAGGCCTGCCGGCTCCCTACTGGTCCTATGCGGACGTCTTTGACAAAAAGGAAGCGGAGACACTACCACCTCATAGGCCGTATGATTGCCACATCGACCTAGTACCTGGTGCTTCACCTCCCCACGGGCGAATCTACCCCTTGTCGCTGGCCGAGACCCGTGCTATGTCTGAGTACATAGAGGAGAATCTTGCTAGAGGATTTATCCAG
This sequence comes from Phyllobates terribilis, assembly GCF_046119375.1. NCBI lineage: Eukaryota > Metazoa > Chordata > Amphibia > Anura > Dendrobatidae > Phyllobates > Phyllobates terribilis. Next base: position 689,588,401 of record NW_027362761.1, on the reverse strand, counting down.
AAATCCACCTCTCCAGCTGGAGCAGGATTCTTCTTCGTCAAGAAGAAAGATGGCTCTCTGCGTCCTTGTATCGACTACAGGGTTCTAAACCAGATTACCATCAAAATAAGTACCCCTTGCCTCTCATCTCGGAGCTGACTGATCGCCTAAAAGGCGCGAAGATTTTCACCAAGCTCGATCTGGTCCGGATTCGCCAGGGAGACGAGTGAAAGATGGCATTCAACACCCGGGACGGTCACTACGAATACCTCGTGATGCCCTTCGGTCTCTGTAATGCTCCAGCCGTCTTCCAGGATCTAGTTAACGACATCTTCCGAGATCTCCTGTATTCCTGCGTGGTGGTGTACCTGGACGATATCTTGGTGTTCTCCACGGATCTGCCCTCACACCGGAGGGATGTTCGTCAGGTTCTGCTGAGGCTCTGGAAGAATCGCCTGTATGCTGAATACGAGAAATGCCTCTTTGAGCAGACCTTCCTGCCGTTTCTGGGTTATATCATCTCCGAGACCGGACTGCGGATAGATCCCGAGACGGTGTCTGTCGTCTTAAAGTGGTCCCGACCGGAGGGGTTGAAGGTGATTCAACGGTTCCTGGGTTTCGCAAACTATTACCACCTCTTCATTCCTCATTTCTCCTCCCGGACTGCTCCCATCTCTGCGCTCACCCGTAAAGGAGCAAATCCCAGAGAATGAACTTCCGAGGCGGAAAAGGCCTTCGTCTCCCTTAAACAAGCTTCCTCCTCCGCTCCTGTGCTACACCGTCTGAATTGCAACAAGCAGTTCTTCCTGGAGATTGATGCCTCATCCTCCGGGGCCGGAGCAGTGCTCACCCAGAAATCCTCGTCCGGGCGAATGGTGACCTGTGGTTTCTTCTCTGAGCTCTTCTCCTCGTCCGAACGCAACTACTCCATAGGAGATCGAGAACTGCTGGCCATCAAATTTGCGCTGGAGGAGTGGCACTATTTGCTTGAGAGGGCTCTGCACCTGGTGGTCATCTACACTGACCACAGTAATTGTCCACTGAGTTGTATACCTAATTCTATCATGTGTAGTACAGTCTGCTGGGCTGTGTACGTAATCATATCATGTCATACATTCCACAAAGCCATGTACCTAATGTTATGTGTGATACAGTTCATGTATCTAATCCTATCTTGTGAGATGCAGTCTGCAGAGCCATGTATCTAATCGTATCATCTGTGATATAACATTGTGGTCAAAAACAAAAGGTCTCTGGACTGTGATCCTAAACTTCATCCTCCTTTATCCTTTTGCAAACACTCAGAAGAAAGTGGGGGGTGTCAGGCACATGGAGCAGATCCCCATATTTACTGCAGTCATAATGCCTGTTAACACTACATTAGTTTTTTTTGGCAAATATCAGCAACTCTATCCCTACTATTTAATGGTTGAGAATATCAGAACTTTATTTTAGTTATGTTATACTATTAAAACACAAATTAAATATTAAAAAAAAAGTTAAAATTTTTTAATACTTTACATTTTTCAATTGTTGAAAAAAAACTTATCCGTGCACTGCATTGTAAAATCTGTCTGCAGTCCCAGCTCTTGAAAGCTGGCAGCTGCATGCAAACCTTCATGTGACATAATAATACCACACTGGCCAGGACCTACCTGCTGTGCTATCATGGATGTGACGCTAGAACATAGGGCCACATTTTTATGTTGGTTGTTGAAACATTTCTTCACTGTGCGAAGCTGCATGTAGCCACCAATGGGTAAGTGTAGCATTATACTATGGCCATTTAAACTCCCTTCCCCGTGTAATGCATGTGCCAGCTTGGGCAACGTGGTTCTTTTGCTCAGGCACAAAGGGGGTCCCTATTCTGCTAGCTATTGCAATTAATTCAGCTATATAGTGACATTACGTATCTGGGGTACATTACAGTAAGTTATCCATGCCCCTTTCACTACGAAAGGCCCACTATTTAACAAAGTGCCAGAGCAAAAAGGTAAGATGTCACCACATTTTTTGCACAAATACACCCTGCTTCAAATTTATTTTTAATTTTTGGCACCAGAGAAACAGCATTAAAGGAACGATGAATTGCCCCCATAATTTTCTAGATGTTGGCATTAAAAGATAAAGCATTCATTACTATACCTGCATATCAATTCCTTCAAATAGCACATGAGGAAGACGACTTGTAATAGCACGTACAAAACTCTGTCTGCGGGTAAACCGTTCCCATACTGGCACTAGCTGGGAAAAAGAGAATAGAATTTTTCTTTTTAAAGGGTAAAAACAAACAATATTGAGAACATCAGTAGTCAGTAAGATCAGAAATACAGCCATGGCTGCTGACAATTATCAGTGCAGGGATTGTCCTATAAAAGGAAATTTCATGCCTATACAAGAATTCCCACTCCAGAAATTGTAGTTTGTTTGTTTTTTAATTTCACCCTTTTTTTAGTTATCAGTAATGTGCATCTTAAATACTTATTGATTGCTGTCTTCTGCCGTTTCCAGCGCTGCTCCAGTTCTCCCCTGTATCATGTGACTACAGTTCTCCCTTACTGGCTCACACTGCAGACCTTTAGTTCCTTTCTTAATGTAAGTCTATGAGAGCTTCACGCCGAACCTCAAACTTATATTGAGAAAGTGAGAAACAAAGAAACGCTGTTGTGATCCGGCTAGTGATAACTCCGTTCACATGAGACAGGAGAGTATCTGAGCGGTGCTGGAAACGGTAGAAGATGACAACCGGTAGATAAATTAATGCGCACACTTTACTTATAACTAACAAGGGTGAAATATATAAAAAATAGAAAGCTGGAAATGAACTTTAAGAGTGTCTGATTATTGGGGACCTACTGATCTCCAGAACAGGGGTCCAGTGACCCCTTCTCCTTTCATTAGTCCCTGTCTGAATGAGGCTCACAATCCAATTTCCCTGTCTCATACACACACTAGGGTGAATTCCATAGGATGACACTGTATCAGAATGGTTGTGGAGTGTGGGAGAAGAGCAGAGGAAGCTACGGACAGTCAGATATTTCCTGGGCAGCAGAGGACAATCAGGTGAACATCACACAAGTCACCAGCGCAGAGTCCTTCTTACGGATTGACTCTTCACTTCGGTACATACATGGTGCTCCCTGTCGCCTATAACATCTATATGCCATAAAAGCCACATGGTTGGGGGTTGTCTTCGTGAGACCCTCGCCACCCCATGATGTACACTTAGTGATGGCTGACAGGCCTTTACCTAAGTTTAGTTAAACACTTCCTAGAAAGCAGCAGCGCGGGTCTGTGCGTGTCTCTGGTTCTTTCTCACATCTTCCCTTTCCATAGACTTTAAAAGACAGCTGTAATCAGATCCCTCAGTGAGCTATCAGTCTGTCTTGTTTACACTGAGACAGATTTAAAAGGTTTATCCAGTCCAGGACTAAATTATTTTTTTGCTATCAGCAGGTAGTTGCTAACTATCTGCTTGTTGTATCCGGCGCTGGCTCAAAGCAGTCACCGACCGCTTCTGTCGGCGATTCAGCTGCTCCAGGTCAACACAGCACCTCTTTTTCTGGGCTGCTCTGTTGACTGCTGACGTCATGCTGATTGACAGCTGGATTCCTGCAGTTAGGCAGTGAGGAGTCCACTGTCAGCACAGTGTCAGCAGTCAACAGAGAACAGCGGAAGAGAAGCTGCAGCCGCATAATTGGTCTGTGACCCTTCTGTGCCATCGGAGACTGACGCTGGGTGCAGCAGGCAGGTAGTTAGTAACTACCTGCCTGCTTGCTGTAGGCATACCGTAAAAAAAATAATATAGTCCAGGATAACGCCTTTAACAGTATGATAACTTTAGGAGAAAGGGGGAGGAGATGAAGTGGCTCATAAGTGGAGAAAGAAGCACATTTCTCTCAAATACATTACAAAGTTTCTTACACAGCTTATTGCCAGGACAGTGGACCTGGTAAAGGGTTTTTGCTGTATTTTACATACAGTACAGACCAAAAGTGTGGACATACCTTCTCATTTAAAGATTTTTCTGTATATTCTTGACTATGAAAATTGTACATTCACACTGAAGGCATCAAAACTATGAATTAACACATGTGGAATTATATACTTAACAAAAAAGTGTGAAACAACAGAAAATATGTCTTATATTATAGTTTCTTCAAAGTAGCCACCTTTTACTTTGATGACTGCTTTGCACATGTGGCGCCCCTGAGGGTTCGGTCGCTACAGAGGTGCTGCATCTCACCCAGAGGTGTGGTGTCTCACTCTCAGGTAAGGAAGGAGTACGGCTCGGGACCCTAACACCTGCATCCAACGCTACACTACTCCAGTACAGAGGGCAGGGCGAGATTGCTCCTAAGGGAGAGCACAGTCCCTGGTCCCTGGCTGGAATGGGGGGGGGACCACAGTAAGGGGGGAACCATGTAGTGGGTGTGGGTGGAGGAAGAAGATCAGGGGAGCACTGGAGAGATGATATAAGAACAGGAGCCATCTTGTGAAGCGAGGTTCAGTCAGAGGTGGAGAAGTGGAAGGAGCAGAGGCTGTGTAGGAGCTCTGCTCAGGAGGAAGGCCTGGTGAGAGGCCTAGGACTGAAAGGAAAGAAGAGAGGAGCAGGAGAAAGGCTCCAGGAATAAGGAAAGGACCCCAGGGGTACGGGCAGTGCTGGAGGCCACCTGTACGCCCGAATCTATCAGGCGGTGGAGGGGTCAGGCCATACAAAGGGAACCGATCCCTCAACAAGCGGAGGACTCTATGCCTAACTAGAAACCGGAGGCTACAGTATTTTATGTCCTGTAGCCACAAGTCCACACCAGTCTCACCAGAAGGTAGCCATATAGGACCCAGGGGATGGAACAGACGTCACCTGCCAAGGCCTGCGGGTACAGGATTGGGCGCACTAGGGGTGAGGTGCAGGGAGAAGGCCAGAAAGAGAGAGAGAACACACAGAAGGGGGTCCTGTTAAGTACTCCGGAGTTACCTGAGGGTGGACTGAACCCTCCCTGAGTAAGCGCAGCACGTCAAGGGAAGTTACACTGGTACCTGTAACCTGAACTGCAACAACCATGAGTAAAGACCCTGAGGACTGCACTACACTGCCTCTGTGTTTATTACTGCGCCATCAACCCCTGCACTACAACGCCCAGCATCACCTACAACAACATCTACACTGCCCTGGAGCTAAGCTCTACCTGTGGAGAGCCACACCATCCCTGCTGCAGTAACATCAGCAGTAGAGGACCTGCTCCGCAGCGGCGGCTCCCTTTAGCCGCGTACCACAGGTGGCGTCACGAACTTTATACAATCACTATAAATCCCCTATCAATAACCCCTTTTATTGACCGCCCTGGGTCATGGACCGGGTCACCGCCACTGTGACATCCCCCAGCATCTACCGGCCCGCCACCGGGTGCCCCACGGCGCAGGGGTGCATCACACACTTTTGGCATTCTCTTGATGAGCTTCAAGAGATAGTCACCGGAAATGGTTTTCACTTCACAGGTGTGGCCTGTCAGGTTTAATAACTGGGATTTCTTGCCTTATAAATGGGGTTGGGACCATCAGTTGTGTTGTGCAGAAGTCTGGTGGATACACAGCTGATAGTCGTACTGAATAGACTGTTAGCTGCTTTTTTCTTGCCATAATACAAATTCTAAGTAAAGAAAAAACAGTGGCCATCATTACTTTAAGAAATGAAGGTCAGTCAGTCCGAAAAATTTGGAAAACTTTGAAAGTGTCCCCAAGTGCAGTTGCAAAAACCATCAAGCGCTACAAAGAAACAGGCTCACATGAGGACCGCCCCAGGAAAGGAAGACCAAGAGTCACCTCTGCTTCTGAGGATAAGTTTATCCGAGTCACCAGCCTCAGAAATCGCAGGTTAACAGCAGCTCAGATTAGAGACCAGGTCAATGCCACACAGAATTCTAGCAGCAGACACATCTCTTCAACAACTGTTAAGAGGAGACTTTGTGCAGCAGGCCTTCATGGTAAAATAGCTGCTAGGAAACCACTGCTAAGGACAGGCAACAAACAGAAGAGACTTGTTAGGGCTAAAGAACACAAGGAATGGACATTAGACCAGTGGAAATCTGTGCTTTGGTCTGATGAGTCCAAATTTGAGATCTTTGGTTCCAACCACCGTGTCTTTGTGCGACGCAGAAAAGCTGAACGGTTGGACTCTACATGCCTGGTTCCCACCGGTAAGCGTGGAGGAGGTGTGATGGTGTGGGGGTGCTTTGCTGGTGACACTGTTGGGAATTTATTCAAAATTGAAGGCATACTGAACCAGCATGGCTACCACAGCATCTTGCATCGGCATGCTATGCCATCCGGTTTGCGTTTAGTTGGACCATCATTTATTTTTCAACAGGACAATGACCCCAAACATACCTCCAGGCTGCGTAAGGGCTATTTGACCAAGAAGGAGAGTGATGGAGTGCTACGCCAGATGACCTGGCCTCCACAGTCACCAGACCTGAACCCAATCGAGATGGTTTGGGGTGAGCTGAACCGCAGAGTGAAGGCAAAAGGGCCAACAAGTGCTAAGCATCTCTGGGAACTCCTTCAAGATTGTTGGAAGACCATTTCCGGTGACTACCTCTTGAAGCTCATCAAGAGAATGCCAAGAGTGTGCAAAGCAGTCATCAAAGCTAAAGATGTCTACTTTGAAGAACCTAGAATATAAGACATATTTTCAGTTGTTTCACACTTTTTTGTTAAGTATATAATTCCACATGTGTTAATTCATAGTTTTGATGCCTTCAGTGTGAATGTACAATTTTCCTAGTCAAGAAAATATAGAAAAATCTTTAAATGAGAAGGTGTGTCCAAACTTTTGGTCTGTACTGTATGTCCTGAGTATACTCAGCTATGAATCCCCCATGCCCCTCCGTCCTGCTGGAGAGGTCACTTCTCATTTTCTGGCATTGGTGTGTGGTCGCTACGGGCAGCGATATGAAGGAACATGGGGGTGTCAGTGAGCAATCACTGGTACCATATATAAAGTACAACATAAGGCTGGAGCCCCTATACATGTGCGCCAGTCCCAGGCCCGATCACCACTCACCTGCTCAGTGGGCACTCCCAGGTATTCCGACCGCTGGCGAATCAGCTCCAGCAGCAGAGGTGATAGCGGACACAGGATTCCTTCCTCCTGGAAAACAACAATGAAAGCTCACTGACCTGGCTGCAGCGATCTATGCCTGCTGGTGCTCTCTGGTATCAGTCACTTTACATGCAAGCTATTGTTCTCTGTGCTCAGCCACTTTAGGCCGGAAACAGGCTGATTGCAGGGTATATCAGCACTCACCTCACCCCGTCCTCCTGCAGATGTGAAATGTCTGAATGCCGGGGCTAGTGCCAGGCTGAGCGCCCCGGTATGTACGGAGCACAGGACGTCACTCACCGTGTCCGCCCAGGGGTAGTGACAGCTCTCCGTGTCTCCGCGCAGCTCCGGGACAGGACGAGGAGAACGGACGAGACTCATTCAAACCCAGCGCTGTGAGATTACGTCCAACTGTGTGAAGACATGTGACAGATTCCAGAGCCAATCAGCTGCAGGTGTCGCTGTGGGCGGGGTTAGGTAACGGTCGCCGTGTGCTTGAGGCTGGAGAGGTTGTTGTGTGACCCCGGTGTACATTCTGCGTCCAGGAGAGCTGAGCGGCCGGTGAGGTGTAAGTAGCCGTGTATACATGGAGGGTGGCCAGGTGTTGGAGGGCTCACCGCCGCGGTCTCTACAAGCTCCAGCCTCTGGCTCCATGGAAGTGTTCCTGCGTCACAGGGCCAGCATACTTTGCATCCTGTGTGCTCCTATGATGGCTCCTGACTGTGGAGCCGGACTCTGCAGCCTTTCTCACCTGTGATGGAAAAAGGGCAAAACGTTAATTTCTACACCAGCCAAAAGTCTACCACCTGGCCCCTCATGTATGTCTCCCATAGTCATGTGACGCAGGTAGTGGGTCAGCGCTGTGCACATACATATAAAAGTCAGAGCGCTGCGCCAGTCAGAGCGCTGCGTCAGTCAGAGCGTTGCACCAGTCAGAGCACTGCGCCAGTCAGAGCGCTGCATCAGTCAGAGCGCTGCATCAGTCAGAGCGCTGCATCAGTCGGGGGGCTGCGTCAGTCAGAGCGCTGCGTCAGTCACAGCGCTGTGCCAGTCAGAGCGCTGCGTCAGTCAGAGCGTTGCACCAGTCAGAGCACTGCGCCAGTCAGAGCGCTGCATCAGTCAGAGCGCTGCATCAGTCGGGGGGCTGCGTCAGTCAGAGCGCTGCGTCAGTCACAGCGCTGTGCCAGTCAGAGCGCTGCGTCAGTCAGAGCGTTGCACCAGTCAGAGCACTGCGCCAGTCAGAGCGCTGCATCAGTCAGAGCGCTGCATCAGTCGGGGGGCTGCGTCAGTCAGAGCGCTGCATCAGTCACAGCGCTGTGCCAGTCAGAGCGCTGCGTCAGTCAGAGCGTTGCACCAGTCAGAGCACTGCGCCAGTCAGAGCGCTGCATCAGTCAGAGCGCTGCATCAGTCAGGGGGCTGCGTCAGTCAGAGCGCTGCGTCAGTCAGGGGGCTGCGTCAGTCAGGGGGCTGCGTCAGTCAGAGCCCTGCATCAGTCAGAGCGCTATGTCGGTCAGGGGGCTGCGTCAGTCAGGGGGCTTCGTCAGTCAGGGGGCTGCGCCAGTCAGAGCGCTGCGTCAGTCAGGGGGTTGCATCAGTCAGAGCGCTGTGCCAGTCAGAGCGCTGCGTCAGTCAGAGCGTTGCACCAGTCAGAGCACTGCGCCAGTCAGAGCGCTGCATCAGTCAGAGCGCTGCATCAGTCAGGGGGCTGCGTCAGTCAGAGCGCTGCGTCAGTCAGGGGGCTGCGTCAGTCAGGGGGCTGCGTCAGTCAGAGCCCTGCATCAGTCAGAGCGCTATGTCGGTCAGGGGGCTGCGTCAGTCAGGGGGCTTCGTCAGTCAGGGGGTTGCGCCAGTCAGAGCGCTGCGTCAGTCAGGGGGTTGCATCAGTCAAAGCGCTGCGTCAGTCAGGGGGCTGCATCAGTCAAAGCGCTGCGTCAGTCAGGGGGCTGCATCAGTCAGAGCGCTGCGTCAGTCAGGGGGCTGCGCCAGTCAGAGCGCTGCGTCAGTCAGGGGGCTGCGTCAGTCAGGGGGCTGCGTCAGTCATTGGGCTGCGTCAGTCAGAGCCCTGCATCAGTCAGAGCGCTATGTCGGTCAGGGGGCTGCGTCAGTCAGGGGGCTTCGTCAGTCAGGGGGCTGCGCCAGTCAGAGCGCTGCGTCAGTCAGGGGGTTGCATCAGTCAGAGCGCTGTGCCAGTCAGAGCGCTGCATCAGTCAGAGCGTTGCACCAGTCAGAGCACTGCGCCAGTCAGAGCGCTGCATCAGTCAGAGCGCTGCATCAGTCGGGGGGCTGCGTCAGTCAGAGCGCTGCGTCAGTCACAGCGCTGTGCCAGTCAGAGCGATGCGTCAGTCAGAGCGTTGCACCAGTCAGAGCACTGCGCCAGTCAGAGCGCTGCATCAGTCAGAGCGCTGCATCAGTCGGGGGGCTGCATCAGTCAGAGCGCTGCGTCAGTCAGGGGGCTGCGTCAGTCAGGGGGCTGCGTCAGTCAGAGCCCTGCATCAGTCAGAGCGCTATGTCGGTCAGGGGGCTGCGTCAGTCAGGGGGCTTCGTCAGTCAGGGGGCTGCGCCAGTCAGAGCGCTGCGTCAGTCAGGGGGTTGCATCAGTCAAAGCGCTCCGTCAGTCAGGGGGCTGCATCAGTCAAAGCGCTGCGTCAGTCAGGGGGCTGCATCAGTCAGAGCGCTGCGTCAGTCAGGGGGCTGCGCCAGTCAGAGCGCTGCGTCAGTCAAGGGGCTGCGCCAGTCAGAGCGCTGCGTCAGTCAGATCGTTACGTCAGTCAAGGGGCTGCGTCGGTCAGAGCGCTGCGTCAGTCAGGGGGCTGCTCCAGTCAGGGGGCTGTGCCGTGTGTGTACCGACATGTGCAGAGAGGTCACCCGCTTTGTCACACGTGCCCAGCTGATTATCTGCTCATCTTTGTGTTTTCTGCTCTCCAGCTCGGGTCAGAAATGGACGCTGTGTCTGTCGTCACCTATTTGCGGACCCTGGCTTCTGAACCACAGAACAGATCAAGTATTGTGAGGGAGAGGAGTTGCCTGGCCGGTCTCATCCCTTTTCTTAGCCACCAGGACACACAGATGTTTGAAGCGGCTCTTGAGGTAAGTGCTGGGGGCGGTGGTCTAAGGAACACAAGCTCCAATTGAAGTCATTTCTTTATTAACCTCTTAAATGGAATCTGTCCCCCCCCCCCCCTAAAAAATGTATTTTAATGGATAATGCAGTGCTGTAGGGGACTTGGCCCCTATAAAAACCATGTTAGTCCTTACATGGTCCTGGTGCAGTGCCTGAGAAAATAACTTTTAATTGATGTGCAAATGAGGAGGCTTTGGGGCACCATTGGTGTGGCCAAGAGTTGGGTGCACTAGTACCAGGGCTGTGGAGTCAGTTAGCCAAACCTTCTACTCTCAATTTCCATGACACCGACTCCCTCATACATGGCTCATGTTTAAGTGATAAATTTACTGTAGCACAGATTCATCTCAGCTAAAAGTCTAGACCAGTGATGGCAAATCTTTTAGAGACTGAGTGCCCAAACGGCAACCCAAAACCCACTTATTTCTCACTGAGTGCCAACACGGCAATTTAACCTGGGGCAGGTGTGGACATTACAGGAGACTTGCAAAATACACACACACAGCCCCTCTGCAGAATATATATATATATATATATATATGCACACACAGCCCCTCTGCAGAATATATATATATATATATATATATATATACATGCACACACGCACACAGCCCCTCTGCAAAATATATACACACACACATTGCTCCTGTGTAAAATACATACACACAGGGCCGGCTCCAGGCTTTTGAGTCTCAGTGGGCCCCTTTAACACATACCATGATTCATGATGCACAGATACCGCAGAGAAATATAGGTTTACATTCTGGTTTATATTCTGCAGAGGGGCTGTGTGTGTGTAACATACCTGGCGGCGTCCTTGCATGGTGGTCCATCTCCCACTGTGCAAGAGGGCGCACTTGATCTCCTGTCCAGAATGTCTCTCTGGCTTCCCTCCATGCTGTCTGTTTGTGTCTGTTTCTGCTGCTTAAGGGCGGCGCCCGATCACTTCCTGCTTTTTGTACCTGCTGTGGGGCACACCCCTTGTGCGCCCTCAGCCTATGGCTGTCTGTCACCTGGTATATAGCTCAGCAGCTCCCATCTATCCCTGCCTGAGCATAGTGTTTCCTTCAGTGTGTGCTTGCACTCTGAAGGTGCCAGGTCCCGTTCCTTGTCTCCTGCTTTTTGTATCAGTTCCCGTGTCTGAACTTAGTCCTGTATGTCTCCTGCTTTGCGGTATCAGTTCCCGTGTCTGAACTGAGTCCTTTCTGTGTTATCTTGTCTGTCCTGTCTGAACACGCTCCTAGCCTGTTCCTCCCGCCTTCTAGTGGCCGATTACCTAGACCCGCTCCTGTATCTTTTCTGTCCTGTCTGAACACGCTCCTTGCCTGTTCGTTCCGCCTCTCTGGGGGCCGTATTCCCAGACCCGCTCCTGTATCCCTCTGCAGTGTCGGTCTCCTCCGTACACTCAGTTCCAGTCTGAACTCTCTCCTATCCTTTACCTGTTTTGCCTCTATGTCCGATGTCCGTTCCCTTCCTTTTTCTGCAGAGTCTGAACTCGTACCTAACTCCTGCTTGTTGTCTCTGTACTCCCGTTTGTGAGTTTGTGGTCCTCTCGCTACTTCACTGCAAGTACCCTGTGGGTATCTGGCTCTGTCTTTCCCTTCCTGTCTGTTCCGTGTGAACAGAGCCCTGTGCCTCCCTGTCTGCACTCTAGCTGTGCTTGCCTGTACCCCTCTGCCTGTATTGTTCCTGTGTCCCGGTGTGTACTGGGTCCTATCTCGCCTGTGTTCCTACCTGCTAGTGCCTCCCTGTCTGCACTCTAGCTGTGCTTGCCTGTACCCCTCTGCCTGTATTGTTCCTGTGTCCCGGTGTGTACTGGGTCCTATCCCGCCTGTGTTCCTACCTGCTAGTGCCTCCCTGTCTGCACTCTAGCTGTGCTTGCCCGTACCCCCCGGCCTGCATACCCGCCTGCCTGCATACCAGTCGTGCCTGCCTATACCTACCAGTCTGTGTGCCAGCCTACCAGTCTGTTCCTGTATTCCCCTGTGTGGGTCAACAGCCGTGTCCGGGGTCTGTCCTGGAGTAGCACCTGGTCCCTCTGCTCGGTTCCTCCTTGGTGCACTGGCGGCGTATGCCGTCGTGCGACCCTGGTCGGATCGGGTGAATACCTAGTTACGCCCCTCCAGGCATTCACTCTCCGGCACGGTCCAGTGGAATCACTACTAATCACACGCACACGCCGCTTAGCCCGGGCGTGTGCATAACAGTGTGCATGTGTATATATATATATATATATATATATATATATATATATATATATATATATTCTGCAGAGGGGCTGTGTGTGTATATACAGTACAGACCAAAAGTTTGGACACACCTTCTCATTTAAAGATTTTTCTGTATTTTCATGACTATGAAAATTGTACATTCACACTGAAGGCATCAAAACTGTGAATTAACACATGTGGAATTATATACTTAACAAAAAAGTGTGAAACAACTGAAAATATGTCTTATATTCTAGGTTCTTCAAAGTAGCCACCTTTTGCTTTGATGACTGCTTTGCACACTCTTGGCATTCTCTTGATGAGCTTCAAGAGGTAGTCACCGGAAATGGTCTTCCAACAATCTTGAAGGAGTTCTCAGAGATGCTTAGCACTTGTTGGCCCTTTTGCCTTCACTCTGCGGTCCAGCTCACCCCAAACATCTCGATTGGGTTCAGGTCTGGTGACTGTGGAGGCCAGGTCATCTGGCATAGCACCCCATCACTCCCCTTCTTGGTCAAATAGCCCATACACAGCCTGGAGGTGTATTTGAGGTTATGGTCCTGTTGAAAAATAAATGATGGTCTAACTAAACGCAAACCGGATAGAATAGCATGCCGCTGCAAGATGCTGTGGTAGCCATGCTAGTTCAGTATGCCTTCAATTTTGAATAAATCCCCAACAGTGTCACCAGCAAAGCACCCCCACACCACCACACCTCCTCCTCCATGATTCATGGTGGGAACCAGGCATGTAGAGTCCATCTGTTCACCTTTTCTGTGTCGTTCAAAGACACGGTGGTTGGAACCAAAGATCTCAAATTTGGACTCATCAGACCAAAGCACAGATTTCCACTGGTCTAATGTCCATTCCTTGTGTTCTTTAGCACAAACAAGTCTCTTCTGCTTGTTGCCTGTCCTTAGCAGTGGTTTCCTAGCAGCTATTTTACCATGAAGGCCTGCTGCACAAAGTCTCCTCTTAACAGTTGTTGTAGAGATGTGTCTGCTGCTAGAACTCTGTGTGGCATTGACCTGGTCTCTAATCTGAGCTGCTGTTAACCTGCGATTTCTGAGGCTGGTGACTCGGATAAACTTGTCCTCTTGGTCTTCCTTTCCTGGGGCGGTCCTCATGTGAGACAGTTTCTTTGTAGCGCTTGATGGTTTTTGCAACTGCACTTGGGGACACTATCAAAGTTTTCCCAATTTTTCACACTGACTGACCTTCATTTCTTAAAGTAATGATGGCCACTCGTTTTTCTTTACTTAGCTGCTTTTTTCTTGCCATGATACAAATTCTAACAGTCTATTCAGTAAGACTATCAGCTGTGTATCCACCAGACTTCTGCACAACACAACTGAAGGTCCCAGCCCCATTTATAAGGCAAGAAATCCCACTTATTAAACCTGACAGGGCACACCTGTGAAGTGAAAACCATTTCCGGTGTCTACCTCTTGAAGCTCATCAAAAGAATGCCAAGAGTGTGCAAAGCAGTCATGAAAGCAAAAGGTGGCTACTTTGAAGAACCTAGAATATAAGACATATTTTCAGTTGTTTCACACTTTTTTGTTAAGTATATAATTCCACATGTGTTAATTCATAGTTTTGATGCCTTCAGTGTGAATGTACAATTTTCATAGTCATGAAAATACAGAAAAATCTTTAAATGAGAAGGTGTGTCCAAACTTTTGGTCTGTACTGTATATATATATATATATATATATATATATATATATATATATATATATATATATATATATATATACAGTGCCTACAAGTAGTATTCAACCCCCTGCAGATTTAGCTGGTTGACACATGCGGAATTAACTTGGCATTGTGACATTTGTACTGTAGATCAGCCTGGAAGTGGGAAATGCACTGCAGCAAATTTTGTTTTTGTTTTTGTTTTTTGTTTTTTTTTAAAACGTAAAAAGTTAATTCAGAGTGTCATTTATTATTCAACCCCTCAAACCACAAGAATTCTGTTTGGTCCCCCTAAAGTATTAAGAAGTAGTTCAGGCACCAAGAATAATGAGCTTCACATGTATGGATTAAAGATCTCTTTTGCCAGCCTTTTCTGACTATTTAAGACCCTCCCCAAACTTGTGAACAGCACTCAGACATGGTCAACATGGGAAAGACAAAGGAGCATTCCAAGGCCATCAGAGACAAGATCGTGGAGGGTCACAAGGCTGGCAAGGGGTACAAAACCCTTTCCAAGGAGTTGGGCCTACCTGTCTCCACTGTTGGGAGCATCATCCGTAAGTGGAAGGCTTATGGAACTACTGTTAGCCTTCCACGGCCAGGACAGCCTTTGAAAGTGTCCTCCCGTGCCGAGGCCAGGCTTGTCCGAAGAGTCAAGGCTAACCCAAGGACAACAAGGAAGGAGCTCCGGGAAGATCTCATGGCAGTGGGGACATTGGTTTCAGTCAATACCATAAGTAACGTACTCCACCGCAATGGTCTCCGTTCCAGACGAGCCCGTAAGGTACCTTTACTTTCAATGCGTCATGTCAAGGCTCGTCTACAGTTTGCTCATGATCACTTGGAGGACTCTGAGACAGACTGGTTCAAGGTTCTATGGTCTGATGAGACCAAGATCGAGATCTTTGGTGCCAACCACACACGTGACGTTTGGAGACTGGATGGCACTGCATACGACCCCAAGAATACCATCCCTACAGTCAAGCATGGTGGTGGCAGCATCATGCTGTGGGGCTGTTTCTCTGCCAAGGGGCCTGGCCATCTGGTCCGCATCAATGGGAAGATGGATAGCACGGCCTACCTGGAGATTTTGGCCAAGAACCTCCGCTTCTCCATCAAGGATCTTAAGATGGGTCGTAATTTCATCTTCCAACAAGACAACGACCCAAAGCACACAGCCAAGAAAACCAATGTAGCACCCTGAGGATTCGGCTGCTACAGGGGTATTGCACCTCAGCCAGAGGTGTGATATTCCACTCCCGGGTAAGGATGGAGTGTGGAACTGAGCTCAGTTAGCTGCATGCACTACATACATCCCATTTCCGAGGGGCAGGCCGACGGTACTCCCACTTAGAAATGTGCAGGTACGACCGTGTCTGTACCTGGCTGGAGTGGGAGGGGGGTGGAACATCCCTGTAGTGTAGGGGCAGATAGGGGGAGCAGTCTGGGTAAAGATAGGAGCTCATTGGGTGCTGGTCACCTGAGCTCACACATAGAGGGTTATAAAAGGTGGGAACCATCTAAGATCAGGGTCAGTTGTCAGAGGACCAGTCAGAGAGTCTGAAGAGAGGTCCAGAAGAGCCTGCAGAAAGAGAGAGAGGAGAAAAAAGAAAGAAAGACCCAGAGGGGGAGAAAGCAAGGAACTCTGAGACCCCAAATCCAAACATCGGGTGAAGAGTTGGCAACAGGGTACCGGATCCCAAACTGGTGGGGGCTACAGCATACCTCAGCCAGAGACCGGAGGCCGTGGGCAGCATCTGCCACGGCCACCCACCATATCCACCCGGAAGGCAGACCACGAGTAGGGTCAGGGAACCCAGGGCCAAGGGTTTCCCAACAAAAGGCCCGAGGGAGCTGGACTTAGGTGGATCCCTGGTGGGGAAGGCCAGAGACGAGGACAAGACAGAAGGAGGGCTCAGGGCCACGCTCCGGACTTGCTTGGGGGTTGGCCGAATCCAGGACCTGGTGGGCGCAGCACGGCTCGGGTGGTCACTCAAGGCCGGAGTGGCCAGCACAACAGCAGTAAGTAAAGACCATGAACTGCACAGCCCGACTCTGAGTCTTTATACCATCTACACTGCACCACCACAACCCCCATCCTCTGCACCTGACCCCCTGAGGCCATACCCCTCCCGTTGGGGGTTATACCACCTAAGCTGCACCAACACCATCAGCCTCAGCGGACCCTGCTGCAGCGGCGGCCGTAGTGACCGCAATACAACGGGTGGCGTAGTCGACATAAAGAACTTAGTAACATCAGTAAGGACTGCCACACACACTGAGCTTGACGCCCTGGGCACGGACCGGGTCACAGCCGCTCGGAGACTACAACCCCCATCTGATCCGGCTCCGGGTATTCTCCCTAAAGAATATGGCCCAGGGGGCGCGTCAACTTTGGCGTAGTCGGCAGGATTACGTGCCCGCAACAACCGGGTACTGCGTGCCTGAAGAAAAGTACACCGTTACCTCAAAAAGAAGTCTCCTGCCGGTTCCGGAGGGTCCCCGCCATCGGACCCCATCACCAGTCGATTCCCGCCGGTTGTCCGCCATTTGCAGCTTTTTCCCGCCATCTGCAGAGTTTCCCGCCACTGGGAGACGATTCCCGCCATTTCCAAAGATTTCCCGCCTTGGAAGAGCGGACGCCATTATGGGCGTGCCAGAGGATGGCAAGAAGCCGCCTCCCATCGTGGGCCAGGTCGAAGAATGGCGCCAAAAGCGGAAACCGCCCCCACCAACAGAGACTGTGATGCTAGAGGTGTCCATCAGCGTGAAAGAACTGCCCCTGGAGCTGACAATCACCAAGTTGCCTCGGGACCGCCCTCAAAGTGGGAGGAGACAGAAGAAAAGAACGAAGATGGGTGCCGCCTGGAGCAGTCTGGAGAGAGCGCACCCGGAGACAAGAAGCCTAGAGCTGAGTCCAGAAAAAGCTTACCCGGAGATGGAAGGAGAGCAGAGCAGCACCGGCCCGCTGGCCAGGAGCCTGCTGGAAACAGCGGAAGGAGAGCAGAGCAGCACCGACCCGTTGGTCAGGAGCCTGCTGGAAACAACGACCCCACTAGGCCTAGTGGAGGTCCTAGCACAGCTCCCCCGAGACCGGGAGTGTGCGCAGACCGCGCTGGAGGGCCTCGCAAGGAGGATGGCCCGGGTGCAGCGAGAGACGTTGGCGGAGTGGAGCCGAGAGATGGCCCAGCAGACCGAGACCCGTCAGCGGAGCACGCCACCCAAGACGAGGAGACCGACCGCCTCTGAGGATGGCGCAGGAGGACTGAAGGCCGGAGACGGCGCCGAAAAGGGAGCCGAACGGACGGAGGCAGGTAAAGGGGACGTCTTTACCCCAAACCGGGAAACCGCTTACCTGCCCCAGCTCCCCGTCGCAGAGCCCGAAGTACCCCCTGCCGTGCCCGTAACCGCAACGTCACCGCCGCAGACTAGGCCTCAACCGGAAGCCGCGGCCGCGACCCCTGTGACGTCACACGCCTCGACCCCGAGCGTGGCCAAGCAGGAAGTACCACCAGCCTGGTCGCAAGGCCTAGTACCCCCGGGCGCGGCATTACCAACAGCGCCCCCTACCTCCGCGGAGCCACCGGCCTGGTCGCAGGGCCAAGTAGCCCAGGGCGCCGCCGTCCTTACGGTGCCCTTCACTTTCCAGGTGCCCCAGGCCTGGCCGCAAGGCCTGGGCAACCCGGGCGCCACCACCACAGCGCCCGTAACATCAAGAGTGCCGCATCTGGGAGAAGACCTGTTCGCCCAACACACATGGCCGGACGGGCGGCCCTTCATCTGGCCCAGGGAGTACTACGAACGAGAGCTCCAAAAGAAAGCAAGGGCCATGTGTGAACCCCTGATCCCGGCTCCGAAGCCCGTAAAAAGGACCTCGCCCCCGCTGGAGGAGGCACAGTTTGAGTGGGACCCCACCGGAGAAGATCTCATGGGGTTCACTCAGGAGACCCGGGCAGCTGCAGCGGAGCGTGCAGAGTGCTGCCGGCAACAGCTCGAGGTCTTCGAGAGGGAGCGGAGAGAGAGGCGGGTCCGGGAACAGCAAGCCCAAATAAAGAGCGCGGAGCAGAAGAGCCGGACCAGGAGGAGTCCCCGTGCAGCTCATGGTCCCCCTTCCACCGGGACTGTGATCAAGTTTAATATGCAGCACGGGTGGGGCTTCATCCGAGACCACCATACCCCCGGCGACGTCTTTGTAACCCGCAGAGACGTAGAGAGCCATCTGCCGGAGGGGCACAGAGGTCGTGACCTGTATATAGGGGACGAGGTCACCTTCACCCGGCACAAGTGTGCCAAAGGACCCTACGCCCTCCATGTGCATCGCCTGACGGAGGAGGAGCTGCGGTGTGAGGAGGAGCAAGAGGACCCGGACGGGTCTGAAGCTAAAGTTAACCATAAAGAAAGAGCAGGAGGACGTCGTCGTTGAGTACGGCAGAGTAGAAGCTGTATATAGTTACCCGTCGGGGTACCAAGAACTGTTGCTGCTAATATAGTCCCCGTTGGGACCAGCATGTGTGAACTGTTCCTGTGTGTCCCCTATCCATACCAGGCTGAGGACTGTGAACAGCCATTCCTGTTTCCTAATACCTGGCCGAGGACTGAGAGCGGCCACTATCCCCTTGTATATAGTTGCGCTTCCTAAAGCGCCCCCTACTGGTTTTACAGGAAAACCACTTCCAAGAAAAGAGACTGTCGCGCTTTGCCCGGTCATAAGTTGCACAGTGACCGGAGGAGGAGCCAGAAGCAAGCTACGAGAATGTTGTATATGAAAAAGTTATATATATATATCTATATAATGTTTTATATGATGTTTTATATGTTTTGTTATGTTATTATGCAAAAATTGTATGTTTTGTGGTGTTTTGTCTTGCAGCCCGAGGACGTGCTGTGATTTACCAGGGGGGAATGTAGCACCCTGAGGATTCGGCTGCTACAGGGGTATTGCACCTCAGCCAGAGGTGTGATATTCCACTCCCGGGTAAGGATGGAGTGTGGAACTGAGCTCAGTTAGCTGCATGCACTACATACATCCCATTTCCGAGGGGCAGGCCGACGGTACTCCCACTTAGAAATGTGCAGGTACGACCGTGTCTGTCCCTGGCTGGAGTGGGAGGGGGGTGGAACATCCCTGTAGTGTAGGGGCAGATAGGGGGAGCAGTCTGGGTAAAGATAGGAGCTCATTGGGTGCTGGTCACCTGAGCTCACACATAGAGGGTTATAAAAGGTGGGAACCATCTAAGATCAGGGTCAGTTGTCAGAGGACCAGTCAGAGAGTCTGAAGAGAGGTCCAGAAGAGCCTGCAGAAAGAGAGAGAGGAGAAAAAAGAAAGAAAGACCCAGAGGGGGAGAAAGCAAGGAACTCTGAGACCCCAAATCCAAACATCGGGTGAAGAGTTGGCAACAGGGTACCGGATCCCAACTGGTGGGGGCTACAGCATACCTCAGCCAGAGACCGGAGGCCGTGGGCAGCATCTGCCACGGCCACCCACCATATCCACCCGGAAGGCAGACCACGAGTAGGGTCAGGGAACCCAGGGCCAAGGGTTTCCCAACAAAAGGCCCGAGGGAGCTGGACTTAGGTGGATCCCTGGTGGGGAAGGCCAGAGACGAGGACAAGACAGAAGGAGGGCTCAGGGCCACGCTCCGGACTTGCTTGGGGGTTGGCCGAATCCAGGACCTGGTGGGCGCAGCACGGCTCGGGTGGTCACTCAAGGCCGGAGTGGCCAGCACAACAGCAGTAAGTAAAGACCATGAACTGCACAGCCCGACTCTGAGTCTTTATACCATCTACACTGCACCACCACAACCCCCATCCTCTGCACCTGACCCCCTGAGGCCATACCCCTCCCGTTGGGGGTTATACCACCTAAGCTGCACCAACACCATCAGCCTCAGCGGACCCTGCTGCAGCGGCGGCCGTAGTGACCGCAATACAACGGGTGGCGTAGTCGACATAAAGAACTTAGTAACATCAGTAAGGACTGCCACACACACTGAGCTTGACGCCCTGGGCACGGACCGGGTCACAGCCGCTCGGAGACTACAACCCCCATCTGATCCGGCTCCGGGTATTCTCCCTAAAGAATATGGCCCAGGGGGCGCGTCAACTTTGGCGTAGTCGGCAGGATTACGTGCCCGCAACAACCGGGTACTGCGTGCCTGAAGAAAAGTACACCGTTACCTCAAAAAGAAGTCTCCTGCCGGTTCCGGAGGGTCCCCGCCATCGGACCCCATCACCAGTCGATTCCCGCCGGTTGTCCGCCATTTGCAGCTTTTTCCCGCCATCTGCAGAGTTTCCCGCCACTGGGAGACGATTCCCGCCATTTCCAAAGATTTCCCGCCTTGGAAGAGCGGACGCCATTATGGGCGTGCCAGAGGATGGCAAGAAGCCGCCTCCCATCGTGGGCCAGGTCGAAGAATGGCGCCAAAAGCGGAAACCGCCCCCACCAACAGAGACTGTGATGCTAGAGGTGTCCATCAGCGTGAAAGAACTGCCCCTGGAGCTGACAATCACCAAGTTGCCTCGGGACCGCCCTCAAAGTGGGAGGAGACAGAAGAAAAGAACGAAGATGGGTGCCGCCTGGAGCAGTCTGGAGAGAGCGCACCCGGAGACAAGAAGCCTAGAGCTGAGTCCAGAAAAAGCTTACCCGGAGATGGAAGGAGAGCAGAGCAGCACCGGCCCGCTGGCCAGGAGCCTGCTGGAAACAGCGGAAGGAGAGCAGAGCAGCACCGACCCGTTGGTCAGGAGCCTGCTGGAAACAACGACCCCACTAGGCCTAGTGGAGGTCCTAGCACAGCTCCCCCGAGACCGGGAGTGTGCGCAGACCGCGCTGGAGGGCCTCGCAAGGAGGATGGCCCGGGTGCAGCGAGAGACGTTGGCGGAGTGGAGCCGAGAGATGGCCCAGCAGACCGAGACCCGTCAGCGGAGCACGCCACCCAAGACGAGGAGACCGACCGCCTCTGAGGATGGCGCAGGAGGACTGAAGGCCGGAGACGGCGCCGAAAAGGGAGCCGAACGGACGGAGGCAGGTAAAGGGGACGTCTTTACCCCAAACCGGGAAACCGCTTACCTGCCCCAGCTCCCCGTCGCAGAGCCCGAAGTACCCCCTGCCGTGCCCGTAACCGCAACGTCACCGCCGCAGACTAGGCCTCAACCGGAAGCCGCGGCCGCGACCCCTGTGACGTCACACGCCTCGACCCCGAGCGTGGCCAAGCAGGAAGTACCACCAGCCTGGTCGCAAGGCCTAGTACCCCCGGGCGCGGCATTACCAACAGCGCCCCCTACCTCCGCGGAGCCACCGGCCTGGTCGCAGGGCCAAGTAGCCCAGGGCGCCGCCGTCCTTACGGTGCCCTTCACTTTCCAGGTGCCCCAGGCCTGGCCGCAAGGCCTGGGCAACCCGGGCGCCACCACCACAGCGCCCGTAACATCAAGAGTGCCGCATCTGGGAGAAGACCTGTTCGCCCAACACACATGGCCGGACGGGCGGCCCTTCATCTGGCCCAGGGAGTACTACGAACGAGAGCTCCAAAAGAAAGCAAGGGCCATGTGTGAACCCCTGATCCCGGCTCCGAAGCCCGTAAAAAGGACCTCGCCCCCGCTGGAGGAGGCACAGTTTGAGTGGGACCCCACCGGAGAAGATCTCATGGGGTTCACTCAGGAGACCCGGGCAGCTGCAGCGGAGCGTGCAGAGTGCTGCCGGCAACAGCTCGAGGTCTTCGAGAGGGAGCGGAGAGAGAGGCGGGTCCGGGAACAGCAAGCCCAAATAAAGAGCGCGGAGCAGAAGAGCCGGACCAGGAGGAGTCCCCGTGCAGCTCATGGTCCCCCTTCCACCGGGACTGTGATCAAGTTTAATATGCAGCACGGGTGGGGCTTCATCCGAGACCACCATACCCCCGGCGACGTCTTTGTAACCCGCAGAGACGTAGAGAGCCATCTGCCGGAGGGGCACAGAGGTCGTGACCTGTATATAGGGGACGAGGTCACCTTCACCCGGCACAAGTGTGCCAAAGGACCCTACGCCCTCCATGTGCATCGCCTGACGGAGGAGGAGCTGCGGTGTGAGGAGGAGCAAGAGGACCCGGACGGGTCTGAAGCTAAAGTTAACCATAAAGAAAGAGCAGGAGGACGTCGTCGTTGAGTACGGCAGAGTAGAAGCTGTATATAGTTACCCGTCGGGGTACCAAGAACTGTTGCTGCTAATATAGTCCCCGTTGGGACCAGCATGTGTGAACTGTTCCTGTGTGTCCCCTATCCATACCAGGCTGAGGACTGTGAACAGCCATTCCTGTTTCCTAATACCTGGCCGAGGACTGAGAGCGGCCACTATCCCCTTGTATATAGTTGCGCTTCCTAAAGCGCCCCCTACTGGTTTTACAGGAAAACCACTTCCAAGAAAAGAGACTGTCGCGCTTTGCCCGGTCATAAGTTGCACAGTGACCGGAGGAGGAGCCAGAAGCAAGCTACGAGAATGTTGTATATGAAAAAGTTATATATATATATCTATATAATGTTTTATATGATGTTTTATATGTTTTGTTATGTTATTATGCAAAAATTGTATGTTTTGTGGTGTTTTGTCTTGCAGCCCGAGGACGTGCTGTGATTTACCAGGGGGGAATGTAGCACCCTGAGGATTCGGCTGCTACAGGGGTATTGCACCTCAGCCAGAGGTGTGATATTCCACTCCCGGGTAAGGATGGAGTGTGGAACTGAGCTCAGTTAGCTGCATGCACTACATACATCCCATTTCCGAGGGGCAGGCCGACGGTACTCCCACTTAGAAATGTGCAGGTACGACCGTGTCTGTCCCTGGCTGGAGTGGGAGGGGGGTGGAACATCCCTGTAGTGTAGGGGCAGATAGGGGGAGCAGTCTGGGTAAAGATAGGAGCTCATTGGGTGCTGGTCACCTGAGCTCACACATAGAGGGTTATAAAAGGTGGGAACCATCTAAGATCAGGGTCAGTTGTCAGAGGACCAGTCAGAGAGTCTGAAGAGAGGTCCAGAAGAGCCTGCAGAAAGAGAGAGAGGAGAAAAAAGAAAGAAAGACCCAGAGGGGGAGAAAGCAAGGAACTCTGAGACCCCAAATCCAAACATCGGGTGAAGAGTTGGCAACAGGGTACCGGATCCCAAACTGGTGGGGGCTACAGCATACCTCAGCCAGAGACCGGAGGCCGTGGGCAGCATCTGCCACGGCCACCCACCATATCCACCCGGAAGGCAGACCACGAGTAGGGTCAGGGAACCCAGGGCCAAGGGTTTCCCAACAAAAGGCCCGAGGGAGCTGGACTTAGGTGGATCCCTGGTGGGGAAGGCCAGAGACGAGGACAAGACAGAAGGAGGGCTCAGGGCCACGCTCCGGACTTGCTTGGGGGTTGGCCGAATCCAGGACCTGGTGGGCGCAGCACGGCTCGGGTGGTCACTCAAGGCCGGAGTGGCCAGCACAACAGCAGTAAGTAAAGACCATGAACTGCACAGCCCGACTCTGAGTCTTTATACCATCTACACTGCACCACCACAACCCCCATCCTCTGCACCTGACCCCCTGAGGCCATACCCCTCCCGTTGGGGGTTATACCACCTAAGCTGCA
This sequence comes from Phyllobates terribilis, assembly GCF_046119375.1. Lineage (NCBI taxonomy): Eukaryota > Metazoa > Chordata > Amphibia > Anura > Dendrobatidae > Phyllobates > Phyllobates terribilis. Next base: position 689,564,707 of record NW_027362761.1, on the reverse strand, counting down.
CCAACACCATCAGCCTCAGCGGACCCTGCTGCAGCGGCGGCCGTAGTGACCGCAATACAACGGGTGGCGTAGTCGACATAAAGAACTTAGTAACATCAGTAAGGACTGCCACACACACTGAGCTTGACGCCCTGGGCACGGACCGGGTCACAGCCGCTCGGAGACTACAACCCCCATCTGATCCGGCTCCGGGTATTCTCCCTAAAGAATATGGCCCAGGGGGCGCGTCACCAAGGCCTGGTTCAATAGGGAAAAAGTCAAGGTGTTGGAGTGGCCTAGTCAGTCTCCTGACCTTAACCCAATTGAAAACTTGTGGAAGGAGCTCAAGAATAAAGTCCACATGAGACACCCAAAGAACCTAGATAACTTGGAGAAGATCTGCATGGAGGTGTGGGCCAAGATAACTCCACAGACCTGTGCCGGCCTGATCAGGTCTTATAAAAGACGATTATTGCAAACAAGGGTTATTCCACAAAATATTAAACATAGGGGTTGTATAATAATTGACCCACACTTTTATGTTTAAAATTTAATAAAATTCAACTGAGCAACATAACTTTTTGGTTTGTAAGATTTATGCTTCTGTTCATAAAACCTACTCTCGTTTGCAGTTTGAAGGCTCTAACTTATTTGCATCTTATCAAACCAGCTAAATCTGCAGGGGGTTGAATACTACTTGTAGGCACTGTATATATTCTGCAGAGAGGCTGTCTGTCTAGAATATGTATGCGGCCGACCGGGCGCAATCAGCAGAGCGTTGTTTAAATTTGCCGCCAAAATCACTGATTGGTCGCGGCCGGCAACCGCGACCAAGCAGCAAAACGCTGTTTAAATTTGGCGGCAATATCGGTGATTGGTCACGGGTGGCGGCCGCGACCAATCAGCGAACTGTGTTAGTGAGGACCGGAGAGCTTGTTTAAATTTGGCGATAAAATCGCTGATTAGTCGCGATCGCGACCAATCAGCAAAACGGTGTTTAAATTTGGCGCCAATATCGCTGATAGGTCGCGGCCGGCGTTCGCGACCAATCAGCAGAGCGGGGTATAAATTTGGCGCCAATAATGCTGATTGGTTGCGGCCGACGACCGCGACCAATCAGCAGAGCAGTGTTTAAATTTGGAGCCAATGTCGCTGATTGGTCGCAGCTGGCGGTCGCGACCAATCAACAGAGCGGTGATTAAATTTGGCGCCAATATCGCTGATTGGTCGCAGCTGGCGGTCGCGACCAATCAGCAGAACGGTGTTTAAATTTGGCGCCAACAATGCAGATTGGTTGCGGCCGGCGACCGCGACCAATCAGCATAGCGGTGTTTAATTTGGCGCCAATGTCGCTAATTGTTCACAGCTGGCGGTCGCTCATCAAGAGAATGCCAAGAGTGTGCAAAGCAGTCATCAAAGCAAAAGGTGGCTACTTTGAAGAACCTAGAATATAAGACATATTTTCAGTTGTTTCACACTTTTTTGTTAAGTATATAATTCCACATGTGTTAATTCATAGTTTTGATGCCTTCAGTGTGAATGTACAATTTTCAAAGTCATGAAAATACAGAAAAATCTTTAATTGAGAAGGTGTGTCCAAACTTTTGGTCTGTACTGTATATATATACACATACACACAGACACAGTCCATTTGCAGAATATTATATAAATATATATATATATATATATATATATATATACACACATACACACACAGACACAGTCCCTCTGAAACCCACACAGACACACACTCTGACTAAAGTAGTCCCCAGTCCCCACACACTGCCTCTAGCAGCAAGATTGTGCCCCCTTTCACATTTCTGCATATAATACACACAGACACACACAGTAGCCCCCAATCACCACACACTGTCTCTAGCTGTGCCCCCTTTCACATTGATGCATATAATGTAATGTTCGGCTCCTGCTGGAGCGCTCACTAGCGCCTGTGCTCAGCCTGTTGTCTCTGCTCCTCTGCGGCCCCGGCGCAGGCAGCAGTGTGATGAGGTCAGGAGCTGGATGACGTCATCACACTGCTGCATGTCGGACCCGGGGCTGACAGCCGCTCACTCCTCTGCCTCAGTCCCAGCGCAGCACTGTTCAAATGTGTTCGCGCCTAAAATACGCAAATGCATTTGAACATGAGAGCGGAGTGACGTGCGGGCGGTAGCGGCGGGCCTGGCGTGCGTGCTCATAGAGAGGGCTCCGAGTGCCACCTATGGCACATCTGCGATAGGTTCGCCACCACTGGTCTAGACCCTTAGATCAGGAATAGAACAGACATTTATAGAACATTTCATAAGTTTCCCAAATTCTTATGAAAAAATATTCCCCACAAACTGCATTGAACTACTGTACCCAATTTATTATATATTTTAGGAGTTGGAGTCGGTCCATTTTATACTGATTCCGACTCCACAAACCCGACTCCACAGCCCTGACTGGTACGCCTGCTCATTTCACACTGGACGCCTTTCCCTGCTTCTGATTCACAGTGCTCGCTTCCCAGAGCAAGCACTCTGAATGTTGGCGGCGTGTGTGCGTGCACACTGACACTGCCTGTCCCTGGCCGCACACCCGGAAGTGTAGTGCATGGCTTCAGAGTAGAGGAGAGGACAGAGCAGGTATGTGTGGCTCCTAAGTTTACTCAGAGAGTATTTGCTCTCTGCTGTGAGAGATGCACCTACCTGTGCGTGTGACGCACCCCCTGGGCCATATTCTTTTTAGGGGAATACCCGGAACCGGATCAGATGGGGGTTGTAGTCTCCGAGCGGCTGTGACCCGGTCCGTGCCCAGGGTGTCAAACTCAGTTGTATGTGGCAGTCCTACAGATGTTATTAAAAGTTCTTTTGTGTCGACTACGCCACCCGTTGTGTTGCGGTCACTGTGGCCGCCGCTGCAGCAGGGTCCGCTGAGGCTGATGGTGTGGTGCAGCTTGGTAGGATAACCCCCAACGGGAGGGGTATAGCCTCAGGGGGACAGGTGCAGAGGATGGGGGTTGTGGTGATGCAGTGCAGACGGCAATTAAAGACAGAGTCGGGTTGTGCAGTTTAGGGTGTTTACTTACTGCAGATGTTGTACTGGTCACTCCAGCTTCGAGTGACCACCCGAGCCGTGCTGCGTCCACCAGGTCCTGGATCCAGCCAACCCCCAAACAAGTCCGGAGCGTGGCCCTGAGCTCTCCCTCTGTCCTTTCTTCAGCCGTCCCCACCAGTGATCCACCTAGGTCCAGCTCCCTCGGGCCTTCTGTTGGGCGACCCTTGGCCTTGGGTTCCCTGACCCTCCACGTGGTATGCCTTCGGGGTGGATGTGGTAGGTGGCCGTGGCAGATGCTGCCCACGGCCTCCGGTCTCTGGCTAGGGTGTGTTTTTGCCCCCACCAGTTTGGGTTCCGGTACCCTTTTGCTGACTCCTCACCCGGTGTTTTAATTTGGGTTCTTGGGTCCTCTCTGTTTTCCCCTCTGGGTACTCCTTCTCTGCTCCTCTCTCACTCTGGGCCAATCTTCTCCTCTCTGCTTGCAGACTTGCTCTCTTGTTCTGCATCTGACTTGTTCTCTGCAACTGACCCTGATTCTAGTTGGTGCCCTCCTTATATATCCCTCTATGTGTGAGCTCAGGTGACCAGCACCCAATGAGCTCCTATCACTACCCAGACTGCACCCCCTATCTGCCCCTACACTACAGGGATGTACCAACCCCCTCCCACTCCAGCCAGGGACAGACACGGTCGTACCTGCACATTTCTAAGTGGGAGTACCGTCGGCCTGCCCCTCGGAAATGGGATGTGTGTAGTGCATGCAGCCTACCGAGCTCAGTCCCACTCTCCATCCTTGCCCGGGAGTGGAATATCACACTTCTGGGTTGAGGTGCAATACTCCTGTAGCAGCCGAATCCTCAGGGTGCTACACGTGCATGCAGACACCTGTCAATCAGGGCGGCAGGTGGGGTGAAGCCACCGGAGACCCGCCTGTCCAGCTAGTCTACAGCGTGGTCTCTGGTGGCTTTTAAAGTATGTGTTTCTCTGCAGCGTTTCAGGGCTAAACATACTTGGCCGAGATAATACAGTCAGTGCCAGATGCATGCTGCCCATGGATTGGGCGGTATGTGTCAGCTGACAGGTTCACTTTAAGACTGGCTTTGTACATGTCAATCTTAAAGGGAATCTGTCAGTAGGTTTTTGCTATGTAATCTGAGGGTAGTATAATGTAGGGTCTGAGTCACTGATTTCAGCGATATGTCACTTATTGTATTGAAGCAACAACACACAACTTAATGAGTGTTTTATCAATAGAAGATTAACGCTACAGGACTACAGGTCTGGTGCCAAGTGGTCAATGCCACCCCTACCACTGATTATTATCAGTATGCAATGTACAGAGATACCTGCTAATCGGGGGTGTGGTGGGATTATCCCTCTGAGCTCTGCTACATCTAAAGACGTTGATTATATCACAACTGCTGCATCCAGTAAGCGAGGTGACATTCTGCTAAAATAGAGGTCTCTTTGCCTACATTATGCTGCTCTCAGATGAGGTAGCAAAAACCTACTGACAGATTCCCTTTCTGGGGATGGTGTGTTACCTAAGCAGCAGGGCTGTGTAGGTGGAGTCGTGGAGTCGGAGCCCATTTTGGTGTAGTCGGTGTAAAATGGACCAACTCCGACTCCTAAAATATATTATAAATTGGGTACAGTAGTTTAATGCAGTTTGTGGGGAATATTGTTTTATAAGAATTTGGGAAAGTTTTGAAATGTCCTATAAATGTCTGTCCTATTCCTGATCTAAGGGTCTAGACTTTTAGCTGAGATGAATCTGTGCCACAGTAAATTTATCACTTAAACATGAGCCATGTATGAGGGAGTCGGAGTCGTGGAGTTGGTGTCATGGAAATTGAGGAGTCGGAGGTTTGGCTTACCGACTCCACATCCCTGTGCATGATTGCTGCAAAGTATGTTTTCCTCTTGACCCTCCCTTGTTTCCGAGAAAATATAATTTTAAATGACGTCCAGGAACCATAAGGAGAGAGATGTGATTAGTCTGATGAGAAAAGGGACTCCCTCAGTCATCTGGAGTGGGGCGGAAAGAAGCCATCAAATTAGCTGGGTCTCTCCCAATAGTCCCCGGCTGGTTTTTCAAACCTACCTGTCTGCAATCGCACAGCCAGGCTCTGATTCATCCTGCCCGTGGTTCGAGCAGCATGAATCGAATGACAGGCCCCCTTTAATATTGACAAGCCTGCCCAGGATTAATTTGTGGTAACAAAGAATTGGCCATTCATTAGTTACATAAAATAGAACATAATTGGGGGAACACTATAACTTTCACACTTGAAGCCAATTTTCTATATAACGGTATTACATCTTTTACAGGCAATTCACTACTTGTGTGAAAATCCTAATCACTGTAAAACACTGAGGAGTGAGCTAGGTATGATGGTGAGCCTGGAGAACATTAAGAACAGGTAAACTCATTGCGTGTAATGCTGGGGCTGAGCTTGTGTACAGCTGTCGTGAAGTATTAGCTGGTAGTAGTGGTGTCCGTACAAAGTGAGTGTACATCCAGCAGAAATGCTGTCACTGTAATGCCCTGGATGTCTGGGCACATGGGCCTGTGTTTTTGGGTAGTCCTCACTGCATTGTATGCCTTGGCATATGTATCCTTGTTTGGACAACTCTCTCTGTAGCCAGTCTTTTGATGATCTTCATATTTTCCATACAAATTGTCATGAATTAAATGTAGCCCACCATTAGCTCTAGTGTGTGCACTAGACAAGCGGGTGTTGTGTATCTAGAACAATTTTCCATTTTGTAATATTTAAAGGGGTCTTCCATTTTCAGGAAAGTTGTCCTTACACGCAATTTATTGTAATAAAAACGAACTGTATTATGCATCCTCGAAGGGTCCAGTGCTGAGTGCTGCTTCTCCGGGTGTCTGTTATTGTCTGCAGTGCCGTCATCACGTCGGCAGCGCTGAAGCCAATCAGTGACCTCAGCGGCTTTGTCCTTGTAGACAGCATGAGCCGCTGACCTTACTGATTTCCTGCAGCGTTGTCATCGTGATGTCAGTGCTCCAAATAATAAAATAAGAGCCATGGTGAAGACTCAGCAGTAAGTAAAGCACAGTTTATTTGTTTCACAACAAATTGTACCTTGGGACACAACTTTCCTGAAAAAAAAACAGCCAGACAAATAATAATAAACTCTTTAATGTTTATTAAAGGGGTTGTATCAAATTTGCAAGTTAATATTGCAAAGTGCTTGTAAAATCGGGGCAACTTTGCAATTTACTTATACTTTCCTCTTTGTTAAGAACAGATGGATTTTTCCTTCTAGTTTACAGCTTATCGCCTAGGTTATTGTCCACTTCTGCAGTGGCCGATTTCCTTGGCTGCACTGATGGCGGCTTTTCCAATGCGGAAAGTGTGTTTTTTGGGTGAGCTGCTCAGTCATGCCGCTGGAAAGAACCGTCAGTCTTCAGAAGCGCACTGCTCCCTAGGAAGCCAGGAGGCCGAGAGGTGGCGCACTTCTGAAGAAAGAGGATGATACAACCCCTTTAATCAGTACTTTTTATAGTGACCTTTTCCAGAACAAGATGACAACAGAGCTCTCCTGTGATATATGGATAAATTCTATTTTTTTTCAGTGACACAAGTAATCGTAGTAAAGTACTCACCCATCAGATTCACGTGTCATTAGGTGTGCCAGGTCACTTGCATACACCAGAAACCAAGAACAAGCAAAACAACCTACAGTTCTTCATTCCAAGTGCAAACAAAAGAGCCAAAACCATAACACTCCACATCCATGGACTTGATGATCTGGTAACGGTCATCTGTTTGATATTGCCATACTGCACACAGAACTTATTATAGCTTCGATCCACTTTTTAAAAGGGCTTCCAAGATTTTTTTTTTAAAGAATGGCTTTAAATATCTCTCTATTCAGGTAAATATTAAGCTGCAAAATTCCGCCTAATTTATTTTAATTTTTTTTTTTTTTTAGTAGGAAGAAGTGACCACTATAGACTTTCATGATAGGAGATACCTATGTGAAGAAACATTATTAAAGGTGAAATGTGTCATCAGCTTTACATTTCAGACAGCAATCAGAAGGTGCACTGTGCAAGTGGAGCCAGACCTGGCCACAGAGGTAGGAGAAAATGAAAAAATATTTTCTCATAACTTAGGATTGCTGTTTTGTGGAGAAAAAAAATTACACTGCGGTCGCACCAATTTTCATAAAAAACAGTGGGAGGGATTGATGTAAATTGTAGCGGAAATTTGCGTCAGTTCATAAATGTTGGAGTTTGTGTTGGCGCACATGCAGCACAAGATGTGCCAAATTTATTATGAGGCATATACCATATTTTTCGAACTATAAGACGCACCCCAAATTTTGGGGTGGAATATAGAAAAAAATATATTTTTATAAGATGGGGGTCCGTCTTATAGTCTGAATAGGTACAGTATCTTACCTGGGGGGCAGTGGAGCGAGGGTCACAGGAGGCAGGGTCCTTCAGGAATCTGGTGCTCCAGCAGCGGGGAGTTGTGGTGGAGCAGGATTGCAGGGCCCTCTGTGGCGCCCCTGAGGGTTCAGTCACCACAGAGGTACTGCGCCTCACCCAGAGGTGTGGTATCTCCTTCTCTCAGGTAAGGATGGAGTACTGCCCGGGACCCCAATACCTGCTCTCAATACTACACTACTCCAGACCGGCTGGAAGGGCCTTATGCACTTGTTTTGCTTCCCCGTCTCTGGCTGGAGAAGGGGGAACCAAAGAGAGGGGGAACCATGTAGTGGGTGTGGGTGGAGAACGTAGTTCAGGGGAGCACTTTAGGAAGATATAAAAAGGGAAGCCATCTTAGAAACAGCATTCAGTTCAGTCGGAGAGGAAGCAAGAAAGAAGAGGGGAGCAGAGTCTCTTCAGGAGCTCTGCTCTATAGTGGGGCCTAGTAAGGAAGGCCCAGGAGGGGAGCAGAGGAGTAAGGCTCCAGTAAGGAAAGGGATTCCAGGGGTACGGAAGAAGCAGGAGGCCACCCGTACACCCGAATCTGCCAGGTGTCAGAGGGATCAGGCCACAAGAAGGGAACCGGTCCTTGGACTGGCCGAGTACTCCATGTCTCAGCCAGAAAACCGGAGGCTTCTGCACTTCCAAGGTGCAGTTGCCATACTCTCATCTAAGCCACCGAAAAGGGCACCAAGTAGGTACGGGAACCCCAAGTTGCCCAGAGGGATCTCAGAGTACCCGTTCGGGACTTTGTTTGCGAGGCGCAAGGCAGGAGGGAGAAGACAAAGCGCGGGAAGTCGGTCAAGAAAGGAACATACAAAAGTGGGGTCCCGTTAAGCGCTTCTGATATACTAGAGAGAGTGCTGAACCCCTTTCTGGCAAACGCAGTGCGACGCGGGAGGCTGACACCTGTACAGTGTACCTGAGGAACCTAAAAAGAACTGTGAGTAAACTCGGATGACTGCACTCCACTGCCTCTGTCAGTTATTTTCGCTGTGCCATCTCTCCTGCACTACAACCCCCAGCAGTACCATCAACCCTGCACTGCCCTGGGGCCCGCTCCACCTTTGGGGAGCCGTTCCAACCCAGCTGCCCTATCAACTGTCCCAGAGGTCTGCAGCAGCATTGGTACCTATTACCAGAAACCACAGGTGGCGTCACGAGACAAAACAGCTATTCGTCCCATCAAGTGACAAGCCCCTTTTCAAGATTGACCCCAGAGTACGGGCCCGGGAGCCGACTGCCGTGACATCCTAAACAAGGTAAAGGCCCGGGTACCGAGTCCCCCATATCCCCTGTGCGAGTCACCTCCATTCCCTCCCTCAGGAACCTGGCAGCTGCAGCAGAAGAGTTGGCTGGGGCCCGGTGACTGGCTGGGGCCCGGTCCATGGCTGGGGCCCGATCCATGTCTGGGGCCCGGTCTATAGCTGGGGGCCTGGCTGAGGCCCGGTCCATGGCTTGGGGCCTGGCTGAGGCCTGGTCCATGGCTGGGGGCCTGGCTGAGGCCCAGGGCTTGGCGATTGGGCCTGGCTGCGTGCTGCTGAGGCCTGCCTGGGAATCGGTAGTGGTGGTAGCGGCAGCAAAGGAGGAGGAGGTGAGATGCTGCTGGCTGGAGGCCGGCACGGGTTCGACTGGATGCGGGCAGTGTCAAGCTGCGGGCTGTGGCTGGTGAGCGGCGCAGGTTTCCGGTGTGTGCGGCCATCTTCCTGAAGCTGCTATCTACATGAAAATGGCTGCCCGAGCTACAAGCCTGCGGATCACAGCTTCAGGAAGATGACCGCGCACACCGGAAACCTGCGCCCTCACCGGCCCAAAGCCAGACACTTCCCGTATCCAGTCCAACCCGCGTCTGCCCCCAGCCAGACACCCGCAGCATCTCACCTCCTTTGCTGCCGCCACCACCACCGGGTTCTTGAAGGAGGGAGGCCCCGCTATCTTGCTCCACCACCACCGCAAGTACGCAGCGTTTGGAACATAAGTCGCACCCTCCATTTTCCTCCCAAATTTGGGGGGGAAAAGTGCATCTTATGGTCCGAAAAATACGGTACATCTGAGTAAGCTTGATGCTTGTTAATCCAGTAAGCAAGCTTCTGTTTAAAGGGGTTCTCCTCCAAGAACGTAATAAAATGGCCCCGTCACATAATTTAAATGCAACCCTTTCTACTCATCAGGACTGGCTGCAGTCTGAAAAAAAAACACTGCTCCTGAGACCTGTGTGTCAACTGACAGAAGCTGTATCGTACGCACACATACTTACAGGAGCTGAGGGGAAGCCTGTGACTGAAGAAGAAGAAAATCTTCTCTTCAGCTGACTGGGCACAGATGACTGAGACTGCATACGAATATCCTTTGTATTCAGTCAGCCAAGAAGATTTCTTTTTTCTTTCTATTCTCTTCTCTCGATTTCTTCGCTCTTCCTGACATGTGACTAGGACATGCTGTGTTTGAATTGTTATTGCGATTTCATTACATTCCTGGAGCACCCCTTTAACAACCTAGTCTATGAAACTTCACTCAACTTTTTTTTTTTTTCTCCTCGCCAAAATTGGAAAAAAAATAACCTGTCAAAACAGGATGCCTATCCTTTCGCTGTACCTTTTATTGTGCAAAGTAAATGATCCATCTGGAGCTTGCTCTTGTAGCCTTTATCATGTGTCCTGTTTCATCTGGTTTTAAAAGTAAATCTGACAAAAAGTACTTTTTAAAAGGGTGCAAGAAATGAACTGGATTTTGCTAGAAAGGGTTCACAGATAGAATAGTGTTAGTTACGGAAGCTGTCTTGTCCAGTGTTGCTATTAACCTGCAGATATAGGGTTAATATTGTTATGAATGTTCCCTGCCATAGTGCTGAAAGTGCAGGGCCTAGGAGAAAATGTAACTTTATTTCTCCCAGGAGCCGCAACTTTCAGTCATGAAGGTGTATTAGTAGAAATGAGTCACTGCTCACAGCACTGAGCGGAGCGGCTGTGTCCAGGCCCCGGCACTGACTGACTGCTAGCTTTGCACTGATGCATTTCTGAGTACGGGGATGTGCCATCTCTTTTAATGCTGTGAGTAGTGACTGTAATTGTTCCAGTAACGCCTGCATGACTGAAAGTCACCAGCACCTGGGAGAAATAAAGTCTATATTCTCCTGGGAGACTCGCTGCCGCTGGGCACCTGCTAACTAGTGTTGAGCCACCCCCGTAGTGTTCGAGTTCGGTTCGGTTCGTCGAACACCTTCGAACACCGTTAAAACCAATGGCAGGCAAACAAAAACACATAGAAACACATAGAAAACACCTTCAAAGGTGTCCAAAAGCTGACAAACTGCTCTGAAGACACAACTAACACATGGAAAAGTGACAAGTACATATAGTCATGCGAAAAGAAAAGAGGTGGAGGAGTAAAAGGAGGGGGAGACACAGATATAGGCATGTCATGCCCTTCTAAAATCCAAAAAGTGAGAAGCCGACACGTTCAGTCCGCTCCTGCCCGTGCCACCTCCGTGTCGCCGGGTTTGTGCCAGAGTCGCGGTGAACCCTGACGGCCAGCCCCCCTCTCCCAATACTGGTGCCTGTCCGCTAGTGGGTCGAACGAGCCCCCCTGTGGTGGAGGCAGCTCTAAGCTTTTTAATTTAAATTGTCTCTCTAATTTGAATGAATACACTTTAAATCCATTTACAACGATCTATTGGAGGGCAAGTCTCATGCCAGCAGCCGCGTAATTCCAGCTCCAGTAGCGTCCACTAAAGCTGCTGCAGTTAAAAAGCTTTTATAAGGATCGAGCTCGGCTGTCCACCGCAAGGGCATCCTACTGCCAGTCCCAGCCCCTATGCCTTGGGGTGCCTCCTGATGCTCTTCACTGAGTATCCCGTGGTCCCGAAGCATTTCCTTTGAAAAAATTAAGTGTCAAAACTACAGGTGGTGTAGCTTGCTTAACAGCCGGGATAATCCGCTGACTAGCAGACACTGCTACTAGGCACAAAGTATTTCCTGGGCTAGATGCAGTTAAAAATTTGTAATTAGATACTCTCGTTGGATGCTGAGAAAGCATTCCATAGAGTCTCCTGGCACGCCATATATGATTCTCTTAAAAAGCTTGGGGTAGGGGTCTAGGGGACCCTTTTATAGCCAAAATCACGGCCCTGTATCGCAATACGTCACCTAGGCTGAAGATAAATGGAACTGTATTACCCTGAGGGCTCGGTTGCTACAGAGGTATTGCACCTCACCCAGGGGTGTGATATCTCACTCTCAGGTAAGGATGGAGTGTGGATCAGGACCCGACACCTGCATGCAATACACCACATTGCCGTGGGGCAGGGCGACCAATATGCCCCTGAGATGGGCACGACAGTCCCTGTCCCTGGCTGGAGTGGGGGGAGAAAACACTGAGGAAGGGGAACCCTGTAGTGCAAGAGCAGGGAGGAAGCAGTTCCTGGGTGCATTGAGAAGGGAGTATAAAAGGTGGGCACCATCTTAGTTCAGTGCAGAGAAGTCTGAGCAGAAGTGGCAGGGAGCAGGGGCTCTGCATGAGCTCTGCTCCAGAGGCGGGCCTAGTAACAGAGGACCAGGCCTGGAAGAGGGAGAAGGAAGGAAGGGGAGCGGAGAAGGCTCCAGGAACGAGGAATGAAGGGATCCCAGGGGTGCGGACGGGCGAGTCGCCACCGCACGCCCGAATCCACCTGCGTGGAGGGGTCAGGCCAAAGGGGGAGACCGGTCCCCGAAACTAGTGGAGGCAGGAAACGACCCTCAGCTAGAAACCGGAGGCTGTGACATTTTATGTGGCGCAGCCCCTCGCTACACCCGCTAGGAAGGCACCACATAGGGTCAGGGAAACTGGCGCCAAGTTTACCAAGAGGAGGCCCGAGGCAGCCGGACAGAAGGGTTGGTAAGAAAGGCCAGACAAAGGACACACAAAGGGGGTCCTGTGAAGCGCTCCAAAGTTATCTGGGAGTTGTCTGAGCCCCTCACCTGGTGAGCACAGTACGAGGTGGGCAGCCGTTACCTGCAGACGTGGTCTGGATAATAAGAACTGTGAGTAAAGGCCCTGGACTGCATCACTGACTCCGTGTCGTTACTGCTGCTGCCCTGCACCATCACCCCCATCCTCCGCATACACTGCCCTGAGGCTATACTCCTCCCGTGGGGAGTTATGCTACGCTCTGCTGCACCCACAACACCAGCCTCAGCGGTCTGCCCTGGAGCGGCGGTTCACTCTGACCGCAATCCACGGGTGGCGTAGTCGGACATTTAAACATCAAAACCACATAAATAGTTCTGCCACTGGTTTGACCGCCCTGAGCCACGGAACCGGGTCGCCACCACGGAGACTACAACCACCAGCATCCACCAAAAAGGGTCCGGCTCCGGGTGTCCCAAGGCCCAGGGGGCGCGTCAGAACATTTTCATCACCTTTCACAATCACCAATGGGACAAGGCAGGGATGTTCTCTGTCCCCTCTCTTATACATCCTAGTGACGGAGCACCTGCTCTCATCAATTCGCCATAACCCCAATATTAGGTGGATTGAGGTGGGAGGCACCGACTACAAGTGCTCTCTATTTGCTGATGATGTCCTAGTATATATCACTCAATCACATATATCCATCCATGCTGTTATGGCTGAAATAGATCACTTTGTTACATGGTCAAATTTTAAAATCAATGCAGCGAAGTCTGAGGCCCTCGATGTCTCCCTCCCCAAATCCATATAGGATTCCATCCAGTCCAACTTTCCCTTTGCCTGGCCCTCACAGGGTATCAAATACTTAGGAATTCCTATTCATAGAGACCTCTCCCATCTATGTTATCTTAATTTTGGGCCCTTTATTGAACAACTCCATACAGACAACGGTTGGCAAGTTAGAACTGTAAGATTCACTACGTGAACCACTGGTGTTTTGTGGAAAAGCACATGTACACTGTGTTCCAAATTATTATGCAAAAAGTGTTTAGGAGTGATAAGGGAAGAATTTGTTTGTTTGTCAGTTAAACTCATTGATGGTGATGTGTGTCAGGGCTCTTTATATCACTGTAAGCAATTGCAGACACCTGTGCTAATTAGTTTGGCAGGTGTGTCCAATGAAAGGCAAGACTACTTAAGAAGGCTGTCTCACATTATTAAGCAGCCTACATTTTCTGCCAAAATGGGAAAGAAAAAGGATGTGTCGGCTGCTGAGAAGCAACAAATTGTGGAGTGTTTAGGTCAAGGCATGACTACAATCAACATTGTGCGATGATCAGGATGAAGTGTCTTGGCAATCAAGAAGTATGTAGCTGATTCACAGTACACACGTATGCGTGCTGATAAGGGCAAATTGAGGACTTTTTCCTACAAGCAATTACGTCAGGTTAAAAGAGCAGCAGCAAAAAAGCCTTGTCATAGCAGCAGACAAGTTTTTGAAGCTGCTGGTGCCTCCAACGTCCCCCGAACAACAAGATGCAGGGTCCTTCAGAGGTTTGCAGCTGTGCATACGCCATCCTGTCGACCTCCTCTATCCACTTCACACAAGCAGAAAAGGCTTCAGTGGGCCAAACATTACATGAAGACTGATTTCAAAACTGTTTTGTTCACGGATGAGTGCCGTGCAGCGCTCGATGGTCCAGATGGATGGAGTGGAGGATGGCTGGTTGATGGACACCCCACGCAAACACGGCTACAGCGCCAACAAGGAGGAGGTGGAGTAATGTTTTGGGCTGGAATCATGGGGAGAGAGATTGTCGGCCCCTTTAGGATCCCTGAAGGCGCTAAAGATGAACTCCATAATGTATGTGGATTTTCTCAAACAGCACTTCCTGCCATGGTTCAAGAAGAAGAACCGTGTATTTCACAGCAAGATCATTTTTTTGCATGATAATGCACCATCTCATGCTGCACATAAAACATCTGCATCTCTGGCTGATATGGGCATAAAAGGGGACAAACTTATGGTGTGACCCCCATGCTCCCCTGACCTCTACCCCATTCAGAACCTCTGGAGCATCATCAAAAGGAGTGTCTATGATGGCGGGAGGCAGTTCACATCTAAGCAACAGCTCTGGGAGGGTACTCTGTCCTCATGCAAAACAATTGAAGCAGAAACCATCCAAAACCTGACAAATTCAATGGACGAGAGAGTTCAGAAGCTCCTTTCGAACAAGGGGTCCTATGTGAAAATGTAACATCACCTAGAATAAAGTTTTGAGTTGAAAACTGTTTGATTTCAGTTTCTAATAACCTGCTAATGCTTATAATTTCAAAAATGACCATTTTTTTGGTCTTTATTAAAATGAAAAGGTTGATCGAAAAGTTTGGCGGATCTAAGAGTGTGGCAACCCAGTAGTCATGATTACTTCGAATTCTGACAATATGAGGGTCATGCTGCAGGTAGTGCAGCAAGAAGGCACTTATGTGTCTTGCGCATCTTGGAGCCCCAAAATTATTTTCCGGGCTAGATGCAGCTAAAAATTATTATTAATTTTAAATCTGGTGGAGCTTAGTATAGATGGCCTAATAGGATCAGTGCTGCACACTGCTACAAAGCCCAAATTATTTTCCAGCCAAGATACAGATAAACATGATTAGTAATTTTAAATCTGGTGGAGCTTATTATAGATGGCCTAATAGAATCAGTGCTGCACACTGCTACAAAGCCCAAATTATTTTCCAGCCAAGATACAGATAAACATGATTAGTAATTTGAAAGCTTAAAACGGTTGGTAGGGTGATTTTAACCAATCATCCATCT
This sequence comes from Phyllobates terribilis, assembly GCF_046119375.1. Classification (NCBI taxonomy): domain Eukaryota; kingdom Metazoa; phylum Chordata; class Amphibia; order Anura; family Dendrobatidae; genus Phyllobates; species Phyllobates terribilis. The sequence goes on along the minus strand of NW_027362761.1, from coordinate 689,549,516 downwards.
TTTACTCTCCCCAGGATGACACAGGGGTAGAAAAGTCGTTTCGGATCCATGATTTTTTCATCTTTATGAACGTGAGTCTGTCTACATTATCAGTGGAGAGCCGCGTGCGCTTATCTGTCAGCACACCACCAGCAGCGCTGAACACACGTTCAGACAGAACGCTGGCTGCGGGGCATGACAAGATCTCCAAGGCGTAAGTGGCTAGCTCCGGCCATTTATCCAGATTGGAAGCCCAAAAAGAGCAAGGGTCCAGTGACACAGTCATGGCTTCAATGTTTACTTGGAGATACTCCTGTACCATCGTCTCTAGGCGTTGACTATGTGTCAGACTTCTTGTCTCCTGTGGCCTTGCAAAGGATGGGCTAAAAAAGTGGTGAAATGATTGTGCAAAATTGATGTTACCAGCAGATACTGTGGTTCTGTTATGGTTTGAGTGCTGAACACTTGACGGTCCCACGGTTGGCAAGTTGGAACTGTGAGATTCACTACGTGCACCACTGGTGTTTTGTGGAAAAGCACATGTAAGATTCTGCAACAGTCTCTGCTGATACTCCTGCATGCGTGCATCCCTTTCTATGGCAGGAATAATTTCTGCAAATTTACTTTTGTACCGGGGATCTAACAGTGTGGCAACACAGTAGTCAGGATTATTTCTAATTCTCCCAATTCGAGGGTCATGTTGCAGGTAGTGCAGCAAGAAGGCACTCATGTGTGTTGCGCATCCAGGAGCACCAAGTCCCTGTTGTGTTGGTGGCGAGGTAACAATCATGCTTCCTTCCTCTGTCCTCTCTCCCCAACCTCGCACAACAGAAATGTGATCAAGGTCTCCCTCATCTGATGAGTCTTCCATCAGTTCGTCCTCCACTTCTTCCTGGGCTCCTGCACCTTCCTCACTAGTTTGGCTGCTACCATGCGCCCTGGTAAAACCATCTCCCCCACCCTCACATGCCTGCCGCCTTGGTGCTGCCGACCGTCTGGACCTTGCAGATGTTAGCCCTTCTGCATACAACTCCTCCTCCTCTACTTCCTCCACCTCCTCTTGTGCCACCACCTGACTCCGAATTCTGTTTAACATGTGCTCCAGCATGTAAATCACCGGAATAGTCATGCTGATAATGGCATCGTCAGCACTAAACATCTTCGTCGCCATTTCAAAACTGTGCAGAAGGGTGCATAGGTCCCTGATCTGAGACCACTCCTCCAGCGTGATTTGCCCCACGTCTGGATCTCGTTGGCCCAGGCTATACGTCAGAACGTATTGCACCAGGGCTTGTTGGTGCTGCCACAGTCGCTGCAACATGTGCAGAGTTGAATTCCACCGGGTAGGCACATCGCATTTTAGCCGGTGAAGTGGCAGGCCCAACGACTTCTGTAGAGATGTAAGTCGCTGAGCTGCGGGATGCGAACGGCGGAAGTGAGCACACAGCGACTGTGCCCTCTGCAGAAGGTCATCTAGTCCGGGATAGTGGGCTAAAAATTGCTGGACAACCAGGTTCAACACGTGAGCCATACAAGGCACGTGTGTGACATTGCCCCGGCGAAGGGCCGCACCCAGGTTTGCAGCATTGTCGCACACGGCCTTCCCTGGTTTCAGGTCCAGTGGAGACAACCATTCATGAAATTGGTTCTCCAGAGCTGACCACAACTCCTCAGCTGTGTGACTCACATTTCCCAGACATTTCAAAGTAAAAACCGCCTGATGACGTTGAGCCCTACTGCCAGCATAGTAAGGAGGTGTGCAGGATCCCTTCTGCGCAGTTAGAAAGCTTGTGGCATGACCAGACAGGCTTTGGGTGCAAGTGGAAGACCGAGAGGAGGTTGAGGAGGCAGAAGCAGTGGAGGAACTTTGACATAAAGAGGATTGACACACAACTCGTGGGGACGGCAAGACTTGGACAGCAGCCCCTTGTCCTGCTGTCACCATAGTTACCCAGTGCCCAGTCAGCGACATGTAACGCCCCTGTCCATGCCTACTCGTCCAAGTGTCTGTGGTGAAATGCACCCTGTCACACACAGAGTTTCTCAAAGAAGCGGTGATGTTGTGTGCGACATGCTGGTGGAGCGCAGGCACACCTTTCTTTGAGAAGTAGTGCCGACTGGGCATCTGGTACTGGGGCACTGCGACGGACATAAGGTCTCGAAAATCCTCTGTGTCCACCAGGCGGAAAGGCAGCATTTCTGTAGCCAAGAGCTTGCAGATGGTGAAATTCAACCTCTTAGCTTTCTCATGGCTAGGAGGAAATGGTCTTTTACTTGTCCACATCTGAGGGACCGAGGGCTGGCTATTGTGCATAGACGGGGTTGATAAGGGTGTCCACGACAAACTGCCGGTCTGTGAGGAAGATGCAGGCGGACATGTTAGGTTGCCTTGATCCAAAGGTGGTGCTATCGATGTCGGACAGCGCTCAACACCAGCTGGTGTTACCACCTCCAAAGAAAATGATGACCTGCCAATCACGCTGGCTGTTGCGGGTAAAGAGGTGGCAGGTCTGCGCCCCAAAACAGGTGTGACTGCTGTCCCCCCAGTCACAGAGGATGAAGAGGCCGCGGATGCACAAGATATGGCAGACGGTGGTTGGCCCGGCCGGCTAGGCCGCATTGTAGCACACTGAGCTTCCCACTGCAACTTATGCTTCATGTCCATGTGCCGGTTCATGCATGAAGTACTCAAACTATGTATTTTTTGGCCTCTACTTAGCTTTTGCTGACAAATGTTACAGATACCACGAGTTGGGTCATCTTTATCGATCTGAAAAAATGCCCAGGCTATGCAAGGCTTAGCACCCATGCGACCTGAAGAGCCACCACGACTTGTGGTGATAGGCAGAGTTGTGTTTGAGGATGCAGTTGTTGACGTGCTTCCAGTACTACGTCTCTGTCCAGGAAGGCGCAACCTGACCTCGTCGTCACTAGCATCTTCCTCCACCTCCTCTGCTGACCTCATCTCTTGGCTGACTGTGGGTTGACAGTAAGTGGGATCTCCAACCTCATCATCATCACCCTGTGCGTTATCACACCCGTCGTCCTCAGAGCCAACCTGTTCCTGCCCTGACAAAAAACTAAAGTTGTCGCTCCAATCAGGTATTTGAGTCTCATCATCGTCTTCCTCATTGTCTCCACCAACAGGAGTTACAGTTTGGGAATGAGGGTCTACATTATGGTCAGAACCTTCTGCGTCTGGTCCTAGATCCGACTCATAAAGATTCTGGGCATCAGTGCAGATCATTTCCTCGTCTGGATTCACAGAAGCGCTGGAGTCGACCTCTGATTCCCAGGCTACAGTATGAGTAAACAGCTCTGCAGACTCAACCATCTGTTCTACCTCATACTCAGATGGGCAGCTGGAGATTTGGGAGCTGTGAGGAAGCAAGTGCGATTGGGGTGACACCTTTGAGGACTGGAGTATTTGTGATGTTGAAGTTGATGTGGAGGAGAGCCCACTTAAAGGAGCACTTGATATCCGTTGAAGCACCTGCTGTTTTTGTGCCTCATCTGGAATTTGTAGCGATTGGCGTGGCCGTAAGAAAGGGATCTTATCACATTGTCCGCTAAAAGAAGTAGACATTTTAGTTTGGCTGGAAGATGGTCTTTCTTCTGCAGATGTTACTGTTGCTTTAACACCTACCCCACGGACACAACCTTTTTTCCCCTTCCCAACACGCCTATTCCCCTTTCCACCAGCAGCAGGCCTTTTTCCACTCATTTTGGTGGTTAACTAATTCACAACTCTGGAGTTGTTTGCACAAAAAAACAATGGATGGGAACCGAGCAGAGCTGAGTGGCCAAACTGTGGTATTAGGCCAAAACTATTGGCTGGGTTAGATGCAGAAAAAAATTATATTCAATTTGCAACCTGATGGAGGTCAGTATAGATGGACTAATAGAACAAGTCCCACACACAGCTAGAAGCCCAAATATTTTTTCAGAGGTAGATGCAGAAAAAAAATATATTCAGTTTGCAACCTGATGGAGGTCAGTATAGATGGACTAATACAACAAGTCCCACACACAGCTAGAAGCCCAATATTTTTTCAGAGCTAGATGCAGAAAAAAATTATATTCAATTTGCAACCTGATGGAGGTCAGTATAGATGGAGTAATAGAACAAGTCCCACACACAGCTAGAAGCCCAAATATTTTTTTCAGAGCTAGATGCAGATAAAAATTATTTTTAATTTGCAACCTGATGGAGGTCAGTATAGATGGACTAATAGAGAAAGTCCCACACACTGCTAGAAGGCCAAATATTTTTTCAGAGCTAGATGCAGAAAAAAATTATATTCAGTTTGCAACCTGATGGAGGTCAGTATAGATGGACTAATAGAGAAAGTCCCACACACTGCTAGAAGGCCAAATATTTTTTCAGAGCTAGATGCAGAAAAAAATTATATTCAGTTTGCAACCTGATGGAGGTCAGTATAGATGGACTAATAGAGAAAGTCCCACACACTGCTAGAAGGCCAAATATTTTTTCAGAGCTAGATGCAGAAAAAAATTATATTCAGTTTGCAACCTGATGGAGGTCAGTATAGATGGACTAATAGAGAAAGTCCCACACACTGCTAGAAGGTCAAATATTTTTTCAGAGCTAGATGCAGAAAAAAATTATATTCAGTTTGCAACCTGATGGAGGTCAGTATAGATGGACTAATAGACCAAGTCCCACACACAGCTAGAAGCCCAATATTTTTTCAGAGCTAGATGCAGAAAAAAATTATATTCAATTTGCAACCTGATGGAGGTCAGTATAGATGGAGTAATAGAACAAGTCTCACACACAGCTAGAAGCCCAAATATTTTTTCAGCGGTAGATGCAGATAAAAATTATTTTTAATTTGCAACCTGATGGAGGTCAGTATAGATGGACTAATAGAGAAAGTCCCACACACTGCTAGAAGGCCAAATATTTTTTCAGAGCTAGATGCAGAAAAAAATTATATTCAGTTTGCAACCTGATGGAGGTCTGTATAGATGGATTAATAGAACAAGTCCCACACACAGCTAGAAGCCCAATATTTTTTCAGAGGTAGATGCAGAAAAAAATATATTCAGTTTGCAACCTGATGGAGGTCAGTATAGATGGACTAATACAACAAGTCCCACACACAGCTAGAAGCCCAATATTTTTTCAGAGCTAGATGCAGAAAAAAATTATATTCAATTTGCAACCTGATGGAGGTCAGTATAGATGGAGTAATAGAAGAAGTATCACACACAGCTAGAAGCCCAAATATTTTTTCAGAGCTAGATGCAGATAAAAATTATTTTTAATTTGCAACCTGATGGAGGTCAGTATAGATGGACTAATAGAGAAAGTCCCACACACTGCTAGAAGGCCAAATATTTTTTCAGAGCTAGATGCAGAAAAAAATTATATTCAGTTTGCAACCTGATGGAGGTCTGTATAGATGGATTAATAGAACAAGTCCCACACACAGCTAGAAGCCCAATATTTTTTCAGAGGTAGATGCAGAAAAAAATATATTCAGTTAGCAACCTGATGGAGGTCAGTATAGATGGACTAATACAACAAGTCCCACACACAGCTAGAAGCCCAATATTTTTTCAGAGCTAGATGCAGAAAAAAATTATATTCAATTTGCAACCTGATGGAGGTCAGTATAGATGGAGTAATAGAACAAGTCCCACAAACAGCTAAAAGCCCAAATATTTTTTCAGCGGTAGATGCAGATAAAAATTATTTTTAATTTGCAACCTGATGGAGGTCAGTATAGATGGACTAATAGAGAAAGTCCCACACACTGCTAGAAGGCCAAATATTTTTTCAGAGCTAGATGCAGAAAAAAATTATATTCAGTTTGCAAACTGATGGAGGTCTGTATAGATGGATTAATAGAACAAGTCCCACACACAGCTAGAAGCCCAATATTTTTTCAGAGGTAGATGCAGAAAAAAATATATTCAGTTTGCAACCTGATGGAGGTCAGTATAGATGGACTAATACAACAAGTCCCACACACAGCTAGAAGCCCAATATTTTTTCAGAGCTAGATGCAGAAAAAAATTATATTCAATTTGCAACCTGATGGAGGTCAGTATAGATGGAGTAATAGAACAAGTCCCACACACAGCTAGAAGCCCAAATATTTTTTTCAGAGCTAGATGCAGATAAAAATTATTTTTAATTTGCAACCTGATGGAGGTCAGTATAGATGGACTAATAGAGAAAGTCCCACACACTGCTAGAAGGCCAAATATTTTTTCAGAGCTAGATGCAGAAAAAAATTATATTCAGTTTGCAACCTGATGGAGGTCAGTATAGATGGACTAATAGAGAAAGTCCCACACACTGCTAGAAGGCCAAATATTTTTTCAGAGCTAGATACAGAAAAAAATTATATTCAGTTTGCAACCTGATGGAGGTCAGTATAGATGGACTAATAGAGAAAGTCCCACACACTGCTAGAAGGCCAAATATTTTTTCAGAGCTAGATGCAGAAAAAAATTATATTCAGTTTGCAACCTGATGGAGGTCAGTATAGATGGACTAATAGAGAAAGTCCCACACACTGCTAGAAGGTCAAATATTTTTTCAGAGCTAGATGCAGAAAAAAATTATATTCAGTTTGCAACCTGATGGAGGTCTGTATAGATGGATTAATAGAACAAGTCCCACACACTGCTAGAAGCCCAATATTTTTTCAGAGGTAGATGCAGAAAAAAATATATTCAGTTTGCAACCTGATGGAGGTCAGTATAGATGGACTAATACAACAAGTCCCACACACAGCTAGAAGCCCAATATTTTTTCAGAGCTAGATGCAGAAAAAAATTATATTCAATTTGCAACCTGATGGAGGTCAGTATAGATGGAGTAATAAAACAAGTCTCACACACAGCTAGAAGCCCAAATATTTTTTCAGCGGTAGATGCAGATAAAAATTATTTTTAATTTGCAACCTGATGGAGGTCAGTATAGATGGACTAATAGAGAAAGTCCCACACACTGCTAGAAGGCCAAATATTTTTTCAGAGCCAGATGCAGAAAAAAATTATATTCAGTTTGCAACCTGATGGAGGTCTGTATAGATGGATTAATAGAACAAGTCCCACACACAGCTAGAAGCCCAATATTTTTTCAGAGGTAGATGCAGAAAAAAATATATTCAGTTTGCAACCTGATGGAGGTCAGTATAGATGGACTAATACAACAAGTCCCACACACAGCTAGAAGCCCAATATTTTTTCAGAGGTAGATGCAGAAAAAAATATATTCAGTTTGCAACCTGATGGAGGTCAGTATAGATGGACTAATACAACAAGTCCCACACACAGCTAGAAGCCCAATATTTTTTCAGAGCTAGATGCAGAAAAAAAATATATTCAATTTGCAACCTGATGGAGGTCAGTATAGATGGAGTAATAGAACTAGTCCCACACACAGCTAGAAGCCCAAATATTTTTTCAGAGCTAGATGCAGATAAAAATTATTTTTAATTTGCAACCTGATGGAGGTCAGTATAGATGGACTAATAGAGAAAGTCCCACACACTGCTAGAAGGCCAAATATTTTTTCAGAGCTAGATGCAGAAAAAAATTATATTCAGTTTGCAACCTCATAGAGGTCTGTATAGATGGATTAATACAACAAGTCCCACACACAGCTAGAAGCCCAATATTTTTTCAGAGGTAGATGCAGAAAAAAATATATTCAGTTTGCAACCTGATGGAGGTCAGTATAGATGGACTAATACAACAAGTCCCACACACAGCTAGAAGCCCAATATTTTTTCAGAGCTAGATGCAGAAAAAAATTATATTCAATTTGCAACCTGATGGAGGTCAGTATAGATGGAGTAATAGAACAAGTCCCACACACAGCTAGAAGCCCAATATTTTTTCAGAGGTAGATGCAGATAAAAATTATTTTTAATTTGCAACCTGATGGAGGTCAGTATAGTTGGACTAATAGAGAAAGTCCCACACACTGCTAGAAGGCCAAATATTTTTTCAGAGCTAGATGCAGAAAAAAATTATATTCAGTTTGCAACCTGATGGAGGTCTGTATAGATGGATTAATAGAACAAGTCCCACACACAGCTAGAAGCCCAATATTTTTTCAGAGGTAGATGCAGAAAAAAATATATTCAGTTTGCAACCTGATGGAGGTCAGTATAGATGGACTAATACAACAAGTCCCACACACAGCTAGAAGCCCAATATTTTTTCAGAGCTAGATGCAGAAAAAAATTATATTCAATTTGCAACCTGATGGAGGTCAGTATAGATGGAGTAATAGAACAAGTCCCACACACAGCTAGAAGCCCAATATTTTTTCAGAGGTAGATGCAGAAAAAAATTATATTCAGTTTGCAACCTGATGGAGGTCAGTATAGATGGACTAATAGAGAAAGTCCCACACACTGCTAGAAGGCCAAATATTTTTTCAGAGCTAGATGCAGAAAAAAATTATATTCAGTTTGCAACCTGATGGAGGTCTGTATAGATGGATTAATAGAACAAGTCCCACACACAGCTAGAAGCCCAATATTTTTTCAGAGGTAGATGCAGAAAAAAATATATTCAGTTTGCAACCTGATGGAGGTCAGTATAGATGGACTAATACAACAAAGCCCAAACACAGCTAGAAGCCCAATATTTTTTCAGAGCTAGATGCAGAAAAAAATTATATTCAATTTGCAACCTGATGGAGGTCAGTATAGATGGAGTAATAGAACAAGTCCCACACACAGCTAGAAGCCCAAATATTTTTTCAGAGGTAGATGCAGATAAAAATTATTTTTAATTTGCAACCTGATGGAGGTCAGTATAGATGGACTAATAGAGAAAGTCCCACACACTGCTAGAAGGCCAAATATTTTTTCAGAGCTAGATGCAGAAAAAAATTATATTCAGTTTGCAACCTGATGGAGGTCAGTATAGATGGACTAATAGAGAAAGTCCCACACACTGCTAGAAGGCCAAATATTTTTTCAGAGCTAGATGCAGAAAAAAATTATATTCAGTTTGCAACCTGATGGAGGTCAGTATAGATGGACTAATAGAGAAAGTCCCACACACTGCTAGAAGGCCAAATATTTTTTCAGAGCTAGATGCAGAAAAAAATTATATTCAGTTTGCAACCTGATGAAGGTCTGTATAGATGGATTAATAGAACAAGTCCCACACACAGCTAGAAGCCCAATATTTTTTCAGAGGTAGATGCAGAAAAAAATATATTCAGTTTGCAACCTGATGGAGGTCAGTATAGATGGACTAATACAACAAGTCCCACACACAGCTAGAAGCCCAATATTTTTTCAGAGCTAGATGCAGAAAAAAATTATATTCAATTTGCAACCTGATGGAGGTCAGTATAGATGGAGTAATAGAACAAGTCCCACACACAGCTAGAAGCCCAAATATTTTTTCAGAGCTAGATGCAGATAAAAATTATTTTTAATTTGCAACCTGATGGAGGTCAGTATAGATGGACTAATAGAGAAAGTCCCACACACTGCTAGAAGGTCAAATATTTTTTCAGAGCTAGATGCAGAAAAAAATTATATTCAGTTTGCAACCTGATGGAGGTCTGTATAGATGGATTAATAGAACAAGTCCCACACACAGCTAGAAGCCCAATATTTTTTCAGAGGTAGATGCAGAAAAAAATATATTCAGTTTGCAACCTGATGGAGGTCAGTATAGATGGACTAATACAACAAGTCCCACACACAGCTAGAAGCCCAATATTTTTTCAGAGCTAGATGCAGAAAAAAATTATATTCAATTTGCAACCTGATGGAGGTCAGTATAGCTGGAGTAATAGAACAAGTCCCACACACAGCTAGAAGCCCAAATATTTTTTCAGAGGTAGATGCAGAAAAAAATTATATTCAGTTTGCAACCTGATGGAGGTCTGTATAGATGGATTAATAGAACAAGTCCCACACACAGCTACAAGCCCAATATTTTTTCAGAGGTAGATGCAGAAAAAAATATATTCAGTTTGCAACCTGATGGAGGTCAGTATAGATGGACTAATAGAGAAAGTCCCACACAATGCTAGAAGGCCAAATATTTTTTCAGAGCTAGATGCAGAAAAAAATTATATTCAATTTGCAACCTGATGGAGGTCAGTATAGATGGACTAATAGAATGATGCTATGCCCAAAAGATTTTACTTCACTAGGTGCAGTAAAAAAATTGGTATTCTATACACAGGTGGTATATCTTGCAACACAGATAGGCTACTCCACTGACTAACACACTCTGCAATAGGCCAAAAAGGATTAGCTTTGCTAGATTCAGCCAAATGCTGTGAAAAAACTTGCACAGCACTGGCACAGACCTGCCAGGCAAAAACTGATAGGAACTGATGTAACCTAGTCCTGAAAAGGACTCCAATTACAATTAGTCTTTACTCCCACAACCTATCTATTTAAGAGCACAGACCTGCCTGATAAAAGTCGTAGGAAATGCTGTAACCTAGTCCTTAAAAGGACTGCAATCACAACTATTCCCTACTCCCAAGCTATCTGTAGATTTGTGCGAAAATTGGCTTGAAATTAACAAGGTATAGCGCACACAGCAACAGCGGTGCCGTCTAACACGCAGCTGCAGCAGTGAGAAAATGGTGGCGACCGGGAAAATGGCTTGGTCTTATAGGGCAAGGACATGTGACATACACTGCCAATGACACATGCCCTTGCTTGTGTGAAAAAAAGCAGTTCGCTCCGTGTGTGCGCTGCTGATAGGCTGACAGATTGCACCTCCCCACTGTAAATGCGGGAAAGAGAAAAAAAAATGGAGATCTTCATTATTCCTGCAGAGATCCATCCCCTGCCCCTCCCCCCACCCCGCTGTACACTCAAACTGCGTATTAACATTAATTTTCATCATTACTGAGAAAAAATCCAGTTATGATTTTGGTGCACGAACCGTTATCGAACATAACCTCGAACAGCCGAATTTTTCTCAAATCGTTCGTGTTCGCCGAACGGCTCGAACACCGCCCAAAACAGCTCGAATTTGAGATTGGCGAACAGTTCGAGTAGAACAACGCTCATCTCTACTGCTAACCTGCAGGTTAATAGCATTATTCGACCTGACAGACAAAGAAAACCTGATCTTCCAATAGGTTTTTTTTTTCTATCTAGATCTATTTTCTATTAAACAAACACCGCTTAATTCCTTCTAGAAATATGTATGAATAACTATGTAAAGAAAGAAAGTGGGGTTTAGGGGCGCTGGTGGATATAGTCAGTATTACTTGCAGCAAGAAGTGAGGGGCACCATATACCCCATAGGTAATGGATCATTGGTCCTCCCTGCTCTCCGTCTTCAACTTCAGTCACATGACCAACTAGGACCTGACGCTACACAGGTCCTGATACACAGACGCTGCTCTACTTCCGGACGCTGCACGCTGATGCCGGAGTCTCCGGCCGGGACTCCGACATCCAGCAGCTCCTGCCTTTCTCTGCCAGCAGTACACCTCCGCACTGCATCAGGAGGAAAGCCGCAACACCACGGATCAATAACTACTTAAGGTACCGCACTGCCTCACCAATGTTTTCAAGACAGCTGCCTATATAGGAACTTCCGCCTATGGTACACACTATTGAGCCAATAGGCTCTCTGGACACTACAGGGAATTCTTATGCCTAATTCTAAAACTGAATAGCCAACCAACGTTTGTACCTCAGACTAACAGGAACAGGAATCCTGCAGCCAAAATACAGCGGGATCTGGCCAACCAGCCCCCCTGGTATAATTAAATATACCACCTAAACCAGCCAGTGGTAATTCTATTCTATATTTTATAACTATATAACATCAGTACGAGGGATAAATATATCCTTACTAATTAATTCACTTCAGGTCCCTACAGGTTAACACAGTGAAATTGTGGACTAAACTGTGACCGAAGTAGTCATACTTACCATAGAACAAGCCGTTGGGTAGAACTGAACCAAATAGAGTTCATCTAATCAATCATCATTTCCTTACTGGTAACGTATTTTACCCTATCGCAATTTGTGTATTATATGTTTTGTCAGGTACATGTCTATTTGCCCAGATCATAACTAATATTACCATTTAGTCCCCACAGTAAACTACCTCTCTAGCCATACAAACACAAGTGGCTCCCCGGAACAACAGGATCAATAATCAAAACCCACTCTTCAGCCAACTAAAACAGGTAATTATCTAGATTTACTGTGTGGCGCCCTGCTGCGCATTGGTGCCACAGAACCCAGAAGGGTGCATGGATGGACTTCTCCACAAGAAGCCCTCACACATTCACACACCTCCACCCTACCACCTCACTCCGGCAGAGGGTGCCCGTTAGGGATATATATATATAGGGAGGGTGGAGCCAGGCAGCTCAGTTTGTGTTTTAGTCTGAAGTGAGTTCAGACAGGTCCTACTCAGCCACAGAGAGGGACAGAGCTCAGAGTTGAGCTGAGAGCGTGCTGACGCTCAGAGAGCAGAAAAGAGGCAGCACGCTGGCTGCTGTGCTTAGGCCAGCCAAGGCCTACAGCACGTGTGAAGGCCTAGTGAGGGCCCTGAGTGGCCGAAGGCGAGAGCAGAAGGAAGAAGTAGCGAGGGGGCAGAGGAGCATACCAGGCTCACCCCGATATATATACCGGACACCGTGTCCGCGCCTACAGGGACCCTTTACACCTGGTAGGAACCACCGGAACCCCTGGAGGACTACAGGTCCTAGGTTCACCAAATGCTGATTACAGGTCAGCAGGTGCAAAGAGAAACAGTAACCAAGCTAGGCCTAGCTCCAGACAGGTCAGAAGCTTAGCGAGTAAAGTCACGGATGAGGAGGCCCTATACCCGCTCACTGGGGAGAGTCCAAAAGTGCGCCCTTCACCCGGAGTACCCTGCACCGTGCCTGCACCATCACCAGTAAAGGTACTGAAGCTTACCCCCGTGTGAGTGTCTGTCTTTCCTCCGGGACCGTCCTGCCGTCTGTTCCCTGCACCACCATCCATTACACCCCACGCTGCCCTGGAGCTATATCTACCTGTGGAGAGCCACACCATCCCTGCTGCCGTAACACCAGCTCCAGAGGACTGTTCCGCAGCGGCAGCACCCCTTAGCCGCATTCCACAGGTGGCGTCACAAACACTTTCTCAAATCCCCTATAAACTATTCCCCCTTTTACTGACCGCCCTGGGTCGCGGACCGGGCCATCTACCGTGATATTCCCCCAGCAACCAGAGGCCCGGGTGCCGAGTACCCCATGGCCCAGGGGGCGCGTCAGCCTTGGCATCACGAACAGGATTCCGTGCCCGTTGCCACCGGGTACTGTGCACCTCAAAAGACTGCAATACTCACTGTGGTGAAGGTTTCCTGCCATTCCCGAAATTTCCCGCAATTGTCCACCATCTTCCTGTCGCCGCGCGGGAAGAAGAGGGGCGTAACCGTGGGAATCGGAGAGGCGTAACCGCTGGAAGCGGGCGAAGCCCAGGACACGCCCTGCCCCTGACGTCGAACCAGGAAGCGTCAGGTCCTGGATGGAGTCCAGAGGACGCTCTGACGTCAGACGCGAGCGACGCAAGGTCCTGGAAGAAGACCGTCGCTCGCGGAGCTGCGGCCTACCTGATAAGAAAGTGAAGAAGGTAGGCTCCGGTTCACTAGGGGGGCGCAACCATGGCCGATGACCAGCAAGCCGCCAGAGCACCGGTTAACGCTGCTGATGCCCAACCTGTGCCCGGCGCTGCACAGGCCGGAGCGGCCGCTCCACCAGCAGGGGTCGTGACTCCGTTGATACCCATGGCCCTACCGTATATCCCTGGAGCGAAATGGCTTCCCCAGTATAATGGCAAACCAGACACCCTGTCCGGATTCAAGAGAAAAATATGCGGTGTGCTAGACATGTATTCTATGACTGGTAAACAGAGAGCCGCTGCTGTGCTGGGACAATTGACTGGTGCCGCAGAGCGGGAAGTTGAAACCTGGCCAGCCGCAGACCAGGAATCAGTATCCATAATCTTTATGAGACTGCAAACTGTGTTTGAAAACCACACTGAGACAGATCTCCGGATGAGGTTCTACCACTGTGTCCTGAAACCTGAGGACAGTGTCCGAGACTACGCCTGGCGCTTACAGGAAGCCCTGCGGGCCCTGAAACAGGTTAGTCCAGCCAGCATACAAAATGAAAATAAAATGCTGATGGAACAGTTCATCCGGGGGTTGAGGTCCCAGGAGGAGAGCAGAACTGTACGGTGGTGGGTCTTAGATCATCCAGATGCCACCTTTGACACCCTTAAGGACATGGCTATAAAGGGTCTGCAGCCACTGGAAACATCAGATACTGCTATCCAATGTTACCAGGGCGGGGCCACCCCAGTGTCCGCAGCACCCACTGCTCCTTCATTAACGGCTGGAACAAAGATGCAAACAATGCCTCCTAGCGAGTTGGACAGCCTACGCTCTGAAGTGCGCCAGTTAAGTAAAACCCTGGCCACTGTCCTGAGCACCCTGCAGCTACAGGAGGAGCCCGAGCCGGAAGGAAGGATACTATTCGCCGACAGCCCTGAGGATGTCCCCTGGATGAGAAGAAGAAGGAGGACAACGCCACCCCGTAGGAGGACAATGCCACCCCGGAGGAGGACAACGCCACCCCGTGGAAGGACCAATGACCAACGTCGCCCTCCAGGAGAACTCATCTGCTACCGCTGCCAGAAGGCAGGCCACACAGCGTGGAACTGTCCTTTAAACGAGCAAACCCTGGGGCCGAGGGCCGACACCCAGGAGTAAATCAAGCAGGCCCATCAAGCTGGTACCATCGGTTCGTGGGAGGAAGACCTTTCCTGTCCATTGTGCTGGATGGCATTGCGACACCTGCCCTGCTGGACACTGGATCTCAGGTAACCATCATACCTGATGTCCTCTACAAAGGGTACTGGTTCGTAGACGAACTCCAGTCGCCAGCCCCGAACCTTTCCGTGTATGCCTCTAATGGCCTTCCTCTTAACCTGGTAGGGGTTAAGGATGTGACAGTGAAGGTGGGGAGAGTGGAACTAAAGGACCAAGGACTGATTGTAGTGGAGTCTAACCCTGGTGATACAGACTTGTATATGATACTTGGTACAAATATAGTCGGTAACTGTTTGGGAGAAGTGTTGTTTTTGCTCCAACAGATTGCTGACACCGCCAAACCAGGGCAGAGGAAGGTGCTCCAGAGAGAGATATGAGCCCCCCTGTACAAGCAACAGGTAAAGCTAACAGGTGGTGAAATTGGTAATGTACGGGTGACAGACCCGATACCCATTGTGATTCCCCTGATGAGTGACATGCTGATTTGGTGTTGGGCATCAATAGGTCTCAAAGGACAGAACTACCAGGCGGTAGTGGAGCCCATTAGCTCAGAGCACAGACCTACACTCTTAACTGCCAGGGGGGTGGTTGATGTACGCAATGGGAGGGTACCCGTACGTCTCCTAAATTGTTGGGAGGATGAAGTTAAATTACCTTAGATACGCCACTGTTGCCAGGTTGTATACCGTGAATGATGAGGCCATACACACGGTGGAATCTTTGACCCCACCAGATACAGTGGAGGAAAATGACTCCGAAGCTCAGCTGGAGGATTGGTGTCAACAGCTCCATGTTGGAACTGACGCCACTCCTGCCCATCAAAAACAAGGTGTATACAGGGTGGTCCAGGAATACGAACAGGTATTCAGCAAACACCCACTTGATTTTGGGAGGATTAAAGGGGTACAACACCATATACCCACAGGTGACTATCCACCCATCAAAGAACGTTACAGGCCCATACCACCAGCACACTACCAGAAAGCGAAGGAAATGTTGCATGACATGAAGAAAGCAGGGGTGATAAGAGATAGCCGTAGCTCCTGGGCAGCTCCCCTGGTCATGGTCAGGAAAAAGGATGGAAGCATGAGGATGTGTGTAGATTACAGACAGCTAAACCATATAACACATAAAGATGCATACACTTTGCCCCATATAGAGGAATCCCTGGCTGCATTAAAGTCTGCAAATTACTTCTCTACCCTTGACCTCACTAGTGGGTACTGGCAAGTAGCAGTTGCTGAGGAGGACTGGGAGAAGACGGCCTTCACTGCCCCGATGGGACTCTGCGAGTTCAACAGTATGCTGTTCGAACTCTGCAACGCCCCTGGAACGTTCCAGAGATTAATGGAGTGCTGTTTGGGACACCGTAACTTCGAGACCATGCTGCTATACCTGGATGATGTGATAGTGTACTCCAAGACGTATGAGGACCATTTGAAGCACCTGGCAGAGGTATTTGAAGCATTGTCCCGGTATGGGATGAAATTGAAGCCTTCCAAGTGCCACCTGCTCAAGCAGAAGGTCCAGTATCTGGGGCACATCGTCACTCCAGAAGGAGTAGCACCAGACCCGGAGAAGGTCACTGCCATCCAGAAATGGCTGGAGCCGAAGAATCTCAAGGAGGTACGTCAGTTCCTGGGATTGGTCGGGTATTACTGGAGGTTTGTAAAGGACTACACCAAGAAGGAAGCGCCTTTGCAAGATCTCCTGGAAGGACAGTCCCACAGAGGCAAGAACCCCCCCTTCCAGTGGGGTAAAGAGCAGACTGAGTCCTTTACAGTGATGAAAGAGATCCTGACTGGCGAAGGAATCCTGGCCTACCCTGACTACAGCCAACCATTCCTGCTGTACACTGATGCCAGCAACGAGGGACTAGTTGCTGTGTTAAGCCAGAAGAATGTGATTGCCTATGCCAGCAGGAAGCTCCGTCTGACCGAGAGGAATCTAACTATAGCTCCTTCAAGTTGGAGTTCCTGGCCTTGGTCTGGGCCATCACTGAACGATTCAAGCACTACCTGGCCTCCACAAAGTTCATGGCCTATACTGACAACAACCCCCTGACACATCTAGAGACAGCCAAGTTGGGACCCATGGAACAGCGTTGGATGGCCCGACTGTCAAACTATCAGTTCACCATCAAGTACCGGGCAGGCCACAAGAACGCCAACGCCGATGCCCTATCCAGAATGCCTCACCAGTCAGACACTAAAGAAGAAGTGGATGACCTGGAGGATATTGAGCTACCTGCTTTCCACAGAAATGGGATGGTCACGAGCAGCGCACCTCCAGGAGGTATCGTGGTAAGACATTAAACCCTTTACCTCATCACAGCTGGAAGGAGACCCAGGACAGCGACCCGGTTGTCAGCTGTATCAAAGAACTGATAACCCAGGAAGGTTCCTCCCTGGAGAAGGATGCTCCTCCCCAAGCCAAGCAACTGTGGAATGAGAGAAGCCGGCTGTTCATCTATAGAGAGAAGCTGTGCCAAAGGTATGTCAACCCTAGGACCCATGAGATGGTATGGCAGATCGTAGTGCCCAGGACAGACATCCAGATGGTATTGAAGGCCTACCACGATCAAGCAGGGCACTTTGGCTGGAAGAAGCTGGAAACCCTCCTGAAGAATCAGTTTTATTGGGTTGGAATGCGGAGCTCCATAGAGAGGTGGTGTCGGGATTGTGGACCCTGTAGCCTCAGAAGAAAAGACTACAGCAGCCAGAAGGCACCCTTGCAGTCCATCAAGACAACCCAGCCCCTGGAGATTGTCGCTCTGGACCATGTCAAGCTGTCACCCAGCAGGTCAGGCTACTCGTATGCCCTGACCATGGTGGATCACTACTCCCGGTTCCTGATGGTAGCCCCCGTCAAGGATCTGACGGCAGAAGCTGCAGCAAGGACGTTTCAAGCCCACTTCTGCAGGCCCCATGGATACCCGGATAAGGTGCTGATGGATCAAGGCCCTGCCTTTGAAGCCGAGCTGTTCAAAGAGTTTTGCCATCTGTACGGGTGTAAGAAGATCCGGACTACACCGTACCACCCCAAACCAATGGATTATGTGAAAAGATGAATAACATAGTCATCGACCTGTTGAAGACCTTACCTTTAGAAGAAAGAAATCAGTGGCCAGACAAACTACCTGATCTGGCAGATCTGTACAATCACATAACTGTGAGTTCCACCAATTGTACTCCAGCGTACCTCATGAGAGCAAGACCCGGAAAGTTGCCCATGGACCTGGAGCTTGGAGTGTTAGAGCCGGAAGCAGATATGTCCACTGAAGACTGGGAAGCAATGTGACAGGAGCAGTACAGGAGAGTACAGGCCTGTGTCGAAGACAGTCTAAGTAGGGTGAGAGATAAGCAGGAAGCACAGTACAACAAGAGTGCACCAGCCGAACACTTGACACCTGGAGAAGTTGTGCTGAAAGGAAAAAGAAGAAGCCACAAGCTTGGCGACCAGTGAGAAAGGGAACCTTACACTGTGTTGAATTCCAGATTCAACAATAGGAAAACCTGTCTAATTAGCAAAGATGGAGGAAGAACAACTGCAACGGTATCAAGAGACCATCTGAAGCTGTGCCCAAGTCCGCTGAAGCCCCAGGAGGAAGTGCCTCTCACTGTACCGGAGGAGCCTAAAGAAGAAGTACTCCATACTGTCTTAGGAGATTTCCCGGCAGATTGGCCTCAACTGGATGGAGCGGTAATAATACCTATGCTACACTTCTACCAACAGCCAGAAGACTCTCCACTACAAGTAGGACCTGTAAGTGCCCCGGAAGAGCCTGCTCAGGAAGAATCCCCGGAAGAAGGATCACCGGTAGAAGCAGAGCCAGTAGGCACAGTAACCAGGGTACTTGCCAGTTCCGTAGAGAGGTTAAGGCAGTCTTGCAGTCCACCAACACATAGAGCGGAAAATAGCGCAAGCATCCACACTACACTCATCCCAGTACTACGTAGGTCATCGTGTAGCACAAAAGGTCAGACCCCTGTCAGGTATAGAGAGTGAATAGAGAAACGCTGACAGTGTAAATAGTTACCCAGTAGGGTATTGCATAATGTTTATTATATAAACTGAAATTAAATATATGTGTTTATTTGATTTCCCGTCAGGGTATATATATAAAGGACTCGGTGGCTGAGGACTGTGAGCAGCCCAAAAACTGTCATGTACCTAGTTACACTCCCTGGAGTGCCCCTTTGGTGACCACGGAACAAAAACCCATTTGGCGTGGCGGAAGACGTGGTCCAGCACCTGGATCACCTATGCCCTGTAGCCATGCCCAGGGCCTACGTTGAGGGTTTTCAGGCGGGTCCCTCATGTTCTTTCTTCGGTGAAATGGACACCAGGTTACGGGACTTACTGTAACTGTATTAATGTTATTCATAATTGTTATTATTGTATTATAATGTTACCTGTAACATTCAAGAATAGAGCCTCCCATAAAGGGAAGAATTGTTATTTGTTAACCTGTTTTGAAAAAAATGCTTCAGTCCAGGAGTACTTAGTTTTACTAGGGGGGATGTGGCGCCCTGCTGCGCATTGGTGCCACAGAACCCAGAAGGGTGCATGGATAGACTTCTCCACAAGAGGCCTTCACACATTCACACACCTCCACCCTACCACCTCACACCAGCAGAGGGAGCCCGTTAGGGATATATATAGGGAGGGTGGAGCCAGGCAGCTCAGTTTGTGTTTTAGTCTGAAGTGAGTTCAGACAGGTCCTACTCAGACACAGAGAGGGACAGAGCTCAGAGTTGAGCTGAGAGCGTGCTGATGCTCAGAGAGCAGCGAAGAGGCAGCACGCTGGCTGCTGTGCTTAGGCCAGCCAAGGCCTACAGCACGTGTGAAGGCCTAGTGAGGGCCCTCAGTGGCCGAAGGCGAGAGGAGAAAGAAGAAGTAGCGAGGGGGCAGAAGAGCATACCAGGCTCACCCCGATATATATACCGGACACCATGTCCGCGCCTACAGGGACCCTTTGCACCCAGTAGGAACCACCGGAACCCCTGGAGGACTACAGGTCCCAGGTTCACCAAACGCTGATTACAGTACCAGGGCTAAGAGTCACGGAGGCCCCAGCGTCCAAGGAAAGTGATCTCCAAGAGAAGGCCCTACCACCAGGTCAGCAGGTGCAAAGAGAGACAGTAACCAAGCTAGGCCTAGCTCCAGGCAGGTAAGAAGCTTAGCGAGTAAAGCCACAGATCAGGAGGCCCTATACCCGCTCACTGGGGAGAGTCCAAAAGTGCGCCCTTCACCCGGAGTACCCTGGACCGTGCCTGCACCATCACCAGTAAAGGTACTGAAGCTTACCCCCGTGTGAGTGTCTGTCTTTCCTCCGGGACCGTCCTGCCGTCTGTTCCCTGCACCACCATCCATTACACCCCACGCTGCCCTGGAGCTATCTCTACCTGTGGAGAGCCACACCATCCCTGCTGCCGTAACACCAGCTCCAGAGGACTGCTCCGCAGCGGCGACACCCCTTAGCCGCATTCCACAGGTGGCGTCACGAACACTTTCCCAAATCCCCTATAAACTATTCCCCCTTTTACTGACCGCCCTGGGTCACGGACCGGGCCAGCTACCGTGATATTCCCCCAGCAACCAGAGGCCCGGCTGCCGAGTACCCCACGGCCCAGGGGGCGCGTCAACTGTACTAAGATAAAAGAGGGGCCAAACAACGTCCCTTAATCCAGTTGTTTTTTCCCTTTCAGCTGGTCGCCCTGTATACAGCTGACCAGAGACGCCTACCTACTCTCAAGTAGAACATACACACCACCTAATTGTGCTCCAGGTATATACGGTCCACTTCCTCAAAAGGTAACCTGATAACTCATCTGAAGCAGCATATTATAGCAATTGTATATACCCTTCACAGGTACCCACACGCCTAGGATCACTCAGAAAGACCCACTAAAGTGAACCTCAGCCCTCAATACAGTGGTACCTCATATTTTCAACAGCCAAAGATTCCCCAGCCAAGATTCCCCTTCCCTCCCCTCTGCCCATGCAATTTATCATCCCTATCTATGAATTTTAATTATTGCTTTCTATGAATTTTTACTTCTAAATTTAATAAACCGCTTTTATCAACCAATCCTCTTGTATCTTTCCTGAACTCAGTACACTAGCGCAGTAGTCCTTTAACAAATGTATGAATAACTGGCTTGCGCACACTTGACTCTGCCCACTTACCAAGAGTCGTACACCATGTACAGTAGTCAGATTAATAGAAATATAGCACAATGCAGAGTTATGGGACTTGTTTTATGCAGCATGGAGATATGTCAGAAGAGCGGACAGCTAGCTGTAGACGACATGATACTGTCTTGTCGAATTCAGATTCTCATTGTTCTGCCATGTGGAAATAATGGTATCCTTCAAAAAGCAGGTGCGTTATGAATACAAAACACTTAAAGTGAACCTGTAATAAAAAGAAAATGCAATGCGATCTGAGCGCACCAGGTTATAGAGAAGGAGGAGATGAGCAGAATGATATGTGATTTTGTGAGAAAAGATTCAGTATAACCTGTGATTTATTCATTTATTTATAGCTCTGCTCTCCCTGGGACTTCCGGGACTTCCGGTCCAGTGGGCGGTCCTATCAGTGACTGACAGTTATTTCTCTATGCACACTTATACACAGATAGCTGTCAGTTATTGATAGCCCCGCCCACTGGACCATACATGCCAGAAAGAGCAGAGTATTAAATGATGAAAACACAGGTTATACCTAGTCTTTTCTCACAGCACTATACATCAATCTGCTGAGCTCCTCCTGCTTTATAACATGATGCCTGCAGATTATACTGCATTTTCATGGTGACAGGTTTACTTTAAGGTATGTGCACACAGAGTTTCATTTGTATAGTAAAACAACTTGCTGTTCATATGTTCAGTCTTTTGAACATGTTTTTCCTCTTCAGGTTTTAAAAAACACCTGGTGGGAAACAAAGTGCATCTCACTTCTTTGTAAGCGTTTCCTGATGGAAATCACTCCAAACTAAGCGCTATCCAATCAAAAGACTGCAAAACTTAGGAAAATACCTCTGCTGAAATGATTCAAAGCTGCTACAAGAAAATAATCTACGCGTTGTTTGGCGAGTGTTTCAACACGTTACAGATACTCCATGTGCACATAGCCTTACTCTACCAATTGATCAGTTTAATTACAGAAATTAACATTGTGTTATTTGTGCACATTTTAGCAAGCAAGAAAAGGAAGCTCTGACAAGAGGCACAGTCGATCTGCTAGCTAGTTCTATGCATTCAGCAAACAAAGATGGAAAAGTCATGGAATTATGACAATCACAGGATGGATAGATATGTTACTAGCACATGTTGACAAAATGGAAGCAAATTTTTCAAAACCGCTCAATTTATTCAGCATGGAGTATGAGTGCCACATGCAGAAATACAATTACACACCTCAGCTGCTATCAGGGTAGTTATTAATGGTTGTCTGAGAAATGTTCTGTTACGCTGAATACACTTAGGCACTCAAATCATCAAGATCCACTGCTGGCAGCTCCCTTTGTAATAGACAATGACATCCCAGATGTGCTTGATGAAAGACATTTCCAGAGACCCTGCAGGCCATTGCAGCATGTTTAGGCCTCATAGGTTTCTCAAAATGGCATGAGCAGCATGGGTCCTGGTGATGTCCTGTCCATTGTTTAATTTGCATATCATTAACATATCTGTCAATCCTGTGATTTCCATAATTCTACGACTATTCCTTCTTAGTGTTGCAATTTCAGTGTTGGGGAGTGTATATTCTAGTGGGGTATATCCTCTTACGTAATAAATATTTCAGCTTCTACAGAGCTGAAGTGTGTTAGGAAGTCGTCATGGTTACAGTAATCTTCTTACAACATTTGTCATTTTCTTTTTGCACCCTCTCCCCATGAATGTGACTCGCCCAGGGGGATATGGGAGAACTCGGTACCCGGGCATTTACCTTCATTGTAGGATGTCATGACAGTCGGCTCCCGGGCCCGTACTCTGGGGTCTCTCTTGAAAAGGGGCTTTGTCACTTGATAGAACGGTTAGCAGTTTTGTCTTGTGACGCCACCTGTGGTTTCTGGTAATAGGTAACCAGCGCTGCTGCAGACCTCTGGGGCAGTTGATAAGGCACCTGGGTTGGAACGGCTCCCCACAGGTGGAGCGGACCCCAGGGCAGTGTGGAGGAAAGGGATGCAGGTGAGTGGGGGCCAGGTCGGATCAGGGGGAATGACGGACACGCACACAAGGAGATTCACTTTGGTACCTTCCCTGCTGTAAATAACAGGTACGGTCCAGGGTACTCGGTAGGAAGGGTGCACTTCTGGACTCTCCCCAGTGAGCGGGTATAAGGCCTCCAGGTCTGTTTCTTCCTCTCTCTAAGCTCCTGGCCAGCCTGCAACTGGGCCTAGCTTCTATGCTGTTTCACTCTCTCACCTGTCGGCTTGGTAGTAGGACTTTCTTCTGGCTACCACGATCCCTGGATGCTGGGGCCTTCATGGTTCCTAGTCCTGTCAATGGATTTAGCTTCAGGTCGACCAGGGACTTGTAGACCTCCTGGTATTCCGGTAATCCCTACTGGGTGTAGAGGACCCTGTAGGTGCGGACCCGGTGTCCAGTTTGTATTCTGGGGTGAGCCTATGATGCTCCTCTGCCCCCTAGTCACTTCTCTCTGCTTTGCCTCCGGCCACACTCGGGGCCCCCTCAGCCTTCAGCACGTACTGTAGGCCTTGGCTTGCCTCAGCACAGCAGCCAGCGTGCTGCTTTTTCACTGATCTCCTAGCGTCAGCACACTCTGACTACCTAACTCCACCCTCCAGTATATATATCCCTAACAGGGCTCCCTCTGGTGGTATGAGGTGGAAGGGTGGAGGTGTCTGTATGTAGTGAGGGCCTCTTGTGGAGAAGTCCATCCATGCACCCTTTTTGGTCCTGTGGTACCCGTGAACAGCAGGGTGCCACGTTCCCCCCTAATAAAATTCAGTACTCCTGGACTGAAGCATTTTGTAACAGGTTACAACAATAACAATTATAATAACAATAATATATTTTCTTACAGTTACAGTGAGTTCCATAAAACAGGTGTCCATCTCACTGATGAAGATGCAAATCGAGCAGCATGAGGGACCTGTCCGAAAACCCTCAACATAGGTCCTGGGCGTGGCTGCAGGGCATAGGTGATCCGACGTTGGACCACGTCTTCCGCCACGCCAAACGGGTATTTGTTCAGTGGTCATGTGTTGCATACAATCAATAAGGGCACTTTAATAAGTGCAACTATTTACATGACAGTTTTTGGCTGCTCACAGTCCTCAGCCTACAAGTCTTTATACCCTTATGGGTAACTGGGCAACACACATATATAACTTTTTCAGTTCACACAATAAATAATAGTAGGCAATACCCAACTGGGTAACTATTTACACTTTAGGCATTTTGTATTTTAATCCCTAAACCTGGCAGGGATTTGGCCTTGTGTGCTGCATGTGGATCTTCGTAGCACTGGAGTGATACTGGTGTCTGTGTATGCACTGCTAACCTATCAGATCTACATGTAGGTAAGTTATAGAAATGCCTCAATCTCTCTATAGGACTGGCAAGTGCACTGTTTACTGGGCCTTCAGGCTCTGCTTCAACTGGTGACCCTCCTCTTACTGGGGACTCTTCCTGTTCCTGAGCAGGTTCTTCTAGGGCGCTTACAGGTTCTACTTGTGGTGGAGGTTCTTCTGGTTGCTGATAGAAGTGTATCACTGGTATGATAACTGCTCCATCAAGTTGAGGAGAGTCCACAGGGAAGTCTCCTAGAACTGTATGAATTACATCTTCCTTGGGCTCTTCCGATGCTATTGTGGCGCCCCTGAGGGTTCAGTCGCCACAGAGGTACTGCACCTCACCCAGAGATGTGGTGTCTCCTTCTCTCAGGTAAGGAGGGAGTGCTGCCCGGAACCCCAACACCCGCATTCAACACTACACTGCTCCAGGCCGGCTGGAAGGGCAAGATGCACTGTGTTCTGCTGAGCCCTGTCCTTGGATGGAGTGGGGTGAACCAAAGAGAGAGGGTACCAGTAGTGGGTGTAGGTGGAGGATGCAGAACAGTGGAGCACTTATAGAGGAGGTGTATATAAAGGGGGGCCATCTTAGAAAGAGTTAGTTAGTTAGTTAGTGAGTGTGGACTCAGTGAAAGGAGAAGAGGGGAGCAGAGTCTCTTCAGGAGCTCTGCTCCATGAGTGGGGCCTAGTAAGAAGAGGCCCAGGAGGGGAGCAGAGGAGGAAGGCTCCGGTAACAGAAGGGATCCCAGGGGGTACGGTGAGTGCAGGATGGCACCCGTACGCCCGAATCTGCCAAGTGTTAGAGGGATCAGGCCGCAAGAAGGGAACCGGTCCCTGGACCAGCAGTGTTACTCTAGGTCTCGGCTGGAAAACCGGAGGCTTCTGCACTTCCATGGTGCAGTTGCCACAGTCTCAACCTAGTCACCATGAAGGGCATCAAGTAGGTACGGGAACTCCAGGTTGCCCAGAAGGACTTCAGAGCACCCGATCGGGACTGTGTGTGGGGAAGCGCAGGGCAGGAGGGAGAAGACCCAGCGCGGGAAGTCGGTCTAGTAAGGAACATAAAGAAAGCGGGGTTCCGTCAAGCGTTCCTGATATACTTGAGAAAGTGCTGAACCCCTTGTCTGGTAGACGCAGTGCAACGCAAGAGGCTGACACCTGTACAGTGTACCTGAGGAACTTAAACAGAACTGTGAGTAAACTCGGATGACTGCACTCCACTGCCTCAGTCAGTTATTTTTGCTGCGCCATCTCTCCAGCACCTCTAGCCCCAGCATCACCACCATCAATACTACACTGCCCTGAGGCCCGCTCCACCTGTGGGGAGCCGTTCCAACCCAGCTGCTCTAACAACCGCCCCAGCGGTCTGAAGCAGCGCTGGTACCTATTACCAGAAACCACAGGTGGCATCACGAACACTTCCTAAGAACTACAAATCCCATATAAAAATATTTTCCTTCCCCTTTTTGTTGACCCCCCTGGGCCACGGACCTGGCCGCCGCCACTGTGACATTTCCCTTCCCCAGCATCTATAGGCCCGGCACCGAGTGACCCACGGCCCTGGGGGCACATCACTATAAGAGGTACTTCTTCCTCCTGTGTCTTCAGTAGACCTGGGCACAATTTCAAGTGGTCTCTTGAAACTGTTGCGGTTGTCTAACCTCCATTTTTGCTGATCAGGCAGGTTTTGCTGTTGTCAAATCTGCAATTTAACACGGTGTAGGGCTCTCTTTCCCACTGGTCATCGAGCTTGTGACCTCTTCTCTTCTTCACTTTAGCACTATTTCTCCAGGTGCCAAGGGTTCTGCTGGTGCATGCTTATTGTACTGTTCTTCTTGCCTTTCCCTTACTCTGTTTAGACTGTCTTCGACACAGGCCTGTACTTTCCTGTACTGCTCTTGCCGACTTGTGTCCCAGTCTTCAGTGGACATATCTGCAGTAGGTTCTACCACTCCGAGTTCCAGGTTCATGGGCAATTTTCCAGGTCTTGCTCTCATGAGTAGAACTCACAGGTATGTGGTTATACAGGTCTACCAGGTCAGGTAGTTTATCTGGCCACTGGTTCCTCTCTTCCAAAGGTAAGATTTTCAACAGGTCTATGTTGTTCATTTTCTCGCACATACCGTTGGTTTGAGGGTGATAAGACGTAGTCCGGATCTTCTTGAATCCATACAGATGACAGAATTCTTTAAATAGCTCAACTTCAAAAAGGCAGGGCCTTGATCTGTGAGCACCTTTCCAGATATCCATGGGGTCTGCAGAAGTAGGCTTGGAACGTTCTTGCTGCAGTTTCTGCTGTCAGATCCTTGACAGGGGCTACCACCAGGAACCCGGAATAGTGATCCACCATAGTCAGTGCATAGGAATAGCCTTATCTGCTGGGTGTCAGTTTGACGTGATCCAGAGCGACAATCTCCAGTGGTTGGGTTGTTTTCATGGACTGCAAGGGTGCTTTCTGGCCGCCGTAGTCTTTCCTTCTGAGGCTACAGGGCCCACAATTCCAGCACCACCTTTCTATGGAGCTCCGCATTCCAACCCAATAGAACCGGTCCTTCAGCGGGGTTTCCAGCTTCTTCCAGCCAAAGTGACCTGCTTGATCCTGGTAGGCCTCTAACACCATCTGGATGTCTGTCCTGGGTACTACAATCTGCCACGCCATTTCATGGGTTCTGGGGTTGACATACCTTCTGCACAGCTTCTCTCTGTAGATGAACAGCCGGCTTCTCTCATTCCACAGTTGTTTGGCTTGTGGAGGAGCATCCTTCTCCAGGTGAGTACCTTCTTGAGTTATCAGTCCTTTGATGAGGCTGACAACCGAGTCACTCTCCTGGGTTTCCTTCCAGTTGTGATGAGGTAAAGGGTTTAGTGTCTTACCACGACATCTTCTGGAGGCGCGCTGCTCGTGGACCATTCCATTTCTGTGGAAAGCAGGTAGTTCAATTTCTTCGAGATCGTCCACTTCATCCTCGGTGTCTGACTGGTGGGGCATTCTTGACAAGGCATCAGCATTGGTGTTCTTGTGACCTGCCCGGTACTTGATTGTGAACTGGTAATTCGACAATCTGGCCACCCAACGCTGTTCCATGGCTCCCAACCTGGCTGTTTCCAGGTGTGTCAAGAGGTTGTTGTCAGTAAAGGCTGTAAATTTAGTTGAGGCTAGGTAATGCTTGAATCTTTCAGTGATAGCCCAGACCAAGGCCAGGAACTCCAGCTTGGAGGAACTGTAATTCTCCGGGTTCCTCTCAGTAGGGCGAACCTTCCTGGTGGCATAGGCAATTACCTTTCATCTGCCGTTTTGCTTCTGGAATAGCACAGCTCCCAGTCCCTCGTTGCTGGCGTCAGTGTACAACAGGAAAGGTTGGCTGTAGTCAGGGTAAGCCAGGAATTCTTCACCAGTTAGGATCTCCTTCATCACTGCAAAGGATTCAGCCTGTTCCTTGCCCCACTGGAATGGGGGACTTTTACCTCTCTTGGACTGTCCTACCAGGAGATCTTGTAAAGGTGCTGCCTTTTTGGTGTAGTCCTTTATGAACCTCCTGTAGTACCCGACCAGTCCCAGAAACTGACGTACTTCCTTGATGTTTCTCGGTTCAGGCCACTTCTGGATGGCAGTGATCTTCTCCGGGTCTGGTGCTACTCCCTCTGAGCTGACTATGTGCCCCAGGTACTGAACCTTCCGTGTGAGCAAGTGGCACTTGGAAGGCTTTAGTTTCATCCCATACCGGGACAATGCTTCAAATACCTCCACCAGGTGCTTCAGATGGTCTTCATACGTCTTTGAGTACACGATAACGTCATCCAGGTATAGCAGCACTGTCTCGAAATTCCGGTGTCCTAAGCAACACTCCATCAACCTCTGGAACGTTCCAGGGGCGTTGCAGAGTTCAAACGGCATACTGTTGAACTCGCATAATCCCATAGAGGTGGTGAAGGCTGTCTTCTCCCGGTCTTCCTCAGCAACAGAGACTTGCCAATACCCACTAGTGAGATCCAATGTGGAAAAGTAATTGGCAGATTTTAGTGCAGCCAGGGATTCCTCTATACAGGGCAAAGGGTATGCATCTTTATGTGTTATTCGATTAATTTGCCTGTAATCTACACACATCCTCATGCTACCATCCTTCTTCCTGACCAGGACCAGGGGAGCTGCCCAGGGGCTACAGCTATCCCTTACTACCCCTGCCCTTTTCATGTCATGCAACATTTCTTTCGCTTTCTGGTAATGCGCTGGTGGTATGGGTCTGTAATGCTCCTTGATGGGTGGCTGATTACCTGTGGGTAGGTGGTGTTGTACCCCTTTGACCCTTCCAAAATCAATTGAGTGTTTACTAAACACCTGTTCATATTCCTGAACCACCCTGTAGACACCGTGTTTTTGATGGACAGGAGTGGCGTCAGTTCCAACATGGAGCTGCTGACACCATTCCTCCAGCTGAGCTTTGGAGTCATTGTCCTCCACCGTGTCTGGTGGGGTCAAGGGTTCCACTGTGTGTATAGCATCATTATTCACAGTATACAATCTGGCAACAGTGGCGTATCGTGGCAATTTGACTTCTTCCTCCCCCCCATAGTTTAGGAGGCGTACGGGCACCCTTCCATTGTGCACATCAACTACCCCTCTAGCAGTTAGGTCTGTGTTCTGAGTTAACGGGCTCTACTACCGCCTGGTAGTTCTGTCCCCTGAGGCCTATTGCTGCCCTACACCAAATCAGCATTTCACTTAGCGGGGGAATCACAGTGGGTATTGGGTCTGTCACCCGTACAATACCAATTCCACCACCTGTTAGTTTTACCTGTTGCTGGTACAGGAGGGCTCAAATTTCTTTCTGGAGCACCTTCCTCTGCCCTGGTTTGGCAGTGTCAGCCATCTGTTGGAGTAAGAACAACACTTCTCCCAAACAATTACCAACAACATTTGTATCAAGTATCATATATAAGTCTGTATCGCCAGGGTTAGACTCTACTACAATCAGTCCTTGGTCCTTTAGTTCTGCTCTTCCCATCTTCACTGTCACGTCCTTAACCCCGACTAGGCTAAGAGGAAGGCCATTGGAGGCATACACAGAGAGGTTTGGGTTTGGCGGGTGGAGTTAATCTATGGACCAGTACCTTTTGTAAAGGACATCAAGTATGTTGGTTACCTGTGATGCGGTGTCCAGTAGGGCAGGTGTTGCGATGCTGTCCAGCACAATGGACAGGAAAGGTCTTCCTCCCACGAACCGGTTGTACCAGCTTGATGGGCCTGGTCGGTCTACTCCTGGGTGTCGGCCCTCGGCCCCAGGGTTTGCCCGTTTAAAGGACAGGTCCATGCGGGGTGGCCTGCCTTGTGGCAACAGTAGCAGACGAATTCTCTTGGAGGGCGACGTTGATCGTTGGTCCTCCCACGGGGTGGTGTTGTCCTCCTTCTTCTCCTCATCCAGAGGACATCCTCAGGGCTGTCGGCGAGTAGGATCCTTACATCCGTCTCGGGCTCTGTCTGTAGCTGCAGGGCACTCAGGACAGTGGTCAGAGTTTTACTTAGCTGACGCACTTCAGAGCGCAGACTGTCCAGCTCGCTAGGGATGCAGGTGAGAGGGGGCCAGGTCGGATCAGGGGGAATGACGGACATGCACACAGGAGATTCACTTTGTACCTTTACTGGTGTAAATAAAAGGTACGGTCCAGGGTACTCGGTAGGAAGGGTGCACTTCTGGACTCTCCCCAGTGAGCGGGTATAAGGCCTCCTGGTCTGTTTCTTCCTCTCTCTAAGCTCCTGGCCAGCCTGAAACTGGGCCTAGCTTCTATGCTGTTTCACTCTCTCACCTGTTGGCTTGGTAGTAGGACTTTCTTCTGGCTACCACGATCCCTGGACGCTGGGGCCTTCGTGGTTCCTAGTCCTGTCAATGGATTTAGCGTCAGGTCGACCAGTACTTGTAGTCCTCCTGGTATTCCGGTAATCCCTACTGGGTGTAGAGGACCCTGTAGGCGCGGACCCGGTGTCAAGTTTGTATTCTGGGGTGAGCCTATGATGCTCCTCTGCCCCCTTATCACTTCTCTCTGCTTTGCCTCCGGCCACACTCGGGGCCCCCTCAGGCTTCAGCACGTGCTGTAGGCCTTGGCTTGCCTCAGCACAGCAGCCAGCGTGCTGCTTCTTCACTGATCTCCTAGCGTCAGCACACTCTGACTACCTAACTCCACCCTCCAGTATATATATCCCTAACAGGGCTCCCTCTGGTGGTATGAGGTGGAATGGTGGAGGTGTCTGTATGTATTGAGGGCCTCTTGAGGAGAAGTCCGTCCATGCGCCCTTTTGGGTCCTGTGGTACCTGTGAACAGCAGGGTGCCACAAATGTACATGGATTACACAATTGTTCTTGTTCACAATGTTTAACCTCGGCAATCGCAGAAACAAAAGTTCTGAAGGCACAGCAGGTGATCAAGAATGACTATGGTAAAGAGGTACGCTCAAACACATTTTTAGCTGATGGTTTGGTATCTAAAACAGTTAGGCTTGGGCTAGCCAGCAACTCTGCTCACATAGCCAAAGACATTTGTGCAACTTACTGTTGTGCTGTTTTAGAGATGTGGTTTGACTGACAAAAGCCACAGGCAGGTTGCCATAAAATCGCATGTGACTTCTGCTTTAGTTCATTTGCTTGGTCTGGTACCTGGACACCGAAAGAACCTGTTGCTCTAGTAAAACCAGAGTGAGTGTTCCCATGTGTGATCACTGTCTTCTGTGCTCCATTTGCGTAGGTTTATGTACCGCTGCTAACTACGAACAATCAAGTGGAAAAGAGCCAGTGCTTGTCAGACTATTTGCTGGAAGAGTAAAGTCCTCAGAAAGATCTAGAAAAAGCTCTAGGTCATCCAGCAGCAAAGGATGAGATCCAAGGAAGCTGGTTATTATTTATTGGTGACGTACAGGAAACGTTCAGCTGTGTTACTACCCGGAGAACTGTGTACATATCGTCCTATATGTATTTTATATGTGATCTCCTTACAGATGAACAGAACACTAGAAGTTTCCTTATCTTTCCATTCATTTTTAACAAGAGACTACCTGAATCTGAGATACACAACAGGGTCCTCCTTAGTATTCTTATAGCTAGAAGATTCTTGGAAATTAGCAGTGGCATTCTGTAAGATTATTTTAAGAAAAAAAAAGTATGTTATCCATGTAGTGAGACTTCAGTCTAAAGTCACGTTCTCTTCGTGCTGTTATTAAAGTCATTAGACCCACAGACCAGTATTGTGCAAAAAAAATGTGCCCCTATTAAACTAGTATAAAACCACTTTAAGGATCTATGTTCATATTGTACATGATGCCATGGTCTCAGGTTAGCAATGTATTGCTCTTCTAGCACTTATTACTGTGCTGTGCATTCTGATGTCAGTTCTGTATGCATGTCTGTTCTCAGCATATTAATAAAATATTGGCATTGTTCATGTATGATTCATAATTTGGATTGGTGCATTTTGTTAGCGGTGGAACCCAAGTGTGTTACAGCTCATCAGAATAGAAATTTAATTGGAAGAACAGTGTTAAGACATTCAGCAGAAACCATTTCAATAGTAAATGGGGAAGAACTCTCAAAAATTCTCCATTAAATGTCACTTGCTTAACCCAGCAGGAAGTACGGCGGCGTCTAAAAACCACTAAAGTTGACAAATCCCCGGGCCCGGATGGGATACACCCGCGAGTACTGCAGGAATTAAGTAACGTCATAGATAGACCATTATTTTTAATCTTTAAAGATTCCATAATAACAGGGTCTGTACCACACGACTGGCGTATAGCAAATGTGGTGCCAATATTCAAAAAGGGGACAAAAACTGAACTTGGAAATTATAGGTCAGTAAGCTTAACCTCTACTGTGGGTAAAATCCTGGAGGGTTTCCTAAGAGATGCTATACTAGAGTATCTGAAGAAGAATAACCTCATGACCCAATATCAACATGGGTTTACAAGGGAACGTTCCTGTCAAACTAATCTGATCAGTTTTTATGAGGAGGCAAGTTCTGGACTGGACCAAGGAAATGCAGTGGATGTTGTGTATATGGACTTTTCAAAAGCTTTTGATACGGTTCCACACAAAAGGTTGATACATAAAATGAGAACAACGGGGATAGGGGAAAATATATGTATGTGGGTTAAGAATTGGCTCAGTGATAGGAAACAAAGGGTAGTTATTAATGGAACACACTCAGACTGGGCCTCAGTTAACAGTGGGGTACCACAGGGGTCAGTATTGGGGCCCCTTCTTTTTAACATATTTATTAATGACCTTGTAGGGGGCATACAGAGTAATATTTCAATATTTGCAGATGACACTAAACTCTGCAGGGTAATCAATACAGAGGAGGACAATTTTATATTACAGGAGGATATATGTAAACTAGAAGCTTGGGCTGATAAATGGCAAATGAGCTTTAATGGGGATAAATGTAAGGTAATGCACTTGGGCAGAGGAAATAAAATGTATAATTATATGCTTAATTGTAAAACACTGGGCAAAACTGTCACTGAAAAAGACCTGGGTGTATTGGTGGACGACAAGCTCACGTTTAGTGGCCAGTGTCAGGCAGCTGCTGCAAAGGCAAATAAAATAATGGGAGGCATTAAAAAAGGCATAGATGCTCATGAGGAGAACATAATTTTACCTCTATACAAGTCATTAGTGCGACCACACTTAGAATATTGTGTACAGTTTTGGTCTCCGGTGTATAAGAAAGACATAGCTGAACTAGAGAGGGCGCAGAGAAGAGCGACCAAGGTTATTTGAGGACTGGGGGGTCTGCAATACCAAGACAGGTTGTTACACTTGGGGTTATTTAGTGTGGAAAAAAGAAGGCTTAGAGGTGATCTTATTACTATGTACAAGTATATGAGGGGACAGTACAAAGACCTTTCTACTGATCTTTTTACTCTGAGGCCAGAGACGGGGACAAGGGGGCATCTTCTACGTCTGGAGGAAAGAAGTTTTAATCATAATCATAGATGGGGATTCTTTACTGTAAGAGCAGTGAGACTATGGAACTCTCTGCCACATGATGTTGTAATGAGTGATTCACTATTAAAATTTAAGAAGGGCATGGATGCCTTTCTTGAAAAGTATAATATTACAGGTTATATATACTAGATTCCTTGATAGGGCGTTGATCCAGAGAACTAGTCTGATTGTCGTATGGAGTCGGGAAGGAATTTTTTTCCCCAATGCGGAGTTTAGTGTTTGCCACATGTTTTTTTTGCCTTCCTCTGGATCAACATGTTAGGCTATGGGTTGAACTAGATGGACTTAGTCTTCCTTCAACCTTAAAAACTATGTTACCATGTTACTATGTATACTATGTAAAATTGGTGCAGAATAAAGGGAAACAATTTTGGAGGAGATGTAGATTCTTAAGAGCTGGTTATTTTCTAAACTGGTCAAGATAACAACCTAATATAGGTCCTAGAAGGATTTTATGAGCTACACCCATGCGGCAGCTGGAGTGGTGTAGAAGCATGACAGCTCAAACAGTAGAAATCTCCTCTGAAGAGATAAATCGTGTTACTATAAGCTAGTCTGATGGACGAATCCTGGCGCACATCACATACTTAAACCTTTTACTGGCTACTGTCAAATTTGAGAGACTAGGTATAATATGATTTGGGTACTTTTCAGGGTTTGGGCTGGACTCCCTTTATTTCCAGTGAAAGGTACAGTTGCATTTTACAGAATTTTCAATACAAGTTTGAAGATGTCTGAAGCTTTGTGCCAAAACCAAGGTCCAAAATGACATAGATTGAGGTCAAGGCTTTGTGCAGGCAACTCAAATTCCTGTACTCAAAACTTATCAATCAACTAAGTGAAGCATTGGCACAGCACCGACAAACCAAAACATCCCATCAGTCATCAGCGCCTGACCTCACAAATGGTGTATTGGCCACAAATTTCCATAGTCACTTTACCATCTTGTAGAAAGCCTTCACAGACAATGGAGGCTGTTATAGCTGCAAAAAAAAGAAGCCAACTACAGGTGTATCTCAATCAATTTATAATCAAAGTATTGTCTGATCTCATCAGACAGTACTCACAAAGGTGAACACCACCAAAAGGGAAAAGAAAGGGAAAAGAAGGGAAAAGGGTGTGAGTAAAAGTGAAATTCTTTATTAAATAATAATATTAAAACCTAGTAAATCATACATCCCATTAGGGATGTATAATGGATCATGATTATATAAATGGAGTCATGATCCACTAAATTCCCTGATCAGTTCCCTGATAACCTCTGTACAAGGGCCCATTACACTTATATCTACTAGACCTGCCACACTTTTGATGTCACCTTATATAATATGGGGAGTGTATCCAATGGGCTAGAATAATTTTTTACTATTGAATTCACACTGGCCATATGAGCCTTTATTTAATAAAATCTCTCCTGGCTGAGGATACTAGTACAATTCAGCACACTTTTGATATAATCTATGGCATCTATTTTGTAAGCATAAACCCAGCCATCAATTATAAGGGACATTGGCTAGGGGCTTATTTTACTAATAATTTGATTTACTGTCTGACTCTATCAGAAATTTAGTGGATCATGACGCCATTTATATAATCATGATCCATTATAATGATTTACTAGCTTTTAATATTAATATTTAATGAAGAATTTCACTTTTACTCACACCCCTTTCCCTTCTTTTCTCTTTCCTATTTGTTCATTTTTTTTCTCAATAAATTTAGAATATCAACAAAAAGTTAATTTATTTCAGTTCTTAAATGAAAAAAAAGTGAAACTCATATACCATATAAAGCAGGGGTGGGCAATTCATTTTCCCGAGGGGCCACATAAGACTGATGGTTGTGGAGGGCCGAACCAATAGGCTGAAATTAATTTTGCTCCATATTGATATCAATATATTAATTATAATTATTAGATTAATATTAATTGCATGACTTAATATTGAGCAGAAGTACGCTGACATCCCATTACATACCGTTTGAACACGAATACAACCCCTTCTATATACCGTATGAGCCCCATAGCCTCCCCACGTCCAGCAACAGACCCTCATAGCCTGCCCATGTCCTGCAGCAGACCCCCCATAGCCTGCCCATGTCCTGCCAAACATTCCATACACATTAAAAAAACACATATTCACCTTGCTCCCATTCCCCCGGTGCTGTGCCTCTCCTCCTGCAATGATGTCATCGCGTCAGCTGCTTCACACGCTGATTGGCGGGGGAAGGGGCTGGAGGCCCCTCCTATACCAATGCACTCAGCGGTGCGCACATGAAGACACGGTCAGGCGGCGGTGACAGCAGGGGGCAGGTATGGTGCGGTCCATGGGCCACTGCTTTAGTCCTTAAGCTCTCTCAGTCTGCGGGCCGGACTGAACAGCCAGATGTGGCCCGCGGGCTGCACTTTGCCCAGGTCTGATATAGAGTCATTACAAACAGTGATCTATTTCAAGTGTTTTTCTGTTAATGTTGATTATGGCTTACAGCCAATGAAAACACAAGTCATCTCAATAAATTAAAATAATTAACAAAAACACCTGCAAAGGCTTCCTAAGCATCTAAAAAGGTCCCTTAGTCTGTTTTAGTAGGCTCCACAATCATGGCGAAGACTGCTGACTTGACATGTCCAGAAGGCAGTCATTGACACACTCCACAAGGTCCCAGAGTTCCAATATTCATTTGGAAATCAAGGTCCCAGAGTCTGGAGGAAGAGTGGAGAGGTACACAATCCAAGCTGCTTGAGGTCTAGTGTGAAGTTTCCACAAACTGTTTAATCAAGACCAAAGTCAGCGCAGCCGTCTACGAAGAAATTTTAGAGCACTTCATGCTTCCCTCTGCCGACAAGCTTTTTGGAGATGGAACTTTCATTCTCCAGCAGGACTTGGCACCTGTCCAAACTGCCTAAAGTACCAATACCTGGTTTAAAAACAACAGTATCACAGTGCTTGATTGGCCTTCAAACTCGTCTGACCTTAACCCCATAGAGAATCTATGGGGTAATGTCAAGAGGAAGATGAGACACCAGACCCAAAAATGAAGATGAGCTGAAGGCTGCTATCAAAGCAACCTGGGTTTCCATAACACCTCAGCAGTGCCACAGGCTGATCGCCTCCATGCCACGCTGCATTGATGCAAAAGAAGCCGCGACCAAGTATTGAGTGCATTTACTGAACATACATTTCAGTAGGCCAACATTTCGGATTTTAAAATCATTTTTCAAGCTCTTGTTATAAAGTATTCTAATTTACTGAGATAATGACTTTTGTGTTTTCATTGGCTGTAAGCCATAATCATCAACATTAACAGAAATAAACTCTTGAAATAGCTCACTCTGTTTGTAAAGACTCTATATAATGAGTTTCACTTTTTGCATTGAAGAACTGAAATAAATTAACTTTTTGATATTCTAATTTAGTGAGATGCACCTGTGTGTATTAACTTTTATTACCTTTTGACTATATGAAGTAGAAGATGATGGTGGCAGGTCCTTCAGAGTGGGTGGGGGGCTGATTTTTCTCGCACCTTTAATCCATTAAAAAGCTGTGCTATTAACCCGCTAAATGTCATTTTCATGTTAAGACATTTTTCGAGTTTTGGAAAACCTTTTGTCCAGTGTCTGCAGTCTGTTAAAAAGCCTGTCCTTTACTCGCCTTTCTCTGACTCCCCGCATTGAAGCTCCACTGTTGATCTCGGTCAACTCGAGGCGGATTCGCTGTGCTCAGTTGACTGCTGTGCTGTTGGCGTGATGTCAGCATTGTAGACAATAACAAACACCGAGAGCAGTGTCGGAGATTTATTTAGTATTTTTTAAACTGCAGCTGTGGAGTAGGTTTTTAAGAAGCAAAAACGTCTTTTTTTAAAGTGACTCTGTCAACACAGCATGACTGTTCAAACGAAGTAGAGGCGCTTGCTGTACCCTTGGCGTGGCCAATCAGTTCAGTGCACCTTTTCACCTGCTCCTCTATCTTCATCCTTCTCTGGATTTATGATGCCAGAGTTGTGAATCAAAGAACATGAGGCTGGATATTGATAGAAAACAAGCAGGTGGGAAGGTGTATTTAAATGTTTGGCTCCGCCTTGTAGCACTGAGCTGCAGGATTTAGTTTGGACAGTCATTCTGTGCTGACAGTCTGTTTAACCCCTTAAGCCCCGCGGGTGGTTTGCACGTTAATGACCGGGCCAATTTTTACAATTCTGACCTCTGTCACTTTATCAGGTAATTACTCTGGAACGCTTCAACGGATCCCCCTGATTCTGAGATTGTTTTTTCGTGACATATTGTACTTCATTATTGTGGAAAAATTTCTTCGATATCACTTGCGTTTATTTGTGAAAAAAACGGAAATTTGGCGAAAATTTTGAAAATTTTGCAATTTTCAAAATTTGAATTTTTAAGCCCTGAAATCAGAGCGATATGTCACACAAAAGAGTTAATAAATAACATTTCCCACATGTCTACTTTACATCAGCACAATTTTGGAACCAAAATTTTTTTTGTTAGGGAGCTATAAGGGTTAAAAGTTGACCAGCGATTTCTCATTTTTCCAGCAAAATTTACAAAACCATTTTTTTAGGGACCACATCACATTTGAAGTCACTTGGAGAGGTCTTTATGACAGAAAATACCCAAAAGTGACACCATTCTAAAAACTGCACCCCTCAAGGTGCTCAAAACCACATTCAAGAACTTTATTAACCCTTCAGGTGCTTCATAGGAATTTTTTGAATGTGGAAGAAAAAAATGAACATTTAACTTTTTTCACAAAAATGTTACTTTAGACCCAATTTTTTTTATTTTCACAGGGGTAACAAGAAAAAATGGACCGCAAAATTTGTTGTGCAATTTCCCCTGGGCACGCAGATACCCAATATTTGGGGAAGAAACACTGTTTGGGCGCACTGTAGGGCTCGGAAGGGAAGGAGTGCCATTTGACTTTTTGATTGTAAAATTTGCTTGAATAATTAGCGGACACCATGTTGAGTTTGGAAAGCCCCTCTGTGCCCAAACTTTGGAGCTCCCACACAAGTGACCCCATTTTGGAAACTAGACCCCCCAAGGCACCTTTCTAGATGCATAGTGAGCACTTGGAACCCCCAGGTGCTTCACAAATTGATTCGTAATAATGAAAAAGTGAAAAAAAAAACACTTTTTCATTTTTACGAATCAATTTGTGAAGCACCTAGGGGTTCCAAGTGCTCACTATGAATCTAGTTAGGTGCCTTGGGGGGTCTAGTTTCCAAAATAGGGTCACTTGTGGGGGAGCTCCAATGTTTGGGCACACAGGGACTCTCTAAATGCAACATGGTATCCGCTAACAAATTGAATGGAAAATCGGCTCAAATTGTTAGCGGACACCACATTGCGTTTGGAGAGCCCCTCTGTGCCCAAACTTTGGAGCTCCCCCACAAGTGACCCCATTTTGGAAACTAGACCCCCCAAGGCACCTTTCTAGATGCATAGTGAGCACTTGGAACCCCCAGGTGCTTCACAAATTGATTCGTAATAATGAAAAAGTGAAAAAAAAAACACTTTTTCATTTTTATGAATCAATTTGTGAAGCACCTGGGGTTCCAAGTGCTCACTATTCATCTAGATAGGTGCCTTGGGGGGTCTAGTTTCCAAAATGGGTTTACTTGTGGGGGAGCTCCAATGTTTGGGCACACAGGGACTCTCCAAATGCAACATGATATCCGCTAACAATTTGAGCCGACAATTTGTTAGCGGATATCATGTTGCATTTGGAGAGTCCCTGTGTGCCCAAACATTGGAGCTCCCCCACAAGTGACCCCATTTTGGAAACTAGACCCCCCAAGGCACCTATCTAGATTCATAGTGAGCACTTGGAACCCCAGGTGCTTCAAAAATTGATTCATAAAAATGAAAAAGTGTTTTTTTTTTCACTTTTTCATTATTACGAATCAATTTGTGAAGCACCTGGGGGTTCCAAGTGCTCACTATGCATCTAGAAAGGTGCCTTGGGGGGTCTAGTTTCCAAAATGGGGTCACTTGTGGGGGAGCTCCAAAGTTTGGGCACAGAGGGGCTCTCCAAACGCAATGTGGTGTCCGCTAACAATTTGAGCCGATTTTCCATTCAATTTGTTAGCGGATACCATGTTGCATTTAGAGAGTCCCTGCGTGCCCAAACATTGGAGCTCCCCCACAAGTGACCCCATTTTGGAAACTAGACCACCCAAGGCACCTATCTAGATTCATAGTGAGCACTTGGAACCCCAGGTGCTTCACAAATTGATTCATAAAAATGAAAAAGTGTTTTTTTTTTCACTTTTTCATTTTTACGAATCAATTTGTGAAGCACCTGGGGATTCCATGTGCTCACTATGCATCTAGATAGGTGCCTTCGGGGGTCTAGTTTCCAAAATGGGGTCACTTGTGGGGGAGCTCCAATGTTTGGGCACACAGGGGCTCTCCAAACGCAACATGGCGTCCGCTAACAATTTGAGCCGATTTTCCATTCAATTTGTTAGCGGACACCATGTCGCGTTTGGAGAGCCCGTGATGTGCCTAAACAGTGGAGCTCCCCCACAAGTGTCCAAACTATACCCCTCAAGGATTTTATTAAGGTGTATAGTGAACATTTTGAACCCAGAGGTACGGCACAGAATTTGTTTACATTAGGTCATCATATTGAATAAGTTGTCATTATTCTTGAGCGCAAGTGCTCGCTACTTGAGTTTGCATCGGGTACTCAGGTATGCACCATGTACAGCGTGTGCTCGAGTGACATGCTCGAGTCCCTGCTCCGCATGTTTCACGGTTATTAGACACCCAAAAAAAAACATGCGGGGATCGCTCGTGCATGGCAGGCAATCCCCGTAAAGTTTTTTGGCCGCGAAGCATATGGGGCAGAGACTCGAGCATGTCACTCAAATACCCACGATACTCAATGCATACCAGAGCACCCGATGCAAACTCAAGTAGCGAGCACTTGCTCTCAACACTAGTCGCCATATCGTCATCTTTTTTTCTTACTTTTGAAAAAAATCCCAACCCCAGCCCTAACCCTAGCACAACCCTAGCCCCAGCACAACCCTAGCCCCAAACCCAGCCCTAACCCTAGCCCAATCCTAACCCAAGAGTTTATTTTTGACGCCGTTCCTTGTGCGGTATAAGTGATTAGACGACTTTATTCTTCGGGTCGGTGTGATTACAGCAATGCCAGAATCATATGGAGTTTTTATGACTGACAGCTGTCACACACTAAAAGACGCATTTTTTGTAAAATCTAGTTTTTGCATCGCCATATTTTGAGAGCTAGAATTTTTCCAGATTTTGGCAGACAGTCATGTGACGGCTCGTTTTTTGCGGGATGACTTGACGTTGTTATTGGTGCCATTTTCAGGCACGTGACATTTTTTGATCGCTTTCTATTCCGATTTTTGGGAGGCAGAATAAACAAAAACCAACAATTCAGGAATTGTTTTTTTTTTTTTTTTATTCTGTTCCGCGTGTGGTAAAATTGATAAGGCAGCTTTATTCTTCGGGTCAGTACGTTTACAGCGGTACCACATTTGTATAATTTTTCTATGTTTTGGCGCTTATACACAATAAAAGCTATTTTATAGAAAAAAATATTTTTTAGTATCCCTTTATTCTGAGAGCTATAACTTTTTTTATTTTTCGGCTGATAGAGCTGTATGGCGGCTTGTTTTTTGCGGGACGAGATGACGTTTTCAGCGGTATCATTTTTATTTATATGCGTCTTTTTGATCGCGTGTTATTCCACTTTTTGTTTGGCGGTATGGTGATAAAGCATTGTTTTTTGCTTCGTTTATTTATTTTTTTTTTTAACGTGTTCACTGAAGGGGTTAACTAGTGGGACAGTTTTATAGGTCAGGTTGTTCCGGAGGTGGCGATACCAAATATGTGTACTTTTATTGTTTTTTTTTAATTTTTTTTATAATAATATTTATTGATGGGTACATTATATTTTTATTTTTGGTGTATTATTTTTTTTTTTTTTTATAATATTTTTGCACATTTTTTTTTTTTTTCCACTTTCACACAGTTTATACACTTTATTACTTTGTCCCACTCTGGGACTTTCACTTTTTTTTTTCTGATCGCCTGCATGGCACAGGAATGGAGCACCATCCCTATGCCATGAAGGCTGTCAGAAGTGCACAGTGTGAAGATTGCTTGGAGATGCACTGCGCATGTCCAAGCAATCTTCCTGCTCTCTGGTGACCCGGATGATGTCATGACGACATCGGGTCGTCATGGCAACACCCGGGAAGCCTTTTCAGACTGCGCTGGAAGCCGGAAGAGGAGGTGAGTATCGCCGATCACCTCCCCTTGCCCCCGCAATGCCGCGATCGACTTCGATCGACTTCGATCGCAGCATCGCGGGGGTTAATGTGCTGGGAGCGGTGCAGGACCGCTCCCTGCACATAGTACCGGGTGTCAGCTGTGACAATCAGCTGACACCCGGCGGCGATCTCGCCCGCACAGCCTGTGTGCGCGCGCGATCGCGATGACGTACTAATACGGGTCTGGCTCTTAAGTCCCAGGGCACAGACGCGTATTAGTACGTCAGATGTTATTAAGGGGTTAAAGAGATCCTGGCTTTGTAATACTGATGAAAATTGTTACGGATCCGGGTGGTGGAACCTCTGTGCTGCGGTGCAAGGAGGGACCAGAGGGGCGTAACTAAGTATCAACTCGGACTGACCAAGGTCGCACGGCGGCTCAATCGACTCCGTGAACCAGGGAGGGACCGAGCAAAGGGACCAGGTGCCACTCTGGGCCAGACCTTGTATGAGAGCAGGTGACTCCCACGGTCAGATGGCAGGGACTGACAGGTACAGCAGATGAGTACGGCAGGCAGGCTGACGGGTGGTCCGGGTAGACGGACTGGCGGACACCACGGGTAACTGGCAGGAGCTGCCAGGTAGACAGGCTGGTAGGCATGGTAGGTAACAGGCAGGAGCCTCCAGGTAGGCAGGCTGGTGGGCACGACAGGTAACAGGCAGGCGCCTCCAGGTAGGCAGGCTGGTAGGCACGACAGGTATCAGGCAGGAGCCTCCAGGTAGGCAGGCTGGTGGGCACGACATTTAACAGGCAGGAGCCTCCAGGTAGGGTGGCTGACAGGCACCACAGGTTACTGGTAAGTCCTCCGGGTAAGCAGACTGGCCAAGCCCATAGACAGACTGGCAGGTTGGACCGTAGGCAGACTGTCGGGCTGGAGTGTGTACTGGCTGGCGGAGACAGGTAGCAGGTAAAGGCTCCGGGTAAGCGGACTGGCCAAGCCCATAGACAGACTGGCGGACTGGGCTATAAGCAGACTGTCGGGCTGGACTGGTAGTCAGGCTGGCAGACTGGACTGGTAGTCAGACTGGCAGCAGGATCTGAGGGCTGAAGCAGAGTTTAGTACACAGAGCAACAACCTTGCACGGGCACCTCCATTTTGGAGGAAGTGCCTTATATATGAGAGGTCCTTCGGTCATTGGCCGGGGACTCTTTAGAACGGCGCGCGCGGCCCCCTTAAGAGGGAGGAAGCACGCACGTGCTCCCTAAGCACAGTGCCCGGAAAGATGCGCCCGCCGACAGCAGCAGCAGGGGAGCAGGAAGATGCCGGGCCAGGAGCGCGGCGGTAAGGTGGGACGGCGTCTCTATCTGTCTGGGGGCAGAGACGCTGATGCTACAGCACCCTCCTCCTTTACACCCCCTCTTTTTTAGGCCTGTAAGAAATTCTTTAAGAAGAAGAGGGGTGTGGATGTTCTCCCTGGGGTCCCAAGTTCCTCTCCTCTG
Organism: Phyllobates terribilis; assembly: GCF_046119375.1. Taxonomy (NCBI): domain Eukaryota; kingdom Metazoa; phylum Chordata; class Amphibia; order Anura; family Dendrobatidae; genus Phyllobates; species Phyllobates terribilis. Next base: position 689,506,404 of record NW_027362761.1, on the reverse strand, counting down.
GGACAAACCTCTTCCAATCCACCAGAAAAAAGGTTTTTCCTCTTACCCTTTTGGTGGCCAGAATGTTCTCTACCTCATAGACGTCCTCAGCGGAGACCGCAGCTGGGGTGGTACCTGGATCGTCTTAAAAAGAATTAAGAACAACTGCTTTGAGGAGAGATACGTGGAAGGAGTTGGGGATCCGTAAGGTGGCTGGGAGTTTTAACTTGCAGGCCACTGGATTGATTTGCTTGAGGACTTCAAACGGACCGATGAACCGCAGACCCATCTTATATGAGGGTATTTTGAGACTAACATGTTTGGATGAGAGCCAAACCTTGTCTCCCGGACGGAATTGAGGCGGATCCAGACGTCTCTTATCGGCATGTCTCTTCATCCGCTCGGAGGATTGAAGAATTGCGGATCTAGTGTCCTCCCAAATGGTAGAAAATTCGTTGACCAGAGACTCCGCGGCAGGATTGTCCACTGAAGCTGAGACGGGAAACGGAATCCGGGGGTGTTGACCGTAGACCACAAAGAATGGGACTTAGAAGAAGATTCGCTCTCATGGTTGTTATAGGAGAACTTGGCCCATGGTAGAAGCTCTACCCAATCGGTATGGTGAGCATTGACGAAGTGCCGGAGGAAGCTGGTAAGGATCTGGTTGATACGTTCCACTTGGCCATTGGACTGAGGATAATAAGCAGAGGAGAAATCCAGGGAGACATCCAGCAGCTTGCACGTAGCTCTCCAGAAGCACAAAGTGAACTGGACCCCGCGATCAGACACAATGTGGAGGGGTAGGCCGTGGAGACGAAAGATGTGATGGATGAAGTCCTTAGCTAGCACAGATGCAGACGGGAGACCAGGCAGAGGGATAAAGTGGGCCATTTTAGAAAAGCGGTCAGCGACCACCCAAATGATAGCACAACCGGCAGAAACAGGGAGATCCGTAATAAAGTCCATAGCATTGTGTTGCCACGGGGCAGCAGGTACGGGAAGAGGCAGGAGACGGCCGGCTGGAAGATGTCTGGGAACATTGTTGCGGGCACAGGATGAACAGGCCGTGATGAAGTCTACAACCTCCTTGCGCAGGAAAGGCCACCAGTAATGCCGGGTAATGAGCAGGAAGGTCTTCCTCTGGCCAGCGTGGCCGGCTAGTTTAGATGAATGGCCTCAGTGAAGAACCTTTTTACGATCCGGAACCGCTACAAACGTCTTACCGGATGGAAGACGAGACAGGTCCAACGGAGCCACATTCATCACTTTGGAAGGATCAATGATATACATAGGCTCCTCCTCTTGATCGGAGGACAGCAAAGATAGGGATAAAGCATCGGCTTTAACGTTCTTGTCCGCAGGGTGGTAATGTAGGGTAAAGCTGAAACGGGCAAAGAACAGAGACCACCGGGCCTGACGCGGATTGAGTCTTTGAGCGTTTTGTAAATAGGCCAGGTTTTTGTGATCAGTGTAGATGACCACCGGGTGCAGAGCCCCCTCTAGCAGGTAATGCCACTCCTCCAGCGCCAATTTGATGGCTAGCAGTTCTCGGTCTCATATGGAGTAGTTGCGCTCGGACGAGGAGAAGAGCTTGGAGAAGAAGCTGCAGGTTACCATTCTCCCGGCCGGGGATTTCTGGGGCTGCAGGTTACCATTCTCCCGGCCGGGGTTTTCTGGGTGAGCACCGCTCCAGCTCCGGAAGAGGAAGCATCCACCTCCAGAAAGAACTGTTTCTTGCAATCCGGACGGTGCAGCACCGGGGCAGAAGAGAAGGCTTGTTTTAAGGAGAGGAAGGCCTCCTCCGCTTCGGACGTCCATTCCTTAGGATTTGCTCCCTTACGGGTGAGCGCAGGGATGGGTGTAGTCCGGGAAGAGAAATGTGGGATGAAGAGGCGGTAATAGTTAGCGAAGCCCAGGAATCGCTGAATCGCCTTCAACCCCTCCGGCCGGGGCCACTTTGAGACGGTAGAGACCTTCTCGGGGTCCATCCGTAGACCAGTCTTAGAGATAATATAGCCCAGGAACGGAAGAGAGGTCTGCTCGAAGAGGCATTTCTCAAATTTTGCGCATAGGTGATTCTGCCTGAGCCTAAGCAGAACCTGACGAACATCCCTCCGGTGTGTGGGCAGATCCGGAGAGAAGACCAAGATGTCGCCCAGGTACACCTCCACGCATGAATATAAGAGGTCACGGAAGATGTCGTTAACTAGCTCTTGGAAGATGGCTGGAGCATTACTGAGGTCGAAGGGCATCACACGGTATTCGTAGTGGCCGTCCCGGGTATTGAATGCCGTCTTCCACTCGTCTCTCTGGCAGATCCGGATCAAGTTGTACGCACCACGAAGATCGAGCTTGGTGAAGATCTTTGCGCCTTTAAGGCGGTTGAACAGCTCAGAGATGAGCGACAGGGGTTATTTGTTTTTGATGGTAATCTGGTTGAGTCCCCTATAATCGATACAGGGGAGCAGTGAACCATCTTTCTTCTTTACAAAGAAGAATACTGCTCCAGCCGGGGAGGTAGATTTCTTGATTAATCCCCTAGTAAGATTTTCTTCGATATACTCAGACATGGCCCGAGTCTCGGCCAGCGACAAGGGGTAGATACGCCCACTGGGTGGAGTAGCAACAGGTACCAGGTCGATGGGGCAATCGTATGGCCTATGAGGTGGTAGTGTCTCTGCCTCCTTCTTATCGAAGACATCTGCATAGGACCAGTAAGGTGCCGGTAGACCAGGTAGGTTAGCCGGAGTAGACGAAGGCCGGGCTGGACGAATCGGAATCAGGCAGGACTCATGGCATCCGTCACCCAACGGAGCACTTTACCGGAGCTCCAATCCAGGACGGGTTCATGTTTCTGTAACCAGGGCAGACCAAGCAAGAGAGGGTAGGAGAGACTGGTCAGCACGTGAAAGTAGATCTTCTCCGAGTGCAGCATTCCCACCTGAAGAGTTACAGGCTCTGTGACGAGCAGGATGTTCACTAGAAGAAGCCTAATATCCACAGAGGCGACCGACAACGGTTCAACCAGACTTATGGTAGGAATCTGGATCCGCTCTACTATCGCCTGGGAAATGAGATTACCGGCGGCTCCAGAATCCTGGTGGGCTGTTGTCTCAAAGAAGCAGGTCTTGCCACTGGAAAGACAAACAGATAGGGTCAATGACGGAGAGGTTTTACTCTTGTCTAGGACGACCTCTCTAAGCGGTCCTGGACACTGGAGTTTTCCGACTTCACCGGGCATGAACGGATCAGATGCTCTTTACTGCCGCAATAGAAGCAACTCTTATCCACTCAGCGTATCTTCATTCGAGACTTGGCCATCTTGGTTTGGTCCACTTGCATGGGTTCGGGCGAGCGTGTCCGGGGAATTATTGGTTGCGGTACTGGCTTCAGGAAAGTTGGCACGAGACACGGAAAGCTTCTCTCCCGGGTTGTCTCCTTGGCACGTTCCTGAAAACGGATGTCAATCCGGGTAGCCAATGACACTAGGTCGTCCAGGGTGGAAGGAATGTCCCGACTGGCTAGCTCATCCTTAATCCGTCCGGAGAGACCTTCCCAGAAGAAGGACACCAGGGGCTCGTTGTTCCAAGCAAGTTCCGATGCAAGGGTCCGGAAACGTATGACATACTGACCCACGGTGAGACTCCCTTGACGGAGACGGAGAAGAGCGGAGGCAGTAGAGGATTTTCGTCCTGGTTCATCGAAGACCTTCTGGAAGGCAGCAAGGAAAGCCGGTCGATCAGACTCCTGGGGGTCCCCTTTCTCTCACAGGGGGTTTAGCCAAGCCAGTGTTTCTCCAGTGAGGTGAGACATGATGAAGGCCACCTTGGCCCGGTCGGAAATGAACTGGTGCAGCAGGAGCTCGAAGTGCAGGGTGCATTGGTTTATGAAGCCCCAAGCTAAGGCGGGGTCACCAGCAAACCGTGGAGGTGCCAAGAGCCGGGGTCCATAGCCGGACGCCATAGCGCCACTGGGATGAGGTGCCGCCGGAGAGGGTGCCGCTCAGCTAGAGACGGACATAGATGGGGTGGACAGCGTGTCCAGGCGTGAGTTGACAGTTAGTAGAAAAGACAAGATAGTCTCCTGTTGAGCTCTCTGACGTGAGACCTCCTGGTGCAGGTCAGAGAGCGCGGGGGCCTGGGGGCCACCGGGTTCCATGGCCCGTGCAAACTGTTACGGATCCGGATGGTGGAACCTCTGTGCTGCGGTGCAAGGAGGGACCAGAGGGGTGTAACTAAGTATCAACTCGGACTGACCAAGGTCGCACGGCAGCTCAATCGACTCCGTGAACCAGGGAGGGACCAAGCAGAGGGACCAGGTGCCACTCTGGGCCAGACCTTGTATGAGAGCAGGTGACTCCCATGGTCAGATGGCAGGGACTGACAGGTACAGCAGATGAGTACAGCAGGCAGGCTGATGGGTGGTCCGGATAGACGGACTGGCTGACACCACGGGTAACAGGCAGGAGCCTCCAGGTAGACAGGCTGGTAGGCACGGCAGGTAACAGGCAGGAGACTCCAGGTAGGCAGGCTCGTGGGCACAACAGGTAACAGGCAGGAGCCTCCAGGTAGTCTGGCTGGCAGGCACCACAGGTTACTGTTAAGTTTTCCGGGTAAACAGACTGGCCAAGCCCATAGACAGACTGGCGGGTTGGACCGTAGGCAGACTGTTGGGCTGGAGTGTATACTAGCTGGCGGAGACAGGTAGCAGGTAAAGGCTCCGTATAAGTGGACTGGCCAAGCCCATAGACAGACTGGCGGACTGGGCTGTAAGCAGACTGTCGGGCTGGACTGGTAGTCAGGCTAGCGGACTGGACTGGTAGTCAGACTGGCAGCGGGACCTGAGGGTTGAAGCAGAGTTTAGTACACAGAGCAACAACCTTGCACCGGCACCTCCATTTTGGAGGAGGTGCCTTATATATGAGAGGTCCTTCGGTCATTGGCCGGGGACTCTTTAGAACGGCACTCGGCCCCTTTAAGAGGGAGGAAGCGCACGCACCCTAAGCACAGTGCCCAGGAAGCTGCGCGCGCCGACAGCAGCAGCAGGGGAGCAGGAAGACGCCGGGCCAGGAGCGCAGTGGTAAGGGGGGCGGCGTCTCTGCCTATCAGGATGCAGAGACGCCAATGATACAAAAATGACGCCTGTGGGGACAAAATCAGATTTGCGTTTTTTTAATTTATCAAAAACATTTTTATTGGGCAAACTTTTACATCTTACAAATTGGTTGATAAAAATAATCATATTATATAATCCCAACAAATTGAGTACAATTTTGTATCAATCATTGTTTATGACAGGAATACAATGCCTACAATGCCTGTCATAGGATTCCTCACACCCTTCCCTCTCACTTATCTGAACTCACATTTTAATATATCGAGTACAATAACTAGACAACAGCTTAAACATGAGGAACATACAGTAAGGTGTTTCAGATCTGAAATATTGGTTCGTTTTTAAAGGAGAAGTAAGTTAAATATGACATCTCTTGCTAATACCTCCAACACTACCGCTGGGCATTTAATCCAGTGTCCACACTATTTACCAAATTTAGCAATGGCCCCCCTTTTTATGTATATACTTTTTTTCCATCAGAATGGTGGTATTTAAACGGCTCACAAACTCTTCGGAGATAGATATAATTTCTAGTATCTATCTCTACATATCTAGCTATCTATTATCTATATGTTAACTAAATGCATTTTCCATGTTATTTACTCCCTAAATCTTTCTATCTTCAATATCCGTATGCATATACATAGATCGGGATAGGGTGAGATAGGTAGTCTAACTAGGTAACCAGAGAAATTATATTCATTATACAGTCATGGCTGCAAGTGTTGTCAACCTTGACATTGTCCCAGAAAATCTAGTATTTTTCCCAGAAAATTATTGCAATTACACATGTTATGTTATACACATGTGTACTTCATTTGTGTGGATTGGAACAAAAAAAAAAAAAAAAAGTTTCATCATTTCACATAAAACCCCCAAAAATGGGACGGACAAATTTGTTGGCACCTTTCCAAAACTGTGGGTAAACAAGTTTGTTTCAAGCATGTGACTCTCGTTCACACTCACATATGGCAAGTAACAGGTGTGGGTAATATGAAAATCACATCTGAAACCCGATAAAAAGGGAAGAAGTTGCCTCAGTCTTTGCATTGTGTGCCACACTAAGCATTGAGAGCAGAAAGAGAACTGTCTGAGGACTTGAGAACCAAAATTGTTTTGAAAATGATCTACAATCTCCAGATTGATGTTCCTTTGTCCATGGTGTGCAACATAATCAAGAGGTTTATAACTAGTGTTGAGCGATACCTTCCGATATCAGGAAATATCGTATCGGATTGGATCGGACCGATACCCAAAAAGTATCGGATATCGCCGATTCCGATACCGGAAACCAATGCAAGTCAATGGGACACAAATATCGGAATGAAAATAAACCCTTTCTTTCCTTGTAGGTTAATTCTACATGAAGTAAAACAACTAAGAATAATGTAGAATGTATTACGCGAAAAGCCGGCAATTCATCAGCGGCATACACCGGTACCCGACAATTTACAACAGAAAGAATAGAGCTTCACACATAGATTAGATAGATAGAAACATGTCAGTCACATATATATGAAGTACAGTGACAGTGTTGCTTACTGTACTTGTCATTTAGTGTAAAGGATTTATTTAAAAATATAATAGTGTTTTCATGCACCGTCTCTTTAAAAAAGCCGGCCGGCAATTCAGCATCTGTACCCGACAATTTAGAATAGAAGGAATAGAGAATCATACATAGATTAGATAGATAGAAACATGTCAGTCACATATATATGAAGTACAGTGACAGTGTTGATTACTGTACTTGTCATTTAGTGTTAAAATAAAGGATTTATTTAAAAAAAAATTGGCTTGGGGCTCCCCTTAATTTTAGTCTCTAGCGGAGGTTTAAGCAGACGGCTGGGGCAGATGTTTGAAGCCTGGGAAGGGGGTAATACCCACGGAGCTTCCCAGGCTACTAATATGAGCCCCCAGCTGAATACCTAGCGTTTACTAGCTATTAAAATGGGGGACCCCCTCAAAAAAATGACGTGGGGTCCCCCCTAATTTAATAGCTAGCAAAGGCTAGGCAGGCAGCTGGGGGCTGATATTAATAGCCCAGGAAGGGTGCCATGAATATTGGCCCCCTCCCAGGCTAGAAACACCAGCCGTCAGCCGCCCCAGAAATGGCGCATCCATAGGATGCGCCAATTCTGGCACTTAGCCTCGCTCTTCCCACTGCCCTGTAGCGGTGGCAGTGGGGTAATAGGGTTGGGGTTGATGTCAGCTTATAATGCCAGCTGACATCAAGCCCAGGTTAGTAATGGAGAGGCGTCTATAAGACACCCCCATTACTAACCCCATAGTCAAAGTTAAAAAATAAACACAAACACCCAGAATAAAGTCCTTTAATTGAAATAAACACACAATTCTTTATTGTTCTAAATTAAACCATGCTTACCATCACGCCCATTCCAGCTGAAGCCAACGATCTCCTGCAATAAAAGAAAAATAATAAAGCACCCTCATCCTTACCTTTCCATGGTTCCCAGGACAGCTCCAGCTCAGCTACATCGAGATGACAGGCTGGACCGCAGCAGAACGCTGCCATCCCGCCTGTCATCCCGCAGACACTGAGAAGCGCAGGCTTGCTTGCGCTCCTCATTGTCTCTCTGTGACGGCATCCAGATGAGCCGAGTTTATGTCCAATGAACTCAGCTCACCTCATGCACGTCACTGACAGCGTGGGAGAATTCTCCTGCACTCAGCGCTTCAGCGTGAGAATTTTCCCACGCTGTCAGTGACGTGCATGAGGTGAGCTGAGTTCATTGGACATGGCCTCACCTCATTCACGTCACTAACAGCGTGGGAAATTCTCACGCTGAAGCGCTGAGTGCAGGAGAATTTTCCCACGCTGTCAGTGACGTGCATGAGGTGAGCTGAGTTCATTGGACATGACCTCACCTCATTCACGTCACTGACAGCGTGGGAAATTCTCACGCTGAAGCGCTGAGTGCCGGAGAATTTTCCCACGCTGTCAGTGACGTGCATGAGGCGAGCCGAGTTCATTGGACATGACCTCGGCTCATCTTTATGCCGTCACAGAGAGACACTGAGGAGCGCAAGCAAGCCTGCGCTTCTCAGTGTCTGCGGGATGACAGGCTGGATGGCAGCGTTCTGCTGCGGTCCAGCCTGTCATCTCGATGTAGCAGAGGTGAAGCTGTCCTGGGAACCATGGAAAGGTAAGGATGAGGGTGCTTTATTATTTTTCTTTTATTGCAGGAGATCGTTGGCTTCAGCTGGAATGGGCGTGATGGCAAGCATGGTTTAATTTAGAACAATAAAGAATTGTGTGTTTATTTCAATTAAAGGACTTTTTTCTGGGTGTTGTGTTTTTTTAAAATACTTTACTAGAAATTCATGGTGGTCATGTCTAATATTGGCGTGACCCCATGAATTTCGGGCTTAGGGCCAGCTGATAATGCCAAGCTGGCCTTAACCCCTTTATTACCCAGTGAGCCACCGCACCAGGGCCCTGGATGAGTTGGGTACAGCGCCAGAAGATGGCGCTTCTATGAACGCGCCATTTTCCGGGGCGGCAGCGGACTGCAATTTGCAGCGGGTGGGGCCCAGAAAGCTTGGGCCTCCCTGCGCTGTGGATTCCAGCCTCCAGCTGCCTAGTTGTACCTGGCTGGACACACAAATAGGGCGAAGCCCCACGTATTTTTTTTTTTAATTATTTCATGAAATTCATGAAATAATTAAGAAAAAAAAGGGCTTCCCTATATTGTTGTGTCCAACCAGGTACAAATAGGCAGCTGGTGGTTGGGGGCAGCCCGTTCCTGCCTGCTGTACCTGGCTGGACACAAATATAGTGCGAAGCCCCACGTCAATTTTTTTTAAATTATTTCATGAATTTCCTGAAATAATTTAAAAAAAATTGACGTGGGGCTTCGCACTATATTTGTGTCCAGCCAGGTACAGCAGGCAGGAACGGGCTGCGCCCAACCACCAGCTGCCTATTTGTACCTGGCCGGACACAACAATATAGGGAAGCCCTTTTTTTCTTTATTATTTCATGAATTTCATGAAATAATTAAAAAAAAAAATACGTGGGGCTTCTCCCTATTTGTGTGTCCAGCCAGGTACAACTAGGCAGCTGGGGGATGGAATGGAATCTGCAGCGCAGGGAGGCCCAAGCTTTCTGCCCCCCCCGGTGCAAATTGCAGTCCGCAGCCGCCCCAGAAAATGGCGCGTTCATAGAAGCTGGATGCTGTACCTGGCTGGCATACAAAAATATGGCAAAGCCCACGTCAAAATTTTTGGGAAAAATTAATTAAAAAATAAATAATAATTTAGGGACTGCATCTTTATTAACTCCTCAAATGTCATTTAGTGTTAAAATAAAGGATTTATTTAAAAAAAAATTGGCGTGGGATCCCCATAATTTTAGGCTGTAGCGGAGGTTAAGCAGACGGCTGGGGCAGATGTTTGAAGCCTGGGAAGTGGGTAATACCCACGGAGCTTCCCAGACTACTAATATCAGCCCCCAGCTGAATACCTAGCCTTTACTAGCTATTAAAATGGGGGACCCCCCCAAAAAAATGACGTGGGGTACCCCCTATTTAATAGCTAGCAAAGGCTAGGCAGACAGCTGGGGGCTGATATTAATAGCCCAGGAAGGGTGGCATGAATATTGGCCTCCTTCCAGGCTAGAAACACCAGCCGTCAGCCGCCCCAGAAATGGCGCATCCATAGGATGCGCCAACTCTGGCACTTAGCCTCGCTCTTCCACGCTGCCCTGGTGCGGTGGCAGGGGGTAATAGGGTTGGGGTTCATGTCAGCGCCAGCTGCCATGAAGCCCAGGTTAGTAATGATGGGCGTCTATAAGACACCCCCATTACTAACCTACAAAGTGTTAAAAAGAAAAAACACACACTACACCCAGAAAAAAATAATTTATTTGAAATAAAACACACAATTTTATTTAATTCTTAGTTTACTAAAAAAAATAGTTACCTGTCCACGTTCCTGCGCTGATCTCCCATGCACAGCTGTCACATCTGGAGATGGTGACAGCTGTGCATGGCTGCTGTAAGCTCACGCTGCCGGGAACACGTCCGCTCCCGGCAGCGGGAGCCACTGACTGAGGTCACCGGAGTGCATTCAGTCAGCGCAGCTCCGGAGACCTCCTTTACGGCACTGCTGTACCATGGGAATTTCTCACGGTACAGCAGGGCCGTAAAGTAGCTAACCGGAGCAGCGCTGCCTGAACACCGGTGAACCCGCTTATGCAATGACGGGGCTGCTTTACGGCCCCATCATTCTAGCGGCGGCAGCGGTTCAGAGCGGTCACATTCTATGTGGCTGCTCTAAACTGGAGATCATCGTGGGACACTCGTGGACTACTACAGAGGGGTAAGGATAAGGTTGTGGTTTATTATTTTATATTTTATTACAGGAGATCGATGGCTTCGGGGAATTAGGTGTCTAGATGAGTATAGGTGTAGTTTTTTATTTTTTACTTTATTTTAGGTGGCGATCGGAGGGGACAGGTAATGTATGAACTAATTTATTGTAGGTAACCACTGGCCACCAATGAAGTGTATTTAAAATTTATTGGGGACACAGTAGGGCAATTTATATAGCAGGATCAGGCTGATGGGAACTACTGCTCCCATCGAGCTGATCCTGCTGGCACGAGTGGACGGGGGACAGACATAGGCCGATGGGAGTAGTAGTGTCACATCGGCCTATGTCTGCCTGCATGCACACACCCCCAGACATCGCACAGACACCGCGCACACCCGCACACACCCACAGACACCGCGCACACACTAGCAGACATCGCATAGACACCGCACACACTCGCAGACATCGCACAGACACCGCACACACTCGCAGACATCGCACAGACACCGCACACACTCGCAGACATCGCACAGACACCGCACACACTCGCAGACATCGCACAAACACCGCAGACATCGCACAGACACCGCGCACACATCGCACAGACACCGCAGACATCGCACACACCCGCAGACATCGCACAGACACCGCACACACTCGCAGACATCGCACAGACACCGCACACACTCGCAGACATCGCAGACATCGCACAGACACCGCACACACACCGCACACATCGCACAGACACCGCGCACACCCGCAGACATCGCACACACCCGCAGACATCGCACAGACACCCCGCACACACTCGCAGACACACGCACAGACACCCACACACACCAATCATGACGGGCTGATCGTCTGGGAGGTGAGGCTGACCTGTGCGGCCGTGGGAAAGTTCATGTGAGTTCATGCAATGCAGTCAAGCATGAACTCACGTGAACCCTCTGAGGTCACCGCGGCGACTTCAAATGAACAGCTGATCGGCATCACATGATACCTCAGCTGTTCATTTGAAATAACCGGCGAGAAAGCGCAGCACAGAACGGGAAAGCCGGCGGTGAAGTCTTTTCACTGCCGGCTTCCCCGCCCGGGTCCTTCGCTCCCCGCTCCTTGGTGCTGCGCTCCCCGCCCGGTCTGAACTTACGATCGGGATGGGAGGTGGCGAGGGGAGCGGAGGATCGGGATGGGAGGCTGCGGGGAAGCAGTATGGGGCTGTGTGATTGTTTAAAAGCCGGCGGCTTTTTACCGCCCGCCGGCTTTTAAACGATCAGGAGAATTCTCCCACGCTGGGATGGTATTCTGATGACAGGCTGGATCTCAGCTGAGCGCTGCCATCCAGCTTGTCATACTTCAGAGACACTGCAGAGCGCAGGCATTATGGGAACTTCCGATTCCGGTATTCGATATTGTAAAAGTATCGGAATTAAGTATCGGAATTCCGATACCGCGAATATCGGCCGATACCCGATATTTCAGTATCGGAATGCTCAACACTATTTATAACCCATGGCACTATAGCTAATTTTCCGGGTCGTGAATGACAAAGAAAATTTGATGAAATGTTGCAATGCAGGGTAGTCTGTGTGAAGACCCGGGATCTTATGTGGGTGTAACGCTTCTCAGACAACGTAGGGTGAGGGTAAAAAGTGTGGCAATACTTTATTGAACCACAAAGCGGACAATAAACACACAGAACAGTCCCAGCAAATACCCAAGATGGTACAACATTACACAGCCTCACCCTTTCTTCTCCGCCTGCCTGGGATAGAATAGCTGCGACTTTGGAGACTTCCAGGGCCGGCGACCTCAACCAGTGGCCCCCCGTTTCTGGCGGGCTCCCACTGAGAGAAAGTAGCGGCAAGCTTAGAAAGCTAGCAGTCCATCGAGGTACAAGGCCAGGAGTCTCCAAGGGTCCCACCCTGGCCTCTCCGAGAGTTTCCATGGGGCCAGGCGACCAGTGAGTCCTTCTTGGCAACTCCAAATGTCTCCATTGGTTCTAGGCGACCAGTTGGTCCCTCCTACCAACCCCAAAACAACATATCCATGGGGCCAGGTGACTTCTTTGTCCTCTCCTGGTCTCCCCAAAATGTATCCATGTCTCTCTGATGATTAATGGAGAAGATCCGAATCTTTCCAGTCAGGGCCGATACCTTTAGGCTAGAATCATATAGAATTCAAATCTGTGTCTCTTTGGATGCCATGCAATCCATCTGCTGTCCTGAATGATGTCTCTCATTCTCCTTCTAAAGTCTTTCTGATGTTCCTTGATTCTCTGTACCAAGTCTGTCTGCTACAGAAACACATCTTCCTTCTGCTTTTTTGGGCTCAAATCTGACTCCTACAGAAGCATATCTCTTTTTTAAGTACACATCCACAGATCAAGGGTCATTAGTCCCATGTCAGAGGTAAAGGTGCAGGGCTCAGCTATCATTGTTTTAGCTAATCTATTTACATAGTTGGTATCACAGGGGCTGTTGTAGATAAACATCTAGGTGACTTTTAGTACAATTTGTTATTAGCATAGTAAACATGATTGTTTCCAAAGGAATAGAGTTCAACATTCAGGGTTATACAAATACTGGTCTGTTATTATTGACTAGACACAAAGAGAATAGGGTATTTCTCTTGGATTAGCAAATCTAAACATCTGGCTTATTAAAATTTTACTCTGTATGTCACAGTCCGGATGGTGAATAAGCAGCCCCAATCAAGTTCCAAAGAAATTCCAGCTGTCCTGCAGGCTCAGGGTGCATCAGTGTCAGCACAAGCTATCCGTCAACATTTGAATGAAATTAAACGATATGGCAACAGACAGAGGAGGACCCCACTGCTGACACAGAAACATACAAACTCTAGACTGCAATTTGCCAAAAATGTACATGAGTAAGCCAAAATCCTTCTGGGAAAGCGTCATATGTACAGATGAGTCCAATATAGAGCTTTTTGGTAAAGAACATCAATCTGTTTACCAAAAATAAAATGAGACCTACAAAGAAAAGAACACAGTACCTATAGTCAAATATAATGGAGGTTCAAAGATTTTTGGGGGGTTGTTTTCCTGCCTCTGGTCCTGGGTGCCTTGACTGTGTGCAAGGCATCATGAAATCTGAAGATTACCAAAGGAGTTTGAGTCACAATGTAGTGCCCACTGTCAGAAATCTGGGCTTGCGTCCTAGGTCATGGGTCTTCCAGCAGGACAATGACCCCAAAATACAAATACTTCAAGAAGCAAAGAGGAAATGGATGGAAACAAAGCGCTAGAGAGTTCTGAAGTGGCCAGCTAAATCCCATTGAGATCTTAAAATTGCTGTTGAGAGAAGATACCCTTCAAATATGAGCGACCTGCAGCAGTTTGCAAAAGAGTGGTCCAAAATTCCAGTTGAAAGATGTAAGAAGCTTGTTGATGTTTATTGGAAGCGATTGATTGCAGTTATTTATTCGAAAGAGTGTGCAACCAAATATTAAGTTGAGGGTGCCAACAATTTTGTCCGGCCCATTTTTGGAGTTTTACGTGAAAATATGTCCAATTTGTCTTTTTTCCTCATTTTTTTTACGTTGTTCCAATGCACACAAAGGATATAAACGTGAGTAAAACAAAACATACAGGTGCATCTCACTAAATTAGAATATCATCAAAAAGTTAATTTATTTCAGTTCTTCAATACAAAAAGTGAAACTCATATGTTATATAGAGTCATTACACACAGAGTGATCTATTTCAAGTGTTTATTTCTGTTAATGTTGATGATTATGGCTTACAGCCAATGAAAACACAAAAGTCATTATCTCAGTAAATTAGAATACTTTATAACAACAGCTTGAAAAATGTTTTTAAAATCCAAAATGTTGGCCTACTGAAATGTATCTTCAGTAAATGCACTCAATACTTGTTTAGGGCTCCTTTTGCATCAAGTACTGCATCAATGTGGCGTGGCATGGAGGAGATCAGCCTGTGGCACTGCTGAGGTGTTATGGAAGCCCAGGTTGCTTTGACAGCCGCTTTCAGCTCTTCTGCATTGTTGGGTCTGGTGTCTCTCTTCTTCCTCTTGACAATACCACATAGATTCTCTATGGGGTTTAGGTCGGGCGAGTTTGCTGGCCAATTAAGCACAGTGATACTGTTATTTATAAACCAGGTATTAGTACTTTTGGCAGGGTGGACAGGTGCAAATTCCTGCTGGAGAATGAAATTTCCATCTCCAAAAAGCTTGTCGGCAGAGGGAAGCATGAAGTGCTCTAAAATTTCCTGGTAGACGGCTGTGCTGACTTTGGTCTTGATAAAAGACAGTGGACCTACACCAGCAGATGACATGGCTCCACAAACCATAACTGATTGTGGAAACTTCACACTAGACCTCAAACAGCTTGGATTGTGTGCCTCTCCACTCTTACTCCAGACTCTGGGACCTTGATTTCCAAATGAAAATTGGAACTCTGGGACCTTGTGCTGTGTGTCAATGACTGCCTTCTGGACATCTGTCGAATCAGCAGTCTTCCCCATGATTGTGGAGCCTACTGAAACAGACTAAGGGACCTTTTAAAATGCTTAGGAAACCTTTGCAGGTGTTTTTTGTTAATTGTTTTAATTTACTGAGATAATGACTTTTGTGTTTTCATTGGCTGTAAGCCATAATCATCAACATTAACAGAAATAAACACTGAAACAAGAACTGAAATAAATTAACTTTTTGATGACATTCTAATTTAGTGAGATGCACCTGTATGTACCGTATATACTCGAGTATAAGCCAAGCTCTTCAGCACACTTTTTGTGCTGAAAAAGCCCCCCTCGGCTAATACTTGGGTATATACCCGAGTAGATGGCAATTCCGTTGGTGGATAGTGGTAGGGGGTGTTGCGGTGATGGAGGGGGGTTGCGGCAGCGGAGGAACAGAGCACAAGCAGTAGCCGCGTGTGTCCGCTGATAAAGGGAAATGAATATTCTCTCTTCTCCATGCCCATGGGCGTGGAGAAGAATGAATATTTATATTCTTTAGTAGGGCACAGAGGAGCGCTGACAATGCCGCTACTAAATAGAAGCATATTCACTCCTCTTCACGCACACAGTCCCAGCGTGGAGAGAAATGAATATGCCGGCAGCTCACATCAGCGTCTGAGCAGCGCATGGCTGTGATGCCATGCACTGCTCAGATGCTGACATGAGCTGCTGTCAGACAGGACACAGCACCGCTGGAGCAGAGGGGAGGAAGGAAGGTGAGTATAAGTGGAAGAGAGGGCCATACATACCAGGATTCGAGGATGAGGGGTGCCATGCATACCAGGATTGGAGATGAAGATGCCATACATACCAGGATTGGGGTATGAGGGGACCATGCATACTAGGATTGGAGATGAAGGTGCCATAAATACCAGGATGGGAGATGAGGGGATGATGCATACCAGGATTGGGGATGCGGGGGCCATATATACCAAGATTGGGGGATGAGGGAACCATGCATACCAGTATTGGGGATGAGGGGGCCATACGTACCAGGACTTGAGATGAAGGTGCCATATGTACCAGGATTGGGTTGAGGGGGCCATACATACCAGGATTGGGGATGAGGGGACCATACATACCAGGATTGGAGATGAGGGGGGCATGCATACCAGGATTGGGGATGAGGGGGCCATACATACGAGGATTGGGGATGAATGGACCATGCATACCAGGATTAAGGATGAGGGGGCCATGCATACTAGGATTGGGGATGAGGGGGCCATACATACCAGGATTGGGAGATGATGGGGCCATACATACGAGGATTGGGGATGAATGGACCATGCATACCAGGATTAAGGATGAGGGGGCCATGCATACTAGGATTGGAGATGAGGGGGGCATGCATACCAGGATTGGGGATGAGGGGGCCATACATACGAGGATTGGGGATGAATGGACCATGCATACCAGGATTAAGGATGAGGGGGCCATGCATACTAGGATTGGGGATGAGGGGGCCATACATACCAGGATTGGGAGATGATGGGGCCATACATACCAGTATTGGGGGATGAGGAGGCCATACATACCGGGATTGTAGGATTAGGAGGCCATACATACCAGGATTGGGGGGTGAGGGGGCCATGCATACCAGGATTGGGCGATGAGGGGTGCTATGCATAGCAGGATTGGGGGGTGAGGGAACCATGCATACGAGGATTGGGAATGAGGGGACCATGCAAACCAGGATTGGGGATGAGGGGATCATGCATACCAGGATTGGAGATGAAGATGCCATATATACCAGGATTGGGGTATGAGGGGACCATGCATACCAGGATTGGAGATGAAGGGTGCCATACATACCAGGATTGGGAATGAGGGGTGCCATACATACCAGGATTGGAGGATGAGGAGGCCATTCATACCGGGATTGGGGAAGAAGGGGCCGTACATACCAGGATTGGGGGATGAGGGGGCCATGCATACCAAGATTGGAGGATGAGGAGGCCATACATACCAGGATTGGGGGATGAGGGGACCATGCATACCAGTATTGGGGATGAGGGGGAATACATTCCAGTATTGGGGATGAGGGGGCCATAAATACAAGGATTGGGGATGAGGGGGCCATACATACAAGGATTGGGGATGAGGGGACCATGCATACCAGGATTGGGGATGAGGGGGCCATGCATACCAGGATTGGGGATGAGGGGGCCAAGCATACCAGGATTGGGGATGAGGGATGAGGAGGCCAAGCATACCAGGATTGGGAATGAGTGGGCAATGCGTACAAGGATGGGGAAATTTACCAGTAGCTGCTACATTTCCCACCCTAGGCTTATACTCGAGTCAATAAGTTTTCCCATTTTTTTGTGGTAAAATTAGGTACCTTGGCTTATACTCGGGTCGGCTTATACTCGAGTTTATATGGTAATTGCAATAATTTTCTGGGAGAAAGACTTGATTTTTTGGAAGAATTTCAAGGGTGCCAACACTTTCAGCCATGACTGTATAGTTTAATGGATTGTTGGCACAGTGGGGTTGAACTTTTTTATTTAGAATATTATAACGCTCTTCTGATGTTGTCTTCACTGGCAAGATATTTTGAGCAGCGACAATATATAGCTTGTCTTCTGTGCACTCCCCGTGCTGGTCCTGTGCACACGCAGATTAAGAACAAGATCAATATCTTGGAGAGGCGGCGGCGCCATTTTTTTGGCGACATAATTTTTTTTTTTTAAGACTACAACAATTACAGCACAATATTTAAAATAGGAGGCAAGTCGGGGGCGTGGCCTGCTGCTGAGGGAGAGAGTCGCACTTCATAGAAGCTCCCTAAATTAGGCTGATTTTAGCCCATTTAAAGGCTTTTTTCTTCCCCATCTTAATTGCCCAGGGCCACAGTAGAGGTGCCCGGACTCCTCGGTTGCAGACCGGTGCACAGAAGAGGCCGCCTCACTACCTGGTGAACCTGGGCCTATTTGGAGGCCCGAAGCCGCGACCTCTTCTCCCTATGGGATCCGTGGCGTGCCCTGCTGTGACGACGGAGGAACGCTTGTGGCGAACTGCGGGGGTCCCGATCTGGATCACCTGCGGCTGCAGACTGAGACGGTGGCGTAGAGACACACGGTGTGAGTCACCGCCACCTCTGTGCCGAGGAGACCGGCAACAACGGAGATCCAGGTATTGGTGCGGCAGAGTGAAGGGTCAGTTGCGGTCACACACAGACACAAAGAGCTTACTGGCCTGGACTCCGTGCTCACCGTTTGTTGCGCTGCTGCTGGTGGGACCACGGTCTTCTCTGGGGGGGGTGCCACAGAGGTCCTGAGAGGCGCTGGGCCCGTGTCTTGAAGAGTCCTGCAGGAGTCGCCTCGGCCGCCCTGTCCCTGCCACCAGGGGCTTTCCCGCCTCTAGAACAGCCGCCATCTTGCTAGACCTGCACTTCTCATATAGAGACACTGAAGCAGGAGCTTCAAAAAGACTGCATCTCTACTAAATCTACTCAAAGTAAGATTAACACTTCTCCCTTCCTCTGTATTTTTATCTATCACCTATTGAAAGCCACAGATGTCGAACCCCATAGAAAATCACTTGTTTTTCCGTTGATTCACAGCAAATGACAAAAATCTCTTTTGACATTAAAAGTCCCCAATGTGAACTTTTCGTCCTTATTAACAAGAAATAAAAGGAGTAATTTATCAGAAAAAAAGGGGGATTTACCTATAATTGAAAAGCAATTCCTAATCTTACACTTAAACTCCATCCAGTGGACATTTGTAATAAAACAGCTACTTTTCACTATTCACTTCAAGCGCCATCTTGTGGACCACAAGGACATTACAGTCACAATTTATTACAATTATTGTTCACTCTCTACTCTTGTGATACCATCCAATTCTCCATGGCAATTTAATAATCAGCTTTGGCCCTGCATATACAATGTATTAATGGTCAGTAGATAATCTGCGCTGGTGATTTTTCCATTTCTTACCATGCAGTAGCTACAGTCTACGAACTATGAATCTGTGAGTCTTCCAGTTCAGGCGCCGACCATGTGAGTTCTGATCAACCGTTCATGTTCACCCCCCCGTACATCTACTCCGGTCTTTTGATTCTTGATTCTTGCAGCTCTACGATCTTTGAAATTTTCACACAGCTGAAGGCCATCTTTAAACAATATCACTGGCCTATATGGACCGCTAGCTTCTCCTTAGCGGGCAAAAACAATCTACCTTCTCCAACCACTCTGACATCTCCAACCTTCCTAATATGGCTCCTACTTTTGACCAAAAGGAACATCCCTCCCAATCTGAAGGTGGAGAGGATTTGCGTCAACCCCCCAAAATGCCCTGCAATTCTATTTCAAGGAAAGGGGAGACACAAATGGACCCTTCAGAACTAGCAGCTGAGGTCACTGCTAGGCTATTACCTGAAGTCAAAACATAATACAATCCACACTAAACACTGCCCTGCTGGATCTACAAACCAGACAGGATGAACAAGCCGAACAGCTTACCGAATTAGAATCACGAATATCGAACATCGAGGATGATTCAAAAGAGGACCATTCCAAAATATCTGCTATCGTTCGTGAAAACATAATTTTGAGAGACCGTATAGATGACCTGGAGAATCGTTCTCGTAGAAGCAATCTGCATTTGGTGGGTCTACCAGAATCTTATCTTCAAAACACTTTGAAACCTCTATGTGAAAATGAAGTCACAAGAGCCTTAAAACTACCTGAAGGTAAAAAGGTGGAAAGGGTTCACAGAATCGGTCCTCCAACTGCTACCTCTGGTGCCCAGGGTACAATCAGGCCAAGACAGGTCATCATGAAATTTCTGGACTTCAATGATAAAGTGGACATTTTTCGAGCCTACAAACAATTAAACCACCCATTGATCATTCAAGGCCATAAAATCTAGCTTTTTGAAGGCTACTCCATCGAAGTAACCAGAAAAAGGAAGTCCTTCAGCTCCATATGCACCAGACTTCACAAAGAAAAAATTTGCTTTCAACTCCGCTACCCGGCTATTCTACATTTGAAGGACACAGATGGCTCTTTTCGGGAATTTATTTCACTTGTTAAAGCAGAAACGTTTGTCAGCAGTCTCCTGTGTTTGAGGGCAAGCCCTGAACGGATCCACCAGGATGAAACTCTTTCTTGCTCACGGTTCCCTAAAGGATCCACGAGGCGAGGAGACAAAGGAGGCCAGAGCTGTAACAATCGTTGATTCAGTGAGCTTCCCCTTTTATACACCTGGAGACTCCGGAGTAAAGGTATTATGGAAGCAGTTGCTTCCGACCGTCTCCCCTCTCAGACTTTTACAACTTTGACTAAAGTTATTATTTTCCATGAGTGTGGTGGGAGGGGAGAATGGAATCAATAAGGGATCAAAATGGAAGAAGAATTTTGATGAAAAATAACATAGAAAAAGGGGGTTAAATTGTAATTTGTAATGTTACACACATGGTCGGGCAGAAGTGAAGCCCAGAGGAAAGGTTTTCCTAGCGAGCAGATACAAAGTGTCTACGCTCTTGCTAGGACAGTTTTCTAAAATTTGGTTTATTGTTACTTAAGTTTGTTACTAGTGTTGAGTGAGCATGCTCGACACTGCTCGGTACTCGCCCGAGCATCTCACTACTCGGGATGTTCGGCGAGCACCGAGCATTTCCGGGTTACTCGGGCGGGAGCTCGAGTCTCCACCCTGCATGTTTGGCGCTCTTTACAGAGCCAATGAACATGCAGGCATTGCCAGCCAGTCACTGTAATGCCGCAGCCATGTTGTTTGTGGGCATTACACTGATTGGCTGGCCACAGAGCATCACCTCGAGTATTTAAAACCGGGCGCCGCCATCTTGGACACAGTCGCCCAGGATCAGACAGTGTAGGGTCAGTGCTGCTGAGTTAGGGAGAGATATATAGTGCGAAATAGGTAGTGTAGGGTCTCTAAAGCCTGCCAAATCAAACAAACAGTCCTTCTCAGGACTAATATCCATCTCAGATATCAGGCAGGCAGGCAGGCTGTATAGGAGACGTAGTGGTTATACCAACAAACACTGCATTACAGTCCTGTGTGCTGCTGCTGGTCAAATTGCTAGACTTAGCTCCAAGTCTCAGAGGCCAGGAAAAAAACTTTTTTTTTCATCTAAATCCTCTTTTTTCTTTTTTTTTCCTCAGTCAGACTGTACAAATACCCGTCTTATTAACCTTTTGGTATCCCCCCCCCCCCAAAATAAAAATTGAGTGTGTCTGTGAGTGTTCAGACACAAATAGATCTGTTTAAAAGAGTCTGGTATACGCCAGGAAATTAGAACTGTGGTTTTGCATTCCACGGTTCAAATCTCTGTATTATCCACTTTTTGCCCTTTTTTACATAAAAAAAAAACAAAAACAGTTTGAGTGTCTTGCTCACTGTTCAGACACAAATATATCTATTTAAAAAAGTCTGGTATATGCCAGGAAATTAGAACTGTGGTTTTGCAGTTCCACGGTTCAAATCGCTGTATTATCCACTTTTTGGTCTTTTTCACATAAAAAAAAAAAAAATAGTTTGAGTGTCTCGCTCATTGTTCAGCCACAAATATATATATTTAAAAAAGTCTGGTATACGCCAGTAAATTATAACTGTGGTTTTGCAGTTCCACGGTTCAAATCTCTGTATTATCCACTTTTTGGCCTTTTTTACAGTTTGAGTGTCTCGCTCACTGTTCAGCCACAAATATATATATTTTAAAAAGTCTGGTATACGCCAGGAAATTAGAACTGTGGTTTTGCAGTTCCACGGTTCAAATCTCTGTATTATCCACCTTTTTGTCTTTTTTACATTAAAAAAAAAACAGTTTGAGTATCTCGCTCACTGTTCAGACACAAATATATCTATTTAAAAGATTCTGATGTAGGCCAGAGAAATAGAACTGTGGTTTTGCAGTTCCACGGTTCAAATCTCTGTATTATCCACCTTTTTGCCTTTTTTACATAAAAAAAAACAAAACAGTTTGAGTGTCTCGCTCACTGTTCAGACACAAATATATCTATTTTAAAAAGTCTGGTATACGCCAGGAAATTAGAACTGTGGTTTTGCAGTTCCACGGTTCAAATCTCTGTATTAGCCACCCTTTTGCCTTTTTTACGTAAAAAAAAAAAAAAAAAAAACAGTTTTAGTGTCTCGCTGACTGTTCAGACACAAATATATCTGTTTAAAAGATTCTGGTGTAGGACAGAGAAATAGAAGTGTGGTTTTCCTCTTCCACGGTTCTAATCTCCTTTTTATTACCCTTTTTCCATTGATAGTTCGAGTGTAAGCTATTTTACTTCATTTACAATGGGCAAGGCGTGTGGCAAGGGACGTGGAACTGGACGTTCTGGTGATGGTGCGTGCAGAGAATGGGGCCATGACCAAGGTGAAAATGTGCAACAATCAACAGCCACATCCTCTCGCTCCCACTTCTTGACCGAACTACTAGGGAAGCACACAACAACACCAGTATTGTGAACTGATCAGTGTGAACAGGTTATTAATTGGATAGCAGATAATACTTCCAGTTACCTGGGCACCACCACCTCCGGTCTGTCTTCCACACGGTCAAGTTTTAGTAGCCATGAGTCTCGACCGCATACTCCTCCTCACCCTGATGCTCCTTCCTCCCACCATGCCGAGTGTTGTCAGACAGCAACTGATCCCACAGTTGGACACTCTGAAGAGCTGTTCATTGGTCCATTTCCATATTTGGGTCCCTCGCCTGCTCGCTTGAAGTGGTGGAAGAGGAGATCCCATGTAGCGATGCCCAAATATTTGAACAGCCACGGACACAGGAAGGCGACCCTGGCAATTTGTCACAAGAGGTGGACGGTGACGAGACACAATTGCCACGAAGTGAGGAGGAGGATCGTGGTGTGGAAGTGGAAGAGGAGGAGGTGGTGGATGATCTAGTAACTGACCCAATGTGGCAGGAGGACACGCAGAGCGAGGCCAACAGCACACAGGGGGAGGGAGGCAGAGTACCCAAACAGGCAGGAAGAAGCAGTGTGGTGGCCGCAGACAGAAGGCGGGCAACCGTTCCCCGTAACACCAACACGAGGGACGTTGCCAGTACAACTGGTAGGTCTTCCAGAGTCTGGAAGTTTTTTAAAGACTCTGCTGATAACCCCAAAAAGGCCATTTGTACCACCTGCCAGGCCAGCATCAGCAGGGGTGACAAAACTATCAGCCTGACCACCACCAGCATGATCAGGCACATGTCAGCAAAGCACCTGACTTTGTGGGGCGAACCCCAGGGTCCACGACCAGTGACAGCGGGTGTTACCACTGCTTTTTCCGCTGTTGTGCGTGTAAAAGAACCCCCTGTTGTGCGTGCAAGGCAATCCCCTGTCCATACTGCATGCAAAGATGCCCCCTCCTCTCAGTCTTCACTTGTTATGGCAGTTTCTCAAGAAACAGCATCAACGTCCACGTCCCACCGCAGCGTTCAATTGTCCATATCCCAGACCTTTGAACGAAAGCGCAAATTCGCAGCCAATGCCCCACAGGCCACAGTCCAAAATTCGCACATTTCACGACTGTTTGCGTTGGAAATGCTGCCTTTTAGGCTGGTGGAGACGGAATCCTTCCGCAACCTTATGGCGGTGGCCGTCCCTCGGTACTCGGTCCCCAGCCGACACTATTTTGCCCGGTGTGCCATCCCCGCACTAGACACAAGCACGTGTCCCAAAACATCTGCCGTGCCCTCAACAACGCAGTTACTGGGAGAGTCCACCTGACAACGGACACGTGGACAAGTGCTTGTGGCCAGGGACGGTACATCTCCCTGATGGCATACTGGGTAAACATAGTGGAAGCCGGGACCCAGTCGGACCTTGGGACGGAACACATCCTCCCCACATCGCGGATTGCGGGCCCTATGTCAGTCAGAGTTGCCCCCACAGTGTACAGCTCCTGCGCATCATCCTCCTCCTCCTCCTCATGTTCAGCCTCCATCTCAGATATCACCACATCAGTTACAAGCTGGAAGCACTACAGTACTGCCTCCGCCAAGCGGCAACAGGCTGTGCTGAAACTCATAAGCTTAGGTGATAAACCTCACACTGCTTGTGAGTTGTGGACAGCTGTGAAAAAGCAGGCAGATCTGTGGCTGAGACCGCTGAACCTACATCCAGGTATGGTCGTGTGTGACAATGGCCCTAACCTGGTGGCGGCTCTGAGATGAGGCGAGATCACACACGTACCATGCCTGGCTCATGTGTTTAACCTCATGGTTCAGCGGTTTCTTAAATCGTACCCCGAGTTGCCAGATCTGCTCATCAAAGTAAGCCGCCTGTCAGCTCATTTTCGGAAGTCGGCTACAGCTTCCGCCGCCCTTGCTGTGTTGCAGCAGCGTTTGCAGCTTCCGGCACACCGACTGGTGTGTGATGTCCCCACATGTTGGAACTCTACCCTCCACATGTTGCAAAGGATTAGTGAGCAGAAGAGAGCAGTTGTGGAGTACCAGCTGCAACAAGGCCGTCGATATTCAGGTCAGACTCCACACATAAGACCTCATGAGTGGACCTGGATGTCTGACACATGTACCATCCTGACAAACTTTGAGGAGTCCACCAAGATGGTGAGTGGCGATCATTAGCGTCAGCATCCCACTTGTCTGTCTTTTGCAACACTCTCTGCAGAGAATTAAAGAGGAAACATTGCAGCCAGAGTATGATGAGATGGATCAAGAAGCCGTAGCGGGCGATTACACACAGCCCAGCCTCATCTCATCCCAACGTGCATTTGGGGGACAATGAGGGAGAGGAGGAGGAGGAAGAACAGGAGCTGGTATCATGCGCTGTAGACGGTAGTACCTGTACAACTGTCATACCGTCAGTTCAGCGTTGGTGGCCTGAGGAATGGGGGGAGGAGAGCATGGTCAGTCATCATCTTGGTGAGGACACGGAAGTCTTGCCCATTACCAGTCTGGCACGCATGGCTGACTTTATGTTACGCTGCCTTAACCGTGACCCTCGCGTTGTCAAAATGTTGGGTGACAGTCATTACTGGTTGGTGACACTTTTAGACCCCGGCTACAAGGAGAACTTTCACTCTCTTATTCCTGAGGTGGAGATGTCTACAAAAATGGGGCAGTACCAGAAGGCCCTTGCTGCAGAACTGTTAAAAAAATTCCCATCTGAACACGCTAGCGGCAGAGGTCACAGTTCATTGCCCAACCAAGGCGTACAGGCGAGAGAGACGCAACTCCAATCCAGCAGAGGCAGGGGAACACTGTCAACGTTCTGGGACAGTTTTCTGAGACCCGCCTAGCTTACAGGCCCTGAGGCGCGGGGTACTCTCACAAGGAGTGGAAAGTTTCAAAAGATGATGAGGGAGTAGTTTGCCGACCGTACCAGCGTCCTCCGTGATTCCCCTGTGCCTTTAAATCATTGGGTATCCAAGCTGGACACTTGGAATGAACTCGCTCTGTATGCCTTGGAGGTCCTGGCCTGCCCTGCCGCTAGCGTGTTATCGGAGCGTGTTTTTAGTGCAGCTGGGGGAATTATAACTGATAAGCGCACTCGCCTGTCAACTGACAATGCTGACAAGCTGACCCTTATCAAAATGAATAAGGGCTGGATTGGGCCAGACTTCTCATCACCACCAAATGACAGCAGAGTAACATAAAGTCAAATCCACTGTCTTATTTCGGGAGTTGTATTCCCATGCAACGCTTCACACCCACACATGGGTATACGCTTCCTCATTTCGGCTGTTTTTTTGCTCTTCTCCTTATCCTCAGCCTCCACCACCACTATACCACCAGGGTGACCGTGGTCTGTGTTGCCAGCATTGCAAGTTCCTCCGTTCTAATTTTTGGCAGCTTTTGCTTGGAAGGCATAGGCAAAGACTATGGGAGACCCACTCCCCAATAATGGGAATAATGTTTTTAATATGCTGTACTACATGGCTCTTGTTTGCCAGCATTGCAAGTTTCTCCATCCTAATTTTTGGCAGCTTTTGCTTGGAACGCATAGGCAATGACTATGGGAGACCCACTCCCCAATAATGGGAATAATGTTTTTAATATGCTGTACTGCATGGCTCTTGTAAGGAGGTATTAAAACCATCTTGCTAAGCTACTGTGACCTCCATGTCTCTTCCAAGGGGAAATAGAACCGTCTTGTTAAACCACTCTGAACTCCACAGCTCTTCCAAGGGGCATTAAAACCGTCTTGTTAAACCACTCTGAACTCCACAGCTCTTTCAAGGGGCATTAAAACCATCTTGTTAAGCTACTGTGACCTCCACGTCTCTTCCAAGGGGCATTGATATTGTCTTTTTATTCCACTGTGACCTCCACCACTCTTCCAAGGGGCATTAAAACCGTGTTGTTAAGCTACTGTGACCTCCACGTCTCTTCCAAGGGGCATTAAAACCGTCTTGTTAAACCACTCTGAACTCCTCAGCTCTTCCAAGTGGCATTAATACCGTCCTGTTAAACCACTCTGAACTCCACAGCTCTTCCAAGGGGCATTAAACCATCTTGTTAAGCTACTGTGACCTCCAAGTCTCTTCCAAGGGGCATTGATATTGTCTTTTTATTCCACTGTGACTTCCACCACTCTTCCAAGCGGCATTAAAACTGTCTTGTTAAGCTACTGTGACCTCCACGTCTCTTCCAAAGGGCATTAAAACCGTCTTGTTAAACCACTCTGAACTCCACAGCTCTTCCAAGGGGCATTAAAACCGTCTTGTTAAGCTACTGTGACCTCCACGTCTCTTCTAAGGGGCATTGATATTGTCTTTTTATTCCACTGCCACCTCCACCACTCTTCCAAGGGGCAATAAAACCGTCTTGTTAAGCTACTGTGACCTCCACGTCTCTTCCAAGGGGCATTGATATTGTCTTTTTATTCGACTGCGACCTCCACCACTCTTCCAAAGGGCATTTAAACCATCTTGTTAAGCTACTGTGACCTCCACGTCTCTTCCAAGGGGCATTAAAACCGTCTTATTAAACCACTCTGAACTCCACAGCTCTTCCAAGGGGCATTAAAACTGTCTTGTTAAACCACTCTGAACTCCACAGCTCTTTCAAGGGGCATTAAAACCGTCTTGTTAAGCTAATATGACCTCCACGTTTCTTCCAAGGGGCATTGATATTGTCTTTTTATTCCACTGCGACCTCCACCACTCTTCCAAGGGGGATTAAAACTGTTTTGTTAAGCTACGGTGACCTCCACGTCTCTTCCAAGGGGCATTGATATTGTCTTTTTATTTCACTGCGACCTCCACTTCCTTTCCAAGGGGCATTAAAACCGTCTTGTTAAACCACTCTGAACTCCACAGCTCTTCCAAGGGGCATTAAAACCGTCTTGTTATGCTACTGTGACCGCCACGTCTCTTCCACGGGGCATTGATATTGTCTTTTTATGCCGCTGCGACCTCCACCACTATTCCAAGGGGCATTAAAACCATTTGTTAAGCTACTTTGACCTCCACGTCTCTTCCAAGGGGCATTAAAACCGTCTTGTTAAACCACTCTGAACTCCACAGCTCTTCCAAGGGGCATTAAAACCGTCTTGTTAAACCACTCTGAACTCCACAGCTCTTCCAAGGGGCATTAAAACCGTCTTGCTAAGCTACTGTGACCTCCACGTCTCTTCCACGGGGCATTGATATTGTGTTTTCATTCCACTGCGACCTCCACCACTCTTCCAAGGGGCAATAAAACCATCTTGTTAAGCTACTGTGACCTCCACGTCTCTTCCAAGGGGCATTGATATTGTCTTTTTATTCCACTGCAACCACCACCACTCTTCCAAGGGGCATTAAAACCATTTTGTTAAGCTACTGTGACCTCCACGTCTCTTCCAAGGTGCATTGATATTGTCTTTTTATTCCACTGCGACCTCCACCACTCTTCCAAGGGGCATTAAAACCGTCTTGTTAAACCACTCTGACCTCCACAGCTCTTCCAAGGGGTATTAAAACTGTCTTGTTAAGCTGCTGTGACCTCCACGTCTCTTCCACGGGGAATTGATATTGTCTTTTTATTCCACTGCGACCTCCACCACTCTTCCAAGGGGCATAAAAACCATCTTGTTAAGCTACTGTGACCTCCACGTCTCTTCC
This sequence comes from Phyllobates terribilis, assembly GCF_046119375.1. Lineage (NCBI taxonomy): Eukaryota > Metazoa > Chordata > Amphibia > Anura > Dendrobatidae > Phyllobates > Phyllobates terribilis. Next base: position 689,478,420 of record NW_027362761.1, on the reverse strand, counting down.
AAGGGGCATTAAAACCATCTTGTTAAACCACTCTGAACTCCACAGCTCTTCCAAGGGGCATTTAAACCGTCTTGTTAAACCACTTTGAACTCCACAGCTCTTCCAAGGGGCATTAAAACCATCTTGTTAAACTACTGTGACCTCCACGTCTCTTCCAAGGGGCATTGATATTGTCTTTTTATTCCACTGCGACCTCCACCGCTCTTCCAAGGGGCATTAAAACCGTCTTGTTAAGCTACTGTGACCTCCTCGTCTCTTCCACGGGGCATTGATATTGTCTTTTTATTCCACTGCGACCTCCACAGCTCTTCCAAGGGGCATTAAAACCATCTTATTAAGCTACTGTGACCTCCACGTCTCTTCCAAGGAGCATTGATATTGTCTTTTTATTCCACTGCGACCTCCACCACTCTTCCAAGGGTCATTAAAACTGTCTTGTTAAGCTACTGTGACCTCCACGTCTCTTCCAAGGAGCATTGATATTGTCTTTTTATTCCACTGCGACCTCCACCACTCTTCCAAGGGTCATTAAAACTGTCTTGTTAAGCTACTGTGACCTCCACGTCTCTTCCAATTGGCATTAAAACCGTCTTGTTAAACCACTCTGAACTCCACAGCTCTTCCAAGGGGCATTAAAACAGTCTTGTTAAGCTACTGTGACCTCCACGTCTCTTCCAAGGGGCATTAATATTGTCTTTTTATTCCACTGGGACCTCCACCACTCTTCCAAGGGGCATTAAAACAGTCTTGTTAAACCACTCTGAACTCCACAGCTCTTCCAAGGGGCATTAAAACCGTCTTGTTAAGCTACTGTGACCTCCACGTCTCTTCCACGGGGCTTTGATATTGTCTTTTTATTCCACTGCGACCTCCACCACTCTTGCAAGGGGCATTGAAATGTTGTTTTTAATGACCTCAAACCTCCACGACTCTTCCAACGGGCATTGCATTTCCTCCTAATTTTAGTCAGCTTTTGCTTTTGAATGCATAGGCGAAAACTAAGGGAGACCCACTCCCCAATAATGGGTAGAAGGTTTTTAGTACGCTGTAATCCACATCTGTTTCAAGGGGCATTGCACTTCCTCATAATTTTTGGAAAGCCATCCATTCACTGCTTAGGCCAACAGTGTACAGGAGACCCAGTTGCTATAAATTGAAAAAAACGGTTTAGTTAAGGCCCTCTGACCTCCATGTCACTTCCAAGGGGCATTGGAGTGCCTTGAAATTTTTGGTAGGCATTGCACTCACTGTATGCCACCACCTCATCCATCATTCATCACCTGAAGCTTTGTTTTAACGGGAGTCATAGAACTGGGATAGTAGCAACAAAACATCCAGCAATCCTCGGAGGAGGTAGGATATGCGCCAAAACGCTGACCACCTCAGGCCTAGCCGCTACTACATACATGCGCTTGCATTCCAAGGAAAAGAAAGGTAAGGAGATGGATGGCCTCATGAATGATCATGAATAATTTACTCGTTGTGTAGGAGGCCGACCACTGCTGCTGTCTACCTTCTGAACTTTGTGTTGAAGCCTGACCCAGGCCCGCAATCCTCTATGTCTGGAGGACGTGTTGCATCCGAGTGTCCAACTGTGTCCCGGCTTCCACAATATTAACCCAGTGTGAAGGCGTCAGTGAGATGGATCATCCCTGGCCACATTCACTTGTCCACGTGTTTGTGGTTAGGCTGTCCTTCCCACTAAATGCACTGGGGAGGCCACAGGTAATGTTTTCGTATGCGCGCTTGTGTATAAGGCACACTGGGACAAATAGGGGTGGCTGGGGACCGTTTATGGATACCCGGCCGCCCCCTGGAGGCTGGGGACCGAGCGTGGGCACCCGGCCACGGGGCGGCTGGGGACCGAGTATGGACACCCGGCTGTCCCCCTGGCGGCTGGGGACCAAGCGTGGACACCTGGCCACCGGACGGCTGGGGACTGAGTATGGATACCAGGCCGCCGACGCAGCCATGACGTGGTGGCCAGATTCCGCCTCCACATGCCTAAAAGGTCCAATTTCAAGTGCAAGCAAGCAGTATGGTATTGCAGCCTGGGGGTGGGTGGCAGGCTACATACTTGCGCTTGCATTGCAAGGAATGGGGGAGATACAATTGAACACTGCCCTGGGACAAAGACTTGAACGGGGATAGTTGCAAGTCTGCATCTTCTGATGCGGCAAGGATCACTTCTGATGGGCACACTTTTAGGCAGTGACCTGGGTGTCAGAGATGCTTCCAGGGGTCTTCCCCATGCTGTTCCCATGTCTTTTCAGCACTGTATGCATGTGTCACACAGCACATGGCCAGATAAGGTTGTAAAATGTTAAAATTACATTTCCCGGTGAATGCATTTGTCACAGTTGAAAACAATACAAAAGTGCAAAAACGCATAAAAAAAGCTACTTGTGAACATAGCCCAAGGTGTGGAAGAGTATTTTTTTGTTTTTGGTTATTTATTTTACCTTATACACAAGTCTTTACCCTGGAAAGGAAGTTCCTTAACATATTTCACAGAAAAACAGTTTCAGTTTCGTTTTTGAACGTCTTATTGTGAGCCCGTAAAAGTGGCTTAATACCTCTGATCACGTTGTTGACAGCAGTGACCTGGGGGTCAGAAATGCTTCGTGGGGCGATCCCCATGCTGTCCCCATGTTATTTGAGCACTGTCACTATCGTTTTGGGCACTTTTTAGGCTTTCTACAGACTGCCGGGGATGCCATCGCAAAAATGCTCGGGTAGACTAACATTGAGCTCGTTGCTCGGGTCGAGCACCCGAGTATCACGGTGAGCTTGGCCTGAGCTTCGAGCACCCGAGCATTTTAGTGCTCGCTCAACACTATTTGTTACACATGTTCAAGCATTGCTCCTTATTATATAATCTAATTACATGTCATCATTGTCTTGTAAGTATTTCCCCAGGCATGTTTATTCTTACAGTCCCTGATTATGTTTATCGTGTCATGGAATGTTAAAGGTTTAAGATCTCCCCAAAAAAGAATGGAAGTCCTTAGACATTTAAAACGTTTAAAGCCCGACATAGCCCTCCTACAGGAGACACATCTACCGGATGCAGATTTCCCCCGGATGAAAAAATTATGGGTGGGGGGTGTTTATGGCTCATCGTCTGTAGATAGAAAAGCTGGGGTCTTAATCCTTATCAATAAACAATTTACACACCAGATCATAAGCCAACAACAAGATGGAGAGGGAAGGTTGATACAATTAACATTAACTACATCTTGTGGAACCTTCTCTATCTATAATATATATATGCCCCTAATATAGGAAACAAATCTTTTTTCAAACATTTGGAGACTAGACTTTTGCTCGACTCCAATCCTAATAAAATAGTGGGGGGAGATTTTAATTTGGTGGTTTCAGTCCACGAGGATAGCAAAAACACTGCTGGTACTCCACAATCAATAACCTCGCATGACAAAGCGCTAGCACCTCTTATGTCCACCTGCCAATTAATCGACTCGTGAAGGTTCCTGAACCCTAGCAATAGAGAATTCAGGCATTTCTCACATGCCAACGACTCTTGGTCTCGAATTGACTATATTTTTATCTCTCCTTCTCTGTTAGCTAAATTGATAACTGTACAGATCGATAACATTGTTATTTCAGACCATGCTCCTGTAAATTTGGAACTATCAAAGAAATTCCCTTGAGGTTCTGATTTTCTCTGATTTCCAGATTACTTTTGCAAAGATGATTCTTTTATTTCCTCTCTCAAATTATGGTGGCAGGAATTCTTGTCTGACAACTCGGCACACCAAGATGATCCCACACTACTATGGGAATCAGCCAAGGCGGTACTTAGGGGGAAAATTTTGGCGTATACGTTTTCTCACAAAAAAAAAGTTATGAGAAGATATAGTGAATAGTGATGAGCGAGTATGTTTAGTTAACCCTTTCGCCGAGTACGCTCGGCCGAGCACCAAGTAGTTACAGCTGCTCGGTGAAATGTTCGAATCACTCCCGTGTGCATAATTTGCGACTGTTTGACAGCTTTAATACATGTGAGGAATGTCTATTTCTTACACATTACTCACATGTATTAAAACTGTCAGATAGTTGCAAATCATGCACACGGGAGCGATTCAAACATTTCACCGAGCAGCTGTAACTACTCGGTGCTCGGCCGAGCATACTCGGCGAAAGGGTTAAGAAAACATACTCGATCATTACTAATAGTGAACTATCCTCTGAACTGAAACAAGTCTACACTACATTTCTTCTTGACCCTTCCCCTTTAAATAAAACACAATGGTCTCAAAAACAATCTGAATCGAACCAATACGCAGATATGAGAGAAAAATTCCACTTATCTCAAACAGAAGCATATTTTTATAGGTTTGGCAACAAATCAGGGAAGATGATGGCCAATTTAGCAAGAGGTCTGAAAAAGCCACAAAAAAGGAAAAGGAATAAAACTTTACCCAAAAGGATCTTTTAATGATATAACTATAGCTCCCACTTATATCATTTATTTGGGCATCAAAATAGGTTGCTCACCATCCTCTTTGTACAAGTTAAATTATCCCCCCCTCATTAAAAAAAATCACTAATCAATTGAAGTTATGGCAGGATTTGCCCTTGCCTTTTTTGGGAAGGACACATTTGGTCAAGATAATCAGTACTTCCAAAATTATGTATCAACTCCAAACTCTACCATTGCTACTGAAGCACTCTGATGTAACTACACTCAACAGGGCCTTTAGGCATTTTATATGGAAGGGAAAACATCCTAGGATTAATCTAAGACAAACTTATGTCATCCAAAGATGATGGTGGCATTAATTTTCCAAGCATCGGGAATTATAACCTCGCCTGCCTATTTTGCTACATAATAGACTGGCTCCACAAAAGACATACATACTCTGATTATACGTTGGAATCAGATTATGCATACCCCTTCAATTTGATTGCACTTCTACACTCTCGATACACTTCCCTAACCCTAGCAATCAAAAAATCAGTAACTTTTATAGACACCATCTCCACTTGGAAAGTGGTTAGGAAGAAATATGGCCTTTCTTTCAGAATTTCTAAGCACCTGCCGCTATGGTGGAATTCAGAATTTCCTCAGGGCATTGAAAACAAATTATTCTTAAAATGGCAGCAGGCTGGTATAGATAACATATCTCATCTCCTCCACCCTACCGATCAGAGATGGTGGACTTACCCAGAATGTATGGCAAAATATAATCTACCTCTCCAACATGGCTTCCAATATGAACAAATCAGACTTTCCGTTATGTCAAACTTAAGGGTTGTTACTTTCGAGACCTGCCAAAATGAATTGGATGTCATTCTACTATCTACAATGGGTACCTCCTCAATATCTGATCTTTATTCGGTAATGAAATCTAATTTATTAAAGATACACCCTGACATTTTTTTCAAATATTGGAAGCATCAATTGGAAGACGTTGAAATTCCAATTAAGATCAGGTCAGGCTGGAAGGTATTTAGAAAATACATTATAAATGAAACATGGAGAGAAACTCAATATAAAATAATACATGGAGCCATATACGCCTTTAATATACCGAAAAAAGATCCAAAATGTCATCATCCATACTCTGACCTTATGCATGGTCCTACACCGAATCAACAGTATATTGCGATCAGGTTTCAGATTTGATTCATACTATATGGGGTTATGGGGTCCAGGGAACACCCTCTCTCCATACTTTGCCCTGCTACATTACTGGAGCAACCCAGAGAATCCTTACAAAGAAACAAAAGGCCCCCCAAAACTGCTTCACACTCTACTCTTCTTGGCAAAAAGACAGCTACTCAAACATTCGCTAGACCCTAACATTCCCCCCATAGCAGAGCTAATAATCCAATTGAAACACTTTATGGGAGTAGAACAACTTGATGCCCTCAGTAACAAGGAACAACAAGCTGGCAAATTTCTATCAAAATGGAAACAGTTTATTATAACATGTTGCTCTCTGATTGAAAAAATAAAATTGTCGAACCATTCGCTTCACAGAATGGTATATTCTAGGGCAGAGGTCCCCAACCGCCGGTCCGCGGACCAGGACCGGGCCGTTGGGGTTTTTCAGCCGGTCCGCGGCGCCGCTGACAGCTAGCTCCGCGGCCCTGCGCCTGGTCAGAGCTCGCTCTGTGTGGATTTATAATGTTTTCTGCCATAGCCGTGACAGCTCGCAGCTCCCGGCAGAGAACATTATGCAGGACGGGGTGGGGCGTCGGGCGGGTCTTAGTGATGCGGCCCTCCTGCCTCCTGTCTCATTTTGGCTTTGTTCATCTGTCTTTATATGTTTTTTCTTTTCTGAAAATCTTTATAAAAATGATGTTTAAAAAAAAAAATAGGCAGGTCACTGACAGATCAGTGACCTGTCATTCAGAGTATATACCCCCCACAGTAAATGCACCCCACACACACGCTTACACAGATTATATACCCCTCTGTATGTGTGGAGCACTTACCACCCATGTTCTTCGTGCTTCTGGGTGCCGGCGAGTGATGTCAGCAGTGTGATCACATGACCTGATCATGCTGCTGGCATCGCTCTGACCCAGAGGTCAGAGCTTCAATTGTACTTGCAGCTATGAGAGCATGGGAGTCAGAGCGCTACATCTTCTTTGAGCCGGCTGTCAGCTTAGCGAACGGCTGAATCCCAGTTCGGGGGGCGTCAGAATGCAGCTGCCGGGGGAGACACTTTAGACCACCGCATTAGGTGGCCCAACTGCGCCACCTTGTGGGCTGTGTCCGGGGCGCAGTCGGAAAAAAGCAATCAAGTTATAGACAGTGGAAGAGATGTATGTCACCAGAATGAACACGTATTTCCAGCAGATGATACCTAGCACCTCTACTAAATGCAACTAACAGTGGTATTATTAGGGTAGAATAGACTTGTTTGTTTGTTTTTTTGTTCGGCTCAGCAGCAAGGACTATAAAGCAATATTCCCTGATTAGATGCCTGTAATAAACTATCCCTATTGCGATAGCTTACCATACACGAATTGCAGATAAGAGAGGTAATATAGCAATATTGTAGAATATAGAATAGATTTGAATCGGCCCTGAAAAGAGGGTTTTTTTATGTAGCAGCACCAAGGACTGTTATTTCATCAACCTTGCTGGGGAATATAGTGTAGTGTTTCACATCTACTCAGCCTGATATGAAGGAGACCAGGATCTTCTGTACTTACTGTACAAAGTCTCCTATCCTGCGTGTAAAATCCTGTATGCGGTGTGAGAACTCTGTATGTGACAACTACCTGTTCCCTCAACTAGAAGGTGGAGCCTTAGAAAAACATTTTTCCCTTTAACCAGGATGACAAAAAAATTAAAAGGAGGCACTCCAATAGTGGCGAACACCGAAAACATTTTTTCCCATTCTTAAGGAGTGGGTATCCTAGACTGGTAATGCGCATTCACTAAGTGCATAGCCTGGAAAACATTTACCCCTGGGGGTATACAAATATATAAAAGAATGTAAGAGGTAAGACTCTAAAATTTATTAATGTGTGCATCATAAAGACCCTTAAAAACTTTCTAGCAAGGGTAGCATGATCACCCTGTTGATATGATGGTGGTGGAGGAGGCGTAATGACACAAAAAAGTTGAAATCCTGAAGCGTATACCCATGTTTGGGTGAGAAGTCGTGCATAAGAATACACCAGAATAAAAAAAATCAAATCCAGTGTTTTTTTTTTATGTTCCGCTGCTGTCATACGGTGGTCTTGAGAAGTCTGGGCCAATCCAGCCCTTGTTCATTTTGATAAGAGTCAGCCTGTCAACATTTTCAGTTGAGAGATGGATGCGTATATCAGTTACAATGCCCCTGGCAGCACTAAAAACCTGCGCTGACAAAATGCTAGCGGCAGGGCAGGCCAGGACCTCCAAAGTATAGAGACAGTTCATGCCACTTGTCTAGCTTGGTTACCCAATAATTGTAAGGCACAGAGAAATCACGGAGGATGCTGGTACAGTTGGCAAGGTATTCCTTCAGCATCTTCCAAAACTTTTCCCTTCTTGTCAGAGTACCCTGCGCATTAGGGCCTGGGCAATGGGAGGATCTGAGAAAACCATCCCAGATTTTTGATAGTGTTCCCCCGCCTCTGCTGCATCTGGTGTGTGTTTCCCTCGTGTTCTACTTCTTGGTTGTCCAAGGAACTGTGACCTCTGCCGCCAGTGACGCGCCCCCTGGGGCCGTGGGGTACTCGGTAGCTGGGCCGGTCAGTTCTATTTGGGGTAGTCACGGTGGCAGTGACCCGGTCCGTGGCCCAGGGCGGTCAATAGGGAAAGTCAATTGGGGAAATAAAGATTCGTGACGCCACCCGTGGTATGCTTAACAACAAGAATCTGGCACTCCAAAATTTGGAGAAAAGATTTCAAGAATTTTATTAACATGATGTTATTATCTGCAACATAAACTAGGGAAAGAAGGGGAGAGCTGTCCCTACAGTAAGACTAAGCTGAGTCCCTACGTTGTAGCGGGCGACCTGTTCCTTGTGAACAGATCCGCCTTCGTCCTCGGCTAGTCTGAACGGAGACCTATAGAGAAAGGGAGGGATCCCTAAAAGAACTAAGGACTGGGACAAAAAATGGGACACCTCCTAACAGAAGTTGTTGAAGAGCAAAAGATAAACTGACAAAAGTACTAGAGGTCCAGAGGACCAAGCAAACTAGAGATAGATAGGCACAAAAGCACCTGGCTAGAAAGACAGACTAAACAACACTGAAGTCCAGCAAGGCCAGAAGGGCGGAGCTGGAATATATAGGAAGATGGTCACGTGACTGCAAAACACAAGATAGAAACAAAAACAAACAGGAGGGTTCTAACACATGATTCTTCAAAATTAAATTGACGTTTCGGCCTCATACGGCCTTCATCAGAACAGGGTTCTGCCCAGCGGATATATGGAAAACCAACCAGTGGCAGGGTCACAGGAAGAAAGAACATCAATAAATGGCGCTATGTGAGAAAAAGCACAACCGTGCACAACAGTTTTTATGGTGTTCCAGATTACAACTGCCAGCAGGTTATAACAGCCCACCGAGTCCTGTGTCCTCCGGGGAAGTGATCCAGCCAACTCTCAAATAACTTGGGTGCACTTGATCGGGACCCCCTTCTTATGTACCTTCCCGGGTCGTCTCTCTGTGCTGGCTCTCGCCCTCCTGCCCTGCGCCTCACGCACAGTGTCCCGAGCCAGTGGCCGCGGGCCTTGTCGGGCGACGTCCTCTCTGTCCCCTTGTTCCTATATGGCCACCTTTTCAGCGAAAGTGTGTGTCTTTTTGCTACTGCACATAGAGATACCACAACCTCCGGTTTGCTAGCTGAGTCTTGTAGTCCTCCACTAGTCTGGGGCTGGTCCCCTACAACAACCTGATCCCTTCACAGTTGGCGTGAACTCGGGCGCACGGGTGGACTCCACACTTCCCGTGCCCCTAAGATCCTTTCTCTCACTCTGGAGCCTTTCTCACTTCTCCGGTCTTCTCTCTTCACTCCCTGTGACAGACTCCTGTCACCAACTCTTCTGACTGACTAACTCTCTCTCTTCCACTGTCCTCTCCCACTGGGTCTGGACCACCCAGGACTGTAACTCTCTATATCTTTCTACCGTTGCTTTTATACTCTCTGTCACGTGAACCACGTCACTCTATGTGGTCCCCTCTACCTTTAGTCCTTCCTTTAGTGCTCCCCTAAACTACTTCCTCCACCCACTTCCTCTACTTAGTTCCATCCTCTACACAGGGACAGGGTCTGTGCTCTCCCTTAGGAGCAAACTTGCCCTTCCCTGAAGGAGTGGTGTAGTGTTGGATGTGAGTGTGTAGGTCCTGGGTAGTGGTCCCTCCTTACCTGAGAGTGGGGTGCCACACCTCTGGCTGAGATGCAGTACCTCTGTAGCAACTGGACCCACAGGGGCGCCACACCAGCATTGTCAGATGGGAATATTTTTTTTTAACCAAATAATTTTTTATTGAACATATTCTGATCAAACATTACACAGGGCATTAAATTGCAATGTAAAGTATAACATAACCAAACACCCCCTCAATCCCCCCCCTCCCCACCCACTCCGACAGCATTCCCCTCCCCTCTGTTATATCTTAAAAACAAAATAATTCACATTTACCCGTTATGGTAGAAACCCAGCAGTGCATTATGCAAGTATTAGTTTATACAGTGTGTTACAGGTTTGAAATCAATCCTCTCACATTCCCCTATATTGTATCCATGGCGCCCATATTTTCCCATATATATTCTGTTTCCCTCTTTTTTCATATATACCTCTTTCCAACTGTATAATGTACTCTACTCGTTTAGAATATTCTTCACCCGAGGGGGGATCAACCCCAGTCCAATTTCTTGCAATTACTTTCCTGGCACAGTAAAGTAACCTAGCAATGGCTATTTTAATATTTTTATCAGCTAAGATTTCTTCCACGTAGCCTAGCAAGCATATAATAGGGTCACCAGAGACACCGCATCTATACGCCCCTTCAATCATAGTGAGAACCCCAGACAAAAACATTAATAGCCTAGGGCACTCCCACATCATGTGGAATATACCCGCCTCCCCTTTTCCACATCTTGGGCACTCTGAGTTCGCCCTCAGCCCCATTTTGTGCATTATTAGCGGTGACCTATAAACTCTATGAATTACATAAATGTGTGACAATCTTGCAGGTTCGCTCATGGAAAGCTTAGGTATATACTCCAGGATATTTTCCCAAATATCTTCTCTTATATATCCCACTTCCTCTTCCCATTTACTTTTAGCTCTCAATGGAAACTCCAGGAGAAATGTATGCAGCAAATCTCTATACGTGCCCGAGATTACTCCCCTGGTACCCCCCTCCTGACAAATATACTCCAATACTAGATCTGCTTCCACTACCAGTCGTTGTTTGGCTCTTTGGGATCTAATTGCATGTTTAACCTGCACATAGTGATACCATTCTGTTTTTAGCAGTAAGAATTCACTTCGCAACTGCAAGAAAGGTTTAAGTTCTTCCCACTCCATTATTTGATACATATAATTTATTCCTCTACCTGTCCACTCTCTTATAGTACCAATTTTTTGTATCTCTGGGAGATTGTTATTATTCCAAATAGGTGTAAACTTGGTTAGTCCCCTTACCCCCCTCACCTTCTTTAGTGTGTTCCATGTATGAGATCTATTGTAGGCATTTTTTCTCCCAACCTTTTCATGTCTCCTTCCTCCAGGCCCTCCAGTATCGGTCTTTTAATAGATCCACCAGACCCGGAACATGACCACCCTCTAAAATGCAGACTCTGAGCCGCCAGAAAATATATTTCCGGATTTTGCAGCGCCAATCCGCCCTCATCTTTCGGTCTTTGAAGAATTTCTAGTCTTATTCTTGCCTGCTTCTTCCCCCATACCAGAGCTCTGATCATCATATTCAAAGACTTAAATCTCTTTTTTGATATCCACATAGGTGCATTATGTAGGACATACAACAGCTTGGGCATCAAGATCATTTTGCTACGGATCCGGGTGGTGGAACCTCTGTGCCGCGGTGCAAGGAGGGACCCAGAGGGGCGTAACTAAGTATCAACTCGGACCGACCTAGGTCGTACGGCGGCTATTGACTCCGTGACCAGGGAGGGACCGAGCAGAGAGACCAGGTGCTACTCTGGTAAGAGAGCAGGTGACTCCCACGGGTCAGATGGCTGGGACTGACCGATACTGCAGATGGGCACAGCAGGCAGACTGACGAGTGATCACGGCAAGTGACAGGCAGCAGCCTCTAGGTAGGCTGTCAGGTGGTCACGGCAAGTGCCCGGGAAGCTGCGCGCGCCTGCAGAAGCAGGAAGAGGAGAACTGGAGGACACCGGGCGGGGAGCGCGGTGGTGAGACGGACGGCGTCTCTGCCTGGCAGGGGGCAGAGACGCTGATGCTACACATTTTAAAAAGGTTTATCCTCCCTATCACCGTTATATGCAGCTTAGTCCAGATATCTATTTTGGCTTTCAATTTTTGGAGTAATGGTGATAAATTGATATTAAGGTAATCTGATACCGGTAAAGATACTTGTATTCCCAAATATTTAAATACTTCTTTACACTGCAAATTATTGGCTTTCTTTTCTCTATCTGTCCATTCTACCTCTCGATCTACTTCCAGCAAAACTGATTTGGACCAGTTAATCTTCAGCCAGATATCGCCCCGAACCTACTCAATTATCTGCATGGCACAACTCAATGACTCAGATGGATCTCCCAGAAACAATAAGAGATCATCCGCATACAGAGCAATTTTTTCCTCTAATCTTCCATACTTGAACCCTTGGACCTCCTTCGCTTCCCTGATGACTGCAGCCAGAGGCTCGATTGTTATGGCAAAGAGGAGCAGCGACAGTGGGCATCCCTGTCTAGTTCCCCTGCCCAAATGGAACGAGGGGGATATCGCTCCGTTAACTCTAATTTTGGCAGTAGGTTGGGAATACAACAATTGCACCCACTCGATAAACCTTGGTCCAAAATCGAATTTTTTCATGACTCCCCACAAATATTCCCATTGTACGCTATCAAACGCCTTTTGGGCATCCAGTGAGGCGATTACTCTGCGACCTGGGTTATCAGCCTGCAATTGGAGATTGAGATACAATCTTCTTACATTTACCGCAGTAGATCTATTGGGCATGAATCCCGACTGATCCGGATGTATCAAAGAAGAAATGACCCCAGTCAACCTATTAGCCAAAACTTTTGCCAGGATTTTAACATCAGCTGTCAATAAATAGATTGGTCTATATGATTCAGGTATTCTAGGGTCCTTCCCTTCCTTGGGAATCATCACTATCACGGCCTCCCTCATAGAAGCAGGCAACAACCCTCTCTCATTGGCCTCCTCAAATACTTTCAATAGTTTAGGGATCAAAAGTTCTGCAAATTGTTTGTATACTTCTGACGGTAGACCATCCATACCCGGGGCCTTCTCATTAGTCATGCCATGCAGAGCAATCTCCATCTCCTCCACAGTAATGGGGGAGTCCAACCTCTCTCTGCTCTCATTGTTTAGCTTAGGGAGCGACACTAAACCCACAAAATTATCAATCTCCTCGATTGCTACCATCCCTTCCGAGGAGTAAAGTTTTTTTATAAAAGTCTCTAAAGATTTTCAGTATCCCCTCCAGCTCAGTAACAGTCCTCCCTTTATCATTTACCATTTCATGCCTTTGTGCCGAGGCTATAACGGATAATAGATGTCCCACCTTCTCCCCCTCAGCATAGAAACTGGCTTTCTGGAACGCCTGTATTTTTGCCATTTTATCTAGTAAAATCTTATTTATCTTATCCTGCGCACTCCTAAGGCCAAGCTGTGCTGTGTATTATTGTTAATAGCTTCTTCCTCCGCCCTTCCCAATGCTTCCAGACTTTCTGCTTCTTCTTTTTTAGTTTGTGATTTACGTCTACAGATATCTCTAAATAAGAGCCTTCTAAGAAAGGCCTTCATCGCATCCCACTCTACTAATTTATCTGTACTACCGTCATTATGAATAAAAAATTCTTCCACTTCTTCCTCTATCTTCTGGACATTAAGATGTTGTAGCCAGATAGGATGCATTTTCCACCCTTCCCTAACTACACCCCTTTGGGGCCCATAGCTAATGTTTACCATAACTGGACTATGGTCTGAGATCACTCTAGGGAGATATTGTACCTCTATTATCATAGAATCTGCTAAACCATCCGCCAATGCTAAATCTATACGTGATAACGTGCCATATGATGTAGAGTAACATGAGTTTTCTTGTATTCCTGACCCTCCATGTATCAATCAACCCAATTTCTTTAATAAAATTACCAAAGATTGTATTGGTGCTTTCCTGTACACCCGGTTGCCTCTTACTCCGGTCCCAAAAAGTGTCCACTACATTATTAAAGTCTCCTACCATCAGAAGCGGCATCACTCTACCTCTTTCAGCATACTCTCGCATTATTCTAATTTTAGTGCTAGAATAAGGGGGGGGATGTAAAGTGCCACTATACACATCGGCCGTCCAAAAAATATCCCTTTAACTGCCACCCCTTGCCCCTCTGGATCAATATAGATGTCAATTTCTTCAAAGGGTGTGGATCTATTAATTAAAATTGATACTCCTCTAGCATAATTAGAGAAGGTAGAATGATATGCCCTCTGTATCCACCTTCTGTTTATAATCTGAGTTGTTTCCTTTTGTAAATGGGTTTCCAAAAGGCATATCACTGAGGCCCCCCGATCCTGCACACATTTAAATATTGTCGCCCTTCTGGTTTTCTCCAACAAACCCCTAACGTTCCAACTCATTGTAACGGGTCTGGGAGGCGGAACCTCTGAGCTACTATACAAGGGGGCGGTCCTTGTAAGGGAGCAGGTGGCGACCAGGGAAGACGGGCAGGCAGTCACAGCAGGTGACCGGGACAGTCTCTGGGTGAACGGACAGGAGGTCACGGCAAGTGACCGGGGCAGTCTCTGGATGAACGGGCAGGAGGTCACGGCAAGTGAACGGGGCAGTCTCTGGGTGAACGGGCAGGAGGTCACGGCAAGTGACCAGGGCAGTCTCTGGGTAAAGGGTTGGTACGACCTGTGACGGCTGAGCCTCCAGGTAGACTAGCAGGCAGATGGTAGACGTGAGCTCCCAGGTGAGCAGGCGAGAGTCTCTGGATAAGTGGGTGGTCACAGCATGTGACGGCGGAGCCTCCAGGTAGACCAACAGACAGGCAGCAGATGAGCGCTCCCAGGTGAGCGGGCAGGAGTCTCTGGACAGGCGGGTGGTCACAGCACGTGACGGCGGAGCCTCCAGGTAGGCTAGCAGACAGGCAGCAGATGAGCGCTCCCAGGTGAGCGGGCAGGAGTCCCTGGACAGGCGGGTGGTCACAGCACATGACGGCGGAGCCTCCAGGTAGGCTAGCAGGCAGGTAGCAGATGTGCGCTCCCAGGTGAGCGGGCAAGCTGGTCCATAGACAGACTGACAGGAGTTGGAAGGCAGACCGTCGGACCTCAGGCTAGCAGGCAGGTAGCAGATGTGCGCTCCCAGGTGAGCGGGCAAGCTGGTCCATAGACAGACTGACAGGAGTCGGAAGGCAGACCGTCGGACCTCAGGCTAGCAGGCAGGTAAGCGGAATATCAGGCAGGAATCAGACAGCAAACTGGCAGGAATCTGGCAGGTAACTGGCAACGGGACCTGAGGGCTGAAGCAGAGTAGTGAACAGTGCAACAATATTGCTCGGGCACCTCCATTTTGGAGGAGGTGCCTTAAATATGGTGAAGTCCTCCAGCCATTGGCCGGGGACTCCTTAGGACGGCGCACGCGGCCCCTTTAAGAGGGAGGGAGCGCGCGCGCGCCCTAAGCACAGTGGCCGGGAAGGAGCGCGCACTGCCAGCAGAGCGGGAGGAGGACGCCGGGCTCAGAGCAGATGGGTGAGGGGAACAGCGTCCCTGCCTAGCAGAGGGCAGGGACGCCGGCGCTACAGTACCCCCCCTTTAGGCCCCCTCTTTTTTAGGCCAGAGAGAAATTTAGCTAGGATGAGAGGGGCATGGATGTTCTCCCGGGGCTCCCACGTTCTCTCTTCAAGACCAAACCCCTTCCAATCTACTAGAAAAAAGGTCTTCCCTCTTACCCTTTTGGTGGCCAGAATGTTCTCTACCTCAAATTCGTTTTCAGCGGAAACCGGAGCAGGAGGCGTACCTGTAGACTTGGAGAAAGAGTTAAGTACCACAGGTTTGAGGAGAGATACATGGAAGGAGTTAGGGATCCGCAAGTTGGCCGGGAGTTTCAATTTATAGGCCACCGGGTTGATCTGACTGATGACCTCCAGAGGACTGATGAACCGAGGCCCTAACTTATAGGAAGGAATCTTGAGCCGGACATACTTGGACGAGAGCCAGACCTTATCCCCTGGGCGGAATTGAGGAGGATCCAGACGTTTTTTGTCAGCATGTCTTTTCATACGCTCGGATGACAGAAGGAGTGCGGACCGGGTACTCTCCCATATGGAGGAAAATTTGTTAACAAGAGATTCCGCAGCCAGATTGTCCACCGAGGTGGAGACGGGAAATGGGATCCGAGGATGCTGACCGAAGACTACAAAAAACGGGGATTTGGAGGAAGATTCGCTCTCGTGATTGTTGTAAGAAAATTCGGCCCATGGCAGGAGATCCACCCAGTCAGAATGGTGGGCATTAACGAAGTGCCGGAGGTAACTGGTCAGGATCTGATTGATCCGCTCCACTTGACCATTGGACTGTGAGTGGTAAGCGGAGGAGAAGTCCAGGGTGACGTCCAGCAATTTACAAGTGGCTCTCCAGAAACGTGAGGTGAACTGTACCCGACGATCCGACACGATGTGACGGGGCAGGCCATGAAGATGGAAGATGTGGCGGATAAAGTCTTTAGCCAGCTGGGGTGCAGACGGGAGGCCTGGCAGGGGAACGAAATGAGCCATCTTGGAAAAGCGGTCAGCGACCACCCAAATGACCGTACAACCGGCAGAGACGGGGAGATCAGTTATAAAGTCCATAGCTATATGCTGCCAGGGGGCAGCGGGTACAGGAAGCGGAAGGAGGCGACCGGCAGGCAGGTGTCTTGGAACTTTGTTGCGGGCACAGGAGACACAGGCAGAAACAAAGTCTATTACGTCCTTGTGCAGGGTAGGCCAACAGTAGTGCCGGGTAATAAGATGGAGGGTCTTTTTCTGACCGGCGTGGCCAGCCAGTTTAGACGAATGACCCCAGTGTAGGATCCTCTCCCGATCAGGTACCGATACGAACGTCTTACCGGGAGGGAGACGATTTAGGCTCACGGGAGCCACCTGCATCACTCTGGCGGGATCGATGATATGTTTAGGTTCTTCCTCGAGATCAGACACCAGAAAGGATCGGGATAAGGCGTCCGCTTTGATGTTCTTGTCAGCCGGGCGAAAATGTAGAACAAAATCAAAGCGAGCAAAAAACAAGGACCACCGGGCTTGGCGCGGGTTAAGTCTCTGGGCATGCTGGAGGTAAGCCAAGTTCTTGTGATCAGTGTAAATTATTACCGGATGAAGAGCCCCCTCGAGTAGGTAATGCCACTCCTCCAATGCCAGCTTGATGGCCAATAACTCTCGGTCTCCTATGGAATAATTGCGCTCAGAAGAGGAGAAGAGTTTGGAGAAGAAGCCGCAAGTTACCATCCTCCCGGAAGATGATTTTTGAGTAAGTACCGCTCCGGCTCCAGAGGAGGAGGCGTCAACCTCCAGGAAGAACTGCTTGTTGCCGTCCGGGCGATGCAGCACCGGGGCGGAAGAGAAAGCCTGTTTTAAGGAAAGAAAGGCCTCCTCTGCTTCGGGCGGCCACTGTTTGGGATTAGTGCCCTTACGGGTAAGCGTGGAAATTGGGGCAGTCCGGGAAGAGAAGTGCGGTATGAAGAGACGGTAGTAGTTGGCGAAGCCCAGGAACCGCTGAATGGCCTTCAACCCCTCCGGTCGGGGCCATTTCTCGATGGCAGACAGTTTCTCTGGATCCATTCGTAGGCCGGTCTGAGAAATAATGTAGCCCAAAAACGGAAGCGAGGTCTGCTCAAAGAGGCACTTCTCATATTTAGCGAAGAGGTGATTCTGCCTGAGCCTGAGCAGGACCTGACGAACGTCCCTCCGGTGAGTCTGGAGATCCGGAGAGAAGACCAAGATGTCGTCCAGGTACACCACTACGCAGGAGTAGAGAAGGTCCCGGAAGATGTCATTGACCAACTCTTGAAAGACGGCAGGAGCATTACAGAGACCAAAGGGCATTACCAGATATTCATAGTGGCCGTCCCGGGTATTGAATGCAGTCTTCCATTCATCCTCTTGACGGATACGGACCAGGTTGTACGCCCCACGGAGGTCCAGTTTGGTGAAGATTCTAGCCCCCAACAGACGATCAAATAATTCTGGAATGAGCGGAAGGGGGTACTTATTCTTCACCGTGATCTGGTTAAGGCCTCTATAGTCTATACAGGGACGGAGAGAGCCGTCCTTCTTTTTTACGAAAAAGAAGCCTGCTCCCGCCGGGGAGGTAGATTTCCGGATGAATCCCCTGGCCAAATTCTCCTCAATATATTCGGACATCGACCGGGTCTCAGCAGCGGACAATGGGTAAATACACCCACGGGGAGGCGTAGTACCGGGTAACAGGTCGATAGGACAGTCGTATGATCTATGAGGGAGTAATGTCTCTGCCTCCTTTTTATTAAAGACATCAGCAAATGACCAATAGGGAATCGGAAGTCCAGGTAGATTAGTTGGGGTAGGAGAAGGACGGACGGGATGAACAGGAACCAAACAAGTCTTATGACAGTCCTGTCCCCAGCGAAGGACCTCTCCGGTCTGCCAGTCAAGCACGGGTGCATGTCTCTGGAGCCAAGGTAGACCTAGTAAGAGGGCGTGAGAGAGTCCAGGCAGAACATGAAAAGAGATGCTCTCAGAATGCAGCATTCCCACCTGCAGAGTTATGGATTCGGTGATGAGTTGGATGGGACGTGGTAAGAGGCCCCCATCCACGGCAGCAACAGATAATGGTACAGCCAGAGGTTTGGTGGGGATGCGGTATTTTTCTACCAGGGACTGTGAAATAAGATTCCCGGCCGCTCCAGAGTCAAGTTGGGCTAGTTCGAAATAACGATTCTCCCCGCAGATAATTGAGACTGACAGCAGCAGAGATGGAGAGGATTTATTCTTGTCTAGGTCGACCTCTCTGAGCGAACCTAGACACAGGCGTTTCCCGACCTCTCCGGGCAGGTACGGATCCGGTGCTCCTTACTGCCACAGTAGAAGCAGCTCCCCTCGGCACGGCGTAAGTCCTGACGGGTTTTGACCATCTTGGTCTGGTCGACCTGCATAGGCTCAGGAGAGTGTACCTGGGGAGAAACGGAGGGAGTGACGGGTTTCTGAAAAGTAGGAGCTAGACGTGGAAACCTCCTCTCATGGGTGACCTCTTTGGCACGCTCCTGGAACCGTAGGTCAATCCGGGTGGCAAGAGTTATTAGGTCATCGAGAGTGGAAGGAATGTCCCGACCGGCGAGTTCATCTTTAATACGGCCGGACAGACCCTCCCAGAAGACAGATACCAGAGCGTCGTTATCCCAGGCCAGCTCCGAGGCAAGGGTACGGAACCATATGGCATATTGGCCCACGGTGAGACTTCCCTGACGGAGGCGTAGCAGAGATGATGCGGATGAGGTCTTCCGTCCGGGTTCGTCGAAGACTTTCCGGAAAGCCGTGAGAAAGGCAGGCAAGTCGGACACCAGGGGGTCTCCTCTCTCCCATAGAGGATTTAGCCAGGCCAGGGCCTCCCCGGTGAGATGGGACATGATGAAGGCAATTTTGGCCCGGTCGGAGTTAAACTGGTGGGACAGGAGTTCAAAGTGCAGGGTGCACTGATTTATGAAGCCCCGAGCCTGAGCGGAGTCGCCTCCGAAGCGAGGAGGTGCTGAAAGCCGGGGTCCGGGGTAGGATACCATGGTATTGGTGGGCAGCGGAGCTGCCGGATTGCGAGTCATGGCACTGGCGGAGGTTGCTGGCGGAGTAGTCAGAGTGTCCAGGCGAGAATTGACATTCCGCAGGTGACCCAGGATGGACTCCTGTTGGGACCTCTGACGGGACAGTTCATGACACAGGTCCGAGAGCGAGGGAGCTTGGGTGCCACCGGGTTCCATGGCCCAAGCAAACTGTAACGGGTCTGGGAGGCGGAACCTCTGAGCTACTATACAAGGGGGCGGTCCTTGTAAGGGAGCGGGTGGCAACCAGGGAAGACGGGCAGGCAGTCACAGCAGGTGACCGGGACAGTCTCTGGGTGAATGGACAGGAGGTCACGGCAAGTGACCGGGGCAGTCTCTGGATGAACGGGCAGGAGGTCACGGCAAGTGACCGGGGCAGTCTCTGGGTAAAGGGTTGGTACGACCTGTGACGGCTGAGCCTCCAGGTAGACTAGCAGGCAGATGGTAGACGTGAGCTCCCAGGTGAGCAGGCGAGAGTCTCTGGATAAGCGGGTGGTCACAGCATGTGACGGCGGAGCCTCCAGGTAGACCAACAGACAGGCAGCAGATGAGCGCTCCCAGGTGAGCGGGCAGGAGTCCCTGGACAGGCGGGTCGTAACAGCACGTGACGGCGGAGCCTCCAGGTAGGCTAGCAGACAGGCAGCAGATGAGCGCTCCCAGGTGAGCGGGCAGGAGTCCCTGGACAGGCGGGTGGTCACAGCACGTGACGGCGGAGCCTCCAGGTAGGCTAGCAGGCAGGTAGCAGATGTACGCTCCCAGGTGAGCAGGCAAGCTGGTCCATAGACAGACTGACAGGAGTTGGAAGGCAGACCGTCGGACCTCAGGCTAGCAGGCAGGTAGCAGATGTGCGCTCCCACGTGAGCGGGCAAACTGGTCCTTAGACAGACTGACAGGAGTCGGAAGGCAGACTGTCGGACCTCAGGCTAGCAGGCAGGTAAGCGGAATATCAGGCAGGAATCAGACAGCAAACTGGCAGGAATCTGGCAGGTAACTGGCAACGGGACCTGAGGGCTGAAGCAGAGTAGTGAACAGTGCAACAACATTGCTCGGGCACCTCCATTTTGGAGGAGGTGCCTTAAATATGGTGAAGTCCTCCGGCCATTGGCCGGGGACTCCTTAGGACGGCGCGCGCGGCCCCTTTAAGAGGGAGGGAGCGCGCGCGCCCTAAGCACAGTGGCCGGGAAGGAGCGCGCGCTGCCAGCAGAGCGGGAGGAGGACGCCGGGCTCAGAGCAGATGGGTGAGGGGAACGCCGGCGCTACACTCATAACTCTAAAACTACCCATTATAAGTAATTAGCAACATTTCCTTTATTTTATCATTTCTCTCCCCTGCTGTTGGTGCCCTCCCCCCTCACCCTCCCCACCTTCCCTCCTTGTATGCTCTCTGGGAGCTGTGGGTTCTCCACTCCTGGTCCAGACTTCCAGCTGGAGTCCTCCACCCCTAACCTCTTTTTAGTACAGCAACACATACCAAATATACCTCTCCTTTCACATTATCCCCTCTCCTGCCATGCCTTAGGCTATGTGCCCACGATGCAGAAATGAAGCAGAAAATTTCTGCAGCATTTCTGCATCTCCCTGGCAGAAAAAAACGCATGCGGATTGTACATGCGTTTTTCCTGCGAAATACATGCGGATTCACATGCGTTTCCGCATGCGGATTGACAAGCGCTTTCAAAGCGATTTTAGCATCACTTGGAAAGTGCTTGACAACTAGGTCACACTATATAAATCCATGCAACCGGCATGGATTTATATAGTGTGACCTTTAGGCTATGTGCCCACGATGCAGAAATGAAGCAGAAAATTTCTGCAGCATTTCTGCATCTCCCTGGCAGAAAAAAACGCATGCAGATTGTGCATGCGTTTTTCCTGCAGAATACATGCGGATCCACATGCGGGTTCACATGCGTTTCCGCATGCAGATTGACAAGCACTTTCCAGGCGATAGCATCACTTGGAAAGTGCTTGACAACTAGGTCACACTGTATAAATCCATGCAAACAGCATGGATTTATACAGTGTGAACCGTAAAAATTAAAACAAATAAAGCTATACTCACCCCCGAGGCCCCGGCGTGGCTGCAGCGCTGCTTCCTGGCTGGTTCCCGGCTGCCGGCATATCGCGAGACAGAGCGGTGAAGGGCCTGCGGTCACATGACTGTGACGTCACCGCAGGTCCTTCAGCGCTGCTGGCATTCAGAGAGAAGCCTTCGGAAAGGTGAGTATAAACTTTATTTGTTATTTTATTCTTTTTTTACAGGTACAATGGTACCCAGGTCTGGATGAGAGTCTCCTCTCCTCCAGAACTGGGTACCATCCGCACATAGAGACGCATAGAAGCCGCTTGTACAAATGTACAGTCGCGGTTTCTATGCGTCTCAATGCAAGTCAATGGCGGGAGTTCCGCTGCGCTTCCGCAAAATTAAATGACATGCTGCGGATTTTTGTACGTAGCATAAACGCTGCGGAAAAATCCGCAGCATGTGCATAGAACTTGCGGAATCCCATTGGGGACCATGGGGTGCGGATCTACATGCGTTTTTCAAGCGTTTACGCTGCGGAAATTCCGCAGCATATACGCTTGAAAAATGCTACGTGGGCACACAGCCTTAGAATGGTTGAAAAAAACAAAAAAACTTATACTTACCTTCCGATGGCCCGGCGTGTGTTGCTGCGCTCCTTCCTGGCTGCCAGCTGATTGCGGGACACTGCACTGAAAGAATTGCCGTCACATGACTGTGATGTCAGCGCAGGTCCTCCAGTCCTGCCCGCAAGCACAGGGAAGGAGACCGGGGGCCGTCGGAAGGTGAATATAATCTTTATTTTTTATTTTATTCTTTTTTTTACAGTTTCTATGGTACCTGGGTGTGGAGGAGAATCTTCTCTTCTCCACACTTGGGTACCATGTGCACATTAGAACGCGCCAAATACGCAAGTACAGATGCAGTCTTGCGGAATTGGCGCGTTCTAATGCAAGTCAATGGCGGCGTAAACGCAGCACTTCCGCAAAATTAATGGACATGCTGCGGATTTTTGTGCGCACCATAAATGCTGCGGAAAAATCCGCAGCATGGGCATTGAAAGTGCGGAATTGCATAGGGGACCATGGCAGAAGGCTTACCATGCATTTCCCAAGCGTTTGCGCTGCGGAAAATTCCGCAGCAAAAACGCTTGAAAAACGCATCGTGGGCACACAGCCTTAGAATACTTTCCACATTTTGTCTTAGTAAAAATGAAGAAAGTTAGAACTATGTACATTTCACATTGGTACAATATATCTTTGGTTTCAAATATTATTATTATTCACCACCGCCCTGCCCTCCAACAAGGGCTCATATCTGAAGTCCGAATGCTCCGCAACGACTCCTCTTTTCTTTATCCACTATTTCCCTTCTGAAAAAGAAAGATTTATGCCACAATAGACCAACAGTAGGAATCAGATTAGTCCCAAACCAAAAAAGAATAAGGTAGAAAAAAGGAGGTGAGGGGCGAAATATAAAAGCCCCCCCTCCTACTCACTTGTCCAAGACTATATAAATGCTTGCATAGTGTGCTCTACAGGTGTCCACTGCTCGAGCAAACAATCCCAATTGCTAGATAGTCCCTGCAAAGCAATAAAAAGTCCGTTTAGCAAGTGTCCTCAGCCGACCGTTCCACTAAGGAGTATTTTAAATTCCGTGGTAGTCTCTCAATCTTTGGCTTGTAGAGATTTCACATTAATGTCAATCCATTCTGTGGCCTCCTCTGGCTTCACAAAAAAAGAAAACTTTATCCATAGCTACCACTCACAGTTTGGCAGGAAACAACATTGAGTATGTTGCACCCAGTTCTCTCAGGCGTCTTTTAACTCCTCCGAATTGCATTCACTGCTTCTGGACAGCTACTGAATAATCAGGGTATATGCCAATCCGTTGGCCATTTATTGTAATCTCATCACACTCCCTTGCTTTGCGGATAATGATGTCCCTATCCCAATAGTGGAGTAGCTTTGCAATCAGAACTTGCGGTCCTTTGCCCGGGGGTTGAGGCTGCTTCGGTACCCTGTGTGCCCGGTCCACAACATAAAATTTAGTGAGAGAGTCTGCTCCAATCTTCTCTCTCAGCCACTTCTCAACAAATTCAGTGGGATCTCTTCCTTCAGACTTTTCTGGAAGTCCGACTATCCTAATATTGTTTGTTCTGGAGCGGTTCTCCAGATCGTCGTTTTTGTCCATAACTTCAGAAATTTGATGCTTAAACTGTTTTTCAGACTTTGTGAGTTTCTTAATCCGATCCTCAGTCTCTCCCACTCTGATTTCCACCTCTCCAGTCCTGGTATTAACCTTGTGCATGTCTTTTTTAATGGTGGCCACTTCAGATTGTACACTCAGGACTTGCTGTGTTAATGTAGTTAGTGCCTGTTTACAGAAAGACACCACAGCAAACACATCCTTAATAGTGGGGTTCTCCTGTATATCACACTCCTCCTGTGCTGTCACAGACATCATCTCCCCATCAGTGTTATTACTCCCTGGGGACGTTCCACCTTCCCCCTCAGCCTGTGGCGCCGTCACTGTTATGATCTGCTACAGAGACTAAGGAAAGACAGGAGATCTGTCCCTACAATAGAACTAAACTAGATCCCTACGATGTAGCGGGGAACCTGATCCTACGATCAGACCCGCTAAAGTCCTCGGCTAGTCTGTACGAAGACCTATAGATGTGAGGGAGGGATCCCTACAAGAACTAGGGACTGGGATAAGTTGGACACCTCCTAGCAGAAATAGTAGCAGTCAAAGACAAACACACAACAAAAAGCATAGAGGTCAGAAGACCTAGCAAAACTAACAGAGAACAGCAACAGAGCACCAAGCTAGCTCAAGAGTAGTAAATACAATGAAGTCCAGCAATGCCAGGAGGGCGGAGCCGGATTAAATAGGCAAAAATGGTCATGTGACCAGCAAACTACAAAAAAACTAACAGGAGAGTTGTAACAGTACCCCCTCTTCTAAGAGGATCCTCCGGATCCCCTAGGCCCAGGCTTACCAGAAAACCTCCTGTGAAACGCTCTGACAAGTCTGGAAGCAAAAACATCATCCGCCCTCACCCATGAGTTATCCTCAGGTCCGAAACCCTTCCAAGCGACGAGATACTGCAAACTCCCTCTATACCGTCTAGAATTTAGGATGCGGGAAATTTCATATTCCCCGTCCTCCACCACCGGAGGAACAGTGGCAGAGGCGTCACCATCCGACGCATCAGCTTTTTTCAACAGAGAAACATGAAACACCGGGTTAATCTTCCAGGACGTAGGAACCTCCAACCTAACAGCAGATTGGTTAACTATCTGAAGCACCTTAAAGGGCCCTACGAACTTGGGACCCAATTTTTTAGAAGGAATCCTCAATCGCAGATTCTTAGAGGACAACCAAACCATGTCACCAACAGCAAACAAAACCTCTTGCCGTTTCCTATCAAAGTACCTCTTAGATTTTTTGTTAGCCTCCTGAAGATTACCACGCACATCCGTCCAAACTCTCTCCAAATCACCGGAAAAACTCTCCTCCTCAGGCACAGCCGAAACCAATTTGGAGAATGACCCAAAAGATGGATGTCTCCCAGAACAACAAAAAAAAGGCGAACACCCAGCAGAAGAGGATGTATGGTTGTTAAGAGCAAATTCAGCCAGTGGCAGAAACTCAGACCGCCCCTCCTGATTGTCTGCCACAAAACAACGCAAGAACTGCTCAACATCCTGGTTCTTCCTTTCTGTCTGGCCATTAGACTCAGGATGATATCCGGATGAAAACGACAAATGAACTCCCAACCTGTCACAAAAGGCACGCCAAAAACAAGCCACGAACTGAGGTCCCCTATCAGAAACAATGTCAGTAGGAACACCATGTAGTCTGACAATTTCCTTGACAAAGGCCTTAGCGAGTGTCTTAGCGCAAGGCAGTTTGATGAAGGGAACCAAGTGACACATCTTGCTAAAATGGTCCACGACCACCCAGATGACCGTGAAACCTTCAGAGGGGGGAAGGTCAGTAATAAAGTCCATAGCCAGATGTGTCCAAGGTGCACTAGGAACCTCCAGAGGGCAAAGCAACCACGCAGCAGGAGCATGTGAAGACTTGGATCTTGCACACACAGTACATTGGCGCACCCACTTAATGACTTCCTTCTGCCATCCAGGCCACCAAAAACTGCGACCCACAAGTCTCTTGGTCTCAGAAATTCCTGGTTGACCTGCCAACCGAGACTCATGACACTCAACAAACAAATCTCTCCTAAAGGTCCTAGGCACAAACAACCTCCCATGGGGAGTGTTAGATGGGGCATTCTCCTGAGCTTTAAGAATCTCATCCTCCAAAACGGAGTCCAAAGCAGCAATCACAACACCTTCTTATAAAATGGTCTCCTCTTCCTCCTCAACACCGACCATGGGAGAAAAGCTGCGAGACAAAGCATCCGCTTTAACATTCTTGGTACCCGGGATGTAAGTAACGGAAAAATTAAACCGCGAGAAAAAAAGTGCCCACCTAGCCTGACGGGCATTCAAGCGCTTGGCAGCATCAAGATAGATCAGATTTTTATGATCAGTGAAAACCTGAATGGGAAATTCAGCACCTTCCAAGAGGTGACGCCAGTGTTCAAATGCGAGTTTAATCGCCAGCAATTCCCGATTACCAATATCGTAATTAAGTTCAGTCTCAGAAAATTTTTTTGAAAAAAAGGCACAGGGATGTACTCCATCCTTGTTTTCCTGAGACAACACCGCACCGACCCCCACCGAAGAAGCATCAACCTCAACCAAAAACGGCTTAGTCACATCAGGCTGCATAAGGATGGGAGCAGAGGTGAACCTCTCCTTTAGAAACACAAAAGCTTCAATGGCCTCAGAAGTCCACTGAACCGCATTAGCACCTTTCCTGGTGAGATCGGTCAGCGGTTTGACAATAATAGAAACATTTTTTATGAATTTTCTGTAATAATTGGCGAAACCCAAAAACCTCTGTATCGATTTCAAACCAATAGGCCTAGGCCATTCCTGCACAGCTTGAACTTTAACCGGGTCCATCTCAAAACCTTCACTGGAGATAATGTAGCCCAAAAAACTAATTCTCTGTACAGCGAACTCACATTTCTCCAGCTTAGCAAAAAGCGAATTGTCCATTAATAACTGTAATACCTCACGTACGCTCCGCCAATGAGACTCCAGATCCAGCGAATAAATCAAAATGTCATCCAAATACACAACCACATTTTTGCCGATTAAAGGTCTAAGGATGTCATTAATAAGATTCTGAAAAAATGCTGGAGCATTGGTGAGACCAAAAGGCATAACCAGATTCTCAAAATGACCCACAGGAGTGTTAAAAGCAGTCTTCCATTCATCACCCTCCTTCATGCGCAACAAATTGTATGCCCCCCGGAGATCAATTTTAGAGAACCACTTGGCCCCCACTAACTGGTTAAATAAATCAGGAATCAATGGCAGTGGGTAAGGATTGCATACAGTAATTTTATTAATCTCACGAAAGTCCAGACAAGGACGTAAACCGCCATCTTTTTTTTTTTTACAAAAAAAAATCCAACAGCCACAGGAGACTTGGAAGGCCTAATGTGACCGGCGGCCAAGCTTGTCTGTATGTATTCCTCCAAAGCCTTTCTCTCAGGAATAGTAAGATTAAATAAACGACTCTTAGGAAGAGTCTCTCCAGGGACAAATTCAATGGTACAATCATAGTCTCTATGGGGAGGCAAAACCTGCGACTCCTCCTCAGAAAAAACTCTCCAAAAATCCTGAATAGGTACAGGCAATTCCCCTCTATCCACAGCAGCAATGCGCCCATTACAACACTTGTCATAACACTTAGGGCTCCAGGACTTAATTTCATTGGTAGACCAATCCAGTACAGGATTGTGCAATTTTAACCAGGGTAACCCCAATATTACTGGAGAAGGCAAATTATCCAATACCACCAAATCCAAATTCTCTTGATGAATACCATTAATAGTGAGGGGAAATTCACAGACCTTGTGAGTAACACTCTTCAAGGGAGAGCCATCGACAGAAACCACAGCAATAGGGGACGACAAAGTTTTAGGTTCTAATCTAAGTTTTTCCAAGAATCCCCCATCAATCACATTCAGAGTAGAACCACAATCCACAAATACCCGAAATTCAATTAATTCATCCTGAGCAGCAGTAGTGGCAGATAGGAATACTCCCTTAGAATTTAAACAGGCAATACGGGCATGACTGACCATTTTTTTTTCTTTCTTCATACGAAGCACACAGTTCTTAATAAAATGACCAGAATTTCCGCAATAGAAGCACAAGCCTTCAGAAAGCCTGCGGTCTTTTTCCTGAGAGCGGGGTGCCATCGCCCCAATCTCCATCGGCTCTCCATTGTCAGCACAAACCCTCTCAGGACTCGGAGCTGACATAGCAGAGGATTTGCTCTCATTAACCCTTGCACACAGTCTCCTGTCCACCCGTATAGCTAATTGCATTGCCTCCTGCAAGTTTCCAGGTGTGGGATAAGCAATCAGTAAATCCTTAACCCTTTCACCTAGCCCTGCAACAAACAAGCTTTTCAAAGCAGAATCGTTCCACCCCACCTGGGCAGACCACCGACGGAAGTGAGAACAATATTTTTCCACATTACCTGATCCCTGCCTCAAACGTCTTAATTCAGACTCAGCAGATGAGACACGATCAGGATCATCGTACAACAAACCCAAAGCAGAAAAAAAACTATCCACTGATCTAAAGCACGGATCACTAGGTTGGAGAGAGAAGGCCCATCCCTGAGGATCTTTGCGCAAAAGTGACATTATGAACCCTATGCGCTGTGATTCATCACCAGAGGATCCGGGTCTCAAACGAAAATACAATAGACAAGCATTTTTAAAAGAAAAAAAATCTTGTTGTTCGCCAAAAAATAGATCAGGCAGACGTACCTTTGGTTCCACAAAATGCGCTCCAGAACAGCTACTCACGTGTTGTTGGAGCTTGGCCACCTCCAGAGAGAGTCCCTGCAAGCGTTGAGCCAAATCTTGCACCGAGACCATGATGGAAAACTGGAGGTCTTTCCTTAGAGAAATTTTTTTTTTTTTTTTTTCTTTTATGGCTGGACTTACTGTTATGATCTGCTACAGAGACTAAGGAAAGACAGGAGATCTGTCCCTACAATAGAACTAAACTAGATCCCTACGATGTAGCGGGGAACCTGATCCTGCGATCAGACCCGCTAAAGTCCTCGGCTAGTCTGTACGAAGACCTATAGATGTGAGGGAGGGATCCCTACAAGAACTAGGGACTGGGATAAGTTGGACACCTCCTAGCAGAAATAGTAGCAGTCAAAGACAAACACACAACAAAAAGCATAGAGGTCAGAAGATGTAGCAAAACTAACAGAGAACGGCAACAGAGCACCAAGCTAGCTCAAGAGTAGTAAATACAATGAAGTCCAGCAATGCCAGGAGGGCGGAGCCGGATTAAATAGGCAAAAATGGTCATGTGACCAGCAAACTAAAAAAAACCTAACAGGAGAGTTGTAACAGTCACTTCTTCCCCATCCACCTCCTCCCCTCTATCTGACTCCTGCTGATCGGTGCACTCCACATTGCGGGCATACCTCTCCAGCTTCGCCGCTACATTAATGCGGCGTTGGTAGGCCGCATTAGCTTTGGCCGCCTCCTCCCCCTTCTCGGCTCCATCTTGAGAGCTGCTTCCTTCTCCCCAGCCCGCGTCCTTCTGTCTCCGGCGGGTCATTCCGGCTCACCTCAACACACCGCAGCCCTCCCGGTGATCCACAGCACTTCACACACCTTCCGGTCGGCTGAGGCTGGTGGTGGCAGCGATGGATCTTCCTAATTAACTAGGCACCGGCGGGAGAGCGCGAAGACACGTCTTCTCACATTGCCTACCAGGTTCCGCCCCCATGGGAATTTTTTTTGCTAAACCTTCAACTAGAGCCTTTTGGTACTGCAACATTTTTGTAGACATCTCCGCCATGGGAAGGAGAGCTGGCTAGTTCTCCTTGTAGCGTTGGTCTAGAAGGGTGACCAACCAGTAATTAGTGTTGGCTAAAATGCATACAGCGCAAGAGCCACGGGAAAGGCAGCGGAACATAAACTCAGCCATGTGTGCCAGATTGCCAACAGCCAAGACTTCCCTGTCCCCACTAAGAGGACAACTGTCCATGTTCTCCTCCTCATCCACCTCCTGGTCCTCTTCCTTGTCCTCAGGCCAAGGGAGAGACGGAAGGACGGTCCCGGAGGAAAGACGGACACTCACACGGGGGTAAGCTTCAGTACCTTTACTGGTGGTGATGCAGGCACGGTCCAGGGTACTCCGGACGAAGGACGCACTTCTGGACTCTCCCCAGTGAGCGGGTATAGGGCCTCCTGATCCGTGGCTTTATTCTCTAAGCTTCTGGCCTGCCTGGAACTAGGCCTAGCTTGGTTACTGTCTCTCCTTGCACCTGTTGACCTGGTGGTAGGGCCTTCTCTTTGGAGATCACTCTCCCTGGATGCTGGGACCTTCGTGACTCCTAGCTCTGGTGAACCTGGGACCTGTAGTCCTCCAGGGGTTCAGGTGGTTCCTACTGGGTATTAAGAGTCCCTGTAGGCGCGGACCCGGTGTCCGGTATATATATCGGGGTGAGCCTGGTATGCTCCTCTGCCCCCTCACTACTTCTTCCTTCTCTTCTCGCCTTCAGCCACACTGAGGGCCCTCACTAGGCCTTCACACGTGCTGTAGGACTTGGCTCGCCTAAGCACAGCAGCCAGCAGGCTGCCTCTTCACTGCTCTCTGAGCGTCAGCACGCTCTCAGCTCAACTCTGAGCTCTGTCCCTCTCTGTGTCTCAGTGGGAACTCACTGGACTAACTGAGTTGCCTGGCTCCACCCTCCCTATATAAGTCTGTAACAGGCTCCCTCTGTTGGTCTGAGGTGGTAGGGTGGAGGTGTGTGAATG
Source organism: Phyllobates terribilis (assembly GCF_046119375.1). NCBI lineage: Eukaryota > Metazoa > Chordata > Amphibia > Anura > Dendrobatidae > Phyllobates > Phyllobates terribilis. The sequence continues at coordinate 689,447,940 of NW_027362761.1, read as the reverse complement.
TGTGAGGGCCTCTTGTGGAGAAGTCCATCCATGCACCCTTCTGGGTTCTGTGGCACCAATGCGCAGCAGGGCGCCACATGTGTGTATGTACTGTATGTATGTGTGTATGTCCGGGATTGGCATCTGCACCGTCGCAGCTACAGCCACAAAATTTTGCACAGTCACACGTCTGGACCCCGAGAGCATCATAGACTATGTTGTGAGGTGAAATTTTAACCCAGCGCGTTCTAATTCACCAAACAATTTTGCCCCTATCTACATAATGGGGAAAAAGTGAAAGGAAAAGTGTTGGGGGCAAATTGACAGCTGCCAGATGTGAACAAGGGGGACTTAAAGAATGAGAGCGATGGCACCAAAGAGTATATACCGTACATTTGCTAAGGTGGGGCCCCGACATAGGATACTCACAACACACACGGGGATATGAACACACACACAAAATGCGGCACACACTACCACGTGCTTGAACACATATACCACCCTCAGCACACACAAAACTCATCTCACAAAGATTTATCAGGCTGCCAATAGCAACCAATCACAGCTCAGCTTCTATTTTGCTACAGTTAATTAATCTGAGCTGTGATTGGTTAATATAGGCAGCAAATGACATTCTCAGTATAACAAAGCTTGTGTAAGGTAATAAGATGTCAGTTAGGGTGTGTTGGTGGAAAGGCTGATGTCAGTCACATTACTTCTATGTGAGAGGATATAGAAACTGCGAGTTACAGACTATTTATACCACAATAATGGCTCATAAGAAAAGGAATTTCATGGCACGAATGTCAGCTGATGTGAAAAGAAAAGCTGCATTACGGGCCAATGAAAAATGTGAAGACCGAGAAACAAGGCTGACACACATGAGAACAGTAGCTGCTTCCTCAAGGGCCAATGAACTTTCTGAGGAGAGGGAAGCGAGGTTTGCAGACAAGAGAACAAGAGCAGCTTCCTCAAGGGCCAATGAACTTTCTGAGGAGAAGGAAGCGAGGCTTGCAGACATGAAAACAAGAGCTGCTTCCTCAAGAGCCAATGAACTTTCTGAGGAGAGGGAAGCTAGGCTTGCAGACATGAAAACAAGAGCTGCTTCCTCAAGAGCCAATGAACTTTCTGAGGAGAGGGAAACGAGGCTTGCAGACAAGAGAGCAAGAGCTGCTTCCTCAAGGGCCAATGAACTTTCTGAGGAGAGGAGAGCGAGGCGTGCATATAAGAGAAGTAGAGCTGCTTCCTCACAAGGGCCAATGAGTCATCTCAGCAGAGAGAAGGCCGACTTGCCACTAAGAGAATTGCTATTTCTTCCACCAGGGCACAGGAAATGGTTGGAGATTTGAAACATGCTGCCTTTTGTTACCAGTCAGACATAAACTATCAGGATAATCCTAAAGTTCAGATAGGAAAAATGGATGTGGTCTGCATGTACTGCAGTGCCCTGAAATGGAAAGATGAATCGCTAGGTTTATGCTGTGCAAATGGCAAGATAAAACTTCCACCTCTCCTGTCACCACGAGATCCCCTAAAGTCTCTGATGACAAGTACCAGTACAATATCAAAGCATTTCTTGGACAACATTAGGAAGTACAACTCCTGCTTCTAAATGACATCATTTGGTGCAACAAGAGAAATGTTTACAACAGGATATATGCCGACATTTAAAGTTCAAGGACAGGTTTACCACTCAATTGGCTCACTGCTTCCATTACAAGGAGAAGCACCTCAATTTCTTCAACTCTTCTTTATGGGAAATGCAGAAGCAGAGGCTCAGCGGAGATGCTCTTTAATTCCTAACACTCGCCTTGATATTGTCACTATTTTGCAGCAGTTCCTTCACTCCAACAATCTATATGTTCAACTTTTCAAGACTGCACTTGAATGCATGCCAAATGACGATTACAAGGTTGTCATTCGAGCTGACAAAACACCACAAGGTGAACATCAGCGACGTTTCAATGCTCCCATATTTGATGAGGTAGCCATCTTGATTGTAGGTAATGATTTTCAAAGCCGTGACATTGTGCTTCAGAAAAGGAACAATAGTTTGCAACGAATAGCAGAAACTCACAGGTCCTATGATGCTCTGCAATATCCAATCATCTTTTGGCAGGGACAGGATGGCTATCACTTTGGAATACCTCAGACAGATGATACAACAGGCAACCCTTCAGGAAAAAAAGCGTCTGCCATGGACTTCTATGCATATAGGATCATGACAAGATTTGCAGAGGAAAATCACATCTTGAAATGCAAGCACCTCTTCCACCAATTTATTGTTGACATGTATGCAAAGATTGAGAGCGAACGTCTTTTATATATCTGACTAAATCAAAAGAAGCTCAGGGCAGAGGAATATATTCACCTTAGAGATGCTGTTGCAAATGATGCTGATCCAAAAGAGTTGGGGAAAATGGTTATTCTTCCATCAACTGTCACTGGAAGCCCACGACACATGCATGAATGCACACAGGATGCAATGACTTATGTGAGAAAGTATGGCCGTCCAGATCTTTTCATCACCTTTACTTGCAATCCTGAATGGGAGGAAATTGGAGGGCACCTTTTGCCGGGCCAAAAAACAGTGAATTGCCATGACCATATTGCTCGGGTTTTCAAACAGAAACTTTCAAAAATGACTAATCTCATCACAAAATCACATATTTATGGTGAGACGCAGCGTTGGATGTATTCAGTTGAATGGCAAAAAAAGAGGCCTTCCTCACGCCCACATCTTGATTTGGCTGAAGCAAAAAATACACCCTCAGATTGACCCATTGCTGTTTGACACCATCACAAAAAACATGATCCATGGTCCGTGTGGGAGTCTCAACAAAAATTCTCCCTGTATGATTGATGGCAGGTGTTCAAAGCATTACCCACAATCCCTGGTCCAAGAAACCCAAACAGGACAAGGTGGATATCCAGTCTACCGAAGAAGAAAGCCAGGGGATGGTGGTTTCATAGCAAAGCTCAAAATGCGTGTTGGATCATCACTCAAAGAGATAGAAATTGACAACAGGTGGGTAGTGCCTTACAACCCTTTGCTCTCAAAAATCTTCCAGGCCCACATAAATGTCGAATCTTGCCAGTCTGTGAAATCAATCAAGTATATCTGCAAATATGTCCACAAAGGAAGTGATCAAGCAGTTTTTGAACTCCCGAAAAATGGACCTATTATTGATGAAGTGGAGGCATTCCAGATGGGCAGGTACTTAAGCAGCAATGAAGCTGTTTGGAGAATACTAGGATTCTCCATTCATGAGCGCTACCCACCAGTTGTTCATCTGAGTGTGCACTTGGAAAATGGACAGAGAATTTACTTTAACCCAGCAAACTTGCAGCAGCACCTACTAACACCACCTAAGACCACCCTCTTGGCATTTTTTGAGCTGTGTCAACAAGACCCTTTTGCAACAACAATTCTCTACTGTGATTTACCAAAGTTCTACACTTGGAATTCCTCCAGAAAAACACTGGAACAGAGGAAACGGGGGCTTGATATTGAAGGTTATCCAGGGGTGAAAGCAACTGATACTCTTGGTCGCGTCTACATTGTTCATCCGTCAAATGCAGAGAACTTCTACCTGCTCATGTTACTTCATGTTGTCAAAGGCCCTACATCATTTTCTGACCTCAAGACAGTCGGAGGCCATGTGTATGAAACATTCAGGGAAGCTTGCCAAAGAAAAGGACTTTTGGAAAATGATGGACACTGGGACATGAGCTTCAGTGAAGCAGCAGCCACACAAACCCCAAAGCGACTAAGACACCTCTTTGCTATTATTCTAACAACCTGTAGCATTTCAAATCCTCTTGAGATTTGGACAAAGTACAAAACTGATCTCAGTGAGGACATCTTCATGCAGATTAGAAGGGAAAATCCTCAGCAACTCATCAACTTCACTGAGGAAATGTTCAATGAAACTTTAATGCTCCTTGAAGATCAGTGCATAGCAATGTCAGGAAAAGCCTTACAGTTGCTTGGTTTGCCTGCTCCAATAAGAAATCCTGATGGCATCCAAATGTGTAGGGAGATTTTCCTAGAAACAAACTACAATATTGATGAACTGACAGCATTTGTATCTCAGAACGAGCCAATATTGGTACCAGATCAAAGGGACGCCTATAACTACATTTTAAGTTTCAGTGAAACTAACAAAGGTGGGATTGTCTTCCTTGATGCTCAATGTGGAACAGGAAAGACATTTGTAATCAACTTGCTCCTGGCAAAATTTCGACAACAAAAAAAGATTGCACTTGCAGTGGCATCTTCTGGAATTGCAGCTACGCTTTTAAAAGGTAGGGTATGTGATATATTTTTTGTCTTTTGTAGGTTTTGTATCTTTTTGCTAGTGTGAACATGCTCCTATTTCTTGCATGTGTACCATCTTAGACTTCAGTTCACATTGCTTTTTTTTTGTCTTGTTTGCATTCTGTGCAAATTAGGGGTGTGGCATCCCCCTTGTTGAGCTGGTCAGTATATATGTAGCTTACAACGGGCTTAGGAGGTCTGATTTTGGGACCCGGTTCTATTTGTCTACCCGTTTATATGCATTACTTCCACTTTGATATACAGTAAAGTTTTTAATATAGACAGTGTAGGACCGTCCCAAATAGGGTCACCTTGTCGCTGGTGGGACGGCTTGTATACTTTTTTTTTCATCAAAAATAGTTTACGAAGTACCCTATGCAACTTTGCTTTACATTTATATATAATGATGGTAGGGCATGTGATATATTTTTTGTCTTTTGTAGGTTTTGTATCTTTTTGCTAGTGTGAACATGCTCCTATTTCTTGCATGTGTACCATCTTAGACTTCAGTTCACATTGCTTGTTTTTTTGCTTTTAAAAGGTGGCAGGACAGCACATTCGACATTCAAACTACCACTTAACCTGTATCATAGTCATAGCCCCGTGTGTAATATTGCCAAGGGATCAGGACTAGCCAAATTGCTTCAAAAATGCAGTGCCATCATTTGGGATGAATGCACCATGTCACACAAAAGGGCTCTGGAAGCAGTGGACAGACTGCTGCAAGACCTGCGTAGCAACAAATATATCATGGGAGGAGTAGTTGTTGTTTTGACAGGTGACTTCCACCAAACACTACTTGTTATTCCAAGATCAACCCCTGCAGACAAACTGAATGCCTGTCTCAAAGCATCGTACCTTTGGAGAAAAGTAAACAAAATGTCACTGAACACAAACATGAGGGTCTACATGACAGGCAATGTTTCTGCTGGACTGTTTTCGAGCCAGCTGTTGACTATTGGAGATGGCAAGGCACCAGTAAACTCAACCACTGGACAGATCACCTTCCCAAGCAACTTTTGTTGCATTGTGACTTCCATTGAGGAGTTGAAAGCAAAGGTTTTTCCAAACATTCAACTCCACTTCAAAAATTCTGGCTGGCTGTGTGAAAGGGCTAAACTAGCTCCAAAAAATGACAGTGTCAACAAGATCAATCGTCAAATTCTAAATCTCCTTCCAGGTGTGTGCACAACCTACAAGTCAGTGGATACAGTAATAGACCCTGCTCACGCATTATTCTATCCAACTGAGTTGGATAGAATAATGGACTTCCTCCTCACAACCTCTTTCTAAAACCTGGAGCACCTATTCTGCTATTGAGACATTTGAATCCACCAAAGCTGTGTAATGGAACAAGACTCTTGATTAAGAACCTGTTTCCTCATGTAATTGAGGCAACCATTTTGACAGGATGTGCCACACGAGAAGATGTTTTCATTCCAACAATTCCTCTCATTCCATCTGATTTGCCTTTTGATTTTAAACGCCACCAGTTTCCTGTTCGACTGGAATTTGCTGTGTCCATCAACAAGGCTCAGGGACAGTCCTTGAAAGTAGTTGGAATCAATTTACAATCTCCATGCCTTTCTCATGGTCAACTTTATGTGGCCTGTTCAAGAGTTGGAACAGCCAAAAATCTGTGTTTGCACCTGAAGGAAGAACTAAGAATGTCGTTTATCAAAAGGCTCTCTAATAAGGAGTAGAAGATTACTTCACATTACTTGGCCAATTTAGTTAAATCTGTGTGGAATATCTCTGGTGTTGAAATATATGTTGTGAAATGCTTCTATTAGCTTAGTTTTTGCCTTTTAATAATTACATTTCTATCTATTTGTTTTGTGGTTTTTGTGTGGCGGATAAATTTTTGTTAACACATTCTATTTTGCTAATAGCAGTTATTAACCCGGGCGAAGCCTGGTAGTACAGCTAGTTTCATATAAAACTGTATATATTTCATATAATTGATAGGTGGGAAATGAACATAAAATATATGTAGATAATAGGGGAATGAACACATATCCTCTATAAACAGGTGTATATTATATTCCTTGTGATTGATAGGTGGGGAATGAACAAGAAATATATGAACAGTGGTGACCAAAAGTTTTGCATTTTTATTAAAAGTGTGATTACTTATGTCTGGTTGTTGTGATGCAATTTTCCTGGTGATTTTAGTAAACTGGAAGCAAATTGTTGTCAGCTAAAAGGAAGAAAATTGTGTTAAAATTGTTTTATCTCTTTATGTCTTAGCTTTCAACATTTGCTGGGCCAAATGTTTTGCATATTTTGTCATGGGTAGTTGAATTTTGCCTAATTTTTTTATGTGTGTGTAATTTTAGGTTAAAACATGGCAAAGACAAAGCCAAATTTATCACGAGATGTCAGGAATCTTATTATTCTGAGAGTGAAGTCAGGCAACAGCCTGATGTGTGTTCATTCCCATGTATTCTACATATATTTCATGTTCATTCCCCACCTATCAAGCACAGGGAACATAATATATACCTGTTTATATAGGATATGTCTTTATTCCCATGTAATCTACATATATGTCATGTTCATTCCCCACCTACCAAGCACAGGTAATATAATTTATACCTGTTTATATGGGATATGTCTTTTTTCCCCTATTATCTACACATACTCCATGTTCATTCCCCACAGGAAATATAATATACACCTGTTTTATATGGGATAAGTGTTAATTCCCCTATTGTCTACTTATATTCCATGTTCATTCCCCACCTATCAAGCACAGGGAATATTCTATACATCTAGGACATAGTGTGGAAGGGAGAGCTGGTAGGTTTTCACCCAGGACCTGCTGCGGATAAAGGCAGTAAACCAAAAAGCTGCAAGAGGGGTATAGTATAGGTGTGAGTGGTATCTGAGCTAGTCCTGGTCAAGTTGAGGTGCTGATAGAAATCTTTAAGGAGAGATGAGGTTAAAACATAAATATTTTATTGCGTTATTAAAATATTCAAGTAATAATTGCGTATTAGAAACAATGCTTAAGGGAAGGGTCCAAGGTCAGGTAGGGATAGGAGGATATAGGTGAACGTAAAGGTCAATACTGGATGGAGGTCACCTGAAAGGAAACAAGAGCGGAGTCAGAGGGTGAGCTGGTTGAGATTAATGAAGTTGTTGCAATAGTGGTGCAGAATATTACCTGAGATGGTCTGAGGCAGCTAGGCGCACAGTAGTTCAGGTCCACGTAGTAATGTGGTAGTTAGATTACTAGGAAAAGAAGGGGGGAGGTCTGTAGAGGATGACAATATGACGATTACTAATTAATACTATTTTTTATATTCTATTTTTTATATTAATGCGGTGACCGTAAATGTTTGGCTTTTAGCTTAGTCAAGTTCGGCAACCTATATGAACAGTTCAAGATAAATACTGGGAACCAAGGGCAGAGGCCTAGGAATTGGAGAAAATTAGGTGTTAAGCCCCCGTCTCACACGGTTTTGGTGACTCACCAGCGACCTCACCAGCGATGTCGCTGTGTGTGACACTTTGCAACGATCAGGCCCCTGCTGTGAGGTCGCTGATCGTTGCAAAGTGTCCTGGACCATTTTTTGGTCGTTGGCCTCCCGCTGGCCAGCACACATCGCTGTGTGTGACCAGCGGGACCAACGATCTGGCTGGTAACTATGGTAAACAGCGGGTTACTAGGGGCACGCGCGCACTTAGTAACCCGCTGTTTACCATGGATACCACTCTGCTACGGTGAGCGGAGGCTCCAGCTCACCGTAGCAGAGTGGTATCCATGGTAAACAGCGGGTTACTAGGGGCACACGCGCACTTAGTAACCCGATGTTTACCATAGTTACCAGCCTGCTCCTGCTTGCAGCAGGCTGGTGACGGGAGCAGGACATCGTGGAACGATTCTTTCCACGATATCGCTGCTCCCCTGATCGCTGGTGAGCCTGCCTGTTTGACAGCTCACCAGCGATGTATTAGCGATGCAGCAACGATCCCTGACAGGTCGTATCGTTGTCAGGATCGCTGCTGCATCGCTTAGTGTGACGGGGCCCTTAGGTTGAAATTGGTGATGGGGAGCTGAGGTATTCTAAGGTAAAATTACCTGAAGTTGGAGGGTTGGATTTTTTGGAGGTAAATCCAAAGGTTCAGTTGGTGCTAGCCTACACTGTAGAGATACAGTGAGGGTCAGTTGGAACCCACTGATCCCCTGTGGCTAGGGGTGCGTTCCTTATGATAGTAGCCGGATAGTAGTAGGTTGCCCGAAGTGATGGCAAAAAGGGTTTTTGGTCCCCAAAGACAATAGTAATGAGGTTGCATCCAGTAGTTCGTAGGTTGCTCAGAGCGAGCTAACTGCTGTGCATAAGTAGGCTGAAAGCTCTGACAGTATTCTGCTCTACTTTGCGCAATGGGATACGTTAGCAAGATGCTTGCAGGGGTGTGCAGCTGGCAGAGGTCCACAATGTACTGGCAGCGTACCTAGAGATGCATTGTTGCCCGGCGACATATATTTCATGATCATTCCAGGAATGCAATATACAGTGGGTACGGAAAGTATTCACACCCCTTTAAATTGTTCACTCTTTGTTTCATTGCAGCCATTTGGAAAATTCTAAAAAGTTCATTTTTTTTCTCATTAAAGTACACTCTGCACCCCATCTTGGCTGAAAAAAAAACCCAAACAGAAATGTAGAAACTTTTGCAAATTTAAAAAGAAAAACTGAAATGTCACATGGTCATAAGTATTCAGATCCTTTGCTCAGGCACTGATATTTAAGTCACATGCTGTCCATTTCCTTGTGATCTTCCTTGAGATGGTTGTACTCCTTCATTTGAGTCCAGTTGTGTTTAATTAAACTGATAGGACTTGATTTGGAAAGGCACACACCTGCCTATATAAGACCTTACAGCTCAAAGTGTATGTCAGACCAAATGAGAATCATAAGCTCAAAGGAACTGCCCAAAGAGCTCAGAGACAGAATTGTGGCAAGGCACAGATCTGGCCAAGGTTACAAAATAATTTCTGCATTACTCAAGGTTCCTAAGAGCACAGTGGCCTCCATAATCCTTAAATGGAAGAAGTTTGGGACCTTCAGAAGTCTTCCTAGACCTGGCAGTCCAGCCAAACTGAGCAATCGTGGGAGAGGAGCCTTGGTGAGAGAGGTAAAGAAGAACCTCAAGATCACTGTGGCTGAGCTTCAGAGATGCAGTAGGGAGATGGGAAAAAGTTCCACAAAGTCAACTATCACTGCAGCCCTCCACCAGTCGGGCCTTTATGGCAGAGTGGCCCGACGGAAGCCTCTCCTCAGTACAAGACATATGAAAGCCCACATAGAGTTTGCTCAAAAACACATGAAGGACTCCCAGACTATGAGAAATAAGATTCTCTGGTCTGATGAGACAAAGATAGATCTTTTTGGTGATAATTCTAAGCGGTATGTGTGGAGAAAACCAGGCACTGCTCATCACCTGCCCAATACAATCCCAACAGTGAAACATGGTGGTGGCAGCATCATTCTATGGGGGGTGTTTTTCAGCTGCTGGGACAGGACGACTGGTTGCAATTGAAGGAAACATTAATGCGGCCAAGTACAGAGATATCCTGGATGAAAATCTCTTCCAGAGTGCTCTGGACCTCAGACTTGGCCGAAGGTTCACCTTCCAACAAGATAATGACCCTAGCACACAGCTAAAATAACAAAGGAGTGGCTTCAGAACAACTCTGTGACCATTCTTGACTGGCCCAGCCAGAGCCCTGACCTAAACCCAATTGAGCATCTCTGGAGAGACCTGAAAATGGCTGTCCACCAATGTTCACCATCCCAACCTGACAGAACTGGAGAGGATCTGCAAGGAAGAATGGCAGAGGATCCCCAAATCCATGTGTGAAAAACTTGTTGCATCATTCCCAAGAAGACTCATGGCTGTACTAGCTCAAAAGGGTGCTTCTACTCAATACCGAGCAAAGGGGCTGAATATTCATGACCATGTGATATTTAAGTTTTTCTTTTTTAATACATTTGCAAAAATTTCTATATTTCTGATTTTTTTCAGTCAAGATGGGATGCAAAGTGTACTTGAATGAGAAAAAAATGAACTTTTTAGAATTTACCAAATGGCTGCAATGAAACAAAGAGTGAAAAATTTAAAGGGGTCTGAATACTTTCCGTACCCACTGTAAGTCATTCAGGGAATACAATATAAACCTGTTTATATGGGATATGTGTTTATTTTCCTATTATATAGATATTTTTGATGGTCATTCCACACTTACCAAGCACAGGGAATATAATATACACCTGTTTATACGGGATACGTGTTAATTCCCTTATTGTCTACATATATTTCAAGTTCATTCCCTACCTAACAAGCACAGGAAATATAATATGAACCTGTTTATAAAGGATATGTGTTCATTCCCCTATTATCTACATATACTCCATGTTCATTCCCCACATATCAAACACAGGAAATATAATATACACTGTTTTATATGGGATAAGTGTTAATTCCCCTATTGTCTACTTATATTCCATGTTCATTCCCCACCTATCAAGGACAGGAAATATAATTTACACCTGTTTATATGGAATATGTGTTCATTCCCCTGTAATCTACATATACTTCATATATATTCATGTTCATTCCCCTTTTACCAAGCACAGGGAATATAATATACAACTATTTCTATGGGATGTGTTCATTTTCCTATCATATACATATATTTTATTATATATATATGATCATTCCGCATCTACCAAGCACAGGGAATACAATATATATACAGTTAGGTCCATATATATTTGGACAGAGACAACATTTTTCTAATTTTGGTTCTAGACATTACCACAATGAATTTTAAACAAAACAATTCAGATGCAGTTGAAGATCAGACTTTCAGCTTTAATTTGAGGGTATCCGCATTAAAATTGGATGAAGGGTTTAGGAGTTTCAGCTCCTTAACATGTGCCACCCTGTTTTTAAAGGGACCAAAAGTAATTGGACAATTGACTCCAAGGCTATTTCATGGACAGGTGTGGGCAATCCCTTCGTTATGTCATTCTCAATTAAGCAGATAAAAGGCCTGGAGTTGATTTGAGGTGTGGTGGTTGTATTTGGAAGGTTTTGCTGTGAAGTAAACATGCAGTCAAAGGAGCTCTCCATGCAGGTGAAACAAGCCATCCTTAAGCTGCAAAAACAGAAAAACCCATCCGAGAAATTGCTACAATATTAGGAGTGGCAAAGTCTACAATTTGGTACATCCTGAGAAAGAAAGAAAGCACTGGTGAACTCATCAATGCAAAAAGACTTGGGCACCCACGGAAGACAACAGGGGTGGATGATCGCAGAATAATCTCCATGGTGAAGAGAAACCCCTTCACAACATCCAACCAAGTGAACAACACTCTCCAGGAGGTAGGCGTATCAATATCCAAATCTACCATAAAGAGAAGACTGCATGAAAGTAAATACAGAGGTTTCACTGCACGGTGGAAGCCACTCATAAGCATCCAGTATAAAAAGGCTAGACTGGACTTTGCTAAAAAACATCTAAAAAAGCCAGCACAGTTGTGGAAGAACATTCTTTGGACAGATGAAACCAAGATCAACCTCTACCAGAATGATGGAAAGAGAAAAGTATGGCGAAGGTGTGGTACAGCTCATGATCCAAAGCATACCACATCATCTGTAAAACACGGCAGAGGCAGAGTGATGGCTTGGGCATGCATGGCTGCCAGTGGCACTGGGTCACTAGTGTTTATTGATGATGTGACACAGGACAGAAGCAGCCGAATGAATTCTGATGTATTCAGAGCCATACTGTGTGCTCAGATCCAGCCAAATGCAGCCAAACTGATTGGTCGTCGTTTCATACTACAGATGGACAATGACCCAAAACATAAAGCCAAAGCAACCCAGGAGTTTATTAAAGCAAAGAAGCGAAATATTCTTGAATGGCCAAGTCGGTCACCTGATCTCAACCCAATTCAGCATGCATTTCACTTGTTAAAGACTAAACTTCAGACAGAAAGGCCCACAAACAAACAGCAACTGAAAACCACCGCAGTGAAGGCCTGGCAGAGCATCAAAAAGGAGGAAACACAGCGTCTGGTGATGTGCATGTGTTATGATCTGCTACAGAAACTAAGGAAAGGCAGGAGATCTGTCCCTACAATAGAACTAAACTAGATCCCTACGATGTAACGGGGAACCTGATCCTGCGATCAGACCCGCTAAAGTCCTCGGCTAGTCTGAACGCAGACCTATAGATGTGGGGGAGGGATCCCTACAAGATCTAGGGACTGGGACAAGTTGGACACCTCCTAGCAGAAATAGTAGCAGTCAAAGACAAACACACAACAAAAAGCATAGAGGTCCGAAGACCTGGCAAAACTAACAGAGAACTGCAATAGAGCAACAAGCTAGCTCAACAGTAGTAAATACAAATGAAGTCCAGCAAAGCCAGGAGGGCGGAGCCGGATCAAATAGGCAAAATGGTCATGTGACCAGCAAACTAAAAAAAACCTAACAGGAGAGTTGTAACAGCATGAGTTCAAGACTTCAGGCAGTCATTGCCAACAAAGGGTTTTCAACCAAGTACTAGAAATGAACATTTTATTTACAATTATTTCATCTGTCCAATTACTTTTGGTCCCTTTAAAAACAGGGTGGCACATGTTAAGGAGCTGAAACTCCTAAACCCTTCATCCAATTTTAATGTGGATATCCTCAAATGAAAGCTGAAAGTCTGAACTTCAACTGCATCTGAATTCTTTTGTTTAAAATTCATTGTGGTAATGTCTAGAACCAAAATTAGAAAAATGTTGTCTCTGTCCAAATATATATGGACCTAACTGTACGTATATATGCGATATGTGTTTATTTCCCTATTATCTACATATTTTTATGTTCATTCCCCACCTACCAAACACATGGAATATAATATACATCTGTTAATATGGGATATTTGTTCATTCCCCTGTGATCTACGTATATTTCATGTTCATTCCCCACCTACCAAGCACATGGAATATAATATACACCTGTTTATATGGGATGTGTTCATTCCCCTATTATCTACATATATTCCATGTTCATTCCCTACCTATCAAGCACAGGGAATATAATTTATACCTGTTTATATGAGATATGTGTTCATTCCCGTATTATTTACATACATTTCATGTTCATTCTCCACCTATCAAGCACAGGGAGTATATTATATACCTGCTTATATGAGATATGTGTTCATTCTCCTAGTATCTACATATATTCCATGCCTAAATGCACAAGAAATATATTATACCACTCCATAGTTTTGGACCAATAAATTATTATGTTCATTCTTTTCATTTATTCATTTTTTTCATTCTTTTTAGTACATCCCCTGTAAGAGCCAGGCCTGGAATATGTCTCCCAAGCATTTATTCTTAAAGGGAATCTGTCACCCCCTTGAGCAATTTCAGACCTCTATTATGGCCATACAGGGTATAGAACAGTAAATCTACACATACCTGTATGGCCCATAGCAGAGGTCTGATTGCAGAGAAAAGCACGTTAATCAATTCTTTTGGTGTCCGGGGAACGCCAAGCAATCCCCGCCTAACTGCTTATTATTCCCCTAAATCCCCGCCTCTCTGCTTAATTATCATATCCGCCGGACAGGTGAATATAAACTTTATTTATTATGTTTTTATTCTTTTTTTTTTTACAGGTACAATGGTACCCAGGTCTGGAGCAGTCTCCTCTCCTCCAGACTTGGGTACCATCCGCACATTGAAACGCATATAATGCGCGTGTACAAATGTACAGTCACGGATTATATGCGTCTCAATGCAAGTCAATGGCGGCAATTCCGCTGCGCTTCCGCAAAATTAATGCACATGCTGCGGATTTATGAGCGCTGCAGAAACGCTGCGAAAAAATCCGCTGCATGTGCATTGACATTGCGGAATGTCATTGGGGACCATGGGGTGCGGATTACCAAGCGTTTTTGGTGCGTTTCCGCTGCGGAAATTCCACAGCGGAAACGCATGAAAAACGCATCGTGGGCACGCAGCCAAAAGCTGAAACCTAGGTGAACAGGGCCTATTAAGGACTTTCCGCTTTGGTGTGTTATTGTTCCTGATATTAAAGTATTTTGCATATACTAACATTTTTAAGTTAATTGCAGCAAACCTTATTTTTAGGCTGCGTGCACACGATGCGTTTTTCATGCACTTATGCGGCGGAATTTCCCCAGCGGAAACGCATCAAAAACGCATTGTTTTACGGTCACACTATATAAATCCATGCTGTTTGCATGGATTTATACTGTATAGTGTGACCTAGTTGTCAAGCACTTTCCAAGTGATGCTAATCGCCTGGAAAGTGCTTGTGAATCTGCATGCGAAAACGCATGTGAATCCGCATGTATTCTGCAGGAAAAACGCATGCACAATCTGCATGTACAATCTGCATGCGTTTTTTCTGCCAGGGAGATGCAGAAATGCTGCAGAAATTTTCTGCTTCATTTCTGCATCGTGGGCACATAGCCAAAGGGTTATTTTCTAGTTGGTGCTCATTAATATTTGACCCCATTTTGCCTTATCAAAAAAAAAGTTTTTTTCAAACAAGAGTGTAACTACAGTATGGGAGGCTGGAACTAGTACAGGCTAATTTGCATATTAAACACTGAAAAAAAGACCCACCTACTGTATACAACAGGTATAATAAACAAATAATTAAAAATGGAGGCTTCTAAATGATAAAGTAGAGGAGACATACCTGAGCAATAGAGATACTGGCCCTACTTGTGACCTAGTTGTTACCCTACCTTGCCATAATATGACACCCCCACGCGACGTCTGCTTGCCCTCACTGACCCTAATAGAACCTTCAAAAATAATGAAAACACCACTGTGAAAAAAAAACCACTTATGTGTGACAGTAAAGAGTCATTATGACGGAGACACTAAATGGATGCAAATCTTATCTAGTAAGGTACTCAATTCACAAATATCTTGAATAGTGGGGATCAGGGGTATTGGTTGCTAAGAGCGAACCGTAATTGGGTCTAGTTTGTCAAATAGACATATCACATACAAGGACACCTGGGATACTGACCCTATTTTTTAGCCTAGTAGTATCCCTACCTTGCCACGGAGATTGGGGGTTGCTGTGATCAGCACCAGCAGGGGACCATGATGAGAGTAGTAGTCTGCTCCCGCAGTGTCCAACTGTAAGGCTATGTGCCCACGATGCAGAAATGCTCAGGATTTTTTCCTGAGCATTTCTGCATCTCCCTGGCAGAAAAAAACACATGCTTAGCGTACATGTGTTTTCCTGCCAGGGACATGCGGAAATGCAGCGTTATTCACTGACATTTCCGCATGCGGATTGACAAGCGCTTTCCAGGCGATTAGCATCACTTGGAAAGTGCTTGACAACTTGGTCACACTATATAAATCCATGCAACCGGCATGGATTTATATACTGTGACCCGAGAGAGTGGTTAAAAATAAAAAAATAAAGTATACTTACCTTCCTATGGCCCCTGAGACTTGCTGCGCTCCTCTGCTGGCTGCTGTCAGATTGCGGTACTGAAAAGACCTGCCATCACATGACTGTGACATCAGCGCAGGTCCTTCAGTCCTGTGCGATCTGTCAGCAAGCGAAGAGAAGGAGTCCGGGGGCCGTCGGAAGGTGAATCTTTAGTTTTTACTTTTTTTTTTTTTTTATTGTACCTGGGTGTGGAGGAGACTCTCCTCTCCTCTACACCCGGGTACCATCCGCACGTTAAAACGCGCCAATTACGCAAGTACAGATGCAGTCTTGCGGAATTGGCGCGTTCTAATGCAAGTCAATGGCGACAAAAACGCAGCGCTTCCGCAAAATTAATGGACATGCTGCGGATTTTTGAGCGCAGCATAAACGCTGCGGAAAAATCCGCTGCATGGGCCTTGAAAGTGCGGAATTGCATTGGAGACCATGGGGGAAGGTTTACCAAGCGTTTACGCTTGAAAAACTCATTGTGGGCACACAGCCTTAGAATAGAAAAATTAATGTACTCACCTGTCCTAAATGTCCACCACTGTAATCCTCCTGACCGCTCATGCAGCGAAGTCGGGGATAATGACTCCTGCAGCGAGTGGGCCCTGGACCTCAGTGAGTGGCAGGACACCATTCGCTGAGTGCAGCAGGCCCACTCGCTGCAAGAGTGATTCTCCCCGACTTCGCTGCATGAGCGGTCAAGAGGATTACTGCGGGGGACATTTAGGACAGGTGAGTATAAGGATTTTTCTTATTTTTACAGGTGTATACAGTGGGAGCAGAATTCTACTCTTATCATTATCCCCTGTTGGTGCTGATCGCAGTGCCGGCAGGGAACTATGATGAGGGCAGCGTTCAGCACCCGGTGCTTGGGAATAGTGCTAACTGTCCACTGGTTCCCAGGCGCTGGTTCGTGTCACATGGATGTCATCTGTGTGCGACATGTGTTTACACGGACCCATTGACTTGAATTCTTCTGAATGTGTGTCAGGCTATGTGCCCACGATGTAGAAATGCTCAGGATTTTTTCCTGAACGTTTCTGCATCTCCCTGGCAGAAAAAAAACGCATGCGGATTGTACATGCGGATTGTACATGCGTTTTCCTGCCAGGGACATGCGGAAATGGAGCGTTATTCACTGCCATTTCCGCATGTGGATTGACAAGTGCTTTCCAAGCGATTAGCATCACTTGGAAAGTGCTTGTGACAACTAGGTCACACTATATAAATCCATGCAAACAGCAATGATTTACATAGTGTGACCCGAGAGAGTGGTAAAAATAAATATATACTTACTCTCCGATGGCCCGTGCTGGCTTGTTTCGCTCGGTCCCGGCTGCCGGCAGCAGTGAATTGAAAGACCTGCCGACGTCAGCATTTCGTGACCCGTCACATGACTCTGATGTCAGCGCAGGTCCTTCAATTCACTGCAAAGTGCCGGGAAGCAAGTAGGAGCGCAGCACTGGCCGACAGAAGGTAAGTATACATTTATTTTTTTTTTTATTCTTTTTTACAGATTTTTTAATGGTACCTGGGTGTGGATGAGACTCTCCTCTCCTCTACACCCGGGTACCATCCGCACATTAGAACGCTGAATAACTGGGTAATAAAGGGGTTAAGGCCAGCTTGGCATTATCAGCTGGCCCTAAGCCCGAAATTCATGGGGTCACGCCAATATTAGACATGACCACCATGAATTTCTAGTAAAGTATTTAAAATAAACACAACACCCAGAATAAAGTCCTTTAATTGAAATAAACACACAATTCTTTATTGTTCTAAATTAAACCATACTTACCATCACGCCCATTCCAGCTGAAGCCAACGATCTCCTGCAATAAAAGAAAAATAATAAAGCAACCTCATCCTTACCTTTCCATGGTTCCCACGACAGCTTCAGCTCTGCTACATCGAGATGACAGGCTGGACCGCAGCAGAACGCTGCCATCCAGCCTGTCATCCCGCAGACACTGAGAAGTGCAGGCATGCTTGCCCTCCTCAGTGTCTCTCTGTGTTGGCATAAAGATGAGCCGAGGTCATGTCCAATGAACTCGGCTCACCTCATGCACGTCACTGACAGCATGGGAAAATTCTCCTGCACTCAGCGCTTCAGCGTGAGAATTTTCCCACGCTGTCAGTGACGTGAATGAGGTGAGGTCATGTCCAATGAACTCAGCTCACCTCATGCACGTCACTGACAGCGTGGTTAAATTCTCACGCAGAAGCGCTGAGTGCAGGAGAATTCTCCCACGCTGTCAGTGACGTGCATGAGGTGAGCTGAGTTCATTGGACATGACCTCGGCTCATCTTTATGCCGTCACAGAGAGACACTGAGGAGCGCAAGCATGCCTGCGCTTCTCAGTGTCTGCGGGATGACAGGCTGGATGGCAGCGTTCTGCTGCGGTCCAGCCTGTCATCTCGATGTAGCAGAGCTGAAGCTGTCCTGGGAGCCATGGAAAGGTAAGGATGAGGTTGCTTTATTATTTTTCTTTTATTGCAGGAGATCGTTGGCTTCAGCTGGAATGGGCGTGATGGTAAGTATGGTTTAATTTAGAACAATAAAGAATTGTGTGTTTATTTCAATTAAAGGACTTTATTCTGGGTGTTTGTGTTTTTTTTTTAACTTTGACTATGGGGTTAGTAATGGGGGTGTCTTATAGACGCCTCTTCATTACTAACCTGGGCTTGATGTCAGCTGGCATTATAAGCTGACATCAACCCCAGCCCTATTACCCCACTGCCACCGCTACAGGGCAGTGGGAAGAGCGAGGCTAAGTGCCAGAATTGGCGCATCCTATGGATGCGCCATTTCTGGGGTGGCTGACGGCTGGTGTTTCTAGCCTGGGAGGGGGCCAATATTCATGGCACCCTTCCTGGGCTATTAATATCAGCTGCCAGCTGTCTGCCTAGCCTTTGCTAGCTATTAAATTAGGGGGGACCCCACGTTATTTTTTTGGGGGTCCCCCATTTTAATAGCTAGTAAAGGCTAGGTATTCAGCTGGGGGCTCATATTAGTAGCCTGGGAAGCTCCGTGGGTATTACCCCCTTCCCAAGCTTCAAACATCTGCCCCAGCCGTCTGCTTAACCTCCGCTAGAGACTAAAATTAAGGGGAACCCCACGCCAATTTTTTTTTAAATAAATACTTTATTTTAACACTAAATGACAAGTACAGTAATCAATACTGTCCCGGTACTTCATATATATGTGACTGACATGTTTGTATCTATCTAATCTATGTGTGAAGCTCTATTCTATCTGTTATAAATTGTCGGGTACCGCTGCTGAATTGCCGGCCGGCTTTTTTAAAGAGACAGTGCATGAAAACACAATTATTTTTTTAAATAAATCCTTTACACTAAATGACAAGTACAGTAAGCAACACGGTCACTGAACTTCATATATATGTGACTGACATGTTTCTATCTATCTAATCTATGTGTGAAGCTCTATTCTTTCTGTTGTAAATTGTCGGGTACCGGTGTATGCTGCTGCTGAATTTCCGGCTTTTCGCGTAATACATTCTACATTATTCTTAGTTGTTTTACTTCATGTAGAATTAACCTACAAGGAAAGAAAGGGTTTATTTTCATTCCGATATTTGTGTCCCATTGACTTGCATTGGTTTCCGGTATCGGAATTGGCGATATCCGATACTTTTTGGGTATCGGTCCGATCCAATCCGATACGATATTTCCTGATATCGGAAGGTATCGCTCAACACTATTTATCAGACTTTCAGATAGGGGAAATGTCAGTCAGCATTCCGATTTCAGTTCAAGAGCGATTCGCCCAATGAGTCCTTGATATTTAGTTGTTTTCAGCCAATTTTGTGGATTTTTGAAAATTTCACTTTTTTGTGAAAATATCCACTAAATGAGGGAATAATATGTGTGAGGGTACCCCAGGAGAGTTCCAAATGTGTGTGGGTAGAATATAAATCCCACGGGGGTAAAATTGAAAAAAGTTGAAAAATTTTTTTTTGGGACTTAGTAATTTTTCCGGCGTTTATCAGACTTTCAGATAGGGCAAATGTCAGTGAGCGTTCTGATTTCAGTTCCAGAGCGATTCACCCAATGAATCCTTGATATTTTGTCCTTTTCAGCCTATATTTTAGATTTTTGAAAATTTCCATTTTTTGTGAAAATATCCACTAAATGAGGGAATAATATAGGGGAAATGTCAGTGAGCGTTCCTATTTCAGTTCCTGAGCGAAACTCTCCTGGGGTACCCTCACACATATTATTCCCTCATTTAGTGGATATTTTCACAAAAAAGTGAAATTTTCAAAAATCCATAAAATTGGCTGAGATCAGCGCAGGAACATGGACAGGTAACTATTTTTTTTAAGTAAACTAAGAATTAAATAAAATGGTGTGTTTTATTTCAAATAAATTATTTTTTTCTGGGTGTAGTGTGTGTTTTTTCTTTTTAACACTTTGTAGGTTAGTAATGGGGGTGTCTTATAGATGCCCATCATTACTAACCTGGGCTTCATGGCAGCTGGCGCTGACATGAACCCCAACTCTATTACCCCCTGCCACCGCACCAGGGCAGTGTGGAAGAGCGAGGCTAAGCGCCAGATAGGATGTGCCAAATCTGGGGCGGCTGAGGGCTGCTGTTTCTAGCCTGGGAGGGGGCCAATATTCATGGCACCCTTCCTGGGCTATTAATATCAGCCCCCAGCTGTCTGCCTAGCCTTTGCTAGCTATTAAAATAAGGGGACCCTACGTCATTTTTTGGGGGGGTCCCCCATTTTAATAGCTAGTAAAGGCTAGGTATTCAGCTGGGGGCTGATATTAGTAGCCTGGGAAGGTCCGTGGGTATTACCCCCTTCCCAGGCTTCAAACATCTGCCCGAGCTGTCTGCTTAACCTCCGCTAAAGACTAAAATTATGGGGGATCCCACGCCAATTTTTTTTTAATAAATCCTTTATTTTAACACTAAATGACACTTGAGGGGTTAATATAGATGCAGTCCCTAAATTATTATTTATTTTTTCATAAATTTTTCCCAAAAATTTTGACGTGGGCTTCGCCATATTTTTGTATGCCAGCCAGGTACAGCATCCAGGAACGGGCTGTCCCCAACCCCCAGCTGCCTATTTGTACCTGTCCGGACACAAAAATATAGGGAAGCCCTTTTTTTTTTTTATTATTAGTTCATGAATTTCATGAAATAATTAAAAAAAAAAAATACGTGGGGCTTCGCCCTATTTTTGTGTCCAGCCAGGTACAACTAAGCAGCTGGGGGCTGGAATCCACAGCGCAGGGTGGCCCAAGCTTTGTGGGCCCCCCTGCTGCGAACTGCAGTCCGCAGCCACCCCAGAAAATGTCTCTTTCATAGAAGCGCCATCTTCTGGCGCTGTATCCAGCTCATCCAGGGCCCTGGTGCGGTGGCTCACTGGGTAATAAGGGGTTAGGGCCAGCTTTGCATTATCCGCTGGCCCTAAGCCCAAAATTTATGGGGTCACGCCAATATTAGGCTATGTGCCCACAATGCAGAATTGAAACAGAAATTTTCCTGACCATTTCCGCATCTCCTTGCCAGAAAAACGCATGCGGATTCTATGTGCGTTTTTGACGCGTTTTTGAAGACAAATAAAGTAAAGTTTTTTTTTGTTTGTTTATTTTTTATACATTCATTAGGGGTTGGACTAGGAAATGACATCAAATTGGCCTTTTTTTTTTTTTTTTTTCTTCACTAACTTTGTCTTCAAAAACGCTTCAAAAACGAAAAAAATGACGTGGGGTCCCCTTATTTTATTAGCTAGCAAAGGCTAGGCAGACAGCTGGGGGCTGATATTAATAGCCCAGGAAGGGTGACATGAATATTGGCCCCCTCCCAGGCTAGAAACAGCAGCCCTCAGCCGCCCCAGATTTGGCACATCCTATTTGTGCGCCAAATCTGGCGCTTAGCCTCGTTCTTCCATGCAACCCTGGTGCAGTGGCAGGGGGTAATAGTGGTGGGGTTCATGTCAGTGCCAGCTGCCATGAAGCCCAGGTTGGTAATGATGGGCGTCTATAAGACACCCCCATTACTAACCTACAAAGTGCTAAAAAGAAAAAAAACACACTACACCCAGAAAAAAATAATTTATTTGAAATAAAACACACCATTTTATTTAATTCTTAGTTTGCTAAAAAAAAAAAAATAGTTACCTGTCCATGTTCCTGCGCTGATCTCCCATGCACAGCTGTCACATCTGAAGATGTAACAGCTGTCATGGCTGCTGTATGCTCACACTGCCGGGAACACGTCCGCTTCCGGCAGCGTGAGCCCCTGACTGAGGTCACCGGAGTGCATTGAGTCAGCGCAGCTCCGGTGACCTCCTTTACGGCCCTGCTGTACAGTGGGAATTTCTCACGGTACAGCAGGGCCGTATAGCAGCTAACCGGAGCAGCGTTGCCTGAACTCCGGCGAACCCGCTTATGCAATGACGGGGCTGCTTTACGGTCCCGTCATTATAGCGGCGGCAGCGGTTTAGAGCGGTCACATTTTATGTTGCTGCTCTAAAGTGGAGATCTTTGTGGGACACTCGTGGACTAATAAGGAGGGGTAAGGATAAGGTAGTGGTTTATTATTTTATATTTTATTACAGGAGATCGATGGCTTCGAGGAATTAGGTGTCTAGGTGAGTATAGGTGTATTTTTTTATTTTTTACTTTATTTTAGGTGGCGATCGGCGGGGACAGGTAATGTATAAACTAATTTATTTTAGGTAACCACTGGCCACCAATGAAATGTATTTAAAATTTATTGGGGACCAAAAACAAAAAAAAATATGGGGGCCTAAAAAAATAAAACATGTATAGGGGCAAAAATAACATATGGGGCAGTTTAAATAGCAGGATCAGGCTGATGGGAACTACTGCTCCCATCGAGCTGATCCTGCTGGCACGAGTGGACGGGGAACAGACATAGGCCTATGTGAGTAGTAGTGTCACATCGGCCTATGTCTGCCTGCACGCAGACACCCGCAGACACACAGAAACACCCACAGACACCCGCAAACACCCACAGACACCGCGCAGACACCGCGCAGACACCAATCATGACCGGGACATTCAGGTCCATCCTCTTGTATCACCTCAGGTGCTCAGCCATGATCCTGGAAGACGGGAATGGTATGGGATTCTCGCCTTCCTGGATTGATGGGATGGTCTGGGAGGTGTGGCTGACCTGTGCGGCCATGGGAAAGTTCATGTGAGTTCATGCAGTCAAGCATGAACTCACATGAACCCTCTGAGGGCACCGCGGCTACGTCAAATGAACAGCTGATCAGCATCAGCTGATACCTCAGCTGTTCATTTGAAATAACCGGCCGGCTTTCCCGTTCTGTGCTGCGCTACCCGTTCCCTGATGTGCGCTACCCGCTCCCCCGCCACCTCCCATCCCGATCGTAAGTTAGGACCGGGCGGGGAGCGAAGCACTAGGGTGCAGGGAGCGTACATCAGGGAGCGCAACACAGAACGGAAAAGCCCGCGGTGAAGTCTTTTCACAGCCGGCTTCCCCGCCCGGGTCCTTCGCTCCCCACTCCTTGGTGCTGCGCTCCCCGCCCGGTCCTAACTTACTATCGGGATGGGAGGTGGCGGAGGGAGCGGGGGAAGCGGAGGATCGGGAGGATCGGAGCGGAGGATCGGGATGGGAGGCTGCGGGGAAGCAGTATGGGGCTGTGTGATTGTTTAAAAGCCTCCGGCTTTTTACCGCCCGTCAGCTTTTAAACAATCAAGAGAATTCTCATCCTTCAGAGACACTGCAGAGCGCAGGCATTATGGGAACTTCCGATTCCGGTATCCGATATTCTAAAAGTATCGGAACTCCAATACCGCGAATATCGGTCGATACCCGATATTACAGTATCGGAATGCTCAACACTATTCATAACCCTAAGAGGCTAAGTAAGGTCTGAAACCTTTGTCAAAGTTATCTGAGCACACAAATCTCCAAGGATGCTCAAACTTGTGCATTGGCCCATTTTTTCCCTTTTGTCATTTTCAATGTAAAAAATGACAACATACCGTATTTTTCTGACTATAAGACGCATTTTTCTCTTCCCAAATTTTGGAGGAAAGTGTGGGGTGAATGTACTATATTATACTGTTGCTGTGGATGGTGAGGGATGTGGGGGGAGCAGCAGCGGTGGAGGAGTGGGGAACAGGATGCAGGAGCCTCCTGCTGCGGCTTACACTGTGCCCGCTGCTAAAAAGCATGAATATTCACTACTCCCCACTACCATGGGCGTGGGGAGTAGTGAATATTCATGCTCTTTAATAGCGGGCAGACGCGATCACCCAGCCGTGGCTGCGGCTACAGTGTGCACCAGCTATTAACCGGTTCAGGACCGCCCACTGTACATAAATGTCGGCGCTGCCTCGGCTCTGTGCAGCGCCGACGTTTAAAAACGGTGGGTGGTCCCGCAGCACTCAGGACCCCCAGGGTCCTGCAAGCGCTGCGGTTCCGGTGCAGAGCGATATCTCTGACATGTGACATCAGGGGGACCTGATTGGATCAGGTCCCCATGTTAACACGTTCCTATCTTCTAGATGCCGCGATCCATAGCGATCGCGGCATTTAAAAGATAGTGACAGCCGGTGGTCAGTGATCGGGACACCCACATACCTTAACAGCGAGGGGATCCTGGTGCTGTGACCTCTGACCTCATCGAGACCTGATTGGCTCAGGTCTCGATGATGTCAGCGTCACACCAGCCAATCAGAGAGATCACTAGGGAAGTTTGTTTTAGCAACAAACTTTCCCGGGCGATCTGCCTGATAAATACACTGTTTCCGCTCAGATCTCATTGAGAGACCAGAGGAGAAACAGTGTGACAAGAGCTGTGTCAGCCTTGCCACTGTGACAGTAAAAAAAAGAAAAAAAAAAAAGTAAGAGTTAGGCTAAAGTTAGGGTTAGCCTTAGGGTTAGTCAGTCCCGTCAGTCAGTCAGTCCGGCCCGGTGAGTCCAGTCCGGTCAGTCCAGTCAAAAAATATAAAAACAAATAAAATGGCCCGTCAGACTTATACCGCAGGGGAGGTGTATGCCCTGCTATGTTCTGACACTGATGATTGTCCAATCTCAGATGGAGATGTGGATTTTGAGGGTTTTTGTAGTGGCGACAGTGAGAGCTCAGAAATGAGCAGTGATTCTGGTCCATCCTCAAGCCCAAGGACCAGTACAACAATAGGGGCAAATAGCGCTACTGGAGAAACGTCTCCAAATCAGGGAACACTGCCCAGTACAAGCACTGTCCCTGCTACTAGTGAATTGGCGCACTCCAGTGTACAAGGGGCTTTACCACTGGATATAGCATTTCCCAGATGGGAGGCTTCGGATTCGGCTGCTCCATTCAGCCCTGATTTCAATGCCATTCCTGGTATAAATGTGGAGGTGGAAGATTTTGGACCAATTCATTTTTTTAATTTGTTTTTTTACAGACAGCTTGCTAGAGCATATTGTCATGCAAACAAATTTATACGCGTCCCAATTCATAAGCCAGAATCCCCGATCTTACTATGCTAGGGCAAATTTATGGACACCAACTAATGTCCCAGAAATAAAAAAAAAATTTACGACTTACATTTGCCATGGGGCTTGTTAAAAAACCGAACATTCGATCCTACTGGTCCAACCACCCTGTTCAAGCCACCCCTATGTTTTCAGTAGTTCTTCCTATGACCCGTTATGAAATGCTCATGAGGTTTTGGCATTTTAACGACAATAGTCAATGCCTGCCCAGAAATGCCCCAGAACATGACAGGTTATATAAAATTAGACCCATCATTGAAAATTTGTCAGAAAAATTCTTAAGCCTCTACACCCCAACACAAAATATTTCTATAGAGGAGTCCCTTGTAAAATTCAAAGGAAGACTGCACCTCAAGCAATTTATCCCATCTAAAAGGGCAAGGTTTGGAATAAAGCTCTATAAAATGTGCGAAAATTCAACTGGATACACATCCGCTTTTCGCATATATGAGGGGAAAGATAGCCAACTAAACCCACCAGGATGCCCTACTTATCTGGGGACATCTGGAAAAATTGTTTGGGAGCTGATAAGTACATTTTTTCAAAAAGGCTACAATCTATATGTGGACAATTATTACACCAGCAAACCCCTATTTAAAAGTCTGGTTGAACACAACATCGGAGCTTGTGGGACCATTCGTAAAAACCGTCAGGGGTTTCCACAACCATTGGTCAACCAAAAGTTCCAAAAGGGGCAGTCAGGGGCTGTACGCAACAGAGAGCTGCTTTCCCTGAAGTATAGGGATAAGAAGGATATTTTTGTCCTCAGCTCGATCCACATAGATGCCACAAGGGCCACACTCTTAGTTTGCGAGTGTGAACGAGCTGCGTGTGTCCGGAGCGTAAGTGCAAACGAAAGTAAGTGTGTGACTTGTTTTTCAGTGACTTTGTATTCAGGGAGTTTGGAAGGGAGGACTTAGGACTGAATTGCTGACTGTATTTCATTCTTTCTTTACTTTACTTTTTACTTAATTAATCCACCTGACCTACTTAGCCGATTCCCTCGTCCATACTTGATACTTAATTGATCCCCCGTCCATACTTAACTGATCCCCCGCCGATATCTAATTGATACACTTGCACATCCCTAATTGATCCCCGTCCATACACCTATATATAAATAATTGTGTTTTGTACTTGTATATATATACTGACTGTATCCCCATATTTAGAATGACGTCCATGTTGGCCGGAGCCGTGCAGTGTACATCTTGCACAATGTATGCATTCCGTGAGCAACCGCTCGAGGATCCATACTGCTGCGAGAGATGTGAGCATATCATGCACTTGGAAGCCCAAATCCTGGATCTAAGTGCTCAGATAGCGATACTGAGGAGCATCGACAACATGGAACGGAGTTTGCTGCTCACCGAGCAGACACTCAATGGGTCAACACTGGGGGTGGAGCATAGAGGGGAAGTGCAGGCTGAACAGGCAGGGAGCTGGATAACAGTTAGGAGGGATAGAGGGAAGAAGTATAGGAAGGCTGGTTCAGAACCAGCATTATTGGAGCATGACAGATCCTCTGACCGCCGGGGGAATGTATGCTCCAGTAATGAGGGGGAGGGGGGAAGTGTAGGGCAGGCAAGACAGGTTCTGGTAGTGGGTGACTCTATTATTAGGGGGACAGACAGGGCAATATGTCACAAAGACCGGGATCGCCGAACAGTGTGCTGCCTCCCTGGCGCTCGAGTCCGGCACATCGCGGATCGGGTTGACAGGTTACTGGGTGGGGATGGCGAAGACCCAGCGGTCATGGTCCACATCGGCACCAATGACAAAGTGAGTGGTAGATGGAGGGTCCTTAAAAATTATTTCAGGGACCTAGGTAGGAAGCTTAGGGCAAGGACCTCCAAGGTAGTTTTCTCAGAAATACTACCAATCCCGCGAGCCACACAGGGGCGCCAACGGGAAGTTAGGGAGGTGAATAAGTGGCTAAAGAGTTGGTGCAAGGCAGAAGGGTTTGGGTTCATGGAGAACTGGGCCGACTTCGCGGTCGGCTACAGGCTCTACCGTAGGGACGGACTGCACCTCAATGGGGAGGGTGCAGCCGTGCTGGGGAAGAAGATGGCTAATAGGTTGGAGGAGTTTTTAAACTAGAGACGGGGGGGAAACCAAGGAAATAGGTGGGATGTGAGGAAAGCAAGGGGGAAGGGGAGAAGTGAATATAATGAGGGTGGAGAGGGGGGTGGGGATAGTACAGTTAGATCGTTAGAGAAGAATAGGATGCTAAATAACCCCAAAGTTTTATCTTGCATGCTGACCAACGCAAGAAGCCTGACCAATAAGGCGGATGAGCTGCGGGCGCTTATATCGGAGGAGAGGTATGACATCGTAGGTATAACAGAGACTTGGCTAGACGATAGCTATGACTGGGCGGTAAATTTATTAGATTATAGTTTATTTAGAAGGGACCGGAAACAGGGGAAAGGCGGAGGAGTCTGCTTATATGTAAAGTCATGTCTAAAGCCCAGACTAAGGGAAGATATAGGAGAGGGAGAAGAGGGGGTCGAGTCCATGTGGGTAGAGATAGAGGGGACAAAAAATAATAATAAAATATTACTGGGGGTCTGCTATAAGCCACCAAATATAACAGAGGAGAATGAGAATCTGCTATTAGGACAAATAGACAAAGTAGCAAAACATAATGAAGTGATTGTAATGGGGGATTTCAACTACCCGGATATTGACTGGGAAACTGAAACCTGTAGATCTCAGAAAGGAAAAAGGTTCTTGACAAATATTAAGGATAATTATCTCTCCCAACTAGTGCAGGAACCAACGAGAGGGAAGGCCGTGTTGGACTTAATATTGACTAATAGGCCTGATAGAATAACTGAGGTACAGATAGGGGGGCACCTAGGTAATAGCGATCATAATATTATCGACTTCAAAATGCCCTTCAGTAGGGTTATCAATAAGGGAACAACTAAAACATTAAACTTTAGGAGGGATAAGTTTGTTCAGCTGATAGAAAACCTTCAACTTATTGACTGGGACAAAGTTCTTAATCATAGGAATACGAATAGTAAATGGGAAACCTTCAAAAGAATTCTGAATACTCAGTGCGAGAGGTATATACCGTATGAGTATAAAAGGGCCAGAAATAAGAGGAAACCAATATGGTTGAACAAGAACGTAAAAGGGGCGTTAAATAGCAAAAAAGAGGCATTCAAGAGATTAAAACAGGAAAACAGTAAGGAGGCACTAATGTGTTACAAGGAAAAAACGAGAACCTGCAAAAAACAAATAAAAATAGCGAAGGAGGAAATAGAGAAACGTATTGCTAGGGAAAGTAGATCAAATCCCAAACTGTTCTTTACGTATATAAATAGTAAAAGGATTAAATCGGATAATATTGGACCGATAAAAAGTGAAGAAGGCAAAATCATAGAGAAAGATGAGAATAAAGCTAATCTATTAAATAATTTTTTTTCGACAACTTTCACAAAGGAAATAGAACTAACAGGAGAAATGAGAAGTGACAAGCTTAATCCTCCACTAAGTATGACAAATCTAATCCAAGTTGGGGTACAGAAGCGCCTCAGTAACATTAAAATAAACAAATCTCCAGGACCTGATGGCATACACCCACGGGTACTAAGGGAACTAAGTAATGTGATAGACAGACCGTTATATCTTATATTTAAGGACTCTGTTGAGACTGGGTCTGTACCACTTGATTGGCGACAGGCGAATGTAGTGCCAATATTCAAAAAGGGAGCAAAAAATGACGCCGGAAACTATCGGCCGGTGAGTCTGACGTCCGTTGTGGGCAAAATTTTTGAAAGCTTCATTAAAGAGGCAATTACGGAGCATCTTGATGCTAATAATCTTTTAATCCCGAACCAACATGGATTCATGAGGAATCGCTCCTGCCAAACAAACCTGATTGACTTCTACGAGGAGGTTAGCTCTCGAGTAGATCAGGGGGAACCAGTGGATGTCGTGTATCTCGACTTCTCAAAAGCGTTCGATAGCGTGCCACATAATAGGTTGGTATACAAAATGAGAATGATGGGGCTGGGGGAAAATGTCTGCAAGTGGGTAGCTAACTGGCTAAAGGATAGAAGGCAGAGGGTGGTTATAAATGGAATATACTCAGATTGGGTAAGCGTCACTAGTGGGGTACCACAGGGGTCTGTACTAGGCCCAATGTTATTTAATATCTTTATTAACGACAGTCAACGGGATAAATAGTAAAATATCAATATTTGCAGATGACACAAAGTTATGTAAAACAATTAATACAAAAGAGGACAGTGCAGACCTACAGAGGGATTTGGATAAGCTGGGTAGGTGGAGCATTAAATGGCAAATGAGGTTTAACGAGGAGAAATGTAAGGTCATACATATGGGAAGGAAAAATGGAAGTCACCAGTACTCACTGAATGGGAAATCATTGGGGAATTCAGAGATGGAGAAGGACTTGGGCATCTTGATTGATAGCAAACTAAATTGGAGTGCCCAAAGTCAGGCCGCTGCTGTAAGGGCAAACAGGGTAATGGGATGTATTAGAAGAGGTATAGCTGCAAAGGATGAGAACATTGTTCTTCCACTGTACAAAGCACTGGTCAGACCACACTTGGAATACTGTGCTCAGTTATGGGCCCCAATATATAGAAAGGATATAAACGAGGTTGAAAAGGTACAAAGGAGGGCAACAAAATTAATAAAGGGAATGGAGGGACTGCAATACCCAGAGAGGTTGGCAAAACTAGGACTATTCAGCTTGGAAAAGAGAAGGTTGAGGGGGGACATAATAAATGTGTACAAATATGTTAGGGGACAGTATAGAGACCTTGCCCGGGATTTGTTCAAAAGGAGGGATATTACGGTAACAAGAGGGCATTCACTAAGACTGGAAGAGAAAAGGTTCCAACACCAGCATAGGAAGGGGTTCTTTACGGTAAGAGCAGTGAGAATATGGAATTCACTGAGTGAGGAGACAGTAATGTCGGATTCACTACACCAGTTCAAGCGGGGACTGGATGCATTTCTAGACACCAGGCAGATTTCAGCGTATACTTAAAAATAAAATAAAATAGTAGGTTGATACAGGGATTTATTCTGACTGCTGGTTTCAGAGTCGGGAGGGAATTTTTCCTCAGGTGAAGATTGGCTAAATCATTTGGGGTTTTTGCCCTCCTCTGGATCAACTTTAGCAATTACAGAACTAACAGGTCGAACTTGATGGACGCAAGTCTTTATTCGGCTTTACAAACTATGTTACTGTAGAACTAGGATCCACTACTCCGAAGCAAAAACCTGTGTCAGTCATTGACTACAACAAACACATGGGGGGTGTGGACCTTGCAGACCAGGTTCTACAGCCATACCAGGTATCAAGAAAGTCCTATACCTGGTATAAAAAGTTGGTTATTTATTTGTTTCAGGTGGCCACATACAATTCTTTTGTGTTGTACAAAAAAGCAGGAAATTCAGATCCTTTTCTTGATTATCAAGAAAAGGTAATTGAAAATCTTGTTTTTGAAAGTGTTAGCCCCGCTCATCCATTAGAATCTGAGGATGTGAAAAGACTCACTTAGCGACATTTTATTGCACTTATTCCAGCAACGAAGAAGAAATGAGAAGGAACCCCCAGAAAAGATGTTGTGTATGTACTAAGAGAGGAATGAGGCGTGATACCCGCTACTAATGCCCACAATGCCCATCATTGCCAGCCTTATGCGTCACTGACTGATTTAAAATCCTCAACACAGAACCACGTTTTTAAACTGTAAAAATGTATCCCATTTTGTCATTCAAACATTTGGTTTATTTAGTGAATGACACATTCGAGTAGAGCTCACTTAATTTCCAGGGGTGGGGGTGGGGTTTCTCCAGAATCTAAACCTTCCATTGCGTGCTTGTTTCTGGAAATCATCCATTGAGTTAAAATGGTCACTAAACCCATACATGAATTCCCAGAGGGGTGTCATTTCCAAAATAGGGTCACTTCAGGGGGGATTCTTTAGTTCTGGTACTTAGCGGCTCTGAAAAGTGCCAGAACAGCAGAATCCCCACTGAAGTGACCCCATTTTAGAAATGACACCTCTCTGGGAATTCATCTATGGGTTTAGTGACCATTTACCTATCTACTTATTTTCCCACCACTAGATTAATTTATACAAAGGAGTAGATTGTAAAATGCGATCACTTTTGGGTGTTTCCTCTGTTTAGGCACCTCAGGGGCTCTCCAAATGCAACATGGAGTCCGCTATTGATTCCAGCCAATTTTCCATTCCAAAAGTCAAATGGCGCTCCTTACCTTCTGAGCCATGCCGTGCGCCCAAACAGTGGTTTTGCACCACATATGGGGTATCAGCGTGCTCAGGAGAAATTGTACAATACATTTTGGGGTCCATTTTTTCTGGCTGCCTTTGTGAAAATTAAAAATTTTAGGCTAAAGTAACAGTTTTGTGTTAAAAATGTGTTTTTTTATTTTCACACTTCAACATTATAAAATTCTGTGAAGCCCCTGGGGGTTCAAGGTGCTCACCACACATCTAGATAAGTTCCTTGAGGGGTCTAGTTTCCAAAATGGGGTCATTTGTTGGGGGTTTCCTCTGTTTAGGCACCTCAGGGGCTCTCCAAATGCAACATGGCGTCCGCTATCGATTCCAGCCAAATTTTACATTCAAAAAGTCAAATGGCGCTCCTTACCTTCCGAGCCATGCTGTGCGCCAAAACAGTGGTTTTGCACCACATATGGGGTATCAGCATGCTCAGGAGAAATTGCAAAACACATTTTGGGGTCCATTTTTTCCTGTTACCCTTGCGAAAATTAAAAAATATTGGGTCTAAGGTAATTTTTTGTGAAAAAAAGTTAAATATTCATGGTTTTCTTCCACATTCCAAAAATTCCCGTGAAGCACCTGAAGGGTTAATAAACTTCTTGAATGTGGTTTTGAGCACCTTGAGAGGTGCAGTTTTTAGAATGGTTTCACTTTTGGGTATTTTCTGTCATAAATGCCCCGCAAAGTCACTTCAAATAAGATGTGGTCCCTAAACAAATGTTTTTGTAAATTTTGTTGTAAAAATGAGAAATTGCTGGTCAACTTTTAACCCTTATAGCTTCCTAACAAAAAAAATTTTGGTTGCAAAATTGTGCTGATGTGAAGTAGACATGTGGGAAATGTTATTTATTAACTATTTTGTGTGACATATCTCTCTGATTTAAGGGCATAAAAATTCAAAGTTTGAAAATTGCTAAATTTTCAAAATTTTCGCCAAATTTCCGATTTTTTCACAAATAAACGCAAGTGATATCAAAGAAATTGTACCACTATCATGAAGTACAATATGTCATGAAAAAACAGTCTCAGAATCAGGGGAATCCATTGAAGCGTTCCAGAGTAATTACTTACTAAAGTGACAGTGGTCAGAATTGAAAAAATTGGCCGGGTCACGAAGGCAAAAACAGGCTCTGGCGCGAAGCGGTTAAGGAGAATGAAGTCACTACTTTCCATGTCCATAGTCCCGGTGTGGGGAGCAGTGACTATTCTGGCAGCTCATGTCTTCATGTAAGGCTATGTGCCCACGATGCAGATATGCTCCGGATTTTTTCCTGAGCGTTTCTGCATCTCCCTGGCAGAAAAAACGCATGCGGATTGTACATGCGTTTTTCCTGCCAGGGACAAGCGGAAGTGAAGCGTTCTTCACATGCATTTCCGTATGCGGGTTGTCAAGTGCTTTCCAAGCGATTTTAGCATCACTTGGAAAGTGCTTAACAACTTGGTCACACTATATAAATCCATGCAAACGGCATGGATTTATAAAGTGTCACCGAAAGAATGGTAAAAAATAAATATATACTTACCTTCTGATGGCCCCCAGTGTCCTTGTCTTGGCTTGTCGGCAGCTCGCGGTAAACTAAAGGACATGCCGACGTCAGCGGTCATGTGACCTGTCACATGACTAAATGACGTCATGGCAGGTCCTTTTTAGACCATCGCGAGCTGTCGGCAAGCCAAGACGCATCGCTAAGCACACCGGGGGCCATCAGGAGGTAAGTATAATGTATATCTTTTATTTTACAGGTACTAGGGTACCCGGGTCCAGAGGAGAGTCTCCTCTTCTCCAAACCCGGGTACCATCCGCACATTTAAACGCATGGAATGCTCATCTACAGATCCAGTGATGCAGATTACATGGGGTCCAATGCAAGTTAATGGCGGCGAAAACGCCGCGCTTCCGCAAAATAATTGGTAGTGCCGCGAATTTTTCCGCAATGATAATCCGCAGCGGAAATTTCCACAGCATGTGCACAGCACATGTGGATCATCATTGGGGAATATGGCAGACCTTCTACCAAGCGTTTTTTAAGCGTTTCTGCAGCTGAATTACCACTGCGGAAACACTTAAAAAATGCATAGTGGGCACACAGCCTAAGGGCGCATGGCAGTGACGCCATGCACTGCTCACATGGCGAGATCAGCTGCTGGCAGCAGAACAGGATGCAGCGCTGGAGCAGAGGGGAGAGGAGTAGAATCCTTTATTTTTTGTGTGCAGCGTGATGGGGATGAGGGGTGCCATGTTTACCAGGATGAGGGGTGCCATGCATACCAGGATGAGAGATGAGGGGTGCCATGTATACCAGGATGGGGATAAGGGGTGCTATGCATACCAGGATGGGAATGGGGGCCATGTATAACAGGAAGGGGGAGCCATATATACCAGGATGGGGAATATTAGTACAGAATTGGGGGACATTACTCCTATATCAGTGTCAGCAGCAGACCCCCTCCCCAATAACAGGGCATCATGACCACATTTTTTCCTTCAATTTTTTTTCTATTTTCCTCCTCTAAAACCTTTGTAGTCTTATGGTCCTGTGCGTCTTAGGGTATGTGCACATGATCAGTGTTCACTGCGGATTGGACGCAGCGCAAGTGCACATACCCTTATAGTCCAAAAAATACGGTACATATTTTTTTTACCTAAAATACAAAGGAAATGTGTCATCTTTAACTGTAGACCTTTTAGAGATCATTTCATTTTCAATTTGCTTAACTGTTCATAATAACAGTAATTTTGACCAGGGGTGACCAAACTTTTACATGCCACTGTATAGACCTTAACCCTTTCAGCCCCGAGCCTGTTTTCACCTTCCTGATCAGGCCAAGAAAAAATTTTTCTTACCAGCGTTACTTTTAGGTAATAATTTTGGAACGCTTCAACATATTCCAGTGATTCGAATATTGCTTTTTCGTGACATGTTGTACTTTATTTTAGTGGTAAATTTTGTTTGATATTTTTTGCATTTATTTATGA
The DNA here is from genome assembly GCF_046119375.1 of Phyllobates terribilis. NCBI lineage: Eukaryota > Metazoa > Chordata > Amphibia > Anura > Dendrobatidae > Phyllobates > Phyllobates terribilis. Next base: position 689,413,327 of record NW_027362761.1, on the reverse strand, counting down.
AAATGTTACAAAGTTACAATTTTTAAACTTTTAATTTTTATGCCCTGAAACCAAATAGTAATACCACACAAAATGGATAATGATTAACATTGGCCACATATCTACTTTACATCAGCATTATTTTTTAAACAATTGTTTTTTGTTGGGAAGTTAGAAAGGTTAAAAGCAATTTTTTATTTTTCCACCAAAATTTCCAAAATTATTATTTTTTATTGACCACATCACATTTGAAGTGACTTTGCGGAGCCTATGTCACTACAAAAAAGTGACACTATTATAAAAACTGCACCCCTCAAAGTGCTCAAAACTTCATGTAAAAAGGTTATTACCCGTTAATTTCTCCTGAAGCACACAATATCACATATGTGGCGGAAAATTACTGTTTGGGCGCATGGCAGGGCTCGGAAGGGAAGGTGCACCATTTCACTTTTGGAGCACAAACTCTCTGCAGTAGATGGACACCATGTCACATTTGCAGAGCCCCTGATGTGCCTAAACAGTGGAAACCCCCCACAAGTGACCCTACTTTGAAAACTACACTCCTCAAGGAATTTATCTAGGTGCATGGTGAGCAACTTGAACACACACAAGTGCTTCATTGAATTGTATAAAATTGAGCCGTGAAAATGAACAAATACATTTTTCCCGGAAAAAATATTGCTTTAGCCCCAAATTATTCATTTTCTCAAGGGTAACAGGAGAATATGGACCATACAATTTGTTGTGCAATTTCTCCTGAGTACACAGATACCCCATATGTGGTGGAAAAAGGGAATTAGACCTACCAGTAATTTGATTTCTAGGTTGTCCTTAACCCCTTAACAACATCTGACATACTAATACGCGTCTGTGCCCTGGGACTTAAGAGCCAGACCCGTATTAGTACGTCATGGCGATCGCGCGCGCACACAGGCTGTGCGGGCGCGATCGCTGCCGAGTGTCAGCTGATTGTCACAGCTGACACCCGATACTATGTGCAGGGAGCGGTCCTGCACCGCTCCCAGCACATTAACCCCCACGATGCTGCGATCGAAGTCGATCGAAGTCGATCGCAGCATTGCAGGGGCAAGGGGAGGTGATCGCAGATACTCACCTCCTCTTCTGGCTTCCAGCGCTGTCTGACGCGGCTTCCCGGGTGTTGCCATGACGACCCGATGTCGTCATGACAACATCCGGGTCACCAGACAGCAGGAAGATTGTTTGGACATGCGCAGTGCATCTCCAAACAATCTTCTCCCTGTCCAGCGCTGACAGCCTGCATGGCACAGGGATGGTGCTGCATTCTTGTGCCATGCAGGTGATCAGAGAAAAAAAAGTGAAAGTCCCATAGTGGGACAAAGTAATAAAGTATAAAAACTATCAGAAAGTGAAAAAAAAAAAAAAAAAATGCAAAAATATTAAAAGAAAATAAAAAAAATAATCCACCAAAAATAAAAATATAATGTACCCATCAATAAATATTATTATAAAAAAAAAACAAAAAAAAACAATAAAAGTACACATATTTGGTATCGCCACGTCCGGAACAACCTGACCTATAAAACTGTCCCACTAGTTAACCCCTTCAGTGAACATGGTAAAAAAAAACAAAAAAAAAACGAAGCAAAAAACAATGCTTTATCACCATACCGCCAAACAAAAAATGGAATAACACGCGATCAAAAAGACAACTATAAATAAAAATGGTACTGCTGAAAACGTCATCTCGTCCTGCAAAAAACAAGCTGCTATACAGCTCCATCAGCCGAAAAATATAAAAGTTATAGCTCTCAGAATAAAGCTATGCTAAAAAATAATTTTTTCTATAAAATTGCTTTTATTATGTAAAAGTGCAAAACATAGAAAAACGACGGAACAGAATAAAAAAAAAATAAAAATAACAATTCCTGAATTGTTGGTTTTTGTTTATTCTGCCTCCCAAAAATCGGAATAGAAAGCGATCAAAAAATGTCACGTGCCTGAAAATGGCACCAATAACAACGTCAACTCATCCCGCAAAAAACGAGCCGTCACATGACTGTCTGCCAAAATCTGGAAAAATTATAGCTCTCAAAATATGGCGATGCAAAAACTAGATTTTACAAAAAATGCGTCTTTTAGTGTGTGACAGCTGTCAGTCATAAAAACCCCATATGATTCTGGTATTGCTGTAATCACACCGACCCGAAGAAAAAATTCGTCTAAAAACGGGTTAGGGTTGGGCTAGGGTTAGGGCTGGGTTTGGGGTTAGGGTTGTGATGGGGTTGGGATTTTTTTCAAAAGTAAGAAAAAAAGATGACGATATGGCGACTAGTGTTGAGCGCAAGTGCTCGCTACTTGAGTTTGCATCGGGTGCTCTGGTATGCATTGAGTATCGTGGGTATTTGAGTGACATGCTCGAGTCTCCGCCCCATATGCTTCGCGGCCAAAAAAACTTTACGGGGATTGCCTGCCATGCACGAGCGATCCCCGCATGTTTTTTTTTGGGTGTCTAATAACCATGAAACATGCAGAGCAGGGACTCAAGCATGTCACTCGAGCACACGCTGTACATGGTGCATACCTGAGTACCCGATGCAAACTCAAGTAGCGAGCACTTGCGCTCAAGACTAATGACAACTTATTCAATATGATGACCTAATGTTATCAAATTCTGTGTCGTACGTCTGGGTTCAAAATGTTCACTATACACCTTAATAAAACCCTTGAGGGGTATAGTTTCCAAAATGGGGTCACTTGTGGGGGAGCTCCACTGTTTAGGCACATCACGGGCTCTCCAAACGCGACATGGTGTCCGCTAACAAATTGAATGGAAAATCGGCTTAAATTGTTAGCGGACGCCATGTTGCGTTTGGAGAGTCCCTGTGTGCCCAAACATTGGAGCTCCCTCACAAGTGACCCCATTTTGGAAACTAGACCCCCCAAGGCACCTATCTAGATGCATAGTGAGCACTTGGAACCCTAGGTACTTCACAAATTGATTCGTAAAAATTAAAAAGTGAAAAAAAAAACAATCATGAAGTACAATATGTCACGAAAAAACTCTCTCAGAATCAGGGGGATCTGTTGAAGCGTTCCAGAGTAATTACCTCATAAAGTGACAGTGGTCAGAATTGTAAAAATTGGCCTGGTCATTAACGTGCAAACCACCCTCGGGGGTTAAGGGGTTAAGGACAGCACACCAGGAGGTAGTCTTTCCTTGACCTATGATTGAACAGGATCAAAAAGAGGTTAAAAGATCTCCCCCTCCTGCACCCCGCAGTGTTTTTCAAAATACCACTGAAGGATGAATGAAAATGGTCTATGCAAGTGACTCGCCCCCTGGGCCGTGTGGGGAACCCGGGACCGTGCCCTTTTGTGGATGCTGGGGGTTGTAGTCTCCGTGTGGCAGTGACCCGGTCCGTGGCTCAGGGTGGTCAAACCAGTGGCAGTCTATTTATGGGGTTTTTGTGGTTTAATGTCCGACTACGCCACCAGTGGATTGTGGTCAGTGTGAACCGCCACTGCAAGGCAGACCGCTGGGGCTGATGGTGTATGCAGCCGAGATAGTGTAACTCCCCACGGGGAGAGTGCAGCCCCAGGGCAGTGAATGTGGATGATGGGAGTGATGGTGCACGGGCGTCCCAGCACTAGTAGTGCTGTATGCGGTGAGAAAGCACAGAGACAAGGTGTTGCAGTTCAGGTTCTTTACTCACAGTTCTCATCCAGGTCACTTGTGCGCAGGTAGGACAGCTCGAGCCGTGCTGCGTCCACCAGGCAAGGGGCTCGGTCAACCCCCAGGTAATTCCAGAGTGTGGCACAGGACTCCCTTCTATTCCTTTCTCTGGCCGTGCCCCACCAGTGACGCTACTTTTGTCCAGCTCCCGCGGGCCTTCTCTTGGGAGGGCTTCGTGCTCACCTCCCTGACCCTATGTGGTGTGCCTTTCTAGTAGGTGTAGTGAGGGGTCGCACCAAGATATGATCACGACCGCCGGTCCTTGGCTGAGGATTAGTCACCTCCACCAACTTGGGATAAGGTACCCTGTTCTGCCAACCCGTCACCCGCAATCTCCTGGGCCTTTGGGGTTCCTTCTGCCTTCGTGTCTCTGGGCCTCTCTTCCTTTCCTTTCTGTTCCTGTTCCTTGCTGTTTCCGTTCCTCTCCTCTGGCTCTGGCCTCCTCTCCAGGCCTGCCTCGTGGAGCTGGGCCCAGACTGAGCCACAGCTCCCTGTCATCCCTCCTGGCTGAACTCCTTCTTCTCTTTCAGTGCTGGCTGGGCCTCACAGGCTAGGCCCGCCTCAGGAGCAGAGCTCCACAGAGGCCCTGCTCTGTCACTTCCTCTCTCAGACTGAACCTCTTCTCTGAACACAGATCTAAGATGGTGCCCACCTTTTATACCTCCCTCTCTGTGTATGAGCCCAAGTGACTTGCAACCAATGGGCTCCTACCTATGCCCAGAAACCCAACCCCTATCTGCTCCTACATCACTGGGTTTTCCTCCCCCCTCCCCACTCCAGCCAGGGACAGATGCTGTCGTGCCTGCACTTCTGTCTAGTGGGAGCACCGTTGAGCTGTCCCTCGGAAATGGGGTGTGTGTGATGCATGCAGCTTACTGAGTCTTGGTCCACACTCCATCCTTACCCGGGAGTGCAATATCACACCTCTGGTTGAGGTGCAATACCCCTGTAGCGGCCGAACCCTCGGGGCGCTACACAAGCTACTAGGAACTCATATGCAAGATAAATACTTTAACGGCCTCAGCTCAATCTCAAGCCCTGGCGACTGGATGAATGAACGATCTGCAGTAAAATCGATCTTGTGCAAGCCTAAAGATAAATGGAAGGGAGGGGAAATAAGGGTGCTGTCCACAGGAACCACCTGGAAATTGAATTACTGGTAGGTTTAATTTCTCTTTTCCAATAAGTCCCTCCGGACAGCCCACACGAGTACTGCCAGAGAGATGGCACCAGGGTGAGTACAAAAGCCCTAAATGATCTAAGTCTCGGGCAAGATCCAGGCTATATATAGTAACAGATCTATAAAATCAGAAAAAAATAAACAATTATAGAAATATGCAAAGACAAATCACTGTATTGAGTGTCTGATATACAAGTGGGGTTCAAAAGTCCTGCATAGGCTTTAAGAAAACTATATCTTTCATACTTCTGTATCTCCAAAGTGGAACGTGTTTTTTTTTCTAATTCCTCTGTGTGCTACACTCATTTTTAAATGTACCAAGTGTATAAGTTTTGGTATGTGCATTTTTGATTAAAAAAAAATTCACAGCATAACCTGACCTACACCAGTAAAGTGTGTAGAACGGTGAACGAGTTTGTAAGTTCATTATTTTCTGGTGGAAGTCTGTAACACAGGTGCCGGAATGCAATGCACAGAGACCATGAGGCAGAAACAGTCAGGGATTGATACAAATATATATCTCTAAAAGACAAGTATATTAAAGGGGTTAGTAACACTAAAAATCAACAGTAACTTGAAATAACAAAAAGGAGTCTTTCAGTAAGTAACAGTAAACTTCTTTTAAAAAATGTGATGCACCCAGTCGTGGGAGTTTTCTTTAGTGGGCCAAGGGGTTGTTGTCTGTCCACACCTGTATTTCTGACCCCCTGTCATATACTCCGCAAATTTCTTCATCATGGCCCATTCAAGCACCAGCAACTCCAGTATGAACGAACTGTAGTTGTTCGGATTCTTCTCCATGTTCCTCAGTGACTGACTGGCATATGTGATCACCCGCTCTCTTCCTTCTTGTACCTGAGCCAATACTGCTCCTAGCCCATACAAGCTCCTATTAGTGTACAACACGAAGGGCTGTGAGAATTCAGCGTAGACCAGGACTGGGGCTTCCATCAGTGCCATCTTCAATGCTTGGAACGCTTCTTTTTGTCATGGGTCCCACTGAACGGGTTGACACCTGGCTCCCCTGGCCGTTCCCCTCAACAACTCGTTGAGTGGTACCGCAATCTTAGCGAAGTCTTTTATGAATCTGCATTCGTATCCGGCGAGCCCCAGGAATGCCCTCAGTTCTCTCAGGTTGGTAGGTGTGGGCCACTTCTGGACCACAGCCACTTTCTCTGGTGGGGTGTACTCCCGCACTGGACACAGTGTGTCCCAGGTATTCAATCTCAGTCCAAAGTCAGTCCAAATGGCATCTGGTTGAACTCGAACAAGCCCATAAGGAGGACAAAGGCTGTTTTCGGACTTTCCTTCTCACCTACAGGGACTTGCCAGTAGCCACTAGCTAGGTCGAGGTAAGAGAAGAATTTGACATTTCCCAACGCAGACGGGGACTCCTCGATTCTTGGTAAGGGATAGGAGTCCCGCACAGTACATGCTTTAAGCCTCCGGTAATCCACACAGCATCTCAGGGTACCGTCCTTTTTCTGAACCAAAGCAATAGGGGCTGCCCAAGGACTCTGACTAGCGGATCAAGCCATTCCGCAACATGTAGGCCAACAGTTCTTTCACCTCCTGATACATTTGAGGTGGGATCTGCCGATATCTCTCTCGAATGGGAGCAGTAGTTCCTGTAGGTATTTCGCTCTGAATAATATGGGTGCACCCAAAGTCTTTATGTTGTACAAACAACCCCCCAATATCGCTGTAGTAATTGTTCAACCTGCCTAACTTGCCTCGCGGAAAACTTGGTAAGATTGGCTTCAATCTGTTCCAAGAGGTGACGTCCATCCAGTAGTTTGCTTCCATTCTCCTGGCTGTTGAGTGACACGTCTAAGGTCCATGGATCCCATTTCATAGGTGTCAATTCTATAGCATCAGTTCTGGTGAGATCGGCATTATACAAACTCGAGCCACCTCTTGTAGGGGCAACAACTGTAGACTAGCTCCACTTAGATTAATGCAGCGCACAGGTACTCGACCCTGCCGCACAGTGGCCAGGGTGTAAGCAACCAATAATCTGGAGAGCGCCTTTTATCCCTCCATTGGCTCAATCAGGACGTTCACATCCTCTAAGGATACATGTGTCAGTACCGGTACAGTGAGTACAGTCTCTCCCACCGGCAGTGTCACTTTTGGCTTCGGGCAGTATCGTTACCTTGCCGAGATACTGGGAGGAAGCAGGCAACTTTTGGATTTGGCTGACTCGCACAAGTTGCATGGGTCCAGTTATTTTTATCAGAGCCCTCGGCCAAAAATTATCCCACTTCTTTTAGCACATTCATGCCCAGGGTTACAATGGGCCCTCCTCCTCTAGACCCTTTGGTCAGCACTATCCCTTTTCGACCCAGGTCTTTTCTGCATGCCTGGACAGACATCCACACTACTCCTGCTACTGGATAAGGTAGTTGGTTAGCCTCCACCAGCCGGAAGGTGTGTTCTTTTTGGGAGCGAGCAACTTTAGAAAAGTGACTCTGGAAATACACCTAATTCATAGTGGTCACCTGAGCCTAAAGCAGCGAATGCGTTGTTCATTGAATTAAGCCCAAGTAATGGGTCTCTCGGAGACAATATCCCACCCGCCTTCTGAGGCTCGAAACCCCACGGTATGCTCAACGACAGTGGGGTGCATTCGTTTAATGGCCGTCCACTTTCATAGCAGTCTTTGGAGATATGCCCTCTGCCGCCACAGGTCCAACACTTTGGCTCGTGTTCCGCTGATGGGCTGCATACACGACATTGTGGGATTTGGAAGGAGGCCAGAAAGATGGCAGCAGTAGTCCCCTTAATACTGCATAGCTCATCTCGAATGTCCTGGATCTCTTAACGCATCTCCCGCACCCAGTCAGGCTCATTGCTGGTTGATTCAGGAGTGACCACTTCAAGACTCTGGACTGTGGCAGTGAGAACAGGGATCTCTCTCTCCAAGACTCTAGCTTCGACCCTGACCTCAAGGGAAGTCCAGATTAGGGCTCAAGCGCAGTCGCTCCTTTAAGATCTGTTTCAGGGATGGATCCCTCAGGCCACCAATTAATTGGTCACGCAGCACTTTGGCTAATAGTCCTAATTTTCGGTGCTCATCTCGAGTCTTTTTGACGATATGGGCTGTCACTTCTTGCAATGTATTAGCATGCTGAGCTATGGTCTCATTTTCCCCTTGGACCCGTTGGAACAACCACAGGCGAAAGTGCCCTAAGTCTGTGGTATCACCCTGCATGTCTTCCAAGATATTTATCACTTTGTCCACGGTGTCACGGTCCCTAGGTGGGCGATACATCACAGTCCGCCAGGCCTCCCCATCAAGGGTCAGGAGGGCCAGCTCGGCTTGGGCGGAAGGGGTCAGGGGATACCTGCACAGCATGTTTTTCAGCCTCTCTACCCAGTCCCACAGTGATACTGCCACACAAGGTGTAGGAAAGACTAAGTGCAACACGAAGGGAAGAGGGGAAGGGAGCCCAGACAATAGGGAAAGGGGGGATGGGGACCTCCTAGGCTGATCTGATATCACCTTGTCTCCCCTATCATCCCTATATTGGTTCCTCACCAATCGCCGCACAGGAACCTAAGCCCTGTATTTCCCTAGAGCTTGATCCTGGATAGGGAAGAGGGGAGATGAGCACTAGTCAGTCCCCACTAACAACTAAAGACAACAAGGGAGGCAAACACAAGGGGAAAGTAACTCGGCCGACTTTAGAGAGATTATTCTAAACGTCCTACTAGCACCAGAGAGAAAGTAAGCAGACTGCAATAGCTCCAAGCCTTCACAAGGGAACATGTGACTATCATAGGCACCTCTCTGTAGCAAATAGAAAGTATTTAAACACCCAGGCCTGGGTGTCAATTATCAGAAGGGAGGTAGCCGCTGGGTCCTAGCGTGAGACAGATTTAAGAAGGTGTCTGTAATGCCAAACGAAGATATCTTCTGCAACAAACTGCAGGGCGACTTTCTGTCACATCTGACACACCCGTGACAGACACACTGCTCCACGTGAACTTGGGAAGATGGCTGAGCATAGCCCCCAAGGGTATATGTCCCTTGCCAGGCTCTATCACGCACTGGTCCGCCATCCTTGTGTCTGAATGTTGCATCCTGCCGACTACTCCAAATATAACACAAATGCTGGAATGCAATGCACAGAGACCGCGAGGAGCAAACAGTCAGGGATTGATATAACTACTTTATATACAGTGAGGAAAATAAGTATTTGATACACTGACGATTTTGCAAGTTTTCCCACCTACAAGTAATGGAGAGTTCTGTAATTTTTATCATAGGTACACTTCAACTGTGAGAGACAGAATCTTGAAAAAAAAAATCTAGAAAATCACATAGTATGATATTTACATAATTAATTAGCATTTTATTGCATGAAATAAGTATTTGATACAATAAAAAAAACAGAACTTAATATTTGTTACAAAAACCTTTGTTTGCAATTACAAAGGTCAGACGTTTCCTGTAGTTCTTTAAAGGAGCTTGCACACACTGCAACAGGGATTTTGGTCCTCCTTACAGATCTTCTCCAGATTTTTCAGGCTTCGACACGGTCACTGGGCAACATTGAGTTTCAGCTCCCTCCAAAGATTTTCTATTGGGTTCAGTTCTGGAGACTGGCTAGGCTACTCCAGGACCTTGAAATGCTTCTTACGGAGCCACTCTGTAGTTGCCCTAGCTGTGTGTTTTCGGTCATTGTCATGCTGGAAGACCCAGCCACGACCCATCTTCAATTCTCTTACTGAGGGAAGGAGGTTTTGCGCCAAAATCTTGCTATACATGACCCCATCCATCCTTTCTTCAATACGGTGCAGTTGTTTTGTCCCTTTTACAGAAAAGCATCTCCAAAGTATGCTTCCCCCATCATGCTTCACGTTTTGGACTGTTTTCTTGGGGTTGTACTTATCCTCCTTCTTCCTCCTAACACGGCGAGTGGAGTTGATACCAAAAGGTTCTATTTTGGTCTCATATGACCACATGACCTTCTCCCATGCTTCCTCTGGATCATCCAGATGGTCATTGGCGAACTTCAAACAGGCCTGGACATGTGCTAGTGTGAGCAGGGGGACGTTGCGTGCCCTGCAGGATTTAAATCTAAGACGGTGTAGTGTGTTACTAACGGTAATGTTTGAGACTATGGTCCCAGCTCTACTCAGGTCATTGACCAGGTCCTCTCACGTAGTTCTGGTAGTTCTGGGCTAATTCCTGACCTTTCTCAGAATTATCCTTACCCCATGAGGCAAGATGTTGCATGGAGCCCCAGAATGAGGAATGTTGAAAGTGATCTTGCGTTTCTTCCATTTTCTAATAATTACGCCAACAGTTGTTGCAGTCTCACCAAGCTGCTTTCCTATTGTCCTGTAGCCCATCCCAGCCTTGTGCAGGTCTACAATTTTTTTCCTAGCGTCCTCAGACGTCTCTTTGGTTTTGGCAGTGGTGAAGAGGTTGGAGTGTGATTGATTGTGTGGACAGGTGTCTTTTATACAGGTAACGAGTTCAAACAACTGCAATTAATACAGGCAATGAGTGCAGAGTAGGAGGGCTTCTTAAAGAAAAACTAACAGGTGTGTGAGAGCCAGAATTCTAGTTGGTTGGTAGGTGATCAAATACTTAGTTCATGCAATAAAATGCAATTTAATTATTTAAAAATCATATAATGTGATTTTCTGTTTTTTTTATGTTTAGATTATGTTTAGATTATCACAATTATTTAAAAGGGGTTAGTAACGCCGGAAATCAACAGTAACTTGAAATAACAAAAAAAGTGTCACGGGTGTGTCAGAGGCAACAGTCGGCCTGCAGTTGGTTGCAGGAGATCTCTACATTTGGCATTACATACATCATCTTAAAGGCTGGTTGTCTCTAGGACCCAGCGGCTACCTCCCTCTGGCTAATTAGCTCCCTAGACTGAGTGTATAAATACCTGGTGTGTCTGAGAGGGAGGTGCTGGCGATATTCATTACTACTTGTGAGGCTTTAGCAGGAGCAGTACTTCGTCCTATCTGGAGCTTGAGGCCATGTGCGCACTTGTCTGGAGTAGTCTAAAGGTAAGCTACCCCCCCTGGTTTTCTACCCTTGTTGTCTATAGAGTTAAGTGGAGATCGACTAGTGCTTATCTCCTCCCTTCCCTACAATGTTTTCTGGGCTTTACTAATTTTTACCGGAAATTCATCCAAAATTACTTTGTTATAGTGAAACCCCTTACTGACATGACTAAGAAGGGGTCTGATTTTTCTAAATGGTCGGATGCTTCCCTCCAGGCTTTTTCTTCCTTAAAGAATCATTTTGCCCTTTATTGTGGAGGTTGATGCATCGGATGTCGGGGTTGCTGTGTAGTCTCAGGGTTCGTCCCCTGGTAAATGGCGTCCATGCGCCTTCTTTTCCATAAAATTGTCTTCGGCTGGGAGAAATTATGACGTGGGTAATAGGGAACTTTTGGCAATCAAATTGGCGTTCGAGGAATAGCTTCATTGGTTGGAGGGAGCTGTCCATCCTATTACTGTTATTACTGACCATAAGAACCTGTCATATCTCCAGTCAGCTAAACGTCTCAACCTTAGGCAAGCCAGATGGTCCCTGTTTTTTATTAGGTTCAATTTTGTTGTCACTTTTCGTCCAGGGGTCAAAAATGTCAAGGCTGATGCTCTGTCCCAGAACTTCCCTGGTGGTGGTAACCATGAGAACCCTGCCCTGATATTACAGAAAGGGGTAGTCATTTCGGCACTGTATTCTGAACTGGAGTGTGAGGTGTTGGAGGCTCAGGGGGACACCCTTGCCTCCTGCCCTTCAGGGGCGTCCCCCTGAGCCTCCAACTCCTTATTTGTACCATCTGATCTGCGCCGCAAAGTAATAAAGCAACCGCGGACCTCCTCTCTCATCGTTTTTAAGGCCGGAGTTGCATCCGGATGTAATTGAACACGTAGCTGCTTGTAGTATTTGCGCGTTCCAAGGTTTTGCATACCCATCTGTCTGGTACTCTTCTTCCGCTACCTATCCCTAGTAGGCCATGGACACACTTGTCCATGGATTTTATTACTGAGCTACCGGTTTCTGCAGGCAAAACGGTGGTTTTGGTGGTAGTAGATAGCTTCAGTAAAATGGTTTGTTTTGTCGCATTGTCTGTACTTCCAAATACAAAGAGACTCGCTCAGGTGTTCATAAATGAGATCGTGAAGCTTCACGGGGTTCCCTCCGATGTGGCGTCAGATCGTGGGGACCCAGTTTGTTTCCAAGGTCTGGAAGGCATTCTGTTCTCGACTGGGGGTGCAGCTGTCCTTTTCCTCTGCCTTCCACCCTCAGTCGAATAGACAGACCGAGTGTGTCAATCAGAATTTGGAGACCTTCCTCAGGTGTTTCGTTTCCGAAAATCAGGAGGATTGGGCATCCTACCTACTGCTGGCAGAATTTGCCATTAATAATCATCGTCAAGAATCCACTGGCAGGTCACCGTTCTTCGGTGCATACGGTTATCACCCACAGTTTGGTACCTTTAGTGGGAGAGGAGCTTCAGGAGTTCCTGAGGAGGAGCAGTTTGCTTTGTCGCTATCCTCGGTATGGCAGGGTGTGCTGAGTAATTTAAAGATTATGGGAGACAGGTATAAACGTATGGCTGACAGAAAACTCTTGCCAGGTCCGGACCTGAATATGAATGACTTTGTGTAGGAATACCAGGAATATAAGATTGAAAGTTTTTTTTTGGAAGCTGGGACCTAGATTTATTGGTCCCTATAAAATAACCGCCGTCATTAACCCAGCAGCGTTTCGTCTTGAACTTCCTCAGGCCCTTCAGGTCCACAACGTGTTCCATACAGCCCTCACCTTTACCACCAACCCCAGTAATGGCTGATGGTAATCTAGAGTTCCAGATTTCGAGGATTGTAGATTCTCGTCTCCAATGTCGTTCTCTACAATACTTGGTGCAGTGGAAAAGATATGGTCCAGAGGAGAGGATGTGGGTTTCAGCGTCAGAGGTGAACGCTCCCAGATTTGTTTGCTCATTTCACACCTCTTTTCCTGAGAAACCCAGTCCTGAGTGTCTGGAGGCCACTCGAAAAGGGGGGTACTGTCACGGGTGTGTCAGAGGTGACAGACAGTTGTCCTGCAGTTGGTTGCAGGAGATCTCTACATTTGACATTACAGACATCTTAGAGACTGTCTGTCTTTAGGACCCAGTGGTTACCTCCCTCTGGCTAATTAGCTTTCTGGCCTGGGTGTATAAATACCTGGTGTGTCTGAGAGGGAGGTGCCAGCGATATTCATTACTACTTGTGAGGCTTTAGCAAGAGCAGTACTTCGTCCTCTCTGGAGCTTGAGGCCATGTGCGCATTTGTTTGGAGTCGTCTAAAGCTAAGCAATTCCCCCCTGTTTGTCTACCCTTGTTGTCTATAGAGTTTAGTGGAGATCGACTAGTGCTCATCTCCTTCCTTCCCTAGCCTTAGCCATACACCAGGGAAAGTCAGGGCGAGGCACGCGTGCGGCGATTGGTGAAGAGCCAATATAGGGACGGTAGTTGAGACAGGGTGACACTAGACCAGACTACTCCCCCCTTTCCCTCTTTGTTGCTCTAAGTCTTTCCCACACCCAGCGTGACAAAAAGTCTTTCAGTAAGTAACAGTAAAGTTCTTTTAAAAAATGTGATACACCCAGTCATGGGAGTCACCACGTAAGTTCTCTTTCTCTCTATATGGCCCTAGCGGGGGTCACCTATTCTTGCCTCTAGGCCGCAAATCTATCTTGGATATAATCAATCAAGTCCCGTTGAGCCTTCCATGCACCAGCCGGCCCCTCCCAACCTGAAGTCCTAATCCTCATCTGTCCCTGATACCGTAGTTGAAATCTGGAAGTGACGGCGCTGCTCACTCGCGCTGTTCCTCCGCTATCACTGGCGTGCCTCTCCTGTTGCCATCTTCTCTCAGCTCTACTCGACTTGACCATCGACGGTAATCTCTCAGGTTTGGGGCAGAGGGGGTTCCAGACCTCTGCTCTTGACAGGCAATGTCAGATTCCGAAAGCTTAATCAGTGCAGAGTGTGGGTCCAGGCCCTGACCAGCATAAGCAGAACTCAGGGCACTTCTGTGAGGTGTCTGCACCTTGTCATGCGGTGTCCGATACGTAGGTAACTTGGGCCTTCTGCTGAGGCCTGTCACGCTGGGCTCTGTGGCACCTCTAGAGCATGTCTGCTCAGCTCTCCAGCTTGGCGCCAAATCTGTCTGTAGTTTGGCGAGCAGGGATTTTACATCTGGAAAATCCCTCCTGTGGGTCACCTGATCAGGTCCGGCATCTGAATTTATTCCCCTTTCAAATCTTCTAGCACAACTTGATTCCGCTTGATTTCGCCTGGCCAATAGATGGCAGTCTTTCCTCACTAATGGCACATCCTGCAAGAGTTCTTCTGAGATTTTACTGCCTCCTATTACAAGTCCACGCAGACTTGCATGTTACTTTTTAAGATTTATAATTTTTTATTTAATTCAGGGCCTTGAAAAGGTCCTTTTAAGTCCATCTTTAACTTTTAATATTTTATTGGCCAGTATTTGCTCTTGAGGACCAACTTGCATTTCTGTGGCATTGAGTGCACAAGTTTCTGTAGATGTTCGCAAGTGATGATGTGGTTTCAAGCCTGTATCAAAACCTCAATCAACTCATGCTTGGTCCTTGGCTGTTTTCTAGGTATCTTCAATTGGATTGAGGTTCAGGGACTGAGCTGGCCAGTTAATAGTAGCAACCTTCTTTTTTTTTCCACTCCGTTATGGTCTTAGCTCTGTGACAAGGAGCATTATCATCTTGGAAGATGTAATCCCCTGAAAACACATGTTGAGCAGAAGGCAGTATGTTCCTATGAAGGATGTCTATGTATTTTTTTGCATTAAAGGAGTTGTCCACTACTATTTACTACTTTTTATAATGCCCCCAATGTATTTAACCTGTTGATGGAAGATTTTTTCTAATTACCTTGCTTTGACTTTATGGCCTCTGAGCTGCGCTATTGCTGGCCGCTCACAAGCATCACATGACCCTCGGCTGCAGCTACCTCTTTCTTCTCCCCGCGGTGGATGCTGGGCTGTGGGGAGCGCATCACTGGGTCACACCCAGGGGTGGATTAAGAGTAGCAAGGGCCCCGGGCAGTTTAGAAGGCGTGGGCACCTGCCCCACACACACAAACACACACCTGATATATTACGTGATAGATCATGTGATAGTTCACGTTAAATTAATTTGGCACAATATTAATATATTATAATCATTTTTTTACATTAATTGTATGACTTAATATTGAAAACAATTAAGTATGCTGACATTCCCTATATACAGTATGAGACTCTACATAAAATATGAGCTGCCACATAATCCTCCTATACACAGTGGGAGGCCGCTCGTAGCCATCTCTACAAAGCGGAAGGCCGCACGTAGCCATCTCTACACAGCGGGAGACAACACATAGCCATCTCTACACAGCGGGAGGCCGCACATAGCCATCTATACACAGCGGGAGGCCGCACGTAGACATCTATACACAGCGGGAGGCCGCACGTTGCCATCTATACACAGCGGGAGGCCGCACGTAGCCATCTATACACAGCAAGGGGCCGCACGTAACCATCTATACACAGCGGGAGGCCACACGTAGCCATCTATACACAACGGGAGGTCGCAAGTAGCCATCTATACACAGGGGGAGGCCGCACGGCGCCATCTATACATAGCGGGAGGCCGCACGGCGCCCCTATACACAGCGGGAGGCCGCACGGCGCCCCCTAGATACTGCGGGAGGAGGTCGCACGACGCCCCCCAGATACTGCGGGAGGAGGCCGCACAGCGCCCCCCAGATACTGCGGGAGGAGGCCGCACGGCGCCCCCCAGATACTGCGGGAGGAGGCACGCAGTCACGCATACACACACACAAACACATTTGAAACACAAAAATACATATAAACAGACATTACACAATGATATCTGCACAGAGACACTGTGAGACACACACACACTCACTCACTCACACACACACTCACCATCCCCCGGCTCGGCTCCCGTCGTCCAGCTCCTCTCCGGTGAAGCAGTGCAGGGCGGGCACTGCGTGACGTCACACTAGCAGACACGGTCGCGCACAGGGCCGTGTTTCCTAGCTGTGATGCGGCCGGGTCAGCACACAGGGAAGTTAATAGGTGCAGTGCTGGCCCGGCCTAAGAAAAAGCAGGTGCACTGCGCAGCTGCTGGGGGAGTGGCCCAGGGGCCCCCCGCCTCTGCATACAGGTGTGTGCCACATTGGCGCCGGCGCACATATTATAATGAGGGCAATCTGGCCATGGGCCCCTTGGAGGGCCGGCCCCTGGGCAGTAGCCCAGATTGCCCTCATTATAATCCGCCTATGACGTGACATCAGCGGAAGAAAAAGCTGGCTGCAGCCGGGGGTCACATGATACCTGCGAGCAGCCAGCAATAGTGCAGCTCACAGGCCATAAAGACAAAGCAAGGTAATTAGAAAAAATCTTCCATCAACAGGTTAAATACATTGGGAGCATTATATAAAGTAGTAAATATTAGTGGACAACTTCTTTAACCATACCTTCCACAATACGAAGCCTTTGAACTCCATTGGCTGCCATACAGCCCCAGATCATTAAATTGGATGTTTCACAGAAAAGATCAAACACTCTGGCATGTACTCTTCATGTGGGAACCTTCTCACATAAGACTTGCCATCATTTCCCAAAATGCAAAGAGTGCTTTCATCACTAAATAGCACATTCTCCCACTCCTCCTTTCTCCATTTTGAATATTTCAATTCCCAGTTTTTGCCTTTGTCTTTGTATGGCTGTCATCAATGACGTCACTGCTGTCCTGGTCTAACCCTCAGCAGATGAAATCCTTCAAACTTGAGCAGGTAGCTATATATCTATTCTGGCAGCCCTATACTCGGGCACAGACAAACCATGCTCTCTCCCCATATTGTACAGTTACATTTATATTGTAAGAGAGGCAGAAATAAAATAAAGGAAACATGGAATTAATTTATAATGAAATGTATTTTTCTTCTAATAAAATCAGATTTGGATATCAGTTTAATGACATAAGATAACACTGGGAGATATTTAATATTGCAAATGAACTGGCATAAAAACCCCAAATAATACCTAGAGGTATTTGAACAAAATGATTTTAGCTCACCATAAAGAAAAAGACATATTAAATAAATTAAATACATAAATAAAATTACAGAATACAACAAATTAAATGTTTTTATATAAAAACCTTTTTCCTACTCTTGGACTTCTGCTTCCCCCTCCTTGAGCCCTACACATGCATAGTAGCTTAACGAGTAAATAACACAGGACACAGGGTGCAAAAGCACAGCAGCCGGCCCCTAGCCAGTACGTTGGCTGCTACTTCCCACAGTGCCGACAAAGTGAGCACATTAATGTCAGCTCAAAGGAACTCCCTTGAGTGGCATTTCTTTGGGCAATGTGCTGAAGACAAGAGACTGGTGATTTGCACGCTGTGTCATCAGAGCCTGAAGTGAGGCATAAATGTTCTGAACCTGAGCACCACCTGCATGACGAGGCATCGGAGTTCAAAGCACAAGCTGCAGTAGAGTACACACCTGAAAATGCAGGAAATATCTGAGGCTCCTCCTGCTCCCTCTTGCGCTGTGGTCTCAACCTTTTCCCCCTCCTCCCAATCAACAAGGCCACCTGGCTCATGGCAAAGAGAGGATGTGACAGGACCACCACCAGTGTCACCGAGCATCTCCACACCATCCAATGGAAGCGTTCAGCTGTCCATTCTCCAAACACTGGGGAGCAAGAGAAAGTAAGTGCTATATTGGGTGCTATAAGCCACCCAATATAACAGAGGAGAATGAGAAACTGCTATTAGGACAAATAGACAAAGTAGCAAAACATAATGAAGTGATTGTAATGGGGGATTTCAACTACCCGGATATTGACTGGGAAACTGAAACCTGTAGATCTCAGAAAGGAAAAAGGTTCTTGACAAATATTAAGGATAATTATCTCTCCCAACTAGTGCAGGAACCAACGAGAGGGACGGCCGTGTTGGACTTAATATTGACTAATAGGTCTGATAGAATAACTGAGGTACAGATAGGGGGGCACCTAGGTAATTGCGATCATAATATTATCAATTTCAAAATGCCCTTCAGTAGGGTTATCAATAAGGGAACAACTAAAACATTAAACTTTAGGAGGGCGAAGTTTGTCCAGCTGAAAGAAAGCCTTCAACTTATAGACTGGGACAAAGTTCTTAATCAAGGGAATACGAATAGTAAATGGGAAACCTTCAAAATAATTCTGAATACTCAGTGCGAGAGGTATATACTGTATGGGAATAAAAGGGCCAGAAACAAGAGGAAACCAATATGGTTGAATAAGAACGTAAAAGGGGCGTTAAATAGCAAAAAAGATGCATTCAAGAGATTAAAAAAGGAAAACAGCAAGGAGGCACTAATGTGTTACAAGGAAAAAACGAGAACCTGCAAAAAACAAATAAAAATAGCGAAGGAGGAAACAGAGAGACGTATTGCTAGGGAAAGTAGATCAAATCCCAAACTGTTCTTTACGTATATAAATAGTAAAAGGATTAAATCGGATAATATTGGACCGATAAAAAGTGATGAAGGCAAAATCATAGAGAAAGATGAGGATAAAGCTAATCTATTAAATAAATTTTTTTCGTCAACTTTCACAAAGGAAAAAGAACTAACAGGCGAAATGAGAAGGGACAAGCTTAATCCTCCACTAAGTATGACAAATCTAACCCAAGCTGGGGTACAGAAACGCCTCAGTAACATTAAAATAAACAAATCACCAGGACCTGATGGCATACACCCACGGGTACTAAGGGAACTAAGTAATGTAATAGACAGACCATTATATCTTATATTTAAGGACTCTGTTGAGACTGGGTCTGTACCACTTGATTTGCGACAGGCGAATGTAGTGCCAATATTCAAAAAGGGAGCAAAAAGTGACGCCGGAAACTATCGGCCGGTGAGTCTGACGTCCGTTGTGGGCAAAATTTTTGAAGGCTTTATTAATGAGGCAATTATGGAGCATCTTGATGCTAATAATCTATTAACCCCGAACCAACATGGATTCATGAGGAATCGCTCCTGCCAAACAAACCTGATTGACTTCTACGAGGAGGTTAGCTCTCGATTAGATCAGGGGGAACCAGTGGATGTCGTGTATCTCGACTTCTCAAAAGCGTTCGATAGCGTGCCACATAATAGGTTGGTATACAAAATGAGAATGATGGGGCTGGGGGAAAATGTTTGCAAGTGGGTAGCTAACTGGCTAAAGGATAGAAGGCAGAGGGTGGTTATAAATGGAATATACTCAGAATGGGTAAGCGTCACTAGTGGGGTACCACAGGGGTCTGTACTAGGCCCAATGTTATTTAATATCTTTATTAACGACATAGTCAACGGGTTAAATAGTAAAATATCAATATTTGCAGATGACACAAAGTTATGTAAAACAATTAATACAAAAGAGGACAGTGCAGACCTACAGAGGGATTTGGATAAGCTGGGTAGGTGGAGCATTAAATGGCAAATGAGGTTTAACGAGGAGAAATGTAAGGTCATACATATGGGAAGGAAAAATGGAAGTCACCAGTACTCACTGAATGGGAAATCATTGGGAAATTCAGAGATGGAGAAGGACTTGGGCATCTTAATTGATAGTAAACTAAATTGGAGTGCCCAAAGTCAGGCCGCTGCTGTAAGGGCAAACAGGGTAATGGGATGTATCAGAAGAGGTATAGCTGCAAAGGATGAGAACATTGTTCTTCCACTGTACAAAGCACTGGTCAGACCACACTTGGAATACTGTGCTCAGTTATGAGCCCCAATATATAGAAAGGATATAAACGAGCTTGAAAAGGTACAAAGGAGGGCAACAAAATTAATAAGGGGAATGGAGGGACTGCAATACCCAGAGAGGTTGGCAAAACTAGGACTATTCAGCCTGGAAAAGAGAAGGTTGAGGGGGGACATAATAAATGTGTACAAATATGTTAGGGGACAGTATAGAGACCTTGCCCGGGATTTGTTCAAAAGGAGGGATATTACGGTAACAAGAGGGCATTCACTAAGACTGGAAGAGGAAAGGTTTCAGCACCAGCATAGGAAGGGGTTCTTTACGGTAAGAGCAGTGAGAATATGGAATTCACTGAGTGAGGAGACGGTAATGTCGGATTCACTAAACCAGTTCAAGCGGGGACTGGATGCATTTCTAGATACCAGGCAGATTTCAGCATATACTTAAAAATAGAATAAAATAGTAAGTTGATACAGGGATTTATTCTGACTGCTGGTTTCAGAGTCGGGAGGGAATTTTTCCTCAGTTCAAGATTGGCCAAATAATTTGGGAGTTTTGCCCTACTCTGGATCAACTTTAGCAACTACAAAACTTACAGGTCGAACTTGATGGACGCAAGTTTTTATTCGGCTTTACTAACTATGTAACTATGTATGTAACTATATGTACCCCCTACACACCCACGAGCCCTGGTCCTGAATGACAGCATTTCAAAATTTCTGGGCTATGAAATGCTGCCATTCCGGCTAGTGTTGACAGACCATTTTAAAAAACTGATACAGGAAGTGAAAAAAAACTGATGGCGTTTTAAAATAATGGATGGACAAAATCAGGTGTGACTGCGCAATGCCATCAGTGGCAAGGTCCATTTCACCACCAATACGTGGACCGCTAAGCAAGACGAGGGATGTTTTATCTCTTTAACTGCCCACTGGGTAAATGTAGTGGAGGCTGGACCACCATCGAGGATTGCTGGATGTTTTTCTGTCCATATAAATAAACCGAAAAAAATGAACTGGAGTATGTTAGTATGCATGCAAAATAGGAGCATGTTCACACTGGCCAGAGAACAGACAAAACCCAAGACAAATAAAATGAACATATACCCTTCTATAAGTAAAAGCAATAGTACATATTAATGAATTGGGTACGTAGCAACACAGTTTTTGATCAAAAAAAGTGTAGAAGTTATCCCACCAACATCAAGGTGTACCTAAATTTGGGATTGTCCTAACCTCTAGTATTAAAACCTTACTATGCCTCATAGTGACATCAGTGTGGATAAGGGCTCAGTAGAATCGGGTCCCAAACATAGACACACCGCAAATGGAAAGCTATTTAAATGTAATGTAGTCAGTGGCGTACATAGGAATCATGGGGTCCCATAGCAGAAGTTCTAATTCCCCCCACAACCCTTCATAAATATACAAAAAAAATTACATATTTGTCGGGGTCACAGAAGAGCAAATCTCACAACTTTCCAGCTTTTAAATAGTAATTTTCCTCATGCTGAATTCCTAGATTCCTCTTTCATTGCCCCAATAAAATATGATGGCAACAAAAGTGCCCCTTAAACACAGTATGATACTCCCCATGGTGAATACCTCCACATTAGCCTTCCCCATGCACGGTACAATGACCCTACTGTACCCCATTTCAACTCCCAAGGCAAAGCATGGTGACCCCAACACAGTATGATCCCCCACACAGCTCTCCATGCAGTATACAATTGTGCTCACGAGTTTACATACCTCGGCAGAATTTTTGCTTTCTTGGCCTTGTTTCTGAGAATATGAATTATAACAAAAAACTTTTTCTCCACTCATGGTTATTGGTTGGGTGAAGCCATTTATTGTCAAACTACTGTGTTTTCTCTTTTTAAATCTTAATGACAACCAAAAACATCCAAATGGCCCTGATCAAAAGTTCACATACCCTGGTGATTTTGGCCTGATAACATGCACACAATTTGACACAAATGGGTTTGAATGGCTACTAAAGGAAACATCCTCACCTGTGACCTGTTTGCTTGTAATCAGTGTGTGTGCATAGAAGTGGAGTGAGTTTCTGGGATCCAGCCACTGACGTTTCTAGATTGTGAAAAGTAAGAATCTGGCACTCCCAATTTCAGTGAAAAGATTTCAAAAACAATTTTTTATTATCATGATTCATTGGAGTTAACGTTTCGGCTTCATTCGGCCTTCATCAGAACTGTGAATACAATTGACAAGAAATACATATGAGTATAAATTCCATGTTTCAACATATGTAACAGATATGTTAATACATATATGAATCAAGTTTTAAAGGAAATAATCACAAAGACAATATACGGAAAACAAAAAACAGAGAAATAATTAATCAAAACTAGTTCTTAGTATAGAGCGTAAGGGCTGCATTCAGTGATAGTGATTCACAAGCATACAATAAAGTAATAAACATTGCAGACAAACTAGTAATAATCTATAGGACATTGGTTACCCAGGATCTGCCCAATGGATACAAGGGGAGTCAACCAGTGGCTGCAAGAAACAGAGTAAGATAACAAATTTCATTATATATAAATGTAAAGCAAAGTTGCATATTAAATATAGGGTACTTAGTGAACTATTTTTGATCAAAAAAAGTGGTGGGATGGCTTGTATACTTTATTTGATAAAAAAATATATAATAATAATGATGGTAGGGTATGAGATATATTTTTTGTCTTTTGTAGGTTTTGCTTCTTTTTGCTGGTGTGAACATGCTCCTATTTCTTGCATGTGTACCATCTTAGACCTCAGTTCACATTGCTTGGTTTTTTGTCTTGTTTGCATTCTGTGCAAATTAAAGGGTGTGGCATCCGCCTGGTGGTGAGCTGATTAGTATATATGTAGCTTACCAGGGGCCTAGGTGGTCTGAAGTTGGGACCCGGTCCTATTTGTCTACCCTTTTATATGCATTACTTCAACTTTGATATACAGTAAGGTTTTTAATATAGACAGTGTAGGTACCGTCCCAATTTAGGGTCACCTTGTCGCTTGTGGGATGGCTTGTATACTTTTTTTGATCAAAAATAGTTCACTAAGTACCCTATATTTAATATGCAACTTTGCTTTACATTTATATATAATGATGGTAGGGTATGAGATATATTTTTTGTCTTTTGTAGGTTTTGCTTCTTTTTGCTGGTGTGAACATGCTCCTATTTCTTGCATGTGTACCATCTTAGACCTCAGTTCACATTGCTTGGTTTTTTAATCAAGAGGTGTGGTCTGAGTTTCTGCCTCTCGCAGAATTTGCTCTTAACAATCATACATCCTCCTCTGCTGGGTGTTCTCCTTTTTTTTTGTTGTACTGGGAGACATCAGTCTTTTGGTTCGTTCTCCAAATTAGGATCGGCGGTGCCGGAGGAGGAGAATTTTTCCGGTGATTTGGAGAGAGTTTGGACTAATGTACGCTGCAACCTTGAAGAGGCTAACAAGAAGTTGCGGTGGAACACAAGCAGATAAGGTATAGTGGCTCAATTAGTCCCAGTCCCAAAGTCAGGTAATCCCCAAAAGTCAAATAAGAGCATGGTGGGATGAAAAACCAAGACATGGCATGTCCGCCAAATAGATGACCAGTAAAATTAGAACCAAAAATTAAAAAAATAATAAAAATAAGGCAAACCTTATCTGCTTGTGTTCCACTGCAACCAGCATGTGAAACGCAAGTGCTCCGGATATGAGAATACCGGAAGTGACGTCTACCGTTATTTCCGGTTGCGTTAGACCGCGACACATGGTGAAGCGCAGGTGATTTCCGGATGTGACGTGGACGGGGGGGGGGGTGGGTGCAACATGCATGCCGCATCCTGTCTCTTGTGTTCCACGTCCTGGGACGCACGCCGTACTAGGGCCGCCAACGTCTCCTTATTGCATGCATCCTCTGTTTCACTTAACAATGGTCACATGTTTTCTTTACTCTGGTATATAAACCCCAAGCCATTCACTGGCTCATTACCCCTGACGAAGCTGCTTGTTGGCAGCGGTTCGCGTTGGGTCCACACACCTTGCAGGTAACTATATGTATTTACCCCATTATATACCTTTCATCTGTTTAGGGCACCTGTTACCGCACATATTGATTGTGTATTATTGGAGTGGTGCGGTAGACTGCTAGTCTGGGGTTTTGTCTTGGTTCATTCTACCTGGACTTAACATATTAGGGATATTTTACAGTGTCTGCAAAGTTAAGAGGTCTTTTACACCCTTTGGCTAAGATGTCGATACCTCTTGGTTTATAATACCGCCTGTATACTATATGTGTTTTAATTGTTTTTAAATTTTGCTTGTGTTTTGCTTGTGTGTTGTTAATAAAGATTTTTGATATTTTTCACTATACTTGAGAGTGCACGGCTTTTGTTTAGCCCAACGTCTCCTGTAGTACCCCTCTATGTGTATGTATATTTAATTATTGAGCTGTGCCCGCCAATTCTTTTGTATGATCTTGATGGAATGGGAGTGTGCAGGTGTCATATCGCATTTAGAGAGACCCTAATATGCCTAAACAGTGGAAAAACCCCACAAGTGACCCCTTTTTGTAAAGGTGCTTCACAGAATTTTACAACATGGATTTGTAAAAACTAAAAGAATATATTTTTCCCACAAAAATGTTTTTAGCCCCAAATGTTTTCATTTTCACAAGGATAGCAGGAGAAAATGGGCCCCAAAATTTGCTGTGCAATTTTTACTGTGCACGCTAATACCCCATGTGTGTTCAAAAACTTTTTATGCACAGTGCAAAGCTCAGAAGGGAAGAAGCGCCATATTGGAGTTAAGATTTTGCTGAACTGATTTGAGGGTGCCATTGGCAGAGCCATTGAGGTGCCAGAACAGCAGAACCCCCTCATAACATACCCCAGTTTACAAACTACATCTCTCACTGAGTTCATCTAGGGGTGCAGTGATCACATTGGCACCACAGATAGGTCACATAATTTTATACCATTGGGCAGTGAATAAAAATAATTACATTTTTACCATCAAAATTTTGTTTTAGCTCCAGATTTTACATTTTCACACTGGGAAATGGCACCAAAATTTGTCCCACCATTTCTGCTGAATGTAGAAATACCCCCATAAGTGGCTGTGCAGTATTGCTTAGCCATACGGCGAGGCGCTATTTGCCTCCTGGAGCACAGATTTTTCTAGACTAGTATGCAGACTCCATTATACAGAGCCCCTAAGTGCTAGAATAGCAGAATCCCCCCTCAAGTGACCCCATTTTTGAAATTATATTCCTTTGGGAATTTATCTACAGGTGTAGTGATGATTTTGATTCCAGAAACAAGCTGCAGTGGATGTTGCTGAGTGAAAATTGTAAGCTACCATTGTAGTGACCAGTACGTTGTGCCCAGCTCAAGCTTCTGGAGACACACACACGTAAATTAGGCGGGCTCTCATGGCTACAGAAATGAGAAACGTGGGCGAGAACTGTGGTTTAGGCACTGGAGCTAAGAAGGGAGGGAGACATTTGGATTTGAGAGAACAGAATTTGCAGAATTTCTTTTGGGGGGTGAGGAGCAATAGCGCTATTATTCCAGAACCTTTGTGCTACCAAAACCATGGAAGCCCCTATATTTCCATTGACAGATAATGGATCTGAGTGGGGACTTGATTTTTTTGTGGATTGATTTGAAGCTCTTGTTATGAACATTTTACATAACATTTTGCATCCCATTTATCCAGCGCTCTACGCTAAGCACTGATATCGGGGTACAGGGGTGTAGCTAGGGTCCTAAAAGATCAGGGGCCAAGCCCCAAAGTACGTGTTTCCCCATACAACCTCCCCACCACTTAAAAGAGGATCTATACATATATAATTACACTATACCACTGTTGCTAACCTAAAATACACAATGCAGAGATCAATATTACAAAACTTACTACTTTACAAGGCAAAAATAATACTGCTACACAATTCTAACATCCCCACTACACAGTGAGTACATAATATTATGATATGACCATTGCCTCTACATAAAAAACACTGTACAAAGACCATCTGACTTCTTACATTTCCAGCACCATCCCCATCTATTGCCAACCTGCACAACCTCCCCATCCTGCCTGCTCTTCCGATGTGAAACAGTGACCCAATATTTCAAAAATTATGTCATTACTAGGATTACCCCACCACCAATTAATGATACAAAGACACATAAAAGGGGCCTATAAAATAATAGCATCCCATAGAAAGTAGTAAAGACCCCAACTGTGCTACCCAGCAAGTAATAATGCTAGATATGCTCTTTTGAAAGTTATAATATCCGAAGTGTCCCCACCAAGCAACAAATACCCTTGAGTATCCCCTTTAAAGCGCACCTGTCAGCAGGATTGTGCTCAGTAAACTAAATACACCATCAGGTGGGCGACATTACACTGATTAACATGATACCTTGGTTGATGAAATCCGCCCTGTGGTTATTGTATTATCTTTTCTTTCAGTTTGGAGATAATGATATGCTCGTGCTTCGGGGCGGCCTGTGGGGGGCGCTCAATCTGGTGCTCTGCTTACATATCCATCTGTGTGCTCTTATGACAGCTCACTGTGCCTTCACTGACCTGCCTCCTATTTTACCTAGCCCCGCACTACTAGATGCATTATGTAAAATAGGAGGCAGGTCAGTGAATGATCAGTGACCTGTCGTAAGAGCACACAGAATATGAATATGTAAGCAGAGCACCAGGAAGAGCGCCCCCCACAGGCTGCCCCGAAGCATGAGCATATCATTATCTGCAAACTGAAAATAAAGATTACACGTGTTAGGCTATGTGCCCACGATGCAGAAATGAAGCAGAAAATTTCTGAAGCATTTCTGCATCTCCCTGGCAGAAAAAACGCATGCGGATTGTACATGCAGATTGTACATGCGTTTTCCTGCCAAATACATGCGGATGTGAAGCGTTATTCACTTGCGTTTCTGCATGCGGACTGACAAGCACTTTCCAGGCGATTTTAGCATCACTTGGAAAGTGCTGGTCAACTAGGTCACACTATATAAATCCATGCAAATAGCAATGATGTATATAGTGTGACCGTAAGAATGTTTAAAAAAAAAAAAACTATACTTACCCTCCGATGGCCCGGAGTGTGTAGCTGCACTCGTTCCTGGCTGCCGGGATATCGCGGGACACTGCACTGAAGGGCCTGCGGTCACATGACTGTGACGTCACCTAAGCTCCTTCAGTCCTGCCCGCAAGTGACGCGCCCCTGGGCCTGTGTCGCGCTGCGTTGCGCATGCGGGAGCTTACCCGGAGCCGGATCTGTTGAGGGTTGTAGTCTCGTGGCGGTGACCCGGTCCGTGCCCAGGGAGTCAGCCTAAGTGGCGCTGTATTAGCAGTGATGTTAGATGACTACGCCACCCGTTGAATGCAGCTTTAGAGCTGCTGCTGCAGGGCAGACCGCTGAGGCCGGTGGTAGGATTGTGCAGCGTGGTAGTATAACCCCCAACGGGAGGGGTATGGCCTCAGGGCAGCCGACGTGGATGATGGGGGTAGCAGGAACCACTCGGAGACGGTACGGTGAAGTTCAGGGTCTTTACTGGTAACAAAGATAGACCCTCCCGGAGTACTGGCTAGCGATTGGGGCCTGGTCAGTCCTTGAGCAGATGGGATCTCCCCTGGCCAGGCGGAGTTGTAGGCCTCCCAAACTAACGATACTCTTCTGGCTACCTTGCTAGAGGCGGGTATAAGTAGCCCACGTCCCTGAGTGTACCGTGTGGTGCTCACCCGTATGGCCGGTGACTCGGGGTCTTCTAATAGCTTCCGCTCCACGACGGCGGTGCTGGTCCCACGCGTGTGACCGTGCCTTCGGGTTTCTGGGCCAGGGGACCTGCAATCCCCTGCCGGTCAGTTTCTGCTGCTGGATACGAGTTAGTCCCCACAGCCTCGGACTCCGGGTCCGGTGATAACTTCTCAGTCAGGGCGAGCTCTGCAGCTGCCAGCCCCTGACTCTTTGTAACACTACTCCCACAGAGCTCCTGTTGTTTCTTCCTATGCTGCTTCTCTGTCTCTACTTCTGTTCTTCTTCTACTCACTAACCCTGCCTCAGCCCCAGGTTTATATAGGGGAAGTTCTTCCCCTCCCAGGACTGGGCAGGAGGTGTGGCATGCATTGGATTCCTGACCAAGAGACCTCCCACCTGCTCTCAGACATAATATTGCATTACTGTGGAAACCAGACCCCTGGGGTGCCACATTCCCCCCTAGTGAAATTTAGTACTCCGGGACTAAACATATTTTTAGAAAAACATAACAAGATATAACAATAACAATACAATAAAGAAACACATAAAGATGGTCACGGCATGTCCGTAACCGGGTGCAGTCTTTGAAGAAAGCAAGGTGTCCATTTCACCAAAACAGGGAGACGTAACCAGGTAGGGGTCTGTCCTGCCCCGAGTCCTTAACAGTCTTTAGTCCGTCCTGGGTTACGCTCCAACTATATACAAAGGATTCCCGGTAAATCCACCAAAGACTCCTAAAAACAACTAGAAACACAAAATTACACACAAGCAACTATAGACAGGTAAACATTATAAAATAGCTTAAACATTTAGATCCTCCAACGTGCGGGTAACTGGCCTCTAGTGGCCCTAGTGGACCTACGGAGCTGACTGTCTGGCCCTGAACTACAGGGTGTAGGAGCTGTCAAGGGTAAACTGGGCAGCTGTCTACGGGCCCTTTGGCTCACTAGGGGTGTGGCAGGCTCACTATAAGCAGAGGGTTGATTTTCCGGGTCTGCTTGTGTAGAGTCTTCTGCCTCCTGGACCGGCTGTTCTTCCAGCTCTACCGGTTGCTCCGTAGGTACTTGGGATGATGGTTGGAGGAAGGTGAGTACGGGTACCATAACTGCACCATTGACTTGAGGCCAAGACCGAGGGAAGTCTCCGAGCACAGTACTAACCATATCTTCCTTTTCCTCTATGGGTCGATGGTCTTCTTGTTCCTCTTCAGGGTTCCGTAGCTGTTCAGGACACTTTTTCAGGTGATCCCGGGATACAATGGCTATAGTCTCCCCTCCGTCTTTACTGATGGTACAGACCTTCGGGTTCTCGTGGCTTGAGGGCAGTACGGTGTACGGGTCCTTCTCCCACTGGTCGTCCAACTTGTGGAGCCGTCTTTTCCTCTTCAAGACCTGCTCTCCGGGTACCAGGGGAACAGCGGGAGCATACTGGTTGTAAGTTTTCTCTTGTCTTTCCCTAGCTTGACAGAGACTATGCTCCACGCTCTCCTGTACTTTCCGGTACTGCTGCTGCCTCTCTGTATCCCAGTCTGCTTCCGGTGAAGTGTCCTCGGGTGTCAGGACTCCCATTTCCAGGTCAACAGGTAACTTACCAGGTCTCGCCCTCATTAGGTAAGCCGGGGTACAGTTGGTGGAACCTACCGGGATGTGGTTGTATAGGTCCACCAGATCGGGCAGCTTCTCAGGCCACAGACTGCGTTCTTCCAGGGGCAACGTTTTCAGAAGATCCATTACCACCTGGTTCATTTTCTCACAAAGTCCATTAGTTTGCGGATGATAAGGTGTCGTCCTTATCTTCCGGCAGCCATACAGATTGCAGAATTCCTGGAAGATCTCTGCTTCAAAGGCAGGTCCCTGGTCCGTCAGCACTTGGTCCGGGTACCCGTGTGGACGGCAGAAGTGCTGCTGGAAGGCTCTAGCTGCTGTTTGAGCCGTTAAGTCCTTGACGGGGACGACCACCAAGAACCGGGAGTAATGATCCACGATGGTTAGCGCGTAGACGTAGCCACTTCTGCTTGGGGTCAGTTTTACATGATCCAAGGCTACCAGTTCCAACGGCTGCCGGGTGACGATGGACTGCAGGGGAGTCTTCTGGCTGGCACGGTCCTTCCTTCTTAGGTTGCACGGGCCACAGTCTCTGCACCACCTCTCGATGGTTCCCCTCATGCCTACCCAGTGGAACCGCCCGCGCAGCAGGAACTCCAGCTTCTTCCATCCGAAGTGTCCAGCCCCGTCGTGGTATGCCTCCATCACTATGGCTGCGTCTCTTCGTGGCACCACTACTTGCCAGATTAGCTCATGCGTCCGGGAGTTAACCATTCGGCGGCACAACTTCCCCTTATAAAGGAACAGTCGACTCTTCTCAGCCCACAGTTGCTTGGCCTCCTCCAGAGCATCTGGGTCAAGGCGAGCCTCTGGCCGAGTCAGCATCTCCTTCACCAGCCGGACGGCAGGGTCACTATCTTGCGTTTCCGCCCAGTTGTAGTGAGGCAAGGGGTTAAACGTAGCGGCTTGCTTACTCTTTACCCGGTGGGAACACTGGATAGTCCCATGACGGTGGAACGCGGGGAGTTCGACTTCTTCCAGTCCCTCTGGATCTTCTCCTTCGTCCGGTAGATTTGGCATCCTGGACAGGGCGTCCGCGTTGGTATTGGAGCGTCCTGCCCGGTATTTGATTGTGAACTCGTAGTTGGACAGACGGGCCATCCATCTTTGCTCTAGGGCACCGAGTCTTGCCGTGTCCAGGTGTGTCAACGGGTTGTTATCCGTGTACACGATGAACCGGGAAGAAGCGAGGTAGTGCTTAAAGCGTTCGGTGACTGCCCACACCACTGCCAGGAACTCTAGCTTAAACGAGCTGTAATTCTCAGGGTTTCTCTCGGTGGGTCGCAGTTTTCGGCTGGCGTAAGCGATTACTCGCTCTTTCCCCTGCTGGATCTGGGACAGCACGGCTCCTAGCCCGATGTTACTTGCGTCGGTGTAGAGGATAAAGGGCTGGCTGTAATCCGGGTACGCCAGGATTTCATCCCCCGTGAGGGCCATCTTCAGCTGGCGGAAGGACTCTTCTTCTAACTTCTCCCATCTGAAGGGCGGCTTCTGGTTCTTGGCCTTCCTGGACTGGCCTATCAGGAGGTCCTGCATAGGAGCTGCCTTTTTGGTGAAACCGGGGATGAATCTGCGGTAATAGCCTACCAACCCGAGGAACTGCCGCACTTCTTTTACACTGGAGGGACTTGGCCATTCCTTAATTGCGGTGATCTTATCAGGGTCGGGAGGCACTCCGTCAGCGCTCACCACGTGTCCCAGGTACTGCACCTTTGGCTTCAGGAGGTGACACTTAGAGGTTTTCACCTTCAGGCCGTAACTTGCCAGGGCTTCGAACACTTCCGCCAGATGTTTCAGGTGGTCCTCATAAGTCTTGGAATATACGATGACATCGTCCAGGTACAACAGGACCGTCTCGAAGTTTTTGTGTCCCAGACAGCACTCCATTAATCGTTGGAAGGTTCCTGGTGCGTTACAAAGTCCAAACGGCATGCAAGTAAACTCACTAAGTCCCATCGAGGTGGTGAATGCGGTCTTCTCCCGGTCCGCCTCTGCTACAGGAACCTGCCAGTACCCGCTAGTGAGATCCAAGGTAGAGAAGAAGTTAGCAGATCTTAAAGCAGCCAAAGACTCCTCTATCCTTGGTAAAGGGTACGCATCCTTGTGTGTGATACGGTTGATTTTCCGGTAATCTACACACATCCTCATAGTGTTGTCTTTCTTTTTGACTAAAACTAGTGGGGCTGCCCAGGGGCTACAGCTATCCCGGATTACCCCAGCCTCCTTCATGTCTCTAAGCATCCCCTTGGCGTGTTGGTAATGTGCAGGGGGTACGGGTCGATACCTCTCTTTTATGGGAGGATGATCTCCCGTGGGGATGCGGTGTTCTACCCCCTTGACTCGCCCGAAGTCTAACGGGTGTTTACTAAACACTCTCTCATACTCTTGAACCACCCGGTAGACTCCCTGTTTCTGGTGGGAGGGAGTGGAGTCAGTTCCCAAGTGTAGTTGCTGACACCAATCCTCCATTACTTTCTTAGAGCCGTTACCTTCCTCCGGGTGAGATGGAGGCAAGGGTTCCACAGACTGTATAGAGTTTTGGTTGATGGTATATAATTTGGCTAGCGTGGCATACCGGGGCAGGTACACTTCCCTCTCCCCGATATTGATTATGCGAACGGGCACCCTCCCATGGCGTACATTAACCACCCCCCGTGCTGTCAAAATGGTGGGCCTACTGTCTGAGTAAACTGGTTCTACCATTGCCTGGTAATCTCTACCTCTCGGACCAATAGCTGCCCGGCACCAAATCATCATTTCACTTTTTGGGGGCATGGCAATAGGGAAAGGGTCACACATTCTTACGCTACCAATCTCACCGCCGGAGAGTTCCACCTGTTGCCGTCGCATCAGTGCCCGGATCTCTTTCTGGAGCACTCGCTGCTCGCCGGAGCTGGCGTTCTTGGCAACCTGTTGTAAAAGGAAAATCACCTCTGCAAGACAATTTTCAATTACATTAGTTCCTAGCGTTATCTTTGGGTGACTCTCGTGTTTGTCAATGTCTACAATGATCAGCCCCTGTGCTGCCAGTTCAACTCTACCAATTTTAATGGTCGCCTCTTTAAATCCGATCTGTGGCACGGGCTGACCATTGCTGGCGATGATACTCAAGTCCTCGTCAGGGTAGCGGGTTATATCCGAGTCATTCCAGTACTGCTTGAAGAGCACGTACGGGATGGTGGTGACCTGTGACCCGGTGTCCAGTAGGGCACTCATTGGGATGCCATCCAGTACCACAGGCAAGACTGTACGTCCTCCCACATATTTGTCGCGCCAGTTCGATGGGCCTGGTGATCTTTTTCCTGGGGATCGGCCCTCTACCCCCAGGTTGTGCCAGTTTAAAGGACAGTACCTTGCCATATGTCCGGGTTGATTGCAGCGGCGGCAGATGGGTCGTCCGTCCTCGTTGTATCGGTCACTGGGTCTTCCTCTGGCCGGTGGGGTCCTCCTTGGTCGACGCCACGGGATGTCCTCCGGTCCGGATGCCAGCTGGATCTTCCCTGGAGTGGAAACCTGTAAAGACTGCACAGTTCGGGTTAGCGCAGCAACGCTTTTAGCTAGCTCTTGGACCTGATGGTGCAGGTCTGGAGCCGGGTCATTGTTCAAAGCCTGCGCATCAGCCCCCACAGGCCCTGCCGACAAGGGCGCCGCCTCCTGGTGGTAAGTGATAGCTGGGCGCCTGTGGGTCACAACGCCATCCGGTGCCGGTTCTCGGAGCACCCGGATGGCTCTGTCCTTGAACTGTGCAAATCCCAGATGAGGGTCCTGTAAGGCCATTGCCCGCAACTGGGTTCGGTGGGCATTGCAATATAAACCCTCTATAAATTGTTCAGTCAACAGCCTGTCCTCGTCTCCCACGCCGTCAGGGTCGGTCTGCTTAACGGCTCTCAGGGCCTCTTGTAGGTTCAGGGCATAGTCCCTTATACTCTCATGTGCCCGCTGTTTGCACCCGTAGAATCTAAGCTTGATCTCGGCTGAGGTGCGGGTATCAAAGGTGTCCCTCAGCCGGGTTAGTATCCCTGCGACAGTCCTTCCCCCAGGTGGCCAGGACTTTACCTCCCTTCGGGCTGCCCCGGTTAATTGGGCCACCAGGATGCTCACTTTTTGCTCTTCTGTGAGGGGGTACACCTGGAAGAGGCTATCCAGCTTTTCTCTAAAGTCCTGCAGGGTATGTGACTCCCCTGAGTACTGGGGTAGCCAGGCTGCCCCCGGGATATAGGGCATGGTGAAAGGCATGACCGCAACAGCGGTGGCGCTGGCGGGGGTTGAAGCGGTGAAGCTCTCCTCCGTATCCGACATCCTTCTCCCCCCTAGTGGACCGTGGCCTACCTTGCGATGATCCTCTTCCGTAGGCTGCGGCTCCGCAGTGGATCGTCAGGGTTGAAGACCTTCCGTCGCGCTCCTGTGACGTCGGCGTCTGCTGGGCTCCTTCCAGGACCTTACGCAACGTCCGGACGTGAGGCGGGGCTTCAGTTCTCGCGCGCTTTCGGAGTCCACGTCCCTCTTCTTCCCGCGCGGCGTCCTCAAGATGGCGTCCAATGGCGGGAAAACTCCACGGATGGCGGGAAGAAGGCTGAAGATGGCGGGAATCTTCACCGATGGCGGGAAGAAGGCTGAAGATGGCGCCGGATGGCGGGAATCTTCACCACAGGTAAGTCTTAAAAGTCTCTTTTTCAGGCACGCAGTACCCGGTGGTTGCGGGCACGAAATCCTGCCGACTACGCCAAAAGTTGACGCGCCCCTGGGCCTGTGTCGCGCTGCGTTGCGCATGCGGAAGCTTACCCGGAGCCGGATCTGTTGAGGGTTGTAGTCTCGTGGCGGTGACCCGGTCCGTGCCCAGGGAGTCAGCCTAAGTGGCGCTGTATTAGCAGTGATGTTAGATGACTACGCCACCCGTTGAATGCAGCTTTAGAGCTGCTGCTGCAGGGCAGACCGCTGAGGCCGGTGGTAGGATTGTGCAGCGTGGTAGTATAACCCCCAACGGGAGGGGTATGGCCTCAGGGCAGCCGACGTGGATGATGGGGGTAGCAGGAACCACTCGGAGACGGTACGGTGAAGTTCAGGGTCTTTACTGGTAACAAAGATAGACCCTCCCGGAGTACTGGCTAGCGATTGGGGCCTGGTCAGTCCTTGAGCAGATGGGATCTCCCCTGGCCAGGCGGAGTTGTAGGCCTCCCAAACTAACGATACTCTTCTGGCTACCTTGCTAGAGGCGGGTATAAGTAGCCCACGTCCCTGAGTGTACCGTGTGGTGCTCACCCGTATGGCCGGTGACTCGGGGCCTTCTAATAGCTTCCGCTCCACGACGGCGGTGCTGGTCCCACGCGTGTGACCGTGCCTTCGGGTTTCTGGGCCAGGGGACCTGCAATCCCCTGCCGGTCAGTTTCTGCTGCTGGATACGAGTTAGTCCCCACAGCCTCGGACTCCGGGTCCGGTGATAACTTCTCAGTCAGGGCGAGCTCTGCAGCTGCCAGCTCCTGACTCTTTGTAACACTACTCCCACAGAGCTCCTGTTGTTTCTTCCTATGCTGCTTCTCTGTCTCTACTTCTGTTCTTCTTCTACTCACTAACCCTGCCTCAGCCCCAGGTTTATATAGGGGAAGTTCTTCCCCTCCCAGGACTGGGCAGGTGGTGTGGCATGCATTGGATTCCTGACCAAGAGACCTCCCACCTGCTCTCAGACATAATATTGCATTACTGTGGAAACCAGACCCCTGGGGTGCCACACAAGCACAGGGAAGGAGACCGGGGGCCGTCGGAAGGTGAATATAATCTTTATTTTTTATTTTATTCTTTTTTTTTTACAGTTTCTATGGTACCCAGGTCTGGATCAGAGTCTCCTCTCCTCCAGACTTGGGTACCATCCGCACATTGAAACGCATATAATCCGTGAGTACAAATGTACTGACACGGATTATATGCGTCTCAATGCAAGTCAATGGCGGCGATTACGCCGCGCTTCCACAAAATTAATGGACATGCTGCGGATTTTTGAGCGCAGCATAAACGCTGCGGAAAAATCCGCAACATGGGCATTGACAGTGCGGCTTGTCATTGGGGACCATGGGGGCGGATTACCAAGCGTTTTTGAAGCGTTTACGCTGCGTAAATTCCGCAGCATAAACGCTCGAAAAACGCATCGTGGGCACACAGACTTACACGCACACCACTAGGTTCAGATAGGGCGAGATGGGTTTCATGAATTCTTTGGAATCCTGGGGGAACCGTTACTCAGGACAACCATAGGCTGCAGCTTCTCTCAGGCACACGATAGATTTAATTGCGGACCAGACACATCTGACAAGAATCTTTTTCAGCAGTGGAATTTAATCTGAAGCACGGCCACTGCAATTCAGGGATATTACAGCAACAATCTTCATTACAGTACAGTTTCAGTTTCTTGAGTAACCGGCTCCAGTAACAATACAGTCATTTCTTCACAAGGCACAGTATTACAGTCTCTTCAGTAGCATAACTCAGCATATATTAGATCTCTTAGCAGCACACTTCTGTCACGGGTGTGTTGCCACGAAGATCGTCACGAGTACACAGCCTGACTTCTCGCAGCTGACTTGTTGGTGCTTTGTGTTTCTCGGCAGTGAGGGAGTTAATTCTCTCTCTCTCTGGGCTAGATGAGGTCCAGCCTCGCCCAGCTGCAATCAATACTTCTGTAGTGAGACTCCTTCATATACCTGCTGGTCTGTTTGGGAGGTGTCGGTGAAAGCATTTCATTCAGACTGACAGAGCGGATCGTGGTGTTTGGAGTTGCTGAGATAAGTGTATTTGGAAGTGTTTTTTCCCTTTCCTCGCTTTATCATTTATCTCCTTTCCCGTTGGTTTTCCCTCTGTTGTAGTTGAGTAGTTGTTGTATGCAAGGTGGTTTTGGTTTTTCCCTTGTACTGTCTCGTTCGTCTAAGTACTGTGTTTGGGCATATTATTTCTTGTTCCCTTTGGTTGTGATCGGGGTCCTTCTCAGGACTAGATTACTGAGGTGCAGGGATCTTCAGGAGGTAGGGGTTACGCTGGCGGCCTGGACCTCTGTACCTTTAACAGTACCTCCAGGTTGAGGGATTAGTCAGGGCCCCAGCATAGGGTCAGCTTAGGCCCCCTACCTCCAGTATACAGAGACAGCGTGACATTTTCACCGACCAACTTAGTTTTTCTCCAGCTACCATGGATCCAGTAGCCGGTCTAGCTCGGCAATTGCAGAGTTTGTCCATGGAGCTGGCGGACGTTAGGTCCAAGGTTTGGCATCCTCAGGAGCAAGCCGGACCAGAACTTAAAGTAGCTCTCCCTGACAGGTTCACTGGGGGGCGGGACAAGTTTTTTGTTTTCCGGGAGGCATGCAAATTGTACTTTCGGCTGCGGCCTCGGTCATCGGGGAGTGAAGAACAAAGGGTGGGAATTGTCATCTCGCTCCTACAAGGGGACCCACAATCTTGGGCGTTCTCTCTTCCCCCGGGTTCCCCGGCTCTCCAGTCAGTGGATAGGTTTTTCGCTGCTCTGGGACTCGTATATGATGACCCAGATCGGATCTCCCTTGCTGAGTCTAAGTTACGTAGGATCCAGCAGGGAGATCGTCCGGCGGAGGAATTCTGTTCGGAGTTCCGTAGGTGGGCCACGGACACCCAGTGGAATGACCCGGCTCTTAGGAGCCAGTTTTGTCATGGTTTATCCGACAAATTACAGGATGTGTTGGCTCAGTATGACTCTCCCGTGTCACTGGAAGCCGCTATGGCCCTTGCTATTCGCGTGGACAGACGGCTTCGGGAGAGGTGCGGGATAACTCTACCCCCTGTGATGACTCCACCTCCTACAAGGTCCCCTCATATGGTGGTTCCCCTGGTCAGTCCAGAGGAGC
Organism: Phyllobates terribilis; assembly: GCF_046119375.1. NCBI lineage: Eukaryota > Metazoa > Chordata > Amphibia > Anura > Dendrobatidae > Phyllobates > Phyllobates terribilis. The sequence goes on along the minus strand of NW_027362761.1, from coordinate 689,376,386 downwards.
CTATGCAATTAGGAGGGACATCATTTCGGGGGAGGGGACCGGTGGTGCGCCATAAGGCAGGAAGGTGTTTCTTCTGCGGGAGAAAGGGACATTTTATTGGGGGGTGTCCATCCCGTCCCTTGCTGAGTGAAGAGTCGTCGGAAAACTGTTGATCCCAGGTTGTGTGGTGGACGGCAATCTGGGAGTAGGTATTTCGTCCCTAGGTTCGTCTCAGTTTCTCGTACCGGCGGAGGTGGTGGTGGGTACGAGAACTGAGAGGATATCTGTTCTTCTGGATAGTGGGGCCGGGGCTAATCTGGTTGATGCTCGGTTTGCCCGGGTTCAAGGTATGCGGTTGAGTGAGTTGGCTAAACCCATCCCCATATTCTCGATCGATGCCAGGCCTCTCGGTCAGGGAAGTTTTTTGCAAGCTGTGCATGACGTAAAACTTCAAGTGGGGGCAATACATAAAGAACTGTTGTCTTGCTACGTGTTGGAGGGTCTTCCCACTCCTATTGTGTTGGGCCTTCCTTGGTTAGCTAAGCATAACCCGGTTATTAATTGGCAAACCAGGGAGATAAGCCAATGGAGTAAATTCTGTAATAAAAACTGCATGAACACGGTCATCGGTGCGGTTACTCCTTGGGTCTTACCTCCATTTCTGGCGGACTTTGAGGATGTATTCTCGGAGAAAGGGTGTCAGGAACTACCTCCTCATCGCGTGTATGACTGTTCTGTAAAACTGCTCCCTGAGGCCAAGTTACCTAAAGCTAGGTTGTATAACCTTTCTGGTCCTGAGAGGCAGGCCATGAAGGATTATATTTCAGAAAGTCTGGCTAAGGGGCATATTAGACCTTCATCTTCACCGGTGGCTGCGGGGTTCTTCTTTGTTAAGAAGAAAGATGGAGGCCTACGCCCTTGCCTGGATTTCCGTGAACTTAATCGGATTACGGTCCGAGATCCGTATCCGCTCCCACTTATTCCCGATCTCTTTAATCAGATCGCGGGCGCCAAATGGTTCTCTAAGTTGGATCTCAGGGGGGCGTACAATCTGATTAGGATGAAGGAGGGGGATGAGTGGAAGACGGCGTTTAACACTCCGGAGGGGCATTATGAGAACCTTGTCATGCCATTCGGTCTGACTAATGCCCCGGCGGTGTTTCAACACTTTGTTAATGACATTTTTCGCCGCCTGGTGGGACAGTTTGTTGTCATATATCTGGATGATATCTTAATTTACTCGCCGGATCTGGTGTCTCATCAGGAGCACGTTAGGCAGGTGTTACAGATCTTGCGGGATAATAAACTGTATGCCAAGTGGGAAAAGTGTGTGTTCGCCGTACAGGAACTCCAGTTTTTAGGCTTTCTGGTTTCAGCGTCCGGTTTTCGTATGGACCCTGGGAAAGTGCGGGCAGTTCTTGAGTGGGATCGGCCAGAGAATCTTAAGGCACTACAACGTTTCCTGGGGTTTGCTAATTATTACCGGAAGTTCATTCGTAATTTCTCGTCCTTGGTTAAGCCTCTCACTGACATGACTAAAAAGGGGACGGATTTTTCTAGGTGGTCTGACAAGGCTTGTCAAGCATTCTCCTCTTTGAAAAAATGTTTTGCCTCGGCACCCATACTCATTCAACCTGATGCGTCTCAGCCATTCATTGTAGAGGTAGACGCTTCCGAGGTAGGGGTGGGAGCAGTATTGTCACAGGGTTCGTCCCCTGGTAAGTGGCATCCGTGCGCCTTTTTCTCTAAAAAATTGTCGTCCGCTGAGAGGAATTACGATGTCGGCAATAGGGAACTCTTGGCCATTAAGTTAGCTTTTGAGGAGTGGCGCCATTTTTTGGAGGGGGCAGTTCATCCGGTCACCGTCATCACCGATCACAAGAACCTGCTATATCTGGAGTCCGCGAAACGTCTGAATCCCAGACAAGCTAGGTGGTCATTGTTTTTTACCAGGTTTAATTTTGTCGTTACATATCGTCCTGGGTCAAAAAATGTAAAGGCGGATGCCTTATCTCGTAGTTTCCCGGGGGCCGGGAATACGGACGACCCGATTCCTATCCTTCAGGAGGGGGTGGTGGTTTCGGCAGTATGCTCTGAGCTGGAGGAGGAGGTATTGGAGGCTCAGGGGGACGCCCCTGTTGGACCTCCGGGGAGGCTGTTTGTTCCAGATCAGTTGCGACAAAAGGTGATCGAGGCACACCATAACTCAGTTTTTGCTGGACACCCGGGGAGTAAAGCAACTGTGGATCTCCTCTCGCGTCGGTTTTGGTGGCCTAACTTACATAAGGAGGTGGTAACTTTTGTCGCGTCCTGTGGGGTTTGTGCGCGCTCTAAGACCTCACATACCCGTCCGTCTGGGGCCCTCTTACCTTTGAAGATCCCGGAGCGTCCTTGGACTCATCTGTCTATGGACTTTATTACGGACCTCCCTCCGTCTTCGGGTAAAACGGTCATACTCGTTGTAGTGGACAGGTTCAGCAAGATGGCACATTTTATCGCTCTTCCGGCTCTCCCTAATGCTAAAACTCTTGCGCAGGTGTTCATTGGGGAGATTGTGAGGCTTCACGGGGTACCCTCCGAGGTGGTGTCTGATCGGGGGTCTCAGTTTGTGTCTAAGTTCTGGAAGGCGTTTTGTGCACGGCGGGGGATGCAGTTGTCATTCTCATCGGCTTTTCATCCTCAGACCAATGGTCAGACGGAACGTATGAACCAGAGCTTGGAGACATATCTCCGGTGTTTTGTGTCAGAGAACCAGGAGGACTGGGCTTCTTTCTTACCTCTGGCAGAGTTTGCTCTTAATAATAGGCGGAGCGAGTCCACTGGTAAGTCCCCGTTTTTTGGGGCATATGGTTTTCACCCCCAGTTTTGTACTTTCAGTAGGGGGGGCTCTTCGGGGGTTCCTGAGGAGGAACGATTTTCCTCATCACTCGCTTCAGTATGGAGAGGGGTGCTGAAGAATCTGAATACTATGGGGAACCGATACAAACGTATGGCTGATAGGAGGAGAGTGTCTGGTCCGGACCTAAGTGTGAACGATCGGGTATGGTTGTCTACCAGGAATATTAAACTTAAGGTTCCCTCCTGGAAACTGGGTCCCAGGTTCATCGGGCCGTACAGAATCAGTTCTATTATTAATCCGGTGGCATTCCGTCTTGACCTCCCCCCTACGTTTAAAATTCACAACGTGTTTCACAGATCATTGCTTAAGAGGTATGTGGCGCCGGTGGTACCGTCACCTTTACCTCCCCCTCCAGTGGTTGTCAATGGTAACTTGGAGTTCCAGGTATCGAGGGTCATTGATTCACGCTTTAATCGCCGGTCCCTTCAGTACCTGGTTCATTGGAAGGGGTATGGTCCTGAGGAGAGGATGTGGGTTCCTGCGTCGGATATTAACGCAGACCGATTAGTTCAGGCCTTCCACACGACTCACCCGGATAAACCTGGCCCTGAGGGTCCGGAGGCCCCTCGTAGAAGGGGGGGTACTGTCACGGGTGTGTTGCCACGAAGATCGTCACGAGTACACAGCCTGACTTCTCGCAGCTGACTTGTTGGTGCTTTGTGTTTCTCGGCAGTGAGGGAGTTAATTCTCTCTCTCTCTGGGCTAGATGAGGTCCAGCCTCGCCCAGCTGCAATCAATACTTCTGTAGTGAGACTCCTTCATATACCTGCTGGTCTGTTTGGGAGGTGTCGGTGAAAGCATTTCATTCAGACTGACAGAGCGGATCGTGGTGTTTGGAGTTGCTGAGATAAGTGTATTTGGAAGTGTTTTTTCCCTTTCCTCGCTTTATCATTTATCTCCTTTCCCGTTGGTTTTCCCTCTGTTGTAGTTGAGTAGTTGTTGTATGCAAGGTGGTTTTGGTTTTTCCCTTGTACTGTCTCGTTCGTCTAAGTACTGTGTTTGGGCATATTATTTCTTGTTCCCTTTGGTTGTGATCGGGGTCCTTCTCAGGACTAGATTACTGAAGTGCAGGGATCTTCAGGAGGTAGGGGTTACGCTGGCGGCCTGGACCTCTGTACCTTTAACAGTACCTCCAGGTTGAGGGATTAGTCAGGGCCCCAGCTTAGGGTCAGCTTAGGCCCCCTACCTCCAGTATACAGAGACAGCGTGACAACTTCTACGCATACACAACCACAGGACATAATAGTACACAGCAGTCTTTATCCTGCATGGAGATGGAGGGGGGCAGGGTTTGATTAGGGAGAAGATCCCTATGACACTATTCCTTCCAGTCCTTGTCTTTCTGCCGGATAATACTCCACATTGTTAGCTCAGGGAGTCTATCTGACCTGTCTTTAGCTTCCCTCCTGACCTGAATTCTGTTCCATTGTCTTCTGTGAGATACAGATCACACACCACCTTTCTCTTCGGCTCCAGCCAGACATTAAACAACTTACCCACAATCCCCCTGGGGCTCTGCTAAACACTCCCTGTCTCCTGTGACTGTGTTAACCCCTCTAGTTGCTGGATGCTTCTGGGGCACAACACTTTCTGTCTCCTGTGCTTGTGTTACTTCTAATAGTTGCTGGATGCTTTTGAAGCAACAGCACTACTTCTGCATGTCACACATGAACCACAGGATGGATTTCATCAATCAAAGCATCATTTTAATCAGTGTAATGTCGCCCACCTGACAGTGTATGTAGTTTACTGAGCACAAGCCTGCTGATAGGTTCGCTTTAAGTAATAATGCCCCCTCAAAGCCACATTCAAAGCTAAACTAATAATGCACCCGTTTAAAAGAAATAATGTCCTGAGTGCCCCCACAGCCCCCTGTATACTGTGATGGTCCCCACAGCTCCCTACACACTGTATTGATGGTCTCCACAGCTTCCTAGACGCTGTATGATGGTCCCCACAGCTACCTATGCACTGTATGATGGTCACCACAGATCCATAGACACTGTGTGGTGGTCCCCACAGATCCATAGGCACTGTGTGGTGGTCCCCACAGCTCCGTACGCTCTGTATGATGGTCCCCACAGCTCCCTACGCACTGTATGATGGTCCCCACAGCTCCCTACGCACTGTATGATGGTCCCCACAGCTCCCTACGCACTATATGATGGTTATCACAGATCCATAGACACTGTATGGTGGTCCCCACATATCCATAGACACTGTGTGGTGGTCCCCACCGCTCTGTATGATGGTCCCCAAAGCTCACTATGCACTGCATGATGGTCCCCACAGCTTCCTATGCACTGTATGATGGTCCCCACAGATCCATAGACACTGTATGATGGTCCCCACAGCTCCCTACGCACTGTATGATGGTCCCCACAGCTCCCTACGCACTGTATGATGGTCACCACAGCTCCCTACGCACTGTATGATGGTCACCACAGCTCCCTACGCACTGTATGATGGTCCCCACAGCTCCCTACGCACTGTATGATGGTCCCCACAGCTCCCTACGCACTGTATGATGGTCCCCACAGCTCCCTACGCACTGTATGATGGTCCCCACAGCTCCCTACGCACTGTATGATGGTCCCCACAGCTCCCTACGCACTGTATGATGGTCCCCACAGCTCCCTACGCACTGTATGATGGTCCCCACAGCTCCCTACGCACTGTATGATGGTTACCACAGATCCATAGACACTGTATGGTGGTCCCCACAGATCCATAGACACTGTGTGGTGGTCCCCACCGCTCTGTATGGTGGTCCCCACAGATCCATAGACACTGTATGATGGTCCCCACAGCTCCCTACGCACTGTATGATGGTCCCCACAGATCCATAGACACTGTATGGTGGTCCCCACCGCTCTGTATGATGGTCCCCAAAGTTCCCTATGCACTGTATGATGGTCCCCACTGCTCCCTGTGCACTGTATGATGGTCCCCACTGCTCCCTACGCACTGTATGATGGTCCCCACAGCTCCCTACGCACTGTATGATGGTCCCCACAGATCCATAGACACTGTATGGTGGTCCCCACCGCTCTGTATGATGGTCCCCAAAGTTCCCTATGCACTGTATGATGGTCCCCACAGCTCCCTATGCACTGTATGATGGTCCCCACAGATCCATAGACACTGTGTGGTGGTCCCCACCACTCCGTACGCTCTGTATGATGGTCCCCACAGCTCCCTCTATATGCAGTATGATGGTTCCCACGGCTCCCTATATACTGTATAATGGCCCCCGCAGCCCAATATATACTGTAAGATGGCCTCCACACCCCCTTGTACACTATATTATGGCCCATACAGTTCCCTATATACAGTATAAAGGCCCCACATCCCCTTGTATATAATATAATGTACCCAACTGCGGCTTATATATAGCAAGATGACGCCCATAGCCCCTTATAGTATGATGGCACCCGCACCCCTTATATGTAGTATAGTCTCCTCATTAGTATGATTATTGCAATACCAAGCTTATGCAGTTTTTTAAATATTTTTGTTGTTAAAAAATTGGAAACTTTTAAAATATGTTTATATACATTTTTTTTTGTGGGGCAAGACTACTTTTATTTTCATACCATTTGGAATAGATATGACATTTTGATCACTCCTTACTGTATTTTTTTTTGCAGCTTTTCAGGTTAGTTAAAGCGCCACTCCAGCATTTATTTTCTTTCAGCGCTGGAGTTGTGCTGCTAATGCAAGTTCCCTGCCCCTGGTCTTATACTTACCAGCCGCTGTCTTCAGCTCTTGTCGGTGCAGCTCCTATCCACTATCTTGTGACCGTGACTTCTGACTGACTGGAAGTCAGAGGTAACCGTCACAGACTCTCAATGTAAGGCCACAGCCCCACTATCAGTATTTGGTCAGTATTTTTTTCTGTGGAGTGGGAGCCAAAACCAGGAGTGGGTGATAGAAACAAGTCACCAATTCTGCATTTATTATACCTTTTCTCTGATTGTTCCTCACCTGGTTTTGGGTCCCACTCCTGAGAAAAAATACTGACCAAATACTGATAGCGGGGCCGTGGCCTTAGTCTATGAGAGTCTCGTTCTGGCCTTGTTCTGCCTCTCATAGACTTACAATGAGTTGTGACCTCCAGATCGGCCAGCAAACACTGCAGTGATCCAGCAGGTCACAAACTGCTGGAGACTGACCGGAGCGGTGCTGGGAACAGATGAATACAGCAGCTGGTAAGTGTAAGACTAGGGGCAGGGAACTGAGATTAGTGGCCGCACTCCAGTACTGCACTAAAAAGAAATGCTGGAGACGTGTTTTAAGTTTATACATTGATAGATTTGACTTCTATAGACGCGGCTTTATCGTATGTGCATTTTTTTTCCGTTTTGTAATATCTATATTTTTAATGGTGAAATGATTTTAATTTTTTTCATGTTTTTTAAACCTTGGTGTTTTGTTTTTTTAAACTTTTTACTGTATTTATTAGCCCTCTTAGGGGACCTGAACCTGCATTTGTCTGATCACTTGTGCTATATACTGTAATACCTCAGTACTGCTGTATAGAGCAAAAGTCTTCTTTCAAGCCCAGACACAGATGAGTTTCAACAGGCAGGCATGGGAGTCTTCAATAGACTCCTTGCTGTCATAGCAAATCATTAGAGCCCTGCGAGCACGTCGCAGGGCAGCCGATGGGCGCACATTGTTAAAGGGGTTGTCCGGTCTTTTGGCTAAAACTATGCAGTCATTGTATATGACTGCAAACTTCTGAATCATTTCATCGCATGCAGCACGTTGTGAGGATTCTCTGGTGTTTACAGTGAAAGTGGGCAGTCATGTGACCACAAGTATTTGATTTCCATACTTCCAGCAATATTCAGACTAGACATGCATGGCCTCGCTCAATACATGTCTAGATGGAATGTGGCCGGAAGCATAGAAATCACTTATGGTCACATGACCGCCCACTCTTACCGTTAACACCGGAGAATCCTCACATCGTGTGATGCTCGCTGTGAGGATACAGAGCTCTATAGTCACATAGTGACTGCAGACTTGTAGCATAAGACTGGACATCTACAACTGGAATGAATCTGAACTATAATGCAATGCGGGCTTTCACCTGCTCCCGACTTGCACTGTACATGTACGACGAATATCAGGAAGGGGTTAAAGTAAACATGATACCCGATAATGGATGTGCTTTATTGGCAACATTTTGGAGTACATAATATTTTTTGATTGCTTCCAGTATAAGACTGGAATCACATTCTTGTGTTCTACTCTGAGCACTTATGTCAGGGGTTTCCGTGTAAATCCCCCAAAAATGCGATTCAGACGAAACCCCAGAGAGAACCTCCCACCATAATGAGGCAGATGGAGACACTTTGGAATCCTATTGGCATCTACTCCGGTGGTCTCCATCTTTTTAGGCGTTCACAGAACTCTGGTCTACCATACTTGTGGGCTAAAAAGACAACTAAAATGATGGGACACCGCTGGAACGGGGACCAAAAGGAGTCCAAAGTGATAACATGTGCCTCATAAGTGAGTGGTTCTGTCAAGGGTTTTGTCTGAATTGCATTTTTTGGGATTTACACAAACGCCGACGTAAGCGCTCAGCAGAGAGCGCAGGATAAATGTGAGCCGAACCTTATTCCGATTTTTGGGAGGTAGAATGAACATATTGACACAAACACAAGAATAGTTCTTAATTTTATTTTTGCGCAATTCACCGTGCGGTATAAGTGATAAGATTACTTTATTCTTCAGGTCGGTGCGATTACAGCAATTCCAAATTTATAACGTTTTGCTACTATCATACAGTGAAAATACCTTTTTTTTTTTTTTAATGTATTTTTGTCACCATATTCTGAGAGCTGAAACTTTATTTTTTTGTGAAAACAGACCTGTGTGAGGGCTTATTTTTTGCAATTAGTTGAGGATTTTTTTGGTACCATTATGCATCTGAAAAAACTGAATAAAAACTGATGAAAAAATATTATGCACCCCATAAAATTTTTCGATCACACTTTATCCAGATTTTTCAGAAGCACAATGAATAAACAGCAATTCAATTATTGTTTTTAATTTATTTTCTTTTGCATGGATCAACTGTGCGGTATTAGTGATAAGGCAGCTTTATTCTTCGGGTCAGTGCAATTACAGCGATACCAGATTAATATAGTTTTTTATGCTTTGCTACTTCTACACACTAAAAACTATTTTTCAAAAATGAATTTGCTTTCCATCGCCATATTCTGAGAGCTGTAACTTTTTTAATTTTTTTGCTGAATGATCCATCTAAGGGCTTGTTTTTGTTGCGGGACAATTTGGTGTTTTCCTTTATACCATTTTTGAGATATAGATAGATATCCATCTCTACATATCTATCTATAGTACAGACCAAAAGTTTGGACACACCTTTTCATTTAAAGATTTTTCTGTATTTTCCTGACTATGAAAATTGTACATTCACACTGAAGGCATCAAAACTATGAATTAACACATGTGGAAATATATACTTAACAAAAAAGTGTGAAACGACTGAAAATATGTCTTATATTCTAGGTTCTTCAAAGTAGCCACCTTTTGCTTTGATGACTGCTTTGCACACTCTTGGCATTCTCTTGATGAGCTTCAACTTTTTTTTTTATATTTTATTTAACTTCTTTGTACTTTTTCACTTAGGCCATGGCCTCACTCATTATTTGTTCAGGATTTTTCTCAGGAGTGGGAGCCAAAACCAGGTGAGGAACAATCAGAGAAAAGGTATAATAGAAACAAGTCACCAATTCCACATTTATCATCCACTCCTGGTTTTGGCTCCCACTCCTGAGAAAAAATACTGAACAAATACTGATAGTGGGGACGTGGCCTTAGTCTCATTGTGGGACATGAATATTTTTTACTTTGATCACTAATCTCATACACTGTAGTATTTTTGAGACCTGTCAATCCTATACTGATTCAGCCTGTTAGAACCAGCTTATAGCTGGGTCTAACAAGAGTAAAAAGAGTATACAGACACTTCAGCAGGGGATTGCAGCGGATTCTTTCTTTGAAGTAAAACATTGTTTAAAAACAGGCAGAGAAATGTTTTACCTCACAAAATGAATCCTCTGCGATCCCCTGCTGTCCTGCCTGTATACTCTCTTTTGCTTCCTCCCCTGCCCAGGAGATGTGGTATGATCAGACCATGTTCCTGCACGGTCAGGCACAGCCGTTACACAGTGCACAGCAGGGGCACATTTATAAGATTATCTCAGCACAGGAACATTTTATTTACACACCTCCAATTGTGAAACTTGTTATTATTCCAAGATCTATTGATCAAAATTAACTTTTGTTCATGGGAAAACCCCTTTACACCACAAGGTGGTTTGCACGTTAATGACCGGGCCAATTTTTACAATTCTGACCACTGTCACTTTATGAGGTAATTACTCTGGAACGCTTCAACGGATCCCCCTGATTCTGAGACTGTTTTTTCATTACATATTGTACTTCATGATAGTGGTAAAATTTATTCGGTATCACTTGCATTTGTGAAAAAATTGGAAATTTGGCAAAAATTTTGAAAATTTCTCAATTTTCAAAATTTTTAATTTTCATGCCCTTAAATCAGAGAGATATGTCACACAAAAGAGTTAATAAATAACATTTCCCACATGTCTACTTTACATCAGCACAATTATGGAACCAACAATTTTTTTTTTAAAGTTAAGGGTTAAAAGTTGACGAGCGATTTCTCATTTTTTCAAGGGAATTAGGGACCACATCATATTTGAAGTGACTTTAAGGGGCCTTTATGACAGAAAATACCCAAAAGTGACATCATTCTAAAAACTGCACCCCTCAAGGTGCTCAAAACCACATTCAAGAAGTTTATTAACCCTTCAGATGCGTCACAGGAATTTTTGGAATGTGGAAGGAAAAAATGAACATTTATTTTTTTTCACAAATGTTACTTTAGACCCAATTTTTTTTATTTTTGCAATGGTAACAGGAAAAAAATGGATTCCAAAAGTTGTTGTGCAATTTCTCCTGAGTAAGCCGATACCCCATATGTGGGAGAAAACCACTGTTTGGGCACAGGCAGGGTTCGGAAGGGAAGGAGCGAGACTTGACTTTCTTAATGTAAAATTTGCTTGAATAAATAGCGGATGCCATGTCGCATTTGGGGAGCCCCTGATGTGCCTAAACAGTGGAAACCCCCCACAAGTGACACCATTTTGGAAACTAGACCCCTCAGGGAACTTATCTAGAAGTGTGGGGAACACCTTGAAGCCTCAGGTGCTTCACAGAAGTATATAACATAGCCGTGAAAATAAAAAAATCTAACTTTTTCCACAAAAATTTTCACAAGGGTAAGAGGAGAAAATGGATCCCAAAAACTGTTGTGCAATTTCCCCCGAGTATGCCCCGATACTCCAAATATGGGGAAAATACACTGTTGGGGCACTCAGCAGGGTTCAGAAGGGAAGGAGCACTGTGTGACTTTTTGAACGCAAAATTGTCTGGAATCAAGAGCGGATGCCATGTCACATTTGGAGAGCCCCTGATGTGCCTAAACAGTGGAAAAAAACCCCACAAGTGACCCCATTTTGGAAACTACACCCCTCAAGGATTTAATCAAGGGGTATAGTGAACATTTTGAACACAAAAGGTACAACACAGAATTTGATAACATTAGGTCATCACATTGAATAAGTTGTCATTAGTCTTGAGCGCATGTGCTCTCTACTGGAGTTTGTATCGGGTACTCGGGTATACACCATGTATCGTATTTTTTTTTTTTTATGCCGTTCCGCGTGTGGTAAAATTGATAAGGTAGCTTAATTCTTCAGGTAAGTACGTTTACAGCAGTGCCACATTTATATATTTTTTTTAGATTTTGGCGCTTTTACACAATAAAAACTATTTGATAGAAAAAAAATATTTTTTGTATCGCTTTATTCTGAGAGCTATAACTTATTTTTCAGCTGATGGAGATGTATGCTGGCTTGTTTTTTGCGGGACAAGATGACGTTTTCCGCGGTACCATTTTAATTTACATTAGTATTTTTGATTGCGTTTTATTCCATATTTTGTTTGGCGGTTTGATAAAGCATAGTTTTTTATCTTTTACCGTTTTCACTAAAGGGGTTAACTAGTGGGACATTTTTATAGGTCAGGTTGTTCCGGACGCGGCGATACCAAATATGTGTACTTTTATTGTTTTTTTTATAATCTGTATTTATCGGTATAGTATATTTTTATTTTTTGGGGATTATTTTTTTTATATTTTCACAATTTTTTTTTTTTTTTTTTTTTTTACACTTTCTGGCACTTTTTTTTACTTGTACACTATGTCGGGTCACCATGACAACATCCGGGACCCGGCAGACACAGCGCAGGACCCCGGAGAGGAGGTAAGTAAGCAGTGCTTACCTCCTCTTGCTCCCGGAAAGCTGCGATCAACTTCGATCACAGCATTTCGGGGGTTAATGTGTAGGGAGAGGTGCGGTACCGCTTCCTGTACATAGTACTGGTGGCAATCGCGCCCGCACAGCCTGTTTGCGGGCGAAATCGCCAGGGCGTACTAATACGTATCTGGCCTATAAGGCCCAGGGCACAGATGCGTATTAGTACGCCTCGGGTCAGAAAGGGGTTAAGCCCTCTTTTAGAGCATACATACAGCATATTATAGTAAGTCCCCAATCAGCACTGCAAGGCACAAAAAAGACAGTATTGTACTCTGTCCTCGGAAGGGCAGAGAGAAGTGCGCCTGCGCAGGAACGCAATGGGGGGACACTTAGTGGATGATGTAAGATGCATCATCCACATGAAGTAGGAAAGGTGGACGATGATTGTAAGAAGAGAGGAGGCACTGGATCAAGACCAGAGATGTCTATCGGACCATACCGCGTCGTGTGGGAGTATAATAAAAAAATTAATTTGTGCCTTGCATAGGGAATTGGGGACATATATAGAGCATTCTAGAACACTGTATATGAAGGCGTACAGATGCTGGCCGTACCTTTAATCTGTATAAACTGTAGCCATCAGCTTTCAGCTGTATTTAAAAGCCGTCCTGCAAGATCCCAGCCTCCCGCAAACCTAAGAAAATAGCTTCTCACTCTCCTTCTCGTAAGCTGATCAGCAGCGTCCAGTCGGATGAATATGCATGGACCCTGCTCAGCGCCTCCTCTGACCCCACAATCACCATCCTCCTGCCTTTATTGATGTGACTGAAGTCTCCTATGTCCTCCACAATCTATTGCGCTGCGCAGCTACTGTTTCCTCCTGTGCAGATGCTAGAGAAGAACAGACACAGGAGCAGTCAGCCATGTCAGTCAAGGCAGGAGACTGTGAATCAGGCCAATAGTGAGCAACTGTTGGCCACACAACCCCTATATCCGGGGAGCCGGCTCAGCGCCTTTCCATTTTTTCTCTTTACTAGTGCTCTCTGTTACCAGCTTCCTTTTTCCAGCCATATTGGTCATTTATATACTTATTTCTTCATCCAGTGATCTCATCTTCTTCTCACTTTCTATTAGCATCCTCTGTCATCTGTCTCATTCTGTAAGCAATTGTCCTCTGTTGTCTGCCTCTCAACCCTTGTGCTTGTGTTCTAATGTTCTCTGTTATCAGTCTATCACTCCCTGTGGCTGGCTTCCTTGTGATCCAGCACTTGTGCCTGTGTTCTACGGTCTTCTGTTATCAGCCTGTCACTTCCTGCTTGTTTGCGGTGTCTCAGAGATGGATGTGCTTTGGTCCGACATGTGCATATCAACCCAAGGACAAAAGCAAAAGACCTTGTGAAGATGATGGCGGAAGATGGTAAGATTGTTTCAATGTCCACAGTGAAAGGAGTACTGTATTAACATGGGCTGAAAGGCCATTACTCCAAAAGAAACATAAAAAAAGCCATATTAATGTTTGCAAATGCACACAGGAAGAAAGATCTTAATTTTTTGAGACATGTCCTGTGGTCTGAAACTAAAATTGAACTTTTTAGGCATAATGACCATCGTTACGTTTGGAGAAAAAAGGGAGAAGCTTGGAAGCCTAAGAACACCATCCCAACTGTGAAACATGGGGGTAGCAACATCATGTTGTGGGGTTGTTTTGCTGCAGGAGGGGCTGGTGCACATGAGAAAAGAAGATTATGTGGCAATACTGAAGCAACATCTTTAGGCTATGTGCCCACGTTGCGGATTACAAGCGTATTTGATGCGGAATTTCCGCAGCGGAAGCGCTTGTAAAACGCTTGTCAATCCACACCCCATGGTCCCGAATCAGAATTCGCAAGTTCTACGCCCATGCTGCGGATTTTTCCGCAGCGTTTATGCTGCGCTCAAAAATCCACAGCATGTCCATTAATTTTGCGTTTCCGCATGCGAAATTGCCTTTTCAATGTAATAAAAAACGCAAGGCAATTCCGCATGTGTAATACATGCGAAAAACGCTTGCGAAATTCCGCATGCGTTTTTCTGGGCAAGGAGATGTGGAAATGAAGCGCAAATTTTCCGCTTCAATTCCGCAACGTAGGCACATAGCCTAAGACATCAGCTAGGAAGTTAAAGCTTGGGCAGAAATGGGTCTTCCACATGGACAATGACCCAAAGCATACTGCCAAAATGGTAACAATGTGGCTAAAGGATAACAAAGTCAATGTTTTGGAGTGGTCCTCACAAAACCCTGATCCCAATCCTATTGAAAATTTATGGGCAAAGCTGAAAAGGCAGGTGTGAGCAAGGCGACCTACAAACCTGGATCAGTTACACCAGTTTTGTCAGGAGGAATGGGCCCAAATTCCGACCAACTATTGTGAGAAGCTTGTGGAAAGATATCCCAAACGTTTGACCCAAGTCATTCAGTTTAAGGGCAATGGTACCAAATACTAATGAAATGTATGTAAACTTTTGACTTTGCAGTAAGTAATAAAATTGCCTTAAAACCTTCTCTCTCTCTCTCTCTCTCTCTCATTCTGGCATTTGGCAAATATTAAAAATTATGGTAATACTAATAGACCTAAAACGGGAAAGGTTTATTCTGATTTTATGTGAGATATTGAGAAAAACATGCATATGTGTCTTTTTATATAGTGTATGTAAACTTCTGGTTTTAACTGTAAATCTCTGAATGACGTGATTCAGATGAAACCCCTGAGGGATCCATTCACTATAATGAGTCCGTACTCTGGACTACATCTGGCTTCTGTTCAGCTTTGTCCTTTTTTTACGGTGCCCACTGAAGGGGTGAACTAGGGTGACACTTTTAAAAGCTGGGTCGTTCTGAACACTGATAAGAAATGGGTACTTTTTTTGTTAAGTGCATTATGCTGCACTTACATTAGGTAGCAAAAACCTAGTGACAGATTCAGCACATCTATACCATTAGATCTGTGACTAATGGCAATGTAGGTATGAATATTACTTATGTATGGGAATCTATATAGTGGAGCAAATATCAAAGGCCCAAAAATATTTTCGTGTTCTTACATATACATACTTTTTCTTTTTTTATTAGACTCCTGAAGAAGCCCAGAAGTGTCACTGCAGCAACTATTGGCTCATAAAACATTATACATAATCCTACTTCTATTGCACAAAACATATCTCAAATCCAAAAAAATTATAAACTGGAGTTTGCAATATGACCCTGGAATAATGAATATAAAAGTGTAATGTGCACCAGCAAACCTGAAGCATTGTAAATACGGCATGCACGGCGTTCCGGAACATTTTTCTGGATTATTGTCCTTATTTGAAGTTTGAAAAAAATAAAAACAAGTAAAATGAGAACTTAACACCACCACCTAGTGGCCACTGGGCTAACCGTTCTCAAACTTTAATTTTGTACATTAAAACAGGACTTTACTTATACACTTTTGCACGCAGTGTGCTTAAGATATATTTATTAACATATATACAAACAATTCATCAATTTCATGAATTTGAGGTACAATTAAATAAAACATGGGGTGATGGGTGTAGATCACCCCAATAATTATCCCATTTTTCTTAATTAAAAAAAAAAATTAAGTCTTCACAAATTTGTGCATAGAGTGGGTTGCTGCATATGCACAGGGGTACTGACCAGAGAAGTTTCTGTAGTCAGCTTCTCTCAGACCATTCCACATCTGTCTCAGCATTGCATTAAGTCATATAGTCACTCTTCATTTAGAACTCAGCCAATGCCACACTTTGGCTTTCATGTTTCCAAAAAACTATTGTTGGAATACAAAGTCTTTTCTTAGTTATATACTTTTTTCATTTAGCACTGGAAGTACATTTGGAAGTATAATGCCCACACAATCACTACAGGAAAAAGATGTTAAATAGGAGAGCAACAGACATGAAAACAAAGGATATACACCAGTGACAAAATCCTCGCTTCCTAGTCTGTCCTCTGCCCTGTTCTCACCCCGTTAGAATTTTGCTGCCTGGGCCTAAAGCTCAAAGTGCAGTGCGGCTTACATTAAAGCCAGCAAATATAGGTAGTAACTCAATTATTGACTCCACCCAGGGCACATCCCCAAGTGCTCCTATTGCATCAATCAAGGTTATATTAATGCAGTCTCCTACCAGGAAAGAGACACTATTTTTCGAGACTAACCAAACTTCACAATTTACTAATCAGGACACCTATTGTAAGGCTGCTTTCCACCACAAACCAATAGTGCTCCAAAAATGGCTTCCTCTGGAAGCCAGTGAGTAATGCTCTTTAAAAATACTCATTATGTAAAAAAATAAACTAGGCAGGACTTAACTTATTTTCACTGCACAACCTCTTTATCCGTAGAATAGGTGATAACTTGCTGATCGATGGTGCTCCCACCGGTCACTCCCCCAACTAACAAAGTTGTCACTTACCCACAAGTTTTGAAACAACGCATGAATGCTACAGAAACAATAACGATCTTTAGCTACTATGATCATTATTGGTGCCATTGTTGTCCAGGAATGAAGCCTATACGGATTACAAAGCATGGGCCTGCACCAAAGCAAGGTTTGGATGTATTGTCTCTACAAGGGTCAGGAATTCAGTACTAAATCGGTCATTTTGTCATCAAAGCCCTGAGCAGCTTCATACATTTTAAAAGAGTTTTCCCACAATCACACCATAGAGGATAGATGATTGGTTAGGAATAACAAGAACGGGGATCCCCTTGTTTGAATGGAACAGCGGTGGAACATGTGAACTGATGCTTAATTCAAGAATGGCCAAGTATAGGGATTGGCTCTCTCTGCCAGCCCCATAAACTTTAAAAATGGAGCGGCAGTGCACATGCTTGACCGCTGTCTCAAACAGATTCATCTACCCACCCAACGATGCACCAAAGCTGTGATTGTAGAAAAAAACTGATTTAAATTGGACAAACTCTCTAAAGATGCATAAAACAAGGAGAGTGGTTTTCAAATATTGAGACTTGTATTCCAACTCTAGTTTCCCTCTAAAAAGAACACCATTTTATACTTTTATTAAAAATATGAATTTTGAAAAAAAAAATATTGGCACTCATGTGGTAGACTGCAGACTGATGTGACCATCTACCCAGACCTCATAAGAATATAATTTATGCTGGACACATTTGGCCTGTACAAATAAGGGGAATATTGCACTATACCAGACCAGTTAAAGCAAAGAAACAGAAGGTGAAGGTAACAATGGCAGTCCTCCGCCTACCAATCACCCCTAGAAATGAATAAATGTTACAGTTATAAAATGCTGTAATATCCTTAAAGAAATCAATGTGTTTTATTTTATATATGAGAGCATAGGGTAAAAGGTAGTATGATGTATAAATGCCATTGGATCAGCGCTTCTGTTTAAGAGAATGTCTAAACTTTACCACCATTTCATTTGAGGTTCAAAATTCTATGCCAATATATCCAAAAAAGGTGTCTGGGTCCATTTTTATCCAATAATCTTACATTTACGAAGACAAGTGTTACATAGATAAGTTTTTATCTGATGATCGTTGGGATTAAAATGCACAATATATGTTAAGAGGCATATGCATCTGCAGCAGACAAAGCAAGACGACTAAATCTATGCCTGCCAAAACAAGGCAAAGATTTGGGCTGCTTGTTGCACTAATTGTTTTGGCTTTAAATTTAATAATGACCCATTATTGTCCACGCCCTCCAACGAAGCCTAGCCCAAGCTTTCTACCACTTTTCAAAAGTGTTAAGGAGGAAAAAATAATCACAAATTATAGAAAAACTATGGTGTGTGCCCTAATCTGAAACCTCTACTTATCACAAAAGCAGCATAAATGGGTTAACGCCCCCCAATAGATAATATACTGGCTGTTAGCCACTACCACTATGCAGTGAGCTCCCCATAGTGGCAGATGCAAGCATCCAGCATATTTCCTTTTTAATTGGAGTCTATGCAGGAAATTTATGTTAGTCTGAATCAGCCAAACAAGGCTCAGACTGTTTTAAAGATAGATTAAGAAATTAAATAGCCCAGAACCTATTTATATGAAATAAAGAAATGGTGTTCAAGAGTAGGACATTCACTGGATTTAAGAACTTATTATGCAGAATTTGCCAGAAGCACCAATCCAATTTTATTCACGAGCACAGCTTCAGGAACGCATCTTATTTTTTGATACCTATTCACTTCTAATCTACATAGTAAGTGTATATATGCAAATACACACTTCTATATCTGTATATAGCTTTCACTTCTACGTAAGAAACAAAAGTGCAATAGTATAGTAGAACAGGTTTTAGACATTCGTGTACAGCCTTTTTCAGCAGTCACAGGTGGAAAGGCACAAATACATCTTCTAAATACCGACTGCCACAACAGGCTGAAGCTACGGGGCCTCCAGATGCAGTTCTGCTCCCACATATGCACTTACATTCCATAGCTTTGAGAACTCAGTGAAGCACTGGAAACACAGGGCGAAAGTATAAAACACTGGTCTGCAAATATCTGTGGGGCAGACTTTACTCTTCTTTATATTCGATCACTCATTCTTGGTCCAGTAGTTGTGGAGTGAAATTATGAAAAGCTATATTGCCCATAAAGCATCTGCTATAAAACCTCAGGAAACACCTATTAGACTAGCTTAAATAAGAATATCCTCTCTGAAGTATGGCTATTAAATCGGTCAGAACAGGTACCGCATCGTGCACATCAGAGTATACAGATTGCGTACACAACATGTATGCCCACACTACACCCACTTCTAAAGTGTTCAGAAAAGACTGGTAGTCTCGTTAGCCATTTTAAGTTTTTTCTAGGCCAATTCGTGGCATTTATTTGACTTGAGTGACAGACTGAAGTAAAGCAGTTGCAGTCAGGGTGGGTGCGTGCACACGACACACGTATGCACAATTATTTTGCTTTTTTGTGCTGCAAACTAGACACTCCAGTCGCAAAAAGATTAATGGTGCATACAGCTCCTTCCCAATAAAAATGCATTTCTCCCAGAGGTAAGGCCTGAACATCTAAAACAGAGATTCAGCTTGCATTTAATCAGACCCATGCTCTGCATCTATACTCGGTTGTGGCACACTAGTTTCGGAGAGCAACCCTGATGACACAGACGCTGAGAGATTGTTTTGGTCTACATCAGTGCTAGTAACTGAAGATCTCATAGGGTTACAGTCTGTGGGAAGGGTCATTACTTTCACTTGGGGTTCCTTGAGTTTTTTGGGACTATTACTAGTTGTAGCAGTCGGCAAAAGAGGAGGAGGGTCACCAGTTTGCGTCAAATCTGTAGTGCCAGCTTCGCGAGGTTGGCTACCAGCCATATCCCGTGGTGGTTCTTCAGACAGAGCTGTCAGAAGCTCTAAAACATCTTCTACAGGTTGTGTAGGAGCTACATCTACATCTGAATCAGCTGACATAACACCTGCTGCCAAGCTAGCTGTTGGTGGCTGGAGACTAAAGCCAGAGCCCGGGGGAGGCATTACAATGGATGGCTCAGATGTAGTGTTGTTGTTCAGGTTGTCCTGAAGGCTGGTTTGATTCTGACCAGCCTGCTGGTTTTGAAGGAGCATTTCCTGGATACGAATTTGCTGAAGGATGGCAGGAAGTTCATAGTGATGGAAAAAGTAGATCATAGAGTGCTGTGGAAACAGAAGGAAAAACATATCAGACATTTTTTGCGATAATTGCAATTGTGCATAAATCTATTTTTACTATATATATATATATATATATATATATATATATATATATATATATATATATATATATATATATATATATATATAAGAATCATATAGAAGAGCCCAAATTCCTACAAAAATTACTGCATGTGAATTCCACCTAGGGGACTCACTTTAGACTCTTGTTTAGACAAACCCTTTAAAGCATCTTGGAGAAGAGGTCATTCTTAATTTTTACCCTCCTCAACTTTCCAAGAGCCAAACCTTTTTTATTTTTCAATAAGCTGTAGTAGGGCTTGTTTTCTGCAGGACAAGTTGTTGTTAAAAACGACACCATTTTTTCAAGAGCCATAACATTTATATTTTCTGGCCAATATAGAAGTATCAGAGCTTGTTTTTTTCAGGACAAGTTGTACTTTTGAATGACACCATTTTATCATGTGATGCACTGTAAAGCAGGAAAAAAAATCCAAGTGCACTGAAATTGCCAAAAAAAGGCAATCACAATTCTTTTTGTTTTTTTTTATTTACCAAGTTCACTATATGGCAAAAGTGACTGATATTTACTATACGGTAAAACTAGTGATATGATTCTCCAGGTCAGTATGAGTATGTCAAACATGCATACTTTGTTGTTTTTTTTTAAGTGGTGAAAAAAAATTCGGAAATACATAAAAAAAAAAAAAAAAGTTACTGTTTTCATTTTTCGGGGTATTGTGCTGTGTGGTGGCTTATTTTTTGCGAGCCAAGCTGACATTTTTATTGATACTATTTTGGGGTAGTTACAACGTTTTGATCACCAGTTATGGCAATGTTGTGGTGGCCAAAAAAACATAATTCTGGAGTTTCGATCTTTTTTCTCATTAAGTCATTTACCGATCGGATTAGTTTATATTTTGATAGATCGGACTTTTATGAACACAGCAATACCAAATGTGTATTTTTTTATTATTATTTTTAATGGGGCAAAAGGGGTGTGCTTTGAACTTGTGTTTTTTATTATTTTAAAAACTTTTTTTTTTTTTACTGTATTGAATAGTTCCCTTAGGGGACCTGAAACTCGTCTGATCACTTGACCTATACATAGCAGTGCATCAGCATTGCTATGTAGAGAGCAAATCACGATCTATTAATGCTACTCTCGGGCTGGCTTTCGCAGGAGGATCGTAATGACAAGCACAGGGTGCAATAGCAGACAGGGGGCCGGCATATGACGCACCAGTACGTCATATATCGGGATAACTGATTGAAGGGAAGCCATCATCAGAAAATGATGTATTGTTTAAAACAAGTTTTTGTGTGTATATTATATTATATTATAATATATATATATATATATATATATATATATATACACACACACACATACACACAGTTGAAACCATAAGTTTCAACTAAATAAAAAGACATTAAAGGCTGTTTTTCTCAATATCTGACATGAAATCAGAATAAACCTTTCCCGTTTTAGGTCAATTAAAATTACCAGAATTTTTAATATTTTGTAGGTCGCCTTGCTCGCACCTGCCTTTTCAGCTTTGCCCATAAATTTTTAATAGGTCTTTAATTAAGGTCTTTGTTCCTGTGTACATTTGCAAACATTGATCTGTTTTTTTTTTTTTTTGTTTCTTTTAGAGACATGGCTTCTTCCTGGCAGAGTGGCTTTTCAACTCATGTTGATACAGCACTCATTTTCACTGTGGATATTGACACAATCCTACCAGCTTCCACCATCATCTTCACAAGGTCTTTTGCTTTTGTCCTTGGGTTAATATGCACATGTCAGACCAAAGCATGTTCATCTCTGGGACAAAGAACCAGTCTCCTTTCTGAGCAGTATGATGGATGGACATTCCCATCTTGTTTGTACTTGCGTATAATTATTTGTACAGATGAACGAGGCACCTTCAGGTATCTTGAAATTGTACCCAAGGATGAGCTAGACTTGTGCAAGTCTACAATTCACTTCCTGATCTCTTTAGACTTTCCCATGATGCTACACAAAGAAGCAGTGTGTTTCAGGTGTGCATTAAAATACATCCACACGTGTGTCTAATTAAATCAGGTGTTGTTAAAGAACCTATCAGAAGTGTCCAAACACATGACATCATCATACAGGCAGTCCATAATTGTTTAAAGGCATAGTAATCTTAATGTATGTAAACTGTTGACTTTGTTTGTGAGTACCACATTTTTAATCTTGATTTCTTTTAGTGTTTCTTAAAGCCATAAAGTTGCCATTTGAAAGGACTTTAGTTTTGTGCCATGTCTGTGATCTGCTTTTTTTCAACAACATTAACCCCTTAATAACATCTGACGTACTAATACGCGTCTGTGCCCTGGGACTTAAGACCCAGACCCGTATTAGTACGTCATCGCGATCGCGCGCGCACACAGGCTGTGCGGGCGCGATCGCCGCCGGGTGTCAGTTGATTGTCACAGCTGACACCCGGTACTATGTGCAGGGAGCGGTCCTGCACCGCTCCCAGCACATTAACCCCCGCTATGCTGCGATCGAAGTCGATCGAAATCGATCGCGGCATTGCGGGGGCAAGGGGAGGTGATCGGCGATACTCACCTCCTCTTCCGGCTTCCAGCGCAGTCTGCAAAGGCTTCCCGGGTGTTGCCATGACGACCCGATGTCGTCATGACAACATCCGGATCACCAGAGAGCAGGAAGATTGCTTGGACATGCGCAGTGCATCTCCAAGCAATCTTCACACTGTGCACTTTTGACAGCCTTCATGGCATAGGGATGGTGCTCCATTCCTGTGCCATGCAGGCGATCAGAAAAAAAAAAGTGAAAGTCCCAGAGTGGGACAAAGTAATAAAGTGTATAAACTGTGTGAAAGTGGGAAAAAAAAAAAAAAAAAAAAAATGTGCAAAAATATTATAAAAAAATAAAAAAAATAATACACCAAAAATAAAAATATAATGTACCCATCAATAAATATTATTATAAAAAAAAAAAAACCACAATAAAAGTACACATATTTGGTATCGCCGCGTCCGGAACAACCTGACCTATAAAACTGTCCCACTAGTTAACCCCTTTAGTGAACACGGTAAAAAAAAAAAAAAAAAAAAAAAAAAAAAAAAACGAAGCAAAAAACAATGCTTTATCACCATACCGCCAAACAAAAAGTGGAATAACACGCGATCAAAAAGACGCATATAAATAAAAATGATACCGCTGAAAACGTCATCTCGTCCCGCAAAAAACAAGCCGCCATACAGCTCCATCAGCCGAAAAATAAAAGTTATAGCTCTCAGAATAAAGCGATGCTAAAAAATATTTTTTTCTATAAAATAGCTTTCATTGTGTATAAGCGCCAAAACATAGAAAAATGATACAAATGTGGTACCGCTGTAAACGTACTGACCCGAAGAATAAAGCTACCTCATCAATTTTACCACACGCGGAACAGAATAAAAAAAAGAAAAAAAAACAATTCCTGAATTGTTGGTTTTTGTTTATTCTGCCTCCCAAAAATCGGAATAGAAAGCGATCAAAAAATGTCACGTGCCTGAAAATGGCACCAATAACAACGTCAAGTCATCCCGCAAAAAACGAGCCGTCACATGACTGTCTGCCAAAATCTGGAAAAATTATAGCTCTCAAAATATGGCGATGCAAAAACTAGATTTTACAAAAAATGCGTCTTTTAGTGTGTGACAGCTGTCAGTCATAAAAACCCCATATGATTCTGGCATTGCTGTAATCACACCGACCCGAAGAATAAAGTCGTCTAATCACTTATACTGCACAAGGAACGGCGTCAAAAATAAACTCTTGGGTTAGGATTGGGCTAGGGTTAGGGCTAGGGTTGTGCTGGGGCTAGGGTTGTGCTGGGGCTAGGGTTGTGCTGGGGCTAGGATTTTTTTTCAAAAGTAAGAAAAAAAGATGACGATATGGCGACTAGTGTTGAGAGCAAGTGCTCGCTACTTGAGTTTGCATCGGGTGCTCTGGTATGCATTGAGTATCGTGGGTATTTGAGTGACATGCTCGAGTCTCTGCCCCATATGCTTCGCGGCCAAAATATTTTACGGGGATTGCCTGCCATGCACGAGCGATCCCCGCATGTTTTGTTTTGGGTGTCTAATAACCGTGAAACATGGGGAGCAGGGACTCGAGCATGTCACTCAAGCACACGCTGTACATGGTGCATACCTGAGTACCCGATGCAAACTCAAGTAGCGAGCACTTGCGCTCAAGAATAATGACAACTTATTCAATATGATGACTTAATGTAAACAAATTCTGTGCCGTACCTCTGGGTTCAAAATGTTCACTATACACCTTAATAAAATCCTTGAGGGGTATAGTTTCCAAAATGGGGACACTTGTGGGGGAGCTCCACTGTTTAGGCACATCACGGGCTCTCCAAACGCGACATGGTGTCCGCTAACAAATTGAATGGAAAATCGGCTCAAATTGTTAGCGGACGCCATGTTGCGTTTGGAGAGCCCCTGTGTGCCCAAACATTGGAGCTCCCCCACAAGTGACCCCATTTTGGAAACTAGACCCCACAAGGCACCTATCTAGATGCATAGTGAGCACTTGGAACCCCTAGGTGCTTCACAAATTGATTCGTAAAAATGAAAAAGTGTTTTTTTTTTCACTTTTTCATTTTTACGAATCAATTTGTGAAGCACCTGGGGGTTCCAAGTGCTCACTATGCATCTATAAAGGTGCCTTGGGGGGTCTAGTTTCCAAAATGGGGTCACTTGTGGGGGAGCTCCAAAGTTTGGGCACACAGGGGCTCTCCAAACACAACATGGCGTCCGCTAATTATTCAAGCAAATTTTACAATCAAAAAGTCAAATGGCGCTCCTTCCCTTCCGAGCCCTGCCGTGCGCCCAAACAGTGTTTCTTCCCCAAATATTGGGTATCTGCGTGCCCAGGGGAAATTGCACAACAAATTTTGGGGTCCATTTTTTCTTGTTACCCCTGTGAAAATAAAAAAAATTGGGTCTAAAGTAACATTTTTGTGAAAAAAGTTAAATGTTCATTGTTTTCTTCCACATTCAAAAAATTCCTGTGAAGCACCTGAAGGGTTAATAAAGTTCGTGAATGTGGTTTTGAGCACCTTGAGGGGTGCAGTTTTTAGAATGGTGTCCCTTTTGGGTATTTTCTGTCATAAAGACCTCTCCAAGTGACTTCAAATGTGATGTGGTCCCTAAAAAAATGGTTTTATAAATTTTGTTGGAAAAATGAGAAATCGCTGGTCAACTTTTAACCCTTATAGCTCCCTAACAAAAAAAAATGTTGGTTCCAAAATTGTGCTGATGTAAAGTAGACATGTGGGAAATGTTCTTTATTAACTCTTTTGTGTGACATATCGCTCTGATTTCAGGGCTTAAAAATTCAAATTTTGAAAATTGCAAAATTTTCGCCAAATTTCCGTTTTTTTCACAAATAAACTCAAGTGATATCGAAGAAATTTTTCCACAATCATGAAGTACAATATGTCACGAAAAAACAATCTCAGAATCAGGGGGATCCGTTGAAGCGTTCCAGAGTAATTACCTCATAAAGTGACAGTGGTCAGAATTGTAAAAATTGGTCCGGTCATTAACGTGCAAACCACCCGCGGGGCTTAAGGGGTTAAACAACTGAATGAACATCCTCCGAGCCCGGTGATTCCATAATTTTTGCCAGGGGTTGCACTATACTACTGGATGACAGAGACTCTAGCTCAGTAAAATCAATTTTATTAAATAAATATCCCCAATTAATCTAGATGTGTGGTGAGCACCTTGAACCCCCAGGTGCTTCACAAAAAAATTATAACGTTGACTTGTGAAAATAAAAAATGTAAAAAAAAGTTTTTTCCACAAAAATGTGTTTAGCCCCCAAAAATTATTTTCACAAGAGTAACAGGAGAAAGTGGACCCCAAAATTTGTTGTGCAAATTCTCCTGAGCACGCAGATACCCCATATGAGGTTGAAAACTACTTTTGAGGCACAGTGCAAAGCTCAGGAGGGAAGTAGCGACATATTGGAGTTCATATTTTGCCGGGCTGGTTTGACTGTGCCATGTCACATTGGCAGAGCACCTAAGGTACCAAAACAGCAGAACCCCCCCTCCCCATAAGAGACCCCATTTTACAAACTACATCTCTCAATGAATTCATCCAGGGGTGGAGTGAGCATGTTGACACCACATGTGCCTCACAGACTTTTACACCATTGGTCGGTGAAGAAAGAATAATTACATTTTTACCACAAAAGTTTTGTTTTAGCCCCAGAATTTTACATTTTCTGGGAAATGGGTAAAAATAGCACCAAAATTTGTCACACAATTTTCGCTGAGTGTAGAAATACCTTATATGTGGCTGTACAGTATTGCTTAGCCATATGGTGAGACTCTGGAGGGACGGAGGGCTATTTGACTCCTTGAACACAGATTTTCTTAGAATAGTATACAGACTCCATATACAGAGCCCCTAAGTGCTAGAAGAGCAGAATCCCCCCTCACGTGACCCCATTTTGGAAATTATACCCCTTTGGGAATTTATCTACAGGTGTGGTGAGGATTTTAACTACATGGGTGTTTTCCAGAAAAGCAGCAGTGGCTCTTGTGGAGTGAAAATTCCAAACTGACATTGTAGTGACTAGTACGTCATGCCCACCTCGTGCTTCAGGAGACATGCACCCGTAAATTAGGTGAGCTCTCATTGCTACAGAAAAGGCAAAACATGTGGACGCTAACTGCGGTTTAGGCACACTGGGGCTCAGAAGGGAGGTGGGCATTTGTATTTGGGAGCAAAGAATTTGCTTAATCTCTTTTGGGGGGCAAGAGCCATTTCGCTTTTCCAGAGCCTTTGTGCTACTAATCACATGGAAGCCCCCTATATTTCTGCTAAAAGATTACGGCCTTGAGTGCGGACTTGCTTTTTTTTGTGATCCTAAATGTTCTGTAAAATGTTGCCATTTATCCTGAGTTCTAAGCTGAGCACTGATGTTGGGGTTTCCATTTAAATCTCCGAGTGACGTAATTCAGATGAAACCCCCGAGGAATCCATTCACTATTATGAGGTAGCAGAGTTCTTTCACACGTTAGTGTGTGCAATACATGTGGTGACAGTTTCCACACGTACTGGAGACACTGACACACGCAGACCCATTCAAATGAATAGGTCTGTGCACATGTCAGTGTGTTTCCACAGACCGTGTGTCCGTGGGCAAAACATGTTCCGTTTTTTTTTGCGCTGCATGGGCCGCAAAACGTCCCACACTGATGACATCCATGTGTCAGAGTGACATGTATCGGCGCCTGGGAATCCGTATACAGTTAGCTCTGTTCCCAAGCGCCGGGTGCTGAATGCTGCCCTCATCATTGTCCTCTGCTTGTGCTGCGATCAGCGCAAGCAAGGGTCAATGATGAGAGTAGCATTGTGCGCCCGCTGTGTCCAGGTCTAAAAAATAATAAAATAAAAAATCCTTATACTCACCAGTCCAAAGATGTCCTCCGCTGCAATCCACCTGACCGCTTACACAGAGGAGCCCGGGAGAATGACTCACTCCAGCGAGCGAGCCCTGGAGCTGTGCTGAGCTCAGTGAATGACAGTACACCGCTCACTGAGGGCAGCTCTGGGGCCCGCTCACTGGAGCGAGTCATTCTCACCAGCTTCTCGGCGTGAGCAGTAAGATGAATTACAGCAGGGAACATCGGACAGGTGAGTATAAGGATTTATTTTATTCTTATTTTTACACCAGGACACAGCGGGAGCAGAATACTACTCTCAACATTATCCCTTGCTTGCGCTGATCGCAGCGCCAGCAGGGGACAATGATGGCAGTGTTCAGCAACAGGAACTTGGGAACAGCACTAACTGTACCGCTGATTCCCAGGCGTCAGTAAGTGTGCTCCTGATGCGGCACACGGGCAACAGATGGTTGCCACACGTATGCCACACAGGTGCACATGGACACACATATCTTGGGTACTGTTTTTTTCCAGTACTGTAAGTATATAAGAACGTGTGAAACCAGCCTTACTCTGGACTCCATCTGGCCTCTATTTAGCTATGTACTTTTTACCAAAGGTTCACAAAACTGTGGCCGACGGCATTTTAATGTACACCTAATAAAAAGACAGACACAGTGGGATCACAGGCCAGACAGCATCCAAGGTGCCTAGATCTGCCTCATTACAGGGAATCTTCAGCTGGTGGTTCCGTCTGAATCACGTATTTCAGAGATTTACACGTAAATCCCGGTGTAAGCACTCAGCGCAGGATGAATGTGAACCGAGCCTTACTGCGATTTTTGGGAGGTAGAATGAACAAAACAGCAGCAGGTGAAGAATTGGTTTTATATATTTTTTACGCTGTTCTTTATGCGGTATAAGTGATTAAACGACTTTATTCTTCGGGTCAGTGCGATTACAGCGATACCAGATTTATATCAGGTTTTTATGACTGGCAGCGGTCACACACTAAAAAACTTTTTGCAAAGACTAGTTTTTGCATCGACATATTTTGAGAGCTATAATTTTTCTATATTTCGGCCAACAGAGTCATGGAAGGGCGATCGCAGCATTCAGGGGGTTAAAGTGCCGAGAGCGGTGCAGGCACCGCTCCTGGAACACAGTGCTGGGTGTCAGCTTTGAGAATGAGCTGTCACCCGGCGGCAATTGTGCCCGCACAGCTTCTGTGCAGGCGCAATCCATGAGACATAATACATATCTGGTCCATAAGGCCCAGGACACAGGGACATTATGTATCAAATCAGAAAGGGGTTAAATGACCATACGGATATTCAAAAGCATTTTGGCTAAAATTAAGGTCTTACATGATGACAACTTCATGCACTTTCAATTCATCACCACGGACATGGCATCACAACCACCAAACAGAAGTAATCACACTTTAAAAAAAAAAAAAAAATAATACAAAACTTTTGTTCACCACTGTACATACACACATTTCCAGATATACATTTTACACATACATACATACATAGTGGGTGAACTAAGTATTGAACACGTCACCGATTTTCTAAAGGTGCTATTGAGATGACATTCTCACCAGTTGTTGGTAACAACCCATCCAATCCACACTAGGCAAACAAATCAAAACAGATGTCTATATATTAAGTTGTGTGTAATAATGAGAAATGACACAGGGAAAAATGATTGAACACAAAGAAATAGATGCAATAAGCCATGTGAAGTCATGATACCAGTTGAAATCTATCAGTAATTACAAAGCAATTCTGCCACTTAGTGGAAAATAATATCAGCTGGTTCAACTGATGGCCTATAAAACGGTGTCTCATTACCAAGGTGCCACACAAGAAACATCTCATGATGGGTAAAAACCAATGAGCTGCCTCAATACCTTCGCAACATTATTGTTGCAAAACATACTGATGGCATTGATTACAGAAGAATTTCTAAATCACTGAAGGTGCCAGTGAGCACTGTTGGGGCCATAATCCAGACGTGGAATAAACAATTTCCCCATAAATCGGCCATTTTTCCCCCCGTAAGTTTTCAGATAAAGGAGTGAAAAGAATCATAAGAGCTGTCCAAGAGCCGAGGACCATCTGTGGACAGCTACAGAAAGACCTGCAATCAGCAGGTACCATTGTTTCAAAAAAACCAATACGAAATGCTCTCAACCTCCATGGCTTGTATGCACGCTCACCATGCAAGACTCCATTGCTGAGCAAAAATCATGTTGAAGCGCATTTAAAGTTAGCTCAACGACATTTAGACAAGCCTGTGAAATACTGGGAGAATATAGGTGGTAAGATGAGACCAAAATTGAACTCTTTGGATGCCATAATACACACTATGTTAAAACACCACACCAACAGTCAAGTTTGGAGGTGGGAACATCATGGTTATTTTTCAGCATACGACAATGACAAACGTCATATGATTGAAGGAAGGATGAATGGAAAATGTACCGAGACACTCTTGATAAAAATCTGCTGCCACCTCCCAGGATAATGAAGATGAAACGAGGGTGGACATTTCAGCAAGACAATGATCCCTGACACACAGCCAAGAAAACTTTCCATTGCTTTCAGAGAAAGAAAATAAAAGCTGTTAGCATGGCCCAGCCGATCACCTGAGCTGAACCCAGTATACAGTGTCCATTTTAGGACATGATCAGATTATCAAAATCAAACATCAGAATGATGTCAGTTTGAGGCTAAATACCCTGTCTGACAAGTGACTTTTACAACTGTAATAATAAAAAAAAGTCACTGTTTGCTGATGGGACTTGAACCCAAAATTCTATGTCCAGAAGCCAGTGCACTAACCACTGAGCTATAAACTCAGGTACAGAAACCTAGGAGTTCTATTTGGTTATATGATTTTCAGTGCAAACCTGATTGAAACTCATTGGGACTTATGCACAGACTGCAAGCAAGCCAAATTCAAATGATGTTTGATTTTGATGTGTGATTCTGATATGTGACTTTCTTCAAACATCAGAATCAGAATAACTTTTAGTCACCCTGAGTATTTTCATGGTTGATCTCATAAGACAAGAAAAGCCCCTAGTTACTATCACTTGACTGGATAGCACAATGGTAAGGCATCAGCCTCTGACACTACAGATGTCAAGGATCAAATCCCAATAGAAATAGGAATGTTATTTTTTTTTTAATTATGCCTGTTTAGCACACAAACTACAGGGGTGTTTTACTTTTAATATCGGACATTCTGATAGCCATCCTTACGTGTTAAGCGTTTCAGACACACTATTTGCATGGAAAATTACATAGCCAAAGTAAATTGGGAGGCACGAATTTACTACATATCTATTTCTAATTGACTGTACATTTGCATAATTTCTTTAAGGGGTCTAATGATAAAATTTCTTTATTGTAAATTTTTCTTTCCATCCACCCAAGAACTGGCTGCAAACTCCCAATTTACTTTTGCTATGTAATTATTATTATTATATCTCATTACCTAAATAATCAAATAATGAACCTATAGTTTAATGGTAAGGCATCTGTCACAAAGTTTTGGTTTGCAGCCAGGTCTTGGGTGGATGGAAAGAAAAATTTACAATAAAGAAATGTTATCATTAGACCCCTTTATCAAATGATGCAAATGTACAGTCACTTGGAAATCGATATGTAGTAAATTAGTTTGGCTATGTAATTTACCATGCAAATAGACAGCGTGTCTGAAACTCTTAACACGTCAGGATGACAGTGTCAGATATTAAAAGTAAAACACCCCTGTAGTTTGCGTGCTAAATAGGCATAATTTAAAAAAAATAACAATATTCCTATTTCTATTGAGATTTGAACCTTGACACTGTAGTTTCAGAGGCTGATGCCTTACCATTGTGCTATCCAGTCAAGTAACAATAACTGATAGCTTTTCTTGTCTTATGAGATCAACCATGAAAATACTCAGGGTGACTAAAAGTCATTGTGATTCTGATGTTTGAAGAAAGTCACACATCAGAATCAAACATCATTTGAATTTGGCTTGCTTGCAGTCTGTGCATAAGTCCCAATGACTTTCAGACAGGTTTGCACTGAAAATCATATAACCAAATAGAACTCCTAGGTTTCTTCAACTGAGTTTATAGCTGAGTAGACAGAGTCACTAGACAGAGTCACTAGACAGAGTCACTAGACAGAGTCACTAGACAGAGTGGGTATTTAGCCTCAAACTGACATCATTCTGATGTTTGATTTTGATATCAGATCATGTCCTAAAATGGACACTGTACATGTAGAAATTTTATGGAAGGAACTAAAGCTCAGAGTTCATAGAAGGAGCCCACGGAACCTTCAGGATTTGAAGAGTGTTTGTATGTAAGAATGGGCCAAAATCACACCTGAGCAATACATGCGACATCACCAACAAAGGCTTATGTAAGAAGTATGAAATAAATTTCAGTATTCAATACTTTTTCCCTGTGCATTTTTCATTATTTCACAACTTAATATGGACATACAGGTGCACTCACTAAATTAGAATATCAAAAAGTTAATTTATTTCAGTTCTTCAATGCAAAAAGTGAAACTCATTATATAGAGAAATAGATCACTCTGTTTCTAATGACAAGTGTTTATTTCTGTTAATGTTGATGATTATGGCTTATAGCCAATGAAAACACAAAAGTCATTATCTCAGTAAATTAGAATACTTTATAACAATAGCTTGAAAAATGTTTTTAAAATCCGATATGTTGGCCTACTGAAATGTATGTTCAGTAAATGCACTCAATACTTGGTCGGGGCTCCTTTTGCATCAATTACTGCATCAATGCGGCGTGGCATGGAGGCGATCAGCCTGTGGCACTGCTGAGGTGTTATGGAAGCCCACTTTGCTTTGATAGCAGCCTTCAGCTCGTCTGCATTGTTGGGTCTGGTGTCTCTCATCTTCCTCTTGACAATACCCCATAGATTCTCTATGGGCTTAAGGTCAGGAGAGTTTGCTGGCCAATCAAGCACAGTGATACTGTTGTTTTTAAACCTGGTATTGGTACTTTTGGCAGTGTGGACAGGTGCCAAGTCCTGCTGGAGAATGACATTTCCATCCCCAAAAAGCTTGT
This sequence comes from Phyllobates terribilis, assembly GCF_046119375.1. Classification (NCBI taxonomy): domain Eukaryota; kingdom Metazoa; phylum Chordata; class Amphibia; order Anura; family Dendrobatidae; genus Phyllobates; species Phyllobates terribilis. The sequence goes on along the minus strand of NW_027362761.1, from coordinate 689,343,866 downwards.
CGGCAGAGGGAAGCATGAAGTGCTCTAAAATGTCCTGGTAGACGGCTGCGCTGACTTTGGTCTTGATAAAACACAGTGGACCTACACCAGCAGATGACATGGCTCCCCAAACCATCACTGATTGTGGAAACTTCACACTAGACTTCAAGCAGCTTGGATTGTGGCCTCCCCACTCTTCCTCCAGACTCCTGGGACCTTGATTTCCAAATGAAATGCAAAATTTACTTTCATCTGAAAACACCACCTTGGACCACTGAGCATCAGTCCAGGTCTTTTTCTCTTTGGCCCAGGTAAGACCCTTCTGCCGTTGTCTATTGGTCATGGAGTTGCTTGACACAATATGGGGAGCACATGGAGAGCAATGAATATTGAATCTCCTTAATAGCGCGCACAGTGTAGCCACAGCTTCCTGCTGGACTATTGTGAGGGCGCATGGCAATGATGTTATGCGCGGCTCAAACAGTGAGATAAGTGCTGGCAGCAGATGAGGATGCAGCACTGGAGCAGAGGGAAGAAAGGCGAGTAGAAGTGTTTATTTATTTTTTTTTTGTGTGCAAATTGATGGGAATGGAGGGGGTGCCATGCATACCAGCAGGGCTGTGGAGTCGGAGTCGTGGAGTCGGTGCCCATTTTGGTGGAGCCAGAGTCGGTATAAAATGGACCAACTCAAACTCCTAAAATATATAATAAATAGGGTACAGTAGTTCAATGCAGTTTGTGGGGAAAATATTTCATAAGAATTTGGGAAAGTTATGAAATGTCCTATAAATGTCTGTCCTATTCCTGATCTAAGGGTCTAGACTTTTAGCTGAGATTAATCTGTGCTACAGTAAATTAATCACTTTAACATGAGTCATGTATGGAGGGAGTCAGGGTCGTGGAGTCGGAATCTGTGTCATGGAAATTGAGTCGTCGGATTGCTTGGCTTACCTACCGACTCCACAGCCTGCATACCAGGATGGAGGGGTGTCATGCATACCAAGATGGGGATGGGGGCCACGCATAATAGGAAGGGGGGGGGGGCATATATACACCAGGATGGGCGATATTAACAGAATTTGGGGACATTACCCCTATAAGTGTCAGCAACAGACCTCCTCTCCTTTAATAGTGCATCAGGACCACAATTTGTGCTTAAATTTTTTTTCTATTTTACTCCTCTAAAACCTAGGTGCATCTTATGGTCGGGAGCGTCTTATAGTCCGAAAAATATGGTAGATATATATACACATTCAAAAATAAGAAACAAAATACATTTAAACACAAAATCCTGATTTAAACAAGAGGTAATTTCTTGACGATAGCTTCTCTTTAAATTCCGCTGTTTGACTAAGCTAGTTCCAATCGCAGCAGTTAAAATTCCATAGGCTGGTTTCAGATGACTGATCAGATAGGAATACCTGGCCTTACCGCCGGCTCTCCTGACTTGAGCAGACATTCTCATAATCCTAAATGAGGCAGTTAGCTCAGGTCAGGAAAACCTGCGGATGGACTGGGCAGTCCAATCCAAGCACACACAGTGTAAAACAGGCCAAACATGTTTTCTGCACATCCAACATATGGACTGTGGATGTCTCTAGGTTGTATGCAATTATCAGCTGTTATACTCGGGCAGCCTTGAATGGTTATCTACTTTCTGAGTCTGCCCACCATAACATTATAGAAGTATGTCTCTTATCCCCTTCTGATGAAAATGCAAAAGAAAAAAAATAAAATAAAGATCATTACCTGGATGAAGAGCCAGGACGTGACCAGAGCCAGGCTGCTGTACTGACCATTGAAGCGATAGTGGTAGGCATAGAATGCAAAGTGATAAAGGTAGAAGAATCTGGATGGAAAAGGAGCAATGCCAAAAAAAAAAAAAAATCACAATAAATCAGATAATGAAAACGGTTTGGACTATTCAATCTACTAGTGTCTTGGTATATTACATATACAGGTGCATTAATAAATGTAACCTTTTTATGTGTGAATGTAGCTGAATAGTTCCTCAGGATTCTGTTAAAGCACCAATATACGGTAATAACTTGCATTAAAAATTAGGAACCCGAGTCGCAGTATCATGGTGCGAAAACATGGAATTGAAGACTAAAATGCACTTAAAGAGGTTTTCCAGTCTAAGAAGAAAAGTCTGCCGTTACTCTATGTGACTGCAGACTGCTGAATCAGAACAGTGTGTGATGGACACACAGTAACGATTCCTCTGTATTTCCCATACGGGTGGTTGGTGATGTGATGGTATGTAAGCAATTAGCATATTTCTGGCCACCAGCCAGCTAGTCTCACCCGGCTTCTCTCAAAGGAGAAGTCAGAGAATCCGGAGGAGAACCCTTTCAGGGAATAAAGGGAAATGTACGCATTGCATACTGCCATGATACAGATTTCTTCTCCGACCAGAAAACTCCCTTAAGAGAGAACCAATTAACCATTTTTTCAGAGTTAGTCCAATCTTAGCCTTTCATGGCAATGCAGACTGTTGAGCATAACTGTACTATATTGTTTCTGTAAATCCACTTAAAACGTCTGGAGACAGCTCAGGGTGTAATCATTTAAGAATATCATAAAATGAAAAAAAAAAAATGTTTCCACTTTTTTTCATTTTTTAAATTAAGCACTGTAAAATTCCAAAATGAATCCAAAAAAGCTATCATTGCAACTCACCTTAGCCAGTGCCTCTTGCTGGTGTTTGTGTGGCAGCAGATGGCATCATACTGATCAGCAAGCCATACTATGAGGATTATGTAGAAGGCAGTAGTTGTATCATTGAAAAACTCTGACATAATGGCTTCCATTCCTGTGAAAGCAGAGAAACTAAAGTAATAAAAATACACTTTAAAACAAGTCTTTCAGCTTTTGGGCAGCTAACTTACCTACAAGTGCCAGGATCACAGTAAGCAGTGGTGCAGCAGGAAAAGCAATGCTCATATTCATCTCCAACATTTGCAGCAAATCCACTGTAGAAGGAGGGGGTAGTGAAAAAACGTAAAGAAAACATGAGAGACACGTCTTAAAGACAAATGATTAAAATTTAATTCATATCAAGAACATGCTCACTTACCAATAAAAACAAATATTTGATGGTGAGAATACCTCAAGAGCATAGAGACCGAGAGAGTCTATAGGATAGGAAGTAAAACAGGCTTATCACTTGACATAGAAAAACAAGTATGGAAAAAAAAAAAAAAACATTTTAAAAATGCATTGTAAATATAGCGGGTGAAATAAGTATTGAACACATCGCCAATTTTCTAAGCAAATATATTTCTAAAAGGTGCTATTGACATGAAATTCTCAGCAGATGTTGTTAACAACCCATCCAATCCACACAGGCAAAAAAATCACACCATAGAAGTCTATGAATTAAAGTGGTTGTCCACCGCTTGGACAACCCCTTTTCATTCCTCATGTTTGGCTCCGTTTAAAAAAATAAAACATATACTCACCTCCTGTGCCGGCGCCGTTTCAGCGGTGTCTGCACTTGCGTTCCCAGGGTTCACGTGAGGTTGTTATAACACGTGAGCCCTGCACCCCATCACTGCTGGCGTCACGGTCCCCGCCATTTCTCTGTAGGTCACCACTGACTCGTGAACATCTCTTATGATCATTCTTTTTACTCCTTTCTCTGAACTCTTACAAGGATGGGCTGGTTTATAGTGCAATGATGTTCTTTCCACTTCCGAATTATGGCCCCAACAGTGCTCACTGGAAACTTCAGTAGTTTAGAAATTCTTCTGTATCCAATTCCATCAGTATGTTTTGAAATAAGGTTGCGAAGGTCTTGAGACAACTCACAGGTTTTGCCCATCATGAGATGTTTCTTGTGTGGCACCTTGGTAATGAGACACCTTTTTTAGGCCATCAGTTGAACCAGATGATATTTTTCACCAAGTGGCAGAATTACATTCTAATTACTCAGATTTTAGCTGGTGTCATGACTTTACATGGCTTTTTGCACCTCCCTTTTTTCAGGTGTTCAATACTTTTCCCCGTGATATTTCTCATTATTACACAAATTAATTTATGGACATCTATGATGTGATTTCTTTGTGTGGATTGGATGGGTTGTTACCGACATCTGGTGAGAATTTCATGTCAATAGCAGCTTTAGAAATATATTTACTTAGAAAATTGGTGACGTGTTCAATAGTTATTTCACCCTCTGTATGCCAAGTATACACTTCATAAAAGTTAAAAAGATTGTCCTAGTATCCAGATACCATTTGTGTCACTGAATAGTTTCTGATCCTTCAACAAAATGTAATATTTGGTATAGGGAATCCAAGATACCTAATTCTGAACATATATAGAATATTGTCAGCTACATCCTATTACTTAACATATAATGTTTAAGTTATTCAAACATCATAGCATGTAAAAAAGTAACTGTTCCCTTAGTTAAAGGGGTTGTTTCGTGAAGACAACCACAGTATGTGCCCTATTCTGTTGGTACCCCTTTTCATGAGTTATGACAGAAAGCTGTTCGTAAGGACTTATTCCATCCGTGTATAACACTGAAGTCCACATATCTAAATAACTGCTGAACTGGCAGCAGCGTGCCCAAATAAAATTACTTTTTTTTAGATTTGAGCAAATAATTTGCAGGGCCTGAGTCCTGTGAAGCTCATCCTACCCCCCAGCATATCCGGTACCTCTTCTGATTAATAGGCTGGCGACATATGTGCATCGCATCACAATGATAACGTTGCACTGGGTCTACTAATCAGGTGTGTCGGCAGGTAGGAGGAAGTTCATAGGGCTCTGGTCCAGCAGTCCATAGACTTCAAATGTGACCTCTGGACGAGGGTCATACAAATATTTTTGCTCAACTCTAGTCATTTGGTGGGTGCCAGTGACCGGAAAAGGCAGTCCCTGAAAAGATACCCCTTTGACTCTATAGTACTAACAAGCAATTTTTTTTCCATCTCTGTTACATTTCAAGAGCTTTTCATAACTTTACTTTTCCCTTGATATTTTTTTTTTAAAGAGAAGTTGTAAATATTAGCACTTTGGAGATTCGCATAACTCTTTAAGAAATGGTGAATGTCTCTTCAAATAACTTTGCATAAAACAAAAACAGCAAAAATAAGATATTTTGTTAATATATTTTAATCAGAGAAATTTGCGTCTTTCTCCACCCCACTGAACATATTTTACTGGAAAAAAAGTACAGCTCTAATACACTTTTTTTATGAATGATAAGTTCAGAAGGCAGAAAGTGCAATTGAATACCATATTATGACTGCCTATTAGTCTAAGGCAAGAGTGCACAACCTGCTGCTTGGCACCATCCATAGGGATACAAAAATGCTTGTCTGAAAGGTTAAAAAGTAACCGTATTAAATTTCACATATCATGAATACATGTTAAGATAAATTACACATTTTTTTATGTTATCAGAAAAATCTACTTTTTTCTCTTTCATGAATGATCGTTCACCGGTAAAATCTGTATTCAGTGAAGACTGTCATTTCCTGTCACTACTGGTAAGATTCTATAGTGGAGGGAGGAGGTGGTAAGAGCTCTGCTTCTAGCTCATCTTGTTAGTTAGAAGAAGACAGTGTTAGATTCTCTCTCAGTAATGTAAATACCGTATTTTTTGGATTATAAGACGCACTTTTTCCCCCAAAATTTGGGAGGAAAAGAGGGGTGCGTCTTATAATGCGAAGGTACTGTATTTTACCTGAGAGCGAAGTCAGTGGAGCGTGGTGACAGATACAGGAGGTTGGCAGCGGCAGGAATCAGACGATGCTGCGGGCCCCGTCCTCAGCAGGGTCGCTGATTTAGGATGACTTGGGTGGTGGTGGTGGCAGGAGTGGGGTGATGCTGCAGGCCCCGTCCTCTCAAAAGAATTCGGCTGTGAGTCAAGGTTCCCTCTCCCGTACATAGCCCTGCGGTGGGCTTCAGGAAAATGGCCTCTGGAGCATGCGCAGATTGAGGTCTTGGGAAACTAGGTCTCGATCTGCGCATGCTCCGGCGGCCATTTTCCCTAAGCCCACCACAGTGCTTTGTACGGGAGAGGGTACCTACACTCTCCGCTGACTTCTTCTGAGGACGGGGCCCACAGCATCGCCCCACTCCTGCCGCCACCACCGCCCAAGTCATCCTGATTCAGTGGCCCTTATGAGATAACGGGGCCCGCAGCATTGCCCGACTCCTGCTGCCAACCTCCTGTATCTGTGACCCTGGTACCTGTTGCCCCCGCTCCACCACCGCCGTCCCCCCCCTCAGGTAAAATGGATTATAAGGCGCACCATTTTATTTTAAAAAACATTTTATCCTATTTTGCGCCCCAAAATTTGGGGTGTGTCTTATAATTCGCAAAATACGTTATCTGTATTCATTAAAGACAAATTTTACCTGTGAATCGAAAATGTTAAAAAGATGAGTGATCATTCTCGGCGGAGAAAGAAGCAGATTTCTCAGATAAGATAGAATACAAAAGTTTATTCTTTTTACGTGTACTATTGATTTATCTAATAAAAACTAAAAAAAAACTAAACGGTTATTTCTTAGCTATGTGTGGGCTTATAAATATACATATACATACATATACATACACATACATACACACACTGCTCAAAAAATAAAGGGAACACTTAAACAACAGAATATAACTTCAAGTAAATCAAACTTCTGTGAAATCAAACTGTCCACTTAGGAAGCAACACTGATTGACAATCAATTTCACATGCTGTGCAAATGGAATAGACAATAGATGGAAATTATTGGCAATTATCAAGACACCCTCAATAAAGGAGTGGTTCTGCAGGTGGGGACCACAGACCACATCTCAGTACCAATGCTTTCTGGCTGATGTTTTGGTCACTTTTGAATGTTGGTTGTGCTTTCACACTCGTGGTAGCATGAGACGGACTCTACAACCCACAGAAGTTGCTCAGGTAGTGCAGCTGATCCAGGATGGCACATCAATGCGAGCTGTGGCAAGAAGGTTTGCTGTGTCTGTCAGCGTAGTGTCCAGAAAATTGTAAATAAACTATGGCACCCCTGGTATAGGTTGGTGCACGGGTACGGTGCCAAGCAGAGTATCAATGTATAACAAAACCCAGCACTCCGACTCAATTAATTTTCTTGGTTTTTATGAATAATAGTACAGAATACAAACGTTTCGGTCAAATAGGACCTTCATAAGTGTACTAAAATGACATCTTTCCACGATGTCCTGCTCCTGGTTAAGAACCTGCTGAAGCAGGAGCAGGCTGGTAACTATGGTAAACATCAGGTTACTAAGAGCACACGCGCTCCTAGTAACCCGTTGTTTATCATGGTTACCACTCTGCTACGGTGAGCGGGAGGTTACAGCTCACTTTAGCAGGCTCGTAACCATGATAAACAGCGGGTTACTAGGTGCAAAGTTTACCATAGTTACCAGCCTGATCGCTGCTCCCGCTGGTCACACACAGCGATGTGTGCTGACCAGCGGGAGGGCAACGACCAAAAAATGGTCCAGGACACTTTGCAGCGATCAGCGACCTCACAGCAGGGGCCTGATCATTGCAAAGTGTCACACATAGCAACATCGCTGGTGAGGTCGCTGTTGCGTCACCAAAACCGTGACACAGCAGCGATCTCGCTATGTGAGACGGGGGCTTTAGTCTATTGAGACTTCAGTATTCTATCATTGTAGGGTGACCAATCAAAAAAAGCCAACTCCACTCAGATAATGTAATCCTAATTACAGTTGCATCACCTACTTTTATAAATGCTAAGGTATAGAGTTTTAGGATTTCTTATCTTTTTTCAAAGCAAATTGTGACGCAAAAGGGACTTATCCGCATATGTAGCAAAAACAAAGGTGAAACTTGACCATGATAAGGAAAGCCTACAACCTTATTTTGGCTGCAGATTAGGAGATCAGGACAATTATTGGGCTCCACACATATGCTGCAATAGCTGTGCATCACATCCTACCCAGTGGTTGCATGGGAAGAGGGATTCTATGCCTTTTGCAGTCCCAATGATCTGGAGATCTAACCAATCACACTACCAATTGCCATTTCTGCTTGGTGCCGCCCCCATTGGGAAAGAAGTTTCAACGGATAAGTGTGCTTTCCAGTATCCAAACATTCCATCTGCAATACGCCCAATACCACAAAGAACTGTCTGCTCCAAAAGCAACAGAAACATTTTCAGTAAAGTCAAATGAGGAAGAAAAGGAAGCATCTTCCTCTCAGCAACCTTAACTGAACTAAACCTTATAACACAAACTGAACTGAAAGATCTTGCTACAGATTTGGATCTGCCCAGGAGTAAAGCTGAGCTCTTAGGGAGGATATTCCACTGGTGTAGGCTGGAACACAACGGGTATGTTTGGATTAGATCTTGCCCAATACTTCTTCATGGAGGGCAATCTTGTGGCATGCAACATCAACAATTTAATGGAAGCTACGAAGAGAAGTCATAATCCAGAGGAATAGAGGCTCTTCATTGATTCGTCCAAAACAAGCCTAAAAACAGTCCTGCTGCATAATGGCAATGCGCTACCTTCAATTCCAGTCGGTTATGCAGTCCACATTAAAGAAACCTATGACTACATGAAACAGCTGTTGAGGTAACTGAACCAGGACCAACATTTGCGGCCCCTCTGTGGTGACTTAAAAGGTGGTTGCCCTCTTACTCGGTCTCAAGGGTGGATACACAAAGTACTGCTGCTTTCTGTGTGAGTGGGATAGTCGTGCAAAAGAACATCACTACAATAAAGACTGGCCTCTCTAACGTTCACTTCAGCCAAGGAGTAAAAAGATCCTGCATTTGTTGACTCATAAGATTTTGTTACCATCATTGCATATCAAGTTGGACCTAATGAAGAACTGTGTAAAGGCAATGGATAAAAATGCAAAAGCATTCAAGAATCTCATTCATAAATTTCCAAGGTTGAGTGAAACAAAGATAAAAGGAAGGAGTCTTTATTGCACCTCAGATTTGAAAGCTTCAAGATAAACAGTTTCTTTGTTTGTTGCAGGACAAGGAAAAAGCTGCATGGGTAGCATTCGCATTAGTAGAAACTCATTTTTTGGCGAAACTAAAGAGCAGATAACTATGATGAGTTGGTAGAAAATCTCCTCAAAAGATAAGAATCTTGACTATAACATGTCCTTAAAGATTAATTTCTTACATTTACACCCAGACTTCTTTCCACTAAACTAACAGCGACGAGCACGGTTGTAGATTTGATCCAGAAATTGCAGTTATGGAAAAACGATAAGAAGGAAAATGGAATCCATCAATGCTTGCAGATTACTGTTAGACAATTGTAGGAGATGATCCAATGCAGGAGTACAAGAGACAAGCAAAAAAGAGAAGTCACTGAATGAGGACCAAATTTTGTTGTGCAATTTCAGCAACGGTTTATAATACGCAAGTGTTTAGACAGGTTTTAGTTACTTGAATTGTTGAAAAGTTTCCTCTAAATAAAGATCAGAAAATTGGCATAACAAAATATTCTGAATCTTTATATATTTGCAAAAATAATAATGTTTCAAAGTATTGAAACTTTTCTGCATTAATTATACTGTATGTAGCAGTAAAAGGAAAACTTTGGTATCTTAGAAACAAGAGCTAACTAAAAATTTTCATTGTCAGATTTGAGTTCAGGAAGTGGAGGTCAAAATCATTAAGAAATAAGTCATATCATAACAGCTCTAAAACATCTGAAAATATATAGAACAGAGTAATCAGTGTTTGACATTTTTTACTAATTAGGTTTTCTCCTCCCTGTCTGTGATTCCTCGACCCCCCCGCCTACTTGAAGTCTTTGAATGACTGGTCACTGCTGAGAATTCATACAGAGGAGGCAGGTCATTCAAGGACTGGAAGGAGTTGGAGGGGTCGGGAAACACAGACTAGAAGACTTTAAACGCGAATTACAAAAGAACAGCAAAGCAGATTTCTTCACCAAAGATATCATTGTAATCAGTATTACTGTGCTATTACAGCCATGTCTTTACTTTAAAGAAAGTCTGTCAGCATAATTTTGTAATGTAATTTTTCTGCCAATTTGTTTAGATGCGATAATACTATCCTACCTTAGAAGGAACCATGAACCAGGCAGTTCATAAAAAAAGCACCTGTATGCCTATACTTTTCAAAACAGACTAAGCAAAGGTTTACCAATGTAAAACTTTTGACATAATTCTGATTAATGCCAACAGGCATAATATACAAGTTGGGAGACTCTCCAAGCTATATGACTATCATGGTAGTAAAAGTTGCAAACCAAACCATAAAAGGGCTTTTCTACCAAAGTGGCTATGACATGTCAAATGCCCTTACACATCACACCGAACCGGTCTAGCAGGTACCTCACCTAGAGGCCATGTCAATTTGTGGCCATTTTACATGATCCTGTACAACCACCTCTTACCTGATTGCAAATACAAAGTACCAGGACACCAGTAAGAGCAGATAGTGTCCTCATTTTGTGGTCCAGATAATTATCCTTGTAAATCATTGTTATTTTTTTTAATAATGTTTGTTTATGATGTATAAAATACATTGATTTTTAAGGCTTAAGCTACTACCATTTTGATATATGTACAACTTTTGGACTACTTTTTAGTCTTTTTTCCTGAGGCGGGATAAACAAAAACTTAAATTCTGGCAATGGTTTTTTTTTTTATATATTTTTTTTATGCATCGGTCAATATGCGGGATAAATAATGACAGTGTTAAAGTACATGTCATTATGGAGGTGGCGATAATACGCGATGGCAGGCAACATCAGCAGAACAACCCATCAACTGCTTGCATCTGTGCTGCATGGGTGCCATTGGGCTGACTGAGGGAGTATTTTCAGTCTATCAAAATTTTTATGTGCTCCTGTCACTATTGACAATGACATACCAGGGATTAAACTGCTTGAAGTTACAGCAGGAGCGTGGCTGTGTATGTATTTTATATGTTAAACTATTAGTGTCAAGCACTATTAACCCCTTACTGCTTAAGTCAGTTTTCACCTTCCAGACATATCACTTAAAATCTGACGTCACTTTATGTGTTAATAACTTTGGAACACTTTTTCTAATCTCAATAATTGTGATATTTTGTGTGACCTATTGTACTTTATATTAATGGTAAAATTAGGTTGACAAGATTAGTGTTCATTTATAAAAATCTTAAATTTGCAAAAAAATAAATAATAATAAAAAAAATTAGCAATTTTCAAACTTTGAATCTTTATGTCCCTAACCCCTTCGACATCCACGGTACATGTGTAAGGAGACAAGACAGGCACTGTGGAACCAGAACAGCATGGAGGCGTGGCAGAGGGGAGCAGTTTGATCAGTACTCTGGGTGCTACGTTGTCAGGGAGACAAGCTGAGGAGAACAACAGCAAATTCTGAGATGATTCTGCCGCTGAAGAGATGGAAGGGAGGAGTAACAGCAGTGTCTGGAGCTCCTGTAAGGAAGAAAGGTGCCGCGTATCCGCCCAGCCGTCGACGGTAGAGCCCCAAAAACCCGACCGACACCAGACAAGGTTCCTCACCCGGGTGACGTCGGTCGACAGAACGGGAACAGGTTGCGGCAACACGGTTCTCAGACGTGTGCGCCAGTGACAGGATGTCGCAGTAGCTCCAGAGATGTCAGATCGGAGATTCACAGTTGGGTTGGCGACCAGGAAGGATGTGCGAGATGGGCCGTTACTTCTGACAGGGACATATATGGAAGGGAGGAGAGCCAGGCGGAGGTGACCGAGCGGACCGGGAGGACCAGTAGGAGGCGACCGGAGGGACGAGCGCAAGAGAGCGCTGTGGCAGCGTGCAGTGCCGGCCAGCGGAGGGTGCCAGGTGGTGGTGACCAGGAGGTGATCAGGAGGACCGGTAAGAGGCGACCGGAGGGACAAGCGCGCTGTGATAGCGTGCAGCGTCCCTAGAGGAGGTGAGTGAGGGGCAGGAGGCCGCGATAAGCGGCCCTACTGAACCCAAGTGTGTACTGTACTGTATTGTATTTGTATCTGTATTGTAATTGTATTGTATTCCCTAGTCCATATTTAATTGATCACCCCCGTCCATATTTAAATTGATTCCCCTGAACACCCCCCTCCATATTTAACTGATCCCTCTGACCACATTAAATTGACCCCCCCGTCCTCATTTAATTGATCCCCGACCACCCCCCGTCCATATTAAAGTGATCCCCCTGACCACATTTAAATGATTGACCCCCCCAGCCCATAATTGAGTGATCCCCCTTGTCCTATTTAATAGATTCCCCTTGTCCACTTTTACTCATCCCCAGTCCCTATCTATTTGCCTTATCCCCCACCATATTTAATTAACCCCTGTCCATAATTAATTGATTGATTCCCCAGACCACAATTAATTATTTCCCCAGTCCATATTTATTGATATTATTGATACTTATTGATCCCCAGTCCTTAGTTAATTGACCCACCGTCCATACCTATTTATTTGCTTTACCCCCCATCCTATTTAATTAAACCCCCTGTCCATAATTAATTGATTGATTCCCTAGTCCACAATTAATTATTTCCCCAGTTCATACTTATTGATCCCAGTCCATAGTTAATTGACACACCGTCCATACTTAATTAATCCACCTGACCCACTCAGCTGATCCCCCGTCCATACTTAATTGATACTTAATTGATCCCCCGTCCATACTTAACTGATCCCGCGCCGATATCTAATCGATACACTTGCACATCCCTAATTGATCCCCGTCCATACACCTATATATAAATAATTGTGTTTTGTACTTGTACATATATACTGACTGTATCCCCATATTTAGAATGACGTCCATGTTGGCCGGAGCCGTGCAGTGTACATCTTGCGCAATGTATGCATTCCCTGAGCTACCGCTCAGGGATCCATACTGCTGCGAGAGATGTGAGCATATCGTGCACTTGGAAGCCCAAATCCTGGATCTAAGTGCCCAGATAGCGGTACTGAGGAGCATTGACAACATGGAACGGAGTTTGCTGCTCACCGAGCAGACACTCAATGGGTCAACACTGGGGGTGGAGCTTAGTGGGGAAGCGCAGGCTGAACAGGCAGGGAGCTGGGTAACCGTTAGAAGGGATAGAGGGAAGAAGTATAGGAAGGCTGGTTCAGAACCGGCATTATTGGAGCACGACAGATCCTCTGACCGCCGGGGGAGTGTATGCTCCAGTAATGAGGGGGAGGGGGGAAGTGTAGGGCAGGCTAGACAGGTCCTGGTAGTGGGTGACTCTATTATTAGGGGGACAGACAGGGCAATCTGTCACAAAGACCGGGATCGCCGAACGGTGTGCTGCCTCCCTGGCGCTCGAGTCCGGCACATCGCGGATCGGGTTGACAGGTTACTGGGTGGGGCTGGCGAAGACCCAGCGGTCATGGTCCACATTGGCACCAATGACAAAGTGAGTGGTAGATGGAGGGTCCTTAAAAATGATTTCAGGGATCTAGGTAGGAAGCTTAGGGCAAGGACCTCCAAGGTAGTTTTCTCAGAAATACTACCAATCCCGCGAGCCACACAGGAGCGCCAACGGGAGGTTAGGGAGGTGAATAAGTGGCTAAAGAGTTGGTGCAAGGCAGAAGGGTTTGGGTTCATGGAGAACTGGGCCGACTTCGCGGTCGGCTACAGGCTCTACCGTAGGGACGGGCTGCACCTCAATGGGGAGGGTGCAGCGGTGCTGGGGAAGAAGATGGCTAATAGGTTGGAGGAGTTTTTAAACTAGAGACGGGGGGGGGAAACCAAGGAAATAGGTGGGATGTGAGGCAAGCAAGGGGGAAGGGGAGAAGTGAATATAATGAGGGTGGAGAGGGGGGTGGGGATAGTACAGTTAGATCGTTAGAGAAGAATAGGATGCTAAATAACCCCAAAGTTTTATCTTGCATGCTGACCAACGCAAGAAGCCTGACCAATAAGGCGGATGAGCTGCAGGCGCTTATATCGGAGGAGAGGTATGACATCGTAGGTATAACAGAGACTTGGCTAGACGATAGCTACGACTGGGCGGTAAATTTAACAGATTATAGTTTATTTAGAAGGGACCGGAAACAGGGGAAGGGCGGAGGAGTCTGCTTATATGTAAAGTCACGTCTAAAGCCCAGACTAAGGGAAGATATAGGAGAGGGAGAAGAGGGGGTCGAGTCCATGTGGGTAGAGATAGAGGGGACAAAAAATAATAATAAAATATTACTGGGGGTCTGCTATAAGCCACCTAAAATTTGTAAAGTGCTGCGGAATATGTTGGCGCTATAAAAATAAACTATTATTATTATTATTATTATTATTAAGCCACCCAATATAACAGAGGAGAATGAGAAACTGCTATTAGGACAAATAGACAAAGTAGCAAAACATAATGAGGTGATTGTAATGGGGGACTTCAACTACCCGGATATTGACTGGGAAACAGAAACCTGTAGATCGCAGAAAGGAAAAAGGTTCTTGACAAATATCAAGGATAATTATCTCTCCCAACTAGTGCAGGAACCAACGAGAGGGAAGGCCGTGTTGGACTTAATATTGACTAATAGGCCTGATAGAATAACTGAGGTACAGATAGGGGGGCACCTAGGTAATAGCGATCATAATATTATCAATTTCAAAATGCCTTTCAGTAGGGTTATCAATAAGGGAACAACTAAAACATTAAACTTTAGGAGGGCGAAGTTTGATCAGCTGAAAGAAAACCTTTAACTTATAGACTGGGACAAAGTTCTTAATCAAGGAAATACGAATAGTAAATGGGAAACCTTCAAAAGAATTCTGAATACTCAGTGCGAGAGGTATATACCGTATGGGAATAAAAGGGCCAGAAATAAGAGGAAACCAATATGGTTGAACAAGAACGTAAAAGGGGCGTTAAATAGCAAAAAAGAGGCATTCAAGAGATTAAAACAGGAAAACAGCAAGGAGGCACTAATGTGTTACAAGGAAAAAACGAGAACCTGCAAAAAACAAATAAAAATAGCAAAGGAGGAAACAGAGAGACGTATTGCTAGGGATAGTAGATCAAATCCCAAACTGTTCTTTACGTATATAAATAGTAAAAGGATTAAATCGAATAATATTGGACCGATAAAAAGTGATGAAGGCAAAATCATAGAGAAAGATGAGGATAAAGCTAATCTATTAAATACATTTTTTTCGTCAACTTTCACAAAGGAAAAAGAACTAACAGGAGAAATGAGAAGTGACAAACTTAATCCTCCACTATGTATGACAAATCTAACCCAAGCTGAGGTACAGAAACGCCTCAGTAACATTAAAATAAACAAATCACCAGGACCTGATGGCATACACCCACGGGTACTAAGGGAACTATGTAATGTGATAGACAGACCCTTATATCTTATATTTAAGGACTCTGTTGAGACTGGGTCTGTGCCACTTGATTGGCGACAGGCGAATGTAGTGCCAATATTCAAAAAGGGAGCAAAAAGTGACGCCGGAAACTATCGGCCGGTGAGTCCGACGTCCGTTGTGGGCAAAATTTTTGAAAGCTTCATTAAAGAGGCAATTACGGAGCATCTTGATGCTAATAATCTTTTAATCCCGAACCAACATGAATTCATGAGGAATCGCTCCTGCCAAACAAACCTGATTGACTTCTACGAGGAGGTTAGCTCTCGAGTAGATCAGGGGGAACCAGTGGATGTCGTGTATCTCGACTTCTCAAAAGCGTTCGATAGCGTGCCACATAATAGGTTGGTATACAAAATGAGAATGATGGGGCTGGGGGAAAATGTCTGCAAGTGGGTAGCTAACTGGCTAAAGGATAGAAGGCAGAGGGTGGTTATAAATGGAATATACTCAGATTGGGTAAGCGTCACTAGTGGGGTACCACAGGGGTCTGTACTAGGCCCAATGTTATTTAATATCTTTATTAACGACATAGTCAACGGGATAAATAGTAAAATATCAATATTTGCAGATGACACAAAGTTATGTAAAACAATTAATACAAAAGAGGACAGTGCAGACCTACAGAGGGATTTGGATAAGCTGGGTAGGTGGAGCATTAAATGGCAAATGAGGTTTAACGAGGAGAAATGTAAGGTCATACATATGGGAAGGAAAAATGGAAGTCACCAGTACTCACTGAATGGGAAATCATTGGGGAATTCAGAGATGGAGAAGGACTTTGGCATCTTAATTGATAGTAAACTAAATTGGAGTGCCCAAAGTCAGGCGGCTGCTGTAAAGGCAAACAGGGTAATGGGATGTATCAGAAGAGGTATAGCTGCAAAGGATGAGAACATTGTTCTTCCAATGTACAAAGCACTGGTCAGACCACACTTGGAATACTGTGCTCAGTTATGGGCCCCACTATATAGAAAGGATATAAATGAGCTTGAAAAGGTACAAAGGAGGGCAACAAAATTAATAAAGGGAATGGAGGGACTGCAATACCCAGAGAGGTTGGCAAAACTAGGACTATTCAGCCTGGAAAAGAGAAGGTTGAGGGGGGACATAATAAATGTGTACAAATATGTTCGGGGACAGTATAGAGACCTTGGCCGGGATTTGTTCAAAAGGAGGGATATTACGGTAACAAGAGGGCATTCACTAAGACTGGAAGAGAAAAGGTTTCAGCACCAGCATAGGAAGGGGTTCTTTACGGTAAGAGCAGTGAGAATATGGAATTCACTGAGTGAGGAGACGGTAATGTCGGATTCACTAAACCAGTTCAAGCGGGGACTGGATGCATTTCTAGATACCAGGCAGATTTCTGCATATACTTAAAAATAAAATAAAATAGTAGGTTGATACAGGGATTTATTCTGACTGCTGGTTTCAGAGTCGGGAGGGAATTTTTCCTCAGGTGAAGATTGGCTAAATCATTTGGGGTTTTTGCCCTCCTCTGGATCAACTTTAGCAATTACAGAACTAACAGGTCAAACTTGATGGACGCAAGTCTTTATTCGGCTTTACTAACTATATAGTACCGGGTATGGATAGAGGGAAAAACAGAAGTCGGATGGGGACCAACCAACTTGCCCGGTATAATTGATGACAATCTAGTTCCCCTTCCCTCCAGATCATTTTAAACTACCAGTCCCTGAATTCTAGCGTATTCTGATATTTTATTCTGTTATGTGATTTCCTGCTTATTTTACTGTCAAACATTTTAAAGAAATTGTTACGATGTACTACGTTTTACAATTAATATTAGTTTTTAAATAAAAGAAATATACTTTTGATCTGCCGGTGTCTCCGCTGTTCCATACTGTTTACCTGCATTATACAAGTATGGATCAAGTCAGCAGCGGGATCATGGGGTCAGCCAGCTCTATACTCACAGAAAATGGCTGTGAAACCACCCAAAACCTGTTAAATACCGCTGTTAATCTCTGTTGAAGACCTAAGATCCTGTCATCAACACTCCATTGCAACCAAGCCCAAGTGTTACCTTTACTACTGAAATAAACTGAACACTTTTAGTATTGCCATAATCGTACTGATGAGGAGAATCATTCTGATATGTCATTTTTTTTCCACACT
The DNA here is from genome assembly GCF_046119375.1 of Phyllobates terribilis. NCBI lineage: Eukaryota > Metazoa > Chordata > Amphibia > Anura > Dendrobatidae > Phyllobates > Phyllobates terribilis. The sequence goes on along the minus strand of NW_027362761.1, from coordinate 689,326,391 downwards.
ATGAACATAGTAAAAACATTTCTAAAAACAATGTCCGGATTGCAGGGTTCTTTAAAATTTTACCACACTTGGATTCCCCCTTCTCTTCCGCTTTCCAATACACTATCTTGTAATATGAATGTTGTCAGTCAAAACTACAACTCATCCAACAAAAAAAAAGCCCTCATAGGTCTATGTGGACAAAATAATAAAATTAGGACTCACGGAACAAGGGGAGGAAAAATAAAAAATAAAAAGTAAATTTTTTTTGCTGCAATCCTTAAAACATCCTTTGCCCATTACTTTACTTATTTCCATCACTTAAACTGTTAAAAGGCTTAAACTTTTATCAACAATTTTTACAGGGAAAAAAAACCTTATAAAAAGGATAAGTGCAAGGCAGAATTACTTGGAGGTAAAAAATATAATTTAATTAAATATTATACATTATTTAATGTTACATTCTGAAAGTCAATCTCTCTTTTCTGTATGCAACACTGTGATCATATTCTTGTACCATACACTATTTAAAGGGAATCTGTCACCCCTGGCACTTATCTGAAATGTGATAGAAATGTAAATCTATTAATACCTGTATGCCTCATATTAGAGGTCTTGTTGCGGTGAAACACCAAGGTTACTTACCGGTAGCCGGTTTTTCCTGAAACCATGACAGCACACCTTGAGGGAGGGATCCGCCCCATCAAGGACAGGATACAGTCTCAAATAAAAGGGCAGTACCTCTCCCACGCTTCAGTTGATTACAGAGCATTGAGAGGTTCTCCCGAAAAGGTTAGACACAACCAATAATATATTATATTATATTATATTATATTATATTATATTATATTATATATATATATATATATATATATATATATATATCCCAAAAAAGTGCACACCAGAGATTGAGAAACAGAAAACAGGGGGGTGGGGGGGAGACTACAAGTGCTGTCAAGGGTTCAGGAAAAACCAGCTACTGGTAAGTAACCTTGGTGTTTTCCCCTCACCCATGACCGCACACCTTGAGAGAATTTTGGAGAATTATGAGCACCCTAGGGAGGGACCACCGCCTGAAGTACCCTTCTCCCAAAGGTAAGGTCAGAGGAGGACAGATCCAATCGATAGTGCTTATAGAAGGTGGATGGTGTAGACCAAGTAGCAGCTCTACATATCTGATCAATTGAGACGTCTGCCCTCTCCGCCCAGGAGGCTGCTGCGGCTCTGGTGGAATGATCCTTGACATTGTCCGGGGCCGGAACTCCTCTGGATGTATAGGCTAGACAAATGGCCTCCCTAAGCCACCTGGAAATGGTACCCTTGGACACCATGTGACTTTTCCTACTCCCCTGAAAGGCCAGGAACAAGGAATGGTCCTTCCTCCATTCACTAGTCATGTTAATGTACTGTAGTAGGGATCTCCTAACGTCTAGGTTATGGAATCTAACTTCCCCGGGGTTTTTCGGATTGCTGCAAAACAAGGGAAATACAATCTCCTGGTTACAGTGGAATCTAGACACCACTTTGGGAAGATATGCCGGATCTGGACGCAAGGTGACCCTATCATCATGAATTTGCGTGTACTGAGGATCGACCGAAAGGGCCTACAGATCACCCACCCTACGGGCTCATGTTAAGGCCACTAAGAGGATAGTTTTAAGGGTGAGGATCTTTGGAGAGACCTCCTGCAGGGGCTCGAACGAGTCACTGGTAAGTGCATTCAAGACCAGATTCAGGTCCCAGGAAGGAACTTTAAGGGACCAAACCGGTCTGGCTCTGGCACAGGACTTAATAAATCTAGAGATCCACCTGTTCCCTGCCAGATTACAATTATAGAGCACCCCCAAGGCAGACACCTGAACTTTAAGAGTCCCCGAGGCTAGACCCAGGTCACGCCCCTTTTGTAGAAATTCCAGGATTCCCTTGATTGGAGGCTTGTCTGATAACGGGGCATCTATAAAATCTAGGAACTTCCCCCAGACTCAGCTATAAGTTTTAGTTATTATTCGTTTCCTACTACCCAGTAAGGTAGAGACTAAACCTGGTGAAAACCCCTTACTACTTAGTAGTGACCTCTCAAATTCCACGCCGCAAGATGGAATCCTCTGGCTTGGGCGTGGAATACCGATCCCTGAATGAGAAGGTCCAGCCTCTCTGGTAGAATCCAGGGATCTGAAACAGACATTAGACGAAGCAGGGAGAACCAGGGTCTCTTTGGCCAAAAAGGGGCTATAAGAATTATTCTCGCCCCATCCTCCTGAATCTTCCTCACCAATGCCGGAACCATTAATAATGGGGGAAAGGCATAGGCCTTTTTGAACTTCCAAGAAATCTGGAGGGCATCTACAGCATGGGGATTTTCTGTTGGGTTCAAGGACCAGAATCTCTCTACCTTCTCGTTTGCTCTTGTAGCAAACAGATCTATGTCTGGTTGCCACCATAACTGGACAATCTGTCAGAAGACAAACGGGTTTAGGCTCCACTCCCCCTGACTTAGGGTGTGGCGGCTGAGAAAATCTGCCCTTGCGTTTTCCACCCCCCTTATGTGTAGGGCACTGAGGGATGGGAGATGTTGCTCTGCCAGATGAAGGATTCTGTCTGCCACAGTCATCAGGGAGGATGACCTTGTTTCCCCCTGGTGATTTACATAGGCTACTGTTGTCCGGTTGTCGGACCTGACCTGGACATGGTGACCCTGAATGTGAGGAAGGAAGCCTATCAGGGATTTCTCCACTGCCCAAAGATCTTTTATGTTTGAAGATGCCCCCATCTCGTGGTATGCCCAGTGACCCTGTATTGAGAGCTCTGCTAGATGACCCCCCCCCACTCGGAGCCGCTCGCATCGGTTGTAATCACCCGGTCTATTGGTCTGGACCACTGTATGCCTGAGGTCAGATTTTCCCTGTTTGTCCACCATGAAAGGGAATGTACAGCTCCTAGGGAAAGAGAAAACTTCCTTTCTAAACACCTGTTGAAGGATCTCTGCGCTGACAGGACCTCCCACTGAAGAAGTCTCATATGCCCTTGAGCCCATCTGACTGCTGTGAGACAGGCCATCATAGAGCCCAAGAGGGACATTGCTTCTCTTAGGAGACATCACTGGAGACTGTATGGCTTTCGAGACTAAACTGATTACTTTTCTGACCTTGTCTTCTGGGAGGAAGCAGGATTGGAGACGAGAATCCAGAATTAGACCCAGGAAGATTTGAGTCCTTGAGGGGGTTAATTTTGATTTTTGGGTATTTATCAACTATCCTAGCTGTTGAAACACCGCCGTGACCTCTAGAAGTTAACTGGAGCAGTGGACTTCTGATTTCCCCATTACCAAAAAGTCATCTAATTAGGGAACGATCACTACGTTTTTGATTCGTAAAAAGGCTGTTACTTCTGCTATTAAGTTCGTAAATACTCTCGGGGCTATGAAGAGGCCGAAGGGTAGGGCAGTAAATTGAAAATGCCTCAGTTCCTCCTGAATGAACCGGGCTACTCCCAGATATTTCTGGTAGTCTGGATGAATTGGGACATGATAATATGCGTCCTTCAAGTCTATTACTACCATAAAGCAATTGTGGTGCAAGAGCTTCACTGCCAAGCTCACTGACTCCATCTTGAAAGCCTGGTTCACGATCAACTGGTTTAGTCTCTAGAGGTTGATGATGGTCCTTAAGGACCCATTTGGTTTTTTAATCATGAACAGAGGGGAATAGACTCCCTTCCCCCTTTGTGGTATCGGAACTCCGAGAAAGAACCGTTTCTCTACTAGCTCTAATATTTCTGACTCCAGAGCTATCAGTTCTTCCTGAACCTTCCTCTTGGGGGTAATCACAAAGGTCCGGCGAGGAATCTGGCTGAACCGCATCTTTAGGCCACCACTCACAATATTCAGAATCCAGGGGTTTGATTTAACGGCTTCCCAAGCTGGAATAAAGTGGGAAAGCCTTCCCCCTACCTCCGGCCTGGCGTCATTGGGAAGATTTTTTAGTATAACCGAGTCCACTGAAGAGTCTCCCTGGAAGGCTGGCGCTGCCTGCATTAGGGGCAGATTAGAAAGGATTCTATCCCTAGGGATCTTTTTATCCCTAAGCTGGCCTTCTAATGGTTGGAGCCACACCATGACAGATCTTGCAACACAGGTGCCTGCTACCACAGGCTTCAGGCCTCCTGCTGAAGCCTCCCAAGTGTGATGTAGAAAGGAGTCTGCCTTTTTATCAAGGGCATGTTCGCGGCCAAAGTTCATAGATTGTCATGATTTTTGCAATACACGGTTATGTATAGCACAGGCGATCAGAGGATCGCAGCTTCAAGTCTTTTAAAGGTAACTATTAGGCTATGTGCCCACGATGCAGAAATGCTCCGGATTTTTTCCAGAGCATTTCGGCATCTCCCTGGCAGAAAAAATGCATGCGGACTGTACATGCGTTTTTCCTGCCAGGGACAAGCGGATGTGAAGCGTTCTTCACATGCATTTCCGCATGCGGGTTGACAAGCGCTTTCCAAGTGATTTTAGCATCACTTGGAAAGTGCTTGACAACTTGGTCACACTATATAAATCAATGCAAACGGCATGGATTTATATCATGTGACCGTAAAGAATGGTTAAAAATAAAAAAATAAATATATACTTACCTTCTGATGGCCCCCGGAGTCTTGATTCAATGCGTCTCGGCTTGCCGGCAGCTCGCGGTACATCGCGATCTGCCGGCAAGCAAAGACAAGCACACCGGGGGCCATTAAAAAAAAAATTTTATTTACCTTCTATTATTTTATTCTTTTTTTTTTACAGGTTCTATGGTACCCGGGTCCAGAGGAGAGTCTCCTCTTCTCCAGTCCCAGGTACCATCTACACATTGAAACGCATGGATTCCGCATGTACAGATGCAGTGATGCAAAATCCATGCGTTCCAATGCAAGTCAATGGCGGCGAAAACGCAGCGCTTCCGCAAAATAATTGGTAGTGCTGCGTTTTTTTCCGCAATGATAATCCACAGCGGAAATTTCCGCAGCATCTTATCATTGGGGAACATGGCAGGCCTTCTACTATGCGTTTAAGTGTTTCTGCAGCGGAATTGCCGCTGCGGAAACGCTTAAAAAAACGCATCGTGGGCACACAGCCTTAAAGTAAAAATTGTTAGAAAAAAAATGTTTAAAAATATAAAAAACAAAAAAAAAATGTTCAAATCACCCCACTTCTGCCCCATTAAAAAATAAAGCCATTTTAAAAAATAAAAAAACACATTTGGTACCACTGCATTTAGAGATTTCCGGTCAAAATATAAAAACCGATAGGTAAACCGCTTAACGAGAAAAAAATAATAAATCAAAGCGCCAGAATTACGTTTTTTTGGCCACCAAAACATTGCAATAAAATTCAATAAGAGGCTATTAAAACATTGTATATACTCCAAAATGATATCAATAAAAACATCAACTCCAGCTGCAAAAAATAAGCCCTCACACAGCACCAGACCCCAAAAAATGAAAACACTACGGGCCTGGGAAAATACAACGAAAGATTTTTTTTTAACAAATTTCAAAAAAAAAAATTCACCACTTAAATAAAAAACAAACAAACAAACAAAAAAAAACCTATAAATGTTTGGTATCTGAATAGTAGTACTGACCTGGGGAATCATGTTGCCAGGTCAGTTTTACCATATAGTGAACATGGTAAAAAAAAAAAACCAAAAAAACAATTGTGGAATTAAATTTTTTTTTTGCAACTTCACCGCACTTGGAATTTTTTTTTCAGTTTTTCAGCAAACTATATGGTAAAATGAATGGTGTCATTCAAAAGTACAACTCGTCTCGCAAAAAACAAGCCCTCATACGGCTATAGGAACGGAAAACTAAAAAGTTATGGCTCTAGAAAAAAGGAGATGAAAAAATGAAAACATGAAAACGGAAAATTGCAAGATCATGAATGGGTTAAAAAGGCAGCTTCATATTAAAGAGCTGTAATTACTAAACCTTTACTCCAATTTGGATGTGAATACCTTCAACTTAAAGCAGAGTCTGCACTTTAAGCCCATATTGATTATATGACTGTATCTTGAATATGTTTTGGAAAACAGTTAAAATGCCAAAACTTGTGTCACTGCCCAAATATTTCTGGACCCAACTGTATATGCTCCAGCCCCAGTGTTTATGACATGTTTATTCACCAGCCCCAGTGTTTCAATATGATGTATATGCTCTTGCCCCAGTGCCTCCTATGTGATGTATATGCTCCCATCCCAGTGCTTCCCATGTGATCTATATGCTCCTGCCTCAGTGCCTCCTGTATAAAGTATATAGCAGCCTTAGTGTCTCCTGTGTGATGTATACAAAAGCCTCAGTGTCTTATTTGATGCATATACAGCAGCCTTAGTGCCTCCTAAGTGATGAATATGCACCATTCCCAGTTTATCCTATGTGATGTATATACAGTAGCCTTAGTGTCTCCCATATGATGTATACAGGTCTACGTGATGCAGCCTTAAGTGGTCAGAAACTACTGTTTGGGAACATGGCAGGGCTTGGAAGGGAAGGAATGCCATTTAAATTTTGGAGCATAAATTTGGCTGGAATATAGTGTAGATGCCATGTCTTATTTGCAGAGCTACGGAGGTGCCAGAAGAGAAAAAAAAAGTGACTCAGTTTGGAATCTACGCTTCTCAAGGGATTAATCTAAGGGTGTGCTGACCATTTTGAACCCATTGCCTTACAGAATTTTATAGTATTGGGTTGTAAAAAACAAAAAACAACAATTTTTTTGTACTAAAATGTTGCATTGACCCCAAATTTTTAAGTTTTACAACAGGTAACTAGATAAAGAACCCCACAATTTATTACACAATTTCTTCTGCACGCACCAAAACCCCATATGTGGTCAGGAACTAATGTTTGGACATACCGCAGGGTTTGGCAGGAGTAAGTGCTATTTTGCTGATTAGTTTGTGTGTGCCATTTATAGAACTCCTGAGGTGCAAAATAAACTGACCCCATTTTGGAAATTACACCACTTCGGGAATTCATCTATAGTGTTAGTGTGAATTTTTTACCCCACAGGTGTTTCTTTTACCAGTGGGCTGCTAATTGCACACAAGGCTCTATTACCTACATATTTGTACACACATGCATAAAAGGTTCTTGAGCTAGTTGGTGAAAGGTCCTTCAGCTGCTTAGAATATGCCGCACCAGTTCATACACACATACACACACACATTTTAGCAAGATTTTTTTTTTTTTTTGCTAAAAAAGTGCTCGTTTTTGTGGGGATGTAGTTTAGGAATGGGATGAAGTTTTTATTGATAACACTTTGGTCTACACAACATTTTTGATTGCTTTTTTATTTCGATTTTTGGGTGGCCGACTCAACAAATTCACAAATTGATTTTATTTTGTTTTCACGCCATCCTCTCAACACAATTACAGTGATACCAGATTTACAGCATATTTTTCAGGTTTTGCTACTTTTGCACACTAAAAAACATTTTTTTACTAAATATAATTTGCTTTTACATCACTACATTCTGAGAGCTGCACCTGTCTTACTTTTTTGTACACTAAGCGGTAACAGGGCATGTTTTTTTGGGTGAGGATTTGATGTTTTCAGCTATACTATTTTTACAGTATACTGAAATTTTGAAAAACAGCACAATTTTGACACTCTGTTTTTACAGTGTTCATTGTGTGGTAAAAAAAGACCTGGCATCATGATTCACCAAAGCTGTACAACTACGTTAATACCAAACTTGTCCACTGGCTGGTCTTCATAGCAATACCATCACAGCAGGAATGGGGATTTCAAAAGACACATGGAAGCAATGGTAACCCATCAGCTCCCTCAATCATGTTGCACTGGGTGGCGGTGATGGGCATGTGAATCTGTGCGCGCCATCTGGTTCATTTGCTTTAAAATGCCACTGTCACATTTAAGTGGTTTACAGCAGCAGGAGGAGCTTAGCTTACTTGCTGCTCCTGGATGCAGATGATGGCTATATAACACAACCATCAGCTTCCAGCAATAATGCAGGCTCAGCCTCTAAGCCAGCTCCATACATCAGCAGTACATGTACAGCAGAGGTCGGGAAGGGGTTAAATAGCTTTATACCAATCACATTTTCTTCTGTTTAGTTTGCATAAAAAACAGTAAATATTTTTTTATTACTCTTTTTTTTTTTTTTTTTTTTTTTTACAATTTTACAAATTTTTATAGAACTTTGCTTACTTTTTTACTTAATCCCACCAAGTTCATTGAACTTCAACTTTCACTGGTTTGATCGCTGGTCTAACTAGCTGCAATACTCATGCAATGAAGCATATTAGATCTGTCAGTTTTACAATGACAGGAGGCCTGTTAAACCCCATTTAGCTTACAGACCCAGTGGCTATAGGTTGGCATTGGTTTGCCCATAGGAACCATCAGTACCACACAATAGGATCACGGGGGACCTAGAGACCATCACAACCATCTAAATGCAGTCGCTATTGCCAGTAACATCTGGAATGTTAAACTACCACGATCGGTGCTAGGACTGATGTTAGCTGACGTTCTGCTACAACAGCTATAATGTATAGCTCATACCTGCTGATGGCGCTGTGCGGAAATTCATTACCTGCTGTGCCATACATGTGAGGCAGATATTGGAAAGGAGCTGAACATTGATGCGAGTGAAACTTCCCAAGTGGCTAGCCATATGTCTATGTGAGAAAATGTGATACTAAAACAAAAATCTTAATCCAAGAGGTTGAAAAGTAGCAAAATTATATTTTTTGCGTTTATCTAGTTGTGGTAAAACACTACTTAAACCAAAACTAAATTTGCAATAAAGATATTTTTAGAGTCATATTAGTCATTTCAGCATTAAAATCACAAAAATATTAAAGATGTAAACTCACAAAAATAACCATGATAACAAAGGCAGCAAGGTATGAGGTGCGAGCCATCCACATACTGACAAATCGATAATGTTCCCCTGAAACAACATTTCTCAGGAAACCTAAAAACAAGGCACCAAGAAAAATATTTTTAACTTTGTAAAAGAAAAAAGAAAAAGTAACAAAAATGTCCCACTCTGCCTAGATACAAACCTTTGTTTTCTTCATTTTCTGCCAAAGCCTTGACGCTTGACATGAGAATATCATCATATCCAAGGAATTCATCCAAGAGAAAACGACTAAATCTGTCTCCGAAGCACAAGTCACGTGTTGGGTCTAAAACCAAAGAATATTAGTTAAGAGTTTTCAGGTACAAAATACTCACTTGTAATCCAGTCCTGGGACTTCACATGCATAGAACTGTAGCATTTAGATGGTACTAACTCTAGAGACCCAGCTGATAAAGGGCATTTTAAAGGCAATGATCTGTGGGAAAATAAGCAAATTAGTTCTCCTCCAGAAGGAAGAAAAGCATCTCTCTACTACAGTGTTTCTCAACTCCTGTCTTCAAGACCCACCAACAGATCATGTTTTCAAGTTTTCTATTCACATTGCACAAGTGATGGAGTTATCAACTGGGCAATACTAAGGAAATCCTAAAAACATGACCTGTTGGTGGGTCTTAAGGACAGGAGTTGAGAAACACTGCTCTAGTACCATCAGTAAATAGCTACCAGGGCTGTGGAGTCAGTGTCGATTTTGGTGGAGTCAGTATAAAATGGACCGACTCCTAAAATATATGATACATTGGGATCAGTAGTTCAGTGCAGGATGTGCTGTAAATGTTTTCATAAGAATTTGGGAAAGTTATGAATTGTCCTATAAATGTCTATTCTATTCCTGATCGAAAGATTTAGGCTTTTAGTCGAGATGAATCTGTGCTGCACTTTATGTACATGCTCAGTAGTGATGGAGTGCTGGGGAGTTGGAGTCAGGGAAATTGAGGAGTCGGAGTTGGTGTTTTGGCTTACCGACTCCACAGCACTGGTAGCAACCCTGGAAGGTAATGCAAGACCCAATAAGACACCTTGGACAATGACCAAGGCTATGAGCCAGATGGGTATTAATTCTAGAATTTATCCTCTTTTCTATATTGGCATCAATTCTCCAACCTCAACGGATGCATATAATATAGTACAACCATGAAGAGTGTTCGCTGAAAAGGCTAAATGCAAAACAGATAAGTCTTCGGGCCAAGAGAGAGACCGAGAGACCAAGCGATAACCATTACCCCTGTGAAACTGAAAAAGGACTGGAGGAATTTCTTTTGTTTCTAGTTTTGTTTTTGTTTTTTTAAACAACATTACTCATTAGTAGTGATGAGCGAGTATGTTCTGTTAACCCTTTCGGCAAGCATGCTCAGGCGAACACAGTATCTTCAGCGTGCTTGGGTGTTATGTTTCAGTCTCTCTGTGTGCATGATTTGTGACTGTTTGACAGCTTTAATACATGTGAGGAATGCCTAAGGAACAGACATTCCTCACATGTATTAAAGCTGTCAAACAGTCACAAATCATGCACACGGGAGTGAAAACAACACCCGAGCATGCTCGCCGAAACGGTTAACAGAACATACTCGACTCAGACCTCATATGGCATTAGTCAAAGCTCAGATGGTCTTAATCCAAGAGTATTAAAATCGTACACCTCCAAAAATGTTCCTTTATTTCTGTTCATCTTGTTTTTTGTATAATTTTAACAGTCTTACCTCAATACCAAGAATAAAAGATGTTCATCCTTCACTAGCAGAGCCTGACAGGTAAGGATATACTTTAATCCATACACTAACTCTTCCCTTTATAAGCTTACTGCAGACTTTGTTTCTATGACTCCAAAAAGAGCATTAACTGGACTTTTAATGGTGCCACAAGACTTAGCCCAATTTGCCAGTTTTGTTTGTTTTTTTTTTACTTCAAACCGGGAATAGTAACTGGACATAATGACTTCACAGACTTCATGCCAATGTGCCCCTCTTCCAGCTACAACTAGGAGGATAAAATGGGCTTCGAATATTTTTTGACAGAAATAGCATAACCCTGTTCGGTATACAACTCCAACTAAGAAAACAGACTTGCAACTCCAGACGAGGAGAGGAGACTGGTATTTAGAATAGGGTCATCAGTCTTAGCGCAATTATATCCATCTTACCACTTTAAGCTAGGAAGATTGATTGAATCGTTAAACTCCCAATGTCTACAAAACCTTCCTTAGGACTCCAGACTAGGAGGATTAATTTGACTCACAACGGTTTTATTCACCTTAACACAACCATGTCCATCTTACAACTCCAACTAGTAGAATATGCTAGAACATAGCCGTTTACCAACCTAAACGCCGACCAGTCCATTTTATTACTGCAATTCGGTGGATCAACTGGACTACTCTGGTGTCATTCGGCATAGTGCAGCCAAATGATCTTACAACTAGGAGGATAAAATGGGACATAAATAGGCTGGTCAACTTTTAAGTTGCTGAACATTTTATGACTACAGACTAGGAAGATTAACGGGACTTAAAGGGGTTGAATGGGCTTTCTGTATAATTTGTGTATCTACGCTGCAGAATGCTGACAGTTTGGAATATACTCCCTGTCAGCTTTCTGCATGGTGTCCTAGACAGCACACCTAGTCATGTGAGCAGCTCTCTCCTGATTCTGGAGGAACTCCAGACTAGAGTTTTCCTGTCTGGCAGAGACTAGTCTCTGCCAGACCCTGCCCCTGCCTCCAGCTCCAGACTCCTGGGCAAGATGCAGCAGGAGAATGACTCAGCTGATCAGACAAACCAGGAAGGAAAAGGCTTCTACATAGGTAAGTATAATGTACTGTGTGCATCCATCCCTCCCTCCATCATCCATACACACATCACTATGGCTCTACAGTAGCTGAGGTGTATTATATGGTATATATGTATATATGTGGAGTGCAGTGGTAGTGCTGTTATTTCCAATACTGGAATGAGTGTGCAGTGGGCAGTGCTGGACACCAAGGCCAGGCGGGGCCAGCTCTGGCTAGGAGGTTAGATAATACAGCACAGGGAGCTGTCAAGTTTGGGAGAGCCACCGCTAAACAAAGTGGGTACAGAGAAAAAATTTATAGGAGAGTTGTATATTACAATACAGAACAGATTAGCTTTAAAAAAAAAAAAAATTAGAAATTAGTCCTACCGGTAATTATATTTCCATCAGTCCATCATGACAGCACAACAGGAGGTTGTCCTGCTCATCCTCTAGGGACAGGAAAGACACGAGAGGTTAAAAAAACCCATTCCCTCAGTGTTAATTACCACACCAGAATGGATGAATTTTTATTGTATTGAATTCTCTCTCACAAATGTTTAAGTTGCACATACGTATAAGGAATTTAGGGAGGGAATGTAATAGTGCTGTCATGATGGACTCCTGGAAATCTAATTACCGGTAGGACTAATTTCTAATTTCCCCAGGACGTCCCTCATGACAGCACAACAGGAGAAATACCAAATCAATGGAATATTTGGGGCGGGACTACTGCCTGAAGGACTTTCCTTCCATAGGCTAATTGTTGAGCAAATGAAATGTCCAGCTTATAATGTCTACAAAAAGTGTTTATATTGGCCCATGTTGCGGCCCTACAGATCTGGTCCACAGAGGCCCCTACCCTTTCAGTCAAGGAAGCTGAAATTGCTCTAGTAGAATGTGCCTTGATATCAAGCAGAGGTTCTTTTCCTTCCAACTTGTATGCCGTGGAAATGATTGAGGTAATCTTACTCAAGTCACTCTTGAAGCTTTTTTGCCTTTGTTTTTACCCAAATGTTGAATGAAAAGATTTGAGTCCTGTCTCCATGGTTTTCCGACTTCCACATAATGCATTACTGACCTTTGGATGTCAAGTGTATGGAATAATCTTTCTTTTTTCATTTTTTGGGTGCTGACAAAGACGGCAAAATTATTTCTTGGTTCAAGTTTTTATGGACAATACCTTCGGGAGGAAGAATGGGTCGAGTTTGAAGATTATCCGGTCATCCAGAATACAAAAATAAGGGTCTGTTGTTGATAGTGCCTGGATCTCTCCAACTCGCTTTGCTGATGTTACTGCTACCAGAAATGCAGTCTTCATGGAGAGTAAATGGATACTGGTTTCCTTTTGAGGTTTGAAGGGGGTTTTACATAAGGCACGTAGTACCAGGTTTAGATCCCATGGAAGTACTAGTTTCCTGATTGTAGGTCTTAACCTAGTAACTGCTTTTGCGAACCTTGCCACTTAGGGATGGTCTGCCAGTGGGTAATCTAAAAAGGCGCTAAGGGTCAAGATCTGTACTCTAAGTGTGCTGGGTCTCAAGCCCTTCTTAAATCCTAGCTGAAGAAATGTCGGGCTGGGAAGAGATTTCTAAGGACTCTCTAACAGGAGTGCAGTATTTCTTCCATATCTTAAAGTAGATGGCGAAAGTGACTGGTTTTTCTACTAGCCTGCATGGTGGATATTACCCTATCCTATAGACCCTTAGCACTTAGGATCTGCCTTTGAGGATCCACGCTGTCAGACGTAGGAACTGTATGTCCTGATGTATTAGAGGACCCTGGGATAGAAGGTCGTGTTTCTCCGGCAGGGGGAACGGATCTTCTAGGGCCATGTGATTTAATAACAGGAACCAGCTTCTTTTGGGCCACCAAGGGGCTACTAGTATTACCGTGGCCCTGCCTCCCTGGATCTTTCTTCGGACCCTTGAAAATAGCGAAAAGGGAGGAAATGCGTATAACAGGCTTTTTTGCCAGCTCTGGGACAAGGCCTCCATCCAGTCGAGATTGTCTCCTGCATTTATGGAGAAAAAACTTTCCATTTTTGCATTTTTGTGGGTGGCAAAGAGCTATTGAGGGACGCCCCAGCGGTAGGTAAGATGGTGAAATACCTCCGGATTCAGCCCCCATTTGGAAGACCAAATAGTTTCCCTGCTGAGGAAGTCTGCCACTGTTGTCTGATCCCTTGAGGTGGACCGTGGTTATGGAGATAACGGTCATTTCTGCCCACCGGAATATCTGCCCAGACAGGTACTGTAGAAGATCCCCTCTTGGGCCTCCTTGGTGCTGAATAAATGAAACAGTTAAGTTGTCCGAAAATAATCTTCACGTTTTCCTCTGAAGACGTGCTGGTATTGCTGAAGCACTTCCCACACCGCTCTTAATTCCCTGTAATTGGATGATCCCCTGCCCTCTACTGGGGGCCAAGTACCCTGAATGTACTGACCCCCCTCTACCTCCACGCCACAACCTAGTTGGCTGGCATCTGTGGTAATCCGTATACACAGGGATTGAGTCCATGGTATTCCTATATGGAGATTTCTTGGAGATGTCCACCATGACAGGGAGAACTTTAGACTTGCGGAAATCCTCATTCCTTTGTCTAGTCCGGATGGTTGCTTGTTCTAGTTTAGCAGGACTGCCTGCTGCAGTTCTTTTGAGTGGGCCTGAGCCCATTGTACACTTGGAATGCATGTCACCATAAGCCCTAAAATTCTCACGGCATACCTTATTGATGCTGTTCTTTTCTTTTGGAATGAGTAAATTCTGTTCCAGATATATTTCCTTTTGGCGATAGGGAGGGAGGACATTCCAAGATGTGAATCTAGGAGGACTCCCAAGAACACCTTGTGCATCTCTGGTTGCAGTTTGGATTTTTCCCAGTTTTTAGCGTCTGGATGGTCTGGGCAAGATGCTGATTGAGAAGCGATACTAAAACCGCCACCAGAAGGAGATCGTTCAGATATGGTATGATGATTATGCCTTCCTTTCTTAATGCTACCTCCGTCATTAGCTTTGTGAAGACATGAGGTGCCGAGGATTGGCCAAATGGCTGACATTGGAACTGGAAGTGGTGGACTCTTCCCTGGTATTTCAGTGCAAATCTTAGAAATGAATGGCAGGCAGGATGGATGGGCACATGGTAATATGCGTCTCTTAGCTCCACCGTACACATTACTGAATTCCTTTTTATTAATGGAATAATCTTTAATTTTTAGTATTTTATGCTTTGGTTTAAGGGTCTTAGATTTATGATCGTGTGGTATTTTCCTGAGGTTTTTTTTTAGAGAGAAAAGTGAAGAGTAGTGGCCTTGCCCCATCTCTGAAGGTGGTACTGGCCTTTCCAATAGATCGGACGTCCCTCTGGAGTCTTTTTAAGGCGGTAGGAGTCTGAGGTATAGTAAGCAGATACTTTTGTGGTGGGGGGCAGGCAAGTTCTATCCTGTAGCCTACTTTCACGGTTTGCAAAATCCATGGATTTTCCATGATGGACTGCCAACCCATGTGAAAAAACCTAAGTCTCCCTCCAATTTCCCTGGCGTCAGGGTCTTCCCGATGGGCTTGAGGTGAATCGAGTGGACCTACCCTTACCTCCTTTGGGGTTACTCCACCTCCCAGATTTACCCTTTCCTTTGTAACCCTGGCTTTGCGATGCTCAGGGCCTACAAAAGGAGTGATATTTTCTAGTTTTCTCTTCTTGGAACCCATTTTTCTCATCTGAAGCCCTTTTCAGGATCTTATCTAAGACATTGACTCCTGAAAACGGGATTGCACAAAGTTTATTTTTGGAATGGCAGTCCTCCGACCAGGTTTTCAGCCACATAGCTCGCCTTGCTGAATTGGACAAGACACTATTCCTAGCCGAGAACCTTACAGACTCTGCTGATGCATCCACCATAAACAAGGTTACAGATTTTAACATAGGAAGGGAATCTAGGAAGACCTCTCTGGAAGTATTAGATTTTAGTTGTGATGACGATAACTTGTCGATCCAGAGAGACACTGACCTGGCCACCAAAGTTGCAGCTAGATTAGTTTTAATAACAGCAGCCGAGGCTTCCCAGCTTCTCTTTAGGAGCCCATCAGCCTTTCTGTTCATGGTGTCGGAGACACGATGAATCCTCGAAATGGTATTGAGATCTTTTTTGCCACTGGCCATAGGAATGTCAATTTTAGGGACTACTTCTTCCCAAATCTTGACTTCCTCCGGGTTAAAGGGGAGACGGGCCTTGAAATCCCTAGGAATGACAAGTCGCTTCTCTGTATCCTTCCAAAATCATGGATCTTATATGTTCATTGACTGGGAACATTCTTTCTTTGGGTCCTCAGTCCCCCGAACATTTCATCCTGTATGGTATGAGGCATTTGTGTATCCTCAATCCTCATAGTATTTCTCACCGCTCTTAACTCATCTGTATTCTCGGATAAGAAAAGATATTTCTTCCGGTCTTCGGAGGGGATCTGGGGGGATATTTCTCCCGCTTCTAGATCCTGCTCAGAATCACAAGACTATGCTTCCTCCTCCTCTGGCTCTCTTGTTACGGGATGTATCGTGAACAGTCTGAGGCAGCAGAAGGCAGGACACCATGCTCTAGACCTCTTCCCGGATCATAGACGGCATGTCGGCAAGGAGGGTGGACTGCTCCTCCTTGAGGACTTTGGCTACACACTCTGCACATAGTTGTTTTTTGTGTGTGTCAGGTAGTCTGGTATTACATGTTGGGCATCTTCTCTGCTTTTTACGGGAAGATGAACCCGATCCTAAGGGGCCTCTTTCCTGAATTTAAAGAGACAGGAAATTTTTAATTTCTATAACCAATACCCCCATTTTAAAGTTTGGGAAGTGTTATCAGGGAACCAGGTGTCAACTAACACTGCCCAGGGACTGATCAGATTGTGCCTCTGAACGTACAGGATTAGGATCCATGGTCAGAATGAACACATCATGTACAGATGCAAGTACCCTTTTATAGGGTCTTACCTTGTCCCAGGTGCTTAGTGAGGGCCCCCATTAAGGTTTCCTTGCGTTCCACAGTGAACGCACGCTGTGCCGTCCAAATCAGATGTTCCCCTCGAAACTGGAAATGCGTTGCAAGCCTGAGAGGGAGGCGGCAGCATCAGGCGCAACATCCCGCTCTACTGATGGGCTGAGGGACCCCTACCCAGTGAGGTTTCAGCCCAGAGCCTCTTGACAACAGGAAGAGAAGAGATCAGTCCCCTCCAATCCCACTGAGCTCCCAGATATGCAGAGAGGGGCACATTGGTGCAAAGTTCCTCTGTCCTGCTAGGGACAGGAAAAACACTCAGGGTTTGGTGGAGAGGGGGGCTTTTAGCCTCTCGTGTGTTTCCTGTCCATAGAGGATGAGAAAGACAACCTCCTGTCGCGCTGTGATGAGGAACGTCCTGGAGAAAAATTTGACTTTGTGGCCGGACAACTTCAATATGTTTTTACTCGGCTTACCACCCACCATTGTCCATCATACAACTCCAATTAGCAGAATAAATTGGAACATAGATGTTTATCAACCTAAATGCAGGCCAACTGGGAGGATCAACAGGGCTTACTTTGTTTTTATTCATCTTAGCACAACCATGTCCATCTTACAACTCCAACCAGGAGGATAAACTGGGACAACAACAATAATGTTTTTATTTATATAGCGCTTTACAATTCAGATAATTTTATAGACATTATAGCACTGTCCCCACGGGGGCTCACAATCTAGATTCCCTATCAGTATGTCTAGATTCCCTATCAGAAACCCACACAAACACGGGGAGAACATACAAACTCCTTGCAGATGTTGTCCTTGGTGGGATTTGAACCCAGGACCCCAGCGCTGCAAGGCAGCAGTGCTAACCACTGAGCCACCGTGCTGCCCTGTTTATCAACCTCAATGCTGACCCATCTATTTTGTGACTCAAAACTAGGAGGATTAACTGGACATACAGGTGCACTCACTAAATTAGAAAATCAAAAAGTTAATTTCAGTTCTTCAATACAAAAAAGCAAAACTCATTATATAGAGTCATCACAGACAGAGTGATCTATTTCAAGTGTTTATTTCTGTTAATGTTGATGATTATGGCTTACAGCCAATGAAAACACAAAAGTCACTAAATGACGTCATGGCAAGTCCTTTCACACCACCGCAGCATTTCTGCATCGTGGGCACTTAGCCTTAGGCTATGTGCCCATGATGCAGATTGAAGCAGAAATTTTGTGAGCATTTCTGCATCTCCTTGGCAGAACAAACGCATGCAGATTTTACATGCATTTTTTCAGGTGATTTTGAGCATCACTTGGAAAAGGGCTTGACAAGTAACATGTATCCATACAACTGGCATGGATTTATATTGTGTGACCAACTTAGAGAAAATTTCTACTTCAAATGCTATTAAAAAAAAAAAAAAAAAAAAAAGATTTAAAAAGTTAAAAAGAAATTAAAAACCTTATATTCACTTCTCCGGCAGCCCCTGGTCTCCTCCCGGCAGCGTCCTCTCTCCTCGGCGTCTCACGGTGTACTGGAAGGACCTGCGGTGACATCATTTAGTCAGCTGGTCACTCGACCATCACCTGACGGCTGATGTCAGGGGTCGCGTGACCATCAGCTGACTAAATGATGTCACCGCAGGTCCTTCCAGTACACCACAGGACGCCGAGGAGAGAGGACGCGGCCGGGAGGAGACCAGGGGCTGCTGGATAGGTGACTATGAATATATTTTTTTATTTTTTACTTTATGAAATTCTTTTTTCACTTGCAGGTAACGATGGTACCTGGGTCGGATGAGTCTTCTCTTCTCCAGACCCGGGTACTATCCGCGCATTGAACTGCATAACATCCGCATATATACAGCACATGCGGATTATCATTGGGATACATCCCAGACCTCTTAACAAGCGATTTTAATGCGTTTCCCTGGGAGAAATGCCGCCGTGGAAAAGCATTAAATCCACATCCTGGGCACTCAGCCTAATGGTACTCCATGATCCACGGCTTCTCAAGCCGTGTGCTCAAGGCTCCTCTGTCTGCAGGACAGAAATCAACTAAAAGGGGTAAGTGGGCGTGACCTTTTAATTTTTTGCTCTTGGCTTCCAGTGCGTTGATGGGGTAAATTCCTCTCTCAGGTGCTGTCATGGGTGAGGGGAAAAAAAAATGTTAACTTTACTCTAGTCCTAAACCGCATATAAATCCCGTCGAGCAGTCCTAGTCCATCCTTGGTATCTCCTGCATTGATGAGAATTTAGTCACCTTGACATGCTTTATGTTGACCATGTGGGGCAGGGGTACACAACCTCTTCTGGTCCAAAGGCAACATTGTCAGACTCAAATTCTAAAGTGGTATTTTCAGCAACATTTTAAAAATTTTGTAATTAAATGCTATAAATGTCAGATATATGCAAGTTTTAGGTCTCCCCCTGGATGAGGAGCTGTTTTAAGACATTTGCATTGTAGAACGGAAGAGTCGATGAATGCACCTCTCTCTACTGTACTTAATGCAAGTTGCTAAAAATACATTGAAGAGAGCCTAACTCATGTATGGCCACCTCTCCAAGGCAACCCCTTTCTGGAGTGCTACACAGGAGTCAGGAGACCCACCATTATGCGGAGATTCCAGAAAGGAATGTGAACCATATGTACTTATCCATCCTCAGTCTGTGCTACACCACCACCTCTTTTCTCTGGCAAGGATTATACATGTCAGAAGCCAACAGAAACAGACCAGCAAGTCTAAGGCCCCACAGCATTGCAGTCTAGAGGTTGTGCATACCAAATGTAGGGAATTGATCATGGCAAGGAAGCTGGATCATCTTCATCAAAGGAGATGCCAAGGATGGTCTGGGCCGGCCCTCTGAACTACTTGGTGCAAGACTAAACCAATGCAAATAGCCTGAATAAGTGGTCTGAACATAGATAATTAATAGTAAAATACCTTTATTGTAAATAAAAGTAGGTAAATGGTGGCAAAGAAAAAAAGAGCATGCATCCACTTTAAAAATGAGTAACAGAGTACCCAAAAAGGGTTTAAACAGGGTAAATACTGGTGCAGGAGAGACACCAAAATCAATTAAATACGAAAAATGTTGAAGTTGTTAGTATAGCCCTTAATGCATATCTGTTGGTTAAATGGGGCTTAAGGTGCAAAGAGTATCTAGAATGAACATGATGAACAGATTTGGAAAAAGGGAGCGTGTAATAAAAATAGGAATAATTTATTTATTCATTAATAAGTTGTCAGGCACAGCCATTACACAGTACACAGCAGGGGCACATTTATAAGATTATCTCAGCACCGGAACATTTTATTTAAACACATCCAGTTGTGCAAGTTATTATCATTCGAACACCTATTGATTAAAAAGAGCTTTTATTCATGGGAAAACGCCTTTAAAAGCACTGAAAACAATCTTCTCCCACAAAAAACATGGCCCTTCATGTGCGGCCCATACCCGGCTGAGTTTGAGACCCCTGATCTATATTGCCATGTCACTATATTGAATCTGGTGCTACTCACCTCCCTCTTTCTACTATTTAGGTATGTAGTTCTATCAAAAGAAGGTTGTAAAGAATTTTTAATGAGTTTTGTTATTTCAACTATTGTACGTACTAACTCATTTCTTTATTCACTCAAATTCTTCCTGCTTTAGCCAGTTTTTTTTATTGTTGACACAAAAGTTTAAATTTTCTTATTCATCCACTTCTGACAGTGTCTAGTACACCATTGTACCCAGCTACAAAGATGGACAGTTAGAAAAAAGCTCAACTGGAGTTCCAAGTTTCAGATTTTGGATTCCAACTAACTCCGTGAAGTACATGGCTCAGTTAATAATGTTAATCAGGTATTCAGACAGAAGACCCTGATGGATTGCTGAATGGGCGGCAAAGTGTAATGTTAACACCAAGTAAAGCTATTAAACAGCAAAATCACTTACCTAGTGTTACCACCATCACAGGTATGTTGAGTCTCTGTCGCGTGCTCTGAGATAGCCTGAGAAACCCATATTCAAGTGAATATTCTACTATGTACTCTTCTTGGGGCCAAACTAGTGAAATAAATATAGATATTTAGACATATAAAGCACAAAGGTAAGGGTAATATTTCAGCCACATAGAAAAAAAGTCCTGAATTTGGAACTACAAGCCTTCTAAAAACTACAGCGTAGTAATTAGCCAGTACTGGAGACAAAGTGAATAGTGTCCGTTTGCTCCAGAATCCTGGGGAGTTAATCACTTGGAAAGCAGCACTGTATGCTTAAAATGAGTTTCTCAAGCTATAAAACTTGTCCATGTGCCTAAAACTGCAATATAATAAACTGTCTAACATACCGTACTTAAGCTATTCTCTTTTCCTCACAGTCCCCCATCTGAAAAGCTGCATGAAGCTCAGGAGGATGCATGAAAATGGAGCTTTTCTATAAAAAGTAGTGGAAGACTGAAAAGGAAATGGATAACATACTATTTAAATCACTCCAGTATATACTCATGAGGCTCTGCAGGAGGGCAGGCGCACCTCAGCATGGTGATGACCACCTACCCCCAACAACATTCTGTGCAATCATTAAAAGTACTTTGATTAGTGTGGTATTTCATTTACAAATCACTCATCAGTACCTATTGGGCTTATAGGGAAATTCCTAAAAGTGCCAAAATGTTAACTTATCTTCTATCCATTCAGGAGAGAAAAAAATAAAATAGCAATTCTCCTGTTTTGACAGTTTACACTAACCACATGCTGCACAAAGTGTTAATTTTATGCTGTGGCTCACTCCGATTATGGCAATACTAAATTAATGCTGTTTTATATAGGGTTTTATAACTTATCTACAATACAAACATGGTTTGCAAGAAATAAGAAAATAATTTGTTTTTGTGTCACCATATGTTTTACAATTTTCTATCAACTGGAAAGCATGATAAAGTTTGCAATAAAATTTTATTGCAATGTTGCGGCGACCCAAAAAAACGTAATTCTGGGGTTTTGAATTTTTTTCTTATTACACCGTTTATCAATCGAATTAATTTTTTTTTTATATTGATAGATCAGGCGATTCTGAATGCGGCGATACCAAATGTGTGTATGTGGGGTTTTTTTTGTTTTTACTTTTTGCGTTCTTCAATAGTCTCCATGGGAGACTTGAAGCTGCAATTATCTGATTGACTCTGTTACACACAGGCGATTATCAGAGCACCTGTGTGTAGCAGATTTGCTCACTTGGGTGGCGCTCATAGCAATCTGGCAGTGACAACCACAGCAGACCCCAGGTTGTTATGGCAACCGATCGGCGACCCGCGATCATGTGACGGGGGTCGCCGATGGGCAGGGCCAATGTAGCGCTTCCCAGAAGCACTAGTTAAATGCCACTGTCAGAGATTCAATGGCATTTAACTGGTTAATAGTCGCGGGTGGATCGTGATTCCACCCACGGCTGTTGCAGGCCCATGTCAGCTGTATAAATCAGCTGACATGTGCCAGGAAAGGTGCGGGTTCAGCGCCGGAGCCCACACTAAACGGGGTTATGACAGGTGTCGTACTATTACGGCACACGTTATAAAGGGGTTAAGGAGACTGGGGGAAAGACATACACTAGCTCCTTTGGCCATCTGTGGAGAAGGGCGTCAACTCCATAGGGATGGTCTTTTGGATTTGAGGAGAAAAACTTCCTGGATTTTTTCTGTTTCCGAAAAAGTCTATTCGGGGCCCTCCAGCGATTGACGATTCTTTGAAATACTCCTGCGTTTAAAAACTGCTCGCCCTGGCCTATTAGGTGACGACTGAGGTAATCTGCCTGGGCGCTCTCTTTTCCCTTTAGATAACCTGCCGATATTGACCTTAAGTTTTCTTCTGCTAAAGGTTATTATTATCTTGTTAGTTTCTATCATGAGATCACTTGATCTCATGCCTCCCTGTTTATAAATGCCACTGCTGTTTTGTTGAGCAATAGAATGTGGCTCTTCATATCTGGCAGAATTTCTAGTAGCGCCAGCCTGAAGGCTGCGAGCTCTCTTCTGTTGGAGGATGAATATATTAAATCCTGAGGCCATTTCCCTTGAAAGATTTATCCATCTGTGTGTGTGATCCCCAGCCAAAAGGACTTGCGTCCGTGGTGATTTCTATGGGATTTCAAATTTCCATGGAACTCCCCGAGACCAATTTGTCTCATGTTGCCCCAACCTTAAAGATTATTTTGTCTTTCCTGAGATAGTGATCTTTTTGCCCACCCACTGAAGGGTTCTGAAGTGGGCCCTTGCCCAGGTCCTGGCAGGAATGCAAGAAGTTGAGGCCCACATGATTGACATAGCCCTTTTTTAGGGTAGTCACCAGATTTTTGATCAATTCGGAAATAGATTTGCACATTTTCCTTATCTTTTTTCTATCCACCCCCCAGCTTCATTCCAGGCCATGCCCCCGGAATGCATCACTATGCCGGTTCCTAGCGATGCACTGCACCACCGGATGTAAAGTCAGACACTCAGCTGGGTTGCGGGGAAGCATGACGCCATACTAGGCCGTGAACCCGGAATTGACGTCATTCACCTTCCGGCGGCTCCCAGGGATGCACTGCGCCCAGACCGGCTGTGCACCTGGAGAGATGTCCCTGACCGCTACTTGCAAGATCTTCTTCCCGCTCAGCCTGCCAGAGACTTCTAAATGCCGACCAGGTCGGCGCTGCTGAGACTCCAGCCCCAGGCAAGAGCTTCACTCCCTGGCAGCACCGGTGAGCATTAGGGTCTCCCTCAAGGACAGGAAACAACTGAAGCGTAAGAGAGGGCTCCGCCTTTTAAAACAGCAGGATTTCCTTTTCCTTGTGGGCGGTTCCTCTCCCTTTCCATGGTGCCATCGTGGGGAATGGGAAAAAAGTGATTGCCCTCGAAACCTAACAACTGGTTGGGCCACCCTTATCGCAAACTCTTGATTGCAGTTGCTGCTAACTAGCAATGAGTCATTTATAACGCTCTGGAGGAATTTTGGCCCACTCACTTTTGCAAAATTATTGTAATTCAGCAACATTGGAGGGTTTTCCAAGCATGACAGCCTTTTTAAAGGTCATGGCACAGCATCTCAATCGGATTAAGGTCAGGACTTTGACTAGGCCACCCCAAAGTCTTAATTTGGTTTTTCTTAAGCCATTCAGAGGTGAACTTACTGGTGTATTTGAGATCACTGTCCTGCTGCATAACCAAGTGCGCTTCAGCTTCAGATCATGAACAGATGGCCAGACATTTTCCTTCAGGATTTTTTAGCAGACAGCAGACTTCATGGTTCCATTTACCACAGCAAGTCTTCCAGGTCATGAAGCACCAAAACAGCTCCAGATCATCACACTACCACCACCATAAGTTACTGTTGGTATGATGCTCTTTTTCAGAAATGCTGTGTTACTTCTACGCCAGATGTATTGGCACATACACCTTCCAAAAAGTTCCAACTTTTGTCTTGTCAGTCCACAGAGTAGTCTCCCAAAAGTCTAGGTGATCATCAAGATGTTTTCAGGCAAAACTGAGAGGAGCCTTTATGTTCTTTTTTCTTAACCGTGGTTTTTCTCCGCAGTGTTTTTTGTCTTTGAACTCTACCGTGCATGCCATTTTTGCCCAGTCTCTTATGGTGGAGTCATGAACACGGACCTTAAACCCATTATCTACCAATGTCCTTTTTTTGGGACGCCTAATTTTTTGCTTCTAGCAACTTAGATTTTCTAATTAGGTCCAAAAAAAACAAAAATGAAAATTGCTAATTTGGCAAGTAATGGGTTAACGGAAGCAAGTGAGACCTGCAGTACTTTGGATGTTGTTGAAAGGTCTTGTGTGACCTCTTGGATGAGTAGTCACTGCGCTCTTGGGTTAATTTTGGTTGGCCGGCCACTCCTGGGAAGGTTCACTACTGTTCCATGTTTTCAACATTTGTTGATAATGGCTCTTAATGTGGTTGGCTGGAGTCCCAAAGCTTTAGAAATGGCTTTATAACCTTTTACGGACTGATAGAGCTTGGTTTCTCATTTGTTCCTGAATTTCTTTGGATCACAGCAGGATGTCTAGCTTTTGGAGGATCTTTTGGTCTACTTCACTTTGTCAGGCAGGTTCTATTTAAGTGATTTCTTGATTGAGAACAGGTGTGGCCATAATCAGGCCTGTGTGTGACTGTGGAAATTGAACTCCGCTTCCCAAAGATTTGATAAACCAGTAAATCTATGTTTTAAGGGAGGGGGACAATCACTTTTTCACACAGGGCCCTGTAGGTTTGGATTTCTTTTTTCCCTCAATAAAGACCTTCATTAAAAAACTAAAAGAATAAGAAATCAGGAAAGGTGCAAATACTTTTTCACACCACTGTATGTAGTTTTTTTTGTTAAGCTTGATGAACAAAAAACCGCAATTCTGATATTGTTTTTCATATGTTTACAAGGTGGGATAAGTAATAGTATACTTTTAGAATATGGACTGATACGATTACAGTGATTCTCAATTAAAAAAAAAAATTCACAATTTGCTACTTTTGCACAAGAAAGTTACTTAGAAAAAAATAAACATGATGATCCTTAAAATTTCTTTTTAGCATCATTTTCTTTTTACAGGCCTGTAAGAGCTTTTCTTCCATAAACTGTAGCTTTACAATTTTTTGGATTCATACTATACAACTTTTCATCTTTTTTATTTCACATTATGTGAGGTGGGATTCTGGCATAATCTTCAAAAAAAAGGTTTACAGCGTTTACTTTGAGGGATAATGTTATAGTATTGCAGTGCACAGCATTATGGACGTGGATAGATTTTATTTTTAAAACACAATGCAAGGACTTGAATAGGTAATCTTATGATCGCATGGGTAACACACTGCTCTATTTATGCAGAGTTGTGTATATTACACCATCCTATCATTGTTTAATATACAGTCAGCCTTTCAGACGCCTGTTGGATCAGATTGGCTGTAGTTTATGACAGACCTGTAGGCCTTTGTCAGGCCTCTATTTACAAAACACCACATTGATCATATGTGGGGGTGCCCATGGACTGACAGAAGACATGCTCTCCCTCTGTCAAACTCCTCAGGTGATACTGCCACTACTTACAGCAGTATATGAGCGGTTAAACTGCTGGAATTGGCATGAACATGTGCACTAACAATTACAGCGGAGCCTAGCAGAGTATATCAGTCGGGATCCTACAGCTAAACGTAGCGGTACAGAAGCTGTACTGTGCAGTGAGCATCACGTACATATAAAAGTGACGTGCTCATTGTCACTCTCCTATCGAGCATAGGAGCATGGTTTCACTATGAATTGCAAATCAGGGTCATGGTGAAAAAGAGCTGACAAGCTCTTCCTCCCATTTGGCCAACGACCCCCTGCTGAGCAGAGGTTCTGTGATGTGGCCACTGCCTGCTATGTGGTCAGTGTGACTAGGAAACAGCTGTGTTTGTGGTGACACTTTTCTGTCATTTGGTAATTAGATTCTTCCGGACTTCAAAGTAACATGCCAATGTATCAGACTTTGTGGGGCCAAGTTACCAGATATGAATTTTTTTTTTTTTTTTTTAAGGTGTAAGTTCTATAGAAATGGAAGATATTTTCGGTATCGTATTGCAGTGCCAAGCACAACACATTCCCTTGCATTGCTGTATGGCCGGCCCATCAGGCCAGAATTAATAACTGACAGGTGCATATAGTTGTATATGCCATGTCTCATGTATAGAAAGCTCAAATTGTGATAGAAAAGTGGCCGAGCCGGCATCTTAATTATTTACCTGCCCCATCTGAGGTCACCAGGGGATGTAGATGGGAGGTACCTGATAAAAGCAGCTTCTTACCTAGAACCCATGTTCAGTGCTGGGAGATACAGGAATGCACAATTTTCTAAATGGAGTGCTTTCCTTTGAAAGATCTGCACCTTTCCTATGACAACAGGTCTAGTAACTTTTGGTTTAAACTTTTTTTATATGACTGTGTATACTGTATTGTCCCCTTTGTAACATCACATTTTTAAAAGCACTGCCTAATTGTTGGATTAAATATATAAAATCTAATAGCTTTGTGCCTCTTGCTGTAAAAACCACACCCCTGAAGCCTCACGAGGCTCAACATTACTAGTAATGGGTGTCCAATCAGCCTGTAATAATCGATTGAGCTGGATAGATTTCTATCTATTTCACATTTGTTGGTTTCTCCCTGGACAGTTGCTAGTCAAGGGTGGAATCGAATGTCTATATACTATTCGTTCAATGTGAAAGCACCCAATAAGCTGCCTAGCAATAGTAAGGGTATGTGCCCACAATGCGTACCAGCCTGTGGCCCAGACGCTGCGGAGTAGCCGACGGCGGCTTCCGGTCATCTATGCAAATGAGCGGCACCATTTTTTTTTTTTTTCCACCTGCGGACTTTCCTCACAGAGGTTTAGGTCTATGGAGAAAGCCCGCATGCAGACCAGCAAGAGAAACTGACATGCTGTGGGTCAGGAAAGACGCCGCATGTCAGTGTCCGCGGGTGAGCCGCAGATGCACGGAGACGCATAGTGGACATGGGATTTCTAGGAATCCCATCCACTATGCTGTAACATCTGGCCACTGCTGATTTAACGCTGCTTAAGTCCGCAGCGGCAATGGATCGTATGCACACAGCCTAATGGTCTCATCCCTCAATTGTCAATCAATTATGTGACTGTCCTGACAAACTGATGGCAGCGGTGGGCTAGCTTCCTGATCTCCCCGACACTCATAATGGATACATACACTAGATCATGTTAAAGGGAATCTGTTTTGCCATGTAATCTGAAGACAGCAGGAGATCGAGGCTGAAATATAGAATTCAGGGATGTGTCATTTGTCAAAGTGCATGCTGTTTATTAACTGTGAATGATTTATCACTAAGAGATTAACATTGCCGGGACTAGTCCGGCAACGCCCCCTCCTGTGATAAGCAGCTCACTGTCTATAGACAATGTATATACAGAGACTGGTGGGGGCAGGGTTAGCTTTTCAGCTCTGCTGCATTCCGAATCTAAGGCTATGTGCTCACGTAGCGTTCTTGTAGCGTTTTTGCGGCGTTTTTACAGCCACGAAAATGCTTGTACAACCGTCTGCCATGCAAAGCAATGTGAATTCGGATGTGCTGTGCACATGATATGCTAATTAGCGCGCCAAATTCGCATGATATGCTAATTAGCGCGCCAAATTCGCATGATATGCTAATTAGCGCGCCAAATTCGCATGATATGCTAATTAGCGCGCCAAATTCGCATGATATGCTAATTAGCGCGCCAAATTCGCATTGCGTTGCAAATTGCAGCATGACCATTTCTACCGCGATTACGCTGCAAATTCACGGCCATTGAAACGCAGCAAACCCACAGGTATATGTGGATTTGCTGCGTTTCAATTAAATTCAATGGCTGCAAATTTTTAGCGAAATCGCGGTGCGTGTGGTAACCAGGATGAAGAGGAGACTACCACGCGGTGAAAAAAATGTAAAAAACCCAAAAAACTGTACACTCACCTCTCCGGTCTCCTCCCGGCGGCGAATCTCTCTCCTTGGCGTCCCGCGGTGTACTTGCAGGACCTGCGGTGACATCATTTAATCAGCTGATGGCCACGCGACCGCTGACGTCAGCGGTCAGGTGATGGTCGCGTGACCATCAGCTGACTAAATTACATCACCACAGGTCCTGCAAGTACATCGCGGGACGCCGAGGAGAGGATCGCCGCCGGGAGGAGACCGTAGAGGTGAGTATACAGGTTTTTTTTATTCTAAACTTTTTAATCCTTTTTTTATTACTATAGATGCAGCATTTAAAGCATCTAAGTTGGTCACACAATATAAATCGATGCCGGTTGCATGGATTTATATTGTGTGACCAACTTGTCAAGCACTTTTCCAAGTGATGCTCAAAATTGCTTGGAAAAGTGCTTGAGAAAACGCATACGAAAACGCATGTAAAAAAGCTTCTCCCTGGCAGAAAAAACACATGTAAATCTGCATGGTTTTTTTTCTGCCAGAGAGAGGCAAAAATGCACTGCATCAAATCTGCATCATGGGCACTAACCCAAAAAGCTCTGATTGTGTCAGAACTGCAGCACCCAGTAATCAAAGTGATACATGGACTGATTCAGCTTCTCTTTGCTACCTCATCTGAGAGCATCCTGATGTAGGCAAAAACCTGCTGATAGATTCCCTTTAAGGGCTTAAAGAGTAACATAGCATCATGTTAAATGTTAATGTCACAAATGCTATATGAATACTATTACATTTGTTGCAAAATAATAATTTAGCCAAAAATGTATTTATTCCTAAATGGGATTTCACTCACCTTTACTAGCAGCATCGCTAAAAGATAGACCATGACTCTGATTATCAGAGGACTGCGTCACGCTCTCGAGCGATGGCTTCAAAAACACCTTGGGCTCAATGTCAAGCTCGAACTAAAAGCAAAGGAAAATCAATAAATAATCAAGTATTGCAAAATTGGTTTAGTTCACTTATTGGTTAGGTCTCGCAATTGACACTACAGCAATCTAAAATTTTTCACATACAGTACAGACCAAAAGTTTGGACACACCTTCTCATTTTAAGATTTTTCTGTATTTTCATGACTATGAAAAT
This sequence comes from Phyllobates terribilis, assembly GCF_046119375.1. NCBI lineage: Eukaryota > Metazoa > Chordata > Amphibia > Anura > Dendrobatidae > Phyllobates > Phyllobates terribilis. Next base: position 689,297,130 of record NW_027362761.1, on the reverse strand, counting down.
TGTACATTCACACTGAAGGCATCAAAACTATGAATTAACACATGTGGAATTATATACTTAACAAAAAAGTGTGAAACAACAGAAAATAGGTCTTATATTCTAGGTTCTTCAAAGTAGCCACCTTTTGTTTTGATGACTGCTTTGCACACTCTTGGCATTCTCTTGATGAGCTTCAAGAGGTAGTCACCGGAAATGGTCTTCCAACAATCTTGAAGGAGTTCCCAGAGATGCTTAGCACTTGTTGGCCCTTTTGCCTTCACTCTGCGGTCCAGTTCACCACAAAACCATCTCTATTGGGTTCAGGTCTGGTGACTGTGGAGGCCAGGTCATCTGGCGTAGCACCCCATCACACTCCTGCTTGGTCAAATAGCCCTTACACAGCCTGGAGGTGTGTTTGGGGTCATTGTCCTGTTGAAAAATAAATGATGGTCTAACTAAACACAAACCGGATGGAATAGCATGCCACTGCAAGATACTGTGGTAGCCATGCTGGTTCAGTATGCCTTCAATTTTGAATAAATCCCCAACAGTGTCACCAGCAAAGCACCCCCACACCATCACACCTGCTCCTCCATGCTTCACGGTGGGAACCAGGCATGTAGAGTCCATCCGTTCACCTTTTCTGCGTTGCACAAAGACACGGTGGTTGGAACCAAAGATCTCAAATTTGAACTCATCAGACCAAAGCACAGATTTCCACTGGTCTAATGTCCATTCCTTGTGTTCTTTAGCCCAAACAAGTCTCTTCTGCTTGTTGCCTGTCCTTAGCAGTGGTTTCCTAGCAGCTATTTTACCATGAAGGCCTGCTGCATAAAGTCTCCTCTTAACAGTTGTTGAAGAGATGTGTCTGCTGCTAGAACTCTGTGTGGCATTGACCTGGTCTCTAATCTGAGCTGCTGTTAACCTGCGATTTCTGAGGCTGGTGACTCGGATAAACTTATCCTCAGAAGCAGAGGTGACTCTTGGTCTTCCTTTCCTGGGGCGGTCCTCATGTGAGCCAGTTTCTTTGTAGCGCTTGATGGTTTTTGCAACTGCACTTGGGGACACATTCAAAGTTTGCCCTATTTTTCGGACTGACTGACCTTCATTTCTTAAAGTAATGATGGCCACTCGTTTTTCTTTACTTAGAATTTGTATTATGGGAAGAAAAAAGCAGCTAACGGTCTATTCAGTAGGACTATCAGCTGTGTATCCACCTGACTTCTGCACAACACAACTGATGGCCCCAGCCCCATTTATAAGGCAAGAAATCCCACTTATTAAACCTGACAGGGCACACCTGTGAAGTGAAAACCATTTCCGGTGGCTACCTCTTGAAGCTCATCAAGAGAATGCCAAGAGTGTGCAAAGCAGTCATCAAAGCAAAAGGTGGCTACTTTGAAGAATCTAGAATATAAGACATATTTTCAGTTGTTTCACACTTTTTTGTTAAGTATATAATTCCACATGTGTTAATTCATAGTTTTGATGCCTTCAGTGTGAATGTACAATTTTCATAGTCATGAAAATACAGAAAAATCTTTAAATGAGAAGGTGTGTCCAAACTTTTGGTCTGTACTGTATATCCTGCTTCCATATGGAAAAATGCAGAAAAAAAAGCAAATCTGCCATAGGTTTTATCGTTCATGTTCACAAATAATTGCGCTATTTTTGTAGGGGTCAACATGAGTACATTGGATTTTTAATGTGTATATTTTTTGCTATGTTTTGGATTCTAAAGAAAAAAATTTTTTTTTTATACCATTTCATGTTGCAACGAGGGCGGTGGAGTAGGTAAGGCAATCCACCGACTGACTCCACAGCACTGTCTCACTACTCAGCATGTACATAAAGTGCAGCACAGATTCATCTCAACTAAAAGCCGAGATCCTTAGATCAGGAACAGAAGACATTTATAGGACATTTCATAACTTTCCCAAATTCTTATGAAAACATTTACAGCACATCCTGCACTGAATTACTGTACCCAATTTATTATTAGGAGTCTGAGTCTGTCCATTTTATACCGACACCTACTCCGACTCCACAGCCCTGGTTGCAACATCTGTAATATAATGGGAGATGTGCCTGCGCAGTCTGGCTCCAGACAGAAGAACGCATCCAGCCGTTACAGTTAAGAGAAGTATATGGTGCCGTAGATCGCGGTATGTGTAGACACTGAACATATATTGCGATCTCCGGCACCATAAGTACATACCTGAACGGGAGGAGTGTTCCTGCGGCGCCTCTATTCGGGCCGGAGGCCGGGGAAGGAGCTGGCGCTGGAATTGGCGCATGCACATAGCGCGCTTTCGGGTGCCAGTTTAGTGAAGACACATTTGCAGTGTGTCGTCAGCAAAATGGCACTGGACAGCGCGATATGGGCACACTATTACGCAGACGCCATTTTGCTGAATACACTCTGCAAATGTGTCTATTAATATGGCGCTGGATATCACGCTATACAGGCGCTGATTCCGGCGACATTTTAGTAAATTAACACAGGCGACGCACGGCAGGGGAGTGATGGAAAGGCGAGTAGGAGTGTTTTTTTATTTAATGGATGGGGCCACAGCACATCACAGGATGGGGGGGCAGCACATCACAGGATGGGGGGGCAGTACATCACAGGATGCAACCCTGTATCTGACTGCATCAAATCACATATGACCAGACATCATCACAGGCGGCAGGATGTACATAGACAGCAAGGAAGCCATGAAAGTTCCAGAGTGGGAGACTAAAGTGTTTTTTTTATTTTATATATTCGTTTAAAAATTGTGTAGTAGTCCACAAGGGGTGGGGGAAACACACACACACACCTGTGGCTTTTAACTCAGAAGCCATTCCATGACATGTAGGTATGCATACTTTTCCATAGTGTATGGATGGAAATTGTTACAATCTCATGCATGGTGCTGCCATTCCAATGCAGTTTGGATTTTCCAACTTCAACTTGGGAATATATATACGTTTTAACCATTTGTGCATGCCTTCATCATCTCCCACCTCGACTACTGCAACATCCTCCTCTGTGGCCTACCTGCTAACACTCTTGCACCTCTCCAGTCCATCCTTAACTCTGCTGCCCGACTAGTTAATCTTACTCCTCACTACTCCTCTGCTACCTCCCTTTGCAAATCTCTTCACTGGCTCTCAATTGCCCAGCGTATCCAGTTCAAACTAATAACACTGACCTACAAAGCCATCCATAACCTTTCTCCTCCATACATCTCTGAACTAATCTCCCGATATATTCCCTTACGTAATCTCTGGTCCTCTCAAGACCTCCTTCTCCACACTTAATCATTCCTCACCCAATCGCCTCCAGGGCTTAGCCCGAATATCCCCAATCCTCTGGAATTCTGTGCCCCAATATGTCCGACTATCCACCACATTCAGATCCTTCAGACGGAACCTGAAAACGCATCTCTTCAAGAAAGCTTACAACTTGCAATGACCACGCTGCCACATCAACACCACCACCAGAGCTGCTGCAACCCCCCAACATACTGTCTCCTTCCCCATCATCCTGTAGAATGTAAGCTCGCAAGGGAAGGGTCCTCTTCCCTCTGTACCAGCCTATGAATGTTTGTTAGTGTAAGTGATATCTTTATTTTATATGTAACCCCTTCTAATGTACAGCACCATGGAATCAATGGTGCTATATAAATAAATAATTTTTTATTTGTGGTGACTAGTGATGGGCGAGCACTAAAATGCTCGGGTACTCGTTGCTCGGGTCGAGCACATTGGAATACTCAGGTGCTCGACCCGAGCAACGAGCCCAATGTAAGCCTATGGGAAACTTCAGCATTTTTCAGGCGGTCTGCAGAGGGACTAAAAATTGCCCAAATCAATGGGAACAGTGCTCAAATGACAAGGGAACAGCATGGGGAAGACCCCTGAAAGCATTTCTAACTCCCAGGTTACTGCTGTCAACAATGTTGTCAGAGGTATTACGCCACTTTTACGGACTCACAATAAAACATACCAAAACGAAACCAAAATGGATTTTCCTAGGAAATATGTTAAGGAACAATCTTTCCAGGGTAATGACTTGTAGAGAAGGCAAAATAAATAACAAAAAAACAAAAATACTTTTGCATTGATTTCAACTAAGACAAATGCATTCACTGGGAAATGTCATTTTAACATTTTACAACCTTATCTGGCCATGTGCTGTGTGACACATGCATACAGTGCTGAAAAGACATGGGCACAGCATGGGGAAGACCTCTGGAAGCATCTGACTCCCAGGTCACTGCCTAAAAGTGTGCCCATCATAAGTGATCCTTGGCGCATGGGAAGATGCCTCCCGCCATGCACCGGTCGTTGCAGACTTGCAACAATCACCATCCACGTCCTTGTCCCAGTGCAGCGTTCAGTAGTCCCTACCCCACATTCCTTGGAATGCAAATTTTTGACAGCTGCTTGCACTTGAAAGGTGGCCTTTTAGGCTCATGGAGGCGGAAGCTGTCCACAATCTTACGGCGGCGGCGACCGGGTATCCATACTCTGTCCGCAGCCGCCACTATTTATCCCGGTGTCGCCTCCGCCTTCCACAACATTACCCGTGCCCTCCCCAGTGAACTTACTGGGAAGGACCGCCTACCCACAAACACTTGGTCAAGTGAATGTGGCCAGGGATGGTATAGAGCCAGTCCACAGCTTTTTTTGCTGAGTTGTATTTCACCACAGCCACATTCTTTAGCTTGGTGAAAGGACTTGGGAAACCATATCTACTCCAGCTGTCATTTCTCCCAGGAAGTCCTCTAAAGCTGCTTTCACTTGAAATGTGTCCTTTTAGGCTTGTAGAGGCGGAAGCCTTTCACAGCCTCATGTCCACTCTCTGTCCTCAGCCGCCACTATTTCTCCCAGTGTTGTCTCCGCCTTCTACAAGCGGGGGTCCCTGAACATTACTGCTGGTACTTTCCTGTGGGAATCGACTTGCCTCCTGCCAGCCTGGAATATTTCCAGTAAACTATGGTACGACACCATGGTATTAGCACTGCCCCCAGTACCAGTAGCGAAGCCTTCCCCAATTTCCTTCTCAGGAATTCTATTTGGTAGAGTGAGTGGCTGCCCAAATACACTGCTCAAAAAAATAAAGGGAACAGTTAAACAACAGAATATAACTTCAAGTAAATCAAACTTGTGTGAAATCAAACTGTCCACTTAGGAAGCAACACTGATTGACAATCAATTTCACATGATGTGCAAATGGAATAGACAATAGATGGAAATTATTGGCAATTATCAAGACACACTCAAAGGAGTGGTTCTGCAGGTGGGGACCACAGACCACATCTCAGTACTAATGCTTTCTGGCTGATGTTTTGGTCACTTTTGAATGTTGGTTGTGCTTTCACACTCGTGGTAGCATGAGACGGACTCTACAACCCACAGAAGTTGCTCAGGTAGTGCAGCTCCTCCAGGATGGCTCATCAATGCGAACTGTGGCAAGAAGGTTTGTTGTGTCTGTCAGCGTAGTGTCCAGAGGCTGGAGGCGCTACCAGGAGACAGGCCAGTACACCAGGAGATGTGGAGGGGGCCGTAGGAGGGCATCAACCCAGCAGCAGGACCGCTACCTCCGCCTTTGTGCAGGGAGGAACAGGAGCAGCACTGCCAGAGCCCTGTAAAATGACCTTCAGCAGGCCACAAATGTGCATGTGTCTGCACAAACGGTTACAAACCGACTCCATGAGGGTGGTATGAGGGCCCGACATCCAAAGATGGGGGTTGTGCTCACAGCCCAACACCGTGCAGGACACTTGGCATTTGACACAGAATACCAGGATTGGCAAAGTCGCCACTGGCGCCCTGTGCTCTTCACAGATGAAAGCAGGTTCATACTGAGCACGTGACAGACTTGACAGAGTCTGGAGACGCCGTGGAGAGAGATCTGAAGCCTGCAACATCCTTCAGCATGACCGGTTTTGGCAGTGGGTTAGCAATGGTGTGGGGTGGCATTTCTTTGGAGGGCGGCACAGCCCTCCATGTGCTCGCCAGAGGTAGCCTGACTGCCATTAGGTACAGAGATGAGATCCTCAGACCCCTTGTGAGACCATATGCTGGTGCGGCTGGCCCTGGGTTCCTCCTAATGCAAGACCATGCCAGACCTCATGTGGCTGGAGTGTGTCAGCAGTCCCTGCAAGATGAAGGCATTGAAGCTATGGACTGGCCCGCCCATTTCCCAGACCCGAATCCGATTGAGCAATTCTGGGACATCATGTCTCGCTCCATTCACCAAGACCTGGACTAAAGAATCCGCCGGCTCTGGACAGTCTGTGGTCCAGAGCCGGCGGATTCTTTAGTCCAGGTCTTGGTGAAGATCCCACAGGAGACCATCCGCAACCTCATCAGGAGCATGCCCAGGTGTTGTAGGGAGGTCATACAGGCACGTGGAGGCCACACACAATACTGAGCCTCATTTTGACTTGTTTTAAGGACATTACATCAAAGTTGAATCAGCCTGTAGTGTCTTTCTCCACTTTAATTTTGGGGGTGACTCCAAATCCAGGCCTCCATTGGTTAATAAATTTGATTTCCATTGATGATTTTTGTGTGATTTTGTTGTCAGCACATTCAACTTTGTACAGAACAAAGTATTCAATGAGAATATTTCATTCATTCAGATCTAGGATGTGTTATTTGAGTGTACCCTTTATTTTTTTGAGCAGTGTACATTAGTTTCTCACAAAGGAGTTGAAGATAGAGTGGCAGTAGGTGCAAGTTTCTCCAGCCTGTTAGATATCAGAGGGTGAAAGGCAGCACATGGGATCAGTGGTTAGCACTGAAGCCTTGCAGCGCTGGGATCCTGGGTTCAAATCCCAGCAAGGACAATATCTTCAAGGATTTTGTATGTTCTCCCCGTGTTTGCGTGGGTATCCACCTCAGTAAAAAAGCAGCCATAGAGTGTCCGGGAACCTTCCCATACACTTTTCTTAGCCAGTACTGCTTCTCGGCAGAGTTGGACGGTCCCACCAGAGAATCCTCTTGTGTTCCCTGGCTTCTCCCATCAGGAGAGTTCATGATAGCGCTAACTTTGCAGCTGCTACGGGGCTCTTGAGCTGGGGAGAAAGGTGAGCCCTTAGAATCAAATCCTCTGGTGGGCCTAATGTTTTTCTATCTGAAACAGCTTCTCAGTGGGAGTTGTATTTCACCACAGACATATTCTTTAGTTCGGTGAAAGGACTGGCATAGAGGGAAACCGTATCTACTCCGGCTGTCATTTCTCCGTCACCAGGTTCCGCCCATTGGCACACACACGACCATGCCTGGCTGTATGTTCAGCGGTGAGAGTTACAGATCAGGCTGCTGTATTACAGCTTTCAAAAACTCTGCAGCGCTGGGCGGTTTGTCACCTAAGCATTAAGCATGTTATCTTCAGCACAGCCTGTTGCTGCTTGGCCAAGGCAGTGCTGCAGTGCTTTCAGCTTGTGACTGATGTGGTCATTTCGGAGATGGAGGAGGAGGGGCAGGAGCTGAACAATGTGATTACATCAAGGTTACATTAGCGACTCTTTTACACTAAAGAAAGATCCTACTGGGTTTTTTTTTACGTTTTTTTTTTTAAGACAAATGCATTCACCGAGAAATGTCATTTTAACATTTTACAACCTTATCTGGCAATGTGGTGTGTGACTGATCATCAGACACATCCTGTTTCATTTATGATGGAAGAATTCTTAAAATCACAAAGCCTATTTTTATAGGGCCATCAGGCGGCCCTCGCTATTGTTAGAGAGCCATCAGCCAGCCATGCTTTGTTGTTCCTATTATTAACGAGTGGGTCTCCTATACGGTTATTGCGTATGCAGTGACTCCAAGGGCTGCCAAAAATTCGGACGCAACCCAATACCCCTTTGAAGAGACATAGAGGAGGGTCTCCGTAAAAAAAATGTTCCAATTATAAAGGAGCGGGTCTCCTATAGTGGTAATGCCCGTGCTGAAAGGGCTGCCAAAATTTAGGAAAAACCCCACTATCAATTTAAAGTCACAGAGTAGGGCCATAGTAACAAGTACGACATGTTCCCATTAGAAAGGAGAAAATCTGCTATACAGTTATAGGGTATGCATTGAGTCCAACGACTGACCAAATTTAGGAAAAACGCCACTAAGAATTTAAAGACACATAGAGCAGGGCCACAGTAACGACAAATTCCCATTAGAAAGGAGAGGGTCTCGCATAGTGTTGGCCTATGCAGTGAATGCAAGGGCTGCCAAAAATTGAGAGGCACTCCAAATGCCCCTTGGAAGAGACGTGGAGGAGGGCCTCATAAAAAAATGTTCCCATTAGAAAGGAGCGGGCCTCCTATACTTGTAATGCCCATGCACTAAGTGTATGGGCTGACAAACATTTACCCCTGGGGGGTATACATGAACATACTGTATAAGAAAAAAAAATTACGGGCATCATAAACATCCTTTAAAAAAATGATGTGTTGCATCACGGACCACGGTCACCCTGGTGATATGGTGGAGGAGGATGAGGAGGAGGAGGAGGAGGAGGAGGAGGAGGAGGAGGAGGAGGACAAGAGCAAATAGCCAAAATCAGGAAGCGTATACCCATGTGTGGGTGTGAAAAGGTGCATGGGAATACACCTCCCAAGAAAAGACACTGGATTGGAGTTTGTTACGCTGCTATCATTCGGTGGTGTTGAGAAGTCTGGCCCAATCCAGCCCTTGTTGATTTTTATAAGAGTCATCCTGTCAGCATTTTCAGTTGACAGGCGGATGCGCTTATCAGTTATAATTCCACCAGCGGCACTAAAAACCTGCTCTGATAAAATGCTAGCGGCAGGGCAGGCCAGGCCCTCCAAGGCGTAGCGAGCCAGTTCATTCCACGTATCCACCTTGGATACCCAATAATTATAAGGCACAGAGGAATCACGGAGGATGTTGGTACGGTCGGCAAGGTACTCCCTCAGCATCTTCCCAAACTTTGCACTCCTTGTGAGAGTACTCCTCGCCTCAGGACTTGTGCGATGGGAGGTGCTGAGAAAAAAAGTTGTAGACCTGTCCGCCTCAGGAATAAGAGATATAAAGTTCTCCTTGTAGCGTTGGTCTAGAAGTGTCACCAACCAGTAATGACTGTCACCCAAAATTTTGAGAACCCGAGGGTCATGGGAAAGGCAGCGTAACAAACTCAGCCATGCGTGGCAGACTGCTAACAGGCTAGACTTCCGTGTCCTCACCAAGAGGACGAGTGACCATGCTCTCCTCCTCCTCACGCTGAACAGACGGTATGACAGGTGTGAAGGTAGTATCGTCTATAGCGCATGAAACTAGCTCCTGTTCTTCCTCCTCCTCCTCATTGTCACCCAATCCACGTTGGGATGAGATGAGGCTGAGCTGTGTGTAATCACCCTCTATGGTTCCTTGCTCCATCTTATCGTGCTCCACCTGCAATGCATCCTCTTTGATTGTGAGCAGAGAGCGTTTCAGAAGACAGAGAAGCGGGATGGTGACACTAACTATGGTGTCATCGCCGCTCACCATCTTGGTGGAGTCCTCAAAGTTTTGGAGGATGGTACATATGTCTGACATCCATGTCCACTCCTGAGGTCTTATGTGTGAAACAAATTTTTAATAGATGCCAGAAATGGCACTATTTTCAGCGCAATTATATGTGATCCGTGTGACGGACAAACCACCATTTTAAATAGCTGGATTTTTAGCGCTGTAATATGGAAAGAACCTGGCTGTATGCTGCAGTGCCAACAAGCAAATGGCGCAGAAAAACTGTGTTCTCTGGATTGCTTCTTAAGCAAATAATGAGAATTAAGAACCCAAAAAAAATTATTCCTAGCCCGAGACCTGGGACATTTTCTAGAAAAATCTAACAGCAGCAGCAGACAAAACTGGAATGGAGCCTCGTGTTATGTGCACTGCAGTCTGCTATATAGCCTGCCTGCTTGATATCTCTGCAGATGGATTAGTCCTCAGAAGGACTGTTTGGTGAGATGGATATGTGTAATATGCTTCTGTTCTACCTACACTACCTATTAAACAAGCAAATCTCTCCCTGACGCAGCAGCTCTCCCTACACTGTCTGATTCCGGAGTGACTGACAAGCATGGCGGCGCCAGGTCTGATATAGACCTGATGACGCTGTGCGGCCAGCCAATCACTGTAATGCCCACAACCAACATGGCTACAGCATTATAGTGAATGGCAAACAATCCCTGCATGTTCATTGGCTCTGTACAGAGCGCCAAGCATGCAGGGAGGGGACCCAAGCATCTGCCCGAGCAGCCCCAGAAATACTCGGCAATACTATCTACACTGCCCCCATTGCTTTGTTAGTGATGCAATGTGCATCACTAACAAGCTTTTCAATTAAAATAGGTGGTAGTTTAATGATTTTATAGCATTATATACACTTTGTCCTATCTGCCCGTATTCAGTCATAGGGGTGTGATTCTCTCATTCACTCACTGCTGGCGCCGCCCATGTATTTGAATACTGCTCCGGTCCAGGTTGTGTCTAGATCGGAGGTGATTTTTTTGTGCTCCTCACTTTAGCCACTCCGATCTAGACGCTTCACTGCTGAGGACACTAGATCGGAGTTGCTGGAGTGAGGTCCTCAAAAAATCCCGCCCGATGTAGACAGTTCAGCACTGACACCACTAGATCGGAGTAGATTCCAGGATCCTTATACTCACTGCTGTCACCTCTACTGGCTTTTTATTGTTTTTCTTATGCTTTTTTATGCAATTGCTCATGTTTTTAATGGAGCAAACATCACAAGTCAAAAATTATTTTTTTTACACTGTTATATAATTTATGGATTTGGGCAAAATTCTTTTTTTTCCTGATTACTGAAGCTTACATTTTTATTATCGCTTTATGTAATATAAAAAATTCCCCTCATCGCTGATTGTTCAGTTTTGCCAGAATGTGACTCTTCCCATTTGTCCACAGTCCTGTCCGTAGCACAGACATTGTGAAGAGTGGGCGGAGCTCCACGGAGAGAGGCGTAAAAGAGCGCCCCCGACAGTCACCATAATGTACAACACGGAAGTGACAAATTATTACAGGAATGTCTGCGGTCACATTATATATATATATATAAATACACACACACATATATACAGGAATGTCCACGGTCACTGGAGAACACTGCTGGTAATATATACATACATACATACAGGAATGTCCACGGTCACTGGAGAACACTGCTGGTAATATATACATACATACAGGAATGTCCGGGGTCACTGGAGAAGACTGCTGGTAATATATACATACATACATACAGGAATGTCTGCGGTCACTGGAGAACACTGCTGGTAATATATACATACATACAGGAATGTCCGTGGTCACTGGAGAACACTGCTGGTAATATATACATACATACAGGAATGTCCGTGGTCACTGGAGAACACTGCTGGTAATATATATATACATACATACAGGAATGTCCGCGGTCACTGGAGAACACTGCTGGTAATATATACATACATACAGGAATGTCCGGGGTCACTGGAGAACACTGCTGGTAATATATATATATACATACATACAGGAATGTCCGCGGTCACTGGAGAACACTGCTGGTAATATATACATACATACATACAGGAATGTCCGCGGTCACTGGAGAACACTGCTGGTAATATATATATATACATACATACAGGAATGTCCACGGTCACTGGAGAACACTGCTGGTAATATATACATACATACAGGAATGTCCGGGGTCACTGGAGAACACTGCTGGTAATATATACATACATACATACAGGAATGTCCACGGTCACTGGAGAACACTGCTGGTAATATATACATACATACAGGAATGTCCACGGTCACTGGAGAACACTGCTGGTAATATATACATACATACATACAGGAATGTCCACGGTCACTGGAGAACACTGCTGGTAATATATACATACATACATACAGGAATGTCCACGGTCACTGGAGAACACTGCTGGTAATATATACATACATACTTACAGGAATGTCCGGGGTCACTGGAGAACACTGCTGGTAATATATACATACATACATACAGGAATGTCCGCGGTCACTGGAGAACACTGCTGGTAATATATACATACATACATACAGGAATGTCCACGGTCACTGGAGAACACTGCTGGTAATATATACATACATACAGGAATGTCAGCGGTCACTGGAGAACACTGCTGGTAATATATACATACATACAGGAATGTCCGGGGTCACTGGAGAACACTGCTGGTAATATATACATACATACAGGAATGTCCGCGGTCACTGGAGAACACTGCTGGTAATACATACATACATACAGGAATGTCCGGGGTCACTGGAGAACACTGCTGGTAATATATACATACAGGAATGTCCGGGGTCACTGGAGAACACACTGCTGGTAATATATACATACATACATACAGGAATGTCCGCGGTCACTGGAGAACACTGCTGGTAATATATATATACATACAGGAATGTCCGCGGTCACTGGAGAACACTGCTGGTAATATATATACATACATACATACAGGAATGTCCGGGGTCACTGGAGAACACTGCTGGTAATATATACATACATACATACATACAGGAATGTCCGCGGTCACTGGAGAACACTGCTGGTAATATATATATACATAAATACAGGAATGTCCACGGTCACTGGAGAACACTGCTGGTAATATATACATACATACAGGAATGTCCGGGGTCACTGGAGAACACTGCTGGTAATATATACATACATACATACAGGAATGTCCGCAGTCACTGGAGAACACTGCTGGTAATATATACATACATACAGGAATGTCCACGGTCACTGGAGAACACTGCTGGTAATATATACATACATACAGGAATGTCCGCGGTCACTGGAGAACACTACTGGTAATATATACATACATACATACAGGAATGTCCGCGGTCACTGGAGAACACTGCTGGTAATATATACATACATACATACATACAGGAATGTCCACGGTCACTGGAGAACACTGCTGGTAATATATACATACATACATACATACAGGAATGTCTGGGGTCACTGGAGAACACTGCTGGTAATATATACATACATACATACATACAGGAATGTCCGGGGTCACTGGAGAACACTGCTGGTAATATATATATATACATACAGGAATGTCCGGGGTCACTGGAGAACACTGCTGGTAATATATACATACATACAGGAATGTCCGCGGTCACTGGAGAACACTGCTGGTAATATACATACATACATACAGGAATGTCCGGGGTCACTGGAGAACACTGCTGGTAATATATACATACATACAGGAATGTCCGGGGTCACTGGAAAACACTGCTGGTAATATATACATACAGGAATGTCCGGGGTCACTGGAGAACACTGCTGGTAATATATATATATACATACATACATACAGGAATGTCCGTGGTCACTGGAGAACACTGCTGGTAATATATACATACATACATACAGGAATGTCCACGGTCACTGGAGAACACTGCTGGTAATATATATATACATACATACAGGAATGTCCACGGTCACTGGAGAACACTGCTGGTAATATATACATACATACATACATACAGGAATGTCCGGGGTCACTGGAGAACACTGCTGGTAATATATATATACATACATACAGGAATGTCCGGGGTCACTGGAGAACACTGCTGGTAATATATACATACATACATACAGGAATGTCCACGGTCACTGGAGAACACTGCTGGTAATATATAGATATACATACAGGAATGTCCGGGGTCACTGGAGAACACTGCTGGTAATATATACATACATACATACATACATACATACAGGAATGTCCACGGTCACTGGAGAACACTGCTGGTAATATATACATACATACATACAGGAATGTCCGGGGTCACTGGAGAACACTGCTGGTAATATATATATACATACAGGAATGTCCACGGTCACTGGAGAACACTGATGGTAATATATACATACATACATACAGGAATGTCCACGGTCACTGGAGAACACTGCTGGTAATATATACATACATACAGGAATGTCCACGGTCACTGGAGAACACTGCTGGTAATATATACATACATACATACAGGGATGTCCACGGTCACTGGAGAACACTGCTGGTAATATATATATATATACATACAGGAATGTCCGCGGTCACTGGAGAACACTGCTGGTAATATATACATACATACATACATACAGGAATGTCCGTGGTCACTGGAGAACACTGCTGGTAATATATACATACATACAGGAATGTCCGGGGTCACTGGAGAACACTGCTGGTAATATATACATACAGGAATGTCCGGGGTCACTGGAGAACACTGCTGGTAATATATATATATACATACATACATACAGGAATGTCCGTGGTCACTGGAGAACACTGCTGGTAATATATACATACATACATACAGGAATGTAAACGGGCACTGGAGAACACTGCTGGTAATATATATATACATACATACATACAGGAATGTCCACGGTCACTGGAGAACACTGCTGGTAATATATACATACATACATACATACAGGAATGTCCGGGGTCACTGGAGAACACTGCTGGTAATATATATATACATACATACAGGAATGTCCGGGGTCACTGGAGAACACTGCTGGTAATATATACATACATACATACAGGAATGTCCACGGTCACTGGAGAACACTGCTGGTAATATATAGATATACATACAGGAATGTCCGGGGTCACTGGAGAACACTGCTGGTAATATATACATACATACATACATACATACATACAGGAATGTCCACGGTCACTGGAGAACACTGCTGGTAATATATACATACATACATACAGGAATGTCCGGGGTCACTGGAGAACACTGCTGGTAATATATATATACATACAGGAATGTCCACGGTCACTGGAGAACACTGATGGTAATATATACATACATACATACAGGAATGTCCACGGTCACTGGAGAACACTGCTGGTAATATATACATACATACAGGAATGTCCACGGTCACTGGAGAACACTGCTGGTAATATATACATACATACATACAGGGATGTCCACGGTCACTGGAGAACACTGCTGGTAATATATATATATACATACATACAGGAATGTCCGCGGTCACTGGAGAACACTGCTGGTAATATATACATACATACATACAGGAATGTCCACGGTCACTGGAGAACACTGCTGGTAATATATACATACATACATACAGGAATGTCCACGGTCACTGGAGAACACTGCTGGTAATATATATACATACATACAGGAATGTCCGGGGTCACTGGAGAACACTGCTGGTAATATATACATACATACAGGAATGTCCACGGTCACTGGAGAACACTGCTGGTAATATATACATACATACAGGAATGTCCGCGGTCACTGGAGAACACTGCTGGTAATATATACATACATACAGGAATGTCCGGGGTCACTGGAGAACACACTGCTGGTAATATATACATACATACATACAGGAATGTCCGCGGTCACTGGAGAACACTGCTGGTAATATATACATACATACAGGAATGTCCGGGGTCACTGGAGAACACTGCTGGTAATATATACATACATACAGGAATGTCCGGGGTCACTGGAGAACACTGCTGGTAATATATACATACATACATACAGGAATGTCCGGGGTCACTGGAGAACACTGCTGGTAATATATACATACATACATACATACAGGAATGTCCGCGGTCACTGGAGAACACTGCTGGTAATATATACATACATACATAAATACAGGAATGTCCACGGTCACTGGAGAACACTGCTGGTAATATATACATACATACATACAGGGATGTCCACGGTCACTGGAGAACACTGCTGGTAATATATATATATACATACATACAGGAATGTCCGGGGTCACTGGAGAACACTGCTGGTAATATATACATACATACATACAGGAATGTCCGGGGTCACTGGAGAACACTGCTGGTAATATATACATACATACAGGAATGTCCGGGGTCACTGGAGAACACACTGCTGGTAATATATACATACATACATACAGGAATGTCCACGGTCACTGGAGAACACTGCTGGTAATATATATATATACATACATACAGGAATGTCCGGGGTCACTGGAGAACACTGCTGGTAATATATACATACATACATACAGGAATGTCCGGGGTCACTGGAGAACACTGCTGGTAATATATACATACATACAGGAATGTCCGGGGTCACTGGAGAACACACTGCTGGTAATATATACATACATACAGGAATGTCCGCGGTCACTGGAGAACACTGCTGGTAATATATACATACAGGAATGTCCGCGGTCACTGGAGAACACTGCTGGTAATATATACATACATACATACAGGAATGTCCACGGTCACTGGAGAACACTGCTGGTAATATATACATACATACATACATACATACAGGAATGTCTGGGGTCACTGGAGAACACTGCTGGTAATATATACATACAGGAATGTCCGGGGTCACTGGAGAACACTGCTGGTAATATATATATATACATACAGGAATGTCCGGGGTCACTGGAGAACACTGCTGGTAATATATATACATACATACATACATACAGGAATGTCCGCGGTCACTGGAGAACACTGCTGGTAATATATACATACATACATACAGGAATGTCCGGGGTCACTGGAGAACACTGCTGGTAATATATACATACAGGAATGTCCGGGGTCACTGGAGAACACTGCTGGTAATATATATATATACATACATACATACAGGAATGTCCGTGGTCACTGGAGAACACTGCTGGTAATATATACATACATACATACAGGAATGTCCACGGTCACTGGAGAACACTGCTGGTAATATATATATACATACATACAGGAATGTCCACGGTCACTGGAGAACACTGCTGGTAATATATACATACATACATACATACATACATACAGGAATGTCCGGGGTCACTGGAGAACACTGCTGGTAATATATACATACATACATACATACAGGAATGTCCACGGTCACTGGAGAACACTGCTGGTAATATATATATACATACATACAGGAATGTCCGGGGTCACTGGAGAACACTGCTGGTAATATATACATACATACATACAGGAATGTCCACGGTCACTGGAGAACACTGCTGGTAATATATAGATATACATACAGGAATGTCCGGGGTCACTGGAGAACACTGCTGGTAATATATACATACATACATACATACAGGGATGTCCACGGTCACTGGAGAACACTGCTGGTAATATACATACATACATACAGGAATGTCCGGGGTCACTGGAGAACACTGCTGGTAATATATACATACATACAGGAATGTCCACGGTCACTGGAGAACACTGCTGGTAATATATACATACATACAGGAATGTCCGCGGTCACTGGAGAACACTGCTGGTAATATATACATACATACAGGAATGTCCGGGGTCACTGGAGAACACACTGCTGGTAATATATACATACATACATACAGGAATGTCCGCGGTCACTGGAGAACACTGCTGGTAATATATACATACATACATACAGGAATGTCCGGGGTCACTGGAGAACACTGCTGGTAATATATATATATACATACATACAGGAATGTCCACGGTCACTGGAGAACACTGCTGGTAATATATACATACATACATACAGGGATGTCCGGGGTCACTGGAGAACACTGCTGGTAATATATATACATACATACATACAGGAATGTCCGGGGTCACTGGAGAACACACTGCTGGTAATATATACATACATACATACAGGGATGTCCACGGTCACTGGAGAACACTGCTGGTAATATATATATACATACAGGAATGTCCGCGGTCACTGGAGAACACTGCTGGTAATATATATATACATAAATACAGGAATGTCCACGGTCACTGGAGAACACTGCTGGTAATATATACATACATACAGGAATGTCCGGGGTCACTGGAGAACACTGCTGGTAATATATACATACATACAGGAATGTCCGGGGTCACTGGAGAACACTGCTGGTAATATATACATACATACAGGAATGTCCGGGGTCACTGGAGAACACACTGCTGGTAATATATACATACATACAGGAATGTCCGCGGTCACTGGAGAACACTGCTGGTAATATATACATACAGGAATGTCCGGGGTCACTGGAGAACACTGCTGGTAATATATACATACATACATACAGGAATGTCCACGGTCACTGGAGAACACTGCTGGTAATATATACATACATACATACATACAGGAATGTCTGGGGTCACTGGAGAACACTGCTGGTAATATATACATACAGGAATGTCCGGGGTCACTGGAGAACACTGCTGGTAATATATATATATACATACAGGAATGTCCGGGGTCACTGGAGAACACTGCTGGTAATATATACATACATAC
Source organism: Phyllobates terribilis (assembly GCF_046119375.1). Lineage (NCBI taxonomy): Eukaryota > Metazoa > Chordata > Amphibia > Anura > Dendrobatidae > Phyllobates > Phyllobates terribilis. Next base: position 689,278,743 of record NW_027362761.1, on the reverse strand, counting down.
AGGAATGTCCGGGGTCACTGGAGAACACTGCTGGTAATATATACATACAGGAATGTCCGCGGTCACTGGAGAACACTGCTGGTAATATATACATACATACATACAGGAATGTCCGGGGTCACTGGAGAACACTGCTGGTAATATATACATACAGGAATGTCCGGGGTCACTGGAGAACACTGCTGGTAATATATATATATACATACATACATACAGGAATGTCCGTGGTCACTGGAGAACACTGCTGGTAATATATACATACATACATACAGGAATGTCCACGGTCACTGGAGAACACTGCTGGTAATATATATATACATACATACAGGAATGTCCACGGTCACTGGAGAACACTGCTGGTAATATATACATACATACATACATACATACATACATACAGGAATGTCCGGGGTCACTGGAGAACACTGCTGGTAATATATACATACATACATACAGGAATGTCCACGGTCACTGGAGAACACTGCTGGTAATATATATATACATACATACATACAGGAATGTCCACGGTCACTGGAGAACACTGCTGGTAATATATATATACATACATACAGGAATGTCCGGGGTCACTGGAGAACACTGCTGGTAATATATACATACATACATACAGGAATGTCCGGGGTCACTGGAGAACACTGCTGGTAATATATACATACATACATACATACAGGAATGTCCACGGTCACTGGAGAACACTGCTGGTAATATATACATACATACATACAGGAATGTCCGGGGTCACTGGAGAACACTGCTGGTAATATATATATACATACAGGAATGTCCACGGTCACTGGAGAACACTGATGGTAATATATACATACAGGAATGTCCACGGTCACTGGAGAACACTGCTGGTAATATATACATACATACATACAGGAATGTCCGGGGTCACTGGAGAACACTGCTGGTAATATATATATACATACAGGAATGTCCACGGTCACTGGAGAACACTGATGGTAATATATACATACATACATACAGGAATGTCCACGGTCACTGGAGAACACTGCTGGTAATATATACATACATACAGGAATGTCCACGGTCACTGGAGAACACTGCTGGTAATATATACATACATACATACATACAGGGATGTCCACGGTCACTGGAGAACACTGCTGGTAATATATATATACATACATACAGGAATGTCCGCGGTCACTGGAGAACACTGCTGGTAATATATACATACATACATACAGGAATGTCCACGGTCACTGGAGAACACTGCTGGTAATATATACATACATACATACAGGAATGTCCACGGTCACTGGAGAACACTGCTGGTAATATATACATACATACAGGAATGTCCACGGTCACTGGAGAACACTGCTGGTAATATATATATACATACAGGAATGTCCACGGTCACTGGAGAACACTGCTGGTAATATATACATACATACATACATACAGGAATGTCCACGGTCACTGGAGAACACTGCTGGTAATACATACATACATACATACATACAGGAATGTCCACGGTCACTGGAGAACACTGCTGGTAATATATATATACATACATACATACAGGAATGTCCGCGGTCACTGGAGAACACTGCTGGTAATATATACATACATACAGGGATGTCCGCGGTCACTGGAGAACACTGCTGGTAATATATACATACATACATACAGGAATGTCCGCGGTCACTGGGGAACACTGCTGGTAATATATATACATACATACATACAGGAATGTCCGGGGTCACTGGAGAACACTGCTGGTAATATATACATACATACAGGAATGTCCACGGTCACTGGAGAACACTGCTGGTAATATATACATACATACAGGAATGTCCACGGTCACTGGAGAGCACTGCTGGTAATATATATATACATACTTACAGGAATGTCCGGGGTCACTGGAGAACACTGCTGGTAATATATATATATATATACATACATACATACAGGAATGTCCGCGGTCACTGGAGAACACTGCTGGTAATATATATATACATACATACATACATACATACATACAGGAATGTCCGCGGTCACTGGAGAACACTGCTGGTAATATATATACATACATACATACAGGAATGTCCGCGGTCACTGGAGAACACTGCTGGTAATATATATATACATACATACAGGGATGTCCGCGGTCACTGGAGAACACTGCTGGTAATATATATATACATACATACAGGGATGTCCACGGTCACTGGAGAACACTGCTGGTAATATATATATATACATACATACAGGGATGTCCGCGGTCACTGGAGAACACTGCTGGTAATATATACATACATACAGGAATGTCCGCGGTCACTGGGGAACACTGCTGGTAATATATAGATATACATACATACAGGAATGTCCGCGGTCACTGGAGAACACTGCTGGTAATATATACATACATACATACAGGGATGTCCGCGGTCACTGGAGAACACTGCTGGTAATATATACATACATACATACAGGAATGTCCGCGGTCACTGGGGAACACTGCTGGTAATATATATACATACATACATACAGGAATGTCCGCGGTCACTGGAGAACACTGCTGGTAATATATATACATACATACATACAGGAATGTCCGGGGTCACTGGAGAACACTGCTGGTAATATATACATACTTACAGGAATGTCCGGGGTCACTGGAGAACACTGCTGGTAATATATACATACATACAGGAATGTCCGGGGTCACTGGAGAACACTGCTGGTAATATATACACATACAGGAATGTCCGGGGTCACTGGAGAACACTGCTGGTAATATATACATACATACAGGAATGTCCGGGGTCACTGGAGAACACTGCTGGTAATATATACATACATACAGGAATGTCCGGGGTCACTGGAAAACACTGCTGGTAATATACATACATACAGGAATGTCCGGGGTCACTGGAGAACACTGCTGGTAATATATACATACATACAGGAATGTCCGGGGTCACTGGAGAACACACTGCTGGTAATATATACATACATACAGGAATGTCCACGGTCACTGGAGAACACTGCTGGTAATATATACATACATACATACATACAGGAATGTCCACGGTCACTGGAGAACACTGCTGGTAATATATACATACATACAGGAATGTCCGGGGTCACTGGAGAACACTGCTGGTAATATATATATATACATACAGGAATGTCCGGGGTCACTGGAGAACACTGCTGGTAATATATACATACATACAGGAATGTCCACGGTCACTGGAGAACACTGCTGGTAATATATACATACATACATACATACAGGAATGTCCACGGTCACTGGAGAACACTGCTGGTAATATATACATACATACAGGAATGTCCGGGGTCACTGGAGAACACTGCTGGTAATATATATATATACATACAGGAATGTCCGGGGTCACTGGAGAACACTGCTGGTAATATATACATACATACAGGAATGTCCGGGGTCACTGGAAAACACTGCTGGTAATATACATACATACAGGAATGTCCGGGGTCACTGGAGAACACTGCTGGTAATATATACATACATACAGGAATGTCCGGGGTCACTGGAGAACACTGCTGGTAATATATACATACATACAGGAATGTCCACGGTCACTGGAGAACACTGCTGGTAATATATACATACATACATACAGGAATGTCCGGGGTCACTGGAGAACACTGCTGGTAATATATACATACATACATATATACATACAGGAATGTCCGCGGTCACTGGAGAACACTGCTGGTAATATATACATACATACAGGAATGTCCACGGTCACTGGAGAACACTGCTGGTAATATATACATACATACAGGAATGTCCACGGTCACTGGAGAACACTGCTGGTAATATATACATACATACAGGAATGTCCGGGGTCACTGGAGAACACTGCTGGTAATATATACATACATACAGGAATGTCCGGGGTCACTGGAGAACACTGCTGGTAATATATACATACAAACAGGAATGTCCGCGGTCACTGGAGAACACTGCTGGTAATATATACATACATACAGGAATGTCCGGGGTCACTGGAGAACACTGCTGGTAATATATACATACATACAGGAATGTCCGGGGTCACTGGAGAACACTGCTGGTAATATATACATACATACAGGAATGTCCGGGGTCACTGGAAAACACTGCTGGTAATATACATACATACATACAGGAATGTCCACGGTCACTGGAGAACACTGCTGGTAATATATACATACATACAAACAGGAATGTCCGCGGTCACTGGAGAACACTGCTGGTAATATATACATACATACATACATACAGGAATGTCCGCGGTCACTGGAGAACACTGCTGGTAATATATACATACATACATACATACATACATACAGGAATGTCCACGGTCACTGGAGAACACTGCTGGTAATATATACATACATACAGGAATGTCCGCGGTCACTGGAGAACACTGCTGGTAATATATACATACATACAAACAGGAATGTCCACGGTCACTGGAGAACACTGCTGGTAATATATACATACATACATACAGGAATGTCCGCGGTCACTGGAGAACACTGCTGGTAATATATACATACATACATACATACATACAGGAATGTCCGCGGTCACTGGAGAACACTGCTGGTAATATATATATACATACATACAGGAATGTCCGGGGTCACTGGAGAACACTGCTGGTAATATATACATACATACAGGAATGTCCGGGGTCACTGGAGAACACTGCTGGTAATATATACATACATACAGGAATGTCCGGGGTCACTGGAGAACACTGCTGGTAATATATACATACATACAGGAATGTCCGGGGTCACTGGAAAACACTGCTGGTAATATACATACATACATACAGGAATGTCCACGGTCACTGGAGAACACTGCTGGTAATATATACATACATACATACAGGAATGTCCGGGGTCACTGGAAAACACTGCTGGTAATATATATATACATACAGGAATGTCCGCGGTCACTGGAGAACACTGCTGGTAATATATATATATACATACATACAAACAGGAATGTCCGCGGTCACTGGAGAACACTGCTGGTAATATATACATACATACATACATACAGGAATGTCCGCGGTCACTGGAGAACACTGCTGGTAATATATACATACATACAAACAGGAATGTCCACGGTCACTGGAGAACACTGCTGGTAATATATACATACATACAGGAATGTCCGCGGTCACTGGAGAACACTGCTGGTAATATATACATACATACATACATACATACAGGAATGTCCGGGGTCACTGGAGAACACTGCTGGTAATATATACATACATACAGGGATGTCCGCGGTCACTGGAGAACACTGCTGGTAATATATATACATACATACAGGAATGTCCACGGTCACTGGAGAACACTGCTGGTAATATATACATACATACATACAGGAATGTCCACGGTCACTGGAGAACACTGCTGGTAATATATATATACATACATACATACAGGAATGTCCGCGGTCACTGGAGAACACTGCTGGTAATATATATATACACACATACAGGAATGTCCGGGGTCACTGGAGAACACTGCTGGTAATATATATATACACACATACAGAAATGTCCGGGGTCACTGGAGAACACTGCTGGTAATATATATATACACATACAGGAATGTCCGGGGTCACTGGAGAACACTGCTGGTAATATATACATACATACAGGAATGTCCGGGGTCACTGGAGAACACTGCTGGTAATATATACATACATACATACATACATACATACAGGAATGTCCGCGGTCACTGGAGAACACTGCTGGTAATATATACATACATACATACAGGAATGTCCACGGTCACTGGAGAACACTGCTGGTAATATATACATACATACATACAGGAATGTCCGGGGTCACTGGAGAACACTGCTGGTAATATATATATATATATATATATAATATATATATATATATATATATATATATATATATATATATATATATATATATATATATATATACATACATACAGGAATGTCCGGGGTCACTGGAGAACACTGCTGGTAATATATACATACATACATACATACATACAGGAATGTCCGGGGTCACTGGAGAACACTGCTGGTAATATATACATACATACTTACAGGAATGTCCGGGGTCACTGGAGAACACTGCTGGTAATATATACATACATACATACAGGAATGTCCGCGGTCACTGGAGAACACTGCTGGTAATATATACATACATACATACATACATACAGGAATGTCCGGGGTCACTGGAGAACACTGCTGGTAATATATACATACATACAGGGATGTCCGCGGTCACTGGAGAACACTGCTGGTAATATATATACATACATACAGGAATGTCCACGGTCACTGGAGAACACTGCTGGTAATATATACATACATACATACAGGAATGTCCACGGTCACTGGAGAACACTGCTGGTAATATATATATACATACATACATACAGGAATGTCCGCGGTCACTGGAGAACACTGCTGGTAATATATATATACACACATACAGGAATGTCCGGGGTCACTGGAGAACACTGCTGGTAATATATATATACACACATACAGAAATGTCAGGGGTCACTGGAGAACACTGCTGGTAATATATATATACACATACAGGAATGTCCGGGGTCACTGGAGAACACTGCTGGTAATATATACATACATACAGGAATGTCCGGGGTCACTGGAGAACACTGCTGGTAATATATACATACATACAGGAATGTCCGGGGTCACTGGAGAACACTGCTGGTAATATATACATACATACATACATACATACAGGAATGTCCGCGGTCACTGGAGAACACTGCTGGTAATATATACATACATACATACAGGAATGTCCACGGTCACTGGAGAACACTGCTGGTAATATATACATACATACATACATACAGGAATGTCCGGGGTCACTGGAGAACACTGCTGGTAATATATATATATATATATATATATATATATATATATATATACATACATACAGGAATGTCCGGGGTCACTGGAGAACACTGCTGGTAATATATACATACATACATACATACATACATACAGGAATGTCCGGGGTCACTGGAGAACACTGCTGGTAATATATACATACATACTTACAGGAATGTCCGGGGTCACTGGAGAACACTGCTGGTAATATATACATACATACAGGAATGTCCGGGGTCACTGGAGAACACTGCTGGTAATATATATATACACATACAGGAATGTCCGGGGTCACTGGAGAACACTGCTGGTAATATATACATACATACATACATACAGGAATGTCCACGGTCACTGGAGAACACTGCTGGTAATATATACATACATACAGGAATGTCCACGGTCACTGGAGAGCACTGCTGGTAATATATATATATATATACATACATACAGGAATGTCCGCGGTCACTGGAGAACACTGCTGGTAATATATATATATATATATACATACATACATACAGGAATGTCCGCGGTCACTGGAGAACACTGCTGGTAATATATATATACATACATACATACAGGAATGTCCGCGGTCACTGGAGAACACTGCTGGTAATATATACATACATACAGGGATGTCCGCGGTCACTGGAGAAAACTGCTGGTAATATATACATACATACATACAGGAATGTCCGCGGTCACTGGGGAACACTGCTGGTAATATATAGATATACATACATACAGGAATGTCCGCGGTCACTGGAGAACACTGCTGGTAATATATACATACATACATACAGGAATGTCCGCGGTCACTGGAGAACACTGCTGGTAATATATACATACATACATACAGGAATGTCCACGGTCACTGGAGAACACTGCTGGTAATATATATATACATACATACATACATACAGGAATGTCCGGGGTCACTGGAGAACACTGCTGGTAATATATACATACATACATACAGGAATGTCCGCGGTCACTGGAGAACACTGCTGGTAATATATACATACATACATACAGGAATGTCCGCGGTCACTGGAGAACACTGCTGGTAATATATATATACATACATACATACATACAGGAATGTCCGGGGTCACTGGAGAACACTGCTGGTAATATATACATACAGGAATGTCCGGGGTCACTGGAGAACACTGCTGGTAATATATATATACACACATACAGGAATGTCCGGGGTCACTGGAGAACACTGCTGGTAATATATATATACACACATACAGGAATGTCCGGGGTCACTGGAGAACACTGCTGGTAATATATATATACACATACAGGAATGTCCGGGGTCACTGGAGAACACTGCTGGTAATATATATATACACATACAGGAATGTCCGGGGTCACTGGAGAACACTGCTGGTAATATATACATACATACAGGAATGTCCGGGGTCACTGGAGAACACTGCTGGTAATATATATATACACACATACAGGAATGTCCGGGGTCACTGGAGAACACTGCTGGTAATATATATATACACATACAGGAATGTCCGGGGTCACTGGAGAACACTGCTGGTAATATATACATACATACAGGAATGTCCGGGGTCACTGGAGAACACTGCTGGTAATATATACATACATACATACAGGAATGTCCGGGGTCACTGGAGAACACTGCTGGTAATATATACATACATACAGGAATGTCCGGGGTCACTGGAGAACACTGCTGGTAATATATACATACATACATACAGGAATGTCCACGGTCACTGGAGAACACTGCTGGTAATATATACATACATACATACAGGAATGTCCGGGGTCACTGGAGAACACTGCTGGTAATATATACATACATACATACATACATACATACATACATACATACATACAGGAATGTCCGGGGTCACTGGAGAACACTGCTGGTAATATATACATACATACTTACAGGAATGTCCGGGGTCACTGGAGAACACTGCTGGTAATATATACATACATACATAGAGGAATGTCCGGGGTCACTGGAGAACACTGCTGGTAATATATATATACACATACAGGAATGTCCGGGGTCACTGGAGAACACTGCTGGTAATATATATATACACATACAGGAATGTCCGGGGTCACTGGAGAACACTGCTGGTAATATATACATACATACATACAGGAATGTCCACGGTCACTGGAGAACACTGCTGGTAATATATACATACATACAGGAATGTCCACGGTCACTGGAGAGCACTGCTGGTAATATATATATATATATACATACATACAGGAATGTCCGCGGTCACTGGAGAACACTGCTGGTAATATATATATATATATACATACATACATACATACATACAGGAATGTCCGCGGTCACTGGAGAACACTGCTGGTAATATATACATACATACATACATACAGGAATGTCCGCGGTCACTGGAGAACACTGCTGGTAATATATACATACATACAGGGATGTCCGCGGTCACTGGAGAACACTGCTGGTAATATATACATACATACATACAGGAATGTCCGCGGTCACTGGGGAACACTGCTGGTAATATATAGATATACATACATACAGGAATGTCCGCGGTCACTGGAGAACACTGCTGGTAATATATACATACATACATACAGGGATGTCCGCGGTCACTGGAGAACACTGCTGGTAATATATATATATATACATACAGGAATGTCCGCGGTCACTGGAGAACACTGCTGGTAATATATACATACATACATACAGGAATGTCCGCGGTCACTGGAGAACACTGCTGGTAATATATATATATATACATACAGGAATGTCCGCGGTCACTGGAGAACACTGCTGGTAATATATACATACATACATACAGGAATGTCCGCGGTCACTGGAGAACACTGCTGGTAATATATATATATATACATACAGGAATGTCCGGGGTCACTGGAGAACACTGCTGGTAATATATACATACATACAGGAATGTCCGGGGTCACTGGAGAACACTGCTGGTAATATATACATACATACAGGAATGTCCACGGTCACTGGAGAACACTGCTGGTAATATATACATACATACAGGAATGTCCGGGGTCACTGGAGAACACTGCTGGTAATATATACATACATACAGGAATGTCCGGGGTCACTGGAAAACACTGCTGGTAATATACATACATACAGGAATGTCCGGGGTCACTGGAGAACACTGCTGGTAATATATACATACATACAGGAATGTCCGGGGTCACTGGAGAACACTGCTGGTAATATATATATATATACATACAGGAATGTCCGCGGTCACTGGAGAACACTGCTGGTAATATATACATACATACATACAGGAATGTCCGCGGTCACTGGAGAACACTGCTGGTAATATATATATATATACATACAGGAATGTCCGGGGTCACTGGAGAACACTGCTGGTAATATATACATACATACAGGAATGTCCGGGGTCACTGGAGAACACTGCTGGTAATATATACATACATACATACAGGAATGTCCGCGGTCACTGGAGAACACTGCTGGTAATATATACATACATACATACAGGAATGTCCGCGGTCACTGGAGAACACTGCTGGTAATATATATATACATACATACATACATACAGGAATGTCCGGGGTCACTGGAGAACACTGCTGGTAATATATACATACAGGAATGTCCGGGGTCACTGGAGAACACTGCTGGTAATATATATATACACACATACAGGAATGTCCGGGGTCACTGGAGAACACTGCTGGTAATATATATATACACACATACAGCAATGTCCGGGGTCACTGGAGAACACTGCTGGTAATATATATATACACATACAGGAATGTCCGGGGTCACTGGAGAACACTGCTGGTAATATATATATACACATACAGGAATGTCCGGGGTCACTGGAGAACACTGCTGGTAATATATACATACATACAGGAATGTCCGGGGTCACTGGAGAACACTGCTGGTAATATATATATACACACATACAGGAATGTCCGGGGTCACTGGAGAACACTGCTGGTAATATATATATACACATACAGGAATGTCCGGGGTCACTGGAGAACACTGCTGGTAATATATACATACATACAGGAATGTCCGGGGTCACTGGAGAACACTGCTGGTAATATATACATACATACATACAGGAATGTCCGGGGTCACTGGAGAACACTGCTGGTAATATATACATACATACAGGAATGTCCGGGGTCACTGGAGAACACTGCTGGTAATATATACATACATACATACAGGAATGTCCACGGTCACTGGAGAACACTGCTGGTAATATATACATACATACATACAGGAATGTCCGGGGTCACTGGAGAACACTGCTGGTAATATATACATACATACATACATACATACATACATACATACATACATACAGGAATGTCCGGGGTCACTGGAGAACACTGCTGGTAATATATACATACATACTTACAGGAATGTCCGGGGTCACTGGAGAACACTGCTGGTAATATATACATACATACATAGAGGAATGTCCGGGGTCACTGGAGAACACTGCTGGTAATATATATATACACATACAGGAATGTCCGGGGTCACTGGAGAACACTGCTGGTAATATATATATACACATACAGGAATGTCCGGGGTCACTGGAGAACACTGCTGGTAATATATACATACATACAGGAATGTCCACGGTCACTGGAGAGCACTGCTGGTAATATATATATATATATACATACATACATACAGGAATGTCCGCGGTCACTGGAGAACACTGCTGGTAATATATATATATATATACATACATACATACATACAGGAATGTCCGCGGTCACTGGAGAACACTGCTGGTAATATATACATACATACATACATACAGGAATGTCCGCGGTCACTGGAGAACACTGCTGGTAATATATACATACATACAGGGATGTCCGCGGTCACTGGAGAACACTGCTGGTAATATATACATACATACATACAGGAATGTCCGCGGTCACTGGGGAACACTGCTGGTAATATATAGATATACATACATACAGGAATGTCCGCGGTCACTGGAGAACACTGCTGGTAATATATACATACATACATACAGGAATGTCCGCGGTCACTGGAGAACACTGCTGGTAATATATATATATATACATACAGGAATGTCCGCGGTCACTGGAGAACACTGCTGGTAATATATACATACATACATACAGGAATGTCCGCGGTCACTGGAGAACACTGCTGGTAATATATATATATATACATACAGGAATGTCCGGGGTCACTGGAGAACACTGCTGGTAATATATACATACATACAGGAATGTCCGGGGTCACTGGAGAACACTGCTGGTAATATATACATACATACAGGAATGTCCACGGTCACTGGAGAACACTGCTGGTAATATATACATACATACAGGAATGTCCGGGGTCACTGGAGAACACTGCTGGTAATATATACATACATACAGGAATGTCCGGGGTCACTGGAAAACACTGCTGGTAATATACATACATACAGGAATGTCCGGGGTCACTGGAGAACACTGCTGGTAATATATACATACATACAGGAATGTCCGGGGTCACTGGAGAACACTGCTGGTAATATATATATATATACATACAGGAATGTCCGCGGTCACTGGAGAACACTGCTGGTAATATATACATACATACATACAGGAATGTCCGCGGTCACTGGAGAACACTGCTGGTAATATATATATATATACATACAGGAATGTCCGGGGTCACTGGAGAACACTGCTGGTAATATATACATACATACAGGAATGTCCGGGGTCACTGGAGAACACTGCTGGTAATATATACATACATACAGGAATGTCCACGGTCACTGGAGAACACTGCTGGTAATATATACATACATACAGGAATGTCCGGGGTCACTGGAGAACACTGCTGGTAATATATACATACATACAGGAATGTCCGGGGTCACTGGAAAACACTGCTGGTAATATACATACATACAGGAATGTCCGGGGTCACTGGAGAACACTGCTGGTAATATATACATACATACATACATACAGGAATGTCCGGGGTCACTGGAGAACACTGCTGGTAATATATACATACATACAGGAATGTCCACGTCACTGGAGAACACTGCTGGTAATATATACATACATACATACATACAGGAATGTCCGGGGTCACTGGAGAACACTGCTGGTAATATATACATACATACATATATACATACAGGAATGTCCGCGGTCACTGGAGAACACTGCTGGTAATATATACATACATACAGGAATGTCCACGGTCACTGGAGAACACTGCTGGTAATATATACATACATACAGGAATGTCCACGGTCACTGGAGAACACTGCTGGTAATATATACATACATACAGGAATGTCCGGGGTCACTGGAGAACACTGCTGGTAATATATACATACATACAGGAATGTCCACGGTCACTGGAGAACACTGCTGGTAATATATACATACATACAAACAGGAATGTCCGCGGTCACTGGAGAACACTGCTGGTAATATATACATACATACAGGAATGTCCGGGGTCACTGGAGAACACTGCTGGTAATATATACATACATACAGGAATGTCCGGGGTCACTGGAGAACACTGCTGGTAATATATACATACATACAGGAATGTCCGGGGTCACTGGAAAACACTGCTGGTAATATACATACATACAGGAATGTCCACGGTCACTGGAGAACACTGCTGGTAATATATACATACATACAAACAGGAATGTCCGCGGTCACTGGAGAACACTGCTGGTAATATATACATACATACATACATACAGGAATGTCCGCGGTCACTGGAGAACACTGCTGGTAATATATACATACATACAAACAGGAATGTCCACGGTCACTGGAGAACACTGCTGGTAATATATACATACATACATACATACAGGAATGTCCGCGGTCACTGGAGAACACTGCTGGTAATATATACATACATACATACATACAGGAATGTCCGCGGTCACTGGAGAACACTGCTGGTAATATATATATACATACATACAGGAATGTCCGGGGTCACTGGAGAACACTGCTGGTAATATATACATACATACAGGAATGTCCGGGGTCACTGGAGAACACTGCTGGTAATATATACATACATACAGGAATGTCCGGGGTCACTGGAGAACACTGCTGGTAATATATACATACATACAGGAATGTCCGGGGTCACTGGAAAACACTGCTGGTAATATATACATACATACATACAGGAATGTCCACGGTCACTGGAGAACACTGCTGGTAATATATACATACATAAAGGAATGTCCACGGTCACTGGAGAACACTGCTGGTAATATATACATACATAAAGGAATGTCCACGGTCACTGGAGAACACTGCTGGTAATATATACATACAGGAATGTCCGGGGTCACTGGAGAACACTGCTGGTAATATATATATATACATACAGGAATGTCCGGGGTCACTGGAAAACACTGCTGGTAATATATACATACATACAAACAGGAATGTCCGCGGTCACTGGAGAACACTGCTGGTAATATATACATACATACATACATACATACATACAGGAATGTCCGCGGTCACTGGAGAACACTGCTGGTAATATATACATACATACAAACAGGAATGTCCACGGTCACTGGAGAACACTGCTGGTAATATATACATACATACATACAGGAATGTCCGCGGTCACTGGAGAACACTGCTGGTAATATATACATACATACATACATACATACATACAGGAATGTCCGGGGTCACTGGAGAACACTGCTGGTAATATATACATACATACAGGGATGTCCGCGGTCACTGGAGAACACTGCTGGTAATATATATACATACATACAGGAATGTCCACGGTCACTGGAGAACACTGCTGGTAATATATACATACATACATACAGGAATGTCCACGGTCACTGGAGAACACTGCTGGTAATATATATATACATACATACATACAGGAATGTCCGCGGTCACTGGAGAACACTGCTGGTAATATATATATACACACATACAGGAATGTCCGGGGTCACTGGAGAACACTGCTGGTAATATATATATACACACATACAGAAATGTCAGGGGTCACTGGAGAACACTGCTGGTAATATATATATACACATACAGGAATGTCCGGGGTCACTGGAGAACACTGCTGGTAATATATACATACATACAGGAATGTCCGGGGTCACTGGAGAACACTGCTGGTAATATATACATACATACAGGAATGTCCGGGGTCACTGGAGAACACTGCTGGTAATATATACATACATACATACAGGAATGTCCGGGGTCACTGGAGAACACTGCTGGTAATATATACATACATACATACATACATACATACATACAGGAATGTCCGGGGTCACTGGAGAACACTGCTGGTAATATATACATACATACTTACAGGAATGTCCGGGGTCACTGGAGAACACTGCTGGTAATATATATATACACATACAGGAATGTCCGGGGTCACTGGAGAACACTGCTGGTAATATATACATACATACATACATACAGGAATGTCCACGGTCACTGGAGAACACTGCTGGTAATATATACATACATACAGGAATGTCCACGGTCACTGGAGAGCACTGCTGGTAATATATATATATATATACATACATACAGGAATGTCCGCGGTCACTGGAGAACACTGCTGGTAATATATATATATATATATACATACATACAGGAATGTCCGCGGTCACTGGAGAACACTGCTGGTAATATATATATACATACATACATACAGGAATGTCCGCGGTCACTGGAGAACACTGCTGGTAATATATACATACATACATAGAGGAATGTCCGGGGTCACTGGAGAACACTGCTGGTAATATATATATACACATACAGGAATGTCCGGGGTCACTGGAGAACACTGCTGGTAATATATATATACACATACAGGAATGTCCGGGGTCACTGGAGAACACTGCTGGTAATATATACATACATACATACAGGAATGTCCACGGTCACTGGAGAACACTGCTGGTAATATATACATACATACAGGAATGTCCACGGTCACTGGAGAGCACTGCTGGTAATATATATATATATATACATACATACAGGAATGTCCGCGGTCACTGGAGAACACTGCTGGTAATATATATATATATATACATACATACATACATACATACAGGAATGTCCGCGGTCACTGGAGAACACTGCTGGTAATATATACATACATACATACATACAGGAATGTCCGCGGTCACTGGAGAACACTGCTGGTAATATATACATACATACAGGGATGTCCGCGGTCACTGGAGAACACTGCTGGTAATATATACATACATACATACAGGAATGTCCGCGGTCACTGGGGAACACTGCTGGTAATATATAGATATACATACATACAGGAATGTCCGCGGTCACTGGAGAACACTGCTGGTAATATATACATACATACATACAGGGATGTCCGCGGTCACTGGAGAACACTGCTGGTAATATATATATATATACATACAGGAATGTCCGCGGTCACTGGAGAACACTGCTGGTAATATATACATACATACATACAGGAATGTCCGCGGTCACTGGAGAACACTGCTGGTAATATATATATATATACATACAGGAATGTCCGCGGTCACTGGAGAACACTGCTGGTAATATATACATACATACATACAGGAATGTCCGCGGTCACTGGAGAACACTGCTGGTAATATATATATATATACATACAGGAATGTCCGGGGTCACTGGAGAACACTGCTGGTAATATATACATACATACAGGAATGTCCGGGGTCACTGGAGAACACTGCTGGTAATATATACATACATACAGGAATGTCCACGGTCACTGGAGAACACTGCTGGTAATATATACATACATACAGGAATGTCCGGGGTCACTGGAGAACACTGCTGGTAATATATACATACATACAGGAATGTCCGGGGTCACTGGAAAACACTGCTGGTAATATACATACATACAGGAATGTCCGGGGTCACTGGAGAACACTGCTGGTAATATATACATACATACAGGAATGTCCGGGGTCACTGGAGAACACTGCTGGTAATATATATATATATACATACAGGAATGTCCGCGGTCACTGGAGAACACTGCTGGTAATATATACATACATACATACAGGAATGTCCGCGGTCACTGGAGAACACTGCTGGTAATATATATATATATACATACAGGAATGTCCGGGGTCACTGGAGAACACTGCTGGTAATATATACATACATACAGGAATGTCCGGGGTCACTGGAGAACACTGCTGGTAATATATACATACATACATACAGGAATGTCCGCGGTCACTGGAGAACACTGCTGGTAATATATACATACATACATACAGGAATGTCCGCGGTCACTGGAGAACACTGCTGGTAATATATATATACATACATACATACATACAGGAATGTCCGGGGTCACTGGAGAACACTGCTGGTAATATATACATACAGGAATGTCCGGGGTCACTGGAGAACACTGCTGGTAATATATATATACACACATACAGGAATGTCCGGGGTCACTGGAGAACACTGCTGGTAATATATATATACACACATACAGCAATGTCCGGGGTCACTGGAGAACACTGCTGGTAATATATATATACACATACAGGAATGTCCGGGGTCACTGGAGAACACTGCTGGTAATATATATATACACATACAGGAATGTCCGGGGTCACTGGAGAACACTGCTGGTAATATATACATACATACAGGAATGTCCGGGGTCACTGGAGAACACTGCTGGTAATATATATATACACACATACAGGAATGTCCGGGGTCACTGGAGAACACTGCTGGTAATATATATATACACATACAGGAATGTCCGGGGTCACTGGAGAACACTGCTGGTAATATATACATACATACAGGAATGTCCGGGGTCACTGGAGAACACTGCTGGTAATATATACATACATACATACAGGAATGTCCGGGGTCACTGGAGAACACTGCTGGTAATATATACATACATACAGGAATGTCCGGGGTCACTGGAGAACACTGCTGGTAATATATACATACATACATACAGGAATGTCCACGGTCACTGGAGAACACTGCTGGTAATATATACATACATACATACAGGAATGTCCGGGGTCACTGGAGAACACTGCTGGTAATATATACATACATACATACATACATACATACATACATACATACATACAGGAATGTCCGGGGTCACTGGAGAACACTGCTGGTAATATATACATACATACTTACAGGAATGTCCGGGGTCACTGGAGAACACTGCTGGTAATATATACATACATACATAGAGGAATGTCCGGGGTCACTGGAGAACACTGCTGGTAATATATATATACACATACAGGAATGTCCGGGGTCACTGGAGAACACTGCTGGTAATATATATATACACATACAGGAATGTCCGGGGTCACTGGAGAACACTGCTGGTAATATATACATACATACAGGAATGTCCACGGTCACTGGAGAGCACTGCTGGTAATATATATATATATATACATACATACATACAGGAATGTCCGCGGTCACTGGAGAACACTGCTGGTAATATATATATATATATACATACATACATACATACAGGAATGTCCGCGGTCACTGGAGAACACTGCTGGTAATATATACATACATACATACATACAGGAATGTCCGCGGTCACTGGAGAACACTGCTGGTAATATATACATACATACAGGGATGTCCGCGGTCACTGGAGAACACTGCTGGTAATATATACATACATACATACAGGAATGTCCGCGGTCACTGGGGAACACTGCTGGTAATATATAGATATACATACATACAGGAATGTCCGCGGTCACTGGAGAACACTGCTGGTAATATATACATACATACATACAGGAATGTCCGCGGTCACTGGAGAACACTGCTGGTAATATATATATATATACATACAGGAATGTCCGCGGTCACTGGAGAACACTGCTGGTAATATATACATACATACATACAGGAATGTCCGCGGTCACTGGAGAACACTGCTGGTAATATATATATATATACATACAGGAATGTCCGGGGTCACTGGAGAACACTGCTGGTAATATATACATACATACAGGAATGTCCGGGGTCACTGGAGAACACTGCTGGTAATATATACATACATACAGGAATGTCCACGGTCACTGGAGAACACTGCTGGTAATATATACATACATACAGGAATGTCCGGGGTCACTGGAGAACACTGCTGGTAATATATACATACATACAGGAATGTCCGGGGTCACTGGAAAACACTGCTGGTAATATACATACATACAGGAATGTCCGGGGTCACTGGAGAACACTGCTGGTAATATATACATACATACAGGAATGTCCGGGGTCACTGGAGAACACTGCTGGTAATATATATATATATACATACAGGAATGTCCGCGGTCACTGGAGAACACTGCTGGTAATATATACATACATACATACAGGAATGTCCGCGGTCACTGGAGAACACTGCTGGTAATATATATATATATACATACAGGAATGTCCGGGGTCACTGGAGAACACTGCTGGTAATATATACATACATACAGGAATGTCCGGGGTCACTGGAGAACACTGCTGGTAATATATACATACATACAGGAATGTCCACGGTCACTGGAGAACACTGCTGGTAATATATACATACATACAGGAATGTCCGGGGTCACTGGAGAACACTGCTGGTAATATATACATACATACAGGAATGTCCGGGGTCACTGGAAAACACTGCTGGTAATATACATACATACAGGAATGTCCGGGGTCACTGGAGAACACTGCTGGTAATATATACATACATACATACATACAGGAATGTCCGGGGTCACTGGAGAACACTGCTGGTAATATATACATACATACAGGAATGTCCACGTCACTGGAGAACACTGCTGGTAATATATACATACATACATACATACAGGAATGTCCGGGGTCACTGGAGAACACTGCTGGTAATATATACATACATACATATATACATACAGGAATGTCCGCGGTCACTGGAGAACACTGCTGGTAATATATACATACATACAGGAATGTCCACGGTCACTGGAGAACACTGCTGGTAATATATACATACATACAGGAATGTCCACGGTCACTGGAGAACACTGCTGGTAATATATACATACATACAGGAATGTCCGGGGTCACTGGAGAACACTGCTGGTAATATATACATACATACAGGAATGTCCACGGTCACTGGAGAACACTGCTGGTAATATATACATACATACAAACAGGAATGTCCGCGGTCACTGGAGAACACTGCTGGTAATATATACATACATACAGGAATGTCCGGGGTCACTGGAGAACACTGCTGGTAATATATACATACATACAGGAATGTCCGGGGTCACTGGAGAACACTGCTGGTAATATATACATACATACAGGAATGTCCGGGGTCACTGGAAAACACTGCTGGTAATATACATACATACAGGAATGTCCACGGTCACTGGAGAACACTGCTGGTAATATATACATACATACAAACAGGAATGTCCGCGGTCACTGGAGAACACTGCTGGTAATATATACATACATACATACATACAGGAATGTCCGCGGTCACTGGAGAACACTGCTGGTAATATATACATACATACAAACAGGAATGTCCACGGTCACTGGAGAACACTGCTGGTAATATATACATACATACATACATACAGGAATGTCCGCGGTCACTGGAGAACACTGCTGGTAATATATACATACATACATACATACAGGAATGTCCGCGGTCACTGGAGAACACTGCTGGTAATATATATATACATACATACAGGAATGTCCGGGGTCACTGGAGAACACTGCTGGTAATATATACATACATACAGGAATGTCCGGGGTCACTGGAGAACACTGCTGGTAATATATACATACATACAGGAATGTCCGGGGTCACTGGAGAACACTGCTGGTAATATATACATACATACAGGAATGTCCGGGGTCACTGGAAAACACTGCTGGTAATATATACATACATACATACAGGAATGTCCACGGTCACTGGAGAACACTGCTGGTAATATATACATACATAAAGGAATGTCCACGGTCACTGGAGAACACTGCTGGTAATATATACATACATAAAGGAATGTCCACGGTCACTGGAGAACACTGCTGGTAATATATACATACAGGAATGTCCGGGGTCACTGGAGAACACTGCTGGTAATATATATATATACATACAGGAATGTCCGGGGTCACTGGAAAACACTGCTGGTAATATATACATACATACAAACAGGAATGTCCGCGGTCACTGGAGAACACTGCTGGTAATATATACATACATACATACATACATACATACAGGAATGTCCGCGGTCACTGGAGAACACTGCTGGTAATATATACATACATACAAACAGGAATGTCCACGGTCACTGGAGAACACTGCTGGTAATATATACATACATACATACAGGAATGTCCGCGGTCACTGGAGAACACTGCTGGTAATATATACATACATACATACATACATACATACAGGAATGTCCGGGGTCACTGGAGAACACTGCTGGTAATATATACATACATACAGGGATGTCCGCGGTCACTGGAGAACACTGCTGGTAATATATATACATACATACAGGAATGTCCACGGTCACTGGAGAACACTGCTGGTAATATATACATACATACATACAGGAATGTCCACGGTCACTGGAGAACACTGCTGGTAATATATATATACATACATACATACAGGAATGTCCGCGGTCACTGGAGAACACTGCTGGTAATATATATATACACACATACAGGAATGTCCGGGGTCACTGGAGAACACTGCTGGTAATATATATATACACACATACAGAAATGTCAGGGGTCACTGGAGAACACTGCTGGTAATATATATATACACATACAGGAATGTCCGGGGTCACTGGAGAACACTGCTGGTAATATATACATACATACAGGAATGTCCGGGGTCACTGGAGAACACTGCTGGTAATATATACATACATACAGGAATGTCCGGGGTCACTGGAGAACACTGCTGGTAATATATACATACATACATACAGGAATGTCCGGGGTCACTGGAGAACACTGCTGGTAATATATACATACATACATACATACATACATACATACAGGAATGTCCGGGGTCACTGGAGAACACTGCTGGTAATATATACATACATACTTACAGGAATGTCCGGGGTCACTGGAGAACACTGCTGGTAATATATATATACACATACAGGAATGTCCGGGGTCACTGGAGAACACTGCTGGTAATATATACATACATACATACATACAGGAATGTCCACGGTCACTGGAGAACACTGCTGGTAATATATACATACATACAGGAATGTCCACGGTCACTGGAGAGCACTGCTGGTAATATATATATATATATACATACATACAGGAATGTCCGCGGTCACTGGAGAACACTGCTGGTAATATATATATATATATATACATACATACAGGAATGTCCGCGGTCACTGGAGAACACTGCTGGTAATATATATATACATACATACATACAGGAATGTCCGCGGTCACTGGAGAACACTGCTGGTAATATATACATACATACAGGAATGTCCGCGGTCACTGGGGAACACTGCTGGTAATATATAGATATACATACATACAGGAATGTCCGCGGTCACTGGAGAACACTGCTGGTAATATATACATACATACAGGAATGTCCGCGGTCACTGGAGAACACTGCTGGTAATATATACATACATACATACAGGAATGTCCGGGGTCACTGGAGAACACTGCTGGTAATATATACATACATACATACAGGAATGTCCACGGTCACTGGAGAACACTGCTGGTAATATATACATACATACATACATACAGGAATGTCCGGGGTCACTGGAGAACACTGCTGGTAATATATATATACATACATACAGGAATGTCCGCGGTCACTGGAGAACACTGCTGGTAATATATACATACATACATACAGGAATGTCCGCGGTCACTGGAGAACACTGCTGGTAATATATATATACATACATACATACATACAGGAATGTCCGGGGTCACTGGAGAACACTGCTGGTAATATATACATACAGGAATGTCCGGGGTCACTGGAGAACACTGCTGGTAATATATATATACACACATACAGGAATGTCCGGGGTCACTGGAGAACACTGCTGGTAATATATATATACACACATACAGGAATGTCCGGGGTCACTGGAGAACACTGCTGGTAATATATATATACACATACAGGAATGTCCGGGGTCACTGGAGAACACTGCTGGTAATATATATATACACATACAGGAATGTCCGGGGTCACTGGAGAACACTGCTGGTAATATATACATACATACAGGAATGTCCGGGGTCACTGGAGAACACTGCTGGTAATATATATATACACACATACAGGAATGTCCGGGGTCACTGGAGAACACTGCTGGTAATATATATATACACATACAGGAATGTCCGGGGTCACTGGAGAACACTGCTGGTAATATATACATACATACAGGAATGTCCGGGGTCACTGGAGAACACTGCTGGTAATATATACATACATACATACAGGAATGTCCGGGGTCACTGGAGAACACTGCTGGTAATATATACATACATACAGGAATGTCCGGGGTCACTGGAGAACACTGCTGGTAATATATACATACATACATACAGGAATGTCCACGGTCACTGGAGAACACTGCTGGTAATATATACATACATACATACAGGAATGTCCGGGGTCACTGGAGAACACTGCTGGTAATATATACATACATACATACATACATACATACATACATACATACATACATACATACATACAGGAATGTCCGGGGTCACTGGAGAACACTGCTGGTAATATATACATACATACTTACAGGAATGTCCGGGGTCACTGGAGAACACTGCTGGTAATATATACATACATACATAGAGGAATGTCCGGGGTCACTGGAGAACACTGCTGGTAATATATATATACACATACAGGAATGTCCGGGGTCACTGGAGAACACTGCTGGTAATATATACATACATACTTACAGGAATGTCCGGGGTCACTGGAGAACACTGCTGGTAATATATACATACATACATAGAGGAATGTCCGGGGTCACTGGAGAACACTGCTGGTAATATATATATACACATACAGGAATGTCCGCGGTCACTGGGGAACACTGCTGGTAATATATACATACATACTTACAGGAATGTCCGGGGTCACTGGAGAACACTGCTGGTAATATATACATACATACATAGAGGAATGTCCGGGGTCACTGGAGAACACTGCTGGTAATATATATATACACATACAGGAATGTCCGGGGTCACTGGAGAACACTGCTGGTAATATATATATACACATACAGGAATGTCCGGGGTCACTGGAGAACACTGCTGGTAATATATACATACATACATACAGGAATGTCCACGGTCACTGGAGAACACTGCTGGTAATATATACATACATACAGGAATGTCCACGGTCACTGGAGAGCACTGCTGGTAATATATATATATACATACATACATACAGGAATGTCCGCGGTCACTGGAGAACACTGCTGGTAATATATATATATATATACATACATACATACAGGAATGTCCGCGGTCACTGGAGAACACTGCTGGTAATATATACATACATACATACATACATACAGGAATGTCCGCGGTCACTGGAGAACACTGCTGGTAATATATACATACATACAGGGATGTCCGCGGTCACTGGAGAACACTGCTGGTAATATATACATACATACATACAGGAATGTCCGCGGTCACTGGAGAACACTGCTGGTAATATATATATATATACATACAGGAATGTCCGCGGTCACTGGAGAACACTGCTGGTAATATATATATATATACATACAGGAATGTCCGGGGTCACTGGAGAACACTGCTGGTATCATTTATGCTACTTTTGAGCTGTGCATTCTGATGATTCTGTCGGCTGCTCCGTCGCTGGCTGAGACTTGTGGACATATAGGAAAATGTAAATTCTATCAAAACTGAATAATCAGAGTGATGTGTAATTTTTATATTACAGAAAGCGATAATAAAAAAACTCACTTTATTAACAAAAAAAATTAACAAAGTGGCCGAGCCTTCTCCCTCTCGCCCTTCATTAACCCCTAAACGACCGCTTCAACGCATTTTTACAGCGGTCATTAACGGTACTTATTCCACAACGGCGTGAAAATGCATATAGCGCCGCCCAGCGGTTCCTGCAGGTGTCAGCTGTGTGTGACAGGTGACACCCTGCAGTATCTGCCTCGGCCAGCCACGATGCCGATCGGGGCCGATTAACCCCTTAAATACCGCTATCAATTGTGACAGCGGTATATAAGTCGTTACAAGGTGGTCTTGCGACCCCCTTAGTAACCATTGAACCCCCGCGATATGAATCGTGGGTCCCGATGGTTACCATGGTACCCTGAGATCATGTGATGATCCCAGGGTACGGTGGCCTGTGAGATCTAGCAATAAGCTGGCTCTCACAGGCAGAGTTAGTGAGTCAGACATGACTCACTGACAGATCTCATGCAGTGCAGTACAGAAGTACTGCAGAGTATGAGATCAACAATAGAAGTGAAAATCACACATGCCCCACGGTGAGACTTCGTGAAAAAGTCTATAATAAAAAAAAAAATTAAAAAAAAACGCACACAAATCACTAAAATCTGTTTCGCTGCTCAAAATAAAACAAAAATAAACGTAAAAATGTACACAATTGGTATCGCCGCGTCCGGAACGACCCGCTCAACAAAACTGTTAAAATGAAATAAAAAGCTATCAAAAAGTCGCACATAAAAAAAAAAATAATAATTACGTTAATAAAAACACCAAACCGTCCCGCAAAAAACAAGCCATAATATGGCTCATTCGACAAAAAAATAAAAAAGTTACAGCTCTCAGAATGCGACGATGCAAAAATCAAAAACAAAACTTTTTTGTAAAATATATAAATCTGGCATCGCTGTAATCATACCGACCCAATGAACAAATCAGCGTTATGACTTTTACCGCACGGCGAACGGTGCAAAAAATAAAAAGTTTGGACACACCTTCTCATTTAAAGATTTTTCTGTATTTTCCTGACTATGAAAATTGTACATTCACACTGAAGGCATCAAAACTATGAATTAACACATGTGGAATTATATACTTAACAAAAAAGTGTGAAACAACTGAAAATATGTCTTATATTCTAGGGTCTTCAAAGTAGCCACCTTTTGCTTTGATGACTGCTTTGCACACTCTTGGCATTCTCTTGATGAGCTTCAAGAGGTAGTCACCGGAAATGGTCTTCCAACAATCTTGAAGGAGTTCCCAGAGATGCTTAGCACTTGTTGGCCATTTTGCCTTCACTCTGCGGTCCAGCTCACCCCAAACCATCTCGATTGGGTTCAGGTCTGGTGACTGTGGAGGCCAGGTCATCTGGCATAGCACCCTATCACTCTCCTTCTTGGTCAAATAGCCCTTATACAGCCTGGAGGTGTGTTTGGGGTCATTGTCCTGTTGAAAAATAAATGATGTTCCAACTAAACGCAAACCGTATGGAATAGCATGCCGCTGCAAGACGCTGTGGTAGCCAAGCTGGTTCAGTATGCCTTCAATTTTGAATAAATCCCCAACAGTGTCACAAGCAAAGCACTCCCACACCATCACACCTGCTCCTCCATGCTTTACGGTGGGAACCAGGCAAGTAGAGTCCATCCGTTCACCTTTTCTGCGTCGCACAAAGACAAAGGTGGTTGGAACCAAAGATCTCAAATTTGGACTCATCAGACCAAAGCACAGATTTCCACTGGTCTAATATCCATTCCTTGAGTTCTTTAGGCCAAACAAGTCTCTTCTGCTTGTTGCCTGTCCTTAGCAGTGGTTTCCTAGCAGCTATTTTACCATGAAGGCCTGCTGCATAAAGTCTCCTCTTAACAGTTGTTGAAGAGAGGTGTCTGCTGCTAGAAGTCTGTGTGGCATTGACCTGGTCTCTAATCTGAGCTGCTGTTAACCTGCGATTTCTGAGGCTGGTGACTCGGATAAACTTATCCTCAGAAGCAGAGGTGACTCTTGGTCTTCCTTTCCTAGGGCGGTCCTTATGTGAGCCAGTTTCTTTGTAGAACTTGATGGTTTTTGCAACTGCACTTGGGGACACATTCAATGTTTGCCCAATTTTTCGGACTGACTGACCTTCATTTCTTAAAGTAATGATGGCCACTTGTTTTTCTTTACTTAGAATTTGTATTATGGCAAGAAAAAAGCAGCTAACTGTCTATTCAATAGGACTATCAGTTGTGTATCCACCTGACTTCTGCACAACACAACTGATGGTCCCAACCCCATTTATAAGGCAAGAAATTCCACTTATTAAACCTGACAGGGCACACTGTGACTACCTCTTGAAGCTCATCAAGAGAATGCCAAGAGTGTGCAAAGCAGTCTTCAAAGGAAAAGGTGGCTACTTTGAAGAACCTAGAATATAAGACATATTTTCAGTTGTTTCACACTTTTTTGTTAAGTATATAATTCCACATGTTAATTCTTAGTTTTGATGTCTTCAGTGTGAATGTACAATTTTCAAGGTCATGAAAATACAGAAAATCTTTAACCCCTTCAGGACCCAGCCTATTTTGACCCTAAAGACCTTGGCATTTTTGTCAATTCTGACCAGTGTCCCTTTACAAAGTAAAAACTCTGGAACACTTCAACGGATCCTAGCGATTCTGAGACTGTTTTTTCGTGACTTATTGGGCTTCATGTTAGAATTAAATTTAGGTCGATAATATTTGCGTTTATTTGTGAAAAAATCAAAAATATGGGAAAAATTTTGAAAATTTCGCAATTTTCAAATTTTGAATTTTTATTCTGCTAAACCAGAGAGTGATGTGACACAAAATAGTTAATAAATAACATTTCCCACATGTCTACTTTACATCAGCACAATTTTGGAAAAAAAAAAAATTTGGTTGGAAGTTTGAAGGGTTCAAAGTTCATCAGCAATTTATCTTTTTTCCAGCAAAATTTACAAAACCATTTTTTTTAGTGACCACATCACATTTGAAGTCCCTTTGAGGGGTGTACATGACAGAAAACACCCAAAAGTGACACCATTCCAAAAACTGCACCCCTCAAGCTACTCAAAACTACATTCAAGAAGATTATTAACCCTTCAGGTGCATCACAGGAACTAAAGCAACATGGAAGAAAAAATGAACATTTAAATTTTTCTAACAAAAATTTTCTTTTAGCCTAAATTTTTTAATTTTCACATGGGTAACAGGATAAAATGCATCCTAAAATTTGTTGGCCAATTTCTCCTGAGTACACTGATACCTCATATGTGGTCATAAACCACTGTTTGGGCACACGGCAGGGCTCAGAAGGGAAGGAGCGCCATTTTACTTTTTGAATGGAAAATTAGCTCCAAAAGTCAAATTGCGCTCCTTCTCTTCTGAGCCCTGCCATGCGCCCAAACAGTGGTTTATGACCACATATGATGTATCAGCGTACTCAGGAGAAATTGACCAACAAATTTTAGGATGCATTTTATTCTGTTACCCATGTGAAAATTAAAAAATTTAGGCTAAAAGAAAATTTTTGTGAAAAAAAAAGTACTTTTTTGTTTTCACAGATCAATTTGTGAAGCACCTGGGGGTTCCAAGTGCTCACTATGCATCTAGATAGGTGCCTTGGGGGGTCTAGTTTCCAAAATGGGGTCACTTGTGGGGGAGCTCCACTGTTTAGGCACATTAGGGGCTCTCCAAACGCAACATGGTGTCTGCTAACAATTTGAGCCGATTTTCCATTCAATTTGTTAGCGGACACCATGTTGCGTTTGGAGAGTCCCTGTGTGCCCAAACATTGGATCTCCCCCACAAGTGACCCCATTTTGGAAACTAGACCTCCCAAGGCACCTATCTAGATGCATAGTGAGCACTTGGAACCCCCAGGTCCTTCAAAAATTAATCCATAAAAATAAATAAGTGTTTTTTTTCCACTTTTTCATTTTTATGAATCAATTTGTGAAGCACCTGGGGGTTGCAAGTGCTCACTATGCATCTATATAGGTGCCTTGGGGGGGGGTCTAGTTTCCAAAATGGGGTCACTTGTTGGGGAGCTCCAATGTTTGGGCACACAGGGACTCTCCAAACGCAACATGGTTCCAATTTGTTAGCGGACACCATTGTGTAGTGTATGTCAGGTTGGTGTGCGGTGTGGTATATTGTAGTGTATACACCACACACAACCTCACATACACTACAACACACACACCAACCTGACATAGCCTCCTCAGCTGAGTAATCCCTAGACTGGGATGAGCGGGACAGGCGGGACATTTTGTGTGCTGTGTGCGTGTGTAAAAAAAAACAAACAAAAAAAAAAACGAAACTTTATTATAGTGTACGAGTGTGTGTGTGCGTGTGTGTGCGTGTGTGTGCGTGCGTGCGTGCGTGTGCGTGCGTGTGCGTGCGTGTGCGTGCGTGTGCGTGCGCGTGCGTGCGTGTGCGTGCGTGTGCGTGCGTGTGCGTGCGTGTGCGTGCGTCTGCTTGGTGTAACCTTCTGCAGTCACGTGTGGGGGCGCATGCGGGGGCTGAGGAGATGGAGGAGCCAGCAGCAGCAAGGGGGGTGATCACTGGGGCAGGAGCCGGCAGCAGCAAGGGGGGGGTAGGAGGCCGGCAGCATCAGGGGGGTGATTACTGGGGCAGAAAGGGGAGCAGGAGCCAGCAGCAACAGGGGGGGGATGATCACTGGGATGGGGGGATGCACACTGGAGACGGGGGGGGGTGAACACTGGAGACAGGGGGGGGTGAACACTGGAGACAGGGGGGGGTGAACACTGGAGACAGGGGGGGGTGAACACTGGAGACAGGGGGGGTGAACACTGGAGACAGGGGGGGGTGAACACTGGAGACAGGGGGGGGTGAACACTGGAGACAGGGGGGGGTGAACACTGGAGACAGGGGGGGGTGAACACTGGAGACAGGGGGGGGTGAACACTGGAGACAGGGGGGGGTGAACACTGGAGACAGGGGGGGGTGAACACTGGAGACAGGGGGGGGGTGAACACTGGAGACAGGGGGGGGGTGAACACTGGAGACAGGGGGGGGGTGAACACTGGAGACAGGGGGGGGGTGAACACTGGAGACAGGGGGGGGGTGAACACTGGAGACAGGGGGGGGTGAACACTGGAGACAGGGGGGGGGTGAACACTGGAGACAGGGGGGGGTGATTATTGGGAGGTGGGGGGTGGTGGGTTTGATCACAGGAGCAGGGCATTTACACAGCCTGCTGCTGCCTGTGATCACAGTCCACCGGCTGTCAGAAGGAGAGCAGCAGCCGGTGGATGAAGAAGTGGGAGAGGGAGCGGAGGTCGGGGTGCAGGTATTAAAGTGGAGGGGGGGGGGGGGTTCGGGGGGGAGTGGGGGCAATACTACCTGACGCGGATCAGCGGCGGCAGCAGACGCTATCCACGGGGTCAGCAGCAGAGGGTCCGCGGGGGGCAGCAGCAGAGGGTCCACAACGGCAGCACACGATCCATGGACGGGTAGGAGCTGGGCAGTTGCGGCCATCATTAACAACTCCCTCCACATCTGATTGGGGCTAGTATCCATGTGACGCTAGCCCCCCAATCAGATCTGGGGGGAGGGGGGGACAGAGGTGACACTCCCCCCAGCCAATGGCTGATGCTGTAAGCATCAGGCAATGCCCAGATTTAAATATTTCACCAATTTTCAATGGTGAAATATTTAATTCATTCCGATTGGCAGTTTCACTAAAAGTGAAAATGAAACTGCCAATCGGAGGGGTCCCAGGCACGGGGGGGTTAATCCACCCCCCGTGGGGTCGACTTCAGGATGTCCAGTTGCAGTAGCAACTCTGACACCTGAGCGACCCCGCTCGCAGGCGCTGTGACATGGGTCGGGAACGAACTGTTTTCCATGTCACAAACGGTGTGACACGGGTCGGGAAGGGGTTAAATGAGAATGTGTGTCCAAACTTTAGGTCTGTACTGATATATATATATATATATATATTCAGCAGTGTTCTCCAGTGACCGCAGACATTCCTGTAATAATTTGTCACTTCTTTGTACATTACGGTGACTGTCGGGGGCGCTCTTTTACGCCTCTCCCCGTGGAGCTCCGCCCACTCTTCACAATGTCTGTGCTACGGACAGGACTGTGGACAAATGGGAAGAGTCACATTCTGGCAAAACTGAACAATCAGCGATGAGGGGAATTTTTTATATTACATAAAGCGATAATAAAAATGTAAGCTTCAGTAATCAGGAAAAAAAAGAATTTTGCCCAAATCCATAAATTATATAACAGTGTAAAAAAAATAATTTTTGACTTGTGATGTTTGCTCCATTAAAAACATGAGCAATTGCATAAAAAAGCATAAGAAAAACAATAAAAAGCCAGTAGAGGTGACAGCAGTGAGTATAAGGATCCTGGAATCTACTCCGATCTAGTGGTGTCAGTGCTGAACTGTCTACATCGGGCGGGATTTTTTGAGGCCCTCACTCCAGCAACTCCGATCTAGTGTCCTCAGCAGTGAAGCGTCTAGATCGGAGTTGTTACAATGAGGAGCACAGAAAAAATCACCTCCAATCTAGACGCAACCTTGACGGGAGCAGTATTCAAATACATGGGCGGCGCCAGCAGTGAGTGAATGAGAGAATCACACCCCTATGACTGAATACGGGCAGATAGGACAAAGTGTATATAATGTTATAAAATCACAGTCTCAAACGTTACCATTAGTAACACACTACACTATTATGGAATAAAATCCTGCAGGGCACGCAAGGTCTCCGCTCACGCCAGCACATGTCCAGGCCGGTTTGAAGTTCGTCAATGACCATCTAGATGATCCAGAGGAGGCATGGGAGAAGGTCATGTGGTCAGATGAGACCAAAATAGAATTTTTTGGTATCAACTCCACTCGCCATGTTTGGAGGGAAGGAGGATGAGTACAACACCAAGAACACCGTCCCAACTGCGAAGCATGGTGGGGAGACATCATACTTTGGGGGTTGCTTTTCTGCAAAGGGGACAGGACGACTGCAACGTATTGAAGGGAAGATGGATGAGGAAATGTATCGTGAGATTTTGGCCAACAACCTCCTTCCCTCAGTAAGAGCATTGAAGATGAGTCGTGGCTGGATCTTCCAGCATGACAATGACCCAAAACACACAGCCAGGGCAACTAAGGAGTGGCTCCGTAAGAAGCATTTCAAGGTCCTGGAGGGACCTAGCCAGTCTCCAGAACTGAACCCAATAGAAAATATTTGGGGGGGGAGCTGAAACTCAATGTTGGCAAGCAACAGACCTGAAACCTGAAATATCTGGAGAAGATCTGCATGGAGGAGTGGGCCAAAATCCCTGCTGCATTGTGTGCAAACTTGGTCAAGGACTACAGGAAACGTCTGACCTCTGTAATTGCAAACAAAGGTTTCTGTACCAAATATGAAGATCTGTTTTTCTATTGTATCAAATACCTACTTCATGCAATAAAATGCTAATTATGTAAAAATCATAGAATGTGATTTTCTGATTTTCTGTACCTATGATAAAAATTACAGACCTCTCCATTCTTTGTAGGTGGGAAAACGTGCAAAATCGTCAGTGTATCAAATACTTATTTTCCCTACTGTATAAACTACAACACCACAGAATTTCATTATGTGGTATAAATCATGGCTTCATATGAATCTCAGCCTGTTGAGTGCATTTTGGTGGAGTCGGTATAAAATGGACCGACTGACAATATATAATAAATTGAGTACAGTAGGTCAATGCAGGATGTGATGTAAATGTTTTCATAAGAATTTGGGAAACTTATGAAATGTCCTATAAATGTCTGTTCTGTTCCTGATTTAAGGACCTCGGCTTTTAGTTGAGATGAATCTGTGCTGTACTTTATGTACATGCTCAGGAGTGACCAGTACTGGGGAGTCAGGGAAATTGTGGAGCCAGAGTCGGAGGCTTGACTTATCGACTCCACAGCACTGGACTGGCATCTACCTTCTGTGGCGAGAGCTCAACTAATGAGATCCCTTCCACACATTCTGACCCCAATATGCATGTCATTTTGCAAGAATGGTTAAAAAGGAGTAGATTCATTTCAAATATAGCTAGTCCCTCGCAACATTATTGTTGTTTTCTTTAGGAAAAAAAAAAAAAAAAGAAAAAAAAAGGTTATTGAAAAAAACTCTTGTATTTTGCAATGCTTATCATTTCCTGTTTATAAAATTGTTCACAAGCCATATATAAAAAAAATATGCTTACGACATACGGTACGTATAATTTTATACCTTGATAGAGCTGTTTTGGTACATATCCATACTCATCTCCTCCTCATCATCTTCTCCATCTTCCTCGCCCAGGGGCTCTTTTACCAAGCCAGGAAAAGTGTCGCTGTCATAGAACTGAAGGAAAATAGGTGCTCGGCTCGAGTTCAACTGAATCTCCACCCGCAAGATGCCATCTCTGGGCCATTTATCTCGCACATGCTCTAAGCAGTTGATAGGAGACCGTGAAAATGCTATATGGATATATGCGAGAATAAAAAGAACCAAAAGGGCCTAAAGTAAAGAAATAAAGAAAAGTATTGTTTAGATGTGTACAGATTTTGAGTGGAGAACCTTCCACCGACAACTGCAGCATAAACCCAACATTACAGCTTTACACAGTGTAACGTAAATACAGTACAGATTATAGTATACAGATAATACTGGAGCTCTACAATTACCCAGAGCGAGCACCGGAGCCTTCCAGGAAAGCCTGCCTTCTAAGCTTCATCTGTCACACAGTCCAAAAAAACACATCATACGTAGACGATTCTGTAAAGATGGCCACAGACATGAGATCTGTTGACACTCTGGATTCTATGGAGGCTCAATCAGTAAAACCACCCCATATACAGTAGACGGCCATCAGCCAAACGACACTGGGAGAATGTGACTAAACTAAAGCTGGCCATACAGTTTAGGTAATCCTCCCCGTACGTGTTCAGATTGGAGTAAGGGGAGTAAGCCGCTGACTGGACACCCCAGGACGACGCATCTCATTTCCCCCATCTTCTACCTTCAGTTCCCTCCTGGATTGTGACACAGTCTGCTTCTAACTCAGCAACCCTATTTTCAAACCATTGCTGGCAGTATCTCATTTCTAAATCCAGAGGGGTGCATATAAAAACAAATTCCTGCTTCTTACAGGAACTATCTGGAACTTCCAAATTGATGGGATATCTTTAGGGTATTAGATCGGTGGGGGTCAGAGCTTCAACTTCAACGCTTTCCTGCTGTTTTATTAATGACTTTTCCCGGTATGAACTGGATGAAGATTTAATGAATTGTATTACCACAGGTACAGCTGCAACTAAAACTACAGAAATGTGTCTGGTCAATAATAAAAGGCGTGGAATGTTCACTGGAGCCAGTGGCGCCCTCAAACCAGTGATTATTGAAAGCGTGTAAAGTGGGACCGCAACCCATCTACCTTTTAAAAGCCTATCTTAAGTTGCGGCCTTTCATTTTAGAGTTCCAAATAAACCTTTTAAAAAACTGGCTAAAGGAGCTCCTGGAAACGGCTGCAAATAACTTGTGTCATTTTTCCTAAAGGAGCTTGTCCTATGATTCACGCTGCCTGAACCAGACACCAGCTGTGTATGTTTTATTCTGAAACATGGCTGTGTTTCTGAGAAAGAACGCTTCCCGACCGCGCAGTGTACATAAACGTTGGCACTTGCTAGGCTCTGTGCAGCGCCGAAGTTTATGAACGGTCGGCGATCTCACAGTGCTCAGGAGTGCAAGCGCTACGATTCCTGTGCAGAGCGACAGCTCTGACAGGTAACGTTGGAACCTGATTGGATCAGGTCCCAATGAGGTTACACCCTTTGCTATCCTGTAAATGCCGCGATCCATAGCGATCGCAGCATTTACAAGATAGTGAGAGAGGGTCATCCACTCACCTTTCCAACGGCCCCCGTGATGTGTTCTGCGGTTGTCATGGCAGCCGGAGGTCCCATGATGACCTCCGGGTCGGCCATGATCAGCCAGCAGCTGAATCTAAGAGGAGATCTGACAGTGTAAAACCGTCAGGTCTCGTGCAATGCAATACATGTCTATTGCATTGCATGAGACCAGTGATCAGAAAAATAAAAATTGAAGTCTCATGCAGGGACTAAGTAAAAAAGTATAAAAATATTTTCAAACTATTAATAAAAAAAAATAATAAATGACAAAATAAAAAAATATATATTAAACCAATAAATCCGTATATTTATGCAAAAACAAAAGTACACATTTGGTATTGCCGCGTCCGGAACAACCCAATCTATAAAACTGTCACACTAATTAATCCCTTCTGTGCACACCATAAAAAAAATAAATAAATAAAATAAAAACACTTTCATCATACCGCCACAAAAAGTGGAATAAAATGCGATCAAAAAGCCAAATGGAAATAAAAATGGTACCGCTGAAAACGTCATCTTGTCCCGAAAAAAAAAAAAAACTGTCATCAGTGGAAAAATAAAGTTATAGCTCTCAGTTCAGAACAAAGCAATACAAAAAATGTTTTTCTCTATAAAAATAGGTTTTATTGTCTAAAAGCGCCAAACAAAAAAAAAACTATGGAAGTGTAGTATCGCTGTAATCGTACTGCCTTATATAGCGGCCTTATCAATTTTACCACACGTGGAACGGTATTAAAAAAAAAAAAAAAAAAAAAAAACTCAAAACACAAATCCTGAATTGTTGGTTTTTGTTCATTCTGCCTCCCAAAAAACAGAATAGAAAAAGATTAAAAAAAAAATGTTGTGCTACCGAAAATGGTACCAATAAAAAAAAGTCAACTTGCCGCACAAAAAACAAGCCCTTACATGACTGTCGGCCGAAATATGGAATATTTATAGCTCTCAAAATGAAGGGATGCAAAAAAAAAAAAAAACACACAACTTTAGTGTGTGACAGCTGTCAATCATAAAAACCCGAGATAAATCTGGTATCGCACTGACCCGAAGAATAAAGTCGTCTAATCACTTATGCTGCATGAGGAACGGCGTAAAACATAAATAAAACCAATTCTTCACCTGCTGTTGATTTGTTCATTCTTCTTCGAAAAACAACGCATTAAGGCGTGGCTCACATTTAACCTGCGCTCTACGCTGAGCGCTTACACCGGGGTTTCCGCGTAAATCTCAGAAAAACGTGATTCAGCCGAAACCCCCGGTGGAAGATTCCCTGTGATGAGGCAGATGGAGGCACCGTGGACTAAGTCTGGCCTATGATCCAACGGTGTCAGTTCTTCAGGCGTGCATAAATGAGCGGTTGGCCACAGTTTTGTGCACTTCTGAAAAAAAGGACACTGCTAAACAGAGGCCAGACAGTCGAGAGTAACTCTGCTGCCTCAATATAGTGAATGGATCCCGCGGGGATGTCATCTGAATTACATCACTTGGAGATTTAGATGAAAACCCCGATATAAGTGCTCAGCGTAGATCGCAGGATAAATGTTATAAAATGTTCCCAATAAAAGCTTCAACTCAATCCACAAAAAAGCAAGTCCCCACTCAGTTCCATCATCTGTTAACGAAAATATAAGGGGCTTCCAAGTTACTGGTAGTACAAAGGCTCTGGAAAAGCGAAATAGCCCTTGCCCCCCAAGAGGAGTTCAGAAAATTCTGTGTTCCCAAATCCAAATGACCCTCCCCCCTTCTGAGCCCCACAGTGTGCCTAAACTACATTTAGGGTTCACATGTTTGGCATTTTTGTAGCGATGAAAGCCCGCCTAATTTATGGGTGCATGTCTCCAGAAGCACAAGCTGGGTACAATGTACTGGGCACTACAATGGCAGTTAGCAGTTTTCAATCAGCAACATCCACTGTTAATGGGTGTTTTCCAGAAACCAACAAGTCAAAATCGTCATTACACCTGTAGATAAATTCCCGAAGGGGTATAATTTCCAAAATGGGGTATTCTACAATAATTTGTTCTCCAAGAGTCAAATAGCGCTCCGTCCCTCCCGAGTCTTGTCGTATAGCTAAGTGTACTGCCACATATGGGGTATTGCCACGTTTAGAAAAAATTGTGTGACACATTTCAACGTCATTTTTATCCATTGCCCTGTGTGAAAATGTAAAATCTGGGGCTAAAAATATAATTTTTTTTTTCTTCACCTCTCAATGGTATAAATTTATGTGAATCACATGTGGTGTCAATATGAGCACTGTACCCCTAGATGAATTCATTGAGAGGTGTAGATTGTAAAACGGGGGTGTTTTTGCTGTTCTGGGACCTCAGGGGCTTTCCCAGTGGGTCATGTCACCTGTAAACCACAACAGTAAAATCTGCACTCACCTCTGCTAAATAGGCCTACTTCACAACCCTCATATCTTCCCTATCCTACAACCTCAGATATTCAACACTTTTAAGTCTTTCCTCCACCCTCCACTGCCCCCTACACTCTGTCATCTCTGCTGAGGAGTTTGCCACACACTTTAAAAACAAGATTAACCAAACACGGCAAGTCTTTACTGCCCAACCACCACAACCCCTTTGTTTTCCACACCATTGCCCTCCACCCCCCCCATAATCTCCCTTCCCAACATCACGGAAAGAGACCTTACTTGTCTCCTCTCCAAATAACACCTCATCACTTGTGCACTCGACCCCAACCCATCCCACCTCCTCCCCAACCTCACCCCCACACTCATTCCATTCATAACCCATCTCTTTAACCTACCACTAACTTCTGGTACCTTCTCCGCTGCCTAAAAACATGCCACAATCACCCTCATCCTCAAAAAGCCATTCCTCTACCCAACTGCCTTGTCCAGCTATCGCCCCATATCGCTGCTCCCATTTTCCTCCAAACTCCTTGAGCAACACGTTCACGTTGAACTTTCCTCCCACTTCTCATCTAACTCTTTCGACAACCGACAATTCGGCTTCTGCCCCCACCATTCCACCAAAACTGCCCTTACCAAAATCACCAATGACCTACCTACAGCCAAAGCTAACAGACAATTCTCTGTAGTCCTTCTTGACCTGTCCTCTGCTTTTGATACAGCTGACCACTGCCTCCTACTACAGATCCTCTCTTCCTTTAGCGTCAAAGACCTTGCCCCATCTTGGATCTCCTCATACCTTTCTAACCGCACATTTAGCGTCTCCCACTTCCACACTACCTCCTCACCCCGTCCCCTGTCAGTTGGAGTCCCTCAAGGCTCTATCCTAGGACCCCTACTCTTCTCTATCTATACCCTTGGCCTGGGACAGCTCATAAAATCCCATAGCTTCCAGTACCATCTGTACGCTGATGACACCCAGATCTCTCTCTGGCCCAGATGTCACCTCTCTGCTGTCCAGAATCACAGCATGTCTAGCAGCCATATCCTCCTTCTCCTCCCGCTTCCTCAATATCAATGTGGGCAAAACTGAACTCATCATCTTTTCCCCATCTCGCATACCTTCCCCACCTGACCTTTCTATCACAATAAATGACATCACACTTTCCCCTGTACCAGAAATCCGCCGCCTCGGAGTAAGCCTTGACTCTGCCCTGTCCTTCAAACCCCACATCCAAGCTCTCGCCACCTCCTGTCGCCTCCAGACCAAAAATATTTCCAGAATCCGTCCTTTCCTCAACCCTCAATCTACTAAACTGCTTGTGCATACCCTCATCTCCCGCCTCGACTACTGCAACATCCTCCTCTGTGGCCTACCTGCTAACACTCTTGCACCTCTCCAGTCCATCCCTCGCCTCGTTACTACTCTGCTATCCCCCTTTGCAAATCCCTTCACTGGCTCCCAATTGCCCAGCGTATCCAGTTCAAACTACTCACACTGACCTACAACGCCATCCATAACCTCTCTCCTCCGTACATCTCAACTAATCTCCAGATACATTCCCTCACGTAATCTCCGGTCCTCCCAAGACCTCCTTCTCTCCTCCACACTTATTCGTTCCTCGTTCAATTGCCTCCAAGATTTCTCTCGAATATCCCCCATCC
This sequence comes from Phyllobates terribilis, assembly GCF_046119375.1. Lineage (NCBI taxonomy): Eukaryota > Metazoa > Chordata > Amphibia > Anura > Dendrobatidae > Phyllobates > Phyllobates terribilis. The sequence continues at coordinate 689,239,576 of NW_027362761.1, read as the reverse complement.
TATGGAATTCTGTACCTCAACACGTCCGATTATCCACCACACTTGGATCCTTCAGACAGAACCTGAAAACCCATCTCTTCAAACAAGCTTACAGCCGGCCATGACCTTGCCTGCAGCCACCTCAACACCGGAGCTACTGCAACCCCCCCAACCTACTGTCTCCTTCCCCATTACTGTAAAAGGGTCCTCTTCCTTCTGTACCAGTCTATCATTGTTTGTTTACTGTAAGTGATATCTGTATTTGGTATGTAACCCCTTCTTGTGTACAGCACCATGGAATCAAATAATAACAAATAAATAATACAACCCCTGACAAAAATTATGGAATCACCGGGCTCGGAGGATGTTCATTCAATTGTTTAATGTTGTTGAAAAAAAAAAAAAAACACTAAAAGAAATCAAGATAAAAAAAATGTGGTACTCAGTATTGGTAATTTTTTTCAGACCAAGCAGAGGGAAAAAATTATGGAATCATGAAAAACACACAAAAGAACACTTCAATACATCTCCTAGTATTTTGTTGCACCACCTCTGGCTTTAATAACAGCTTGCAGTCTCTGAGACATGGACTTAATGAGTGACAAACAGTACTCTTCATCAATCTGGCTCCAACTTTCCCTGATTGCTGTTGCCAGATCAGCTTTGCAGGTTGGAGCCTTGTCATGGACCATTTTCTTCAACTTCCCCCAAAGATTTTCAATTGGATTGAGATCCGGACTATTTGCAGGCCATGACATTTACCTTATGTGTCTTCTTTCAAGGAATGTTTTCACAGTTTTTGCTCTATGGCAGGATGCATTATCATCTTGAAAAATGATGTCATCATCCCCAAACATCCTTTCAATTGATGGGATAAGAAAACTGTCCAAAATATCAATGTAAACTTGGGCATTTATTGAAGATGTAATGACAGCCATCTCCCCAGTGCCTTTACCTGACATGCAGCCTCATATCATCAATGACTGTGGAAATTTGCATGTTCTCTTCATGCAGTCATCTTTATAAATCTCATTGGAACGGCACCAAACAAAAGTTCCAGCATCATCACCTTGCCCAATGCAGATTCGCGATTCATCACTGAATATGACTTTCATCCAGTCATCCACAGTCCACGATTGCTTTTCCTTAGCCCACTGTAACCTTGTTTTTCCGGTTTAGGTGTTAATGATGGCTTATGTTTAGCTTTTCTGTATGTAAATCCCATTTCCTTTAGGTGGTTTCTTACAGTTCGGTCACAGACATTGACTCCAGTTTCCTCCCATTCGTTCCGCATTTGTTTTGTTGTGCATTTCCTGTTTTGGAGACATATTGCTTTAAGTTTCCGGTCTTGACGCTTCGATGTCTTCCTTGGTCTACCAGTATGTTTGCCTTTAACAACCTTCTCATGTTTGTATTTGGTCCAGATTTTAGACACAGCTGACTGAACAACTAACATCTTTTGTAAGGTTGCGTGATGATTTACCTTCTTTTAAGAGTTTGATAATCCTCTCCTTTGTTCCAATTGACATCTCTCGTGTTGGAGCCATGATTCATGTCAGTCCACTTGGTGCAACAGCTCTCCCAAGGTGTGATCACTCCTTTTTAGATGCAGATTAAGGAGCAGATATAATTTGATGCAGGTGTTAGTTTTGGAAATTAAAGTTTACAGGATGATTGCATATTTTTTTCTGAAAAAACTTACCCTTACTGAGTACCACATTTTTAATCTTGATTTCTTTTAGTGTTTCTTAAAGCCCTAAAGTTTTAATTTGAAATGACTTTAGTTTTGTGCCATGTCTGTGATCTGCTTTTTTTTCCATCATCATTAAACAACTGAATGAACATCCTCCGAGCCCGGTGATTCCATAATTTTTCCCAGGGGTTGTATTAAATAAATAATAATAATAATAATAATAATAATAACAACAACAACAACAACAAAGGCACTCCTTCCCTTATGAGCTTTGCATTGTGCCTGAAAAGTAGTTTTCGACCACATATGGGGTATTGATGTACTTGAGGCTGGGTGCCCACGTAGCGTTTTTCAAGCGTTTATGCTGCGGAATTTCCGTAGCATAAATGCTTGTGAAACGCTAGGTAATCCGCACCCCATGGTCCCCAAGGGGATTCCGCATGTTCTATGCACATGCTGCGGATTTTTCCGCAGCGTTTATGCTGCGTAAAAAAATCCGCAGCATGTCATTTAATTTTGCGGAAGCGCAGCGGAACTCCCGCCATTGACTTGCATTGAGACGCATAGAAACCGTGACTGTACATTTGTACAAGCGGATTTTATGCGTCTCTATGTGCGGATGGTACCCAGTTCTGGAGAAGAGAAGACTCTCATCCAGACCTGGGTACCATTGTACCTGTAAAAAAAGAATAAAATAACAAATAAAGTTTATACTCACCTTTCCGAAGGCTTCTCTCTGAATGCCGGCATCGCTGAAGGACCTGCGGTGATATCACAGTCATGTGACCGCAGGCCCTTCACCGCTCTGTCTCGCGATATGCCGGCATCCAGGAACGAGCGCTGCAGCCACGCCGGGGCCTCGCTGGGTGAGTATAGCTTTATTTGTTTTCATTTTTACGGTTCACACTGTATAAATCCATGCTGTTTGCATGGATTTATACAGTGTGACCTAGTTGTCAAGCACTTTCCAAGTGATGCTATCGCCTGGAAAGCGCTTGTCAATCTGCATGCGGAAACGCATGTGAATCCGCATGTGGATCCGCATGTATTCTGCAGGAAAAACGCATGCACAATCTGCATGCGTTTTTTTCTGCCAGGGAGATGCAGAAATTTTCTGCTTGATTTCTGCATCGTGGGCACATAGCCAAAGAGAAGTTGTGTAACATTTTCTCTTATTACCCCTTTTGAAAATTGCAAACTTGGGGTCAAAGCAACATTTTAGTGGGAAAAAAAATAGTAACATTTTATTTACTCAGCCCAATGTTATACAAGTTTGTGTATCGTCTGAGGATTAAAAAAATACTCACTACTCCCCTAGATGAATTCCTTGAGAGGTGTAGTTTACAAAATGGGGTAACTTGTGGGGGTTTCTGCTGTTTGAGTATGTCAGCGACTCTTCAAATGTGACAAGTAGTAGTTTTCCACCACATATGGGGTATCTGCATACTCAGGAGAAATTGCACAACAGTTTTTGGGGTCCATTTTCTCCTCTTACCCTTGTGAAAATAAAAAATTGGGGCTAAAAGATCATTTTTTGTGGAAAAAGATTTTTTTATTTTCACGGCTCTACGTTATAAACTTCTGTGAAGCACCTGTTTTGTTCAGGGTGCTCACCACACATCTAGATAAGTTCCCTGAGGGGTCTTGTTTCCAAAATGGGGTCACTTGTGAGCTGTGGTTTCCACTGTTTAGGCACATCAGGGGATCCTGAAACACGACATATATTATGTATATTTTGCTTGAATAATTAGCGGACGCAATCAAAAAGTCAAATGGCGCTCCTTCCCTTCCGAACCCTGCAGTGTGTCCCAATAGTGGTTTTCCCCCACATATGGGGTATCAGCGTGCTGAGGAGAAATTGCGCAACACATTTTGTAGTCCGTTTTTTCCTGTTACCCTTGCGAAAATAAAAAATGGGGCGATGCTGCGGGCCCCGTCCTCTCAAAAGGAAAGAATTCAGCGGTGAGCGGAGGTTCCCTCTCCAGTACATAGCCCTGAGGTGGACTTCGGGAAAATGGCAGCATCGCCCCACTCCTGTCGCCACCACCGACCCTGCTGAAGACAGGGCCCACAGCATCGCCCGACTCCTGCTGCAGCTGCTGCCAACCTCCTGTATCTCTGACCCCTGCTCCACTACCGCTGCCCCCTCAGGTAAAATGGATTATAAAGGCACACTATTTTATTTAAAAAAAAACATTTTTTCCTATTTTGCACCCTAAAATTTGGGGTGTGTCTTATAACCCCCAAGATGCTTCTCAAAGTCGGTTTTCTCTAAAAAGCTGTAAACATACACGGATGTGATAACGCAGTCAGTCAGTCTCTGACTCATGAGGTCCACAGAAGGAGTCTGCCTATTAATCAATTTGGCACATCTCACTCCAGTGCTCCCTTCATGAAATCCTCCCTAACATTTTTTTTTTTGCAGTGTCATTCCTTCCACCCCTTCTTCTAAAGAGCCATATTTTTATTTTCCCGTTGGCCGTATGGAGGCTTTTTTTTTTGGCGGGCTGAGGTTTACTAGTGAATGACAATATGCATTTTATCAAAGATTACCTGGCAATTCGATTCCCCAGGTCAGTATGATTATGGAAATACCAAACATGGGCATATTATATTATGTATATTTATATTATTATTTTTATTATTTTATTTTATTTAAGTGAAGGAAAAAAAAAAAAAAAAAAAACACTAAAATTGGATATTTATACACAAAATTTAAAAAAAATAAAATAAAAAAAAAAAATAAAAAAATATATATAGGTTGTGTCACCGTTTTCCAAGACCCATAACTTTCAATTTTTGTGTAATGGGACACTGTGGCAAGGTGTTTTTTGCATCTTAAGAATGTTTTCATCTATACCATTTTGGGGTAGAAATGATGCTTTGATCGCCTCTTATTTTTCTGCATTGTTGTGGCGGCCAAAAAAAAACCTGCAGTTTTGGAGCCTTTATTTTTTTTTTCTCATATTTACATATAGGGTTAATTAATTTTATATTTTGATAGACCAGACTTTTACGGACGTGGAGATACCACGTGTATTTTTATTTTTTTTTTCCTTAAAATATTAAATGGGGGTAATAGGGGTGATTTTAACTTGCATGCTTTTGGGGTTTATTTATTTTTTTACATTTTTACTGTATTTTTGTAGTCAATTTAGGAGACTTGAGCCTGCAATCATCTGATCACTTGCGTTATATACTGCAATACCACAGTATTGCTGTATATAGCAAAAAAATCACAGTTTCCTATGATCGTCAGCCACAGGCACAGTCATGACAGGCACTGAGGTCTTCAGGAGACCCGCAGCCAACAAGACAACCTATCAACATACCACAATCACGTAATAGGGGCGTCAATGGACTGCTAGAATGACGTGTCCCATTGGCGTGCTGTTACAGATTGAAAGCAGGAATTTAATAGGTTGACAGCCATAGGTGGAGCTCGGCTGTTAAAGACACATTATGGCTGAATAACAAAGCCATTACCTGGCGCTGAGACTGTTGTGAAAAACACCAGTTTTAAAGGGAACCTGTCAGCTTCTCCACGCCCCCCAAACCACCGCCATGTATTTATTGATCCCATTTTATACTTCCTAATAAGCCCCTTCTCATGTTTTTTGGTTTTTGAATCTGACTAAAATCACATTTATAACTCAGCTTGCATTATGCCATTTAGTGGGTGCTCTCCCCAAACTAATATTTATGTCATCACGTCCCTGTTCTTTGCAATCTCTGACAATGCGCAATGAAACAGTGTGTATGCCCCTAGGCTTTATAGGCACACTGCGCATGCCCAGGGTGACTGCCAGCCGTGAGATTTCAGAAATCAAACCCTGAAAAGGGGTTGTTAAGAAATATATAATGGGATCAATAAATACATGGTGTAGGCTTGGCGCCAGAGTGCGTGAACAGAAAAGAGCCAAGACTAGAGTTAATTTTTACAAGTCCTCAAATGTAATATTTTTCAAATGTCCTAGAAGTTAATTTCTCTTTAGTTACAATAAAGCACAATTATTAAAAGTTTTTAACCTTTAAAATAAAAAAATGATGCACACTTTACCACCAGTAGATCTGAGCACCACTTTGACAGGCACATCTAAATAACGCCGGAGATTTATTAATAACATCTTAAAAGTGGTTTAATCACCAGATTGACCAATACCTCCAGAAGAGAATACTATACAGATGTTTTTGGTCTAATGGGGTTGGTGTAGTTACTTTGAAAAGTCATGTAAGGGCTCATTCACACATCAGTATTTGTATGCCAAAACCAGGAGTGGAATTTAAAAGAAAAAAACGATAACTGAAAGATTTACACCTGTTCTGTGTTTTGGAAACACTCCTGGTATTGGCATAGACATGCTGATGTGTGAATGAGGCCTAAGAAGCATGGAATAATCATTTTTTGTGATATAAATTGTGATATAAGATGACATCCCAGCATTGGATTCTTTTGACTGATAATTGAAAGATATTCTTCATGACCCTATATAATAATTTTGCTATATTCACCATCACGCTTTGTGTATATGAAAAAAGGCTTTGTTTTTGTCTTCCTTTATTCTGGTATCCTTTTCCTTTTTAACTGTTTTTATTATGTTTAAAATAAAAGATTAATTTTAACATACCTTCTTTAGTTACTTCTCTTTTTTACTTGGTGACTACTGTTCACCGTGTAAAGTTGTGTATAACTGTGATTGGGAGTACAATCAAATTTTGAGATTATGTATAATATATATATATATATATATTTTTTTTTTATTACACACACAGTACAGACCAAAAGTTTGGACACACCTTCTCATTTAAAGAAATTTCAGTATTTTCATGACTATGAAAATTGTACATTCACACTGAAGGCATCAAAACTATGAATTAACACATGTGGAATTATATACTTAACAAAAAAGTGTGAAACATCTGAAAATATGTCTTATATTCTAGGTTCTTCAAAGTAGCCACCTTTTGCTTTGATGACTGCTTTGCACACTCTTGGCATTCTCTTGATGAGCTTCAAGAGGTAGTCACCGGAAATGGTCTTCCAACAATCTTTAAGGAGTTCCCAGAGATGCTTAGCACTTGTTGGCCCTTTTGCCTTCACTCTGCGGTCCAGCTCACCCCAAACCATCTCGATTGGGTTCAGGTCTGGTGACTGTGGAGACCAGGTCATCTGGCGTAGCACCCCATCACTCTCCTGCTTGGTCAAATAGCCCTTACACAGCCTGGAGGTGTGTTTGGGGGTCATTGTCCTGTTGAAAAATAAATGATGGTCCAACTAAACGCAAACCGGATGGAATAGCATGCCGCTGCAAGATGCTGTGGTAGCCATGCTGGTTCAGTATGCCTTCAATTTTGAATAAATCCCCAAAAGCAAAGCACTCCCACACCATCACACCTCCTCCTCCATGCTTCACGGTGGGAACCAGGCATGTAGAGTCCATCCGTTCACCTTTTTTGCGTCGCACAAGACACGGTGGTTGGAACAAAAGATCTCAAATTTGGACTCATCAGACCAAAGCACAGATTTCCACTGGTCTAATGTCCATTCCTTGTGTTCTTTAGCCCAAACAAGTCTCTTCTGCTTGTTGCCTGTCCTTAGCAGTGGTTTCCTAGAAGCTATTTTACCATGAAGGCCTGCTGCACAAAGTCTCCTCTTAACAGTTGTTGAAGAGAGGTGTCTGCTGCTAGAAGTCTGTGTGGCATTGACCTGGTCTCTAATCTGAGCTGCTGTTAACCTGCGATTTCTGAGGCTGGTGACTCGGATAAACTTATCCTCAGAAGCAGAGGTGACTCTTGGTCTTCCTTTCCTGGGGCGGTCCTCATGTGAGCCAGTTTCTTTGTAGCACTTGATGGTTTTTGCAACTGTGTAAGATAGGGAAAGGGGAAAGTAGGAAAAGTGTGGATATAAAGAAATTTAAAATGCATAAACTTTATTGATTAATTAAAATCGCTCATGCATCTATAGATGCACATAAGGTAACCACCTACTGATTGAAAAAGTGGTACCCACTAATAGATCTGGCTGGATGTAGTGTAGGGCAAATTTTGGGACACCTCAGTCGAGTCCCTCTAATGTAGGACCGAGGATATATATATATATATATTATTCCCATATATTGGAATAGCCTAAATATGAATGTCAGGTGGAACAATTAAAGTTGAGAAAAATAGTTGCAATAGTAGCAAAATGTACATATATAAGTCTGCCTTAGGGCATTACTATTCACCACCTGATGGACATACAGTGCTGGCCAAAAGTATTGGCACCCCTGCAATTCTGACAGATAATACTCAGTTTCTTCCTGAAAATGATTGCAATCACAAATTCTTTAGTATTCTCTTCATTTAATTTGCTTGCAAGGAAAAAACACAAAAGAGAATGAAGCAAAAATCGAATCATTGATCATTTCACACAAAACTCCAAAAATGGGCCAGACAAAAGTATTGGCACCCTCAGCCTAATACTTGGTTGCACAACCTTTAGCCAAAATAACTGCGAACAACCGCTTCCGGTAACCATCAATCAGTTTCTTACAATGCTCTGCTGGAATTGTAGACCATTCTTCTTTGGCAAACCGCTCCAGGTCCCTGATATTTGAAGGGTGCCTTCTCCAAACTGACATTTTGAGATCTCTCCACAGGTGTTCTATGTGATTCAGCTGTGGACTCATTGCTGGCCACCTTAGAAGTCTCCAGTGCTTTCTCTCAAACCATTTTATAGTGCTTTTGGAAGTGTGTTTTGGGTCATTGTCCTGCTGGAAGACCCATGACCTCTGAGGGAGACCCAGCTTTCTCACACTGGGCCCTACATTATGCTGCAAAATTTGTTGGTAGTCTTCAGACTTCATAATGCCATGCACACGGTCAAGCAGTCCAGTGCCAGAGGCAGCAAAGCAACCCCAAAACATCAGGGAACCTCCGCCATGTTTGACTGTAGGGACCGTGTTCTTTTCTTTGAATGCCTCTTTTTTTTCCTGTACACTCTATGTTGATGCTTTTTCCCAAAAAGCTCTACTTTTGTCTCATCTGACCAGAGAACATTCTTTCAAAACGTTTTAGGCTTTCTCAGGTAAGTTTTGGCAAACTCCAGCCTGGCTTTTTTATGTCTCGCGGTAAGAAGTGGGGTCTTCCTGGGTATCCAACCATACAGTCCCTTTTCATTCAGACGCCGACGGATAGTACGGGTTGACACTGTTGTACCCTCGGACTGCAGGGCAGCTTGAACTTGTTTGGATGTTAGTCGAGGTTCTTTATCCACCATCCGCACAATCTTGCGTTGAAATCTCTCGTCAATCTTTCTATTCCGTCCACATCTAGGGAGGTTAGCCACAGTGCCATGGGCTTTAAACTTCTTGATGACACTGCGCACGGAAGACACAGGAACATTCAGGTCTTTGGAGATGGACTTGTAGCCTTGAGATTGCTCATGCTTCCTCACAATTTGGTTTCTCAAGTCCTCAGACAGTTCTTTGGTCTTCTTTCTTTTCTCCATACTCAATGTGGTACACACAAGGACACAGGACAGAGTCAACTTTAATCCATGTTAACTGGCTGCAAGTGTGATTTAGTTATTGCCAACACCTGTTAGGTGCCACAGGTAAGTTACAGGTGCTGTTAATTACACGAATTAGAGAAGCATCACATGATTTTTCAAAGGATGCCAATACTTTTGTCCGCCTCCTTTTATAGGTTTGGTGTGGAATTGTATCCAATTTGGCTTTAGGACAATTCTTTTTGTGCTTTTTTTCATTGAAGACAAATTAAATGAAGATAATAAGACCAAAGAATTTGTGATTGCAATCATTTTCAGGAAGAAACTGAGTATTATCTGACAGAATTGCAGGGGTGCCAATACTTTTGGCCAGCACTGTATATATGTAAAAAAAATATATATATATATTTTACATATATACAGTGCTGGCCAAAAGTATTGGCACCCCTGCAATTCTGTCAGATAATACTCAGTTTCTTCCTGAAAATGATTGCAATCACAAATTCTTTGGTCTTATTATCTTCATTTAATTTGTTATAACTGTACAGTTTTAACAAATTATATATATATATATATATACCAGGTGGTGAATAGTAATGCCCTAAGGCAAACTTATATATGTACATTTTGCTACTATAGCAACTATTTTTCTCAACTTTAATTGTTCCTCCTGACATTCATATTTAGGCTATTCCAATATATGGGGATATCACATATATATATGACCTCGGTCCTACATTAGAGGGACTCGACTGAGGTGTCCCAAAATGTGCCCTACACTACATCCAGCCAGATCTATTAGTGGGTACCACTTTTTCAATCAGTAGGTGGTTACCTTATATGCATCTATAGATGCATGAGCGATTTTACACCTATAGGATTTTAATTAATCAATAAAGTTTATGCATTTTAAATTTCTTTATATCCACACTTTTCCTACTTTCCCCTTTCCCTATCTTACATGACTATTTTGGTGGTGTACACCTGTGGATATAGATCTGATGAGAATAGACCATTCTTTTGTTTTTTGCAACTGCACTTGGGGACACTTTCAAAGTTTTCCCAATTTTTCGGACTGACTGACCTTCATTACTTAAAGTAATGATGGCCACTCGTGTTTCTTTACTTAGCTGCTTTTTTCTTGCCATAATACAAATTCTAACAGTCTATTCAGTAGGACTATCAGCTGTGTATCCACCTGACTTCTGCACAACACAACTGATGGTCCCAACCCCATTTATAAGGCAAGAAATCCCACTTATTAAACCTGACAGGGCACACCTGTGAAGTGAAAACCATTTCCGGTGACTACCTCTTGAAGCTCATCAAGAGAATGCCAAGAGTGTGCAAAGCAGTCATCAAAGCAAAAGAGGGCTACTTTGAAGAACCTAGAATATAAGACATATTTTCAGTTGTTTCACACTTTTTTGTTAAGTATATAATTCCACATGTGTTAATTCATAGTTTTGATGCCTTCAGTGTGAATGTACAACTTTTGGTCTGTACACACACACATTATATATATATATATATATATATATATATATATATATATATATATATATATATATATATATATATATATATATATATATATATATATATACACACACACAAACCTATTTTGTTAAAACTATCCAGTAAAGTAACCATACTTTACCATAAGACGCACCCCCCCATTTTCGGGGTTTATGGTCCAAAAGACACGGGATATGCAGCAATTCTGAGTCTTCCCTAATAGCTGATGTTAGGGAAAATCTGGCTTGTGGGCCAAATCTGGGTCATCATACAGTGTGTTGAGGTATCATAATAAAGTATCTGTATTACTTGTTAATTCAAGGTTTTTTTATCCTTTCATGACATATTTAAATTGGGCCATATGCTTTTTACTGCTCTGACATAACATATTATATTATTCCAGTATGCTCCATTTGAGATTATTTGCTAATTTTATTCTAAGATCTATTGATAAAATGTACTTTCATGAGACAAATGCATACGGGAGGAAGGGAAGAGTCAGCTCACCAGTCCGGAAGTATCAGGATACAGCTGGAGGATCTGCAAGGAGAGCCTGGAACTCGGCTTGAAATCCAGAGAATGAGATGTAATTAAAGTCTGTTTATTGATTTATTAAGATTTGCACGTTAATGACCAGGCCAATTTTTACAATTCTGACCACTGTCACTTTATGAAGTAATTACTCTGGAACGCTTCAACGGATCCACCTGATTCTGAGATTGTTTTTTCGTGACATATTGTACTTCATGATTGTGGTAAAATTTCTTCGATATCACTTGCGTTTATTTGTGAAAAAAAATCGGAAATTTGGTGAAAATTTTGAAAATTTGAATTTTCATGGCCTTAAATCAGAGAGATATGTCACACAAAAGAGTTAATAAATAACATTTCCCACATGTCTACTTTACATCAGCACAATTTTTGGAACCAAAATAAATATATATAATTTTTTTTTTTTTAAATTAGGAAGCTATAAGGGTTAAAAGTTGACCAGCGATTTCTTATTTTTCCAACAAAATTTACAAAACCATTTTTTTTTTTTTAGGGACCACATCACATTTGAAGTCACTTTGAGAGGTCTTTATGACAGAAAATACCCAAGAGTGACACCATTCTAAAAACTGAACCCCTCAAGGTTCTCAAAACCACATTCAAGAACTTTATTAACCCTTCAGGTGCTTCACAGGAATTTTTGGAATGTGGAAGAAAACAATGAACATTTAACTTTTTTCACAAAAAATGTTACTTTAGACCCAATTTGTTTTATTTTCGCAGGGGGTAAACAGGAAAAAATGAACCCCAAAATTTGTTGTGCAATTTCCCCTGAGCAAGCAGATACCCCATATGTGGGGAAAAACCACTGTTTGGGCGCACGGTAGGGTTCGGAAGGGAAGGAGTGCCATTTGACTTTTGATTGTAAAATTTGATTGAATAATTAGCGGACGCCATGTTGCATTTGGGGAGCCCCTGATGTGCCTAAACAGTGGAAACCCCCAATTGACACCATTTTGGAAACTAGACCCCTCAGGGAACTTGTCTAGATGTGTGGTGAGCACCTTGAACCTCCAAGTGCTTTACATAAGTTTATAACATGGAGCCGTGAAAATAAAAAAAAATTATCTTTTTCCACAAAATTTATGTTTTAGCCCCAATTTTTTTTATTTTCACAAGGGTAAGAGGAGAAAATGGACCCCAAAAACTTTTGTGCAATTTCTCCTGAGTACGCCAATACCCCAAATGTGGGGAAAATACAGTGTTTGGGCACACGGCAGAGTTCAGAAGGGAAGGAGCATTGTGTGACTTTTTGAACACAAAATTGGCTGGAATTGAGAGCGGACGCCATGTCGCGTTTGGAGAGCCCCTGATGTGCCTAAATAGTGGTTACCCCCAAGTGACCCCATTTTGGAAACTACACCCCTCAAGGATTTTATCAAGGGGTATAGTGATCATTTTGAACCCAGTGGTACGACACAGAATTTGATAATTTATTCAATATGATGATCTAATGTTATTAGTCTTGAGCGCAAGTGCTCACTACTTGTGTTTGCATCGGATACTCAGGTATGCACCATGTATCGCGGGTGCTCGAGTGACCTGCTCGAGTCCCCGCCCACGTTTCACAGTTATTAGACACACACAAAAAAAAAAAAAAAAAAAAAACACATGCAGGGATCGCTCGTGCATGGCAGGCAATCCCCGCAAGGTTTTTTCGGCCGCGAAGCATATGGGGCGGAGACTCGAGCATGTCACTCGAGCACCCGCGATACTCAGTGCGTACCCGAGTACCCGATGCAAACTCAAGTAGCGAGCACTTGCGCTCAACATTACTCACCAGTTTTTGTTTTTGTTTTTTTTTTACTTTTGAAAAAAATCCCAACCCTAATACAACCCCAACCGTAGCCCCAACCCTATCCCGAGAGTTTATTTTTTGCGCTATTCCTCGTGCGATATAAGTGATTAGACGACTTTATTCTTTGGGTCGGTGTGATTACAGAGATACCAGAATCATATGGGGTTTTTATGATTGACAGCTGTCACACACGAATAGACGCATTTTTTGTAAAATCTAGTAATTGCATCGCCTTATTTTGAGAGCTATAATTTTTCCATATTTTGGCCGACAGAGTCATGTGACTGCTTGTTTTTTGCGGGATGAGTTGACGTTTTTATTGGTGCCATTTTCAGGCATGTGACATTTTTAGATCGCTTTCTATTCTGATTTTTGGGAGGCAGAATAAACAAAAAACCAACAATTCAGGTTTTTTTTTTTTTTTTTTTTTTTTTTTTTTTTTTTTTTTTTTTTTATGCGGTTTCGCGTGTGGTAAAATTGATAAGGCAGCTTTATTCTTCGGGTCAGTACATTTACAGCGGTACCACATTTATATTGTTTTTCTATGTTTTGCACTTTTACACAATAAAAGCCATTTTATAGAAAAATAGTTTTTTTTTGCATCGCTTTATTCTGAGAGCTATCACTTTTTTATTTTTCGGCTGATGGAGCTGTATGGCGGCTTGTTTTTTGCGGGACAAGATGACGTTTTCAGCGGTACCATTTTTATTTATATTTGTCCTTTTGATCGCGTGTCATTCCATTTTTTGTTTGGCAGTATGATGATAAAGCATTGGTTTTTTTTCGTTTTTTATTTTTTAACCGTGTTCACTAAAGGGGTTAACTAGTGGGACAGTTATAGGTCAGGTCGTTCCGGACGCGGCGATACCAAATATGTGTAATTTTATTGTTTTTTTTTTTCCCATAATAATATTTATTGATGGGTACATTATATTTTTGGTGGATTATTTTTTTTTTATTTAAATATTTTTTACAATTTTTTAACTTTTACACTTTGCCCCACTATGGGACGTTCACTTTTTTTTTTTACTCTGATTGCTTGGATAGCATAGGGATGGAGCACCATCTCTGTGCTATACAGGCTGTCAGCGCTGCAGATGCGCATGACCAAAGTATCTTCCTGCTGTCTGGTGACCCGGATGTTGTCATGACGACATTGGGTCGTCATGGCAACATCCGGGAAGCAACGGCAGACAGCGTTGGACGCCGGCAGGAGAGGTGGTTAAGCAGCATTGCGGGGGCTAATGTGCCGGGAGCGGTGCGGGACCGCTCCCAGCACATCGTCACAGCTGACATCCAGTGCTATCAGCTGACACCCGGTGGCGATCGCGCGCGCACAGCCTGTGTGCAGGCGAAATCAACAGGGCGTACCAATACGTTCCTGGCTCTTAAAGAACAGGTAAGCATTAGTATGTCTTGGGCTTTTAAGGGGTTAAAAGACGCGGCAGCAGTACACACCAACAGGTAAAGAAAGCAACGCTTTTTGACCTATGCGGTCTTTTTCATGGCTGTCATAGGTTGAAATGCGTTGGTTTCTCTACCTGCTGGTGTGTACTACTGCCGTGTCTTTTAATCTATGCCAATAAACTAACTTTTTAATTACATTTCATCAGCTGGATTTTCTAATTTATATTTGTTTTTCATGAAACAAGCCTTTTAAAAAGGAATCCGTCACCCCCTGGGAGATATGAAACCTCTAATATGGGCATACAGGTTATAGAAAAGTAAATCTAAACATACCTGTATGGCCCATAGTAGAGGTCTGAATGCAGAGAAAAGGGTTTTTATCCACTCTTTTCCACAGGCTTGGTGCCCCCTGGACGCCAAGAAATCTCTGCGTAACTGTTTATTATTCCCTGAAATCCCCGCCTATATGCTTAGTTACCATATTTCCCCCCTCCCCTGCACCTTCACAGGGTCCTGTGATGTGCACTGTGCTCTCTGACTTCCAAGCCATGCGCAGAGAACCGGTCACAGAGCGCACTTTGCTTCATCCCGGCCCCATGTCTTTATGGTTTCACATACGTCTTGCATTGGTGACCTAACACCTTGCATTGTTCATGCTTCTATAGTGGAAGCAAAGCAGAACTTTGGGATCCTGGAAAACGCAGCAAAAAGCAATGTGTGAACATAGACTTAAAGAGAACACAGAACTGCTTTGGTAGACCAAGCACTCTTATATTTGGGACAGTTGGGCAAGATGGCTGTTGGCCTGGTGATTGGCCAAACTACTGTTCAGCTGGCAGCCATCTATAGTGTATGGTGAGCTTTAGACTCGATCTGCCAAATTTATCAAACTGGCCCTAATTTATCCCTTATGCCCTATTTAAAGATAAAAAGTTGGTATATATGAAATTAAATATGGAAAAACAAAGAAAAAATATCAGTAAATGTATGTATGGAATTCAACACTTTCCAAACCTGCATCCTGCTCACGGTGTTGCTCCTTAGCATAGTCTTACATAACTTTGCTTTTGTTGCTACTTGGACAGTCTGTGTATAATTGAACCACACCACAGAAGCACCAAGACAACTTACACATTAAGCAAGAAGATTTTAAAGGCAAAATTGGGAGGGAAAGGCAGAATTTCAGAGAGTAATTATCCATTAGGGAATCTTTCTGTCCCTAATGAATACATGATATCCCTTTTTGCTAAGCAGCAGCCAAGTGTATTCTGCAATTACTCGGCAATGCAGGTCGCAACTAGCAGGTGACGTATAGAGATCCCCATAGGGTCCAGTACCCGCGGACTCCCCAGTGCAGCCGTGAGGACAGAACTGTCATGTTCTTGACTAGTAAGGATGGGTACACAGCAGATCATTCTACCGCAGGTCCACAACAAAATGCAGATTTTGGTACAGATTCATAGTGGAGTTCATGCATTAAAGTGAAATGCATGAAATCTATAATGAATCCACCTCAGAAATTGACTCACTGTGGATTTAAGACAGAAAAAGAGGCACTGGATGAGACCAGATTGTTCTCTGATCATTGCACTCCAGATAACAGGAGCAAGTTCTGGTTATAGGGCCACTGTGTATAATAACTGTATGCCCCAACAACACTAAAGAACCCAGGGTCATTCTGACTATAGAAAATATTCATTGTACACAATTCAAAGCATTTTCAATATAATGTTAGATTACAATCTTAATTTGCTCCAAGATGATCACTAAAAAGGTGAAAACCTGACCCCATACCAGCAGTGAGGAGTTGTAACCAGAGTATTGTAGAGAAGGGCTAGACCGCTAGTACTGTAGGTGCACGCACTTCAGTAATACAGGCCAACGTTATTTTTTTTCTCATATCAAGATTTGATGATAGCTCCAGATTTTCAAACCCACAACAAATTTTGCCACAATTTTCAGATATCGCAACATTAAGGCAGAAATCCACATCCAAATGTGTATGTTGCAAACGGATCTGGTGATGGATTTCTTGGTCATTTCCACTATGCAGCCATACATCGATATGATTGCCACATGACTTAAAACACATTTTTATTGTCTACTACCATTCTCACTTAACTAGAAACAGAACTATAAAAGTATATATTACATAACGTTTTACAATACCACATTTTATTTGTGGAACTCCGTAGGCTAGGGCCACATTGAGACTTTTTGCAGAGCAAATGACTGATCATAAATTTATGGAGGTACAGCTAGGTTGTATGCAGGCTTGTCACTTGATAAAATCCAAACAAATGACAGGCCTCAGTCAGATCTGCATAAACCACGCGTGAAGTCAGTGTTCTTCAAGAAACAATGCACACGCAATCTATGGTACTGTTCACATGTCCATATTTTTTGGGCGAATTGAGGGTCTCAAAAAAAAATAAAAATTTAAGAGACAAGTCAGTTTCTGATCCAAGTCAAGGATTAAAGAGGTTGTCCACTACTTTATCATGTATGACCAGTCCTTAGAATAGGTCATCAATGTCTGACTGGCCGGGACCTGACACCCAGCACCCCCGCCGATCAGCTGTTCTCGGGGCTGGCGGTGGCCACAGATGCTCAATTGCGGAGCTGCTCCATCTTCTGATAGTGGCCGCAGCAAAGTATTGCACATCCACTTCCCAAATCAATAGGAGGCGGATGTGCAGTACCTTGCCATGGTCTCTATCAGAAGACGGAGCAGCTCTGCAATTGAGCATTTATGGTCAGTAGTTGCTGACACTGAGAACAGTTGATCGGCAGGGGTGCCTGGTGTCAGACCCTGACCGATCAGACACTGATGACCTATCCTAAAGGTAAGTCATCAATAATAAAGTAGTGGACAACCTCTTTGAAATATCCTCTGAAGTCTATGGGTCAGTGAAAAATCACAAATAGTCACCCGTCTGCTTTCTAGTTTTAACATAGTAATGCACAGTAGAAGCTCTGCAATTTCTTTATTTTTGCACAAGAAAAAAATCACTGATGTTAAAAACTGACACTGTATATTATAATCCTGAGGTTGATTATCTGTATTTAAAGCGCACCTGTCAGCAGGATTGTGCTCAGTAAACCACATACACTGTCAGGTGGGCGACATTACACTGATTAACATGATACCTTGGTTGTTGAAATCCATCTGATTTGTATCCCCATAATAAAACGTCATGGCAAACAGGAGGCCTGACTACCGCAGAACCTATGAATATCAATTATGCACACCGCCACACTATTCTAACAAGGATTAAAGTAACTTGTTATGCTGATCGGTGTGGGTCCCAGCAGCTGAACCTCCAATGATCAGCAAGTTATCATCTATCCTGTGGATTGGTGATACCGTTTTCACCAGACATCCCATTTAAGGCTGCATTCAGAACACAGTGCGATGACTGGACTGCCACATAGTTTAAGGTACATGGTTTGCATGTAAACAAAAGCGAGCAGCACTGGAGACCCCTTTAAATATACGATAGACCTTATTCCTAAGGAGTCCTGACACAACATTCCAATATTAAGATCTCCAGCAGATAAGGCCGTTTTCACACATCTGACATCTGCGGTCCAAGTACTCCAGGACACGGGAGTACACGAGGCAGCCCAGCCAAGGTCAGGAGGTCTACAGCCGGCCCGCACATGGCAGTATGTGCTCAGAAAGTGAATGTCGGCCATGTAAGTATCAAGCAGCTAGGGTATAAAAGGGATGTTATAGATACGTACCTTAAGAAGAACAAAGAATTCAAAGATTCTGCGGAAGGATGGTGGGAAGAGACGAGCATAGGTGACTGCCATCTTAAAGAAGAGAGCGTGGAAGAGGCGATCCCGCACGTTAATCAGGGGGTTCTGGTTAAGATTGGGGGTACGAACCCGGTTTCCGTTAGTGTTATTGATAGGAATATTTCCCTGATTCTCAGACATCTTGAGGATTCCTTAGAAAATAAAAACAAAGAAGGAATTCAGCAGATTGATACATTGCAGATGCCGAGCAGAGTAGTGACAGGAGACAGAGGGTAATCCACAGCTTCTTCCCTCACACGCTCATGCGCAGTAACACCCTCCATCCCGGGACCCTGCGCTGGTAACAGCACATTACATTAGCTGCAGCCAGCCTGCCTCTGTCTATGGACCCGCACAGTGGCCCCTGCCATGTCCATGCGTATGCCGGCGTGCCTACCTATGCCTTGTTCGGGGGGTCCCCGCTCTTACCCCTATGTCTGTGGGGAGGGGACCCCTTACAGCTGACGGGGTCGCACAATCTGGTTATCGCCAACTTCCGGTCTGTCTTCCGTTTCCTGTAGCCTCAGCCATTGCAGTGACCGTGAAAATGAATGTGCGAGGCACTATGGGACAGTAGGCGGAACTATGCTGATAAAATGCAGCTTAACCATGAGGCACTGCGCGGCCCAGTGATCGCATAAAATCAGGAACAATTAGATGTAAGTGATTGTATGTGGCGACATCATTCGTCTAGGATGTGCGGTGTGACAAAGAGAAGACAGAGATGTCAAACATGTAACTCTCCATAAACAAAAATGATTTAAAATAAAGGACTATATATACCCATATAATCACCTGTGAACTCGTGCTCGCTTCGGCAGCACATATACTAAAATTGGAACGATACAGAGAAGATTAGCATGGCCCCTGCGCAAGGATGACACGCAAATTCGTGAAGCGTTCCATATTTTATATCCCCCACAATGATATTATATCCCCCCACAGTGATATCATTATGTTTCCATATTTTATATCCCCCACAATGATATTATATCCCCCCACAGTGATATCATTATGTTTCCATATTTTATATCCCCCACAATTATATCATTATATCCCCCACAGTGATATCATTATGTTTCCATATTTTATATCCCCCACAATTCTATCATTATATCCCCCCACAGTGATATCATTATGTTTCCATATTTTATATCCCCCACAATGATATTATATCCCCCCATAGTGATATCTTTGTTTCCATATTTTATGTCCCCCACAGTGATATCATTATATTTCTATATTTTGTATCCCCCACAATTATATCATTATATCCCCCCACAGTGATATCATTATGTTTCCATATTTTATGTCCCCCACAGTGATATCATTGTTTCCATATTTTGTATCCCCCACAATTATATCATTATATCCCCCCACAGTGATATCATTATGTTTCCATATTTTATGCCCTCCACAGTGATATCATTATATTTCCATATTTTATGTCCCCCACAGTGATATCATTATACTTCCATATTTTATGCCCTCCACAGTGATATCATTATATTTCCATATTTTATGTCCCCCACAGTGATATCATTATGTTTCCATATTTTATGTCCCCCACAGTGATATCATTATGTTTCCATATTTTATATCCCCCACAATTATATCATTATATCCCCCCACAGTGATATCATTATGTTTCCATATTTTATATCCCCCACAATTATATCATTATGTTTCCATATTTTATATCCCCCACAATGATATTATATCCCCCCACAGTGATATCTTTGTTTCCATATTTTATGTCCCCCACAGTGATATCATTATATTTCCATATTTTATGTCCCCCACAGTGATATCATTATGTTTCCATATTTTATATCCCCCACAGTGATATCATTATGTTTCCATATTTTATATCCCCCACAATTATATCATTATATCCCCCCACAGTGATATCATTATGTTTCCATATATTATATCCCCCCACAGTGATATCATTATGTTTCCATATTTTATGTCCCCCACAGTGATATCATTATGTTTCCAAATTTTGTATCCCCCACAATTATATCATTATATCCCCCCACAGTGATATCATTATGTTTCCATATTTTATGTCCCCCACAGTGATATCATTATGTTTCCATATTTTGTATCCCCCACAATTATATCATTATATCCCCCCACAGTGATATCATTATGTTTCCATATTTTATGTCCCCCACAGTGATATCATTATGTTTCCATATTTTGTATCCCCCACAATTATATCATTATATCCCCCCACAGTGATGTCATTTTGTTTCCATATTTTATGTCCCCCACAGTGATATCATTATGTTTCCATATTTTATATCCCCCACAATTATATCATTATATCCCCCCACAGTGATATCATTATATTTCCATATTTTATGTCCCCAACAGTGATATCATTATATTTCCATATTTTATATCCCCACAATTATATCATTATATCCCCCACAGTGATATCATTATATTTCCATATTTTATGTCCCCCACAGTGATATCATTATATTTCCATATTTTATGTCCCCCACAGTGATATCATTATATTTCCATATTTTATGTCCCCCACAGTGATATCATTATATTTCCATATTTTATGTCCCCAACAGTGATATCATTATGTTTCCATATTTTATATCCCCCACAGTGATATCATTATATTTCCATATTTTATGCCCCCCACAGTGATATCATTATGTTTCCATATTTTATATCCCCCACAATTATATCATTATGTCCCCCACAGTGATATCATTATATTTCCATATTTTATGTCCCCCACAGTGATATCATTATGTTTCCATATTTTATGTCCCCCACAGTGATATCATTATATTTCCATATTTTATGTCCCCCACAGTGATATCATTATGTTTCCATATTTTATGTCCCCCACAGTGATATCATTATGTTTCCATATTTTATATCCCCCACAATTATATCATTATATCCCCCCACAGTGATATCGTTATGTTTCCATATTTTATATCCCCCACAGTGATATCATTATATTTCCATATTTTATGTCCCCCACAGTGATATCATTATGTTTCCATATTCTATGTCCCCCCACACTGATATCATTATGTTTCCATATTTTATGTCCCCCACAGTGATATCATTATGTTTCCATATTTTATGTCCCCCCACAGTGATATCATTATGTTTCCATATTTTATATCCCCCACAATTATATCATTATATCCCCCACAGTGATATCATTATATTTCCATATTTTATGTCCCCTACAGTGATATCATTATATTTCCATATTTTATGTCCCCCACAGTGATATCACTATATTTCCATATTTTATGTCCCCCACAGTGATATCATTATGTTTCCATATTTTATGTCCCCAACAGTGATATCATTATGTTTCCATATTTTATGTCCCCCACAGTGATATCATTATATTTCCATATTTTATGTCCCCAACAGTGATATCATTATGTTTCCATATTTTATGTCCCCCACAGTGAAGTCATTATGTTTCCATATTTTATGTCCCCCACAGTGATATCATTGTTTCCATATTTTATATCCCCCACAATTATATCATTATATCCCCCCACAGTGATATCATTTTGTTTCCATATTTTATGTCCCCCACAGTGATATCATTATATTTCCATATTTTATGTCCCCAACAGTGATATCATTATGTTTCCATATTTTATGTCCCCCCACAGTGATATCATTGTTTCCATATTTTATATCCCCCCACAGTGATATCATTATGTTTCCATATTTTATATCCCCCACAGTGATATCATTATGTTTCCATATTTTATATCCCCCACAATTATATCATTATATCCCCCACAGTGATATCATTATATTTCCTTATTTTATGTCCCCCACAGTGATATCATTATATTTCCATATTTTATGTCCCAAACAGTGATATCATTATGTTTCCATATTTATGTCCCCCACAGTGATATCATTATATTTCCATATTTTATGCCCCCCACAGTGATATCATTGTTTCCATATTTTATGTCCCCCACAGTGATATCATTATGTTTCCATATTTTATATCCCCCACAATTATATCATTATATCCCCCACAGTGATATCTTTATGTTTCCATATTTTATGTCCCCCACAGTGATATCATTATGTTTCCATATTTTATGTCCCCCACAGTGATGTCATTATGTTTCCATATTTTATGTCCCCCACAGTGATGTCATTATGTTTCCATATTTTATGTCCCCCACAGTGATATCATTATGTTTCCATATTTTATGTCCCCCACAGTGATATCATTATATTTCCATATTTTATGTCCCCAACAGTGATATCATTATGTTTCCATATTTTATGTCCCCCACAGTGATGTCATTATGTTTCCATATTTTATGTCCCCCACAGTGATATCATTATGTTTCCATATTTTATATCCCCCACAATTATATCATTATATCCCCCCACAGTGATATCATTATGTTTCCATATTCTATGTCCCCCCACACTGATATCATTATGTTTCCATATTTTATGTCCCCCACAGTGATATCATTATGTTTCCATATTTTATGTCCCCCACAGTGATATCATTATGTTTCCAAATTTTGTATCCCCCACAATTATATCATTATATCCCCCCACAGTGATATCATTATGTTTCCATATTTTATGTCCCCCACAGTGATATCATTATGTTTCCATATTTTGTATCCCCCACAATTATATCATTATATCCCCCCACAGTGATATCATTATGTTTCCAATATTTTATGTCCCCCACAGTGATATCATTATGTTTCCATATTTTGTATCCCCCACAATTATATCATTATATCCCCCCACAGTGATGTCATTTTGTTTCCATATTTTATGTCCCCCACAGTGATATCATTATGTTTCCATATTTTATATCCCCCACAATTATATCATTATATCCCCCCACAGTGATATCATTATATTTCCATATTTTATGTCCCCAACAGTGATATCATTATATTTCCATATTTTATATCCCCCACAGTGATATCATTATGTTTCCATATTTTATATCCCCACAATTATATCATTATATCCCCCACAGTGATATCATTATATTTCCATATTTTATGTCCCCCACAGTGATATCATTATATTTCCATATTTTATGTCCCCCACAGTGATATCATTATATTTCCATATTTTATGTCCCCCACAGTGATATCATTATATTTCCATATTTTATGTCCCCAACAGTGATATCATTATGTTTCCATATTTTATATCCCCCACAGTGATATCATTATATTTCCATATTTTATGCCCCCCACAGTGATATCATTATGTTTCCATATTTTATATCCCCCACAATTATATCATTATGTCCCCCACAGTGATATCATTATATTTCCATATTTTATGTCCCCCACAGTGATATCATTATGTTTCCATATTTTATGTCCCCCACAGTGATATCATTATATTTCCATATTTTATGTCCCCAACAGTGATATCATTATGTTTCCATATTTTATGTCCCCCACAGTGATGTCATTATGTTTCCATATTTTATGTCCCCCACAGTGATATCATTATGTTTCCATATTTTATATCCCCCACAATTATATCATTATATCCCCCCACAGTGATATCGTTATGTTTCCATATTTTATATCCCCCACAGTGATATCATTATATTTCCATATTTTATGTCTCCCACAGTGATATCATTATGTTTCCATATTCTATGTCCCCCCACACTGATATAATTATGTTTCCATATTTTATGTCCCCCACAGTGATATCATTATGTTTCCATATTTTATGTCCCCCCACAGTGATATCATTATGTTTCCATATTTTATATCCCCCACAATTATATCATTATATCCCCCACAGTGATATCATTATATTTCCATATTTTATGTCCCCTACAGTGATATCATTATATTTCCATATTTTATGTCCCCCACAGTGATATCACTATATTTCCATATTTTATGTCCCCCACAGTGATATCATTATGTTTCCATATTTTATGTCCCCAACAGTGATATCATTATGTTTCCATATTTTATGTCCCCCACAGTGATATCATTATATTTCCATATTTTAAGTCCCCAACAGTGATATCATTATGTTTCCATATTTTATGTCCCCCACAGTGAAGTCATTATGTTTCCATATTTTATGTCCCCCACAGTGATATCATTGTTTCCATATTTTATATCCCCCACAATTATATCATTATATCCCCCCACAGTGATATCATTTTGTTTCCATATTTTATGTCCCCCACAGTGATATCATTATATTTCCATATTTTATGTCCCCAACAGTGATATCATTATGTTTCCATATTTTATGTCCCCCCACAGTGATATCATTGTTTCCATATTTTATATCCCCCCACAGTGATATCATTATGTTTCCATATTTTATATCCCCCACAGTGATATCATTATGTTTCCATATTTTATATCCCCCACAATTATATCATTATATCCCCCACAGTGATATCATTATATTTCCTTATTTTATGTCCCCCACAGTGATATCATTATATTTCCATATTTTATGTCCCCAACAGTGATATCATTATGTTTCCATATTTATGTCCCCCACAGTGATATCATTATATTTCCATATTTTATGCCCCCCACAGTGATATCATTGTTTCCATATTTTATGTCCCCCACAGTGATATCATTATGTTTCCATATTTTATATCCCCCACAATTATATCATTATATCCCCCACAGTGATATCTTTATGTTTCCATATTTTATGTCCCCCACAGTGATATCATTATGTTTCCATATTTTATGTCCCCCACAGTGATGTCATTATGTTTCCATATTTTATGTCCCCCACAGTGATGTCATTATGTTTCCATATTTTATGTCCCCCACAGTGATATCATTATGTTTCCATATTTTATGTCCTCCACAGTGATATCATTATATTTCCATATTTTATGTCCCCAACAGTGATATCATTATGTTTCCATATTTTATGTCCCCCACAGTGATGTCATTATGTTTCCATATTTTATGTCCCCCACAGTGATATCATTATGTTTCCATATTTTATATCCCCCACAATTATATCATTATATCCCCCCACAGTGATATCATTATGTTTCCATATTCTATGTCCCCCCACACTGATATCATTATGTTTCCATATTTTATGTCCCCCACAGTGATATCATTATGTTTCCATATTTTATGTCCCCCCACAGTGATATCATTATGTTTCCATATTTTATATCCCCCACAATTATATCATTATATCCCCCACAGTGATATCATTATATTTCCATATTTTATGTCCCCTACAGTGATATCATTATATTTCCATATTTTATGTCCCCCACAGTGATATCATTATATTTCCATATTTTATGTCCCCCACAGTGATATCATTATGTTTCCATATTTTATGTCCCCCACAGTGATATCATTATATTTCCATATTTTATGTCCCCAACAGTGATATCATTATGTTTCCATATTTTATGTCCCCCACAGTGAAGTCATTATGTTTCCATATTTTATGTCCCCCACAGTGATATCATTGTTTCCATATTTTATATCCCCCACAATTATATCATTATATCCCCCCACAGTGATATCATTATGTATCCATATTTTATGTCCCCCACAGTGATATCATTATATTTCCATATTTTATGTCCCCAACAGTGATATCATTATGTTTCCATATTTTATGTCCCCCACAGTGATATCATTATGTTTCCATATTTTATATCCCCCCACAGTGATATCATTATGTTTCCATATTTTATATCCCCCACAGTGATATCATTATGTTTCCATATTTTATATCCCCCACAATTATATCATTATATCCCCCACAGTGATATCATTATATTTCCATATTTTATGTCCCCCACAGTGATATCATTATATTTCCATATTTTATGTCCCCAACAGTGATATCATTATGTTTCCATATTTATGTCCCCCACAGTGATATCATTATATTTCCATATTTTATGCCCCCCACAGTGATATCATTGTTTCCATATTTTATATCCCCCACAGTGATATCATTATGTTTCCATATTTTATATCCCGCACAATTATATCATTATATCCCCCACAGTGATATCTTTATGTTTCCATATTTTATGTCCCCCACAGTGATATCATTATGTTTCCATATTTTATGTCCCCCACAGTGATGTCATTATGTTTCCATATTTTATGTCCCCCACAGTGAGGTCATTATGTTTCCATATTTTATGTCCCCCACAGTGATATCATTATGTTTCCATATTTTGTATCCCCCACAATTATATCATTATATCCCCCACAGTGATATCATTATGTTTCCATATTTTATATCCCCCACAATTATATCATTATATCCCCCAGTGATATCAATATATTTCCATATTTTATGTCCCCCACAGTGATATCATTATATTTCCATATTTTATGTCCCCCACAGTGATATCATTATATTTCCATATTTTATGTCCCCCACAGTGATATCATTATATTTCCATATTTTATGTCCCCCACAGTGATATCATTATATTTCCATATTTTATGTCCCCCACAGTGATATCATTATGTTTCCATATTTTATGTCCCCAACAGTGATATCATTATGTTTCCTTATTTTATGTCCCCCACAGTGATATCATTATGTTTCCATATTTTATGTCCCCCACAGTGATGTCATTATGTTTCCATATTTTATGTCCCCCACAGTGATATCATTTTATCCCCCCACAGTGATATCATTATATTTCCATATTTTGTGTCCCCAACAGTGATATCATTATGTTTCCATATTTTATGTCCCCCCACAGAGATATCATTATGTTTCCATATTTTATGTCCCCAACAGTGATATCATTATGTTTCCATATTTTATATCCCCCCACAGTGATATCATTATGTTTCCATATTTTATATCCCCCCACAGTGATATCATTATGTTTCCATGTTTTATATCCCCCACAGTGATATCATTATGTTTCCATATTTTATATCCCCCACAATTATATCATTATATCCCCCACAGTGATATCATTATATTTCCATATTTTATGTCCCCCACAGTGATATCATTATATTTCCATATTTTATGTCCCCATCAGTGAAATCATTATATTTCCATATTTTATGCCCCCCACAGTGATATCATTGTTTCCATATTTTATATCCCCCCACAGTGATATCATTATGTTTCCATATTTTATATCCCCCACAGTGATATCATTATGTTTCCATATTTTATATCCCCCACAATTATATCATTATATCCCCCACAGTGATATCATTATATTTCCATATTTTATGTCCCCCACAGTGATATCATTATATTTCCATATTTTATGTCCCCAACAGTGATATCATTATGTTTCCATATTTATGTCCCCCACAGTGATATCATTATATTTCCATATTTTATGCCCCCCACAGTGATATCATTGTTTCCATATTTTATGGCCCCCACAGTGATATCATTATGTTTCCATATTTTATATCCCCCACAATTATATCATTATATCCCCCACAGTGATATCTTTATGTTTCCATATTTTATGTCCCCCACAGTGATATCATTATGTTTCCATATTTTATGTCCCCCACAGTGATGTCATTATGTTTCCATATTTTATGTCCCCCACAGTGATGTCATTATATTTCCATATTTTATGTCCCCCACAGTGATATCATTATGCTTCCATATTTTGTATCCCCCACAATTATATCATTATATCCCCCCACAGTGATATCATTATGTTTCCATATTTTATATCCCCCACAATTATATCATTATATCCCCCAGTGATATCATTATATTTCCATATTTTATGTCCCCCACAGTGATATCATTATATTTCCATATTTTATTTCCCCCACAGTGATATCATTATATTTCCATATTTTATGTCCCCCACAGTGATATCATTATATTTCCATATTTTATGTCCCCCACAGTGATATCATTATGTTTCCATATTTTATGTCCCCAACAGTGATATCATTATGTTTCCATATTTTATGTCCCCCACAGTGATATCATTATATTTCCATATTTTATGTCCCCCACAGTGATATCATTATATTTCCATATTTTATGTCCCCCACAGTGATGTCATTATGTTTCCATATTTTATGTCCCCCACAGTGATATCATTATATTTCCATATTTTATGTCCCCAACAGTGATATCATTATGTTTCCATATTTTATGTCCCCCCACAGAGATATCATTATGTTTCCATATTTTATGTCCCCAACAGTGATATCATTATGTTTCCATATTTTATATCCCCCACAATTATATCATTATATCCCCCACAGTGATATCATTATATTTCCATATTTTATGTCCCCCACAGTGATATCATTATATTTCCATATTTTATGTCCCCATCAGTGAAATCATTATATTTCCATATTTTATGCCCCCCACAGTGATATCATTATTTCCATATTTTATGTCCCCCACAGTGATATCATTATGTTTCCATATTTTATGTCCCCCACAGTGATATCATTATGTTTCCATATTTTATGTCCCCCACAGTGATATCATTATGTTTCCATATTTTATGTCCCCCCAATGTGATATCATTATGTTTCCATATTTTATATCCCCCACAATTATATCATTATATCCCCCACAGTGATATCATTATATTTTCATATTTTATGTCCCCCACAGTGATATCATTATATTTACATATTTTATGTCCCCCAGAGTGATATCATTATGTTTCCATATTTTATGTCCCCCACAGTGATATCATTATATTTCCATATTTTATGTCCCCAACAGTGATATCATTATGTTTCCATATTTTATGTCCCCAACAGTGATGTCATTATGTTTCCATATTTTATGTCCCCCACAGTGATATCATTATGTTTCCATATTTTATATCCCCCACAATTATATCATTATATCCCCCCACAGTGATATCATTATGTTTCCATATTTTATGTCCCCCACAGTGATATCATTATATTTCCATATTTTATGTCCCCCCACAGTGATATCATTATGTTTCCATATTTTATATCCCCCACAATTATATCATTAAATCCCCCACAGTGATATCATTATATTTCCATATTTTATGTCCCCTACAGTGATATCATTATATTTCCATATTTTATGTCCCCCACAGTGATATCATTATATTTCCATATTTTATGTCCCCCACAGTGATATCATTATGTTTCCATATTTTATGTCCCCCACAGTGATATCATTATATTTCCATATTTTATTTCCCCAACAGTGATATCATTATGTTTCCATATTTTATGTCCCCCACAGTGAAGTCATTATGTTTCCATATTTTATGTCCCCCACAGTGATATCATTGTTTCCATATTTTATATCCCCCACAATTATATCATTATATCCCCCCACAGTGATATCATTATGTTTCCATATTTTATGTCCCCAACAGTGATATCATTATATTTCCATATTTTATGTCCCCAACAGTGATATCATTATGTTTCCATATTTTATGTCCCCCCACAGTGATATCATTATGTTTCCATATTTTATATCCCCCCACAGTGATATCATTGTTTCCATATTTTATATCCCCCAGAGTGATATCATTATGTTTCCATATTTTATATCCCCCACAATTATATCATTATATCCCCCACAGTGATATCATTATATTTCCATATTTTATGTCCCCCACAGTGATATCATTATATTTCCATATTTTATGTCCCCAACAGTGATATCATTATGTTTCCATATTTATGTCCCCCACAGTGATATCATTATATTTCCATATTTTATGCCCCCCACAGTGATATCATTGTTTCCATATTTTATGTCCCCCACAGTGATATCATTATGTTTCCATATTTTATATCCCCCACAATTATATCATTATATCCCCCACAGTGATATCTTTATGTTTCCATATTTTATGTCCCCCACAGTGATATCATTATGTTTCCTTATTTTATGTCCCCCACAGTGAGGTCATTATGTTTCCATATTTTATGTCCCCCATAGTGAGGTCATTATGTTTCCATATTTTATGTCCCCCACAGTGATATCATTATGTTTCCATATTTTGTATCCCCCACAATTATATCATTATATCCCCCACAGTGATATCATTATGTTTCCATATTTTATATCCCCCACAATTATATCATTATATCCCCCAGTGATATCATTATATTTCCATATTTTATGTCCCCCACAGTGATATCATTATTTTTCCATATTTTATGTCCCCCACAGTGATATCATTATATTTCCATATTTTATGTCCCCCACAGTGATATCATTATATTTCCATATTTTATGTCCCCCACAGTGATATCATTATATTTCCATATTTTATGTCCCCCACAGTGATATCATTATATTTCCATATTTTATGTCCCCCACAGTGATATCATTATGTTTCCATATTTTATGTCCCCCACAGTGATGTCATTATGTTTCCATATTTTATGTCCCCCACAGTGATATCATTTTATCCCCCCACAGTGATATCATTATATTTCCATATTTTATGTCCCCAACAGTGATATCATTATGTTTCCATATTTTATGTCCCCCCACAGAGATATCATTATGTTTCCATATTTTATGTCCCCAACAGTGATATCATTATGTTTCCATATTTTATATCCCCCCACAGTGATATCATTATGTTTCCATATTTTATATCCCCCCACAGTGATATCATTATGTTTCCATGTTTTATATCCCCCACAGTGATATCATTATGTTTCCATATTTTATATCCCCCACAATTATATCATTATATCCCCCACAGTGATATCATTATATTTCCATATTTTATGTCCCCC
This sequence comes from Phyllobates terribilis, assembly GCF_046119375.1. Lineage (NCBI taxonomy): Eukaryota > Metazoa > Chordata > Amphibia > Anura > Dendrobatidae > Phyllobates > Phyllobates terribilis. The sequence goes on along the minus strand of NW_027362761.1, from coordinate 689,208,542 downwards.
ACAGTGATATCATTATATTTCCATATTTTATGTCCCCATCAGTGAAATCATTATATTTCCATATTTTATGCCCCCCACAGTGATATCATTGTTTCCATATTTTATATCCCCCCACAGTGATATCATTATGTTTCCATATTTTATATCCCCCACAGTGATATCATTATGTTTCCATATTTTATATCCCCCACAATTATATCATTATATCCCCCACAGTGATATCATTATATTTCCATATTTTATGTCCCCCACAGTGATATCATTATATTTCCATATTTTATGTCCCCAACAGTGATATCATTATGTTTCCATATTTATGTCCCCCACAGTGATGTCATTATATTTCCATATTTTATGTCCCCCACAGTGATATCATTATGTTTCCATATTTTGTATCCCCCACAATTATATCATTATATCCCCCCACAGTGATATCATTATGTTTCCATATTTTATATCCCCCACAATTATATCATTATATCCCCCAGTGATATCATTATATTTCCATATTTTATGTCCCCCACAGTGATATCATTATATTTCCATATTTTATTTCCCCCACAGTGATATCATTATATTTCCATATTTTATGTCCCCCACAGTGATATCATTATATTTCCATATTTTATGTCCCCCACAGTGATATCATTATGTTTCCATATTTAATGTCCCCAACAGGGATATCATTATGTTTCCATATTTTATGTCCCCCACAGTGATATCATTATATTTCCATATTTTATGTCCCCCACAGTGATATCATTATATTTCCATATTTTATGTCCCCCACAGTGATGTCATTATGTTTCCATATTTTATGTCCCCCACAGTGATATCATTATATCCCCCCACAGTGATATCATTATATTTCCATATTTTATGTCCCCAACAGTGATATCATTATGTTTCCATATTTTATGTCCCCCCACAGAGATATCATTATGTTTCCATATTTTATGTCCCCAACAGTGATATCATTATGTTTCCATATTTTATATCCCCCCACAGTGATATCATTATGTTTCCATATTTTATATCCCCCCACAGTGATATCATTATGTTTCCATGTTTTATATCCCCCACAGTGATATCATTATGTTTCCATATTTTATATCCCCCACAATTATATCATTATATCCCCCACAGTGATATCATTATATTTCCATATTTTATGTCCCCCACAGTGATATCATTATATTTCCATATTTTATGTCCCCATCAGTGAAATCATTATATTTCCATATTTTATGCCCCCCACAGTGATATCATTGTTTCCATATTTTATGTCCCCCACAGTGATATCATTATGTTTCCATATTTTATGTCCCCCACAGTGATATCATTATGTTTCCATATTTTATGTCCCCCACAGTGATATCATTATGTTTCCATATTTTATGTCCCCCCACTGTGATATCATTATGTTTCCATATTTTATATCCCCCACAATTATATCATTATATCCCCCACAGTGATATCATTATATTTCCATATTTTATGTCCCCCACAGTGATATCATTATATTTACATATTTTATGTCCCCCAGAGTGATATCATTATGTTTCCATATTTTATGTCCCCCACAGTGATATCATTATATTTACATATTTTATGTCCCCAACAGTGATATCATTATGTTTCCATATTTTATGTCCCCAACAGTGATGTCATTATGTTTCCATATTTTATGTCCCCCACAGTGATATCATTATGTTTCCATATTTTATATCCCCCACAATTATATCATTATATCCCCCCACAGTGATATCATTATGTTTCCATATTTTATGTCCCCCACAGTGATATCATTATATTTCCATATTTTATGTCCCCCCACAGTGATATCATTATGTTTCCATATTCTATGTCCCCCCACAGTGATATCATTATGTTTCCATATTTTATATCCCCCACAGTGATATCATTATGTTTCCATATTTTATATCCCCCACAATTATATCATTATATCCCCCACAGTGATATCATTATATTTCCATATTTTATGTCCCCCACAGTGATATCATTATATTTCCATATTTTATGTCCCCAAAAGTGATATCATTATGTTTCCATATTTATGTCCCCCACAGTGATATCATTATATTTCCATATTTTATGCCACCCACAGTGATATCATTGTTTCCATATTTTATGTCCCCCACAGTGATATCATTATGTTTCCATATTTTATATCCCCCACAATTATATCATTATATCCCCCACAGTGATATCTTTATGTTTCCATATTTTATGTCCCCCACAGTGATATCATTATGTTTCCATATTTTATGTTCCCCACAGTGATGTCATTATGTTTCCATATTTTATGTCCCCCACAGTGATGTCATTATGTTTCCATATTTTATGTCCCCCACAGTGATATCATTATGTTTCCATATTTTGTATCCCCCACAGTGATATCATTATATTTCCATATTTTATGTCCCCAACAGTGATATCATTATGTTTCCATATTTTATGTCCCCATCAGTGAAATCATTATATTTCCATATTTTATGCCCCCCACAGTGATATCATTGTTTCCATATTTTATGTCCCCCACAGTGATATCATTATGTTTCCACATTTTATGTCCCCCACAGTGATATCATTATGTTTCCATATTTTATGTCCCCCACAGTGATATCATTATGTTTCCATATTTTATGTCCCCCCACTGTGATATCATTATGTTTCCATATTTTATGTCCCCCACAATTATATCATTATATCCCCCACAGTGATATCATTATATTTCCATATTTTATGTCCCACACAGTGATATCATTATATTTCCATATTTTATGTCCCCCAGAGTGATATCATTATGTTTCCATATTTTATGTCCCCAACAGTGATATCATTATGTTTCCATATTTTATGTCCCCAACAGTGATGTCATTATGTTTCCATATTTTATGTCCCCCATAGTGATATCATTATGTTTCCATATTTTATATCCCCCACAATTATATCATTATATCCCCCCACAGTGATATCATTATGTTTCCATATTTTATGTCCCCCACAGTGATATCATTATATTTCCATATTTTATGTCCCCCCACAGTGATATCATTATGTTTCCATATTCTATGTCCCCCCACAGTGATATCATTATGTTTCCATATTTTATGTCCTCCACAGTGATATAATTATGTTTCCATATTTTATGTCCCCCACAGTGATGTCATTATGTTTCCATATTTTATGTCCCCCACAGTGATATCATTATGTTTCCATATTTTATATCCCCCACAATTATATCATTATATCCCCCCACAGTGATATCATTATGTTTCCATATTTTATGTCCCCACAGTGATATCATTATATTTCCATATTTTATGTCCCCAACAGTGATATCATTATGTTTCCATATTTTATTTCCCCCCACAGTGATATCATTATGTTTCCATATTTTATATCCCCCCACAGTGATATCATTATGTTTCCATATTTTATATCCCCCACAGTGATATCATTGTTTCCATATTTTATATCCCCCACAATTATATCATTATATCCCCCACAGTGATATCATTATGTTTCCATATTTTATGTCCCCCACAGTGATATCATTATGTTTCCATATTTTATATCCCCCACAATTATATCATTATATCCCCCCACAGTGATATCATTATGTTTCCATATTTTATGTCCCCCACAGTGATATCATTATATTTCCATATTTTATGTCCCCAACAGTGATATCATTATATTTCCATATTTTATGTCCCCCCACAGTGATATCATTATGTTTCCATATTTTATGTCCCCACAGTTATATCATTATATTTCCATTTGTTATATGCCCCCCACAGTGATATCATTGTTTCCATATTTTATGTCCCCCCAGAGTGATATCATTATGTTTCCATATTTTATATCCCCCACAATTATATCATTATATCCCCCCACAGTGATATCATTATGTTTCCATATTTTATGTCCCCCACAGTGATATCATTATATTTCCATATTTTATGTCCCCAACAGTGATATCATTATGTTTCCATATTTTATGTCCCCCCACAGTGATATCATTATGTTTCCAGATTTTATGTCCCCACAGGGTTATCATTATATTTCCATATGTTATATGCCCCCCACAGTGATATCATTGTTTCCATATGTTATGTCCCCCCACAGTGATATCATTATGTTTCCATATTTTATATCCCCCACAATTATATCATTATATCCCCCCACAGTGATATCATTATGTTTCCATATTTTATGTCCCCCCACAGTGATATCATTATGTTTCCATATTTTATGTCCCCCCACAGTGATATCATTATGTTTCCATATTTTATATCCCCCACAGTGATATCATTGTTTCCATATTTTATATCCCCCACAATTATATCATTAAGTTCCCCGACAGTGATATCATTATGTTTCCATATTTTATGTCCCCCAGAGTGATGTCATTATGTTTCCATATTTTATGTCCCCCATAGTGATATCATTATGTTTCATATTTTATATCCCCCACAGTTATATCATTATATCCCCCCACAGTGATATCATTATGTTTCCATATTTTATGTCCCCCACAGTGATATCATTATATTTCCATATTTTATGTCCCCAACAGTGATATCATTATGTTTCCATATTTTATGTCCCCCCACAGTGTTATCATTATGTTTCCATATTTTCTGTCCCCACAGTGATATCATTATATTTCCATAAGTTATATGCCCCCCACAGTGATATCATTGTTTCCATATTTTATGTCCCCCCACAGTGATATCATTATGTTTCCATATTTTATATCCCCCACAATTATATCATTATATCCCCCCACAGTGATATCATTATGTTTCCATATTTTATGTCCCCCATAGTGATGTCATTATGTTTCCATATTTTATGTCCCCCACAGTGATATCATTATGTTTCCATATTTTGTATCCCCCACAATTATATCATTATATCCCCCACAGTGATATCATTATGTTTCCATATTTTATGTCCCCCACAGTGATATCATTATATTTCCATATTTTATGTCCCCAACAGTGATATCATTATGTTTCCATATTTTATTTCCCCCCACAGTGATATCATTGTTTCCATATTTTATATCCCCCCACAGTGATATCATTATGTTTCCAGATTTTATATCCCCCACAGTGATATCATTATGTTTCCATATTTTATATCCCCCACAATTATATCATTATATCCCCCACTGTGATATCATTATATTTCCATATTTTATGTCCCCCACAGTGATATCATTATATTTCCATATTTTATGTCCCCAACAGTGATATCATTATGTTTCCATATTTTATGTCCCTCACAGTGATATCATTATATTTCCATATTTTATGCCCCCCACAGTGATATCATTATGTTTCCATATTTTATATCCCCCACAGTGATATCATTGTTTCCATATTTTATATCCCCCACAATTATATCATTATATCCCCCACAGTGATATCATTATGTTTCCATATTTAATGTCCCGCCACAGTGATATAATTATTTTCCCATATTTTATGTCCCCCACAGTGATATCATTGTTTGCATATTTTATATCCCCCACAATCATATCATTATATCTCCCACAGTGATATCATTATGTTTCCATATTTTATGTCCCCCCACAGTGATATCATTATGTTTCCATATTTTATGTCCCCCCACAGTGATATCATTGTTTCCATATTTTATGTCCCCCCACTGTAATATGATTATATATCCATATTTTATGTCCCCCCACTGTGATATCATTATGTTTCCATATTTTATGTCCCCCACAGTGATATCATTATGTTTCCGTATTTTATGTCCCCCACAGTGATATCATTATGTTTCCATATTTTATGTCCCCCCACAGTGATATCATTATGTTTCCATATTTTATGTCCCCCACAGTGATATCATTATGTTTCCATATTTTATATCCCCCACAATTATATCATTATATCCCCCACAGTGATATCATTATATTTCCATATTTTATGTCCCCAACAGTGATATCATTATGTTTCCATATTTTATGTCCTCCACAGTGATGTCATTATGTTTCCATATTTTATGTCCCCCACAGTGATATCATTATGTTTCCATATTTTATATCCCCCACAATTATATCATTATATCCCCCACAGTGATATCATTATGTTTCCATATTTTATGTCCCCCACAGTGATATCATTATATTTCCATATTTTATGTCCCCAACAGTGATATCATTATGTTTCCATATTTTATGTCACCCCACAGTGATATCATTATGTTTCCATATTTTATGTCCCCACAGTGATATCATTATATTTCCATATTTTATGTCCCCCACAGTGATATCATTATATTTCCATATTTTATGCCCCCCACAGTGATATCATTGTTTCCATATTTTACTTCCCCCCACAGTGATATCATTATGTTTCCATATTTTATATCCCCCACAATTATATCATTATATCCCCCACAGTGATATCATTATGTTTCCATATTTTATATCCCCCACAATTGTATCATTATATCTCCCCACAGTGATATCATTATGTTTCCATATTTTATATCCCCCACAGTGATATCATTGTTTCCATATTTTATATCCCCCACAATTATATCATTATATCCCCCACAGTGATATCATTATGTTTCCATATTTAATGTCCCGCCACAGTGATATCATTATTTTACCATATTTTATGTCCCCCACAGTGATATCATTGTTTGCATATTTTCTATCCCCCACAATTATATCATTATATCTCCCACAGTGATATCATTATGTTTCCATATTTTATGTCCCCCCACAGTGATATCATTATGTTTCCATATTTTATGTCCCCCCACAGTGATATCATTGTTTCCATATTTTATGTCCCCCACAGTGATATCATTATGTTTCCATATTTTATGTCCCCCACAGTGATATCATTATGTTTCCATATTTTATATCCCCCCACAGTGATATCATTATGTTTCCATATTTTATGTCCCCCACAGTGATATCATTATGTTTCCATATTTTATATCCCCCACAATTATATCATTATATCCCCCACAGTGATATCATTATATTTCCATATTTTATGTCCCCAACAGTGATATCATTATGTTTCCATATTTTATGTCCCCCACAGTGATATCATTATGTTTCCATATTTTATATCCCCCACAATTATATCATTATATCCCCCACAGTGATATCATTATGTTTCCATATTTTATGTCCCCCACAGTGATGTCATTATGTTTCCTTATTTTATGTCCCCCACAGTGATATCATTATGTTTCCATATTTTATGTCCCCCCCACAGTGATATCATTATGTTTCCATATTTTATGTCCCCCCCCACAGTGATATCATTATGTTTCCATATTTTATATCCCCCACAATTATATCATTATATCCCCCCACAGTGATATAATTGTTTCCATATTTTATATCCCCCACAGTGATATTATTGTTTCCAAATTTTATGTCCCCCACAGTGATATCATTATGTTTCCATATTTTATGTCCCCCCACAGTGATATCATTATGTTTCCATATTTTATGTCCCCCCATAGTGATATCATTATGTTTCCATATTTTATATCCCCCCACAGTGATATCATTATGTTTCCATATTTTATGTCCCCCCACAGTGATATCATTATGTTTCCATATTTTATATTCCCCCACAGTGATATCACAATGTTTTCATATTTTATGCCCCCCCACAATTATATCATTATGTTTCCATATTTTATGTCCCCCCACAGTGATATCATTATGTTTCCATATTTTATGTCCCCACAGTGATATCATTATGTTTCCATATTTTATATCCCCCACAGTGATATCATTATGTTTCCATATTTTATATCCCCCACAATTATATCATTATATTCCCCTCAGTGATATCATTATGTTTCCATATTTTATATTCCCCACAATTATATCAGTATATACGCCCCACAGTGATATCATTATATCCCCCACAGTGATATAATTGTTTCCATATTTTATCTCCCCCACAGTGATATCATTATGTTTCCATATTTTATATCACCCACAATTATATCATTATATCCCTCACAGTGATATCATTATGTTTCCATATTTTATGTCCCCCATAGTGATATCATTATATCCCCCCACAGTGACATCATTATGTTTCCATATTTTATATCCCCCAGAGTGATATCATTGTTTCCATATTTTATTTCCCCCCAACGTAATATGATTATATTTCCATATTTTCTTTTCCCCCACACTGATATCATTGTTTCCATATTTTATGTCCCCCCGCAGTGATATCATTATGTTTCCATATTTTATGTCCCCCCACAGTGATATCATTATGTTTCCATATTTTATATCCCCCACGGTGATATCATTATGTTTCCATATTTTATATCCCCCCACAGTGATATTATTATGTTTCCATATTTTATGTCCCCCACAGTGATATCATTATGTTTCCATAGTTTATGTCCACCCACAGTAATATCATTGTTTCCATTTTTTATATCCCCCACAATTATATCATTATATCCCCCACAGTGATATCATTATGTTTCTATATTTTATATCCCCCCACAGTGATATCATTGTTTCCATATTTTATGTCCCCCCACAGTGATATCATTATGTTTCCATATTTTATGTCCCCCACAGTGATATCATTATGTTTACATATTTTATGTCCCCCCACAGTGATATCATTATGTTTCCATATTTTATGTCCCCCACAGTGATATCATTATGTTTCCTGTAAGGCAGCGGTGTTCACACCATGCAGTAACTGAGGCAGTGACCCAAGCGAGTCCAACATAAACAGCTTTTATTTCAGCAACTCACTGGTTAACAGAATGTCCTCCAGTTCGCAGCCGGGTTAACAGAAAGTCCTCCGGTTCGCAGCCGGGTTCACAGAAAGTCCATACACAAAGGGTGCCATGGGCAACGGCCACGCCTTGCCGCTCAGAGCCTGACGGGTGGAGAGCCTTCCCAGGCGTGGGTTCAGCTCTACACAGTCCTGACAAGTTTTCCTGCTATCCTCCTAGCAGGTCCCAACACTGAACAACACTAACCCTTAATGCAGGGTTTTTAAAGTACCTGTGGCAAGAGCCACTGGAAAACCCATGTTGGAGGGAGGAGGCCGCCCCACTGCCTTCCTGTAGCCTCCCCCAAGAAATGAAGGCCCTGCCGGGTTTTACTTAATCTGCCTTAGCCAGATAGACTGACCAGGTCAATGCTCACCTTCATTCCTGCATTGTAGCCGCAGGTGTATCTGTGACTGCAATGCACTCTAATGGATTTAATAGGTCTCTGTACACATTCTGGGGATATATAACGTCCCTCGTATACGATCCCAGTCATTGCCTCACATATCCCCCCCCTCTGTTCAAACTTGTGGGGTTGAACATTTGTCACCATACAGGGTGCCTGGGACAGGGCATCCGCTTTTGCCTGCGACTTCTACAGAGAGACTGAAATTTTGCAGTGACAGAAACCGCCTGGTGACTCGCGCATTCTTCGATGACTCCTCACTGGAGCATTTGTTTTACCTCAGCCGTGCTGACTTGCCTCCCGGCTTCGGGTACCCGGTACGGTCTCATTCGTACCCTTACCCCAGGTTTGGTGACAATGTCAGGTTGGAGATCCACAGTCCTACCCGGTAGCTCTGAGAACTCTTCGGTATCCTGCTGCACCAGTGAGCGAGCCTACCGTCGCTGCTGTTTAGTGAGAGCATCACTTATCCTGACCTCTCCCCCGGACGCATCCCTGGCTGAAGGTAGAGAACTCTCTGGCGATATGCCCGGAGTGACGTCTGTAACTAAACACTCTCGATCTTTCCAAGGTTTTAGCAGGTTTACATGATAAAGCTGCTCAGGTTTCCTCCTTCCGGACTGATACACCCGGTAATTTACCTCCCCCACCTTTTCTCGAACCTCATATGGCCCTTGCCACTTGGCCATGAGCTTACTCTCAACTGTGGGTACCAGTACTAACACCCAATCGCCCTTGTTAAAAGATCTGACTCTGGCTCTTTTATTATATGTGCGCCTCCATGCTGCCTGGGCATCTAACAGATGTTCTTTCACGATGGGCATGACTGCCGCGATCCGGTCCTGCATACTAGCCATGTGTTCAATTATACTCCTATGTGGAGTCGGCTCCCACATCTCTTTGGCTACGTCCAACAGACCCCTAGGGTGTCTGCCGTACAATTACTCAAAGGGAGAGAATCCTGTGGAAGCCTGTGGTACCTCATGGACGGCGAACATCAAATAGGGTAGTAACATGTCCCAATCCCTTCCATCCTTAGAAACCACCTTTTTTAACATGGACTTGAGGGTTTTATTGAACCGTTCTACTAGCCCGTCAGTCTGAGGGTGGTACACCGAGGTGCGCAATTGTTTTATTCTAAGTAGTTTGCACAGTTCCCTCGTCACCTTGGACATAAAAGTGGTCCCTTGATCCTTCAGGATCTCCTTAGGTAGTCCAAGGCGACAGAACATGGCAAACAGCGCCCGTGCAATCAGTTTCGCTGAGGGGTGGCATAGCGGTATAGCCTCCGGGTACCGGGTGGCACAGTCGACAACCACAAGTATATATTGCTGGCCACGAGCGGATTTTACAATGGGCCCTACCTAATCTATTGCAATCCGTTCAAAAGGTACCTCTATCACTGGCGGAGGTACCAATGGGCTACGGAAGCTTGCGGTGGGTGTGGACAGCTGACACTCGGGGCAGGATTCGCAGTACTTTTGAACCCCCGTGTAAATCCCTGGCAAAAAGAACTGCTGCAAGATACGCTCTTGCATCTTTTTAACCCCTAAGTGTCCACCTAGCAGGTGTGTGTATGCCATCTCCAGAACCGCCCGGCGGTACGACTGAGGTACCATTAACTGTTCCACGACCACGTCCCTCATTTTGTCTACCCTATAGAGCAACTCACAGTTGACCACCATGCGTGGAAACAGAGTATCTACACCGGGCTGTTGAGCTACACCATTTACCTCTATCACCCTTTTCCACACCCGAGTCAGGTTGGGATCCTGTAGCTGAGCTGTCCCAAACGTGCAAAACCTCTGAACGGGTGACAGACTCAGACAGAACCTTTACCCTGCTCGAGTTAGATAAATCAGGAAGACAGTCCTCTCTAACACCACAAATCACAATAAAGAAAGAATTCAAGATCCTGGGACAGATTGGAGAGTGTGAACAGAAAGAGAAACTGTCATATGAACTTTGTCATATGAACTTGTTGCACCAGATCGATGCAGGCTTACACAAAGGCTGCCATCCAGATGAGATCATTCAGGGGGTGGTGAAAGGACTGAACCTCCGTAGTATGCTAGAAATAAAGAGTCAATTGACCTTGCAACAGCTGAAGATGATTTTAAAAGGACACTATAAAGAAGAGAGTACTTCAGTATTGTTCCACCGACTCATTAACCTCTCGCAGAAAAATAATGAATCACCCCAAAGTTTCTTGTTCAGAGCAATTGAACTGAAGGATAGACTGTTGTTTGCATCTAGAGATGTAGAAGCGGAGGAGAAGTTTGATGCTGGACTAGTCCAGAAGAAGTTCTTGAGATCATTGGGAACAGGGTTAAACAGTACCTAGAAGATCTTGGCATTCTGGAGGAAGTCCTTATTGAAAAAATGAATGAGGCAGCTGCTTTGGAGTCAGAGAGCGAACAGAAGTTAAGGAAAGGCTGTATTGCCGGCGTCCCTGCCCTCTGCTAGGCAGGGACGCTGTTCCCCTCACCGCTCTGCTCCGTGCCCGGCGTCCCTCTCCCGCTCTGCTGGCAGCGCGCGCTCCTTCCCGGCCACTGTGCTTAGGGCGCGCGCGCGCGCCCTCCCTCCCTCTTAAAGGGGCCGCGCGCGCCGTCCTAAGGAGTCCCCGGCCAATGGCCGGAGGACTTTACCATATATAAGGCACCTCCTCCAAAATGGAGGTGCCCGAGCAATGTTGTTGCACCGTTCTACTCTGCTTCAGCCCTCAGGTCCCTTGCCAGTTACCTGCCAGATTCCTGCCAGCTTGCTGTCCTAATCCTACCTGATTTCCTGTTACCTGCCTGCCTGCCTGAGGTCCGACGGTCTGCCTTACAACTCCGGTCAGTCTGTCTAAGGACCAACTTGCCCGCTCACCTGGGAGCGCACATCAGCTACCTGCCTGCTTGCCTGAGGTCCGACGGTCTGCCTTACAACTCCGGTCAGTCTGTCTATGGACCAGCTTGCCCGCTCACCTGGGAGCGCTTCTCCGCTACCTGCCTGCTTGCCTGCCCGGAGGCTCCGCTGTCACGTGCTGTGACCACCAGCTATTCCAGACTCTTGCCCGCTCACCTGGGAGCGCTTCTCCGCTACCTGCCTGCTTGCCAGCCCGGAGGCTCCGCTGTCACGTGCTGTGACCACCAGCTATTCCAGACTCTTGCCCGCTCACCTGGGAGCGCTTCTCCGCTACCTGCCTGCTTGCCTACCTGGAGGCTCCGCCGTCACGTGCTGTGACCACCTGCTATTCCAGAGACTCTCGCTTGCTCACCTGGGAGCACACATCCTCCATCTGCCTTGCTAGCCTACCTGGAGGTTCAGCCATCACAGGTCGTACCTACCCTTTACCTAGAGACTGCCCCGGTCACTTGCCGTGACCTCCAGCCCGTTCTTCCAGAGACTGCCCCGGTCACTTGCCGTGACCTCCAGCCCGTTCTTCCAGAGACTGCCCCGGTCACTTGCCGTGACCTCCAGCCCGTTCTTCCAGAGACTGCCCTGATCACTTGCCGTGACCTTCTGCCCAGAGACTGTCCCGGTCACCTGCTGTGACTGCCTGCCTGGTCGTCACCCGCTCCCTTACAAGGACCGCTCCCTTGTATAGTAGCCCAGAGGTTCCGCCTCCCAGACCCGTTACAAAGGCTCTGCTCCTAAAATCACCAAAATGAGTCAGCTGAAGTTGGAGACCCCCGGTGGCCAGTCCGAAGATCATCATGGAGACCCTCCAGTGTCATCTCCGAGAGGGAACCTTAAATCACCAACAAAAGAGAGGACCGCCATTACTGACTGGGAGGAAGTAATAGGAGAACTGTGAGCCGAGTTGATTGAGGTGAAAAAGTTGATTCGTTCCAGGCCAGAACCTGTATCCCTGAAACCCAGGAGTGGGTTCCAAAACAGAAGATACCCGGCTTGAGTAGCGTGCCGTTCATCAAATCAGAATATGGTTTGTGTCCACTGTCTAAGATGTGGTGAGGAAGGATATTATGCCAAGGAGTGCTAATCGTCACGGTCATTTGGGTTAAAAGACAGGAGGTTACCAGTGCGGGGCGACTGGGAACCGCAACACGAAGGAGGCCCCAGAAGCAAATCCAAATCTCACCAAACCCCAGAACGGCGCATGAGGTAAAACGGCTGCATCAGTACTATCCCCAAATGTGTTCCCATCTACAACAGCTGCAAGAGAGACAATAGCATCAGTTATTTAATGCCCAGTGTGGAGGTCAAATGATGTACTCCTGGGAGGAGGATTCCTCGATCAGTAAAGATAGCCTCATCAGGCTGATCGGTGAAAGGTGCTTTATACAGTGCGAGCTAGATGGACTCCTGGTAAAAGCACTATGGGACACAGGAGCCCAAGTGAGCCTTTTAAATGAAGAATGGAGAAGGTGCTACCTGCCATATACCTGCCTTCGGTCGCTAAAAGAACTCTTAGGACCAGTGGAACTCCACGGCAAAGCTGTCAATCAGACCGAAATCCCACTAGGTGGAAGTGACTTTCCAACTGAGGGCCACGAAGAACAGCAACACCATTGAGCTTTTGGTAGCTTTTCTCGTGACCAGTGGTCACGAGAACGTGACAGAGAATCCTATCCTGGGTTATAATGTAATCAGTGAGGTCATCACAAAACACAAGTCAGGGATGCTGGTGGTGGATGAAATTGACACATCGCCATACCCAATGCCATTGCGGAAAATGTGATTCATAGAGTAAAGAAAGCACAGAATACAATGGACCTAAAAGAGGTCAAGATACGCTGGCGGCCAACCATCATCCCTGCAAACCAAATGGTGGGGGTGAGGTGTGGAATCCGGGTAGAACGCGGAAGAAAAGTCCAGAAAAGACTGTTCGTGCCAAAAGACTCCTCAGAACTTCGGGAAGGCCTAGTTCAAAGTGAGACTATGCTTACGATTCCTACTGGTGGGCTCAAGTGACAGTACTGGTGATGTATACTACGAAATACGAAATTAGACTAGATCCAAAGACAGTGTTAGGTCACATTGAAACCGTTAAAACGATATATCCAGCCAGTGTGAGACCCGCCCAGGGGTTTACAGTGTATTCAGTCTCCCCACCAAGGAACAGGAGTTGCCCAGGGGAGGAAATTGCATGACCCACCTCAGGGTCCTGGGATCCCCCAGTATCCCTGGAACACTTGTGTGCTGAAGAAATAGTGATATCAAAACAGATGCTGAGAGAAGAGTGTCATGCATTCTCTAAAGATGACTGATATTGGCTGTATCCCGTCGTTGCAATTGAAAATCAATTTGAAAGACATGACCCCAGTAACCAGAAGTTACATGTTTGTGCCAAAAGCCTTACACTGTGTAATGAAAGAGTATTTACAAGATCTAATCAACAGAGGTTGGGTCCAAAAGTCAAAGTCGTCTTATTTCCCTCCTATTGTTTGTGTTAGGAAGAAGGACGGAAGTGAGAGAGAGAGCTGATTGAAGACGTATGAAAAGCTCCAGCTGAAGAGACGCTGATTGTGTTAATTGTGTTAATTGTTTATTTCTTACAGGAGTACTACAAGAAAAAGGTTGTAGAATAGGTTGTTATCAATGCTTATAAATGTTATGCCAATTTGTATATAAAGTTACTCAACTTTCACCACTATCTCAGAATTGGTCAGATTGACCAATTAAGATGAATGTCAAGGACGACATTCAAAAAGGAGGGAAGAGTGTGACATGCAGAAGTAGTGCTGTTGCTTCAAAAGCATCCAGCTACTGTTACAAGTAACACAAACACTGGAGACAGGAAGTGTTGTTCTTTAGAAGCATCCAGCAACTAGAGGGGTTACACAGTCACAGGAGACAGGGAGTGTTTTAGCAGAGCCCCAGGGGGATTTTGTGGAACTTGTTATTGTAGTCTGGCTGAAGCCGAAAAGAAAGGTGGTGTGTTATCTAGATCTGACAGAAGGCAACTGAACAGGATTCAGATCAGGAGAGAAACTAAACACAGGTCAGAAATACTCCCTGAACTAACAGTGCAGAGTATTATCAGGCAGGAAGATAAGGACTGGAATGAATTGTGTCACAGGGATCATCTCCTTCATCAAACCCTCCCCCCTTCCATCTCCATGCAGGATAAATAATGCTGTGTACTATTGTGTCCTTGTGAAAGAAAAACCTGTCGCTGTGTATGCATAAAAGTGTGCTGCTAAGAGAACTAATCTATGCTGAATTATGCTACTGAAGAGACTGTAATACTGTGCCTTGTGAAGAAACTACTGTATTGTTACTGGAGCCGGTTGCTCAAGAAATTCAGACTGTACTGTAATGAAGATTGTTGCTGTAATATCCCTGAATTACACTGGCCATGCTTCAGATGAAATTCCACTGTTAAACTGTTGAAAAAGACTCTTGTCAGATGTGTCTGGTCAGCAATTGAATCTATTGTGTGCCTGAGAGAAGCTGCAGCCTATGGTTGCCCTGAGTAACGGTTCCCCCAGGATTCCAAAGAATTAATGAAACTCGTCTCGCCCTAACTGAACCTAGCGGTGTGCGTGTAACAATACAATGAGGGATATAGAATGAACTCAGGGGCCTACAGTCCAACCTAATCCTAGCAGAGAGGAAGAGTGTTGAATACTATACTTGGCGGGACAGTCTCTAAGAACCTCACCGTCTTTCTGGACCCGTCAAGAGCCACTGCACTGCCTTCCTGATAAAGTCTATCAATTCTTTCTGGGCCGCTCTGGCGTCAGCTGGACCTAGTCTTGCTCGCAGCCCTCCCTCTGCCCACATCCAGTACCGAGAGTCTCTGTCAGATGTGACGGCCTGTCCCACGCGTCTCCTCCACTCGCTAACCCAGGTACGGATCCCTGGCCAGATATCCTGTGGCACTTGACTGCTGATATGCGTCTCGTTGGTCTGTACCAGCAGGAGCTGGTCCTTGACTGTTGACTGGCATCGTTTGGGCTTTCGGTGCTTGACCGGTGTCGTCTGGGCTGAGAACCTTGACTGGCGTCATTTGGATCTTTGGTGTTTGACCGTCGTTGTCTTGCTCCCGCTGGTACACATGGCTGTGGACAGCTATCACGGCTGCTGTAACTTCAGCAGCCCTCACTGTCCCTTCTCCAAAACCACTTCCTCTCTGATGCGCCGGCATGTTATCTCCAGGGCTGGCTTCATTGTTGTCACCTGACCCAGAGCACTGACTGAATCCATTCCCCCTACAACTTCTCTCTTCCGGATCAGTTCCACAGGGTTTTGTTCCCCTTTGGAAATTGCACAATATTGCAGCGTTTTATCTCTGGTGTTCAGTTCTCCTACATGTACTCAAAACATCTGATACAATAGCTCCTGTATTTGTCACTAGCATGATGTGGGTTTTCATCCATCTACACAATGAGTCTGCCACTGACAGATTCAGTTCATCCAATACAGTGACGGGTATTGACTTTTAAGATGTCTATATGGCTTAAAGGGATAGTTTGGAAAGGAGATTTTTGTTTGCAAAATGCTCAGACTGGTTTAAATAAAAAAAAAAATACAAGATAACCATTCCCTACCGCTCTATATCCAATGCTACCCAGTTCTTCACTGGTCTCTAGTTACTGCTGCAATGATGACATCTCTGCCACTGGGACATGCAGCCAATCACTGGTGTTATCTGCTACAGAAAAGTGATTGGCTGCAGTGGTCACTGTATTCCCTGCCGTTTTTTGGAGCCAATGACCTGTCAATCAATCAGAGGAGAGAAGCGCTAAGCTGGGACTACAACATGAGTTGTGTTGTCACACCCCAATACACTTCCAGATAAATTTATGCAGAATTTCAAAATTAGATTTTTCGCTCATGGAGCATCGCTTTAGGGACATATAAAGTAAAACTTGCTTATCTTTTAAAAGACTACAAATATTATAAATGTTTTGTGGGTGTAGAAGTTTCTGACAGGTTTCCTTTAAGCCACGCATATTTTTCAAAGTAAGATAAACAGGTAGCAATAATTTTGCAGAATCATAGGAAAATATCTGTGCACCTAGAAGGGCTTCCAAGCAGGCCCGGCATCAGCACCTGGCACACCTGGGCAAGTGCCTTGGCCTTGATCAAACAGGGGGGCCCACTCGCCGTCGGGGACACCGGTGCGCTATGGGGCCCATGAGTCGGGAGGGCCCAGTGCCAGTGCAGGGACGGGGGCTGGCTCCGTCCCCAACCCGTGCTTTAAACTGTTAGGCTGTGTGCACACGATGCGTTTTTAATGCGTTTCCGCAGCGTTTTTACAGCTGCGGAAACGCATTAAAAACGCATGGTAGAAGGGCAGAATTTTCCCCAATGATAATCCGCATGAGCTGTGCCCATGCTGCGGATTTTTCCGCAGCGTTTATGCTGCGCTCAAAAATCCGCAGCATGTCCATTAATTTTGGGGAAACGCAGCGTTTTCGCCGCCATTGACTTGCATTAGAACGCGCCAATACCGCAAGACTGCATTTGTACTTGCGTTATTGGTGCGTTCTAATGTGCGGATGGTACCCGGGTGTGGAGAAGAGAAGACTCTCCTCCACACCCAGGTACCATTAAAAGCTGTAAAAACAAGAATAAAATAAAAAATAAGATATATTCACCTTCCGACGGCCCCCGGTCTCCTTCCCTCTGCTCGCGTGCAAGACCGAAGGACCTTCGGTGACGTCACAGTCATGTGACCGCAGGCCTTTCAGCGCAGTGTCTCGCGATATCCCGGCAGCCAGGAACAAGCCAGGAACGAACGCGGCAGCACATGCCGGGCCATAGGAGCTTTATTTTTTTATTTTTACATTCTTTTACGGTCATACTATATAAATCCATGTCGGTTGCATGGATTTATATAGTGTGACCTAGTTGTCAAGCACTTTCCAGGTGATGCTAAAATCGCCTGGAAAGCGCTTGTCAATCCGCATGCGGAAACGCATGTGGAAATGCATGTGAATTCGCATGTATTCCGCAGGAAAAACGCATGTACAATCCGCATTCGTTTTTTCTGCCAGGGAGATGCAGAAATGATGCAGAAATTTTCTGCTTCATTACTGCATCATGTGCACATAGCCTTAGCAATACTTACCTTTCCATGTTCCTCCGCTGCCAGGTCTCTTCCGCATGTTCTGAGTCTCTGACGTCTCAGGGCAGAGGGCACAATGACGTCACTACAGCGCGCCCTCTGCTCTGAGCAGTTACAGTGGAGAGAGCCGTAAGATGCTGAAGAGACAGGACCTGCGGCCAGCGAGGAGAGGTGAGGATTTGATTTTTTTTATTATTTATGGAGCATTATTTGGAGCCCATTATGTATGGAGCATTGTATGGGGCTCATTATGTATGGAGCAATATATGGGCCCCATTATGTATGGAGCAATATATGGGGCCCATGACCGGGTACGGCCAGTATGGCTTCTTACCGTATTTACCTCGTTCCACCTTCTCCAACGCTACACCTAACCTCCCCCCCCGAATAAAAACACTTCACCAATGGATTCTTTGGATAAATTTGGCCACAGCGGCCATTTTATTAACATACAAACATTAACATTTTAACAATAATAATACCAGATAAAATAAGAGGGGAGAGTTCTTGGAGCTAATAGGTCTGGCTTTTATAACACAAAAGAAATCCAACCGCCATCTTACCCTCAGCAGTGCACCACCAGCTCGAGGGCACCATACTTCCACAATACGTGAAAGATTAATCACCTAAGAGCTCCCAGGGTAAAACCCCGTCCAGAGCCCTGACCAAAAATTGCCAGACCACCCCCCATGTAACTTCAAACTGCCCGGAATTCTTGCAAATTCCTTGTACCAACAAATCAGTGCCAACTCCAAGAACCCCACCCCCCGCCAATCCAGCCACTGTGACAGTCACTAAGCATCACCGCCCATCTAAAACCTCCCTATACCAACTAGCCCTATTCCCCACATTACAAAACTTATAAAATAACACTGTAAAGAAGAGGGTGGGTGGGTCTTCACTGTCCGAGTCCTACAGGAGAATAGCACCTTCTCGCACTATTCCCACAGAGCACCCCTCAACTCTTTAATGCCTGCCCCCATACGTCCTCACCCAATCCTAAACCCCCGCATCTTCCAAACTCGGCTCCTCCTGGCCAATCCCAGTCATGGGGGGGCTTCCCTCTAGCTACGCCTGACTCCTGCCCCCTCCTTGTATGTATGGAGCATTATATGGGACACATTATGTATAGAGCATTTTATGGAGCCCATTCTGTATAGAGCATTATGTGGGGCCCATTCTGTATGGAGCATTATATGGGGCCCTTCATACTGTATGGAGTATAGTATGGGGTCCATTAGCCTGAATGGAGCATTTTATGGGGTCCATTATTCTGTATGGAGCATTATATGGGGCCCATTTGTCATGCAAAGTGTGGGAAAGACTTAGTGCAACACAAAGGGAAGAGGGAAAGGGAGCCCAGACTCTAGGGAAAGGGGGGAAGTGGAGACCTCCTAGGTTAATCTAGCGTCACCCTGTCTCCCCTAACATCCCTGTTTTGGCTCTTCACCAATCGCTGCACGCGTGCCTCGCCCTGTCTTTCCCTGGTGTACGACTAAGGCTAGGGAAGGGAAAAGATGAGCACTAGTCGATCTCCACTAAACACTATAGACAACTGGGGTGGACAAACAGGGGGAAATTGCTTAGCTTGAGATGAGCTCCAGACAAATGTGCACACGTTTGGAGGATGAAGTACTGCTCTTGCTAAAACTTTCACAGGTAGTAATGAATATCGCCGGCACCTCTCTCTGAAACACAGCAGGTATTTATACACCCAGGCAGGGTGTTAATTAGTCAGAGGGAGGTAGCCGCTGGGTCCTAGAGACAGCCTCTAAGAAGCTGTCTGTAATGCCAAACATAGAGATCTCCTGCAACCAACTGCAGAGCCACTGTCTGTCACCTCTGACACACCCGTGACACCATTATTCTGTATGTAGCAATATATGAAGTTCTTTATTCTGTATGGAGAATTATATGGAGCCCATTATTAAGTATGGAGCGTTATATGGGGTCTATTATTCAGTATGAAGCATTATATGGGGACCTTCATACTGTATGGAGCATTATATGGGGTCCACTATTCTGTATGGAGCATTATATGGGGTCCATTATTCTGTATGGAGCATTATATGGGTCCATTATTCTGTATGGAGCATTATATGGGGCCCATTATTCTGTATGGAGCATTATATGGGGCCCATTATTCCGTATGGAGCATTATATGAGGTCAGTAGCATAGCTACCGGTGGGGCAGGGGGGGTGGTGGCCCTGGGCCCCGCGCTCTGAGGGGGCCCACCCGGAGCTATGCTGTGCAACTGTATCCGGCGTGCGCAGCTCGTCGATACAGTTACATTCCGGGCAGAGCAGGGAGATTATGTCCCTGCACTGCCCGGCATCTGATATGAGGCCCTTAAGAAGGAGAGGGGGGAGGTCCCAGTGCCAGCATCGGGCTTCCCCGCCTGTCACCGCCGCAAGTTCACTGATGAGAGAGGGAGCGCGATGCTCCCTCTTCCATCAGTCCCCTCTGAGTCTGACGTCAGTGACGTCATCACTTGGCGCCCGTCCCGCTGTGCTGAAGATGTACGGGCCGGGCACAGCACTCAGAGCAACGAGGTAACGAGGAGGAGAGGTGAGTATCGTGCTTATTCATTTTTTTGCCCTTGGGGGGGAAGCTGATATTATACTACAGACTCTGCCTATGAGGGGGGGGGGGCACAATATACTACAGACTCTGCCTATGAGGGGGGGGCACATTATACTACAGACTCTGCCTATGAGGGAGGGGGGGCACATTATACTACAGACTCTGCCTATGAGGGGGGGGGCACATGAGAGAGGGGGGCACATTATACTACAGACTCTGCCTATGAGGGAATGAGGGGTGGGGCACATTATACTACAGACTCTGCCTATGAGGGGGGGCACAATATATTACAGTCTCTGCCTATGGGGAGGGGTAATTATACTATAGACTCTGCCTATGGGGGGGAAACATTATACTACAGACTCTGCCAATGGTGGGAAGGGGGGAGCATTATACTACAGACTCTGCCTATGGCAATGGGGGAGCATTATAGTACAGACTCTGCCTGTGTGTGTGTGTGGGGCATTATACTACAGACTCTGCCTATGGGGGGGGATTATACTACAGACTTTGCCTATGGGGGGGATTACACTACTGTACATGTAGGCTATTTGCACAGTGTGGGGATTACAGTTAGGGTCATACATTGTGAGAGATAATGTGGGGTCTTTGCACAGTGTAGGGGCCATCTTACAGTGTGGGAGATAATGTGGGCTCTGCGCCGTGTGGAGGCCATCTTACAGTGTGGGAGATAATGTGGGGTCTTTGCACAGTGTGGGGACAATTATACAATGTGGGAGATAATGTGGGGTCTTTGCACAGTGTGGGGGCCATCATATAGTGTGGGAGATAATGTGGGGTCTTTGTATAGTGTGGGGGCCATCATACAGCGTGGGAGATAATGTGGGGTCTTTGCACAGTGTGGGGACAATTATACAATGTGGGAGATAATGCGGGGTCTTTGCACAGTGTGGGGGTCATCATATAGTGTGGGAGATAATGTGGGGTCTTTGCACGTGTGGGGGCTATCTTACAGTGTGGGAGATAATGTGGAGTCTTTGCACAGTGTGGGGGCCATTATACAGTGTGGGAGATAATGTGGGGTCTTTGCACAGTGTGGGGGCCATCATACAGTGCTGGAGCCATCAGTTTGGGGGCTACTAAGGGGTCAGTATACTGTGTGCGGGGCATTATACAGTGAGGGGGAATTATACTGTGTATAAGAGAGAATTATACTGTGTAGTGGGGCGCTGTACATGGGGGAGACTCAGGACATTATTAAATCTTAAGTGGGCACTTATTGTTATAGGGGAAGTCAGGTTATTATGACTGTCAGAGGGGCACAGATAGGGCACTATTACTTTCTAGGGGGAAAAATGTGGTCACTCTTTTCTAGGACACTTGCACACTGCATTACTATATTCTAGAGCAGGGGTCTCAAACTCGGCTGGGTATATGGGCCGCACATGGAAAAAATTTGAATTTGGGGGGCCGCATTCTTTGTTCAATGTGACATTTTTAGTGATACCATTTTTTTTGTATACACCTTTTGAACATTTTTGCCGTGTTTATTTTTTTATGGCTTGGGTCGTTATGGATGTGGCGATAATAAACGTGCACTTTTTTGTGTTTACTTTAGTTAACATATAAAACAGCATTTTTAGTGCCCAATATTTTTTCATGCTTTATTTTATTTTTTATTTTTTTTACAATTTTATTTCCCCCAATTGGCCACATACAGTAATATTGTCTTACAATTAGCATCATATAGTAATAATGGAAAACATCTTGTAGTAATGTTCCCCATCCAAGTCCCCATCTTGTACTAATGTGCCCCATCCAGGTCCCCATCCTGTGGCTATGTGCCCCATCCAGGTCCCCATCCTGTGGCAACGTTCCCCATCCTGGCGCCCATCTTGTACTAATGTGCCTCATCCAGGTCCCCATCTTGGGGCTATGTGCCCCATCCAGGTCCCCATCCTGTGGCAATGTGCCCCATCCAGGTCCCCATCTTGTGGCTATGTGCCCCATCCAGGTCCCCATCTTGTGGCTATGTGCCCCATCCAGGTCCACATCTTGAGGCTCTGTGCCCCATCCAGGTCCCCATCCTGTGGCTATGTGCCCCATCCAGGTCCCCATGTTGTGGCTCTGGTCCCCATCTTGTGGCTCTGTGCCCCATCCAGGTCCCCATCTTGTGGCTATGTGCCCCATCCAGGTCCACATCTTGAGGCTCTGTGCCCCATCCAGGTCCCCATCCTGTGGCTATGTGCCCCATCCAGGTCCCCTCTTGTGGCTCTGGTCCCCATCTTGTGGCTCTGTGCCCCATCCAGGTCCCCATCTTGTGGCTATGTGCCCCATCCAGGTCCGCATCTTGAGGCTATGTGCCCCATCCAGGTCCACATCTTGAGGCTCTGTGCCCCATCCAGGTCCTCATCCTGTGGCTATGTGCCCCATCCAGGTCCACATCTTGAGGCTATGTGCCCCATCCAGGTCCCCATCCTGTGGCTATGTGCCCCATCCAGGTCCCCTCTTGTGGCTCTGTGCCCCATCCCGGTCCCCATGTTGTGGCTCTGTGCCCCCTGTGCTGTTCTTCACACACATAAAATAGAAAAAAAAAAAAGATGATTCTCACCTGTCCTCCGTTCCCTCGGCGGCCTTCCTGCAGATGTGGCCCGCAGGCACCACAGAGTCCGACCCCTTGACGATCCCGACCTGGTCCAGGAGGAGCCGCCGACAGCAGCGCTGCATTGCCGCACAGAGACTGTCTCCCAGCACAGCATTTTCAATGTCAGCCGCCGGCCAATCAGAGGCCAGCAGCTGACATCTGCATATGGCAATGACGTCATACTCGCTGCGCCGACACGCAGATATCAGCTGCTGGCCTCTAATTGGCCAGCGGCTGGCATTGGAAATGCAGTGCTGGGAAACAGTCTCTGTGTGGCAATTCAGCGCTGCTGTCGGCGGCTCCTCCTGGACCAGGTCGGGATCGTCAAGGGGTCTGTGCCTGCGGGCCGCATAAAGCAGCCTCTGGGGCCGCATGCGGCCCGCGGGCCGCGTGTTTGAGACCCCTGTTCTAGAGGGTTGTTTTACCATCTTGAGAGCACACAGAAGGTGCAGTAATAGGGACACATACAGCAGCAGCGTCTCAGTTTTGGGGTATCAGCAGGATGAGGGGTTTATGCAGGTTGGGAATAGATGGGGACGGGGCCTGAAATGTAAGGAGTCAAATGTGTCTTTATTGTGATCTCTGCAGACCTGAGACTGAGTCCTAGATGGAGGAGCTGTTGTGTCGGTCTGGGCCAGATGGAAAAGACGGGAAAAGTGAACAATTTAACCAGAAAGAACGTCAGCTGTAAGTTACTATATATATAACTGTGCTGTGATCTCTTATATGTTCTGCAGGACTGGCATCTATCAATATATGTCACAATATGGCAGCAATATCAGTGCTGGTCTTTGTATAGAGATTATTTTCAGTAACAGCACGGTCATCTGCTGAGGCTCCCCTCCATCCACTCTCTGAGTGCGCCACCATAGCTGTAATCAGGGTTACCTGGTTAGGGGCCCACTCAGACGTTTCGCCCCCCCCGAACCAAAACCCTAGCTATGCCTCTGTATTAGGTCCATTATTCTGTATGGCACAATATATGGGGTCCATTGTACTGTATGGGGCATTTTATGGGGCCCATTATTCGGTATGGAGCATTATATGGGTTCCATTATTCTGTACAAAGCATTATATTGGGCCCATTATTCTGTATAGAGCAGTGTTTTCCAAACTCCAGTCCTCATGGCCCCCACAGGTCACGTTTTCAGGATTTCCTTAGTGTTACACATGTGATGGAAGTATCATTAAGGCATCAGGAATTCTCTCATCTGTGCAACACTATGGAAATCCTGAAAACGTGACCTGTGGGGGCCGTGAGGACTGGAGTTTGGGAAACACTGGTATAGAGCATTATATGGGGTGCATTATTCTGTATGAAGCATTATATGGGAGCCATTATTTTGTATGAAGCATTATATGGGAGCCATTATTCTTTATTGAACATTTCCTGGGTTAGATGCAGTAAAAAATTAGAATTAGATACACAGGTGGTGTAGCTTCCTTAACAGGTGGGCTGCTCCGCTGACTACCAGACACTGCTACTAGGCCCAAAAAGATTTCCTGGGTTAGATGCAGTAAAAAATTTGAATTACATACACAGGTGGTGTAGCTTCCTTCACAGGTGGGCTACTCCGCTGACTACGAGACTCTGCTATATGGGGCCCATTATTCTGTATGGAGCATTATAGGGGCCCATTATTCTGTATGGAGCATTATATGGAGCCCATTATTCTGTATGGAGCAATAGATGGGGTTCTTTATTCTGTATGGAGCATTATATTGGGCCCATTATTCTGTATGGAGCATTATGTGGGTCCATTATTCTGTATAAAGCATTATATGGGACCCATTATTCCCATAATACTGTATGGAGGACTATACTGTCCGTTCTGCACTGTGCACTGAGAGGATTCGCCGGTTTCTGAACTATTGCAGAATTTCCAATAGATATCACTCATGTAATGGAAGAAGTAAGTGAAATCTTTGGCATCATACTATACCTATATTTCTCTGCCACCCAGGGGCCACGAAAACCTGCAGCCGGCTGTGCTTCCAAGGACCAACCGAGGTACTGGCGCTTTTCTGGCTGTGGTCATCTTTCCACAGTTGCTACCAAGTTCCAACTTTTGTCGTTTAACCTGTTTTTGTTGAGGGGGCTGAGAGACTCCAATTAGCAAAGGTTCCTCAGAAAGTGGAGCAACAGAAACATAGAGGGGCAGTCACCATCGACACATCAGACAATTTGAATCCAAAGGCCCAATCTTTTTGTCCTTCAGGGGTGATAAGTCATTGCCAGGGGTGTCATCCGACCCCACTACTCCATTCCACTGCCCAGATTCCTCTCCTGGCGGGGATGGTGTGTAACCACTACAGCCATTCAGTGGTCACAGCTACTTTGGTGTATGAAATGCAAAGCATTGATGAATGTCTGATATTGTTTTCACGGTATAAAAAAACATATAACACATTCAGCAATGTAGACTTTATGTTTGGAAAGCAA
The DNA here is from genome assembly GCF_046119375.1 of Phyllobates terribilis. Classification (NCBI taxonomy): domain Eukaryota; kingdom Metazoa; phylum Chordata; class Amphibia; order Anura; family Dendrobatidae; genus Phyllobates; species Phyllobates terribilis. The sequence continues at coordinate 689,182,626 of NW_027362761.1, read as the reverse complement.
AGGACGTTTCATGGACTACTTATTCACCTTTCCCCTAACAAGAGGTTATTAGGGGAAAGGTGAATAATTTGTTGCCCATTCTCAAATACTGTGGATGCCACATAAAACATGCATAAACGAGGAAAATTCTATCCGTCTACGGCACTACTTGGGGGCAGGAGGCAGCTAAGAACATTTTGTCCTCACTGCAGCTATTTTCTGCAATCTGCAATTTATCACGACTCCACAGACAAACTCAAGGATAAGTTGGTAACACAGTAGGTGAATTATATAAACTGGGTGACGTTAACTCTTATCATTCGCTCGAACATATCAAAGTCCTGACTGTAATTCTAGATGAAGGTCAGAATCGGTCTGCAGTACTTTTTCCATTTACCTATAAATACTGTACATTTACAGCTTTGGATTTACCTGTCATGTCTGTGATTCTGCCATCTAGTGGCCAATCTGGACATGACATGGCTGGTGCAAACTGATAAAACGTATGAATATTATGTTGTAGGTCTGTTTCCGAGGCAAGAGAACCGCACTATAAGGAAATATATGTTGTATACATGCACATCCATACTGCGAGTCAATGGATGCATTGCAGATAGTAGAATTAATTGCACCACATTTTGGAGTAAAAGCTGTCATTCAGAAGCCTTATAGGCCACTTTCAGTATTTAAGGGGTTGTCTCATAAACAACATTTATCACTTATCCACTGCTCATAAATGTATGATTGATGGGCATCCGACTACTAGGACCTTGACTGATCATGAGAATGATCCCAAAGTCCCCTGTACGGATGGATTTGTAGTAAGCATGTACTCTTATAGTGTCACGCTGTCTCAGCGTACAGGAGGTCAGGGGCCTGAGCTGACCCTAAACGGGGGCCCTGACTAATCCCTCAACCTGGAGGTACTGTTAATGGTACAGAGGTCCAGGCCGCCAGCGTAACCCTAAACTCCTGAATATCCCTGAACCTCAGTAATCTAGTCCTGAGAAGGACCCCGATCACAACAATGGGGAACAGGATAGAAAATGCCCAAAACACAGTACTAGACAAACGAGACAGTACAAGGGGAAAACCAAAAACCACCTTGCATACAAAAACTCACGCGACAATTACAGAGGGAACAACAACAGGTTAGGAGATAAATGATAAAGGGAGGAAGGGAAGAAACCACACCGCATACTCTTCGCTCCGAACTCCACCAAACAACGATCCGCTCTGAAGGTCTGCAAGAAATGCTTTCACCGACAACTTCCCTATCAGACCAGCAGGTATTTGAAGGAATCCCAAAACTACAGCATTAACTGCAGCTGGGCGAGGCTGAGCCTCGTCAAGCACAGAGAGAGAGAATTAACTCCCTCACTACCAAAAAACACAAAGCACCAAAACTCAGCTGCGAGAAGTCAGGCTGTGTAGTCGCGACGATCTTCGTGGCGACACACCCGTGACATATAGACAGTAAAAAAGCACTGGTCGCAGATGCTCACTACCGCTCCATTCACACAAGGGGCCATTCTCATGATAACTGGGGAGCCCACCTGTTGGACCCCTAGCGACTATAAAACGTTGTACATTTTTTACCTGTTATTTATTGAACAACACCTTTATGGTCAGTACTTAGGATCAGTCTTGGCTAGTCAAAACTAGAAGTAGGTCCAAAATACTGAAGAAATGCAAATGTTTTCATTATACGTCTAATTTTGTCTTACAAATTCTGATCCAAAATACTGACCAGCATATGTGGTCTTCAAGGATATCTTTCAGCAGATTTCACAAAACAAACTTCATGCATTAAAAAATACAGTAGATCTCTTAGATCTGATGACAATTGTGACTTACTTTGAAAATTAATTTCAGAATAGTTGTATAATCCTGATATTAAAATGTTAGGCAGTAAAACGTAAAAATATAATTATGCTGAAATTGTGACATTGATTTTAACAGTAAGTCCATCTGGTCTAAGATCTATTTGAAGAGATTCAGTCAGCACATTTTTACATATCAAAGTAGGGGTATGGCTAAATAGGTGCTTGGCACTAGGGTTGAGCGAGTATGTTCTGTCCGAGTATGCTCGGGCGAGCTCCGAGTATTTATAGCTGCTCGGTGATATGGTTGAATCGCTCCCGTGTGCATGATTTGCAACTGTTTGACAGCTTTATTACATGTGAGTAATGTGTAAGAAATAGACATTCCTCCCATGTAATAAAACTGTCAAACAGTTGCAAATCATGCACATGGGAGCGATTTAACCTCATCACCGAGCAGCTATAAATACTCGGAGCTCGGCCCGAGCATACTCGGCGAAAGGGTTAATAGAACATACTCGCTCAACACTACTTGGCACCCAATAAAATAGTACCTTTTTTGAAAAAATCTGATGAGTCAGCAATGAGAAATCTAGTATAGAAGTCACATGCAAATCAAGCTAGAAGTGCATGGGGTCATGTCAGTGCTCTTCCAGCCTGATATGCATATGACTTCTATGCTACATTCCTCTTTACAAGAAAAAATATCTTTAATGGAGGAAAATCACCTTTAAGTTATGTGCGCATGTTGAGTATTTGCAGAAATTTCTGCAAGGTTTCTGCATCTCTTTGCAGCAAAAATACTGCGGAAAAAAACTTGTGTTTTTGCCACGTGTTTGATGCGTTTATTAAATGCGTTTTTTTATACATTTTTCTACAGCAATAAATTCTTTTTGGACCTAGATAAAGATATTTGAAAATAGAAACGTGGACTTCGCTTTAACCCTTGGATTACCGTAGGACCTGGGGCGAGTATATTGGTTAATTTAAATGATTAAAGAATGTGCCTGTTTTATTTCAAATAAAGTGTTTTATTTTCTGTGTGTTTTTTTAACTCTTTACTTATAGGTTTAGTAATGAGGGTGTCTGGCTGACACCTCTTCATTGCTAAACCTAGGGCTTTGTATCAGCGACACCTAATCCCATTACCTAATCCCATTACCCCTAATAAAATTCAAATATCAAGTGCCATTTCAGGAGAAGCTGAGAGCTGCTATTTTTAGCCTAGGAAGGGGCCATTAGGCCAACATGTTCCCTGGCTATTAATAACAGCTTACAGCTGTTTGGTTAGCCTTTGGGTATGTCCCCACGATCAGGAACCAGCAGCGCTTTGGACACAGTGTATTTTTTCTGCGTCCAAAATGCTGTGTTCTAATGCTGCACTTGTTTTGTCACTACATGTGGATCCACCGCATGTAATGATAATTTAATCGGTCAAAATCGGCAGTGGAGACACTACAGCGGAGACTAGTGTCTCCGCTACAGAAATTGACATGCTGCGGGTGAGTTTACACAGCATCAAAAACCTGCACAGTGGGCATGGGATTTCTTATAAATGAAAGAAAATGAAGAATTAAATAAAAAAAAGTGTCACTTTCATAACCAGCAGAGGGAAAGCCAACAGCTGGGGGGCTGATATTACTAGCCAGGGAAGGGGCCATTAAACCAACATATTTCCTGCCTATTAATAACAGCCCACAGCTCTTTGCTTAGCGTTTATAGGCTAGATTACAGGGGGACCCCAGAAAAAAAATGATCCTCCTATAAAATCTAACTAGAAAAAGTAAACAGACAGCTGTGAGCTGATATTAATAGACAGGGAAGGAGCCATAGATACTGGCCCCTTATGAGGCTAATAATATCAGTCCTCAGCGGCCCCAGAAATGGCACATCCATAAGATGCGCCAAATCTGGTGCTTAGCCTCACTCTTCCCACTTGCCCTGGTGCGGTGGCAAGTGGGGTAATAGGGTTGGGGTTCATGTCAGCCTTGTATTGGCAGCTGACATGAAGCCCAGGTTAGTAATGGAGGGCGTCTATAAGACTCCCCCATTACTAACCCCATAGTAAAGGTTTGGAAAGAAACACACGGCCTGAAAAAAATCACTTATTTGAAATAAAAGTCCACACTGTTTTAATCAGTTATTTAATAATAAAAAACACAGTATACTCACCTAGAGCCTAATCCCCTGAAGCCATTGTCTCCTGTAAAAAAAAACCAGAAAATAATAAACAAAAATACTCACCTAATGCCCAATCCACTGAAGCCATTGTCACCTGTAAAAAAAAACAACAACAACCATATTCCTCACCTGTCTGATATGATGACATAATCCAGAGTGTCCCACAAAGGTCTAGGTAAGTTCTAGAGCAGTCACATCTGCAGTCACTAATGTGACTGTTCTACAGGACAGCCAGCTATACACAGAAGTGTAATTGTCAGTACATAGCGCTGAGCTGCCAGGAGAGAGGTCACCGGAGTTCAATCAACTGATGAGCCCTGGTGACCTCACTTATGGCACCACCCCTGCTTGAGAATTTTCTCACGCAGCATCGGTGCAGTAAGTGTGGCCACCGGAGCTCATCAGTTGATTGAACTTTTGTGACCTCTCTCTGGGCAACTCAGCGCTTTGCTTTGCTGGAAGCGATTGTGCTCCTGCCAGTGTATAGCGTACTGCCGGGTGAACCGATCGCTGTGGGACACTAGGGATTACGGCGGATAGGTGAGTATAATGTGTTTTTTATTTTAATATTTATTTATTTTAACTTTTTTTTTTTTTACATTGTGAGCACTGGCACCGGCTGATGACAGCTCTCGCTGTTGTCAGCGGCAGCAGCTGTAGGCTGATGGGAGGAGTAGTAGTAGACGCCTGTCACTTGTGGTCAATTCTTTGGGCGTTTTTGCGTGTTTTTGACCAATTGACTTCAATTGAGTCAGTTAAATATTTAGCAAAAATCCGCAGCAAATCCGCAAATATTTTTATACCTGCATATTTGCTGCAGATTTGACTGACTCAATTGAAGTCAATGGGCAGAAAACGTGGCAAAACCACACAAAGAATTGACATGCTGCAGATTTAAACGCAATGCAAATCCTGACAGGAAAAGTCTGATCATGTGCACAGCACTTCCTGATTGTCATTGCATTAGTTGGCACAAGGATTCCCTAGCGTTATATACAGTTAGGTCCATATATATTTGGACAGAGACAACAATTTTCTAATTTTGGTTCTAGACATTACCACAATGAATTTTAAACAAAACAATACAGATGCAGTTGACGTTCAGACTTTCAGCTTTCATTTGAGGGTATCCACATTAAAATTAGATGAAGGGTTTAGGAGTTTCAGCTTCTCAACATGTGCCACCCTGTTTTTAAAGGGACCAAAAGTAATTGGACAGATTAAATAATTGTAAATAAAATGTTCATTTCTAGTACTTGGTTGAAAACCCTTTGTTGGCAATGACTGCCTGAAGTCTTGAACTCATGCACATCACCAGACTCTGTGTTTCCTCCTTTTTGATGCTCTGCCAGGCCTTCACTGTGGTGGTTTTCAGTTGCTGTTTGTTTGTGGGCCTTTCTGTCTGAAGTTTAGTCTTTAATAAGTGAAATGCATGCTCAGTTGGGTTGAGATCAGGTGACTGACTTGGCCATTCAAGAATATTCCACTTCTTTGCTTTAATAAACTCCTGGGTTGCTTTGGCTTTATGTTTTGGGTCATTACCCATCTGTAGTATGAAACGACGACCAATCAGTTTGGCTGCATTTGGCTGGATCTGAGCACACAGTATGGCTCTGAAGACATCAGAATTCATTCGGCTGCTTTTGTCCTGTGTCACATCATCAATAAACACTAGTGACCCAGTGCCACTGGCAGCCATGCATGCTCAAGCCATCACACTGCCTCCGCAGTGTTTTACAGATGATGTGGTATGCTTTGGATCATGAGCTGTACCACGCCTTCACCATACTTTTTTCTTTCCATCATTCTGGTAGAGGTTGATCTTGGTTTCATCTGTCCAAAGAATGTTCTTCCAGAACTGTGCTGGCTTTTTTAGATGTTTTTTAGCTAAGTCCAGTCTAGCCTTTTTATTCTTGATGCTTATGAGTGGCTTGCACCATGCAGTGAACCCTCTGTATTTACTTTCATGCAGTCTTCTGTTTATGGTAGATTTGGATATTGATACGCCTATCTACTGGAGAGTGTTGTTCACTTGGTTGGCTGTTGTGAAGGGGTTTCTCTTCACCATGGAGATTATTCTGTGATCATCCACCACTGTTGTCTTCTGTGGGCGCCCAGGTCTTTTTGCATTGATGAGTTCACTAGTGCTTTCTTTCTTTCTGAGGATGTACCAAACTGTAGATTTTGTTACTCCTAATATTGTAGCAATTTCTCGGATGGGTTTTTTCTGTTTTTACAGCTTAAGGATGGTTTGTTTCACCCGCATGGAGAGCTCCTTTGACCGCATGTTTACTTCACAGCAAAACCTTCCAAATGCAAGCACCACACCTCAAATCAACTCCAGGCCTTTTATCTGCTTAATTGAGAAAGATAAGATAAGATAAGATAAGATATACTTTATTTATCCCGGAGGAAATTGCGGTATCACAGCAGCAGAACACAGATCTCGAACATGACACATATGATAACATAACATTTGGAATGCTTTAGACATTGCTTTTCAGACATTTGTTAAACACCCCCATAGCTGTTGGAACAAACGATCTCCTGTATTTTTCCTTTTTACACCTTAGTTGTATTAGGCGATTGCTGAATGTGCTCTTCTGTTTCGCAAACAGTTCATAAAGCGGGTGTGTGTTGTTGCCCATTATAGCTCTGCACTTCTTCTTAATCCTATCCTCTACCACCTCTTCAAAAGTCCCAAGCTGTAGGCCCACCGTCGCGCTAGCCTTCTTTATAAGTTTGTTGAGCTTGTTGGCGTCAGCAACACGCACACTGTTACCCCAGCAAATTATTGCCGCAAAGGTGGCACTAGCCACAATGGATTGGTAGAACACCTCAAGCATTTTGCCACACACATTAAAAGACCTTAACTTCCTTAGGAAGTACAATCTACTCATCCCCTTCTTGTAGACCTTCTCCATGTGGCACTTCCAGTCTAGCTTGCTATCCAGGTAAACCCCCAAATATTTGAAACTGTCCACCATCTCCACATCCTGACCGTCAATGGTAACAGGCAGGCATACCTTCTTGCACCTTCCATAGCTCATCACCAACTCCCTGGTTTTCTTAACATTTAGTTCTAGATGGTTAGCCTGGCACCATACTACAAAGTCCGCAACCACCCTTCTATATTCCTCTTCATCCTGGTCCTTCCCAATACCGCCAACTATCACAGAGTCATCCGAGTACTTCTGGATGTGACAACGGTCTGATTTATACTGAAAGTCAGCTGTGTACAATGTAAAGAGGAATGGCGACAGCACTGTTCCCTGCGGGGCTCCGACACTGCTCAGTACACTATCTGATGTAGCCGTCCCCCACCTAACAAACTGTGGCCTATCCGACAGGTAGTCAGTTATCCAATTCACAAGTCCCTCATCCACCGCCATTTTAATCAACTTTCCACGCAGTAAGAGTGGCTGTAATGTGTTGAACGCACTAGAGAAATCAAAGAACAAAGCACGCACTGTGGTTCCATCATTGTCCAAAAAGGAATGTACTGTTTGTAGCAGAGACGCTACAGCATCGTCCACCCCCAGTCCCTGCCGGTACGCAAACTGAAGAGCATCAGTATGCGCCATCACCCTCGGACACAAGTGAGCAAGTACTATTCTCTCCAAGGACTTCATCGCATGCGATGTTAAGGCCACCGGTCTATAGTCCCCCGGGGAAGCCGGGAAGGTAGTCTTGGGAACCGGCACCAGGCAGGAAGTCTTACATAGCACTGGTAATCTCTTTGATTGTAAGCTCTGGTTAAAGAGATGCTGGAAGACAGTACACAACTCATTTGCACACACTCTGAGGACACGTGGACTGAGACCGTCAGGCCCTGCTGCTTTGCCAATGGCCAGCTTACTAAACTGGTCCCTCACGTCATTTTTGGAGACCGAGAAATGATCTATTTCACCCCCTGTTAATTTAGCTAGTTGTTCCCCGGCCTCCTCCCCCTTCCCTGCTGCTACCGCACCTTTATTGCTGAATCTATTGAAGAACTCAGAATGACATAATGAAGGGATTGCCCACACCTGTCCATGAAATAGCCTTGGAGTCAATTGTCCAATTACTTTTGGTCCCTTTAAAAACAGGGTGGCACATGTTAAGGAGCTGAAACTCTTAAACCCTTCATCCAATTTTAATGTGGATACCCTCAAATGAAAGCTGAAAGTCTGAACTTCAACTGCATCTGAATTGTTTTGTTTAAAATTCATTGTGGTAATGTCTAGAACCAAAATTAGAAAAATGTTGACTCTGTCCAAATATATATGGACCTAACTGTAGTTATATCTATAATAATGAATTCCAATATAGCTGCTTGAATCTTGAAATAAGATTTTCTTAGTCACATCTCCCTCTTGTGGCTTTTACATAAATTGCAGGTGTTATATAGGTCCTTGAGACTGCAATCTGAAGATACAGACATCATATTACAAAGTACACATATTACAGTGCCATATAACCAATGCTTATCCGCAGTTACCATACGATACCATGTAAACCTAGGGTTGATATCCCATAAATATATAATCACTATGCATTGACAGATATATATCATATAGACCTCCATGTTGAATGAATGCAGGCTACATATTGAGTATAATGTATAAATAATGTGCATGATTTTACTCTTAACATATTATATGCACAATTGTACACCTATATGCAACAACATAATTAATGCTCAAAATCCATTATCATGTACTTGTAAATGTTCATATATGGTCAATAACACTCATCATATCAGTCACCCCAATAAATGTTCCCAGCAATTGCAACTATACATGTCAGATTGCTAGTTAAAAGATATTAAGAGACATATTACATCATGTGGATCCGTAATTCCCCCTATAATACAAGGTCACCCCCTACATTAGTTTCACTAGCTATACCAGAAATGGAGCAAAGCTAATCATATAATTTAGGCCTTTTAGTTTAATCGTGTCCAAGGTTATAATCCATTTTATTTCCTTTTGTTCAAGCATTATTTTTAAATTTCCGCCTCTTGCTCCAAGATTAACCTTATCAATTCCTCTAAAGCACAACAGTCTCCAATTACAGTTATAGTAGTAGAAAACGCAGCACTACTGGACTAGGGTGCATGAGTAGGGTCCAAAGCCGTGGCGATATAAAGAGAAACCTCGGCACACCAGTAGTAGAATTGATTTTTTATTTTATTTTAGCAGTCCACAGCAATTAAACGTTTCGGTCTGTAAGACCTTCATCAGTGTACTGCAGGTGAAGATAAACAAAACAAAACATATCATATACAACCTGTAACATACCTGGCGACGCCCTTGCATGGTGGTCCATCTCCCACTGTGCAAGAGCGCGCACTTGATCTCCAGTTCAGAATGTCTCTCTGGCTTCCCTCCATGCTGTCTTTTTGTGTCTGTTTCTGCTGCTTAAGGGCGGCGCCCGATCACTTCCTGCTTTTTGTGCCTGCTGTGGGTCACACCCCTTGTGCGTCCTCAGCCTATTGCTGTCTGTCACCTGGTATATAACCCAGCTGCTCCAATCAATCCCTGCCTGAGCATTGTGTTTCATTCAGTGTGTGCTTGCACTCTGAAGGTGCCAGGTCCCGTTCTGTGTTTCTCTTGTCTGCCTATCCTGGAGGCTGTATTTCCAGGCCTGTCTGAACACGCTCCTAGCCTGTTCCTCCCGCATTCTAGGGGCCGATTACCTAGACCCGCTCCTGTATCTTGTCTGTCCTGTCTGAACACGCTCCTAGCCTGTTCCTCCCGCCTTCTAGGGGCTGATTACCTAGACCCGCTCCTGTATCTTGTCTGTCCTGTCTGAACACGCTCCTAGCCTGTTCCTCCCGCCTTCTAGGGGCCGATACCTAGACCCGCTCCTGTATCTTGTCTGTCCTGTCTGAACACGCTCCTTGCCTGTTCGTCCCGCCTCTCTGGGGGCCGTATTCCCAGACCCACTCCTGTATCCCGCTGCAGTGTCGGTCTCTTCCGTACGCTCAGTTCCAGTCTGAACTCTCTCCTATCCTTTACCTGTTTTGCCTCTATGTCCGTTCCTTTCCTTTATCTGCAGAGTCTGAACTCATACCTAACTCCTGCTTGTTGTCTCTGTACTCCCGTTTGTGAGTTTGTGGTCCACTCGCTACTTCACTGCAAGTACCCTGTGGGTATCTGGCTCTGCCTTTCCCTTCCTGTCTGTTCCGTGTGAACAGAGCCCTGTCTCGTCCTGCTCTGCTCTTGCTCACCGCTCCAGGCGGTCTCGTCCTGCTCTGCTCTTGCTCACTGCTCCTGGCGGTCTCGTCCTGCTCTGCTCTTGCTCACCGCTCCAGGCGGTCTCGTCCTGCTCTGCTCTTGCTCACCGCTCCAGGCGGTCTCGTCCTGCTCTGCTCTTGCTCACCGCTCCAGGCGGTCTTGTCCTGCTCTGCTCTTGCTCACCGCTCCAGGCGGTCTCGTCCTGCTCTGCTCTTGCTCACCGCTCCAGGCGGTCTCGTCCTGCTCTGCTCTTGCTCACCGCTCCAGGCGATCTCGTCCTGCTCTGCTCTTGCTCACCGCTCCAGGCGGTCTCGTCCTGCTCTGCTCTTGCTCACCGCTCCAGGCGGTCTCGTCCTGCTCTGCTCTTGCTCACCGCTCCAGGTGGCCTCGTCCTGCTCTGCTCTTGCTCACCGCTCCAGGCGGTCTCGTCCTGCTCTGCTCTTGCTCACCGCTCCAGGCGGTCTCGTCCTGCTCTGCTCTTGCTCACCGCTCCAGGCGGTCTCGTCCTGCTCTGCCCTTGCTCACCGCTCCAGGCGGCCTTGTCCTGCTCTGCCCTTGCTCACCGCTCCGGGCGGTCTCGTCCTGCCCTGCTCTCTCTCACCTCTCTGGGCGGCCTCACTCTGCTGTGTTTGTCCGCCACATCTGTGGTTCTGTTCCTGAGTCCCAGTGTGTGCTGGGTCCTATGCCGCCTGTGTTCCTACCTGCTAGTGCCTTCCTGTCTGCACTCTAGCCGTGCTTGCCTGTACCCCCCTGCCTGCATACCCACCTGCCTGCATACCAGTCGTGCCTATTCCCACCAGTCTGTGTGCCAGCCTAACCAGTCTGTTCCTGTATTCCCCTGTGTGGGTCAACAGCCGTGTCCGGGGTCTGTCCTGGAGTAGCACCTGGTCCCTCTGCTCGGTTCCTCCTTGGTGCACTGGCGTCGTATGCCGTCGTGCGACCCTGGTCGGATCGAGTGAATACCTAGTTACGCCCCTCGAGGCATTCACTCTCCGGCACGGTCCAGTGGAATCACACGCACACGCCGCTCAGCCCGGGTGTGTGCATTACAGCATGCTCAGGCCCTGGTTCCCATTGAGCCCCACGGCCTCCGCTCTCTGAGACGTTTTCCAGCGAATACATGCATTAAAAATAAATAAATACAATTTTTTTTTCTCTAGCTGAGTTCCTGGCTAATTACGCACCCGTCCAGATGGATCTATCTGCTCTCGTTCCTGCGGATCTGCCACGTTACTATGGGGATCCAAGACAAAGTCGTGCATTTGTGGAGCAATGCATGCTACACTTCAAGTTCTACCCTCTATGTTTTCCCACCGATCGGGTTAAGGTGGCATTCATTATGTCTAACCTAGCGGGTGATGCCTTGGAATGGATCAACCCCCTATGGGAAACACAGGATCCTATCGTCCTGGACATAACGGCCTTCCTGGTGGCCTTTCTAATGGTCTTCGATGATCCTAACCCGGAGGCTCCTGCTGAAGCTTCACTTCCCAATATCCCGGAGCAGCCCCGATGGGTAATGTGTGTGGGTAGCGCAATAGTCCTCCAGCCCAATGAGACTACTGCCCACCCAGAATCCTCACAGGGTGACTACGCTCTCCGGAATACTTCTCCCAACCTCAAGAGGCAGTCCAGACGTGCTAGACGTAGAGGCAAGCCGTCACGCCAGGGTCTGTCCTCCCTGAGACCTCCTGACCCCAACCTTGAAGTCCCTACTGAAGCTTCATCTCCCTGTATCCCGGAGAAGCCCCAATGGGTAATGTGCGTGGGTAGTGTGCGTGGGTAGTGTACCAGTTCTCCTGCCCGAAGAGAATACTGCCCATCCAGACTCCACACAGGAGAACTTCCTGCACCCGGCATCAGATGCTTCACCCACTTTAACCGGTGTGCATGTCCAAGGATGCTCCGAAGCTGTGATTACCTCAGAGTCTGTGCACCTCTACTACCTGGCGGAGGACCCCCAGTTGCCTCCTGAATCCTCCGGGATACCACTCGATGACAAATGGGGAGAGACTTCTCTACACCTGGTACTCGATACTTTGTCCGCTCCGTCCTGTGAGCCTGACAATGGGTACCCCAAAGTGGTAGTTACCCCCGAGTCTCTACACCCCTCCGACCAGGCGGAGGACCTCCAGTTGTCTCCAGAACCCTTCGGGGTGCTACCTGGTAGCGAAAGGACAGAGACTCTCCTATACTCTGTACCTGATACCTCGCTCGCTTCGTCCAGTGAGTCCAACCTAGTGTACTCTGAAGCAGAGGTTACCCATGAGTCTCTACACCCCTCCGACCAGGCGGAGGACCTCCAGTTGTCTCCAGAACCCTTCGGGGTGCTACCTGGTAGCGAAAGGACAGAGACTCTCCTGTACTCTGTACCTGATACCTCGCTCGCTTCGTCCAGTGAGTCCAACCTAGTGTACTCTGAAGCAGGGGTTACCCATGAGTCTCTACACCCCTCCGACCAGGCGGAGGACCTCCAGTTGTCTCCGGAACCCTTCGGGGTGCTACCTGGTAGCGAAAGGACAGAGACTCTCCTATACTCTGTACCTGATACCTCGCTCGCTTCGTCCAGTGAGTCCAACCTAGTGTACTCTGAAGCAGAGGTTACCCATGAGTCTCTACACCCCTCTGACCAGGCAGAGGTCCTCCAGTTGTCTCCAGAACCCTTCAGGGTGCTACCTGGTAGCGAAAGGACAGAGACTCTCCTATACTCTGTACCTGATACCTCGCTCGCTTCGTCCAGTAAGTCCAACCTAGTGTACTCCGAAGCAGAGGTTACTCCCGAGTCTCTACACCCATCCGACCGGGCGGAGGACCTCCAGTTGTCTCCAGAACCCTTCGGGGTGCCACCTGGTGGTGAATGGACAGAGACTTTCCTATACTCGGTACCCGATACCTCGCCTGCTTCGTCCAGTGAGTCCAACCTAGTGTACTCTGAAGCAGATGTTTTCTCCGAGCTTCTGCACTCTTCTGACCCGGCGGAGGACCTCCAGTTGTTTCCTGAATCCTCCGGGGTACCACCAGATAACAAAGAGACAGTGACTTTTCCTCATCCTGTACCTGATAACCCGTCTATTTCTTCCTGTGAGCTTGACAAGATGTACCTCGAAGCAGAGTTTACCCCCAAGTCTCTGCTCCCCTCCAACCCGGTGGAGGACTTCCAGTTGTCTCCGGTACCCTCTGGGGTGCCACCTAAAAATATGTGGAGAGAGACTTCCTTGTGTGCTGTTACTGGTACTCCACCCGTTTCGTCTGTTGCTGAGGATGGCTGGATAGGAGGTAGCATCCTAGCTAACCAGATGAGACCAGTTTTTCCTGTGGACAGTGGAAGTGATCTCCTTGAAGTGAAGGATTGGCCCTCGAATTCCCTGCGGAAGATTCTGGCAGGCCTGAAGAAGAGGGGGCGTAAGGGGGGGGTACTGTAACATACCTGGCGGCACCCTTGCATGGTGGTCCATCTCCCACTGTGCAAGAGCGCGCACTTGATCTCCAGTCCAGAATGTCTCTCTGGCTTCCCTCCATGCTGTCTGTGTGTGTCTGTTTCTGCTGCTTAAGGGCGGCGCCCGATCACTTCCTGCTTTTTGTACCTGCTGTGGGTCACACCCCTTGTGCGTCCTCAGCCTATTGCTGTCTGTCACCTGGTATATAACCCAGCTGCTCCAATCAATCCCTGCCTGAGCATTGTGTTTCATTCAGTGTGTGCTTGCACTCTGAAGGTGCCAGGTCCCGTTCTGTGTTTCTCTTGTCTGCCTATCCTGGAGGCTGTATTTCCAGGCCTGTCTGAACACGCTCCTAGCCTGTTCCTCCCGCCTTCTAGGGGCCGATTACCTAGACCCGCTCCTGTATCTTGTCTGTCCTGTCTGAACACGCTCCTAGCCTGTTCCTCCTGCCTTCTAGGGGCCGATTACCTAGACCTGCTCCTGTATCTTGTCTGTCCTGTCTGAACACGCTCCTAGCCTGTTCCTCCCGCCTTCTAGGGGCTGATTACCTAGACCTGCTCCTGTATCTTGTCTGTCCTGTCTGAACACGCTCCTAGCCTGTTCCTCCCGCCTTCTAGGGGCCGATTACCTAGACCCGCTCCTGTATCTTGTCTGTCCTGTCTGAACACGCTCCTTGCCTGTTCGTCCCGCCTCTCTGGGGGCCGTATTCCCAGACCCGCTCCTGTATCCCGCTGCAGTGTCGGTCTCTTCCGTACGCTCAGTTCCAGTCTGAACTCTCTCCTATCCTTTACCTGTTTTGCCTCTATGTCCGTTCCTTTCCTTTTTCTGCAGAGTCTGAACTCGTACCTAACTCCTGCTTGTTGTCTCTGTACTCCCGTTTGTGAGTTTGTGGTCCACTCGCTACTTCACTGCAAGTACCCTGTGGGTATCTGGCTCTGCCTTTCCCTTCCTGTCTGTTCCGTGTGAACAGAGCCCTGTCTCGTCCTGCTCTGCTCTTGCTCACCGCTCCAGGCGGTCTCGTCCTGCTCTGCTCTTGCTCACCGCTCCTGGCGGTCTCGTCCTGCTCTGCTCTTGCTCACCGCTCCAGGCGGTCTCGTCCTGCTCTGCTCTTGCTCACCGCTCCAGGCGGTCTCGTCCTGCTCTGCTCTTGCTCACCGCTCCAGGCGGTCTCGTCCTGCTCTGCTCTTGCTCACCGCTCCAGGCGGTCTCGTCCTGCTCTGCTCTTGCTCACCGCTCCAGGCGGTCTCGTCCTGCTCTGCTCTTGCTCACCGCTCCAGGCGGTCTCGTCCTGCTCTGCTCTTGCTCACCACTCCAGGCGGTTTCGTCCTGCTCTGCTCTTGCTCACCGCTCTAGGCGGCCTCGTCCTGCTCTGCTCTTGCTCACCGCTCCAGGCGGCCTCGTCCTGCTCTGCTCTTGCTCACCGCTCCAGGCGGTCTCGTCCTGCTCTGCCCTTGCTCACTGCTCCAGGCGGCCTCGTCCTGCTCTGCCCTTGCTCACCGCTCCGGGCGGTCTCGTCCTGCCTTGCTCTCGCTCACCTCTCTGGGCGGCCTCACTCTGCTGTGTTTGTCCGCCACATCTGTGGTTCTATTCCTGAGTCCCAGTGTGTACTGGGTCCTATCCCGCCTATGTTCCTACCTGCTAGTGCCTTCCTGTCTGCACTCTAGCCGTGCTTGCCTGTACCCCCCTGCCTGCATACCCACCTGCCTGCATACCAGTCGTGCCTGCCTATTCCCACCAGTCTGTGTGCCAGCCTAACCAGTCTGTTCCTGTATTCCCCTGTGTGGGTCAACAGCCGTGTCCGGGGTCTGTCCTGGAGTAGCACCTGGTCCCTCTGCTCGGTTCCTCCTTGGTGCACTGGCGTCGTATGCCGTCGTGCGACCCTGGTCGGATCGGGTGAATACCTAGTTACGCCCCTCCAGGCATTCACTCTCCGGCACGGTCCAGTGGAATCACACGCACACGCCGCTCAGCCCGGGCGTGTGCATTACACAACCCCTGGCAAAAATTATGGAATCACCGGGCTCGGAGGATGTTCATTCAGTTGTTTAATGCTGTTGAAAAAAAGCAGATCACAGACATGGCACAAAACTAAAGTCATTTCAAATGGCAACTTTAGGGCTTTAAGAAACACTAAAAGAAATCAAGATTAAAAATGTGGTACTCAGTGAGGGTAATTTTATTCAGACCAATTCTGAGGAAAAAATTATGGAATCACTCTGTAAATTTTCATTTACAAAACTAACACCTGCATCAAATTAGATCTGCTCGTTTGTCTGCATCTAAAAAGGAGTGATCACACCTTGGAGAGCTGTTGCACCAAGTGGACTGACATGAATCATGGCTCCAACACGAGAGATGTCAATTGAAACAAAGAAGAGGATTATCAAACTCTTAAAAGAAGGTAAATCACCATGCAATGTTGCAAAAGATGTTGGTTGTTCACAGTCAGCTGTGTCTAAAATCTGGACCAAATACAAACAACATGGGAAGGTTGTTAAAGGCAAACATACTGGCAGACCAAGGAACACATCAAAGCGTCAAGACCGGAAACTTAAATCAATAAGTCTCCAAAACAGGAAATGCACAACAAAACAAATGAGGAACGAATGGGAGGAAACTGGAGTCAATGTCTGTGACCGAACTGTAAGAAACCGCCTAAAGGAAATGGGATTTACATACAGAAAAGCTAAACCTATGCCATCATTAACACCTGAACAGAAAAAAACAAGGTTACAATGGGCTAAGGAAAAGCAATCGTGGACTGTGGATGACTGGATGAAAGTCATATTCAGTGATGAATCGCGAATCTGCATTGGGCAAGGTGATGATGCTGGAACTTTTGTTTGGTGCCGTTCCAATGAGATTTATAAACATGACTGCATGAAGAGAACATGCAAATTTCCACAGTCATTGATGATATGGGGCTGCATGTCAGGTAAAGGCACTCAGTAAGGGTAATTTTTTTCAGACCAAGCAGAGGGAAAAAATTCTGGAATCATGGAAAACAAACACACAAAGGAACACTCCAATACATCACTAGTATTTTGTTGCACCACCTCTGGCTTTAATAACAGCTTGCAGTCTCTGAGGCATGGACTTAATGAGTGACAAACAGTACTCTTCATCAATCTGGCTCCAACTTTCTCTGATTGCTGTTGCCAGATCAGCTTTGCAGGTTGGAGCCTTGTCATGGACCATTTTCTTCAACTTCCCCCAAAGATTTTCAATTGGATTTAGATCCGGACTATTTGCAGGCCATGACATTTACCTTATGTGTCTTCTTTCAAGGAATGTTTTCACAGTTTTTGCTCTATGGCAGGATGCATTATCATCTTGAAAAATGATGTCATCATCCCCAAACATCCTTTCAATTGATGGGATAAGAAAACTGTCCAAAATATCAATGTAAACTTGAGCATTTATTGAAGATGTAATGACAGCCATCTCCCCAGTGCCTTTACCTGACATGCAGCCCCATATCATCAATGACTATGGAAATTTGCATGTTCTCTTCATGCAGTCATCTTTATAAATCTCATTGGAACGGCACCAAACAAAAGTTCCAGCATCATCACCTTGCCCAATGCTGATTCGCTATTCATCACTGAATATGACTTTCATCCAGTCATGCACAGTCCACGATTGCTTTTCCTTAGCCCATTGTAACCTTGTTTTTTTCTGTTTGGGTGTTAATGATGGCTTATGTTTAGCTCTTCTGTATGTAAATCCCATTTCCTTTAGGCTATTTCTTACAGTTCAGTCATAGACATTGACTCCAGTTTCCTCCCATTCGTTCCTCATTTGTTTTGTTGTGCATTTCCTGTTTTGGAGACTTATTGCTTTAAGTTTCCGGTCTTGATGCTTTGATGTCTTCCTTGGTCTGCCAGTATGTTTGCCTTTAACAAACATGTTGTTTGTATTTGGTCCAGATTTTAGACACAGCTGTGAACAACCAACATCTTTTGCAACATTGCATGATGATTTACCTTCTTTTAAGAGTTTGATAATCCTCTCCTTTGTTTCAATTGACATCTCTCATGTTGAAGCCATGATTCATGGCAGTCCACTTGGTGCAACAGCTCTCCAAGGTGTGATCACTCCTTTTTAGATGCAGACTGATGAGCAGATCTAATTTGATGCAGGTTTTAGTTTTGGAAATGAAAATTTACAGGATGATTCCATAATTTGTTCCTCAGAATTGAGTGATTCCATAATTTTTTTCCCTCTGCTTGGTCTGAAAAAAATTACCCTTACTGAGTACCACATTTTTA
This sequence comes from Phyllobates terribilis, assembly GCF_046119375.1. Classification (NCBI taxonomy): domain Eukaryota; kingdom Metazoa; phylum Chordata; class Amphibia; order Anura; family Dendrobatidae; genus Phyllobates; species Phyllobates terribilis. The sequence continues at coordinate 689,164,714 of NW_027362761.1, read as the reverse complement.
ATCTTTGTAGCATCGGCATCTCTGCCCCCTGCAAGGCAGAGATGCAGTCCCCCTTACCGCCATGGTCCTGCTCCAGCGTCTTCCTGCCTCCCTGCTGCTGCTGCTGGTGCTCGCAGCTTCCCTGGCTCTTTGCTTAGGGTGTGCGCGCGCGCTCCCTCCCTCTTATAGGGGCCACACGCGCCGTCCTAAAATGTCCCTGGCCGGAGGACTTCCTCTATAAAAGGCACCTGCTCCAATATGGAGGTGCCCGTGCAAGGTTGTTGCTCTGTGAAGCTTACTTTGCTTCAGCCCTCAGGTCTTCTGCAAATCAGTCCTGTCCGCCAGTCTGATCTTCAATCCAGTCCGCCAGTCTGACTACCCCCCAGCCCGACAGTCTGTCTACAGTCCAGTCCGCAAGTCTGTCTATGGGCTCTGCCCGCCTGCTTACCTGGAAGCACCTGCCTGTTACCTGCCGTGTCCACCAGCCCGCTTACCTGGAAGCACGTGCCTGTTACCTGTTGTGCCCACCTGCTTACCCGGAGCACCCGTCTGGCTATCAGCCGAATCAGCCTGTTTGTCTACCCTGACCACCCGTCAGCCTGCCTGCCATGCTCATCTTCTGTACCAGTCAGTTCCTGCCTTCTGACCTGTGGGAGTCACCTGCTCTCATACAAGGTCGGTCCCAGAGTGGCACCTGGCCCCTCTGCTCGGTTCCTCCCTGGTTCATGGAGTCGACTGAGCCGCCGTGCGACCTTGGTCGGGCCGAGTGGATACTTAGTCACGCCCCTCTGGTCCCTCCTTGCACCGCAGCACAGAGGTTCCACCACCCGGATCCATAACAATCTTGATTTTTTTTAGTGTTTCTTAAAGCCCTAAAGTTGCCATTTGAAATTACTTTAGTTTTGTGCCATGTCTGTGAACTGCTTTTTTTCAACAACATTAAACAACTGAATGAACATCCTCTGAGCCCGGTGATTCCATAATTTTTGCCAGGGGTTGTATATATCTAACAGAAATAAATTAAGAAAGAATAGGTCACAGTGTCTCACAACAAGATCATAGTACAATGCAAATGAAAGCCTAAAGAACCTACCAACTTGCTGGGAGTAGGGCAAGGAGTCGGAGGGTGCAGTGTCCCAGGACCGGGATTCCTATGAGGGGAAGGGCACATGGTGGTTCAGGGGAGGATGAGTGTAGCGTGATGATGCTGTGTAAGGGTATCTAGTTGGAATGAACCTACCTTAGACGCAGTGAAGAATGAGGTGGGGGACTGGCGTGACCCTGGCATCCACCGCTGGTAGCTGGCGTGGTTGTGACCAGTTAGCCTGGCTGTATTTAAATCGTGGGTGGGCGGGACATGAAGTGGCTAGCGGCCAATGTGAGAGGCTCTAAACGCCACTGTGGGAGCACATGACACGCCCCCTGGGGCCGTGGGGTACTCGGTAGCCAGGCCGGTCGGTGCTGGGGATGTCATGGTGGCAGTGACCCGGTCCATGGCCCCGGGCAGTCAATTGAAGGGAAAGTAAAAGGGGAATAAAGTTTTAAGAGATAATGTTTGTGACGCCACCTGTGGTATTCGGCTATATGGGGCCGCATCTGCGGTGCAGATCCTCTGGAGCTGATGGTGACACAGCAGAGTTGGTTCAGCTCTCCACAGGCAGAGCTAAGCTCCAGGGCAGTGTAGTAATGAATTTATGAGGTAGATGTTGCTGGTGCTGTGTAGTGCAGGGCTGGTGATGGTGCAGCAATAATTCCAGGACACAGTGGGGTGAAGTCTTCAAGGTTTACTCACAGTTTACATTCCTCAGGTTACACTTTCTGGATTATAACCACCCACGTCGTCCTGTGTTCACCAAAGAAGGGGTTCAGCAGCTCTCAAGTATTTCAGGCGTTCCTTTCTCGGTCATCTTCCCTGCGCTGGCTCTCACCCTCCTGTCCTGCGCCTCACAATCAGTGTCCCAAGCCGGAAGCCTCGAATCTTGTCGGGCGACATGTAGTCCCCTGGACCCTACGTGGCCACCTTTTCGGCAATGTAATTGTGGTGGTTGGCAGCTGCAACTTGCAAGTACAGTAGCCTCCGGTTATCTAGCTGAGCCTGATTATTCTCCACTAGTTTAGGGGCCGGTCCCCTCTGCGGCCTGATCCCTCCACGTTCGTGTAGATTCGGGCGCACGGGTGGCTTCCTGCACTCACCATGCCCTCTGATTCCGGAGCCTTTCCTCTGCTCCCGTCCTCTCTCTCCTGGGCCTCTTTTACCAGGCCCTCTCTCCTCCCTCTCCTCCTCCTGAGCAGAGCTCCTCCAGAGCTCCTGCTATCAACTCTATCTCCTCTGACTGAACTGAACTCCTTCTAGATGGTTCCCTTCCTTCTTATACTCCTACTGACGGTGCTCCACTGATATACTTCCTCCACCCACACCCACTACATGGTTCGACCCTCCAGCTAGGGACCAGGGACTGTGCTCTCCCTTAGGAGCAATCTCGCCCTTCCCTACTGAAGTGGAGTGTATTGGATGCAAGTGTGTGGGTCCCGGGTAGTACTCTCTCCTTACCTGAGAGTGGGGAAGCACACCTCTGGGTGAGATGCAGTACCTCTGTGGCGACTGAACCCGCAGGGGCGCCACACACATATCCGGTGACGTCACAGGAAGTGACGCGGAGTGAGTGCATGCATCTGATTGGACAGGGTGCGCGCATGCGCAGGTTTGTGCGCGTCACCCGGCGGAGGAGTGCATTCCAGGAGACTGGAAGTTGCGTCCAGGGGCAGCAAAATGCGTTCCACTGTGGGAGTGCGCTACACTGTGCAGGAGGGATATGAGGAGGACACAGTTTGGGAGCGGGAGCAATCCATTTATAGTTATCTGGAACATAAGGAAACACAGATTAGAAAAATGTGTATCCCACAGAAGTCTTTAAGCTTACTTATACAGTAACCACTGGGACTGAAATAAACAATTATGAACAATTAATTCACAATATGGTAACAAGGAGTCCATGTTTACCCAGAGTCCTGTTAGAAATAACATTGTAGGTTAGTACTAAATGGAAAAGATGGCGGACCCTAGAGGCTCACATGAATGAATGTAAATCGTAATCTCTGTTGAGTCCCCTTGGGGACAGGGATTGCAATTCATGGATCCAATATGCTTCTCTCTGTTTTAAAATACGGATGCAATCACCACTGCGGCGTGGTGGCTGGATCTGTTCGATCACTTGAAAGCGTAATTGGGCAATGTTATGTCCTGCTGCGAAGAAGTGTTGGGGAATGGGTAGGAGTAAATTTTTGCACCTAATTGTGGATATGTGCTTGGAAATCCTATATTTGATGGGTTGTGATGTCTCCCCTACATAGATTAAGCCGCATGGACATTTGATGAGGTACACAACGTAGTTTGTGTCACATGTGAAATATTCTTTTATGGCGTATTTTCTACCTGTTTGGGGATGATGGATGGTGTCACCTTTAAGGATATTGTGACATTGATGACATTGGAGGCATGGGAAGGTACCCTTTTTGGGTGTTTGTAGAAATCTTTGACAAGGCCCTGGTTTGGTGGATCCTATGTCAGCACGGACTAGTGAGTCTCTAAGGTTCGGTGCTCTTTTGAAGCACGGTAAAAACGGTTGGTGGAAAGCGGTTATGGTAGGATACCCTGTTTGTAGGATATTCCAGTGTTTACGTATTGTTCTATGTAAAATATAGGCCAAGGGATGGAATGTGTGGACAAACAGGATGCGGTCAGAGGTGTCCGGTCATGGTTGCCTGTGGTTCTCATGGTGGTCATGTAAAAGCTCGCGGGGGTACCCTCTTTCTTCGAATTTAAGAGTCATCTCTTGGAACCATTGGTTGCAGAGTGGTTACTTTGTGACTATGCGCCTGACTCTCTGGGATTTGGGAATGGTGCACTTCATAGAAATAGGGTGGTTGCTTGAAAAATGCAATAAGGTGTTGCGATCGGTGGGTTTCCTAAAGAGATCGGTAGTCAGAATGCCTGAATCGTCTTTGATGACTAAGGTGTCAAGGAAACTGACCTGCTTTTGGTGATGGTTCATGGTAAAGCCCAGACCGGGCCATGATGAATTGAGGATGCTAAAGAACTCATCCAGGGTTTCCTGTGGGCCCCCCATATGCAAAAGACATCGTCAATGTAATGCTTCCATAAGATGGAATGCTCTTGGAAAAGATGGCTGGAGTACACGATCTGTGACTCGAAAGCGGCCATATAGCAGTTTGCATAAGGGGGGGCCACATTAGATCCCATGGCGGTCTCTTTGATTTGCAGAAAGAATGTGTCCTGAAATAATAAATAGTTGTTTGTGAGGACCAGGGTCAATAGTTCCACAGAAAGGTCAATGACTCATGGATCAGTATGTGAGTCCCTAAGCATTTGTTCCACCATACTGATGCCTTGGTTGTGGGCAATAAAGGGGTAGAGACTCATAACATCAAGGGAAACTAGGATGGCTTCAGGGGAATTTGTTTTAGCTCTGCTATGGTGTCAAGGAAGGGTCCCGTGTCGAGTAGATAGGAGGGACTCCTCTGGGTAAGTGGTGTTAGGATTTTTTCTAGAAAGATGGAAAGTGGTGGCAACAGTTAGTCTGTAGAGGCCACTATTGGGCGACCTGGGGGCTTGGTCAGGCTTTTATGGATTTTGAGTAATACGTAGAAAACCGGGACAATTGGGTGTTTATTGGTTAAGTACTCATACATTTTAATGTCAATCACCCTAGCCATCAGGAAGCATTGCAAGACAGAGGCTATGAGGGAATGTGTCTGTGACGTGGGGTCTTTGGGCAGTCTCCGGTATGTAGACTCAAAATTCAGTTGTCTCTGAATCTCTGAGATGTAATCGCATTTATTCATGACAACAATGGCCCCTTCCTTGTTGGCTGGTTTTATAATTAAATCTTGGTCCTCCCGTAGGCTCCGGAGGGCCTGCCAGTCTAGGGAAGTCAAATTGGACTGGTAGTGTACTTTGCCTCTATCAATGTTGAATCGTAACTGTTGAAAGGCACCATCTAAAAACCCAATGAAGGTCTCTAATGCATGTGTCCCCCGGGGGGGTCTGTATGAGCTCTTTGTCCTGAGGCCCAAACTTTGGGATGTGATACATGCTACGGGTTCTGGGGGTGTAATGGTAGGTGGGACACTGGCAAAATGTGTTTTGAGGCGCAGGGCACGGTAAAACTGCTGCAATTCCATGTCCAACTTAAAGGTACTGTACTTTTAAGTGGGACAGAATGATAGCCCTTTCTGTAGGACCGACATTTGGGCAACACTCAAAGTTTTAGATGAACCACAGGCAACCATGACCGGACACTTCTGACCGTATCCCGTTCGTCCACACATTCCATCCCTTGGCCTATATTTTACATAGAACAATACGTAAACACTGGAATATCCTACAAACAGGGTATCCTACCATAACCACTTTCTACCAACCGTTTTTACCGTGCTTCAAAAGAGCACTGAACCTTAGAGACTCAGTAATCCGTGCTGACATAAGATCCACCAAACCAGGGCCTCGTCAAAGGTTTCTACAAACACCCAAAAAGGGTACCTTCTAGTGTTGAGCGAGCATGCTCGACACTGCTCGGTACTCGCCCGAGCATCTCACTACTCGGGATGTTCGGCGAGCACCGAGCATTTCCAGGTTACTCGGGCGAGAGCTCGGGTCTCCGCCCTGCATGTTTAGCGCTCTTTACAGAGCCAATGAACATGCAGGGATTGCCAGTCAGTCACTGTAATGCTGCAGCCATGTTGGTTGTGGGCATTACAGTGATTGGCTGGCCGCACAGCGTCACCTGGAGTATTTAAAACCGGGCGCCGCCATCTTGGACACAGTCGCTCCGAATCAAACGGTGTAGGGAGAGTGCTGCTGAGCTAGGGAGAGATTTATACTGCGAAATAGGTAGTGTAGGGTCTCTAAAGACTGCAAAATCAAACAAACAGTCCTTCTCAGGACTAATATCCATCCCAGATATCAGGCAGGCAGGTTCTATAGGAGGTGGTTATACCAACAAACACTGCATTACAGTCCTGTGTGCTGCTTTTCAAATTGCTAGACTTAGCCCCAGGTCTCAGGGGCCAGGAAAAATCCTTTTTTTTTCATCTAATCCTCTTTTCTTTTTTTTTTTTTCCTCAGTCAGACTGTACAAATACCCATCTTATTAACCATTTGGTATCCCCCCCCCCCAAAAAAAAAAAAAAATTAAGTGTGTCTGTGAGTGTTCAGACACAAATATATCTGTTTAAAAGATTCTGGTGTAGGCCAGATAACTAGAACTGTGGTTTTCCTCTTCCACGGTTCAAATCTCCTTTTTATTACCCTTTTGCCATTGATAGTGCGAGTGTAAGCTATTTTACTTATTTTACAATGAGCAAGGCGCGTGGCAAGGGACGTGGAAGTGGACGTTCTGGTGATGGTGCGTGCAGAGGACGGGGCCGTGGCCAAGGTGAAAATGTGGCACAACCAACAGCCACATCTTCTCGCTCCCAGTTCTTGACCGAATTACTAGGGAAGCACACAACAGCACCACTATTGCGAACTGATCAGTGTGAACAGGTTATTAATTGGATAGCAGATAATACTTCCAGTCACCTGGGCACCACCAACTTCGGTCTGTCTTCCACACGGTCAAGTGTTAGTAGCCGTGAGTCTCGACTGCATACCCCTCCTCACCCTGATGCTCCTTCCTCCCACCATGCCAAGTGTCGTCAGACAGCAACTGATCCCACATTTGGACACTCTGAAGAGCTGTTCACTGGTCCATTTCCATATTTGGGCCCCTCGCCTGCTCCGCTTGAAGTGGTGGAGGAGGAGATCCCATGTAGTGATGCCCAAATATTTGAACAGCCATGGCCACAGGAAGGCGACGCTGGCAATTTGTCACAAGAGGTGGACGATGACGAGACACAATTGCCATGAAGTTACGAGGAGGACCGTGGTGCGGAAGTGGAAGAGGAGGTGGTGGTGGATGATCTAGTAACTGACCCAACGTGGCAGGAGGACACGCAGAGCGAGGCCAGCAGCACACAGGGGGAGGGAGGCAGAGTACCCCAACAGGCAGGAAGAAGCAGTGTGGTGGCCGCAGACAGAAGGCGGGCAACCGTTCCTCGTAACACCAACACAAGGGACGTTGCCAGTACAACTGGTAGGTCTTCCAGAGTCTGAAATTTTTTTAAAGACTCTGCTGATAACCCCAAAAATGCCATTTGTACCACCTGCCAGGCCAGCATCAGCAGGGGTGACAAAACTACCAGCCTGACCACCACCAGCATGATCAGGCACATGTCAGCAAAGCACCCGACTTTGTGGGGCGAACCCCAGGGTCCACGACCAGTGTCAGCGGGTGTCACCACTGCTTCTTATGCTGTTGTGCGTGTAAGAGAACCCCCTGTTGTGCGTGCAAGGCAATCCCCTGTCCATACTGCATGCGAAGATGCCCCCTTCTCTCAGTCTTCACTTGTTATGGCATCAACGTCCACGTCCCACCGCAGCGTTCAATTGTCCATATCCCAGACCTTTGAACGAAAGCGCAAATTCGCAGCCAACGCCCCACTGGCCACAGTCCTAAATTCGCACATTTCACAACTGCTTGCGTTGGAAATGCTGCCTTTTAGACTGGTGGAGATGGAATCCTTCCGCAACCTTATGGCGGTGGCCGTCCCTCGGTACTCGCTCCCCAGCCGACACTATTTTGCCCGGTGTGCCATCCCCGCACTACACAAGCACGTGTCCCAAAACATCTGCCATGCCCTCAACAACGCAGTTACTGGGAGAGTCCACCTGACAATGGACACGTGGACAAGTGCTTGTGGCCAGGGACGGTACATCTCCCTGACGGCACACTGGGTAAACATAGTGGAAGCCGGGACCCAGTCGGACCTTGGGACGGAACACATCCTCCCCACACCGAGGATTGCGGGCCCTATGTCAGTCAGAGTCGCCCCCACAGTGTGCAGCTCCTGCACATCATCCTCCTCCTCATGTTCAGCCTCCATCTCAGATATCACCACATCAGTTACAAGCTGGAATCACTGCAGTACTGCCTCAGCCAAGTGGCAACAGGCTGGGCTGAAACTCATAAGCTTAGATGATAAACCTTACACTGCTTGTGAGTTGTGGACAGCTGTGAAAGAGCAGGCAGATCTGTGGCTGAGACCGCTGAACCTACATCCAGACATGGTCGTGTGTGACAATGGCCGTAACCTGGTGGCGGCTCTGAGGCGAGGTGAGATCACACACGTACCATGCCTGGCTCATGTGCTTAACCTCGTGGTTCAGCGGTTTCTTAAATCGTACCACGAGTTGCCAGATCTGCTCATCAAAGTACGTCGCCTGTCAGCTCATTTTCGGAAGTCGGCTACAGCTTCCGCTGCCCTTGCTGTGTTGCAGCAGCGTTTGCAGCTTCCGGCACACCGACTGGTGTGTGATGTCCCCACACGTTGGAACTCTACCCTCCACATGTTGCAAAGGATTTGTGAGCAGAAGAGTGCAATTGTGGAGTACCAGCTGCAACAAGGCCGTCGATATTCAGGTCAAACTCCACACATAAGACCTCAGGAGTGGACCTAGATGTTTGACATATGTACCATCCTGACAAACTTTGAGGAGTCCACCAAGATGGTGAGTGGCGATGACGCCATCATTAGCGTCAGCATCCCACTTGTCTGTCTTTTGCAATGCTCTCTGCAGAGAATTAAAGAGAAGGCATTGCAGCCAGTGTTAGAACTCTCCTGTTAGGTTTTTTCTATCTTGCTGGTCACATGACCTTGTTTGCCTATTTAATCCTGCTCCGCCCTCCTGGCCTTGCTGGACTTCATTGTAATTTCTACTCTTAAGTTAGCCTGGTGCTTAGTTACCTTTCTCAGTCTGCTTAGCTTGGTCTTCGGACCTTTATGTTCTATGTTGTGTGTTTGTCTTTTACTGCTACAATTTCTGCTAGGAGGTGCCCAACTTTATCCCAGTTCCTAGTTCTTGTAGGAATCCCTCCCTTGCATCTATAGGTCTTCGTACAGACTAGCCGAGGACTTTAGCGGGTCTGATCGCAGGATCAGGTTCCCCGTTACATCGTAGGGATCTAGCTTAGTTTTATTGTAGGGACAGATCTCCTTTCTTTCCTTAGTGCTTGTAGCAGATCATAACAGCCAGAGTATAATGAGATGGATCAAGAAGCCGTAGCGGGCGATTACACACAGCTCCACCTCATCTCATCCCAACGTGCATTGGGGGACAATGAGGGAGAGGAGGAGGAGGAAGAACAGGAGCTGGTATCATGCGCTGTTGACGGTAGTACCTGTACAACTGTCATACCGTCAGTTCAGAGTGGGTGGCCTGAGAAGAGGGGGGAGGAGGAGGAGGAGGAGAGCATGGTCAGTCATCATTTTGGTGAGGACACGGAAGTCTTGGCCGTTACCAGTCTGGCACGCATGGCTGACTTTATGTTACGCTGCCTTAACCGTGACCCTTGTATTGTCAAAATGTTGTGTGACAGTCATTACTGGTTGGTGACACTTTTAGACCCCCGCTACAAGGAGAACTTTCACTCTCTTATTCCTGAGGTGGAGAGGTCTACAAAAATGGGGCAGTACCAGAAGGCCCTTGCTGCAGAACTGTTAAAAAAATTCCCATCTGAACACGCTAGCGGCAGAGGTCACAGTTCGTTTCCCAACCAAGGCGTACAGGCGAGAGAGACACAACTCCAATCCAGCAGAGGCAGGGGAACACTGTCAACATTCTGGGACAGTTTTCTGAGACCCGCCCAGCTTACAGGCCCTGAGGCATGGGGTACTCTCACAAGGAGTGGAAAGTTTCAAAAGATGGTGAGGAAGTACCTTGCCGACCGTACCAGCATCCTCCGTGATTCCTCTGTACCTTTTAATTATTGGGTATCCAAGCTGGACATTTGTAATGAACTCGCTCTGTACGACTTGGAGGTCATGGCCTGCCCTGCCACTAGCGTGTTATCGGAGCTTGTTTTTAGTGCTGCTGGGGGAATTACAGTTAGGTCCATATGTATTTGGACAAAGACAACATTTTTCTAATTTTGGTTCTAGACATTACCACAATGAATTTTAAACAAAACAATTCAGATGCAGATGAAGTTCAGACTTTCAGCTTTCATTTGAGGGTATCCACATTAAAATTGGATGAAGGGTTTAGGAGTTTCAGCTCCTTAACATGTGCCCACCCTGTTTTTAAAGGGACCAAAAGTAATTGGACAATTGACTCCAAGGCTATTTCATGGACAGGTGTGGGCAATCCCTTCGTTATGTCATTCTCAATTAAGCAGATAAAAGGCCTGGAGTTGATTTCAGGTGTGGTGCTTGCATTTGGAAGGTTTTGCTGTGAAGTAAACATGCGGTCAAAGGAGCTCTCCATGCAGATGTAACAAGCCATCCTTAAGCTGCAAAAACAGAAAAAACCCAACCGAGAAATTGCTACAATATTAGGAGTGGCAAAATCTACAGTTTGGTACATCCTGAGAAAGAAAGAAAGCACTGGTGAACTCATCAATGCAAAAAGACCTGGGCGCCCACAGAAGACAACAGTGGTGGATGATCGCAGAATAATCTCCATGGTGAAGAGAAACCCCTTCACAACAGCCAACCAAGTGAACAACACTCTCCAGGAGGTAGGCACATCAATATCCAAATCTACCATAAAGAGAAGACTGCATGAAAGTAAATACAGAGGGTTCACTGCACCGTGCAAGCCACTCATAAGCATCAAGAATAAAAAGGCTAGACTGGACTTTGCTAAAAAACATCTAAAAAAGCCAGCACAGTTCTGGAAGAACATTCTTTGGACAGATGAAACCAAGATCAACCTCTACCAGAATGATGGAAAGAGAAAAGTATGGCGAAGGCATGGTACAGCTCATGATCCAAAGCATACCACATCATCTGTAAAACACGGCGGAGGCAGTGTGATGGCTTGGGCATGCATGGCTGCCAGTGGCACTGGGTCACTAGTGTTTATTGATGATGTGACACAGGACAGAAGCAGCCGAATAAATTCTGATGTATTCAGAGCCATACTGTATGCTCAGATCCAGCCAAATGCAGCCAAACTGATTGGTCGTCGTTTCATACTACAGATGGACAATGACCCAAAACACAAAGCCAAAGCAACCCAGGAGTTTATTAACGCAAAGAAGTGGAATATTCTTGAATGGCCAAGTCAGTCACCTGCTCTCAACTCAATTGAGCATGCATTTCACTTGTTAAAGACTAAACTTCAGACAGAAAGGCCCACAAACAAACAGCAACTGAAAACCACCGCAGTGAAGTCCTGGCAGAGCATCAAAAAGGAGGAAACCCAGCGTCTGGTGATGTTCATGAGTTCAAGACTTCAGGCAGTCATTGCCAACAAAGGGTTTTCAACCAAGTACTAGAAATGAACATTTTATTTGCAATTATTTAATCTGTTCAATTACTTTTGGTCCCTTTAAAAACAGGGTGGCACATGTTAAGGAGCTGAAACTCCTAAACCCTTCATCCAATTTTAATGTGGATACCTGCAAATGAAAGCTGAAAGTCTGAACTTCAACTGCATCTGAATTGTTTTGTTTAAAATTCATTGTGGTAATGTCAAGAACCAAAATTAGAAAAATGTTGTCTCTGTCCAAATATATATAGACCTAACTGTATAACTGATAAGCGCACTCGCCTGTCAACTGACAATGCTGGCAAGCTGACCCTTATCAAAATGAACAAGGGCTGGATTGGGTCAGACTTGTCATCACCACCAAATGAAGGCAGAGTAACATAAAGTCAAATCTACTGTGTTATTTTGGGAGGTGTAATCCCATGCACCGCTTCACACCCACACATTGGTATACGCTTCCTTATTTCAGCTTTTTTTTGCTCTTCTCCTTATCCCCAGCCTCCACCACCACTATACCACCAGGGTGACCGTGGTCCGTGTTGCCAGCATTGCAAGTTCCTCCGTCCTAATTTTTGGCAGCTTTTGCTTGGAAGGCATAGGCAAAGACTATAGGTGACCCACTCCCCAATAATGGGAATAATGTTTTTAATATGCTGTACTGCATGGCTCTTGTAAGGGGCATTGCAAGTTCCTCCGTCCTAATTTTTGGCAGCTTTTGCTTGCAAGGCATAGGCAATGACTATGGGAGACCCACTCCCCAATAATGGGAATAATGTTTGTAATATGCTGTACTGCATGGCTCTTGTAAGGGGCATTGCAAGTTCTTCCGTCCTAATTTTTGGCAGCTTTTGCTTGGAAGGCATAGGCAAAGACTATGGGAGACCAACTCCCCAATAATGGGAATAATGTTTTTAATATGCTATACTGCATGGCTCTTGTAAGGGTCATTAAAATCATCTTGTTAAGCTACTGTGACCTCCACGTCTCTTCCAAGGGGCATTGATATTGTCATTTTATTCGACTGCGACCTCCACCACTCTTCCAAGGGGCATTGATATTGTCTTTTTATTCCACTGCGACCTCCACCACTCTTCCAAGGGGCATTGATATTGTTTTTTTATTCCACTGGGACCTCCACGTCTCTTATAAGGGGCATTAAAAACGTCTTGTTAAACCACTCTGAACTCCACGTCTCTTCCAAGGGGCATTAAAACCATCTTGTTAAGCTACTGTGACCTCCAAGTCTCTTCCAAGGGTCATTAAAACCGTCTTGTTAAGCTACTGTGACCTCCACGTCTCTTCCAAGGGGCATTAAAACCGTCTTGTTAGGCTACTGTGATGTCCACGTCTCTTCCAAGGGGCATTAAAACCGTCTTGTTAAGCTACTGGGAAAACCGTCTTTTTAAACCACTCTGAACTCCATGTCTCTTCCAAGGGGCATTAAAACCATCTTGTTAAGCTACTGTGACCTCCACATCTCTTCCAAGGGGCATTAAGACTGTCTTGTTAAGCTACTGTGACCTCCACGTCTCTTCCAAGGGGAATTAAAACTGTCTTGTTAAACAACACTGAACTCCACGTCTCTTCCAAGGGGTATTAAAACTCTTGTTAAGCTACTGTGACCTCCACGTCTCTTCCAAGGGGCATTAAAGCCGTGTTGTCAAACCACTCTGAACTCCACATCTCTTCCGAGGGGCATTAAAATCGTCATATTAAGCTACTCTGACCTCCACGTCTCTTTCAAGGGTCATTGATATTGTTTTTTTATTCCACTGCGACCTCCACCACTCCTCCAAGGGGCATTGATATTGTCTTTTTATTCCACTGGGACCTTCACGTCTCTTCCAAGTGGCATTAAAACCGTCTTGCTAAACCACTCTGAACTCCACGTCTCTTCCAAGGGGCATTAAAATCGTCTTCTTAAGCTACTGTGACCTCCACGACTCTTCCAAGGGGCATTAAAACCGTCTTGTTAAGCTACTGTGACCTCCACGTCTCTTCCAAGGGGCATTAAAACCGTTTTGTTAAGCTACTGTGACCTCCACGTCTCTTCCAAGGGGCATTAAAACCGTCTTGTTAAACCACTCTGACCTCCACGTCTCTTCCAAAGGTCATTAAAACCGTCTTGTTAAACCACTCTGAACTCCACGTCTCTTCCAAGAAGCATTAAAATCGTCTTGTTAAGCTACTGTGACCTCCACGTCTCTTCCAAGGGGTATTAAAACCGTCTTGTTAAGCTACTGTGACCTCCACGTCTCTTCCAAGGGGCATTAAAACCATTTTGTTAAGCTACTGTGACCTCCACGTCTCTTCCAAGGGGCATTGATATTGTCTTTTTATTCCACTGCGACCTCCACCACTCTTCCAAGTGGCATTGATATTGTCTTTTTATTCCACTGTAACCTCCACCACTCTTCCAAGGGGCATTTATATTGTCTTTTTATTCCACTGCAACCTCCATCACTCTTCCAAGGGGCATTAAAACCATCTTGTTAAACCACTCTGAACTCCACGTCTCTTCCAAGGGGCATTAAAATCGTCTTGTTAAGCTATTGTGACCTCCACGTCTCTTCCAAGGATCATTGATATTGTCTTTTTATTCCACTGGGACCTCCACGTCTCTTCCAAGGGGCATTAAAACAGTCTTGTTAAGCTACTGTGACCTCCACGTCTCTTCCAAGTGGCATTAAAACCGTCTTGTTAAACCACTCTGAACTCCACGTCTCTTCCAAGGGGCATTATAATCGTCTTGTTAAGCTACTGTGACCTCCACGTCTCTTCCAAGGGGCATTAAAACCGTCTTTTTATTCCACTGCGACCTCCACCACTCTTCCAAGCGGCATTGATATTGTCTTTTTATTCCACTGCGACCTCCACCACTCTTCCAAGGGGCATTGATATTGTCTTTTTATTCCACTGGGACCTCCACGTCTCTTCCAAGGGGCATTAAAATCGTCTTGTTAAACCACTCTGAACTCCACGCCTCTTCCAAGTGGTATTAAAACCGTCTTGTTAAGCTACTATGACCTCCTCGTCTTTTCCAAGGGGCATTAAAACCGTTTTGTTAAGCTACTGTGACCTTCACGTCTCTTCCACGGGACATCAAAACAGTCTTGTTAAGCTACTGTGACCTCCACGTCTCTTCCAAGTGGCATTAAAACCGTCTTGTTAAACCACTCTGAACTCCACGACTCTTCCGAAGGGCATTATAATCATCTTGTTAAGCTACTGTGACCTTCACGTCTCTTCCAAGAGGCATTAAAACTGTCTTGTTAAGCTACTGTGACCTCCACGTCTCTTCCAAGGGGCATTGATATTGTCTTTTTATTCCACTGCGACCTCCACCACTCTTCCAAGGGGCATTGATATTGTCTTTTTATTCCACTGCGACCCCCACCACTCTTCCAAGGGGCATTGATATTTTCTTTTTATTCCACTGGGACCTCCACATCTCTTCCAAGGGGCATTAAAACCGTCTTGTTAAACCACTCTGAACTCCACGTCTCTTCCAAGGGGCATTAAAACCGTCTTGTTAAGCTACTGTGACCTCCAAGTCTCTTCCAAGGGGCATTTAAACCGTCTTCTTAAACCAATCTGAACTCCACAGCTCTTCCAAGGGGCATTGAAATGTTGTTTTTAATTACCTCTAACCTCCACGACTCTACCAACGGGCATTGCATTTCCTCCTAATTTTAGTCAGCTTTTGCTTTTCAATGCATAGGCGAACACTAAGGGAGACCCACTGCCCAATAATGGATAGAAGGTTTTTAGTACACTGTAATCCACGTCTGTTTCAAGGGGCATTGCAGTTCCTCATAATTTTTGGAAAGCCTTCCATTCTCTGCTTAGGCCAACAGTGTACAGGAGACCCAGTTGCTATAAATGGAAAAAATGGTTTAATTAAGGCCCTCTGACCTCCATGTCACTTCCAAGGGGCATTTGAGTGCCTCTAAATTTCCAAGCACATATCCACTATTAGGTGCAAAAATTTACTCCTACCCATTCCCCAACACTTCTTCGCAGCAGGACATAACATTGCCCAATTACGCTTTCAAGTGATCGAACAGATCCAGCCACCACGCCGCAGTGGTGATTGCATCCGTATTTTAAAACAGAGAGAAGCATACTGGATCCATGAATTGCAATCCCTGTCCCCAAGGGGACTCAACAGAGATTACGATTTACATTCATTCATGTGAGCCTCTAGGGTCCGCCATCTTTTCCATTCAGTACTAACCTACAATGTTATTTTTAACAGGACTCTGGGTAAACATGGACTCCTTGTTACCATCTTGTGAATTAATTGTTCATAATTGTTTATTTCAGTCCCAGTGGTTACTGTATAAGCATGCTTAAAGATTTCTGTGGGATACACATTTTTCTAATCTGTGTTTCCTTATGTTCCAGATAACTATAAATGGATTACTCCCGCTCCCAAACTGTGTCCTCCTCATATCCCTCCTGCACAGAGTAGCGCACTCCCACAGTGGAACACACTTTGCTGCCCCTGGACGCGACTTCCTGTCCCGCCCACCCACGATTTAAATACAGTCAGGCTAACAACCACGCCAGCTACCAGCGGTGGATGCCGCGGTCACGCCAGTCCCCCACCTGATTCTTCACTGCACCTGAGGTATGTTCATTCCACCTAGATACCCTTATATAGCATCCTCACGCTACACTCACCCTCCCCTGAACCACCATGTGCCCTTCCCCTCATAGGAATCCCGGTCCTGGGACACTGCACCCTCTGACTCCTTGCCCTACTCCCAGCAAGTTGGTAGGTTCTTTAGGCTTTCATTTGCATTGTACTATGATCTTGTTGTGAGACACTGTGACCTATTCTTTCTTATTTTATTTCTGTTAGATTTATATATGATATGTTTTGTTTTGTTTATCTTCACCTGCAGTACACCTATGAAGGTCTTACAGACTGAAACGTTTAATTGCTGTGGACTACTAAAATAAAATAAAAAATCAATTTGACTACTGGTGTGCCGAGGTTTCTCTTTATTTCTCCAGTTGCAGTTATGATACTCTCTAAAGTGCTTAGGAATATTTTTTAGAGTAGCTATTTCCTCAGGTTTCTCACATTTTGCTGCATTTTTTATATCCTTAATGTGTTCAAATATCCTTACCCGAAAATTCTTGAGATGTATGTCCCACGTAGATTAGAATGCATGGATGTGTACCCAATATATTATCCCCGTTGATCTACAATTGATAAAGTGATAGATTTTATACACACGTTTTCTTGAGGAATCAGAAAATTCCTTTACTCTATCTATTTGGGGACAGGCACTACACGATCCGCATGAAAAACTACCATGTTTCTGAGTTGTATTACCAGTTAACATATTTGGAGATTTTGGGGGGATATAGTGACTCCTCACCAAAATATCCGTTAGGGTTCTTGACCTCTTTGGTGTTATAGATGGTTTTAATGGGATTATCTGTCTTAAAACAGGATCAGAACAAAGAATTGGCCAGAATCTACTAATGATCTCTTACATCTCCCTCCATTGACCATGGTAGGAGGTAATCAGTCTCACCCTCTGATCCCGTTTTTTGTCCTTGGATTTTAAAAGTTCATCCCTAGTTGTTTCCTTAGCTCTCTGGTAGCCTTTCTGAATAACGTCATTCCTATAATGTTTTTCAAACAATTGGTCAGTAGAACATATACGTTGGGCCCTGAGGAACTGACCAGTCGGTATGGATCTAATGACTTGAGCTGGATGAGATGATTTAGCACTCACAATGGCATTAACTGCTGTACTTTTTCTATAAATATCTGTAGATTTTTTGCAGGAGGTATAAAGTTGGTATCACTGGGTTAGAGACAATACACCGATTGGGGAATGATATTTTTTTTCCCGTGCATCATTCAACATTTTAGAAAGCTCATTATTGAAGACCAGTGTGTTTTTTTTTCCAATTTTCGATAACAGAGTTTGTTGTTAAACTGTTTATATGCTTCTCTTTCATACTTTTTAGTAGGCCATATAACGACATTACCCCCCTTGTCCGCTCTTTTGATTACCACATCATCCATATTTTTTATTTCATTTAATGCAATCCTTTGACCACGGCTCAAATTATCATGTGTTCGTTTATTGGGGAGGTGTCTCAATTCCTCCATTACCAATTTCGTGAACATTTCTATCGTTGGGCAAGCGGACAAGGGGGGAAATGCCGTAGACCGTTTCTTAGTATATATGGGGAATTTTGGGCCAACCTCCCTGTCTCCGTCCTGTTCATCAAGGAGTTATTCTAGAACTTGAATCACCTCTTTCATCTGATGATGCCTCTCTGAGAAATGCATCCGCAGATTTTGCAAAATGTTTTTTAAGGAGCAATTTTCGACTGAACAGGTTAACATCTTTTATAGTGGTAAAACTGTCAAAGTCTGAAACAGGGGAGAAGGTTAATCCCCTGCTCAAGACTTCAAGCTGTACATTTGTAAATATTCTATCAGAAAGATTCATTACCTTTAATTCATTTTTTGCTTACGCTCCTTCCATATTGTTGCTGTCTTTTTTTGGTGGTTATGCTGGAGGTATTCCTGGTTTCCATGCACCTTCCCTTTTCTTGACCTGGATCGCCCTCTGCGGCTATACGTTTGGCTAAAAAACGAACCGCAGTATTGCTCTCGTTTGAGGAGATGGAATTATTCCTAGATAAAGATCGTGTTCTCGGATTTTTTTGACCCTGGTGCCATTTGAACACCCGGTCGTTTTGATAATCTGAAATATCACGTTAATAATTTTTCATTTTATAATTCTTGATATCCATCTCCCATTTATCATATTCTTTATTTAATTCTTTATCAAATGTCTCCAGAGCTTCTTTAGAGGATTTAGTTTTTAATTCTTTTTGAATATCCTCTATCTCCAGATCTAAGCTGTCTAACAATTTTTTGTCCTGACCGATGAGAAGTTCTATCATTGTGCGGGAGCATAATTTACATGCATCTTCCCAACATTTCTTGAAATTTGCATCATCCACTGAATATGAGGGAAATACTTGCACATGAAGACCTCTGGGCATGATTTCCTTGCTTAAATATTGTTCAAGTATAGCTTTGTTCCACCAAGTTTTTGTCCTCTTGTATAAGAGTTTCTAAAGATTTTGTTCCAACTCATAACATTGTTGCATAGGGGGATCCGAACTCGTTTGACTCTCATTACCAAAAATATCCGCCAACTGTGTTGCCCAGTTAGCATCACGACTGTGATAATCCATATTGGATCCTAAATCCACACAAAACACAGAATTAATCACCACATAAAGGATATATAGATCCATAGATAATACATAAGGAGTAACCCAATTATTATAGCATATACACACTTCCTCCTCTTACTATGATAATCAAATAATAAGAAATACTCATCTATTATTTCATGATATTACATTATTCGGTGTAAAAAAATACTTATTTCCGTATATTTTTTCTATCGAGGACTTCTTATCAGATGTGACCAATCAAAGTATCAATATTACGATATTCTTATAAAAAATATATTGATTTATTCTTGGATTGTCCATTAAAAAGAATGATTGCAGAAGTTACATAAAATAGTTAGAGTGATTGTTCATTTGTCCATAATTAGCTTAATTGTTGAGTCACCCATCTTTCCCTGGGATCCTGGATGGTAGATTGCGTCTGTCTGTGTCCAGCACGTGTGTCAGGATGACACCATGTGTCCGGGTAAAGGACGTGTCTTCTTGGGCCTACATCGGCAGATGTTTTCTTCACACACAGATTCTCGTCCAGTGTCCTGTGAAATGGCAAGAGCGCCCCCTGTCTCTAACATGTGATTATATAGCCGGTCATGCCAGCTGTTCTTCTATTTATGGTACTAACTAAAAATACACAAATAGTGCATGTCATCTGGAAACCCTAGCATGATGGCTGATGCAATCTTATACAATGTATGGTACAGAATTCAGAATAAAATGAATATCTGTAATTAATATTTAACAATTCCCCTTTTTTGAGGATGACAGACATCAACTGAAATCCTCAAAGTAGATAGGTTCATCATTAGGATAACAGGATAATTTTTCTTTTCTTCTTCCTTGGCAATATCATTTAATATCCATAATAATATTATTAATAATAATAATAATAGTAATAATAATATCAATATCGGATTATTGTTATATGTATTCAATAGCATAATGATGTAAATTCATGTTATGGTAAGCCGTGACTAATATTCATTTAACATGTATAATTATTAGAGATGAGCGAGCATGCTCGCCACTGCTCGGTACTCGCCCAAGCATCTCAGTACTCGAGATGCTCGGAGCTCGCCGAGTACTTGCGCGATGCTTGGGCGGGAGCTCGGGTCCCCGTCCTGCATGTCTGGCGCTATTTAGAGCACCAATCATGCAGGGATTGTCTGCCACTCACTGTAATTGCCACAGCCATGGTGGTTGTGGCATTACAGTGATTGCCCAAATCGATGGGAACAGTGCTCACAGTGAAACATGAAAAGCCGGCAATTCAGCAACAGCATACTCCGGTACCCGACAATTTAGAACAGAAAGAATAGAGCATCACACATAGATTAGATAGATAGAAACATGTCAGTCACATATATAATAAGTACAGTGACAGTGTTGGTTACTGTACCTGTCATTTAGTGTTAAAGGATTTATTAAAAAAAATAATAGTGTTTTCATGCACCTGTCTCTTTAAAAAAGCCGGCCAGCAATTCAGCATCGGTACCCGACAATTTAGAACAGAAAGATTAGAGGATCACACATAGATTAGATAGATAGAAACATGTCAGTCACATATATAATAAGTACAGTGATAGTGTTGGTTACTGTACTTGTCATTTAGTGTTAAAATAAAGGATTTATTTAAAAAAAATTGGCGTGGGGTTCCCCGTAATTTTAGTCTCTAGCGGAGGTAAGCAGACTGCTGGGGCAGATGTTTGAAGCCTGGGAAGGGGGTAATACCCACGGAGCTTCCCAGGCTGCTAATATCAGCCCCCAGCTGAATATCTAGCCTTTCCTAGCTATTAAAATAAGGGACCCCCAAAAAAAGTGACGTGGGGTCCCCCCTATTTTAATAGCTAGCAAAGGCTAGTCAGACAGCTGGGGGCTGATATTAATAGCCCAGGAAGTGTGCCATGAATATTGTCTCTAACATGTGATTATATAGCCGGTCATGCCAGCTGTTCTTCTATTTATGGTACTAACTAAAAATACACAAATAGTGCATGTCAGCCGTCAGCCACCCCAGAAATGGCGCATCCATAGGATGTGCCAATTCTGGCACTTAGCCTCGCTCTTCCCACTGCCCTGGTGCGGTGGCAGTGGGGTAATAGGGTTGGGGTTGATGTCAACTTATAATGCTAGCTGACATCAAGCCCAGGTTAGTAATGGAGAGGCGTCTATAAGACACCCCCTTTACTAACCCCATAGTCAAAGTTAAAAAAAAACACAAACACCCAGAATAAAGTCCTTTAATTGAAATAAAGACACATTCCTTTAGTGTTCTAAGTTAAACCCTACTTACCGTATCGCCCATTCCAGCTGAAGCCAATGTCTTCTTCAATAAAAGTAAAATAATAAACCAACCTCATCCTTACCTTTCCATGGTTCCCAGGACAGCTTCAGCTCTGCTACATTGACATGACAGGCTGGATCGTAGCAGAACACTGCCATCCAGCTTGCCATGCCGCAGACACTGAGAAGCTCCTCAGTGAAGCTCCTCAGAGTCTGGCTGTGACGGCATCCAGATGAGCCGAGTTCATGTCCAATGAACTCAGCTCACCTCATGCACGTCACTGACAGCGTGGGAGAATTCTCCTGCGCTCAGCGCTTGAGCAGGAGAATTCTCCCATGCTGGGATGGCATTGAGATAACAGGCTGGATCACAGCTGAGTGCTGCCATCCAGCATGCCATCCTTCATAGACACTGCAGAGCGCAGGCATGCTTGCGCTCTGCAGTGTCTCTGAAGGATGACAAGCTGAATGGCAGCGCTCAGCTGCGATCCAGCCTGTCATCAGAATGCCATCCCAGCGTGGGAGAATTCTCCTGCGCTCAGGGTCCAATCCTCTTGGGTCCAATCGTCATCATCTGATGACCATTCAGGGTCCAATCGTCATCATCTAATGTCATCGGGTCTTCGTTTCGTCTTTTTCTTGGTTCTTTTAAAACACTCCTAGATGAAAACTCCTTTGAAATAAATTATAACATGTAGATATTGTACAATCCATAATTGGATTCATTATTGTTCAGTCCATAAACTGTACTCTTTATTAGAAAGATCATGTGTGTCAATTGATAAGATAACAAAGTCCATGGATGAAATGTAGCTTTAATATTTGTGCAATGTCACCTGGACGTACGTTAGGTTGTCTTTGGATAATTCTGGAATCCTCCGTGTCATCCGCACTGGTCTCATGTCACTTTTGGAACAGATGTGACGTCTTTGGTCAGCAAAGCAAGGGTTAACTTGACACTTCCCTGCTTTATATAGCGCCATAACCAGTACTCAGTCCTTAATGTACAGGACACATATGTCAGGTTGTCGGAATCCTGACACTCCTTTATTATTCACCAGCTTTCAGGTGATGAGAAACCACTTGAACACAACCCAGTTCATTTAGGATCATCGTCCTCTGCAGTCCTGGTTATCAGTGGTGAGAATTGTATTTGACACAGTCTATTATAACACTCAGCATTCACAACATCTTTACCTTCTGAGATTTCCGGATATCGGCTGCTTCTTGTAACTTTTGAGAATCTCTTTGATTTATAAATATGAAAAGATAGAATTCATAATTGCGATGTCTTGATTGAAGTCTTCATTCCCTAATCTGATACCAAATCTGGCAATTTTTCTAATCTATAATATCACAGTGTACCATAGCAATCAATAATATCCATCTAATTATTATCAAAATATTAAAATAAATTTTGTCTGGAATAATAAAACAATAATAGAAAGTAATTCATTATTAATCAAGTTCTTCATGTGATAGAATATTTTTCTTATAGGTGTAATTACCTTTTCCAACCCATAGGTGTCAGTGTGTTTTGAAACAACAAGTGTTTATATCTTTATTAAACCAATAATACCAAATAATGTATACTCATGAACCAAAATGAATAAATATATGAATGAAAGAATGACTTGTTGTGTTTACTCAGAAAATTGAAACATTTTTCTTCTTATATTGGAACCATATCATTATATTTAATGAAGCAATATTCTTGTAGACATTACTTTATTAAATAGTAATGTGTTTTCTCAATTGAGATATTGAACTGAAATAAAATTTAAAAAATGAGAATTAAAAATGAAAAATGGAAAAATAAGAAGAACGTAGGAATAAAATTTAAAAATGAAGAATAAAATTAAGACTAAAAATAAGAATAAAAATAAAAATATGGCCTTTATATGTTAATGACAAATGCAGAGTAATTATATTCTCCATAAAAATACCTTTATATTTCCATTATCTGGATGATCTCATATTTGTCATAACCTTGTATTACCAAAAATTATTAAATTATGCAACTTTGCATGTAATATCCTTCTTAATTATACCATTGTACCTTATTAATATTTCTTCTTCATTAAAATTTGTGAAAAATAAGTATTGCTGAAAAGTGATTATGTAATCAGGGTCAAAAAACACTTTTTCCCCCTTTAATACCAAAAAATATTATTTTATAAAATAATTTATATATCAGAACCAAATTAAAAATAATTATTCTTCTATAAATATTTTGCATACATTTCATATCCATGTGTAGCATATATTTGTCTGAAGAGGTGTGTACCTATATAGGTAACCATTAAAAACAAATAATATCTGTTGGAACCCAACATGGACAATATCTATAGTATGTGTAATATGAATGACTGAACTCAATTGTGTGTCCTGTGGTGTGGTGCCTTTTGTTCTGTTGATAGAGTAAAGAGAGCACCTACATGGGAGATGGACATCTTGTCTGGCCTCTTGAAAGGTACATAACCCCTGTGGTGTTTGGATTACAAACCATTGTTCTTCAAATTGACCTCTTATCTCCAACCAAAATGCAGTTGAACCTGTCTTCAGGCCACTTGATACAAAGACCTTTTGGCTATATACCTGATGCCATCTGCAGGAAGGTGAAGACCACTGCAATCATGTATGGCCCCTGACCCTCTTATCCATTCTGGACCTACAAGCACCACCTTCAGGAGAGTGTCTGCATCAGCAGCCATGTGCATGTGTTATGATCTGCACAGATTTTTTGAGCTGGACTTACTGTTATGATCTGCAACATGAACTAAGGAAAGATAGGGGAAGGCTGTCCCTACAGTAAGACTAAGCTGAATCCCTACGATGTAGTGGGCTGCCTGTTCCTAGCGAACAGACCCACCTTAGTCCTTGGCTAGTCTGAACGAAGACCTATAGCATAAGGGTAGGGGTCCCTAACAGAACTAAGGACTGGGACAAAAATGGGACACCTCCTAAACAGAGAAGTTGTTGCAGAACACAAAAAGACAAACTGACAAAAAGGTACTAGTGGTCCCAGAAGGACCAAGCAAACTGACAGAGAAAGGCACCGAAGCACCTGGCTAGAGAAACAATGAAACACTGAAGTCCAGCACAGCCAAAAGGCCGGAGCTGGAATATAAAGGCAGATGGTCACGTGACAGCAAAAGACAAGATGGAAAAAACAAACAGGAGGGTTCTAACAGTGCCCAGGCCTATCCAGAAACCTTTAACAAGCCTAGGAGCAGAGACATCATCCGTCCTTACCCAGGAGTTGTCTTCGGGACCGAAACCCTTCCAGGAGACAAGATACTGTAATCTCCCTCTATGCCATATAGAATTCAAAATACAATAAATTTCATATTTGCCATCTTCCACCACAGGAGGAACTGTGACAGTGGTGTCCCTATCTGATACATCAGCCTTTTTCAACAAGGAAACTTGAAATACAGGATTAATCCTCCAGGAAATAAGGACATCCAACCTAACAGCAGACAGGTTAACAGCCTGAAGCACTTTAAATGGACCCACAAACTTAGTGTTAGGTGTTTGCTGAATTTGAAATGGGTCCAGAACCTTCTGTGGCCTCCCATTCCAGTCCAGCTGGGGCTGATGCTGCTCAGCATCATCATTGGTCCCAGCACCTAGCTGGTCCACGAGATGTACAGGTTATCGCTTGGGTCTTTGTTCCTAGCAACATGAAGGATAGGTTGCGGAGGGAGACAGGGCTGCTAAAGCCTAAGTCCAGGATTCTCTGTACTGAGCATGCCCGTGACATGGTGGACCGTGATTGGTGGTTTTGGAGTCAGCTGATCCGGTGACCTGGCACTGCCTGATTGGTCGCGGGTGACGTCACCAATGGTGCAACGGTGGGGAGGGCTTAATCTTTAAGAAGCCCGCCCACAAAAATGGCGGCGTGCTCTGATCATTGAGCTGTGATGGTGTTGTGTGGACGCTTGGTCTCTTGGGCGCCACGTGTGCTTTAGTTTCTGGCAGGCAGGTTTAGTGGAAATAAGCAGGCTTAGATGAAATAGGCAGGTAGCTTCATCTGACAGTCTGGCTCCGACAAAGGGGTCCTCTTACACCCCGAGCAGTCTGCAGACACCCTATTCCCGGTACCACCTGTAAGCCACGTGGAGAGATACTCCTCAGTCCGGTAGCACGCCGGCTGGGAGCACGTATTCGCCGGCGTGAGTCACACACGCATCCTAGCGCCAACTGTGTAGTCCCTGTGCTTCAACAGGACTACAGATACATTATTTATCGCACATCTCTCGTGCAGTTAACGGAGATAGTGCGAATCCCTATTCCCGTTCCGGTGTGCTGTAACACGGAGGGGATTGTTATTTAAGTTGGATGTTTTACCTTCTCACCCGGAAGGTGTTCGGCCGCAGTCCACCAGGCTGCATCGCGGACCCTGGGTTCGGTTGCTTTCCATTATTTAATAAAGTTGTTTGCAACCGTCCCCCTAACAGTATCAGAGCGCCAGGGCCTTGCCGAACATGGCTAACAACCAGCAACTGCAGTGCTATATACAGCAACTTGAGGCCAGACTTAGGACTCTGGAACAAGCTGACACGGTAGCTGATATCACTGCAGTAGCTACCCAGGCAGCTTCTCAAGCAGCCAATCTGTGTTACGGATCCGGGTGGTGGAACCTCTGTGCTGCGGTGCAAAGAGGGACCCAGAGGGGCGTAACTAAGTATCAACTCGGACCGACCTAGGTCGTACGGCGGCTATCGACTCCGTGACGAGGGAGGGACCGAGCAGAGGGACCAGGTGCTACTCTGGGGACGACCTTGTAAGAGAGCAGGTGACTCACACGGGTCAGATGGCTAGGACTGACCGATACTGCAGATGAGCACAGCAGGCAGGCTGACGAGAGATCCGGGTAGATGAACTGGCAGAGACAACAGGCGACAGGCGGGAGCCTCTAGGTAGGCTGTCAGGTGGTCATGGCAAGTGACGGGAAGGAGCCTCCAGGTAGGCTGACAGGTGGTTACGGCAAGTGACAGGCAGGAGCCTCTAGGTAGGCTGTCAGGTGGTCACGGCAAGTGACAGGCAGGAGCCTCTAGGTAGGCTGTCAGGTGGTCACTGCAAGTGACAGGCGGGAGCCTCTAGGTAGGCTGTCAGGTGGTCACGGCAAGTGACGGGCAGGAGCCTCCAGGTAGGCAGACAGGTGGTCACGGCAAGTGACGGGCAGGAGCCTCCAGGTAGGCAGACAGGTGGTCACGGCAAGTGATGGGCAGGAGCCTCCAGGTAGGCTGACAGGTAACAGGCAGGTGCTTCCGGGTAAGCAGGCGGGCAAAGCCCATAGGCAGACTGGCGGACTGAACGGAAGACAGACTGTCGGGCTGTAGAGTAGTCAGGCTGGCAGACTGGACTGATAGTCAGGCTGGCAGACTGGACTGATAGTCAGGCTGACAGCGGGACCTGAGGGCTGAAGCAGAGGTAAGTACACTGTGCATCAACTATTGCTCGTGCACCTCCATATTGGAGGAGGTGCTTTATATATGGGAGGGCCTTAGGCAATTGGCCGGAGACTCCTTAGGGCGGTGCACGCGGCCCCTTTAAGAGGGAGGGAGCTCGCGTGCCCTAAGCACAGTGCCCGGGAAGCTGCGTGTGCTGGCAGAAGCATCAAGAGGAGTGCTGGAGGACATTGGGCGTGGAGCGCGGCGGTGAGAGGGACGGCGTCTCTGCCTGGCTGGGGGCAGAGACGCCGATGCTACAGTACCCCCCACCTTTACGCCCCCTCTTTTTTAGGGCAGGAAAGAAATTTTTCAAGGAGAAGCGGGGCATGAATGTTCTCCCTGGGTTCCCAAGTTCTCTCCTCTAGGCCAAACCCCTTCCAATCCACCAGAAAAAAGATTTTTCCTCTTACCCTCTTGGTGGCCAGAATGTTCTCTACCTCAAAAACGTCCTCAGCGGAAACCGGAGCAGGGGCAGTACCTGGACTGTTGGAAAAAGAATTAAACACAACTGGTTTGAGGAGAGATACGTGGAAGGAGTTGGGAATCCGTAAGGTGGCCGGGAGTTTTAACTTGTAGGCCACTGGGTTGATTTGTTTGAGGACTTCAAATGGACCGATGAACCGAGGACCCAACTTGTAGGAGGGTATTTTGAGCCGAACATGTTTGGAGGAGAGCCAAACCTTGTCTCCCGGATGGAATTGAGGCGGATCCAGACGTCTCTTGTCAGCATATCTCTTTATCCGCTCGGAGGACTGAAGAAGTGTTGTCCACGGAAGCGGAGATGGGAAACGGAATCCGGGGATGTTGACCATAGACTACAAAGAACGGGGACTTGGAAGTCGATTCGCTCTCATGGTTGTTGTAGGAGAATTCGGCCCTTGGTAGAAGGTCCACCCAATCGGTATGGTGAGCATTAACAAAGTGCCGGAGGTAGCTGGTAAGGATCTGGTTGATACGCTCCACTTGACCATTGGACTGTGGATGGTAAGCGGAGGAGAAATCCAGGGTGACATCCAGCAGTTTACACGTAGCTCTCCAGAAGCATGAGGTGAATTGAACCCCTCGATCTGACACAATGTGGAGGGGTAGGCCATCGAGACGGAAGATGTGAAGGAAGAAGTCCTTAGCCAGCTCTGATGCAGACGGGAGACCAGGCAGAGGGATGAAGTGGGCCATTTTAGAAAAGCGGTCGGCGACCACCCAAATGACTGTATAGCTGGCAGAAACAGGGAGATCTGTAATAAAGTCCATAGCAATGTGTTGCCAAGGGGCAGCAGGTACGGGAAGAGGCAGGAGGTGACCAGCTGGAAGATGTCTGGGAACTTTGTTGCAGGCACAAGACGAACAGGCCGAGACGAAGTCTACCACATCCTTGAGCAGGGTAGGCCACCAGTAATGCCGGGTAATGAGCAGGAAAGTTTTCTTCTTACCGGCATGGCTGGCTAGTTTAGATGAATGACCCCAGTGAAGAATCTTCTCCCGATCTGGAACCGCTACAAACGTCTTACCGGGTGGGAGACGAGTCAGATCTAAGGGGGCCATACTCATCACTTTGGAGGGGTTGATGATGTGCATAGGCTCTTCCTCTAGATCGGAGGACAGGAAGGATCGGGACAAGGCGTCAGCTTTAACATTCTTGTCCGCCGGGCGGAAATGTAGGATAAAGTCAAAGCGAGCGAAGAACAAAGACCACTGGGCCTGACGCGGATTGAGTCTCTGGGCATTCTGGAGATATGCAAGGTTTTTGTGATCAGTATAGATGATCACTGGGTATAGAGCCCCTTCAAGCAGGTAACGCCACTCCTCCAGCGCCAATTTGATGGCTAGCAGTTCTCGGTCTCCAATGGAGTAGTTGCGCTCAGACGAGGAGAAGAGTTTGGAGAAGAAGCCGCAGGTTACCATTCTCCCGGATGAAGATCTTTGGGTGAGCACCACTCTGGCTCCAGAGGAGGAAGCATCAACCTCCAGGAAGAACTGTTTGTTGCAGTCCGGCGGTGCAGCACTGGGGCAGAGGAGAAGGCTTGCTTTAAGGAAAGGAAGGCCTCCTCAGCTTCGGGCGGCCATACCTTGGGATTTGCTCCCTTACGGGTGAGCGCAGAGATGGGAGCAGTCCGGGAAGAGAAGTGCGGGATGAAGAGACGGTAGTAGTTGGCGAAGCCCAGGAATCGCTGAATCGCCTTCAACCCCTCCAGATGGGGCCACTTTAAGACGGCAGAGAGCTTCTCGGGGTCCACTCGTAGACCTGTCTGGGAGATAATATAGCCCAGGAATGGAAGGGAGGTCTGTTCGAAGAGGTACTTCTCAAATTTGGCATAGAGGTGATTCTGCCTGAGCCTAAGCAGGACCTGACGAACATCCCTCCGGTGTGTGGGAAGGTCCGGAGAGAAGACCAAGATGTCGTCCAGGTACACCACCGCATAGGAATAAAGAAGGTCACGGAAGATGTCATTGACGAATTCTTGGAAGACGGCGGGAGCATTGCAGAGACCGAAGGGCATCACACGGTATTCATAGTGACCGTCCCGGGTATTGAATGCAGTCTTCCACTCGTCTCCTCGACGGATTCGGATCAGGTTATATGCCCCACGTAGATCCAGCTTGGAAAAGATCCTGGCGCCCTTAAGGTAGTCTAACGACTCGCAGATGAGCGGCAGGGGGTATTTGTTTTTGTCCGTGATTTGATTGAGTCCTCTATAGTCAATACAGGGGCGTAGCGAGCCATCCTTCTTCTTAACGAAGAAGAATCCGGCTCCAGCCGGGGAGGTAGATTTCCGGATGAATCCCCTAGCCAGATTTTCCTCAATGTACTCCGACATGGCCCGGGTTTCGGCCGACGACAACGGGTAAATACGCCCACGGGGTGGAGTGGCTCCGGGTACTAGGTCGATCGGGCAATCATATGGCCTATGAGGTGGCAGTTGTAACGGGTTTGGGAGGTGGAACCTCTGAGCTTTTATACTAAGGGGCAGTCTTTGTAAGAAGTCAGGTGGCTCCCAGGGAAGGCGGGAAGGTAGACACGGCAGGTGACAAGAACAGTCTCAGGGTAGAAGGGCAGAACGGACACGGCAAGTGACGGGAACAGTCTCTTGACAGGCGGGTGGTCACGGCAAGTGACAGCAGAGCCTCCAGGTAGGCTAGCAGGCAGGTAACAGGTGAGCGCTCCCAGGTGAGCGGGCGAGAGTCTCTAGACAGGCAGGTGGTCACAGCAAGTGACGGCTAAGCCTCCAGGTAGGCTAGCAGGCAGATAGCAGGTGAGCGCTCCCAGGTGAGCGGGTAAGAACCTCACGGCTGGCTGGCAGGTGGTCACGGCAAGTGACGGCAGAGCCTCCAGGTAGGCTAGCAGGCAGGTAGCAGGTGGTGGGTGCTCCCAGGTGAGCGGGCGAGAGTCTCTGGACAGGCAGGTGATCACAGCAAGTGACGGCAGAGCCTCCAGGTAGGCTAGCAGGCAGGTAGCAGGTGAGCACTCCCAGGTGAGCGGGCAAGAGTCTCTGGACAGGCAGGTGGTCACAGCAAGTGACCGCTAAGCCTCCAGGTAGGCTAGCAGGCAGGTAGCAGGTGAGCGCTCCCAGGTGAGCGGGCAGACTGATCCATAGACAGACTGGCAGGTGCTGGTAGGTAGACTGTCGGACCGCAGGAATGCAAGCAGATAGACAGGTATCAGGCAGGTATCAAGCAGGAATCTGGCAGGTAACTGGCAGGTATCTGGTAACGGGACCTGAGGGCTGAAGCAGAGTTGATAGGCTTTGCAACAACATTGCTCGGGCACCTCCATTTTGGAGGAGGTGCCTTATATATGGTGAGATCCTCCGGCCATTGGCCGGGGACTCCTTAGGATGGCGCGCTCGGCCCCTTTAAGAGAGGGGGAGCGCTCGCGCACCCTAAGCACAGTGGCCGGGAAGCAGCGCATGCTGCCAGCAGAGCGGGAGGAAGACGCCGGGCACGGAGCGGAGAGGTGAGGGGAACGGCGTCCCTGCCTAGCAGGAGGCAGGGACGCCGACGCTACAGCAGTGTCTCTGCTTCCTTTTTGTCGAAGATATCTGCATAGGACCAGTAAGGTGTCGGTAAACCGGGTAGATTAGCCGGGGTGGGAGGAGGACGAACCGGGCGGACCGGAACCAGGCAGGTCTTATGGCAATCCAGCCCCCAACAGAGAACTTCACTGGATTGCCAATTCAGCACAGGCTCATGTTTCTGAAGCCAGGCTAGACCTAGCAATAGGGAGTGAGAGAGACCGGAAAGCACATGGAAGAAGATCCTCTCAGAGTGCAGCATTCCCACCTGCTGTGTTATAGGTTTTGTGACGAGCAGGATGGTCACTGGATGAAGTCTTCCATCCACGGAGGCAACTGCCAATGGTTCAGCCAGAGGTTTGGTGGGAATGTGATATTTCTCTACCAGGGACTGGGAAATGAGGCTCCCAGCAGCTCCAGAATCTAGGTGTGCAATTTCAAAGTAGCGGTTCTCTCCCCAGGAGATGGAGACAGACAAAGTCAGGGAAGGAGAGGGTTTACTTTTGCCTAGGATGACCTCTCCGAGCGGTCCTAGACACTGGCGTTTCCCTGCTTCACCGGGCAGGAACGGATGAAGTGCTCCTTACTGCCACAGTAGAAACAGCTCCCCTCGGCTCGGAGTGACTCTTGGCGAGATTTGACCATCTTGGTCTGGTCTACCTGCATGGGTTCGGGCGAGCGTGACTGGGGAGTTGCTAATTGAGAGGCAGGTCTCTGGAAAGTAGGAGCAAGACCAGGAAATCTTCGCACTCGAGTAGTCTCTTTAGCATGTTCCAGGAAAAGGATGTCAATCTGGGTAGCTAGCGACACCAGGTCACCCAGGGTGGTAGGAAGTCCCAGCCGGCTAACTCGTCCTTAATCCGACCGGAAAGGCCCTGCCAGAAGATGGACACCAGGGCCTCGTTGTCCCAGGCGAGCTCATGAGCGAGAGTATGGAACCGTATGACATATTGGCCCACGGTGAGACTCCCTTGGCGGATACGAAGCAGAGAGGAGGCAGTAGAGGATTTTCGTCCTGGTTCATCGAAGACTTTCCGGAAAGCAACGAGGAAAGACGATAGATCAGACACCAGGGGATCCCCTCTCTCCCACAGGGGATTTAGCCATGCCAGTGCTTCTCCAGTGAGGTGAGACATGATGAACGCCACCTTGGCCCAGTCGGAGGGAAACTGATGTGCCAAAAGTTTAAAGTGCAGGGTGCACTGGTTTATGAAATCCCGAGCTAGAGCGGGGTCGCCTCCAAAATGAGGAGGTGCAGAAATCCGGGGACCTGGGTTGGATGCCATGGTATTGGTGGGCCGCGGCGCTGCCGGAGCGGGTGTCGCTCGACTTCGGGCGGACACAGGTGGTACAGACAGCGTGTCCAGGCGAGTGTTGACAGACCGCAGGTAGGTCAGGATGGTTTCCTGTAGGGATCTCTGACGAGAAACCTCCTGGTACAGGTCAACAAGCGAAGGGGCCTGGGGGCCACCGGGTTCCATGGCCCGAGCAAACTGTTATGGATCCGGGTGGTGGAACCTCTGTGCTGCGGTGCAAGGAGGCACCCAGAGGGGAGTAACTAAGTATCAACTCGGACTGACATAGGTCGTACGGCGGCTATCGACTCCGTGACGAGGGAGGGACCGAGCAGAGGGACCAGGTGCTACTCTGGGGATGACCTTGTAAGAGAGCAGGTGACTCCAACAGGTCAGATGGCTGGGACTGACCGATACTGCAGATGAGCACAGCAGGCAGGCTGACGAGAGATCCGGGTAGATGAACTGGCAGAGACAGCAGGCAAAAGGCGGGAGCCTCTAGGTAGGCTGTCAGGTGGTCACTGCAAGTGACGGGAAGGAGCCTCCAGGTAGGCTGACAGGTGGTCACGGCAAGTGACAGGCAGGAGCCTCTAGGTAGGCTGTCAGGTGGTCACAGCAAGTGACAGGCAGGAACCTCTAAGTAGGCTGTCAGGTGGTCACGGCAAGTGACAGGCGGAAGCCTCTAGGTAGGCTGTCAGGTGGTCACGGCAAGTGACGGGCAGGAACCTACAGGTAGGCAGACAGGTGGTCACAGCAATTGACGGGCAGGAGCCTCCAGGTAGGCAGACAGGACGTCTTGGCAAGTGACGGGCAGGAGCCTCCAGGTAGGCTGACAGGTAACAGGCAGGTGCTTCCGGGTAAGCAGGTGGGCAAAGCCCATAGACAGACTGGCGGACTGAACGGAAGACAGACTGTCAGGCTGGAGAGTAGTCAGGCTGGTGGACTGGACTGATAGGCTGGTGGACTGGACTGATAGTCAGGCTGGCAGCGGGACCTGAGGGCTGAAGCAGAGGTAAGTACACTGTGCATCAACTATTGCTCGGGCACCTCCATATTGGAGGAGGTGCTCTATATATGGGAGGGCCTCAGGCAATTGGCCGGGGACTCCTTAGGGCGGTGCACGCGGCCCCTTTAAGAGGGAGGGAGGGAGTGTGCGCGCGCCCTAAGCACAGTGCCCAGGAAGCTGCGCGCGCCGGCAGAAGCCGGAAGAGGAGCGCTGGAGGACGTCGGGCGGGAAGCGCAGCGGTGATAGGGACGGCATCTCTGCCTGGCAGGGGGCAGAGACGCCGATGCTACAATCTGGTTAACTCGGCCGCGGTAAATGCTACGGCAGCTGCAATTGCTTCATTACCCCGTTTTGCTCTCCCGGAAAAATTTTCTGGTGACAGCAGATTCTGCAGAGGTTTTATTAACCTATGCTCCATTCAATTGGAGATGATGGAGGCACGGTTCCCCTCCGAAAGGGCCAAAGTGGGTTATGTCATCTCGTTACTCTCCCACAGGGCTCTGGAGTGGGCAACCCCTCTGTGGGAGCGCAATGACCCGGTAGTGGCTAATGCGGGCCTCTTTCTTAATGCCCTAAAGAGTGTTTTCCTAGGTCCACAGGTCATGCATGATACGGCTCTTAAGCTTCTTGCGTTGGTCCAGGGTTCGGTCACCGCCAGCCACTATGCCATCCAGTTCAGAACCTTAGCGGCTGAATTGGATTGATCTGCGCAGTCTTTAATACCGGTGTTCTGGAAGGGTCTGGCTGGGCATATTTAAAATGCTCTATCTACCAGAGAAATTCCAACCTCCCTGGTGGAGTTAATCTCTCTCGCTAACCGAATAGATTTGCGTCATGCAGAACACAAGTTAGAGCTGGAGGCCCCCAGACCTCAGTGTCGGTTGGCACCATCCTTCTCTAGACCCATTTCCAAACCCACGACTCCCGACCCGGAGCCTGAGGATATGGATATATCCCGAACTGAGTCTAGCCCCTCTCGTTTCCAACCTGCACATCTCTTGAAGTACCCCGTTAATAAGGGTTCCAAGCAGTCGGGAAAACGAGTGTGTCTAACCACCGTTGGAGGAGGTGTGTTAGATTCTGGGGCTTCTTCCTACAAATTATTGTATAAGGTGACATTGTTCTTCAGAGCAACCGCGGTTACTGCCAAGGCGTGGGTGGATTCTGGCGCCGATGGCAATTTTTTGTCATCTACGTTTGCCCAGAAGCATGCCATCCCTATAGAGTTACGGTCAAATGTTCATTCCTGGACACGCAAATCAACCACCAGTCGATTCCCCTCACCATGTCATTTCCTCAGGGTCACCGGGAGGTTATTTCCTTTCTTATTATTCCCGGTGGATTAGATAAGGTGTTATTGGGTCTTCCATGGTTACGTTGTCACACTCCACACATTGACTCGAATACGGGGAGAATTTCTTCCTGGAGTGAGAATTGTGTGTCTCAGTGTATGGTTACAGTCACTGGGAGGGTAGTCTCTGACCCTTCTACCAATGTTGGCCCCGGCATAGATCCTCTGTCTGTCCCCGAGACCCAGGTCTTGTCAGATTATGTCAAAAAGAACCCTCGGGAAGACCTTTTGTCCCAGTCCATGGATACGGCTGAGGACGATGACAAGCCCAGGTTCACCGTTCCTTCGGGAGGTATGTGGAGGGTGTCTCCAGTGTCCTTAAACCAGGTTCCTTTGGGGAGGATGTTTGTTCCCCCTAATCTACAAAATGAGGTGCTCTCCTGGGCACATGCCCCTAAGATCGGAGCTCATTTTGGGGTCAAACGTACCACAAAGTTCTTTCAACAGTCCTATTGGTGGCCCCGGTGGCGCCAGGACGTTAAGGAATATGTTCTTGCGTGTGCCTTCTGTGCGAGAGGTAAGTCATCCCGTCAAAGTAAGGCTGGCCTTCTCCACCCATTACCCGTGGCGGACTCCACAGATCTGACTCCGCTTCTTCTGAATAATGGCCAACACCAGAGCGTTCCAGTTCCTATGCCAGTTCCCCCTATGGAACTAGGGGTCAGTGATTTGGCTCTGGAGGCACGGGAGGTTTGGGACCATAGTCAGGAGGCTGTATTGCCCTCCCAGAATCGAATGAGAGAGTCGACTGACACTCTTCGTCGTCCTGCTCTCATACTCTATCCGGATGACAGAGTGTGGCTCACGGTTCGCAATACTAAAGTACGCGGGGAATCTTCTAAGTTTGCCCCCCGCTTTATTGGTCCTTTCAAAATTTCGGCCCAAGTAAACTCTGTAATGTATCGGTTACAGTTACCACAACACTTGAGGAGTCACGACACTTTCCATGTGTTGCTCCTTAAACCCGTTCGCATGACAAAACTAGCTGAACTCCAACCTGCTACAGACACTAGGGGTGATAATCTCGACGTGCAGGCTATTATGGGGTCTAAGATGATTAGTGGAAAAAAAGTTACCCAGTACACTGGAGGGGTCATGGATCTGAGGATCACCCCTGGGAATTGGTGGACCACATTCATGCTCCCCTGCTCTTTGAGGAGAATGAGCGCCAAGTGGAGGGGGATGTTAGAAGGGGGGATAATGATAAGTGTCAGGTGTTTGCTGGATTTGAAATGGGTCCAGAATCTTCTGTGGTCTCCCATTCTGGTCCAGCTGGGGCTGATGCTGCTCAGCATTATCGTCAGTCCCAGCGCCTAGCTGGTCCACGAGATATAGAGGTTGTCTCTTGGGTCTTTGTTCCTAGCAACATGAAGGATAGGTTGCGGAGGGAGACAGGGCTGCTAAAGCCTAAGTCCAGGATTTTCTGTACTGAGCATGCCCGTGACATGGTGGACCATGATTGGTGGTTTGGGAGTCAGCTGATCCGGTGACCTGGCACTGCCTGATTGGTCGCGGGTGACGTCACCAATGGTGCGACAGTGGGCAGGGCTTAATCTTTAAAAAGCCCGCCCACAAACATGGCGGCGCGCTCTGATCATTGAGCTGTGATGGTGTTGTGTGGAGGCTTAGTCTCTTGGGCTCCACGTGTGCTTTAGTTTCTGGCAGGCAGGTTTAGTGGAAATAGGCAGGCTTAGATGAAATAGGCAGGTAGCTTCATCTGACAGTCTGACTCCGACAAAGGGGTCGTCTTCCACCCCGAGCAGTCTGCAGACACCCTATTCCCGGTACCACCTGCAAGCCACGTGGAGAGATACTCCTCAGTCCGGTAGCACACCGGCTGGGGGCAAGTATTCGCCGGCGTGAGTCACACACGCATCCTACCGCCAACTGTGTAGTCCCTGTGCTTCAACAGGACTACAGATACATTATTTATCGCACATCTCTGGTGCAGTTAATGGAGATAGTGCGAATCCTTATTCCCGTTCCGGTGTGCTGTAACACGGAGGGGATTGTTATTTAAGTTGCTTGTTTTACCTCCTCACCCGGAAGGTGTTCGGCCGCAGTCCACCAGGCTGCATCGCGGACCTCGGGTTCGGTTGCTTTCCATTATTTAATAAAGTTGTTTGCAACCGTCCCCCTAACACTTAGGACACAGTTTTTTAGAGGGAATCCTCAACCGCAGGTTCTTTGAGGATAACCAAACCATGTCAGCCACAGTAAACAAAACCTCCTTACGTTTCCTGTCAAAATACTTCTTGGACTTCTTGTTAGCCTCTTGAAGGTTGCAACGTACATTAGTCCAAACTCTCTCCAAATCACCGGAAAAATTCTCCTCCTCCGGCACCACCAACCCAAATTTGGAGAGCGAACCAAAAGACGGATGTCTCCCAGTACAACTAAAAAAAGGAGGACGCCCAGCAGAGGAGGATGTATGATTGCTAAGAGCAAGTTCAGTGAGAGGCAGAAACTCAGACCACACCTCTTGATTGTCAGCCACAAAACAGTGCAAAAACTGTTCAACATCCTGGTTCTTTCTTTCAGTCTGTCCATTAGACTCAGGATGATAACCAGACGAAAATGGCAAATGGACTCCCAACCTGTCACAAAAAGCATGCCAAAAGCGAGCCACAAACTGAGGTCCTCTATCAGAAACAATATCCGTGGGAACGCCATGGAGCTTGACAATCTCCTTAACAAATGCCTTAGCGAGTGTCTTGGTGCAGGGCAACTTATGGAACCAAATGACACATTTTACTAAAACGGTCCACGACCACCCAGATGACAGTAAAACCCTCGGACACAGGAAGATCAGTAATAAATTTCATTGTGCGATGCGTCCAAGGCGCACTAGGAACCTCCAGAGGGCAAATCAACCCCTCAGCAAGAGTATGTGAAGACTTTGACCTAGCACACACACTACATTGACGCACCCACTTGATGACTTCCTTCTGCCATCCAGGCCACCAAAAACTGCGACTGATAAGGCTCTTAGTCTCTGAAATTCCTGGATGACCTGCCAACCGAGACTCATGACACTCCACAAACAAATCTCTCCTAAAGGCTCTAGACACGAACAACCTCCCATGGGATATAGGTAACAGAAAAATGAAACCGAGAAAAAAAAAGTGCTCACCTAGCTTGACGGGAATTCAAGCGCTTGGCAGCATCCAGATAGATCAAATTCTTATGATCTGTGAAAACCTGAACAGGAAATCTAACGCCTTCCAAAAAATGTCTCCAATGTTCAAATGTGAGTTTAAGATCTGTAGCATCGGCGTCTCTGCCCCCTGCCAGGCAGAGACGCCGTCCCACTCACGTCCTCGCTCCCCGCGCTCCCCGCTCTGCGTTCTCCAGCGCTCCTCTTCCTCCTGCCGGAGCGCGCAGCTCCCCGGGCACTGTGCTTAGGGCACGCGCGCTCACTCCCTCTTAAAGGGGCCGCGCGCGCCGTCCTAAGGAGTCTCCGGCCAATAGCCGAGGGTCGTCCCATATATAAGGCACCTCCTCCAAAATGGAGGTGCCCGAGCAAAAGTTGTTGCACAGTGTTTCTGACCTCTGCTTCAGCCCTCAGGTCCCGCTGCTAGCCTGACTACCAGTCCTGCTCGCCAGCCTGTTACCAGTCTGTTACCTGCCTGTTACCTGCCGTACCTGCCAGCCCGCTCACCTGGGAGCACTTGCCTGTTGCCTGCCTGTTACCTGCCGTGCCTACCAGCCCACTCACCTAGGAGTACTCGCCTGTGACCTGCCTGTTACCCGCTTTTTACCTGCCGTGCCTACCTGGAGGCTCCTGCCGTCACTTGCCGTGACCACCTGCCAGCCCACCTAGAGACTCCTGCCGTCACTTGCTGTGACCACCTGCCAGCCCACCTAGAGACTCCTGCCGTCACTTGCCGTGTCTTCCTGAAAGCCTACTTGGAGGCTTCTGCTTGCCAGCCTGCCTGCTGTGCCTACCTGCTATTCCGGTCAGTCCCTGCCATCTGTACCGTGAGAGTCACCTGCTCCCTTACAAGGTCGTCCCCAGAGTAGCACCCGGTCCCTCTGCTCGGTCCCTCCCTGGTCACGGAGTCGTTAGCCGCCATACGACCAGGGTCAGTCCGAGTTGATACTTAGTTATGCCCCTCTGGGTTCCTCCTTGCACCGTAGCACAGAGGCTCTACCTCCCGGACCTGTAACAGTTTGCTCGGGCCATGGAACCCGGTGGCCCCCAGACCCCCGCAATCTCCGACCTGCACCAGGAGTTCTTACGTCAGAGGGCTCAACAGGAGTCGGTCCTGTCCTTCCTGCGGTCTGTTAACTCTCGCCTAGGCGCTTTGTCCGATCCGTCTGTGTCCGTCTCTGGTCAAGCAGCGCCTGCTTCCGCAGCACCACAACCTAGTCCTATTATGGCATCCGGCTATGGACCCCGGCTCTTGGCACCTCCACGTTTTGCTGGCAACCCTGCCTTAGCTCGAGGTTTCATAAACCAGTGCACCCTGCACTTTGAACTCTTGGCACATCAGTTCATCTCCGACCGGGCCAAGGTGGCATTCATCATGTCCCATCTCACTGGGGAAGCACTGGCATGGCTAAATCCCCTGTGGGAGAGAGGGGATCCCCTGGTGTCCGACCTTTCGTCTTTCGTCGCTGCTTTCCGGAAAGTCTTCCATGAACCAGGACAAAAATCCTCTTCAGCCTCCTCTCTGCTACGTCTCCACCAAGAGAGTCTCACCGTGGGCCAATATGTCATACGGTTCCATACCCTCGCTTCTGAGCTTGCCTGGGACAATGAGACTCTGGTGTCCGTCTTCTGGGAGGGTCTTTCCGGTTGGATTAAGGACGAGTTAGCCGGTCGGGACATTCCTACCACCATGGATGATCTGGTGTCACTAGCTACCCGGATTGACATCTGTTTTCAAGAACGTACCAAAGAGACCACCCGGGAGAGAAAGTTTCTAGCCTTGCTCCTACTTTCCAGAAACCTGCCTCTCAACCAATCACTCCCCGGGCGCACTCGCCCGAACCCATGCCGGACAACCAGACCAAGATGGTCAAATCTCGCCAAGAGTCATGCCGAGCCGAGGGGAGCTGTTTCTATTGTGGCAGTAAGGAGCACTTCATCCGTTCCTGCCCAGAGAAGCCAGGAAACTCCAGTGTCTAGGACCGCTCGGAGAGGTCATCCTTGACAAAAGTAAGCCCTCTCCGTCCCTGACTTTGCCTGTCTCTATCTCCTGGGGAGAGAACCGTCACTTTGAAATTGCTCACCTGGATTCTGGAGCTGCTCATTTCCCAGTCCCTGGTAGAGAGATACCGGATTCCCACCAAACCTCTGGCTGAACCATTGTCAGTCACCTCCGTGGATGGAAGACTCCTTCCGGTGACCATCCTGCTCGTCACTGAACCCATAACCCTGCAGGTGGGAATGCTGCACTCTGAGAGGATCTCCTTCCATGTGCTGTTCGGACTCTCTCACTCCCTATTGCTTGGTCTACCCTGGCTCCAGACACAAGAACCCATGCTGAACTGGCAATACGGTGAAGTACTCCGGTGGGGGCAGGATTGCCATAGGACCTGCCTGGTTCCGGTTCGCCTGGCTCGTCCTCCACCTACCCCTAATTTACCCGGTCTTCCGGCACCTTACTGGTCCTATGCAGATGTCTTCAGTAAAAAGGAAGCAGAAACACTGCCACCTCATAGGCCATAAGATTGCCCGATCGACCTGGTACCCGGCGCCACTCCACCCCGTGGGCGTATTTACCCATTGTCGTCGGCCGAAACCCGGGCCATGTCGGAGTACATTCAGGATAATCTGGCCAGGGGATTCATCCGGAAATCTACCTCCCCGGCTGGAGCCGGATTCTTCTTCGTCGAGAAGAAAGACGGTTCATTACGCCCCTGTATTGACTATAGAGGACTCAACCAAATCACGGTAAAAAACAAATACCCCCTGCCGCTCATCTCCGAGTTGTTTGACCATCTTAAGGAAGCTAGGATCTTTACCAAGCTAGATTTATGTGGGGCGTATAACCTGGTCCAAATCCGTCAAGGAGACGAGTGGAAGACGGCATTCAATACCCGGGATGGTCACTATGAATACCGTGTGATGCCCTTCAGTCTCTGCAATGCTCCCGCCTTCTTCCAAGAATTGGTCAACGACATCTTCAGTGATCTTCTTTACTCTTGCTTGGTGGTGTACCTCGACGATATCTTGGTCTTCTCTCCGGATCTTCCCACACACCGGAGGAATGTTCGTCAGGTCCTGCTTAGGCTCAGGCAGAATCACCTCTATGCAAAATTTGAGAAGTGCCTCTTCGAGCAGACCTCTCTTCCATTCCTGGGCTATGTTATCTCCCAGACAGGCCTACGGATGGATCCCGAGAAGCTCTCTGCTGTCCTAAAGTGGCCCCATCCGGAGGGGTTGAAGGCGATTCAGCGATTCCTGGGCTTCGCCAACTACTATCGTCTCTTCATCCCGCACTTCTCTTCCCGGACTGCTCCCATATCTGCGCTCACCCGTAAGGGAGCAAATCCCAATGAATGGTCGCCCGAAGCTGAGGAGGCCTTCCTTTCCTTAAAGCAAGCCTTCTCCTCTGCCCCAGTGCTGCACCGCCGGACTGCAACAAACAGTTCTTCCTGGAGGTTGATGCCTCCTCCTCTGGAGCCAGAGTGGTGCTCACCCAAAGATCTTCATCCGGGAGAATGGTAACCTGCGGCTTCTTCTCCAATCTCTTCTCCTCGTCTGAGCGCAACTACTCCATAGGAGACCGAGAACTGTTAGCCGTTAAATTGGTGCTGAAGGAGTGGCGTTACCTGCTTGAAGGGGCTCTATACCCGGTGATCAGCTATACGGATCACAAAAACCTGGCATATCTCCAGAATGCCCAAAGACTCAATCTGCGTCAGGCCCGGTGGTCTTTGTTCTTCGCCCGCTTCGACTTCGTCCTACATTTCCGCCCGGCGGACAAGAATGTCAAAGCCGACGCCTTGTCCCGATCCTTCCTGTCCTCCGATCAAGAGAAGGAGCCTATGCACATCATCGACCCCTCCAAAGTGATGAATGTGGGCCCCTTGGATCTGACCGGTAAGACGGTTGTAGCGGTACCAGATCGTGAGAGGGTTCTTCACTGGGGTCATTCATCTAAACTAGCCGGCCATGCTGGCCAAAAGAAGACCTTCCTACTCATTACCCAGCATTACTGGTGGCCTACCCTGCGGAAGGATGTGGTAGACTTCGTCTCGGCCTGTTCATCCTGTGCCCGCAACAAAGTTCCCAAACATCTTCCAGCAGGTCGCCTCCTGCCTCTTCCCCTACCTGCTGCCCCGTGGCAGCACATTGCCATGGACTTTATTACAGATCTCCCTGTTTCTGCCGGTTGTACAGTCATTTGGGTGGTTGCCGACCGCTTCTCTAAGATGGGCCATTCATCCCTCTGCCTGGTCTCCCGTCTGCATCGGAGCTGGCCAAGGATTTCTTCCGTCATATCTTCCGTCTCCATGGCCTACCCCTCCACATTGTGTCGGATCGAGGGGTTCAGTTCACCTCACGTTTCTGGAGAGCTACCTGTAAGCTACTGGATGTCACCCTGGATTTTTCCTCCGCCTACCATCCACAGTCCAATGGCCAAGTGGAGCGCATCAACCAAATCCTTACCATCTACCTCCGGCACTTTGTTAACGCTCCCCATACCGATTGGCTGGAGCTCCTACCATGGGCCGAATTCTCCTACAACAACCATGAGAGCGAATCTACTTCTAAATCCCCGTTCTTCGTGGTCTATGGTCAACTTCCTCGGATTCCGTTTACCATCTCCGTCTCGGTAGACAACCCTGCCGTGGAGGCTCTTGTCAGCGAATTCTCCACCATTTGGGAAAATACTAGGTCCACACTTCTTCAGTGCTCCGAGCGGATGAAGAAACATGATGACAAGAGACATCTTGGTCCGCCTCAATTCCTCCCGGGAGATAAAGTCTGGCTCTGTTCCAAACATGTCCGACTCAAAATACCCTCCTATAAGTTGGGTCCTAGGTTCATCGGTCCATTTGAAGTTCTCAAACAAATCAACCCAGTGGCCTACAAGTTAAAACTCCCGGCCACCTTACTGATTCCCAACTCCTTCCATGTATCTCTCCTCAAACCAATTGTGTTTAACTCTTTTTCCAACAACCCAGGTACTCCCCCTGCTCTGGTTTCCGCTGAGAACGTTTTTGAGGTACAGAACATTCTGGCCACTAAGAGGGTAAGAGGAAAGACCCTTTTTTTAGTGGATTGGAAGGGGTTTGGCCCAGAGGAGAGAACTTGGGAACCCAGGGAGAACATTCATGCCCCGCTTCTCCTTGAAAAATTCCTTTCTGGCCTAAAAAAGAGGGGGCGTAAGCCAGGCAGAGATGCGGTCCCACTCACCTCCTCGCTCTCCGTGCTCCCCGCTCTGCGTTCTCCAGCGCTCCTCTTCCTGCTGCCAGCGCGCGCAGCTCCCCGGGCACTGTGCTTAGGGCGCGTGCGCTCCCTCCCTCTTAAAGGGGCCGCGTGCTCCATCCTAAGGAGTCTCCGGCCAATAGCCATGGGTCCTCCCATATATAAGGCACCTCCTCCAAAATGGAGGTGCCCGAGCAAAAGTTGTTGCACAGTGTTTCTGACCTCTGCTTCAGCCCTCAGGTCCCGCTGCTAGCCTGACTACCAGTCCTGCCCGCCAGCCTGTTACCAGCCTGTTACCTGCCTGTTACTTGCTGTACCTGCCAGCTCGCTCACCTGGGAGCACTCGCCTGTGACCTGCCTGTTACCCGCTTGTTACCTGCCGTGCCTACCCGGAGGCTCCTTCCATCACTTGCCGTGACCACCTACCAGCCCACCTAGAGACTCCCGCCGTCACTTGCCGTGACCACCTGCCAGCCCACCTAGAGACTCCTGCCATCACTTGCCGTGTCTACCTGATATCCTACCTGGAGGCTTCTGCTCGCCAGCCTGCCTGCTGTACCTATCTGCTATTCTTGTCAGTCCCTGCCATCTATACCGTGGGAGTCACCTGCTCCCTTACAAGGTCGTCCCCATAGTAGCACCTGGTCTCTCTGCTCGGTCCCTCCCTGGTCACGGAGTCGTTAGCCGCCGTACGACCAGGGTCAGTCCGAGGAGATACTTAGTTACGCCCCTCTGGGTCCCTCCTTGCACTGTAGCACAGAGGTTCTACCTCCCGGACCCGTAACAATATCCATCAACTGCCGATTTCCAACATCATAATTCAGTTCGGTTTCCGAAATTTTTTTCGAAAAGAAGGCACAAGGATGTACTCCACCCTTGTTCTCCTGAGACAAAACTGCTCTGACCCCCACCGATGAAGCATCGACCTCAACCAAAAAAGGCTTGGTCTCATCAGGCTGCATAAGGATAGGGGCAGACCTGAACCTCTCTTTGAGATACTCAAACGCTTCAATGGCCTCAGTAGTCCACTGGACCGTATTCGCACCTTTCCTGGTGAGATCCGTCAGAGGCTTAACAATTATAGAAAAATTCTTAATGAATTTCCTGTAATAATTGGCAAAACCCCAAAATCTCTGTATAGATTTCAAACCAATAGGCCTAGGCCATTCCTGCACAGCCTGAACCTTCACCGGGTCCATCTCAAAGCCCTTGCTGGAGACAATGTAGCCCAAAAAACTAATTTTCTGCACAGCAAACTCACATTTCTCCAGCTTAGCAAAGAGTGAATTATCACTCAATAACTGCAAAACTTCACGTACACTCTGCCAATGGGACTCTGGTGAATAAATCAAAATGTCATCCAAATACACAACCACATTCTTACCAATCGAAGGTCTCAGGATGTCATTAATAAGGTTCTGAAAAAATGCAGGTGCATTGGTAAGACAAAAGGCATCACCAGGTTCTCAAAATGACCTACCGGAGTGTTAAAAGCAGTTTTCCATTCATCACCCTCCTTCACTCGTAACAAATTGTATGCCCCCCGGAGATCAATTTTAGAGAACCACTTGGCCTCCACCAACTGGTTAAATAAGTCAGGAATCAACGGCAATGGGTAGGAATTGCGTACGGTAATCTTATTAATTTCACGAAAATCCAGACATGGACGTAAACGCCCGTCCTTTTTTTTAACAAAGAAAAATCCAACTGCCACAGGTGACTTAGAAGGTCTAATGTGACCAGCAGCCAGGCTAGTCTGTATGTACTCCTCCAAGGCCTTTCTTTCAGGAATAGTCAGATTAAACAAGCGACTCTTGGGAAGAGTAGCTCCAGGAACAAACTCAATGGCGCAATCATAATCCCTATGAGGAGGTAAAACTTGTGACTCCTCCTCTGAAAAAACCCTCCAAAAATCTTGAATAGGTACAGGTAATTCCCCTTTTTCCACAGCCGCAATGCGACCATTACAACATTTATCATAGCACTTCGGACTCCAAGACTTAATCACATTAGTAGACCAGTCCAGCAAAGGATTGTGCAGTTTTAACCAAGGCAAACCTAAAACGACCGGAGAGGGTAAATTATCTAATACAACCAAGTCCAAAATTTCTTGCTGAACTCCATTGATAGTGAGGGGAAATGCAGCAACCTTGTGAGTAATACATTTCAAGGGAGTGTTATCAATTGCAATCACAGAAATAGGTGATGACAAAGGTTTGGATTTAAATTTAAGTTTTTCCAAAAACCTTTTATCAATCACATTAAGTGTTGAACCACAATCCACAAATGCCTGAAATTCAATCAAATTTTCCTGCAAAGTAGTACTCCCAGAAAGAAATACTCCTGCAGAGCGTAAACAAGTTATACGGGCGTATCTG
Organism: Phyllobates terribilis; assembly: GCF_046119375.1. Classification (NCBI taxonomy): domain Eukaryota; kingdom Metazoa; phylum Chordata; class Amphibia; order Anura; family Dendrobatidae; genus Phyllobates; species Phyllobates terribilis. Next base: position 689,119,933 of record NW_027362761.1, on the reverse strand, counting down.
ACTTCTTTTTTTTCTTTACTTAAATGAAGCTCACAATACTTAATCAAATGATCAGCTTTACCACAATAAAGACACAATCCCTCGGCGAACCTCCGGTCTCTTTCCTGAGAACGGAGTGACATCGCCCCAACCTCCATCGGTTCTCCGCCGTCAGAGCAGTGCGGGGAATGCAATTAGCAGATCCTTAACCCTTTCACTCAGACCAGCAAGAAATAAACATTTCAGTGCAGGATCATTCCATTTGACTTCTGAAGCCCATCTCCTGAAGTGTGTGCAATAATTTTCAACATCACCTGACCCCTGATTCAAACGCCTGAGTTCTGCCTCAGCAGATGAGATTCTATCAGGATCATCATATAATAGCCCCATAGCAGAAAAAAATTCTTCAACAGACTTTAAACACGGATCATTAGGTTGGAGAGAAAAGGCCCACCCCTGTGGTTCATTGAGCAAAAGTGACATAATAAAACCAATGCGCTGTGATTCATTCCCAGAGGACCTTGGACTCAAGCGAAAATATAACAAACAAACATTTTTAAAGGAAAAAAAATCTTGCTGTTTACCATAAAAAAACATCAGGCAATCCTACCTTAGGTTCCACAAAATGCGCTCCAGAACAGCTACTCACATGTTGCTGTAGCTCGGCCACCTCCAGAGACAATCCCTGCAAGCATTGAGCCAAATCCTGGATGGAAACTATACTGATCCCAGAATTTCTTTCCTTTTAGTTTTTTGGGCTGGACTTACTGTTATGATTTGCAACAAGTACTAAGGAAAGATAGGGGAAAGCTATCCCTACAGTAAGACTAAACTGAATCTCTACGATGTAGTGGGCTGACTGTTCCTAGCAAACAGAGCCACCTTAGTCTTCGGCTAGTCTGAACGAAGACCTATACTATAAGGGGAGGGGTCCCTAAAAGAACTAAGGACTGGGACAAAAATGAGACACCTCCTAAACAGAGAAGTTGTTGCAGAACACAAAAAGACAAACTGACAAAAAGGTACTAGTGGTCCCAGAAGGACCAAGCGAACTGACAGAAAAAGGCACTGAAGCACCTGGCTAGGGAAACAGTCAAACACTGAAGTCCAGCACAGCCAAAAGGGTGGAGCTGGAATATAAAGGCAGATGGTCACGTGACCGCAAAACACAAGATGGAAAAAACAAACAGGAGGGTTCTAACAGCATGTTTCTGGAGAACTCCAAAGACTGTGACCTAATTGGATGGTACCATTATGTGGAGGTGTTACAAGGATGGGCAATGTATGGGCCATGTCTGACTGTGTAACTGATATAAAGGTAGCACATCCAACTAGTTATTATCATTCATTCTTCTTCTCACTTCCCATCTTCTACCATCCTCTCCTTTTACCTTTTCCCTTACATTGTTCCCTTGTCCCTTAGTTAGGTTTCCCTTATGTATGTTATTGTAAATATCCTATTTGTAATAAATCCCCTTTTAAAGATCCAGTAGCTCTTGTTAATTAATATTAACTGGCTACCAGGTTTAAATTACACCAACTAAAGATAGGATGAATGGAAATCCATACTATTTGCTCAAAGTTCAAAGGCTGCAGCTGTCACAAGTCATGCAGTAAAGTTACTTTAGTTATAAAGCACAAAGGAATAATTAATAAGTGTTACACATAATATAGTTCAACTAGTTATATTGTTATTATTTTAAAATGTTATACACATAAAATCATGCAATTTTTTCCAACTTCCTGTGTAAATAAAGAAATAAATCCATTTTAGAGTTGTTTGATCAAATCCTGCTTTGGAATGAAAACTCTAAGGAAACATAAAAAATAAAATTAAATATCAAATTCATACAGAAACAGAATTATTTAAATATCTTATACATATATTGGTTCTAATATAATTCAAAATATTGCTACTTTAATTTATATATGAGGTTCTAATTAATTAATATTTTAATTATTACTATAAATATATATAAATACAATTATACACAATCTCTACTGTATACAAGTGTGTATATATATATATATATAAATATACAAAAACTATATAACTTCACAATTTTACTGTATACAATAATAAATAACTAATGATACATTATATAAGACTTATACAACATATTACTACAGTTTTCCTTAGCCACTCCCTAAACCAAATCTTATGTCTCTGTCAAAAATCTTCAGAAAAGCTCTGCTTAGAAAAGACATTTTTCTATCCTTCAAAAGCTCAGATAACTGACTGTTCTTCAGTCTACATTCCATGATGTCACTGTGAGCTGGTCTCAACTGTCTCTGTCCGTCAATTTCAGCCATTTTCCTTTTTAGAGAGTCACAGCTTTGAATTTTTAACTCTTTCTGTGAAGAAATTGACTTTTTGAATCATCTGATATGGCTTATAACATATATGAAATCTTCTGCGTATTTCATAGATTTCATTTCGAGGATGACTCATTGACTTTTGATATTTTTCATTTTCTGGTTTTACAAATTTAGCTTGATTTATTTTCTTTTCACAATTTTCATGTTTTTGTAACAAAATCAAGCAACTGCGCACATTCAAATAAAGATTCTTTTTGTAACGCAATAACTCGAGATACTGGATTTAAGAATTTTAATTTTTGTTCAAAAGTTATGATTTGTTGTAATTTTCCATTTTTGATGAGAGCTTTGTACAACCGTTCAAATATGGACATGAATGTATATGTACATTCTTTACTACCAATTCTTAATTTTTGCAGATCATCTATGTCTGGGAAATACTTTGTGGCACAGTAAATCAAATATTTTAATCTGTCCGAATCATTTTTCCATTCATGAGTGTCATTTTCACGTGGCATTAAAATTAAACATCTGGCAAATGTCACAGGAATCCACATTTTAAATAAATTGATTCCTCTTGTCATTGGATAAATTAAACTTATCTGCAAAGCTCTCAAATATCTCTGAATTTCTACAGACATGGATTTTGACATCATATTTTGGCATGATTTTGTATAATTTTAGCTAATTTTTCCTCACTTTAATTTGTAGTTGAGCCTCTGTAGCTAAGTTCCCTGTTATTTTTAGTGGCCATTGCACGTCAGCTCCTCCTACGTCACTCATGTCTCCTCCCAAATCACCTAATATGTCAGTTTCTCGTATGTTAATCATGTCTTCTCCCATGTCAGTTTTTTGTACGTCCGTCTCTTCGTCAGACCCAAGGTCATATTCAGTTACAGAAACGTGCTCCATTTCCACATTACAGTCAGAATCAGTATCACCATTTGACACTACTTCTACACAATTGTCCTGCTTAGACTTCTCTAACACAAGACTATGAAATACATCAACCAACTGTAGAATATTTCTCAATTTTTCTTTGTCTCTATGAAAAGATACCAACTTAGAATTTAACTGTAAGTTCTCCAATTCACATTCGCTATATAAACTAAGCCACAAAACATCTAAGTCAGTTTCGTCAGTAACTTTGAATTTAATCTTACTTTGTTAGCAAAAGAAGAAATTATATCCATATTTTGCTTACTTTCAGATTTCTTAGCTTCTGATGATCAGCACGTATTATCCTCAACTCGTCTGATCTGATCGTGGTAGTACGTCTGGTGCCTGTCAATTAGTGCTGAGCGAACATGCTCGAGTGTACTCGCCCGACCATCACGCTACTCGGGATGTTCGGCGAGCACCGAGCATTTCCGGGTTACTCGGGCGGGAGCTCGGGTCTCCGCCCTGCATGTTTGGCGCTCTTTACAGAGCCAATGAACATGCAGGGATTGCCAGCCAGTCACTGTAATGCCGCAGCCAAGTTGGTTGTCGGCATTACATTGATTGGCTGGCCGCACAGCGTCACCTCGAGTATTTAAAACCGGGCGCCACCATCTTGGACACAGTCTCTCCGGATCAGCTAATGTAGGGAAAGCGCTGCTGAGCTAGGGATAGATTTATACTGCGAAATAGTTAGTGTAGGGTCTGTAAAGGCTGCCAAATCAAACAAACAGTCCTTCTCAGGACTAATATCCATCCCAAATATCAGGCAGGCAGGCAGGTTGTATAGGAGACGCAGTGGTTATACCAGCATACGCTGCATTACAGTCCTGTGTGCTCCTGTTGCTGAAATTTCTGGACTTAGCTCCAGGTCCTGGGGGGCCAGGAAAAATCCTTTTTTTTTTCATCTAAATCCTCCTTTTTTTTCCTCCTTCACACTGTACAAATACCCGTCTTATTAACCTTTTGGTGTCCGTCCCCCCCCCCCCCAAAAAAAAGTGTGTCTGTGACAGTTCAGACACAAATATATCTGTTTAAAATAGTCTGCTGTAGGACAGAGAAACAGAAGTGTGGTTTTGCAGTTCCATGGTTCAAACATCTGTATTATCCACTTTTGGGCCATTTGTACCTAAAAAAAAACAGTTTGAGTGTGTCGCTCACTGTTCAGCCACAAATATATATATTTAAAAAAGTCTGGTATACACCAGTAAATTATAACTGTGGTTTTGCTGTTCCACGGCATTTTTTGCCATAAAAAAAAAAACTGTAATAGTGTCTCCCTGATTGTTCAGACGCAAATATATCTGTTTAAAATTGTCTTTAAAAATGCCCCCTCCTCTCAGTCTTCACTGAGGATCAACGTCCACGTCCACGTCCCACCGCTGCGTTCAATTGTCCATATCCCAGACCTTTGAACGAAAGGGGAAATTCGCAGCTAATGCCCCACAGGCCACAGTCCTAACTTCGCACATTTCACGACTGCTTGCGTTGGAAATGCTGCCTTTTAGGCTGGTGGAGATGGAATCCTTCCGCAACCTTATGGCGGTGGCCGTCCCTCGGTACTCGCTCCCCAGCCGACACTATTTTGCCCGGTGTGCCATCCCCGCACTACACAAGCACGTGTCCCAAAACATCTGCCATGCCCTCAACAACGCAGTTACTGGGAGAGTCCACCTGACAATGGACACGTGGACAAGTGCTTGTGGCCAGGGACGGTACATCTCCCTGACGGCACACTGGGTAAACATAGTGGAAGCCGGGATCCAGTCGGACCTTAGGACGGAACACATCCTCCCCACATCGAGGATTGTGGGCCATATGTCAGTCAGAGTTGCCCCCACAGTGTACAGCTCCTGCGCATCATCCTCCTCCTCCTCCTCATATTCAGCCTCCATCTCAGATATCACCACATCAGTTACAAGCTGGAAGCAGTGCAGTACTGCCTCCGCCAAGCGGCAACAGGCTGTGCTGAAACTCATAAGCTTAGGTGAGAAACCTCACACTGCTTGTGAGTTGTAGACAGCTGTGAAAGAGCAGGCATATCTGTGGCTGACACCGTTGAACCTACATCCAGGCATGGTCGTGTGTGACAATGGCCGTAACCTGGTGGCGGCTCTGAGGCGAGGCGAGATCACACACGTACCATGCCTGGCTCATGTGCTTAACCTCGTGGTTCAGCGGTTTCTTAAATCGTACCCCGAGTTGCCAGATCTGCTCATCAAAGTACGTCGCCTGTCAGCTCATTTTCGCAAGTCGGCTACAGCTTCCGCCGCCCTTGTGTTGAAGCAGCGTTTGCAGCTTCCGTCACACCGACTGGTGTGTGATGTCCCCACACATTGGAACTCTACCCTCCACATGTTGCAAAGGATTTGTGAGCAGAAGAGAGCAGTTGTGGAGTACCAGCTGCAACAAGGCCATCTATATTCAGGTCAGACTCCACACATAAGACCTCAGGAGTGGACCTGGATGTCTGAAATATGTACCATCTTGACAAACTTTGAGGAGTCCACCAAGATGGTGAGTGGCAATGACGCCATCATTAGCATCAGCATTCCACTTGTCTGTCTTTTGCAACGCTCTCTGCAGAGAATTAAAGAGGAGGCATTGCAGCCAGAGTATGATGAGATGGATCAAGAAGCCGTAGTGGTCGATTACACGCAGCCCAGCCTCATCTCATCCCAATGTGCATTGGGGGACAATGAGGGAGAGGAGGAGGAGGAGGAAGAACAGGAGCTTGTATCATGCGCTGTAGACGGTAGTACCTGTACAACCGTCATACCGTCGGTTCAGCGTGGGTGGCCTGAGAACAGGGGGGAGGAGGAGGAGGAGGAGGAGAGCATGGTCAGTCATCATCTTGATGAGGACACAGAAATCTTGCCCGTTACCAGTCTGGCACGCATGGCTGACTTTATGTTACGCTGCCTTAACCGTGACCCTCGCGTTATCAAAATGTTGGGTGACAGTCATTACTGGTTGCTGACACTTTTAGACCCCCGCTACAAGGAGAACTTTCACTCTCTTATTCCTGAGGTGGAGAGGTCTACAAAAATGGGGCAGTACCAGAAGGCCCTTGCTGCAGAACTGTTAAAAAAATTCCCATCTGAACACGCTAGCGGCAGAGGTCACAGTTCGTTGCCCAACCAAGGCGTACATGCGAGAGAGACGCAACTCCAATCCAGCAGAGGCAGGGAAACACTGTCAACGTTCTGGGACAGTTTTCTCAGACCCTCCCTTCGGACAGACCCTGAGGCGCGGGGTACTCTCACAAGGAGTAGAAAGTTTCAAAAGATGGTGAGGGAGTACCTTGCCGACCGTACCAGGGTCCTCCGTGATTCCTCTGTGCCTTTTAATTATTGGGTATCCAAGCTGGACACTTGGAATGAACTTGCTCTGAACGCCTTGGAGGTCCCGGCCTGCCCTGCCGCTAGCGTGTTATCGGAGCGTGTTTTTAGTGCCACTGGGGGAATTATCAAAATGAACAAGGGCTGGATTGGGCCAGACTTTTCATCACCACCAAATGACCGCAGAGTAACATAAAGTCAAATCCACTGTGTTATTTCGGGAGTTGTATTCACATGCACCGCTTCACACCCACAAATGGGTATACGCTTCCTTATTTCGGCTGTTTTATGTTCTTCTCCTTATCCTCAGCCTCCACCACCACTATACCACCAGGGTGACCGTGGTCCGTGTTGCCATTATTGAAAGCTCCTCCGTCCTTATTTTTGTCAGCTTTTGCTTGGAAGGCATAAGCAAAGACTGTGGGAGTCCCACTCCCCAATAATGGGAATAATATTTTTAAGATGCTGTACTGAATGGCTCTTGTAAGGGGCATTAAAACTGTCTTGTTAAGCTACTGCGACCTCCACGTCTCTTCCGAGGGGTATTAAAACCATCTTGTTAAGCTACTGTGACCTCCACCACTTTTCCAAGGGGCATTAAAACCGTCTTGTTAAGCTACTGCGACCTCCACGTCTCTTCCGAGGGGCATTAAAGCCGTCTTGTTAAGCTACTGAGACCTCCACGTCTTTTCCGAGGGGCATTAAAGCCGTCTTGTTAAGCTACTGTGACCTCCACCACTTTTCCAAGAGGCATTAAGACCGTCTTGTTAAGCTACTGTGACCTCCACCACTTTTCCAAGGGGCATTAAAACCATCTTGTTAAGCTACTGCGACCTCCACGTCTCTTCCGAGGGGCATTAAAACCGTCTTGTTAAGCTACTGGGACCTCCACGTCTCTTCCGAGGGGCATTAAAACCGTCTTGTTAAGCTACTGTGACCTACACGTCTCTTCTGAGGGGCATTAAAACCATCTTGTTAAGCTACTGTGACCTCCACCACTTTACCAAGGGGCATTAAAACCGTCTTGTTAAGCTACTGCGACAATGTTGAAATGTTGTTTTTAATTAACTCTAACCTCCACGACTCTTCGAACGGGCATTGCATTTCCTCCTAATTTTTGGCAGCTTTTTCTTGGAAGGCATAGGCAAAGACTATGGGAGACACACTCCCCAATAATGGGAATAATGTTTGTAATATGCTGTACTGCATGGCTCTTGTACGGGGCATTGCAAGTTCCTCCGTCCTAATTTTTGGCAGCTTTTGCTTGGAAGGCATAGGCAAAGACTATGGGAGACCCACTCCCCAATAATGGAAATAATGGTTTTAATATGCTGTACTGCATGGCTCTTGTAAGGGGAATTGCAAGTTCCTCCGTCCTAATTTTTGGCAGCTTTTGCTTGGAAGGTAAAAGCAAAGACTATGGGAGACCCACTCCCCAATAATGGGAATGATGTTTTTAAGATGCTGTACTGTATGGCTCTTGTAAGGGGCATTAAAACCGTCTTGTTAAGCTACTGTGACCTCCACCACTTTTCCAAGGGGCATTAAAACCATCTTGTTAAGCTACTGCAACCTCCACGTCTCTTCCAAGGGGCATTAAAACCGTCTTGTTAAGCTACTGCGATCTCCACGACTCTTCCAACTAGCATTGCATTTCCTCCTAATTTTAGTCAGCTTTTGCTATTCAATGCATAGGCGAACACTAAGGGAGACCCACTCCCCAATAATGGGTAGAAGGTTTTTAGTACGCTGTAATCCACGTTTGTTTCAAGGGGCACTGCAGTTCCTCATAATTTTTGGAAAGCCTTCCATTCACTGCTTAGGCCAACAGTGCACAAGAGACCCAGTTGCTATAAATGGAAAAAATGGTTTATTTAAGGCCCTCTGACCTCCATGTCACTTTCAAGGGGCATTGGAGTGCCTCTAAATTTTTGGTAGGCATTGCACTCACTGTATGCCCTATAACTGTGTAGCCGAACAGCTCCTTTTGGTACAGAAACATATCCTACAAGACATGTGTGGTTGTCTGGCCTGATATTGATGTGAATGGTCCCTGTTCCTCCTGCTCTTTCTCCTTTGCCACCACCTCATCCATCATTTATCACCTGAAGCTTTGTTTTAACGGGAGTCATAGAACTGGGATAGTAGCAGGAAAACATCCAGCAATCCTCGGAGGAGGTAGGATATGCGCCAAAATGCTGACCACCTCAGGCCTAGCCGCTGCTACATACATGCGCTTGCATTCCAAGAAAACAAAGCAGATGCTAACTTCTATCATCATCATGCTCCTCACCTTGGCACTCTCAACTCCCCTGATGGAGAAGCCAGGGCCCACCGGAGGAGTCTGGTTCTCTGGTGGGCTCATCCAATGCTGCCCTAAAGCAGGTCAGGCTAAGAAAAGTGTGTGGGAAGCTAACAGGAGAAACAGGGACGACTGGGGACCGTTTATGGACACCCGGCCGCCCCCTAGCGGCTGGGGACGGAGCGTGGACACCCGGCCACCGGGCAGCTGGGCACTGAGTATGGATACCTCGCTGCCGAAGCAGCCATGAGGTAGTGGCCAGCTTCGGCCTCCTCCAAGCTAAAAGGTCCCATTTCAAGTGAAAGCTAGCAGTATGGTATTGCAGCCTGCGGGTGGGTGGGTGGTTGGTTGGCTGCATATTTGCGCTTGCATTGCAAGGAATGGGGGAGGTACAATTCAACACTGCCATGGGACAAGGACTTGCACTGGGATAGTTGCAAGTATGCATCTTCTGATTTGGCAAGGATCACTTCTGATGGGCACACTTTTAGGCAGTGACCTGGGTGTCAGAGATGCTTCCAGGGGTCTTCCTTATGCTGTTCCCATGTCTTTTCAGCACTGTATGCATGTGTCACACAGCACATGGCCAGATAAGATTGTAAAATGTTAAAATTACATTTCCCGGTGAATGCATTTGTCACGGTTGAAAGCAAAACAAAAGTGCAAAAACGCATAAAAAATGCTACTTGTGAACATAGCCCAAGGTGTGGAGGAGTATTTTTTTTTTGGTTATTTATTTTACCTTATACACAAGTCTTTACCTTGGAAAGGAACTTCCTTAACATATTTCACAGGAAAGCAGTTTCAGTTCCGTTTTTGAACGTTTTAATGTGAGCCCTTAAAAGTGGCTTAATACCTCTGACCATGTTGTTGACAGCAGTGACCTGGGGGTCAGAAATGCTTCCTGGGGCGATCCCCATGCTGTCCCCATGTCATTTGAGTACTGTCACTATCGTTTTGGGCACTTGTTAGTCTTTTAAAAGACTGCCGGGGGTGCCGCCGCAAAAATGCTTGGGTCTCCCATAGACTAACATTGGGCTCGTTGCTCGGGTCGAGCACCCGAGTATCACGGTGAGCTCGGCCAGAGCTTCGAGCACCTGAGCATTTTAGTGCTCGCTCAACTCTACTGTCAATCCATCTGGAGAATATATCAGTCCTCAATCTGTAGATTCTTTCTGATTCTTGCGGCAAAGTTAGTGGATTTCCTGACACGTGAACAACAGCTGTTCAGCTCGTCTCATCTCATCTCTCCCCCCTTTATTCAAGAAGGAAATTCACTTGAAAACATGAAAAATCAGGACTGGCTGAGGCTCACCAATGTAAAAAAATACTTATTAACGTATATTTTTTCTATCGAGGACTTCTTATCAGATGTGACCGATCAAAGTATCGATATTACGATATTCTTATAAAAAAATGTATCGATTTACTCTTGGATTGTCCATTAAAAAGAATGATTGTAGACGTTACATAAATAGTTAAAGTTAGAGTGATTGTCCATTTTTCCATAATTAGCTTAATTGTTGAGAGTCACCCATCTTTCCCTGGGATCCTGGATGGTATATTGCGTCTGTCTGTGTCCAGCACGTGTGTCAGGATGACACCATGTGTCCGGGTAAGGGATATGTCTCCTTGGGCCTACATCGGCAGCTGTCTTCTTCACACACAGATTCTCGTCCAGTGTCCTGTGAAATGGCAAGAGCGCCCCCTGTCTCTAACATGGGATTACATCTATTTATGGTACTAACTAAAAATACACAAATAGCACATGTCATCTAGAAACCCTAGCACGATTGCTGTGTTAGAACCCTCCTGTTTGTTTTTTCTATCTTGTTGTCATGGTTGTGTCGCCACGAAGATCGTCACGATTGCACAGCCTGACTTCTCGCAGCTGAGTTTTTGGTGCTTTGTGCTTTTCGGTAGTGAGGGAGTTAACTCTCTCTCTCTGTGCTAGACAAGGTCCAGTCTCGCCCAGCTGCAATTAATTCTGCAGTAGTGAGATTCCTTCATATGTCTGCTGCTCTGTTAGGGAAGTTGTCGGTGAAAGCATTTCATGCAGACTAACAGAGCGGATCGTGGTATTTGGAGTTTCAGAGCTAAGTGTATTTGGTGTAATTTTTCCCTTCCTCGCTTTATCATTTATCTCCTTTCCCGTTGGTGTTCCCTTTGTTGTAGTTGTGTAGTTTTTGTATGCAAGGTGGTTTTGGTTTTACCCTTGTACTGTCTCGTTCGTCTAAGTACTGTGTGTTGGCATATTATTACCTGTCCCCTTTTGTTGTGATCGGGGTCCTTCTCAGGACTAGATTACTTAGGTGCAGGGATCCTCAGGAGGTAGGGGTTACGCTGGCGGCCTGGACCTCTGTACCTTTAACAGTACCTCCAGGTAGAGGGATTAGTCAGGGCCTCAGCTCAGGGTCAGCTTAGGCCCCCTACCTCCAGTACACAGAGACAGCGTGACACTTGTGGTTTGCGGTCACGTGACCATCTGCCTTTATATTCCAGCTCCGCCTTTTGGCTGTGCTGGACTTCAGTGTTTGACTGTTTCTCTAGCCTGGTGCTTCGGTGCCTTTCTTTGTCAGTTCGCTTGGTCCTTCTGGGACTTCTAGTACCTTTTGTCAGTTTGTCTTTTTGTGTTCTGCAACAACTTCTCTGTTTAGGAGGTGTCCCATTTTTGTCCCAGTCCTTAGTTCTTTTATGGACCCCTCCCTTAATGCTATAGGTCTTTGTTTAGACTAGCCGAGGACTAAGGCGGGTCTGTTCGCTAGGAACAGGCTGCCCGCTACATCGTAGGGATTCAGCTTAGTCTTACTGTAGGGACAGCCTTCCCCTATCTTTCCTTAGTTCATGTTGCAGATCATAGCAGTAAGTCCAGCTCAAAAAAACTAAAAGGAAAGAAATTCGGGGATCAGTATGGTTTCCATTCAGGATTTGGCTCAACGCCTGCAGGAATTGTCTCTGGAGGTGGCCGAGCTACAGCAACACGTGAGTAGCTGTTCTGGAGCGCATTTTGTTGAACCTAAGGTAGGACAGCCTGATGTTTTTTTATGGTAAACAGCAAGAATTTTTTTCCTTCAAAAATGCTTGTTTGTTATATTTGAGACCAAGGTCCTCTGGGAATGAATCACAGCGCATTGGTTTTATTATGTCACTTTTGCGCAATGAACCACAGGGATGGGCCTTTTCTCTCCAACCTAATGATCCGTGTTTAAGGTCTGTAGAAATTTTATTTTCTGCTATGAGTCTATTATATGATGATCCTGACCGAGTCTCATCTGCTGAGGCAGAACTCAGGCGTTTGAATCAGGGGTCAGGTGATGTTGAAAATTATTGCACACACTTCTGCAGATGGGCCTCAGAAGTCAAATTGAATGATCCTGCGTTGAAATGTTTATTTCTTGCTGGTCTGAGAAAAAGGGTTAACGGTTTGCTAATTGCATTCCATGCACCTTAGACTCTGCAGGATGCCATGCAGTTAGCTGTTCGTGTGGACAGGAGACTAAGGTCCAGGGTGAATGAGGTAAAGACTTCTGTAATGTCAGGTCCTAGTCCCCAGAAAATCTGCTCTGACGGCGGAGAACCGATGGAGGTGGGGGCCTATTCGCTCTCCTCTGAGGAAAGAGACCGGAGGTTCGCCGAGGGATTGTGTCTTTATTGTGGTAAAGCTGACCATTTGATTAAGTATTGTGAGCTTCGTTTAAGTAAAGAAAAAAAAAAGTCAGTTACGCCCGTATAGCTCGTTTACTCTCTGCAGGAGTATTTTTTTTCTGGGAGTACTACTTTGCAGGAAGTTGCTCTCCTCTGAGGAAAGAGACCGGAGGTTCGCCGAGGGATTGTGTCTTTATTGTGGTAAAGCTGACCATTTGATTAAGTATTGTGAGCTTCGTTTAAGTAAAGAAAATAAAAAGTCAGTTCCGCCCGTATAGCTTGTTTACGCTCTGCAGGAGTATTTCTTTCAAGGAGTACTACTTTGCAGGAAAATTTGATTGAATTTCAGGTATTTGTGGATTGTGGTTCAACACTTAATGTGATTGATAAAGGGTTTTTGGAAAACCCTAAATTGAAGTCCAAACCTTTGTTATCACCTATTTCTGTGATTGCAATTGATAACACTCTCTTGAAATGTATTACTCACAAGGTTGCTGCATTTCCTCTCCCTATCAATGGAGTTCACCAAGAAATTTTGGACTTGGTTGTATTGGATAATTTACCTTCTCCGGTCGTTCTTGGTTTGCCTTAAAACTGCACAATCCTTTACTGGACTACTAATGTGATTAAGTCTTGGAGTCCGAAGTGCTATGATAAATGTTGTAATGGTCGCATTGCGGCTGTGGAAAAAAAGTGAATTACCTGTACCTATTCAAGATTTTTGGAGGGTTTTTCAGAGGAGGAGTCGCAAGTTTTACCTCCTCATAGGGATTATGATTGCGCCATTGAGTTTGTTCCTGGAGCTACTCTTCCCAAGAGTCGCTTGTTTAATCTGACTATTCCTGAAAGAAAGGTCTTGGAGGAGTACATACAGACTAGCCTGGCTGCTGGTCACATTAGACCTTCTAAGTCGCCTGTGGCAGTTGGATTTTTCTTTGTTAAAAAAAAGGACGGGGGTTTACGTCCATGTCTGGATTTTTGTGAAATTAATAAGATTACCGTACGCAATTCTTACCCATTGCCGTTAATTCCTGACTTATTTAACCAGTTGGTGGAGGCCAAGTGGTTCTCTAAAATTGATCTCCGGGGGGCATACAATTTGTTACGAGTGAAGGAGGGTGATGAATAGAAAACTGCTTTTAACACTCTGGTAGGTCATTTTGAGAATCTGGTGATGCCTTTTGGTCTTACCAATGCACCTGCATTTTTTCAGAACCTTATTAATGACATCCTGAGACTTTTGGTTGGCAAGAATGTGGTTGTGTATTTGGATGACATTTTGATTTATTCACCAGAGTCCCATTGGCAGAGTGTACGTGAAGTTTTGCAGTTATTGAGTGATAATTCACTCTTTGCTAAGCTGGAGAAATGTGAGTTTGCTGTGCAGAAAATTGTTTTTTTGGGTTAGATTGTCTCCAGCAAGGGCTTTGAGATGGACCCGGTGAAGGTTCAGGCTGTGCAGGAATGGCCTAGGCCTATTGGTTTGAAATCTATACAGAGATTTTTGGGTTTTGCCAATTATTACAGGAAATTCATTAAGAATTTTTCTATAATTGTTAAGCCTCTGACCGATCTCACCAGGAAAGGTGCGAATACGGCCCAATGGACTACTGAGGCCATTGAAGCGTTTGAGTATCTCAAAGAGAGGTTCAGTTCTGCCCCTATCCTTGTGGAGCCTGATGAGAGCAGCCTTTTTTGGTCGAGGTCGATGCTTCATCGGTAGGGGTCGGAGCAGTTTTGTCTCAGGAGTACAAGGGTGGAGTACATCCTTGTGCCTTCTTTTCGAAAAATTTTTTGGAAATCGAACTGAATTATGATGTTGGAAATCGGGAGTTGCTGGATATTAAACTCGTGTTTGAACATTGGCGTCATTTTTTGGAAGGCGCTAGATTTCCTATTCAGGTTTTCACAGATCATAAGAATTTGATCTATCTGGATGCTGCCAAGCGCTTGAATGCCCGTCAAGCTAGGTGGCCACTTTTTTTTTCTCGGTTTCATTTTTCTGTTACCTTTATCCCTGGTACTAAGAATGTTAAAGCCGATGCTTTATCTCACAGCCTCTCTCCTATGGTCGGTGCCAAGGAGGAGGAGAGCATTTTACAGAAAGGAGTTGTGGTGGCGGCATTGGACTCTGTTTCGGAGAATGGGATTCTGAAAGCTCAAGATGAGGCACCATCTAACACTCCCCATGGGAGGTTGTTCGTGCCTAGAGCCTTTAGGAGAGATTTGTTTGTAGAGTGTCATGAGTCTCGGTTGGCAGGTCATCCAGGAATTTCGGAGACTAAGAGACTTATCAGTCGCAGTTTTTGGTGGCCTGGATGGCAGAAGGAAGTCATCAAGTGGGTGCATCAATGTAGTGTGTGTGCTAGGTCAAAGGCTTCACATACTCCTGCTGCGGGGTTGCTTTGCCCTCTGGAGGTTCCTAGTGCGCCTTGGGAGTCCATTTGTCATTTTCGCCTGGTTATCATCCTGAGTATAATGAACAGACTGAAAGAAAGAACCAGGATGTTGAACAGTTTTTGCGTTGTTTTGTGGTGGACAATCAAGAGGTGTGGTCTGAGTTTCTGTCTCTCGCAGAATTTGCTCTTAACAATCATACATCCTCCTCTGCTGGGTGTTCTCCTTTTTTTTGTTGTAGTGGGAGACATCCGTCTTTTGGTTCGTTCTCCAAATTGGGGTCGGCGGTGCCGGAGGAGGAGAATTTTTCTGGTGACTTGGAGAGAGTTTGGACTAATGTAATTTGCAACCTTTAAGAGGCTAACAAGAAGTCCAAGAAGTATTTTGACAGGAAACGTAAGGAGGTTTTGTTTACTGTGGGTGACATGGTTTGGTTGTCCTCGAAGAACCTGCGGTTAAGGATTCCCTCTAAAAAACTGGGTCCTAAGTTTGTGGGTCCATTTAAAGTGCTTCAGGTTGTTAACCCGTCTGCTGTTAGGTTGGATGTCCCTACTTCCTGGAAGATTAATCCTGTGTTTCATGTTTCTTTGTTGAAAAAGGCTGTTGTATCTGATAGGGACGCCACTGTCACAGTTCCTCCTGTGGTGGAAGACGGCGAATATGAAATTTCTCGTATCTTGAATTCTAGATGGCATAGTGGGAAATTACAGTATCTTGTCTCCTGGAAGGGTTTCACTCCCGAAGACAACTCCTGGGTAAGGACGGATGATGTGTCTGCTCCTAGGCTTGTTAAAGCTTTCCACAAGAGGTTTCCAGATAGGCCTGGGCCTGGAGGATCCGGAGGATCCTCATAAAAGAGGGGGTACTGTTAGAACCCTCCTGTTTGTTTTTTTCCATTTTGTGTTTCGCGGTCACGTGACCATCTGCCTTTATATTCCAGCTCCGCCTTTTTGGCTGTGCTGGACTTCAGTGTTTGACTGTTTCTCTAGCCTGGTGCTTCGGTGCCTTTCTCTGTCAGTTTGCTTGGTCCTTCTGGGACCTCTAGTACCTTTTGTCAGTTTGTCTTTTTGTGTTCTGCAACAACTTCTCTGTTTAGGAGGTGTCCTATTTTTGTCCCAGTCCTTAGTTCTTTTATGGACCCCTCCCTTAATGCTATAGGTCTTCGTTCAGACTAGCCGAGGACTAAGGCGGGTCTGTTCGCTAGGAACAGGCTGCCCGCTACATCGTAGGGATTCAGTTTAGTCTTACTGTAGGGACAGCCTTCCCCTATCTTTCCTTAGTTCATGTTGCAGATTATAACAGGCTGATTCAATCTTATGCAATGTATGATACATAATTCAGAATTCAGAATAAAATGAATATCCGTAATTAATATTTAACATTCGGTTATTTTAACACAGCAGGCAAGATAAAAGTAAAAAGCAGCCCCTAAAAAAAATCCCATAGTGGTCCACCACTATCTTATTGACATGAGGTAGTATGTTGTACAGATTAGCTCAATATACATCGGTATTACCAGCATATATAATGCACAGCATAAGTCGGTTAGTTTAGCTAAGTTACAACTGAGATATATCATAGAATTCTACCCAATATATATCAGTATAGTTAGCATATATAACACTCAGCACCAACCATTTAGTATCACTTGTATAATCCTCAACATAAGCTGAATGTGTAACAGCTAAAATACAAACCAGATGCCATGGCAGTATCTCCACACCACCCAAGCCCCCTAATGCACGTTTCGCGTATGTTGCTTCCTCGGGGGGTACTTGGGGCAGTGAGTAGTCTGATCATAAATAGTTGCCCAGAGGGGTTGGGCCACCCATGTGGTTTTATGGGATTGTTTTTAGGGGCTGTTTTTTACTTTTATCTTGCCTGCTGTGTTAAAATAACCAAATAAAGTAATATCATGAAATAATAGATGACTATTTCTTATTATTTGATTATCATAGTAAGAGGAGGAAGTGTGTATATGGGAGAACATATGGAGCTTGGAGGCAGGATGTAGACACATGGGCCAGGATGGGAGGATATATTGAGCCATGATAAGACACAAGGGGGGCAGTTATGAGACATAATGGGGGCCAGGAATGAGACACAATGGGGGGCCAGGAATTAGACACAATGGGGGCCAGGAATGAGACCTAATGGGGGCCAGGAATGAGACCCAATGAGGCCAGGAATGAGACATAATGGGTGCCAGGAATGAGACATAATGGGGGGCCAGGATTGAGACCCAATGGGGGCCAGGTATGAAACACATTATTACAGGAAGGTGTAAGGATGTGCACATTATTACTGTAGGGGCTAATTATGGATATTAGCTGTGATGTATTTTGTTGAGAATACTGTTTTCAGTGAGGGGAGGGGTCCTGTTACTGTACAGGAAGACACTATGTCAATTTTTTCCTCATCTGGTGTAATGTAGAAGTTGGGGATAAATCAGGGAATGTGCTCTGGAACTGTGTTATTTTCTGCAGAGACGAGTCCTGATTGGAAGAAGTGATGGCAGTCTGCACTGGATGAAGATGAAAAGTGAAGATGAAGGACTTCAACTAGAGATATCACTGTTACCTGTACACTGACACTATATACAGAGCTCCTGTATATAATGTGACTGGTGATCACTGTATCACCTGTACACTGTACAGTATATACAGAGGTGTGGCCTCACTTCCTAGAGCTGGATAATACATTTAAAAAGCTTCCCTTGGCTGGTGTCTACAGTTTTGGACCCGGTCCTTTGTCTGCCCTTGTTCACACACAGAGGTCAATTTTGACACATGGTAAGGTTTTTAATATTAGACAGAGTAGGACTATCCCAAATAGGTTCACCTTGCTGTGGTGGGATAGCTTTCATGCTATTTTTGATCAAAAACAGTGTTACTAAGAACCCTATTTTAGTTAAATGCACTTTTGCTTTTTATTTATTTATTTACAACAGGGTTTATTTTCATTTTCCTTTTTGTAGGTTTTTACTATATACAGAGGGTAATATTAGTAATGTGGAGGGGGCGAGAGGGAAACTCTGCAGGAGACGGTGGCCATCTTCAGCAACGTCCTCCAGAGCTCAGAAGTGCAACACAGAGGAATTCACTCTCTTAATGGTCAGTCAGACGGCACCCAGACCCTCAAAAAAGTAACACCGGGAGAGAACTGAGGTGTGAGCTCTGAAATATGAGCCCCACAGACCTCCATTAACTACTAAAATATGTTAGTGCGAAGTACCTAACAGTCTTATCAGGAGCTATATCAACACGTGACATAGAAAGCTGCTGTGGATGCAGCATTCAACAGATATGTATACCAGACTAGAATTATAACTCGGACTAGTAATAAAGCCCATCAAAAAGACCAGGCTCCCTCATTTATGTAAACTGACTGTGCAATAAACTTAAAAGACTCTGCTACATAATCCTAGAAATGAGGCAACGGGCTAAATTTGACCTGTTGTTCAGAGATCATTTAGGACACTTTACTCAGCCCTATCTACCACTACTTGTGTCACAATCTAGACTGTCAATATAGTAGAGGAGTCATATCTATTCTGTGAAGTATTTCTTTATTGAAAGGAAGGAGAGAAGGTGGCGAGAGAATATCCTTGTTCATTTTCTTCCATCAGTTCTAATCATGAGCCGCTCAAAAAGCTTAGAAGTAACTGAAAAACTAAAAGAATTTGCAAAAAGTGACTCCTCAGACAATCCATGGTCACCTAGACATAATCCATTAAATGTTAAAGCTACAGACCAACGAAAAGGTCAAGCTTCTGATAATGAGGAGGGTGGAGATCAAGAAGATTTAACCTTAAGAGAAGTCTCTGATCAATTAATGCAAGTTATAATTTCAGCTAGGGCCTCTATGATTGGGAAAATAGAAGAAGCGCACTTCTCCGGCAGGATATGTGTGGCGCCCCTGTGGGTTCAATCGCCACAGAGGTACTGCATCTCAACCAGAGGTGTGGTACCCCACTCTCAGGTAAGGGGGCAGTACTACCCGGGACCCACGCACCCGCATCCAATACACTCCACTTCAGTAGGGAAGGGCGAGATTGCTCCTAAGGGAGAGCACTGTCCCTGGTCCCTAGCTGGAGGGTGGAACCATGTAGTGGGTGTGGGTGGAGGAAGTAGTTCAGGGAAGTACTGTCAGTAGAAGTATAAGAAGGAGGGGAACCATCTAGAAGTGTGTCCAGAGGAAAAACAGTAGGGAGTGGGAGCTCAGAAGGAGCTCCGCTCCGGAGAGAGAGGAGAGCGGGCCTGGTAAGGGAGGCCCAGGAGAGAGAGGACGGGAGCAGAGGGAAGGCTCTGGAATCAGAGGGGATCTCAGGGGCACGGTGAGTGCAGGAAGCCACCCGTGTGCCCGAATCTACAAGGACGAGAGGGATCAGGCCGCAGAGGGGACCGGCCCCTAAACTAGTGGAGAATAATCAGGCTCAGCTAGATAACCGGAGGCTACTGTACTTGCAAGGTGCAGCAGCCAATCACCACAATTACATCGCCGAAAAGGTGGCCGCGTAGGGTCCAGGGGATTTCAAGTCGCCCAACAAGACCCGAGGCTACTGGCTTGGGACACTGATTGTGAGGCGCAGGGCAGGAGGGCGAGAGCCAGCGCAGGGAAGCCGACGGTGAAAGGAACATAGAACAGGGTCCCGTTTAAGTACACACTCCTGGGCCCCCCTAGAGGAACTGCCTGCCCTCACACCCGAATGGGTGTACAGACGCACAGAATGGGATTCGTCCGTGAAAATTGAGGACCAGAGTCTCCCGTTGCTGCCCGCTCCCGCACCCCCGGTTGCCCGCAAATAGGAAGGAGAGGAGTATAGGTAAGACGACCCGGCGGGTGCCCTGATGGGATTCCCCAGGGAGACCCAAACAGAGGCCCTGCGCAGGGAGGAGCACTTCCAGCGGGAACTCTTCAAGCTAGAGGCGGAGCGGCGGGAACGGCGAGTGCGCTGGGAGGCGATGGAGGCCCGCAATATGCAAGCTAAAACCCGGGCCCGCAAAACCAAGCCTGCCTCACCCAGTCCACGTGCAGAGGGGATCGTGGTCAAATTTGACCTGGAAGCTGGATGGGGCTTCATCAGGGAGCCGCAAATGGCCACGGATCTCTTCGGCAACTGGCATGACGTGGAATCCCACCTGCAACAAGGACATCCCAGACGGGATCTATACCCTGGTGACAGGGTTACCTATATCCGGCATCAGGGAGAGCGTGGATGGTACGCACTCCATGATCACAGAGTGATGGAAGAGGAGGACATGCCTCTGCCGTCTGAGGCTGATTACCCGGCTGGGCCATACAGTGGTGAAACACTTCCCTGGAGGGGACACAACTATTAAAACTGAACTGTTCCTTTTAAGAAGTTAAATAATGTAAATAGTTACCCGGAAGGGTAGAGAAAATAAGCATGTAATCATTGTGTGTGTTGAAAAAGTTTGTTTATTAAATGTACCCGGTAAAGGTACAAGGACACTTAGGTTGTGGACGGTGAACAGCGAAGAAAACTTTCCATTGTATATAGTTCGCACTTCTTAAAGTGCTTCTTGTTGGTTTTATCATGACCACCGAACAAAAACCCGTTTGGCGTGGAAGGAAGACGTGGTTCAACAACTGGATCAGTTATGCCCTGCAGCCACGCCCAGGGCCTACGTTGGGGGTTTGTTGTGGACGGGTTCCCTCACTTTGCACCTTCTCCAGTGAGATGGACACCCAGTTACAGATCTCACTGTGGCTTACTGAAAATGTGTTTTGTATGAAAATTTTTTTATATACTGTATATGTGAAGAAAAATGTTATTTAAAAGGAAGTTTATAACATGTAACGTTCAAGGAAAGTGCCTCCCATAAAGGGAAGAAAAAGAGTTATGGTTATTCTTATATGTGATGCATCAAAAATTTTTGTATGTCTAAAACACCTGTGTTTTTACTCTGTTCCAGCCCGCGGACTTGCTGTGTTTAACGAGGGGGGTATGTGGCGCCCCTGCGGGTTCAGTCGCCATAGAGGTACTGCATCTCACCCAGAGGTGTGGTACCCCACTCTCAGGTAAGGAGGGAGTACTACCCGGGAGCCACACACCCGCATCCAATACACTCCACTTCAGTAGGGAAGGGCGAGATTGCTCCTAAGGGAGAGCACAGTCCCTGGTCCCTAGCTGGAGGGTGGAACCATGTAATGGGTGTGGGTAGAGGAAGTAGTTCAGGGGAGCACTGTCAGTAGGAGTATAAGAAGGAGAGGAACCATCTAGAAGTGTGTGGGTCCAGAGGAGAAGCAGTAGGGAGTGGGAGCTCAGAAGGAGCTCCGCTCAGGAGAGAGAGGAAAGCGGGCCTGGTAAGGGAGGCCCAGGAGAGAGAGGACAGGAGCAGAGGGAAGACTCCAGAATCAGAGGTGATCCCAGGGGCACAGTGAGTGCAGGAAGCCACCCGTGCGCCCGAATCTACACGGACGTGGTGGGATCAGGCGGCAGAGGGGACCGGCCCCTAAACTAGTGGAGAATAATCAGGCTCAGCTAGATATCTGGAGGCTGCTGTATTTGCAAGGTGCAGCAGCCAATCACCACAATTACATCACCGAAAAGGTGGCAGCATAGGGTCCAGGGGATTGCAAGTCGCCCAACAATACCCGAGGATACCGGGTTGGGACACTGATTGTGAGGCGCAGAGCAGGAGGGCGAGAGCCAGCACAGCGAAGAAGGAACATAGAACGGGGGCCCGTTTAAGTACTCCTGAGAGACAACGTGGGACGTTACACAGTGGCCCTTGTAACCTGGAGTCTTGAACAACTGTGAGTAAACCTTGAAGACTGCACCCCACTGTGTCCTGGAATTATTGCTGCGCCATCACCAGCCCTGCATTACACAGCACCAACAACATCTACCTCATAAAACCCCTCTACACTGCCCTGGAGCTTAGCTCTGCCTGTGGAGAGCTGAACCAACTCTGCTGCATCACCACCAGCTCCAGAGGATCTGCACCGCAGCGGCGGCCCCATATAGCCGCATACCACAGGTGGTGTCACGAACATTATCTCTAAAAACTTCATTCCCCTTTTACTTTTCCCTTTAATTGACTGCCCTGGGTCATGGACCGGGTCACTGCCACCATGACCCAGGGGGCGTGTCATATGCAAGCCATGAGGGGACGCATTACGGAGGTTGAAACCATAGTGTCTCACTTGCAAGATAAACTATCCCCCATGGCAACCAAATTGACAAAAGTTGCTGGGTCCATGAATGCTTGGAGACAGAAGGCTGACTATTTAGAAAATTGGATGCGCCGAAATAATATCCGAATCATTAGTCTTCCAGAGCACTCGTAGGGACAGCAGCCTAAACAATTTTTGGAAGCGTGGCTTAAAGATACTTTAGGAGACGAGTTCTCCTCAACATTTGCTATAGAAAGAGCTCACAGAAACCCTACAAGATTACTTCTTCCACGAGCTCCGTCAAGTCCCTTTTTGGCGCGCCTTCTAAATTGCAAAGACAGAGACGCCGTTCTTCGTCTGGCCAGACAGAAAAGTCAAGTTAAATTTAATAATACTACAATATCCATCTCTCCAGACTTTTCAATAGACTTGCAGAAACAATGGGCCCAGTTCATAGAGGTCAAGAAGAAACTCAGAGAAAAGAATATTCTATACACAATGATCTAACCTGCTCGACTCCGTGTTGTCTACGAGGCATCCTCAATGTTTTTCACGACAGCAACTGAAGCTATGGAATGGCTACTGTTATGATCTGCAACATGTACTAAGGAAAGATAAGGGAAAGCTGTCCCTACAGTAAGACTAAGCTGAATCCCTACGATGTAGCGGGCTGCCTGTTCCTAGTGAACAGACCTGCCTTAGTCCTTGGCTAGTCTGAACGAAGACCTATAGAATTAAGGGGAGGGGTCCCTAAAAGAACTAAGGACTGGGACAAAAAAGGGACACCTCCTAAACAGAAGTTGTTGCAGAACACAAAAAGACAAACTGACAAAAAGTACTAGAGGTCCCAGAGGACCAAGCAAACTTGACAAAGAAAGGCACAGAAGCACCAGGCTAGAGAAGCAGTCAAACACTGAAGTCCAGCAGAGCCAGAAGGGTGGAGCTGGAATATAAAGGCAGATGGTCACATGACCGCAAACCACAAGATAGAAAAAACAAGCAGGAGAGTTCTAACAGCTACAGCTTCATTCAGGAACACGTAGAAAAATCCTTGACTCATTCACCGCCATCTTTGGGATCTTTCTTTTCTCTCCCTACTTAAATATGTGAGGAAGGAAATGGAACTTTTTCTAAGATCTGGTAAAATGGGAATTCTTTCCATCAGCGTTCATTACAAGATCAATACTGGACGCTGTACTCAGTGAGGGTATCCTCTTTATGGTGTATGATGGAAGCATGTAATCATGCTTCCTTATTAAGGTTTATCATATGTTCTTTTTTCTAACTTTGTTGGTTAATGTTTATATATATAACGTTGCAAAAACACTACACCAGCTGTCTGTTAAATCTAGCTTATGGAACACTATACATCAGATTGACTAGAGGGATAAATTGTATATGACCAACACTTACATTTTTCTATGGAAAACATGGAATATGAAGTTGTGTGTATGACCTGAAATGTAAGGGGTCTCAGGTCTCCTCGTAAGATAAAACACTACCATCCTCACATTGTGGCTCTGGAGGTAACACATTTGACAAGAGATTCGGTTAAGTATGTTCAGAAACCTTGGGTACAATGGTCTATTCACGCATTTCACACTAGTTATTCTAGAGGTATATCTCTATTAATACATAAGTCTATCAGATGAGAGATAAAAGTGGCTTGTAAAGACCCTGTAGGGCTATTTGTTTTTGAACATGCACTAATAGATTCTAGAGATTATGTTATAATATGTATATAAAACCCCCCTCCAGCTAATATGACAATTCTCAAAAAGGTGGTGAGCTTTGCTCTGAACTATCCAAATGCACATGTTCTGTGTATGGGGGATTTAAGTTTAGTAATAGATAATGATCTGGATAGATTTAAAGTGGAGGATGGAGTCTCTCGCGTGGTCTCCTCTCCTTCTGAGTTATCAATGTTTATGGAGGACAATGGCTAGTTGGATCTATGGAGGCCACGCCATCCTGATGTCAAAGAATATACTTGCCATTCATCTACTAGGCGCACCCTCTCTCGTCTGGATTATATATTTGGATCCAGTAACTTGGCAGTTTGGGTGGGAGAGGTAATAGAGGTATTTCAGACCACAGCCCAGTAATAATTAACATTAGGTGCGGTCGGACTGGTAGTAATAACTCTTTTTGGAAACTTAATCCATTTTGGCTGAAATTGATAGGCCCTAACGACAGAACGATAGACCAACTGTTTTATTTACATTTCTAATCAGACAAATGAATATAGAATTGAATGGTTAAGCTCCCATAGATTATACACACAATATATAGATGCAAAATCCAAACGTAAATGATTTTTTACCCGTCAATCATACTTTTAACTAGGGAACCAATCCAGTAAATTACTAGCATTTATGGTCCGTCAGCACGATATATCGAATACTATACTTCAAATTCAAAAACCAAATGGCCCTTTAGTCACTTCAACTGATGATATACTTGAATGTTTCTATGAGTTTTACAAAACATTATATAGATCTGGAAGTGAAACTGATGCTTCAGAATGCCTTAAATATTTACCGGATATAAAATTTCCTACATTAAGTCCCTCTCAACAATCCTTTCTGGATGCGGATTTTACTCTGGAAGAGATAGACAGGGCCATTAAAGATATGGCATTGGGTAAGGCGCAGGGACCGGATGGTTTTCTTGTGCAAATGTATAGAAGAGTTCGAGATGTGCTGGTGCCTCTTCTTCTAGAAGTGTTCCAACAAACCTATGAGGGAGATTATCTCCCAAACTCCTTCTATGAAGCAAATACACTGCTCAAAAAAATAAAGGGAACACTCAAATAACACATCCTAGATCTGAATGAAGAATAATCTCATTGAATACTTTTTTCTGTACAAAGTTGAAAGGGCTGACAACAAAATCACACAAAAATCATCAATGGAAATCAAATTTATTAACCAATGGAGGGGTGAATTTGGAGTCACCCCCAAAATTAAAGTGGAAAAACACACTACAGGCTGATCCAACTTTGATGTAATGTCCTTAAAACAAGTCAAAAAGAGGCTCAGTGTTGTGTGTGGCCTCCACGTGCCTGTATGACCTTCCTACAACGCCTGGGCATGCTCCTGATGAGGTTGCGGATGGTCTCCTGTGGATCTCCTCCAGGATGGCACATCAATGCGAACTGTGGCAAGAAGGTTTGCTGTGTCTGTCAGCGTAGTGTCCAGAGGCTGGAGGCGCTACCAGGAGACAGGCCAGTACACCAGGAGACTTGGAGGGGGCCGTAGGAGGGCAACAACCCAGCTGCAGGACCGCTACCTCCGCCTTTGTGCAAGGAGGAACAGGAGGAGCACTGCCAGAGCCCTGCAAAATGACCTCCAGCAGGCCGCAAGTGTGCATGTGTCTGCACAAATGGTTAGAAACCGACTCCGTGAGGGTGGTATGAGGGCCCGACGTCCACAGATGGGGGTTGTGCTCACAGCCCAACACCGTGCAGGACGCTTAGCATTTGTCACAGAACACCAGGATTGGCAAAGTCGCCACTGGCGCCCTGTGCTCTTCAATGATGAAAGCAGGTTCATACTGAGCACATGTGACAGACGTGACAGAGTCTGGAGACGCCGTGGAGAGCGATCTGCTGCCTGCAACATCCTTCAGCATGACCGGTTTGGCAGTGGGTCAGTAATGGTGTGGTGTGGCATTTCTTTGGAGGGCCGCACAGCCTTCCATGTGCTCGCCAGAGGTAGCCTGACTGCCATTAGGTACCGAGATGAGATCCTCAGACCCCTTGTGAGACCATATGCTGGCACGGTTGGCCCTGGGTTCCATCTAATGCAGGACAATGCCAGACCTCATGTGGCTGGAGTGTGTCAGTAGTTCCTGCAAGATGAAGGCATTGAAGCTATGGACTGGCTTGCCCATTCCCCAGACCTGAATCCGATTGAGCACATCTGGGACATCACGTCTCGCTCCATCCACCAAGACACAGACTGTCCAGGCGTTGGCGGATGCTTTAGTCCAGGTCTGGAAGGAGATCCCACAGGAGACCATCCGCAACCTCATCAGGAACATGCCCAGGCGTTGTAGGGAGGTCATACAGGCACGTGGAGGCCACACACAATACTGAGCTTCATTTTGACTTGTTTTAAGGACATTACATCAAAATTGGATCAGCATGTAGTGCGTTTTTCGACTTTAATTTTGGGGGTGACTCCAAATCCCGGCCTCCATTGGTTAATAAATTTGATTTCCATTGATGATTTTTGTGTGATTTTGTTGTCAGCACATTCAACTTTGTGCAGAATAAAGTATTCAATGAGAATATTTCATTCATTCAGATCTAGGATGTGTTATTTGACTGTTCCCTTTATTTATTTGAGCAGTGTATAATAGTAATTAAAAAAGAAGGAAAAGATCTGTTAGAATGTGGGTCCTATCGTCCCATATCACTAGTGAATGTAGATTATAAAATTTTCACTAAGATTCTAGCTACTAGGCTAAACTCAATAATCTTGGAAATAATACATTCAGACCAAACTGGCTTTATGCCAGGAAAGAGTACGTCCATAAATATTAGAAGAGTTCAATCGGTTGTACAATACAGTTCCATGGTACCTGATAACGAATGGGCTATAGCCTCATTAGACGCGGCTAAAGCTTTTGACTCGCTGGAATGGTCCTCCTTATTTGCTTGTCTTCAGAAATACGAGTTTGGTCATAGATTTCAAAAGTGGATACGTATAATATATAGAAACCCTAAAGCCCGAATAATAACCAATAATACTGCATCTGAGGTGTTCTCCCTGGCGAGGGAGTCCTCTATCCCCAGCCCTCCTTGCCCTTGCTATTGAAGCACTAGTGATACGGATACGTTCCACCCCAACCATTAAAGGCATAACTATAGCAGACCGTTTAGATACTATTGGCTTATATGCCATTGACATGGTGATTTTCATGGATAAAGTAGGAGAAACATTACCCGAAGTAATTGTGACTATAGATATCTTCATAAAATACTCAGGGCTATATATAAACTGGGAAAAGTCTGCACTGATGCCACTTTCTCATGGGCCGACAGATCACCTAGAAATATTATTCCCACTATCCATTGTATCTAGCTTTAAGTACTTGGGAATAAATGTATCCAAACACAGTAAATATGACCTACAAGTAAATATTTTTCCAGTACTAGAATACATTAAACTTAAATTTGCCCTATGGAGTAAATTACCACTATCTGTATCTGGTCGTATAAACCTAATCAAGATGATTCTAATTCCAAAGATTAGTTATTTTCTTCAACACAGTGCAGTGTCAATTCCTAAATCCTTTTTTTCAACCCTTAACTTACTGGTCTCTTCCTTTATATGGGGAAGTGCTGGACCTAAGCTTAAACTATTCACTCTACATAGATCTAAACAAATGGGAGGAGCAGCACTGCCAGATTTGTTTCTATATTATCTAGCAGGACAACGTAAAGCAATGAGTAAATGGATGCCTAATATTTACTTGCCTAATTCATAAAGTCACTTGGCGCACGCTGCTGGAGGTGACTGCCTTTTGGGTTTTCTAGGAATGTCTAATTTCCCTAGATTATTACCACTTCTTAAACTGGCGCCATCGATCTGGAGGCAGACTAAAAAGGTGCTTCATTTCGATAACGTTATAGCTGAGATGCCACTATGGTATAACACATATTTCCCTATTCTGTTAAACCACCCATCCACTCAGTTTTGGATACCACATAATATACACTGCTCAAAAAAATAAAGGGAACAGTTAAACAACAGAATATAACTCCAAGTAAATCAAACTTCTGTGAAATCAAACTGTCCACTTAGGAAGCAACACTGATTGACAACCAATTTCACATGCTGTTGTGCAAATAGAATAGACAATAGATGGAAATTATTGGCAATTATCAAGACACCCTCAATAAAGGAGTGATTCTGCAGGTGGGGACCACAGACCACATCTCAGTACCAATGCTTTCTGGCTGATGTTTTGGTCACTTTTGAATGTTGGTTGTGCTTTCACACTTGTGGTAGCATGAGATGGACTCTACAACCCACAGAAGTTGCTCAGGTAGTGCAGCTCATCCAGGATGGCACATCAATGCGAGCTGTGGCAAGAAGGTTTGCTGTGTCTGTCAGCATATTGTCCAGAGGCTGGAAGCACTACCAGGAGACAGGCCAGTACACCAGGAGATGTGGAGGGGGCCGCAGGAGGGCAACAACCCAGCAGCAGGACCGCTACCACCACCTTTGTGCAAGGAGGAACAGGAGGAGCACTGCCAGAGCCCTGCAAAATGACCTCCAGCAGGCCACAAATGAGCATGTGTCTGCACAAACGGTTAGAAACCGACTCCATGAGAGTGGTATGAGGGCCCGACGTCCACAGATGGGGGTTGTGCTCACAGCCCAACACTGTACAGGATGCTTGGCATTTGCCACAGAACACCAGGATTGGCAAAGTCGCCACTGGTGCCCTGTGCTCTTCACTGATGAAAGCAGGTTCACACTGAGCACATGTGACAGACGTGACAGAGTCTGGAGACGCTGTGGAGAGTGATCTGCTGCCTGCAACATTCTTCAGCATGACTGGTTTGGCAGTGGGTCAGTAATAGTGTGGGGTGGCATTTCTTTGGAGGGCCGCACAGCCCTCCATATGCTTGCCAGAGGTAGCCTGACTGCCATTAAGTACTGAGATGAGATCCTCAGACCCCTTGTGAGACCATATGCTGGTGCCGTTGGCCCTGGGTTCCTCCTAATGCAGGACAATGCCAGACCTCATGTGGCTGGAGTGTGTCAGCAGTTCCTGCAAGATGAAGGCACTGAAGCTATGGACTGGCCTGCCCATTCCCCAGACCTGAATCCGATTGAGCACATCTGGGACATCATGTCTCGCTCCATCCACCAATGTCACGTTGCACCACAGACTGTCCAGGAGTTGGCGGATGCTTTAGTCCAGGCCTGGGAGGAGATCCCACAGAAGACCATCCGCAATCTCATCAGGAGCATGCCCAGGCGTTGTAGGGAGGTCATACAGGCACGTGGAGGCCACACACAATACTGAGCCTCATTTTGACTTGATTTAAAGACATTACATTAAAGTTGGATCAGCCTGTAGTGTGTTTTTCCACTTTAATTTTGGGGGTGACTCCAAATCCAGGCCTCCATAAATTTGATTTCCATTGATGATTTTTGTGTGATTTTGTTGTCAGCACATTCAACTTTGTACAGAACAAAGTATTCAATGAGAATATTTCATTCATTAGATCTAGGATGTGTTATTTGAGTGTTCCCTTTATTTTTTTGAGCAGTGTATTTCTATTAAAATACATATACGAACAAAACGTCCTAATGGTCCTCGGAATGTTTGAGATGTCATGCACATGGTGTGGAAATTCCCAACTATTCTTTCTTTTTGGAATGAGGTTACTTCACTACTATCTTCCCTAATATCTATTCCAATTCCCCATGACCCGTTAATTTGCTTACTTGGGGTTCCGGAGGAAGAGTGGTTGGAACATCATGCTAAAATTTTCCTAAGGCTGTGTGTCCACGATGCTTTTTTTAAGCGTTTCTGCAGCGGCAAAAACGCTGCAGAAGCGCTTAAAAAAAAGCATGGTAGAAGGCCTGCCAAGTTCCCCAATGATAATCCGCATGTGCTATGCACATGCTGCGGAAATTTCCGCTGCGGGTTATTATTGCGAAAAAAAACGCAGCACTACCAATTATTTTGAAGAAGCGCTGCGTTTTCGCCGCCATTGACTTGCATTGAAATGCATGGATTACGCATCACTGCATCTGTACATGCGCATTCCATGTGTTTCAATGTGTGGATGGTACCCGGGTGTGGAGGACAGGAGACTCTCCTCCAGACCCGGGTACCATAGAACCTGTAAAAAAAAGAATAAAATAAAAAAAAATATTATACTTACCTTCTGATGGCCCGCGGTGTGCTTGTCTTCGCTTGCCGGCAGCTCGGGGTGGACTAAAGGACATGCGCTGACGTCATTGTCATGTGACGGCAGGTCCTTCAGTGTAGTGTACCGCGAGCTGCCGGCAAGCCAGGACAGAGCGAAGCAAGACTCCGGGGGCCATCAGAAGGTAAGTATAGATTTATTTTTTTATTTTTTGACATTCTTTGGGGTCACACCATATAAATCCATGCCGGTTGCATGGATTTATATAGTGTGACCAAGTTGTCAAGCACTTTCCAAGTGATGCTAAAATCGCTTGGAAAGCACTTGTCAACCCACATGCGGAAATGCATGTCAAGAATGCTTCATATCTGCTTGTCCCTGGCAAGAAAAACGCATGTACAGTCCACATGCGTCTTTTCTGCCAGTGATATGCAGAAACGCTCAGGAAAAATTCCTGAGCATTTCTGCATCGTGAGCACATAGCCTTAGGGAAACCCTCTTCTTAGCCAGGAAAATACTAGCTCTACACTGGATGGGTAATTTCCACCCATCTCTTAGACCCTTGATTGCATAGGCGGATCATAATGAGGGCAATCTGGGCTACCGCCCAGGGCTCCAGGGGGCCCATGGCCAGATTGCCCTCATTATAATATGTGGGTGCCAATGCGGCACATACCGGCAGGCAGAGCCGGGGGGCCCCGGACCACTCCCCCAGAAGCTGCGCACGGCCGCTGCTTCTTCTTCGGCTGGGCCAGCACTGCACCTGTTAACTTCCCTGTGTGTTGGCCCGGCCGCGTCACAGCTAGGAGACACTGTCCCGTGCACAGCCATGTCTGCTAGCATGACGTCATGCAGTGTGTGCCCTGCACTGCTGCATCAGAGAGGAGCTGGACCACTGGACCCGAGCCAGGGGATGGTGAGTGAGTGATTGATTGAGTGTGTGTGTGTATGTGAGAGTGTTTGAGTGAGTGTGTGAGTGAGTGTGTGATTGTGTGTGTGATTGTGTGTGTGAGTGTGTGTGTGATTGAGTGAGTGAGTGTGTGTGTGCAGGCAGATATCATTGTGTGATGTCTGTTTATATGTATTTTTGTGTTTCAAATGTGTTTATGCATGTATGTATATGTCTGCGTGACTGCGTGTGGCCTCCCGCTGTCTCTGGGGGGGCGCCGTACGACCTCCCCCTGTATCTGGGGGCGCCGTGCAGCCTCCTGCTGTGTATAGATGGCTACGTGTGGCCTCCCGCTGTATCTGGTGGGCGCGGTGTGGCCTCCTGCGGTGTATAGATGGCTACGTGCGACCTCCTGCTGTGTATAGATGGCTACATGCGGCCTCCCGCTGTGTATAGATGGCTACGTGCGGCCTCCCGCTGTGTATAGATGGCTACGTGCGGCCTCCTGCTGTGTATAGATGGCTATGTGCGGCCTCCTGCTGTGTATAGATGGCTATGTGCGGCCTCCTGCTGTGTATAGATGGCTACGTGCGGCCTCCTGCTGTGTATAGATGGCTACATGCGGCCTCCTGCTGTGTATAGATGGCTATGTGCAGCTTCCTGCTGTGTATAGATGGATGGTCACGTGCGGCCCCCTGCTGTGTATAGATGGCTACCTTCGGCCTCCTGCTGTGTATAGATGGCTACGTGCGGCCTCCCGCTGTGTATAGATGGCTAAGTGCGGCCTCCTCCTGTGTATAGATGTCTACGTGCGGCCTCCTGCTGTGTATAGATGGCTACATGCGGCCTCCCGCTGTGTATAGATGGCTACGTGCGGCCTCCCGCTGTGTATAGATGGCTACGTGCGGCCTCCCGCTGTGTATAGATGGCTAAGTGCGGCCTCCTCCTGTGTATAGATGGCTATGTGCGGCCTCCTGCTGTGTATAGATGGCTATGTGCGGCCTCCCGCTGTGTATAGATGGCTACGTGCGGCCTCCTGCTGTGTATAGATGGCTACATGCGGCCTCCTGCTGTGTATAGATGGCTATGTGCAGCTTCCTGCTGTGTATAGATGGATGGTCACATGCGGCCCCCTGCTGTGTATAGATGGCTACCTTCGGCCTCCTGCTGTGTATAGATGGCTATGTGCGGCCTCCCGCTGTGTATAGATGGCTAAGTGCGGCCTCCTCCTGTGTATAGATGGCTACGTGCGGCCTCCTGCTGTGTATAGATGGCTATGTGCGGCCTCACGCTTTGTATAGGAGGATTGTGGCAGCTCATATTGTGTGTAGGGTCTCATACTGTATATAGGGGATGTCAGCATACTTAATTGTGCTGAATATTAAGTCATACAATTAATGTAAAAATATTATTATAATTAATATATTAATATTGTGCCAAATTAATTTCACGTGAACTATCACATAATCTATCACAGGGGATCATGTCACGTGATACATTAGGTGTGTGTATGTGTGTGTGGGGGGGCGCGCCTTCTAAACTGCCTGGGGCCCTTTCTACTCTTAATCCACCCCTGCTGGATTGAACTGGTCAATTCAGGATGTTTGGAAAAATGTAATAAGATCTGGGATCTCTGGAATTCATCCCATCTTACTGTCCCAACACACTGATAATGATTCGAGATATAATGACGAATAAAACAAAAAGTATAGTGAGTCATATTTAATTTTCGTAATACCATAAACACAGCAACTGTACTAATTATCTTTTTAAATTTCTGTAATAGGATAATTTTTGGCAACAAAGCAGTTCATTTTTTGTGGTTTTAGAGAACACACTTGTTTTGTTAGACATGTCATTGGGTAATAATTAATCCCACGTACACAAACTTGAAACAATAAGTTTATTGACTTTATAAACCTTGTGTACAATATATGGTTGTGTAATTGGAAAATACGTAAATAATTCATTTTTATGAATATTTTGCTTTCATCATTGTATAAATCTATAATATCTATGTCCTCCCTCTATCCTAAACTGAATCTCGCCAAAACTGAACTTCTTGTGTTTCCCCCCTCTACTAACCTAACTCTACCTAACATCGAAATTACCTTGGAGGGTTCAACCATAACTCCCAAGCAGCACGCCCGCTGCCTTGGGGTTATATTTGACACTAACCTTTCCTTTACTCCCTATATCCGATCACTCACTCGCTCTTGTCACCGGCATCTTAAAAACATCTCCAGAATCCAATCTTTTCTCACTTTGGAAACTGCTAAAACTCTTACTGTCGCTCTTATTCACTCTCGTCTGGACTACTGCAACTCTCTTCTGATCGGTCTCCCTCTTACCAAAATTTTCCCTCTCAAATCTGTCCTGAATGCGGCAGCCAGGGTCGTATTTCTGTCCAGCAGCTTCACCGATGCCTCCACCTTGTGCCAGTCATTACACTGGTTACCCATTCGCTACAGGGTCCAATATAAACTCATTGCTCTCACCCACAAAGCTCTCCACAGTTCTGCACCACCTTATATCTCCTCTCTCATCTCAGTCTATCGTCCTACACGTGCCCTCCGTTCCACAAATGGCCTAAGACTAAGATCCCCCATAATCCGAACCTCGCACCTCCGTCTCCAAGACTTCTCTCGTGCTGCGCCAGTTCTCTGGAATGCTCTACCCCAGACTATCCGATTATCAATCCTGCTTTGAGCAGGGGGTTGGACCAGATGACCCAGGAGGTCCCTTCCAACTCTACCATTCTATGATTCTATGATTCTATGATGCCTAGCCCCGATGTCTTCAAGCGTGCTTTAAAAACCCATCTCTTTAAACAAGCCTACCATCTCAAATACCCAGTAAACTAACTTTCCCCTGTTCCCTCCTAAATACTATTCAGAATCTGCCCCCTACTGTTCATCTGTCTCTACACCCTCCATGCACACGATAACTGCACTCGGTAATTGAGTATTGCACTTGAACATACAGGCTGATGACCGGATCATACAGCTTTATATGATAATCCCGACTTATTATAATTGCCTAACCTGAAATAACAAGCACTTTCCACCTATTGTGTCCCCCCAATTCCTTGTAGATTGTAAGCTTGCGAGCAGGGACCTCACTCCTGATGTAACTGTTAAACTGTCTCACCTTGTATTGAATTTGTTTGTACATGTCCCCGCTTAATTGTAAAGTGCTGCGGAATATGTTGGTGCTATATAAATAAAAATTATTATTATTATTATCTATCAGTTGAATATGCATTATTCTCAATGTAAAATATCTATTTGTTAAAAAACTAATTAAAAAAAATATTAGTTTTGTGTTTTTTTTATTAATGATCAGTATTGTAGTATTCAGTCACTATATGGTGGTAATATGTGGTCTGGTCATGTTGAGGCGGTATTTGTTCCTTGTATGTGGTATTATGTGGTCACTATGTGGTGGCAATATGTGGTCTTGTCACGGTGTGGTGGTATTTGTTCCTTGTATGTGGTATTATTTGGTCACTATGTGGTGGTAATATGTGGTCTGGTCATGGTGTGGTAGTATTTGTTTTTTGTATGGGGTATTATTCAGTCACTATGTGGTGGTAATATGTGATCTGGCCATGGTGTGACAAAATTTGTCCCTTGTATGTGGTATTATTGGTCATTTTAAAAAAAAGTATGCGACACATTCCCTTAAAGAAAAATAAATAAAAGTATACCTAAAAAGAGTATTGGTTATTTTAAGAAACTTTTAATAGTTTAGAGTAGAGTAGTGCCCTGCCAAAAGAGTCTACATTGTCGTGATGGCAGGCTTAAAAAATCTTTTGGCCAGAACAAAAGCTGATGGCTATTTGTGTGATATGGTGTTCAATGGGAACTGTTAATATATGATTAGTGAGGACCTGGTACAGAAGTGGAGTTTTCCAAGATTGGGTGTTGGGACTGTAGAAGGTTCGAGGGATGGAGGGGAGCTGGGGTGGAGCTTGGGTGGAGTCTCAAAGGGGCCAGTATGAGGCTATGAAATTCCTGGTGGCAGCACTGTCAACATATAAATATCCCTTACTGTAGCGCCGGCGTCCCTGCCCTCTGCTAGGCAGGGACGCTGTTCCCCTCACCTCTCTGCTCCATGCCCGGCGTCCTCCTCCCGCTCTGCTGGCAGCGCGCGCTCCTTCCCGGCCACTGTGCTTAGGGCGCGCGCGCTCTCCCTCCCTCTTAAAGGGGCCGCGCGCGCCGTCCTAAGGAGTCCCCGGCCAATGGCCGGAGGACTTCACCATATATAAGGCACCTCTTCCAAAATGGAGGTGCCCGAGCAATGTTGTTGCACTGTTCACTACTCTGCTTCAGCCCTCAGGTCCCGTTGCCAGTTACCTGCCAGTTACCTGCCAGAATCCTGCCTGATTATCTGCTACCTGCCTGCTAGTCTGAGGTCCGACGGTCTGCCTTACTACTCCTGTCAGTCTGTCTAAGGACCAGCCTGCCCGCTCACCTGGGAGCGCACATCAGCCACCTGCCTGCTTGCCTGAGGTCCGACGGTCTGCCTTCCAACTCTTGTCAGTCTGTCTATGGACCAGCTTGCCCGCTCACCTGGGAGCACACATCTGCTACCTGCTTGCTAGCCTACCTGGAGGCTCCGCCGTCACGTGCTGTGACCACCTGCCTGTCCAGTGACTCCTGCTCGCTCACCTGGGAGCGCTCATCTGCTGCCTGTCTGCTAGCCTACCTGGAGGCTCTGCCGTCACATGCTGTGACCACCCGCCTGTCCAGAGACTTCTGCCCGCTCACCTGGGAGCGCCCATCTGCCGCCTGTCTGTTGGTCTTCCTGGAGGCTCCGCCGTCACATGCTGTGACCACCCGTTCATCCAGAGACTCTCGCCTGCTCACCTGGGAGCTCACGTCTTTCATCAGCCGCCACAGGTCGTACCAACCCTTTACCTAGAGACTGCCCCGGTCACTTGCCGTGACCACCTGCCCGTTCATCCAGAGACTGCCCCGGTCACTTGCCGTGATCATCTGCCCGTTCATTCAGAGACTGCCCCGGTCACTTGCCGTGACCATCAGCCCGTTCATCCAGAGACTGCCCCGGTCACTTGCCGTGACCTCCAGCCCGTTCACTCAGAGACTGTCCCGGTCACCTGCTGTGACTTCCTGCCCGTCTTCCCTGGTCGCCACCCGCTCCCTTACAAGGACCGCCCCCTTGTATAGTAGCTCAGAGGTTCCGCCTCCCAGACCCGTTACAGTTTGCTCGGGCCATGGAACCCGGTGGCACCCAAGCTCCCTCGCTCTCGGACCTGTGTCATGAACTGTCCCGTCAAAGGTCCCAACAGGAGTCCATCCTGGGTCACCTGCGGAATGTCAATACTCGCCTGGA
The DNA here is from genome assembly GCF_046119375.1 of Phyllobates terribilis. Lineage (NCBI taxonomy): Eukaryota > Metazoa > Chordata > Amphibia > Anura > Dendrobatidae > Phyllobates > Phyllobates terribilis. The sequence continues at coordinate 689,083,721 of NW_027362761.1, read as the reverse complement.
CACTCTGACTGCTCCACCAGCAACCTCCGCCAGTGCCATGTCTCGCAATCCAGCAGCTCCGCTGCCCACTAATACCATGGTATCCTATCCTGGACCCTGGCTTTCTGCACCTCCTCGCTTCGGAGGCGACTCCGCCCAGGCTCGGGGCTTCATAAATCAGTGCACCCTGCACTTTGAACTATTGTCCCACCAGTTTAACTCCGACCGGGCCAAAATTGCATTCATCATGTCCCATCTCACCGGGGAGGCCCTGGCCTGGCTAAATCCTCTATGGGAGAGAGGAGACCCCCTGGTGTCCAATTTGCCTGCTTTTCTCACGGCTTTCCGGAAAGTCTTCGACGAACCCGGACGGAAGACCTCATCCGCATCATCACTGCTACGCCTCCGTCAGGGAAGTCTCACCGTGGGCCAATATGCCATACGGTTCCGTACCCTTGCCTCGGAGCTGGCCTGGGATAACGACGCTCTGGTATCCGTCTTCTGGGAGGGTCTGTCCGGCCGTATTAAAGATGAACTTGCCGGTCGGGACATTCCTACCACTCTCGATGACCTAATAACTCTTGCCACCCGGATTGACCTACGGTTCCAGGAGCGTGCCAAAGAGGTCACCCGTGAGAGGAGGTTACCACGTCTAGCTCCTACTTTTCAGAAACCCGTCACTCCCTCCGTCTCTACCCAGGTACACTCTCCTGAGCCTATGCAGGTCGACCAGACCAAGATGGTGAAAACCCGTCAGGACTTACGCCGTGCCGAGGGGAGCTGCTTCTACTGTGGCAGTAAGGAGCACCGGATCCGTGCCTGCCCGGAGAGGTCGGGAAACGCCTGTGTCTAGGTTCGCTCAGAGAGGTCGACCTAGACAAGAATAAATCCTCTCCATCTCTGCTGTTGTCAGTCTCAATCGTCAGCGGGGAGAACCGTTTTTTCGAACTAGCCCAACTTGACTCTGGAGCAGCCGGGAATCTTATTTCACAGTCCCTGGTAGAGAAATACCGCATCCCCACCAAACCTCTGGCTGTACCCTTGTCTGTTGCTGCCGTGGATGGGGGCCTCTTACCACGCCCCATCCAACTCATCACCGAATCCATTACTCTGCAGGTGGGAATGCTGCATTCTGAGAGTATCTCCCTTCATGTTCTGCCTGGACTCTCTCACGCCCTCTTGCTAGGCCTACCTTGGCTCCAGAGACATGCACCCGTGCTTGACTGGCAGACTGGAGAAGTCCTTCGCTGGGGACAGGACTGCCATAAAACCTGTCTGGTTCCCGTCCATCCCGTCCGTCCTTCTCCTACCCCAGTTAATCTACCTGGACTTCCGATTCCTTATTGGTCTTATGCTGATGTCTTTAATAAAAAGGAAGCAGAGACACTACCCCCTCATAGACCATACGACTGCCCTATCGACCTGTTACCTGGTACTACTCCTCCCCGTGGGCGTATTTATCCATTATCCGCTGCTGAGACCCGGTCGATGTCCGAATATATTGAGGAGAATCTGGCCAGGGGATTCATCCAGAAATCTACCTCCCCGGCGGGAGCAGGCTTCTTTTTCGTAAAAAAGAAGGACGGCTCTCTCCGTCCCTGTATAGACTATAGAGGCCTTAACCAGATCACGGTGAAGAATAAGTACCCCCTTCCGCTCATTCCGGAGTTATTTGATCGTCTGAGGGGGGCTAGGATCTTCACCAAACTGGACCTCCGTGGGGCGTACAACCTGGTTCGTATCCGTCAGGGGGATGAATGGAAGACGGCATTCAACACCCGGGACGGCCACTATGAATATCTGGTAATGCCCTTTGGTCTCTGTAACGCTCCTGCCGTCTTTCAAGAGTTGGTCAATGACATCTTCCGGGACCTTCTCTACTCCTGCGTAGTGGTGTACCTGGACGACATCTTGGTCTTCTCTCCGGATCTCCAGACTCACCGGAGGGACGTTCGTCAGGTCCTGCTCAGGCTCAGGCAGAATCACCTCTTCGCTAAATATGAGAAGTGCCTCTTTGAGCAGACCTCGCTTCCGTTTTTGGGCTACATTATTTCTCAGACCGGCCTACGAATGGATCCAGAGAAACTGTCTGCCATCGAGAAATGGCCTCGACCGGAGGGGTTGAAGGCCATTCAGCGATTCCTGGGCTTCGCCAACTACTACCGCCTCTTCATACCACACTTCTCTTCCCGGACTGCCCCAATTTCCGCGCTCACCCGTAAGGGTACTAATCCCAAAGAGTGGCCGCCCGAAGCAGAGGAGGCCTTTCTTTCCCTAAAACAGGCCTTCTCTTCCGCCCCAGTGCTGCATCGCCCGGACGGCAACAAGCAGTTCTTCCTGGAAGTTGACGCCTCCTCCTCTGGAGCCGGAGCGGTACTTACTCAAAAATCATCTTCCGGGAGGATGGTAACTTGCGGCTTCTTCTCTAAACTCTTCTCCTCCTCTGAGCGCAATTATTCCATAGAAGACCGAGAGTTATTGGCCATCAAGCTGGCATTGGAGGAGTGGCGTTACCTACTCGAGGGGGCTCTTCACCCGGTAATAATTTACACTGACCACAAGAACTTGGCTTACCTCCAGCATGCCCAGAGACTTAACCCGCGCCAAGCCCGGTGGTCCTTGTTTTTTGCTCGCTTTGATTTTGTTCTTCATTTTCGCCCGGCTGACAAAAACGTCAAAGCAGATGCCTTATCCCGATCCTTTCTGGTGTCCGATCTCGAGGAAGAACCTAAACATATCATCGATCCCGCCAGAGTAATGCAGGTGGCTCCCGTGAGTCTAAATCGTCTCCCTCCCGGTAAGACGTTCGTATCAGTACCTGATCGGGAGAGGATCCTACACTGGGGTCACTCGTCTAAACTAGCTGGCCACGCCGGTCAGAAAAAGACCCTCTAGCTTATTGCCCGGCACTACTGGTGGCCTACCCTGCACAAGGACGTAATAGACTTTGTTTCTGCCTGTGTGTCCTGCGCCCGCAACAAATTTCCGAGACACCTGCCAGCCGGTCGCCTTCTTCCGCTTCCTGTGCCTGCTGCCCCCTGGCAGCATATTGCTATGGACTTCATAACTGATCTCCCCGTCTCTGCCGGTTGTACGGTCATTTGGGTGGTCGCTGACCGCTTCTCCAAGATGGCTCACTTTATTCCCCTGCCAGGCCTCCCGTCTGCACCCGAGCTGGCTAAAGACTTTATCCGCCACATCATCCGTCTTCATGGCCTGCCCCTCCACATCGTGTCGGATCGTGGGGTACAGTTCACCTCACGTTTCTGGAGAGCCACTTGTAAACTGCTAGACGTCACCCTGGACTTCTCTTCCGCTTACCACCCACAGTCCAATGGTCAAGTAGAACGGATCAATCAGAACCTGACCAGTTACCTCCGGCACTTCGTTAATGCCCATCATTCAGACTGGGTGGATCTCCTACCATGGGCCGAGTTCTCTTATAACAATCACGAGAGCGAATCCTCCTCCAAATCCCCGTTTTTTGTAGTCTTCGGTCAGCATCCTCGGATTCCATTTCCTGTCTCCACCTCTGTGGACAACCCGGCTGCGGAATCTCTCGTTAGCAAATTTTCCTCCATTTGGGAGAGTACCCGATCCGCACTCCTTCAGTCGTCCGAACGGATGAAAAGACACGCTGACAAAAAACGCCTGGATCCTCCACAATTTCGTCCTGGAGATAAAGTCTGGCTCTCTTCTAAATATGTCCGACTCAAGATACCTTCTTACAAGTTAGGGCCTCGGTTCATCGGTCCTCTGGAGGTCATCAGTCAGATCAACCCGGTGGCCTATAAATTGAAACTCCCGGCCAACTTACGGATCCCTAACTCCTTCCATGTATCTCTCCTCAAACCTGTGGTACTTAACTCTTTTTCCAAGTCTACAGGTACGCCTCCTGCTCCGGTTTCTGCTGTGGACGAGTTTGAGGTAGAGAACATTCTTGCCACCAAAAGGGTAAGAGGAAAGACCTTTTTTCTAGTAAATTGGAAGGGGTTTGGTCCTGAGGAGAGAACGTGGGAGCCCCGGGAGAACATCCATGCCCCTCTCATCCTAGCTAAATTTCTGGCCTAAAAAAGGGGGGGCCTAAAGGGGGGGGTACTGTAGCGCCGGCGTCCCTGCCCTCTGCTAGGCAGGGACGCTGTTCCCCTCACCTCTCTGCTCCGTGCCCGGCGTCCTCCTCCCGCTCTGCTGGCAGCGCGCGCTCCTTCCCGGCCACTGTGCTTAGGGCGCGCGCGCTCTCCCTCCCTCTTAAAGGGGCCGCGCGCGCCGTCCTAAGGAGTCCCCGGCCAATGGCCGGAGGACTTCACCATATATAAGGCACCTCTTCCAAAATGGAGGTGCCCGAGCAATGTTGTTGCACTGTTCACTACTCTGCTTCAGTTACCTGCCAATTACCTGCCAGAATCCTGCCTGATTATCTGCTACCTGTCTGCTAGTCTGAGGTCCGACGGTCTGCCTTACTACTCCTGTCAGTCTGTCTAAGGACCAGCCTGCCCGCTCACCTGGGAGCGCACATCAGCCACCTGCCTGCTTGCCTGAGGTCCGACGGTCTGCCTTCCAACTCTTGTCAGTCTGTCTATGGACCAGCTTGCCCGCTCACCTGGGAGCACTACTCTGCTTCAGCCCTCAGGTCCCGTTGCCAGTTACCTGCCAATTACCTGCCAGAATCCTGCCTGATTATCTGCTACCTGTCTGCTAGTCTGAGGTCCGACGGTCTGCCTTACTACTCCTGTCAGTCTGTCTAAGGACCAGCCTGCCCGCTCACCTGGGAGCGCACATCAGCCACCTGCCTGCTTGCCTGAGGTCCGACGGTCTGCCTTCCAACTCTTGTCAGTCTGTCTATGGACCAGCTTGCCCGCTCACCTGGGAGCACACATCTGCTACCTGCTTGCTAGCCTACCTGGAGGCTCCGCCGTCACGTGCTGTGACCACCTGCCTGTCCAGTGACTCCTGCTCGCTCACCTGGGAGCGCTCATCTGCTGCCTGTCTGCTAGCCTACCTGGAGGCTCTGCCGTCACGTGCTGTGACCACCCGTCTGTCCAGAGACTTCTGCCCGCTCACCTGGGAGCGCCCATCTGCCGCCTGTCTGTTGGTCTTCCTGGAGGCTCCGCCGTCACATGCTGTGACCACCCGTTCATCCAGAGACTCTCGCCTGCTCACCTGGGAGCTCACGTCTTTCATCAGCCGCCACAGGTCGTACCACCCCTTTACCTAGAGACTGCCCCGGTCACTTGCCGTGACCACCTGCCCGTTCATCCAGAGACTGCCCCGGTCACTTGCCGTGATCATCTGCCCGTTCATTCAGAGACTGCCCCGGTCACTTGCCGTGACCATCAGCCCGTTCATCCAGAGACTGCCCCGGTCACTTGCCGTGACCTCCAGCCCGTTCACTTAGAGACTGTCCCGGTCACCTGCTGTGACTTCCTGCCCGTCTTCCCTGGTCGCCACCCGCTCCCTTACAAGGACCGCCCCCTTGTATAGTAGCTCAGAGGTTCCGCCTCCCAGACCCGTTACACTTACTGTGTCAAACTCCGCAGTGTAAAAATTACTGGAGAAATCTGTCAGGTCTGTTATCTATCAGGACAGATATGAGGTTGATATAGTCAATATGTAGGCAATGCTTGGGATTCAGAATGCTTGGAAAGTTCACAATCCGAATGTGGCTCCCCTAATATAGCCACTTATTGACATCAATTTAGCAGGCTGATAAATTAGTGAATACAAATCTATACAGAGAAATAATTATAAAAAAGTGAAACTAACAATAACAACAAATAACATCTTAAAAGGTTTTAAAAAAATCAGCTAGTTCATGTTTCAGATTTGACAGATACGTGATGCATGGGGCAGATCCATTATGGCCCATATTGTGAAATATCCTACAAGATTCTCACATATCCAATCAGATTATTTCAGGGCCTCTAAAGAATAGACTTGAAAAGCAGACTAACCGGCCATTAAAAAATAAAGGACATGTAAACAGAGCACAACAAAACCCTACAACATGGTTATAGAAGGTGCTGCGCTACACCTCCCACCTGTATTTGTTCTGCACTGTTTGAGTTGCTTGGTGCCTGATCAGCAGCTTGAGAGAAACACGCAGAGAGCCCAGAGGACACATGCTGGAACTGAGACTCCAAAATAGGGTAAGTAAAGGGAGTGCAGCAATTAAAATACACTGAAAAGCCTTTACAGAATGTTTTTGGTGCTGTTGCAGAATTTAATGGCAACATTTACAGACTGATTTAAGAAAGCTCAATCTCGTAGAACATAAGCAACGAACCACAATCACAGAACTATTGGTAATTAACCAAGAATTGCACCCATCAAAGTAACTGATTCTTCTGAACCCTGCTTATTATCATTAATACGCCCAGTTATTTGAAGAGAAAATATGTACCTTTTTTACTAGGACGCCATAACTTTGGAATGGAGGAATGCAGACAAAAAACCTGTTCCAGAATCAGTAGAACAGCATCAATTGGAGGAGACACTCAGTTTAATTTAAAAAAACCCAGAGAAAGGTCTTTTATATAGATGTGGGGTGCAGAAGTTAACCACTTTACCCAATCCCAGGTGATGAAAATACCAAAAATGGTAGCAAAAATGATAAACCCAGTTCAATTTTATTGTAGTCTTTGATAGTTTTTATTCCACAAACAGATTATATCATTACTAAGATGTCTCTTAATCAGCTCATAAGAAACAGACCCTAGTGGCAAGCAAATGGCTACAAAATCAACTCCAAATGGGCAAATGGGCCCAGGTAGAGGCCCACTCCAATCCCAGAATTGTTGCATAATTTTGATTGCGCAGGGCAGCTACTTACATACAGAATTATAGAGCTAGCATTGTTTTGAAAGTTGCATAAATCCATATTTGGTGGACATTAGATGCAATTTGTATCATTTACATTGATATTCCAATCAAAAAATTTTGTGTCGGCTGGTGATAAATGTTAGAACAGTAGCCAGGGTTGCCAACTGTCCAGAAATTCCCAGACAGTCCGTAAACATAGGGAACTTTTTTGCCCTGTCTGTAAAAAAATGAAGGCGTCTGTGAGTTTTTTGAAGCTGAAGAAACTTGCACAGATTATTTTGATTATACTTATCATTTTACAGTTCACAGTGAATGCGGCTAATGTCTTCATATCAGAATTATCGGTGGTAGAGAAGTATCACTTATAATCAGAATAATTTACTATGGTTTTCCAATTTGTCCGTAAAAAATATTGTCTGTCCATGATTTTTTTAATAAGCTGTGCAGAAAAAATAAAAACTCAGATTGGCACAGTAGGGATCAAACCAATGGTATCCTATTAATATATAGAATGCAGATCCCAATCCCCCCCAGACACATGACCTCAGAAAAGAGGAGTCTGACTGAAGTGCTGGTTGAGTATGTGTGCTGCTACTCTATTTGAACCCTGTGATGTACACTGGGTACGGAATGTATTCAGACCCCTTTAAATTTTTCACTCTGTTTTATTGCAGCCATTTGGTAAATTCTAAAAAGTTCATTTTTTTCTCATTAAAGTACAATCTGCACCCCATCTTGACTGAAAAAAAAACAGAAATGTAGAAATTTTTGCAAATTTATTAAAAAAGAAAAACTGAAATATACCCTTTTGAGCTAGTACAGCCATGAGTCTTCTTGGGAATGATGCAACAAGTTTTTCACACCTGGCTTTGGGGATCCTCTGCCATTCTTCCTTGCAGATCCTCTCCAGTTCCGTCAGGTTGGATGGTGAACGCTGGTGGACAGCCATTTTCAGGTCTCTCCAGAGATGCTCAATTGGGTTTAGGTCAGGGCTCTGGCTGGGCCAGTCAAGAATGGTCACAGAGTTGTTCTGAAGCCACTCCTTTGTTATTTTAGCTGTGTGCTTAGGGTCATTGTCTTGTTGGAAGTTGAACCTTCGGCCAAGTCTGAGGTCCAGAGCACTCTGGAAGAGGTTTTCTTCCAGGATATCTCTGTACTTGGCCGCATTCATGTTTCCTTCAATTGCAACCAGTCGTCCAGTCGCTGCAGCTAAAAAACACCCCCCCATCACTACATTCAGCAACGAGCAATGTAAGTTAAACAGATCTTCCAAAAGTATTGGCCCATCTTGGAGATGGATGGGGATATATCTCCTTGTTTGGGAGGTTATCCCCATATCACTTACAAGAGGGGTTGCTTGCTGCGTGATAGACTAGTACATAGTATCTTTGTAGCTCCCAGAAACGAATCGTGGCTCAAATCAGATGTGAAAGGTTCATTCAAATGTGGTAACTGTGTTGCCTGTACCTCCATGATTAATGCCAAAACATTTACCGGTACCAATGTGGATAAGGAGTTTGCCATCATGGACTTCATTAACTGCCAAACATAGGGTGTCATTTATAAGGGCACCTGCGGTTGCGGCCTCGAGTACATAGGCAAGACGAGATGTGAATTAAGATGCAGAGTGGGTGAGCATATGGATGACATTGTGCATAAAAGAGACACCCCCGTAGCCAGGCATGTTAATGGATTCCATGGTGGAGATAGAACTGTGTTCAAGTTTATAGGCATTGAGAAAGTGACTAAACCATATCGGGGGGGGGGGGAGATTGGAACCATATACTTTTACAGAAAGAATCAAAGTGGATCTTTCGGTTGAAGACCATATCCCCTCGAGGACTTAATGTGTTAGAACCTTGCTGTTAGGTTTTTTTTCCTTTGCTGGTCACATGACCTTGTTGGCCTATTTAGTCCTGCTCCGCCCTTCTGGCTTTGCTGGACTTCATTGTATATCTACTTTCTAGCTAGCCTGTGCTCTGTATCTAACTCTGTTAGTTTGCTTGGTCTACGGACCTCTATGTTCTATCTATTTTGTTTGTTCGTCTGTCTGCTACTATTTCTGTTAGGAGGTGTCCCATATTCCTCCCAGTCCTTAGTACTTGTAGGGATTCCCTCCCCACATCTATAGGTCTTCGTACAGACTAGATTAGGACTTTAGCAGGTCTGATCGCAGGATCAGGTTCCCTGTTACATCGTAGGGATTAAGCTGAGTCCTATAGTAGGGACAGATCACCTCTCTTTCCTTAGCTTTGGTAGCAGAACATAACAGTAAGTCCAGCCAGCAAATTCTCTAAGGAAAGATTTTTCTGTTCCATCATGGTGTCGGTTCAGGATTTGACTCATCGCCTGCAGGGACTCTCTCTGGAGGTGGCCGAGCTCCGTCAGCACGTGAGTAACTGTCCTGGAGCACATTTTTTGGAGCCTAAGGTATGTTTGCCGGATTTGTTTTTTGGTGAACACCGAGAATTTTTTTCATTTAAAAATGCTTGCTTATTGTATTTTCGTTTGAGACCTAAGTCCTCTGGGGATGAATCCCAGCGCGTAGGGTTCATAATGTCACTTTTGCGCAAAGAGCCTCAGGAGTGGGCCTTTTCTTTGCAACCTAGTGATTCATGCTTCAGATCAGTGGATAGTTTTTTTTCTGCTTTGGGACTATTATATGATGATCCTGACCGTGTCGCATCAGCTGAGACTGAGTTGAGACGTCTAAAACAAGGATCGGGTAATGTGGAAAAATATTGTACACATTTTCGTCGTTGGTCCACTCAAACAGGGTGGAACGATTCTGCTCTGAAAAGTCTATTTCTTGCTGGGCTCAGTGAAAGGGTTAAAGACCTGCTAATTGCTTATCCTACACCTGAAGATTTGCAACAGGCTATGCAATTAGCTATACGGGTGGATAGAAGACTGCGTGCTAGGGTTAATGAGAGCAAATCCTCTGCTATGTCAGTTTCTGGTTATGATAATGTGTGTACTAACAGTGGTGAACCGATGGAGATTGGATCGGTGGCACCTCGCTCTCAAGAAAAAGACCGTCGTTTTTCGCAAGGCTTGTGTTTCTATTGCGGAAAATCTGGTCATTTGATTAAAGGCTGTGAGCTTCGTATGAAGAAAGAAAAAAAAAAGGTCAGTCACGCCCGTATTGCCTGTTTAAATTCCAAGGGTATATTTTTAGCTGCTTCCACGATTGCTCAGGGAAAATTAATGGAATTTCGGGTGTTTGTTGATTGCGGGTCTACACTGAATGTAATTGATGGGGGATTCGTGGAAAAACTCAATTTAAAACCTGAACCTTTGTCATCCCCCATTGCTGTGGTTTCTGTGGATGGCTCCCCTTTGAAGAATATTACTCTCAAGGTCAGTGAATTTCCTCTCACTATTAATGGTGTTCACCATGAGAAATTGGATTTGGTAGTGTTGAATAACTTGCCTTCTCCAGTAATATTGGGTTTGCCCTGGTTAAAATTTCACAATCCTGTACTGGATTGGTCTACCAGTGAAATTAAATCCTGGAGCCATAAATGTTATGACAAGTGTTGTAACGGGCGTATTGCAGCTTTGGATAGGGGAGAATTGCCTGTTCCTATTCAGGATTTTTGGAGAGTTTTTTCTGAGAAGGAATCGCAGGTTTTGCCTCCCCATAGAGACTATGATTGTTCTATTGAATTTGTCCCTGGAGCGACTCTTCCTAAGAGTCGTTTATTTAACCTTACTATTCCTGAGAGGAAGGCTTTGGAGGAATATATACAGACAAGCTTGGCCGCCGGTCACATTAGGCCCTCTAAGTCTCCTGTGGCGGTTGGATTTTTTTTTGTAAAAAAAAAGGACGGCGGTTTACGTCCTTGTCTGGATTTTCGTGAGATTAACAAAATTACGGTACGCAATCCTTACCCACTGCCATTGATTCCTGATCTGTTTAACCAGTTATTGGGGGCCAAGTGGTTCTCTAAAATTGACCTTAAGGGGGCATACAATCTGTTGCGCATGAAGGAGGGTGATGAATGGAAGACTGCTTTTAACACTCCTGTGGGTCATTTTGAGAATCTGGTTATGCCTTTTGGTCTTACTAATGCTCCTGCATTTTTTCAGAATCTGATTAATGACATCCTTAGACCTTTGATCGGTAAAAATGTGGTTGTGTATTTGGATGACATTTTGATTTATTCGCCAGATCTGGAGTCTCATTGGCGGAGCGTGCGTGAGGTATTACAGTTATTAATGGACAATTCGCTTTTTGCTAAGCTGGAGAAATGTGAGTTCGCTGTACAGAGAATTAGTTTTTTGGGCTACATTATCTCCAGCAAAGGTTTTGAGATGGATCCGGTTAAGGTTCAGGCTGTGCAGGAATGGCCTAGGCCTATTGGTTTGAAATCGATACAGAGGTTTTTGGGTTTCGCCAATTACTATAGAAAGTTCATAAAATTTTTTTCTAGTATTGTCAAACCTCTGACTGATCTCACCAGGAAAGGTGCTGATGCGGTTCAGTGGTCTTCTGAGGCCATTGAAGCTTTTGTGTATCTCAAGGAGAGGTTCACCTCTGCTCCCATCCTTATGCAGCCTGATGTTACTAGGCCGTTTTTGGTTGAGGTTGATGCTTCCTCTGTGGGGGTTGGCGCAGTATTGTCTCAGGATAACGGGGATGGATTACATCCCTGTGCCTTTTTTTCAAAAAAATTTTCGGAGACTGAATTGAATTACGATATTGGTAATCGGGAATTATTGGCTATTAAACTCGCATTTGAACACTGGCGCCACTTCTTGGAAGGTGCGGAATTTCCCGTTCAGGTTCTTACGGATCATAAAAATCTGATATATCTTGATGCTGCCAAGCGCCTGAATGCCCGTCAGGCTAGGTGGGCACTGTTTTTCTCGCGGTTTAATTTCTCCGTTACTTACATCCCTGGTACTAAGAATGTTAAGGCGGATGCCTTGTCTCGCAGTTTTTCTCCCATAGTCGGTGCTGAGAAAGAGGAAAACATTTTACAAGAAGGTGTTGTGATAGCTGCTTTAGACTCCGTTTTGGAAGATGAGATTCTTAAAGCTCAGGAGAATGCCCCATCTAACACTCCTCATGGGAGGTTGTTTGTGCCTGAGACCTTTAGGAGAGATTTGTTTGTTGAGTGTCACGAATCTCGGTTGGCAGGTCATCCCGGAATCTCTGAGACCAAGAGACTGGTGGGTCGCAGTTTTTGGTGGCCTGGATGGCAGAAGGAAGTCATTAAGTGGGTGCGCCAATGTACTATATGTGCTAGATCTAAGTCCTCACATACTCCTGCTGCGGGGTTGCTTTGTCCTTTGGAGGTCCCCAGTGCTCCTTGGACACATTTGGCTATGGACTTTATAACTGACCTTCCCCCCTCTGAGGGTTTTACTGTCATCTGGGTGGTCGTGGACCGTTTTAGCAAGATGTGTCACTTGGTTCCCTTCGTCAAACTGCCCTGCGCTAAAACTCTCGCTAAGGCCTTTGTCAAGGAAATTGTCAGACTTCATGGCGTTCCTACTGACATTGTTTCTGATAGGGGTCCTCAGTTCGTGGCTCGTTTTTGGCGTGCCTTTTGTGACAGGTTGGGAATTCATTTGTCGTTTTCGTCCGGATATCATCCTGAATCTAATGGCCAGACAGAAAGGAAAAACCAGGATGTTGAGCAGTTCTTGCGTTGTTTTGTGGCAGACAATCAAGAGGGGTGGTCTGAGTTTCTGCCACTTGCCGAATTTGCTCTGAACAATCATACATCTTCTTCTGCTGGTTGTTCGCCTTTTTTTTGTTGTTCTGGGAGACATCCGTCGTTTGGGTCGTTCTCCAAGTTGGGATCTGCCGTGCCTGAGGAGGAGAATTTTTCCGGTGATTTGGAAAGAGTTTGGACGGATGTGCGTGGTAATCTTCAGGAGGCCAACAGAAAATCTAAAGACTACTTTGATAGGAAACGACAGGAGGTTTTGTTCGCTGTTGGTGACATGGTTTGGTTGTCCTCTAGGAATCTGCGGTTGAGGATTCCTTCTAAGAAATTGGGTCCCAAGTTTGTAGGGCCCTTTAAGGTGCTTCAGGTTGTCAACCAATCTGCTGTTAGGTTGGAGGTTCCTACCTCCTGGAGAATTAATCCGGTCTTTCATGTCTCTCTGTTAAAAAAAGCTGTTGTGTCGGATGGTGACGCCTCTGCCTCTGTTCCTCCGGTGGTGGAGGACGGGGAATATGAAATTTCTCGCATCCTTGACTCTAGACGGTATAGAGGTAGTTTGCAGTATCTTGTGGCCTGGAAAGGTTTCGGACCCGAGGATAACTCTTGGGTGAGGTCAGATGATGTTTCCGCGTCCAGACTTATCAGAGCGTTTCACAGGAGATTTCCTGATAAGCCTGGTCCTAGGGGATCCGGAGGATCCTCTTAGAAGGGGGGGTACTGTTAGAACCTTGCTGTTAGGTTTTTTTTCCTTTGCTGGTCACATGACCTTGTTGGCCTATTTAATCCTGCTCCGCCCTTCTGGCTTTGCTGGACTTCATTGTATATCTACTTTCTAGCTAGCCTGTGCTCTGTATCTAACTCTGTTAGTTTGCTTGGTCTACGGACCTCTATGTTCTATCTATTTTGTTTGTTCATCTGTCTGCTACTATTTCTGTTAGGAGGTGTCCCATATTCCTCCCAGTCCTTAGTACTTGTAGGGATTCCCTCCCCACATCTATAGGTCTTCGTACAGACTAGATTAGGACTTTAGCAGGTCTGATCGCAGGATCAGGTTCCCTGTTACATCGTAGGGATTAAGCTGAGTCCTATAGTAGGGACAGATCACCTCTCTTTCCTTAGCTTTGGTAGCAGAACATAACATAATGAGCAGCTGACATACAGATGTTTTATTTAATGTGCCTCTAATACATCTCTCATCAATGCCTGTGTTAACTATTCTGTGACAGATCCTAGTCAAAATACCATTTTGTATTGCCCTTCTATATATTATTGTTCAGAGGTTGGTCTATGTATATTTAAACCTTGAATGATTCTCTATTGATATGCTTATCATTCTAGTTGACATGGATTAATACAAATTTGATGGGTTTGGATATGTTCCATGTTAGATATTCATGATTTGATCGATATATGAGGCACTTAATGCAGACCCTATATTATGTAATTCGGACCCTATATTATGTATGGGTGACATCTTACATTTGCCACCAATTGGGGGAAATGACGCGATATTCAGCTGTAGCCCCTGCCTCATTCAGATGTAGCTCCTGCCACAAGGCAGGAGATTATGCAGTACATAGCTGCACTTCCTGCTCCATGGGCAAACATAGGGGTGGAGCGCATGGTCCGTTCCACCAAACAGGAAGTGACGCCAGTGACGATGACGCACCGAAAATGACGTCTTCTTCCTTATTGTGCACCGGAAATGACGTCTGCCGGCATGTGTGGAGCGCACTCTTGCATTCCACAGAACGAAAACGGATGCCCATGACATGTGGGCTATAGGGCATATACGAATAATGGGCACTATCTAAGCACTTCAACATGATTGGTGATACACCTAAGGAGGACCATTGCTCAAGGTAGGACACCCCTCTGATTTGCCTATGAGGCTGTTATTTTTTGAATTTGTCCAATCATGGCATATGAGCATATTTGGTGGGGGGGAGTTCCCACTTAAAAGCAGTCTATTTAATGGACCCATTTTCCAATACCTAATCACCTGTTTGATACTCCCATCCATATCCTAGAGGGTGGGTGTTTATCCCTTATTCCCGATGTGGAGATGCATGTGCCATTCCCCTGATGACTCAGATTCCTGAAGAAACACGTCGAGAGGCACTAAAGGGTCAGTTCAGGGCTGCGCTAATTGAATAGGGCCAGCTGTGGACTGTCCTTGTGAGGGCGGGAGTTTTGGGGTCTCAGGGCCAGCTCCAGGATACAGGGACTGGCAGGGACAGTAGATGACGAGAACTCCGCTACTCACAGGGGACATAGAGAGGATACAGAAGACTAAACCACATATGGGTGAGATCCTTCCTTTTTATTCCTCTTGATATTCTAACAGTATATTTGCATGAGCCTTGTTACGGGTCCGGGTGGTGGAACCTCTGTGCCGCGGTGCAAGGAGGGACCCAGAGGGGCGTGACTAAGCATCAACTCAACCCGACCCTGGTCGTACGGCAGCTAACGACTCCGTGACCAGGGAGGGACCAAGCAGAGGGACTAGGTGCCACTCTGGGGATGACCTTGTGAGAGAGCAGGTGGCTCCCACGGGTCAGATGACTGGGACTGATCGGTATAGCGGATGGGCACAACAAGCAGGCAGAAGTCTCTGGGTTAGTTGACGGGTGGTCACGGCATGTGATGACAGAGCAGGCAGAAGTCTCTAGGTTAGTTGACGGGTGGTCACGGCACGTGACGGCAGAGCAGGCAGAAGTCTCTCGTCTAGCAGGCAGGTGGTCACGGCGAGTGATGGCAGAGCCTCCAGGTAGGCTAGCTGGCTAGCGCTCCCAGGTGAGCGGGTTAGCAGGCATGGCAGGTAGCAGGCAGGTAACTAGCATGTGCTTCCTGGTAAGCAGATGGACTTGCCCATAGACAGACTGGCGGATGACCGGAGGCAGAATGTCGGGCTGGAGAGTAGACAAGCTGGCAGACAGGACTGGTAGTCAGGCTGGCAACGGGACCTGAGGGCTGAAGCAGAGGTAAGTATACTGTTAAGGGGACGGTTGCAAACAACTTTATTAAATAGGAATGCAACCGACCCCGGGGTCCACGATGCAGCCTGGTGGACTGCTGCCGAACACTTCCCGGGTGGAAAGGGAACCAACTAAAACGATAACCCATCCGTGTTAACAACACACGGAAACAGGTATAGTGGTACGCTCTATCTCCGTTAACTGCACGGAAGATGAGCGTCCGGAGACGCACTTACAAACTGCCTAACCCCTCCGTGTTACTGCACACGGAACGGGTATAACGGTTCACACAATCTCCAAGAACCGCAGGGAGACGTGTGGCCGGGGAAGAAGCAGTAGCCCTGTCTTCGATACAAGCGCTACGCAATAGGAGTTGGCACTAGTGTGCGTGTATAACGGTTCACACAATCTCCAAGAACCGCAGGGAGACGTGTGACCGGGGAAGAAGCAGTAGCCCTGTCTTCGATACAGGCGCTACGCTATAGGAGTTGGCGCTAGTGTGCGGGTGTGATTCCCACCGGGTATTCTTGCACTCATCCGGTGTGCTACCGGACTGAGCAGACCCGCTCTATATGGCTCACAGGCGGTACTGGGAGTATGGCGTCTGCAGACGGCTCGGGGTGTAAGGCGAACCCCCTGGTCAGAGCCGAGCTGTCAGCCTAAACTACCTGCCTGCATACAGATATGGCTCTTTGAGGAGCTCAAGAGGAAAGCGTGCACACCACAAACAACCAGCTCAAATGATCTGAGCGCGCAGCCATGTTTGTGGGCGGGCCTTTTAAAGACTAAGCCCTGCCCACCGTCGCACCATTGGCGACGCCACCCGTGGACCAATCAGGCGGGGCCAGGTCACCGGGTCAGATGGTTGCCAAACCACCAATCACGGTCCGCCAGGTCACGGGCATGCTCAGTGCGGCGCCTCTCGGACTTAGGCTGCAGTAGCCTAGTCGCTCTCCGCAACCTGTGCTTCATGTTGCTAGGCACAAATACACAAGATACTACTTGTACATCTCGTGCATTGGCTAGACATTGGGACTAATGGTGATGCTGTGCAGCATCAGCCCTGGCTGGACCAGAATGGGAGACCACCGATGACTCAGAACCCATTTCTGATCCAGCAAGCACCCAGCAACTAACATTATCCCCCCTTCTAACCTCCCCCTCCACTTGATGCTCATATTCCTCAATGAGCAGGGGGGCATGAATGTGGTCCACTGGCTCCCAGGAGCGATCCTCAGATCCATGACCTTTCCAGTGTACGAGGTAAATTTTTTTCCCCCGAACCATCTTAGACCCCACAATTGCCTGTACCTCGAAATCATCACCCCTGGTGTCTGGAGCAGATTGGAGTTCTGAAAATTTTGACAGACGAACCGGCTTGAGAAGCGACACATGAAAGGTGTCGTGAATCCTCATGTGTCAAGGTAATTGTAACCAGTACACTACGGGGTTTATTTGGACCTGGATTCTGAAAGGACCAATAAAACAGGGAGCAAACTTAGCGGATTCCCCGCGTACTCTGATGTTGCGAGCCGCGAGCCACACTCTGTCGCCCGGGGAGAATACGGGGGCTGGACGACGATGAGCGTCAGCCGACTCTCTCATCCGATTCTTGGAAGCCAAAATAGCCTCCTGGGTATGATCCCAAACCTCCCGCGCCTCCAGAGCCCAATCTCTGACCTCAGGTTCCACAGAGGAAACCGGCATAGGAACCGGGACTCGCGGATGTTGGCCATTATTTAGGAGAAACGGAGTCTGACCCGTGGAATCCGCCACTGCGTTGTTTAAGACCGAAATGAAATGGCGCAAGTATGTCACCAGCGTCTGGTTAGTGCGTTCCACCAGACCATTGGTCTCTGGGTGATAGGCAGTGGAAAGATTCAGTTCAATGCTGAGCAAATTACACAACTCTTTCCAAAACCGGGAGGAAAACTGTGGTCCCCGGTCACAGACAATCCTATCAGGCATCCCGTGGAGACGGAAAATGTGACGAATGAACAATGATGCCAGAACCCGGGAGGAAGGGACCCTAGGCAGAGGGACCAGGTGAACCATCTTAGAAAAATGGTCAGACACCATCCATATAGTCGTATTTCCCCGGGACTTAGGCAACTCAACAATAAAATCCATCCCAACCAGCTCCCAAGGTCTATCCGCCACGGGTAACGGATGAAGAAGACCAGCCGGCCTCTGACGGGACGATTTATTTCTCGCACAGGAGACACACGCTTGGACATACTCCTTAACGTCCTGGGATAACCGAGGCCACCAATACGACCGTTGGAGAAGCTCTGTGGTACGCTTAACCCCAAAATGACCTCCGATCTTAGAGGCATGTGCCCAGGACAGTACCTCATTCTGTAAATTTGGAGGAATGAACATCCTCCCGGGAGGAACCTGGTTTAGGGACACTGGAGCCAGCGTCCGCATACACTCTGGCGGAACAATAAGCCTTGGTTCATCCTCGTCCTCAGCCGTATCCATAGACCAGGACAAGGCGTCCGCCCGAGGGTTCTTTTCTCCTTTTAAAAAATGAATGGAAAAATTGAATCGGGAAAAGAAAAGAGACCACCTGGCCTGCCTCGGGTTAAGACGCTGCGCCGTCTGTAGGTACGAAAGATTTTTATGATCGGAATATACCACGAAAGGATGTTTAGCTCCCTCCAAGAGGTACCTCCATTCCGAAAAAGCCATCTTAATAGCAAGCAATTCTTTGTCACCAATCGTATAATTCTTCTCTGCTGGAGAGAAGGTCTTGGAGAAGGAAAAACATGGTCTTGTCCGACCCTGTTCATTCTTATGGGAGAGAACCGCTCCTGCCCCGACAGAGGAGGCATCGACCTCCAGGAAGAATGGCTTGTCCATATCCGGGTGATGGAGAATGGGAGCTCTAGCAAAGTAGGATTTAATCTCCCGGAACGCCTCGGATGTCTACTGAGACCAGTTTTTGGGATTGGCACCCTTCCGGGTTAAAGCGGCTGAGGGAGCCACCAGGGTGGAAAAATGTGGTATGAACTGCCGGTAGTAGTTAATAAAGTCCATGAAGCGTTGTACCGCTTTAAGAGAATGGGGCTCCTGCCAGTTCTGTACCGCCACCAACTTTTGAGGATCCATAGCCAATCCCTTACTGGATATGATATAGCCCAGGAACGGTAACGACTCTCGTTCAAACTGTCACTTCTTTAGCTTACAGTACAAAGAATTTGCTCGCAATCGCTCGAAAACCCTGCGAAAATCCTCTCGGTGTGTGGAAAGGTCTGGGGAAAAAATAAGAATATCGTCAAGATAGACTACCACGGAAGATAGCAGCAAATCCCGAAAGATATCGTTGACAAAATCTTGAAAAACCGCAGGGGCATTGCATAATCCGAAAGGCATGACGAGATACTCATAATGGCCATCACGAGTGTTAAAGGCTGTTTTCCACTCGTCGCCCTCACGGATTCGCACCAGATTATACGCCCCTCGCAAGTCCAGCTTAGTGAAAATATGAGCCCCTCACAACCTGTCAAATAGCTCAGAGATAAGGGGCAGAGGGTATTTATTCTTGATGGTGATGGCATTTAGTCCTCTGTAATCAATGCAGGGACGCAAATCACCCCCTTTCTTCTGGACGAAGAAAAACCCCGCTCCCGCAGGAGAGACAGATTTTCTGATAAACCCCTGGGCCAGATTCTCTTTCATATAGTCAGACATGGCCTGGGTCTCGGGTACAGACAGAGGGTAGACCCTACCGCGAGGAGGCTCAGTACCAGGAACCAGGTCAATAGGACAGTCATACGGTCGGTGGGGAGGTAAAGTCTCAGCAGCCTTTTTAGAAAAGACATCCGCAAAGCTCCGATATTGCACAGGCAGAGCGGACAAGTCAGGAGAAGGCTCTGAGACTGCCCCTCAGGCGGCTGTAACCATACACTGGGGCACACAATCTTTACCCCAGGAAGAAATTCTCCCTGTACTCCAGTCAATGTGTGGAGAGTGACGGCGTAGCCAAGGAAGGCCCAATAGCACCTCATCTAATCCCCCGGGGATAATAAGGAAGGAGATAACTTCCCGGTGACCCTGAGGAAACGACATGGTGAGGGGAACAGACTGGTGAGTGATTTGTGTATCCAGCAGAGAGCCATTGACCACCCTGATGTTCATTGACCTAGACAGTAACTCCATAGGAATGGCATGCCTCTGGGCAAATGCTGAAGACAAAAAATTGCCATCGGCTCCAGAATCCACCCACGCCTTGGCAGTAACCATGGTTACACCTCATAAAGTAATTTGGAGGACGAAACCCCTGAATCTAACACACCCCCTCCAATGGTGGTTAGACACCCTCGTTTCCCGATTGCTTGGAAACCTTATTAACGGGGTACTCCAAAGGATGTGCAGATCGGGAACGAGGGGGCTTAGACTTAGTCCGGGATATGTCCAAAGCCTCAGGCTCCGGGTTGGGAACCCCTGGTTTGGAGATAGGCCTAGAGAAAGCGGGTGCTAACCGAAACCGAGGTCTGGAAACCTCCAGCTCTAACTTGCGCTCTGCATGACGCAGGTCTATTCGGTTAGCAAGAGTTATTAACTCTTCCGGAGAGGTTGGAATCTCTCTGGTAGCTAAGGCATCTTTAATATGCCCAGCCAGCCCCCTCCAAAACACCGCTCAGCCCAATCCAGCTCGGCCGCAAGGGTTCTGAACTGGATGGCATAGTGACTGGCGGTGCCCGAACCCTGGCTCAACGCAAGAAGCTTGAGAGCCGTGTCATGCGTAACCTGAGGCCCCAGGAATACACTCTTTAGGGTTTTAAGGAAAAGACCCGCATTAGCCACTACCGGGTCATTTCACTCCCAGAGAGGAGTTGCCCACTCCAGAGCCCGGTGGGAGAGTAATGAGATGACATATCCCACTTTGGCTCTTTCCGAGGGGATCCGTGCCTCCATCATCTCCAACTGAATGGAGCATAAATTGATAAAACCCCTGCAGAATTTACTGTCCCCAGAAAATTTCTCCGGGAGAGCAAAACGGGGTAATGGGACACTTGCAGCGTTCCCCGCAGCCGAGTTAACCAGATTGGCTGCTAGAGAAGCCGCCTGGGTAGCCACTGCAGTGATGTCAGTGACTGGGGCAGCTTGTTCCAGAGACCTAAGTCTAGCCTCAAGTTGCTGTACATAGCGCTGCAGTTGCTGGTTGTCGGCCATGTTCGGCAAGACCCTGGCGCTCAGATACTGTTAAGGGGACGGTTGCAAACAACTTTATTAAATAGGAACGCAACCGACCCCGGGGTCCGCGATGCAGCCTGGTGGACTGCTGCCGAACACTTCCCGGGTGGAAAGGGAAGTAACCAACTAAAATGATAACCCGTCCGTGTTAACAACACACGGAAACAGGTATAGCGGTACGCTCTATCTCCGTTAACTGCACGGAAGATGAGCGTCCGGAGACGCACCTACAAACTGCCTAACCCCTCCGTGTTACTGCACACGGAATGGGTATAACGGTTCACACAATCTCCAAGAACCGCAGGGAGACGTGTGACCGGGGAATAAGCAGTAGCCCTGTCTTCGATACAGGCGCTACGCTATAGGAGTTGGCGCTAGTGTGCGGGTGTGTTTCCCGCCGGGTATTCGTGCACTCAGCCGGCGTGCTACCGGACTGAGCAGACCCGCTCTATATGGCTCACAGGCGGTACTGGGAGTACGGCATCTGCAGACGGCTCGGGGTGTAAGGCGAACCCCCTGGTCAGAGCCGAGCTGTCAGCCTAAACTACCTGCCTGCATACAGATATGGCTCTTTGAGGAGCTCAAGAGGAAAGCGTGCACACCACAAACAACCAGCTCAAATGATCTGAGCGTGCCGCCATGTTTGTGGGCGGGCCTTTTAAAGACTAAGCCCTGCCCACCGTCGCACCATTGGCGACGCCACCCGTGGACCAATCAGGCGGTGCCAGGTCACCGGGTCAGGTGGTTGCCAAACCACCAATCACGGTCCGCCAGATCACGGGCATGCTCAGTGCGGCGCCTCTCGGACTTAGGCTGCAGTAGCCTAGTCTCTCTCCGCAACCTGTGCTTCATGTTGCTAGGCACAAATGCATGAGATACTACTTGTACATCTCATGCATTGTATAGGCGTTGGGACCAACAGTGATGCTGTGCAGCATCAGTCCTAGCTGGACCAAAATGGGAGACCACAGAATGCACAGATGACTCAGAACCCATTTCTGATCCAGCAAGTGCCCCACGCCTAACATATACTTGTGCAACAACTTCTGCTCGGGCACCTCCATTTTGAAGGAGGTGCCTTATACATGGGAGGTCCTCCAGCTATTGGCCGGGGACTCCTTAGGACGGTGCGTGCGGCCCCTTTAAGAGAGAGGGAGCGCGTGCGCGCCCTAAGCACAGTGCCTGGGAAGCTGCGCGTGCCGGCAGCAGCAGGAAGAGGAGCGCAGGAGGACGCCGCGCGGGAATTGGGGAGGTGAGAGGGGCGGCGTCTCTGCCTGGCAGGGGGCAGAGATGCCGATGCTACAAGCCTGATCATTCGATAGGCTTATTTGCATTGTGACATTTTTCTATATAGATGTCTTTACCTCATATGTTGTTCTGACCACTGTCAGTAAACGTTCTCCCACAGAGACAGGGGTTTCTTCTTATAATTTTAACTTGTAATATGTTTGTCTGCCCTAAACAGTGATTGGATTTTTTAAACATATCTAGTAAAAGTTACGTTTTAAGTCCACAATTCTGCTGTTTCTGATATTAAGGTTATTCATTGTATAATTTTCCAAAGACCAGGACAGATTTTCATAAACAAGAAGTCAACAATGAGTTCTCCTATTTAATAACTACAAGCCATGAGGAAGCCTTATATTTGCAAATTGTATAATCTTTCAATCAATGACATTTATTTACTGAAACTGTAAAACCCCTTTAACCCCTCCATGATCAGGCATGCTTGAATTTTTTCTTCCACTTCTTCCAAGGGCCCTAATTTTTTAATTACTTTGTCAGCATAGAAATAAGAGGACTTGTTTTTTTGGGTGATGATTTGAAGTTTTGGTTGACATCATTCATTTTACCATACAATGTACTGGAAAATGCTAAAAATAAAAAAATGGGTGAAATGTCAAAGATGCAATTCTGCCATTGCCTTGGGGATTTTATTTTTATGGTGTGCATAGTGCAGTAAAAATGACCATGCAACATGATTTCCCAGTTCACTATGACTACAGTGATTGCAAAATAAATTTGATGTGTGTGCCATTTTTTGAGAACTGTACCTATTTTATTTTTGTGTGTGAGGGCTTGTTTTTTAACGTAGGGATCAGACGGTGCCTTGATAGCCTTTTTAGTTTTTAGGGGGGTAAGCAATTAAAAAAAACACAATTCTGGCATTTCTATTTTTTTCTCTTGACGACGTTTTCTGTACAGTTTAATTAATTTTACATTTTACTAGATCAGAATTTTATAGACATGGCAATATAAAGTATGCGTTTTTATTTTTTTGTTTTTAAAGAGGGAAATGTGTTGATTCCAATTTTTATATTGTTTATATTTTAAAATCTTTCTTTTGACTTTATTTTTCAGAATTCTTGGGGGATTTAAACCTGTAAACAATTGATCACTTCCTCTATATACTGCAGTTACTACAGTATTGTAGTATACAGTGATTTCAGCTCTGCAGGCCACTATTTCTTATTTAAAATGAAACAACTGAGATGTAATTCAAATTAAAGGGGTTGAACAAAAATATCCTGTGAAACGTTTAGAAATGCAACCATTTTTCTACAAAGCCTCCTCATTTCAGGGGCTTAAAAGTAATTGGACAAATTAACTTTACCATAAATGAAATGGTTTTTTTTAATACTTTGCAGAGAATCCTTTGCAGGCAATCACTGCCTGGAGTCTTGAAGCCATGGATGTCACCAAATACTGAGTTTCCTCCTTTGTGATGCTTTGCCAGGCCTTTACTGCCGCTGACTTCAGTTGTTGCTTGTTTGTGGGTCTTTCTGCCTTAAAAGGGTTTTCCCCCAAACAAAGTTAATTTTAATCAATAGATTTGGAGTTAAAATAAGTTCCACAATGGAATGTGATTAAAAAATGTTCCTGTGCTGAGATAATCTTATAAATGTGCCCCTGCTGTGTACTGTGTAATGGCTGTGTCTGACTGTACAGGGGCATGGTCTGATCATACCACAGCTCCTGGGAAGGGGAGGAAGCAAAAGAGAGTATACAGGCAGGACAGCAGGGGATCACAGCTGATTCTTTCTGAGGTAAAACATTTCATTGCCTGTTTTAAGCAATGTTTTATCTCAAAGAAAGAATAATTTGCGATCCCGTGGAGTAACGTCTGTATACTTTTTTGCTTCCTCCCCTGCCCAGGAGATGTGGTACTTTTGTGAGAAAATCCTTTTAAGATTTGTTTAAAGCATATGAAATGCTGCTCGATGGGGTTGAGATCTGTGATTGACTCGGCCATTGCAGAATATTCCACTTCTTTACCTTAAAAATCTCCTGGGTTGCTTTTGCAGTGTTTTGGGTCATTGTCCATCTGTACTGTGAAGTGCCGTCCAATGAACCTTGCTGCATTGGGTTGATTCTGAGCAGAAAGTATAGCCCTGTACACTTCAGCATTCATCCGGCTTCTTCTGTCTTCAGTCACATCCTCAATAACCATACTGACATAGTGCTTTTGGAAGCAATGCATGCCCTTGCCACACACTGCCTCCACCATGTTTTAGTTCCCCTTCACACATCCGTGTGAGACACGTACATATGCACACCCATTGTAATCTATGGTGCTGCTTACATGTCTGTGTTTTTCACACGGACCGTGTTTCCATGTGAACCACACAGAGACATAACAAATTTGTTAAAATATCCAATACTCTTATTAGGTATATTTTTATTCATTTTTCTTTAAAGGAATGTGTCACATACATTTTTTAAATTGACCAATAACACCACATACAAGGGACAAATACCGTCATACCATGGCTGAACCACATATTACCATCACATGTGACCAAATAATACCACATACAAGGAACAAATACCACCACACTATGACCAGACCACATATTACCACCACATAGTGACCGAATAATACCACATACAGGGGATAAATACCGGTTATAAAAGTTTTTTTTTTTTTTTAAATCACAAAATAATAATAAAAATATATATACTGTATATATATTGTAGCTATTAATATATGGCTGATATATTAATGGCCCTCTGATGAAGATATTGGGTGAAACGCACATTGGGGCAGGGAGACAGACAACACAGTGGCACAGGCAACTCACAAGTAAGCAGGTACAGTATATGTCCATTATAATTGGAAGTAGTGATCTGAGTTCTATGCTTGATATGCATATGCTTTGCACTGAGCACTTTACTCTTATCCATTAGTAAAGCTTAGTTTATTTACATAGTATGCACATGCTGTGCACATAGCACTTTACTTCCACCTAGTGGTGTAACTTGTTCAGTACAAACATAGATTTACTTTTACTATATAGATAAATTTAGTGATTGAAGTTTTGGACAGTGTATTCTAGCTGTGTATCCATGTATTTTCAATATAACATGGATTAACGTACGTCTAAAATCCTCATGTTTTGTGGCTGCACTCCATGTTCATGTATAAATGTTGTGACAAAGTCACTGACAGAGTGATGGACGGGAGATATGTTTCACTGAGGCTATTAGCGTGGTCTGGTTGTCCTAGACCACATGACGCCGGATGCTGGTGGTTCCAGGGTTCTCCCGGAGGACACATGCATCAGCCAACACCTGGCTGAATCTCATTGGTGGCAACATTCTTTTTAATTGGCGTATCCGGAAACTGACATCACTCCCTGATGAAGGATGCACCGAAATGCGCGTCGGGGTGAGCGTCACACTTGCAGCAGGACCTTACCACACTCAGGGCAAGTGCTATACTCCCCATACACCTTAATACTCAGGTATGTGCTGTACCCTTTTACCTTACTTTATTTCATATGTGCATATCATTACAATGGTGATGGAGTATGCATCACAGGTGTGATAGGGCAAAAGATTTCCCCTATCCTCAAGAGGCCTTAGGACTTGTGCAATTAAATCACGGACTACCTCATTCTATACATTTTAATGGGGATGGCCCTGTACCTTCAAGGCCTGTGGACATGTGAAATTAAATACATACCATACTGAGTACCTTATTCTATCTTAATTGCCTTGTCCCCTTGCCCTGATTGTCCCTTTTCTTTCTTACTGCCCATCAAATATATATATTTTTTTACAACATTTGGTCTATAAATTATATGGCGGTATTATGTGTTATGGTATTTTTTCCTGTAATCTAATTATCCCTCTGTATTCGTTTCATATTTACATTTGTTTTTTATCTTGTGAGTGTGCGCTCCTATTCTTAGCCACCACGGACCCTATTGTACCAAATTGTACTATCAATAAAGGTTTTTTATTATATCTATAATTAGACCTGTTGATCGGATATTCTTTATTGGTTCTTTTAACATGGATTAACATGCGTCTAAAATCCTCGTGTTTTGTGGTTGCACTCCATGTTTATGTATAAATGTTGTGCCAAAGTCACTGACAGAGTGATGGATGGGAGATATGTTTCACTGAGTTTATTAGCTTCAGTGATGTGAAACCGGGAAGTATTCTGCAGCATGTTATGTGCTGAGAGGGTCCATTTTATAAGAAGCGCGGGTGGGAGGTCATTCACCATATCTCCATTCCAGGGTGTGGTCTGGGCTATAAATAGCCATTCTTTTCACTCAGGTGTGGTTCAGTATCTGGAGGCCAGCTCCAGAGAGAGGAGCTTGTGATATTTTGTGCTTATCTGAACCGTGTATTTTGCTAACCCTGAGTGGCCGGACCCCTGTAGATACAAAGACTATGCTGGACATTTTCATTTGTTTTGCTATTATGCCAGAAGGGCCGTGTTTATTTTTATGAACTCTATATTAGTTTATGCCGTTTATTAAACCAACAAGAAATTTAAAAAGACAGTGTTCCGTGTCTACCTCCGTGTGCAGCTGGGTGAGCCGATCTACAACAGGTGGTGTTAGAAGTGCGGACAGTGTTCCCAGCGAACATGTGTGACTGCTACAAGAGGGACTGCATGTCCTGTGTAAAGGCATCAGTGAGTCAGGAAGCAGAGTCAGACAGCATGGAGGACCTGATTAAGCACTTTGTAAAAGACCAACAGCAGCAACAGCAAGCACAACAGCAGCAACAGCTGGCCCAGCAGCAGCAACAACAACTGGCACATCAGGAGATGAGTAAGCTTCTGATGCAACAGATCCAACAACAGCAGCAGCACCTGCAGCAGCAACAAGACCAGTACTGACAACAGAAGCAACCGATTGAGTTGCTCACTGAGGCAATTAGTGGGAGGCCGGCAGACCCTCCCCCAACTTCAGGTGATGACGACACATACGTCCGGAAGGTGGTAAGATGAGCAATGCAAAAAATGACCCAGGGAGATGATGTGGAAGCCTTTTTGACTGTGTTTGAAACGGTAGCAGAGCGGGAGTAGCTGCCACAGGAGCAGAAGGCTTATTATAACCTGGCCTTGCAAGATGCCCAGGAATATTCCAAACTAAAAACTGAGATACTTGCACACCCAGGGGTGACTATCTCTATCCAAACTCAAAGGGTCCACCACTGGGCGTATTGCAGTGATAAACCCCAGTGCTCAAAAATGTTCAATCTGCTGCATCTGGTACTGAAGTGGTTGCAGCCGGAGTCCTCCATCCCAGCCCAGATGGTAGAGCAGGTCATAATGGACAGATTTATTCACTCCCTTCCCAGACCGGTGCAGACCTGGGTTGCCCAGACGGACCCCCAAAATGCTGATGACCTAGTGGGCCTAGCAGAAAGGTACCAGAAGGAGCCTGAATCTCAAAAGAGGGGTAGTAGAGCCACCATTGGGGGGAGTTTGAGGTCCCAAGGGGTCTCTGAGGGGTTGCCAAAAGTCACTGGTAAGGACTTGACCTGTTGGAGATGTCACAGTCCTGGACACATAGCCGCCCGTTGTCCTATGTCCTTCGAACAGATAGACTGCAGCTTGGGGAGGCATTGTTCATATTATGCCTATCCAGCCTTCAGTGTGGACTGTCAGCCCAGTGAGGGGCCGCAGGCATGTTCTGTAACAACAAATGGGATACTGGTGACGGGACTCTTGGACTCGGGGAGTTTGGTGACTCTGATAAGGGCAACACTCCCCCGCCAGTTGCTCCCTGTGAAAAACGTGGGTGTCTGCTGTATTCACGGGGACGCCAAAGACTACCCTGTTGCCAGTGTGACTATAAAAACGAACTGCGGCGCTGAGTCCCATGAGTTTGGAGTAGTTAAGGACCTGCTACATCCAGTATTAATAGGGCGGGATTTTAGCCTGTTCTGGGACTTATGATGTAAAGCAGACATACCACGTGACTCAGGAAGGAGCCAGTTCCACCATGTTGAATGCCCAACGCAGTCAGAAACGGATGAATTCCCTCTGTGTGTCCTTGCTGGTGACGAGAATGAGACAGTGACCCAAAAGCCCGAGATTCCTTAGTTGGGGGTTTCTGGGGAGAATTTTGGTACTGCTCAGATGCAGGATTTCACATTGATAATTCATTTGATAATGGATCTGCAATAAATGGGGTTGCTCAAGAGCCGGGGGCTGACTCCAGGTACCCATATTTCACACTAAATGAGGATCTGCATTATTGGGACACCAAACCAAGAGGGGAAGTGGTAGAGCAGCTGGTGGTGCTGGGTCCCTATAGGCGTTGGGTGTTAGACCTGGCCCATTCTCATATCTTGGGTGGGCATCGGGGAGTAGAGAAAACCCAAGAGTGGGTCCTGCAGAGATTCTACTGGCCTGGAGATTGTTAATTACTGCCGATCCTGCCCCACCTGTCAGCTAACTGCTTCCGTGTCCCACTTCCGAAGCCCTCTAGTGCCATTACCTATTATAGAGGTCCCATTTGACCGGATTGCCATGGACCTTGTCTGGCCCTTGGTTAAAGGGAATCTGTCACCCCCTGAGCGATATCAGACCTCTGCTATGGGCATACAGGGTATAGAAAAGTAAATCTATACATACCTGTATAGCCCATAGTAGAGGTTTGTTTGCAGAGAAATTTGTTTTTATAAACTGTGTTTTGCACACTCTTGGCATCCCCCGGCCGCCAAGAAATCCCCGCCTATCTGTGTATTATTCCCTGAAGACTTCCCGGGCATGCGCAAAGCACCGCTCACATAGAGCGCACTATGCTTCATCCTGGCCCGTCTGTCTGTGTACTGCGCCGCAGGGTTCTATTGCGTAGGCGCCGGGGAGTAATTGTCACTTGTGCTGAAGATCACAATGCTGTCTAGGTAAGCGGCAGGACCCTGTGACGTGCACTGTACTGTGTTTTGCTATTATGCCAGAAGGGCCGTGTTTATTTTTATGAACTCTATAATGGTTTATGCCATTTAATAAACCAAAAAGAAATTTAAAGAGACAGTGTTTCGTGTCTACCTCTGTGTGCAGCCGAGTGAGCCGATCTACCACAATGTTTTCAATTTTATTAAGATATTCAATAAAGATTATTTAGGTAATAATACTCTTTGGTATCCTGAACTTAATAGTTAGTGATTTTTATGTACTACATTGCTATTAAGTTACCTGATCCTATAACTTGAACTCCATATGGGAATATAAGTGTAATTAATAAATATTTTTATGAAAAAAAACAAACAATAAAAGTACTCATGTTTGATATCGCCGCATCCGAAACGACCCAACCTATAAAACTGTCCCACTAGTTAACCCCTTCAGTGAACATCGTAAAAAAAAAAAACGAGGCACAAAATGATGCTTTATCATCATACCGCCAAATAAAAAGTGGAATAAAACGCGATCAAACAGACGAACATAAATAAAAATGGTACATTTTCATGTCCCGCAAAAAACAATCCACCATACAGCTCCATCAGCCAAAAAATAAAAAAGTTATACAACCCCTGGCAAAAATTATGGAATCACCGGGCTCGGAGGATGTTCATTCAGTTGTGTAATGTTGAAAAAAAGCAGATCACAGACATGGCACAATACTAAAGTCATTTCAAATGGCAACTTTAGGGCTTTAAGAAACACTAAAGGAAATCAAGATAAAAAATGTGGTACTCAGTAAGGGTAATTTTTTTCAGACCAAGCAGAGGGAAAAAGTTATGGAATCACTCAATTCTGAGGAAAAAATTATGGAATCTTGAAAAACAAACACACAAAAGAACACTCCAATACATCACTAGTATTTTGTTGCACCATCTCTTGCTTTAATAACAGCTTGCAGTCTCTGAGGCATGGAATTAATGTGTGACAAACAGTACTCTTCATCAATCTGACTCCAACTTTCTCTGATTGCCGTTGCCAGATCAGCTTTGCAGGTTGGAGCCTTGTCATGGACCATTTTCTTCAACTTCCACCAAAGATTTTCAATTGGATTGAGATCCGGACTATTTGCATGCCATGACATTGGCCTTATGTGTCTTCTTTCAAGGAATGTTATCACAGTTTTTGCTCTATGGCAGGATGCATTATCATCTCGAAAAATGATGTCATCATCCCCAAACATTCTTTCAATTGATGGGATAAGAAAACTGTCCAAAATATCAATGTAAACTTGGGCATTTATTGAAGATGTAATGACAGCCATCTCCCCGGTGCCTTTACCTGACATGCAGCCCCATATCATCAATGACTGTGGAAATTTGCATGTTCTCTTCATGCAGTCATCTTTATAAATCTCATTGGAACGGCACCAAACAAAAGTTCCAGCATCATCACCTTGCCCAATGCAGATTCGCGATTCATCACTGAATATGACTTTCATCCAGTCATCCACAGTCCACGATTGCTTTTCCTTAGCCCATTGTAACCTTGTTTTTTTCTGTTCAGGTGTTAATGATGGCATAGGTTTAGCTTTTCTGTATGTAAATCCCATTTCCTTTAGGCGGTTTCTTACAGTTTGGTTACAGACATTGACTCCAGTTTCCTCCCATTCGTTCCTCAATTGTTTTGTTGTGGATTTCCTGTTTTGGAGACTTATTGATTTAAGTTTCCGGTCTTGACGCTTTGATGTGTTCCTTGGTCTGCCAGTATGTTTGCCTTTAACAACCTTCCCATGTTGTTTGTATTTGGTCCAGATTTTAGACACAGCTGACTGTGAACAACCAACATCTTTTGCAACATTGCGTGATGATTTACCTTCTTTTAAGCGTTTGATAATCCTCTCCTTTGTTTCAATTGACATCTCTCGTGTTGGAGCCATGATTCATGTCAGTCCACTTGGTGCAACAGCTCTCCAAGGTGTGATCACTCCTTTTTAGATGCAGACAAACGAGCAGATCTAATTTGATGCAGGTGTTAGTTTTGTAAATGAAAATTTACAGAGTGATTCCATAATTTTTTCCTCAGAATTGGTCTGAATAAAATTACCCTTACTGAGTACCACATTTTTAATCTTGATTTCTTTTAGTGTTTCTTAAAGCCCTAAAGTTGCCATTTGAAATTACTTTAGTTTTGTGCCATGTCTGTGATCTGCTTTTTTTCAACATTACATAACTGAATGAACATCCTCCGAGCCCGGTGATTCCATAATTTTTGCCAGGGGTTGTAGCTCTCAGAATAAAGCAATGCAAATTTTTTTTTCTCCTTTGGTGCTAGAGTATCTCAATATCAATGCCATTATGGAGGGGTTGGACCCTTTTGCATTTGGTCTTAAAAAATGGAAGAGTGGCCTGAGCTTGCCTGTCACGCATTGGAGATTTTATCATGCCCGGCAGCCAATGTTCTCTCAGAACGTGTCTTCAGCGCTACTAATGGTGTCCTGACGTGTAAGCTAATCCCCTGAAAATGTAGACCACCTAACTTTCATCAAGATGAACAAGTCATGGATCTCCAATGACTTTTGCACCCCAGTCGCAGACTGGGCAGGCTAGGCGATGGTGTAATTTTTAGTGTGCTGCATTGATCTCTCGTTATTGCAGTCTGTGACACCTTTGTCGTGGTTTCTGTGCCTGCTGTTGCTACTGCTGCTCATGTTACTAACAATTTTTTGAAATGTGGAGATTCCAAGCTGGGTCTCCATCTGGTGGGTTGCCTGTAGTGGAAGGGGGGGTCAGAGCCCCATTATACTATATTTCCTCTGGGGAAATTGATGCCACTTTAGTGGTGTCTACTCCTAATTTTTTGAAATGTGGAGATTTCAAGTTGAGTCTCCATCTGGTGGGTTCTCTATAGTGGAAGGGGTGTCAGAGCCCCATTATACTATTTCTACTCTAGGGAAATTTATGCCACTTTAGTGGTGTCTGCCCCTAATATTTTGAAATGAAGAGACTCCACATTGGGTCTCCATCTGATGGATTTCCTGTAGTGGAAGGGGTGTTAGAGCCCCATTATACTATTTCTACTCTGGGGAAATTGATGCTACTTTAGTGGTGTCTAGTCTACCCCTAATTTTTGGAAATATTTGCACTGCAAGTTGGGTCTCCTTCATGTGTGTTGCCTGCAGCAGTCATGCACTTACTTTCAGTCAACTACCTGTGTTACTATCCTTAAATTTTTCTTTCAATAGTAGTCTACAAAGCTGATATTTATGCCACCTGAGTGTGGCTGAGCAGAAAAGCAGTTTGCGCTGTTGCATGAGGTATTAGGCCTCCCAGCACCGCAGGCCTACACCGGTACCTCACCCACCTCGTCTTCATTTGAACTTAAAATCAAAGCTGGAGATGCTGGCCCAGACCCTGATACCTCATGCGTGGTCCATAGCTGACTGCTGCTGTGCCATTATAAAGTTTCAACTGGGGGTAAATTTATGCCACTTCTCCTGGTGTCTGACCCTAATTTGAGTTGTTTTGGCAGCTTTTGGGCACACCTGAAGGTGTTGTCTATGCGTTTGGTTTTGCCTCCCATTTTATTCAATGGAGTTTGGATATGTTCAACTGTTTGACGAACTATTCGGTGAACGTCAGGAAGTTCGCCGATCATGACCAAATGGAACCTTGAAAGGTTCGCTTATCTCTAGTAATAATGTATTTATTTTTTCTTCATCACCCAATGATATAAGGTTCTGTGACACATCTGTGATGTCAATATGATTACTGAACCCCTAGATGAATTCATTGAGAGGTGTAGTTTGTAAAATGGGGTCACTTGTGGGGGGATTCTGCTGTTCTGGCACCTCAGGGACTCTCCCAGTGGGTCATGGCACCAGTAAACCATAACAGTAAAATCTGCACTATTTTATGGCACTCCTTTCCTTCTGAGCTTTGCACTGTGCTTGAAAAGTATCTCCCTATTACATTCAGGGTTTTGGCACACTCAGGTGAATTTTTTACAGCAAACCAAGGACCATTTTTTTCCTATTAGCGCTTAGAAAAATTGAAACCTTGGGGCTAAAACAACATTTTAGTGGTTAAAAATGGAATTATTCTTTCTTCATTGCCCAATGGTATAAAATTCTGTGAGGCACATGTGGTGTCAATATGATCAATGCACCCCTAAAAGAATTCATTGGGGGGTGTAGTTTGTAAAATGAGGTCACTTATGGGAGGTTTCTGCTATTCTGGCACCTCAGAGACTCTGCCAATGTGACATGGCACCCTCAAACCAGTCCAGCAAAATCTGAACTCCAATATGGTATTTCTACCCTTTTGAGCTTTGCACTGTGCCTCAAAAGTGGTTTTTTACATCATATGGGGGTACTCAGGAGAAATTGTACAACAAATTTGAAGGTCCATTTTCTTCTGCTATCCTTGTGAAAATGAGAAAATTTGAGGATAAAACAAATTTTTTGTGGGAAATCTATATTTTTTTTCATTTTCACAGATCAACATTGTAAACTTCTTTGAAGAACCTGTGGGATTAAGGTGCTCACCACACTTCTAGATACATTCGTTGAGGGGTCTAGTTTCCAAAATGGGGTTACTTGTGGGGAGTTTCCACTGTTTAGGCACATCAGGGGCTCTCCAAATGCGACATGACACCTGCAGACTATTCCATAAAAGTCTGCGTTCCATAACCTCACTCCTTCCTTTCTGAGTCCTGTTGTTTACCCAAACAGTAGTTTTCTCCTGTTACCCTTGTGAAAATAAAAAAATTGGGGCTAAAAAAACATTTTTGTGGGAAAAATATATTTTTTTAATTTTCATAGATCAACGTTGTAAATTTCTGTACAGTACCTGTGGATTCAAGGTGATCACCACACATCTAGATACATTCCTTGAGGGGTCTAGTTTCCGAAATGGGGTCACTTGTGGGGAGTTTCCACTGTTTAGGTACATCAGGGGCTCTTCAAATGCAACATGGCATCCAGTAATGATTCCAGCAAATTTTGTATTCAAAAAGTCAGTAGTTTTCCTCCACATATTGGTTACTGGCGTACTCACCAGAAATTGCAAAACAAATTGTACAGTGCATTTTCTCCTGGTACCTTTGTGAAAATGCAAAATTTGGGGTTAAAAAACATTTTTGTGGGAAAATGTATTTTTTATTTTTACGGCTCTTTGATATAAACTTCTGTGAAGCACCCAGGGTTTCAATGGGCTTCAAAATGGGGTCACTTGTGGGGGGTTCCACTGTTTAGGCATATTAAGGACTCTCCAAACCCGAATGACATCTGCTAATGATTCCAGCCAATTCTGTGTTCAATAAGTTAAACGGTGATGCCATGCACCCAAACAGTAGTTTTCCCCCATATATTGGGTAACTGCTTTCTCAGGAGAAATTGCACAACTAATTTTGGGGTCCATTTTCACCTGGTACCTTTGTGAAAATAAAAAAATTGGGTCTAAATAAAATTTTGGTGAAAAAAAAAGTTAAATGTTCATTTATACCTTCAACATTCCATTAATTACTGTGAAGCAGCTGAAGCATTAAAAAACTTATTGAATGTGATTTTGAGCACATTGAGGACAGTTTTTAGAATGGTGTCACTTTTGGGTATTTTATTTTATATAGGCCCCTCAAAGTCACTTCAAATATGATGTGGTCCCTCTATTTTTTATGCAGAATGTGCCAAACTGTTGATTTGGCCACTCCTAACACTTTTTCTATCTCTCTGATGGATTTCTTCTCTTTTCTCAGCTTAGTGATTGTGTGTTTCTCGTCCATTAAGAGCTCCTTTCACTGCATCTTGTGGGTTCACAGCAGCAACTTCCAAACGCCACACCTGGAATCAGCTCCAGACCTTTTACCTACTTAATTGATGATGGATTAATGAGGGAATAGCCCATGCAGCCCATTAAGGAGCTTTTGAGATACAGTGGTGTGAAAAAGTGTTTGCCCCGTTCCTGATTTCTTATTTTGCATGTTTGTCACACTTAATGTTTCGAATCACAAAACAAATTTAAATAAAGACAAAGATAACACAAGTAAACACAAAATACAGCTTTTAAATGAAGGTCTTTATTATTAAGGGAAAAAAATCCAAACCTACAGGACCCTGTGTGAAAAAATGATTGCCCCCCAAACCTAATAACTGGTGGGACCACCCTTAGCAGCAGCAATGGCAATCAAACGTTTGCAATAACTGGCTATGAGTCTATTACAATGATCTGGAGGAATTTTGGCCCACTCATCTTTGCAAAATTGTTGTAATTCAGCCACATTGGAAAGTTTCCAAGCATAAACTACCTTTTTAAAGGTCATGCCACAGCATCTCAATCAGACTAAGGTAAGGACTTTGACTAGGCCATGTCAAAGTCTTAATTTTGTTTTTCTTAAGCCATTCAGAGGTGGACTTGCTGGTGTGTTTCGGATCACTGTCCTCCTGTATAACCCAAGTGTGCTTCAGCTTGAGATCACGAACAGATGGCAGGATACTCTCCTTCAGGATTTTTTGGTAGACAGCAGAATTCATGGGTCCATTTACCACAGCAAGTCTTCCAGGTCCTGAAGCACCAACACAGCTCCAGATCATCAGAGTACCACCACCATATTTTACTGTTGGTATGATGTTCCTTTTCTGAAATCCTGTGTTACTTCTATGCCAGATTTAATGGCACATATACCTTCCAAAAAGTTCAACTTTTGTCTCATCAGTCCACAGAGTATTCTCCATAAAGTCTTGATGATCATCAAGATGTTTTCTGGCAAAACTGAGATGAACCTTTATGCTCTTTTTGCTCCGCAGTGATTTTCATCTTGGAACTCTGTCATTCATGCCATTTTTGCCCAGTCTCTTTCTTATGATTGAGTCATGAACACTGACCTTAACTGAGGCAAGTGACGCCTGCAGCGCTTTGGATGTTGTTGTGGGGTCTTTTGTGACCTCTTGGATGAGTCATCACTGTGCTCTTGGGCTAATTTTGGTCAGCCGGGTACTCCTGGGAAGGTTCACCACTGTTCCATGTTTTCGCCATTTGTAGATAATGGCTCTCACTGTGGTTCGCTGGAGTCCCAAAGCTTTGGAAATGGCTTTATAACCTTTTCCAGACTGATAGATCTCAATTACTTTGTTTCTCATTTGTTCCTGAATTTCTTTGGATCGCAGCATGATGTCTAGCTTTTAAGGATCTTTTGGTCTACTTCACTTTGTCAGGCAAGTCCTATTTAAGTGATTTCTTGATTGAGAGCAGGTGGGGCAGTAATCAGGCCTGTGTGTGGCTAGGGAAATTGAACTCTTCTTCTCAAATAGGTGATAAAACAGTTAATTTATGTTTTACGAGGGGCGGATCACTTTTTCACACAGGGCCCTGTAGGTTTTGAAACTACGGCAAGTGTCACACTTCCGCAACTCACTATGTCCTAGTGATGCTGTGAGTGCCAGCTCAGCCACCCTATGGATAGCAGGGGCATTTCGGGCTGTCAGTGTTGTGTTTAGTTTCCCTCACGGTGTTTTCCTTCCCAGATAATTGCCAGGCTATTTAACTGGCTGGCAATGTTAGATCTTTACAAGTTGTAGCTTCAGCTCAGTGGTGTGCTTACTCTGTGCTCTGCATTTTGATACTCTGATCTTCTTTTGTTGGACCTTGGATTTGCCTTTCAACTACCCGTTTATATAACCCCTTTTGCCTTTAACGTATTCTGACTTTAGTTACTAGACTCCAGACTTTGCCCCTGAATATTCATTTGTCTTATCCCACTGTCTTTCGCATACAGTAAAGACCAAAAGTTTGGACACACCTTCTCATTTAAAGATTTTTCTGCATTTTCATGACTATGAAAATTGTACATTCACACTGAAGGCATCAAAACTATGAATTACCACATGTGGAATTATATACTTAACAAAAAAGTCTGAAACAACTGAAAATATGTCTTATATTCTAGGTTCTTCAAAGTAGCCACCTTTTGCTTTGATGACTGCTTTGCACACTCTTGGCATTCTCTTGATGAGCTTCAAGAGGTAGTCACCGGAAATGGTCTTCCAACAATCTTGAAGGAGTTCCCAGAGATGCTCAGCACTTGTTGTCCCTTTTGCCTTCACTCTGCGGTCCAGCTCACCCCAAACCATCTCAATTGGGTTCAGGTCTGGTGACTGTGGAGGCCAGGTCATCTGGCGTAGCACCCCATCACTCTCCGGCTTGGTCAAATAGCCCTTACACAGCCTGGAGGTGTGTTTGGGGTCATTGTCTTGTTGAAAAATAAATGATGGCCCAACTAAACGCAAACCGGATGGAATAGAATGCCGCTGCAAGATGCTGTGATAGCCATGCTGGTTCAGTATGCCTTCAATCTTGAATAAGACCCAACAGTGTCACCAGCAAAGCACCCCCACACCATCACACCTCCTTCTCCATGCTTCACGGTGGGAACCAGGCATGTACAGTCCATCCGTTCACCTTTTTTGTGTCGCACAAAGACACGGTGGTTGGGACCAAAGATCTCAAATTTGGACTCATCAGACCAAAGCACAGATTTCCACTGGTCTAATGTCCATTCCTTGTGTTCTTTAGCCCAAACAAGTCTCTTCTGCTTGTTGCCTGTCCTTAGCAGTGGTTTCCTAGCAGCTATTTTACCATAAAGGTCTGCTGCACAAAGTCTCCTCTTAACAGTTGTTGTAGAGATGTGTCTGCTGCTAGAACTCTGTGTGGCATTGACCTGGTCTCTAATCTGAGCTGCTGTTAACCTGCAATTTCTGAGGCTGGTGACTCGGAGAAACTTATCCTCAGAAGCAGAGGTGACTCTTGGTCTTCCTTTCCTGGGACGGCCCTCATGTGAGCCAGTTTCTTTGTAGTGCTTGATGGTTTTTTCAACTGCACTTGGGGACACTTTCAAAGTTTGCCCAATTTTTCGGACTGACTGACCTTCATTTCTTAAAGTAATGATGGCCACTCGTTTTTCTTTACTTAGCTGCTTTTTTCTTGCCATAATACAAATCAGCTGTGTATCCACCTGACTTCTGCACAACACAACTGATGCTCCCAACCCCATTTATAAGGCAAGAAATCCCACTTATTAAACCTGACAGGGCACACCTGTGAAGTGAAAACCATTTCCGGTGACTACCTCTTCAAGGTCATCAAGAGAATGCCAAGAGTGTGCAAAGCAGTCATCAAAGCAAAAGGTGGCTACTTTGAAGAACCTAGAATATAAGACATATTTTCAGTTGTTTCACACTTTTTTGTTAAGTATATAATTCCACATGTGTTAATCCATAGTTTTGATGCCTTCAGTGTGAATGTACAATTTTCAAAGTCATGAAAATACAGAAAAATCTTTAAATGAGAAGGTGTGTCCAAACTTTTGGTCCAAACCTTGTAAGTGATACAGCGCTGGTATCATTGTTTCTGTCCCTATTTTATGCTTCTCTCAGATTGGGATTCCAGATTACCTTCAAATTACATGGCTGATATTTCCTTTGTGATGCTTTGTTTACCATAGTGTAATAGTAGAAAAAAAATAATTCTGTGGTGTTAATAACAAGTGTGGTAGATCAGCTCACTCGGCTGCACATGGAGGTAGACATGGAACACTGTTTAAATTTTCTGTTGGTTTATTAAACAGCATAAACCAATGTGGAGTTAATAAAAATAAACACAGCCCATCTGGCCTAAAGGCAAAAAAAATAAGAAAATGTCTAGCAAAGTCCTTGCACCGGCCGGTGTCCGGCCACTCAGGATTTAGCAAAAACCACATGGTTCAGATTAGCACAAACAAACACGAGCTCCTCTCTCTGGAGCTGCCTTCCAGATATTGAACCACACCTGAGTGAAAAGGCTGGCTATTTAAATCCCAGACCACACCCTGTGGTGGAGATATGGTGAAAGACCTCCTTCCCACACTCTGATCATTCACCTATAAAACATGCCCTTTTAAATGGCTGATTACCCCTCTCTGCACCTACTATGCAGGAGAACACTTCCATGTTTCACATCACTGAAGCCAACAGCCTCAGTGAAATATATCTCCCCTCCAGTATTCTGCCAGTGACTTTGTAACACAAGTTACAAATTTCTTTTAACAAAATGACTGATAAAGTTGATAACTCGTTCCTTTCTTATATGACCATCTCTTAAAGTTATCAAATTGCAGCCCATCTTGCTTTCAGTCATGAAATGCCCAAATGCCATTCCGCACCTGTCTTAAATGGGTTTACCAGGACTAATGCAATGATGAATCCCTGAAATAAATATTGGTGGACCTGCGGCATTTACTGGTCTCTCCATTTAAACAAAAATCTAATTTAATCCGAGAGCCCAGAGAATAATAGCATCATAGAATGTTAGAGTTGGAAGGGACCTCCAGGGTCATCTGGTCCAGCCCCCTGCTCAATGCAGGATTCACTAAACCATCTCAGACAGATGTCTGTCCAGCCTCTGTTTGAAGACTTCCATTGAAGGAGAACTCAGCACCTTTTGGGGCAGCCTTTTCCACTCATCAATCACCGTCAAAAAGTTTTTTCTAATATCTAATCTGTGTCTCCTCCCATTCAATTTCATCCCATTGCTTCTAGTCTTTCTTTGTGCAAATGAGAATCCATATAATGTGACATTTTGCTGACAGGGCTCAGAAGTGATGCTGCGGTAATCAGCAAGTGACTACTGAGCCAATGGCTTGACTGCAGAGGGCATGTGTGCTGTAGTTATAGCATTACGTCTGCAACCTGTCACTAAAGCAACAAAGAGACAAGCTGGATCTGCAGTGAAATAAAAATAATTTCTTGGAAAATCCCATTAAAGAAAACATGTCAGCACGATTTTGTAATGTACAGTTAAGGCATGGCTGTAATGGTGCTGTAACAGATTACGTTGATACCTTTGGTGAAGAAGTCCACTTTGTTGTTCTTCTTTAATCACCATTTGAACTTTTCTGCTAATTAGGTGTTGGTGCACAGGAGCCGGACTGTACACTCGGTCTTCTCCTCCCTGTCTGTAATTCCCCAGCCCCTCTGGTCTGTGACTGACCTGCCTCCTTATGTTTGACAATTCAGCAGTGACCTGCCAATGCAAGAATGGAGGCAGGCCGAGGCACTGGGGAATCACAAAAAGGAAGGAGAAGACCAGTGTACAGTCCAGCCCCCGTGCATCAAGATCTAATTAGTAGAAAACTTCAAATGTTGATTAAAGAAGAACCATAAAGTGAATTTCTTCACCAAAGATATCAGTGTAATCAGTATTAGCTGCGCTCACATTTACATATAAAATCAGCGAGTGCAATGTGAGAAAAAATTGCCTTGCACTCACAATAATATTATTCAATTAGGCAGTGTTCATCTGTGGGTTTTTCCTCACCTGGAATTTGGGTGAGGAAAAAATTGCAGCATGCTGCGTATGGCCAAGACTCACCAATGCAAATCAATGGGTGCGAGAAAAAAAAACACAGGGCCCTGTAGGTTTGGATTTCTTTTTCCCTTAATAATAAAGACCTTCATTTAAAAACTTTTTTTGTTTACTTGTGTTATCTTGTCTAATATTTAAATTTGTTTTGTGATCTGAAACATTTAAATGTGACAAACATGCAAAAGAATAAGAAATCAGGAAGGGGCAAACACTTTTACACCACTTTATACCTGGAAGGGATGCAGGATGAGGGACATTACTACATAATGGGGGAGGGTGGGCAACACGTATGCCCTTATAAGATTTAGAACACTACATGGGCCCATACAATGGACCAACATGAAGGGTGGGGAGGGAGGGCCAAGGTCCAAATTTTGCACTCTAGTTATGCCACTGTTTGAAGCAGCTTCATATCTGCAACGTATCATTTTTTTCAGAGTTTTTGCAGTGTTTTCCACCCATTCTAATGGCTCTGAAAAGAAACACATGAAAACACAGTTTTTTATGCAGTGTTTTTCCTACCAAGAGACATGTACTTGATGCAGAAATCCCATCTCATAGGAAACCCGACATTTCATCAGCTGGTAACCCTTGTGTTACTGGTACAAACTCAAAATTATAGAGGCCAACCACCTCAGCTTTTTTACTATACAGTTGTGCTCAAAAGTTGACATACCCTGGCAGAATTTTTCCTTTCTTGGCCTTGTTTCAGAGAATATGAATGATAACAAAAAAACTTTTTCTC
Organism: Phyllobates terribilis; assembly: GCF_046119375.1. NCBI lineage: Eukaryota > Metazoa > Chordata > Amphibia > Anura > Dendrobatidae > Phyllobates > Phyllobates terribilis. Next base: position 689,042,769 of record NW_027362761.1, on the reverse strand, counting down.
CACTCATGGTTATTGGTTGGGTGAAGCCATTTATTGTCAAACTACTGTGTTTTCTCTTTTTAAATCTTAATTTCAACCAAAAACATCTAAATGACCAGGATCAAAAGTTCACATACCATGGTGATTTTGGCCTGAAAACATGCACAGAATTTGACACAAATGGGTTTGAAGGTACTAAAGGTAACATCCTCACTGACACATGCTTCTGATGGGGCTCTAAAGCTATGTCCATCAGTCTCTGGAAAGTGGCCGGGGGCCCATGTATCCCAAAAGGCAAGACGACATAGTGATAGAGACCATCCGGCATTATGAAGGCAGTCTTTTCTTTCACCGACTCTGTCAGAGGCACCTGCCTTTAACCTTTCTTCAGAACGAGCGTCGTGAAGTACTGAGCCTGTCCCAGTCTCTCAATCATCTCATCCACTGGGGGCATTGGATAAAGGTCAAATTCTGACACTTCATAAAATTTTCGGAAATCGTTACAAAATCGCAATGATCTGTCCGGTTTTGGAATCAGTACAATGGGGCTAGTCCACTCACTCACTCCTGGACTCCTCAATAACTCCTAACTGCATCATTTGTTTAATCTCAGCCAGATGGCTTTCCTCCGGCCATCGCTGCTATTTAGAGAGAGCATCACTTATCTTTATCTTTCTCTTGACCTCCTCCCAGGCTGGGGTCGGAGGGGTCCAGAGACGATACGAACGAAGTCGTCTCCGTAATCCTACATTCCCAGGCTTTCCATGCTCACAACGTGTTCTATAAAGCATTTATGGTCAGTGGGGTACTGTTTCTACATCTCTTTGGCTATGTCCAGCAGGCCCTGGGGATGTCTACTGTATAAAAGCTTGAATGGAAAGAACCCCCTTGAAGACTGTGGGTCCTCTCGGATGGCAAACATTTAATAGGGCAGTACATATCCCAATCCTTTCCACCTTTAGAGACCACTTTTTTGAGCATAAATTTTAGGGTTTTGTTAAACCTTTCCACTAGACCATCGGTCTGTGGATGGTAAACCGACATGCGCAATTGTTTAATCTGGAGCAGCTGCACAGTTCTTTTGTCATGTTGGACATAAAAGGAGTCCCCTGATCCGTAAAGATCTCCTTAAGTAGACCAAGTTGGCAGAACATGGCAAACAGATCCAGGGCAATAAGTTTAGCTGAGGCGTGATCAAGCAGAATTGCCTCAGGGTAGCAAGAAGCATAGTCTACTACCACTAGTATGTGTTGGTGGCCACGGGCTGACTTTACTATGGGCCCTCTCAGATCCATAGCAATCCGCTCAAAAGGTACCTCTATAATAAGCAAAGGAACCAATGGACTACGGAAACTTGCGGTGGGTGTGGTCAGCTGACACTCTGGGCATGGCTCACAAAACCTCTGCAAGTCAACATAAATCCCGGGCCCAAAAAAATGCTGTAGAATCCGCTCTTGCGTCTTTTTAACCGTAAAAATGTTTCTGCCTCCGGTTGCTGAGCCACCCTAAATACTTCTATCACCCTTACCTGTGCCCGGGTCAGAGTGGGATCCTGGAGCAGGGCTGTCCCAAAAGTTCCCCTGGATACTTCCAGCTCCAGGATCGACGGAGTTTCCTCGCCCTCTCCTGCCAACATCTCTAGAGGAGACCTATCGAGTTCACACTCTTTCCCTATGAGACTTTTACCCTGGGAGGGTTAATTTTACTCTCCCACAGGGAACAGAACAGGGGCAAGTCTATTCCCAAAACAGTCCCTTAAGAAAGGGTCTTCACCACATGTTTAACCTCCCCGCATAAAGTGAAAAAGACAACCTCCACCGTCGGATACTCGCGGAGTTCGCCATGAATACAAATGACACCGACTTTTCCCCCAATTGATTCTAACACAGAGGTCAGTGACTCATGGATGAGTGTCACTAGGCTCACTAGGTCCAAGGGAGCCGAGACTAGTGTTAGTAAGCTTCCTGAGTCCAAGAGAGCCTCAGCCCTGTGTCCGTTGACATGCACCTGGCACAGATGTGGTTCACCCACTGGAGCGACGGTATCTGCAATGTAGACGGCCTGGGCTTACATTGATACCCGACAAGTAAGCCACATGTCCTGCCCATTGCCACCACCAGCACCTGATAGAGGTGGCACTGCTAGTCCATGAGACTGGTTTAGGGGTAACTGGTCTCCTGCCCTCCTCACTCCGAGGTACCCCCTCAGTATGGGTTGGTCCTGCCTGACCCCAGCAGTACCCAAGTAACGGGTGAGGATGCATTTCCAAATCAAGTCCTATCAGTTTAATTAAACACAGCTGAACTGCAATGAAGGAGTAACATAGTTTTTAACATAGTTTTTAAGGTTGAAGGAAGACTAAGTCCATCTAGTTCAACCATAGCCTAACATGTTGATCCAGAGGAAGGCAAAAAAAAACATGTGGCAAACACTAAGCTCCACATTGGGGAAAAAAATTCCTTCCTGACTCCATACGACAATCAGACTAGTTCCCTGGATCAACGCCCTATCAAGGATTCTAGTATATATAACATATAATATTATACTTTTCAAGAAAGGCATCCATGCCCTTCTTAAATTTTAATAGTGAATCACTCATTACAACATCATGCGGCAGAGAGTTCCATAGTCTCACTGCTCTTACAGTAAAGAATCCCCGTCTGTAATTATGATTAAACATTCTTTCCTCCAGACGTAGAAGGTGCCCCCTTGTCCCCGTCTCTGGCCTCAGAGTAAAAAGATCAGTAGAAAGGTCTTTGTACTGTCCCCTCATATACTTGTACATAGTAATAAGATCACCCCTAAGCCTTCTTTTCTCCACACTAAATAACCCTAAGTGTAATAACCTGTCTTGGTATTGCAGACCCCAAGTCATCTAATAACCTTGGTCGCTGTTCTCGGCACCCTCTCTAGTTCAGCTATGTCTTTCTTATACACCGGAGACCAGAACTGCACACAGTATTCTAAGTGTGGTCGCACTAGTGACTTGTATAGAGGTAAAATTCTGTTCTCCTCATGAGTATCTATGCCTCTTTGTAGCGTCGGCGTCCCTGCCTCCTGCTAGGCAGGAACGCTGTTCCCCTCACCTCTCCACTCCGTGCCCGGCGTCCTCCTCCTGCTCTGCTGGCAGCGCGCGCTGCTTTCCGGCCACTGTGCTTAGGGCGCGCGCGCTCCTCCTCTCTTAAAGGGGCCGCGCGTGCCGCCTAAGGAGTCCCCGGCCAATGGCCGGAGGACCTCACCATATATAAGGCACCTCCTCCAAAATGGAGGTGCCCGAGCAATGTTGTTGCAAAGCCTTCACTCTGCTTCAGCCCTCAGGTCCCGTTGCCAGTTACCTGACAGTCACCTGCCAGATTCCTGCCTGTTACCTGCCAGTCACCTGCCAGATTCCTGCCTGTTACCTGCCAGTCACCTTCTAGATTCCTGCTTGATACCTGCCTGATATCCGTTTACCTGCTTGCAAGCCTGCGGTCCGATGGTCTGCCTTCCGACACCTGTCAGTCTGTCTATGGACCAACCTGCCCGCTCACCTGGGAGCGCTCACCTGCTACCTGTCTGCTAGCCTACCTGGAGGCTCTGCCGTCACTTGCCGTGACCACCTGCCCGTCCAGAGACTCTTGCCCGCTCACCTGGGAGCGCTCACCTGCTACCTGCCTGCTAGCCTACCTGGAGGCTTTGCCGTCACTTGCCGTGACCACCTGCCTGTCCAAAGACTCTCGCCCGCTCACCTGGGAGCGCTCACCAGCCACCTGCCTGCTGTCCTTCTACCCAGAGACTGTCCCTGTCACTTGCCGTGAGTACCCGTCCTTCTACTCAGAGACTGTCCCTGTCACTTGCCGTGACTACCTGCCCTTCTACCCAGAGACTCTCCCTGTCACTTGCCGTGACTACCTGCCCGTCTTCCCTGGGAGCCACCCGCTTCCTTACAAGGACCGCCCCCTTGTATAGTTGCTCAGAGGTTCCGCCTCCCAGACCCGTTACACTCTTTTAATGCATCCCATTATTTTATTTGCCTTTGCAGCAGCTGCCTGACACTGGCCACTAAACGTGAGCTTGTCATCCACCAATACACCCAGATCTTTTTCAGTTACAGTTTTGCCCAGTGTTTTACAATTAAGCATATAATTATACATTTTATTTCCTCTGCCCAAGTGCATTACCTTACATTTATCCCCATTAAAGCTCATTTGCCATTTATCAGCCCAAGCTTCTAGTTTACATAGATCCTCCTGTAATATAAAATTGTCCTCCTCTGTATTGATTACCCTGCAGAGTTTAGTGTCATCTGCAAATATTGAAATATTACTCTGTATGCCCCCTACAAGGTCATTAATAAATATGTTAAAAAGAAGGGGGCCCAATACTGACCCCTGTGGTACCCCACTGTTAACTGAGACCCAGTCTGAGTGTTTTTCCATTAATAACCACCCTTTGTTTCCTATCACTGAGCCAATTCTTCACCCACATACATATATTTTCCCCTATCCCCATTGTTCTCATTTTATGTATCAACCTTTTGTGTGGAACCGTATCAAAAGCTTTTGAAAAGTCCATATACACAACATCCACTGCATTTCCTTGGTCCAGTCCAGAACTTGCCTCCTCATAAAAACTGATCAGATTAGTTTGACAGGAACGGTCCCTCGTAAACCCATGTTGATATTGGGTCATGAGGTTATTCTTCGTCAGATACTCTAGAGTTGGGTGTTGGTCTGGTGCTGGATTTGAAACTGGTCCAGAATCTTCTGTGGTCTCCCATTTCAGTCCAGCCAGGGCTGATGCTACTCAGCATCATCATCAGCCCCAAGACCTAGCTGCGCCACGAGCCATAGAGATTGTCTCCTGAGTATTTGTGCCTAGCAGTGTTAAGCATAGGTTGCAGAGGGAGACAGGGCTCGTGGAGTCGAAGTCCAGGATTTGCCGAACTGAGCATGTCCGTGATCTGGCGGATCATGATTGGTGGTTCGGTTCCCACCTGACCCGGTGACCTGGCACCGCCTGATTGGTCCACGGGTAACGTCATCAATGGCGCGTCGGTGGGCAGGGCTTAGTCTTTAAAAGGCCCGCCCACAAACATGGCGACGCGCTCAGATCATTTTGAAAGTGTTGCCGTTGTGTGGACGAGTGTATTCCACGTGCTCTCTAGCTGCTCTCTCCGTGACCTGCCGATGCCAGAGTTAGCTCGGCTGATTAGCACAGGTCACTCAGGCAGGCTTAGATTCATTTAGGCAGGTAGCTACGTCTTGCAGCCTGGCTCAGCCAAAAGGGTTGCCTTACACCTCGAGCAGTCTGCAGACACCCTGTCCACGGCTATCGCCTGTCAGCCACGTGGAGTAGTACCCTTCTGTCCGGTGGCATGCCGGCTGGAGGCACGTGTACCCGTCGCGTAGTCACACACGCATCTTAGCGCCAATCCCTACAGTGTAGCGCCTGTATCGAAGACAGAGCTACTGCTTTCCATCCGGTCGCACGTCTCCCTGTGGTTCTTGGAGATTGTGTGAACCGCTGAAACCCGCTCCGTGTGCTTTAACTCGGAGTGGTCCTTCAGTTAAGTAGGTGCTATCCCGGTCACTCTTTTCCCGTGCTGTTAACGGAGATAGAGCGAACCGCTATACCCGTTCCTGTGTGCTGAACACGGAAGGGTTTAACATTTAAGTTGGTTACTTTACTTTCCACCTGGAAAGTGTTCGGCAGCAGCCCTCCAGGCTGCATCACGGACCCCGGGGTCGGTTGCGTTCCATTTTAATAAAGTTGTCTACAACCGCCCTTCTAACAGTATCTGAGCGCCAGGGTCTTGCCGAACATAGCCGACAACCAACAACTGCAGCGGTATATACAGTACAGCAACTGGAGGCCAGACTTAAAACTCTGGAACAAACTGCTCCGGTCGCTGATATCACTGCAGTAGCTTCCCAGGCAGCTACTCTTGCAGCCAATATCATAAACTCGGCTGCAGTGAATACTGCAACCACTGCAAGTGCCCCATTACCCCGGTTTGCTCTCCCGGATAGATTTTCTGGGAATAGTAAACTTTGCAGGGGTTTTATTAATGTATGCTCCATTCATTTGGAGATGATGGAGGCACGGTTCCCCTCCGAAAGAGCCAAAGTGGGATATATCATCTCATTGCTTTCCCACAGGGCTCTGGAGTGGGCTACTCCTCTCTGGGAGCGGAACGACCCGGTTGTAGTAAATGCGGGTCTTTTCCTTAAAACCCTAAAAAGTGTTTTCCTGGGTCCTCAGGTCACGCATGATACGGCTCTTAAGCTCCTTGCGTTGGTCCAGGGTTCGGCCATCGCCAGTCACTATACCGTCCAGTTCAGAACCTTAGCGGCTGAACTGGATTGGTCTGAGCGGTCGCTTATCCCGGTGTTCTGGAAGGATCTGGCCGGGCATATTAAAGATGCTTTATCTACCAGAGAGATTCCAACCTCTCTGGAGGAGTTAATATCTCTCGCTGACCGTATAGACTTGCGTCATGCGGAACATAAGTTAGAGCTGGAGGTTACCAGACCTCAGCATCTGTTGGCACCAGGCGTCTTTAGACCCAAACCCAAGACTCTCGACCCGGAGCTTGAGGCTATGGATATATCCCGAACTGAGTCTAGTCCCTCTTGTTCCTGGCCCATACATCTCTTGGAGCACCCCGTAAATAAGGGTTCCAAGCAGTCAGTAAAACGAGTAAGTCTTACCACCATCGGGGGAGGTGTATTAAAGCCCGGGACTTCTTCCTCCAAATTTTCATATAATGTGACATTGTCCCTTGGTAAATCTACAGTTACTGACAAGGCGTGGGTGGACTCTGGTGCTGATGGCAATTTTTTTGTCATCTACATTTGCCCAGAGGCATGCCATCCCTATTGAGTTACTCTCCAGTCCAATGAACATTAGTGTTGTCAATGGTTCACTCCTGGACGCCCAAATCACCCACCAGTCGATTCCCCTCACCATGTCATTTCCTCAGGGCCACCGGGAGGTCATCTCATTTCTTATTATTCCCAGTGGGTTAGACGAGGTGTTATTGGGTCTCCCCTGGCTACGTTGTCATTCTCCACACATTGACTGGAATACGGGGAGAATTTCTTCCTGGAGTGAGAATTGTGCGTCTCAGTTTATGGTCAAAGTCACCCGGAGGGTAGTCTCTGATTCCTCTACCGTTGTGGCATCCGGTACAGATTCTTTGTCTGTCCCCAAGATCCGGGTTTTGTCAGATTATGTCGTAAAGAACTCTCAGGAAAAGAGGGTGGCTGCAGTGTCCTCTAACCCGGTTCCGTCAGAGAGGACGTTTGTTTTACCTAATCTACGGAATATGGTGCTCTCCTGGGCTCATGCCCCTAAGATCGGAGCCCACCTGGGGGTCAAACGTACCACTAAGTCTCTTCAACGGTCCTATTGGTGGCCCCGGTGGCGCCAGGACGTCAAGAACTTTGTAAACGCGTGTCCCGTCTGCGCGAGAGACAAATCTTTCTGCCAGGGACCGGCGGGTCCTGTCCCTCGTGAAGGATCCCACACATGGAGAACCGGTTGTCACTCCTTGCCATCTTGCTTACCATGTTAAAAAAGAGTATCCTGTACACCGGAGGGGTCACAGTTTTGTGAATCCTTCCTGTGACCCAGTGGACCACATTCTTGCCCCCTGGAGGAAAATGAGTGTCAAGTGGAGGGGGATGTTAGAAAGGGGGATAATGTTAGGCGTCAGTCCGGTGCTGGATTTGAAATGGGTCCAGGACCTTCTGTGGTCTCCTATTTTGTTCCAGCCAGGGCTGATGCTGCTCAGCATCATCATCAGCCCCAACGCCTAGCTGCTCCACGAGCCGTACAGATTGTCTCCCAGGTATTTGTGCCTAGCAGTTTTAAGCATAGGTTGCAGAGGGAGACAGGGCTCGTGGAGTCTAAGTCCAGGATTTGCCGCACTGAGCATGTCCGTGACCTGGCGGATCATGATTGGTGGTTCGGTTCCCACCTGAGCCGGTGACCTGGCACCGCCTGATTGGTCCACGGGTAACGTCATCAATGGCGCGTCGGTGGGCAGGGCTTAGTCTTTAAAAGGCCCGCCCACAAACATGGCGACGCGCTCAGATCATTTTGAAAGTGTTGCCGTTGTGTGGACGAGTGTATTCCACGTGCTCTCTAGCTGCTCTCTCCGTGACCTGCCGATGCCAGAGTTAGCTCGGCTGATTAGCACAGGTCACTCAGGCAGGCTTAGATTCATTTAGGCAGGTAGCTACGTCTTGCAGCCTGGCTCAGCCAAAGGGGTTGCCTTACACCTCGAGCAGTCTGCAGACACCCTGTCCACGGCTATCGCCTGTCAGCCACGTGGAGTAGTACCCTTCTGTCCGGTGGCACGCCGGCTGGAGGCATGTGTACCCGTCGCGTAGTCACACACGCATCTTAGCGCCAATCCCTACAGGGTAGCGCCTGTATCGAAGACAGGGCTACTGCTTTCCCTCCGGTCGCACGTCTCCCTGTGGTTCTTGGAGATTGTGTGAACCGCTGAAACCCGCTCCGTGTGCTTTAACTCAGAGTGGTCCTTCAGTTAAGTAGGTGCTATCCCGGTCACTCTTCTCCCGTGCTGTTAACGGAGATAGAGCGAACCGCTATACCCGTTCCTGTGTGCTGAAAAACGGAAGGGTTTAACATTTAAGTTGGTTACTTTACTTTCCACCTGGAAAGTGTTCGGCAGCAGCCCTCCAGGCTGCATCGCGGACCCCGGGGTCGGTTGCGTTCCATTTTAATAAAGCTGTCTGCAACTCCCCTCCTAACACTCTAGTATAGCATCTCTTAGGAAACCCTCCAGGATTTTACCCACAGTAGAGGTTAAGCTTACTGGCCTATAATTTCCAAGTTCAGTTTTGTCCCCTTTTTGAATATTGGCACCACATTTGCTATACGCCAGTCGTGTGGTACAGACCCTGTTATTATGGAATCTTTAAAGATTAAAAATAATGGTCTATCTATGACATTACTTAATTACTGCAGTACTCGCGGGTGTATCCCATCCGGGCCCGGGGATTTGTCAACTTTAGTGGTTTTTAGACACCACCGTACTTTCTGCTGGGTAAAGCAAGTGACATTTAATGGAGAATTTTTGTTATCACTAATCATGTTTTCTGTCATACGATTTTCTTGTGTAAATACGGTTGAAAAAAAATCATTTAGCATATTGGCTTTTTCCTCATCCTCATCCACAATTTCACCCAGACTATTTTTAAGGGGGCCAACACTATAATTTTTTAGTTTTTTACTATTTATGTAGTTAAAGAATATTTTGGGGTTATTTTTACTTTCTCTGGCAATGATTCTCTCTGCCTCAATCTTTTCTGCCTTGAATTGTTTTTTACATAATTTATTTAATTTTCTATATTTATTTAATGCCTCATCACTACCTACTTGCTTTAGTTCTCTAAATGCTTTCTTTTTGTCACTTATTGCACCCCTTACAGCTCTATTTAGCCATAGTGGTTTCCTCCTATTTCTAGCATGTTTATTCCCAAAGGGTATATATTGTGCACTGGTCCTATTCAGGATGTTAATAAATGTCTCCCATTTGCTTTGTGTAGCTTTATGTCTCAGGATATCGTCCCAGTTTATTGCACTAAGATCATCTCTCAACCGTTGGAAATTTGCCTTCCTGAAGTTTAGTGTCCTTGTAACCCCTCTACTACACATCTTATTAAAGGATACATGAAAACGTATTATTTTGTGATCACTATTACCCAAGTGACCCCCAACTCGTATATTTGATATGCGGTCTGGCCTATTGGTTAATATTAGGTCTAGCAGTGCCCCCATTCTTGTTGGGTCCTGAACCAGGTGTGAAAGGTAATTGTCTCTCATAGTTGTCAAAAACCTATTACCTTTGCTTGAACTACATGTTTCTGTCCCCCAATGTATTTCAGGGTAGTTGAAGTCTCCCATAATAATGACTTCTCCTTGAGTCGCTGCTTCATCTATTTGCTTTACGAGGATATTCTCCACTACTTCCATTATTTTTGGAGACTTATAACAAACCCCTATCAGTAATTTATTATTTTTTCCCCCTCCCCTTATCTCCACCCACAGGGACTCTACATTTTCATTAGATTCACCTATATCCTCCCGCAAGATGGGTTTTAAGGATGATTTTACATATAAACACACCCCCCCCCTCGCTTGTTTGTACGGTCATTTCTGAACAGACTATAGCCCTGTAAATTAACTGCCCAGTCATGGCTCATCAAGAGAATGCCAAGAGTGTGCAAAGCAGTCATCAAAGCAAAAGGTGGTTACTTTGAAGAACCTAGAATATAAGACATATTTTCAGTTGTTTCACACTTTTTTGTTAAGTATATAATTCCACATGTGTTAATTCATAGTTTTGATGCCTTCAGTGTGAATGTACAATTTTCAAAGTCATGAAAATACAGAAAAATCTTTAAATGAGAAGGTGTGTCCAAACTTTTGGTCTGTACTGTATATAATGTAAGGTTGCAGCTGGACAGGTTGTGGATAGGAGGTATGTGTCCCTGAGGTGCCAAGACTGGGACTGCCTACCGCCGTAACTAAGCTTCCTGTTTTGTGGCTGTGTCTGAAGCCAACATGAAAGAGGTCAAAATGGAAGAGTCGCTGTCATGGGCCCAAAAGTATCAATGCAGAGAGTTGCTACATCAGAACAGGGACCTGTTCTTAGAACTACCCGGTTGTACTCAGATCATAGAGCATGAGGCTCTTACAGAGTCTCATGTCCGGGTAGACTTGAAGCCGTATCAGATTCCCGAAGCCCACCAAGAGGTGATCCCGAAAGGGGTGAATCGGATACTTAGCCTGGGAGTCATTGAAGAGTCCAAGAGTGGCTGGTCCAGTCCTATAGTCTTAGTGCCGAAACCAGATGGAGAATGGCGGTTTTGCAATGACTATCGGAAGCTGAATGAGGTCTTGAAGTTCGACACCTACCCAATGCCTACGGTAGTTGAGCTTACTGAAAGGCTAGGACCAGTTCAGTACGTCACCACCCTGGACCCAGTGGCGTACCACCTATGGCGGCAGGCCACGCCGCTGCTATGGGGCCCTTGAGCTGGGGAAACCCGTGAGCCGGGGGGCCCCGAATCAGCGAGGGAGCGAGGAGGATAGGTGAGTATTGAATTTAAGGGTGGGGAGGGAGGTTGCGGCAAAGGAGTGGGCACACTCAGTAGCCGACTGCTGCAGCTACCACGTGTGCCCGCTGTTAAAGGGAAATTAATATTCCCTCTTCTCCACTCCCATGGGTGTGGAGAAGAATGAATATTCATTCTCTTTAGCAATGGGTACAGAGGAGCGCATAACAGGATTTGGGGATGAGGGGGCCACGCATACCAGGATTGGGGAATGAGGGGTGCCACACATACAAGGATTGGGGGATGAGGGGTGCCACGCATATCAGGATTGGGGGATGAATGGGTGCCACGCATACCAGGATTGGAGGATGAGGGGTGCCACGCATACCAGGATTGGGGGATAAGGGGTGCCACGCATACCAGGATCGGGGGATAAGGGGGCCACACATACCAGGATCAGGGGATGAGGAGGATGGATGATTATGGGTGGCGCATTATACTATATGGAGGATTATGGGGGGTGCATTATACTATACGGAGGATTATGGGGGAAGTATTATACTATATGGAAGGCTATGTGGAGCCATTATAATATTTTGAGGGCTATGTGGGGGGCCATTATACTGTATGAAAGCTATTATACGGAGTGAAGGTTTGCGTGGGGTCCATCATACTGTTTGGAGGGCTGTGTGGGGCCATTATACTGTTTGGAGGGCTAGTGCGGCCCATTATACCGTATGTATGCCCATTATACTGTATGGAGGGCTGTGTGGGAGTCAGAGTTGGGGGGATCATACTGTGTTGGGGTCACCATACTTTGCCTTGGGAGTTGATGTGGGGCACAGTAGGGTCATTATACTGTGCATGTGGAGGAATGCACCATAGGGGTATCATACTGTATTTGGGGGTCACTTTTATTGGCATCATACTTTATGGGGACAATGAAAGAGGAATCTATGACTTCAGCAGGAGGAAAATTACTATGTAAAGAAAATGTGGAAAATTGTGATATCTGCTCTTCTGTGACACAGACAAATATTTTTTTTTTGTGGGGGGGAGGGCAGCCCAATTAGAGCTTCTGCTATGGGGCCCCATGATTTCTATGTACGCCCCTGCCTGGACCTCACAAAAGGATACTGGCAAATTCCCCTGTCCAACGAGGCCAAGGAGAAGACAGCCTTTTCAATGCCAGATGGATATTATCAGTGCGTCAGGATGCGGTTTGGGCTTCAGAGAGCTCCGGCCACTTTCCAGAGAGCCATGGACCGGATCTCAGCACCCCATAAAAAGTATGCAGCAGCCTACCTAGATGACATCATCGTATTCAGCAAGGAATGGGGAAGTCATCTTGGCAAAGTTCAATCCATACCTGACGCTCTAAGGAAGGCAAGCTTTACCATCAACCCAAAGAAAGTTACAATGGGGGTGGAGGAAGCCAAGTATCTGGGCTACGTGGTTGGTAGAGGTGAAATAAAACCACAAAGTGGAGGCAATCCAGAACTTCCACAACCCCTATTGAAGAAGCAGGTCTGGGCATTTCTAGGCATCGTTGGCTACTATCGAAGATTTGTCCCTAACTTTGCCCTGATAGCAGCCCCGCTGACGGATCTTCTGAAAGGGACGAAGTTGGCCATGGCTAAGTGGTCCCCGGATGCTGGATGCTGAGGCGGCCTTACAGGAACTAAAACTGGCCCTCTGTAAGCAGCCAGTCTTGGTGCCGCCCAACTTCTCCAAAGAGTTCGTGGTCCAGATGGACGCATCGGATATCGGGCTGGGAGCAGTCTTGTCCCAGGAGATTAAAGGAGAGAAACACCCTATAATATACCTCAGTCGGAAGCTGTCCACGTGTGAGAAGAACTACTCCATAGTGGAAAAAGAATGTTTGGCTATCAAGTGGGCTTTGGACACTTTGAGGTATTACCTGTTAAGTAGCAGGTTCAGGTTAGTGTCAGACCATGCCCCACTGAGGTGGATGCGAGAGAAGAAGGGGTACAATGCCTGAGTAACTAGGTGGTTCCTAGCACTACAAGACTTTAGTTTCAGGTGGATCATAGACCTGGGAAACAACATGTGAATGCAGATGCAATATCAAGGGTCTATTGTGAGTTGGCAGAAGGTGCCAAGCACCCCGACTTTGGGCAGAGGGGAGTATGTAAGGTTGCAGCTGGACAGGTCGTGGATGGGAGGCATGTGTCCCAGAGATGCCAAGCTGTTATGCTCATGCCTGGATCTTCTGGCGTGAGCGTGGTTAGTGGTCCCACTGGGCCACGAACCGAGGTGTGCCTGGAGGGGCGTAACTAGGGGCTTTACCCAATCCTACCCTGGACACACGGCGGTTTTACAACTCTGCGACCCGAGGGGGACAAGGGAGGTGGCCCAGGTGCTACTCCAGGCCAGACCCCGGTCACACAGCTGTTGACCTACACCGGGGCACGCAGGTACTGGCAGGTTCGGCTGGAGAGCTGGCAGACACAGGCGGGCATGGCTGGTAGGCAGTCAGGCACGGCTGGCAGGCAAGCGGGCATGACTGGCAGGCTAAGACACAGTACAGATGGGAACAGACACTGGAACAAAATACAAGTACAGGCCTGGGTACTCAGCCCCCAGGGTAGCAGAACTAGACAAGAAGTCACAGGTACAGGTAAGAAGCCTGGGTATACAGCCCCCAGGGTGGCAGAGCAAGATAGCTGGACAGGACCTGGCAACTCAGCAGTTACACATAGCACACTGAGAGAAAGTGTTGCTCAGGCACCTCCCACTGGGGTGACTCACAGCAATAGGCTGACCAGGTCAATGCTCACCTTCATTCCTGAATTGCAGCCGCAGCTGAGTTTGTGACTGCAATGCACTCCAATGGATTTAATAGGTCTCTGTACACATTCTGGGAGATATATAATGTCCCTCGTATACGATCCCGGTCACTGCCTCATATATACCCCCCTCTGTTCAAACTTGTGGGGTTGAACATTTTTCACCATACAGGGTGCCTGGGACAGGGCATCCGCGTTTGCCTGCGATTTCCCAGGGCGATGTTCTACAGAGAAACTGAAATTTTGCAGTGACAGGAACCACCTGGTGACTCGCGCATTCCTCTCCTTGGCGTTCCTCATCCATACCAAGGGTGAGTGGTCCGTCACCAAGTGGTACTGACGCCTGAGTAAATAATAACGTAGCGATTCCAAGGCCCACTTAATAGCCAAACACTCCTTCTCTACCACGCCATAGTTTTTCTCTGCCGGGATAAGCTTTCTACTCAAGTAGGTGACCGGGTGCTCTTCACCATTCACTTTTTGTGACAATACCGCCCCGAGGCCTACCTCTGAGGCATCTGTCTGTACAATGAAAGTTCCTTGAAGTTGGGGCTGATGAGGACCAGCTGTTCACACAAGGCCAATTTCATGGACTGAAAGGCTTCTTCTGCCTGAGGGTTCCACCGAACCATTACCGATTTTTTTCCTTTCAAGAGATCGGTCAGGGCTGCCGTTCTCCCCGCAAAATTAGGTATAAACTGGCGGTAATACCCAAGGATGCCAAGGAACGCCCTCACCTGCTTTGTACTTAACGGTTTAGGCCAGGTTTTAATGGCCTCAACTTTATTGATTTGGGGCTTGATTACTCCTAGGACAATCACATACCCCAAATATTGGGCTTCCTCTAACCTAACCCTATCGCACATTTTTTGGGGTTTGCCGTTAACCCCGTGGCTCTGAAAGAATCCAGCACCACTTGTACCTGGGATAGGTGCGTATGCCAGTCGGTGCTAAAGATGATAATATCATCTAGATACCCGGACACGTACTCCTGATGAGGCTTGAGCACTATGTCTATCAGCCTATGGAATGTAGCCGGGGCCCCATGTAACCCAAAAGGTAAGACCACATAGTGATATAGACCCTCCGGAGTTATGAAGGCGGGCTTTTCCTTCGCCAATTCCGTGAGATGTACCTGCTAGTAAACCATGGTGAGATCGAGCGTGGTAAAGTGGATAAAGATAAAACTTCGACACTTCATTTAATTTCCGGAAATCGTTACAGAAGCGTAAGGATCCGTCTGGTTTCGGAATCAGTACAATGGGGCTAGCCCACTCACTCCATGATTCCTCGATGACACATAACTGGAGCATTTGTTTTACCTCATCCGTGATGGCTTGCCTCTGGGCTTTGGGTACCAGATATGGTCTCATTCGTACCCTTACCATAGGTTCAGTGACAATGTCACATTGGAGAACCGTAGTCCTACCTGGTAGCTCTGAGAACACATCAGTATTCTGCTGCACCAGCGAGCGAGTTTCCAGTCGCTGCTGTTTAGTGAGAGCATCACTTATCCTGACCTCTCCCCCGGACGCATCCCTGGCTGAAGGTAGAGAACTCTCTGGCGATATGCCCGGAGTGACATCTGTAACTAAACACTCTCGATCTTTCCAAGGTTTTAGCAGGTTTACATGATAAAGCTGCTCAGGTTTCCTCCTCCCGGGCTGATACACCCGGTAATTTACCTCCCCCAACTTTTCTCGAACCTCATATGGCCCTTGGCACTTGGCCATGAGCTTACTCTCGGCTGTGGGTACCAGTACTAACACCTGATCGCCCTTGTTTGAGAGACCTGAGCGTGACTCTTTTATTATATGTGCACCTCTGGGCTGCCTGGGCATCTAACAGATGTTCTTTCACGATGGGCATGACCGCCACAATATGGTCCTGCATACTAGTCACGTGTTCAATTATACTCCTTTGTGGAGTCGGCTCTTGTTCCCACGTCTCTTTGGCTACGTCCAACAGACCTCTAGGATGTCTGCCGTACAATAACGCAAAGGGAGAGAACCCTGTGGAGGCCTGGGGTACCTCATGGACGGCGAACATCAAAAAGGGTAGCAACCTGTCCCAATCCCTTCCGTCCTTATAAACCACCTTTTTTAACATGGACTTGAAGGTTTTATTGAACCGTTCTACTAGCCCGTCGGTTTGAGGGTGGTACACTGAAGTGTGCAATTGTTTTATTTTTAGCAGTTTGCACAGTTCCCTTGTCACCTTGGGCATAAAAGGGGTTCCTTGATCCATCAGGATCTCTTTAGGTAGTCCAAGGCGACAGAAAATGGCAAACATCTCCCGTGCAATCAGTTTTGCCGAGGTGTGGCGTAGCGGTATAGCCTCCGGGTACCAGGTGGCATAATCGATGACCACCAGTATATGTTGGTGGCCACGAGCGGATTTTACAATGGGCCCTACCAAGTCCATTGCAATCCGTTCAAAAGGTACCTCTATCACTGGCAGGGGTACCAATGGGCTACGGAAACTTGCGGTTGGTGTGGTCAATTGACATTCGGGGCAGGATTCACAGTACTTTTGGATCTCCGCGTAAATCCCCGGACAAAAGAACTGCTGCAAGATACGCTCTTGCGTCTTTTTAACCCCTAAGTGTACACCCAGCAGGTGTGTGTGTGCCAACTCCAGAACCACCTGACGGTACAACTGAGGTACCACTAATTGTTCCACGATATCGTCCCTGATTTTGTCTACCCTATAGAGAAACTCCTTGTTGACCACCATGCATGGAAACACAGTATCTGCACCGGGCTGTGGAGCTACGCCATTTACCTCTAACACCCTTTCCCGTGCCCAGGTCAGAGTGGAATCCTGTAGCTGAGCTGTCCCAAACGTTCCCCGTGATACTTCCAGCTCGGGGATCGATGGGGTCTCCTCGACCTCTCCTGCCAGCACCTCTAGTGGAAACCTATCGGGGTCACACTCTGTCCCTAGGTTGGACACCCCTACGACAGGTACCCCTGACTCGGGTTCTTCAAGTACAACGCCTGTATTAACTTTTACCGGGGGTGAGTGAGTGGATTTTGTTTTTCCAGTCCAGAACAGGGGCAAGTATCTTCCCAACACAGTCCCATAGGGAAGAGTTTTTACAAACCCCACCACATGTTTTATGTCTCCACATGGCGTGGACAAAACTACCTCCACGGTTGGGTATTCTCTGAGGTCCCCATGGATACACACAACTCCGACTGTCTGTCCACTGCGGTTGTCTCCTGCCACCAGCGACCCATGTACCAAAGTCACTAGGATCCCCGAATCTAGGAGGGCCTCTGTGGGGTACCCATTAACCAGTACCTAGCACAGTTGGGGTTCACTGTCCGGGGAGGGGGGGGGGGGGGTCGGCGCTCGTAGTGCAGACGGTCTGGGCATACATTGAGACCTGGCGGTTATACCCGCAGTCCATGGGCTCTGTAGTCAGGGGGCAGTTAGCAACCACATGTCCTGGCCCCTGACACCACCAGCACCTAATGGCGGAGGCACGGTTAGTTCTTGTGACTGTTTGGGAGGGAACCGGTCTCCCGCAACTCCGGGGTACCCCTTCAGCACGGGTATGGTGCTGACTGTCCTTAGCAGAGGGACGCGACCCCTTTCCCCGTTCCTGGGTTGGCAGGGATTGGCGTGACAGCCGCGAGGGGGCAGAGTCCCGGATAAAGTCCTGAGTGGCCGAGTAGCGCTCGATCAGGCTGACCACGTTGGATAGCGGCTGGCAGAGTCCTCACCAGCCGGTCAACCACCACCCTCTCCACCATCTTGGCTGGAGCCAAAGTCTCAGGCTGGAGCCACCTCTTTACCAGCTGCAGAAGGTCATAAGCCTGAGACCGGGCGGGTCGGGTCTCCACAAAGGCCCACGAAAATACGCATTGAGCCCTTATGTATGTATTGACCCCCAGTCGGGCAAGGATCTCACCTTTGAGCCTCTGGTAGTCCTGGGCATCCTCCCGACTGAGGTCGAAGTAGGCCTTCTGGGCATCGCCGACCAAAAACGGAGCCAAAACTTCCGCCCACTGGCCAGCTGGTAGGTTTTCCCGCTCTGCTGTACGTTCGCAGATTGACAGGAAGGCTTCCACGTCGTCCTCCGGTCCCATCTTCCTCAATGCTGAGCGAGCCTTGTCCCGGGCCTCTCGACGTTCCGGGGCTGGTGCCGTTGGCGTCTCCCGCAGGGCTGTGAGCTGCTGCATGATCAGCTCATTGGTGTGCTGCTGCTTGAGCTGCTCCTGCTTGAACTTCTCCTGCTACTGCCGATGCGTGAGGACCAATTGCCTTAACAGCTCCTCTATTTTGTCCACGGGGTTGGGCTGAAAGGTGGCTGGCCGGATTGTGGTCATGCTGCTGCCAGTGGGGTATGCCTCAGTCACAATGCTCGCATTCTCCACCAAGCTGTAAGGTGGCGGTGTTCACACCGTGCAGTAACTGAGGCAGTGACCTAAGCAAGTCCAACATAAGCAGCTTTTATTCAGCACTCACGGGTAAAACAGAAAGTCCTCCGGTTCGCAGCCGGGTTAACATGAGTCCTTAAACAATGGTTGCCGGGGGCCGCGTCGGGCCGCTCAGAGCCTGACGGGTGCAGAGCCTTCCCAGGCGTAGGTTCAGCTACACACGGGCCCGACCAAGCTTTCCTGCTATGTTCCTAGCAGGTCCCAACACTGAACAACACTAATCCTTAATGCAGGGTTTTTAAAGGACCTGTGGCAAGAGCCACTGGAAAACCCGGGTTGGAGGGAGCAGGCCGCCCCACTACCTTCCTGTAGCCTCCCCCAAGAAATGAAGGCCCTGCCGGGTTTTACTTAATCTGCTTTAGCCAGATAGCCTGACAAGGTCAATGCTCACCTTCATTCCTGCATTGCAGCCGCAGCTGTGTCTGTGACTGCAATGCACTCCAATGGATTTAATAGGTCTCTGTACATATTCTGGGGGATATATAACGTCCCTCGTATACGATCCTGGTCACTGCCTCACACTACAAAGAGTTCTCCACACAGTATAATGGTCCCACATAGTCCTCCATACAGTATAATGGGTCCACATAGTCCTCCATACAGTATAATGGCCACAAAGAGTCCTCCATATAGTATAATAGCCACAAAGAGTCCTCCATACAGTATAATGGCTACAAAGAGTCCTCCATACAAAATAATGGGCCTCATATAGTCCTCCATACAGTATAATGGCTACAAAGAGTCCTGCATACAGAATGATGGGCCCCACATAGTCCTCCATACAGTATAATGGGCCCCACATATTCCTCCATACAGAATAATGGGCCCCACATAGTCCTCCGTACAGTATAATGGGCTCTGCATGGTTCTCCGTACTGTATACACGGCCCCGCATGGTGCGCCGTACTGTATACACGGCCCCGCATTGTCCGCCGTACTGTATACACGGCCCTGCATAGCCCTCTGTACTGTATACACGGCCCCGCATAGCCCTCCGTACTGTATACATGACTCACCCCCTGGGCCGTGGGGCACTCGGAGCCGGGCAATAGGGAGACGATGGGGGTAGTAGTGGCAACCCGGTTCCATGGCTCAGGGTGCTCAGACCAGTGGCAGTCCGCTACGTGCTGTTGATAATGTCCGACTACGCCACCCGTGGATTGCGGTCAGTGCGAACCACCGCTGCAAGGCAGACCGCTGGGGCTGATGGTGTGTGCAGCTGGGGTAGTGTGACTCCCCATGGGAAGAGTGCGGCCCCAGGGCAGTATAGTAGAAGATGGGGGTGATGGTATAGGACGTCCCAGTACCGTTAGTGCTGGAGGAGCAAGGAGCACACAGACAACAGGTTGCAGTCCAGGGTCTTTACTAGAACAGGTGAACTGACCCACAAACAGTCCCGGCTAGGAGGGTACCTGGTCAGGGTGAGGGTGTAGGCCTACCGTGCTCTCTGCGCTCCTTCTGGCTATCTCCTCCCTATAGGGTAACAGCCCACGTTCCCAAGCTCACCGTGTCCTCTCGCCCGTATGGCTTGCAACGTGGGTCCCTTTTTACTCCCGGCCTGGTACGGCTTTGCTGATCCCTTCTGCTGTGGCGGAGCCTCCGGGCTTCTTAGGCCAAGGAACATACAGTCCCCTGCGGACTGGTTATCTGCTGTCGGACGTGGAATCCTCACAGCCTCAGACACCAAAGTCTGGTAAATTTGGGCCTTTGTCTGCCAGGACAGGCGTACTTCACCTCTTGTCCCTGGCTTGTGGCTCTCCTACCGCCACACGTCCTCTTAGGGTGCAATACAACTGTCCCTCTCTGCTCTGGTACACCTCTCAGTCCTGAGACAGGTCGTCCAGTTCTCCCTAACCCTGCCCCCAGTCCCAGCTTTTATAGGGGCAGCCTGCTCCCCCTATTGGCCTGGGACAGGAGGTATTGCATGCTAATGGTTTCCCTGACTAGAGAACACAGGCTGTGTTCCTCCAGGGGCAACATCTTCAGGAGATCAATGACTATATTGTTCATTTTATCACACATCCCGTTGGTTTGTGGGTGGTAAGGCGTTGTACGAATCTTGTTACAGCCATAGAGGTTGCAGAACTCTTGGAAGATTTCAGTTTCGAACGCTGGACCCTGGTCTGTCAGGACCTGTTCCGGATACCCGTGTGGACGGCAGAAGTATTGCTGGAAGGCTCTGGCCGCCATTTGGGCTGTCAAGTCTTTTACTTGGATCACCACTAGAAAACGGGAATAGTGGTCCACGATTGTCAGGGCGTAGATGTATCCTGACCGGCTTGGAGCCAACTTGACGTGGCCCAGAGCTACCAGCTCAAGAGGCTGCGTGGTGATGATGGGCCTCAAGGGTGTCTTCTGGCTGGCACGGTCCTTCCTCCTTAGGTTACAAGGGCCACAGTCTCGGCACCACTTCTCTACAGCCCCTCTCATGCTGACCCAAAAGGACCGTCCTCTTAGCAGGAACTCCAGTTTCTTCCAACCGAAGTGCCCCGCTCTGTCATGGTAAGCCCCCAGGACCATAGCTGCATCCCGCCTTGGGACTACGACTTGCCAGGTCAGCTCGTGTGTCCGGTGGTTGACAAGTCTTTTGCACAGCTTGCCTTCATAAAGGAACAGCTTACTCTTCTCTTTCCATAGCTGCTTGGCTTCCTCTGGAGCATCCGGATCTAAGCGGGCATCTTCCTGGGTCAGCAGATCTTTCACCAGGCGGATTGCAGGGTCACTATCTTGGGTCTCGGCCCAGCTGTGGTGAGGTAGGGGATTGATCATAACGGTGGTTAAATCTTCCTCCTTCACGCGGTGGGAGTATTGAGCGGCTCCGTACCGGTGAAACGCGGGGAGTTCTACCTCCTCCAGCTCTTCTGGGTCTTCGTCCCCTTCAGGTAAGTGAGGCATTCTCGATAGAGTATCAGCGTTGGCATTGGTTTTGCCTGCCCGGTCCTTGATCACGAAGTCATAATTGGAGAGACGGGCCATCCACCGCTGTTCCAGGGCACCCAGTCTTGCATTGTCCTGGTGTGTCAACGGGTTGTTGTCCGTGTACACAGTGAACTTTGCGGAGGCCAGGTAATGCTTGAAGCGTTCCGTTACGGCCCACACCACCGCCAAGAATTCTAGCTTGAAGGAGCTGTAATTGTCCGGGTTCCTCTCGGTGGGCCTCAGCTTCCGGCTGGCGTACGTGATCACCCTTTCTCTGCCTTGTTGGTTTTGGGACAATACGGCTCCCAGTCCCACATTACTGGCGTCTGTGTGGAGAATAAAAGGCTGGCCATAATCAGGGTAGGTCAGGATCTCATCCCCCGTGAGGGCCATCTTCAACGGGCGGAAGGACTCCTCTTCCGGGTTATCCCACTTGAAGGGTGGCTTTTGGCTTCTGGACTTAGACTGTCCTATCAGGAGGTCCTGCATAGGAGCTGCCATCTTAGTGAACCTGGGGATGAACCTTCGGTATTAGCCTACCAACCCGAGGAACTGCCTCACTTCTTTGATGTTCGAGGGGCTTGGCCAGCTCTTGATTGCCGTGACCTTGTCAGGGTCGGGGGCTACTCCTTCCGCACTTACCACGTGCCCTAGGTACTGGACCTTCGGTTTCAACAGGTGACACTTCGATGGTTTCACCTTCAGGCCATAGCCTGCCAGGGCTTCGAACACCTCGGCCAGGTGCTTTAGAAGGTCCACGTAAGTCTTCGAATAGACGATCACGTCGTCCAGGTTAAGGAGGACCGTCTCGAAGTTTCGGTGCCCTAGACAGCATTCCATCAGCCTCTGGAAGGTCCCTGGTGCGTTGCAGAGCCCAAAGGGCATACAGTTGAACTCGATCAGTCCCATCGGGGTGGTGAAGGCGGTCTTCTCCTTGTCAGCCTCTGCCACAGGAACCTGCCAGTACCCGCTAGTAAGGTCCAAAGTAGAAAAGAAGTTAGCTGATTTTAGTGCGGCTAAAGACTCCTCTATTCTAGGCAGCGGATATGCGTCTTTGTGGGTGATACGGTTGATTTGTCTATAGTCCACGCACATTCTCATGGTGCCGTCTTTCTTTTTTACCAGAACCAGGGGGGCTGCCCAGGGGCTACAGCCATCTCTAATGACCCCAGCTTCTTTCATTTCTCTTAGCATGCCCTTGGCGTTCTGATAATGTGCAGGGGGTACAGGCCTGTGTCTCTCTTTTATTGGTGGGTGACTCCCTGTGGGGATGTGGTGTTCTATCCCTTTTACTCTGCCGAAGTCTAGCGGGTGCTTACTAAAGACTCTCTCGTACTCCTGTACCACCCGGTAGACTCCTTGTTTTTGGTGCAGGGGAGTGGAGTCAGCACCCACATGGAGTTTCTGGCACCAGTCCTCTTTTTGTTTCTGGGAGCCATTACCCTCCGCCTGTGGAGATAGAGGCAAGGGTTCCACGGCCCTGATAGCTTTGTGCTCAACAGCAAACAGTTTGGCAAGTGTAGCGTACCTGTTATGATCTGCTACATGCACTAAGGAAAGACAGGAGATCTGTCCCTACAATAGAACTAAGCTGGATCCCTACGATGTAACGGGGAACCTGATCCTGCGATCAGACCTGCTAAAGTCCTCGGCTAGTCTGAACGAAGACCTATAGATGTGAGGGAAGGGATCCCTACATGAACTAGGGACTGGGAGAAAGATGGACACCTCCTAGCAGAAATTGTAGCAGAAATTGGACAAACAAACAAAATAGAACATAGAGGTCCGAAGACCTAGCAAAACTGACAGAGAAAGGTAACAGAGTACCAAGCTAGCTCAAGAGTAGAAATTACAATGAAGTCCAGCAAGGCCAGGAGGGCGGAGCCGGATTAAATAGGCAAAAATGGTCATGTGACCAGCAAACTAGAAAAAAAACTAACAGGAGAGTTCTAACAGTACCCCCTCTTCTAAGAGGATCCTCCGGATCCCCTAGGCCCGGGCTTATCAGGAAACCTCCTGTGAAACGCTCTGACAAGTCTGGAAGCAGAAACATCATCCGCCCTCACCCATGAGTTATCCTCGGGTCCGAAACCCTTCCAAGCGACGAGATACTGCAAACTTCCTCTATACGGTCTAGAATTTAGGATGCAGGAAATTTCATATTCCCCGTCCTCCACCACCGGAGGAACAGTGGCAGAGGCGTCACCATCCGACACATCAGCTCTTTTCAACAAAGAAACATGAAATACCGGATTAATCTTCCAGGAGGTAGGAACCTCCAACCTAACAGCAGATTGGTTAACTATCTGAAGCACCTTAAAGGGCCCTACAAACTTGGGACCCAATTTTTTAGAAGGAATCCTCAATCGCAGATTCTTAGAGGACAACCAAACCATGTCACCAACAGCAAACAAAACCTCTTGCCTTTTCCTATCAAAGTACCTCTTAGATTTTTTGTTAGCCTCCTGAAGATTACCACGCACGTCCGTCCAAACTCTCTCCAAATCACCGGAAAAACTGTCCTCCTCAGGCACAGCCGATACCAATTTGGAGAATGACCCAAAAGACGGATGTCTCCCAGAACAACAAAAAAAAGGCGAACACCCAGCAGAAGAGGCATCAACCTCAACCAAAAACGGTTTAGTCACATCAGGCTGCATAAGGATGGGAGCAGAGGTGAACCTCTCCTTTAGAAACACAAAAGCTTCAATGGCCTCAGAAATCCACTGAACCGCATTAGCACCTTTCCTGGTGAGATCGGTCAGTGGTTTGACAATAATAGAAATTTTTTTTATGAATTTTCTGTAATAATTGGCGAAACCCAAAAACCTCTGTATCGATTTCAAACCAATAGGCCTAGACCATTCCTGCACACCTTGAACTTTAACCGGATCCATCTCAAAACCTTCACTGGAGATAATGTAGCCCAAAAAACTAATTCTCTGTACAGCGAACTCACATTTCTCTAGCTTAGCAAAAAGCGAATTGTCCATTAATAACTGTAAAACCTCACGTACGCTCCGCCAATGAGACTCCAGATCCGGCGAATAAATCAAAATGTCATCCAAATACACAACCACATTTTTGCCGATCAAAGGTCTAAGGATGTCATTAATAAGATTCTGAAAAAATGCTGGAGCATTGGTAAGACCAAAAGGCATAACCAGATTCTCAAAATGACCCACAGGAGTGTTAAAAGCAGTCTTCCATTCATCACCCTCCTTCATGCGCAACAAATTGTATGCCCCCCGGAGATCAATTTTAGAGAATCACTTGGCCCCCACTAACTGGTTAAACAAATCAGGAATCAATGGCAGTGGGTAGGGATTGCGTACAGTAATTTTATTAATCTCACGAAAGTCCAGACAAGGACGTAAACCGCCGTCCTTTTTTTTAACAAAAAAAAATCCAACAGCCACAGGAGACTTGGAAGGCCTAATGTGACCGGCGGCCAAGCTTGTCTGTTTGTATTCCTCCAAAGCCTTTCTCTCAGGAATAGTAAGATTAAATAAACGACTTTTAGGAAGAGTCGCTCCAGGGACAAATTCAATGGTACAATCATAGTCTCTATGGGGAGGCAAAATTTGCGATTCCTTCTCAGAAAAAACTCTCCAAAAATCCTGAATAGGTACAGGTAATTCCCCCTTATCCACAGCAGCAATGCGCCCGTTACAACACTTGTCATAACACTTAGGGCTCCAGGACTTAATTTCATTGGTAGACCAATCCAGTACAGGATTGTGCAATTTTAACCAGGGTAACCCCAACACTACTGGAGAAGGCAAATTATTTAATACTACAAAATCCAAATTCTCTTGGTGAATACCATTAATAGTGAGGGGAAATTCACAGACCTTGTGAGTAACACTCTTTAAGGGAGAGCCATCGACATAAACCACAGCAATAGGGGATGACAAAGGTTTGGGTTTTAATTTAAGTTTTTCCAGGAATCCCCTATCAATCACATTCAGAGTAGAACCACAATCCACAAATACCCGAAATTCAATTAATTCTTCCTGAGCAGTGGTAGTAGCAGAAAGAAGTACACCCTTAGTATTTAAACAGGCTATACGAGCGAAACTGACCTTTTTTTTTTCTTTGTTCATACGAAGCACACAGTTCTTAATGAAATGATCAGATTTTCCGCAATAAAAGCACAAACCTTCAGAAAATCTGCGGTCTTTTTCCTGAGAGCGGGGTGACATCGCCCCAATCTCCATCGGCTCTCCAATGTCAGTACAGACCCTCTCAAGACTTGGAGCTGACATGGCAGAGGATTTACTCTCATTAACCCTTGCACGCAGTCTCCTGTCCACCCGTATAGCTAATTGCATTGCCTCCTGCAAGTTTCCAGGTGTAGGATAAGCAATCAGCAGATCCTTAACCCTTTCACCTAGCCCCGCAAGAGATGAACTTTTCAAAGCTGAATCGTTCCACTCCACCTGAGCAGACCACCGACGGAAGTGAGTACAATAATTTTCCACATTACCTGATCCCTGCCTCAAACGTCTTAATTCAGACTCAGCAGATAAGACACGATCAGGATCATCATACAACAACCCCAAAGCAGAAAAAAAACTATCCACTGATCTAAAGCACGGATCACTAAGTTGGAGAGAAAAGGCCCATCCCTGAGGTTCTTTGCGCAAAAGTGACATTATGAACCCTATGCGCTGTGATTCATCACCAGAGGATCTGGGTCTTAAACGAAAATACAATAAACAAGCATTTTTAAAGGAAAAAAAATCTTGTTGTTCACCAAAAAATAGATCTGGCAGACTTACCTTTGGCTCTACAAAATGTGCTCCAGGGCAGCTACTCACGTGTTGTTGGAGCTCGGCCACCTCCAGAGAGAGTCCCTGCAAGCGTTGAGCCAAATCCTGAACCGAGACCATGATGGAAACTGGGGGTCTTTCCTTAGAGAAACTTTTTGGCTGGACTTACTGTTTTTATCTGCTACAAGCACTAAGGAAAGACAGGAGATTTGTCCCTACAATAGAACTAAGCTGGATCCCTATGATGTAACGGGGAACCTGATCCTGCGATCAGACTTGCTAAAGTCCTCGGCTAGTCTGAACGAAGACCTATAGATGTGACGGAGGGATCCCTACCAGAACTAGGGACTGGGAGAAAGATGGACACCTCCTAGCAGAAATTGTAGCAGAAATAGGACAAACAAAATAGAACATAGAGGTCCAAAGACCTAGCAAAACTGACAGAGAAAGGTAACAGAGCACCAAGCTAGCTCAAGAGTAGAAATTACAATGAAGTCCAGCAAGGCCAGGAGGGCGGAGCCGGATTAAATAGGCAAAAATTGTCATGTGACCAGCAAACTAGAAAAAAACCTAACAGGAGAGTTCTAACAGTACCTGGGTAAGTGTACCTCCCTCTCTCCAATGTTGAGGACGCGGACGGGTACCCTCCCATGACGGACATCAACCACCCCCCGGGCTGTCAAAATGGTGGGCCTGTTCTCCGAGTACACGGGTTCTACCATGGCTTGGTACTCTCTACCTCTCAACCCGATTGCAGTCTGACACCAGATCATCATTTCACTTTTGCGAGGCTTGGAAATGGGGAATGGGTCACTCAGTCTTACGCTACCGATCTCACCACCAGACAGTTCTACCTGCTGCTGTCTCATCAGGGCTTTTATCTCCTTGTTGAGGACTCTCTGTTGGCTGGAACTAGCATTCACCGCCACCTGTTGTAGAATTACAATTACCTCTGAAAGACAATTTTTCAATCACGTTAGTACCCACAGTTATTTTAGGGTGACTTTCACGACGGTCAATGTCCACAATAATCACTCCCTGTGCTGGTAGTTCAACTTTACCAATTTTAATGGTCATCTCCTTGAACCCCATCTGCGGCACGGGTAAGTCATTACTGGCGATGATGCTTAAATTACTGTCTGGATACCGTGTGATATCAGCATCAGTCCAATACTGCTTAAAAAGTACATAAGGGATAGTGGTTACTTGCGACCCAGTATCCAGCAAGGCGCTCATGGGGATACCGTCCAGCACCACGGGTAAAACTGGGGGCCCCCCAACGTACTTATCACGCCAATTATAAGGGCCTGGTGATCTTATGCCTGGGGGTTGGCCCTCTGCCCCAGGTTGGACCCGTTTAAATTACAGTACCTGGAAATGTGTCCGGGCTGGTTGCATCGACGGCAAATGGGCTGTCCATCATCTGCGTAGCGGTCTGTGGGCCTCCCTCTGAACGACGGGGTCCTCCTCTGTCGACGCCACGGGACATCCTCCGGTCTTGAAGCCAACTCGATGGGTCTTGACGGGTCCACTTGCAACGCCTGGACGGTCCTGGTCAACGCCTCGACGCTCCTGGTCAGCTCCTGGACTTGGTGGTGCAGGTCTTTTGACGGGGCTTGGTTCAGGGCCTGTGCGTCAGCCCCCACAGAGTCCATAGGGGAGTGCGCTGCTTCCTGGTGGTAGGTGAGAGCAGGACGCCGGGGGTTTATAGCGCCACTGGTTGCGGGTTCACGGAGCACCCATATGGCCCTGTTCTTAAATTGGGCAAAGGTCAGATCAGGGTTCTGAAAGAACATGAGGCGCAGCTGGGCCCTGTGGGCGCTAGACAGCAGACCTTCTATGAACTGTTCTGTTAGCAGCTTATCCGTTTCCTGCACGCTGCCAGGGTCAGTTTGTTTGATGGCCCTCAAGGCTTCCTGCAAATTTAGGGCATAGTCTCTGATGCTGTCCTGTGCCTGCTGCTTACATCCATAGAACCGTATTTTAATTTCTGCTGAGGTACCAAAGGTACCTCGCAGCCGGGCCAGAATGTCCTTCACAGTCCTTTTCTCCTCAGTGGGCCATGACTTTACCTCCCGCTGGGCTGCGCCAGTTAACTGCCCCGTCAGTATGCTGACCTTCTGTTCCTCTGTCAGGGGGTAAACTTGGAACAAACTGTACAGCCTTTCCTTAAAATCAGTCAGGGCATGGGGCTCCCCTGAGTACTTGGGCAGCCAGGCCGCCCAAGGGATGTAGGGCAGGGAAAATGGCATCACCGCTGCTGCAGAAGCTTTGGTGGTAGTGGGCGCCTCTGTGTCCGACATCTTCCTCCCCCTAGTCAAACGTGGCCTACCTTCCGACGATCCTCTTCTGTAGGCCGCGGCTCCGCTGATGCTGCTCCGGACGAGGACCTTGCGTTGCGTCCTGGTGACGTCAGCGTCGCTCTCTCTCCCTTCCAGGACCTTGCGCAGCGTCGGTGCGTGGGGCGGAGCTTGGGGTCTCGCGCGGTTTGGATGTCCATGCCCCTCTTCTTCCCGCGCGGCGTCCTGAAGATGGCGTCCGATGGTGGGAAAACGGCTGAAGATGGCGGGAACCGATGGAAGATGGCGGGAGACCGCGTGGAAATGGCGGGAAACGGCTCCGGATGGCGGGAAACTTCACTCAGGTAAGTGCAAAGTCTTTTCTAGGCACTCAATACCCGTTTGTGGCGGGTTGGTTACAATCCTGCCGACTACGCCAAAGCTGACTCGCCCCCTGGGCCGTGGGGCACTCGGAGCCGGGCAATAGGGAGACGATGGGGGTAGTAGTGGCAACCCGGTTCCGTGGCTCAGGGTGGTCAGACCAGTGGCAGTCCGCTATGTGCTGTTGATAATGTCCGACTACGCCACCCGTGGATTGCGGTCAGTGCGAACCGCCGCTGCAAGGCAGACCGCTGGGGCTGATGGTGTGTGCAGCTGGGGTAGTGTGACTCCCCACGGGAAGATCGCGGCCCCAGGGCAGTATAGTAGAATATGGGGGTGATGGTATAGGACGTCCCAGTTCCGTTAGTGCTGGAGGAGCAAGGAGCTCACAGACAACAGGTTGCAGTCCAGGGTCTTTACTAGAACAGGTGAACTGACCCACAAACAGTCCCGGCTAGGAGTGGACCTGGATGTCTGAGAGCAAATGGGAAGTTGGCCCTGGTCAGGGTGAAGGTGTAGGCCTACCGTGCTCTCTGCGCTCCTTCTGGCTATCTCCTCCCTATAGGGTAACAGCCCACATTCCCAAGCTCACCGTGTCCTCTCGCCCGTATGGCTTGCAACGTTGGTCCCTTTTTACTCCCGGCCTGATACGGCTTTGCTGGTCCCTTCTGCTGTGGCGGAGCCTCCGGGCTTCTTAGGCCAAAGAACATACAGTCCCCTGCGGACTGGTTATCTGCTGTCGAACGTGGAATCCTCACAGCCTCAGACACCAAAGTCTGGTAAATTTGGGTCTTTGTCTGCCAGGACAGGCGTACTTCACCTCTTGTCCCTGGCTTGTGGCTCTCCTACCGCCACACGTCCTCTTAGGGTGCAATACAACTGTCCCTCTCTGCTCTGAGACACCTCTCATTCCTGAGACAGGTCGTCCAGTTCTCCCTAACCCTGCACCCAGTTCCAGCTTTTATAGGGGCAGCCTGCTCCTCCTACTGGCCTGGGACAGGAGGTATTGCATGCTAATGGTTTCCCTGATTAGAGAACCTCCCCCTTGCTCTCAGACACAGCTTTATTACATTTGTGACATCCAGGCCAGGGTGACACATACACGGCCCCTCATAGTGCTCCGTACTGTATACACGGCCCCGCATAGTGCTCCGTACTGTATACACAGCCCCGCATAGTGTTCCGTACTGTATATGTGGTGCCCCTGAGGGTTCAGTCGCCACAGGGGTAATGCACCTCAGCTTGAGGTGTGGTATCTCCTCTTCCAGGTAAGGATGGAGCATCACTCAGGACCCCACTTCACCACTCAACACTACACCACTCCTGTCCTGTAGGGGGCCTAAATGCACCAATGTGCTGCCCTGGCCCGGGATAGAAGAGATGGGGGAGAACCAAAGATAGGGGGAACCTAGTAGTGGGTGAGGGTGGAGGACACACTTTTAGGAAGCACGTATTGATTGATATATAATCTACGGCCATCTTAAGTAGTGTTGAGCCACCCCCGCAGTGTTCGAGTTCGGTTCGGTTCGTCGAACACCCGTGTGTTCGCCGAACTGTTCGTCGAACTGTTCATCGAACACCTTCGAACACCGTTAAAACCAATGGCAGGCAAACAAAAACACATAGAAACACATAGAAAACACCTTCAAAGGTGTCCAAAAGCTGACAAACTGCTCAGAAGACATAACTAACACATGGAAAAGTGACAAGTACATATAGTCATGCGAAAAGAAAAGAGGTGGAGGAGTAAAAGGAGGGGGAGACACAGATATAGGCATGTCATGCCCTTCTAAAATCCAAAAAGTGAGAAGCCGAGACGGCCAGTCCGCTCCTGCCCGTGCCACCTCCGTGTCGCCGGGTTTGTGCCAGAGCCGCGGTGAACCCTGACGGCCAGCCCCGCTCTCCCAATACTGGTGCCTGTCCGCTGGTGGGTCGAGAGAGCCCCCCTGTGGTGGAGGCAGCTCTAAGCTTTTTAATTTAAATTGTCCCTCTAATTTGAATGAATACACTTTAAATCCATTTACAAGGATCTATTGGAGGGCAAGTCTCATGCCAGCAGCCGCGTAATTCCAGCTCCAGTAGCGTCCACTAAAGCTGCTGCAGTTAAAAAGCTTTTATAAGGATCGAGCTCGGCTGTCCACCGCAAGGCATCCTAGTGCCAGTCCCAGCCCCTATGCCTTGGGGTGCCTCCTGATGCTCTTCACTGAGTATCCCGTGGTCCCGAAGCATTTCCTTTGAAAAAATTAAGTGTCCAAACTACAGGTGGTGTAGCTTGCTTAACAGCCGGGATAATCCGCTGACTAGCAGACACTGCTACTAGGCACAAAGTATTTCCTGGGCTAGATGCAGTTAAAAATTTGTAAGTAGATACTCTCGTTGGATGCTGAGAAAGCATTCCATAGAGTCTCCTGGCACGCCATATATGATTCTCTTAAAAAGCTTGGGGTAGGGGTCTAGGGGACCCTTTTATAGCCAAAATCACGGCCCTGTATCACAATACGTCACATAGGCTGAAGATAAATGGAACTGTAGCACCGAGGGCTCGGTTGCTACAGACGTATTGCACCTCACCCAGAGGTGTGATATCTCACTCTCAGATAAGGATGGAGTGTGGATCAGGACCCGACACCTGCATGCATTACACCACATTGCCGTGGGGCAGGGCGACCAATATGCCCCTGAGATGGGCACGACAGTCCCTGTCCCTGGCTGGAGTGGGGGGAGGGAACACTGAGGAAGGGGAACCCTGCAGTGCAGGAGCAGGGAGGAAGCAGTTCCTGGGTGCATTGAGAAGGGAGTATAAAAGGTGGGCACCATCTTAGTTCAGTGCAGAGAAGTCTGAGCAGAAGTGGCAGGGAGCAGGGGCTCTGCATGAGCTCTGCTCCGGAGGCGGGCCTAGTAACAGAGGCCCAGGCCTGCAAGAGGGAGAAGGAAGGAAGAGGAGCGGAGAAGGCTCCAGGAACGAGGAATGAAGGGATCCCAGGGGTGCGGATGGGCGAGTCGCCACCGCACGCCCGAATCCACCTGCGTGGAGGGGTCAGGCCAAAGGGGGAGACCGGTCCCCGAACTAGTGGAGGCAGGAAACGACCCTCAGCTAGAAACCGGAGGCTCTGACATTTTATGTGGCGCAGCCCCTTGCTCCACCCGCTAGGAAGGCACCACATAGGGTCAGGGAAACTGGCGCCAAGTTTACCAAGAGAAGGCCCGAGGCAGCCGGACAGAAGTGTTGGTAAGAAAGGCCAGACAAAGGACACACAAAGGGGGTCCTGTGAAGCGCTCCAAAGTTATCTGGGAGTTGTCTGAGCCCCTCACCTGGTGAGCACAGTACGACATGGGCAGCCGTTACCTGCAGACGTGGTCTGGATAATAAGAACTGTGAGTAAAGGCCCTGAACTGCATCACTGACTCCGTGTCGTTACTGCTGCTGCCCTGCACCATCACCCCCATCCTCCGCATACACTGCCCTGAGGCTATACTCCTCCCGTGGGGAGTTATGCTACGCTCTGCTGCACCCACAACACCAGCCTTAGCGGTCTGCCCTGTAGCGGCGGTTCACTCTGACCGCAATCCACGGGTGGCGTAGTCGGACATTTAAACATCAAAACCACATAAATAGTTCCGCCACTGGTTTGACCGCCCTGAGCCACGGAACCGGATCGCCGCCACGAAGACTACAACCACCAGCATCCACCAAAAAGGGTCCGGCTCCGGGTGTCCCAAGGCCCAGGGGGTGCGTCAGAACATTTTCATCACCTTTCACAATCACCAATGGGACAAGGCAGGGATGTCCTCTGTCCCCTCTCTTATACATCCTAGTGACGGAGCACCTGCTCTCATCAATTCGCCATAACCCCAATATTAGGTGGATTGAGGTGGGAGGCACCGAGTACAAGTGCTCTCTATTTGCTGATGATGTCCTAGTATATATCACTCAATCACATATATCCATCCCTGCTGTTATGGCTGAAATAGATCACTTTGTTACATGGTAAAATTTTAAAATCAATGCAGCGAAGTCTGAGGCCCTCGATGTCTCCCTCCCTAAATCCATATAGGATTCCATCCAGTCCAACTTTCCCTTTGCCTGGCCCTCACAGGGTATCAAATACTTAGGAATTCCTATTCATAGAGACCTCTCCCATCTATGTTATCTTAATTTTGGGCCCTTTATTGAACAATTCCATACAGACCACGGTTGGCAAGTTAGAACTGTAAGATTCACTACGTGAACCACTGGTGTTTTGTGGAAAAGCACATGTACACCGCGTTCCAAATTATTATGCAAAAAGTGTTTAGGAGTGATAAGGGAAGAATTTGTTTGTTTGTCAGTTAAACTCATTGATGGTGATGTGTGTCAGGGCTCTTTATGTCACTGTAAGCAATTGCAGACACCTGTGCTAATTAGTTTGGCAGGTGTGTCCAATGAAAGGCAAGACTACTTAAGAAGGCTCTCTCACATTATTAAGCAGCCTACATTTTCTGCCAAAATGGGAAAGAAAAAGGATGTGTCGGCTGCTGAGAAGCAACAAATTGTGGAGTGTTTAGGTCAAGGCATGACTACAATCAACATTGTGCGATGATCAGGATGAAGTGTCTTGGCAATCAAGAAGTATGTAGCTGATTCACAGTACACACGTGTGCGTGCTGATAAGGGCAAATTGAGGACTCTTTCCTACAGGCAATTACGTCAGGTTGAAAGAGCAGCGGCAAAAAAGCCTTGTCATAGCAGCAGACAAGTTTTTGAAGCTGCTTGTGCCTCCAACGTCCCCCGAACAACAAGATGCAGGGTCCTTCAGAGGTTTGCAGCTGTGCATACGCCATCCTGTCGACCTCCTCTATCCACTTCACACAAGCAGAAACGGCTCCAGTGGGCCAAACATTACATGAAGACTGATTTCAAAACTGTTTTGTTCACGGATGAGTGCCGTGCAGCGCTCGATGGTCCAGATGAATGGAGTGGAGGATGGCTGGTTGATGGACACCCCACGCAAACACAGCTACAGCGCCAACAAGGAGGAGGTGGAGTAATGTTTTGGGCTGGAATCATGGGGAGAGAGATTGTCGGCCTCTTTAGGATCCCTGAAGGCGCTAAAGATGAACTCCATAATGTATGTGGATTTTCTCAAACAGCACTTCCTGCCATGGTTCAAGAAGAAGAACCGTGTATTTCACAGCAAGATCATTTTTCTGCATGATAATGCACCATCTCATGCTGCACATAAAACATCTGCATCTCTGGCTGATATGGGCATAAAAGGGGACAAACTTATGGTGTGACCCCCATGCTCCCCTGACCTCTACCCCATTCAGAACCTTTGGAGCATCATTAAAAGGAGTGTCTATGATGGCGGGAGGCAGTTCACATCTAAGCAACAGCTCTGGGAGGGTATTCTGTCCTCATGCAAAACAATTGAAGCAGAAACCATCCAAAACCTGACAAATTCAATGGACGAGAGAGTTCAGAAGCTCCTTTCGAACAAGGGGTCCTATGTGAAAATGTAACATCACCTAGAATAAAGTTTTGAGTTGAAAACTGTTTGATTTCAGTTTCTAACAACCTGCTAATGCTTATAATTTCAAAAATGACCATTTTTTTGGTCTTTATTAAAATGAAAAGGTTGATCGAAAAGTTTGGGGGATCTAAGAGTGTGGCAACCCAGTAGTCATGATTACTTCGAATTCTGACAATATGAGGGTCATGCTGCAGGTAGTGCAGCAAGAAGGCACTTATGTGTCTTGCGCATCTCGGAGCCCCAAAACTATTTTCCGGGCTAGATGCAGCTAAAAATTATTTTTAATTTTAAATCTGGTGAAGCTTATTATAGATGGCCTAATAGGATCAGTGCTGCACACTGCTACAAAGCCCAAATTATTTTCCAGTCAAGATACAGATAAACATGATTAGTAATTTGAAAGCTTAAAATGGTTGGTAGGGTGATTTTAACCAATCATCAAGCTTTTACTCTCCCCAGGATGACACAGGGGTAGAAAAGTCGTTTCGGATCCATGATTTGTTCATCTTTATGAACGTGAGTCTGTCTACATTATCAGTGGAGAGCCGCGTGCGCTTATCTGTCAGCACACCACCAGCAGCGCTGAACACACGTTCAGACAGAACGCTGGCTGCGGGGCATGACAAGATCTCCAAGGCGTAAGTGGCTAGCTCCGGCCATTTATCCAGATTGGAAGCCCAAAAAGAGCAAGGGTCCAGTGACACAGTCGTGGCTTCAATGTTTACTTGGAGATACTCCTGTACCATCGTCTCTAGGCGTTGACTATGTGTCAGACTTCTTGTCTCCTGTGGCCTTGCAAAGGATGGGCTAAAAAAGTGGTGAAATGATTCCGCAAAATTGATGTTACCAGCAGATACTGTGGTTCTGTTACGGTTTGAGTGCTGAACACTTGACGGTCCCACGGTTGGCAAGTTGGAACTGTGAGATTCACTACGTGCACCACTGGTATTTTGTGGAAAAGCACATGTAAGATTCTGCAACAGTCTCTGCTGATACTCCTGCATGCGTGCATCCCTTTCTATGGCAGGAATAATTTCTGCAAATTTACTTTTGTACCGGGGATCTAACAGTGTGGCAACCCAGTAGTCAGGATTATTTCTAATTCTCACAATTCGAGGGTCATGTTGCAGGTAGTGCAGCAAGAAGGCACTCATGTGTGTTGCGCATCCAGGAGCACCAAGTCCCTGTTGTGTTGGTGGCGAGGTAACAATCATGCTTCCTTCCTCTGTCCTCTCCCCCCAACCTCGCACAACAGAAATGTGATCAAGGTCTCCCTCATCTGATGAGTCTTCCATCAGTTCGTCCTCCACTTCTTCCTGGGCTCCTGCACCTTCCTCACTAGTTTGGCTGCTACCATGCGCCCTGGTAAAATCATCTCCCCCACCCTCACATGCCTGCCGCCTTGGTGCTGCCGACCGTCTGGACCTTGCAGATGTTAGCCCTTCCGCATACAACTCCTCCTCCTCTACTTCCTCCACCTCCTCTTGTGCCACCACCTGACTCCGAATTCTGTTTAACATGTGCTCCAGCATGTAAATCATCGGAATAGTCATGCTGATAATGGCATCGTCAGCACTAAACATCTTCGTCGCCATTTCAAAACTGTGCAGAAGGGTGCATAGGTCCCTGATCTGAGACCACTCCTCCAGCGTGATTTGCCCCACCTCTGAATCTCGTTGGCCCAGGCTATACGTCAGAACGTATTGCACCAGGGCTTGTCGGTGCTGCCACAGTCGCTGCAACATGTGCAGAGTTGAATTCCACCGGGTAGGCACATCGCATTTTAGCCGGTGAAGTGGCAGGCCCAACGACTTCTGTAGAGATGTAAGTCGCTGAGCTGCGGGATGCGAACGGCGGAAGTGAGCACACAGCGACCGTGCCCTCTGCAGAAGGCCATCTAGTCTGGGATAGTGGGCTAAAAATTGCTGGACAACCAGGTTCAACACGTGAGCCATACAAGGCATGTGTGTGACATTGCCCCAGCGAAGGGCCGCACCCAGGTTTGCAGCATTGTCGCACACGGCCTTCCCTGGTTGCAGGTCCAGTGGAGACAACCATTCATGAAACTGGTTCTCCAGAGCTGACCACAACTCTTCAGCTGTGTGACTCACATTTCCCAGACATTTCAATGTAAAAATGTAAAAACCGCCTGATGACGTTGAGCCCTACTGCCAGCATAGTAAGGAGGTGTGCAGGATCCCTTCTGCGCAGTTAGAAAGCTTGTGGCATGACCAGACAGGCTTTGGGTGCAGGTGGAAGACCGAGAGGAGGTTGAGGAGGCAGAAGCAGTGGAGGAACTTTGACATAAAGAGGATTGACGCACAACTCGTGGGGACGGCAAGACTTGGACAGCAGCCCCTTGTCCTGCTGTCACCATAGTTACCCAGTGCCCAGTCAGCGACATGTAACGCCCCTGTCCATGCCTACTCGTCCAAGTGTCTGTGGTGAAATGCACCCTGTCACACACAGAGTTTCTCAAAGAAGCGGTGATGTTGTGTGCGACATGCTGGTGGAGCGCAGGCACACCTTTCTTTGAGAAGTAGTGCCGACTGGGCATCTGGTACTGGGGCACTGCGACGGACATA
This sequence comes from Phyllobates terribilis, assembly GCF_046119375.1. Classification (NCBI taxonomy): domain Eukaryota; kingdom Metazoa; phylum Chordata; class Amphibia; order Anura; family Dendrobatidae; genus Phyllobates; species Phyllobates terribilis. Next base: position 689,006,008 of record NW_027362761.1, on the reverse strand, counting down.
AGGTCTCGAAAATCCTCTGTGTCCACCAGGCGGAAAGGCAGCATTTCTGTAGCCAAGAGCTTGCAGATGGTGAAATTCAACCTCTTAGCTTTCTCATGGCTAGGAGGAAATGGTCTTTTACTTGTCCACATCTGAGGGACCGAGGGCTGGCTATTGTGCTTAGACGGGGTTGATAAGGGTGTCCCCGGCAAACTGCCGGTCTGTGAGGAAGATGCAGGCGGACATGTTAGGTTGCCTTGATCCAAAGGTGGTGCTATCGATGTCGGACAGCGCTCAAGACCAGCTGGTGTTACCACCTCCAAAGAAAATGATGACCTGCCAATCACGCTGGCTGTTGCGGGTAAAGAGGTGGCAGGTCTGCGCCCCAAAACAGGTGTGACTGCTGTCCCCCCAGTCACAGAGGATGAAGAGGCCGCGGATGCACAAGATATGGCAGACGGTGGTTGGCCCGGCCGGCTAGGCCGCATTGTAGCACACTGAGCTTCCCACTGCAACTTATGCTTCATGTCCATGTGCCGGTTCATGCATGAAGTACTCAAACTATGTATTTTTTGGCCTCTACTTAGCTTTTGCTGACAAATGTTACAGATAACACGAGTTGGGTCATCTTTATCGATCTGAAAAAATGCCCAGGCTATGCAAGGCTTAGCACCCATGCGACCTGAAGAGCCACCACGACTTGTGGTGAGAGGCAGAGTTGTGTTTGAGGATGCAGTTGTTGACGTGCTTCCAGTACTACGTCTCTGTCCAGGAAGGCGCAACCTGACCTCGTCGTCACTAGCATCTTCCTCCACCTCCTCTGCTGACCTCATCTCTTGGCTGACTGTGGGTTGACAGTAAGTGGGATCTCCGACCTCATCATCATCACCCTGTGCGTTATCACACCCGTCGTCCTCAGAGCCAACCTGTTCCTGCCCTGACAAAAAACTAAAGTTGTCGCTCCAATCAGGTATTTGAGTGTTATCATCGTCTTCCTCATTGTCTCCACCAACAGGAGTTACAGTTTGGGAATGAGGGTCTACATTATGGTCAGAACCTTCTGCGTCTGGTCCTGGATCCGACTCATAAAGATTCTGGGCATCAGTGCAGATCATTTCCTCGTCTGGATTCACAGAAGCGCTGGAGTCGACCTCTGATTCCCAGGCTATAGTATGAGTAAACAGCTCTGCAGACTCAACCATCTGTTCTACCTCATACTCAGACGGGCAGCTGGAGATTTGGGAGCTGTGAGGAAGCAAGTGCGATTTGGGTGACACCTTTGAGGACTGGAGTATTTGTGATGTTGAAGTTGATGTGGAGGAGAGCCCACTTAAAGGAGCACTTGATATCCGTTGAAGCACCTGCTGTTTTTGTGCCTCATCTGGAATTTGTAGCGATTGGCGTGGCCGTAAGAAAGGGATCTTATCACATTGTCCGCTAAAAGAAGTAGACATTTTAGTTTGGCTGGAAGATGGTCTTTCTTCTGCACCTACCCCACGGACACAACCTTTTTTCCCCTTCCCAACACGCCTATTCCCCTTTCCACCAGCAGCAGGCCTTTTTCCACTCATTTTGGTGGTTAACTAATTCACAACTCTGGAGTTGTTTGCACAAAAAAACAATGGATGGTAACCGAGCAGAGCTGAGTGGCCAAACTGTGGTATTAGGCCAAAACTATTGGCTGGGTTAGATGCAGAAAAAAATTATTTTTAATTTGCAACCTGATGGAGGTCAGTATAGATGGACTAATAGACCAAGTCCCACACACCGCTAGAAGCCCAAATATTTTTTCAGAGCTAGATGCAGAAAATTTTTTTATTCAATTTGCAACCTGATGGAGGTCAGTATAGATGGACTAATAGACCAAGTCCCACACACTGCTAGAAGCGCAAATATTTTTTCAGAGCTAGATGCAGAAAAAAAATATTTTTAATTTGCAACCTGATGGAGGTTAGTATAGATGGACTAATAGACCAAGTCCCACACACCGCTAGAAGCCCAAATATTTTTTCAGAGCTAAATGAAGAAAAAAATTATTTTTATTTTGCAACCTGATGGAGGTCAGTATAGATGGACTAATAGACCAAGTCCCACACACTGCTAGAAGCCCAAAATATTTTTTCAGAGCTAGATGCAGAAAAAAATTATTTTTAATTTGCAACCTGATGGAGGTCAGTATAGATGGACTAATAGACCAAGTCCCACACACCGCTAGAAGCCCAAATATTTTTTCAGAGCTAGATGCAGAAATTTTTTTTATTCAATTTGCAACCTGATGGAGGTCAGTATAGATGGACTAATAGACCAAGTCCCACACACTGCTAGAAGCCCAAATATTTTTTCAGAGCTAGATGCAGAAAAAAATTATTTTTAATTTGCAACCTGATGGAGGTCAGTATAGATGGACTAATAGACCAAGTCCCACACACTGCTAGAAGCCCAAATATTTTTTCAGAGCTAGATGCAGAAAAAAATTATTTTTAATTTGCAACCTGATGGAGGTCAGTATAGATGGACTAATAGACCAAGTCCCACACACTGCTAGAAGCCCAAATATTTTTTCAGAGCTAGATGCAGAAAAAAATTATTTTTAATTTGCAACCTGATGGAGGTCAGTATAGATGGACTAATAGAACAAGTCCCACACGCTGCTAGAAGCCCAAATATTTTTTCAGAGATAAATGAAGAAAAAAATTATTTTTAATTTGCAACCTGATGGAGGTCAGTATAGATGGACTAATAGACCAAGTCCCACACACTGCTAGAAGCCCAAATATTTTTTCAGAGCTAGATGCAGAAAAAAATTATTTTTAATTTGCAACCTGATGGAGGTCAGTATAGATGGACTAATAGACCAAGTCCCACACACTGCTAGAAGCCCAAATATTTTTTCAGAGCTAGATGCAGAAAAAAATTATTTTTAATTTGCAACCTGATGGAGGTCAGTATAGATGGACTAATAGAACAAGTCCCACACGCTGCTAGAAGCCCAAATATTTTTTCAGAGATAAATGAAGAAAAAAATTATTTTTAATTTGCAACCTGATGGAGGTCAGTATAGATGGACTAATAGACCAAGTCCCACACACTGCTAGAAGCCCAAATATTTTTTCAGAGCTAGATGCAGAAAAAAATTATTTTTAATTTGCAACCTGATGGAGGTCAGTATAGATGGACTAATAGACCAAGTCCCACACACCGCTAGAAGCCCAAATATTTTTTCAGAGCTAGATGCAGAAAAAAATTATATTCAATTTGCAACCTGCTGGAGGTCAGTATAGAAGGACTAATAGAACAAGTCCCACACACTGCTAGAAGCCCAAATATTTTTTCAGAGCTAAATGAAGAAAAAAATTATTTTTAATTTGCAACCTGATGGAGGTCAGTATAGATGGACTAATAGACCAAGTCCCACACACTGCTAGAAGCCCAAATATTTTTTCAGAGCTAGATGCAGAAAAAAATTATATTCAGTTTGCAACCTGATGGAGGTCAGTATAGATGGACTAATAGAATGATGCTATGCCCAAAAGATTTTACTTCACTAGGTGCAGTAAAAAAATTGGTATTCTATACACAGGTGGTATATCTTGCAACACAGATAGGCTACTCCACTGACTAACACACTCTGCAATAGGCCAAAAAGGATTAGCTTTGCTAGATTCAGCCAAATGCTGTGAAAAAAACTTGCACAGCACTGGCACAGACCTGCCTGGCAAAAACTGATAGGAACTGATGTAACCTAGTCCTGAAAAGGACTCCAATTACAATTAGTCTTTACTCCCACAATCTATCTATTTAAGAGCACAGACCTGCTTGATAAAAGTCGTAGGAAATGCTGTAACCTAGTCCTTAAAAGGACTGCAATCACAACTATTCCCTACTCCCAAGCTATCTGTATATTTGTGCGAAAATTGGCTTGAAATTAACAAGGTATAGCGCACACAGCAACAGCGGTGCCGTCTAACACGCAGCTGCAGCAGTGAGAAAATGGTGGCGACGGGGAAAATGGCTTGGTCTTATAGGGCAAGGACATGTGACATACACTGCCAATCACACATGCCCTTGCTTGTGTGAAAAAAAGCACTTCGCTCCGTGTGTGCGCTGCTGATAGGCTGACAGATTGCACCTCCCCACTGCAAATGCGGGAAAGAGAAAAAAAAATGGAGATCTTCATTGTTCCTGCAGAGATCCATCCCCTGCCCCTCCCCCCGCCCCGCTGTACACTCAAACTGCGTATTAACATTAATTTTCATCATTACTGAGAAAAAATCCAGTTATGATTTTGGTGCACGAACAGTTATCGAACATAACCTCGAACAGCCGAATTTTTCTCAAATTGTTCGTGTTCGCCGACCGGCTCGAACACCGCCCAAAACAGCTCGAATTTGAGATTGGCGAACAGTTCGAGTAGAACAACGCTCATCTCTAATCTTAAGTTCAAGGTCTTTGATTGAGGGTCTTCTGTCAGGGTCCAGCAAGAGTCTGTAGCTGGCTGAAGATTCGCGGTCCTCATACTCTGGCCTTGAGACGAGGAGCCGGTCAGAGTTAACCACTGTCTCTACCCGGTCAAGGTCCTGTTCTAAGAAGGCCTAGGAGGGGAGCAGAGGAGATAGGCTCCACAGGCAAAAGGATCCCAGGGGGATACGGACGGAGCGGAGTCGCTACCTGTATTCTTCACTCTGGCCTAGTCAGAGGGATTCCTGCTGCAAAAGGGGTAATCGGCCCCCGATATCTGACTTTGTCACTTCACGTCTCAGTCAGAAAAGCCCGAAAGCTTAGTGGATCCCAGGGGGATACGGACGGAGCGGAGTTGCCACCTGTATCTCCTAAACTGCGTTTACCCAGTGGGACCCGGCCTTACACCACGTTCACACCACACACAGTCAGGAAAAGACTTAGTGGGAGAACTTACCAAGGAGAGGAACACACACCAGCGGGGTCTCGACAGGTGCTCCTGATCTACCTGGGAAGTGCAGAACCCCCTTCCCGGTGGCTGCAGTACGCAGAGAGAAGCTTTGCGGCTGAAAGTTCATCTAAAGTGAGAAAAGACCCGGATGACTTCATTCACCACCTCCGCTTGTTTATTCCTACGCGGCACTGCACCCACCATACCTCCATACAGTTCGCCAATCACTGCCCTGAGGCCTACTCCGCCTGTAGGGAGTAGTACCAACTGTGCTGCTGGAACACAGGCCTCAGAGGACTGTTGCAGCGCTGGTGGCCTTCACCAGAGACCACAGGTGGCGTAGTCGAACAACCACTCATCCAAAAGCCCATTATTTTAATGTGACAGCCCTGGGCACGGAACGGGTCGAGGCCACGACTGCATCCCCGCAACCCCTACACTGACCCGGCTCCGAGTAACCCCACTGCTCAGGGAGGGCGAGGTGTCACAACTATATGGCTCCGCATAGTGCTCCGCACTGTATATATGGCTCCGCATATTGCTTCGTACTGTATACACGGCCCTGCATTGTGCTCCGTACTGTATACATGGCCCCGCATAGTGCTCCGTACTGTATACACGGCCCTGCATTGTGCTCCGTACTGTATACATGGCCCCACATAGTACTCCGTACTGTATACATGGCTCCGCATATTGCTTCGTACTGTATACACGGCCCTGCATTGTGCTCCGTACTGTATACATGGCCCCGCATAGTGCTCCGTACTGTATACACGGCCCTGCATTGTGCTCCGTACTGTATACATGGCCCCACATAGTACTCCGTACTGTATACATGGCCCCGCATAGTGCTCCGTACTGTATACATGGCCCCGCATAGTGCTCCGTACTGTATACATGGCCCCGCATAGTGCTCCATACTGTATACACGGCCCCGCATTGTGCTCCGTACTGTATACATGGCCCCGCATTGTGCTCCGTACTGTGTATATGGCCCCGCATAGTGCTCCGTACTGTATATGTAGCCCCGCATAGTGCTCCGTACTGTATATATAGCCCCGCATAGTGCTCCCTACTTTATACATGGCCCCACATGATGCTCCTCAACATATAATGGCCCCAGATTTAAAAAATAAATAAATACTCACCTCTGCTATTCCAACGCTGATCCCTACTTTCCTCTGGACCCACGGGCCATCCCCCTTTCGCTAGCGCCGTGGCCACTCTCCTCTGCGCGCGTCCTCCCGTAAGGCCGCGCGCCCTGATGGGAAGGAGCGTGCAGAGGAGAGTGGCTGCGGCAGTTTTGAGGCGATGCCTGACGGCCGGGCGGCCCAAAACCTCTGCTGGAGGACCTGCCTGGGAGGCATTTGCCTCCGTGATGTAGGACCCGGAGAAGCAGGCTCCAGCACACATAGTGCTGAGAGGTGTTTAATGCGGCCGGGTTTTACAAGCAGCTGAAAGAGCTGGGTGGGATCGGCTGCTCACTTACCTCCAGTCCAGGTTTTGAAATGTCCTGATTTAAGGCAGCTGGGGCTGTCTCAGTCTGTTTGTGTGTTGTGCACGGTGAGCAGACCTTGCATGTGCTGCTCAGACCCTGCTGGAATCGGAAGAAAGCACTTCATTGAACCCCTTGATGACCGAAGCATTTTCGTTTTTTGATCTCCTTCTTTCCAGAGCCAGAACTTTTTTATTTTTTGTTCAATATGGCTGTATGAGGGCTTATTTTCTGCGGGACGAGTTGTACTTTTAAATGCCATCACTGATTTTACCATATAGTGTACTGGAAAACGGTAAAAAAAATTCCAAGTGCGGTGAAATTGTAAAAAAAATGCAATTCCACAGGTTTTTTTTTTTTTTTTTTTTACCACATTCACTGAATGCTAAAACTGACCTACCATTATTATTCTCCAGGTAATTACGAGTTCGTAGACACCAAATATGTATAGGTTCTTTTTTATTTAAGTGGTGAAAAAAAATCCAAAATTTGCTTAAAAACAAAAAATGGCACCATTTTCCGAGACCTGTAGCGTCTCCATTTTTCAGGATCTAAGGCCAGGTGAGTGCTTATTTTTTGCGTGCCAGGCTGACGTTTTTATTGATACCATTTTTGAGTAGATCCGATGTTTTGATCGCATTTTATTTCAATGTTGCAGCGACCAAAAAAACTTAATTCTGGCGTTTGGAATTTTTTTCTCGTTACGCCGTTTACCGATCGGATTAATTCTTTTTTTATATTGAAAGATCGGTCGATTCTGAACTCGGAGATACTAAATATGTGTATGTGGGTTTTATTTTTTATTTTATTTTGAATGGGGCGAAAGGGGGGTGATTTAAACTTTTATATTTTGAAAAACTTTTTTTTTTACACTTTTTGCTTGCTTTAATAGTTTCCATAGGAGACTAGAAACAGCAGCTGTCCGATCGCCTCTGCTACATAGAGGCGATGAGCAGATCGACTTTATGTAGTAGAAATGCTCACTTTCTATGAGCGCCAACCACTTATATGGCGCTTATAGCAAGCGAGACATGACAACCACAGGGGTCTGCTGCGGCATTTAACATGTTAACAGCCGTGGGTGGATCGCGATTCCATCCATGGCTGTTGCCGGCACATGCCAGCTGTAAGAATCAGCTGACATGTGCCCGGTTCAGTGCGGGCTCACCACCGAAGCCCCCGCTGAACCGGCCTTTCCGACGTGGTGCGTACTATTACTGACCACGTCGGAAAGGGGTTAAACGGCTGAGGTCGTAGTGTATGGACTGGTTACTTTGCAATTTTGTTCTGTTATAACTTCTTATACCTTATATTATATATTATGGACGTTTAATGAACCAGGGTCTACCAGGGAAGCCGATCCCTCACAATATATATTAATTAGCCTGATCAGTAAATGCTGTAAGGAGAAAAAAAAATAAAATTCAAGAATTAGGGGTTTTTTTAGCCACCATTCCTTATGACTAAAATGCACTGAAAAATGATCAGAATGTTGTATATAACCAAAAATTATATCAATAAAACAGTCAGCTCATCATGCAAAAAAAGCCGTCACTCAGCTTAATCAATAGGAAAAATAAAAATGTCTCGGGAAATGGCAACACTAGCCAAATACTTTTTTTCATAAATTTCTGATTTTTTTTTTTCTCTACTTTAAATATAAAAAAATCTTCACAAGTTTGATATTGCTGTAATCGTACTGACTTGAAGAGTTTTAATCCTGAGAAATTTTTACCACAGAATGTATGCCATAAAAAGAAAACCCAAAAATACATGGCACAATTTTTGTTTTCACAATTTCACCACACTTTGATTTTTTTTCCTGTTTTCTACTACACTTTATGTTAAAATGAATGGTTGCCGCAGCCTCTGTCACCAACCTGGAGTGAAGCATCATCAGTGCATCCCATTTCAGGATCTGGGCTAGTCCCTACTACGCTCAGTAGGATCTTGTCACCGCAATATTCTTTTTTATGCGCAGTGCCAGTGACTACAGTGACAGTTTTGGACCAACCCTTTAATATCTTAAAGGGTTTTTCCACGAACAAAGTATAATTTAATCAATAGATCTAATAAGTTCCACAATTGGATGTGTAAAAAAAATGTTCCTGTGCTGAGATAATCTTATAAATGTGCCCCTGCTGTGTACTGTGTAATAGCTGTGTCTGACCATGCAGGAACATGGTCTGATCATACCACATCTCCTGGGCAGGGGAGGAAGCAAAAGAGTATACAGACATTACAGCACAGAATCACAGATTATTCTTTTTGTGAGACGAAGCATTTCACTGGCTTTTTATGAGAAATTTTTTACCTCAAAGAAAGAATCATCTGTGATTCCTTACTGTAATGTCTGTATACTCTTTTGCTTCCTCCCATGCACTGGAGCTGTGGTATGATCAGACCATGTTCGTTCCTGGTCAGGCACAGCCATTACACAGTACACAGCAGGGGCACATTTATAAGATTATCTCAGCACAGGAACATTTTTTTAAAAAACACATCCAAATGTGAAACATTTTTATTCAAAGATTTATTGATTAAAATTAACTTTGTTCATGGGAAAACACATTTAAGAATAAATTAAAATTTTACTAAGCAGTAAATTGCAAAATTGCTTGTTTTTACAAGCACTATCTGGCAATATCCAACTATGAAGATGGGAATAACCTTTTAAGATATTGCATAGTCCCTTTGCTATTGATTTGTCTGCGCTTCAAAGGGAACCTGTCAGCAAGGTTTTAGACCCTAAACTAGAAATCTAAGTAAAGTATCTGAAATGCTGATTATACCTCTGTATTATAAGTCTATTTCTCTAGAAACGCAATGGTGAATGCTTATGCAAATGAGCTTGGAAGTGCAGAGGGCTTGGTCTGCTCTTACAGCTGTCTTCCCGCTGCCGCTAGCCAGATGCCAAAGAGCACTATATGCAGACATTCATGAGAGTAGTTAGACAGTTAGTGATTATGGCTCTGATTCACTGAAACCAGCTAATGCTGGTCTTGATGAGGAGGTGTATTGGAGTCAGATGCTCTGATGAGTGGTGTGCACCTCTGATAAGGAACAAATTCATTACTGTAAAGGGAAGTGTCCTAGGTTGTACATGTATATATGTATCTGCATGCTAGCCATGTTTGCAGATAAGTATACATGTATATATTGGCCCCCATCTCCTTATGTGTTTCAGTCTGTTTGCTGCTGTTGGGGGCAGGATCAACAAAATGTCCAGCCATGTACTAAAACAGGTTTTGCGAGTATGGTTGGACATGAACAAAGACCTTAGCCAGTGGGCGGGGAATAATACATCATTTCCTGTGCTGGACTTAAAACCCCAGAGCACTCATGTGCTTGCCCCCTTTTGGACACTTGGAGAGGATGAACACAACACATGGCTGAGTATCTCTCTTCCCCTGTAACTCTTTACTTACTAGCCCTACATACCCTGTACTAACCTTCCTAGATATGGATATCCTTGTATCTGTATACTGTATATATAGGGAAAGTTAGTATAGTTGGGTGGGCCGCATGAGTGATTAGGAAACATGGGTGGAAAATAGGTAATTGGGAATTGTATATTGTTATTATTATTGTGTACTGTGTTAGTGGGATAAATAGTAGTATATTAACTGTAGACTTTTGTGTAATAAATACCTTTTATTAGCACACAGTTTTGTCTCAGTTGGTATATAGTATAAGGCACAGATAACGTTAGTGGATATTAATTATTAATAGTCAAGTTTGATGTTAATAGTTAATATTGGACCTCAATAGAGGTGTAGGAGAGTCCCCCATTAATAACTGATATTTTTGGAGGAAATCTCGCCCCTTTAACAATTACGAGCGAGGGTCACCCTCCCGTACCACCCCAGCTCTCTCCACTTTGTCGGAACTGGGTGAAAGTAACATGAGAATGCCAAAAGCTGCAAAACTTAGTTTTGTACAAAAGTTTTGTGCCTTTACAAAGCTTTTTATACCAGAATTATGTCCTTAAAGATTTGATGAATTGGGACCAATGCATCAGTGCAGTAAGTAGTGGGCAGTTCAAGAACGTAGTAGGACGAATCAGGGAACAGTAACGGTAAGGTAGCAGTGCAACTACACATTTCAACAGGGATGAAACAGAAAAGAAGTCACACTAAGTGAACCAGGATTCAAATATAAGGCTACAGCCCCACTATCAGTATTTGGTCAGTATTTTTCCTCAGTATTTGTAAGCCATAACCAGGGGAGGAACAATCTTCGAAAAGGTATAATAGAAACATGTCACCACTTCTGCATTTATCACTAGAGATGAGCGGTGTTCGACTTGAACTGTTCGCCAATCTCAAATTCGGGCTGTTTTGGGCGGTGTTCGAGCTGTTCGACGAACCCGAACGATTTGAAAAAAATTCGGCTGTTCGAGGTTATGTTCGATAACTGTTCGTGCACCAAAATCATAACTGGATTTTTTCTCAGTAATGCTGAAAATTAATGTTAATACGCAGTTTGAGTGTACAGCGGGGGGAGGGGCAGGGGATGGATCTCTGCAGGAATAATGAAGATCTCAATTTTTTTTTTCTCTTTCCCACATTTACAGTGGGGAGGTGCAGTCTGTCAGCCTATCACAAGCGCACACACGCAGCGAAGTGCTTTTTTTCACACAAGGAAGGGCATGTGTCATTGGCTGTGTATGTCACATGTCCTTGCCCTATAAGACCCAGCCATTTCCCCCGTCACCACCATTTTCTCACTGCTGCAGCTGAGTGTTAGACGGCACCGCTGCTGCTGTGGGCGCTATACTTCCTAACTGTGTGAATTGCAAGCGAATTTGCTCTTAAATAGACAGATAGGTTGGGAGTAGTGACTAGTTGTAATTCCCGCCCTTTTGAGGGCTAGGTTACAGCATCTCCTAGAACTTTTTGCCAGGCAGGTCTGTTTTAGTGCTGTGCAAGTGTTTTTCACAGCATTTGGCTAAATCTAGCTAAGCAAATCCTTTTGGGCCTCTTGCAGTGTGTGTTAGTCAGTGGAGTAGCTCATCTGTGTTGCAAGCTATACCACCTGTGTATGTAATACAATTTTTTTACTGCACCTAGCCAAGTAAAACCTTTTGGGCATAGTAGCAGTGTGTGGTACTCATTGTATTAGGCCATCTATACTAAGCTCCACCAGCTTTGAAATTAATAATAATTTTTAGCTGCATCTAGCCCGGAAAATAATTTTGGGCATACTAGCAGTGTGTGGTACTCATTCTATTAGGACATCTATACCAAGCTCCACAAGCTTTGAAATTAATAATAATTTTTAGCTGCATCTAGCCCGTAAAATAATTTTGGGCATAGTAGCAGTGTGTGGTACTCATTGTATTAGGCCATCTATACTAAGCTCCACCAGCTTTGAAATGAATAATAATTTTTAGCTGCATCCAGCTCGGAAAATAATTTTGGGCATAGTAGCAGTGTGTGGTACTCATTGTATTAGGACATCTATACCAAGCTCCAGCGGCTTTGAAATTAATAATAATTTTTAGCTGCATCTAGCCCGGAAAATAATTTTGGGCCTGTAGCAGTGTGTGGTACTCATTCTATTAGGCCATCTATATCAAGCTCCACCACCTGTGTATGTAATAAAATTGCTTTACTGCTTCTAACCCAGCCAATCCTTTTGGGCTAGTTCCACAGTTTTGCCACTCAGCTCTGCTCGGTTTCCATCCATTGTTTTTTATGCAAACAACTACAGAGTTGTCAATTAGTTAACCACCAAAATGAGTGGGAAAAGGCCTGCTGCTGGTGGAAAGGGGAATAGGTGTGTTGGGAAGGGAAAAAAAGGTTGTGTCCGTGGGGTAGATGTTAAAGCAACAGTAACATCTGCAGAAGAAAGACCATCTTCCAGCCAAACTAAGATGTCTACTTCTTTTCGTGGACAATGTGATCCGATCACTTTCTTACGGCCACGCCCATCGCTACAAATTCCAGATGAGGCACAAAAACAGCAGGTGCTTCAACGGATATCAAGTGCTCCTTTAAGTGGGCTCTCCTCCACCTCAACTTCAACATCACAAATACTCCAGTCCTCAGAGGTGTCACCTCAATCGCACTTGCTTCCTCACAGCTCCCAAGTCTCCAGCTGCCCGTCTGAGTATGAGGTAGCACAGATGGTTGAGTCTGCAGAGCTGTTTACTCATACTATAGCCTAGGAATCAAAGGTCTGCTCCAGAGCTTCTGTGAAACCAGACGAGGAAATGATCTGCACTGATGCCCAGAATCTTTATGAGTCGGATCCAGGACCAGAGGAAGAAGGTTCTGAGCATAATGTAGACCCTCGTTCCCAAACTGTAACTCCTGTTGGTGGAGACAATGATGAAGACGATGATGAGACTCAAATACCTGACTGGAGCGACAACTTGAGTTTTCGGTCAGGGCAGAAAGAGGTTGGCTCTGAGGACGACGGGTGTGAGAACACACAGGGTGATGATGACGAGGTTGGAGATCCCACTTACTGTCAACCCACAGTCAGCCAGTCGATGAGGTCAGCAGAGGAGGTGGAGGAGGATGCTAGTGACGACGAGGTTAGGTTGCGCCTTCCTGGACAGAGACGTAGTACTGGAAGCACGTCAACAACTGCATTCTCAAACACAACTGTGCCTCTGACCACAAGTTGTGGTGGCTCTTCAGGTCGCATGGGCTCTAAGCCTTGCATAGCCTGGGCATTTTTTCAGATCGATAAGGATGACCCAACTCGTGTTATCTGTAACATTTGTCACCAAAAGCTAAGTAGAGGCCAAAAAATCCATAGTTTGAGTACTTGATGCATGAACCGTCACATGGATATGAAGCATAAGTTGCAATGGGAAGCTCACTGTGTTACAATGCGGCCTAGCGGGCCGGGCCAACCACCGTCTACCGCATCTTGTGGATCCGCGGCCTCTTCATCCTCTGTGACTGGGGGGACAGAGGTCACACATGTTTTGGGACGCAGACCTGCCACCTCTTTACCTGCAACAGCCAGCATGATTGGCAGGTCATCATTTTATTTGGAAGTGGAAACTCCAGCTGGTGTTGAGCGCTCTCCGACATCGAGAGCACCACCTTTGGATCAAGGCAACCTAACATGTCCACCTGCATCTTCCTCACAGACCGGCAGTTTGCCGGGGACACCCTACTCAACCCCGTCTAAGCACAACAGCCAGCCCTTGGTCCCTCAGATGTGGACAAGTAAAAGACCATTTCCTCCTAGCCATGAGAAAGCTAAGAGGTTGAATTTCACCATCTGCAAGCTCTTGGCTACAGAAATGCTGCCTTTCCGCCTGGTGGACACAGAGGATTTTCGAGACCTTATGTCCGTCGCAGTGCCCCAGTACCAGATGCCCAGTCGGCACTACTTCTCAACGAAAGGTGTGCCTGCGCTCCACCAGCATGTCGCACACAACATCACTCTGTGTGTGACAGGGTGCATTTCACCACAGACACTTGGACGAGTAGGCATGGACAGGGGCGTTACATGTCGCTGACTGGGCACTGGGTAACTATGGTGACAGCAGGACAAGGGGCTGCTGTCCAAGTCTTGCCGTCCCCACAAGTTGTGCGTCAATCCTCTTAATCTCGCAGTTCCTCCACTGCTTCTGCCTCCTCAACCTCCTCTCGGTCCTCCACCTGTACCCAAAGCCTGTCTGGTAATGCCACCCGCTTTCTAACTGTGCAGAAGGAATCCTGCACACCTCCTTACTATGCTGGCAGTAGGGCTCAATGTCATCAGGCGGTTTTTACTTTGAAATGTCTGGGAAATGTGAGTCACACAGCTGAGGAGTTGTGGTCAGCTCTGGAGAACCAGTTTCATGAATGGTTGTCTCCACTGGACCTGCAACCAGGGAAGGCCGTGTGCGACAATGCTGCAAACCTGGGTGCGGCCCTTCGCCGGGGCAATGTCACACACGTGCCTTGTATGGCTCACGTGTTGAACCTGGTTGTCCAGCAAATTTTAGCCCACTATCCCGGACTAGATGGCCTTCTGCAGAGGGCATGGTCGCTGTGTGCTCACTTCCGCCGTTCGCATCCTGCAGCTCAGCGACTTACATCTCTACAGAAGTCGTTGGGCCTGCCACTTCACCGGCTGAAATGCGATGTGCCGACACGGTGGAATTCAACTCTGCACATGTTGCAGCGACTGTGGCAGCACCGACAAGCCCTGGTGCAATACGTTGTGACGTATAGCCTGGGCCAACGAGATCCAGAGGTGGGGCAAATCACGCTGGAGGAGTGGTCTCAGATCAGGGACCTATGCACCCTTCTGCACAGTTTTAAAATGGTGACGAAGATGTTTAGTGCTGACGATGCCATTATCAGCATGACTATTCCAGTGGTTTACATGCTGGAGCACATGTTAAACAGAATTCGGAGTCAGGTGGTGGGACAAGAGGAGGTGGAGGAAGTAGAGGAGGAGTTGTATGCGGAAGGGCTAACATCTGCAAGGTCCAGACAGTCGGCAGCACCAAGGCGGCAGACATGGGAGGGTGGGGGAGAGGGATTAACCAGGGCGCATGGTAGCAGCCAAACTGTTGAGGAAGGTGCAGGAGCCAAGGAAGAAGTGGAGGACGAACTGGCGATGGGCATGGAAGACTCATCAGATGAGGGAGACCTTGATCACATTTCTGTTGTGCGAGGTTGGGGGGAGAGGGCAGAGGAAGGAAGCATGATTCTTACCTCGCCACCAACACAACAGGGACTTGGTGCTCCTGGATGCGCAAGACACATGAGTGCCTTCTTGCTGCACTACCTGCAACATGACCCTCGGATTGTCAGAATTCGAAATAATCCTGACTACTGGGTTGCCACACTCTTAGATCCCCGGTACAAAAGTAAATTTGCAGAAATAATTCCTGCCATAGAAAGGGATTCACGCATGCAGGAGTATCAGCAGAGACTGTTGCAGAATCTTACATGTACTTTTCCACAAAACACCAGTGGTGCACGTAGTGAATCTCACAGTTCTAACTTGCCAACCGTGGGACTGTCGAGTCTTCAGCACTCAAACCGTAACAGAAACACAGTATCTGCTGGGAACAGCAATTTTGTGCAATCATTTCACCACTTTTTTAGCCCATCCTTTGCAAAGCCACAGGAGACAAGAAGTCTGACACATAGTCAACGCCTAGAGACGATGGTACAGGAGTATCTCCAAGTGAACATAGAAGCCATGACTGTGTCACTGGACCCTTGCTCATTTTGGGCTTCCAATCTGGAAAAATGGCCTGAGCTCGCCACTCACGCCTTGGAGATCTTGTCGTGCCCCGCAGCCAGCGTTCTCTCTGAACGTGTGTTCAGCGCTGCTGGTGGTGTGCTGACAGATAAGCGCACGTGGCTGTCCATTGAGAATGTAGACAGACTCATGTTCATAAAGATGAACAAATCATGGAGATGACTAGCCCAGGGGAATGGAGATGACTCGGTACCCGGGCCTTTGGGGATGTCGCGGTGGTCGGCTCCCGGGCCCGTACCCTGGGGTCAGCTCTTTAAAAAGGGATTGTTTGTTAATTTTATGAAAGTTCGTGACGCTACCTGTGGTTTCTAGTGAGAATCACCAGCGCTGCGGCAGTCCACTGAGGCCGGTGTTGTGGCAGCTTAGATGGTATCGCTCCCCACAGGTGGAGCAGGGCCTCAGGGCAGCCTAGGAGGGGGGATGCAGGACAGGCGAGACCCAGCCGGGTCAGAGCAAGAACAGGGACAGACACGATAGTCACTTCAGTTCCTTTTACTGGTGGAAATTCAGGCACATCCCGGAGCACTGTAGGGTGAAGGGTGCATATCAGGATCCTCCCCAATGAGCAGGTGTAGGGCCTCCTGCTTCTTGCCTCTGCGTAGTAAGTTTCTGACCTGCCTGGAGCTAGACCTAACTTTGTCTCTGTCCTGCGCTGGCTGACCTTGTGGTAGGGCCTTTTCTTGGAGTACACGCTACTCAGCTCGCGGGGCCTATGTGTCTCCCGGCTCTGTTACGTATCAGCACTTTAGCGATCCTGGGACCTGTAGTTCTCCAGGGATTCCAGTTATGCCTTACTGGGTCATAGAGATCCCGGTAAGCTCGGACCCGGTGTCCGGTAACTTCTTCGGGGTGAGCCTGTTAAGCTCCTCTTCCCCTTATGTACTAACTCTCCACTCGGCTTCGGCCTACTCGGGCCCTCACTAGGCTATACACACTAACTTTAGCTTGCCGTGCTTCACCGATCTTATGGCGCCGGCACACCTTAAGCTCACTATTCTGAGCTACAACTGAATCTGGGCTGTGCTCCACTGCAGACTAACCTCTCTCAGGCTTCTCTACTGCAGGAACTCTCTCAACAGACTTGGCTCTCTGTCGACTCCAGTCAGAGTCTAGCAGTTTGTCTGAACTGCGTAGCTTCACCTTCCCTATTTATATCCTTAATGGACTCCCTCTGCTGGTCTGAGGTGGAAGGTGGAGATGTGTGAATGTTTATGGGGGCCTCTTGTGGAGGATTCCATCAATGCACTCTTCTAGGATCTGTGATACCAAGCGCAGCTGGGCGTCACATTCCCCCCTAGCAAAGCTCAGCACTCCCGGGCTGAAGTACATTTTATAACACAACACTAACAACATGAACAATCTTCCCTTTATGGGAGGCACCAAGCTTAAACGTTGCATAACAATATAAACAAGTACAAAGCATCCTCAGAATTCAAGTCTCTTGTGGTGAGGTTCCCAGACAGGATGTCCATCTCATAGAGCAGGGTACTTGGTGGTTTGAGGGACCTGTCCCAAACCCTCAATGTAGGCCCTGGGGTGGCTGCAGGGCATGAAGATCCTGCGTTGGACCTCCAATAGAGCCACTCCAGACAGGTTTTCCTTCTGAGGTCACCTAAAGGGGCTCTCCAGGGAGCGCAATTATATACAGCAAATAGTTTTTGGGCTGCACACAGTCCTCAGCCACGAAGTTTTTAGATAAGCAATAAAGGAAGTTATTAAGCAAAGTGTCCATGTCACTTGAATAGTTCAATAATAAAGCAAAACACAAAGTAATATACATATGCATGAAAATACACAATAACACAGTACAATAATATACAATACTATATAATACCCCAGGGGTAACTTTTTACATTATTAAAGTTTTAACTATCTTACTGAGTGTACCTGACAGGGGGTTGACCTTTTGTACTGCGCGTGGACCTGCGGGGGATCGGAATGCGTGAGGCACTAGTAGGTGCACTACTTCCCAATGTGTCAGGACTATGTGTGGAGGGGCTACAAGGCTGAATTGACCTCTCTACTGGACTAGCAAGCATACCATTGGCTGGGCCTTCTCGCTCTGTTCCTTCTGGGGAACCTTCTTTCGGGGACACTGCTTGAGCTGGCTCTTCTTCAGCACTTACTGGTTCTTCTTGCTGTGGGTAGAAGGTGAGTACAGGGATGATTACTGCTCCTCCTAGTTGGGGCCAATCTGCCGGGAAATCTCCTAAGTCAGTGTGTATCACTGTTTCTTTAGGCTCCTCCGGTGAGGTGAGAGGCACTTCTTCTTGGGGTTTTAGTAGATTTGGACACAACTTTAGATGATCCCTGGATACAGTTGCCGATGTTTTCCCTCCGTCTCTACTAATTAGACAGGTCTTCTTATTATCAAATCTTGACTTCAACACAGTGTAGGGTTCTTTCTCCCACTGGTCATCAAGTTTGTGATTTCTTCTCTTTCTTTTCAATACTGTTTCACCAGGTGTGAAAGGTTCTGTGGGCGCACTTTTGTTGTAGTGGGCCTCCTGCTTTTCCCTCGATCGAGTGAGACTGTCCTCGACACAGGCTTGTACCCTTCTGTTCTGCTCCTGTCTGGTCGTGTCCCAGTCCTCAGTGGTCACATCTGCTTCTGGCTCCACTACACCAAGCTCCAGATCCATGGGCAACTTCCCAGGTCTTGCACGCATAAGGTATGCTGGAGTACAATTGGTGGAACTCACGGGTATGTGGTTGTACAGATCCACTAGGTCTGGTAGTAGGTCTGGCCACTGGTTTCTCTCCTCAAGTGGTATGGTCTTCAGCAGGTCGATGATGATATTGTTCATCTTTTCACAGAGACCATTGGTTTGTGGGTGGTACGGTGTAGTTCTTATCTTCTTACACCCGTAGAGATGGCAGAAGTCCTTGAAAAACTCAGCCTCAAAGGCCGGGCCTTGGTCCGTCAGCACCTGCTCAGGATAACCATGGGGTCTACAGAAATACGCTTGGAACGTCTTTGCTGCTGTCTCTGCCGTCAGGTCTTTGGTGGGGGCGACCACCAGGAAACGTGAGTAGTGATTCACCATGGTCAGAGCATAAGAGTACCCTGACCTGCTGGGTGACAACTTGACATGGTCCAGGGCCACGATCTCCAGGGGTCGAGTCGTCTTGATGGGTTGCAGGGGTGCCTTCTGGCTGCTGTAGTCTTTTCTTCTGAGGCTACAGGGTGCACATTCTCGGCACCACCGCTCAATGGAGCTGCGTATTCCTACCCAGTAGAATCGACACTTCAGCAGGGTCTCTAGCTTTTTCCAGCCAAAGTGCCCCGCCTGATCGTGGTAGGCCTCCAACACCATTTGGATGTCTGTCTTGGGGACCACTATCTGCCATACCATCTCATGGGTTTTTGGATTGACGTACCTCCGGCACAGCTTCTCACGGTAGATAAACAGCCGGCTTCTCTCGATCTACAGCTGCTTTGCTTGCAGAGACGCTTCTTTTTCCAGGGAGGAACCTTCTTGGGTTATCAGCTCCTTAATGCGACTGACAACCGGGTCACTGTCCTGGGTCTCTTTCCAGCTGTGGTGAGGCAGGGGGTTTAACGGCTTTCCACGCTGCTTCCTGGAGGCTCGTTGCTCGTGGATCATCCCATTCCGGTGAAAGGCAGGTAGCTCAATCTCTTCCAGGTCATCCGCTTCTTCTTCTGTGTCTGAATTGTGAGGCATCCTGGACAGGGCATCGGCGTTGGCATTTTTACGGCCCGCCCGATATTTAATTGTAAATTGGTAATTTGACAGCCGAGCCATCCATCGTTGTTCCAGTGCTCCTAGTTTGGCTGTTTCAAGATGGGTCAAGGGGTTATTGTCAGTGTAGGCAGTGAACTTGCTGGAAGCTAAGTAGAGCTTAAATCTTTCGGTGATGGCCCAGACCAAGGCCTGGAACTCCAACTTGAAGCTGCTATAGTTCTCTGGGTTCCTCTCGGTCGGGCGGAGCTTCCTGCTTGCGTATGCGATTACCTTCTCCTGGCCATTCTGCTTCTGACTTAGGACAGCGCCCAGCCCTTCGTTGCTGGCATCTGTATACAGCAGGAACAGTTGGCTGTAGTCAGGGTAGGCCAGGATCTCGTCGCCTGTCAGGATCTCCTTCATCTCGTGAAATGACTCGGCTTGCTCCTTACCCCAGTGGAATGGGGAATTTCTGCCTTTGGGGGACTGCCCTACCAGGAGGTCTTGCAGAGGGGCTGCTTTCTTAGTGTAGTCTTTTATGAACCTCCGGTAGTATCCTACTAGTCCCAGGAACTGACGCACCTCCTTGAGGTTCTTCGGCTCTGGCCACTTCTGAATGGCAGTAACCTTCTCCGGGTCTGGTGCTACACCTTCCGGACTGACAATGTGCCCCAGGTACTGTACCTTTCTCTTGAGCAGAGGGCTTCAGCTTCATCCCGTACCGGGACAATGACTCTAATACCTCCGCCAGGTGCTTCAAGTGGTCCTCGTACGTCTTGGAGTACACTATCACATCATCCTTGTAAAGTAACACAGTCTCGAAGTTACGGTGTCCCAGGCAGCACTCCATCAATCTCTGGAACGTTCCAGGGGCATTGCAGAGTCCAAAAGGCATACTGTTGAACTCGCAGAGTCCCATCGGGGTTGTAAAGGCCATCTTCTCCCGATCCTCCTCAGCCACAGCTCCTTGCCAGTACCCACTAGTGAGGTCAAGGGTGGAAAAGTAATTTGCAGACTTTAAGGGCAGCCAGGGACTCCTCTATGCGTGGTAAAGGGTATGCATTTTTATGTGTAATGAGATTTACTTGTCGGTAATCTACACACATTCTCATGCTCCCGTCCTTTTTCCTGACTAACACTAGGGGAGCTGCCAAGGGACTACAACTATCCCTTACCACCCCCGCCGTTGTCATGTCGTGCAGCATCTCCTTTGCCTTCTGGAGGTGTGCTGGTGGTATAGGCCTGTAACGTTCTTTGACGGGTGGATGGTCACCTGTGGGGATATGGTGTTGAACCCCCTTAATCCTCCCGAAGTCAAGTGAATGTTTACTGAACACCTGTGCGTATTCTTGAACCACCCGGTGTACCCCCTGTTTCTGATGGGCAGGAGTGGTGTCTGTCCCAACATGGAGCTGTTGACACCAATCCTCCACCTGGGTTGCAGGGTCATTATCCTCCACTTCGTCTGGTGAGGTTAAGGACTCCGCCTTGTGAATGCAGTTGTTATTTACAGCATGTAATTTGGCAATAGTGGCGTAACGTGGCAATCTGACATCATCTTCCCCTATGATGAGAAGACGAACGGGCACCCTCCCATTGCGTACATCTACCACTCCTCTGGCGGTTAAGAGTGTGGGTCTGTGCTCAGAGAAAAGGGGTTCTACTACCGCCTGGTAGCTCTGCCCTCTAAGACCTATGGCTGCTCTACACCAGATAAGCATTTCACTCATAGGGGGGATCACAATGGGTATGGGGTCTGTCACCCGCACATTACTGATTTCACCTTCTGTTAACCTTACTTGCTGTTGGTACATCAGGACTCGGATCTCCTTCTGCAATGCCCTTCTCTGTCCTGGTCTGGCAGTTTCAACTATCTTTTGGAGCAAGAACACAACCTCTCCCAAACAGTTACCAACAATGTTAGTGACAAGTACCATATATGGATTGGTGTCATCAGGATTAGTCTCTACTACAATTAGCCCCTGGTCCTTCAGCTTCACTCTCCCCACCTTTACAGTCACATTCTTAACCCCTATTAGGTTAAGGGGGAGTCCGTTTGAGGCATAAACAGAAAGCTTTGGAGCTGGCGGACTTAGGTCGTCCATGGACCAGAACCTTTTGTAGAGGACGTCAAGCATTATGGTTACCTGAGATCCTGTGTCCAGCAGAGCGTGCGTCGGGATGCCGTCCAGCACAATGGACAGGAAAGGTCTTCCTCCAACGAACCTGTTGTACCAGTCTGATGGGCCTGGGGAATTTACTCCTGGGTGTCGGCCCTCGGCGCCAGGGTTTTCTCGTTTAAAGGACAATTCTGGGCGGTATGCCCGGTCTTACGGCAGCGGTAACAGGTAGGGTCCCTCTGTGGATGGCGCTGGTCACTGGTCCTCGTAGAGGGTGGTGTTGTCCTCCTCCTCCTTCGTATCCAGGGGACATCCTCAGGGCTATCGGCTATCAAGATTTTCCCTTCTTCATCGGGCTCCATCCGCAGCTGCAGGGCACTCAGCACAGTGGTCAGGATTTTGCTCAACTGACGCACTTCAGAGCGCAGGCTGTCCAGCTCTCTAGGGGACGTTGCTGGAATTTTGGCTTCAGCAGCCACCGGGAAAAAGGTGGGTGTTGCAGGCACTGGGGTGGCTCCACCCTGGTAACATTGGATGGAATTTGTTTCCAGAGGCTGCAGTCCTTTTATAGCCATGTCCTTAAGATTGTCAAAGGTGGCATCTGGATGATCCAGGGACCACCAACGCACAGTCCTGCTCTCCTCAGGAGACTTCAGTCCCCGGACAAACTGTTCCTTCAGCATTTTGTTTTCATTTTCGATGCTTGTTGGACTAACCTGTTTCAGAGCTCGCAGGGCCCCTTGTAGACGCCAGGCATAGTCCCGAACATTGTCCTCCGGCTGTTGAGAACAGTTGTAGAACCTCATCCTGAGGTCCGCCTCAGTATGATCCTCAAAAACAGTCTGTAGCTTTTTAAAGATTGCGGACACTGACTCCTGGTCTGCGGCTGACCATGTTTCCACTTCCCTCTCCGCAGCACCAGTCAATTGTCCTAATACAACAGCGGCCCTCTGCTTGCCTGTCATAGAGTACATGTCCAAGATACCGCATATCTTCCGTTTGAATCCAGACAGGTAATCTGGTTTGCCGTTGTACTGGGGAAGCCACTTTGCTCCAGGAATGTACGGTAGAGTTATGGGGATGACAGGAGTTACAGGCGCTGCTTCGGCCTGCTCGGGCACGGGTTGAACATTAGGGCCTTTAACCGGGGCTCCGGCTAGTTGCGGTACCTCAGACATTCTGGCGCCTCCCTAGCGAACCGTGGCCTACCTTCTTTTCTTTTTCTTCCGGTAGGCCACAGCTAAGCAGGTGACGGTCTTCTTCAGGACCTTATGTCGCTTGCGTCCTACATCCGAGCGTTCGGCGATGCTCCTTCCAGGACCTGGCGCTTCCTGGTTTGACGTCGAGGCATGGGGCGTGTCCGGGGCTTCGCGCGCTTTTGTAGGTACGGCCCTCAGTTTCCCGCGGTTACGCCCTTCTTCTCGCTCGGCGGCCCAACAATGGCGGCAATCTTCACCACAGTTTAACGTACACAGTTTTTTTAATTAAAGGCGCACAGTACCCGGTGGCAACGGGCATAACACTCCGTCGTTGGAGCGGGCACGCGATCCTGTTCGTGACGCCAGGAAAGAATGACTAGCCCAGGGGAATGGGGACGACTCGGTACCCAGGCCTTTGCCTGGCCTTTGGGGATGTCGCGGTGGTCGGCTCCCGGGCCCGTACCCTGGGGTCAGCTCTTTAAAAAGGGATTGTTTGTTAATTTTATGAAAGTTCGTGACGCCACCTGTGGTTTCTGGTGAGAATCACCAGCGCTGCGGCAGTCCACTGAGGCCGGTATTGTGGCAGCTTAGATGGCATCGCTCCCCACAGGTGGAGCAGGGCCTCAGGGCAGCGTAGGAGGGGGGATGCAGGACAGGCGAGACCCAGCCGGGTCAGAGCAAGAACAGGGACAGACACGATAGTCACTTCAGTACCTTTTACTGGTGGAAATTCAGGCACATCCCGGAGCACTGTAGGGTGAAGGGTGCATATCAGGATCCTCCTCAATGAGCGGGTGTAGGGCCTCCTGCTTCTTGCCTCTGCGTAGTAAGTTTCTGACCTGCCTGGAGCTAGGCCTAACATTGTCTCTGTCCTGCGCTGGCTGACCTTGTGGTAGGGCCTTTTCTTGGAGTACACGCTACTCAGCTCGCGGGGCCTATGTGTCTCCCGGCTCTGTTACGTATCCGCACTTTAGCGATCCTGGGACCTGTAGTTCTCCAGGGATTCCGGTTATGCCTTACTGGGTCATAGAGATCCCGGTAAGCTCGGACCCGGTGTCCGGTAACTTCTTCGGGGTGAGCCGGTTAAGCTCCTCTGCCCCTTATGTACTAACTCTCCACTCGCCTTCGGCCTACTCGGGCCCTCACTAGGCTATTCACACCAACGGCAGCTTGCCGTGCTTCACCGATCTTATGGCGCCGACACACCTGGGCTGTGCTCCACTGCAGAATAACCTCTCTCAGGCTTCTCTAC
This sequence comes from Phyllobates terribilis, assembly GCF_046119375.1. Lineage (NCBI taxonomy): Eukaryota > Metazoa > Chordata > Amphibia > Anura > Dendrobatidae > Phyllobates > Phyllobates terribilis. The sequence goes on along the minus strand of NW_027362761.1, from coordinate 688,982,137 downwards.
TGCAGGAACTCTCTCAACAGACTTGGCTCTCTGTCGACTCCAGACTAACTGCTAGACTCTGACTGAACTGCGTAGCTCCACCTTCCCTATTTATATCCCTAATGGGCTCCCTCTGCTGGTCTGAGGTGGAAGGTGGAGTTGTGTGAATGTTTATGGGGGCCTCTTGTGGAGGACTCCATCAATGCACTCTTCTAGGATCTGTGATACCAAGCGCAGCTGGGCGTCACAGATCCGCAAGGACTTTTCTACCCCTGTGTCATCCTGGGGAGAATAAAAGCTTGAGGATTTGGTAAAATCACCTCACCAACCGTTTTAAGCAACTCTGGGGCAATTGATGCCACTTAAGTGGTGTCTGTGCCACAAATTTTTGGAAAAAATGGAGACTCTTTTTGGAGTCCCCTTGCTGTGTTTTACGTGACGTTGGCATCGTCAATTACAGGTGGGTTGGGTCTCCCCTCCCCATTTTAACCGTAAGAAACTACATACACTATGGCTTGGGGTAACACAGATGGTTGAGTCTGAAGAGCTGTTTACTCATAGGTCTGCTCCAAAGCTTCAGTGTCTGCTAGTCAGCGTAGTAGCCCAGCTGTGAAGCAAGCTGCATCGCCTATGTATCTAATAATAATTCTTAACTGCATCTAGCCTAGGCAGACTGTGGGGACCCCTAACCAAACCCAGACGCTCAGCCCCCCTACCGCCCCCCTTTCATTGACAATACAATCATGTAACTCTTACAACTGGATGGGTGAGGATCGGTCACAGCTTTATTAACTGTTTATACTCATGACATTAGAAAGGCATTTTATTTCTAAAATAATTCAGCTTGTTGCAGCATGCCCTGTGTTTCCACACCGGCAAGTTGGCCAACAAGTGTAACTCTCCAACTGTAAAGAGCTGAATCATGTATCTGTTCTGTCCGGTTTGTGTATTTGTATTGCCCTTATCCAAGATGGAGTTGCATGTACCTGTTCTGTTGGTTTTGCCCTTATCCAAAATGGAGTTGACAGCCTCGGGGGCCATCTTGTTTCCTGTCTGATATCTCCTGTTTCCTGTTTGCTATATATATATATATATAAAGAGACTCTGGTCAACTATACTTTGCTTGTGTATCTTGTGTCTTACCTGCTGCCAAGCTTGAAGGACTTGCATCGTGCCTGTTGCTTCTCTACACTGGGATTCCCCACCTGTTACCTGCCTGCCGTTTACCTGGACTCTCACCTGTGTGCAAAGACCCGCTCTGCATCCACCTGCAGTTCAGCCTACTCTCTGCAAGGAGCCTGGTCCGGGCTCTGGACTAAAGATGAGCGTTGTTCTACTCGAACTGTTCGCCAATCTCAAATTCGAGCTGTTTTGGGCGGTGTTCGAGCCGTTCGGCGAACACGAACGATTTGAGAAAAATTCGGCTGTTCGAGGTTATGTTCGATAACTGTTCGTGCACCAAAATCATAACTGGATTTTTTCTCAGTAATGATGAAAATTAATGTTAATACGCAGTTTGAGTGTACAGCGGGGTGGGGGGAGGGGCAGGGGATGGATCTCTGCAGGAACAATGAAGATCTCCATTTTTTTTTCTCTTTCCCGCATTTACAGTGGGGAGGTGCAATCTGTCAGCCTATCAGCAGCGCACACATGGAGCGAAGTGCTTTTTTTCACACAAGCAAGGGCATGTGTCATTGGCAGTGTATGTCACATGTCCTTGCCCTATAAGACCAAGCCATTTTCCCCGTCGCCACCATTTTCTCACTGCTGCAGCTGCGTGTTAGACGGCACCGCTGTTGCTGTGTGCGCTATACCTTGTTAATTTCAAGCCAATTTTCGCACAAATCTACAGATAGCTTGGGAGTAGGGAATAGTTGTGATTGCAGTCCTTTTAAGGACTAGGTTACAGCATTTCCTATGACTTTTATCAGGGAGGTCTGTGCTCTTAAATAGATAGATTGTGGGAGTAAAGACTAATTGTAATTGCAGTCTTTTCAGGACTAGGTTACATCAGTTCCTATCAGTTTTTGCCAGGCAGGTCTGTGCCAGTGCTGTGCAAGTTTTTTTCACAGCATTTGGCTGAATCTAGCAAAGCTAATCCTTTTTGGCCTATTGCAGAGTGTGTTAGTCAGTGGAGTAGCCTATCTGTGTTGCAAGATATACCACCTGTGTATAGAATACCAATTTTTTTACTGCACCTAGTGAAGTAAAATCTTTTGGGCATAGCATCATTCTATTAGTCCATCTATACTGACCTCCATCAGGTTGCAAACTGAATATAATTTTTTTCTGCATCTAGCTCTGAAAAAATATTTGGCCTTCTAGCAGTGTGTGGGACTTGTTCTATTAGTCCATCTATACTGACCTCCATCAGGTGGCAAACTGAATATAATTTTTTTCTGCATCTAGCTCTGAAAAAATATTTGGCCTTCTAGCAGTGTGTGGGACTTTCTCTATTAGTCCATCTATACTGACCTCCATTAGGTTGCAAATTAAAAATAATTTTTTGTCTGCATCTAGCTCTGAAAAAATATTTGGCCTTCTAGCAGTGTGTGGGACTTTCTCTATTAGTCCATCTATACTGACCTCCATAAGGTTGCAAATTCAAAATAATTTTTTGTCTGCATCTACCTCTGAAAAAATATTTGGGCTTCTAGCTGTGTGTGGGACTTGTTCTATTAGTCCATCTATACTGACCTCCATCAGGTTGCAAATTAAAAATAATTTATATCTGCATCTAGCTCTGAAAAAATATTTGGCCTTCTAGCAGTGTGTGGGACTTTCTCTATTAGTCCATCTATACTGACCTCCATCAGGTTGCAAATTAAAAATAATTTTTTGTCTGCATCTTGCTCTGAAAAAATATTTGGCCTTCTAGCAGTGTGTGGGACTTTCTCTATTAGTCCATCTATACTGACCTCCATCAGGTTGCAAATTCAAAATAATTTTTTGTCTGCATCTAGCTCTGAAAAAATATTTGGCCTTCTAGCAGTGTGTGGGACTTCCTCTATTAGTCCATCTATACTGACCTCCATCAGGCTGCAAATTAAAAATAATTTATATCTGCATCTACCTCTGAAAAAATATTTGGGCTTCTAGCTGTGTGTGGAACTTGTTCTATTAGTCCATCTATACTGACCTCCATCAGGTTGCAAACTGAATATAATTTTTTTCTGCATCTAGCTCTGAAAAAATATTTGGCCTTCTAGCAGTGTGTGGGACTTTCTCTATTAGTCCATCTATACTGACCTCCATCAGGTTGCAAATTAAAAATAATTTATATCTGCATCTAGCTCTGAAAAAATATTTGGCCTTCTAGCAGTGTGTGGGACTTTCTCTATTAGTCCATCTATACTGACCTCCATCAGGTTGCAAACTGAATATATTTTTTTTCTGCATCTACCTCTGAAAAAATATTGGGCTTCTAGCTGTGTGTGGGACTTGTTCTATTAATCCATCTATACAGACCTCCATCAGGTTGCAAACTGAATATAATTTTTTTCTGCATCTACCTCTGAAAAAATATTTGGGCTTCTAGCTGTGTGTGGGTCTTTTTCTATTAGTCCATCTATACTGACCTCCATCAGGTTGCAAACTGAATATAATTTTTTTCTCCATCTAGCTCTGAAAAAATATTTGGCCTTCTAGCAGTGTGTGGGACTTTCTCTATTAGTCCATCTATACTGACCTCCATCAGGTTGCAAACTGAATATAATTTTTTTCTGCATCTAGCTCTGAAAAAATATTTGGCCTTCTAGCAGTGTGTGGGACTTTCTCTATTAGTCCATCTATACTGACCTCCATCAGGTTGCAAATTTAAAATAATTTTTTGTCTGCATCTAACCCAGCCAATAGTTTTGGCCTAATACCACAATTTGGCCACTCAGCTCTGCTCGGTTACCATCCATTGTTTTTTTGTGCAAACAACTCCAGAGTTGTGAATTAGTTAACCACCAAAATGAGTGGAAAAAGACCTGCTGCTGGTGGAAAGGGGAATAGGCGTGTTGGGAAGGGGAAAAAAGGTTGTGTCCATGGGGTAGGTGTTAAAGCAACAGTAACATCTGCAGAAGAAAGACCATCTTCCAGCCAAACTAAAATGTCTACTTCTTTTAGCGGACAATGTGATAAGATCCCTTTCTTACGGCCACGCCAATCGCTACAAATTCCAGATGAGGCACAAAAACAGCAGGTGCTTCAACGGATATCAAGTGCTCCTTTAAGTGGGCTCTCCTCCACATCAACTTCAACATCACAAATACTCCAGTCCTCAAAGGTGTCACCCCAATCGCACTTGCTTCCTCACAGCTCCCAAATCTCCAGCTGCCTGTCTGAGTATGAGGTAGAACAGATGGTTGAGTCTGCAGAGCTGTTTACTCATACTATAGCCTGGGAATCAGAGGTCGACTCCAGCGCTTCTGTGAATCCAGACGAGGAAATGATCTGCACTGATGCCCAGAATCTTTATGAGTCGGATCCAGGACCAGACGCAGAAGGTTCTGACCATAATGTAGACCCTCATTCCCAAACTGTAACTCCTGTTGGTGGAGACAATGAGGAAGACGATGATAAGACTCAAATACCTGATTGGAGCGACAACTTTAGTTTTTTGTCAGGGCAGGAACAGGTTGGCTCTGAGGATGACGGGTGTGATAACGCAGAGGGTGATGATGATGAGGTTGGAGATCCCACTTACTGTCAACCCACAGTCAGCCAAGAGATGAGGTCAGCAGAGGAGGTGGAGGAAGATGCTAGTGACGACGAGGTCAGGTTGCGCCTTCCTGGACAGAGACGTAGTACTGGAAGCACGTCAACAACTGCATCCTCAAACACAACTCTGCCTCTCACCACAAGTCGTGGTGGCTCTTCAGGTCGCATGGGTGCTAAGCCTTGCATAGCCTGGGCATTTTTTCAGATCGATAAAGATGACCCAACTCGTGTTATCTGTAACATTTGTCAGCAAAAGCTAAGTAGAGGCCAAAAAATACATAGTTTGAGTACTTCATGCATGAACCGGCACATGGACATGAAGCATAAGTTGCAGTGGGAAGCTCAGTGTGCTACAATGCGGCCTAGCCGGCCGGGCCAACCACCGTCTGCCATATCTTGTGCATCCGCGGCCTCTTCATCCTCTGTGACTGGGGGGACAGCAGTCACACCTGTTTTGGGGTGCAGACCTGCCACCTCTTTACCCGCAACAGCCAGCGTGATTGGCAGGTCATCATTTTCTTTGGAGGTGGTAAAACCAGCTGGTGTTGAGCGCTGTCCGACATCGATAGCACCACCTTTGAATCAAGGCAACCTAACATGTCCGCCTGCATCTTCCTCACAGACCGGCAGTTTGCCGGGGACACCCTTATCAACCCCGTCTAAGCACAATAGCCAGCCCTCGGTCCCTCAGATGTGGACAAGTAAAAGACCATTTCCTCCTAGCCATGAGAAAGCTAAGAGGTTGAATTTCACCATCTGCAAGCTCTTGGCTACAGAAATGCTGCCTTTCCGCCTGGTGGACACAGAGGATTTTCGAGACCTTATGTCCGTCGCAGTGCCCCAGTACCAGATGCCCAGTCGGCACTACTTCTCAAAGAAAGGTGTGCCTGCTCTCCACCAGCATGTCGCACACAACATCACCGCTTCTTTGAGAAACTCTGTGTGTGACAGGGTGCATTTCACCACAGACACTTGGACGAGTAGGCATGGACAGGGGCGTTACATGTCGCTGACTGGGCACTGGGTAACTATGGTGACAGCAGGACAAGTGGCTGCTGTCCAAGTCTTGCCGTCCCCACGAGTTGTGCGTCAATCCTCTTTATGTCAAAGTTCCTCCACTGCTTCTGCCTCCTCAACCTCCTCTCGGTCTTCCACCTGCACCCAAAGCCTGTCTGGTCATGCCACAAGCTTTCTAACTGCGCAGAAGGGATCCTGCACACCTCCTTACTATGCTGGCAGTAGGGCTCAACGTCATCAGGCGGTTTTTACTTTGAAATGTCTGGGAAATGTGAGTCACACAGCTGAGGAGTTGTGGTCAGCTCTGGAGAACCAATTTCATGAATGGTTGTCTCCACTGGACCTGAAACCAGGGAAGGCCGTGTGCGACAATGCTGCAAACCTGGGTGCGGCCCTTCGCCGGGGCAATGTCACACACGTGCCTAGTATGGCTCACGTGTTGAACCTGGTTGTCCAGCAATTTTTAGCCCACTATCCCAGACTAGATGGCCTTCTGCAGAGGGGACGGTCGCTGTGTGCTCACTTCCGCCGTTCGCATCCCGCAGCTCAGCGACTTACATCTCTACAGAAGTCGTTGGGCCTGCCACTTCACCGGCTAAAATGCGATGTGCCTACCCGGTGGAATTCAACTCTGCACATGTTGCAGCGACTGTCGCAGCACCGACAAGCCCTGGTGCAATACGTTCTGACGTATAGCCTGGGCCAACAAGATCCAGAGGTGGGGCAAATCACGCTGGAAGAGTGGTCTCAGATCAGGGACCTATGCACCCTTCTGCACAGTTTTGAAATGGCGACGAAGATGTTTAGTGCTGACGATGCCATTATCAGCATGACTATTCCGGTGATTTACATGCTGGAGCACATGTTAAACAGAATTCGGAGTCAGGTGGTGGCACAAGAGGAGGTGGAGGAAGTAGAGGAGGAGGAGTTGTATGCGGAAGGGCTAACATCTGCAAGGTCCAGACGGTCGGCAGCACCAAGGCGGCAGGCATGTGAGGGTATGGGAGATGGTTTTACCAGGGCGCATGGTAGCAGCCAAACTAGTGAGGAAGGTGCAGGAGCCCAGGAAGAAGTGGAGGACGAACTGATGGAAGACTCATCAGATGAGGGAGACCTTGATCACATTTCTGTTGTGCGAGGTTGGGGGGAGAGGACAGAGGAAGGAAGCATGATTGTTACCTCGCCACCAACACAACAGGGACTTGGTGCTCCTGGATGCGCAACACACATGAGTGCCTTCTTGCTGCACTACCTGCAACATGACCCTCGAATTGTGAGAATTAGAAATAATCCTGACTACTGGGATGCCACACTGTTAGATCCCCGGTACAAAAGTAAATTTGCAGAAATTATTCCTGCCATAGAAAGGGATGCACGCATGCAGGAGTATCAGCAGAGACTGTTGCAGAATTTTACATGTGCTTTTCCACAAAACACCAGTGGTGCACGTAGTGAATCTCACAGTTCCAACTTGCCAACCGTGGGACCGTCAAGTGTTCAGCACTCAAACCGTAACAGAACCACAGTATCTGCTGGTAACATCAATTTTGCGGAATCATTTCACCACTTTTTTAGCCCATCCTTTGCAAGGCCACAGGAGACAAGAAGTCTGACACATAGTCAACGCCTAGAGACGATGGTACAGGAGTATCTCCAAGTAAACATTGAAGCCATGACTGTGTCACTGGACCCTTGCTCTTTTTGGGCTTCCAATCTGGATAAATGGCCGGAGCTAGCCACTTATGCCTTGGAGATCTTGTCATGCCCCACAGCCAGCGTTCTGTCTGAACGTGTGTTCAGCGCTGCTGGTGGTGTGCTAACAGATAAGCGCACGCGGCTCTCCACTGATAATGTAGACAGACTCATGTTCATAAAGATGAACAAATCATGGATCCGAAACGACTTTTCTACCCCTGTGTCATCCTGGGGAGAGTAAAAGCTTGATGATTGGTTAAAATCACCTCACCAACCGTTTTAAGCTTTCAAATTACTAATCATGTTTATCTGTATCTTGGCTGGAAAATAATTTGGGCTTTGTAGCAGTGTGCAGCACTTATTCTATTAGGCCATCTATAATAAGCTCCACCAGATTTAAAATTACTAATCATGTTTATCTGTATCTTGGCTGGAAAATAATTTGGGCTTTGTAGCAATGTGCAGCACTGATCCTATTAGGCCATCTATACTAAGCTCCACCAGATTTAAAATTAATAATAATTTTTAGCTGCATCTAGCCCGGAAAATAATTTTGGGGCTCCGAGATGCGCAAGACACATAAGTGCCTTCTTGCTGCACTACCTGCAACATGACCCTCATATTGTCAGAATTCGAAGTAATCATGACTACTGGGTTGCCACACTCTTAGATCCCCCAAACTTTTCGATCAACCTTTTCATTTTAATAAAGACCAAAAAAATGGTCATTTTTTAAATTATAAGCATTAGCAGGTTATTAGAAACTGAAATCAAACAGTTTTCAACTCAAAACTTTATTCTAGGTGATGTTACATTTTCACAAAGGACCACTTGTTCGAAAGGAGCTTCTGAACTCTCTCGTCCATTGAATTTGTCAGGTTTTGGATGGTTTCTGCTTCAATTGTTTTGCATGAGGACAGAATACCCTCCCAGAGCTGTTGCTTAGATGTGAACTGCCTCCCGCCATCATAGACACTCCTTTTGATGATGCTCCAGAGGTTCTGAATGGGGTAGAGGTCAGGGGAGCATGGGGGTCACACCATAAGTTTGTCCCCTTTTATGCCCATATCAGCCAGAGATGAAGATGTGTTATGTGCAGCATGAGATGGTGCATTATCATGCATAAAAATGATCTTGCTGTGGAATACACGGTTCTTCTTCTTGAACCATGGCAGGAAGTGCTGTTTGAGAAAATCCACATACATTATGGAGTTCATCTTTACCCCTTCAGGGATCCTAAAGGGGCCAACAATCTCTCTCCCCATGATTCTAGCCCAAAACATTACTCCACCTCCTCCTTGTTGGCGCTGTAGCCGTGTTTGCGTGGGGTGTCCATCAACCAGCCATCCTCCACTCCATCCATCTGGACCATCGAGCGCTGCACGGCACTCATCGGTGAACAAAACAGTTTTGAAATCAGTCTTCATGTAATGTTTGGCCCACTGGAGCCGTTTCTGCTTGTGTGAAGTGGATAGAGGAGGTCGATAGGATGGCGTATGCACAGCTGCAATCCTCTGAAGGACCCTGCATCTTGTTGTTCGGGGGACGTTGGAGGCACCAGCAGCTTCAAAAACTTGTCTGCTGCTATGACAAGGCTTTTTTGCCCCTGCTCTTTTAACCTGACGTAATTGCCTGTAGGAAAGAGTCCTCAATTTGCCCTTATCAGCACGCACACGTGTGTACTGTGAATCAGCTACATACTTCTTGATTGCCAAGACACTTCATCCTGATCATCGCACAATGTTGATTGTAGTCATGCCTTGACCTAAACACTCCACAATTTGTTGCTTCTCAGCAGCCGACACATCCTTTTTCTTTCCCATTTTGGCAGAAAATGTAGGCTGCTTAATAATGTGAGACAGCCTTCTTAAGTAGTCTTGCCTTTCATTGGACACACCTGCCAAACTAATTAGCACAGGTGTCTGCAATTGCTTACAGTGATATAAAGAGCCCTGACACACATCACCATCAATGAGTTTAACTGACAAACAAACAAATTCTTCCCTTATCACTCCTAAACACTTTTTGCATAATAATTTGGAACACAGTGTACATGTGCTTTTCCACAAAACACCAGTGGTTCACGTAGTGAATCTTACAGTTCTAACTTGCCAACCGTGGTCTGTATGGAGTTGTTCAATAAAGGGCCCAAAATTAAGATAACATAGATGGGAGAGGTCTCTATGAATAGGAATTCCTAAGTATTTGATACCCTGTGAGGGCCAGACAAAGGGAAAGTTGGACTGGATGGAATCCTGTATGGATTTGGGGAGGGAGACATCGAGGGCCTCAGACTTCGCTGCATTGATTTTAAAATTTGACCATGTAACAAAGTGATCTATTTCAGCCATAACAGCATGGATGGATGGATGTGATTGAGTGATATATACTAGGACATCATCAGCAAATAGAGAGCACTTGTACTCGGTGCCTCCCACCTCAATCCACCTAATATTGGGGTTATGGCGAATTGATGAGAGCAGGTGCTCCGTCACTAGGATGTATAAGAGAGGGGACAGAGGACATCCCTGCCTTGTCCCATTGGTGATTGTGAAAGGTGATGAAAATGTTCTGATGCACCCCCTGGGCCTTGGGACACCCGGAGCCGGACCCTTTTTGGTGGATGCTGGTGGTTGTAGTCTCCATGGCGGCGACCCGGTTCCGTGGCTCAGGGCGGTCAAACCAGTGGCGGAACTATTTATGTGGTTTTGATGTTTAAATGTCCGACTACGCCACCCGTGGATTGCGGTCAGAGTGAACCGCCGCTGCAGGGCAGACCGCTGAGGCTGGTGTTGTGGGTGCAGCAGAGCGTAGCATAACTCCCCACGGGAGGAGTATAGCCTCAGGGCAGTGTATGCGGAGGATGGGGGTGATGGTGCAGGGCAGCAGCAGTAACGACACGGAGTCAGTGATGCAGTCCAGGGCCTTTACTCACAGTTCTTATTATCCAGACCACGTCTGCAGGTAACGGCTGCCCACGTCGTACTGTGCTCACCAGGTGAGGGGCTCAGACAACTCCCAGATAACTTTGGAGCGCTTCACAGGACCCCCTTTGTGTGTCCTTTGTCTTGCCTTTCTTACCAACACTTCTGTCCGACTGCCTCGGGCCTCCTCTTGGTAAACTTGGCGCCAGTTTCCCTGACCCTATGTGGTGCCTTCCTAGCGGGTGTAGCGAGGGGCTGCGCCACATAAAATGTCACAGCCTCCGGTTTCTAGCTGAGGGTCGTTTCCTGCCTCCACTAGTTTCGGGGACCGGTCTCCCCCTTTGGCCTGACCCCTCCACGCAGGTGGATTCGGGCGTGCGATGGCGACTCGCCCGTCCGCACTCCTGGGATCCCTTCGTTCCTCGTTCCTGGAGCCTTCTCCACTCCTCTTCCTTCCTTCTCCCTCTTCCAGGCCTGGGCCTCTGTTACTAGGCCCGCCTCCAGAGCAGAGCTCATGCAGAGCTCCTGCTCCCTGCCACTTCTGCTCAGACTTCTCTGCACTGAACTAAGATGGTGCCCACCTTTTATACTCCCTTCTCAATGCACCCAGGAACTGCTTCCTCCCTGCTCCTGCACTACAGGGTTCCCTTTCCTCAGTGTTCCCTCCCCCCACTCCAGCCAGAGACAGGGACTGTCGTGCCCATCTCAGGGGCATATTGGTCGCCCTGCCCCACGGCAATGTGGTGTAATGCATGCAGGTGTCGGGTCCTGATCCACACTCCATCCTTACCTGAGAGTGAGATATCACACCTCTGGGTGAGGTGCAATACCTCTGTAGCAACCAAGCCCTCAGGGTGCTACAGTTCCATTTATCTTCAGCCTAGGTGACGTATTGCGATACAGGGCCGTGATTTTGGCTATAAAAGGGACCCCTAGACCCCTACCCCAAGCTTTTTAAGAGAATAATATATGGCGTGCCAGGAGACTCTATGGAATGCTTTCTCAGCATCCAACGAGAGTATCTAATTACAAATTTTTAACTGCATCTAGCCCAGGAAATACTTTGTGCCTAGTAGCAGTGTCTGCTAGTCAGCGGATTATCCCGGCTGTTAAGCAAGCTACACCACCTGTAGTTTGGACACATTAATTTTTTCAAAGGAAATGCTTCGGGACCACGGGATACTCAGTGAAGAGCATCAGGAGGCACCCCAAGGCATAGGGGCTGGGACTGGCAGTAGGATGCCTTGCGGTGGACAGTCGAGCTCGATCCTTATAAAAGCTTTTTAACTGCAGCAGCTTTAGTGGACGCTACTGGAGCTGGAATTACGCGGCTGCTGGCATGATACTTGCCCTCCAATAGATCCTTGTAAATGGATTTAAAGTGTATTCATTCAAATTAGAGAGACAATTTAAATTAAAAAGCTTAGAGCTGCCTCCACAACAGGGGGGCTCGCTCGACCCACCAGCGGACAGGCACCAGTATTGGGAGAGGGGGGCTGGCCGTCAGGGTTCACCGCGGCTCTGGCACAAACCCGGCGACACGGAGGTGGCACGGGCAGGAGCGGACTGAACGTGTCGGCTTCTCACTTTTTGGATTTTAGAAGGGCATGACATGCCTATATCTGTGTCTCCCCCTCCTTTTACTCCTCCACCTCTTTTCTTTTCGCATGACTATATGTACTTGTCACTTTTCCATGTGTTAGTTGTGTCTTCTGAGCAGTTTGTCAGCTTTTGGACACCTTTGAAGGTGTTTTCTATGTGTTTCTATGTGTTTTTGTTTGCCTGCCATTGGTTTTAACGGTGTTCGAAGGTGTTCGACGAACAGTTCGGCGAACACACGGGTGTTCGACGAACCGAACCGAACTCGAACACTCCGGGGGTTGCTCAACACTACTCTGGACCCTGTGGACTGTGCGTTTCTGGACCTGGGACATCCATCGGTTTGTACTGACATCACAACCATTTCCAGAGACTGTTTACTTATCGCTTATTGCCTATACCCGCCTGCTATAATATATGCTTGCCTGCTTCAATATATCCTGTTACTACGATATATCGTGTTTGTCTTCACTCCGACCCACGCTATCGATCTCCATAAGTATAAAGTATATATTTGACACCAACATGTCCTTTCTATTTCCAGGCCACGGAGGATCCTGCGTACTCGTATGCAGGACTCTGACCCCCATCCATCACTCTTAACGCTTGTTCCACTCCGTCCTGGAGTCCTGACAGGAATATGTCCAGTCCAATATCCATTAAGTGAACACCGTCAGGCCATATGAGGCCTGCTTTATCTCCTTCCAGTTGTCGGTGTCGTATCACTACACCGCCTCTGTCTCTTATAAATTTTGCCATCCAAATATTTATTAGCCGCCTTGTCCGTTCAATGGCCTTGATGTCTCGGGCACCTTGCCATACCGCTCTCAGCACAATCTCTGACCATACTATAGTTATTTTTGTGAAAAATTCTCTGAAGCGCTCAGCGTCTAGTTTCATTATTGCCATTAGTTATGCGCTCTTGTGATAACCTATGTCGTTTCCCCGGGCCTGTATAACTAAGATGACCGGACCTCTTGCCTCTCTCCCTACCTTGATTACCTCCATTAGTACCTGTGGCCATTGCAGGCCTCTAATACCTATCCAGTTGAAATATGTGTTATGAAACTCAAATTTCCTCCCGCCTGGGCGGACTTTCGCCCTTTTTTCTGCACAATATATATATATATATATATATACGAGTGGCCTATCACCCACACTGTTGGCTTAGCGTCACCTGTAAAAGAAACAAACCACGTTAGGATAACAAGTCCGGTCTTATGTATCTCGCCAAACACGTGGATCGCCATCTCCCTATCCTCTGAACTTCCGTTTCTGACAGTCCTGCTCTTGCTGCTTCCGTGGCCGCGCCTATGCGGAATGAGTGTGTCCCGTAATCTTTGGGGTGGTTCCCTGCCGATGTTATGCATTTATTAAATATAGCTTGGAACTGGTATCTTTATAATGGCGTTCCATCAATGTGTGATAGGAAGAAATTACTTTGTGATCTGATGGTTATATATGTTTTTACTATTGTTACCAGACTCAGCGTACCGTTTGTGGGTTGTAGAAGTACCCAAGTGCCCCTGCCCGCTGGAACCGTTTTGGATTTGCGCATGCGTAGACGTATTGCATTATTGGCTATGACTACGTCCTGGTGTAATAAGCCTCCACTGGTGGTAATTTTGGATTGAGGGACTAATTCGCTTATGCATAGCACCCCGAAGAAGGCGATTGCAAATGCAGTAGACAGTAGTGTTGCTTCAAATTGTGAGTGTCATGTTAATGGTGTTAGGGATATGATGTGAGAAATCAGTTTTAGTGACACGGGACGGGACGTCTACACTCCTGACTTGGCTGACCCCTTTTCCACCCTTTTATGGATTGTCTGATGATGAATCTCTTTGTCACATGTCCCCAATTCAGTAGTTGGAAGTGAAATGCTACTCCGGTCAGCCACCGCTGCGCTGACGCCCCTGATATGCCCCTCATTATTAGCTGGTGGAGAAATTCTACGGTGACTTGTAATCTGGCTTGTTCACATTGGTCAACCCGTCTGCCTGCTACTAGTCGTGTCCTCTCTTCCCATGCCTTACCGTATGCTTGCCACATCGACGGGGCAACTAACGCTCTGATTAATGGCATCAACTATTCGCCACTAGATCCCATAGGGAGGCTGGGCAACTGTTGCGCGATGGGTCGGCGTTGGGAGGAGCTCTGTGAAAATCTGCCAATTGAATTGTGATAAAGCGTTAGCAGCAGCGTTAGACCCCTCAGCATCGTGGCTAGCGCGGACCCATACATTGTGTTTTAGGCACAGGAATGTTTTTTGTTATGAAGCGTATATTTTTGTTAGCCAGGCGCGCGCCCCATATTTCTATTGCTACCGCTATTGGAAACAGTTCCAGGACTGTCTGTTTTTTTGTCAGCACTTGTTCTGCCCAATACGGAGGCCATAAGCTTGTGCACCATTGGTTATTTAGTATTGCTGCATATCCGCCTGTTTCTGCCGCCCCGGTGAATAATCTTAGTTCAATGTTGGACTGTTCTGCTGACATAAATAACGTGTGACCGTTGAATGATTATAAGAAGGTTTTCCACACCTCTAAGTCCGCCCGTAGCTGCCTGCTGATTCTGATTGTATGACTCGGTTTAGATGCCCCTTTTGTCGCGGGAGAAAACAAGGAGATCTGCTACTTTGGATCTAATCCTTATAAACAGGGAGGAAATGGTTGAGGAGGTAAAGGTGGCTGGGACCCTAGGAGGCAGCGATCATGCTATTATAGAATTTTGGATAACTAGAGGAGGAAGACATGTGAAGACTCAAACTTCAAGGTTAGATTTTAGAAAGGCAGATTTTAAGAGACTCAGAAAGAGAATAGGAGGGATCCAATGGCTGGATGTCCTTAAGGACAAAAATGTCCAGGAAGGATGGGAAATTTTTAAAAATGAGATTCTCAAAGCACAATCGTTAACAATCCCAAAAAGTAGGAAGAATGGGAAGCATTTAAGGAAACCAGGATGGATGAACACAGAACTTAAACACATGCTAAAAAGAAAGAAAGAAATGTTTATTAAATGGAAAGAGGGAGGCATATCTAAAGAAGATTATAATGCAGTCTGCAGATCCTGTAGGGCACGTATCAGGTTAGCTAAAGCTGACAATGAATTAAGGCTTGCAAGAGATGTCAAAAGCAATAAAAAAGAATTTTGGGGGTATGTCAAAAGTAAAAGAAAAGTCAAAGATGCTATAGGATTTTTACAGGATGAAAATGGAGAAATGGTAAGAGAGGATGTTGAGAAGGCCGAACTTTTTAATTCCTATTTTGCATCTGTTTTCTCTCAGAAAGAAAATGTAACATCAACTGATCTTCACTGTCCTTTTAAAGGAATAGAGGAATCCAAGTTATCTGTAAACAGAAAGATTGTGAGGGAATATTTAGCTAACATAAATGAGTTCAAGTCTCCAGGTCCAGATGAATTACACCCCAGAGTACTGAAGGAGATCGTAGAAGAAATTTTAGAACCACTCTCCATAATCTTTGAAAATTCTTGGAGAACAGGAGAAGTCCCAGAAGACTGGAGAAGAGCAAATGTTGTTCCTATCTTCAAAAAGGGGAAGAAGGTGGACCCAGGGAACTATAGGCCGGTGAGTCTGACTTCTATACCAGGAAAGATCTTTGAACAAATTATTAAACAACATGTATGTAAGTACCTGGATAAGAATGAAGTGATTAACCAGAGTCAGCATGGGTTTGTAACTAACAAGTCATGTCAGACTAACTTAATTTCCTTCTATGACAGAATCACTGACTGGGTGGATCAGGGAAATGCTGTAGATATAGTATATCTTGACTTCAGCAAAGCATTTGACAAAGTATCTCACACCATCCTTATTGAAAAAATGACCAAGTATGCAATGGACCAGGCAACTGTTAGGTGGATTCATAACTGGCTTAGTGATCGGACTCAAAGGGTGGTTGTAAATGGCTTCACATCCAGCTGGATGAATGTCTCAAGTGGGGTACCACAGGGCTCCGTCCTGGGACCTGTATTGTTCAACATCTTTATCAATGATTTAGATGAAGGAATTGAGGGTAAACTGATTAAATTTGCTGATGACACAAAGCTAGGAGGGATAGCTAATACTAGAGAAGAGAGAGAGAGGATTCAAAAAGACCTAAATAAACTGGAGCAGTGGGCAGCAACCAACAGAATGGTTTTTAACAGGGAAAAATGCAAAGTACTACATCTGGGCAATAAAAATGAAAAAAGCATATACAGAATGGGAGGAATAGAGCTAAGCAACAGTACATGTGAAAAAGACTTAGGTATACTAATAGATCATAGACTGAACATGAGTCAACAGTGTGATGCCGCAGCAAAAAAGGCAAATACAATTCTGGGATGTATTAACAGAAGCATACAGTCTAGATCACGTGAAGTCATTATCGGTCTTTACTCCTCTTTGGTCAGACCTCATCTGGAATACTGTGTACAGTTTTGGGCACCACATTTTAAAAAAGACATAGACAAACTGGAGCAAGTTCAGAGAAGAGCGACCAGAATGGTGACTGGTCTGCAAACCATGTCCTATGAGGAACGGTTACAGGATTTGGGAATGTTTAGCTTGCAAAAAAGAAGACTGAGAGGAGACTTAATAGCTGTCTACAAATATGTCAAGGGCTGTCACATTGTAGAAGGATCATCTTTATTCTCATTTGCACAAGGAAAGACTAGAAGCAATGGGATGAAACTAAATGGGAGGAGACTCAGATTAGATATTAGAAAAAACTTTTTGACAGTTAGGGTGATTAATGAGTGGAACAGGCTGCCACGAGAGGTGGTGAGTTCCCCTTCAATGGACGTTTTCAAACAGAGGCTGGACAGACATCTGTCTGAGATGATCTAGTGAATCCTGCTTTGAGCAGGGGGTTGGACCAGATGACCCAGGAGGTCCCTTCCAACTCTACCATTCTATGATTCTATGAAGAGAAAAAACCCTTCCGACTGGCATCACCTGGCTAACAAACACGAGGAGACCTAGTAATACTTGCATCTGCTGTAGTGTTACTTTCCATACTGCGCAAAAAACCTAGATCAGGTGTAATGTTTTGGTATTTTTTCCCATGGGAGGCGGAACAACCTTGAGGTGGTGTCGATTTCGATGCCTAAGAACCATATCTTTGTTGTGGGGCCTATGTTTTTGGTTGGGCATAATGGGACTCCAAACCGACGGAAGATGTTTGTGAATTCGTTGAGTAAGGGGTAGCAAAAGTGGATGACCAATCGCCACGGCCCGCGGAGGGGCCACCACAGTCAGTGAATCCTTCCTTATTAAGTATAGAGTCTACCAATACTTTGGGCGTAGTAGCCCAGCTGCAAAGCAAGCTGCACCGCCTGTGTATCTAATAAGAATTTTTTACTGCATCTAACCCAGCCAATCATTTGATAGTATTGCTAGTAGCAGAGTCGCATGGGCTCTAAACCTTGCATAGCCTGGGAATTTTTTGAGATGTCTAAGGATGACCCAAATCATGTTATCTGTAACATTTGTCACCAAAAGCTAAGTAGAGGCCAAAAAAACAATAGTTTGAGTACTTTATGCTTGAACCGTCACATGGATATGAAGCATAAGTTGCAGTGCGAAGCTGACTGTGCTACAATGCGGCCTAGCAGGCCGGTCCAACCACCATCTGCCCCTCCTGTGTCATCCTGGGGAGACTAAAAGCTTTAGGATTTTGGAAAATCACCTCACCAACCATTTTAAGCAACTCTGGGACAATTGATGCCACTTAAGTGGTGTCTGTGCCACAATTTTGGAAAAAATGGAGACTCTTTTTGGAATCACCTTGCTGTGTTTTACATGACGTTGGCATCGTCAATTCCAGGTGGGTCGGGTCTCTACCCCCCTTTTAACCGTAAGAAAGTACATACACTATGGCTTGGGGTAACACAGATGGTTGAGTCTGCAGAGCTGTTTACTCATACTATAGCCTGGGAATCAGAGGTCTGCTGCAAAGCTTCAGTGTCTGCTAGTCAGTGGAGTAGCCACCGCCTGTAGATCTAATTACAAATTTTTAACTGTATCTAGCCCAGGCAATACTTTGGGCCTAGTAGCAGTGTCTGCTAGTCAGCGGATTATCCCAGCTGTTAAGCAAGCTACACCACTTGTAGTTTGGACACTTAATTTTTTCAAAGGAAATGCTTCGGGCCCCCAGGACACTCCGTGAAGAGCATCGGGGGAGGCACCCCAAGGCACAGGGGCTGGGACTGGCGGTAGGACGCCTTGCGGTGGACCGCCAAGCTCGATCCTTATAAAAGCTTTTTAACTGCAGCAGCTTTAGTGGACACGACTGGAGCTGGAACTCTTTCTTTATTTATAAAAGTACAAAAACACAAAAACAAAACACAAATACAAACCACAAATACAAACATTATACAAGAAACACCAAAAACCCCAGCAAGACAAGCCCAAATCCAAAATTATACAGAGTCCAGCAAACTAACACATGACACTTGACACTAAACACAAGACACAAAACATCCTCGTTTTTCCAAAAGACCCCCCCAGCAAGGGAAGACCTTCCGTACCTACCAGCCAGGCCACGCCCTAAAGCGCACAAGACCCCTAACATCCGCAACATTCATGCCTGCACATTCACACCTAACCCCAAAAAGGAAAACTAAATAACTGGCCCACCGCCCAAAATAAGAGATGTGTCACCCGGCCAAAACTAACACTCTACACACACAATTTTATTTATTTTTTTTTCCTTTCCCCCACCACCATTTTTAAACACCCAAGGTCCCACGAAAGTCTGTGGCCTCTTAACACCAACAAGGTCCCACGAAAGTTTGTGGCCATATACACGCAAAAAGGGTCCTTTTTCCCGCATCCCTCAGGACGTCCTTTTACAAAACACCCCTTCCCCCTCCCCCCCTGAAATCTCCCACCCAACCTAAAACTACCCACGCGCAATACACATAAATAAATATACATACAATACACATATTCATACTATACACAACATAACAAGTCTGTTTTAACAATCTACTTAGCTGTGACATAATACAAACTAACCACAAAAAATCAACCATAAATCAAAAATCAGACCCAAGTTCAGTGCTTGCAAGCCCTATATTCCGATTCTGATACCGCAAAACAAAAACCTTCAATGTGAGGGGAGCAGCCCACCACCAGGGAACTGGAGACTACAGAGGCTCTCACCCTAATCTAACACACAACACCCTGTCCCTCCCTATTAAAGAAAAAGAAAACCATGTCCCTACCGCCCTACCAATCTTTCCCTACCTGTCCCTACCTGTCCCTCACTGACCCTCACTACCAACCGAATACTAACTATCCCTTAAGACTGTCCCTATCTGTCCCTCTCTGACCCTACACAACTATCTGACCCTACAAATAAATATAAAATATATAGAAAGGGACTAAACTAACCCTATCACAGACACACATACCCTAACTCTCCATAGGGCACATTAAATGAGAACCCCCTCCATAGAAGGGAAGCCCTCCCTGCACCCAGCCTCTCATACTCCAGCGAGCGCACTTTTGCCAGGTCACCCAGGATGTTCCTAATCACCTCTTCCCGGGGGAGGGCTTTCTGCTGGGTGGACACTAAACACCGTGATTTCCACGTGTAAAACCTAGTCACTAAGCTAACTAAGAAAACAGTGCCCCGATCTCGGCCACCAAGGGACCTGAATGCCCCATAGGCCCACTCCGCATAGGAAAGGCCTGCCAGCCTGGACCAGCCAATGGAAGCACCCACCCTACTGTAGACCTCTGTATTAAAGGGACACCGAAGCAGGAAGTGCTCCATGCTCTCGAGCATGCCGCCACACTCCTCGCGGGGACAATACCGGTTATCAGAGTTCCTGTACTTCAGGTTGTCCCTCATACAGTTTCCCATGGAAGCAGCGCCAAGCCAAGTCCCAAAACTCCAAGGGGATCCGCTTAGAGTTCAATAACCCAAGCCCTACCTCCAGATCTCGGCTCGGGCAATCCTTGAGTGCCAGGGGCTTCTGAAAGTGGGTCAACAGGACCCTATTGCCAAGTAACCTCCTTGACAAGGTTCTGATCTCCCACACTCCCAGACCCCACCGGCGAATCACCTTCAGAACCGGGGTAGCATAAGCCGGAAGATGCCCATGAGGCGTTCGAAGGTCCTTCACCTGCCCTCCTGTCTCCCATTCCTGGAAGAAAGGCCGAAACCACCCCCTACGGGAGAATATCCACGGAGGAGCCCTCTCTAACCAGAGGTTGGCGATGTTTGCCTTAATA
The DNA here is from genome assembly GCF_046119375.1 of Phyllobates terribilis. Classification (NCBI taxonomy): domain Eukaryota; kingdom Metazoa; phylum Chordata; class Amphibia; order Anura; family Dendrobatidae; genus Phyllobates; species Phyllobates terribilis. The sequence continues at coordinate 688,961,969 of NW_027362761.1, read as the reverse complement.
AAGGTGTTTACTAGGAACACCACTGGGTTGACCATACCCAACCCTCCTAGTCTCCTAGTGCGGTACATGACCTTCCTCTTGATTAGGTTCAGCCTATTCCCCCATAATAGTTGGAAGAACAGGCTGTAGACCCGTGTCCAAAGAGGCTCTGGCAAGATGCAGACGCTGCCCAGATATATTAATAAAGGGAGCAAATAACCCTTGGCCAGGCTAACCCTTTCCATCAGGGTCAAGGACCAACCCTTCCACTGATCCACCTTCTGGGCGGCGATCTTAAGTCTGCCCTCTCAATTTTGCTGGGGATAGTCCCCCGGGCCAAAACTGATGCCTAAAATTTTTGCTGTGGCCTGAGGCCCTGGAAGGGCGTCCGGGAGATCAAAACTAGGATCTCCCCCTCCCAGCCAGAGACTCTCACACTTATCCCGGTTGATCATGTACCCGGATGCCACCGAGTAGCGCTCAACCTCAGACATGACCCAATCTACCTCCCCCCTCGAGGATAAAAAAAGGGAAACATCATCTGCGTATGCCACTACCCTCAAGGTGGCCTCTGGCTCCGCCTGTTCCATCCTGACTCCCACCAACGCTCCACGTTCCACCCTCCTTAGAAGTGGGTCGATCGCGAACACGTATAACAGTGGGCTCAGAGGACAGCCCTGGCGGACACCAGAATTCACCTCAAAAGGATGTCTGAGGAGGAGCCCGAGTCACCCCTCCTCTTTAAAGATACCGAGGTGTCCATGCCCGCCCCTCCAGCATCGGACACCTCCTTCCCAGCACTGGTTTCCTCACCTCTGGACCCCGGCCAGTTCCAGCCCCCCCCCCCCAGGGGCAACCGACTCCCCCGGGGGACGGACCCTGCCGCCCTATGAAGGCACCTCAGATGTTGTAGTCACCATAGTGGTCGGGGGGGGGGCTTTAGATTTTTTTTACCCTTTTCCTGTTCTTTTTCCTCCGACTACTGGTACGTTTGTCACCCGATTTTTTTTTTTTTTGCTGCTCCACCATCCTCAGCCACAGCCACTTCCATACCCACACCATCCCCATTTGTATCCACGGTCACCCCACTCGCCCTGCTCCCACTCCCATGCGCTCTGGGGTCAACGTTTTTCTTTTTCTGGGTGCACTTTCTGGGCACAGTTTCACCACCGTCCACATTATCAGTGACAGTACTGCCACCTGCTGGTGGCGTCTTCCCTGCCGGGGGGTTCTGCACACTCAGTGCTGCTGGCCCTTTAAGTACCACACTGCATGGTTTAAGTAGGGCAGCACTATTGCTCCCAGTATGCCTGGAGCTTCCTGTCTTACAGGCAGGAAGACAGCGAGGCGTAGCTCCTCCCCCTGCACCAACCAGCCCTGCTGCAGCCCTTTTGGAGACCTGCACTGCCGGAGCTCCTGCCCCAGGTAAGCCCCCAGACACAGGGGACCCCGACACACAGGCACCTGTATTCACCACGGCTGCAGCCCCCCCCCCACTGGCACTGACCGCAGCTGCGGTCTCTGCTGCTCCAGGAGCAGCCACCGGCGTCGGCGCTAAGCCCCACCCCTGGGCGTGGCCACACCCACATGGGCGGACCCGACCCAGGAAGCCACGCCCCCAGCGCCCAGCAGCACAGTACTGCTCACTGTGGCCACTCCCACATGGGCGGGGAATGCCAGGGAGGCCACGCCCCCCCGAAAACGGCAGTGACGGGACCCCCAAAGCCGACCCGGAGCCGGGTCTACTCTCAGGGGTCCCCGGTCCAGCGGCACCAATTCCCGGAGGCACAGCACCCCCCACCGTCACTCCCTTGGCCACAAAGAGCTTGGCCACAGCAACTCCAGCGGCCGGCCCCAGGCTAGGCCACTCCCCCTCGGCGTCCACTGGTGGCGGATCCCCCAGCACCGACCCATTACTGGGCCCCTGCGCCGCGGGCCCCGACTTCGCCATGGACCCCGACTTCGCCACAGACCCCGACAGGGGAGCAGGCCCCACCACCTTCCTTTTACGAACCGGCTTTGCCGGAGTCGCCGGCCCAGCACTTTTTGCCCTGCCAGATGCCTTACCGGGTGCCTGAGTCCCCAAAAGCGATCCAGATTTTTTAACAGATCTGTGAGTGAGGGACGCAGACACTTTCCCAGCACACGCCGCCGGAGATGCGGCCCCGGCTGCCGGTGTGCCGCCAGCAGTGCAGATGGCAGCGGCAGTTACGCTCGCCGCCCCCCGCACCCCAGCAGGCACACTAGGTGCCGGCCAGCCCCCTCTCTCACAGGTGACCCAGCCTGAGCACCACCATGGTTTTTGCCCGCCGCCGGGCCGCCCTCCGTGCCATGCTCCATGTCAGACACATCCGACACACCACCTTCATTACTGCAAACAGGCGGCGCTCTGCGTGCCATGGCCTATAGTCTCCCCGCTCCCTCGCTGCGGACCCACAACAGGGCCCGAGCTGGGGTGGGTAGCGGGTGCTGCACAACGGGACCGGGGGGGCCCCAGAGGGGGACAAACACAAATTTATGTGCAACAGATGTTATTTTTTTTTTCCTTGCCGTCTTTGCTTTCCTCTTCATACCCCTCCCGGTTGCCTCTTCCTCTCAGATCTCATCCCCGAACATCAGCTGATTAAAACGTACCGGGGACTCGATCTGCTTCATGACGAGGCCGCCCCCCTCACTGCTGCTACTACCACCCTCCTCATCCTCCCCCTCGCTCCCGCTGCCCTCTGAAGGGCTAGAATCAGACGGGAGAGCCACCTGCTATGCGATGCCTGGAGATCACTTACCAGGCCACCAGATGGCGGGTAGGGCGTGACTTCCTCCTCACAGTCCTCTTCCTCCTCCTCATCCTCCACTGCCACCATCTGGCTGGAGCTCCGCGACCCCTCCAGAGATCCACCGGCCATGGCTCTGAACCGGTCATCATTCACGAGTTTTTCTCGGAGTGGCCCGCTGCCGGCCAGGATGGTACACCGCCGATTCTCCACCTCCTCAATGGTTTTCTTGATCTTCCTGACCGTGGCGGATAGCTCAGGCTTCTTGCTGCTAGAGGCCCTGTCGGACCTCTCCTGAACTACCCTCAACTCCCCCCAGAGGGATTTTAGCTTCCTAGAGGCGTCCTCATACTCGCAGAGGTGAGCATGAATGCGGGAGCCATAGCTGATTGTGGACTCCTTCGCCACCTTGGTGCCCCAATCAAGGGGCACCGCTGCAGCACCCCTGCTCGTACTCGGCCTACCTCCGGGGGGAGGAGCCGCCGCGGCCGTGGCCTCGGGGGTCCCTCTGGTCTTCATGCTGGACCCCCTGCCTTTTCTGGACCTGGTCATCCCGGCCGGGATGGTATTCCCCCCGCCGGCTTGGACCGGGGGGCAGGAGCCTGCTTTCCTGGGAAGGGGGCAGACAAAAAGTCCCAGATGGAAAAGCAAAACCTCCCTTCCCAGGAGCTCTCTCCACACCCCAAACACAGCAGCACACGGCAGGCTCCGCCTCTTCCTCTTCCTGCTACCGCGGCTGCTGGCATGAGACTTGCCCTCCAATAGATCCTTGTAAAAGGATTTAAAGTGTACTCATTCAAATTACAGAGCTTAGACCTGCCTCCACCACGGGGGGGCTCGACCCACCAGCGGACAGGCACCAGTATTGGGAGAGGGGGGCTGGCCATCAGGGTCCACCACAGCTCTGGCACAAACCCGGCGACACGGAGGTCGCACAGGCAGGAACGGACTGGCCGTGTCGGCTTCTCACTTTTTTGGTTTTAGAAGGGCATGACATGCCTATATCTGTGTCTCCCCCTCCTTTTACTCCTCCACCTCTCTTTTCGCATGACTATATGTACTTGTCACTTTTCCATGTGTTAGTTGTGTCTTCTGAGCAGTTTGTCAGGTTTTGGACACCTTTGAAGGTGTTTTCTATGTGTTTTTGTTTGCCTGCCATTGGTTTTAACGGTGTTCGGCGAACATACGGGTGTTCGATGAACCAAGCCGAACCCGAACACTACGGGGGTGGCTCAACACTATTTATCACTCTCCTGGTTTTGGTTTACACATACTGACCAAATACTGATAGTGGGGTAGTAGCCTAATAATGCAACTCACAGAAACCAATAAATATTGCTAGGGGAATACACATCAGGCCTGTGCCATTATTATTATTTATTTATATACCGTCATTGATTCCATGGTGCTGTACACTAGAAGGGGTTACATACCAGATACAGACTTCACTTACAGTAAACAAACTAACAATGATAGACTGGTACAGGGGGAAGAGGACCCTTACATTCTACAGGAATGGGGCGGAGACAGTAGGTTGAGGGGTTGTAGTAGCTCCGGTGTTGTTGAGGTGACAGCAGGTAAAATCATGGCAGGCTGTAAGCTTGTTTGAAGAGATGGGTTTTCAGGTTCTGTCTGAAGGGTCCAAGTGTGGCGGATAAACGAACGTGTTGAGGCACAGAATTCCATAGGACGGGGAATATTCGGGAGAAATCTTGGAGGCGATTGCGTGAGGAACGAATAAGTGTGGAGGGGAGAAGGAGGTCTTGGGAGGACCAGAGATTACGTGAGGGAATATATCAGGAGATTAGTTCAGAGATGTATGGAGGAGAAAGGTTATGGATGGCTTTGTAGGTCAGTGTTATTAGTTTGAACTGGATACGCTGGGCAATTGGGAGCCAGTGAAGGGATTTGCAAAGGGAGGTAGCAGAGGAGTAGCGAGGCGAGAGATGGACTAGTCGCGCAGCAGAGTTAAGGATGGACTGGAGAGGTGCAAGAGTGTTAGCAGGTAGGCCACAGAGGAGGATGTTGCAGTAGTCGAGGTGGGATATGATGAGGTCATGCACAAGCAGTTTAGTAGATTTAGGGTTGAGGAAAGGACAGATTCTGGAAATATTTTTGAGCTGGAGGCGACAAGAGGTGGCGAGAGCTTGGTTGTGTGGTTTGAAGGACAGGGCAGAGTCAAGGGTTACTCCGAGGCCGCGGATTGTCAGTACAGGGGAAAGAGTGATGTCATTTATTGTGATAGAAAGATCAGGTGGGAAAGATATGCGAGATGGGGGAAAGATGATGAGTTCAGTTTTGTCCACATTGATATTGAGGAAGCGGGAGGAGAAGGAGGATATGGCTGCTAGAGGTACTGGAAGCCATGGGATTTTCTGAGCTGTCCTAGTCCAAGGGTATAGATAGAAGAGTAGGGGTCCTAGGACAGAGCCTTGAGGGACTCCAACAAAGAGGGGGCAGGGTGAGGAGGTAGTGTGGGAGTGGGAGACGCTAAATGTGCGGTTAGAAAGGTATGAGGAGATCCAAGATAGGTTTTTGATGCCAAAGGAAGAGAGGAACTGTAGTAGGAGGCAGCGGTCAACTGTATCGAAAGCAGAGTACAGGTGAAGGAGTACAGAGAATTGTCTGTTAGCTTTGGCTGTAAGTAAGTCATTGGTAATTTTGGTAAGGGCAGTTTCGTTGGAATGGTGGGGGCGGAAGCCGGATTGTCGGTTGTCAAAGAGAGAGTTAGATGAGAAGTGGGAGGAAAGTTCAGCGTGAATGTGTGGCTTTAATTCTCACTTAAAAGACTAGTTCACACCGAACTGTAATTGGAACTACATTAAGAAAGTGGAGTCTATTATATATGTTATGCTTCATTGCTGAGAAAACATTTTCTAGTTAATTAGAATTCCTTCCTCCCCCAATACCTCCTCAGCAGTTCAGTTGGATGAAGTCCACAGAACAGAGGAATCAGCTATTCTTCTAATCAGATCTTATTGAAAAGACATGCCAAGACTCGTGTCTCTTGTTTGCAAACTCTGTCAAACAGTCACAATGTATTTATCCAACATAATAAATCTTAAGTGTATCGAAGGTAAACAGTTACACTTAATAGATTGTGGTCTCAGATTCAGCTGATGAAACGTCTATCGAAGTTTTCCAACCGAGCCGTCAGTTATGTGAAAATTGTCATGTACATCACACCTATAATATGCACTCTCAGCATATGCTTCCTACGCTTAAAGCATGCTCACTTTTCCTTCTCAACAGTAGTTACCGAAAGACAGAAAAGTGCTTACTTCACGGGAGGACGAACTATGTTTGATATATTTGGAGCCTAGAAAATGGGGAGGGTGGCGTTACACTGACAGCTCCATAACTACTTCTATGATCCCATTATATATTAAAAAAGTTGTCCACTACTTTTACATTGATGCCCAATACTCTTTTCGATCATCCAAATGCTCTCTAGCAAACTTCAGACGGGCCCGGACATGTAATGGCTCAAGCAGGGGGACACGTCAGGCACTGCAGGATCTGAGTCCCTGGCGGCGTAGTGTGTTACTGATGGTAGACTGTGTAACGTTGGTCCCAGCTCTCTGCAGGTCATTCACTAGGTCCCCACGTGTGGTTCTGGGATTTTTGCTCACCGTTCTTGAGATCACTTTGACCCCGCGGGGTGAGATCTTGTGTGGAGCCCCAGATGGAGGGAGATTATCAGTGGCCTTGTATGTCTTCCATTTTCTAATTATTGCTCCCACAGTTGATTTCTTCACATCAACCTGCTTGCCTATTGCAGATTCAGACTTCCCAGCCTGGTGCAGGACTACAATTTTGTTTCTGGTGTCCTTCGACAGCTCTTTGGTCTTCACCATAGTGGAGTTTGGAGTGTGACTGTTTGAGGTTGCGGACAGGTGTCTTTTATACTGATAAGTTCAAACAGGTGCCAGTACTACAGGTAATGAGTGGAGGACAGAGGAGCCTCTTAAAGAAGAAGTTACAGGTCTGTGAGAGCCAGAAATCTTGTTTGTTTGTAATTGACCAAATACTTATTTTCTCTGAAGTCGGCACACAGCTTCACAGGATCAATGCATTGAGGGAAGAATCCGGGTGAATGTGTGAGGTTTGTATAGTGCTTATAAGTCATGTTAAGTGGGCCGACTAGTGTGGGGACACCAATGCCCCATCAACTAGTCAAAGGCCTCATTTATATATCATAAACAGACTTTAGAAATACTTTTTCTAAAGATCTATTTGTTTGTGTGTAATGTAATAAAGGGACTGTTAAGCAGGGTATTTAGCTATGCAGATGCAACGAGAAGCCGAGATATCTCTGAAGAATCCATGCAGAAGGTCACATCGGTGGAGAAAAAATGCCATCTGCTAGTCAGGCGAAATAAGAAGGAACCAATTTTTAGCAGAAGATTTGCAGGGGGAGCAGGTTTGGGTGCTGCTCACCAAACGACAGGAAGATTTGAAGCCAGGGTAGAGAGCGGAACAGACGCGCTCCAGGGATGTTGCCGAGGCCACCGTGAAAGGCCTTAGCAGGAAGTCTAAGCCACCAAGGTGTTGGTCACTGCCTGGCAAGGCCCGGATTCCGCTCAGGAGAACTCAGAGTTCTGCCTGCGCTGGTCAGGGCCAGGATCTGTGCCATACATTAGTTAAGCCTCAGAGACCAGACGTCGCTTGTCAAGAGCCGAGGCCTAGTCCTTTCAGCCCCAGCCCCAAAAGTCGAGGAGACTGCAACAGGCGAGGCGCGATTGCAGAAGGACAGCGTGCGTGAGCAGGGTCATCACTTCCATCTATCTTCTACGGTACTGGGGCCTGCTGGGAATAGGATTACAGGTTGGGAGAGGGCCGGTTGGTACATGGGGCTCAATGGGCTTTGATAGACTATGTCAGAAAGAGACTTGGGGCATAGCGGGAAAACCCGGTGACTCCCGCTAGGGACAGAGCTGCAGAAGGAACTTGCGTTTTGACTCCCACGAATGGACGCACCACCTTTGTTAAGGGAACATTAACGTTATCTAGTGAAAGACTTTATTTGACATTCCAAGCTTATTGTTATTTGTTTCATTGTTGATTTGCTTTATTATCATTAATTGTTCAGAGTTACTTTAACTTCACTGTAAAATTACTACTGCATTTAAATATAATTATATTGATGACTGACTCTCTTTACCTTGTGTTATCTGTGCGTTGCATCCAGACACCTGCATTACACAGACACAACTGTTGATGGCTCTGAGGACACAGGGGATCTGATAGGTTCCCTTTAATCAATAGGTCATTTCTGGTGTTAACTTTTCTCTGATGCTTGAAGCAGAAGCCTCCTCTTTGCAGTGAGGTAAAAAGTTTGTTTGGCCTTGCCTACTTAACTAATTTTGCCACCAGTGGAACAAATCAGCTTTGTTCTCTGCTGGATTTCTACAAGACTGTTTCTGGGGCAAGCAGAAAATCCTGCAGACCCACAAACAATGAAGCAAAGATTATCACTGGTTTACGTTTCACCTTATTATCTAAGTTAATTCCTTTAAATTGTATCACAGCCCTTTAGGTGACTGATAAGTGGTAAAAGAGTAATTTTTCTCTAAGGTTATGGGCACGTGACTCCCTTTTTAGCCGGATTTTCGCTTTGAAAAGCTCCTGAAAAACTAACTAAATACTCAAAAGAAAGAACATAAGAATTTCCATGCAAAAATGACTGGCTGTTCCTATGTTCAATCTTTTAAGTGTCTTTCAATTGCTTGAATTTTTCAAAGACACTAGGTGGTTAAAAGAAGTGACCTGATCGTTCTTGTGTGGATTCCATTCTGAAGACACTCTATACTTTATATGAAAAGTCAATTGGAAGGCTCAAAAGATGACGGTGTGGTTTTTTTTTGTATTGTTTTACCAGTGTTTTTACTTCAATAACTGCTAACAGTTTCTTCATTGTTGATTGAGTAATAAAAATGTCTGAAAATATCAAGCACAAAAGGCACCACAAAAATGCTGGAAAAATGCTCACAAAAACCACCAGAGGTCAAAAACATCGAAAAAGTACTCAGACAACATAAAAAATGGTAAAACTAACACTTCCGAATAAAAAAGGTAATGTTTCCTGAAGCATCTTCCTCTTAAAAATTTCCATGGGTTCACGAAAGACGCCATGTGCACATACCCTAAGTAGGGGCGTAATGACTAGTGTTGAGCAAGCACTAAAATGCTCGGGTGCTCGAAGCTCGGGCCAAGCTCACAGTGATACTCGGGTGCTCGACCCGAGTAATGAGCCCAATGTTAGTCTATGGGAGACCCGAGCATTTTTGCGGCAGCACCCCCCAGCATTCTGTAGAAAGCCTAAAAAGTGCCCAAAACGATAGTGACAGTGCTCAAATGACATGGGGACAGCATGGGGATCGCCCCAGGAAGCATTTCTGACCCCCAGGTCACTGCTGTCAACAACGTGATCAGAGGTATTAAGCCAATTTTACGGGCTCATAAAAAAACATACAAAAACGAAACTGAAACTGCTTTCCTGTGAAATATGTTAAGGAACTTCCTTTCCAGGGTAAAGACTTGTGTATAAGGTAAAATAAATAACCAAAAACAAAAATACTCCTCCACACCTTGGGCCATGTTCACAAGTAGCATTTTTTATGCGTTTTTGCACTTTTGTATTGCTTTCAACCGTGACAAATGCATTCACTGGGAAATGTCATTTTAACATTTTACAACCTTATCTGGCCATGTGCTGTGTGACACATGCATACAGTGCTGAAAAGACATGGGAACAGCATGGGGAAGACCCCTGGAAACATCTCTGACACCCAGGTCACTGCCTAAAAGTGTGCCCATCAGAAGTGATCCTTGCCGCATCAGAAGATGCATACTTGCAACTATTCCCGAGCAAGTCCTTGTCTATCTGGGATGGATATTAGTCCTCAGAAGGATTGTTTGTTTGATTTTGCAGGCTTTAGAGACTGTACACTACCTATTTCGCAGTATAAATCTCTCCCTAGCTCAGCACCACTCTCCCTACACTGTCTGATCCGGAGCGACTGTGTCCAAGATGGCGGCGCCCGGTTTTAAATACTCGAGGTGACGCTGTGCGGCCAGCCAATCACTGTAATGCCCACAACCAACATGGCTGCGGCATTACAGTGACTGGCTGGCAATCCCTGCATGTTCATTGGCTCTGTAAAGAGCGCCAAACATGCAAGGCGGAGACCCGAGCTCCCGCCCGAGTAACCCGAAAATGATCGGTGCTCGCCGAACATCCCGAGTAGTGAGATGCTTGGGCGAGTACCGAGCAGTGTGGAGCATGCTCGCTCAACACTAGTAATGACCTCTGGTATAATGCACACGTTGAGTATTTGCAGCAGACATTTCTGCACCAAAAACATGTCCGTAGGCAGGGAAAACACTATGTAAAATGCATGCATTTTTTTCCCATTCGTTTGAACAGGTCAAAAACATTGCAAAAACGCTGGAAGGTTATGTGCATGCGTCAGTATTTGCAACAGAAGGATCTGCTGCAAATGGTAGAGTTTTGGCAGGAAGAACACTGGGTAAAATACATGCATTTTAGCCAAGTTTTTTTTGTTTTGATGCAAATGCAACGACGGGACACAGCCTATATCAGAGTCATCTCCATGCTCCTCTGAAATTCTGCTATACCTGAACTGAGCCCAAACGATATGCGGATCCACTCATATAATCCCCACGGTGTGATGAATACTGTCAAGGGTCTACTGGACTCTTCGACAAACCCTTGGTGGTATGCCTTACCCTGATCGAGGACAGAGAACCAGGTGCTTCCTGATAGGCTATCCAGCATATCTTCAATCTTTGGTATAGGGTGTTGATCAGGTACTGACTTTCGGTATAGTTCCCGGTAATCACAACAGAGTCTCAACGTACCGTCCTTCCTAACACAGACAATAGGAGAGGAATAAGACAACTTCGCCTTTTGGACTCAACCTCTGTTGATGAGATCTTGTAAATATTCTTTCACTTCACGATGTAATGGTTTTGGCACAGACATGTAACTTCTGGTTACTGGGGTCGTGTCTTTCAAATTGATTTTCGAATGCAACGACGGGATACAGCCTATATCAGAGTCATCTTTGGAGAACGCATGACACTCTTCTCTCAGCATCTGTTTTGCTACCGCTAGATCTTCAGCACACAAGTGTTGCAGGGGTACTGGGAGATCCCAGGACCCCGAGGTGGGTTGCTCAATTTCTTCCCATGGGCAATTCCTGTTCCTTGGTGGGGAGACTGAATTCACTGTAGACCCCTGGGCTGGTCTCACAATGGCTGGATATACCGTTTTAGTGGCTTCGATGTGACCTAACACAGTCTTTGGTCTTTCGTGTTTCGTAGTATTCATCACCGGTACTGTCACTTGAGCAAACCCACCAGTAGAAATCGTAAGCACAGTCTCACCTTGAACCAGGCATTCTGGAAGTTCTGAGGAGTCTTTTGGCACGAACAGTCTTTTCTGGACTTTTCTTCCCGGTTCTACCCGGACTCCACACCTCACCCCCACCATTTGGTTTGCAGGGATGATGGTTGGGCGCAAGCCTACCTTGACTTCTTTTAGGTCTGTGTATTCTGTGCTTTCTTTACTCTATGAATCACGTTTTCCGCCACGGCGTTGGATATGGCGAGCGATGTGGAGATTGCATCCACCACCAACGCCCCTGTATTGTGTTTCGTGATGACCTCACTGATTACATTATTACCCTGGATAGGATCCTCTGCCATGTTCTGATCACTGGTCACAAGAAAAGGTACCAAAAGCTCAATGGTGCTGCTGTTCTTCGTGGCCCTGAGTTGGAAAGTCACTTCCACCCAGCCTATGAAAGGGATTTCGGTCTGGTTGACGGCTTTGCCGTGGAATTCCTCTGGTCCCAAGAGTTCTTTTAGTGACTGAAGGCAAGTGTGTGGCAGGTAGCGCCTTCTCCATTCTTCATTTAAAAGGTTCGCTTGGACTCCTGTGTCCCACAGTGCTTTTACCAGGAGTCCATCTAGCTGGCACTGAATATAGCACCTTTCACCGATTAGGCTGCCAAGGCTATCTTTACTGACCGAGGAATCCCAGGAGTACATCATTTGACCTCCGCATTGGGCATCAAGTAACTGATGCCCCTATCTACCTTGAAGCTGTTGTAGATGGGAATACACTTGGGGATAATACTGACGCAGCCGTTTTACCTCATGCAAACGGCATGGATTTATATAGTGTGACCTTAAAGAATGTTTAAAAATAAAAAAATTAATCTATACTTGCCTTCCGATGGCCCCCGGAGTCTTGCTTTGCTCCGTTCTCCCTTGCTGGCAGCTCGCGGTACACTGCACTGAAGGACCTGCCGTCACATGACTATGACGTTGACGCACCCAGGGGATGGGGACGACTCGGCGCCCGGGCCTTGTTGTTGGCTTTGGGGGATGCCGCGGTGGCCGGCTCCCGGGGCCGTACCCTGGGGTCACTCTTAAAAAGGGAAGGAATGGGGGAAAGGTGTATGGGAAAAGGGGAAATTGTTCGTGACGCCACCTGTGGTGTCTGGTGAGGATCACCAGCGCTGCTACAGTTCTCTGAGGCCGGTGATCAGGCAGCTTAGTTGGTGCGGCTCCCCACAAGTGGAGCGGGGCCTCAGGGCAGCGTAGGAGAAGGGATGCAGGACAGAGGGGACCCAGCCGGGTCAGAGGAAGAATAGGCACACTCACAACAGTTCACTTCAGTACCTTTACTGGTGCTGTTTCAGGCACGATCCAGGGCACTGTAGGGTGAAGGGTGCATATCGGGACTCTCCCCAGTGAGCGGGTGTGGCCTCCTGTTTCTTGCCTTTTCCTGATAAGTTTATGACCTGCCTGGAGCTAGGCCTAACTTGGTCTCTGTCTTGCACCGGCTGACCTGGTGGTAGGGCATTCTGTTGGAGATCACACTCCCTGGTCTCTTGGGCCTCAGTGACTCCTGACCCTGGTATGCCAGTCAGTTTTTGGTGTTCCTGGGACATGTAGTTCGCCAGGGGTTCCGGTTGTTTCTGCTGGGCCTTAGGGATCCCTGCAGACGCGGACCCGGTGTCCGGTAAATGGTTGTGGGGTGAGCTGGCTAAGCTCCTCTGCCCCCTATGTAGCTCGCTTACTCCACTTGCCTTCGGCCACGCTCGGGGCCCTCACTAGGCTTCACACTGGCAGTAGGCCACGCTACTCTTCACCGCTCTTACGGCGTCGGCACGCCTTAGACTGACTAACCTGAGCTCCCTGAGTCTGGGCTGGACTGACTTTCTCACTGGCTGCAGCAGACTGGCTGCATACTCCAGGCTGTAGATTCCAGACTGACTAGACTCTCTCCCAGACTGAACTGCCTAGCTCCACTTTCCCTTCTTATATCCCTATCCTGGCTCCCTCTGGTGGTCTGAGGTGGAAGGTGGAGGTGTGTGAATGCTATGAGGGCCTCTTGTGGAGGAATCCGTCCATGCACCCCTCTGTGATCTGTGGCACCAATGTGCAGCAGGGCGCCACAATGTCAGCGCAGGTCCTTCAGTCCATCGCGAGCTGCCGGCAAGCGAAGACAAGCACACCGAGGGCCATCAGAAGGTAAATATAATATTTATTTTTTATTTTATTCTTTTATTTACAGGTTCTATGGTACCTGGGTCCGGAGGAGAGTCTCCTGTCCTCCACACCCGGGTACCATCCGCACATTGAAACGCATGGAATGCGCATCTACATATGCAGTGATGCGTAATCGAAGCGATTCAATGTAAGTCAATGGCCGCGAAAACGCAGCACTTCCGCAAAATAATTGGTAGTGCTGTGTTTTTTTCCGCAATGATAACCAGCAGAGGAAATTTCCGCAGCATGTGCACAGCACATGCTGATTATCATTGGGGACCATGGCAGGCCTTCTACCAAGCGTTTTTAAGCGTTTCTGCAGCGTTTTTGCTGCTGCGGAAATGCTTAAACGCATTGTGGGCACACAGCCTTAAGGTGATTTGTGGCGTTAGAGAGGACTGTCTCCCTGATTTATCTAACCTGAGCAGGTTAAAGGTCCTGTCTGAGTCTATTACCCGTTTAGAGGTTTTGGTCGATTCCTGAAGGGCTGTTAGGGCTTTGGTTCCAACCACCGTGTCTTTGTGCTACACAAAAAAGGTGAACGGATGGACTGTACATGCCTGGTTCCCACCTTGAAGCATGGAGAAGGAGGTGTGATGGTGTGGGGGTGCTTTGCTGGAGACACTGTTGGGGATTTATTCAAGATTGAAGGCATACTGAACCAGCATGGCTATCACAGCATCTTGCAGCGGCATGCTATTCCATCCGGTTTGCGTTTAGTTGGACCATCATTTATTTTTCAACAGGACAATGACCCCAAACACACCTCCAGGCTGTGTAAGGGCTATTTGACCAAGAAGGAGAGTGATGGGGTGCTACGCCAGATGACCTGGCCTCCAGTCACCAGACCTGAACCCAATTGAGATGGTTTGGGGTGAGCTGGACCGCAGAGTGAAGGCAAAAGGGCCAACAAGGGCGAAGCATCTCTGGGAACTCCTTCAAGATTGTTGGAAAACCATTTCCGGTGACTACCTCTTGAAGCTCATCATGAGAATTCCAAGAGTGTGCAAAGCAGTCATCAAAGCAAAAGGTGGCTACTTTGAAGAACCTAGAATATAAGACATATTTTCAGTTGTTTCACACTTTTTTGTTAAGTATATAATTCCACATGTGTTAATTCATAGTTTTGATGCCTTCAGTGTGAATGTACAATTTTCATAGTTATGAAAATACAGAAAAATCTTTAAATGAAAAGGTGTGTCCAAAATTTTGGTCTGTACTGTATGTGTAATTCTAAACAGCTGTGACTAGTCGTACAGGTCCCCAATGGCTTATCCACACCCGCTGTCCTGGAGCGATAGATCTCAAGGGAGCAGGCAGGAAGAAGCCACCGGGAACAACCTATCCGACCAGTCTCCCGTGCGGGTATGAAACTATTTTTTTCTCTGAAATACTGCAGCATTTGAGAGTCATACGTACCTGACTGAGATCATACAGCCAGTGAATTTGTTTATACCCTGTTCATCATCAGTGTTTTGGATCTGAGTTCCATCAGTGTTTGGTCAGTGTGGTCAGTCTTACTATCAGTATTTCTTCAGTGATTTTCACATATGGAAAAATAAATTGAAAAGCTTCTTCAGTGTTAATCACTGATGGCATCTTTGCGCTGTCAGTGATTTTCACACACCCAAAGACTTGTACTATTGATCAATAAGGAATATTTCTTGATGACATATGAATAGCTTCATAGATTATAATAAATACATGTTCTATCTGGAAAAAAAACGCTGTACATGTACAGTATATGAAAAACAGATGTCTGAATGAAGCCTTACTTATTATGTATCCTTTTGTTTAACTAAGAAAGAGTAAAATGTTACTAAATGAATACTTCAATTATTTCATCAAGTATAACCTGATGTGCATTTCTAATACATGTTTACATTTATACCATGTGTTTTATTAACCAGGAAATGAAGAATTACAAAAAAGATGGCAGGAAGCTGAAGACACCACAGCTTGCACAACCTTTACTCTTGCTGAACAGCAGCAGTGTTCTGAAGCCTCTTGCAGGTAGCTGGTAATTTGCTAGTTGCTAGTACTTTGAAAAAGTATTCTTACCCTGTTACTTTTTCACATTTTTTCACATTACACCCACAAATTTAAATGTATTTTATTGGGATTTTTTGTAATCTACCAACACAAATTAGCAAGTACTTGTGAAGTGTAAAGGAAATGATACATGGTTTTCTAAATATTGTAAAAATATAAATCTGGAAATTGTGATGTGCATTTCAAACCCCCTGACTAAATTCTTTATAGGACCACCTTTCGCTACAATTCCTGCTTGAAGTCTTTCGGGGTATGTCTCTACCAGATTTGCAGATTTAAAGTCTGACATTTTTGCCCATTCTTCTTAGCCACTAGCTGTAGCTCAGTGAGATTGGACTGAGGCATCTATGCAGGTCCAGCGTCACCACCAGGCTCCTTGGGCAAGTACCGGGGCCCTGGACAAACGGAGGGTCCACTCGTCGGGGACACATAACGCCATGGGGCCATGAGTTGGGGGACCCGGTGGCACCAGGCTGATCCCCCCCCACATCGTTGTTTCAAATACTCACCTCTCCTCGTTCCCCACAGCTCCGGTATCTTCATTATCTTCTGACTCTCTGTGACGTCTCAGCGCAGAGGGCGCGATGACATCACTACAGCGCGACCTCTGTGCCAAGCAATGCAGTGAGCTGAGGAGACCGGAGATGCGGGGAACTGAGAGAGATGAGTATTTGATTATTTATTTTTTTATGTATGCAGCATTATATGGGGACCACTATACTGTATGGAGCAATATATGAGGCCCATTATACTGTATGGGGTAATATATGGGGCCATTATACTGTACGGAGCAATACATGGGCCCCATTATACCGTATAGAGCAATATATGGGGCCATTATACTGTATGGAGTAGTGATGAGCGAGTATATTCTGTTAACCCTTTCGCCGAGTATGCTCGGGCCGAGCTCCGAGTAGTTACAGCTGCTTGGTGATATGGTTGAATCGCTCCTGTGTGCATGATTTGCGACTGTTTGACAGCTTTATTACATGTGAGGAATGTGTAAGAAATAGACATTCCTGCCATGTAATAAAACTGTCAAACAGTCGCAAATCACCCACACGGGAGCGATTTAACCTCATCACCGAGCAGCTGTAAATACTCAGAGCTCGGCCCGAGCATACTCGGCGAAAGGGTTAATAGAACATACTCGCTCATCACTAGTATGTAGCAATATATGGTGCCCATTCTGTATGGAGCAATATATGGAGGCAATTATACTATTTGGAGCTCATTATACTGTATGGAGTAATATATGGGGCCATTATTCTGTAGGGAGCAATATATGAGGCCCATTATACTGCATGGAGCCATATATGGGGCCCATTATACTGTATAGGGCAATATATGGGGCCCATTATACAGTATGGAGCAATATATGGGGCCCATTATACAGTATGGAGCAATATATGGGGCCCATTATTCTGTATGGAGCAATATATGGGGCCCATTATTCTGTATGGAGCAATATATGGGGCCCATTATTCTGCATGGAGCAATATATGGGGCCCATTATTCTGTATGGAGCAATATATGGGGCCCATTATTCTGTGTGGAGAAATATATGGGGCGCATTATACTATATGGGACCAATATATAGGACCCATTATTCTGTATGGAGCAATATATGGACCAATATATGGGACCCATTATTCTGTATAGGGCCCATAATAATTTATGAAGTATGTACTGTATGAAGGACTATGTGATGCCAATAATACTGTATGGAGGACTATGTGGTGCCCATAATACTGTATGGAGAATTATGTTGTGCCCATAATACTGTATGGAGGACTATGTTATGCCCATAGTACTGTATGGAGGACTATGTGGTGCCCATAGTACTGTATGGAGGACTATACTGTCCGGTCTGCACTGTGCACTGCGAGGATTTGCCAGTTTCTGAGCTATTGCAGAATTTCCAATAGATATCACTAATGTAATGTAAGAAGTAAGTGAAATCTTTGGCATTATAGTATACCTATATTTCTCCATATTATCTGTGCATCATGATTCGTGGTACGTGTTAAAGGGGCCCACTGAGACTCTATGGTCCGGGGCCCAGGAAAACCTAGAGCCGAACCTGCATCTGTGAACAGCAATTCTCAAGTCTTGTCACAGATTCTCAATTGGATTTAGGTCTGGACTGTGACTGGGCCAATCAAACACATTAATATGTTTTTGATCTAAACCATTCTATTGTAGGTCTGGCAGTATGTATAGGCAGGGCCGCGGTCAGCAGCCGGCGTACGGGGCAAGTGCCTGGGCACTGGACAATCAGGGGGGTCCACTAGCTGTCGGTGCCCGGGCCGCTTCCCTGGCATCTGTTCAGGGCCGCCGGTCATCTCTGGAGAGTGACAGCACTGGGCCCGATTGGTGGAGCAGCAGCACATTGACTGCTGCTGCATGAAGCAGAGCAGGGCTCGAACAGCACAGATGCCGAGGAAGAGGCCCGGGCCTCGAAGGCCAGTGGGCCCCCCTGATGGTCCAAGGCCATGTGACACGCTGGAGGCCCTGCACTGCCACATGACTGAGGAGCTCGATGGGACACAGGCCAGGGGGCAGGTGAGCGAACTTCTCCAATCCCCATGTTAAAAATATTTCTAATGTGTGTGTGTGTGTGTGTGCATGTATGATGTGAATGTCTGTGTATGTCAGTATGTATGACTGCGCATATATATTTATGTCTGTTTTATATGTGTGTTTAAGAATGTGTTCAAATATGTATGTGTATGTACAGTGGTGGCCAAAAGTATTGGCACCCCTGCAATTCTGTCAGATAATACTCAGTTTCTTCCTGAAAATGATTGCAATCACAAATTCTTTGGTATTATTCTCTTCATTTAATTTGTCTTCAATTAAAAAACACAAAAAGAATTGTCCTAAAGCCAAATTGGATATAATTCCACACCAAACCTAAAAAAGGGGGCGGACAAAAGTATTGGCACTGTTTGAAAAATCATGTAATGCTTCTCTAATTCGTGTAATTAACAGCACCTGTAACTTACCTGTGGCACCTAACAGGTGTTGGCAATAACTAAATCACACTTGCAGCCAGTTAACATGGATTAAAGTTGACTCAACCTCTGTCCTGTGTCCTTGTGTGTACCACATTGAGCATGGAGAAAAGAAAGAAGACCAAAGAACTGTCTGAGGACTTGAGAAACCAAATTGTGAGGAAGCATGAGCAATCTCAAGGCTACAAGTCCATCTCCAAAGACCTGAATGTTCCTGTGTCTTCCGTGTGCAGTGTCATGAAGAAGTTTAAAGCCCATGGCACTGTGGCTAACCTCCCTAGATGTGGCCGGAAAAGAAAAATTGACGAGAGATTTCAACGCAAGATTGTGCGGATGGTGGATAAAGAACCTCGACTAACATTCAAACAAGTTCAAGCTGCCCTGCAGTCCGAGGGTACAACAGTTTCAACCCGTACTATCTGTCGGCGTCTGAATGAAAAGGGACTGTATGGTAGGATACCCAGGAAGACCCCACTTCTTACCCCGAGACATAAAAAAGCCAGGCTGGAGTTTGCCAAAACTTACCTGAGAGCCTAAAACGTTTTGGAAGAATGTTCTCTGGTCAGATGAGACAAAAGTAGAGCTTTTTGGGAAAAAGCATCAACATAGAGTGTACAGGAAAAAAAAGAGGCATTCAAAGAAAAGAACACGGTCCCTACAGTCAAACATGGCGGAGGTTCCCTGATGTTTTAGGGTTGCTTTGCTGCCTCTGGCACTGGATTGCGTGACCGTGTGCATGGCATTATGAAGTCTGAAGACTACCAACAAATTTGGCAGTATAATGTAGGGCCCAGTGTGAGAAAGCTGGGTCTCCCTCAGAGGTCATGTGTCTTCCACCAGGACAATGACCCAAAACACACTTCCAAAAGCACTATAAAATGGTATGAGAGAAAGCACTGGAGACTTCTAAGGTGGCCAGCAATGAGTCCAGACCTGAATCCCATAGAACACCTGTGGAGAGATCTCAAAATGGCAGTTTGGAGAAGGCACCCTTCAAATATCAGGGACCTGGAGCAGTTTGCCAAAGAGGAATGGTCTACAATTCCAGCAGAGCATTGTAAGAAAGTCATTGATGGTTACCGGAAGCGGTTGTTCGCAGTTATTTTGGCTAAAGGTTGTGCAACCAAGTATTAGGCTGAGGGTGCCCATGTTTGGAGTTTTGTGTGAAATGATCAATGATTTGATTTTTGCTTCATTCTCTTTTGTGTTTTTTCCTTGCAAGCAAATTAAATGAATAGAATAATCCCAAAGAATTTGTGATTGCAATCATTTTCAGGAAGAAACTGAGTATTATCTGACAGAATTGCAGGGGTGCCAATACTTTTGGCCACCACTGTATCTGAATATATGTGCATGTCTGCGTATTGTATATGTGTGTATATCTGTGTACTGTGTGTATGTGTGCGCATGTCTGCATACCGTGCGCATGTCTGTGTACCGTGTGCATGCGCATGTCTGTGTACTGTGTGTGCGCATGTCTGCGTATAGTGTGTGTGTGCGCATGTCTGCGTATAGTGTGTGTGTGCGCTTGTCTGCGTATTGTGTGTGTGTGTGTGTGCATGTTTGCATATGTGAAGGATGAGCAGGTAGGCTGGGCCCTGTGTTGTATACCTATATTTCTCTGCTGTATCTGTGTATCCTGAATCGTGGTATGTGCTAAACGGGCCCACTGAGACTTTTTCACCTGGGGCTCACGAAAACCGTGAGCCGGTCCTGTGTATAGGGTTGTTGTCCTGCTGTAAGGTGAGCCTACCCCTGTCCCTAGTCTTTTGTAGCCTCTAATAGGTTTTCCTCCAGGATTGCCCTGTATTTAGCGCCATCCATCTTCCCATCAACTCTGACCAGCTTCCCTGTCCCTGCTGAAGAAAAGCACCCCCCACAGCCTGATGCTGCCACCACCATGTTTGACGGTGGGGACAGTATTTTCAGAGTAATGTGCAGTGTTAGTTTTCTGTGAATGGCCCAGTGTCCAGACCTACGGTAAATCCCATTGAGAATCTGTGACAAAACTGGAAAATTGTTGTTCACAGATGTTTTCTATCCAATCTCACTGTATTAGATCTAGTGTGCAAAGAAGAATGGGCAAAAAATGTAAGCCTTTAAATGTGCAAAGCTGGTAGAGACATACCCCAAAAGACTTGCAGCAGTAATTGCAGTGAAAGATGATCCTACAAAGTATTAACTCGGTGGGGACTGAGTACAAATGCACATCACAATTTTCAGATTTATATTTTTTTAAATATTTAGAAAACCATGAATCATTTCCTTTACACTTCACCTATACTTGCTACTTTGTGTTGGTATATTATTATTATTATTTATTATAGCGCCATTTATTCCATGGCACTTTACATGTGAAAAAGGGGTATACATAGCAAAAAAAAATTATAATAATCTTGAACAAAACGTGACAGTGACTGGTACAGGAGGAGCGAGGACCCTGCCCGTGAGGGCTCACAATCTACAAGGGATGGGTGAGGATACAGTAGGTTAGGGTAGGGCTGGTCGTGGAGCGTTATGGTCGAGCGATAGTTAATGCAGGTTATAGGCTTGTCAGAAGAGGTGGGTCTTCAGGTTCCTTTTGAAGGTTTCCACGGTCGGCGAGAGTCTTATATGTTGGGGTAGAGAGTTCCAGAGTAGGGGGGATGCACGGGAGAAATCTTGTATGCGATTGTGGGAGGAGGAGATAAGAGGGGAGTAGAGAAGGAGATCTTGTGAGGATCGGAGGTTGCGTGCGGGTATGAACCGGGAGACTAGGTCAGAGATATATGGAGGAGACAGGTTTTGAATGGCTTTGTATGCCATGGTTAGGGTTTTGAACTGGAGTCTCTGAGCAATGGGGAGCCAGTGAAGGGATTGACAGAGGAGAGGCCGAGGAATAGTGGGGGGACAGGTGGATTAGTCGGGCAGCAGAGTTTAGGATAGATTGGAGGGGTGCGAGAGTGTGGGAAGAGAGGCCACAGAGCAGGAGGTTGCAGTAGTCAAGGCGGGAGATGATGAGGGCATGCACTAGTGTTTTTGCAGATTCATGGCTGAGGAATGTGCGGATCCGGGATATATTTTTAAGTTGGAGTCGGCAGGAAGTGGAAAGGGCTTGGATATGTGGTTTGAAGGAGAGTTCAGAGTCCAGGGTTACTCCAAGGCAGCGAGCTTGAGGGACTGGGGAGAGTGGACAGCCATTGATGTTGATAGATAGGTCAGTTTGGGGGGTTGAATGAGATGGCAGAAAGATGATGAATTCTGTTTTGTCCATGTTAAGTTTTAGAAATCTAGCAGAGAAGAAAGATGAAATAGCGGACCGACATTGTGGCATTTTGGTTAGTAGGGAGGAGATATCGGGTCCAGAGAGGTAGATCTGTGTGTCATCGGCATAGACGTGATAATGAAAGCCATGAGACTCTATGAGCTGTCCCAGGCCTAACGTGTAGATGGAGAAGAGTAGGGGTCCTAGAACTGAACTTTGGGGGACACCGACAGATAGGGGGCGAGATGAGGAGGTGGTGTGTGAGTGGGAGACACTGAATGTCCAGTCTGTTAGGTATGAGGAGATCCAGGATAAGGCCAAGTCTGTAATGTCGAGATATGAGAGAGTCTGGAGTAAGAGTAGTGTCGCTTGGATTTGGCGGTTAGTAAGTCGTTGGTGACTTTAGTCAGTGCAGTTTCAGTAGAATGGTGCGGTCAGAAACCAGATTGTAGGCGGTCTAAGAGGTGAGGTGGGAGGACAGTTCAGAATGGACGTGCTGTTCCAGTAGTTTTGAGGCATAGGGGAGAAGTTATTGGGGCGATAGCTAGTCAGAGAGGATGGATCAAGGGAGGGCTTTTTGAAGATGGGTGTGATCGAGGCATGTTTGAAGCATGAGGGGAAGATGCCAGTTGTTAGTGACAGGTTGAAAAGGTGGGCTAGAGTTGGGATGAAGATAGTAGTAAGGTTTGGGATGAGGTGGGACGGGATTGCGTCAAGTTCGCAGGTGGCGAGGTGTGATTTGAAGAGTAAAGAGGAAAGTTGATCTTCCATAATAGTGGAGAAGGTGGTTATGGAGGAGGAGGATTGAGTAGGTGTAGGGACTTTAGGCAAAAGTTTTGTCTGATAGTGTCAATCTTCTGCTTGAAGAATGAGGCAAAGTCTTCAGCTGAAATAAGTGGAGAGGGAGGAGGCACTGGGGGATGGAGGAGAGTATATCACAGAAAATCCCAATAAAATACATTTAAGTTTGTGGGTGTAACGTGAAAAAATGTAAAAAAGTTCACAGGGTGTGAATAGTAATAATAATTTTTACTTATATAGCACCATCATATTCCTCAGAACTCTACAATTAACTGGGGACATGTACAGGCAATGAATACTATGAATACATTTTCAAGGCATTGTACATACAAGCTTGTAGTAGGATGTTTTATGCGTATAATTTTTACAATAACTGCTATTAATGTTTTTGCTCTGTGCTATTTTTTTTTTTAAGATTCTTTAACAATTGGGAGAAAAAGCTACAAATATAATCATTTGAGGACTTGCCCATTTTGCACCTTTAGGACACAGTAATTTATTTATAATTTTTTTATTGTCATATTCCAGGAGCCATTGCATTTTTATTTTTTTGTCGATGTAGTTGTATGAGAGCTTGTTTTTTTCAAGATGAGCTGTATTTGACAGTGGCGGGATTTTGAGGTACTTATAACTTATTATTAACTATTATTACTATTATTAAACGTTTAGTAACTATTTATAGGGAGAAATAGAAAAAAATAACAGCAGTTCGGTTGTTTTTTGAAGTTTTAAATTTTCTGCTGTTCACGTGCTGCACAAATAAGGTCTTAAATTAATTCTGTGGGTCAGTACAACTATGGTGATAGCAAATTTATATAGTTTTATTCATTTATACCAATTCTGAATAATTAATACTTTTTATAAAAAAATATATTTGTTTTTGTTTTTTTTGTGTCACCATATTCTGGGATACAAATTTTAACATTTTCTATCAATGCAGCTAAATGAGGGCTTATTTTTTGCTGGAGAAGATGTCGTTTTCAATGGTTCCAGTTTCGGGTAAAAGCAATGTTTTGGTCACTTTTTTATTTAATTTTGTGTGAGGCTGGATAAGCAAAATCCAGCAATTCTGGTATTGTTTTTGTACTTTTTTTCTTCGAGAGTGTACCATATGAGTCAGAATGATTGCATTGATATTTAATTTATATCATTTTTTTTTACCTTACTACCTTTCTACATGAAAATCTAATTTCAATGAAAATATACTTTATATATATTTGTCATCATGTTCTGAGAGCCATACCTTTTTGAGTTTTTCAAGTCTACAGCTGTTATGAAGGTTTGTTTTTGTATAGCAAGCTGTAGTATTTATTGATACCATTTTGGGTTATTTACAACTTTAGTGTATTTATTTCTTATTTTTATATTTTTGTAAGGGATGAACAAAAACAGCAATTCTTGCCATATGAGAACGGTATAATGTAGGAAGAGAGACCCTGAATACAATAGTGTATGACTTAGTTTACTGAGTGCAGCAGTTCTGACACAGAGTTCTTAGATGTAACATGAAGCAGAGCTGAGCAAACTAACCCCACCCACAGAATGTTCTGTATTTACATTGTCTATAGACAGTGACCTGCTTATCACAGGAGGGGGCGTGGTCGGAGTGCCCATGTGCCAGCTGGTCACAGCAATGATAATGTCCTAGTGATAAAATCTTAACTGTAAGTAAACAACAGCACACAGCCTAATAAGTGACACTTCGTTGAATTCAGAGTTTTAACCCCTACCTCATGGTGTCCTCAGATTACATAGCAAAAACCTGCTGACAGAATCTCTTTAAGGCTAAGTGCCCACGATGCAGAAATGCTCTGGATTTTTCCTGAGCGTTTCTGCATCTCCCTGGTAGAAAAAACGCATGGGGATTGTACATGCGGATTGTACATGCGTTTTTCCTGCCAGGGACATGCGGATGTGAAGCGTTCTTCACATGCATTTCCACCATGCGGGTTGTCAAGCACTTTCCAAGTGATTTTAGCATCACTTGGAAAAGTGCTTGACAACTTGGTCACACTATATAAATCCATGCAACCTGCATGGATTTATGTTGTGTGACCAAGTTACGATGCTGCAAATGCAGCATCAATAGTAAAAAAAAAAAAAGAATAAAAATGTTGAAAAATAAAAAAAAAACATTATACTCACCTTCCAATGGCCCCCGGTCTCCTCTACGGTGCATCTAGTGTCTTTGGCGGCTGGCGGTGCTCTAAAAAGGACCTTCCATTACGTCATTTAGTCATGTGACAGGTCATATGACTAAATGACGTCATGGAAGGTCCTTTTACACCACCGCGAGCAGCCGTAGAGCCAGCAGCACCGCCGGGAGCAGACAGGGGGCCATCAGAAGGTAAGTATATGTTTTTATTATTATTTTAATTCTTTTTTTAACTACAGGACCTATGGTACCCGGGTCTGGAGGAGAGTCTCCTCTTCTCCAGACCCGGGTACCATCCACGCATTGGACCACATAATATCTGCATGTGTACGTGTAGTCATGCGGATATTATGCGGTCCAATGCAAGTCAGTGGTGGCAATTTCGCAGTGATTCCGCACAATTAATGGGTGTGCTGCGAATTTTTTCCGCAATTATAATCCGCAGCGGAAATTTCCACAGCATGTGCATAGCACATGCAGATTATCATTGGGGGACATGGCAGAGAACTTAACATGCATTTTTAATGCGTTTTCGCGGCAGAAATGCAGCCGCGGAAACGCATTAAATCCATATCGTGGGCAGACAGCCTAAGCCACATTTATTTTTTCCCAAATTGAACATTTTTTTTATTGGGAAAACTGGGATTGATCACTGAAAAAACACTTTTTTCGTTTTTTTGTTTTATAGTGTTAGCCCTTCAAGGGAATTGTAATATGTTATCTTATGATTGCCTTTGTACGATGCAGCCCTACCTTAGCAGTGCTGTATATTGTGCTATACTGTCAGTACTTGACTGACACATCAGTCCCTCATCAGGCAGGAGCTGTTTAACAATAGTGTATGATAGACCTGGAGGTCTTTCTCAGGTCTCCAGTTACCATCACAACCCATGGGCTGGCAGTGAGTGCTTTCCCTCTGTCAAACTCCTCATGTGCCACTGTCACTATTGATAACAGCATACTAGGGGTTAAACTGCTAAGGTCTGAGAGAATGACAGTGCTAGTAGTTACAGCAGGAGCCCAGCTGTGTATATTAGTCAGGCTCCTGCAGTTGACTACACCGGTACATAAGCTATAATGTGCAATCATCATGAAGTAACGCGCTCATGACGGATATACTCATCAAACAAAGTTAAGGGTAGTGATGAGCGAGCATACTCGCAAGTACTCGGTACTTGCCCGAGCATCTCAGTACTCGAGATGCTTGGAGCTCGCTGAGTACTTGCGAGATACTTGGGTGGATGCTTGGGTCCCCTCCCTGCATGTTTGGCACTCTTTACAGAGCCATCGAACATGCAGTGATTGCCTGCCACTCATTGTAATGCCGTACCCATGTTGGTTGTGAGCATTACAGTGATTGGCTGGCCACACAGCGTCATCAGGTGTATATCAGACCTGGCGCCACCATGCTTGTCACAGTCACTCCGGATCAGGCAGTGTAGGGAGACCTGCTGCTGAGCTAGGGAGAGATTTGCTTGTTTAATAGGTAGTGTAGGTAGAACAGAAGCATATTACACACATCCATCTCACCAAACAGTCCTTCTGAGGACTAATCCATCTGCAGAGATATCAGGCAGGCAGTGTATATAGGCAGGCAGTGTATATAGCAGACTGCAGAGCATGTAGCGCAAGAGGCTCCGTTCCAGTTCTGTCTGCTGCTGCTGCTAGACATTTCTAGACATAGGTCTCAGGGGCCAGGAATATTGGTATCATTTTTTTTTGGATCTTAATCCTCATTATTTGCTTAAAAAGCAATCCAGAGAACACAGTTTTTCTGCGCCATTTGCTTGTTGGCACTGCAGAATACAGCCAGGTCCTTTCCATATTACAGTGCTAAAAATCCAGCTATTTAAAACTGTGTTTCCTCCGTCACACGGATCACATATAAGTTTTCAGAAAATACTGCCATTTTTGGCCTCCATTAAAAAAATTTTCAGTGCGTCAGCGATGTTTTTGACACCGGTTTGCTGTTCAAACTGGTTAACTACAGGCCAGGTATTTAAAACTCTATTTTCTCCCACACACGGATCACATATAAGTTCGCTCAAAATTCAGCCATTTGTAGTGAGTGTGGAAGATATTTTCCTCCATTTAAAATGGGCAAGGCGCGTGGCAAGGGACGGGGAACTGGATATGATGGTGATGGTGCATGCCGAGGCCGAGGCCGTGGGCAAGCTGAAATTGTGCCACAACAAACACCCACATCTTCTCGCCCGACCTTCCAGTTCCAATTCCTAATGGACCGCAGCACACCACTATTGAACCCAGAGCAGTGTCAAAAGGTTGTTGGTTGGATAGCGGATAATGCTTCCAGTCACTTAGCCACCACCACCACCCTGTCTTCCACACGGTAAAGTCTCAGTAGCCATGAGTCTGGACTCCATATTCCTCACCCTGATCCTCTTTCCTCTCACCATGCCGAGTGCCCAGAGACAACTGATCCCACACTTGGACACTCCAAAGAGCTGTTCCCTTTCCCATTTATAGATTCGGGCCTCTCGCCCGGTCCACTTGAAGCGGGGCAAGAGGAGATTGCATGTAGCGATGCCCAAATATTTGAGCAGCCACGGTCACACGAAGGTGATAGTGGGAAAATGTCACAAGAGGTGGACGATGATGAGACACATTTGCCAGAAAGTCAGGAGGAGAACCAGAGTGCAGAAGTGGAAGACGAGGTGGTGGATGATATAGTAACTGATCCAACCTGGCAGGAGGACATGCAGAGTGAGGACAGCAGCTCACAGGGGGAGAGAGGCAGAGCACCCCAACAGGCAGGAAGAAGTAGTGTGGTGGCTGCAGACAGAAGGCAGGCAACAGTTCCCCATAACACCAACACGAAGGAAGTTGCCAGTACAACTGTTAGGTCTTCCCGAGTCTGGATGCTTTTTAAAGACTCTGCCGATAATCCCAAAAAGGCCATTTGCACCACCTGCCAGGCCAGCATCATCAGGGGTGGCAAAACTACCAGCCTGACCACCACCAGCATGATCAGGTACATGGCAGCAAAGCACCCGACTTTGTGGCCCGAACCCCAGGGTCCAGGAACAGTGTCTGCAGGTGGCACCACTGTTTCTTCCGCTGTTGTGCATACAAGCCAATCCCCTGTCCATGGTGCATGCAAAGATGCCTCCTGCCCTGCACCTGTCGTTGCACACTCTCAAGTAGCAGCATCAGGAAGCACGTCCATGTCCTTGTCCCAGAACAGCGTTCAGTTGTCCATACCCCAGTCCTTGGAGCGAAGCGCAAATAAGCAGCCAACGCCCCACAGGCCACAATACTAAATTCCCACATTTCGTGACTGCTTGCGCTCAAAATGTTGCCTTTTAGGCTCGTGGAGATGGAAGCATTCCGCAACCTGATGGCACTCAGTACTTGGTCCCCAGCCGCCACTATTTCTCCCTGTGTGCAGTCCCCGCATTACACAAGCACGTGTCCCAAAACATTAGCCGTGCCCTCATCAACGCAGTTACCGGGAAAGTCCACCTAACCACGGACACGTGGACAAGTGCTTGTGGGCAGGGATGGTACATCTCGCCAGCGGCACACTGGGTTAACATAGTGGAAGCCGGGACTCAGTCGGACCTTGGGACAGAACACATCCTCCCGACGCCAAGGATTGCAGGCCCTAGGTCAATCAGGGTAGCCCCCACAGTCTACAGCTCCTGCACCTCATCCTCAGCCTCCTGCTCCTCTTCAGCCTCCATCTCTGAAATGAGCACATCAGTTACAAGCTGGAAGCACTGTAGTACAGCCTCGGCCAAGCGGCAACAGGCTTTGCTGAAGCTAATATGCTTAGGTGACAAACTTCACAATGCTGAAGAGTTGTGGACAGCTCTGAAAGAGCAGGCATATCTGTGGCTCACACCGCTGAACCTACAACCAGGCATGGTCGTGTGTGACAATGGCCGGAACCTGGTGGCGGCTCTGACGCGAGGCGAGCTCATACATGTACTATGCCTGGCCCATGTGCTTAACCTTGTGGTTCAGTGGTTTCTCAAATCCTACCCGGAGCTGTCGGATCTGCTTGTTAAAGTACGCAGCCTGTGTGCCCATTTTAGAAAGTCACCTACAGCTTCCGCCGCCCTTGCAGTGCTTCAGCAGCGTTTGCAGCTTCCGGCTCACAGACTGGTGTGTGATGTCCCACGTGTTGGATCTCAACACTGCAGATGTTGGGAAGGATTTGTGAGCAGAAGAGGGCAGTTGTTGAGTACCAGCATCAACAAGGCCGTTGGTATTCAGTTCAGACTCCACACATAAGACATCAGGAGAGGACATGGTTGTCAGACATATGTACCATCCTCCAAAACTTTGAGGACTCCACTAAGATGGTGAACGGCGATGACACCATAATTAGCCTCACCATCCCGCTTCTCTGTCTTCTGAAATGCTCTCTGTTCACAATCAAAGAGGATGCATTGCAGGCGGAGCATGATGAGATGGAGCAAGGAACCATACAGGGTGATTACACACAGCCCAGCCTCATCTCATCCCAACGTGGATTGGGTGACAATGAGGAGGAGGAGGAAGAACAGGAGCTAGTTTCATGCGCTATAGACGGTACTACCTGCACAACTGTCATACCATCTGTTCAGCGTGGATGGCCTGAGGACAGAGAGGAGGAGGAGGAGAGCATGGTCAGTCCTGGGTGAGGACACGGAAGTCTTGCCTGTTAGCAGTCTGGCACGCATGGCTGAGTTTGTTACGCTGCCTTTCGCATGACCCTCGCGTTCTCAAAATTTTGGGTGACAGTCATTACTGGTTGGTAACACTTCTAGACCCACGCTACAAGGAGAACTTTATATCTCTTATTCCTGAGGTGGACAGGTCTACAAAAATGGGGCAGTAACAGAAGGCCCTTGTGGAATTATTAAAAAAATTCCCATCTGAAAATGCTGGCGGCAGAGATCACAGTTCGTTGGACAACCAAGGACTACAGGCGAGAGAGACACAACTCCAATCCAGCAGAGGCAGGGGAACACTGTCAAAGTTCTGGGAGAATTTTCTCAGCCCCTTCCATTGCACAGGTTCTGAGGCACGGGGTACTCTCACAAGGAGTGCAAAGTTTGGGAAGATGCTGAGGGAGTACCTTGCTGACCGTACCAACGTCCTCCGAGATTCTTCTGTACCTTATAATTATTGGGTATCCAAGCTGGATACGTGGAATGAACTTGTTCACTACGCCTCGGAGGTCCTGGCCTGCCCTGCCGCTAGCATTTGATCAGAGCGGGTTTTTAGTGCCGCTGGTGGAATTATAACTGATAAGCGCATCCGCCTGTCAACTGAAAATGCTGACAGGATGACTCTTATAAAAATCAACAAGGGCTGGATTGGGCCAGACTTCTCAACACCACCGAATGATAGCAGCGTAACATAAACTCAAATCCTGTGTCTTTTTTTGGGAGGTGTATTCCCATGCACTTTTTCACACCCACACATGGGTATACGCTTCCTGATTTTGGCTATTTGCTCTTGTCCTCCTCCTTCTTCTCATCCTTATCCTCCACCACCATATCACCAGGGTGACCGTCGTCTGTGATGCAACACCCACATCATTTTTTTAAAGGGTGTTTATGATGCCCGTAAAAAAAAAAATTTTATACTGTATGTTCATGTATACCCCCCAGGGGTAAATGTTTGTCAGCCCATACACTTAGTGCATGGGCATTACAAGTATAGGAGACCCGCTCCTTTCTAATGGGAACATTTTTTTATGAGGCCCTCTTCCACATCTCTTCCAAGGGGCATTGGAGTGCCCCCCAATTTTTTTTCAGCCCTTGCATTCACTGCATAGGCCAACACTATGGGAGACTCACTTCCTAATAATGGGAACATTTTTTCATGAGGCCCTCTACGTCTCTTCCAAGGGGCATTGGAGTGCCTCCCAATTTTTGGCAACCCTAGCATTCACTGCATAGGCAAGCACAATGGGAGACCCACTTCCTAATGGGAACATTGTTTTCAGGAGGCCCTCTGACCTCCACGTCTCTTCCAAGGGGCATTGAAGTGCCTCCAAATTTTTGGCAACCCTTGCATTGACTGCATAGGCAAACACAATGGGAGACCCACTTTCTAATAATGGGAACATTTTTTTTCAGGAGGGCCTCCTCTAAGTCTCTTCAAAGGGGTATTGGGGTGCGTCCAAATTTTCAAAGGGGTATTGGAGTGCGTCCAAATTTTGGGCAGCCCTGCCACTCACTGCATACTTAATAACATTATAGGAGACCCACTCTTTAGTAACAACAAAGCATTGCCAGCTGATGGCTCTCTAAGAATAGTGACGGCTGACTGCTGGCCCTTTGAGAATAGTAAAGGCCGCCTGATGGCGCTATAAAATAAGGCTTTGTGACTTTCAGAGTCCCTCCTTCATAAACGAAACAGGATGTCTCTGATCATGTCTCACACACCACATGGCCAGATAAGGTTGTAAAATGTTCAAATGACATTTCCCGGTGAATGCATTTGTCACGGTTGAAAGCAATACAAAAGTGCAAAAACGCATCAAAAACGTTACGTGTGAACATAGCCTATGGTGTGGAGGAGTATTTTTGGTTTTGGTTATTTATTTTGCCTTATATACAAGTCATTACCCTGGAAGGGATGTTCCTTAACATATTTCCCAGGAAAATCCATTTTGGATTCGTTTTTGTATGTTTTATTGTGAGTCCGTAAAAGTGGCGTAATACCTCTGACAACGTTGTTGACAGCAGTGACCTGGGAGTCAGAAATGCTTCCAGGGGTCTTCCCCATGCTGTTCCCATGTTATTTGAGCACTGTTCCCATCGATTTGGGCAATGTTTAGGCCCTCTGCAGACCGCCGGGGGGAACGGCCTGAAAAATGCTTGAGTTTCCCATAGACTTACATTGGGCTCGTTGCTCGGGTTGAGCACCCGAGTATTCCAATGTGCTCGACCCGAGCAACGAGCACCCGAGCATTTTAGTGCTCGCCCATCACTAGTTAAGGGTTAAAGTGCTGACATAGTAATCTGTAGCTAAAGAGTATAAAGGGAATCTGCCAGCATGATCCACGCCCACAAGCTGTTTATCTGGTCATGTCGCTGTCCGAATGGCAATGTCATCCACCCCTTTAGGCTATGTTCACACGACCATAGTTTGAGAGTGTCAACCATGAAATAAAATTGACAGTAGTCGAACCAATGTTATCCAATGGGGTTGTTCATATGACCATTTTTCAAACTGACTGTCTGCTTGAAAAAAAATGCAGCATGCCCTAGTCTTTTCCATATTTCAGGTGAGAATCGCCATTTTCGGATGAGTCTCTGGGTGCTACAAAAAAATCAGCCTCCATACGGATCAAAGGCACAGCATCCAGTTTTGAAGCATACATAGTCATTCTTTAACATATTAAACTGTATTTGCTCTTGTAAATTTGTAACTGCTGGTGAAAAAAAAAATTTACGCCATATAGATGACAATATTGATGAAAAATCATCCATTTTTTCGGATGAAAATTGGACAATTTTTTTCATATGCTTATGTGAACTTTAGAGATGAGCGTTGTTCTACTTGAACTGTTCGCCAATCTCAAATTCGAGCTGTTTTGGGCGGTGTTCGAGCCGTTCGGCGAACACGAACAATTTGAGAAAAATTCGGCTGTTCGAGGTTATGTTCGATAACTGTTCGTGCACCAAAATCATAACTGGATTTTTTCTCAGTAATGATGAAAATTAATGTTAATACGCAGTTTGAGTGTACAGCGGGGTGGGGGGAGGGGCAGGGGATGGATCTCTGCAGGAACAATGAAGATCTCCATTTTTTTTTTCTCTTTCCCGCATTTACAGTGGGGAGGTGCAATCTGTCAGCCTATCAGCAGCGCACACACGGAGCGAAGTGCTTTTTTTCACACAAGCAAGGGCATGTGTCATTGGCAGTGTATGTGACGCACCCCCTGGGCCATATTCTTTAGGGGAATACCCGGAGCCGGATCAGATGGGGGTTGTAGTCTCCGAGTGGCTGTGACCCGGTCCGTGCCCAGGGTGTCAAGCTCAGTGTGTGGCAGTCCTTACTGATGTTACTAAGTTCTTTATGTCGACTACGCCACCCGTTGAATTGCGGTCACTACGGCCGCCGCTGCAGCAGGGTCCGCTGAGGCTGATGGTGTTGGTGCAGCTTTAGGTAGTATAACCCCCAACGGGAGGGGTATAGCCTCAGGGGGTCAGGTGCAGAGGATGGTGGTTGTGGAGGTGCAGGGATGATGGTAATGAGAGACAGAGTCGGGTTGTGCAGTTCAGGGTTCTTTACTTACTGCAGATGTTCCGGTCACTCCGGCCTTGAGTGACCACCCGAGCCGTGCTGCGTCCACCAGGTCCTGGACTCGGCCAACCCCCAAGTAGTTCTGGAGCGTGGTTCTGAGCTCCCGTTCTGTCCTGTCCTCGTCTCTGGCCTTCCCCACCAGGGATCCACCTATGTCCGGCTCCCTCGGGCCTCTTGTTGGCGAACCCTTGTCTCTGGGTTCCCTGACCCTATGCGTGGTCTGCCTTCCGGGTGGATATGGTGAGTGGCCGTGGCAGATGCTGCCCACGGCCTCCGGTCTCTGGCTGAGGTATGCTGTAGCCCCCACCAGTTTGGGATCCGGTACCCTGTTGGCAACCCTTCACCCTGTGGTTGTATTTGGGCTCTCAGAGTTCCTTCTTTCTCCCCCTCTGGGTCTTTCTTGCTCTCCTCTCTCACTCTGGGCTTTGGAGCTGCTCTTCTCCTCTGCTCTCTTCAGGTTACACTCTGACAGACTGACCCTGATCTTAGATGGTTCCCACCTTTTATACTCCCTCTATGTGTGAGCTCAGGTGACCAGCACCCAATGAGCTCCTAGCTTTACCCAGGCTGCTCCCCCTATCTGCCCCTACACTACTGGGATGTACCACCCCCCTCCCACTCCAGCCAGGAACAGACTCGGTCGTACCTGCACATTTCTAAGTGGGAGTACCGTTGGTCTGTTCCTCGGAAATGGGATGTGTGTAGTGCATGCAGCTAACTGAGCTCAGCTCCACACTCCATCCTTACCCGGGAGTGGAATATCACACCTCTGGGTTGAGGTGCAATACCCCTGTAGCAGCCGAATCCTCAGGGTGCTACATTCCCCCCTGGTAAATCACAGCACGTCCTCGGGCTGTAAGATATAAAAAACACCAAATCATACAATTTTTGCATAAACAACATAATAAAACATCATATAAAACTTTTTCATAAAAACATTCTTGTCTTCTGGTACCTCCGGTCACGGTGCAACTTGTGACCGGGTAAAGTGCGACAGTCTCTTGAAGAAAAATCAGTTCTTCTATAAAACCGGTAGGGGGCGCTTTAGGAAGCGCAACTATATACAAAGGGAAGGTATGGCCGCTCTCAGTCCTCGGCCAGGTATAAAGAAGGAACGACCGCTCTCAGTCCTCGGTCAGTGGGAATAGGGACACACGGGGTTAACAGTTCAGTTCTCTGGTCCCAACGGGGACTATATTAGCAGCATCAGTTCACTGTGCCCCGACGGGCAACTATATACAGCTTCTACTCTGCTGTACTCAACGACGACGTCCTCCTGCTCTTTCTTTGTGATTAACTTTAGCTTCAGACCCGTCCGGGTCCTCTTGCTCCTCCTCACACCGCAGCTCCTCCTCCGTCAGGCGATGCACATGGAGGGCGTAGGGTCCTTTGGCACACTTGTGCCGGGTGAAGGTGACCTCGTCCCCTATATAAAGGTCACGACCTCTGTGTCCCTCCGGTAGGTGGGACTCAACGTCTCTTCTTGTCACGAAGACGTCGCCTGGGGTGCGGTGATCTCGGATGAAGCCCCACCCGTGCTGCATATTAAACTTGATCACAGTCCCGGTGGAAGGGGGACCATGAGCTGCACGGGGACTCCTCCTGGCCCGGCTCTTCTGCTCCGCGCTCTTTATTTGGGCTTGTTGTTCCCGGACCCGCCTCTCTCTCCGCTCCCTCTCAAAGACCTCGAGCTGTTGCCGGCAGCACTCTGCACGCTCCGCTGCAGCTGCCCGGGTCTCCTGAGTGAACCCCATGAGATCTTCTCCGGTGGGGTCCCACTCAAACTGTGCCTCCTCTAGCGGGGGCGAGGTCCTTTTTACGGGCTTCGGAGCCGGGATCAGGGGCTCACACATGGGCCTTGCCCTCTTTTGGAGCTCTTGTTCGTAGTACTCCCTGGGCCAGACAAAGGGCTGCCCGTCCGGCCATGTGTGTTGGGCGAACAGATCTTCTCCCAGATGCGGCACTCTTGGTTTTATGGGCGCGGTGGTGGTGGCGCCCGGGTTGCCCAGGCCTTGCGGCCAGGCCTGGGGCACCTGGAAAGTGAAGGGCACCGTAAGGACGGCGGCGCCCTGGGCTACCTGGCCCTGCGACCAGGCCGGTGGCTCCGCGGAGGTAGGGGGCGCTGTTGGTATTGCGGCGCCCGGGGGTACTAGGCCTTGCGACCAGGCTGGTGGTACTTCCTGCTTGGTCACGCTCGGGGTCAAGGCGTGTGACGTCACAGGGGTCGCGGCTCCCGTTTGAGGCCTAGTCTGCGGCGGTGACGTTGCAGCGACGGGCACGGCAGGGGATACTTCGGGCTCTGCGACGGGGAGCTGGGGCAGGTACGCGGTTTCCCGGTTTGGGGTAGAGACGTCCCCTTTACCTGCCTCCTTTCGTTCGGCTCCCTTCTCGGCGCCGTCTCCGTTCTTCAGTCCTCCTGCGCCATCCTCAGAGGCGGTCTGTCTCCTCGTCTCGGGTGGCGTGCTCCGCTGACGGGTTCTTGTCTGCTGGGCCATCTCACGGCTCCATTCTGCTAACGTCTCTCGCTGCACCCGGGCCATCCTCCGTGCGAGGCCCTCCAGCGCAGTCTGTGCACACTCCCGATCTCGGGGGAGCTGTGCTAAGACCTCCACTAAGCCTAGTGGGGTCGTTGCTTCTAGCAGGCTCCTGACCAACGGGTCGGTGCTGCTCTGCTCTCCTCCCGTTGTCTCCAGCAGGCCTTCTGCAGTGGCGGCCCGCATCAGGCTCCTGACCACTGGGTCGGTGCTGCCTGGAGTGGCGGACCGCATCAGGCTCCTGACCACTGGGTCGGTGCTGCCTGGCTCTCCCTCCATCTCCGGGTAGGCTCTTTCTGGACTCTGCTCCAGGCTTCTTGTCTCCGGGTGCGCTCTCTCCAGACTGCTCCAGGCGACAGCCATCTTTGCTCTCTTGTTCTCAGTCCTCCCACTTCGAGGGCGGTCCCGGGGCCACTTGGTGATTGTCAGCTCCAGGGGCAGTTCTTTCACGCTGACAGACACCTCTAGCATCACAGTCTCTGTTGGTGGGGGCGGTTTCCACTTTTGGCGCCATTTTCTGTCCTGGCCCACGATGGGAGGCGGCCTCTTGCCATCCTCTGGTACGCCCATAATGGCGTCCGCTCTGACAAGGCGGGAAATCTTCGGAAATGGCGGGAATCGTCTCCCAGTGGCGGGAAACTCTGCAGATGGCGGGAAAAAGCTGTTAATGGCGGACAACCGGCGGGAATCGATCTGTGATGGGGCCCGTTGGCGGGGACCCTCCGGAACCGGCGGGAGACTTCTTTTTGAGGTAAACTTGTTCTTTTCTTCAGGCACGCAGTACCCGGGTGTTGCGGGCACGTTATCCTGCCGACTACGCCAAAGTTGACGCACCCCCTGGGCCATATTCTTTAGGGGAATACCCGGAGCCGGATCAGATGGGGGTTGTAGTCTCCGAGTGGCTGTGACCCGGTCCGTGCCCAGGGTGTCAAGCTCAGTGTGTGGCAGTCCTTACTGATGTTACTAAGTTCTTTATGTCGACTACGCCACCCGTTGAATTGCGGTCACTACGGCCGCCGCTGCAGCAGGGTCCGCTGAGGCTGATGGTGTTGGTGCAGCTTTAGGTAGTATAACCCCCAACGGGAGGGGTATAGCCTCAGGGGGTCAGGTGCAGAGGATGGTGGTTGTGGAGGTGCAGGGATGATGGTAATGAGAGACAGAGTCGGGTTGTGCAGTTCAGGGTTCTTTACTTACTGCAGATGTTCCGGTCACTCCGGCCTTGAGTGACCACCCGAGCCGTGCTGCGTCCACCAGGTCCTGGACTCGGCCAACCCCCAAGTAGTTCTGGAGCGTGGTTCTGAGCTCCCGTTCTGTCCTGTCCTCGTCTCTGGCCTTCCCCACCAGGGATCCACCTATGTCCGGCTCCCTCGGGCCTCTTGTTGGCGAACCCTTGTCTCTGGGTTCCCTGACCCTATGCGTGGTCTGCCTTCCGGGTGGATATGGTGAGTGGCCGTGGCAGATGCTGCCCACGGCC
Source organism: Phyllobates terribilis (assembly GCF_046119375.1). NCBI lineage: Eukaryota > Metazoa > Chordata > Amphibia > Anura > Dendrobatidae > Phyllobates > Phyllobates terribilis. The sequence goes on along the minus strand of NW_027362761.1, from coordinate 688,925,084 downwards.
TCCGGTCTCTGGCTGAGGTATGCTGTAGCCCCCACCAGTTTGGGATCCGGTACCCTGTTGCCAACTCTTCACCCTGTGGTTGTATTTGGGCTCTCAGAGTTCCTTCTTTCTCCCCCTCTGGGTCTTTCTTGCTCTCCTCTCTCACTCTGGGCTTTGGAGCTGCTCTTCTCCTCTGCTCTCTTCAGGTTACACTCTGACAGACTGACCCTGATCTTAGATGGTTCCCACCTTTTATACTCCCTCTATGTGTGAGCTCAGGTGACCAGCACCCAATGAGCTCCTAGCTTTACCCAGGCTGCTCCCCCTATCTGCCCCTACACTACTGGGATGTACCACCCCCCTCCCACTCCAGCCAGGAACAGACTCGGTCGTACCTGCACATTTCTAAGTGGGAGTACCGTTGGTCTGTTCCTCGGAAATGGGATGTGTGTAGTGCATGCAGCTAACTGAGCTCAGCTCCACACTCCATCCTTACCCGGGAGTGGAATATCACACCTCTGGGTTGAGGTGCAATACCCCTGTAGCAGCCGAATCCTCAGGGTGCTACATTTGTCACATGTCCTTGCCCTATAAGACCAAGCCATTTTCCCCGTCGCCACCATTTTCTCACTGCTGCAGCTGCGTGTTAGACGGCACCGCTGTTGCTGTGTGCGCTATACCTTGTTAATTTCAAGCCAATTTTCGCACAAATCTACAGATAGCTTGGGAGTAGGGAATAGTTGTGATTGCAGTCCTTTTAAGGACTAGGTTACAGCATTTCCTACGACTTTTATCAGGCAGGTCTGTGCTCTTAAATAGATAGATTGTGGGAGTAAAGACTAATTGTAATTGGAGTCCTTTTCAGGACTAGGTTACATCAGTTCCTATCAGTTTTTGCCAGGCAGGTCTGTGCCAGTGCTGTGCAAGTTTTTTTCACAGCATTTGGCTGAATCTAGCAAAGCTAATCCTTTTTGGCCTATTGCAGAGTGTGTTAGTCAGTGGAGTAGCCTATCTGTGTTGCAAGATATACCACCTGTGTATAGAATACCAATTTTTTTACTGCACCTAGTGAAGTAAAATCTTTTGGGCATAGCATCATTCTATTAGTCCATCTATACTGACCTCCATCAGGTTGCAAATTGAATATAATTTTTTTCTGCATCTAGCTCTGAAAAAATATTGGGCTTCTAGCTGTGTGTGGGACTTGTTGTATTAGTCCATCTATACTGACCTCCATCAGGTTGCAAACTGAATATATATTTTTCTTCATCTACCTCTGAAAAAATATTGGGCTTCTAGCTGTGTGTGGGACTTGTTCTATTAATCCATCTATACAGACCTCCATCAGGTTGCAAACTGAATATATTTTTTTATGCATCTACCTCTGAAAAAATATTGGGCTTCTAGCTGTGTGTGGGACTTGTTGTATTAGTCCATCTATACAGACCTCCATCAGGTTGCAAACTGAATATATTTTTTTCTGCATCTACCTCTGAAAAAATATTGGGCTTCTAGCTGTGTGTGGGACTTATTGTATTAGTCCATCTATACAGACCTCCATCAGGTTGCAAACTGAATATATTTTTTTCTGCATCTACCTCTGAAAAAATATTGGGCTTCTAGCTGTGTGTGGGACTTGTTGTATTAGTCCATCTATACAGACCTCCATCAAGTTGCAAACTGAATATATTTTTTTCTGCATCTACCTCTGAAAAAATATTGGGCTTCTAGCTGTGTGTGGGACTTGTTGTATTAGTCCATCTATACTGACCTCCATCAGGTTGCAAACTGAATATATTTTTTTCTGCATCTACCTCTGAAAAAATATTGGGCTTCTAGCTGTGTGTGGGACTTGTTCTATTAATCCATCTATACAGACCTCCATCAGGTTGCAAACTGAATATATTTTTTTCTGCATCAAGCTCTGAAAAAATATTGGGCTTCTAGCTGTGTGTGGGACTTGTTCTATTAATCCATCTATACAGACCTCCATCAGGTTGCAAACTGAATATATTTTTTTCTGCATCTACCTCTGAAAAAATATTGGGCTTATAGCTGTGTGTGGGACTTGTTGTATTAGTCCATCTATACTGACCTCCATCAGGTTGCAAACTGAATATATTTTTTTCTGCATCTACCTCTGAAAAAATATTGGGCTTCTAGCTGTGTGTGGGACTTGTTGTATTAGTCCATCTATACAGACCTCCATCAGGTTGCAAACTGAATATATTTTTTTCTGCATCTACCTCTGAAAAAATATTGGGCTTCTAGCTGTGTGTGGGACTTGTTGTATTAGTCCATCTATACTGACCTCCATCAGGTTGCAAACTGAATATATTTTTTTCTGCATCTACCTCTGAAAAAATATTGGGCTTCTAGCTGTGTGTGGGACTTGTTCTATTAATCCATCTATACAGACCTCCATCAGGTTGCAAACTGAATATATTTTTTTCTGCATCTACCTCTGAAAAAATATTGGGCTTCTAGCTGTGTGTGGGACTTGTTGTATTAGTCCATCTATACAGACCTCCATCAGGTTGCAAACTGAATATATTTTTTTCTGCATCTACCTCTGAAAATATATTGGGCTTCTAGCTGTGTGTGGGACTTGTTGTATTAGTCCATCTATACTGACCTCCATCAGGTTGCAAACTGAATATATTTTTTTCTGCATCTACCTCTGAAAAAATATTGGGCTTTTAGCTGTGTGTGGGACTTGTTCTATTAATCCATCTATACAGACCTCCATCAGGTTGCAAACTGAATATATTTTTTTCTGCATCTACCTCTGAAAAAATATTGGGCTTCTAGCTGTGTGTGGGACTTGTTGTATTAGTCCATCTATACTGACCTCCATCAGGTTGCAAACTGAATTTTTTTTTTTCTGCATCTACCTCTGAAAAAATATTGGGCTTCTAGCTGTGTGTGGGACTTGTTCTATTAATCCATCTATACAGACCTCCATCAGGTTGCAAACTGAATATATTTTTTTCTGCATCTACCTCTGAAAAAATATTGGGCTTCTAGCTGTGTGTGGGACTTGTTGTATTAGTCCATCTATACTGACCTCCATCAGGTTGCAAACTGAATATATATTTTTCTGCATCTACCTCTGAAAAAATATTGGGCTTCTAGCTGTGTGTGGGACTTGTTCTATTAATCCATCTATACAGACCTCCATCAGGTTGCAAACTGAATATATTTTTTTCTGCATCTACCTCTGAAAAAATATTGGGCTTCTAGCTGTGTGTGGGACTTGTTGTATTAGTCCATCTATACTGACCTCCATCAGGTTGCAAACTGAATATATTTTTTTCTGCATCTACCTCTGAAAAAATATTGGGCTTCTAGCTGTGTGTGGGACTTGTTCTATTAATCCCTCTATACAGACCTCCATCAGGTTGCAAACCGAATATATTTTTTTCTGCATCTACCTCTGAAAAAATATTGGGCTTCTAGCTGTGTGTGGGGCTTGTTGTATTAGTCCATCTATACTGACCTCCATCAGGTTGCAAACTGAATATATTTTTTTCTGCATCTACCTCTGAAAAAATATTGGGCTTCTAGCTGTGTGTGGGACTTGTTCTATTAATCCATCTATACAGACCTCCATCAGGTTGCAAACTGAATATATTTTTTTCTGCATCTACCTCTGAAAAAATATTTGGCCTTCTAGCAGTGTGTGGGACTTTCTCTATTAGTCCATCTATACTGACCTCCATCAGGTTGCAAATTAAAAATAATTTTTATCTGCATCTAGCTCTGAAAAAATATTTGGCCTTCTAGCAGTGTGTGGGACTTTCTCTATTAGTCCATCTATACTGACCTCCATCAGGTTGCAAATTAAAAATAATTTTTATCTTCATCTAGCTCTGAAAAAATATTTGGCCTTCTAGCAGTGTGTGGGACTTTCTCTATTAGTCCATCTATACTGACCTCCATCAGGTTGCAAATTGAATATAATTTTTTTCTGCATCTAACCCAGCCAATAGTTTTGGCCTAATACCACAGTTTGGCCACTCAGCTCTGCTCGGTTCCCATCCATTGTTTTTTTGTGCAAACAACTCCAGAGTTGTGAATTAGTTAACCACCAAAATGAGTGGAAAAAGGCCTGCTGCTGGTGGAAAGGGGAATAGGCGTGTTGGGAAGGGGAAAAAAGGTTGTGTCCGTGGGGTAGGTGTTAAAGCAACAGTAACATCTGCAGAAGAAAGACCATCTTCCAGCCAAACTAAAATGTCTACTTCTTTTAGCGGACAATGTGATAAGATCCCTTTCTTACGGCCACGCCAATCGCTACAAATTCCAGATGAGGCACAAAAACAGCAGGTGCTTCAACGGATATCAAGTGCTCCTTTAAGTGGGCTCTCCTCCACATCAACTTCAACATCACAAATACTCCAGTCCTCAAAGGTGTCACCCCAATCGCACTTGCTTCCTCACAGCTCCCAAATCTCCAGCTGCCCGTCTGAGTATGAGGTAGAACAGATGGTTGAGTCTGCAGAGCTGTTTACTCATACTATAGCCTGGGAATCAGAGGTCGACTCCAGCGCTTCTGTGAATCCAGACGAGGAAATGATCTGCACTGATGCCCAGAATCTTTATGAGTCGGATCCAGGACCAGACGCAGAAGGTTCTGACCATAATGTAGACCCTCATTCCCAAACTGTAACTCCTGTTGGTGGAGACAATGAGGAAGACGATAAGACTCAAATACCTGATTGGAGCGACAACTTTAGTTTTTTGTCAGGGCAGGAACAGGTTGGCTCTGAGGACGACGGGTGTGATAACGCACAGGGTGATGATGATGAAGTTGGAGATCCCACTTACTGTCAACCCACAGTCAGCCAAGAGATGAGGTCAGCAGAGGAGGTGGAGGAAGATGCTAGTGACGACGAGGTCAGGTTGCGCCTTCCTGGACAGAGACGTAGTACTGGAAGCACGTCAACAACTGCATCCTCAAACACAACTCTGCCTCTCACCACAAGTCGTGGTGGCTCTTCAGGTCGCATGGGTGCTAAGCCTTGCATAGCCTGGGCATTTTTTCAGATCGATAAAGATGACCCAACTCGTGTTATCTGTAACATTTGTCAGCAAAAGCTAAGTAGAGGCCAAAAAATACATAGTTTGAGTACTTCATGCATGAACCGGCACATGGACATTAAGCATAAGTTGCAGTGGGAAGCTCAGTGTGCTACAATGCGGCCTAGCCGGCCGGGCCAACCACCGTCTGCCATATCTTGTGCATCCGCGGCCTCTTCATCCTCTGTGACTGGGGGGACAGCAGTCACACCTGTTTTGGGGCGCAGACCTGCCACCTCTTTACCCGCAACAGCCAGCGTGATTGGCAGGTCATCATTTTCTTTGGAGGTGGTAACACCAGCTGGTGTTGAGCGCTGTCCGACATCGATAGCACCACCTTTGGATCAAGGCAACCTAACATGTCCGCCTGCATCTTCCTCACAGACCGGCAGTTTGCCGGGGACACCCTTATCAACCCCGTCTAAGCACAATAGCCAGCCCTCGGTCCCTCAGATGTGGACAAGTAAAAGACCATTTCCTCCTAGCCATGAGAAAGCTAAGAGGTTGAATTTCACCATCTGCAAGTTCTTGGCTACAGAAATGCTGCCTTTCCGCCTGGTGGACACAGAGGATTTTCGAGACCTTATGTCCGTCGCAGTGCCCCAGTACCAGATGCCCAGTCGGCACTACTTCTCAAAGAAAGGTGTGCCTGCGCTCCACCAGCATGTCGCACACAACATCACCGCTTCTTTGAGAAACTCTGTGTGTGACAGGGTGCATTTCACCACAGACACTTGGACGAGTAGGCATGGACAGGGGCGTTACATGTCGCTGACTGGGCACTGGGTAACTATGGTGACAGCAGGACAAGGGGCTGCTGTCCAAGTCTTGCCGTCCCCACGAGTTGTGCGTCAATCCTCTTTATGTCAAAGTTCCTCCACTGCTTCTGCCTCCTCAACCTCCTCTCGGTCTTCCACCTGCACCCAAAGCCTGTCTGGTCATGCCACAAGCTTTCTAACTGCGCAGAAGGGATCCTGCACACCTCCTTACTATGCTGGCAGTAGGGCTCAACGTCATCAGGCGGTTTTTACATTGAAATGTCTGGGAAATGTGAGTCACACAGCTGAGGAGTTGTGGTCAGCTCTGGAGAACCAATTTCATGAATGGTTGTCTCCACTGGACCTGAAACCAGGGAAGGCCGTGTGCGACAATGCTGCAAACCTGGGTGCGGCCCTTCGCCGGGGCAATGTCACACACGTGCCTTGTATGGCTCACGTGTTGAACCTGGTTGTCCAGCAATTTTTAGCCCACTATCCCAGACTAGATGGCCTTCTGCAGAGGGCACGGTCGCTGTGTGCTCACTTTCGCCGTTCGCATCCCGCAGCTCAGCGACTTACATCTCTACAGAAGTCGTTGGGCCTGCCACTTCACCGGCTAAAATGAGATGTGCCTACCCGGTGGAATTCAACTCTGCACATGTTGCAGCGACTGTGGCAGCACCGACAAGCCCTGGTGCAATACGTTCTGACGTATAGCCTGGGCCAACGAGATCCAGAGATGGGGCAAATCACGCTGGAGGAGTGGTCTCAGATCAGGGACCTATGCACCCTCCTGCACAGTTTTGAAATGGCGACGAAGATGTTTAGTGCTGACGATGCCATTATCAGCATGACTATTCCGGTGATCTACATGCTGGAGCACATGTTAAACAGAATTCGGAGTCAGGTGGTGGCACAAGAGGAGGTGGAGGAAGTAGAGGAGGAGGAGTTGTATGCGGAAGGGCTAACATCTGCAAGGTCCAGACGGTCGGCAGCACCAAGGCGGCAGGCATGTGAGGGTGGGGGAGATGGTTTTACCAGGGCGCATGGTAGCAGCCAAACTAGTGAGGAAGGTGCAGGAGCCCAGGAAGAAGTGGAGGACGAACTGATGGAAGACTCATCAGATGAGGGAGACCTTGATCACATTTCTGTTGTGCGAGGTTGGGGGGAGAGGACAGAGGAAGGAAGCATGATTGTTACCTCGCCACCAACACAACAGGGACTTGGTGCTCCTGGATGCGCAACACACATGAGTGCCTTCTTGCTGCACTACCTGCAACATGACCCTCGAATTGTGAGAATTAGAAATAATCCTGACTACTGGGTTGCCACACTGTTAGATCCCCGGTACAAAAGTAAATTTGCAGAAATTATTCCTGCCATAGAAAGGGATGCACGCATGCAGGAGTATCAGCAGAGACTGTTGCAGAATCTTACATGTGCTTTTCCACAAAATACCAGTGGTGCACGTAGTGAATCTCACAGTTCCAACTTGCCAACCGTGGGACCGTCAAGTGTTCAGCACTCAAACCGTAACAGAACCACAGTATCTGCTGGTAACATCAATTTTGCGGAATCATTTCACCACTTTTTTAGCCCATCCTTTGCAAGGCCACAGGAGACAAGAAGTCTGACACATAGTCAACGCCTAGAGACGATGGTACAGGAGTATCTCCAAGTAAACATTGAAGCCACGACTGTGTCACTGGACCCTTGCTCTTTTTGGGCTTCCAATCTGGATAAATGGCCGGAGCTAGCCACTTACGCCTTGGAGATCTTGTCATGCCCCGCAGCCAGCGTTCTGTCTGAACGTGTGTTCAGCGCTGCTGGTGGTGTGCTGACAGATAAGCGCACGCGGCTCTCCACTGATAATGTAGACAGACTCACGTTCATAAAGATGAACAAATCATGGATCCGAAACGACTTTTCTACCCCTGTGTCATCCTGGGGAGAGTAAAAGCTTGATGATTGGTTAAAATCACCCTACCAACCGTTTTAAGCTTTCAAATTACTAATCATGTTTATCTGTATCTTGGCTGGAAAATAATTTGGGCTTTGTAGCAGTGTGCAGCACTGATTCTATTAGGCCATCTATAATAAGCTCCACCAGATTTAAAATTACTAATCATGTTTATCTGTATCTTGACTGGAAAATAATTTGGGCTTTGTAGCAGTGTGCAGCACTGATCCTATTAGGCCATCTATACTAAAGCTTCACCAGATTTAAAATTAATAATAATTTTTAGCTGCATCTAGCCCGGAAAATAATTTTGGGGCTCCGAGATGCGCAAGACACATAAGTGCCTTCTTGCTGCACTACCTGCAGCATGACCCTCATATTGTCAGAATTCGAAGTAATCATGACTACTGGGTTGCCACACTCTTAGATCCCCCAAACTTTTCGATCAACCTTTTCATTTTAATAAAGACCAAAAAAATGGTCATTTTTGAAATTATAAGCATTAGCAGGTTGTTAGAAACTGAAATCAAACAGTTTTCAACTCAAAACTTTATTCTAGGTGATGTTACATTTTCACATAGGACCCCTTGTTCGAAAGGAGCTTCTGAACTCTCTCGTCCATTGAATTTGTCAGGTTTTGGATGGTTTCTGCTTCAATTGCTTTGCATGAGGACAGAATACCCTCCCAGAGCTGTTGCTTAGATGTGAACTGCCTCCCGCCATCATAGACACTCCTTTTAATGATGCTCCAAAGGTTCTGAATAGGGTAGAGGTCAGGGGAGCATGGGGGTCACACCATAAGTTTGTCCCCTTTTATGCCCATATCAGCCAGAGATGCAGATGTTTTATGTGCAGCATGAGATGGTGCATTATCATGCAGAAAAATGATCTTGCTGTGAAATACACGGTTCTTCTTCTTGAACCATGGCAGGAAGTGCTGTTTGAGAAAATCCACATACATTATGGAGTTCATCTTTAGCGCCTTCAGGGATCCTAAAGGGGCCGACAATCTCTCTCCCCATGATTCCAGCCCAAAACATTACTCCACCTCCTCCTTGTTGGCGCTGTAGCCGTGTTTGCGTGGGGTGTCCATCAACCAGCCATCCTCCACTCCATCCATCTGGACCATCGAGCGCTGCACGGCACTCATCCGTGAACAAAACAGTTTTGAAATCAGTCTTCATGTAATGTTTGGCCCACTGGAGCCGTTTCTGCTTGTGTGAAGTGGATAGAGGAGGTCGACAGGATGGCGTATGCACAGCTGCAAACCTCTGAAGGACCCTGCATCTTGTTGTTCGGGGGACGTTGGAGGCACCAGCAGCTTCAAAAACTTGTCTGCTGCTATGACAAGGCTTTTTTGCCGCTGCTCTTTTAACCTGACATAATTGCTTGTAGGAAAGAGTCGTCAATTTGCCCTTATCAGCACGCACACGTGTGTACTGTGAATCAGCTACATACTTCTTGATTGCCAAGACACTTCATCCTGATCATCGCACAATGTTGATTGTAGTCATGCCTTGACCTAAACACTCCACAATTTGTTGCTTCTCAGCAGCCGACACATCCTTTTTCTTTCCCATTTTGGCAGAAAATGTAGGCTGCTTAATAATGTGAGACAGCCTTCTTAAGTAGTCTTGCCTTTCATTGGACACACCTGCCAAACTAATTAGCACAGGTGTCTGCAATTGCTTACAGTGATATAAAGAGCCCTGACACACATCACCATCAATGAGTTTAACTGACAAACAAACAAATTCTTCCCTTATCACTCCTAAACACTTTTTGCGTAATAATTTGGAACACAGTGTACATGTGCTTTTCCACAAAACACCAGTGGTTCACGTAGTGAATCTTACAGTTCTAACTTGCCAACCGTGGTCTGTATGGAGTTGTTCAATAAAGGGCCCAAAATTAAGATAACATAGATGGGAGAGGTCTCTATGAATAGGAATTCCTAAGTATTTGAGACCCTGTGAGGGCCAGGCAAAGGGAAAGTTGGACTGGATGGAATCCTATATGGATTTGGGGAGGGAGACATCGAGGGCCTCAGACTTCGCTGCATTGATTTTAAAATTTGACCATGTAACAAAGTGATCTATTTCAGCCATAACAGCATGGATGGATATATGTGATTGAGTGATATATACTAGGACATCATCAGCAAATAGAGAGCACTTGTACTCGGTGCCTCCCACCTCAATCCACCTAATATTGGGGTTATGGCGAATTGATGAGAGCAGGTGCTCCGTCACTAGGATGTATAAGAGAGGGGACAGAGAACATCCCTGCCTTGTCCCATTGGTGATTGTGAAAGGTGATGAAAATGTTCTGACGCGCCCCCTGGGCCTTGGGACACCCGGAGCCGGACCCTTTTTGGTGGATGCTGGTGGTTGTAGTCTCCGTGGCGGCAACCCGGTTCCGTGGCTCAGGGCGGTCAAACCAGTGGCGGAACTATTTATGTGGTTTTGATGTTTAAATGTCCGACTACGCCACCCGTGGATTACGGTCAGAGTGAACCGCCGCTCCAGGGCAGACCGCTGAGGCTGGTGTTGTGGGTGCAGCAGAGCGTAGCATAACTCCCCATGGGAGGAGTATAGCCTCAGGGCAGTGTATGCGGAGGATGGGGGTGATGGTGCAGGGCAGCAGCAGTAATGACACGGAGTCAGTGATGCAGTCCAGGGCCTTTACTCACAGTTCATATTATCCAGACCACGTCTGCAGGTAACGGCTGCCCACGTCGTACTGTGCTCACCAGGTGAGGGGCTCAGACAACTCCCAGATAACTTTGGACTGCTTCACAGGACCCCCTTTGTGTGTCCTTTGTCTGGCCTTTCTTACCAACCCTTCTGTCCGGCTGCCTCGGGCCTCCTCTTGGTAAACTTGGCGCCAGTTTCCCTGACCCTATGTGGTGCCTTCCTAGCGGGTGTAGCGAGGGGCTGCGCCACATAAAATGTCACAGCCTCCTGTTTCTAGCTGAGGGTCGTTTCCTGCCTCCACTAGTTTCGGGGACCGGTCTCCCCCTTTGGCCTGACCCCTCCACGCAGGTGGATTCGGGCGTGCGGTGGCGACTCGCCCGTCCGCACCCCTGAGATCCCTTCGTTCCTCGTTCCTGGAGCCTTCTCCGCTCCTCTTCCTTCCTTCTCCCTCTTCCAGGCCTGGGCCTCTGTTACTAGGCCCGCCTCCGGAGCAGAGCTCATGCAGAGCCCCTGCTCCCTGCCACTTCTGCTCAGACTTCTCTGCACTGAACTAAGATGGTGCCCACCTTTTATACTCCCTTCTCAATGCACCCAGGAACTGCTTCCTCCCTGCTCCTGCACTACAGGGTTCCCCTTCCTCAGTGTTCCCTCCCCCCACTCCAGCCAGGGACAGGGACTGTCGTGCCCATCTCAGGGGCATATTGGTCGCCCTGCCCCACGGCAGGCAATGTGGTGTAATGCATGCAGGTGTCGGGTCCTGATCCACACTCCATCCTTACCTGAGAGTGAGATATCACACCTCTGGGTGAGGTGCAATACGTCTGTAGCAACCGAGCCCTCAGGGTGCTACAGTTCCATTTATCTTCAGCCTAGGTGACGTATTGCGATACAGGGCCGTGATTTTGGCTATAAAAGGGTCCCCTAGACCAGGGTTCCCCAACTCCAGTCCTCAAGGCCCACCAACAGGTCATGTTTTCAGGATTTCCTTAGTATTACACAGGTGATAATTGCATCACCTGCACAGGCAATAATTCCATCACCTGTGCAATACTAAGGAAATCCTGAAAACATGACCTGTTGGTGGGCCTTGAGGACTGGAGTTGGGGAACCCTGCCCTAGACCCCTACCCCAAGCTTTTTAAGAGAATCATATATGGCGTGCCAGGAGACTCTATGGAATGCTTTCTCAGCATCCAACGAGAGTATCTAATTACAAATTTTTAACTGCATCTAGCCCAGGAAATACTTTGTGCCTAGTAGCAGGGTCTGCTAGTCAGCGGATTATCCCGGCTGTTAAGCAAGCTACACCACCTGTAGTTTGGACACTTCATTTTTTCAAAGGAAATGCTTCGGGACCACGGGATACTCAGTGAAGAGCATCAGGAGGCACCCCAAGGCATAGGGGCTCGGACTGGCAGTAGGATGCCTTGCGGTGGACAGCCGAGCTCGATCCTTATAAAAGCTTTTTAACTGCAGCAGCTTTAGTGGACGCTACTGGAGCTGGAATTACGCGGCTGCTGGCATGAGACTTGCCCTCCAATAGATCCTTGTAAATGGATTTAAAGTGTATTTATTCAAATTAGAGAGACAATTTAAATTAAAAAGCTTAGAGCTGCCTCCACCACAGGGGGGCTCGCTCGACCCACCAGCGGACAGGCACCAGTATTGGGAGAGGGGGGCTGGCCGTCAGGGTTCACCGCGGCTCTGGCACAAACCCGGCGACATGGAGGTGGCACGGGCAGGAGCGGACTGAACGTGTCGGCTTCTCACTTTTTGGATTTTAGAAGGGCATGACATGCCTATATCTGTGTCTCCCCCTCCTTTTACTCCTCCACCTCTTTTATTTTCGCATGACTATATGTACTTGTCACTTTTCCATGTGTTAGTTGTGTCTTCTGAGCAGTTTGTCAGCTTTTGGACACCTTTGAAGGTGTTTTCTATGTGTTTCTATGTGTTTTTGTTTGCCTGCCATTGGTTTTAACGGTGTTCGAAGGTGTTCGACGAACAGTACGGTGAACACACGGGTGTTCGACGAACCGAACCGAACTCGAACACTATGGGGGTGGCTCAACACTAGTGAACTTAACCTTACTGAATCATTGCTGTTTTAATTCATCAGCAAATGAGGCTTAAGGTGTAACCATTGTCTTCATTTTTATTTCATAAATCAATAGTACATATGAAAATAAGGAACTTTGTAATATATCCTGCCAGAAAAGTCTGCATCTTTCTCTGCCAAAATTGATCAGGCATTATCAAAATTCTCAATTTTGAGGTAAATCTGTATTTAGTGAAGACAAACTTTCCCATTACTGAGATAGGAGATGGCAGCTGGTACTGATGAGATTCTATGTATATGGGAGGGAGGAGCTCTGCCTGTAGCTCCTCTCTCCTCCCATCCACATAGAAGTGTATCTGTAGCAACTGTCATCTGCTATCTCAGTAATCGGAGAGTCTGTCTTTACTAAATACAGATTTTGGCCACGTCCCCACTATCAGTATTTGGTCAGTATTTCTTCTCAGGAGTGGGAGGCAAAACCAGATGAGGAACAATCAGAGAAAAGGTATAATAGAAACAAGTCACCAATTCTGCATTTATCACCCACTCCTGGTTTTGGCTCCCACTCCTGAGAAAAAATACTGAACAAATACTGATAGTGGGGTCGTGGCCTTTACCTCAGAATTTAAAATCGTGATAATAACTGATCAATTCTGGCAGAAAAGAAGCAGATTTCTCCGATTAGATATATTACAAAGTTGCTTATTTTCATGTGTACTATTGATTTATGAAATAAAAATTAAACCTATGGTTACTCTTTAAGTGCTCGAAGTTTCAAAAGACTCCCCAAGCTTCTGCTTTCTTCATACTATTCTAGTAAAGAAAAGAAAAGTGGGGCTGGGTGGGGAAAAGAAACAGGGAGTGAAATGCTTCGGAAGTGCTTTGACATTCCCAGAACACTTAAGCCGCATTTGCATATGATTTAAAAGAGTGATTTTTTGAGTAATGGAGCAATAGGGTGCATAAGTAAAGCAACATGACCATATAAACAGATTGTGGGGATGGATCATACTGACAAAGTCCCTTTAAATGGCAAACTGCCAGTAAACATATATTTTAAGGAAATTTAATGGTGCTCAGCATAACCGTCCATCTTATTCAGGAGAAAGGCCTGAATCGACCCTATCTAATGTTAACTTCTATGTGATATCATAATTTAAATGGGTTGTTTCATTAAGGCGACTCCATGTTTAGTTCTAGCCATATTAACCATTAACTGATTACCGCAGGTCTAGTGAACAGCTGATATCACATACCTAATAGTACAGTACTACAGTCAAATGAATGAGCAAAATGCTAACACGTGTGAATTGGGCGCCAGAGGGTAGAAGTATAAAGACATGCAAATGCATGGCCTAACATATTAATGCTCATGCTAATAAAGTGAAGTCACATATGGGCATTATTCTAGCTATACATTTTCACCTAGATTTCACCTTTTACCATTCATACTATGAAATCTGCAAAGCAGCAAAAAATCCAAAAGCCTCGCACATGGCAAAATCATATTTAAATCTCCACTTTATATACTTTATATTTTCTCTATAGGTGATGTTCCAATGAAGGATTATAAAAATGTGGAGAGAGGATTGGTGGTAAGAAAAGATTGCATGTATTAAAGTCAATAATTGGTTACCTATTCCTAAATAACTAATGATATACGATTAGAAGTCTGGTTATTATGAAATGGTGTCAATCACAAGCTCTAACAATGTAATATAAGCGTCATTTGATGCTATTTCAGGTCAATATTTAGCAACAGACCACAGTTAGTAATTGGCAACGCCAAATTGTGTCATTCCCTTTATCATAGACTAGACTATATCTAACCAGCACTGACGTAACCAGAATCTGGTGAAAGAAGATGGTGACCAGTCCCTAGTACCGCAGTTAAGCATCATCATAGGCAAACATTGAATTAACTATTATCTTGATATGACATTTCTATAAAAGGGTAAAAGAACTTGTGGATCAACCCCCTGTTTAACGGTCAACCAAATCAAGTATTTTTATCAGGTAAGGGTGCAGGTTTATAGGTCAAGATTATTCTTGCTTTCAGAAAGATGAAAGATGTCCTTATCCAAGACATTTAGCTCTTTTATAAACACTCCTCAGCATTGAAATTGCAACGTCGCAAAGGAAAAGTCATGGAATTATGGAAATCACAGGATTGATAGACATGTTACTGATCTGTAATTGATGAAAAAATGGGAAAACATCTCGATTTATCTGAGGAATGTTCTCTGAGGAATGTTCTATCATGTTGAATGCACTTGGGCACACAAATCATCAAAGATTCGTGGCTGGCTGGTTCCTTTACAACTACCGACTAGTTATGTTCTAGATGTGTTCGATCAGAGGCAAGTCTGAAGAGGACATGGTAAAACATTTAAGCCATGTAGACCCCTCACAGTAGCATGAGCAACATACAGCCTGGCATTGTCGTGTTGAAAAATCACTTCATGGTCCATTCGGCGAAATGGCCATGCCATTGGTTCCACCACCAAATTAGTAATACACTGAGTGGTTAGTGTACCTGGAACAAAGACTAGAGAGGTCTGGCTACCATACATTATGCTACCCCATTCCATTACCCTGAGAATAGGGTGATTATGATTTTGTGATATTTCCTCATGAAGGTCTTTAGACCAATCTCTGGTTATCATTGCGTCCAAGATAAAAGAGGGACTCATTGCTAAAAATGATACTCCTCTATAACAGCCTCCATTGTTCTATTCCAGCCTCCAGTCTTCATCTGGAGACCATGTGGGCAACGACATGAAGAAGGGAACATCACGACGGTCAGTGATTATAGTGTGTGGTGGCATAATGTCCGATAGCTGGATCCCTCTCGTCTTTTTTCCAGGTATACTAACAGCTTGGCATTACTTTGATTTGATCATGGATCCAGTGGAGCGGCCATTTCTCCAAGCATCTCCGGATTTGTCTTCTATCAACCATATTTGAGATTTCGTTACTCAGAAATTGTAAGGTAGCTGCCAGCAGCGGATCTTTATGAACTGCGTGCCCAAGTACATTCAGCATGACAAAACATTCCTCAGACAACCCTTAATAACCTTATTGATAACATGCCAAGACTTGTAAGTGTGTGTATGTTGCGGATCCGGGTGGTGGAACCTCTGTGCTGCGGTGCAAGGAGGGACCAGAGGGGCGTGACTAGGTATCAACTCGGACTGACCAAGGTCGCACGGCGGCTCAATCGACTCCGTGAGCCAGGGAAGGACCGAGCAGAGGGACTAGGTGCTACTCTGGGCCAGTCCTTGTATGAGAGCAGGTGACTCCCACGGGTCAGAAGGCAGGGACTGACCGGTACAGCGGATGAGCACGGCAGGCAGGCTGACGGGTGATCCGGGTAGACGGACTGGTAGACACCACGGGTAACTGGCAGGAGCCTCCAGGCAGGCTGGCTGGTAGGCACAGCAGGTAACTGGTACGTTCTCCGGGTAGTCAGGCAAGCCTGGCACATAGACAGACTGGCGGGTTTGGACCGTAGGCAGACCGTCAGGCTGGAGAGTGTACATGGCTAGCGGAGACAGGTAGTCAGGCTGGCGGACTGGACTGGTAGTCAGGCTGGCGGACTGGACTGGTAGTCAGGCTGGCGGACTGGTAGTTAGACTAGCAGTGGGACCTGAGGGCTGAAGCAGAGTTTTGAACACAAAGCTACAACCTTGCACGGGCACCTCCATTTTGGAGGAGGTGCCTTTTATATGAGAGATCCTCCGGCCATTGGCCGGGGACTCCTTAGGACGGCGCGCGCGGCCCCTTTAAGAGGGAGGGAGCGCGCGCGCCCTAAGCACAGTGCTAGGGAAGCTGCGCGCGCTGGCAGCAGCAGCAACAGGGGGGCCGGAAGACGCCGGACCCGGAGCGCGGCGGTAAGGGGAATGGCGTCTCTGCCTGTCAGGGGGCAGAGACGCCGATGCTACAATACCCTCCCCCTTTATGCCCCCTCTTCTTTAGGTCCGAAAAATTTTTTTTAAGAAGAATTGGGGCGTGGATGTTCTCCCTGGGTTCCCAAGTTCTCTCCTCTGGGGCAAACCCCTTCCAATCCACCAGAAAAAAGTTATTTTCCTCTTACCCTCTTGGTGGCCAGCATGTTCTCTACCTCATAGACGTCCTCAGCGGAGACCGGAGCTGGGGAGGTACCTGGACTGTTGGAAAAAGAATTAAACACAATTGGTTTGAGGAGAGATACATGGAAGGAGTTGGGAATCCGTAAGGTGGCCGGGAGTTTTAACTTGTAGGCCACTGGATTGATTTGCTTGAGGACTTCAAATGCACCGATGAACCGTGGATCCAACTTATAGGAGGGAATTTTGAGATGAACATGTTTGGAAGAGAGCCAAACCTTGTCTCCCGGACGGAA
This sequence comes from Phyllobates terribilis, assembly GCF_046119375.1. Classification (NCBI taxonomy): domain Eukaryota; kingdom Metazoa; phylum Chordata; class Amphibia; order Anura; family Dendrobatidae; genus Phyllobates; species Phyllobates terribilis. The sequence continues at coordinate 688,908,170 of NW_027362761.1, read as the reverse complement.
TTGAGGCGGATCCAGACGTCTCTTATCAGCATGTCTCTTCATCCGCTCAGGGGATTGAAGAAGTGCGGATCTAGTGTCCTCCTAAATGTTGGAAAACTCGCTGACCAGAGACTCCGCGGCAGGATTGTCCACTGAAGCGGAGACGGGAAACGGAATCCGGGGGTGTTAACCGTAGACCACAAAGAACGGGGACTTGGAAGAAGATTCGCTCACATGGTTATTATAGGAGAACTCTGCCCATGGTAGGAGCTCTACCCAATCGGTATGGTGAGCGTTGACGAAGTGCCGGAGGAAGCTGGTAAGGATCTGGTTGATACGTTCCACTTGGGCATTGGACTGAGGATGATAAGCAGAGGAGAAATCCAGGGTGACATCCAGCAGCTTACACGTAGCTCTCCAGAAGTGGACCCCTCCATCAGACACAATGTGGAGGGGTAGGCCGTGGAGACGAAAGATGTGATGGATGAAGTCCTTAGCCAGCACAGATGCAGACGGGAGACCAGGCAGAGGGATAAAGTGGGCCATTTTAGAAAAGCGGTCAGCGACCACCCAAATGACAGTACAACCGGCAGAAACAGGGAGATCCGTAATAAAGTCCATAGCAATGTGTTGCCATGGGGCAGCAGGTACGGGAAGAGGCAGTAGACGGCCAGCTGGAAGACGTCTGGGAACCTTGTTGCGGGCACAGAATGAACAGGCCGTGACAAAGTCTAGAACATCCTTGCGCAGGGAAGGCCACCAGTAATGCCGGGTAATGAGCAGGAACGACCTCCGCTGGTCAGCATGGTTGGCTAATTTAGATGAATGATCCCAGTGAAGAACCTTCTTACGATCCGGAACCGCTACAAACGTTTCACCGGGTGGGAGACGAGACAGGTCCAAGGGAGCCACGTTCATCACTTTGGAGGGATCGATGACATGCATAGGCTCCTCCTCTTGATCGGAAGACAAGAAGGATCGGGACAAAGCATCGGCTTTATCGTTCTTGTCCACAGGGCAGTAAGGAAGGGTAAAGTTGAAACGGGCGAAGAACAAAGACCACCGGGCCTGATGTGGATTGAGTCTTTGGGCATTTTTGTGGTCAGTATAGATGACCACCGGGTGCAGAGCCCCCTCTAGCAGGTAACGCCACTCCTCCAGCGCCAATTTGATGGCTAGCAGTTCTCGGTCTCCTATGGAATAGTTGCGCTCGGACGAGGAGAAGAGCTTGGAGAAGAAGCCGCAGGTTACCATTCTCCCGGACGGAGATTTCTGGGTGAGCACCGCTCCGGCTCCGGAAGAGGAAGCATCAACCTCCAGAAAGAACTGTTTGTTGCTATCCGGACGGTGCAACACTGGGGCAGAAGAAGAGGCTTGTTTTAAGGAGAGGAAGGCCTCCTCCGCTTCGGACGTCCATTCCTTAGGATTAGCACCCTTACGGGTGAGAGCAGAGATGGGTGCAGTCCGGGAAGAGAAATGCGGGATGAAGAGGCTGTAATAGTTAGCGAAGCCCAGGAATCGCTGAACCACCTTCAACCCCTCCGGTCGGGGCCACTTTAAGATGGCCAAGACCTTCTTGGGGTCCATCTGTAGACCGGTCTTAGAGATCATAGAACCATAGAATGGTAGAGTTGGAGGGGACCTCCTGCATCATCTGGCCCAACCCCCTGCTCAAAGCAGGATTTACTAAATCATCCCAGACAGATATCTGTCCGGCCTCTGTTTGAAGACGTCCATTGAAGGGGAACTCACCACCTCTCGTGGCAGCCTGTTCCACTCATTGATCACCCTAACTGTCAAAAAGTTTTTTCTAATATCTAATCTGTGTCTCCTCCCATTCAGTTTCATCCCATTGCTTCTAGTCTTTCCTTGTGCAAATGAGAATAAAGATGATCCTTCTACAATGTGACAGCCCTTGAGATATTTGTAGACAGCTATTAAGTCTCCTCTCATTCTTCTTTTTTGCAAGCTAAACATTCCCAAATCCTGTAACCGTTCCTCATAGGACATGGTTTGCAGACCGGTCACCATTCTGGTCGCTCTTCTCTGAACTTGCTCCAGTTTGTCGATGTCTTTTTTAAAATGTGGTGCCCAAAACTGGACGCAGTATTCCAGATGAGGTCTGACCAAAGAGGAGTAAAGACCGATAATGACTTCACGTGATCTAGACTGTATGCTTCTGTTAATACATCCCAGAATTGTATTTGCCTTTTTTGCTGCTGCATCACACTGTTGACTCATGTTCAGTCTATGATCTATTAGTATACCTAAGTCTTTTTCACATGTACTGTTGCTTAGCTCTATTCCTCCCATTTTGTATATGCTTTTTTCATTTATATTGCCCAGATGTAGAACTTTGCATTTTTCCCTGTTAAAAACCATTCTGTTAGTTGCTGCCCACTGCTCCAGTTTATTTAGGTCTTTTTGAATCCTCTCTCTCTCTTCTCTAGTATTAGCTATCCCTCCTAGCTTTGTGTCATCAGCAAATTGAATCAGTTTACCCTCAATTCCTTCATCTAAATCATTGATCATTGATACCCTGGCTCACGTTACATAACCCGGTGCTTGACTTGTGAACTCGAGAGGTGACTAAGTGAAGTGAGTATTGCCAGGAACATTGCTTGGGCACCCGACTAGTCGGGGTGGGTGTCCATACTTTGCTGAAGTTCATTTCAGATTTTGGGGATGTGTTCTCTGAGGAGGGAAGTCAGGAGCTACAATACTTATATTCTAAGTTCTTCAAAGTAGCCACCTTTTGCTTTGATGACTGCTTTGCAAACTCTTGCCATTCTCTTGATGAGCTTCAACAGGTAGTCACTGGAAATGGTCTTCCAACAATCTTGAAGGAGTTCCCAGAGATGCTTAGCACTTGTTGGCCCTTTTGCCTTCACTCTGCGGTCCAGCTCACCCCAAACCATCTCGATAGGGTTCAGGTCTGGTGACTGTGGAGGCCAGGTCATCTGGCGTAGCACCCCATCACTCTCCTGCTTGGTCAAATAGCCCTTACACAGCCTGGAGGTGTGTTTGGGGTCTTTGTCCTGTTGAAAAATAAATGATGGTCCAACTAAACGCAAACCGGATGGAATAGCATGCCGCTGCTAGATGCTGTAGTAGCCATGCTGGTTCAGTATGCCTTCAATTTTGAATAAACCCCCAACAGTGTCACCAGCAAAGCACCCCCACACCATCACACCTCCTCCTCCATGCTTCACGGTGGAAACCAGGCATGTAGAGTCCATCCGTTCACCTTTTCTGCGTCGCACAAAGACACGGTGGTTGGAACCAAAGATCTCAACTTTGGACTCACCAGACCAAAGCACAGATTTCCACTGGTCTAATGTCCATTCCTTGTGTTCTTTAGCCAAAACAAGTCTCTTCAGCTTGTTGCCTGTCCTTAGCAGTGGTTTCCTAGCAGCTATTTTACCATGAAGGCCTGCTGCACAAAGTCTCCTCTTAACAGTTGTTGTAGAGATGTGTCTGCTGCTAGAACTCTGTGTGGCATTGACCTGGTCTCTAATTTGAGCTGCTGTTAACCTGCGATTTCTGAGACTGGTGACTCGGATAAACTTATCCTCAGAAGCAGAGGTGACTCTTGGTCTTCCTTTCCTGGGGCGTTCCTCATGTGAGCCAGTTTCTTTTATAGCGCTTAATGGTTTTTGCAACTGCACTTGGGGACACTTTCAAAGTTTTCCCAATTTTTCAGACTGACTGACCTTCATTTCTTAAAGTAATGATGGCCACTTGTTTTTCTTTACTTAGCTGCTTTTTTCTTGCCATAATACAAATTCTAACAGTCTATTCAGTAGGACTATCAGCTGTGTATCCACCAGACTTCTGCACAAAACAACTGATGGTCCCAACCCTATTTATAAGACAAGAAATTCCACTTATTAAACCAGACAGTGCACACCTGTGAAGTGAAAAACATTTCCGGTGACTACCTCTTGAAGCTCATCAAGAGAATGCCAAGAGTGTGCAAAGCAGTCATCAAAGCAAAAGGTGGCTACTTTGAAGAACTTAGAATATAAGACATATATTCAGTTGTTTCACACTTTTTTGTTAAGTATATAATTCCACATGTGGTAATTCATAGTTTTGATGCCTTCAGTGTGAATGTACAATTTTTATAGTCATGAAAATACAGAAAAATCTTTAAATGAGAAGGTGTGTCCAAACTTTTGGTCTGTACTGTACCTCCACACTGCCCATATGATTCCGCGATAAGTCTCGTTCCTGGTGCTAAGCTCCCTAAGTCTGGCAAAGGGTCATATCAGGCCCTCGTCATCACCCATTGCTGCAGGATTCTTTTTCGTAAAGAAAAAAGACAGGGGTTTACACCCGTGCCTTGATTTCCATGAGTTAAATCAGATCACGATCCGGGATCCATATCACCTTCCACTCATCCCGGACCTCTTTAATTAAATTGTGGGAGCTAAATGGTTCTCCAAATTGGACCTCAGGGGGGCGTATAATCTTATTCGCATGAAGGAGGGGGGTGAATGGAAGACCGCTTTTAATACTCCGTAAGGTCACTATGAGAACCTGGTTATGCCTTTTAGATTATGTAATGCTCCTGCTGTATTTCAACATTTTGTCAATGACATTCTTAGTCACCTAATGTAGCATTGGCGTCTCTGCCCCCTGCCAGGCAGAGACGCCGTTCCCCTTACCGCCGCGGTCCTGGTCCGGCGTCTTCCAGCCTCCCTGCTGCTGCTGCTGCACGCAGCTTCCCGGGCACTGTGCTTAGGGTGCGCACTCCCTCCCTCTTAAAGGGGCAGCGCGCGCCGTCCTAAAAGTCCCCGGCCAGTGGCCGGAGGACTTTCCCTATTTAAAGTACCTCCTCCAATATGAGGTGCCCGTGCAAGGTTGATGCTCTGTGATTCTTACTGTTGCTTCAGCCCTCAGGTCCTTCTGTAAGTCAGTCTTGTCCACCAGTCTGTTCTTCAGTCCAGCCCGCCAGTCTGACTACAATCCAGCCCGACAGTCTGTCTACAGTCCAGTCCGCCAGTCTGTCTATGGGCTCTGCCCGCCTTCTTACCTGGAAGCACCTACCAGTTACCCGTTGTGCCCGCCAGCCTGCCTATCCGGAGCACCCGTCTGGCTATCAGCCGAACCAGCCTGCTTATCCGCTGTACCGGTCTGTTCCTGCCATATGACCCGTGGGAGTTACCTGCTCTCATCCAAGGTCAGTCCCAGAGTGGCACCTGGTCCCATTGCTCGGTCCCTTCCTGGTTCACAGAGTCGACTGAGCCGCCATGCGACCTTGGTCAGGGCGAGTAGGTGCTTAGTCACGCCCCTCTGGTCCCTCCTTGCACCGCAGCACAGAGGTTCCACCACCCGGATCCGTAACAGTTTGAAGGGCCATGGAACCCGGTGGCCTCCAGGGTCCTTCGCTCTCTGACCTGTACCTGGAGGTCTCACATCAGAGATCCCAACAGGAGACTATCCTGACCTATCTGCGGAATGTCAATTCCCGCCTGGACACGCTGTCCACCCTGTCTGTGTCCGTCTCTAGCCTAGAGGCACCCACTCCGGCGGCACCTCAACCTACTGGCGCTTTGGCACCCGGCTCTGGAACCCGGATCTCTGCACCTCCACGTTTTGGTGGTGACCCCGTCTTATGTCGTGGCTTCCTAAATCGGTGCACGCTGCACTTTGAACTCCTGGCACATCAGTTCCCCTCCGACCGGTGGCGTTCATCATGTCTCACCTCACCGGGGAGGCATTGGCATGGCTAAACCCTCTGTGGGAGAGAGGATATCCCCTGGTGTCCGGCTTTCCTCACTGCCTTCCGAAAGGTCTTAGATGAGCCCGGACTAAAATCTTCTACTGCCTAGTCACTTCTCCGTCTCCGCCAAGGGAGTCTGTGGGCCAGTATGCCATACATTTTCGAACCCTCGCATCTGAGCTTGCCTGGAACAACGAGGCCCTGGTGTCCACCTTCTGGGAGGGTCTTTCCGGACGGATCAAGGATGAGCTAGCCGGTCGTGACATCCCTACCACCCTGAACGACCTGGTGTCATTAGCTACTCGGATTGACATCCGTTTTCAGGAACGTGCCAAGGAGACTACCCAGGCGAGAAGATTTCAGAGTCTCGCTCCTGTATTCCAAAAGCCTGTCTCTCAAACAGCAATTCCCTGGGCATGTTCGCCTGAGCCCATGCAAATTGACCAAACCAAGATGGCCGTATGATTGCCCAATCGACCTGGTACCCGGTGCTTCACCTCCCTGCGGGCGTATCTACCACTTGTCACTGGCTGAAACCTGGGCCATGTCTGAGTACATAGAAGAGAATCTTGCTAGGGGATTCATCCAGAAATCTACTTCCCTGGCTGGAGCAGGATTCTTCTTCGTTAAGAAGAAAGACGGCTCACTACGTCCCTGTATCGATTACAGGGGTCTTAACCAGATTACCATCAAGAATAAGTACCCCCTGCCTCTCATCTCGGAGCTGTTCGACCGCCTTAAAGGCGCGAAGATCTTCACCAAGCTCGATCTTCGTGGGGCGTACAATTTGGTCCGGATCCGCCAGGGAGACGAGTGGAAGATGGCATTCAACACCCGGGACGGTCACTATGAATATCGCGTGATGCCCTTTGGTCTCTGTAATGCCCCAGCCGTCTTCCAGGAGCTGGTTAACGACATCTTCCGTGTTCTCCTGTATTCTTGCGTAGTGGTGTACCTGAACGATATCTTGGTCTTCTCTCCGGATCTGCCCACACACCAGAGGGATGTTCATCAGGTTCTGCTAAGGCTCCGGCAGAACCGCTTATACGCAAAATTTGAGAAATGCCTCTTCGAGCAGACTTCCCTTCCGTTCCTGGGATATATTATCTCCGAGACTGGTCTACGGATGGATCCCGAGAAGGTTTCTGCTGTCTTAAAGTGGCTCCGACCGGAGGGTTTGTAGACGATTCAGCGATTCCTGGGCTTCGCAAATTATTACCGCCTCTCCATCCCTCATTTCTCCTCCTGGACCGCTCCCATCTCCGCGCTCACCCGTAAGGGAGAAAATCCCAGGGAATGGACTTCCGAAGCGGAGGAGGCCTTTTTCTCCCTAAAACAAGCTTTCTCCTCTGCCCCTGTGCTGCACCGTCCGGATTGCAACAAGCAGTTCTTCCTGGAGGTTGATGCTTCCTCCGCCAGAAATCTCCGTCCGGGAGAATGGTAACCTGCGGCTTCTTTTCCAAGCTCTTCTCCTCGTCTGAGCGCAACTACTCCATAGGAGATCGTGAGCTGCTAGCCATCAAATTGGCGCTGGAGGAGTGGCGCTACCTGCTGGAGGGGGGCTCTGCACCCGGTGGTCATCTACACTGACCACAAAAACCTGGCCTATTTACAAAACACCCAAAGACTCAATCCGCGTCAGGCCCGGTGGTCTCTGTTCTTTGCCCGATTCTGCTTTACTCTACACTACCGCCCTGCGGACAAGAACATTGAGGCCAACGCTCTATCCCGCTCATTCCTGTCTTCCGACCAAGAAGAGGAGCCTCTGCATATCATCGACCCCTCCAAAGTAATGACTGTGGCTCTGTTTGACCAGTCTCGTCTTCCACCTGGTAAGACCTTTGTAGCGGTTCCGGATCGTAAGAAGGTTCTTCTCTGGGGCCATTCATCCAAACTAGCTGGCCATGTTGGCCAGAGGAAGACCTTCCTGCTCATCACCCGGCATTACTGGTGGCCTTCCCTACGCAAGGATGTTGCGGATTTCGTCACGGCTTGTTCCTCCTGTGCTCGTAACAAGGTTCCCAGGCATCTTCCAGCCGGCCGTCTCTTTCCTCTTCCCGTACCTTCCGCTCCGTGGCAACACATTGCTATGGACTTTATTACGGATCTCCCTGTTTCTGCCGGTTGTACTGTCATTTGTGTGGTCGCTGTCCGCTTTTCTAATATGGCCCACTTCATCCTGCTGCCTGGTCTCCCATCTGCATCTGTGCTGGCTAAGGACTTCATCCATCACATCTTTCGTCTCCACGGCCTACCCCTCCACATTGTGTCTAATCGTGGGGTTCAGTTCACTTTGCGCTTCTGGAGAGCTACGTGCAAGCTGCTGGATGTCTCCTTGGATTTCTCCTCTGCTTATCATCCTCAGTCCAATGGTCAAGTAGAACGTATCAACCAGGTCCTTACCAGCTTTCTTCAGCAGTTCGTCACGCTCATCATGACGATTGGGTTGAGCTCCTACCCTGGGCCGAGTTCTCCTATAACAACCATGAGAGCGAGTTTTCTTCCAAATCCCCGTTCTTTGTGGTCAACACCCCCAGATTCCGTTTCCCGTCTCTTCTTCAGTGGACAATCCTGCCGCGGAGTCTCTGGTCAGTGAATTTTCTGCTATTTGGGAAGACACTAGATCCGCACTTCTTCAGTCCTCCGAGCGGATGAAGAAACATGCTAAGAGACGTCTGGATCCACCTCAATTCCGTCCGGGAGACAAGGTCTGGCTCTCCTCCAAATATGTTCATCTCAAAATACCATCGTATAAGTTGGGTCCGTGGTTCATCGGCCCGTTCGAGGATCTGAACTAAATCAATTCCGTGGCTTACAAGCCAAAGCTCCCGGCCACCTTACGGATTCCCAACTTCTTCCACGTATCTCTCCTCAAACCATTTGTTCTTAATTCTTTTTCTGACGTTCCAGGTACCACCCCAGCTCCGGTCTCCGCTGAGGACGTCTATGAGGTAGAGGAAAAATCTTTTTTCTGGTGGATTGGAAGGGGTTTGGCCCAGAGGAGAGGTCTTGGGAGAACATCCATGCTCCTCTTCTTAAAGAATTTCTTGCAAACCTAAAAAAGAGGGGGCGTAAAGGGGGGGTACTGTAGCATCGGCTTCGCTGCCCCCTGCCAGAGACGCCGTCCCCCTTACCCCCTTGCTGCTGCTGCACGCAGCTTCCCGGGCACTGTGCTTAGGGCGTGCGCGCGCTCCCTCCCTCCTAAAGGGGCCACGCGCGCCGTCCTAAAAGTCCCCGGCCAATGGCCGGAGGACTTTCCCTATTTAAAGCACCTCCTCCAATATGGAGGTGCCCGCGCAAGGTTGATGCTCTGTGTTCTTACTGTTGCTTCAGCCCTCAGGTCCTTCTGTAAGTCAGTCATGTCCACCAGTCTGACTACAATCCAGCCCAACAGTCTGACTACAATCCAGCCCGCCAGTCTGTCTATGGGCTCTGCCCGCCTGCTTACCTGGAAGCACCTGCCAGTTACCTGCCGTGCCCGCCAGCCTGCTTACCTGGAAGCACCTGTCTGTTACCTGCCGTGCCCGCCAGCCTGCTTACCTGGAAGCACCTGTCTGTTACCTGCCGTGCCCACCAGCCTGCTTAACTGGAAGCACCTGCCAGTTACCCATTGTGCCCGCCAGCCTGCCTACCCGGAGCACCCATCTGGCTATCAGCCGAACCAGCCTGCTTATCTGCTGTACCGGTCTGTTCCTGCCATCTGACCCGTGGGAGTCACCTGCTCTCATACAAGGTCGGTCCCAGAGTGGCACCTGGTCCCCCTGCTCGGTCCCTCCCTGGTTCACGGAGTCGACTGAGCCGCCGTGCAACCTTGGTCAGGCCAAGTAGGTACTTAGTCACGCCCTTCTGGTCCCTCCTTGCACCGCAGCACAGAGGTTTCACCACCCGGATCCATAACACCTAATAGGTAGGTTTGTGGTGGTATACCTCAATGACATCTTAATTTATTTTCTGGACTTCGAGTCCCATCAGGTTCATGTTAGGCAGGTTCTCCAGATACTCGGGGTCAATAAATTATTTGCTAAACTTGAGAAGTGCATGTTCACGGTTCAGGAGATTCCTTTCTTGGGTTATTTCTTATCCTCCACAGGTTTTCGTATGGATCCAGCTAAAGTCAAAGCGGTTCTGGAGTGGGTCATCCAGAGGACCTTAAGGCCTCACAGAGGTTTTTAGGTTTTTCTAACTACCATCGTGGAATTTCTTAAAGACTTTTCAGTAGTAGCCAAACCTTTGACAGATATGACCAAGAGGGGTACGGACTTCTCTGTATGGTCCGGTGCGGCCTTCAAGGCTTTTGAAACTTTGAAAAGATGTTTTGCCACTGCTCCTATACTAATTCAGCCTGACATCACACAGCCTTTTGTAGTAGAGGTGGATGCCTCTGAGATGGGGATCGGGGCTATATTGTTGCAGGGGACTAATCCAAGTAAGTGGCGTCCGTGTGGGTTCTCCTCAAAGAAATTGTCTCCTACCGAAAGGAATTATGATATTGGTAACAGAGAGCTTTTAGCAATTAAATGGGCGTTTGAAGAGTGGCGCCATTTTCTGGAGGGGACACTACACCCTGTCATGGTGATCACGGATCACAAGAACTTGTAGTTAGAATCTGCGAAGCGTCTTACACCTAGGCAGGCAAGGTGGTCATTGTTCTTTGCCAGGTTCAATTTCTTCATAACGTATAGGCCAGGAAGCAAGGATGTCAAGGCTGATGCCTTATCCCGTTGTTTTCCTGGGTATGGGGAGAATTGTGAAGCAGGTCCTATACTTCAGAAGGGAGTAGTTGTTGCTATGATAACTTCTGACCTCGAGAAAGAGGTGGTGGAGGCTCAGGGGGACACCCCAACAGCCTGTCCTTTGGATAAACTTTTTGTCCCTGCGAATCTTCAGCTCAGGGTCATCAATGAACATCATGACTGGGTTTTGGCCAGACACCCTGGAAGTAAATTTACCATGGAGCTTCTCACTTGGCATTTTTGAGGGTCTGGGGTACATCAGGATGTACAGGAATATGTTGCTGCCTGTAGAGTGTGTGCGCATTCCAAGACCCCTTGTACTTGCCCATCGGGGTCTCTCCAACCCCTGGAGATTCCCAATAGACCTTGGACCCATTTGTCAATACATTTCATCACTAATTTACCTATTTCTGAGGAAAATACAGTTATTCTAGTTGTAGTAGACAGGTTTAGCAAAATGTCACATTTCATTGCACTCTCCGCATTACCTAATGCTAAGACCTAATGCACAGATCTTTATCAAGGAGATTGTAAGACTGCATGGAATTCCTTCTGATATGGTTTCGGACTGGGGGGTGCTGTTTATTTCCAAGTTTTGGAGGGCTTTCTGCAGCCGGCTAGGGTTTCAGTTGTCATTTTCTTCGGCTTTTCATCCTCAATCCAATGGTCAGAGGGAACGTGTTAATCAAAATCTTGAGACTTATCTCAGGTGTTTCATCTCTGAGAATCCGGTGGACTGGTTTAAGTACTTACCGTTGGCAGAATTTGCAGTAAACAACCGTACTCATGAGTCTACTGGTAAGTCCCCTTTTTTTTTCGGGGCATATGGTTTTCATCCGCAATTTAGTTCTTTTAATAGGAGGAGTTTCTCTGGTGTTCCTGAAGCGGAACGTTTTTCTTCCTCCATCTCATCCGTATGACAAGGGGTTCTCTAAGTTAAAGAGGATGGGTTCCAGATATAATTATGCGGCTGATCTGAGATGTGTGAGAGGTCCGGACCTATGTGTGGGCGATTGGGTGTGGTTGTTGTCTAAGAATATTAAACTGAGTGTTCCCTCGTGGAAACTAGGCCCCAGGTTTATTGGTCCATATAGGATTGAGGCCTTCCGGCTGGCTTTGCCACACTCATTCAGAATCCATAATGTTTTTCACCGTTCCTTACTCAAAAGATTTGTGGGCGCTCCCAATCCATCACCTCCACCCCACTCTCCGGTTCTTGTGGATGAAAATCTTGAGTTCCAGATTTCTAGGGTCATAGATTTTCGATTTGTTCGTCAGTCCCTTCAGTATTTGGTACACTTGAGAGGTAAGAGTCCTGAGGAGAGGATGTGGGTACCAGCGGCCGACGTCCATGCTGTCAGGTTGGTGTGATCCTTTCATGCAGCACATCCTGAGAAACCTGGCCCTGAGGTTCCGGAGGTCCCTTGTAGAAGGGGGAGTACTGTCATGGGGTTACCGCGACAGAGAGGTTCCAGAGAACTGCAGCGTTCTGGGCATAGTTCACACACACACTGGGCCGAAACTCCTCCCCAGTTTATTAACTGCTGTTTGCCAGCAGTGCAGGAGTTAATCTGGGTTTTCCTGAGATTCTGGTCTCTCAGCTGATTTGGGTTAACTACTGTTTCTATATAGACTCAGCTCTGACTTCCTAGGGTGTCAGTGATCAGTTCTTCTGCCTGGCTTGGAGAGTGAAGGAGGAGCGTTGTGTATAGGAGCTTGGATGTTAACTTCGCTATCGTGGTCGCTGTTTTGCTGCATGTTTACCTGCATTCTCTCCTTTTTGGTTTCCCCTCCTTAACTCCCTTGTGTTTCCTCTGTGGCTGAGTGAGCATTTCGTCTGACTGCTATTTCTATTTACCCTGTCTGTATTTCCCTGTCTTGTCACAGTATCATTATTTTGTACTGTCTTCCTCCCTGGGGTGAGAGGGGGTCACTGTCAGGGCCTGCGTAGGAGATAAGGAGACGCTGGCGGCTCAGGCCTCCTCACCTTCAGAGGTACCCCTGAGATAAGGGACAGTCAGGGCCCTCTAGTGTGGCAGGGACAGGTGTGGGTCCCAACACTCAGCCATTTCCCGGTTTCGCCGTTTACGGTGTGACAGAAAGAGAGACAAATTCTTGAGTACACCCCTATATTATTAGTACACTATACAGTGCCTACAAGTAGTATTCAACCCCCTGCAGATTTAGCTGGTTTGATAAGATGCAAATAAGTTAGAGCCTTCAAACTGCAAACGAGAGTAGGTTTTATGAACAGAAGCATAAATCTTACAAACCAAAAAGTTATGTTGCTCAGTAGAATTTTATTAATTTTAAACATAAAAGTGTGGGTCAATTATTATACAACCCCTATATTTAATATTTTGTGGAATAACCCTTGTTTGAAATTACAGCTAATAATCGTCTTTTATAAGACCTGATCAGGCCGGCACAGGTCTGTGGAGTTATCTTGGCCCACTCCTCCATGCAGATCTTCTCCAAGTTATCTAGGTTCTTTGGGTGTCTCATGTGGACTTTATTCTTGAGCTCCTTCCACAAGTTTTCAATTGGGTTAAGGTCAGGAGACTGACTAGGCCACTCCAACACCTTGACTTTTTCCCTCTTGAACCAGGCCTTGGTTTTCTTGGCTGTGTGCTTTGGGTCGTTGTCTTGTTGGAAGATGAAACTACGACCCATCTTAAGATCCTTGATGGAGGAGCGGAGGTTCTTGGCCAAAATCTCCAGGTAGGCCGTGCTATCCATCTTCCCATGGATGCGGACCAGATGGCCAGGCCCCTTGGCAGAGAAACAGCCCCACAGCATGATGCTGCCACCACCATGCTTGACTGTAGGGATGGTATTCTTGGGGTTGTATGCAGTGCCATCCAGTCTCCAAACGTCACGTGTGTGGTTGGCACCAAAGATCTCGATCTTGGTCTCATCAGACCATAGAACCTTGAACCAGTCAGTCTCAGAGTCCTCCAAGTGATCATGAGCAAACTGTAGACGAGCCTTGACATGACGCTTTGAAAGTAAAGGTACCTTACGGGCTCGTCTGGAACGGAGACCATTGCGGTGGAGTACGTTACTTATGGTATTGACTGAAACCAATGTCCCCACTACCATGAAATCTTCCCGGAGCTCCTTCCTTGTTGTCCTTGGGTTAGCCTTGACTCTTCGGACAAGCCTGGCCTCGGCACGGGAGGACACTTTCAAAGGCTGTCCTGGCCGTGGAAGGCTAACAGTAGTTCCATAAGCCTTCCACTTACGGATGATGCTCCCAACAGTGGAGACAGGTAGGCCCAACTCCTTGGAAAGGGTTTTGTACCCCTTGCCAGCCTTGTGACCCTCCACGATCTTGTCTCTGATGGCCTTGGAATGCTCCTTTGTCTTTCCCATGTTGACCATGTCTGAGTGCTGTTCACAAGTTTGGGGAGGGTCTTAAATAGTCAGAAAAGGGTGGCAAAAGAGATCTTTAATCCACACATGTGAAGCTCATTATTCTTGGTGCCTGAACTACTTCTTAATACTTTAGGGGGACCAAACAGAATTCTTGTGATTTGAGGGGTTGAATAATAAATGACACTCTGAATTAACTTTTAACGTTTTTTAAAAAAAACAAAAAACAAAATTTGCTGCAGTGCATTTCCCACTTCCAGGCTGATCTACAGTACAAATGTCACAATGCCAAGTTAATTCCATATGTGTCAACCAGCTAAATCTGCAGGGGATTGAATACTACTTGTAGGCACTGTATATAGAGCACTCAGCATAAGTGAGTACACCCCCCTGTATTCTCAGTACGTTATACATACAGCGCTCATCATAAGTGAGTACACCCCCCTGTATTCTCAGTACGTTATACAAGTGCTTCTCACTAAATTAGAAAATCATCAAAAAGTTAATTTATTTCAGTTCTTCAATACAAAAAGTGAAAAGATTATATAGTCATTACAAACAGAGTGATCTATTTCAAGTGTTTATTTCTGTTAATGTTGATGATTATGGCTTACAGCCAATGAAAACACAAAAGTCATTATCTCAGTAAATTAAAATACTTTATAACACCAGCTTGAAAAATGATTTCAAAATCCGAAATGTTGGCCTACTGAAATGTATGTTCAGCAAATGCACTCAATACTTGGTCGGGGCTCCTTTTGCATCAATTACTGCATCAATGCGGCGTGGCATGGAGGTGATCAACCTGTGGCACTGCTGAGGTGTTATAGAAGCCCAGGTTGCTTTGATAGCAGCCTTCAGCTCGTCTGCATTGTTGGGTCTGGTGTCTCTCATCTTCCTCTTGACAATACCCCATAGATTTTCTATGGGGTTAAGGTCAGGTGAGTTTGCTGGCCAATCAAGCACAGTGATACTGTTGTTTTTAAACCAGGTATTGGTACTTTTGACAGTGTGGACTGGTGCCAAGTCCTGCTGGAGAATGAAATTTCCATCTCCAAAAAGCTTATCAGCAGAGGGAAGCCTGAAGTGCTCTAAAATTTCCTAGACGGCTGATCTGACTTTGGTCTTGATAAAACACAGTGGACCTACACCAGCAGATGACATGGCTCCCCAAACCATCACTGATTGTGGAAACTTCACACTAGACCTCAAGCAGCTTGGATTGTGTACCTCTCCACTCTTCCTCCAGATTCTGGGACCTTGATGTCCAAATGAAATGCAAAATTTACTTTCATCTGAAAACAACACCTTGGACCACTGAACAACAGTCCAGGTCTTTCTCCTTGGCCCAGGTAAGACGCTTCTGGCATTGTCTATTGGTCATGAGTGGATTGACACAAGGAATGCGACACTTGTAGCCCATGTCCTGGATACGTCTGTGTGTGGTGGCTCTTGAAGCAATGACTCCAGCAGCAGTCCACTCCTTGTGAATCTCCCCCAAATTTTGGAATGGCCTTTTCTTAACAATCCTTTCAAGGCTGCGGTTATCCCAGTTGCTTGTGCACCTTTTTCTACCACACTTTTTCCTTACACTCAACTCTCCATTAATATGTTTGGATACAGAACTCTGAACAGCCAGCTTCTTTAGCAATGACCTTTTGTGGCTTACCCTACTTGTGGAGTATGTCAATGACTGCCTTCTGGACATCTGTCAAGTCAGCAGTCATTCCCATGATTGTGAAGCCTACTGAAACAGACTAAGGGACCTTTTTAAATGCTAAGGAAGCCTTTGCATGTGTTTTTTGTCAATTATTCTAATTTACTGAGATAATGACTTTTGTGTTTTCATTGGTTGTAAGCCATAATTATCAACATGAACAGAAATAAACATTTGAAATAGATCACTGTTTGTAATGGCTCTATATAATATGAGTTTCACTTTTTGTATTGAAGAACTGAAATAAATTTACTTTTTGATATTCTAATTTAGTGAGAAGCACCTGTACATACAGCGCTCATCATAAGTGAGTACACCCTCTTGTATTCTCAGTACGTTATACATACAGCGCTCATCATAAGTGAGTACACCACTGTATTATCAGTACGTGACACATACAGCGCTCTAAGCGCACACACATGATTTCCAATATCAAAATTCACAATCGGTGATACAATCAATATATATATTTTCCTCTAATAAATAGCATAAGTCCTTACATTATCTTCATATAAATGTCAACAGACTTTCCCTGATGAAGCTGTGTTTTCACAGCGATACGCGTGGGGTTGTCATTGGATCCACATGTGATCTCTAGGGGGTGATTTAGCTATTGGTGTGCTATGATTTGTTTGTGGCATTATTTATCTAAGTCATGTAAGATATCTCTCATATACTAGGCCTGAGTTTGGTACAGGCGAATTTATTATGGTGGGTTTGTCACTAGATCCACATATGTGCTTTTCTGGAGGGGCAATATGGCTATTGGCATGTTATGATCTGGCTGCAGTTTTTTTCACTTGGATCATGTAAAATACTTCATAGACCAGGTTTGGGTTTTGGCACGGGCTGATATATAACGACGGCACTGACAAGGAGTGCACAATATATATTTTAGCAGGACATCAGTATATTAAGGGCATGAGTAGCCCTAAATATAATATTAATATATTGATGATAAGAATTGGATTTATAGAACATGTTCTGTGATGTAGCTGAATATTGGTATATGATGTGCATACCCATTCTAATATAATAATCAAGTACTGATGGTATGACCCAGTTGCATGCTAGCTAGGATAAAGTCATTACTGTGACTTCTATATACCTCTTGTGAGATATCTATATATGACATTTATATGAAGATAATGTAATGACCTATGCTATTTATTAGAGGAGAATATATATATTGATTGTATCACCGATTGTGTATTTTGATATTGGAAATCATGTGTGTGCTCTTTTAGTGTTTTTAAAGGAGTTTAATAAAGCTTGTAATTTTATTTATTATTGTATTGAGGTGTGCGCATTTTTATATCTGTACCTTCTTTTTCTCCCTTTTCTGACATTGTAGTCTGGGTACATCATGACGCACCCTAATTTATGATTGAGGCTGTGCATCTTTTTGTTTTGAGTTTTGAATACATACAGCGCTCATCATAAGTGAGTACACCCCCCTGTATTCTCAGTAAGTTATACATACAGCGCTCATCATAAGTGAGTACACCCCCCTGTATTCTCAGTAAGTTTAACATACAGCGCTCATCATAAGTGAGTACACCCCCCTGTTGTTATGATCTGCTACAAGCACTAAGGAAGGACAGGAGATCTGTCCCTACAATAGAACTAAGCTAAATCCCTACGATGTAACGGGGAACCTGATCCTGCGATCAGACCCACTAAAGTCCTCGGCTAGTCTGAACGAAGACCTATAGATGTGAGGGAGGGATCCCTACAAGAACTAGGGACTGGGAGAAAGATGGACACCTCCTAGCAGAAATTGTAGCAGTAAAAAGACAATCAAACAACATAGAACATAGAGGTCCAAAGACCTAGCTAAACTGACTGAGAAAGGTAACAAAGCACCTGGCTAGCTTAAGAGTAGAAAATACAATGAAGTCCAGCATGGCCAGAAGGGCGGAGCAGGATTAAATAGGCAAAAACGGTCATGTGACCAGCAAAATAGAAAAAACCTAACAGGAGAGTTCTAACAGTAGCTCCTCTTCTATGAGGATCCTCCGGATCCCCTAGGCCCAGGCTTATCAGGAAACCTCTTATGAAACGCTCTGACAAGTCTGGAAGCAGAAACCTCATCCGCCCTCACCCATGAGTTATCCTCGGGACCGAAACCCTTCCAAGCGACGAGATACTGCAAACTCCCTCTATACCGTCTAGAATTTAGGATTTGGGAAATTTCATATTCCCCGTCCTCCACCACCGGAGGAACAGTGGCAGTGGCGTCTCTATCTGATACATCAGCTTTTTTCAATAGAGAAACATGAAACACCGGATTAATCTTCCAGGAGGTGGGAACCTCCAACCTAACAGCAGATTGGTTAACTACCTGAAGCACCTTAAAGGGCCCTACAAACTTGGGACCCAATTTTTTAGAAGGAATCCTCAACCGCAGATTCTTAGAGGACAACCAAACCATGTCACCAACCGTAAACAAAACCTCTTGACGTTTCCTGTCAAAGTACCTCTTAGATTTTTTGTTATCCTCCTGAAGATTACCATGCACATCCGTCCAAACTTTCTCCAAATCACCGGAAAAACTCTCCTCCTCAGGCACAGCCGATACCAATTTGGAGAATGACCCAAAAGACGGATGTCTCCCAGAACAACAAAAAAAAGGCGAACAACCAGCAGAAGAGGATGTATGGTTGTTAAGAGCAAATTCAGCAAGCGGCAGAAACTCTGACCAGCCCTCTTGATTGTCTGCCACAAAACAATGCAAGAACTGCTCAACATCCTGGTTCTTCCTTTCTGTCTGGCCATTAGACTCAGGATGATATCCAGATGAAAATGACAAATGAACTCCCAACCTGTCACAAAAGGCACGCCAAAAACGAGCCACGAACTGAGGTCCCCTATCAGAAAAAATGTCAGTAGGAACACCATGGAGTCTGACAATTTCCTTCACAAAGGCCTTAGCGAGTGTCTTAGCGCAGGGCAGTTTGATGAAGGGAACCAAGTGACACATCTTGCTAAAACGGTCCACGATCACCCAGATGACCGTGGGAGAAAAGCTGCGAGACAAAGCATCAGCTTTAACATTCTTGGTACCTGGGATGTAAGTAACGGAAAAATTAAACCGCGAGAAAAAAAGTGCCCACCTAGCCTGACGGGCATTCAAGCGCTTGGCAGCATCAAGATAGATCAGATTTTTATGATCAGTGAAAACCTGAATGGGAAATTCAGCACCTTCCAAGAGATGACGCCAGTGTTCAAATGCGAGTTTAATAGCCAGCAATTCCCGATTACCAATATCGTAATTAAGTTCAGTCTCAGAAAATTTTTTTGAAAAAAAGGCACAGGGATGTACTTCCTTGTTTTCCTGAGACAACACCGCAACGACCCCTACAGAAGAAGCATCAACCTCAACCAAAAACGGCTTAGTCACATCAGGCTGCATAAGGATGGGGGCAGAGCTGAACCTCTCCTTTTAGAAACACAAAAGCTTCAATGACCTCAGTAGTCCACTGCACCGTATTAGCACCTTTCCTGGTGAGATCGGTCAGTGGTTTAACAATAATAGAAAATTTTTTAATGAATTTTCTGTAATAATTGGCGAACCCCAAAAACCTCTGTATCGATTTCAAACCAATAGGCCTAGGCCATTCCTGCACAGCTTGAACTTTCACCGGGTCCATCTCAAAGCCCTCACTGGAGATAATGTAGCCCAAAAAACTAATTCAAGTACAGCGAACTCACATTTCTCTAGCTTAGCAAAAAGCGAATTGTCAATTAATAACTGTAATACCTCACGTACGCTCCGCCAATGAGACTCCAGATCCGGCGAATAAATCAAAATGTCATCCAAATACACAACCACATTTTTGCCGATCAAAGGTCTAAGGATGTCATTAATAAGATTCTGAAAAAATGCTAGTGCATTGGTAAGACCAAAAGGCATAACCAGATTCTCAAAATGACCCACAGGAGTGTTAAAAGCAGTCTTCCATTCATCACCCTCCTTCATGCGCAACAAATTGTATGCCCCCCGGAGATCAATTTTAGAGAACCACTTGGCCCCCACTAACTGGTTAAACAAATCAGGAATCAATGGCAGTGGGTAGGGATTGCGTACAGTAATTTTATTAATCTCGCGAAAGTCCAGACAAGGACGTAAACCGCCGTCCTTTTTTTTAGCAAAAAAAAATCCAACAGCCACAGGTGACTTAGAGGGTCTGATATGACAGGCGGCCAAGCTCGTCTGTTTGTATTCCTCCAAAGCCTTTCTCTCAGGAATAGTAAGATTAAATAAACGACTTTTAGGAAGAGTCGCTCCAGGGACAAATTCAATGGTACAATCATAGTCTCTATGGGGAGGCAAAATTTGCGACTCCTCCTCAGAAAAAACTTTCCAAAAATCCTGAATAGGTACAGGCAATTCCCCTTTATCCACAGCAGCAATGCGCCCGTTACTACACTTGTCATAACACTTAGGGCTCCAGGACTTAATTTCATTGATAGACCAATCCAGTACAGGATTGTGTAATTTTAACCAGGGTAACCCCAAAACTACTGGAGAAGGCAAATTATTTAATACCACCAAATCCAAATTCTCTTGGTGAATACCATTAATAGTGAGGGGAAATTCATAAACCTTGTGAGTAACACATTTCAAGGGAGAGCCATCGACAGAAACCACGGCAATAGGGGATGACAAAGGTTTGGGTTTTAATTTAAGTTTTTCCAAGAATCCCCCATCAATCACATTCAGAGTAGAACCACAATCCACAAATACCCGAAATTCAATTAATTCTTCCCGAGCTGCAGTAGTAGCAGAAAGAAATACACCCTTAGTGTTTAAACAGGCTATATGGGCGTAACTGACCTTTTTTTTTTCTTTGTTCATACAAAGCACACAGTTCTTAATGAAATGGTCAATTTCCCGCAATAAAAGCACAAACCTTCAGAAAACCTGCGGTCTTTTTCCTGAGAGCGGGGTGACATCGCCCTAATCTCCATCGGCTCTCCAATATCAGTACAGACCCTCCCAAGACTCGGAGCTGACATGGCAGAGGATTTACTCTCATTAACCCTTGCACGCAGTCTCCTGTCCACCTGTATAGCTAATTGCATTGCCTCCTGCAAGTTTCCAGGTGTAGGATAAGCAATCAGCAGATCCTTAACCCTTTCACCTTGCCCAGCAAGAAACAAACTTTTCAAAGCTGAATCGTTCCACCCCACCTGAGCAGACCACCGACGGAAGTGAGAACAATAATTTTCCACATTACCTGATCCCTGCCTCAAATGTCTCAATTCAGTCTCAGCTGATGAGACACGATCAGGATCATCATACAACAACCCCAAAGCGGAAAAAAAACTATCCACTGATCTAAAGCACGGTTCACTAGGTTGGAGAGAAAAGGCCCATCCCTGAGGTTCTTTGCGCAAAAGTGACATTATGAACCCTATGCGCTGTGATTCATCACCAGAGGATCTGGGTCTCAAACGAAAATACAACAAACAAGCATTTTTAAAGGAAAAAAAATCTTGTTGTTCACCAAAAAATAAATCAGGCAATCGTACCTTTTTGGCTCCACAAAATGCGCTCCAGAACAGCTACTCACATGTTGTTGGAGCTCGGCCACCTCCAGAAAGAGTCCCTGCAGGCATTGAGCCAAATCCTGAACCGACACCATGATGGAAACTGGAGGTCTTTCCTTAGAGATATTTTTGGGCTGGACTTACTGTTATGATCTGCTACAAGCACTAAGGAAAGACAGGAGATCTGTCCCTACAATAGAACTAAGCTAAATCCCTACGATGTAACGGGGAACCTGATCCTGCGATCAGACCCGCTAAAGTCTGAACGAAGACCTATAGATGTGAGGGAGGGATCCCTACAAGAACTAGGGACTGGGAGAAAGATGGACACCTCCTAGCAGAAATTGTAGCAGTAAAAAGACAATCAAACAACATAGAACATAGAGGTCCAAAGACCTAGCTAAACTGACTGAGAAAGGTAACAAAGCACCAGGCTAGCTTAAGAGTAGAAAATACAATGAAGTCCAGCATGGCCAGAAGGGCGGAGCAGGATTAAATAGGCAAAAAAGGTCATGTGACCAGCAAAATAGAAAAAACCTAACAGGAGAGTTCTAACACCTGTATCCTCAGTAAGTTATACATACAGCGCTCATCATAAGTGAGTACACCCCCCTGTATTCTCAGTAAGTTATACATACAGCGCTCATCATAAGTGAGTACACCCCCCTGTATTCTCAGTAAGTTATACATACAGCGCTCATCATAAGTGAGTACACCCCCCTGTATTCTCAGTAAGTTATACATACAGCGCTCACCATAAGTGAGTACACCCCCCGGTATCCTCAGTACGTTATATATACAGCGCTCATCATAAGTGAGTACACCCCCCTGTATTCTCAGTAAGTTATACATACAGCGCTCATCATAAATGAGTACACCCCCCTCTATTCTCAGGTACATTATACATATAGCGCTCAGTGTAAGTGAGTACACCCCCCTGTATTCTCAGTACGTTATACATACAGCGCTCAGCGTAAGTGAGTATGTGGCACCCCAGGGGTCTGGTTTTCCACAGTAATGTAATGTTATGTTTGAGAGCAGGTGGGAGGTCCTTTGGTCAGGGATCCTGTGCATGCCACACCTCCTGCCCAGTCTTGGGAGGGGAAGAACTTCCCCTGTATAAACCCTGGGCTGAGGCAGGGTTAGTCAGTCAAGGAGAGTAGAGACAAGAAACAGTCACAGGAAGAAACAGCAGAAGCTCAGTGGGAGCAATACTACTACGAGTCAGGGGCTGGCAGCTGCAGAGCTCGCCCTGACTGAGAAGCTTTCTTACCGGACCCGGCGTCCGAGGCTGTGGGGACTAACTCTTACCCAGCAGCAGAAGCCGACCGGCAGGGGATTTCAGGTCCTCAGGCCCAGAAACCCGAAGGCACGGTCACACGCGTGGGACCAGCACCGCCATCGTGGAGCGGAAGCCATTAGAAGGCCCTGAGTCACCGGCCATACGGGTGAGCACCACACGGTACACTCAGGGACGTGGGCTACTTATATCCGCTTCTAGCAAGGTAGCCAGAAGAGTACAGTCAGTTTGGGAGGCCTACAACTCCGCCTGGCCAGGGGAGATCCCATCTGCTCAAGGACTGACCAGGCCCCGTTCACTAGCAAGTACTCCGGGAGGGTCTATCGTTGTTACCAGTAAAGACCCTGAATTACACCGCACCGTCTCTGAGTGGTTCCTGCTACCCCCATCATCCACATCTGCTGCCCTGAGGCCATACCCCTCCCGTTGGGGGTTATACCATCTACGCTGCACCATCCATCCACCGGCCTCAGCGGACTGTCCTGCAGCGGCAGCTCCATAGCTGCATTCAACGGGTGGCGTAGTCGTCCTGCATCTACTGCTGTTACCTCGCCGCTCAGTTTGACTCCCTGGGCACGGACCGGGTCACCGCCACGAGACTACAACCCTCAAGAGATCCGGCTCCGGGTAAGCTCCCGCGTGCGCAACGCAGCGCGACACAGGCCCAGGGGCGCGTCAAGTTTGGCGTAGTCGGCAGGATTTCTTGCCCGCAACCACCGGGTACTGCGTGCCTGAAAAAGAGACTTTTCAAACTTACCTGTGGTGAAGATTCCCGCCATCCGGCGCCATCTTCAGCCTTCTTCCCGCCATCGGTGAAGTTTCCCGCCATCCGGCGCCATCTTCTGCCTTCTTCCCGCCATCCGTGGAGTTTTCCCGCCATTGGACGCCATCTTGAGGACGCCGCGCGGGAAGAAGAGGGGCGTGGACTCCGAAAGCGCGCGAGAACTGAAGCCCCGCCTCACGTCCGGACGTTGCGTAAGGTCCTGGAAGGAGCCCAGCAGACGCCGACGTCACAGGAGCGCGACGGAAGGTCCTCAACCCTGACGATCCATTGCGGAGCCGCGGCCTACGGAACAGGATCATCGCAAGGTAGGCCACGGTCCACTAGGGGGGAGGAAGATGTCGGATACGGAGGAGAGCTTCACTGCCTCAACCCCCGCCAGCGCTACCGCTGCTGCAGTTATGCCCTTCACCATGCCCTATATCCCGGGAGCAGCTTGGCTACCCCAGTACTCAGGGGAGTCACATACCCTGCATGACTTTAGAGAAAAGCTGGATAGCCTCTTCCAGGTGTACCCCCTCACAGAAGAGCAAAAAGTGAGCATCCTGGTGGCCCAACTAACCGGGGCAGCCAAAAGGGAAGTAAAATCCTGGCCACCTGGGAGGAAGACTGTCGCAGGGATACTAACCCGGCTGAAGGACACCTTTGATACCCGCACCTCAGCCGAGATTAAGCTTAGATTCTACGGGTGCAAGCAGCGAGCGCATGAGAGTATAAGGGACTATGCACTAAACCTACAAGAGGCCCTGAGGGCCATTAAGCAGACCGACCCTGATGGAGTGGGAAACGAGGACAGGCTGTTGACTGAACAGTTTATAGAGGGACTGTATTGTAATACCCACCGAACCCAGTTGCGGGCAATGGCCTTACAGGATCCCCATCTGGGCTTTGCACAGTTCAAGGACAGAGCCATCCGGGTGCTCCGAGAACCGGCACCGGGTGGCGTTGTGACCCACAAGCGCCCTGCTATCACTTACCACCAGGAGGCGGCGCCCTTGTCGGCAGGGCCTGTGGGAGCTGATGCGCAGGCTTTGGACAATGACCCGGCTCCAGACCTACACCATCAGGTCCAAGAGCTAGCTAAGAGCGTTGCTGCGCTAACCCGAACTGTGCAGTCTTTACAGGCTTCCACCCCAGGGAAGATCCAGCTGGCATCCGGACCGGAGGACATCCCGTGGCGTCGACCAAGGAGGACCCCACCGGCCAGAGGAAGACCCAGTGACCGATACAGCGAGGACGGGCGACCCATCTGCCGCCGCTGCAATCAACCTGGACATATGGCAAGGTACTGTTCTTTAAATGGGCACAACCTGGGGTAGAGGGCCAACCCCCAGGAAAAAGATCACCAGGCCCATCGAACTGGCGCGACAGATATGTGGGAGGACGTCCAGTCTTGCCTGTGGTACTGGATGGCATTCCCATGAGTGCCCTACTGGACACCGGGTCACAGGTCACCACCATCCCGTACGTGCTCTTTAAGCAGTACTGGAATGACTCGGATATTACCCGCTACCCTGACGACGACTTGAGTATCATCGCCAGCAATGGCCAGCCCGTGCCACAGATCGGATTTAAAGAGGTGACCATCAAAATCGGTAGAGTCGAACTGGCAGCACAGGGACTGATCATTGTAGATATTGACAAACATGAGAGTCACCCAAAAATAACTCTAGGAACTAATGTAATTGAAAATTGTCTTGCAGAGGTGATTTTCCTTTTACAGCAGGTTGCCAAGAACGCCAGCTCCGGCGAGCAGCGGGTGCTCCAGAAAGAGATCCGGGCACTGATGCGACGGCAACAGGTGGAACTCTCCGGCGGTGAGATTGGTAGCGTAAGAATGTGTGACCCTTTTCCTATTGCCATGCCCCCAAAAAGTGAAATGATGATTTGGTGCCGGGCAGCTATTGGTCTGAGAGGTAGAGATTACCAGGCAATGGTAGAACCAGTTTACTCGGACAGTAGGCCCACCATTTTGACAGCACGGGGGGTGGTTGATGTACGCCATGGGAGGGTGCCCGTTCGCATAATAAATATCGGGGAGAGGGAAGTGTACCTGCCCCGGTATGCCACGCTAGCCAAATTATATACCATTAACCAAAATTCTATACAATCTGTGGAACCCTTGCCTCCATCTCACCTGGAGGAAGGTAACGGCTCTAAGAAAAACATGGAGGACTGGTGTCAGCAACTACATCTGGGTACTGACTCCACTCCCGCACACCAGAAACAAGGAGTCTATCGGGTGGTTCAGGAGTATGAGAGAGTGTTCAGTAAACACCCGTTAGACTTCGGGCGAGTCAAGGGGGTAGAACACCACATCCCCACGGGAGACCATCCTCCTATAAAAGAGAGGTATCGACCCGTACCCCCTGCCCACTACCAACACGCCAAGGGGATGCTTAGAGACATGAAGGAGGCTGGGGTGATCAGGGATAGCTGTAGCCCCTGGGCAGCTCCACTAGTCTTAGTCCGAAAGAAAGACAACACCATGAGGATGTGTGTAGATTACCGGAAAATCAATCGTATCACACACAAGGATGCGTACCCCTTACCAAGGATAGAGGAGTCATTGGCTGCTTTAAGATCTGCTAACTTCTTCTCTACCTTGGATCTCACTAGCGGGTACTGGCAGGTTCCTGTAGCAGAGGCGGACCGGGAGAAGACCGCATTCACCACCCCGATGGGACTTAGCGAGTTCACCTGCATGCCGTTCGGACTCTGCAACGCACCGGGAACCTTCCAACGACTAATGGAGTGTTGTCTGGGCCACAGAAACTTCGAGACGGTCCTGTTGTACCTGGACGATGTCATCGTATATTCCAAGACGTATGAGGACCACCTGAAACACCTGGCGGAAGTGTTCGAAGCTCTGGCAAGTTACGGCCTAAAGGTGAAACCCTCCAAGTGTCACCTCCTGAAACCAAAGGTGCAGTACCTGGGACACGTGGTGAGCGCTGACGGAGTGGCTCCCGACCCTGATAAGATCACCGCAATTAAGGAATGGCCAAGCCCCTCCAGCGTAAAAGAAGTGCGGCAGTTCCTCGGGTTGGTAGGCTACTACCGAAGGTTTATTCCTGTGGCACCCCAGGGGTCTGGTTTTCCACAGTAATGTAATGTTATGTCTGAGAGCAGGTGGGAGGTCCTTTGGTCAGGGATCCTGTGCATGCCACACCTCCTGCCCAGTCTTGGGAGGGGAAGAACTTCCCCTGTATAAACCCTGGGCTGAGGCAGGGTTAGTCAGTCAAGGAGAGTAGAGACAAGAAACAGTCACAGGAAGAAACAGCAGAAGCTCAGTGGGAGCAATACTACTACGAGTCAGGGGCTGGCAGCTGCAGAGCTCGCCCTGACTGAGAAGCTTTCTTACCGGACCCGGCGTCCGAGGCTGTGGGGACTAACTCTTACCCAGCAGCAGAAGCCGACCGGCAGGGGATTTCAGGTCCTCAGGCCCAGAAACCCGAAGGCACGGTCACACGCGTGGGACCAGCACCGCCATCGTGGAGCGGAAGCCATTAGAAGGCCCCGAGTCACCGGCCATACGGGTGAGCACCACACGGTACACTCAGGGACGTGGGCTACTTATATCCGCTTCTAGCAAGGTAGCCAGAAGAGTACAGTCAGTTTGGGAGGCCTACAACTCCGCCTGGCCAGGGGAGATCCCATCTGCTCAAGGACTGACCAGGCCCCGTTCACTAGCAAGTACTCCGGGAGGGTCTATCGTTGTTACCAGTAAAGACCCTGAATTACACCGCACCGTCTCTGAGTGGTTCCTGCTACCCCCATCATCCACATCTGCTGCCCTGAGGCCATACCCCTCCCGTTGGGGGTTATACCATCTACGCTGCACCATCCATCCACCTGCCTCAGCGGACTGTCCTGCAGCGGCAGCTCCATAGCTGCATTCAACGGGTGGGGTAGTCGTCCTGCATCTACCGCTGTTACCTCGCCGCTCAGTTTGACTCCCTGGGCACGGACCGGGTCACCGCCACGAGACTACAACCCTCAAGAGATCCGGCTCCGGGTAAGCTCCCGCGTGCGCAACGCAGCGCGACACAGGCCCAGGGGCGCGTCAAGTACACCCCCCTGTATTCTCAGTAAGTTATACATACAGCGCTCATCATAAGTGAGTACACCCCCCTGTATTCTCAGTAAGTTATACATACAGCGCTCATCATAAGTGAGTACACCCCCCTGTATTCTCAGTAAGTTATACATACAGCGCTCACCATAAGTGAGTACACCCCCCTGTATCCTCAGTACGTTATATATACAGCGCTCATCATAAGTGAGTACACCCCCCTGTATTCTCAGTAAGTTATACATACAGCGCTCATCATAAGTGAGTACACCCCCCTGTATTCTCAGGTACATTATACATATAGCGCTCAGTGTAAGTGAGTACACCCCCCTGTATTCTCAGTACGTTATACATACAGCGCTCAGCGTAAGTGAGTACACCCCCCCTGTATTCTCAGTAAGTTATACATACAGCGCTCATCATAAGTGAGTACACCCCCCTGTATTCTCAGTAAGTTATACATACAGCGCTCATCATAAGTGAGTACACCCCCCTGTATTCTCAGTAACTTATACATACAGCGCTCACCATAAGTGAGTACACCCCCCTGTATCCTCAGTACGTTATATATACAGCGCTCATCATAAGTGAGTACACCCCCCTGTATTCTCAGTAAGTTATACATACAGCGCTCATCATAAGTGAGTACACCCCCCTGTATTCTCAGGTACATTATACATATAGCGCTCAGTGTAAGTGAGTACACCCCCCTGTATTCTCAGTACGTTATACATACATCGCTTAGCGTAAGTGAGTACACCCCTCTGTATTCTCAGTAAGTTATACATACAGCGCTCATCATAAGTGAGTACACCCCCCTGTATTCTCAGTAAGTTATACATACAGCGCTCACCATAAGTGAGTACACCCCCCTGTATCCTCAGTACGTTATATATACAGCGCTCATCATAAGTGAGTACACCCCCCTGTATTCTCAGTAAGTTATACATACAGCGCTCATCGTAAGTGAGTACACCCCCCTGTATTCTCAGGTACATTATACATATAGCGCTCAGTGTAAGTGAGTACACCCCCCTGTATTCTCAGTACGTTATACATACAGCGCTCAGCGTAAGTGAGTACACCCCCCTGTATTTTCAGTACATCTTATATATGCTGGATGCGTCTTTCTGTCTGAAGCCGGGATGGGTGGCTCCTGCACAGTAAGGTGCCAGAGTCAGCACGTGTGCAAACCGCACTACGGCGCTATTTTAATTTTTATTGAAGACACTGTATATGTGAATTTGCAGACAGTGTCTTCAAAAAATGGTGCCGGATAGCACTGTATGCACACGTGCTGACTCCAGCACCATTAATGAAGTTGAAAATGTATCAATAAAAATGCTCGCCACCCGGGCATAGAACGGGTTCAATAGCTAGTATATGGTAACCACTACTAAAATACATGGCTATATCAAGATGTCTCCCAAGATGTATTTTTATAAATTTATTCAATTCCTGTAAACACGGTTTTCTTCTTTGGTAAAATATTGCATTTCTCTGCAATGAGATATTGAAATAATTGGTGTCAATTGTTTGTTTTCCTAAGATGGCTAAGTTAATGATGTTGATGCGCACTGACTTATAGCAGATCTGTGTTTTTTTCCCTAAATAGTGCTGTGATTATACTTCAGTTTTCCTTCCAGGGATGCTGGCATAGTTGAGAAGACTAGGGTGACAGTTAAACACAGGATCTCCCATTTCATCCTTTCCAGGTCAGATGGAGGGAAACATTGCCGACTTATGAGGCTAGATGGTGTCCACTTAGACTAAATAGGTTTAAACTAAATGGGTGGCACTTGGAGCTTAACTTTTAAGTACAATAAATATACTAAAAGCTATTTCCAAATTCTTTCTTTCCACATTAGAAATGTAATTTCAGATATCCTCATAAGGTGCAACAAGATGCAACCACTGAACACATTATTCAAGAACAACCTATAGTTCGCAAGATAATTGTTGATCTTCGACCAGTTTTAAGGGAGGCTGTTGATCTGTGTGAAGAAGACGTTTCAGACACAGAGAATAACTCCATTTCTACAGCAGCGCATTCAGATCAAGAATTGAATAGAACATCGTGTTCACGTTCTACATTGGAACGACTTTCAGAACAAGATTTGCAAAGTGAGAACAGTTCAATTTCTACATCAGGACTTTTAGACCGAGGGTTGAGTAAAAGACATGCATGCCTTGAAGGAGATTCTATCAGCTTTTCTCTCCCATCATTACGGAAATGTGAAAGCTGTGAGGAGAAATTGAAACCTGCACAAAATGATCATCGGCGGTTCAACTTGGTGGAAATAACAAATAGAGGAACACTTACTTTTGATAAAGAACAGCAATTTAGCGTCGCTCCTCCAGTCTCCTTTCCTGAAATCATACTGAAAGAATTACCCTCACAAAAGATGTCTAAAGAACAAAGGCCTTCAGCAAATGTGAGTATGAATTCAGGTCAAAAGCAAATATTAAACATATGCATTTGCCAAAACGCTTGGACCCATTGATCTTAATAGCTCATTTACATATTAAGGAAAATGTGGATTTCTCTGGAATAAGAAATCAGATCATCGCAGATATCATAGGTGTCATTTTATGCAGCTTTCTATTACATGTATGCACAGATTGACAGCTTAGGAAGGTTGATTCTACTGACAGATGCTCTTAAAAAGGGTATAGAGTAGTACAGTCATGGCCAAAAGTTTTGAGAATGACACCAAAATTATATTTTCACATGATCTGCTGGCCTCTGGTTTTTATTAGTGTTTGTCTGATGTTTATATCACATACAGAAATATAATTGCAATCATATTATGAGTACCAATAGGTTATATTGACAGTTAGAATGAGTTAATGCAGCAAGTCAATATTTGCAGTGTTGCCCCTTCTTCTTCAAGACCTCTGTAATTCTCCCTGGCATGCTCTCAATCAACTTTTGGACCAAATCCTGACTGATAGCAGTCCATTCTTGCATAATCAATGCTTGCATTTTGCCAGAATTTGCTGGTTTTTGTTTGTCCACCCGTCTCTTGATGATTGACCGCAAGTTCTCAATGGGATTAAGATCTGGGGAGTTTCCAGGCCATGGACCCAAAATCTCTATGTTTTGTTCCATGAGCCATTTAGTTATCACCTTTGCTTTATGGCAAGGTGCTCCATCATGCTGGAAAAGGCATTGTTGGGCGCCAAACTGCTCTTGGACGGTTGGGAGAAGTTACTCTTGGAGGACATTGTGGTACCATTCTTTATTCATGGCTGTGTTTTTAGGCAAGACTGTGAGTGAGCCGATTGCCTTGGCTGAGAAGCAACCCTACACATGAATGGTTTCAGGATGCTTTACAGTTGGCATGAGACAAGACTGGTGGTAGCGCTCACCTCTTCTTCTCCGAATAAGCTGTTTTCCAGATGTCCCAAACAATTGAAAAGGGGATTCATCAGAGAAAATGACTTTGCCCCAGTCCTCAGCAGTCCACTCCCTGTACCTTTTGCAGAATATCAGTCGGTCCCTGATGTTTTTTCTGGAGAGAAGTGGCTTCTTTGCTGCCCTCCTTGAAACCAGCCCTTGCTCAAAGAGTCTCCGCCTCACAGTGCGTGCAGAAGCACTCACACCAGCATGCTGCCATTCCTGAGCAAGCTCGGCACTGCTGGTAGTCCGATCCCGCAGCTGAAACAGTTTTAAAATACGGTCCTGGCGCTTGCTGGTCTTTCTTGGGCGCCCTGGAGCCTTTTTGACAACAATGGAAGCTCTCTCCTTGAAGTTCTTGATGATGCGATAGATTGTTGACTGAGGTGCAATCTTTGTAGCTGCGATACTCTTCCCTGTTAGGCCATTTTTGTGCAGTGCAATGATGGCTGCACGTGTTTCTTTAGAGATAACCATGGTTAACTGAAGAGAAACAATGATACCAAGAACCAGCCTCCTTTTAAAGTGTCCAGTGATGTCATTCTTACTTAATCATGACTGATTGATCGCCAGCCCTGTCCTCATCAACACCCACACCTGTGTTAATGGATCAATCACTAAAACGATGTTAGCTGCTCCTTTTAAGGCAGGACTGCAATGATGTTGAAATGTGTTTTGGGGGTTAAAGTTCATTTTCTGGGCAAATATTGACTTTGCAAGTACAGTAATTGCTGTTAAGCTGATCACTCTTTGACATTGAGGAGTATATGCAAATTGCCATTACAAAAAATGAAGCAGTAAACTTTGGAAAAATTACTATTTGTCTCATTCTCAATACTTTTGGCCATGACTGTAGGTATCATATCTGATGGAGAAATGCACTTCATTGTAACTCTGCAGGCATGTTAAGATGAAAAATTTGATATCATTTTTAAAGAGCAATTAAAGTTGCCTATTAAAAAGGTTCTGCAGGATCAGAATAAAACTGACGGTGCCATATCTGTCTTGCAGTTCAGGGAAAGGGCTATAATACCAGACCAAGCATATGGACAGTCCTTCTTTAGCTCCTCTCTAACACCGCTACTAACAAAAAATAGACTCCACTTCTAAGCAAGATACAATTGATGTGCCATGGATACTAAAAGGGGTTATCCTTTATATATATATATATATATATATATATATATATATATATATAAAAAAATGTGAGGCATGTATACGCTTAAAATAAAAAATGACACACTCCCCTTCCAGCCACCCCACAAATCCAGCAGAGGCCATCCCATAGGTCTGTGTAGGCTCCGGAAGCAATGGCTGCTCTATTTAGAAGTCAGAGGATCACTGCAGCCAGTAATTGACATATGCAGTGTCCCTGAGATGCCATAGCAAAAGAATCCCCCAAAATCAACTCCACTTTGGAAACTGAACCTGTCAAGGATGTACCTAGGGGTATAGTCAGCATTTTGTGCCCACAAGTTCACATTAGGCTGTAAAAAGTAAAAAATATAGATATATTTTCTCCACTAAAATGCTGAATTAGCCTCAATTTTTCATTTTCACAAAAGGACAATTAAAGAAAATGCGTCCCAAAATTGTTGCACAATTTCTCTTGAACATGGCAATACCACATTTGTGGTTAAAAACAATTGGGTTGCAATATGTCAGGGTTCGGAACAGAAGAAGGAGCACTGTTTGGCATTAAGAGTGCAGATTTTTCTGGAATAGTTTTAGGTCTAATTTGCAAACACCCTAGGGCTTTGTTCACCCGCAGCGTGTTTTTGCAAGTTTATTATGAGAATTGAGAAATCTCATGCACACGCTAATTTTTATTATTTTTTTCCCTGACTCAACTTCTGAGATGCTGTGTTTTTTGAAATCTGCAGCATGTCAATTCTTTTAGCATTTTTGCCGCAAAAAAAATGCAGGAATCAGGTTTTGGATATGTTTTTGCAGGTTTATTTGCTGCGCTATTGATGAATAAAACTAACTTTATTAAACATGTACTGTAGGCAAAAAAACACGCTGCGAAAACACAGCAAATTCTGAGTTTTTACCGCAAAGAGAGCAGGTTTTCTCTGCAGAAAAAATGATACAATAAAGCTGTGTGTGAAAATAGCCTAAGGTAGCAAATTAAAATCTAAAGAGACCCAATTGTTGTAATTACACCACTCAGGGAATTCATGTAGGGCTCCATTAACCCCTTAATGACTTGTGCCGTACAAGTACAGCACATGGCGTGTCTCTCCCTTTGGTGTAGGCTCCGGTGATGAGCCTGCACCTTTCGCGATCCACCTGTGGCTATTCACATGTTAAATGCTGCTGTCAATCTCTGACAGCGGCATTTAACATGGCCGTGGGGAAGGATGGCACTAATCCATCGGCACCCGTGTCACATCACCGCGGGTCGTCAATGGGTTGGCATGACAACACGGGGTCTTCAGGAGACCCCTGCAGTCTTCATTGTCAGTATGCTATGAGCGCTGCTCGGGGCTCATAGCAAGTGAGCATTTCAGCTACAGATAATTTCGGTGATCAGATAATCGCCTGTGTGTAGCAGAGGGGATCAGACAATCACAGCTTCTAGTCTCCCATGGAGACTATTGAAGCATATAAAAAGTAAAAAAAAAATGTTTTTTTTTTAAAAATATAAAAGTTTAAATCACCCCCCTTTTGCCCCATTCAAAATAAGACCATAAAAAAATACACATATTTGGTATCGCCGTGTTCAGAATCGCCCGATCTATCAATATAAAAAAAAGAATTAGTCCGATTGGCAAATGGCGTAGCAAGAAAAAATCAAAACGCCGGAATTACTTTTTTAGGTCGTCGCAACATTGCAATAACGGGCAATCAAAAGATTTTATCTACTCCAAAATAATATCAATAAAAACGTCAGTTCGGTGCACAAAAAATAAGCCCTCACCCAGCCCCAGATCCTGTAAAATGGAGACGCTACGGGTCTCGGAAAATGTCCATTTTTTTTTTTTTTAACAAGCTTTGGATATTTTTTCACCACTTAAATAAAAAAAAGTAACCTATACATGTTTGGTATCAACAAACTCGTAATGACCTAGAGAATAATAATGGCAGGTCATTTTTAGCATTTAGCTAACACGGTAAAAAAACAAAACCCCAAAGCAACTGTGGAATTGTACTTTTTTTGCAATTTCGCCGCACTTGGAATTTTTTTTCCTGTTTTCAGTACAAGATCTGGGAAAACCAATGGTGTTGTTGAAAAGCATAAGTCGTCCCGCAAAAAATAAGCCCTCACATGGCCATATGGACTGAAAACTAAAAAAAGTTATGGCTCTGGGAAGAAAAGGAGCAAAAAACAAAAGTGCAAAAACAGAAAATGGCCCGGGGGTGAAGGGGTTAAGACTTTTTAGCCCACAGATGTTGCACAGAGTTTTATTTACCATTGAGCTGTGAAAATAAAAAAATTTATTACAACAGTAAGTAGATTTAACTGAATTTTTTGTATTTTTACAATAGCCGATAAGGAAAAAAGTACTCTGTAATCTATTATGGTATTTCTCCCAAATGTGGCAATATTGCATATGATTGTACATTACTGTTTGGGTACCCAAGAGGGCTCAGAAAAGAGAGATTCTTTCCGTGAGATAAAACATTTTTTCTCTGAGGTAAAACATTGATTTTTTACCCCTTTACCACTTTGGATTTATGAGTACGTCCTATGTCCAAAGTGGTATCCCTGCACTCCATGCGGGCTCTGACACTGATGTTACCAGGCACATAACAACTGATCTGATCAGCTGTCATGTGCCCCTTACAGCCACTGGTGGAATTGCAATCCACCCACGGCTGTTAACTAGTTAAGTGCCGCTGTCAATCTCTGAAGCGTGTCACTATTCCCACCCATTGGCGCCCGTGTCATATGGCCGCGGGTCGCCGATGAGTTGACATGACAACCCGGGGTCTTCAAGAGACCCCTGTGGTTATCATTGCCGGGAAGCTATGAGTGCCGCCCAGCGTCGATCAGATAATCGCAGCTTCTATTGAAGCTGTATTGAAGCATGTAAAAAGTAAAAAAAAAAAAAAAAAAAAAAGTTTTTAAAAATAGAAAAAAAATGTAAAAAATATAAAAATTCAAATCACCCCCCTTTCGCCCCATTCAAAATAAAACAATAATAAAAAAAATCAAACATACACATATTTGGTATTGCCGCGTTCAGAATCGCCAGATCTATTAATATATAAAAAGAATTAATCAGAACGGTATACGGCGTCATGAGAAAAAAAATCACCAGAAATACGTTTTTTGGTCGCTGCAACATTGCCATAAAATGCAAGAGGAGGCGATCAAAAGATAGTTTGTACCCCAAAATGGTATCAATAAAAAAGTCAGCTCAATGCGCAAAAAATAAGCCCTCACCCACTATTTTTTGCAAAGTTTTGGATTTTGATGTGGATGACATAGGACACGTTATTCACATGTGCAGCAGGACAGCGATCGCCAGAAGAGAGGAGGTGCAGAATCAAAACCAGCCATCAGTGAGTATAGTGAAAGGTCTTTTTTGGGATCTGCAGACTGGATTGGGGACTTTTTACAGCATTCCTGTAAATGGTGGCGGTCGTACTTTATATGGGGAAAACCTGGTTCCCTTTAAAGGAAGATTGGCTGGTAGTAATAACATTTCTTGGTTCCAGAAAACCCTTGTAAATAGTTTATAATTATTAACTTGCTTCCCTCAGGAGAACACATTATGGATGGGTCTAGAAAAACTGCAGCTGCCAATATCAGAACTGGTCCGAGTTACGAAAGAGCAGACAAATAGTGACCACCATACACTCATTGCTAAAGTGCTTTGCTCTCTTCGAGAAAAACAGTAAGTATTCATATATATAATACAGTAACTTTATAAACTTCACAATAGAAATAGAAATGCAAACTTTCAGTAATGTAATTTCACACGTGCAACAAAGATGCTTTTACACTTTGCATTCTCAATATAGATGTGTTGTTATCTCAAGATGATGAAAATAGCCGGAATATTTACAACATGTGCTTAATGAAAATCCAGATCTATTCCTCTAAGAAAGAAAAACTAAATTTATGAGACCTTTTAGTGGTGAACAAAAATAAAATAAACTTGAAATGATAGCATTAGCAACATCTACAGACTTATGCCCCCCATACACATTAGACTAATGTCCGCGCTGAATCTGCTGATATCAACGGGTTCAGTCGATAGTCTAATGTATATGGGGACCCCGACAGATGATTGTGAGGGTAGTTGATGACTACCAATCATTTTGTGTTCTAGAGATTAGCCGCCACCATAGATGTGTGGAAGTGGTTCTAATATAGAGAACATAGGAGCGGCTAAAGTGTATGGGGGGCTTTATCCTGGAGGGGCTTAGTTGAGTGGACAGATGATGGCACTGTGTGAACTGTTAGAGTTAGTCTATTCTGTTTTGTGTGACCTCTTTGGTTTGCTTCTGTCACTTCTTTCCTGTAATACTCCTTGTTGTGATAATGTAGATAATGGTCGCTATCTGTCCCAAGTGAAACAGTTGATTCTCCAAAACTGTCTTAGCTCTGAACGATTCTGCTGAAAGCTGAAATCTGAAGTAGGTTATGGGCCCAGACAAGGAGTAGCACAAAAAGAGAATAACACTGCACAGAATGGTGCAAAGACTCTCCAAGAAGTTGACATCTCCTCTATACAATTAAGAAACTCAATATATACATACAAAGGAGAAGGAAAATGGCATGGCAAGCAGCTCAGCGCATCAACTTACAATAGCCAAAGTGAATAATGACAATTACCAGCTATGGAAATTAAAACGTAATTGTCCATAGATCTATTATAGGTTGTTTAGTGGAGAATGATCCACTTAAGACATGAAAAGGCAGCTAGAGACATGATGAATGCGCTGAAAAAGCTGCATGACAGATCCATTCTAAACAGCAAGTTATTTCTGCTAAGCAAACTGTACCAATGAGAATCCGTAAAGAAAAGGGTATGCAGATGAACATACAAGTGCTGTTCTTACTAAATTAGAATATCATCAAAAAGTTAATTTATTTCAGTTCTTCAATACAAAAAGTGAAACTCATATATTATATAGAGTCATTACAAACAGAGTGATCTATTTCAAGTGTTTATTTCTGTTAATGTTGATTATGGATTACAGCCAATGAAAACACAAAAGTCATTATCTCAGTAAATTAGAATACTTTATAACAACAGCTTGAAAAATGTTTTTAAAATCTGAAATGTTGTCCTACTGAAATGTATGTTCAGTAAATGCATTCAATACTTGATCGGGGCTCCTTTTACATCAATTACTGCATCAATGCGGCGTGGCATGGAGGCGATCAGCCTGTGGCACTGCTGAGGTGTTATGGAAGCCCAGGTTGCTTTGATAGCAGCCTTCAGCTCGTCTGCATTGTTGGGTCTGGTGTCTCTCATCTTCCTCTTGACAATACCCCACAGATTCTCTATGGGCTTAAGGTCAGGAGAGTTTGCTGGCCAACCAAGCACAGTGATACTGTTGTTTGTAAACCAGGTATTGGTACTTTTGGCAGTGTGGACAGGTACCAAGTCCTGCTGGAGAATGAAATTTCCATCTCCGAAAAGCTTATCGGCAGAGGGAAGCATTTAGTGCTCTAAAATTTCCTGGTAGACGGCTGCGCTGACTTTGGTCTTGATGAATCACAGTGGACCTACACCAGCAGTTGACATGGCTCCCCAAACCATCACTGATTGCGGAAACTTCACACTAGACCTCAAGCAGCTTGGATTGTGGCCTCTCCACTCTTCCTCCAGACTCTGGGACCTTGATTTCCAAATTAAATGCAAAATTTACTTTCATCTGAAAACAACACCTTGGACCACTGAGCATCAGTCCAGGTCTTTTTCTCCTTGGTCCAGGTAAGACGCTTCTGGCGTTGTCTATGGGTCATGAGCCGCTTGACACAAGGAATGTGACACTTGTAGCCCATGGCCTGGATATGTCTGTGTGTGGTGGCTCTTGAAGCAATGACTCCAGCAGCAGTCCACTCCTTGTGAATCTCCCCCAAATTTTGGAATGGCCTTTTCTTAACAATCCTTTCAAGGCTGTGGTGATCCCGGTTGTTTGTGCACCTTTTTCTACCATACTTTCTCCTTCCACTCAACTTTCCATTAATATGCTTGGATACAGCAATGTGTGAACAGCCAGCATCTTTAGCAATGACCTTTTGAGGCTTACCCTCCTTGTATAGGGTGTCAATGACTGCCTTCTGGACATCTGTCAAGTCAGCAGTCTTTCCCATGATTGTGGAGCCTACTGAAACAGACTAAGGGGCCTTTTTAAACGCTTAGGAAGCCTTTGCAGGTGTTTTTTGTTAATTATTCTAATTTACTGAGATAATGACTTTTGTGTTTTCATTGACTGTAAGCCATAATCATCAACATTAACAGAAATAAACACTTGAAATAAATCACTCTGTTTGTAATGATTCTCAAAAATATGAGTTTCACTTTTTGTATTGAAGAACTGAAATAAATGAACTTTTTGATGATATTGTAATTGGAAATGTAATGCTAGAAGTGATCACACAACTGAAAACAGTGGGTGAGAATATAAAAGACACCCATGTAGCAGCTGTAGAATGGGCAAGAAAGCTTGTAAAAGAACTTCAACATGACGTTTCAAGGATGGAGCGAGACTGCCATCTACTGGCCAGATACAGTCAAGCGGAACCAAAATATATAAAGGAAGTTGCAGGGAGAGCAGGTTCAGACGCTGGACCCGATCAGGTGACTTCCAGGAAGGAGTTCAGGGAGATAAGAGGCCAGCGCGCCAAACCTGAGGGGTCTTTGGCGCCAAGCAGCAGAAAGGAGCAGACGTGCTCCCTGCGTCCTGAGAAACCCCGCGTGACAGGCCAAATCCAGAGGCCTGAGAGGTGCTCTAGCCGGGCACCGGTAAAAGAGCTCCGGATCCCTCACAGTTGTGACCCGAGTGCTGTGCCTGCTGAGGAGACTAGGAACCTGATCGCTGTGCTGAGTGAGTTCGCGGAACCCAACGTCGCCCGCCGACAGACGAGGCCTGGACCCCCCTATCCAAGGCTCGAGAGACTGCCTCCAACGGCCAAGCAGAGAGGAGCTGCATACGTGAGCAGGGCCATCACTTCCACTGCTCACCCACGGTACCGGGGACAATTGGGTTTAAGTACTCAGGTTGGGAGGGGAACGGTTGGGGCTAAAGTAGCACAACGTGATTTAGTTGAATTCATCCGGAAAGAGACTCACGGCCTAGCGGTAATAACCGGTGACCCCCGCTAGGGCCAAATTCACAGTTAAAGAACTTGTGTGGTGTCTCTCATGATTGAGGGCATCACCTTACTTTAAGAGACTGTGCCTTATTTTAAGATACTGCGCCTTATTTTAAGAGACTGCGCCTTACTTTGAGAAATTTCGTATTTTTCTGATATTTCAAACCACTGTTCATTACCCTTGTTGCTAATCCCTTGTTTCAGTATACCTGTGGTATAAAACTGTTTACAAACATCTCTGACTGTTTTCGCCTTGTGTCTCTGTGCGTTGCATTCCGGCACCTGCATTACATTTGGCGTAGTCGGCAGGATGCAACATTCAGACGCAGAGATGGCGGATCAGTCTGTGGCTGGGTCCGGCCGGAGCCATATACCCCTGGGGGCTATGCTCAGCCATCTTCCCAAGTTTACAGGGGATGGCATGTCACTTTGGGGCCGGGCAGAAAGACTGAGAAGTATGCTACGTATGTATCCCCTTGACCCTCTAGCCCAGGCGGAGCTGGCCCTCCTAACCCTTGATGGAGAGGCCCGACAGGCTGTGATGTACCGCCCACCTGGGGACCGTGACACCGTGGATAAAGTGATAAAAATTCTAGAGGACATGCACGGTGACACTACAGATTTGGGACACTTGCGCTTACGGTTGTTTCAGCGGGTCCAAGGGGAAAATGAGACAGTAAATCAGTATGTTAATGCATTACAGGAAGTGATGGCCCATATCACTAAGAAAACTCGAGATGGGAACTGAGGACTGGGAACATTGGATGAGGTGTTGCGTGACCAACTGATTGCTGGCTTGAAAGACCCTTCCCTGAGGCAGATCCTGAAGGAGCGGCTGCGATTGAGCCCTGATATGGGCTTCCTGGAGGTAGGGGCTGAAGCTAGAGTCCTGGAGAGAGAAGTTACTGTTCTCAAAGCCACAGTTAGAAGTCATGAGGCAATTGCTCCTGGATTCAACAACCAAGAGCCTGATTGGGTACGGGAAATACGTCAGGAAATTCAAGACATTCGGGGTGAGCTGAATGCTATTAGGAAGACTCCTACTGCCCCCTTGCCGACGGACCGTACTGCTCAACGCAGATGGAGACCAGAACGAGAAAGACGTTCCTATCCAGCCCCAGCACGACATGTACCCGACCTATCGGCAGAACGAGGACCGGAGTGCTGGACCTGCGGAGGTAGGGGGCATATCTCCAAAGACTGTCCTAACCGAGAAAGGAGGAGGAGGGGACAGCCGTTAAACTAAAATGCCCCACGGTTGTGGAGCATACCGTGGGGTCTCGAGCTTCAGAGAGTAGAAGAGGGAGCTCTGAAGACATGGTCTCCGAGAGGCCCATTATCTGGGCTGAATTCAATGGGCAGCGGATCCGCTGTTTGATGGACACCGGGTCTCAAGTGACCACTATGCCTGAGACGTACTTCCAAAATCACTTTCCTGAAGTCGCTCATTCCTGCCGGGAACCCACTGTCAAACTGGTGGCGGCTAATCAACTACCTATCCCAGTAGCGGGAGTAGTATGGATGTTCGTGCGGGCATGTGGAAAGGACCTCGGTCGAAAAGGGATCGTACTGACCACCGGGCCCGGAGGCGATGGGCCCATTGTAACCCTGGGCATGAATGTGCTGAAAGAAGTCGGACAGTTCCTGGCTGAGGGCTGTAGCAAAAACAACTGGACCCGCGCCACTCGAGACCCAGCTAACAAGAGAGTGTTCCAGCACCTCGTGCGGGTCAGTCAGATTCAAAAGTTGCCCACTACCTCTCAGTACTTTGGTAAGGTATCGATACCGCCCGAAGACACAATGACACTGCCGGTGGGACAGACTGTACTCACTTTGCCGGTGCTGGCACATGTGTCCATAGAGGGCGTGGACATTCAAATTGAACCAATGGAGGGAGAAGAAGCGCCCTCTGGACCCCTGATTGCTCGAACTCTGGCCTCCGTGCGGCACGGTCGAGTACCCGTGCGCTGCATCAAATTTAAGTGGCACCAGTTTACAGTTGTTGCCCCGACAAGAGGTGGCGCGGGTGTGCATAATGCCAGAGGCCCTTACTAGAGTTGACGCTATAGGGCTGGCACCTGTGGAAGGAAAACCATGGACCCTAGAGGTGTCCCTCAATAGCCAGGAACATGGAAGAGAACCGTTGGCTGGGTGCCACATCCTGGAAGAAATGGAAGCTAACCTGACTGAGTTTTCTGCTGGACAAGTAAGGCAGATCGAACAACTTCTACAGCGATATCAGGGAGTGTTTGCACAGCATGAAGATGATTTCGGGTGCACTCGGGACATTCAGCACGAAATACCCACCGGAAATACTGCTCCCATCCGAGAGAGATATCGGCAGATCCCGCCTCAAATGTACCAGGAGGTGAAAGAGCTGTTGGCCCACATGTTGCGGAACGGTGTGATCCGTGAAAGCCAGAGCCCCTGGGCGGCTCCGATCGTGCTGGTTCGAAAGAAGGATGGTACCCTGAGATTCTGCGTGGACTATCGAAAGCTGAATGCCTGTACAGTACGGGACTCCTATCCACTCCCCCGAATCGAAGAGTCTCTATCTGCACTAGGGAGCGCCAAATTCTTCTCCTCCCTCAACCTGGCCAGTGGCTATTGGCAGGTCCCAGTAGCTGAGAAGGACCGTCCGAAGACAGCTTTTGTTCTCCCTATGGGCCTGTTTGAGTTCAATCGAATGCCGTTTGGACTAACAAATGCGCAGGAACCTTCCAACGGCTGATGGAGAGATGCTTGGGGGACCTCAACTTTGAAGCCACTTTAATATATCTGGACGATATAATTATCTATTCCGTCTGAGGATCATCTCCGCCGATTGGAACAAGTGTTAGAACGGCTACAAAGGCACGGCCTGAAAATTAAGCCTCGTAAGTGTCGTCTCTTCAAACGAGAAATTGAATATCTGGGGCACACGGTGTCCAGTGCAGGGGTGCATCCCACTGCGGAGAAAGTAGCTGCCGTGCAGAAGTGGCCCACGCCTGCCAATCTAAGGGAACTAAGGGCGTTCCTGGGGCTTGCTGGATACTACCGCAGATTCATTAAAGACTTCGCTAAGATTGCGATCCCGCTCAATGAATTGCTGAGAGGAACGGCCGGGGGAGCCAAGCGGCAGCCCATTCAGTGGGACCCACGACAAGAAGAGGCATTCTGAGCATTGAAAATGGTGCTAACAGATGCCCCAATTCTGGCCTACGCTGACTTTTCGCCGCCTTTTATGTTGTTCACTGATGGAAGCTTGCATGGGCTGGGAGCAGTGCTGGCTCAAGTACAAGGAGGGAAAGAGCGAGTGATCGCGTATGCCAGCAGGTCACTCCGAGATACGTAGAAGAATCCGGACAACTACAGTTCATTTAAGCTGGAGCTACTGGCACTGGTGTGGGCCATGACCGAGAAATTTGCTGAGTACTTGTCAGGGTCAGAAGTGCAAGTGCAGACAGATAACAACCCTTTGGCCCACTTGGAGAACGCCAAACTGGGCGCGTTAGAACAGCGGTGGGTCGCAAGAATGTCCAAATTCCAGTATAAAATTGCCTATCGGTCCAAGGCCCTGAACACACATGCAGATGCCCTGTCCCGGGTCACTCAGGGGGGCCGAAGAAGGACAGAGATGAGGAGCTCGAAGGCGACGAGATCCTGGATTTCAGCCAGTTCGCCGCTGCTGTGGTCGACGCCCAAGAGACCAGAGAGGAGCCGAGGCCCACTCAGATTCTGGGCCGTTCAAGAGACGAATGGATACATCTGCAGCAATCCGACCCGAAGCTAGCAAAGTTGAGAGAATGGGTCGCCCTTAATCAGAGACCCGACCAGGAAACCAGAGCCGCTTCACTTCCAACTACCCTACAAATCCTAGGCCAGTGGGAGAGGCTCCTCCTGAAGGACGGCTTGCTATGCCGAAGAATCCAGCTGCCTCGAGAGTTTGATGTTACCTGGCAAGTGGTAGTTCCAGGAGCTCTAGTAACACAGCTAACCCAAGAAGCTCATAGAAGAAGTGCTCACTTCGGAGTAGAAAAGACCTTCCGGTGGTTGCAACGGCTGGTGTATTGGCCTCAACTGCGACAAGAAGTCGAGGGGGTCTTCCGAACATGTCGCCAGTGTGAGTTGAACAAGCCCCCGGAGCAAAGCGCTCCCATTCAGACCATCCGAACTTCTGCCCCCTTGGAAGTCTTGATGAT
This sequence comes from Phyllobates terribilis, assembly GCF_046119375.1. NCBI lineage: Eukaryota > Metazoa > Chordata > Amphibia > Anura > Dendrobatidae > Phyllobates > Phyllobates terribilis. Next base: position 688,865,061 of record NW_027362761.1, on the reverse strand, counting down.
TGACTACTTGATGGTAGGAACTTCATACAACGGTTATGGACACTGTTTAGTCATGACTGATCACTTCACCAAGTTCGCAGTAGTGACGCCCACTAAAGATCAGACTGCAGAAGCCGCAGCCAAGGCCATCTGTCAAGATTTCATCCGGATTTATGGGTGCCCGAAGCGAATACATTCTGACCAGGGAGCCTGTGTTAGAACCTTGCTGTTAGGTTTTTTTTCCTTTGCTGGTCACATGACCTTGTTGGCCTATTTAGTCCTGCTCCGCCCTTCTGGCTTTGCTGGACTTCATTGTATATCTACTTTCTAGCTAGCCTGTGCTCTGTATCTAACTCTGTTAGTTTGCTTGGTCTACGGACCTCTATGTTCTATCTATTTTGTTTGTTCGTCTGTCTGCTACTATTTCTGTTAGGAGGTGTCCCATATTCCTCCCAGTCCTTAGTACTTGTAGGGATTCCCTCCCCACATCTATAGGTCTTCGTACAGACTAGATTAGGACTTTAGCAGGTCTGATCGCAGGATCAGGTTCCCTGTTACATCGTAGGGATTCAGCTGAGTCTCATAGTAGGGACAGATCTCCTCTCTTTCCTTAGCTTTGGTAGCAGAACATAACAGTCTGCTTCCAAGGATGAGTGATGGATGAGCTATACCGCATCTATGGGATCGACCGTTCCCGGACAACGCCCTACCACCCGCAAGGGAACGGTGCATGCGAGCGCTTTAACCGAACCCTGTTGCAAATGTTGCGAACACTGGAAGCGGACAAAAAGATGAAGTGGCCCGAATTTGTATCCGAGCTGGTGTGGGTGTATAATAATCGAGTTCATGCAACCACCGGCTACACCCCCTACATGTTGCTGTTTGGAAGAAGTGGCCGAGAAATCACCAAACTGGAGCTAGACTCAGAAGACCCCGGTCCGGGCAGTAGCCCAAGTACATGGATTCGAGAACACCAGCGTCGACTCCATACCGTGAGAAGACTGGTTGCTCAGAAGTTTCAGGAAGTAGAGCATGCAGTTCGGCCCCCACCACAGGTGGATCGCTTCAGCCAGGAGACCGAGTGCTGGTGAGGGCTAAACGATTTGGGAGTAAGCTGGACCATCGTTGGGAGGCAATACCATATCGGGTGGTGAAGAAGGTTCACCCAGACAACCCCGTCTACGAGGTTAAGCCCGAAGGGGATGACGCCACGACATCCAGGGTGTTGCACCGTAATATGTTGCGACCTTGCTCCTCTGAAGCAGAAGTCTGTAACGGGGCTGGGCCCTCAGACGTGTTGGCTGAAGTGCCACATACAGGAACCTTGGGGGATGAAGAAGGGTGGGCCACAATGCAGTTGGGCCCGTCAGAACCGTTGGTGCCACTCCCGAGTGGAACTCAGAATGAGTCAGGAAATGATTTGCAATCCCCAGTAGTTGATTCCTCATATCTCCCGGAGTCCCCTCCGCAAGAAGAGCCCCGCAGAACTGAGCGGGCTAATGCCGGAATTCCTCCTAACCGGTATGCTCAGGAAGAGTTTATCTGGTCTCGAATCCAACAGAAAACGCAGGAGTGTGCCCAACTCCTGTCTGAGCTTGCACTGCCTGGAAGGAGACATCAATTCTGCGAGGAGTCCACTCGCCCGAGGACTGGTGAGCAAAAAAGAGGGAGGAATGTAGAACGGGCAAGAAAGCTTGTAAAAGAACTTCAACATGACGTTTCAAGGATGGAGCGAGACTGCCATCTACTGGCCAGATACAGTCAAGCGGAACCAAAATATACAAAGGAAGTTGCAGGGAGAGCAGGTTCAGACGCTGGACCCGATCAGGTGACTTCCAGGAAGGAGTTCAGGGAGATAAGAGGCCAGCGCGCCAAACCTGAGGGGTCTTTGGCGCCAAGCAGCAGAAAGGAGCAGACGTGCTCCCTGCGTCCCAAGAAACCCCGCGTGACAGGCCAAATCCAGAGGCCTGAGAGGTGCTCCAGCCGGGCACCGGTAAAAGAGCTCCGGATCCCTCACAGTTGTGACCCGAGTGCTGTGCCTGCTGAGGAGACTAGGAACCTGATCGCTGTGCTGAGTGAGTTCGCGGAACCCAACGTCGCCCGCCAACAGACGAGGCCAGGACCCCCCTATCCAAGGCTCGAGAGACTGCCTCCAACGGCCAAGCAGAGAGGAGCTGCATACGTGAGCAGGGCCGTCAGTTCCACTGCTCACCCACGGTATCGGGGACAATTAGGTTTAAGTACTCAAGTTGGGAGGGGAACGGTTGGGGCTAAAGTAGCACAACGTGATTTAGTTGAATTCATCCGGAAAGAGACTCACGGTCTAGCGGTAATAACCGGTGACCCCCGCTAGGGCCAAATTCACAGTTAAAGAACTTGTGTGGTGTCTCTCATGATTGAGGACATCACCTTACTTTAAGAGACTGTGCCTTATTTTAAGATACTGCGCCTTATTTTAAGAGACTGCGCCTTACTTTGAGAAATTTTGTATTTTTCTGATATTTCAAACCACTGTTCATTACCCTTGTTGCTAATCCCTTGTTTCAGTATACCTGTTGTATAAAACTGTTTACAAACATCTCTGACTGTTTTCGCCTTGTGTCTCTGTGCGTTGCATTCCGGCACCTGCATTACACAGCCATATTGCTATGCAGTGTACCTCACACATACAGTCAGTACACTGAATAATGCAGTAGAGACCAGTGTAATGCAGCTTCTTGCGGCATTACTGTAATGGTCCAGGGTGTGTTTTGGCTGACCATGTACCTCCCCCTCAGGAGGGGGAGAGAGCCGCGATCATTACGGGGTCTGTGCCTGCGGGCCACAGGTGCAGAAAGGACGCTGAGAGAACGGAGGACAGGTTAGAATCTTTTTTTTTTTTTCTCTGTCATGTGAAATACAGCACAGGGGACCTGTACGCAGTATGGGAGGGGGCGTGGGGGGGGCACTGCACGCAGTATGGGGGAACGGGAGACCCTGTGTGCAGTATGGGGGGACAGGGACCCTGTGTGCAGTATGGGGGGACGGGGACCCTGTGCGCAGTATGGGGGGACAGGAACCCTGTGCGCAGTATGGGGGGACGGGGACCCTGTGCGCAGTATGGGGGGACGGGGACCCTGTGCGCAGTATGGGGGGACGGGGACCCTGTGCTTAGTATGGGGGTACGGGGACCCTGTGCGCAGTATGTGGGGACGGGGACCCTGTGCGCAGTATGGGGGGACGGTGACACTGTGCACAGTATGGGGAGGGGGATCCTGTGCACAGTATGGGGAGGGGGACCCTGTGCACAGTATGGGGAGGGGGACCCTGTGCGCAGTATGGGGGGGGCCTGTGCGCAGTATGGGGGGGACCAACCCTGTGCGCAGTATGGGGGGGACCTGGATGGGGGGCATGTCTGCAAGATAAGGACCAGGATGGAGGACCATGTCTGCAATATGGGGGACCATGTCTGCAATATGGGGGACCTGGATAAGAGACCATGTCTGCAATATGGGGGACCATGTCTGCAATATGGGGGACCTGGATGGGAGACCATGTCTGCAATATGGAGGACCATGTCTGCAATATGGGGGACCATGTCTGCAATATGGGGGACCTGGATGGGAGACCATGTCTGCAATATGGGGGACCATGTCTGCAATATGGGGGACCTGGATGGGAGACCATGTCTACAATATGGGGACCATGTCTGCAATATGGGAGACCATGTCTGCAATATGGGGGACTTGGATGGGAGACCATGTCTGCAATATGGGGGACCTGGATGGCAGACCATGTCTGCAATATGGGGGACCTGGATGGCAGACCATGTCTGCAATATGGGGGACCTGGATGGGAGACCATGTCTGCAATATGGGGGACCTGGATGGGGGACCATGTCTGCAAGATGAGGACCAGTTCAAAAGGTGTATAGAAAATAAAATGGTATCACTAAAAATGTCACTTTGTCATGCAAATAATGCGGCCCCCCAAATTAAATGTTTTTCTGTGTGCGGCCCATATTCCCAGCTGAGTTTGAGACCCCTGCTCTAGACCATAACCCTTCCAGTGCAGCAAGTATTGTAGGGAACGACGTTGGAGATGAGAATCTACAATCCTCGAAATCTGAAACTTCAGATTACCATCAACCATTATTGGGGGCGGCGATAGGGGTGAGGACTCAAGAGGTTCCACATATTTCTTGAGCAGAGACCTGTGAAAGACATTGTGGATCTTAAGGGCCTGAGACAAAACGCTGCTGGGTTTATGACGACGGTTGTTTTATAGGGACCAATAAACCTAGGTCCCAGCTTCCAAGAAGGAACCCTCAACTTGATATTCCTGGTAGACAACCACACAAAGTCATTCACATTCAGGTCCGGACCTGGCAAGCGTTTTCTGTCAGCCATACGTTTGTACCTGTCTCCCATGATCTTCAAATTACTCAAAATCCCCGCCACACCGAGGAGCGCGACGAAGCAAAATGTTCCTCCTCAGGAACTCCCGAAGCCCCTCCCCCACTAAAACTGCCAAACTGTGGATGGTAACCGTATGCACCAAAGAATCTGAGTAAATGCTTTCTGTGCAAGTGGCGCCGAGGCGATGGTGAAGATGGAAATAGTTTTAGCTAAAGTACAGCAAGCAAGACCATGAGTTTTCACTAACTCAGCATTAACCATGCTGACTCCGGCTCCACTGCCAACAAACACAGAGATTTTCTCAGTTTTGCTCTCTAGCACCATCTCTGCTTTCAGGACAAACCAGGAACTGCAGGTTGGCAACAAATGCACCTGTCACGGGTGTGTCAGAGGTGACAGACAGTCGCCTTGCAGTTGGTTGCAGGAGATCTCTACGTTTGGCAATACAGACATCTTCTTAGAGGCTGGCTGTCTCTAGGACCCAATGGCTACCTCCCACTGGCTAATTAGATGCCTGGCCTGAGTGTATAAATATCTGGTGTGTCTGAGAGGGAGGTGTCGGTGATATTTATTACTACTTGTAAGGCTTTAGCAAGAGCAGTACTTTGTCCTCTCTGGAGCTTGAGGCCGTGTGCGCATTTGTTTGGAGAAGTCTAAAGCTAAGCAATCCCCCCTTGTTTGTCTACCCTTGTTGTCTATAGAGTTTAGTGGAGATGGACTAGTGCTCATCTCCTTCCTTCCCTAGCCTTAGCCATACGCCAAGGAAAGGCAGGCAAACAAGCCAAAATCCCTGCAGCAGTGTGTGCAAACTTGGTCAAGAACTACAGGAAACGTCTGACCTCTGTAATTGCAAACAAACGTTTCTGTATTAAATGTTGGGTTCAGTTTTTCTATTGTATCAAATAATTCATGCAATACAATTCAAATTAATTAAAAAATCATACAAAGTGATTTTCTGGATTTTTTTTTTTTTAAGATTTTGTCTCTAAGGCTATGTGCACACGATGCAGAAATGCTCAGGATTTTTTCCTGAGCGTTTCTGCATCTCCCTGGCAGAAAAAAACGCATGCGGATTGTACATGCGGATTGTACATGCCAGGGACAAGCGGAAATGGAGCGTTATTCACTGACATTTCCGCATGCGGATTGACAAGCGCTTTCCAAGCGATTAGCATCACTTGGAAAGTGCTTAACTAGGTCACACTATATAAATCCATGCAAACAGCATGGATTTATATAGTGTGACCCGAGAGAGTGGTAAAAATAAAAAATAATGTATACTTTACCCTCCGATGGCCCCCCGGTGTCCCGCTCACTCCGTTCTCCCGTGCCGGCAACAGTGATTTGAAAGACCTGCCGACGTCAGCGTCATGTGACCCGTCACATGACTGACGTCAGCGCAGGTCCTTCAACTCACTGCAAAGTTCCGGGAAGCAAGTAGGAGCGCAGCAGGGGCCGCCAGAAGGTAAGTATACATTTATTTTTTATTTTCTTTTTTTACAGATTTTTTAATGGTACCTGGGTGTGGAGGAGACTCTCCTCTCCTCTACACCCGGGTACCATCCGCACATTAGAACGCGTGGATTACTCATCTATATATACAGTGATGCGTAATCCATGCGGTCTAATGCAAGTCAATAGCGGCGAAGACGCAGCACTTCCGCAAAATAATTGGTAGTGCTGCGTTTTTTTCCGCAATGATTAATTCGCAGCAGAAATTTCCGCAGCATGTGCACAGCACATGCGGATTATCATTGGGGAACATTGCTGCTCTTCTACCATGCGTTTTAATTCGTTTTTAATGCGTTTCCGCAGCTGCAAAAACGCTGCGGAAACGCATTAAAAACGCATCGTGTGCACACAGCCTAACAGTTTGTGTACCTACAATAAAAATTACTCTCCATTCTTTTGTAGGTGAGAAAACTTGCAAAATTGGCAGTGTATCAAATACTTATTTTCCCCATTGTAGCTCAACTCTCTGAAGGGGAAGTCAATAAATGGATAAAGGCTAAAGAAGAATAAATAAAATTCATGAATGACAACCAGGCCCGGCACCAGCACCCGGCGCACCTGGGCAAGTGCCGTGGCCCTAAGCAGGCGGGGGGGCCCACTCGCCATCGGGCACCCCACCGCGCTATGGGACCCGTGAGCGGAGGAGAGCGGTGCCAGCGCCTGCCCTCCCTCCCCCCCCTGCTTGTTTAGGGCCCCGGCAGCCGGATATTTACCTCTCCCCGTGCCTCCGCAACAGCTCCAGACCAGTCTTTTCCACGTCCTCTGACAGTGACGTCTCAGGTCAGAGGGTGCAGTGACGTACTGCACCCAGGGAGCTACGTGTGGCCCCGTACTGCACCCAGGGAGCTGCGTGCGGCCCCGTACCACAACCAAGGAGCTGCGTTTGTCCCCGTACTTCATCCAGGGAGCTACGTGCGGCCCTGTACTGCACCCAGGGAGCTACATGCGGCCAGGGAGCTATATGGGGCTTATACTGTATCTAGGGAGCTATGTGGGGCTTATACAGTATCTAAAGAGCTATGTGGGGTTTATACTGCATCTAAAGAGCTATGTGGGGCTTATACTGTATCTAGGGAGCTATGTGGGGCTTATACTGTATGTAGGGGCTATGTTGGGGCTCATACTGTATATAGTGGGATGTTAGCATACTTAATTCTGCTCAATATTAAGTCATACAATTAGTTATAATTAATATTAATATTGAGCAGAATTAATTTCAGCCTATTGGTTCGGCCTCCCCAACAGTCACGGTCTCATGTGGCCCCTTGGGAAAATTGACCTCCCACCCTGCTCTATTTTGTTTAGCGCTATGTTATGCGTAGTGTTGTACACAGGGGAAAAATTTACGCGTGCCGCTTTCTTTCTTTTTCCATCTATAGCCATGTAACAAACCACCTGTGTGTTGCTCACTTGACCAATCACATGATTTATCAAAGGGGATCATGTGACATGTCACGTGATACATCAGGTGGCGGTGGGGGCCCATGCCTTCTATACTGTTCGGGGCCCTGGCTACTCTTAATCCATCCTTGCATAGAGAGACTGCAAACTTGTAGCCTAAGGCTAGACAACACCTTTAATGTGAGGGACTATGACAGAGTGGCGATGTGGAGTAAGAAAGTAAAAGTGTGCAAAGGAAGCAAGAGGTTACTGCAGAAGACTACTGGAGAATGGGAGTGTGGCTGAGAACACTACAATGAAGAAACTGTTGGAATTTGAGGTAGGTGCTGCTCAGGAAAGTATCAGTCGATTGTCACAAGTTTCAGTAAAGTGTTGCAAGTGTAGGCATATTGCAAGTTTTCACCAAGTGACAAAAGGACCAAATATTTTGCCTTTGTTTAAAATTAACCTATTGCCTCATATAAGACTGCTGAAATCACCAAGCTCATTGAATTGCAAGCTCGTTCCTCTAGTGCAGTGTTTCCTAAACCCCATCCTCACGGCCCCCCAGAGGTCATGGTTTCAGGATCTCCATAGTATTGCACAGGTGAGAGAATTCCTGATGCCTTGATGATACGTCTGTCAATAGATATCGCTAATGTAATGTAATAAGTGAAATCTTTGGTCTTGTACTATATATACAGTATATATACAGTACAAACCAAAAGTTTGGACACACCTTCTCATTTAAAGATTTTTCTGTATTTTCATGACTATGAAAATTGTACATTCACACTGAAGGCATCAAAACTATGAATTACCACATGTGGAATTATATACTTAACAAAAAAGTGTGAAACAACTGAAAATATGTCTTATATTCTAGGTTCTTCAAAGTAGTCATCTTTTGCTTTGATGACTGCTTTGCACACTGTTGGCATTCTCTTGATGAGCTTCAAGAGGTAGCCACCGGAAATAGTCTTCCAACAATCTTGAAGGAGTTCCCAGAGATGCTTAGCACTTGTTGGCCCTTTTGCCTTCACTCTGCGGTCCAGCTCACCCCAAAACATCTCGATTGGGTTCAGGTCTGGTAACTGTGGAGGCCAGGTCATCTGGCGTAGCACCCCATCACTATCTCCCTTGGTCAAATAGCCCTTACACAGCCTGGAGGTGTGTTTGGGGTCATTGTCCTGTTGAAAAATAAATGATGGTCCAACTAAACGCAAACCGGATGGAATAGCATGCCGCTGAAAGATGCTGTAGTAGCCATGCTGGTTCAGTATGCCTTCAATTTTGAATAAATCCCCAACAGTGTCACCAGCAAAGCACCGCCACACCATCACACCTCCTCCTCCATGCTTCACGGTGGGAACCAGGCATGTAGAGTCCATCCGTTCACCTTTTCTGCATCACACGAAGACACGGTGGTTGGAACCAAAGATCTCAAATTTGGACTCATCAGACCAAAGCACAGATTTCCACTGGTCTAATGTCCATTCCTTGTGTTCTTTTGCCCAAACAAGTCTCTTCGCTTGTTGCCTGTCCTTAGCAGTGGTTTCCTAGCAGCTATTTTACCATGAAGGCCTGCTGCACAAAGTCTCCTCTTAACAGCTGTTGTAGAGATGTGTCTGCTGCTAGAACTCTGTGTGGCATTGACCTGGTCTCTAATCTGAGCTGCTGTTAACCTGCAATTTCTGATTATCCTCAGAAGCAGAGGTGACTCTTGGTCTTCCTTTCCTGGGGCGGTCCTCATGTGAGCCAGTTTCTTTGTAGCGCTTGATGGTTTTTGCAACTGCACTTGGGGACACTTTCAAAGTTTGCCCGATTTTTCGGACTGACTGACCTTCATTTCTTAAAGTAATGATGGCCACTCGTGTTTCTTTACTTAGCTGCTTTTTTCTTACCATAATACAAATTCTAACAGTCTATTCAGTAGGACTATCAGCTGTGTATCCGCCTGACTTCTGCACAACACAACTGATGGTCCCAACTCCATTTATAAGGCAAGAAATCCCACTTCTTAAACCTGACAGGGCACACCTGTGAAGTGAAAACCATTTCCGGTGACTACCTCTTGAAGCTCCTCAAGAGAATGCCAAGAGTGTGCAAAGCAGTCATCAAAGCAAAAGGTGGCTACTTTGCAGAACCTAGAATATAAGACCTATTTTCAGTTGTTTCACACTTTTTTGTTAAGTATATAATTCCACATGTGTTAATTCATAGTTTTGATGCCTTCAGTGTGAATGTACAATTTTCAAAGTCACGAAAATACAGAAAAATCTTTAAATGAGAAGGTGTCCAAACTTTTGGTCTGTACTGTATAAAGGTCTCAGAAATGTGTGCACACACACAGAGACATATACAAAGACACATTACAGGCTATGACAGAGTCACTGGTGTAATATGAGGTGAGGTATGTGTCACGCAGGTTGCTAGCCTGTGTGAACTAAAACCAATCACCTTTCTGCCAGCATGTTATATGCTGAGGGTTAACTCTTTTAAAGGGTGTGGTTTTATGGGAATGACATAGAGATGGGAGGGAAGTCATTCCCCTACCTCCCCTCAGGGTGTGGCTGAGCAGGGTTAAATGCTCAGGCAGCTTTGTTTCTCTGGAGTGTGTGGTCTCGAGAGAGAAGTCTCCAGGCTGTGTTTGGGTGAAACCAGAGAGCAGCACTGGAGGACTGGTGTTGCTGAAGACTTCACAGTGTCGAGAACTGCTGCAGCAGAATCAGGAGCTGTTCTCAGAGTTGCCGGGGCATACTCAGGTGGTAGAGAATGACGTGCTAACAGAGCCACATGTAAGAGTGAATCTGAAGCCGTACCAGATTTTGGAAGCACGCCGGGAGGTGATCTCGGCTGAGGTGAAGAGGATGTTAGACCTCGGAGTGATAGAGGAGTCAAAGAGTGGGTGGTCGAGCCCAATCGTCCTCGTGCCAAAACCCAGCGGAGAGTGGAGATTTTGTAATGACTACCACCGACTGAATGAGGTGTTCAAGTGTGACGCATACCCGATGCCCCGCATCGACGAACTCATTGAGAGGCTTGGACCGGCGAGGTACATCACCACTCTGGACCTGACAAAGGGCTACTGGCAGATCCCCATGTCCCAGATGGCCAAGGAGAAGACTGCTTTCTCGACACCTGATGGGTGCTTCCAATATACGCGGATGCCATTCGGACTACAGGGGGCCCCAGCCACCTTCCAGAGGGCTATGGATCGGATCTTAGCCCCACATAAGATGTATGCTGCAACCTACCTTGACGACATCGTAGTCTTTAGCCCAGACTGGGCTAGTCACCTACCTAAACTACAGGCCATTCTGGATGCTCTAAGGAAGGTAGTATTTACCATAAATCCGAGAAAATGTGCCGTAGGAAAAGAGGAGGCCAGGTACTTGGGCTATGTTATCGGAAGAGGCGAAATAAAGCTGCAAGGAAATAAAGTGGAGGCAATCCAGACCTGGCCGCAACCGCTATCCAAGAAGCGAGTAAGAGCATTCCTGGGAATGGTGGGATATTATTGGTGGTTTATCCCGAATTTTGCCATGATGGCCGCACCACTGATGGATCTCCTAAAAGGCACTAGATCAACCATGGTGAAGTGGACAGAGGAAACAGACCTCGTTCCAACAGATGAAGCAAGCACTGTGTAAGCAGCCAGTCCTGGTCGCACCAGATTTCAAGAAAGAGTTTGTGGTCCAGACAGACGCTTCAGAAGTTGGTCTAGGAGCCGTACTCTCTCAGATAAATGGGGAAGAGCATCCCATTCTCTATCTGAGCCGGAAACTTTCGTCATGCGAGAAGAACTACGCAATAGTAGAGAAAGAGTGTCTAGCCATAAAGTGAGGCGTAGATACACTAAGATACTACCTACTAGGCCGGAAATTTAAGTTGGTGTCAGAGCATGCCCCATTGATATGGTTGAGGGAAAAGAGGAGTAAAAATGCCAGAGTAACTAGATGGTTCCTAGCTCTTCAACTTTCACATAGAGCAAAGGCCCGGGAGGTTACACAGGAACGCTGATGCCCTTTCTAGAATTCCTTGTCTGGTATAGGGAGGTGCCCAAACCCCTGGCTTTGGGCAGATGGGGTGACAGAGTCACTGGTATAATATATGAGGGGAGGTACAGTATGTGTCACGCAGGTTGGTAGCCTGTGCGAACTAAAACCAATTACCTTTCTGCCAGCATGTTATATGGTGGGGGGTCAACTCTTTTAAAGGGTGTGGTTTTATGGGAATGACATAGAGATGGGAGGGAAGTCATTCCCCTACCTCCCCTCAGGGTGTAGCTGAGCAGGGTTAAATGCTCAGGCAGCTTTGTTTCTCTGGAGTGTGTGGTCTGGAGAGAGAAGTCTCCAGGCTGTGTTTGGATGAAACCAGAGAGCAGCACCAGAGGACTAGTGTTGCTGAAGACTTCACTGTGCTACCTGCAGTGGGCAGAACCTTGCTTTCTATTGAACTCTGTCATACCTTATCTTTTTGTTTTTGCCGTTAACCCCGAGAGGGTCTATTTACTTTTATGGGTCACTGCTGGAGTTTATGCCGCAGAATAAACCAGCAGGAAGTTAACCCAAACCGTGTGTCCTGTGTCTGCTTCTGGAGAGCCGAGCAAGTCGCTTTACCACAAGGCCTAAACATATTTGAAGATATGCAGAAAAATACATATACAGTGGGTACGGAAAGTATTCAGACCCCTTTACATTTTTCACTCTTTGTTTCATTCCAGCCATTTGGTAAATTCTAAAAAGGTCATTTTTTTCTCATTAAAGTACACTCTGCACCCCATCTTGACTGAAAAAAAAGACAGAAATGTAGAAATTTTTGCAAATTTATTAAAAAAGAAAAGCTGAAATATCACATGGTCATAAGTATTCAGACCCTTTGCTCAGACACTCATATTTAAGTCACATGCTGTCCATTTCCTTGTGATCCTCCTTGAGAAGGTTCTACTCCTTCATTGGAGTCCAGCTGTGTTTAATTAAACTGATAGGACTTGATTTGGAAAGGCACACACCTGTCTATATAAGATCTCACAGCTCACAGTGCATGTCAGACCAAATGAGAATCATGAGCTCAAAGGAACTGCCCAAGAACCTCAGAGACAGAATTGTGGCAAGGCACAGATCTGGCCAAGGTTATAAAAGAATTTCTGCATTACTCAAGGTTCCTAAGTGGCCTCCATAATCCTTAAATGGAAGAAGTTTGGGACCACCAGAAGTCTTCCTAGACCTAGCCGTCCAGCCAAACTGAGCAATCGTGGGAGAAGAGCCTTGGTGAGAGAGGTAAAGAAGAACCCCAAGATCAATGTGGCTGAGCTCCAGAGATGCAGTAGGGAGATGGGAGAAAGTTCCACAAAGTCAACTATCACTGCAGCCCTCCACCAGTCGGGCCTTTATGACAGAGTGGCCCGACGGAAGCCTCTCCTCAGTGCAAGACATATGAAAGCCTGCATAGAGTTTGTCCAAAAACACATGAAGGACTCCCATACTATGAAAAATAAGATCCTCTGGTCTGATGAGATGAAGATAGAACTTTTTGGTGATAATTCTAAGCGGTATGTGTGGAGAAAACCAGGCACTGCTCATCACCTGCCCAATAAAATCCCAACAGTTAAACTTGGTGGTGGCAGCATCATGCTATGGGGGTGTTTTTCAGCTGCAGGGACAGGAAAACTGGTTGCAATTGAAGGAAACATGAATGCGGCCAAGTACAGAGATATCCTGGATGAAAACCTCTTCCAGAGTGCTCTGGACCTCAGACTTGGCCGAAGGTTCACCTTCCAACAAGACAATGACCCTAAGCACACAGCTAAAATAACAAAGGAGTGGCTTCAGAACAACTCTGTGACCATTCTTGACTGGCCCAGTCAGAGCCCTGACCTAAACCCAATTGAGCATCTCTGGAGAGACCTGAAAATGGCTGTCCACCAACATTCACCATCCAATCTGCTGCAACTGGAGAGGATCTGCATGGAAAAATGGCAGAGAATCCCTAAATCCCCAGGTGTGAAAAACTTACTGCATCATTCACAAGAAGACTCATGGCTGTACTAGCTCAAAAGGGTGCTTCTACTTAATACTGAGCAAAGGGTCTGAATACTTATGACCATGTGATATTTCAGTTTTTCTTTTTTAATAAATTTGTAAAAATTTCTACATTTCTGTTTTTTTTTTCAGTCAAGATGGGGTGCAGAGTGTACATTAATGAGAAAAAAATTAACTTTTTAGAATTTACCAAATGGCTGCAATGAAACAAAGAGTGAAAAATTTAAAGGGGTCTGAATACTTTCCGTACCTACTGTAAACAGACATATCACACATACATAGATAAACACAATCATACATGCACACAGACACACAGGGGGTACATTGGGAAGCAGTCACTCACCATCCTTCGGCTTTTCTCTGGTCCCCATCCCTCGGCTTGTCTTCGGTCCAGGTCTTCTCTGTTGGTAAGCATGCAGCAGTGCAGGCGGGTGCACACTGCGTGACATCATTTCAGCAGACACGGCCGCGCACAGGGCCGTGTCTGCTATCTGTGGATAGCTGCTGGGGGAGTGGCCAAGGGCTCTCCGGGCTGGGGGAGCGGCCTAGGAGCCCAGCCCGCACCAGCAAGTTGCCGGGATATGTGCGCCGCATCGGCTGCACGGCACATAAAACATTATAATGAGGGCAATCTGGTCATGGGCCCCCTCCGGAGCCTCGGGCGGTAGCCCAGATTGCCCTCATTATAATCCACCTATGTCTCTATGTGACTGCAGACTTGCGAATCCTCACATTGAGCGACCAGTGTGCTGTGAGGATTGTCCAGCTCTGGGAGTGGCATGTGTGTGACCGCAAGTATGTCATTTGCATACATGCGGTCACGTACAGAGCACATGGGCTCGGCCTCGTTCAATGCAAGAGTATTGAGTGAGGCCGGCACAGTCTAGTCGGAATGTGCAAAAAAATAGAAAGTGCCGATTCAACTCACTGCTTATGTGTTAGAGATTAGTATCCCAGAGAGATTTCCAGGGTAGACAGTCTGGGGCACGGTGTATGCTTTCATCTGGCTTCCAGGTCAAATAGCTCTCAATGGTCCAAAAGAGGATGTTCTCTAGCACCAAAGAAAAGTAGTTAAAACTTAGCCTTTAAACATATAGGATCTAAAATTTTTTGGAAAGTTTACACATTAAAAAATACCAAACATAATACTTACATGTTTTGGGTAAAAAAAAAGGTGTGATTAAGGGTTTTTCTACCCAAAGCGCGTAATCATTATTTTTCTTTTTTAATAGTTGCACACTCCCATTTTTTGCATCCCATATGATTAAAGCCAAACCAGAATCCCAATTTGTAGAAACTTTGTTTCAGGACATTGCCCCTCATCAGTGCAAAGTGTGATATCTGATTTGGCTAGGTCCTAAGTCATATTGCAAGGCTCATTAAAGGGTCGATATTGACTTGTAGGATTACTACTTCCAATAGGTGGCATTAGAGTTCAAGTCCTCTTCCTCTCTGAAGAGACAATTTGCATATTTAATTTCCCAGAAGAGCATGCAAAGCATTTAAGTCTCCTCGTACTGGCATGCCAGACCTGGCTTGTCACTCTCCACAAGGAGAAACCTTATCCTTTAGATGAATAGAACCATGAAAGCCTCAAGATCCAGTGAAAGGATGCAGCAGTTATACGTCTGACTGACAGAAACAGAATGTACACGTCCTCCCCTGCCCAGGAGATGTGGTATGATCAGACCATGTTCCTGCACGGTCAGACACCGCCATTACACAGTACACAGCAGGGGCACATTTATAAGATTATCTCAGCACAGGTACATTTTTTTTTAACAAATCCAATTGTGGAACTAATTTTTATTCCAAGATCTATTGATTAAAACATACTTTGTTCGTGGGAAAACCCCTTTTACGTTATAGATATTTTTATTTCACAGCATGCTGGGTGTTTTGTTATAAAGGTTAACTCCTGAATTATTTTCTGGTCATCAAAGTAATTGCCTACTTTGTCTTGGATATATTTAATCTATTCTGGCATGTTATATTACTTATATGTGTTAATTCTCTAGAGAAAAAGACACATTACAACATGTTGGAGTACTTGGAAGGTTGGATAAGAATTCCTCCCAGAAAATTCCCCAAATTCCATGTAGGAGTGGAGAAATCAGACTCACCTGGATTAAGAGAGGCTGAAGAGTTCTTCTACAGCAAACTGACTAGACGCTGATGAAATGTATGTAACCTGTTCCACACAGGATACGCTGCTGGAATATGCCTGGAGTAAAGCTTCCTAAAATTCCCAGAGACAATTTAGAGCACTTATGAATTTATTTTATGAAATCATTCTTTTGATGAGGTTGGATGAACTAATAAAAAAAAAAGTTTAAATGTATATAAAAAAGTGTTTTTTTTTTAATTTTATTTATTAATACCTGAGAGTGAAAGTCATAAATAAGGAAAATGTCAGACATGAGGGTAGCTAAATGCTGAAAGGTCTGCCATCTATAAAATGGAAGGGACATTCTCCCTGCACTTCTTTATTATACTCACATTGCATTATGCTTTTAAAACACATTTCTAACTAATGTAGCAAAAAACTACAACTGCATTACTAGCATTGAGTCTTCCTTATAGACTGCAGAGTCCGTTCTTCAGGTACAGGGTATCGTCACACAATATTAGCAATGATGACAATAACAATTCAATATCTTATTCTCTATTCTATCTAGCGGTCTTTCAGCATGAACGGCACTCTAATGCCTTTCTACTTTAACTTTCATGGGCAGCACTCACAACGATAGGCCTGTCACTACAATAGTTCTTCAAGCGGTTTTGATTATTATACTGGCACTAACGGGGGTCACCGGTCTTTCCCACTAGACCACAAGTCTTTAGTAGCCACTTAGCACTCTGTGTGCGCCTCACACTGGAAATTATAAGGAGAAAGACCAGCACACTATCCTATTAAAAAATTGTGTGCTTGCTAGATACAACCCAAGGCGGGACTGTTGGTGAACTATTGGTCTGTTTTTTTCTCTTCTAGAATTGTTTTGGCTTTGTGGCTCCCTTATAATCATGGGCTGTGTTGTAGACATAGGCCATACTGTTGGGTTACCCCCTTCTATTGGATTCTGATGTTTTACCAATTTTGGGGGATATGTTTACTCACCCCTTAAAAAAGGCTATTCCAGACATATAGACCCTATTTAAAATCTAGGGTCAATGGATCTTCAAGCTCAATAGATAGCAGTTACCATTCCTTTCCAAGTCATGTCAAGGTTTACTATCTCTTTGTGTCTTTCACAAAGAAAGGTCATTTTCCCTATTATTGTTGCTTATGTTATCTTTATAAGTTATCTAACAATACCATTGATAAGGATGCCTTGAATAATACCTATAATATTGTTGTGCAGTTATCCAATGTTTTCTTATAACTAAGTCTATACCTCGTTCCTGTCTTATATCAATTAAGAGAAGCTCAGTCTAGATATAACCTTCTGACCATTCACTTGGCTTTTATACTAGATCTCAAAACCTCCCAGTTCTCATATAACTAAGATTGGTGCCTCCTTCCTTCTTTTAGAAGGGGGAGATATGTAGTTTAGCTTAACTCTATTAGCCTATAATTTAAACTTCATACCTACGCCTGGGTATATATGGCTCCTACCCATGGTTTTCTGCATTCCCTGCTATACCCTACTTTCTAGGGTATTCTAACCTTCCGGACTTCTGTCTGAGAGAGAGAAAGAGAGATGGACATCTCATCTGCTCTCTTGCAGCTGAAAGATCTTGAAACCCTTCATAAATGACTCCCCTTGGATGGTTTGAGAAAATCAGTCTTTAAAGTAAGTGAGGAATTGCAGGACCTTCTCAACAAAAAAGCGAAAGATTTCCTTGCCAGATGTAGACACCATTTTTACAAGTTTGCAATAAATGTAGTAAATTGTTGGCAAGAGCCCTACGACATCAAAGAGCTAAAACATATGTAGCGAAAATAGTTTCTGCCCACTCAACCTCCCGCTTCCGGTCCTCAACAGAAATTGCCTCCACCTTTCAGAAACACTATGCTTCACTCTATAATATAGATGGTAAAAATCCTCTATCCACTTCTCAAGAGTTCAATGCCCGAATTAAAAACTACATCAAATCTGCTAAACTCAGTAAGCTCAAACCTGACAATATTAAAGCTCTCAATATTCCCACTTCAAAACTGGGAAAGCTCCAGGCCCAGGTGGCTTCCCCTTACTCTATTATAAAAGATTCAGAGAACATTTGATCCTAATCTTGATGTCATCATTTAACTCCATGTCCAGAACACATCCTCCCTCTGCTGACTCCCTTAGAGCCCTCATTTCAGTAATCCATAAACCTGGGAAGGATCCCTCACAATGTTCCAGTTACAGACCTATCTCCATCTTAAATGTAGACATTAAACTTTTTGCAAAGATACTCGCCGCCATACTGTCCCCTTTATTGCCGAATTCAGTCAACCCAGACCAGGCTGGCTTTATGATGGGTCGTGAAGCACGAGATAACACTACCAAAAGCATCAACCTCATTTATAAGGCTAAATCATCCAATACTCCCTTGATGCTCCTATCCACGGTCACTAAGAAAGCCTTCGATAGGGTTAACTGGGTGTTTCTTGAGGAAACTCTAAGACACTTGGGTCTTGGAAATCAGATGCTTTAATGGATCTGGTCATTGTACTAGTCTCCCTCAGCTAAGGTTAGGGTGAACGGAATTCTTCTAGATTCTTTCAGTATTTACAATGGTACTCAGCAGGGCTGTCCTCTCTCCCCAATAATCTTCATTCTAACGATTGAACCTTTCCTCAGACATATAAGGCTATGTTCGCACATCATGTTTTTTTCAGCGTTTTTTACTGCAGATTTTTATGCAAATTTTTGTTCAGGATTTTGTGCCTTGCATGTTTTTTTGGAAAATAGAGCATGTCACTTCTTTCAGCGTTTTTTCACCCATAGGAAGTGATGGGTGGTGAAAAAAAGGCTGTAAAAACGCAGGTAACTTCTTTTCAGCATTTTTTGTGCATTAACCAGAATGAGATTTTTTTTTTTCACTGAACTTTATGTACACTGCTTAAAAAAATAAAGGGAACACTTAAACAACACAATGTAACTCCAAGTCAATAACACTTCTGTGAAATCTACCTGTCCAGTTAGGAAGCAACACTGATTGTGAATCCATTTCTCCTGCTGTTGTGCAAATGGAACAGACAACTGGTAGAAATGATCGGCAATTAGCAAGATACCCCCTATAAAGGAGCGGTTCTGCAGGTGGTGACCACAGACCATTTCTCTGTTCTCATCCTTTTTTGGCTGTTGTTTTTGTCACTTTTTCATTTTGCCATTGCTCTCACCTAGAGGTACAGTAGCATGAGGCGGTGTCTACAGTACAACCCACAGAAGTTGCTCAGGTAGTGCAGTTCATCCAGGATGGCACATCAATGCGAGCTGTAGCAAGAAGGGTAGCTGTGTCTGTCAGCACAGTGTCCAGAGCATGAAGCAGATACCAGGAGATGTGGAGGGAGCCATAGGAGGGCAACAACCCAGCAGCAGGACCGTTACCTCCTCCTTTGTGCAAGGAGGAACAGGAGGAGCACTGCCAGAGCCCTGCAAAATGACCTCCAGCAGGCCACAAATGTGCATGTGTCTGCACAAACTGTTAGAAACGCACTCCATGAGGGTGGTATGAAGGCCCGACGTTCACAGATGGGGGTTGTGCTCACAGCCCAACACCGTGCAGGACGCTTTGCATTTGCCACAGAATACCAGTATTTGCCTCCCTAATATTAAACTATATTATTTGGCTGGCCACTTAGCACGAATAGCTGGAACAAAGTTTTTGTCCCATTCCATTACGTGCACTTCCATGGTCAGCTAAGTCTATCCCTATCCCTAATTATTTGAAGTCCCACCCCACAATAGGCCCTACACTAAACTGTTGTAATAACCTAGTGGTTAGCAACATTGTAATTCCCGATTACTCAGTGCTTTTCCCATTACGGAGCCATCCAGATTTTGCCCCTGGACACTGCAATACCACTTTCAAGACATGGACCAAGGTGGGGAAAGACCGGGTAGAGTCTTTCAGTGGAAACGACGACTGGCCTTCCTTTGAATATCTCATGGGTCGGGTTGAGCTGGTCCCTTTGGGCCTTTGGAGATGTTTACATTTAAAATACTTTTTTGACAAGTTACCTCCTAAATCAATTTTTTGCAAACTAACACAATTTGAATTATGTCTTGGTTTGGGTCAAGTTAGACATACTTTGCCTAGGGTCTACTCCATGCTGAATTTTCCCCTAAACCAACCTCTTCCATTTCATCCTAAAATGTGAAAATGATCTCAACATTAAATTCTCCTCTGAACAAAGATCTCACATCTTCACCCTCACTCATAAGTCCTCTATCAGTTCCAGATTTCAGGAAGCTGGATATAAGATTCTCGCCAGCTGATACAGAGTACCTACCTGTCTCCATGTCCTGTTTCTTCTTCTGATCCTGTTTGTTGGAGGTGTAGTGTGGCAGAAGGCTCATTCTTACATATCTTTTGGGAAAGCAGTATACTCCTGCCCTTTTGGTCTAGAGCAGGGGTCCTCAAACTTTTTAAACAGGGGGCCAGTTCACGGTCCCTCAGACCATTGGAGGGCTGGAATATAGTTTTTTTTAAAAAACTATGAACAAATTCCTATGCACACTGCACATATCTTATTTTGTAGTACAAAAAACAATACAGGAACAAATAAAATATTTAAAAAGAAGAACAAGTAAAGTTAAATCAACAGGTATTTCAATAGGTAGGTAACTGTACCCAATAGGCAGCATAGGTCCTCAATAGGCAGGTAAATGTCTCCAATAGGCAGCATAGGTCCTCAATAGGCAGATAAATATCCCCAATAGGCAGGTAAATGTCCCCAATAGGCAGGTAAATGTCCCCAATAGGCAGGTAAATATCCCCAAGAGGCAGCATAGGTCCCCAATAGGCAGCATAGGTCCCCAATAGGCAGGTAAATGTACCCAATAGGCAGCATAGGTCCCCAATAGGCAGGTAAATGTCCCCAATAGGCAGGTAAATGTCCCAAATAGACAGCATAGGTCCCCAATAGGCAGGTAAATATCCCCAATAGGCAAGTAAATGTCCCCAATAGGCAGGTAAATATCCCCAATAGGCAGCATAGGTCCTCAATAGGCAGGTAAATGTCCCCAAGAGGCAGCATAGGTCCCCAATAGGCAGGTAAATGTACCCAATAGGCAGCATAGGTCCCCAATAGGCAGGTAAATGTTCCCAATAGGCAGGTAAATGTTCCCAATAGGCAGGTAAATGTCCACAATAGGCAGGTAAATATCCCCAATAGGCAAGTAAATGTCCCCAATAGGCAGGTAAATGTCCCCAATAGGCAGGCTGTTCCCCCCTTATTATGCCCCACCATATCTCCCACCATATAATGCCCCGTGCAAGATATCACTCCCCTGTCTTTATAATGCCCCATTCAGGATGTCACCCCCCCATATAATGCCCCATTCAGGATGTCACCCCCCCCCCATATAATGACACATGCAGGATATCACTCCCCTGTCTTTATAATGCCCCATTCAGGATGTCACCCCCCCCCATATAATGACACATGCAGGATATCACTCCCCTGTCTTTATAATGCCCCATGCAGCACGTCACCCCCCCTCCCATATAATGCCCCATTCAGGATGTCACCCCCCCATACAATGACCCATGCAGGATATCACTCCCCTGTCTTTATAATGCCCCATTCAGGATGTCACCCCCCCCATATAATGACCCATGCAGGATATCACTCCCCTGTCTTTATAATGCCCCATTCAGGATGTCACCCTCATATAATGCCCCATTCAGGATGTCACCCCCCCCATATAATGCCCCATTCAGGATGTCACCCCCCCATATAATGCCCCATGCTGGATGTCACCCCTGATATAATGCCCCATGCAGCATGTCACCCCCCCATATAATGCCGCATGCTGGATGTCACCCCCCATATAATGCCCCATGCAGCATGTCACCCCCCCATATAATGCCCCATTCAGGATGTCACCCCCCCATATAATGCCCCATGCTGGATGTCACCCCCCATTTAATGCCACATGCAGCATGTCACCCCCCCCATATAATGCCACATGCAGCATGTCACCCCTAATATTATGTCCCATGCCTCCATACATTAAAAAAAAAAAAATCCAATACTCACCTCCCTCCTTGCCTGCTGCCGCTGCTCGGGCCCGGACTCCAGCGTCTCCGGCGTTGTCCCTCTCTGCGCTCCCTGTGATGGCTCAGAGGAGGGCGCGGTGTAAAGACGTGACCGCGCCCTCTGACCTGAGATGTCACAGGGAGCGCAGACCAGGAAGACAGCGGATCTGCGGAGGCATGGGGAGAGGTAAGTATCGGGCTGCCGGGGCTCTGAGAAAGCGGGGGGAAGGGCGGGCGCTGACACCGCTCTCCTCTGCCCACAGCCCGGCGGGCCGGATAAAAATCCTCCGCGGGCCGCATGTGGCCCGCGGGCCGTAGTTTGAGGACCCCTGGTCTAGAGTGTCTGAGGTCATACATAGTTACTGGTTTTGCTGGGTCCTGCCCTCTTTCATCACTGCGAGACTCCACTGGCTACATATAAACGCTCCCTGTTAAGATTTCTGGTTATGGCGGCTAAAGCTTGTATCCCTCTCCTTTGGAAGAGATCATCTTATCCCCCCATATCCCTGTGGTTGGCAAAAGTAAATGAGATTTTACATATTGAAGATTTAACTTCCTCCATCCAAGACTCTTACATTAAATTCTGCAACACATGGTTTCAATGGCTGGTCTTCCAACGACTCCCGAGTATCTTGATCTACTCTGAATCTGGGTTTACTGATCATGTGCCCTCTGTTCACCTGTCTTGTGTTGATCTGTTAGTGTCAATAATTGTTCTTCCAATTGTTTACTGCTGGTGGGTTTCCTCCTCCACCCCTCCCCTTATTCTCCCTGCCCTCTCCCTTTTCCCATCCTTTTTCAATTGTTGACTGTTGGTCTTCTGGTTAGGTTCCCCCTCTCCTTCTCTATATATTTGAAAAATAATGAGTGCAGAGCGACTTGTCATATCTTGCTTGTTACTCAATACTTGCTCTACAGTTGCTACTAATTGTAACAGTGATTTTATTTTTTTTACTGTAGATGCTCAATCAGTTCATTGGTTGTGTTATACTGTTAATTTGCTTATCTGAACCTTTTCTTTAAATAAAGAATTATAAAAAAAATATATATATATATTGTGTTTGAGGAAGGGACTCGTGGCCCAGATGTGTTCAGGAAGGAACCTCAGCACCATAGAAGAAAATGAGACTGTAGATTTTGCGTGAGTTTGTTTTGATCCAGCAAGGAGTCAAAACCAGATATGGCCATCACACTGACCAGCCCTGACTCTGTCCCACACACTATACCATACGTCTACACTGGAAGTAACGGCCCAGTTCACTTTACTTGTGCCTTTTGGTCACCATGGCAGACGTCCGGCCCCATACGATGTTCAGAGTTAGACTTTCAGGGCTTGACCTGCAGTGTCTGGACCGATGCACCAAATTTCTCATTGACCAAGGACCACTGTGATACATTTGGCACATTTTCACTGTCTTTGTATTAGACAAGATTAGTAAATATGCCCAATTGTGTGAATGGAAATTCAGGTGATCGATAGCCAATGTTTGGATTCTGCAGAATTCACCCAATAAAAAAAAGAAGTAAAATGCCAGTAACAAATGACACCATGGACAAGCCTGCAATTACAACACCAATATCAGGGATCATTATGGGAGCAGTAGGTATATTAGAAATGTATTATTGACTGCAGCAGTCGGGCGACTAGAACAGCAGGTCACCATTCCAACATCCAATGATGAACTTTTCTAGTCACCTGACCACTGCAGCAATCACATGACTCAGTGGTGCTGTGACAAGTCAAAATGGCTTCCAGTCAGGTACAGACCACTAGCCCAGCTTACACTGAATAGACAGGGGAGATGCAGTATTTTTACCCCATTAATGGTGCCAGCAGTTTTTATTCTTTTCAATAAACAGCCATGAAATAAAAACGTGACAGAAGTTGGAATACATCGACACTGCAGCTCTTGTTATGGAAACTTAACACTGCGTCTTACAATTGCAGCAAAGTGAATAGGATTCATAGAAATCTCATGTCCCTGCCCTGTGTTTTTTTTAAACACAGCATAAAGTGACCTGGGATGCGTTTTTGAAATACAGTGCAGACCAAAAGTTTGGACACACCTTCTCATTTAAAGATTTTTCTGTATTTTCTTGACTATGGAAATTGTACATTCACACTGAAGGCATCAAAACTATGAATTAACGCATGTGGAATTATATACTTAACAAAATAGTGTGAAACTACTGAAAATATGTCTTATATTCTAGGTTCTTCAAAGTAGCCACCTTTTGCTTTGATGACTGCTTTGCACAATCTTGGCATTCTCTTGATGAGCTTCAAGAGGTAGTCACCGGAAATGGTCTTCCAACAATCTTGAAGGAGTTCCCAGAGATGCTTAGCACTTGTTGGCCCTTTTGCCTTCACTCTGCGGTCCAACTCACCCCAAACAATCTCGATTGGGTTCAGGTCTGGTGACTGTGGAGGCCAGGTCATCTGGCGTAGCACCCCATCACTCTCCTTCTTGGTCAAATAGACCTTACACAGCCTGGAGGTGTGTTTGGGGTCATTGTCCTGTTGAAAAATAAATGATGTTCCAACTAAACGCAAACCGGATGGAATAGCATGCCGCTGCAAGATGCTGTGGTAGCCATGCTGGTTCAGTATGCCTTCAATTTTGAATAAACCCCCAACAGTGTCCCCAGCAAAGCACCCCCACACCATCACACCTCCTCCTCCATGCTTCACGGTGGGAACCAGGCATGTAGAGTCCATCTGTTCACCTTTTCTGCGTCGCACAAGACATGGTGGTTGGAACCAAAGATCTCAAATTTGGACTCATCAGACCAAAGCACAGATTTCCACTGGTCTAATGTCCATTCCTTGTGTTCTTTAGCCCTAACAAGTCTCTTCTGCTTGTTGCCTGTCCTTAGCAGTGGTTTCCTAGCAGCTATTTTACCATGAAGGCCTGCTGCACAAAGTCTCCTCTTAACAGTTGTTGAAGAGATGTGTCTGCTGCTAGAACTCTGTGTGGCATTGACCTGGTCTCTAATCTGAGCTGCTGTTAACCTGCGATTTCTGAGGCTGGTGACTCGGATAAACTTATCCTCAGAAGCAGAGGTGACTCTTGGTCTTCCTTTCCTGGAGCAGTCCTCATGTGAGCCAGTTTCTTTGTAGCGCTTGATGGCGTTTGCAACGGCACTTGGGGACACTTTCAAAGTTTGCCCAATTTTTCAGACTGACTGACCTTCATTTCTTAAAGTAATGATGGCCACTCGTTTTTCTTTACTTAGAATTTGTATTATGGCAAGAAAAAAGCAGCTAACTGTCTATTCAATAGGACTATCAGTTGTGTATCCACCTGACTTCTGCACAACACAACTGATGGTCCCAACCCCATTTATAAGGCAAGAAATCCCACTTCTTAAACCTGACAGGGCACACCTGTGAAGTGAAAACCATTTCTGGTGACTACCTCTTGAAACTCATCATGAGAATGCCAAGAGTGTGCAAAGCAGTCATCAAAGCAAAAGGTGGCTACTTTGAAGAACCTAGAATATAAGACATATTTTCAGTTGTTTCACACTTTTTTGTTAAGTATATAATTCCACATGTGTTAATTCATAGTTTTGATGCCTTCAGTGTGAATGTACAATTTTCAGTCATGAAAATACAGAAAAATCTTTAAATGAGAAGGTGTGTCCAAACTTTTGGTCTGTACTGTATGCAACATGTAATATCTCTTGTATGCAAGAGTTTTGTGTTGATTTTCCCCATAGAAATGCATTAAATGTGGTAAAGCCGAATACGCATTTTTAATCTGTTTCCGCTGAGAAACGAGCTAAGAACACATGTACGCCTCACGACTGTCAAAGCCAAATAAGAGGATGAATCACAAACAAAGCAGCTTTATTTAAAATATGACACCACCAAGAGACAGTATAAAAAACACATGTAAAAAACAAACCGCAATCAAAATAATGTAAGTAACCTAATCTGTAACATCAAATACTCACTACTCATTGTGTATAATTCTAATTCAGCATCAGATTATTACCTATTGTTTAACCCCTTAACAACATTTGACGTACTAATACGCGTCTGTGCTTTGGGACTTAAGAGCCAGACCCGTATTAATACGTCATGGCGATCGCGCGCGCACACAGGCTGTGCGGGCGCGATCGCCGCCGGGTGTCAGCTGATTGTCACAGCTGACACCCAATACTATGTGCAGGGAGCGGTCCTGCACCGCTCCCAGCACATTAACCCCCGCGATGCTGCGATCGAAGTCGATCGCAGCATTGCGGGGGCAAGGGGAGGTGATCGCAGATACTCACCTCCTCTTCCGGCTTCCAGCGCTGTCTGACGCGGCTTCCCGGGTTTTGCCATGACGACCCGATGTCGTCATGACAACATCCGGGTCACCAGCCAAGCAGGAAGATTGTTTGGACATGCGCAGTGCATCTCCAAACAATCTTCTCCCTGTCCAGCGCTGACAGCCTGCATGGCACAGGGATGGTGCTGCATTCCTGTGCCATGCAGGCGATCAGAGAAAAAAAAGTGAAAGTCCCATTGTGGGACAAAGTAATAAACCATATAAACTTTCAGAAACTGAAAAAAAAAAAAAATAATCCATCAAAAATAAAAATATAATGTACCCATCAATAATTATTATAAAAAAAAACAATAAAAGTACACATTTGGTATCGCCGCGTCCGGAACAACCTGACCTATAAAACTGTCCCACTAGTTAACCCCTTCAGTGAACACGGAAAAAAAAAAAAAAAAAAAAAAACACGAAGCAAAAAACAATGCTTTATCACCATACTGCCAAACAAAAAATGGAATAACACGCGATCAAAAAGACAACTATAAATAAAAATGGTACCGCTGAAAACGTCATCTCGTCCCACAAAAAACAAGCCGCTATACAGCTCCATCAGCCGAAAAATAAAAAAAGTTATAGCTCTCAGAATAAAGCTATGCTAAAAAATAAGCTTTTCTATAAAATTGCTTTTATTATGTAAAAGTGCAAAACATAGAAAAACGATATAAATGTGGTACCGCTGTAAACGTACTGACCCGAAGAATAAAGCTGCCTTATCAATTTTACCACACGTGGAACAGAATAAAAAAAAAAAAAAAAAAATTCCTGAATTGTTGGTTTTTGTTTATTCTGCCTCCCAAAAATCGGAATAGAAAGCGATCAAAAAATGTCACGTGCCTGAAAATGGCACCAATAACAACGTCAACTCATCCCGCAAAAAAACGAGCCGTCACATGACTGTCTGCCAAAATCTGGAAAAATTATAGCTCTCAAAATATGGCGATGCAAAAACTAGATTTTACAAAAAATGCGTCTTTTAGTGTGTGACAGCTGTAAATCATAAAAACCCCATATGATTCTGGTATCGCTGTAATCACACCGACCCGAAGAATAAAGTCGTCTAATCACTTTTACCGCACGAGGAACGGCGTCAAAAATAAACTCTCGGGTTAGGGTTGGGTTTTGGGTTAGGGTTGTGATGGGGTTGGGATTTTTTTCAAAAGTAAGAAAAAAAGATGACGATATGGCTACTAGTGTTGAGCGCAAGTGCTCGCTACTTGAGTTTGCATCGGGTGCTCTGGTATGCATTGAGTATCGTGGGTATTTGAGTGACATGCTCAAGTCTCCGCCCCATATGCTTCGCGGCCAAAAAAACTTTACGGGGATTGCTTGCCATGCACGAGCGATCCCCGCATGTTTTTTTTGGGTGTCTAATAACCGTGAAACAAGCGGAGCAGGGACTCGAGCATGTCACTCGAGCACACGCTGTACATGGTGCATACCTGAGTACCCGATGCAAACTCAAGTAGCGAGCACTTGCGCTCAACACTAATGACAACTTATTCAATATGATGACCTAATGTTATCAAATTCTGTGTCGTACCTCTGGGTTCAAAATGTTCACTATACACCTTAATAAAATCCTTGAGGGGTATAGTTTCCAAAATGGGGTCACTTGTGGGGGAGCTCTCCAAACCCAACATGGTGTCCGCTAACAATTTGAGCCGATTTTCCATTCAATTTGTTAGCGGATACCATGTTGCATTTGGAGAGTCCCTGTGTGCCCAAACATTGGAGCTCCCCCACAAGTGACCTCATTTTGGAAACTAGACCCCCCAAGGCACCTATCTAGATGCATAGTGAGCACTTGGAACCCCTAGGTGCTTCACAAATTGATTCGTAAAAATGAATAAGTGAAAAAAAAAACAAACGCAACATGGCGTCCGCTAATTATTCAAGCAAATTTTACAATCAAAAGTCAAATGGCGCTCCTTCCCTTCCGAGCCCTGTCGTGCGCCCAAACAGTGTTTTTTCCCCCACATATTGGGTATCTGCGTGCCCAGGGGAAATTGCACAACAAATTTTGGGGTCCATTTTTTCTGGTTACCCCTGTGAAAATAAAAAAAAATTGGGTCTAAAGTAACATTTTTGTGAAAAAAGTTAAATGTTCATTGTTTTCTTCCACATTCCAAAAATTGCTGTGAAGCACCAGAAGGGTTAATAAAGTTCTTGAATGTGGTTTTGAGCACCTTGAGGGGTGCAGTTTTTAGAATGGTGTCACTTTTGGGTATTTTCTGTCATAAAGACCCCTCAAAGTGACTTCAAATGTGATGTGGTCCCTAAAAAAATGGTTTTGTAAATTTTGTTGGAAAAATGAGAAATCGCTGGTCAACTTTTAACCCTTATAGCTCCCTAACAAAAAAAAAATTTTGGTTCCAAAATTGTGCTGATGTAAAGTAGACATGTGGGAAATGTTATTTATTAACTCTTTTGTGTAACATATCTCTCTGATTTAAGGGCATAAAAATTAATATTTTGAAAATTGCAAAATTTTCAACATTTTCGCCAAATTTCCGTTTTTTTCACAAATAAACGCAAGTGATATCGAAGAAATTTTACCACAATCATGAAGTACAATATGTCACGAAAAAACAATCTCAGAATCAGGGGAATCCGTTGAAGCGTTCCAGAGTAATTACCTCATAAAGTGACAGTGGTCAGAATTGTAAAAATTGGCCTGGTCATTAACGTGCAAACCACCCTCGGGGGTTAAGGGGTTAAAGTGTAATTAAATTTTTATTTCATAAATCAATAGTACACATGAAAATAATCAACTTTGCAATACGTCTTATCCCAGAAATCAGCTTTTTTCTCCACCAGTTAAGAGCAGTCATTTCCAAGATTCTCTTTTCCTGGGTATAATTTGTATTGAATGAACACTTCCCCATTATGGAGATATGCGATGAAGATGTGAGGCGGCAGGAGGGAGGAAATCTGCCTTTAGCTCCCCTTTTCATTTAGCAGTAACTGCCATCTCCCATCTCAGTAATGTAATAATCAGCCTTCACTGAATACAGATTTTACTAGTGAATTGAGAATCTTGATAACGAGTGATCAGTCCAGGATAACAGGATGGAGGATTAGTGGCGTTATTTCGTGCTGCTGAGGATTGAAGACATCACTTGCCAAGAAATATTAAATGCGGTTTTATTCGACACGTTTCAAAGTATAACGCACTTCTTTAGGAAATAACCACATTTCAGTTCAGGATAAGAAAGAAGCAGATTTCTCCGATTAGATATATTACAAAGTTGCATAGTTCCATGTGTACTATTGATTTATGAAATTAAAACAACTTTTACTATACAGATCAGGCCTTTGCACTACAAAGTTTTTGCTTTTTTAACTTTGGTAAGGTTTTTTTTTTTTTCTTCATATCACGATCTTCAATAAAAAGCAAACGGCCACTGTGGTTTCAGGATGAATTTCAGCAAGGCTCCTTATCTGTAGAGGCAGGATGACAGGTAACCCCTATATACACGGCTGATAACACAGGATCCACCAATCACAATAGGCGATGTCACAGCTGACCCTGCTCCTGTCTTCACAATGATCTCTGAATGGTCATTAAAAGTCTGCCATACTAAAAAGATAGGGTTGCAGTGCGACTCTTGCAGCTAATGTACATGTGGATTTCCTGAAATAGGACGTTAGTTTAGAAAAGTCGCAGTAGCTAATGTGAAAACTGCAAAAATGTATTTTTAATACACGTTGTGACTTGGAAGAGGTGTAGAAAGGGAATGTCGACAAACAGTAACAGATTTATTTTTATTACTGAAATCTATTGACCGTCCCTTAAGCAATGCTTCCTCCCTGTAGGGCTCATTCAGACCTCTTTTTCATGCCTAGCACATACACCTGGTATAAACTATGGGGCTTTTCACAAGTCCAATTTTTATAGTGGACCAAACAGTCCGTGAAAATAAGTCAGAGGTTTAAGTGTGGGATGAAAATGGGCAAGGCAGTTCAATTGGTACATGAGCACACACAATAAATAGTGCCATTTTACTGTTGTCTCTTGAGTGCTAGAAAGAAGGTAGAGAATTTTTTTTGTTGTTGCTCATCTCAGAAAAAACTGATGAAATCCTGAATAAAACCATTGATGAAACTAAGACCTTTTCTCATACGTGAAAAAATGGACGACTGAATGAGCCCCTAAGGTGTGGGGCTAGATGACTAGTCAGCCATCTACACAGCTGGAGCAGCGAAAGGGGCTCATAGTTATTGAATGGAGGCCGACATTAGCCCCATAAATGTAAATTTTTCTAAATAAATTGGATCCCAGTAGCAATTGAAATAAAGTTTGGTGGCTTAGTTTTCTTCTTTTAATGTCAGTGGCTAATTCTTTCTATCTAGTCTCAAGCAAAGTGTTCAAAGCAGGTTTTCATCATTTAATCGAAGAGCGTAGCATAATGCAGGGCAAAAGACCTTGATTCCAACTAAATATTTTGATAACTGGGTGCAGCAGTTGTAACAGTTTTTAGATGTAGCCGAGCTCACACCAGGCTCTTTATGTACACTGTCTATAGACAGTGAGCTGCTTATTACAGGAGGGGGCATGGTCAGACTAGAAGGCAGGCAAGCACCAATCCTGGAGTTAAAACCTCATTCTAAGTAAACAGCACACAGCCTAGTGACGACATTGAAGTCTGTGTCTCAGTCCCCATACCCTGCTGGCTTCAGATTACATAGCAAAAACCTGGTGACAGATTCCCTTTAACATTCATTAATTGTAAGGCCATGTGCGCACAGTGCAATTTTTTCTGCACGGATTTGTTAGCAAAACCTGATGACTGCAAAGTGAATGAGACACTTAAGTGTCATGCACACGTTGCGTATTTTTGACTTGCAGATTTGGTGCCAAGGGCTGTGGCGTCGGTAAGCCAAACCTCCGACTCAGACTCCTTAATTTCCATGACTCCGACTCCCTCATACACGGCTCATGTTTAAGTGATAAATTTACTGTAGCACAGATTCATCTCAGCTAAAAGTCTAGACCCTTAGATCAGGAATAGGACAGACATGTATAGGACATTTCAGAACTTTCCCAAATTCTTATGAAAAAATATTCCCCACAAACTGCATTGAACTACTGTACCCAATTTATTATATATTTTAGGAGTTGGTCCATTTTATACCGACTCCACAGCCCGGCTTGGTGCAGACAATCTTCAGCATGTTAATTCTGTGTGGGTTTTTTTGCCAGCGTTATTTCACCCTTTGACTTCAATCAAAAAAAAAAAAAAAAAAAAAAAAAAAAAAAAAAAAAACACTTTTTTTTTGGAGGCTGCGTTTTCCTGGCAAGAGATGCAGGGACTTCTGCACACAAAACACTCAACGTGTGCACATATCCTAATGCTGAAATGTTAAAATAGAAAGGTCACAAATTTGTGGTGGAAACTCCATGTGTGAACATGCATTGAAGCACAATTCACACCATACAGATTGCATGGATTCCGCTGCAAAATACAGAAAATGCAAGTGAACCCCCATAGGCACATTGCAGAATAAGGACCGATAAGGAGGGCTTTGCTATAACGGCATAAACTAATACGCCTCTACTATTTTTTACCTGGGTTTAAAAAAAACAAAAATAAAGTTAGAATATTTATCCAGTTACATGTTTTATTACAAAAAAAAGAACATTATGACATTCACATATTGCCTCACATAGGATCATTTAAGTTTCTAGATATTTAAAGATGTAGCATTTTTCTATATAATAAAAAAAAATGCGCCAGAAAAATGGAAATTCATGAGGTTTTGTGGTGCATTTATAGAGTATTTTCACATGCAGATTTGATACAGACACTTCTGCAATGAATAAGTATTATTCATCTGAATAGAGTGGTTTTAGAAAGCTCTGCAATAAATCTGCCGTAAATTCCTATATAACTGCACCCAAACACTTTATATCAGGGGTGCACCCAGTCTGCCCAGGATTGACCACACCGTTCATAATTACACTTCCCTATAATGCAATGCACCACTGGTCTCCTCCATGACTGGGAATCCATATGGGACCAGACCTGTCTGAGCAGATGGTTGAGGGCTGCACACAAGGGAAGTCGGGGGAGGCATTAGAACCCTCCCTGAGTCAGGTTGTGCACTTCTGCTTTATATCCTTAAGGACATGAAGCCCTGTATGTATAAATTGAATAAATACAGAAAAAAAGGAAGGCTGTTGGCTACAGATTATCACAATATTTGAGATCCTTAGTAACAGTCTTATAGGCATCGGGTATGCAAGCATATTGGTCCAACAATCACACTTTCTTTGTTGAAGGCACCTTCTAAAGAAGCATCACAAAAGATTCTATCTATTCCGAGCATCTGACTAGGTACCATTTGGCATCACAACAGTTACAAAAATGGAATACAAGTTCTAAGACAGAACATCAGCTACTCCCTTACCTGTATAAAAAGTTACCTTTCCAAATTGTAATTACAAGCCTTGATATTATATGGACGTTAAGAGCTGCACAAAGATTCTGTAGAAAAGGCACCAGTGTATAAAGCAGCTCTATCCTTTCCTACCAAAACAAAGGAGGTATACAAAATCTTTGGTCACTGTTGGAAGACAAAAAAATTGATTAAATTGCTAAAACATAGCCGCCTATGGCAGCTATGGGGGAATAGTTTTGAGATTGTGAGATCCCATGAAAAGTATGGCTAATGCTATGTCCCCTGAGAGCTTTGAAGGTTTTAGAGAAAAAAAAAACTGAGTGATCCCTTCAGGCACTTTAAATCCTCGTTTACAATAAAACAAAAATTTGACAAATTCTAAACTAAACACTAGATACATGGAGAAAGTCCAAGTTTGGATTTTTGGCCAATGAAAAGCCTACAGGTGGTTTGGTCTTCTTCGTGGTCGATTGTGCTGTAGCCCACACACCACTGAGGGAATTACAAGTCTTGCTCTGGATTGTGGTCATATTCATGCTGATCCTCGTCCTCATACGGATTTGGCAGATTTTCAGGATTTCCCTTTGGACAATATTTGGGATCGTAGATCTGACGGCCCAAGCCAAATATCTGCCCACTTTGATTGGCCCCCTGGTTATATCCCATCTGCAGGGACATTGAAGAATTGTCACACTTTTCGGTGCCGGTCTTTGTATCATAAATGTGTCTTCTTGTTCCGGGAGCAGTCATCCCAACCTAGAACATGCAGTACGTTATAGTTTATTGGTATTTGATTACATTTTTTTTTTTATAAAAGGCCAACAATAAAAGCACAATGTACAATAAACAAAGTGTTCTGAGCAACCACTGCCTGAATCTAGAGCGGACCTGGACAAAGTGCGGGCCCCGCTGGCCACATTCGGCCTTCTGGCTGGCATCTGGACAGATACAGCCAAAAGGGCTGAAAACTGAGCACTGCCGGCCACAGCGACCACCACCTAGTGTCTTAATTACGCCAGTACCTACAGGATGCAGATACCGTTGAATAAAACGGTGGAAAGGAACATGCTCTTCAACCATTGAGGCTGTGTGTGACAGAGTTTCAGCAGAGTACGTGTGAAATAATCACTAGAACGCACCTGCTGTGCAGAGCCTCAGTCCACACACTGCAGACTGGAGAAGTACATTGGAAGAAACTGGGTTAGGGGAGTGTTTTATGTGGAAAGGAGCTATAGATCAAGGTACAAGGGCTGAATAACAGGAGCAGTAGGATTTTATAAAACAGCAGTAAATTATAGGCTTTGATTAGCTGCTATTGATATGATTACAGATTACAAGAATCCCTATCGTAACATGTACTAGCAGCTAGTCAACCCAAATAATTCAAACTTCAGTCCTCCACAATAGTCACGATTTATCATGGGGCCCTTTGGGAAAATTTCCCACTCCAGAATGAGCAGTAGGTTATAGATGTATAAGGAAAGTATACTTATTTCAAACGAATATTGGCATTTCCCACAAATCAAAATCATAAAAAGGCTGGAAACCACACGATAATCTTTTGTACAAGCAGCTGGACCATGCACAGAAAATAGGAATAAGGATGTCCATTGGCACTTTGCTCATTAGATGGACGTGCACTTGACATATACTTTGTACATCAGATGACACCTACATTTAAGGCCATGTTCCCAAATAGTGTAAATGCTGTGGTTTTGTTTGTGCAGAAAATCTGCTTTGTTTAATTATCCAAGCAAAGTGGATGTGATTTCATGAAAACTCTTACCCACTGTGCACCTAAAGATGCTGTTGAACTGTGTGTATTGGTGGATTTTGTCCCTCTATAGGCTTTTAGAAAAGAGCCTGAAAACACACACACGTGTGTTTATGTATAGAATCAAAGATTTTCTATAAAAGAGGGGGGAGGGGAAGAGGAGGAGAGGAGAAAAAAAAGCACCTGCAAGAAAGATGTGGATAAAAAGCAGCAGAAAAACACAGCATACATGTCACACTTAAGAGATTTTCACCATTAAACACAACCAGCCACAATACCCCCATCATTCACAAAGAATGGGGTTCCCTTGTGTGAATTCAGCAGTAGAGCATATGTATGACCACCACTCCATTCACCATTTATGAAAGTGATGGAGATGGGCAAATACAGCACTCAGCTCTCTTCATCAGTCCCAGACAATGAATGGAGTAGGGGTCATAAATGCCCAGTACTGCTCTATTCATACTGGGTTTTGGAGCCCCGTGGGAGAGAGACAATAGAAAAAGAGAACTTACTACTGGATCAAATATTTCATGCAATAAAATGCAAATTAACCCCTTCTTGACATGAGCCGTATATATGTACAGCGCCGCGAGAGCTGCATTACCGCAAACAGCCGTACATATACTTCCTCACGATCGCGCAGGCTTATGTTGAGCACCGCCGCGATCAAGTGCAGGTGTCAGCTCTATAAGAGAGCAGACACCCTGCAGCAACAAAAAAGGGGCTAGCAAGGATTGCGGGTGTTTAACCCCTGTGATGCCGCTGTCAATAGTGACATCAATGGGCATAGCAGAGGGAGCTCCCTGTCCGCTGCCATCAGCACAACGTGATTGCATTGTGCCAATGGTCTCCATTGTGACCCCGGGCAGAAAGATGGCTGTGGGGGTCACCCAGGGACGGTGGCCGGTAAGCTCCTTCTCAGAGCAGTAGCTGACATGCTTCATCCCTATGTGAGAAATGCTGATCTAATACACAGTATTTTTCGGCCCAAAAGACACACTTTTCCCCCCTGGTCCAAACGTAGTTTACCAGGGAGTTGCGGTGGTGGAGCGGGATCGCAGGAAGCAGGGTCCAGCCCTCGGGAACCCGGCGGCGGCAGCAGAAGCGGTGAGATGCTGCTGGGCCAGTGAGGCTGAGCAGCGTGCGCTGCCTTTCCAGTGGCCGCGGCCATATTCCTGAAGCTATGATCTACATTTCCCTGAGGCCCATGGCTTCAGGAAGAGGACGCCCGAGTACACACTTGCCATCACAGCGGTGAAAAAAAATTGACCTGATCAGGAAGGCTTCGAGGTGAAGGGGTTAATTATGTAAAAAAATTATACAATGTTATTTTCTGGATTTTATTTTTAGATTCTGTCTCTCACAGCTGAAGTGTACCTACAATAAAAATTACAGACCTCCCCATTCTTTGTAGATGAGAAAACATGCAAAAATCGGCAGCGTATCAAATACTTATTTTCTCCAATGTATACGTTTACCACCTATACAGAAGTATTTAGTAGAAAACCCTCTAATGAAAACATAAGATTTTGGTGTATGACATTGGAATAGGAGAGCATAGATACAAATGACACTTTGTAAATGGAAACAAGAAGCCAAATTTACCAGGTTCTTCATGTTACATATTTGTTGCAAGCAAAGTTCTTACCTGACTAGCTCCTTTGTTGGTGCCCATTTGAAGGCTTATTGTGGAATGGTCCATGGGTGCCAAAATATTGTGCTTTGGGTCATAAAGGTGTCTTCTTGTTCCATAAGCAGTCATTCCAGACTGGCTGGCACACTTATTAGTACCCATCTGTATGAGAACGATAATCATTAGAAGTGAGAGAAATTGTACCAACTATCTGAACCTGTGTTCACACTTCATGTGGACACGGATGCAAATCTCAGTTTATGTCACCACTTACTTGCAGTCCTATAACACACTGCCCGGCTTTCTTTGTATTTTCATCAAAGTTTCTTTCCTGTCTCTCCGAGTACTTCACACCAATATCCACATCACTGTGGAGACCTTTGGTCTTTGCCTAAAAATAAGATCAGATAATGACCAGCCAGACAAAGGACTGCATTATAAAGTAATCTGGAGACCATGTTTGACCTAATTCAGAATAATTTATTTTCAGTTTTCAGTCTTTAAAAAACACTGAATATTACAGTGTGTAGGTCTGTGTCTACTGTAAGTTATTTTTTACACAGTCATACTATGATACTAATATTCATCAATCCCAGCCTGAACAATACCAAACAGTCAAAGGCACCTGATTCATTAAGAGGTGCACGCCTCTTAAAGAGGGTTCTCAAAGAAATGTAATAAAATACACATTTAAACATTTTTCTAAATTACCTTTATATAGCAAAAAGGTATTCTTCATCTACTGCTCTCGGTCAGGAGTCAGAGATGGCAGCTATCACTGATAACCAGTTCTAGATTTCAGAGACCATGTAGTAGGAGTGGGACGGGCTGTGTGAGGGACCAGACAGGTCACTTCAGAGCGGAGTCTGGTCAAGCACTGTGAACGCACATTCCTCTGTAGTCAACCCCACAGGACACTGAGGGGAGCCGGACTATAGGAGAAGTAAACCCTTTTCTTTAGCTGACGGAGAATGAACATCCATCTCAGCCTGACCGTCTTACTGCGTCTGTCACACAGTCCATCCTACTGTGTGTCCTAGCAGTTACCATGTTTAGAACCCTGACAGTGCACAAGAGAAGTCATACCTTTTTGTTAAATAAAGGTACTTAGAAAAATGTTTAAATATTAAACATTTATTTTATTACATTTCTTTGAGAACCCCGTTTAATGAATCAGGAGAATCTGATAAGTGGTGTGCGCCTCACCAAAAATCTTACTCTATTCGGGAGCAGAAGTAGGATTTCTCGTGTAAAGTAAACCACAGCAGTGAAACAGATAAGCTATTTAGTTACGTCAATGTTCTGACCTCATGCTGCCCCAGGCCGCACTCTTTTTGCTGAACTGGGTGAAACTGGTGTGTTTAGTGTACTTCTCCCTGAAAGATGCTGACCATTCATAAGCAGGTAGCAACACAACCGAAAAAGAACACACCCCACCATAAGTTAGAGCAGGTTTCTCAGTGTGTGAGATGTAATGACAGACAGCCCTGATATCATGGTCTACCCTCCTGCATAATTAAAAAGGACTGGGAGTAGAGCACAGGTGAGCTTTGCAACGTCACATTACAAACCCTTCTAACATCTCTCCTCCTCTCATAGCACTGCTAGGTCTGCTATACTGCCCCTCCCCCAACTCACATGTCAGCCATCACACATACGTCAGTTGGGCTCACAGCAACTTGTACTCATTCTGCAGTGAGCAGAGAAGACTGACATATGGCTCTCACCAGAGTAGCCCAGGACAGACTGCTCCTGTGAGACACGTAATGACAACCCCACTCTCTGCATAGTGAGAACAAATTGTCCTGAAAGGTGTTCGTTATCTGTGTTTTTTTTAATCATGCAGGAGGCTAGACCAGGTGATCAGGGCTACCGGTTACACATTTAATACACTTAGAAACTTGCCCTAAACCATTGTGGGAGGGGCAAGAGTTCTTTTTTCTGCTATGTGTTGCTGCCCGCTTGTGATTGGTCATCATCTTTAGGAATAACCACCACACACCTCCAGTGAAAACCCTGATAACACCCACTTGGACTTAAATCCTCAGGTGACAAATACTATGACTGCCTTATCCAAAACAAAAACACACGTTTCATTCAGCTCCGCAGCAGCCACTGTTACATTGCGTGTCCAGTACAACATGAAAAACAGATGAAAGATCCCCTTTAAAGAGAGAATAAACCAACGTACCATCCCAGCCAACGCCAGCAAAGACACTTGGACTTGTGTCATATTCCCATTTTCAAAAAGGTCATTTGCTTCAAATAGATCCACAGATTTCATTCCATACACAGACATGGCTTTAATGAAGTTGGAAAGGTTTTCAAGCTGTGGAACAGTGGGGGAGGGGGGGGGGAAATAAGTAAAGTAGCATTCCTAGAAATAATTCCCATTTTTTCATTTGAGAGGGCCCTTTGAGATAAGTTGGCAAAATTGTTCATCAACAGGGATACTGCCCCCTCCCTAAAATAAGTATCATCAGTGACTCTTGTTTCAGGGGCTGGGCTAGTCCCTGAACCATGCCCACTGTGCACAATGACACTGTGCTCTGTTGCTGGCTCAGATCAGCAGTAACAAGCAGCAATAGAATGGTGTCAGAATACCTGGTGTGCAGAGACCAGCACCGCCCCAGCAAGTGACGTCACTTGTCTCTGCACGCCGATATTCCGACACTGCTCTACTGCAGGTTAGTTACTGATGATATGAGAAGGCAACAGAGAGCACAAGGACTAGCCCAGTCCCTGAAACGAGCATCACTGATGCTTCGATTCACGGAGGGAGCAGAAGCCGCAGCAGCGACCACAGCCACTGCCCCGTAATGACGCTTCGTTTGAATATCCCAGCATGCACTGGGATTCTCAAAAGAAGCATCATAAAGGAAGTAGGGCAAACAAATAGAATAGCAGTTATATAGTATAGTTAAAGTAGGATAGGGAATTTTTAATGCAAGTATATTAGAAAATAGTTTAGATTATGGCACTAAATGGATAGGGTTTTAAAATGAGTATTACTGCCTTCGGACCACCCCTTTAAGCATTCAGCCATTGGGATCAAAACACAACATACTGATGTTTTCTGGAAATAAAAGGGATATACAGAACTTAGATACTGATGACCTACCCTTAACAAAAGGTCATTAACATCAGATTGGTGGGTATTTGAAGTCCAGCACCCCTACATTCAAGGGTTAACAGGCCCTGCAGCAGCAGAAATGGTGTATAGAGCCATGACCCCATAGCTCTGTACAGTGTAGTGGCCATTCTGAAGAACTTGCAGCTCAACCCCCACTGCTAGAAAGGTGAGCAATATCCAAGTCCAGCAGAACCCCCTTTAACAAAGGTGTCCTAAATATTCTGATCAAAGTTTTTTTCAGTCTACATAATTGCTAGAAAAAAAAAACTATTCTATATTCCAACAGTACAAAAAAAAAAAAAAAAAAAAAAAAAAATTACCTGATGCCAGTTTTGCTTGGAGACATTAATTTTTGGAATGGCGTTTGGCCTTAACTTGTTCATTAGTCTATTAAAAAAAAAAAAAAAAAAAAAAAAAAAAAAAAAAAAACACATTAAATAAATGTAAAAAACAGTAAAGTCATTTTGTGGTTACTTTTATTCAACACTTACTCGCATAATATAACGCCATCTTTTAAGCCCTTCTGGAAATCTGGCCCAATGGACATTCCAGTGACCTCTTCAATCCATACTTGAAGTTCAGCCTCCTTCTGAGGATCATATTTCTGCACCAGCTGAAGAGAGAAAACATTCAGAAATGAGCCATCTACACATTCACCCCAGGCAGCGTGGACAGGGGAATAGGAAACATCACTGATCAGTGCATATGTAAAAGCCTTACAGTGGCATCATGGCAATCCGTGCTTTTCTGTAGAATGTAATCCTCCATTGGGATGGGTAACAAACTAGCACGCACTTTCCCTGGGGGAGGGTGCGTCACGCTCACACAGGGTGTGGAACCAAGCAGCCCTCTGTCCATCTGCTCATCATAAGATGGTCTTACGTCAACATCTATGATAATCAGTCACCTGACTTTACACGTACAGGCATGTCAAGTGCTAGGAAAGGAAGCCATCACAAGACCATGGAGCTCACAAGCAAGTATTGACCGTCTGCTCCCAGACTGCTAAAAATGCTTCTACAATGTAATGTTTCAAGCCAAACTAATACAAGGATGTTGCACATGCACCTTTAGGGTATGTTCACACACCTATTCTTGTTTGGTGAACAAAACTAACTTTATTAAACATGCACTGTTGACAAAACACACATGGAAAAAAATAAAATAAAAAGCGCTATGAAAGAAAACACGGAAAAACCTGCATTTTGAACACAGTTTTTACTGCTAAGAGAAGGTTTTGGCTGCAGACGGGAAAAAAAAAGCAAAGCACTCCTGACATTTTTAGTCCGTGTATGACCTGGCAAAATAATAAACCTGAGGCATCTTTTCTCAAAACCCTGAAGTAAGACAATTCTCTTCTTCATACTGGCAATGTGAGAGTATATTAACCATTTAACCCTTTATACTGATAATACATGGTCAGTGCTGGGGTAAAAAGAATGACAAGCCAAAATTCTGAAAAATATATACTGTATATAGATTTTATGGGGAATCCAAATTGTCAAGAATACAGAATCATCTATGATTTGAATAATTTCTTCAGTAATTGTCATATGCAAGAAGAACAGTTCATAGGAGGGTACAAGGGGTGCCAAGCTCAGTCCAGGTTAGCATTTTGTGAAATCACTGTAGAATTGCTCAGCATGGGTGCAGTCCATGTGATAGAAAACTGTAGTATACAATTATTAAAGTCCTGGTGTTCCCTTCATGTGATTTGTCATATGCCCTCACATTACGCTACAAAGAAAATAAAGAAAGCTCTATGTAGAAAGAAAAAAAAAATGGCATGCAACCTAAATGTGATGTTGGGCAACTCTTTGTATGCTTATATTGAATGTGTCATTTGTAAGGATTTTTATATTAAAGGGAACCTGACAGCGGATACATGCTGCCGATCCACGTCAGCATGTATCAGACACAGGCTGTATGTCGTCAGCCTGAGATGTTTGACTCAGAAAGGCAGCAGTGCTTTAGGGAAACACCTATTCCAATATCTGCTTCCCTTGAGTGACAGGTCTCTCCCTGCCTGTGCGTATAGGGAGAGACCCGCGCGTCACTAGCAGCAGGAGGGGAGAAGCCTTTTCGAATTCTGCGGCTTGGTCTCCAGCAGCTTTTAAAGTATAGTTTTCTGTGAAACAAGTCAAACATATATGGCTGAAATCATGCAGTATGTATCTGCGGCCAGGCTTCCTATAAGGCTGCGTGCCCACGTTGCGTATTACAAGCGTATATGCTGCGGAATTTCCGCAGCGTAAACGCATGTATATCCGCACCCCATGGTCCCCAATGGCATTCCGCAATGTCAATGCCCATGCTGCGGATTTTTCCGCAGCGTATATGCTGCGGTCAAAAATCTGCAGCATGTTCATTAATTTTGCGTTTCCGCATGCGGATGGTACCCAAGTCTGGAGGAGAGGAGACTCTCATCCAGACCTGGGTACCAAAGAACCCGTAAAAAAAAAAGAATAAAATAAAGTTTATACTTATCTTCTGATGTCTTCCCGGTGTTTTCCCGCCGTCGCGAGGTGTGTGAAGGACCTGCCACATCATTGAGTCATGTGACCCATCACATGACTCAATGACGTCACCGCAGGTCCTGCACATAACAGCGTGAGCCGCTCAAGACTCCGGACGGGGCAGAGAATGCATCGGTAGGTGAGTATAAACTTTATTTTTTTATTTTTTACCATTCTGATTCTTTTTTTTAACTATTACTTGGTCACACTATATAAATCCATGCCGGTTGCATGGATTTATATAGTGTGAACAAGTTGTCAAGCACTTTTCCAAGTGATGCTTAATATCACTTGGAGAAGTGCTTGATAACCCGCATGTGGAAATGCATGCAAATACGCTGCAAAGACGCCTCACAAACACTTCTACCTGGCGGGAAAACCGCATGTAAAATCCACATGCAATTTTCCCGCCAGGGAGAAGCGTAAAAAATATGCTTCAGGTCCGCAACGTGGGCACTTAGCCTAACTGTATTTTTTTGTGTAACAGATGCCGTGGTAGGTTAGGAGGTTCTTCCCTATAAATTGGGGAGGTGATAACTTCCAACCTCTGCCCCCCCCCCCCCCCCCCCCCCTTACCAACCCGGTGTGTATAGCAAAAGACTTCAAAAGTTTTCATAACTATACATTACAAGAACCAAACAAAATTAAGATTTCTATATATTCACACACACCTTGCACAAGTCCCAGAGCGTGCATTTATGTCGCTGCAGTAAAGCATCGCTCCTGTGACATCTGCACCGCTGTTCCTAGCTGTGACTTGTATCACGCACCGTGTGCAGCCAGCAAGTCTCATCACCACTGCAGGGGCCGAGTATACACAGATTTTATTTTAATTCAGGACCTGAATAGATTAAGCTGGGGTTGGCAGGTAGTGGACACCCTTTTAAAGCTAAAACGCAAGGCCAGGCATCCACAAAGTAAAATAAAATATACACACGCATACTGAGTGTGCACGCACTGTACAGAAGTTTTAGGCAGCTGTGGAAAAAACAAAAACCTACATAAATTCACAAACAAAGGAATACCCCGAAAGGTGAACAAGTACATCCTACCATTGTAAACGTACAATAATGACAAAGGAAATGCTCAGGGCTGCTAAACAGTCCTGTTTAACGGGCAAAACACAGGTAGAGACAGGAGGGGCACTGAAGGAATACTTCCGCCGAGTGTAAGGGTATGTGCACACCATTCGTAGAGGCAGCACTCTGAACGCCGTATACTCTATACTGCGTCCGCAGCGCTGCACGCAGGTGAATCCGCATGTGTTCAATGAACCATGAAGAGTCACCGCATGCTATACATTGCACTGATAGAATTTCTCTTTCGGAAACTAACGACTCCACAAGAGAAATTGACATGCTGCGGTCTGGAAAGACGCACCACATGTCAGTTTCCGAGAGTGATCTGTAGGTCCAGGGAGACGCATAGTGGACATGGGATTTCTATAAATCCCATCCACTATGCTGTAACATCTGGCCGCTGTGGGTTTGACGTGCCATAAATACACAGTGGCTCCTTACCGTCTGCACATACCCTCAGTGCTCCGTGTCTCGCATGAGAGAATCGCAGCACAGGTGCGGAGGAGACGGAGAAGGTAATTTCTCCATCTGCTCCATGGCCTGACTCTGCGTATATCGGACTGCACTGGGATGACATCTGAGTGCAGTCCAATGTTTCACTCGCACCTATAGACGTATAGGTCTAGGAGTCGAGTCTCTGCAAATCGCAGCATTGTTCTCTCATGCCGAAGCGACATGAGAAAGTAATCGCTGATCTTAGCTGCCCCATAAAATAACACTAAGCCGAGTGCTAGCGATGTTTTATCACATAGCGCTCAGCCGTATTGTACGGTAGCGTGACTACGGCCTGTGATAGATATTCAATATTAGAACGATCAGCTTTCCTTACTAACTTAGGATCTGGAATGGATAAGGGGAGTACAATCTTTTCTCATAACTTTGTCCCATTCCTCAGTTGTTCAACCTTGAAAATTTAGTAGAAACAGCAACAGTTATAAGAC
Source organism: Phyllobates terribilis (assembly GCF_046119375.1). Classification (NCBI taxonomy): domain Eukaryota; kingdom Metazoa; phylum Chordata; class Amphibia; order Anura; family Dendrobatidae; genus Phyllobates; species Phyllobates terribilis. The sequence continues at coordinate 688,821,741 of NW_027362761.1, read as the reverse complement.
ATTCTCCATAAGGAATACAGAAATATTTGCAACAAAACCCATCTGAAGAGCCAAAAGATCTTATAATGCAAAGACTTTCCCATAAGATACTGATGACAGCTGTATTTCTATCTGAACATTAGAGTTAGCAAGTACTAACACAGGGCCGATCAGTGAGCTGCAGATGGGTCTGATCTCCGAGGTCATCGGACACGTGTGGCATAGGTGGGACCAGTGCCCATCCAACCACAACCAGTGTGTGAGCAGGTACCCAGAAAAGTGGAAATCACGCACAAGTGTGGTTCAGGGGCTGCATTTCTCTGGTGCATGTCCCTTCTTTATGCATCTTATACATGCAAATAACTGGGAGCAGCAGACAGAAGAGGGCCCCTATGCAAGAACAGTATATGGGCCCTTCATGGTACAATAGCGCCTCACAATGCACAATTCCACCAGCTCTGGAGGTAGCACGGGCCACTAAGCCTCTTGGGCCCCTGTGTGGATGCTAAGTTTGCACCAATAGCATCTCCACCCCGGATAGAACAGCTTAGGTGTTGGGGTGTGCCAGAGGGGGCACCCCCGGCACAGAAGAAGAGGGGGGGGGGTACATACCAGAGACCCCCAGCACAGAAGAAGAGGGGGGGTGCGTACCAGAGACCCCCAGCACAGAAGAAGAGGGGGGGTGCGTACCAGAGACCCCCGGCACAGAAGAAGAGGGGGGGGGGGGTACGTACCAGAGACCCCCGGCACAGAAGAAGAGGGGGGGGGGTACGTACCAGAGACCCCCGGCACAGAAGAAGAGGGGGGGGGTACGTACCAGAGACCCCCGGCACAGAAGAAGAAGAGGGGGGGGGTACGTACCAGAGACCCCCGGCACAGAAGAAGAGGGGGGGGGTACGTACCAGAGACCCCCGGCACAGAAGAAGAAGAGGGGGGGGTACGTACCAGAGACCCCCGGCACAGAAGAAGAAGAGGGGGGGGTACGTACCAGAGACCCCCGGCACAGAAGAAGAAGAGGGGGGGGTACGTACCAGAGACCCCCGGCACAGAAGAAGAAGAGGGGGGGGTACGTACCAGAGACCCCCGGCACAGAAGAAGAAGAGGGGGGGGGTACGTACCAGAGACCCCCGGCACAGAAAAAGAAGAGGGGGGGTGCGTACCAGAGACCCCCGGCACAGAAGAAGAAGAGGGGAGGGGGGGGGGGTCTCTGGTACAGAGGAAGAGGGGGGATTGCGCCAGAGGGGGCACCCCATGCACAGAGGAAGAGAGGGGTGCACCAGAGGCCACAGAGAGGATGGAAGAAAGCAGAAGATGGCTGTCACAGACACCTAGAGTTAGGAAATGGCATAAGACATCGCCCAGGATGAATGGCGCCGGGTGGTTACTAGAGACCGGAGACACAAGAGCGGACTACAGACCGAGGAGGGACAATGGCCGCTTCTTACCCTGTTCCGGACTTCTGCAGACAGGCCATAGGAAGGGCCCTTGTTGAACTGGGTGCTCATCGCTCTCTGCTGTCTGTGCTGCTGGGCGCTTGTCTCGTCACCTCACAGCCCGCTCTGTCTGGACGGACGGCTGAGGCAGTTTCTTCTGATTGACTCAATGTCTGTGACCAGGCTCCTCCCACTCTGCCCCATTGGCTGACGGTAAAAATCCCCATATATGGGCAAAGAGCTCCGAATTCCTTAGGATGGGTATTTCCTGCCGGACCCAAAATGTGAGCAAATTCCCTCAAAGCATCCGGCGTGGGAGCAGGTACATGGTAACGGGAAGCGCCCAGTGCGCATGTCCAGGCCGCCCACACCCTGACTGTGACGGTGTCCTGCGTTACTAGGGCGTGCTGTGTGTCCATACACCTGGCCACATAGATGGGCACTGTGTATATGTATATGGGCACTGTGTATACATAGATGGGCACTGTGTATATGTAGATGGGCACTGTGTATATGTATAAGGGCACTGTGTATACATAGATGGGCACTGTGTATATGGGCACTGTGTATACATAGATGGGCACTGTGTATATGTAGATGGGCACTGTGTATACATAGATGGGCACTGTGTATATGGGCACTGTGTATACATAGATGGGCACTGTGTATACGTAGATGGGCACTGTGTATATGTATATGGGCACTGTGTATACATAGATGGGCACTGTGTATATGTATATGGGCACTGTGTATACATAGATGGGCACTGTGTATATGGGCACTGTGTATACATAGATGGGCACTGTGTATATGTAGATGGGCACTGTGTATACATAGATGGGCACTGTGTATATGGGCACTGTGTATACATAGATGGGCACTGTGTATATGGGCACTGTGTATACATAGATGGGCACTGTGTATATGGGCACTGTGTATACATAGATGGGCACTGTGTATATGGGCACTGTGTATACATAGATGGGCACTGTGTATATGGGCACTGTGTATACATAGATGGGCACTGTGTATACATAGATGGGCACTGTGTATACGTATATGGGCACTGTGTATACATAGATGGGCACTGTGTATATGTATATGGGCACTGTGTATACATAGATGGGCACTGTGTATATGGGCACTGTGTATATGTAGATGGGCACTGTGTATATGTATATGGGCACTGTGTATACATAGATGGGCACTGTGTATATGTACAGTCATGGCCAAAAGTTTTGAGAATGACACCAAAATTATATTTTCACATGATCTGCTGGCCTCTGGTTTTTATTAGTGTTTGTCTGATGTTTATATCACATACATAAATATAATTGCAATCATATTATGAGTACCAATAGGTTATATTGACAGTTAGAATGAGTTAATGCAGCAAGTCAATATTTGCAGTGTTGCCCCTTCTTCTTCAAGACCTCTGTAATTCTCCCTGGCATGCTCTCAATCAACTTTTGGACCAAATCCTGACTGATAGCAGTCCATTCTTGTATAATCAATGCTTGCATTTTGCCAGAATTTGTTGGTTTTTGTTTGTCCACCGGTCTCTTGATGATTGACCATAAGTTCTCAATGGGATTAAGATCTGGGGAGTTTCCAGGCCATGGACCCAAAATCTCTATGTTTTGTTCCATGAGCCATTTAGTTATCACCTTTGCTTTATGCTCCATCATACTGGAAAAGGCATTGTTGGGCGCCAAACTGCTCTTGGACGGTTGGGAGAAGTTGCTCTTGGAGGACATTCTGGTACCATTCTTTATTCATGGCTGTGTTTTTAGGCAAGACTGTGAGTGAGCCGATTCCCTTGGCTGAGAAGCAACCCCACACATGAATGGTTTCAGGATGCTTTACAGTTGGCATGAGACAAGACTGGTGGTAGCGCTCACCTCTTCTTCTCCGAATAAGCTGTTTTCCAGATGTCCCAAACAATTGAAAAGGGGATTCATCAGAGAAAATGACTTTGCCCCAGTCCTCAGCAGTCCACTCCCTGTACCTTTTGCAGAATATCAGTCGGTCCCTGATGTTTTTTCTGGAGAGAAGTGGCTTCTTTGATGCCCTCCTTGAAACCAGCCCTTGCTCAAAGAGTCTCCGCCTCACAGTGAGTGCAGAAGCACTCACACCAGCCTGCTGCCATTCCTGAGCAAGCTCGGCACTGCTGGTAGTCCGATCCCGCAGCTGAATCCGTTTTAAGATACAGTCCTGGCGCTTGCTGGTCTTTCTTGGGCGCCCTGGAGCCTTTTTGACAACAATGGAAGCTCTCTCCTAGAAGTTCTTGATGATGCGATAGATTGCTGACTGAGGTGCAATCTTTGTAGCTGCGATACTCTTCCCTGTTAGGCCATTTTTGTGCAGTGCAATGATGGCTGCACGTGTTTCTTTAGAGATAACCATGGTTAACTGAAGAGAAACAATGATACCAAGAACCAGCCTCCTTTTAAAGTGTCCAGTGATGTCATTCTTACTTAATCATGACTGATTGATCGCCGGCCCTGTCCTCATCAACACCCACACCTGTGTTAATGGATCAATCACTAAAACGATGTTAGCTGCTCCTTTTAAGGCAGGACTGCAATGATGTTGAAATGTGTTTTGGGGGTTAAAGTTCATTTTCTGGGCAAATATTGACTTTGCAAGTACAGTAATTGCTGTTAAGCTGATCACTCTTTGACATTCAGGAGTATATGCAAATTGCCATTACAAAAAATGAAGCAGGAGGGGATTGTAGGGAGAGAAAATAGGAAGCGCAGGCTTCTAAGTGTAGTAGTTAGATTCCAAGGGTATATACTCAGTATAAATCCACTCACCTATTTGGTATCTTGGGGTAAAGCATGTAAATCCAATCAGTGGATTACTACATTCCTCTTTCCATTCAGTTTGCTGCAGAAATCTGGGAGCTGATGAGAGCACTGGACAGAGCTTTCATAGGCAATACCACTTTGTAAATGTTTTTTTCCCAGCAATATGCCCTCCTGAAGGATGATGATGGAACTTGATATTCGGATTCAAAGAATTTTTATTTCAAACTAAAATACAACCGGTTTCGACTTCTTTGAGTCTTCCTCAGGTATAACATCATGCATATAAACAGATCTATATACACACATTTTATAGCAGATATCCCTGCTTGTCATTTTGGGTGGAGACTGAAAGATCTGTTTTTCAGACACACCCAGATACTCAGATATGCAGGATTTTGCACTCTGAGGAATCTAACAAAACCCATATACTAAATGACTTTCATACAGTTTTAAAAAAAATAAAATAAAATTTTTACACACAAATTTGTATGTGTATATATGTGTATGTATGTATGTATGTATGTATGTGTGTATATATATATATTTATATATATATATATATATATATATATATATATATATATATATTTTTTTTTTTTCTACTAAATTGTATTTGATAATGGTTTTAATATGAAGAAAGAAAAGGTTTTAAATTTTGTCATAATGTACATTTTTGCAGGATTTTACATTTCTGTATGAAATCACACTTTTAGTATGTTCAATAACATTTTAGAAGACATTTTATATATGGTAAAATTATAATTATATTTATAGTGTTTTTAGAAAAGAAAATGCTTTCTGTGTGAAGGAAGGAAGGAAAGGAGAAAAAAAAAAAAAAAAGAAAGAAATCGAAACCGGTTGTATTTTAGTTTGAAATAAAAATTCTTTGAATCCGAATATCAAGTTCCATCATCATCCTTCAGGAGCGCATATTGCTGGGAAAAAACATTTACAAAAAATGAAGCAGTAAACTTTGGAAAAATTACTATTTGTCTCATTCTCAATACTTTTGGCCATGACTGTATATGGGCACTGTGTATACGTGGATGGGCACTGTGTATACATAGATGGGCACTGTGTATATGTAGATGGGCACTGTGTATACATAGATGGGCACTGTGTATATGTAGATGGGCACTGTGTATACGTAGATGGGCACTATATACGTATATGGGCACTATATTCATATATGAGCACTGTGTATACATATATGAGCACTATATTCATATATGGGCACTGTGTATACATATATGGGCACTATATTCATATATGGGCACTGTGTATACGTATATGGGCACTATATTCATATATGGGCACTGTGTATACTTATAGGCACTGTGTATACATATATGGGCACTATATTCATATATGAGCACTGTGTATACGTATATGAGCACTGTGTATACGTATATGGGCACTGTGTATACGTATATGGGCACTGTGTATACATATATGGGCACTGTGTATACGTATTTGAGCACTGTGTATACGTGTATGGACACTGTATATACAGTTAGGTCCATATATATTTGGACAGAGACAACATTTTTCTAATTTTGGTTCTAGACATTACCACAATGAATTTTAAACAAAACAATTCAGATGCAGTTGAAGTTCAGACTTTCAGCTTTCATTTGAGGATATCCACATTAAAATTGGATGAAGGGTTTAGGAGTTTCAGCTCCTTAACATGTGCCACCCTGTCCATTCCTTGTTTTCTTTAGCCCAAACAAGTCCCTTCTGCTTGTTGCCTGTCCTTAGCAGTGGTTTCCTAGCAGCTATTTTACCATGAAGGCCTGCTGCACAAAGTCTCCTCTTAACAGTTGTTGAAGAGAGGTGTCTGCTGCTAGAACTCTGTGTGGCATTGACCTGGTCTCTAATCTGAGCTGCTGTTAACCTGCGATTTCTGAGGCTGGTGACTCGGATAAACTTATCCTCAGAAGTAGAGGTGACTCTTGGTCTTCCTTTCCTGGGGAGGTCCTCATGTGAGCCAGTTTCTTTTCAGCGCTTGATGGTTTTTGCAACTGCACTTGGGGACACTTTCAAAGTTTGCCCAATTTTTCAGACTGACTGACCTTCATTTCTTAAAGTAATGATGGCCACAGAGTTCTAGCAGCAGACACATCTCTTCAACAACTGTTAAGAGGAGACTTTGTGCAGCAGGCCTTCATGGTAAAATAGCTGCTAGGAAACCACTGCTAAGGACAGGCAACAAGCAGAAGAGACTTGTTTGGGCTAAAGATCACAAAGAATGGACATTAGACCAGTGGAAATCTGTGCTTTGGTCTGATGAGTCCAAATTTGAGATCTTTGGTTCCAACCACCGTGTCTTTGTGCGACGCAGAAAAGGTGAACGGATAGACTCTACATGCCTGGTTCCCACCGTGAAGCATGGAGGAGGAGGTGTGATGGTGTGGGGGTGCTTTGCTGAACCAGCATGGCTACCACAGCATCTTGCAGCGGCATGCTATTCCATCCGGTTTGCGTTTAGTTGGACTATCATTTATTTTTCAACAGGACAATGACCCCAAACACATCTCCAGGCCGTGTAAGGGCTATTTGACCAAGAAGGAGAGTGATGGGGTGCTACGCCAAATGACCTGGCCTCCACAGTCACCAGACCTGAACCCAATCGAGATGGTTTGAGGTGAGCTGGACCACAGAGTGAAGGGAAAAGGGCCAACAAGTGCTAAGCATCTCTGGGAACTCCTTCAAGATTGTTGGAAGACCATTTCCAGTGACTACCTCTTGAAGCTCATCAAGAGAATGCCAAGAGTGTGCAAAGCAGTCATTAAAGCAAAAGGTGGCTACTTTGAAGAACCTAGAATATAAGACATATTTTCAGTTGTTTCACACTTTTTTGTTAAGTATATAATTCCACATGTGTTAATTCATAGTTTTGATGCCTTCAGTGTGAATGTACAATTTTCATAGTCATGAAAATACAGAAAAATCTTTAAATGAGAAGGTGTGTCCAAACTTTTGGTCTATACTGTATATTCCCTACTTTTTCCTGATGGCACACTTCTTTCGGTTTATAGTAAACCCTCCTTTCCTCAGCGCACCCAGCACGGCCTGGACCTTCTGCAGATGACTTCCCCAATCCGGGCTGAATGTCACAATATCATCTAGGTAAGCTATGGCATACTTTTTGTGAGGGGCTAAGAGCTGGTCTATGGCCGTCTGGAAGGTAGCTGGGTCTCTTTGCAGCCCAAATGGGCTTCTGGTATACTGGAAGCAACAGTTAGGTGTAAAAGAAGCTGTCTTCTTGCCACTTTGAGAGAGAAGATTTGCCAGTAACCTTTTGTTAGGTCCAGGGGGGTGATGTGTCTAACTGACCCAAGTTTCGATATGAGTTCATCGTCGGGGGGTATCGAATACGCGTCAAATTTAGTCCCTTCCTTCTAAATCACCTTGCGGCGTGCTTCTGGGATTCTATACAGTTTTTGGTTCACCTCCACATGTTGTTCCATGTTCACAAACCTGCGTATGTCTTGGCAACTCCGAAAACAGGTCTCGGTTCCGCTGAAGAAGTTCTCGGCACTGTTGTTTCTGGGCCGGTGACAGTGTCTCTGCGACGATGAGACCCTTAGTGTCCCCTTCTGGTCTGTCCAGCGAACATGGAGTTTCAACGTGGTTTCTCTATGGCACTGCCTTGATGGATAGCGGCACAAGAGGGTTTTGGAAGGGAGAGGTGGTAGCGGTTAACTTGCAGGTGGGACAGGACTTGCAATACCTTAGGATTTCACGGTGACATCTAGGCGGATAGTACCTCCACATGACCCATTCTTGAGTTTTGTCCACCCAAGACATGGGCCCTGTCCAACACTCTTTGTCTATAGGGTCCTGGTACCAACAATTGCTCCACTATCTCCTCTCTCACCTTAGTAACCCGGTACAATAAGTCCCCACTCAACATGAAAAAGACAAACCTGGTGTCAGCCCCCAGTTCCCGTGTTATGCCGTTTATAACGGTTAACTTATTGAACGCCTATTTTAAAGTTGGGTCTCTATGTTGGGTGAACCAAAAATTTTATCTGGTCACCTTTATCTCAGGAATATCTGCCTCATGTGAGGATACTATCTTCTCCTCTTCACCCAATACACAGAAGGGAAACTCGTCAGACTTTGGGGTTGGTGAGACTTTTTTAGGGCTAACCCATTTGATACCCGAGGAATCGAGGTCTCCGACCTTCCCCCACAAGTCCCAAAACAACACAGAGTCTCGACCTATGATAATTGGGTGCAACAAATCCTGGAACACGCCGACTTCATGGGACTCAGTACCTCGTGCCCTCTCAATGACCACTCTGGCCACCGGATAGTCTTTAGCATCCCCGTGAATGCAGCGGACTCCAGCCTTCTTCTCAGGAATCAATTGGAGAGGGAGTATGTTCCTCACTACGGTCACTAAATTCCCTGAGTCTAGTTTTCCAGTCATTTGCAGGACATTCACTTTTACAGGACAAGCTTTGGGCCCCTTGCCAGGTGAACAGTCCACACTGCAAGCTGGATATGCGTAGAATGAACACTGGGGTCCCATGCTGCAGTCCATTAGCTCGACGGTCAGTGGACATTGGGCAGCTATATGACCTGGACCGTGACATCTCCAGCAAATTACATCCCCCAATGAGGGCCTTAACTTGACCTCTGTCGCCCCCTTGGATTTTGGATGCCCCACCTCATTTTTAATCTCCATCCCCAGTATGGAATGGGTTGCCTCCCCACAGACTCGTTGACCCCCCCTGATACCTTTCGACCAGTCCGACCAAGTCATCAGCGTTCCGGGGATCTCCCTGGGCAACTCAAGTCTGTATCGGGCTCAGAAGGAAGTGCACGAACCAGTCCATTAGAACTCACTCCACCATCTGCGCTGGTATAGAGGACTTCGGCTGTAACCACTTTTGGATGAGATGCAGCAGATCTAACATTTGGAAGCGAGGGGGTTTGTTATCGTGATAAGCCCAGCGATGGACCTGTTGTGCCCTCACAGATATTGTCACCCCCCAAGCACGCCAAAATTCTGTTTTCAATTTTTCATATTCTTTGGCATCCTACAAGGCTGAATCATAGTAGACCTTTTGTGACTCCTTCGTTAAGTATGGTGCCAGGACTTCGGCCCAATGCTCTGGCGTTTGTTAGGAATGGTGGTTCTGTGCTCCCACCTGGGAATGTATCTGGCCCGGTGTTACGCTACTTCGGTCGCAGGCGCCCCCGTTGTCCTTACCCTGGAGGTGGAGCTACTACGCATGCAGTGAAACTGTCCCAATCTTATGGAGCATCACGTTCTACATGGGTTCTCCCTCTGCCCTAGGAGGCTATGGATAAACTCCACCCAGGGGACAATTTCTCCCGACATCTCTCCCACCTTCTCCGATCAAGTCGCACAGCTAATGTCATGGTAGCCTCCAATGGCCAAGGAGGAGAGTGGTGCACTATTATATCTTTAATATGGTCATTAAGCCCAGACAGGAAGGTACTATGAAGAGCGGTATCTTTCCACCCAGTCTCTATGGCCCACCTACGAAACTGGGAGCAGTAGTCCTCCACAGTGAGGTCCCGCTGACACAATTCCTTTAAGATGGGATTCGCCATAAATCTGACCATAAGAATACGTTTTTTTGGGGTTTTTTTTAGAGAATGCTAAGAGACTAAACTCGAGACAAGCATGATGGGCCTTTTTTTCACCAGATTAAATTTTTCAATATCTTATCTCCCTGGGACCAAGTATGTTTGGGTAGATGCTCTCTCTCGGAGTCTTTGTCCTAGTGAGTTTGAAATTACGGAACCTGATTTCATTCTTCCAAAGGGTATTGTAGTCTCTTCTGTCAATTTAGCTTGGGAGGTGGTTAAGGCTCAGGGGATGGTGCCGTCCAGCACACCTTATGATGAATTATTCGCTCCGGTGCAGTTATGGTTGGGCTTACTCAGAGAGTGTCATGACTCGGTCTTTCTGCATAGTGCATAACAGGCGCAAGTTTCTCCCTATCAGCGACCCTTTCAAAAACTGTTAAAAGGTTTCTGTCGTCACTCTGGGTCATTTTCTGCGAGGCTCTCCTCACTGCCTCTCGGACAGAGAAATCATCAGCTGATATTGGAGTCGGAGCCGCTGCCGTGCCACGAATCGCCTCTGTGAGTAAATCAATCTACTGCTGCTGTTGTCGGAGCTATTGTTGATGCTGTTGCTGGAGCTGCTGCTCCTGTTCCTGGTGCTGCTGCTGCACCTGTTGCAGGTGCTGCTAGCAGGGTCGTGGAGTCGGAGTCTGTATAAAATGGACCAACTCCGACTCCTAAAATATATAATAAATTGGGTACAGTAGTTCAATGCAGTTTGTGGGGAATATTTTTTCATAAGAATTTGGGAAAGTTATGGAATGTCCTATTACTGATCTAAAGGTCTAGACTGTTAGCTGAGATGGATCTGTACTACAGTAAATTTATCACTTAAACATGAGCCATGTATGAGGGAGTCGGAGTTGGAGTCGGTGTCATGGAAATTGAGGAGTCGGAGGTTTGGCTTACTCTACAGCCCTGGCTGCTAGTGCTGTTGGTGCTGACTTTGCACCAGGTGCTTGATCAGCTCCTCCATTTTGTCTGACCGCTGTTCCATCCTTGTAGCCGCCTTCACACAACACATGCAGTTTGTCCTTTAGCCGTCACACTTGCTTCCTGAGGATCTTGCCCGCACTTCTAGCATCAACTGTGCTGCACATTGAGGTAGACACAGGAACACTGTCTATTTAAATCTTCCGATGGTTTATTAAGAGAACTGCATAAACCACGGTAATATTAACAAAACAAACATGGCCTTTCCAGCCTAACGGGAAAAAACAAAACATAACGTATCGTACAGTCCTTGTTGCTACTGGTAACCACACGCTTCAAGGACAAACAACCCAAGGTTTAGCTTTCCTTCACATGACAATACAGCTCCAGAGCTTGTTACTCCAGACCCACCCCACACACACTGCTCTAGAAAGCTGGGTATTTATCCTCTGGACTCCTCTCTCTTTACATGTGTTTAATCACCCTAGCACTAAACATGGCTGATTAACCCCTCTCATCACTCCGTGTGATGGAACATTTTTCCTATGTTTATATTACTAGAGCTAACAATCTCAGTGCTACATACCCCCCCTCCAGTACTTTGCCAGCGACTGTTACAGGGCACTGTGTATACATATATGGGCACTGTGTATACATATATGGGCACTGTGTATACATATATGGGCACCGTGTATACATATATGGGCACCGTGTATACATATATGGGCACCGTGTATACATATATGGAGACACTAATAGGGGAGTGCAGGTATTTGACAAACTGCATACAATGCTCTCCACCCACACATTCTCACTAGTCTGTCATACTAAAAAAAGGGGGATCCTAAGGCGCTTCCGTTGGTGAAGGGGATTCCAATCCACATTAAGGTGAAAAAAGGCAGCAAACTTGAAAGAGATTATAGTATTTATTTGCTGCAATAATGATCCAACACTCAGAGTAAGGTAAAAACATGTTAAATTTGAACCGTTTTATAAATCTTTGCACAACGCGTATCAACTGTAAAAGTTGTAAAAGTCATCAGGTGCCCAAAGACATATGATCCAAACAAAATATTTCTACCTAAATTCATTGTTTCTGGGTGTGGTTTCCCACAGGTGAGATCCAATCATTTTTATTCATTCTACTAAGAATTTCATTGGGTAGAATTTACCATACATATTGAAAACCCTTTTATTGGTGTGAATTCAACCATATTATGCAAATTTTGTATTGATATAAATAATTGAATAATTATTTTATTTATTTTACTCATTTATATAACGCCATTAATTCCACAGCGCGTGACAGACAATATCGGCACTGTCCCCATTGGAGCTCACAATCTATACTCCTTATCAGTATGTCTTTGGCGTGTGGGAGGAAACCGGAGAGCCCGGAGGAAACCCACGCAAACACGGGGAGAACATACAAACTCCTTGCAGATATTGTCCTCAGATTGTGTTCCGGAGGGGGGGCGACAATAAAAAAAAAAAAAAAAACAGTATAGCACCGAGTCTCCTTCAGAACATAGATAAATTGAGCAATGACAGATACTATAGGAATGACAAAATAGGAGTGGTGAAATGTGGAAAAAAATTATGTTATTGTTGTAAAATTATTGACAGTGGGATAAAAACCATGAAAGTTAAAAATGACAATACAATGTACAATTATATACGAGCTTTCATGTAATTCAGATTTCATCATCTACGTAGTGACATGTATCTGCAGGCTCCAATATGTTGGCCAGACAACTCAACTTCTATGAAGTCGTATGAATGACCGTAGACATAATGTCAAACAGGAATATCTAAAACACAGTTTATCTAAACACATTACCGTAATACACAATAAAATTTTTGACTCTATACGTGTCACCCCTATAGAACAAATTCCCCCTTCTACGAGAAATAGGAAAACAGTCCTCAATGCTAAGGAGTCCTGCTGGACATACAGGCTGACCAGCCTGTATCCAGATGGACTCAATGAAACTTTAGAATTGGTGTAATGAAAAATACATTCCTCCACTTACCGTTCTGCAGAGCTTGCTATTGGATCCCCAGTAGTCCCTTTTCACCCTCCGGGTTTGGGGGTGTCCTGGGAGTGTTGGGACCTCTGTGACCTATGATGGTGATGTCTGTAGGTTGCGCTGACTAGGCGCCTTGTTAGTAGCGGTGGAGGATTATGGTGTACCCATGGTGATGATGCACTAAAGCAGGTGCAAACATGCAATTTTCCCCCTATGGGTGGCCATCTAAAATGGATCACCTCCGCTGATGGTTATGAGTGTTCAATATCACGGTCAATTGTCATTGGTAACTACGGGGTTTTTTAGGTGGCTGAATATGACGATCAAAACAGAAAAGAGCACCTCACAGAGCTGCTCATCGTTATTGGCACCCAAGAAGTTTAAGTACATAATGTGAAATATCTCCTGAAAAAAATGAATCAGTGAAACAGTTTTTTTGTATAGAGCACTCGTGTTAAATACAAAAGAGCAAATGATAAACAATAATTTATAACAAAAAACAATGGGAGGGAAAATTAGAAAAACCTAAAGCTTGCTGTGACACTGATATTGGCACCCTTTACATTGATTTAGTATGGAAACACATTTTGAATCGCCTGTGGTAAATCAAAAAAGAGAATCACCTGTGATTAATTGTCGATGCCCATGTGACATGAATTAGCCAATGAATGATGACTTCATTGTTTTAAAAAGCCACATGGTAGGCTTTGTTCCCTATTTTGGAAGCTTGACCCCTCAAGGAATTTATTTAGATGTGTGGTGTGGTTTTATTGTGATCCAAAATGTTCTGTAAAATGTTCCCATTTATCCTGTGCTCTGCGCTGAGCACTGATGCTAGGGTTTCCATTTAAATCTCCGAGTGACATGATTCAGATGAAACCCCCGAGGGATCCATTCACTATAATGAGGCAGCAGAGTTACTCTGGACTCCGTCTGGCCTCTGTTCAGGGGTGTCCTTCTTTTCAGAGAGTGCACAAAACTGTGGCCAACCGCACTTTTATGCACATCTAACAAAAAGACGGACTCCGTGGGATCACAGGCCAGACGGCGTCCACAGTGCCTCCATCTGCCTCATTACAGGGAATCTTCCGCCGGGGGTTCCATCTGAATCACGTATTTCAGAGATTTACACTGAAACTGCACTGCGCATGATTTAACTACCTTCTTATTGCCTGGTGACGCGACATTGGGTCACCATGGCAACAATCAGGACCCCGCGACATCGCAATATTTAGGGGGTTAAAGTGCCGGAAGCGGCGCCGGCACCTCTTCTGGCACTGCTTGCCAGGCGTCAGCTGTCAGAATCAGCTGACACCCAGCGGCGAGAGCCTCTGTGCGCACGGGTTCGTTGAGACATATCCATAAGTACCTGGTCATTAAGGCCCAGGCCACAAGGATGTATGAATACGTCTCACGTCAGAAAGGGGTTAAAGTCACTTTTTATGCGTCTGTTTTGTTTTCTTTGTTCACCTTTGTGGGCGGAGTTTCGGTTTGCTGATGTTTTTGCCTGATTTTATCAATTGCAACTTTTCAAGTCACCAAAAAAGTCTAAAAAGAAGTTTAAAGGCAAAGCATTTTATATTCTGCTTAAAATTTCATGAAGTGCATGCTCTATTTTGATAAATTTTTCACAAAAACGTCTGTGATAAAATACACATAATGAATTGGGCACATAGTGTTTCTGTGAGTCCTGAGCCAAAAGTTCAGCCAGACTTCTTACCCTCGCGCAATGGCCGCTACTTGTCTGTAACTTTCAGCGGCATTGCTGGTTCTCTGAAAGTTTGTTTCCATCACAGCCAATTGCCAACTTTTGTCTGTGTGCCAGCCACAAGAGGTGAGGTCACCAGAAACAGCTAAACAAGTGGCACTAAGTGCATCTTACAAAAGTAAAAATGCCACCTGTGGCTCATGTTGATGCTCATACCGTTCATAGTGGTGCTCACTTTTTTTTTTTCAAAATACAAAAAAAGTGTAATTATGTGCTCAGGGCAGCTGCGCCTGTAGCACTCCATACACTGTGCCAATGGTTGACGCACAGAGACAGAAATTCCAGCGTAAGCTATGAATGGCTGCAATGGGAGTACCCCTTTAAGTGACCCATTGATGCAGCATAAGCAGCCAGGAGAGCCCCTTGATATACTGTATGTCTGCAAGCTTGTCTCAATACTTCCTAACCCTTAATTCCCCACTTGTTCCCCACACAGTACTGTTGTCCCTACACAGTAATTAACCCCCTATTGTGCCATCACAAATCCGTTATGCCCCACTGTAATTGTACCTTCTGTTTTGCTACCATTTAGCAATATTCCTTCTTGTCCCCCCGTAGTGCTTTCTAATACTACCCTTAGTATCCCCCATCATGTTATACTCCCCTTAGTGTAGCTATCGTTTTAAAAAGGAACATTTCTCTCTAAAATTCAGGGTTACCATTTGTTAAAGTACAGTATAATGGTATGATATGGCTGTTGTGGTGTCATGAATTGTAAGCTCTTTATTCTCTGAAGTATTTTATTAAATCAAGCAACTAAGCAAAAACCAAATTTGACCACCGACCAAAAGCTGAAAATGAGTTAATCTGGTCACATCAGCGAAATGCTATCTGCACATAAACAGAGGCCCCCACGGGAATTCTGAGAATGCTGTTTACAGAGAGCCCAGGAAAATGAGTGATTGTGTGCCGGCTGGTCAACATGTGCCACAGCTATGTGCTCACCCATGGATTTAGTTGGGTAACACCTGGCGGACCTGCTAGGGGACAGCTTTATTCACATATCCATTGGAAGCTCTATCAGTCGCCTTTGTATCAAATTTAGTAAAAATAACCAGAAAACATAGCCCTGTATACTTCACTATTTTTTTGTGGTAGAATGATGTGAACCTGATGGATCATTTTTATAGTCAATGTGTTCGATGGCGCCATTGGTGTCCATCCGCTACAGCTATGAATTCCTTCTTTCTACTTCCTAGATGAGACAGAAGAATATAATATTATTACAGAAGGGACTGTAAAGTGGCAAGTCTCACTCATGTATGTTTCTGGAAAGGTATGTAAATCTAGAAGTGGGGAACAGAGCGCACAATAGGGTGATACACTATGGAGGGAGAGGTCCTACTCTGCTGGTTACCTGATGGCATTGTGACAGGCACAACTCCTATAAAGGCATGAAGAAAAACAGCTGCTGCTGCCCCGTGGCTGGTGGAAAAATCCTCCAGTTGGATGAACATGTAGGTGGGCTGCGCTGCTGGAGTAAATCAATTCTACAGAAATGATGATGAGGAAAAGGCTTTTTATTCACAACACGTTTCAACGACCTGGATGGAGGGAGAAGATGGCTGAAGACAAGTTGCAGTGTTGCAGGGCTGAGAGAAGTCGGTTTAGGAAGACTCTGTGTTTATGTCCCCTTCTGCTGCTGTTTTCCTTTGGGGTGGTGCAAGGGAATAGTAGACCCTACAGCTACATCGGGTCAGAGCTCCTTGCACTTGTGTTTGTGCATGTTCTGTATGACTTTATATATTATAATAATGTGTCTGTGTACAAATTGTGTGTGTGTGTGTGTGTGTATATACATGGTCGGATTGTCCTGGCGGGGGGCCGAGCAGGGGCGTACATAGAAACCATGGGGCCCCATAGCAAAAGTCCTAATTGGGCCCTCCCCCTTCCCTCTTGGTGGAGTAGGCGGGGTCATGGCGTATAGGAAGAATCACAAAATGGCATACCTCATAACTTTTAAAGACATGGAGAGAGACATATATTGTAGCACGTACATTGTAATTTTGCGCTTTCTTAAGCAGCCACTACAAGTAGATGCCCAAACGGGGCAAGTGAGTACTTCCAGAAGCGGGAGCCGCTGCTGTCACCAGTAACAGCTGATCGACAGGGCTTCCGCGTGTGTATTGAACCCCGGCCGAGCAGACATTGATGACCTATCATGACCTAGTCGTACGCACTCCCCAAATTGACTGGGCTGTGGGCGGCGTTTCACGGTGCACTTTCCCTCTCTCCTCTGCTTTCATTGGCCGCAAGCGCACGCTGGATATTGGGCTGTGACGTGCAGTGAAACCCTGCCCACAGCCCAGTGAATCGGGGGGGGTGCATGGGACTGGGTCACGCTTGGGTGAAACAAGGAAATCTGGAAGTTAATGCGACATCAACGGATATCAGTGGCAGCTGCAAACGGGGTCACGTGGTGTGGACTGAGCGAGCAGCGATAGCGCCACTCACAGGCACATATGGCAAACAGAGTTGTTTCATGCTAATTTATGTAGCGCTGCGTAGTTTCACCCATAGCCAGTTATTAGATGTGGTAAATCCGCATAGTTCCCTAAACACATACGGATTTAAGTGCCTGATTAGAATGCAGCATTTTGGATGCAGCGAAAATACACTGCATCCAAAATGCTGCTATTCCTGATCGCGGGCACGTACCCTTAGGCGCACACTTTTAAACAAGATTTTTTTTTTCCTGCTAAAAATTGTCTTCCAGTCCTAAAAGTACATTGCATACAAAAAAAAATATAATGGGGTTGTGCAAAAGAATGAAAATGATGCACATAGGCCGCAATATATACTCACTCTTCTAGCTGGTGGTAGCTCCATTATCATGTCTCTGATGCTTCTATTTGCCTGGACGCCCTAAGTGTCGTTTGCAGATTGTCAGTGATTTACAGTTCAAGACCATGAGGCCAGTGATTGGCAGGAGACGTCATATGGGGCATCTGGGCTGTGACATCAGCCATTGTAGACAGAAGCATCAGGGAATGTGACACTAAAGCTGTCAGGAGTTAGGAAGAGGAGTATCTATATGTTTACTAAAGGGATTGTCCAGGCAAAAGGTGCTCACTACCAGGAGTAGCCGGCGCCTGTGGATGGAGCAGTGTGTAACATGTCATGTTCACTTTAGGCAGCGCTCCATATCACAGGTGGGTACAGAACAGGGACAGATTCTCCAGAGGAAATACCACAGCCATCATTAATACCACACCACAGATATCGTTAAAGGGGTTCTCCACTACTTGGACAAACCCCTTCTTGAACTAAATGTTTGGCCCCTGATAAAATAATAAAGCCTATACTCACCTCCCGTGCTGGCGCTGTTCTCGCAGTGTCGACACTTGCAGTCCCGGAGTTCTCGTGCTGTTGTTGTGACACCGGTGCCCAATCAGCGCCGGCGTCACTGTCCCCGTCTCCTGTTGAATTGAACATGAAGAGAAAGGCAGAAAGCAGCTGCAGCCCGGACTCTCTCTTCATGTTCGATTTGTCTGAAGGCGGAGACAGTGGCGCCAGTGCTGATTCGGCACCGGTGTCATAACAACCGCACGAGAGTCCCGGGGAGAGCGAGTACTGACACTACTGGAACGGCACCGGCACGGGAGGTGAGTATAGGCTTTTTTATTTTGCCGCGGACAAATATTTAGTTCAAGAAGGGTTGTCTAAGTAGTGGACAGCCCCTTTAAACATAGCTCGCAACCGTCCCGTATTCTGCGGGACTGTCCCGTCACGGCTTAGCTGTTCTCCCTGCTTCTATTTATACTCACCTCTTTGATGTCGGGGTGTAGCTCCTCCTCCTTGGGTGGCAGGGCCGCTCACTGGTCAGTGAATAAATTAAATTATATTACACTCACCTCTTCCTTCTCCTGTGATCACCTCAAACCTACATCTGTGTTCAGAGGCTGAAGCTCTAACACTGAACTACTGCCCTCACTGGTGAACAGACAGTACAGAAGCAGAGTACACATCTCCATAGAAATACATTGTGTATAACAATGTATTTTTATGGTACCTGTATACTGAGCTGAAGAAAATGATTTTTTTTGATCCTTTAAATTAAAGTACTAAACTTGTGATCAATTACAATTTTTTTTTTCTGTGAGTCCCTGGTCTTGAACCCACAACCTTAAAACATCACTGACACAGCAGATACTTACCCTCCTGAACCACCAACTCTAATGAAGTCATTGCTGGAATTCTGTCTACTTGACCTGTACTGCTGGCTTTGGCTATAGGCTTACTGTACTGACTGCTGAGTACTATATATGTAATTTTATTTTACAGGGAGAATAAGAGATTTTTTCAACCTATAAGATTGCTAAAGAATAATAGAAAAAAACATTTAATAATGAAAAAAAGATTGTCATTTTTAATGTGTTTTGTAAAAATTCAGCACATAGCACATACATTTGGTGTCTCTGTAATCTTAACGACCCATAGAACACAGCGATCAGATTATTTACGGGGATTGATAAAATAAAAAAATGTCGAGATTGATATTTTTTCTTTATTAAACCAATAAAAAATGTAATAAAACTGTAATGCTGAGGCCTTGTTCACACGTAGCGCAAATGCTGTGTTTTTTTTTTTTTTGCTGCTTTTTTTCTGTAGGTGCTCGCACTAGACAGCGCAGTAACCATCTTCTCTGCTTATTGGTGTTTGCTGCATTTCTTTTATGCATTTTTTTCTCTTATTTGATGCGATTTTGGGGAAGCTATGAAGCCGAGTTTTTAACGCTTTTTAATAGTAAAGAAAAGCTTTGATTCTGCACTTAAAAATAAAAATGCAGCATCGTTTTTTTCTCTATGCGTTTTTTACAGAAGAAGCTTATAGAGAAAAAAGGCACCAAAACCACAGAGCAGTGATGAGCTGTTAGACAGTTGTGACACATGCAGCCACGGCGGCACTAACATAGATGCTGAGCACGCCGAAAATTCTCGGCGAGCACCCGAGCATACTCACCGAAATAGTTAACAATACACGCTCGCTCATCAGTACCGCAGAGTTCAGCGTAGTCAGAGTTCTTCAGACGCTTCTATGTGGAGTCTAAAAAAACTTCATTAAGTGAAAAATCAAAGCTTTTCTGTGCTATAAAAAGCACCTTAAAAACGCGGCTCCACATCTGCACCAGAAACGCATCAAATAAGGGGGAAGAGATTGTTATTGTGGAGTTTGGTGCGGACATCTGCTGAAAACATAAAACACAGTATTTCTGCAACGTGTAAAGACGGCCTTACAGACTCAAGAAAGCCGGATGTCGTATAGTGAAGCTACAGAAAGATGAGAACGTTCTGGTGGCTCCGACTGTGAATAAGGGAACAAAAAAATAATCCTCAGGTCCCAACAAGATATGAGCAGGACGCACAGATGACGTCGCACTGCCCTGAAAGATAAGAGATTTGCAGTCTCCCATCCAGCCGCCAGGTACCATTGATCTGGACACTGGACTGGATTCCCCAGAATCCATCCATTCATCTCTAGTCCCAACTGCCCTGGATACAGTGGACAGTCCCGGATTTGGGTCTACAACCTGCAGTCTCAGCCGTCTGCTGAATTTGTCTCACTACCAG
Source organism: Phyllobates terribilis (assembly GCF_046119375.1). Taxonomy (NCBI): domain Eukaryota; kingdom Metazoa; phylum Chordata; class Amphibia; order Anura; family Dendrobatidae; genus Phyllobates; species Phyllobates terribilis. The sequence goes on along the minus strand of NW_027362761.1, from coordinate 688,801,602 downwards.
CGCCCCCCTCTGACAACTCCTGCCAGGGGAGAAAGATAATGGTAAATGGGCGTGGATTGGGGTGTGGCCAGGGGCGTGGCTAAAATTGGCCACAGTGCGCTACGCACGCCGCATAATTTGTCCCTCTTTCTCTTCAAAAGTTGGGAGGTATGCCTTTAAATGTATTTATTCACCTATATGTTTACATGTGGCACTTCAGCCCCACCGCACCAGGTCTTTTTCAAACCTGTAATGGAGTTGAAATGCTGCATATGAACCCATGAGAATACATGGATGTACCACAGATAAATACACCTGCATTACATACACATACAGTTGTGCTCAAAAGTTTACATACCCCGGCAGAATTTTTTCTCTTTCTTGTTTCAGAGAATATGAATGATAACAAAAAACATTTTCTCCACGGTTATTGGTTGGGTGAAGCCATTTATTGTCAAACTACTGTGTTTTCTCTTTTTAAATCTTAATGACAACCAAAAACATCCAAATGACCCTGATCAAAAGTTCACATACCCCAGTTCTTAATACCATGTATTGTCCCCTCTAACATCAATGAGAGCTTGAAGTCTTTTGTGGTAGTTGTGGATGAGGTTCTTTATTTTCTCAGATGGTAAAGCTGCTCATTCTTCTTGGCAAAAAGCCTCCAGTTCCTGTAAATTCTTGGGCTGTCTAGCATGAACTGCGCGCTTGAGATCTCCCCAGAGTGGCTCAATGATATTGAGGTCAGGAGACTGAGATGGCCACTCCAGAACCTTCACTTTGTTCTGCTGTAGCCAATGACAGATCAACTTGGCCTTGTGTTTTGGATCGTTGTCATGTTGGAACGTCCAAGTGCGTCCCATGCGCAGATTCCGGGCTGATGAGTGCAAATTTGCTTCCAGTATTTGCTGATAACGTGCTGCATTCATCTTTCCTTCAACTTTTACCAACTTTCCTGTGCCTTTGTAGCTCACACATCCCCAAAACATCAGCGATCCACCTCTGTGCTTTACTGTAGGAATGGTGTTCCTTTCATCATAGGCCTTGTTGACCTCTCTCCAAATGTAACGTTTATGGTTGTGGCCAAAAAGTTCCAGAAGTTTTGAGGCTTGTCTCTGTGCTTTTTGTCATATTGTAGGCAAGATACTATGTGGCATTTGCACAGTAATGGCTTTCTTCTAGCGACTCGACCATGCAGCCCATTTTTCTTCAAGTGCCTCCTTATTGTGCATCTTGAAACAGCCACACCGCTAGTTTTCAGAGTCCTGAATTTCAGCTGATGTTATTTGTGGGTTTTTCTTTGCATCCCGAACAATTTTCCTGGCAGTTGTGTCCGAAATTTTTGTTGGTCTATCTGACCATGGATTGGTTTTTTACAGAGCCCCTGATTTTCCATTTGTTAATCACAGTTTGAACGCGGCTGACTGGCATTATCAATTCTTGGATATTTTTTTTGTTTCCCTTTCCTGTGTTATACAGTTCAACTACCTTTTCGTCAAAAAACGTCAGTGGCTCCATGAAAGATTCAGGAGTCTGTATGGATCCCAGAAACTCACTAAGCTTTTATGCACACACACAACACTGATTACAAGCAAACAGGTCACCGGTGAGCATGTTACCTTTAGTAGTCATTCAAACCCATTTGCATCAAGTTCTGTGCATGTTATCAGGCTAAAATCACCAGTGTATGTGAACTTTTGATCAGGGTCATTTAGATGTTTTTGGTTGTCATTAAGATTTAAAAAGAGAAAACACAGTAGTTTGTCAATAAATGGCTTCACCCAACCAATAACCATGAGTGGAGAAAAAGTTTTTTTTATTATCATTCATATTCTCTGAAACTAGGCCAAGAAAGGAAAAATTCTGCCGGGGTATGTAAACTTTTGAGCACAACTGTATGTACACAACTACATAGACATGACATACTTCACACTTCTATACAAACATATTAGACATATATATCTATCTATGTATATATATGTATATATACCCACATTTTACACATGGACTTACCCTCCCTGCAGATGATTGCAGGTGATGAATGTAGCAACTTCTTCTCTCTGAAGACTGTACTTCCATATTCTCTGTGGTGCAGCGTCCCGTCCTCCCGGGGCCCGACTGCAGAGCAGGAAGGAAAGAGCGGAGCAGTAACATACAAAGTAGTGGGGGAGGGGAAGAGCAGAGTAGTAACATACAGAGCAGTGGGGGGGAGAGCAGAGAAGAGCAGTAATACAAAGAGCAGGGGCCATGCTGTATGCTGCCTCGCTCCTCTGATGAAGGCCGGAGCTGGTGGGCGGAGCCTCCTCTTCTACTCTAACAGAGCAGACAGTGAGTCATCCTCTGTGCGCAGGACACACAACTTTTGCAGAAGTGGATCCTGGGCCCCCCCCTGTCTCACGGGCCCCATAGCAGCAGCGTGGTCTGCCACTATGTACCATACACCCCTGGTGCCAGGGAAATCCCGGTGTGCCCTTGCAGAGGAGAGAAGAAGAGTCTGCTAAAAGTGACGTCACTCACTGCGCAGTGCTGCAGTCTTCCGCGGTAGGAGTGCTTCAACATTTGTGTGTGTATGAATTTTTATGTATACGCCTGTGTGTGTATGCATTTCTGTGGGTGTGTCTGCATGCACGGTTCTGTTTACGTATGCAATTCTGTATGTGTATGTCTTTGCGTGTCTGCGCATGCATTTCTGCGAGTGCGTCCGTGTTTACGTATGCATTTCTGCGTGTGCATGTCTTTGAGTGTCTGCATGTCTGTGTGTCTACGTGTGCGAGTCTACATGTGTATATGTCTTCACACATGTGTGCGTGCTTCCCTGCGTGTGTTATTTTTGTGTATGTGATTGTTTGAGAGTGCATGACTGCGTGTGCATTTCTGTGTGTGCTTGCCTGCGTGTATATGTATACGTGTCTCCATTTCTATATGTGTGTGTGTGTGTTTGCATGTGTATATTAGGGCTCTTTCACACGTCCTGATATTTCCGGTACTGGAGAATCCAGTACCGGAGATGCCTGTGTGCACTTGTGTGACACCGTGTGCTGCATCAGAAGCACACGTATCGGTGCTTGGGAATCAGTGTACAGCTCACGCTGTTCCCAAGCGCCGGATACTGAACACTGCCCACATCATGGTTCCCTGCCGGCTCTGCGATCAGCACCAACAAGGACCATGATGAGAGTAGTAGTGTCTGCGCCCGCAGTGTCCTGGTATTAAAATAAGAATAAAATAAAAAAAATCCATATACGCACCTGTCCTAAGTGTCCCCGCTGTAATCCATGCGTCCGCTCAGCAGAGGAGCCGCGGAGAATGACTCCTGCAGCGAGCGAGTCCCGGAGCTGTGCTCAGCGAGCGGTGTCCTGTCACTCACTGGGTGCAGCTCCGGGGCCTGCTCGCTGCAGCGCTTCATTCTTCTTAACTATTTGGTGTGATCGGTCGCATGGATTACAGCGTGGGACACTTGGTGAGTATAAGGATTTTTTTATTTTTACAGTTGGACACTGCAGTAGCAGACACTACTACTCTCATCATTGTGCCTGCTGATGCTGATCGCAGCGACGGCAGGGAACAATGATGAGGGCAGTGTTTGGCACTTGGGAACAGCGCTACCTGTACACTGATTCCCAGGCACCGGTATGTGTCATTGTCATCCGTGTGTCATCAGTGTGGGACATTTTGCAGACCATTCAGCGGGTAAAAAACGGACATGTCAGCGTGTTTTGTCCATTGACACACGGTCCATGGAAACACACTGGCATGTGCACAGACCCATTCATTTCAATGGGTCTACGTGTGTCAGTGTCTCCGGTACTTGTGGAAACTGTCACCACACGTACCGGAGATACTGAAGTGTGAAAGAGACCTTAGTGCATGTCTGTGTGCGCGTGTGTTTTCGTGTGTGTGAGGCTATGTGCCCAAGATGCAGAAATGCTCCGGATTTTTCCTGAGCATTTCTGCATCTCCCTGGCAGAAAAAACGCATGCGGATTGTACATGCATTTTTCCTGCCAGGGACAAGCAGAAGTGAAGCGTTTTTGCATACATTTCCGCATGCTGGTTGTCAAGTGCTTTCCAAGCGATTTTAGCATCACTTGGAAAGTGCTTGACAACTTGGTCACACTATATAAATCCATGCAACCGGCATGGATTTATATAGTGTGACCGAAAGAATGTTAAAAAATAAAAAAAAAATATTATACTTACCTTCTGATGGCCCCCGGTGTCCTTGTCTCAGCTTGCCGGCAGCTCGCGGTAGACTAAATGACCTGCCGACGTCAGTGGTCGCGTGACCCGTCACATGACTGACTGACGTCACCGCAGGTCCTTTTAGTCTACCACGAGCTGCCGGCAAGCCGAGACAGGGACACCGGGGGCCATCAGAAGGTAAGTATAATATATATATTTTTTTTTACAGGTACTATGGTACCCGGGTCTGGAGGAGAGTCTCCTCTTCTCCAAACCCGGGTACCATCCCCACATTGAAACGCATGTTATCCACATGTACAGATCCAGTGATGCGGATGACATGCGATCCAATGCAAGTCAATGGCGGCAAAAACCCAGCGTTTCCGCAAAATAATTGGTAGTGCTGCGGATTTTTCCGCAATCATAATCCGCAGCGGATTATCATTGGGGAAGATTGCATACCTTCTACCAAGCGTTTTTTAAGCGTTTCTGCGTGGAATTGTCTTTGTGCATGTCTGCGTGCTTTTCCGAAGGTGGGAGAGGAATTTTAGGAGACAGTATGGGGAGGTGTGTGAAGAAACAGTATGGTGAACGAGGGAGGAATGGGAATGGGCGCGGGAACAGAATGGAGAAGGGGGATGTATGAGGAGACAGTATGGAGAGTGGGGGAATGGTGTGAGGAGACAGTATGGAGGGAGAAAAGTGTGAAGTGACACAGAACAGAGACTAGGTAGTGTGGGGGAAGAGATGCGGCAGTATGGGGGGAACTGTGAGGGCACACCAAGGAGGCAACAGTATGCTGAGGAGGGGGAGTGTGATGAAGGGGCACAGTATAGAGACTGGGCAGTATAGGCGGGTCACTGTGTGAGAGGACAGTGTGAAGAGGGGGCCCAGTATGGTAAGGAGGAGGCAGTGTGGAGAGCAGGTACCATAAGAGGGGTAGAGTGTGGGTCATATTTTGTGCAGGGAGCATTGTGAGAGTTAAGTTTATTCAGGGGCTCAGCAAAGGGCAGATATTTTTATTCAGGACCATTATAGTGACACTGCCATTTTTAAGGGCGTCGTGTGGGGATGTGCTGCAGAAGACCGAAGAAGATGGAAGTCTGCTGAGACGAGCTGTGGATGAGAAAAGTCATCATGGAGTCTGGACAAGATGGAGACGAAAAGAAAGAGAACGACTCTAATCAAAGAAGATGTCTCCGGTAAGATACCTGGATGTAAATGTTTATTTATGATACTAAGTCTCATCAGTACTGTGGTTCCTGTATGGTCCACAGTCTGATGATGACTGGTAACAACAACTCCCAATATCTCTATTGTTAACTACATACTAGAGTTGTAGGCTCATACTATACAAAGGTATATGGGGTTGACCTGACATTACAATTGATGTACCAGGTACAGATGGTGGTTCAGATGATGTTTTCATGTACTGGCGTGTTTGTGCATGTCTGCGTGTTTGTGCGTGTCTGCGTGTTTGTGCGTGTCTGCGTGTTTGTGCGCGTCTGCGTGTTTGTGCGTGTCTGTGTATCTGGAATAATATGTATTTTTGTAAGATGCGTGTATGTAACTGTACATTGTGGTGTGTAATAACATTCACATACTTGGGACACCTTTACTAAATCTATTACGGCTCTTTCACATGTGTTAGGGAATTCCATTTGTTTTTCCACATTTAGGAACAGATATGTGAAATTTGCTAACCTTAACTGTCACCTTAGGGTTGTGCTTGTATGAAGCGGGTTCAGGAGCTGAGCCTGCTCCATACCGGGCAGATGTCGGCTGTGTTACATAGCCGGCGTCTGCCTGTAACAGCAGTGATCAGAGCTCGCCTTCATTGCTGCTGTTTTGAGCATTTAAGTGCTCTTGTCAATCACTGACAGTGGCATTTAGATAGCAGGATGGCCGGCGCATGCACTCACCTGCTTCCTTCAGCCCCCTATGACATAGTTGCAGGTTGATAATAGGTTGCCAGTAGTGCTGAGCGAGTGTGGTTGGATAAGGAGCTATCCAAGTATGCTCAGGTGTTATCCAAGTATCTTGTACTGCTCTGCCAATATGCTCGAGCACCTGCGGTAACATGTTTTGCTGCAGTAGACAGACGCAGCACATGCAGGGATTACTTAACAAACAGGCAATTCCTGCATGTGTTGTGTCTGTCTACCGCCGCATAACATGCTACCGCAGGGGCTCAAGCATATTGGCAGAGCAGTACAAGATACTCGGATAACACCTGAGCATACTTGGATAACCCCTTATCCGACCACGCTCACTCAGCGCTAGTTGCCAGGTGCTGCTGCCATGTTAGTCGTTCAATGAAGCTCAGCCTGAGGTTGGGCTCCATGGAAGATGTCACAATCAAGGTGCCAGACGTTATTGCAGCATGCTCACTTTTGTAGTTAGCGGTGACTGCAACATCTCCCTCCTTGCACCGACCCTATGGCACGAAGTGAGTGGCGGCAGGGAGAATAAAATGCAATTTTGCGTTTTCGTTTTTTGCTCCCCTTGTTCCCAGAGCCATAACTTTTTATTTTTTGGTCAATATGGCCATGTGAGGGCTTATGTTTTGCGGGACGAGGTTTTACTTTTGAACGACATCACTGGTTTTACCTTATCATGTACTGGAAAACAGGAAAAAATTCCAAGTGCGGTGAATTGCAAAAAAAGGACAATTCCACAGTTGGTTTTTGGTGTTTTTTTTACCACGTTCACAGAATGCTAAAAATGACCTGCCATTATTATTCTCCAGATCAATACGAGTTCATACACACCAAAAATATATACCGTAGGTTCTTTTTATTTAAGTGGTGAAAAAAAAATCCAAAGTTTGCTAAAAAAACACACAAAATGGCGCCTTTTTCCGAGACCTGTAGCATCTCCATTTTTCGGGATCTGGGGTTGGGTGAGGGCTTATTTTTTGCGTGCCGAGCTAACGTTTTTATTGATTCATTTTTGGGTAGATCCAATGTTTTGATCGCCCGTTATTACATTTTATTGCAACGTTGCATTGACCAATTTTTTTTATATTGATAAATCGGGTGATTCTGACCATGGCGATACCAAATATGTGTATGTGTTTTTTTTTTTTTTATTGTTTTATTTTGAATGGGGCAAAAGGGGGGTGATTTAAACTTTTAGATTTTTAAAAACTTTTTTTATATTTTAAAATGTTTGCATGCTTCAATAGTCTCCATGGGAGACTAGAAGCAGCACTTATCCGATCGCCTCTGTTACACACAGGCGATGAGCAGATCGCCTGTGTGTAGCAGATTTGCTCACTTGCTATGAGCTCCGACCACTGGGCGACACTCATAGTAGTCTGGCAATGACAACCGCAATGGTCTCCTGCAGACCCCGTGTTGTCATACCAACCCATCGGTGACCCGCGATCATGTGACAGGGTCACCGATGGGCGGGGTAAGTGACGCGCATCCGGTTTGTGTGAGTTAAATGCTGCTGTCACAGATTGACAGCGGCATTTAACTAGTTAACAGCCGCTAGATCAGCTGTCATGTGCCGGTTTAGTGCGGGCTCATTACCGGAGCCCGCCCTGAACACGGGGTTATGACGTGGTGCGTATTACGTACCACGTCATAAAGAGGTTAAAATCCCAAGTTCAGCAGAAGCACAAGTGAAAACGAGTTGAAAGGGGTAGTTTCTTTCATACAGTAATGGGGTTTTGGGAGGATGGAGAGGAGGCTTACACCACTTTTTGACCCAAGTTTTGAAATTTTCCCTCCATTACGAAAAATTCATTTCATGGGGTTGAAATTTGAGGTCCTTTTTGTGTTCCCCCTCCCCCAAAATGAGGTTTGGGGTGCCAGTAGTGCCACGGAAATGTGGGGCATGCCTTACTACAGCATTACATACCACAATACATGCTGACTGTGTCCAAAATGCCCCACTTTTAAGAGGTGGGGTGTTAAGGGTATTTTTACCCCTTGGTGGCTTTTGACAGGTAATCTGATGATGCAAATTGGTTTGAAGTATCAGTAGTTGTGAGGAGATGAACATAATGTTTGCCTCTTTGCATAACATGATGTTTTAGGGGGTAAATTCTAAGGGGTACACATGCAAAACCCCTGAAAATGGGGATAAACATTCAGATTTCTTGACAAGCTTCCATGCATTTTTGGGCGCCTTTGAAAGCATACTGATTCGACCAAGGTTATCATTATCGCCCCATTTTCAACCCTTTGGGGAGGGTTTGATTTTAGGGTTGCACCGGAGGCGTCATTTTTATCGTAAGTGGTTGAACTTGACAGGATCACAAATGATAGGCAATCGACCATCACTGACGAGATTTTCAAACCAATCCAATCAGCAGTTTCAGAGAAAAGTTGACTTCCTTGGAATTGTTCTAGCCACTTTCCAATGTGGGGTGCTAAGAGGGTTGCAGTCCCTAGAATTGATTTGAAAACAGCAAAACAATTTCCGTACCATGAAATTCAGGGTCTTGCTTACAGCCATGCAAAATTTTGTTTCAATCAGACAATGGTTTCCATTTCAAAATTAATTTAGAAATATTGATGCTTTAATTTTTCACAGGAGTGCAGTATACCATAATAAGTACTACAAAGCAAATTGCCGTTCAGGGTAAATAATTGCATTTACATGTACAGTTGTGCTCAAAAGTTTACATATCCCGGCAGAATTTTTCCTTTATTGGCCTTGTTTCAGAGAATATGAATGATAACAAAAAAACTTTTTCTCCACTCATGGTTATTGGTTGGGTAAAGCCATTTATTGTCAAACTTCTGTGTTTTCTCTTTTTAAATCTTAAAGACAACCAAAAACATCCAAAAGTTCACATACCCTGGTGATTTTGGCCCGATAACATGCACAGAATTTGACACAAATGTGTTTGAATGGCTACTAAAGGTAACATCCTCACCTGTTTGCTTGTAATCAGTGTGTGTGCATAAAAGCTGAGTGAGTTTCTGGGATCCAGACAGACTCATGCATCTTTCTTCCAGCCACTGACGTTTCTGGATTGTGAGTCATGGGGAAAGCAAAAGAATTGTCAATGGATCTACGGGAAAAGGTAGTTGAACTGTATAACATAGGAAAGGGAAAAAAAATATCCAAGGAATTGATATTGCCAGTCAGCAGCATTCAAACTGTGATTAACAAATGGTAAATCAGGGGCTTTGTAAAAACCAAACCATGGTCAGGTAGACCAACAAACATTTCGACCACAACTGCCAGGAAAATTGTTCGGGATGCAAAGAAAAACCCACAAATAACAGCAGAATTTCAGGACTCTCTGAAAACTAGAGGTGTGGCTGTTTCAAGATGTACAATAAGGAGGCACTTGAAGAAAAATGGGCTGCATGGTCGAGTCGCCAGAAGAAAGCCATTACTGCGCAAATGCCACAAAGTATCTCGCCTACAATACGCCAAACAGCACAGAGACAAGCCTCAAAACTTCTGGAACAAGGTAATTTGGAGTGATGAGACCAACATTTAACTTTTTGGCCACAACCATAAACGTTACATTTGGAGAGAGGTCAACAAGGCCTATGATGAAAGAAACACCATTCCTACAGTAAAGCACGGAGGTGGATCACTGATGTTTTGGGGATGTGTGAGCTACAAAGGCACAGGAAACTTAGTAAAAGTTGAAGGAAAGATGAATGCAGCACGTTATCAGCAAATACTGGAAGCAAATTTGCACTCATCAGCCCGGAAGCTGCTCATGGGACGCACTTGGATATTCACCATGACAACAATCCAAAATACAAGGACAAGTCGACCTGTCATTGGCTACAGTAGAACAAAGTGAAGGTTCTGGAGTGGCCATCTCAGTCTCCTGACCTCAATATCATTGAGCCACTCTGGGGAGATCTCAAGCGTGCAGTTCATGCTAGGCAGCCCAGAAATTTACAGGAACTGGAGGCTTTTTACCAAGAAGAATGGGCAGCTTTACCATCTGATAAAGTAAAGAACCTCATCCACAACTACCACAAAAGACTTCAAGCTGTCATTGATGTTAGAGGGGGCAATACACGGTATTAAGAACTGGGGTATGTGAACTTTTGATCAGGGTCATTTGGATGTTTTGTGGTTATCATTAAGATTTGAAAAGAGAAAACACAGTAGTGTGACAATAAAAGGCTTCACCCAACCAATAACCATGAGTGGAGAAAAAGTTTTTTTGTTATCATTCATATTCTCCGAAACAAGAAAGAGAAAAAATTCTGCCGGGGTATGTAAACTTTTGAGGACAACTGTATATTCGGTGATTAAAATGAAGTCCCTGTAGTTCATTTTCAATTATGTGTCAATAAAGATTTATAGTTAATATACTCTGAGTTTTGGGATTTTTTCTGTAGTGCCTGTATTCTCGTGCTAACATGTTCATGCGTATGTAGGTATTTTATATACAGTGGTGTGAAAAAGTGTTCGCCCCCTTCCTAATTTCTTATTCTTTTGCATGTTTGTCACACTTAAATGTTTCAGATCACAAAACAAATTTAAATATTAAACAAAGATAACACAAGTAAACACAAAATGCAGTTTTTAAATGAAGGTCTTTGTTATTAAGGGAAAAAGTAATCCAAACCTACAGTGCCCTGTGCGAAAAAGTGATAAAAGTGATTGCCCTCTAAACCTAATAACTGATTGGGCCATCCTTAGCAGCAACAACTGCAATCAAGCATTTGTGATAACTGGCAATCAGTATTTTACAATGCTCTGGAGGAATTTTGGCCCACTCATCTTTGCAAAATTGTTGTAATTCAGCCACATTGGAGGGTCTCCAAGCATCAACCGCCTTTTTAACACATACCAAAGCTCGCAAATCAAAAGGGAACCCTGGCACACCAGCCCTCTAAGTCTGTGTGCCCACGATGCGAATTTAATGCATTTCCGTGGCACCATTTCCGCCGTGAAAAAGCATTAAAAACGCATGCTAAGTTGTCTGCCATGTTTCCTAATGATAATCCGCATGTGCTGTGCACATGCTATGGAAATTTCCGCTGTGGATTATCATTGCGGAAAAATCCACAGCAGAACCATTAATTTTGCGGAATCGCGGCATTTTAGCCGCCATTGACTTGCATTGGACCGCATAATATCCGCATGGCTACACGTGCACATGTGGATATTATGCGATTCATTGTGCGGATGGTACCCGGGTCTGCAGAAGAGGAGACTCTCCTCCAGACCCGGGTACCATAGTACCTGTAAGTAAAAAAAGAATTAAAATAAAAAAATAACCTTATGCTCACCTTCTGATGGCCCCCGCTCTGCTCCCGGCGTCGCTGCTGGCTCCGTGGCGGGTACCTGTAATGTAAAAGGACCTTCCATGTCGTCAGCGGTCATGTGACAGGTCACGCGATAGCTGACGTTGGGGGTCGCGTGACCTGTCACATGACCGCTGACGTCATGAAAGGTCCTTTTACATTACCGGTACCCACCACGGAGCCAGCAGCGATACCGGGAGCAGACCGAGGCGGCCGGAAAGGTGAGTATAAGGTGAGTATAAGGTTATTTTTTATTTTTTACGTTCTAATTCTTTTTTTTTTTAACATTATGTTGGTCACGCAATATAAATCCATTTATACTGCATGGATGCATGGATTTATATTGTGTAACCAACTTTCAAGCACTTTTCCAAGTGATGCTGAAATCGCTTGGAAAAGCGCTTGACAAAAGCATGCGAAATTGCATGCTAAAAACGCTTGAAAAACGCTTGGCCCTGGCAGAAAAAACGCATGTAAAATCCGCATGCATTTTTTCGGCCAGGGAGATCCAGAAACGCTCAGGAAAAATCCTCAGAAGCAACAACTGCAATCAAGCGTTTGCGATAACTGGCAATGAGTCTTTTACAACGCTCTGGAGGAATTTTGGCCCACTCATCTTTGCAAAATTGTTGTAATTCAGCCACATTGGAGGGTTTGCAAGCATCAACCGACTTTTTAACACATACCAAAGCTCGCAAATCAACAGGCAACCCTGGCACACAAGCCTGAAAAAGATGCAACATGCAGTTTTTAAATGAAGGTCTTTATTATTAAGGGAAAAAGTAATCCAAACATACAGGACCCTGTGTGAAAAAGTGATTGCCCTCTAAACCTAATAACTGATTGGGCCATCCTTAGCAGCAACAACTGCAATCAAGCATTTGTGATAACTGGCAATGAGTCTTTTATAACGCTCTGGAGGAATTTTGGCCCACTCATCTTTGCAAAATTGTTGTAATTCAGCCACATTCGACCTCCTTTTTAACACATACCAAAGATCGCAAATCAACAGGCAACCCTGGCACACCAGCCTGACTAAAGAACTGAGGCGGGCTGCCAGGGTTGCTGAGTAGAGATGGAAAAGATCCCACTCCAACGAGCACTTCATCGCATTCAAACAGTCCCTCACTACTTTCAAGTAGTTACTGCATTCCACACTCACTGCAGCAAAACAAACCTACTTTTTATCTCTCATATCCTCCCTGTCTCACAACCCTTAAACAGCTATTCAACACTTTCAATTCTCTCCTCCGTCCCCCAGCACCTCCTCCCTCTCATCTCAGCTGAAGACTTTGATAAGATCAGAGAAAGCTTTGGCTTACAACCCCCACAACACCTCCTCATAACTACTCAGCCCTCCTCCTCCAGAACCAGCTTCTCCACCATTACAGAAAATCAACTTTCCGCTCTACTATCAAGATCATATTTCACCACCTGTGCTCTCGACCCAATCTCGTCCCACCTCATCCCAAACCGCACCACAGTCTTCACCCCAACCCTAATCCATCTCTTAAACCTATCACTAACAACTGGTCTTTTCCCCTCATGCTTTAAACATGCCTTAATCTGTCACGGGTGTGCCAAATGTGACAGACAGTTGCTCTGCAGTTGGCTGCAGAAGATCTCTTTGTTTGGCAATGCGGACACCTTCTGAAACCTGTCTTACTTTAGAACCTAGTGGCTACCTCCCATCTGTTCTGATTAACACCCTGGCCTGGGTTTTTAAATACTTTCAGTTTTCTCCAGGGAGGCGCCGGTGATATTCACAGGTTCCCTTTTGAAGGCTTGTAGCTATTGCAGTCTGCATACTTCATCTTTGGTGCTTGGAGGACGTTTGGTGTGATCTCTCTGAAGTCGGCTCAAGCTAAGTTGTTTCCCTCTGTGTTTGTCTCCCTTGTTGTCTTTAGTTGTTAGTGGGGACTGACCAGTGCTCATCTCCTTCCATTCCCTATCCAGGGCCAAGCTCTAGGGAGATTCAGGGCTTAGGTTTCCTGTTCAGCAATCGGTGAGGAACCAATATAGGGATGGTAAGGGAGACAGGGTGATATTAGATAAACCTAGGAGGTCCCCACTCCCCCTTTTCCTAGTGTCCGGGCTCCCTTCCCCTCATCCCTTCGTGTTGCACTTTGTCTTTCGTACACTGTGCGTGACATTTTCACCGGCCGTGCACATGTATGGAAAAAAAAACTGACATGTGGTTTTATTTGTGTGTTTTGTTTTTTTTTTTTGGGCGAGGTTTTTTTTTTTCCTTTCTCCCTTGATATGGTTTTGGTTGCAGAGCAGCTGCGCTGTCTGTCTCTGGAGGTGACTGGCCTTTGCTGTGAGGTTCAGCAACAGCATCAGCGGCTACAGGTCACTAGTGTTGGGGTCTCTGCAGGTGGGCTGGTCCAGCTTGAACCCAAGGTTGCGCTCCCAGACAGGTTTTCAGGAGGTTATGTCCCTTTGCAATTAAGGAGTGCCTCTGCATCGTACATCTCCCTGGAGATTCGCAAAAAAAGGCTATGGTTTTTTTTTGTGGGAAAAAGGAACATTTCATTGGGGCCTGTCCTTTGATTCCTAAGCAAAGGGAAACTCGATTCTGGAGTTGGATAAGCAAGGGGTCCATTTATGGTCAACCTGCAGTTCCCGATTTGTCCTGACAGCAGAGGTGGTGCTAGAGAGCAAAACCGAGAAAATTTCTGTGTTGACAGTGAAGCTGGAGTTAGCATGGTTGATGCTGAGTTTGTGAGAATTCATGGTCTTGCTTGCTGTACTTTAGCTAAGCCTAGTCCCATCTTTGCCATCGACTCAGCACCACTTGCACAGAAAGCTCTATCTCAGATTGTACATAATGTAAAACTGAGGGTGGGGTCAGTTTATTGTGAGATAATCCCTTGCTATGTCCTGAACAATCTTCCCACACCAATTATTTTGGGTCTATCCTGGTTGGTGAAACATAATCCGTGTTTGGATTGGCAAACCAGGGAGATCATTGAACGAGGAGATTACTGATGTGAGAACTGTTTAGATATTTCCCTTTCTACAGTCTCTACGGAAATCCTACATGCCTTTCTGTCTGGTTTTGAGGTCTTTTTTTTCTGAGAGGGGGTGTCAGGATTTGCCTCCTCAGTGTGCATATGACTGTCCTATTAAATTGACCCCCAGAGCTAAACTACCAAAATCCAGGCTGTATAATCTTTCTGGCCCTGAGAGAATTATTTAATTATTTAATACTTCAATGAAGTATTTAATTGCGGAAAGTCTGGAGAAGGGACATATCAGACCCTCATCTTTGCCCGTAGCGGCAGGGTTCTTCTTTGTGAAGAAAAAGATGGCTTCCTACGTCCCTGTTTAGATTTCTGGGAATTAAATCAAATTATCGTCCGAGACCCATACCCTCTTCCTCTGATTCCAGATATGTTCAGCCAGGTTGTGGGAGCTAAGGTATTCTCCAAGTTGGATTTAAGGGAAGCCTACAATCTGGTTAGAATCAGAGAAGGGGATTGTTAAGAATGGCACAGGAGAGACCACGCAGAATGGCACAGGAGAGACCCCGCAGAATCCCACCTCTGCCACCACTTGTGATGAATGGCACCAGAAAGATCCCGCAGAATCCCACCGCTGCCACCACCACAATTACGTCAGACGGATCACGTGATATGGATCTGCCTTTTGCACCAACGTGACGTTCCGCACCCCCTCAAGGACGAGTAAGGTCATATTGGTACAGTTGTACACAGACACCCCCTGTCCACACTGGTACAGGAAGGCACCGGAAGTGAGAAGTGGTGGCCCACTCAGTCACTGATGTGGCACCACACTCGCTCACACCCCTGACAGGCTGAGAGGTCCCTTCACTAGCCCCAGTGAAGCAGAACCTTGTCTGCCTGGTAGAGCTGCCACCAGTTTTTATTAGATATAATTCCCGCTAGGACCATGCGATTAAATTGGGCCAGAACTCAGCTCGGTACCGTGTTCGTTAGACCAAACAACGGACGTGAGAGTTCGTGGATCGAGATAAAGGAGCAGTCCAAGGTTAAATTATATATTTAATTGCCTTAAGGGCACACTAGACAATACACTATATACATAAGGGTTATACATACATAATGGTCAGAGATGCAAACACAATAATAGGGGTAAAAAAGATACAAGCAGTTATTGAGAGTCAGCTACCAGTCAGATGAAAGGCCTGGCTTGCAGGGGAGGGGCTACCACATGGGAGGCTTGTGGTCCCCTTTGTTGCGAGACTTCTCCCACACGATGTATGGTCGCAACCTCCCAGGAAAAAGACATGAAGCTAGGGCTGCTGGAGCTCTTAACCCCTCTGGGTCACTCCCCCTCCTGCCCCCTGGATGGTCCTAGGGAGCCAATTCTGGTGTCATCAGATCCAGCCGGGCCCCTTCTTCGTGTGGAGACCAAGCACAGTGGCCCTAGAGGCTTCTGAACAGCTGTGCCGTGTATCTCACTATCCCTACGCACTAGACTGTGCTGGAAGCCAGAGTGACATTCCCCATTCTCTTGCGATCTCGAAAATCTAGGTTATGAATAACTGGGACATATAGTATTCCCATAACTCGCTATTGAATTATAACTATCTGACACAAAGGGATGGCCGCATGGCTGGGTACTCCAGACGGGTCTTCTTGTAGCAGTTCACAGCTAGCTGGTGGGTGTTTTATCACTCACTGTTCCTCAGCCCCCTCCTTTAGCTGCAGAAGTGTCGGATTACAACTGTACATTGTAGACCTCTGTAATCCCCCGCCAAACAGGGCACAATGATTGACATGGGATTTTATCTTGAACATTCTTCACAGGGATGAATGGAAAACAACGTTCAATACCCCTAAAGGGCATTTTGAGAGTCTGGTTACGCCTTTCGGTTTGACCAATGCACCTGCGGTGCTCCAGCATTTCATAAATTATATTTTCCATCAATTGGTTGGGAGGTTTGTGGTGGTCTATCTGGATGATGTTTTGGTTTACTCACCTGATTTTGAGACACATCGGGGGCATGTTAAACAGGTGCTTCAGATATTAAGAGATAACAAACTATATGCCAAACTAGAGAAATGTGTTTTCCCCATCCAGGAGGTGCAGTTTTTGGGGTACTTGTTGTCATCTTCTGGTTTTCGGATGGATCTGGAGAAGATCCGTGTGGTCCTTGATTGAGACCAGCCCAAGAACCTGAAGGCTCTACAACGTTTTCTGGTCTTTACTAATTTTTACCGGAAATTCATCCAAAATTCTTCAGTAATTGTGAAACCCCTTACTGACATGACTAGGAAGGGGTCTGATTTTTCCAAATGGTCGGATGCCTCCCTGCAGGCTTTTTCCTCCTTAAAGAACTATTTTGCCATGGCACCTATACTCAATCAACCCGATGTTTCCCAACCCATTATTGTGAAAGTTGGTGCATCAGAGGTGGGGGTTGGGGCTGTGTTGTCTCAGGGTCCGTCCCCTGGTAAATGGCGTCCAGGCGCTTTCTTTTCTAAGAAATTGTCTTCGGCTGAGAGAAATTATGACGTGGGTAATGGGAAAGTTTGGCGATCAAATTGGCATTTGAAGAATGACGACATTGTTTGGAGGGGGCTGTCCATCCTATTACTGTTATTACTGACCATAAGAACTTGTCATATCTCCTGTCATATCTGCCTAGGGTTGAGCTAAACGTCTCAACCCTAGGCAAGCCAGATGGTCCCTGTTTTTTACGTATCTGCTTGTAGTATTTGCACGCATTCTAAAGTATCGAATACCCGTCTGGTACTCTTCTTCTGCTACCTATCCCTAGCTGGCCATGGACACACTTGTCCGTGGATTTTATTATTGACCTACCGGTTTCTGCAGGCAAAACGGTGGTTTTGGTGGTTGTAGATAGGTTCAGTAAAATGGTTCACTTTGTCGCATTACCGGCACTTGCAAATGCCAAGACTCTTGCTCAGGTGTTTATTAATGTGATCGTGAAGCTTCACAGGGTTCCCTCGGATGTGGTGTCAGATCGGGGGACCCAGTTTATTTCAAAGTTCTGGAAAGCATTCTGTTATCGACTGCGGGTGCAGCTGTCCTTTTCTTCTGCCTTCAATCCTCAGTCTACTGGACAGAATCAATCAGAATTTGGAGACCTACCTCAGGTGCTTTGTCTCCGAAAATCAGGAGGATTAAGCATCCTACTTACCGCTGGCAGAATTTGCCATTAATAATTATCGGCAAGAATGTACAGGCAGGTCACCGTTCTTTGGTGCATACGGTTACCTGTCACGGGTGTGTCAGCGGTAACAGACAGTCGCCCTGCATTTGGTTGCAGGAGATCTCTACATTTGGCATTACAAACATCTTCCTAGAGGCTGGCTGGCTCTAGGACTCAGCAGCTACCTCCCTCTGGCTAATTCGCTCCCTGGCCTGGGTGTATAAAGTGTATAAATACCTGGTGTGTCTGAAAGGAAGGTGCCGGCGATATTAATTACTACTTGTGAGGCTTAGCAACAGCAGTACTTCGTCCTCTCTGGAGCTTGAGGCTGTGTGCGCATTTGTTTGGAGTCGTCTAAAGCTAAGCAATTCCCCCCTGTATGTCTACTCTTGTTGTCTATAGAGTTTAGTGGAGATCGACTAGTGCTCATCTCCTTCTTTCCCTCGCCTTAGCCATACGCCAGGGAAAGTCAGGGCTAGGCATGCGTGCGGCGATTAGTGAAGAGCCAGTATAGGGACTGTAGTTGAGTCAAGGTGACACTAGACTTGACTAGGAGGTCTCCACTCCCCCCTTACCCTAGTGTCTGGGCTCCCTTTCCCTCTTCCCTCTGTGTTGCACTAAGTCTTTCTCACACCTTGCGTGACATTATCGTTGGCCGAGCACGTTTTGAAAAGAAAAAAAAAAAAGGACTGACATTTTGTTTTGTTTTTTCTATGTATGTTTTTGGGCGTGAACCTTTTTTTTTTTCTCCTTTGGTATGGGTTCAGTTGCAGAGCGGCTGCACAGGCTGTCTCTGGAGGTGAATGATCTCCGCGGTGAGGTACAGCAGCAGCATCAGCGGCTACAGGTCGCCAAAATGGGGGTCTCTGCAGGTTGGCCTGCCCAGCTTGAACCCAAGGTTGCCCTCCCAGACAGGTTTTCTGGAGGTAGGGACAAGTTTTGTGTATTCAAGGAGGCCTACAAATTGTATTTTAAACTTCATCCCTATTCCTCCGGAAATGAGGAGCAATGGGTTGGAATTGTGATATCTCTACTGCAGGGCGATCCTCAATCCTGGACGTTTTTTTTACCACAGGACTCGGTTTGTCTCCAGTCTGTGGAGGGGTTTTTCGATGCTCTGGCCCTCATCTATGATGACCCTGACCGAGTCGCCTTGGCTGAGTCTAGGCTACTTCGCCTTCAGCAGGGGAATTGGTCAGTGGAGACATACAGTTCTGAATTCCGTAGATGGGCAACGGATTCCAAATGGAATGACTCAGCCCTTAGAAGTCAATTTTGTGAAGGGCTTACTGAAAGGTTAAAAGATGCCTTGGCAGTATATGAAATCCCTCAGTCCTTGGAGGTTGCCATGTCTTTGACCATACGTCTTAATAAACGGATGAGACCACCTTTTTCGAGGTCTTCTTGTCGGGGTTGTGTACCTCTGCAAGGAAAGCGGTATGGGGATGAACCAGCACTGGGGGAGGTGGAGGAACCCATGCAGTTGGTGGGTGTCTCTGCATCATACATCTCCCCGGAGATTCGCAAGAAAAAAAGCGTATGTTTTTTTGTGAGAAAAAGGGACATTCTGTTGGGACCTGTCTTTCAATTCCTAAACAAAAGGAGACTCAATTCACTCTTGGTAGTCTGGAGTTGGATAAACAAGGGGTGCATTTGTGGCCAAACTGCAGTTCCCGCTTTGTCCTGACAGCAGAGGTGGTGCTACAGAGCAAAACCGAGAAAATTTCTGTGTTGTTTGACAGTGGAGCCGGAGTCAGCATGGTGGATGCTGAGTTTGTGAAAACTCATGGTCTTGCTTGCTGTACTTTAGATAAACCTATTTCCATTTTCACCATCGATTCGGCGCCACTTGCACAGAAAGCATTTACTCAGATTGTACATAATGTAAAACTGAGGGTGGGGTCAGTTCGTTGTGAAATAATCCCTTGCTATGTTCTGGACAATCTTCCCACACCGATTGTCTTGGGTATCCCTTGGCTTGTTAAACATAATCTGTTGGTGGATTGGCAAACTGGGGAGATTACTGAATGGGGAGATTACTGCCACGAGAACTGCTTGGATATTTCTCTTGCTACTGTCTCTATGGAAATATTACCTGCTTTTCTGTCTGGTTTTGAGGACGTTTTTTTCTGAGAGGGGGTGTCAGGATTTGCCTCCTCATCGTGCTTATGACTGTCATATTAACCTGACCCCCGAAGCTAAACTACCAAAGTCCAGACTGTATAATCTCTCTGGCCCTGAGAGGCAAGCCATTGCGGAAAGTCTGGAGAAGGGACACATTAGACCCTAATCTTCGCCTGTGGCGGCAGGTTTCTTCTTTGTGAAGAAAAATGATGGCAGTCTACGTCCCTGTTTAGATTTCCAGGAAATAAATCAAATTACCATCCGTGATCCATACACCCTTCCTCTGATTCTTGATTTGTTCAGCCAGGTTGTGGGAGCTAAGGTATTCTCCAAGTTGGATTTAAGGAGAGCCTACAATCTTGTTAGAATCAGAGAAGGGGATGAATCGAAAACAGTGTTTAATACCCCGGAAGGACATTTTAAGAGTCTGGTTATGCCTTTTGGTTTGACCAATGCACCTGCGGTATTCCAGCATTTCATAAATTACATTTTCAATCATTTGGTGGGGAGGCTTGTGGTGGTCTATCTGGACGATATTTTGGTTTACTCACCTGATTTTGTGACCCATTGGGGGCATGTTAAGCAGGTGCTTCAGATATTAAGGGATAACAAACTTTATGCCAAACTAGAAAAATGTGTTTTCGCTGTTCAGGAGGTGCAGTTTTTGGGGTACTTGTTGTCATCTTCGGGTTTTCGGTTGGATTCGGAGAAGATCCGTTCAGTCTTTGACTGGGAATGTCCCGAGAACCTGAAGACTCTACAACATTTTTTGGGCTTTACTAATTTTTACCGGAAATTCATCCAAAATTACTCTGTTATAGTGAAACCCCTTACAGACGGGGTCTGATTTTTCCAAATGGTCGGATGCTTCCCTCCAAGCTTTTTCTTCCTTAAAGAATCATTTTGCCACTGCACCTATACTCAGTCAACCTGATGTTTCTCAACCCTTTATTGTGGAGGTTGATGCATCGGATGTCGAGGTTGGGGCTTTGTTGGCTCAGGGTTCGTCCCCTGGTAAATGGCGTCCATGCACCTTTTCTAAAAAATTGTCTTCGGCTGAGAGAAATTATGACGTGGGTAATAGGGAACTTTTGGCGATCAAACTGGCGTTCGAGGAATGGTGACATTGGTTGGAAGGGGCTTTCCATCCTAATACTGTTATTACTGACCATGAGAACCTGTTGTGACAGTGTCACTGGTTTTATATGTGAGGGGAGGTATGTGTCACTCAGGATGCTCTCCTGTGTGAACTAAGACCTACTTTATTTTTCTGCCAGCGAGTTATATGCTGGTAGGTTTACTCTGTTAAAGTGTGTGCGGTTTTATGGGAATGGCAAAGAGGGCGGGACGCCATTCCCCCTACCTCCCCTCAGGGTGTGGCTGAGCAATGTGTAAAAGCTCAGTCCTTTTTTTTTTCTCTGGAGTGTGGTCTGGAGAGGGAAGTCTCCAGACAGTATTGTGGAAGCTGCAGAGCTTGTTACCCGTGCAGTTTATGCTATCGAGAGCGGGCGTAACCCGCTCACCTATTGACTGAGCTCATAGGTGGATTATAATGAGGGCAATCCGGGCTACCGCCCGGGGCCCCGAGCCTGCAGGGGGCCCGCGGCTCCGGGCGGGGTGTCTAATGCCGGATTACCCTCATTATATGTGCGGGCCACCGCGGCACATACCAGTAGCAGTGGCGGGAGGGGGGGCCCCAGACCGCTCCCTCAGCAGCGGCCGCCGTTACTTCTTCATCGGCCGGGCCAGCACTGCAGCAGTTAACTTCCCTGTGTTGGCCCGGCCACGTCACTGCTAGGAGACACGGCCCTGTGCGCGGCCGTGTCTCCTAGCTCTGATGTCACGCAGTGCGCGCCCGGTCTGCAGTGCTGCAACGGAGAAGTCAGAGCAGGCAGGAGGAATGGAGCCGGGGGATGGTGAGTGTGTATGTGTGTATATATGTGTGTGTGTGGGCAGATGTGTGTGTGCATATGTGTGTGTGTGTGGGCAGATGTGTGTGTGTGTGGGCAGATGTGTGTGTATGTGTGTGGGCTGGTGTATGTGTGTGTGTGTGTGGGCAGGTGTGTGTGTGTGGGCAGGTGTGTGTGTTTGGGCAGGTGTGTGTGTGGGCAGGTGTGTGTGTGGGCAGGTGTGTGTGTGTGGGCAGGTGTGTGTGTGTGGGCAGATGTGTGTGTGTGTGGGCAGGTGTGTGGGCAGGTGTGTGTGCATGTGTGTGTGTGTGGGCAGGTGTGTGTGTGGGCAGGTGTGTGTGCATGTGTGTGTGTGTGGGCAGGTGTGTATGTGTGTGTGTGGGCAGGTGTGTGTGTGGGCAGGTGTGTGTGTGGGCAGATGTGTGTGTGGGCAGATGTGTGTGTATGTGTGTGCATGTATATGTGTGCGTGTGTATGTGTGTGTGTGTGTGGGCAGGTGTGTGTGTGGGCAGGTGTGTGTGTGTGTGGGCAGGTGTGTGTGGGCAGTTGTGTGTGTGTGTGGGCAGTTGTGTGTGTGTGTGGGCAGGTGTGTGTGTATATGTGTGTGTGTGTGGGCAGGTGTGTGTGTGTGTGTGGGCAGGTGTGTGTGGGCAGGTGTGTGTGTGTGTGTGTGGGCAGGTGTGTGTGGGCAGGTGTGTGTGTGTGTGGGCAGGTGTGTGCGTGTGTGTGTGTGTGTGTGGGCAGGTGTGTGTGTGTGGGGGGCAGGTGTGTGTGTGTGGGGGCAGATGTGTGTGTGTGGGGGCATGTGTGTGTGTGTGGGCAGGTGTGTGTGTGTGTGTGTGGGCAGATGTGTGTGTGTGGGCAAATGTGTGTATGTGTATGTGTGTGTGGGCAGATGTGTGTGTGTGTGTGTGTGTGTGGGCAGATGTCATTGTGTGATGTCTGTTTGTATGTATTTTTGTGTTTCAAGTGTGTGTGTGTGTGTGGGCAGGTGTGTGTGTGTGTGTGGGCAGGTGTGTGTGTGTGGGCAGATCTGTGTGTGTGTATGTGTGTGTGTGTGTGGGCAGGTGTGTGTGTGTGGGGGGGCAGGTGTGTGTGTGGGCAGGTGTGTGTGTGTGGGCAGGTGTGTGTGCATGTGTGTGTGTGTGGGCAGGTGTGTGTATGTGTGTGGGCAGGTGTGTGTGTGTGTGTGGGCAGGTGTGTGTGTGGGCAGATGTGTGTGTGGGCAGATGTGTGTGTATGTGTGCGCATGTATATGTGTGTGTGTGGGCAGGTGTGTGTGTGTGGGCAGGTGTGTGTGGGCAGTTGTGTGTGTGTGTGTGTGGGCAGGTGTGTGTGTGGGCAGGTGTGTGTGTATATGTGTGTGTGTGTGGGCAGGTGTGTGTGTGTGGGCAGGTGTGTGTGTGTGTGTGTGTGGGCAGGTGTGTGTGTGTGGGCAGGTGTTTGTGTGTGTGGGCAGGTGTGTGTGGGCAGGTGTGTGCGTGTGTGTGTGTGTGTGGGCTGGTGTGTGTGTGTGTGGGCAGGTGTGTGTGGGCAGTTGTGTGTGTGTGTGGGGGCAGGTGTGTGCGTGTGTGTGTGTGTGTGGGCAGGTGTGTGTGTGTGAGGGAACTTTTGGCGATCAAACTGGCGTTCGAGGAATGGTGACATTGGTTGGAAGGGGCTTTCCATCCTAATACTGTTATTACTGACCATGAGAACCTGTTGTGACAGTGTCACTGGTTTTATATGTGAGGGGAGGTATTTGTCACTCAGGATGCTCTCCTGTGTGAACTAAGACCTACTTTATTTTTCTGCCAGCGAGTTATATGCTGGTAGGTTTACTCTGTTAAAGTGTGTGCGGTTTTATGGGAATGGCAAAGAGGGCGGGACGCCATTCCCCCTACCTCCCCTCAGGGTGTGGCTGAGCAATGTGTAAAAGCTCAGTCCTTTTTTTTTTCTCTGGAGTGTGGTCTGGAGAGGGAAGTCTCCAGACAGTATTGTGGAAGCTGCAGAGCTTGTTACCCGTGCAGTTTATGCTATCGAGAGCGGGAGGAACCCGCTCACCTATTGACTGAGCTCATAGGCGGATTATAATGAAGGCAATCCGGGCTACCGCCCGGGGCCCCGAGCCTACAGGGGGCCCGCGGCTCCGGGCGGGGTGTCTAATGCCGGATTACCCTCATTATATGTGCGGGCCACCGCAGCACATACCAGTAGCAGTGGCGGGAGGGGGGGCCCCGGACCGCTCCCTCAGCAGCGGCCGCCGTTACTTCTTCATCGGCCGGGCCAGCACTGCAGCAGTTAGCTTCCCTGTGCTGGCCCGGCCGCGTCACTGCTAGGAGACACAGCCCTGTGCGCGGCCGTGTCTCCTAGCTCTGATGTCACGCAGTGCGCGCCCGGCCTGAAGTGCTGCAACGGAGAAGTCAGAGCAGGCAGGAGGAATGGAGCCGGGGGATGGTGAGTGTGTATGTGTGTATATATGTGTGTGTGTGTGGGTAGATGTGTGTGTGTGCATATGTGTGTGTGTGTGTGGGCAGATGTGTGTGTGTGTGGACAGATGTGTGCGTATGTGTGTGGGCAGGTGTATGTGTGTGTGTGTGTGGGCAGGTGTGCAGGTGTGTGGGCAGGTGTGTGTGTGTGTGTGGGCAGGTGTGTGTATATGTGTGTGTGTGTGGGCAGGTGTGTGTGTGTGTGGGCAGGTAGGTGTGTGTGGGCAGGTGTGTGTGTGTGTGTGGGCAGGTGTGTGTGTGTGTGGGCAGGTGTGTGTGCATGTGTGTGTGTGTGTGCATGTGTGTGTGTGTTGGCGTGTGTGTGGGGGCAGGTGTGTGTGTGGGCAGGTGTGTGTGCGTGTATGTGTGTGCATGTATATGTGTGTGGGCAGGTGTGTGTGTGTGGGCAGGTGTGTGTGTGTGGGCAGGTGTGTGTGTGGGCAGGTGTGTGTGTGGGCAGGTGTGTGTGTATATGTGTGTGTGTGTGTGTGTGGGCAGGTGTGTGTGTGTGTGTGGGCAGGTGTGTGTGTGTGTGGGCAGGTGTGTGTGGGCAGGTGTGTGCGTGTGTGTGTGGGCAGGTTTGTGTGGGCAGGTGTGTGCGTGTGTGTGGGGGGGGCAGGTGTGTGTGTGTGTGGGCAGATGTGTGTGTGTGTGGGCAGGTGTGTGGGCAGATGTGTGTGTGGGCAGATGTGTGTGTGCATGTGTATGTGTGTGTGTGTGGGCAGGTGTGTGTGTGTGTATGTGTGTGTGGGCAGATGTGTGTGTGTGATGTCTGTTTGTGTGTGTGTGTGTGGGCAGATGTCATTGTGTGATGTCTGTTTGAATGTATTTTTGTGTTTCAAGTGTGTGTGTGTGTGGGCAGGTGTGTGTGTGGGCAGGTGTGTGTGTGTGTGTGGGCAGGTGTGTGTGCGGGCAGGTGTGTGTATGTGTGTGGGCAGGTGTGTGTGTGTGTGGGCGTGTGTGTGTGGGCAGGTGTGTGTGTGGGCAGATGTGTGTGTATGTGTGTGCATGTATATGTGTGCGTGTGTATGTGTGTGTGTGTGGGCAGGTGTGTGTGTGGGCAGGTGTGTGTGTGGGCAGGTGTGTGTGTGTGGGCAGGTGTGTGTGGGCAGGTGTGTGTGTGTGGGCAGGTGTGTGTGTGGGCAGGTGTGTGTGTATATGTGTGTGTGTGGGCAGGTGTGTGTGTGTGTGTGTGGGCAGGTGTGTGTGTGTGTGGGCAGGTGTGTGTGTGTGTGTGGGCAGGTGTGTGTGTGTGGGCAGGTGTGTGTGGGCAGGTGTGTCCGTGTGTGTGTGTGTGTGTGGGCTGGTGTGTGTGTGTGTGTGGGCAGGTGTGTGTGGGCAGTTGTGTGTGGGGGGGGCAGGTGTGTGCATGTGTGGGCAGGTGTGTGTGTGTGTGTGTGGGCAGATGTGTGTGTGTGTGGGCATGTGTGTGTGGGTGGGCAGATGTGTGTGTGGGCAGATGTGTGTGTGTGTGTGCATGTGTATGTGTGTGTGTGTGTGCAGGTGTGTATGTGTGTGTGGGCAGATGTGTGTGTGTGTGATGTCTGTTTGTGTGTGTGTGTGTGTGGGCAGATGTCATTGTGTGATGTCTGTTTGTATGTATTTTTGTGTTTCAAGTGTGTGTGTGTGTGGGCAGGTGTGTGTGTGTGTGGGCAGGTGTGTGTGTGTGGGCGGTGTGTGTGTGGGCAGATGTGTGTGTGTGCATGTGTGTGTGTGTGGGCAGGTGTGTGGGCAGGTGTGTGTGTGGGCAGATGTGTGTGTGTGGGCAGGTGTGTGTGTGGGCAGGTGTGTGTGTGAGTGTGGGCAGGTGTGTGTGCATGTGTGTGTGGGCAGGTGTGTGTGTGTGGGCAGGTGTGTGTGTGTGGGCAGGTGTGTGTGTGGGCAGGTGTGTGTGTGGGCAGATGTGTGTGTGGGCAGATGTGTGTGTATGTGTGTGCATGTGTATGTGTGTGTGTGTGTGGGCAGGTGTGTGTGTGATGTCTGTCTGTGTGTGTGTGTGTGGGCAGATGTCATTGTGTGATGTCTGTTTGTATGTATTTTTGTGTTTCAAATGTGTTTATGCTTGTCTGTATATGTTTGTGTGTGTGTGGGCAGGTGTGTGTGTGGGCAGGTGTGTGTGTATATGTGTGTGTGTGTGGGCAGGTGTGTGTGTGTGTGTGGGCAGGTGTGTGTGTGTGTGTGGGCAGGTGTGTGTGTGTGTGTGGGCAGGTGTGTGTGTGTGTGTGTGGGCAGGTGTGTGTGTGTGGGCAGGTGTGTGTGGGCAGGTGTGTGCGTGTGTGTGTGTGTGTGGGCTGGTGTGTGTGTGTGTGTGTGGGCAGTTGTGTGTGGGGGGGCAGGTGTGTGTGGGCAGGTGTGTGTGTGTGTGGGCAGATGTGTGTGTGTGTGTGGGCATGTGTGTGTGTGGGTGGGCAGATGTGTGTGGGCAGATGTGTGTGTGTGTGCATGTGTATGTGTGTGTGTGTGTGTGTGTGGGCAGGTGTGTATGTGTGTGTGGGCAGATGTGTGTGTGTGATGTCTGTTTGTGTGTGTGTGTGTGTGTGTGGGCAGATGTCATTGTGTGATGTCTGTTTGTATGTATTTTTGTGTTTCAAGTGTGTGTGTGTGTGGGCAGGTGTGTGTGTGTGTGGGCAGGTGTGTGTGTGTGGGCGGTGTGTGTGTGGGCAGATGTGTGTGTGTGTGTGCATGTGTGTGTATGTGGGCAGGTGTGTGTGGGCAGGTGTGTGTGTGGGCAGATGTGTGTGTGTGTGGGCAGGTGTGTGTGTGGGCAGGTGTGTGTGTGTGTGTGTGGGCAGGTGTGTGTGTGTGGGCAGGTGTGTGTGTGTGTGGGCAGGTGTGTGTGCGTGTGTGTGTGTGGGCAGGTGTGTGTGTGTGGGCAGGTGTGTGTGTGGGCAGATGTGTGTGTGGGCAGATGTGTGTGTATGTGTGTGCATGTGTATGTGTGTGTGTGCATGTGTGTGTGTGGGCAGGTGTGTGTGTGATGTCTGTCTGTGTGTGTGTGTGGGCAGATGTCATTGTGTGATGTCTGTTTGTATGTATTTTTGTGTTTCAAATGTGTTTATGCTTGTCTGTATATGTTTGTGTGTGTGCGTGACTGCATGCGGCCTCCTGCTGAGTATAATTGGCACCATGCGGCCCCCTGCTGTCTCTGGGGGGGGCACCGTGCGGCCCCCCGCTGTGTATAGATGGCTACGTGCGGCCCCCCGCTGTGTATTGATGGCGCCGTGCGGCCCCCCGCTGTGCATTGATGGCGCCGTGCGGCCCCTCATGTGTATAGATGGCTACGTGCGGCCACCCACTGTGTATAGATGGCTACGTGTGGCCCCCCGCTGTGTATAGATGGCTACGTGCGGCCCCCCGCTGAGTATAGATGGCGCCGTGCGGCCTCCTGCTGTCTCTGGGGGGGGGCACTGTGCGGCCTCCCGCTGTGTATAGATGGCTACGTGCGGCCTCCCGCTGAGTATAGATGGCGCTGTGCGGCCTCCTGCTGTCTCTGGGGGGGGGGGCGCCGTGCAGCATCTATACTCAGCAGGAGGCCGCACGTAGCCATCTATACACGTATACTCAGCAGAAGGCCGCACTTAGCCATCTATATGGTGCCATCTATACACAGCGGGAGGCCGCACGTAGCCATCTATACACAGCGGGAGGCCGCACGGCGCCATCTATACACAGCGGGAGGCCGCACGGCGCCATCTATACACAGCGGGAGGCCGCACGGCGCCATCTATACACAGCGGGAGGCCGCACATAGCCATCTATACACAGCGGGAGGCCACACGTAGCCAGCTATACACAGCGGGAGGCCACACGGCGCCATCTATACACAGCGGGAGTCTCAGTGCTTTGCAAGAGCAGTCAATAAATTCTGCTTGATTAATTCTGAGCACCATAAAGTCTGGTTCTCTTCTAACCAGCTGTTTTCATTTTCAGCTTGCTGAATTCTAACTCATTTACTGTCATTTGAGACGATGCCTTTGCTGGTCTCTTTCACCTTGAATACCTGTAAGTGCTCCACTTAATGTCATATTTTTGATTCTGTTCTTCTTCATCTTTTGGCATGTGCAATTGTATGAGCAAGTATTCATATGAATTTATGACCTACTTAAACCTTGGAGGACCTTAAATTTTATTCAATCAAATTTTTTTCCAGTTTAAAACTATGGGACATATATGTGCCTTGGTCCTCAAAGGGTTTTTAAAGGGGCTGCAAACATAAATACGAAAAAAATAATTCAATTAGTGCTTTTCGTGTTCATTTAATTTTTATTTGAAGTCCATTTTTTTTTATATACCTTGAAATTAAGCCCTACTCCATGGAATGAAGCCCTACCTACACGACATCTGAGAGCTACATGGATCCCGCTTGTGAGGTGCCTGTCCGTCACTACTATTCAGTTTTAGGGTCCACTCACTAAGCCATATATTCTCTCATGCAAGAGAATAGGGCCAATTATGCTAATGACACTCGGCTCAAACTCTGTCAGAGCTTCAACTGAGTGTGATCCGATTCTCTCGCAGCACAGATATGGAGAAGATGGAGAACTTAATTTCTCCATCTTCTCCTTAGTGTCTGTGAGTGTTCATCGGACTGCACTTGGATGACATCCGAGTGCAGTCCAATGTTTTACGTGCACCCATAGACTTGTATGGGTGCACATGGTCCGAATATCGAATGAGATTATTTTCTCATGCCAATAATCGCAGATCTGCACTGTCCCATAGTATAACATAGGGCCGAGTCCTATCCGATAAAACATCACATAGCATTCGGCCATGTTATACGACAGTGTGAGCGAGCCCTTAGAGTCAAGGAATATTTACATGCAGATGATGATATTACTCTCCCAGTGTATATTTTTTTAGGCGAGTTCATAGTAAATGCTTTGCCTTTTTGACATGTGATCAACTAAAGAACAAGAAAGATTTAGGACCTCCCCTATAGAGAAGCGGAAAATAGTTTGGAGGACTTGCATGTCCTTTTTTATTTATTATGAGAAAATCATAAAAGTTCCCGTTTTTTAACCATGCTGTGACTTTCTGCTGAGGGAGAGGGAGAGAGCTGCCCTATTCAGAGTCTGCAATAAGACCTGCTGACAAAAGTGTTGAAGATACAGTCTAATGTGAATTAACAATGAAAAAAAGTTAATTTTACAAATGGCTTGTATTTTTTTTAATACAAACTTTTTTGTGTTTACAGCTCCTTTAAAGGGAATCTGTCGTCAGGTTTTTGCCACCTAATCTGAGAGCAGCATAATGTAGGGTTAGAGGCACTGATTCCAGTAATGTGTCACTTACTGGGCTGCTTAGTGTTGTTTTGATAAAATCATTGATTTGTCAGAAGGTAATTATCACTAGATGACTAGTAAGTTCTGTAGGACCCCACCCCCATCACTGATCAGTAGATTTCTGTGTACACTGAGCATGGGCAGAAAGCTGCCAATCAGTGGTGTGGGTGGGGCCATACAGAGCGCAGCATTCAGAGAGCTGCTAGATCTGCAGCAGATAAAACGGTGATTTTCTCAAAATGACAACAAGCAGCTGAAAAAATGACACATCGCTGGAATCAGGGTATCTGCCCCTATATTGTGCTGCTCTCAGATGGGGCAGCACAATTAATATTGTGCCAAATTAATTTCCCGTGAACTATCACATGATCTATCACAGGGGATCATGTGACATGTCACATGATAAATCAGGTGTGTGTGTGTGTGGGGGGGGCGCGCCTTCTAAACTGCCCGGGGCCCTTGCTACTCTTAATCCACCCCTGACTGAGCTATACTTTGTTTTGTTTTCCCGTTTAACCCAGAGGGGTCTTGTTTATTTTTCCTGCGGAACCTGCATGAGTTTCCTTTCGTCTGCCTCCGGGAGAGCCGAGCGAGTCGTCTTGCCACAGTTGATGTGAGAGTGCGTCCAGGATTCCAGGAACACGTGTACCTGCCACAAAGACTGGTGGATGTCCTGGGTGAAGGCTGCCAGCCAGCCAGAGAAGTCCACCAGCATGGAGGAGCTCATTAAGCACCTGGTCCAGAGCCAACAGAGCATGCAGCAGCAACACCTACAGAGCCAGCCGAGTATGCAGCAGGCCCAGCAGAGCATGCAGCAGCAGCACCAGGAGACGACCAAACTGTTGCTTCAGCAAATCCAGTTGCAGCAAAAGTCGCAGCAGCAGCACCAGCAGGAGGCGCAACAGCAGATACAGCTTTTGGCGGACGCCATCCAGAGCAGGGCAGCCGCCCCACCCCCAGGGCCGACTGATGATTGTAGCGTCGGCGTCCCTGCCTCCTGCTAGGCAGGGACGCTGTTCCCCTCACCTCTCCGCTCCGTGCCCGGCGTCTTCCTCCCGCTCTGCTGGCAGCGCGCGCTGCTTCCCGGCCACTGTGCTCAGGGCGCGCGCGCTCCCCCTCTCTTAAAGGGGCCGCGCGCGCCGTCCTAAGGAGTCCCCGGCCAATGGCCTGAGGACCTCACCATATATAAGGCACCTCCTTCAAAATGGATGTGCCCGAGCAATGTTGTTGCATAGCCTATCACTCTGCTTCAGCCCTCAGGTCCCGTTACCAGATACCTGCCAGTTACCTGCCAGTTACCTGCCAGATTCCTGCTTGATACCTGCCTGATACTTGTCTATCTGCTTACATTCCTGCGGTCCGACAGTCTGCCTACCAGCCCTGCCAGTCTGTCTATGGATCTGTCTGCCCGCTCACCTGGGAGCGCCCACCTGCTACCTGCCTGCTAGTCTACCTGGAGGCTTAGCCGTCACTTGCTGTGACCACCTGCCTGTCCAGAGACTCTTACCCGCTCACCTGGGAGCGCTCACCTGCTACCTGACTGCTAGCCTACCTGGAGGCTCTGCCGTCACGTGCTGTGACCACCTGCCTGTCCAGAGACTCTTGCCCGCTCACCTGGGAGCGCTCATCTGCTACCTGCCTGCTAGCCTACCTGGAGGCTTAGCCGTCACTTGCTGTGACCACCTGCCTGTCCAGAGACTCTTGCCCGCTCACCTGGGAGCGTCCACCTGCTACCTGCCTGCTAGCCTACCTGGAGGCTCAGCCGTCACTTGCTGTAACCACCTGCCTGTCCAGAGACTCTAGCCCGCTCACCTGGGAGCGTCCACCTGTTACCTGCCTGCTAGCCTACCTGGAGGCTCAGCTGTCACTTGCTGTGACCACCTGCCTGTCCAGAGACTCTTGCCCGCTCACCTGGGAGCGTCCACCTGCTACCTGCCTGCTAGCCTACCTGGAGGCTTAGCCGTCACTTGCCGTGACCACCTGCCTGTCAAGAGACTGTCCCCGTCACTTGCCGTGACCTCCTGCCCTTCTACCCAGAGACTGTCCCCGTCACTAGCCGTGACTACCTGCCCTGGGAGCCACCGGCTTCCTTACAAGGACTGCCCCTTTGTATAGTTGCTCAGAGGTTCCTCCTCCCAGACCCGTTACAATGATTCTCACGTCAGGAAGGCGGTAAGGCGGGCCATGCAGAAAATGACCCCTGGGGATGATGTAGAAGCATTTCTGACTGTTTTTGAGAGGGTGGCTGATCGGGAGAGACTTCTACCAGCACAGTGGGTAGAGGTTCTGGCGCCATATTTATCGGGTGAACCCCAGAAGGCATATTTTTACTTGGCGCTGCAAGATGCTAAGGAGTATCCCAAACTAAAGACAGAGATCTTAGCACATCTGGAAGTAAATATGGCGGTGAGAGCCCAACGAGTTCATCACTGGGCGTATGCTAGCGACAAACCCCCTCACTCGCAGATGTTTGACCTCCTGCATCTTGTTCAGAAGTGGCTACAACCGGAGTCCTCCACTCCAGCCGAGATGGTTGAGCGGGTGGTGATTGATAGATTCATGCATTCCCTTCCCAAGCCAGTACAGACCTGGGTTGCCCAGGGTGATCCCCAGAACACAGATGACTTCATCGGCCTGGTAGAGAGGTACCAGGTAGTTGAGAGATCTCTTGGGAAACCGGATGCAGTCACTTCTCCCCTACTGGGATACCCAAAAGGGGGTGGATTCAGAACGGAAGGGATCTAGAGCCACCACTGGGGGACGTCCAAATCCCACTGAAGGTGCCGTTAGAACGGTTGGTAAAGATATTGTTTGTTGGCGGTGTCACAACCCTGGACATGTAGCCGCCAGGTGTCAAATATCCCCTGAGCCCATGGACTGCAGCCTAGGCAGACGGGTCTCCTATTATGCCTATCCAGCCTGTAGTGTGGACTGTCAACCCGGCGAGGGGCCGCAGGCGTGTGCAGTGTCCATTAATGGAGTAAAAGTGCTTGGGCTGTTGGACTCCGGGAGTCTGGTGACCTTGATCAGAGCAACCCTTCCCCACCAGTTGATCCCTTCCAAAACCCTGGGCGTTCGGTGCATCCATGGTGACACCAAGGACTATCCCGTGGCCACAGTGACAGTGGGGACAGACTGTGGTGCCCAGTCCCATGAAGTCGGGGTAGTAAAGGACCTGATACACCCTGTCATATTGTGCCGTGATTTTTCCTTATTCTGGGACTTGTGGGGGAAGGGAACTGGACTAAGTAGCATGGGGAAAAGCCAGGTCCTTGAAGAAGAACCCCCGACGAAGTCTCAGATGGTGGAGTTCCCACTGTGCGTCCTTGTCGGTGATGAGGGTGAGACGGTGACCGAGGAGGCCGACCTCCCTTCATTAGATATGTCCAGAGAGAACTTTGGGACTGCTCAAGTACGAGACCTGACCTTAAAAGGCGCGTTCGACCAGGTTACTGTATGTAATGGGGTTGCCCAAGAGCCGGGGGCCGACACCAGATTCCCCCACTTTGCAGAGTTGCTATATCGGGTGGCCAAACTGAGGGACGGTGAGATAGTGGAACAGCTGTTAGTGCCGGGGCCATACAGACGGCGGGTGCTAGATATGGCCCATTCACATGTTCTGGGGGGACACCTATACATCCGTAGATACACTGAAATATTACCTACTAGGCCGAAAGTTTAAATTAGTATCAGACCATGCCCCGTTGAGATGGTTGAGGGAGAAGAGGGGTAAAAATGCCAGGGTAACTAGATGGTTCCTAGAGCTGCAAGATTTTAACTTTCACGTGGAGCATAGGCCCGGGAAGTTACATGGGAATGCAGATGCCCTCTCTAGGATTCCCTGCCTGGTGTCAGAAGGTGCCCAAACCCCCGGCTTTGGGAAGAGGGGGGGAATATGTGACAGTGTCACTGGTTTTATAAGTGAGGGGAGATATGTGTCACTCAGGATGCTCTCCTGTGTGAACTAAGACCTACTTTATTTTTCTGCCAGCGTGTTATATGCTGGTAGGTTTACTCTGTTAAAGGGTGTGCGGTTTTATGGGAATGGCAAAGAGGGCGGGACGCCATTCCCCCTACCTCCCCTCAGGGTGTGGCTGAGCAATGTGTAAAAGCTCAGTCCTTTTTTTTTTTCTCTGGAGTGTGGTCTGGAGAGGGAAGTCTCCAGACAGTATTGTGGAAGCTGCAGAGCTTGTTACCCGTGCAGTTTATGCTATCGAGAGCGGGCGGAACCCGCTCACCTATGGACTGAGCTATACTTTGTTTTGTTTTCCCGTTTAACCCAGAGGGGTCTTGTTTATTTTTCCTGCGGAACCTGCATGAGTTTATGCCAGATAATAAACCAGCAGAAAGGTAACCTGAGAACGTGTGTCCTTTCGTCTCGCTCCGGGAGAGCCGAGCGAGTTGTCTTGCCACACTGTCATATCTCCAGTCAGCTAAACTTCTCAACCCTAGGCAAGCCAGATGGTCCCTGTTTTTTACTAAGTTCAATTTTGTTGTCACTTTTCGTCCAGGGGTCAAAAATGTCAAGGCTGATGCTTTGTCCCCGAGCTTCCCTGGTGGTGGTGACCATGAGAACCCTGCCCTGATATTACAGAAAGGGGTAGTCATTTCGGCACTTTATCCTGAACTGGAGGGTGGGGTGTTGGAGGCACAGAGGGACTGTCCTTCAGGAAAGTTATTTGCACCATCTAATCTGCGCCGCAAAGTAAGTAAGAAACATCATAACTCTGTGCTTGCTGAGCATCCAGGTGGTAAGGCAACCCCGGACCTCCTCTCTCGTCGTTTTTGGTGGCCTGGGTTGTATCGGGATGTGATTGAACAGGTAGCTGCTTGTACTATTTGCACGCGTTCTAAGGTTTCACATACCCGTCCGTCTGGTACTCTTCTTCTGCTACCTATTCCTAGTAGCCCATGGACACACTTGTCCATGTATTTTTTTATTGACTTACTCGGTTTCTGCAGGCAAAACTTTGGTTTTGGTGGTAGTAGATAGGTTCAGTAAAATGGTTCATTTTGTCGCATTGCCTGCGCTTCCAAATGCCAAGACACTTGCTCAGGTGTTCATAAATGAGAATGTGAAGCTTCACAGGGTTCCCTCCAATGTGGTGTCAGATCGGGGGACCCAGTTTGTTTCCAAGTTCTGGAAGGCATTCTGTTCTCAACTGGGGGTGCAGCTGTCCTTTTCCTCTGCCTTCCACCCTCAGTCGAATGAACAGACCGAGCGTGACAATCAGAATTTGGAGACCTACCTCAGATGTTTCGTTTCTGAAAATCAGGATAATTTGGCATCCTACCTACCACTGGCAGAATTTGCCATTAATAATCATTGTCAAGAATCCACTGGCAGGTCACCGTTCTTTGGTGCATACGGTTATCATATCTCACATCAAAAAACCCATAAAAAATAACCTTTACTAGGTATCATTAAAATATTGCCTTAAGGCACACAAACAAATACTGTATAACATAGAAATAGACATAAAATTTGTGAAAAGATGATCAAATGCTGTTAGCTCAGATGGATATATAGAAAGACCTCAAGCTATAGGCTATAACGTCTAACAAGACGACATGTAGTCCAGAGAGACCCAACCATTCAGAGTCTCTCACAAAAGCCTATCTAATATATATAATCGTCTTATCCCGTCTGTCTGTCTGTCCAGGAAATACCGTGTCGCTGATTGGTCCGGCCGCGGCCAATCAGCGACGCGGGATTTCAGAAAAAAATGGCGGCCGTTAGCAGCTCATCTGCCGCACGGAGGTCAGCGGCGATGCAGCCGGGAGATGACCGGCGCCAGCCGGTCATCTCTCAGCTGCTCGCAGCAGAACTACCCCGACTGGCGGCGCCACTGACCTCCATGCGGCTACCGTCGGGAGATCAGCGGCTAGGGCCGCTGATCTCCCGACGGCAGGTGTGAAGGGAGGACTGGGGAGCCGGTCGGGATACTTATGCTGCGAGCAGCCGCTCATCTACTGGCTGCTTGCAGCGGAAGTACCCCCATAGGCAGCGTCGCTCCCCGGTCCTCACTAATACCATTCGCTGATTGGTCGCGGCCGCCGGCCGCGACCAATCAGCGATTTTGGCTTCAAATTTAAACACGCTCTCTGGTCCTCACTAATATGGTTCACTGATTGGTTGCGTCCGCCAGCCAAATTTAAACACCTCAATGCTGATTGGTCGTGGCCGCCGGCGATATTGGATCCAAATTTAATCACCGCTCTGCACAGAGGTCAGCGGCGATGCAGCCGGGAGATGACTGGGGCTAGCCGGTCATCTCCCGGCTGCTCGCAGCAGAAGTACCCCGACCGGCGGCGCCGATGACCTCCATGCGGCTACCGTCGGGAGATCAGCGGCTAGGGCCGCTGATCTCCCGACGGCAAGTGTGAAGGGAGGACCGGGGAGCGGCGTCACCTGTCGGGATACTTTTGCTGCGAGCAACCGCTCATCTTCCGGATGCTCGCAGAGGAAGTACCCGCACAGGCTGCGCCGCTCCCCGGTCCTCACTAATACCATTCGCTGATTGGTCGCGGCCGCGACCAATCAGCGATTTTGGCGTCAAATTTAAACACGCTCTCCGGTCCTCACTAATACGGTTCACTGATTGGTCGCGTCCGCTGGCCGCGACCAATCAGCGATATTGGCGCCAATTTTAATCACTGCTTTGCTAATTGGTCGTGGCCGCCGGGCGCGACCAATCAGCGATTTAGGCACCAAATGTAAACACCACTCTGCTGATTGCGCCCGGTCGGCCGCATACATATTCTAGAATACCCGATGCGTTAGGATCGGGCCACCATCTAGTTCTTATATAACAGTCATAGATCATAATAGCAAGATGAACCTTTTTTTTTTTTTTTGCAAGGGAACCTGCTGTTATATCCCAGCTTGGGGAAGTTATTTATCTACAGTACAGACCAAAAGTTTGGACACACCTTCTCATTTAAAGATTTTTCTGTATTTTCATGACTATGAAAATTGTACATTCACACTGAAGGCATCAAAACTATGAATTAACACATGTGGAATTATATACTTAACAAAAAAGTGTGAAACAACTGAAAATATGTCTTTTATTCTAGATTCTTCAAAGTAGCCACCTTTTGCTTTGATGACTGCTTTGCGCACTCTTGGCATTCTCTTGATGAGCTTCAAGAGGTAGTCACCGGAAATGGTTTTCACTTCACAGGTGTGCCCTGTCAGGTTTAATAAGTGAGATTTCTTGCCTTATAAATGGGGTTGGGACCATCAGTTGTGTTGTGCAGAAGTCAGGTGGATACACAGCTGATAGTTCTACTGAATAGACTGTTAGAATTTGTATTATGGCAAGAAAAAAGCAGCTAAGTAAAGAAACACGAGTGGCCATCATTAATTTAAGAAATGAAGGTTAGTCAGTCTGAAAAATTGGGCAAACTTTGAAAGTGTCCCCAAGTGCAGTTGCAAAAACCATCAAGCGCTACAAAGAAACTGGCTCACATGGGGTCCGCCCCAGGAAAGGAAGACCAAGAGTCACCTCTGCTTCTGAGGATAAGTTTATCCGAGTCACCAGCCTCAGAAATCGCAGGTTAACAGCAGCTCAGATTAGAGACCAGATCAATGCCACACAGAGTTCTAGCAGCAGACACATCTCTACAACGACTGTTAAGAGGAGACTTTGTGCAGCAGGCCTTCATGGTAAAATAGCTGCTAGGAAACCATTGCTAAGGACAGGCAACAAGCAGAAGAGACTTGTTTGGGGTAAATAACACAAGGAATGGACATTAGACCAGTGGAAATCTGTGCTTTGGTCTGATGAGTCCAAATTTGAGATCTTTGGTTCCAACCACCATGTCTTTGAGTGACGCAGAAAAGGTGAACGGATGTACTCTACATGCCTGGTTCCCACCTTGAAGCATGGAGGAGGAGGTGTGATGGTGTGGGGGTGCTTTGCTGGTGACACTGTTGGGGATTTATTCAAAATTGAAGGCATACTGAACCAGCATGGCTACTACAGCATCTTGCAGCGGCATGCTATTCCATCCGGTTTGCGTTTAGTTGGACCATCATTTATTTTTCAACAGGACAATGACCCCAAACACACCTCCAGGCTGTGTAAGGGCTATTTCACCAAGAAGGAGAGTTATGGGGTGCTACACCAGATGACCAGGCCTCCCCAGTCACCAGACCTGAACCCAATTGAGATGGTTTGGGGTGAGCTGGACCGCAGAGTGAAGGCAAAAGGGCCAACAAGTGCTAAGCATCTCTGGGAACTCCTTCAAGATTGTAGGAAGACCATTTCCGGTGACTACCTCTTGAAGCTCATCAAGAGAATGCCAAGAGTATGCAAAGCAGTCATCAAAGCAAAAGGTGGCTACTTTGAAGAACCTAGAATATAAGACATATTTTAAGTTGTTTCACACTTTTTTGTTAAGTATATAATTCCACATGTGTTAATTCATAGTTTTGATGCCTTCAGTGTGAATGTACAATTTTCAAAGTCATGAAAATACAGAAAAATCTTTAAATGAGAAGGTGTGTCCAAACTTTTGGTCTGTACTGTATATATTAGTTTGTAATTTTGGAGTACTACTATCACCTGGTGATTATACTGCTAACTGCAGCTAGTTATTAAGCATATTCACATTAAAAGGTGATATGCTGTGATGAATTAGAGGATTCAGGAATCATCTTATATTGTACTGATGTCGCCTCCACCGGGGATCTGTTTTTGAATCAAAATAAATGAATAATATATTCTAGCGGTACTCTTAGTGGCTAATCTTGCTATTATGATCTATGACTGTTATATAAGAATAGGCTTTTGTGAGAGACTCTGAATGGTTGGGTCTCTCTGGACTACATGTCGTTTTGTTAGACGTTATAGCCTATAGCTTGAGGTCTTTCTATATATCCATCTGAGCTAACAGCATTTGATCATCTTTCCACAAATTTTATGTCTATTTCTATGTTATACAGTATTTGTTTGTGTGCCTTAAGGCAATATTTTAATGATATCTAGTAAAGGTTATTTTTTATGGTTTTTTTGATGTGAGATATAATTATATACCCATGAGGTTATCCTATTTCTCTAATCTGCATACGGTTATCACCCACAGTTTGGTACCTTTAGTGGGGAGGAGCTTCAGGAGATCCTGAGGAGGAATGGTTTTCTTTGTCGCTCTCCTCGGTATGGCAGGGAGTGCTGAGTAATTTAAAGATCATGGGAGACAGGTATAAACGTATGGCTGACAGAAAACGCTTGCCAGGTCCGGACCTGAATGTGAATGACTTTGTGTGGTTGTCTACCAGGAATATAAGATTGAAAGTTCCTTTTTGGAAGCTGGGACCTAGGTTTATTGGTCCCTATAAAATAACCGCCGTCATTAACTCAGCAGCGTTTCGTCTTGAACTTTCTCAGGCCCTTAAAGTCCACAACGTGTTCCATAGGTCCTTACTTAAAAAATATGTGGAACCTCTTGAGCCCTCGCCTCTACCACCGCCCCCAGTAATGGTTGATGGTAATCTGGAGTTCCAGATTTCGAGGATTGTAGATTCTTGTCTCCAACATAGTTCTTTACAATACTTGGTGCACTGGAAAGGTTATGGTCCAGAGGAGAGAATGTGGGTTTCAGCGTCAGAGGTGAACGCTCCCAGATTGGTTTGCTCATTTCATATCTCTTTTCCTGAGAAACCCGATCCTGAGTGTCCGGAGGCCACTCCTAGAGGGGGGGGTACTGTCACGGGTGTGTCAGAGGTGACATACAGTCGCCCTGCAGTTGGTTGCAGGCGAGCTCTACGTTTGGCATTACAAACATCTTCCTAGAGGCTGGCTGTCTCTAGGACCCAAAAGCTACCTCCCTCTGGCTAATTAGCTCCCTGGCATGGGTGTATAAATACCTGGTGTGTCTGAGAGGGAGGTGCCGGTGATATTCATTACTACTTGTGAGGTTTAGCAAGAGCAGTACTTCATCATCTCTGGAGCTTGAGGCTGTGTGCGCATTTGTTTGGAGTCATCTAAAGCTAAGCAATTCCCCCCTGTTTGTCTACCCTTGTTGTCTATAGAGTTTAGTGGAGATCGACTAGTGCTAATCTCCTTCTTTCCCTAGCAATAGCCATACACCAGGGAAAGTCAGGGCGAGGCACGAATGTGGCTATTGGTGAAGAGCCAGTATAGGGACGGTAGTTGAGACAGGGTGACACTAGACCAGACTAGGAGGTCTGCACTCCCCCCTTTTCCTAGTGTCTGAGCTCCCTTTCCCTCTGTGTTGCACTAAGTCTTTCTCACACCTTGGTGACACTACCATCCACAGTTTGGTACCTTTAGTGGGGGAGGAGCTTCAGGAGTTCCTGAGGAGGAATGTTTTGCTTCGTCGCTTTCTTCGGTGTGGCGGGGGGTTCTGAGTAATTTGAAGATCATGGGAGACGGGTACAAACGTATGGCTGACAGAAAACACTTGCCAGGTCCGGACCTGAACGTGAATGACTGTGTGGTTGTCTACCAGGAATATCAAGTGGAAAGTTGGAAGCTGGGACCCAGGTCATAAACCCAGCAGCGTTTCGTCTTGAGCTACCTCAGGCCCTTAAGATTTACAATGTATTTCACAGGTCTCTACTCAAGAAATATGTGGAACTTCTTGAACCTTCACCCCTACCACTGCCCCCAATAATGGTTGATGGTAATCGGGAGTTTCAGATTTCAAGGACTGTAGATTCTCGTCTCCAACGTTGTTCCCTACAATACTTGGTGCACTGGAAGGGTTATGGTCCAGAGGAGAGGATGTGGGTTTCAGCATCAGAGGTGAACACTCCAGGCTGGTTGGTTCATTCCACACCTCTTATCCTGAGAAACCTGGTCCTGAGTGTCCGGAGGTCATTCGTAGAAGGAGGGTACTGTCACGGGTGTGTCAGATGTGACAGACAGTCGCTCTGCAGTTGGCTGCAGAAGATCTCTTCGTTTGGCATTGCAGACACCTTCTTAAATCTGTCTTACTCTAGGATCCAGCGGCTACCTCCCTCCTGCTCTGATTGACACCCTGGCCTGGGTGTTTAAATACTTTCAGTTTGCTACAGGGAGGCACCAGTGATATTCACATGTTCTCTTGTGAAGGTTTGGAGCTACTGTAGTCAGCTTACTTCCACTCTGGTACTTGGAGGATGTTTGGTGTAATCTCTCTGAAGTCGGCTCAAGCTAAGTTGCTTCCTCCTGTGTTTGTCTCTTTTGTTGTCTTTAGTTGTTAGTGGGGACTGACCAATGCTCATCCCCCTTCCCTATCCAGGGTCAAGCTCTAGGGAGATACAGGGCTTAGGTTTCCTGTTCGGCGATTGGTGAGGAACCAGTATAGGGACGGTAGGGGAGACGGTGATATTAGATCAGCTTAGGAGGTCTCCACTCCCCCTTTCCCTAGTGTCTGGGTTCCCTTCCCCTCATCCCTTCGTGTTGCACTTTGTCTTTCCTACACTGTGCGTGACACAATCACACTCATCCTCCAAAAAGCCCTCCCTTGACTCATCCTTTGTATCTAGCTATCGCTTCATATCACTCCCCTATGCCTCAAAACTACTGGAACAACACGTCCATCTTGAACTGTCCTCCTGTTCCCTCTTCGACCGCTTACAATCTGGCTTCCACCCGCATTACTCCACTGAAATTGCCCTGACTAAGGTCAACAATGACTTACTAACTGTCAAAGCCAAGCGACACTACTCTGTCCTCCTCCTCCTGGACTTGTCCTCTGCTTTTGACACAGTGGATCATTTCCTCTTACTACATATTCTCTCATGTCTTGGCATCACAGACTTGGCCCTATCTTGGATCTCCTTATACCTAACAGACCAGACATTCAGCATCTCCCAGTCACACACCTCCTCACCTCTTCCCCTATCTGTCGGTGTCCCGCAAGGTTCAGTCCTAGGGCCTTTGTTCTTCTCCATTTATACCTTTGGCCTTGGGCAGCTCATAAAGTCACATGGCTTTCACTATTCCCTCTATGCTGATTACACACAGATCTACCTCTCTGAACCCGATATCACCTCCCTACTAACCAGAATTCCACAATGTCTGGTGGCTATTTCATCCTTCGTTTCTGCTATATTTCTAAAACTTAACATGTACAAAACAGAATTGTTCATCCTTCCTCCATCTCACTGAACCCCCCCAATGGACCCATCCATTAAAGTAAATGGCTGCTTACTCTCCCCAGTCCTGCAATCTCGCTGCCGAGGGTAACCCTGGACTCTGATCCCTTCTTCAAGCCACATATCCAAGCCCTTTCCACTTCCTGTCGACTCCAACTCAGAATTTTTCTTGGATCTGTACATTCCTTCATCAACAATCTGCAAAAACCCTAGTCCATGCACTCATCATCTCCCATCTCGACTACTGCAACCTCCCGCTTTGTGTTCTCCCTTCTAACACTCTCGCACCACTCCAATCTATCTTAAACTCTGCTGCCCGACTAATCCACCTAGTCTCCCGTTACTTACCTGCACTCAACCTCTGATTCTCATAAGATCTCCTTCTCTACTCCCCTCTTCTCTTCACACAATCACATACAAGATTTCTCCCGCGCATACTCTGGAACACTCTAGCCTACATACCAGACTCTCACCTACTTTAGAAATCTTCAAAAGGAACCTGAAGACCTACCTCTTCTAACAAGCCTACAACCTACAGTAACCATCGTTCCACCATACCGCTGCACGACCAGCTCTACCCTCACCTACTGTATCCTCACCCATCCCTTGTAGACTGTGATTATTGTACTTGTTTTCATTATGTATACCCCTTTTCACATGTAAAGCGCCATGGAATAAATTGCTCTATAATAATAATAATGCCACAGCATCTCAATCGGATTAAGGTCAGGACTTTGACTAGGCCACTCCAAAGTTTTAATTTTGTTTTTCTTAAGCCATTCAGAGGTGGACTTGCTGGTGTGGATCATTGTCCTGCTGCATAACCCAAGTACACTTTAGCTTGAGGTCATGAACAGATGGCCAGACATTCTTCAGGATTTTTGGGTAGACAGCAGAATTCATGGTTCCATTTACCACAGCAAGTCTTCCAGGTCCTGAAGTAGCAAAACAGCCTGTTACGGATCCGGGTGGTGGAACCTCTGTGCTGTGATACAAGGAGGGACTAGAGGGGCGTAACTAAGTGCCTACCTGGACCAACCCTGGCCACATGGCGGCTTAGTCAACTCCGTGAACCAAGGAGGGACTGGAAAGGTGAACCAGGTGCCACTCTGGGACCGACTTTGTGTGAGAGCAGGTGACTCCCACGGGACTGATGGCCGAGGCTGACAGGCACAGCAGATGAGCACAGCTGCTAGACAGGCAGGTGATGCAGGTAGATAGGCACGGCCGATAGGCTGGTGGGTACGGCCGATAGTCTGGTGGGCATGGCTGATAGACAGGCAGGCGGGTACGGCAGATAGACAGGCTGGCGGGTACGGCTGATAGACAGGCTGGTGAGCACTGGAACCTGAGGACTGAGGAGAGTGTTAGCACACAAACAACAATCTTGCACAGGCACCTCCATTTCGGAGGAGGTGCCTTATATAGGGGAAGTCCTCCGGCCATTGGCCGGGGACTCTATAGGGCGACGCGCGCAGCCCCTTTAAGAGGGAGGGAGCGCGCGTGCCCTAAGCACAGTGCCCGGGGTACTGTGC
Source organism: Phyllobates terribilis (assembly GCF_046119375.1). Taxonomy (NCBI): domain Eukaryota; kingdom Metazoa; phylum Chordata; class Amphibia; order Anura; family Dendrobatidae; genus Phyllobates; species Phyllobates terribilis. Next base: position 688,758,595 of record NW_027362761.1, on the reverse strand, counting down.
ACGGTGCGCACCCCGGGCAGACGCAGGAGGAAAGCCGAAGGACGCCGGACCAGGACAGCGGCGGTGAGGGGATCGGCGTCTCTGCCCGCAGGAGGCAGAGACGCCAACGCTACAGTACCCCCTCCCTTTATGCCCCCTCTTCTTTAGGCCCGCAAGAAATTTTTCTAGAAGACGAGGAGCATGAATGTTCTCCCTGGGCTCCCAAGACCTCTCCTCAGAATCAAACCCCTTCCAATCCACAAGAAAGAAAGTCTTTCTTTCCTCTTACCCTCTTGATGGCCAAAATGTTCTCTACCTCAAAGACGTCCTCATCGGAGACTGGAGCTGGAGTGGTTCCTGGATCATCAGAGAAAGGATGAAGGACAACAGGCTTGAGGAGAGACACGTGAAAGAAATTGGAAATCCGTAAGGAGGCAGGGAGTTTCAGCTTGTACTCCACTGGATTTATTTGGTTCAGAACCTCGAAAGGACTGATGAACCACGGGCCCAACTTGTATGATGGAATCTTGAGACGGACATATTTGGAGGAAAGCCAGACCTTGTCTCCTGGACAAAATAGAGGCGGATCCAGACGTCTCTTATCAGCATGCTTTTTCATCTGCTCTGAGGACTGTAGAAGCGCAGATCTAATGTGTTCCCAAATCACCGAAAATTCACTGACGAGAGACGGGAATAGGAATTCAGGGGTGTTGACCGTAAACCACAAAAAACGGACACTTAGCAGAGGACTCACTTACATGGTTTTGATAAGAAAACTTGGCCCAGGGCAGGAGTTCTACCCCATCGCTATGGTGAGCGTTGACAAAGTGCCGAAGAAAACTGGTAAGGATCTGATTAATACATTCCACTTGACCATTGGACTGAGAATGATAGGCCAAAGAAAAGTCCAAAGAGACATCCAGCAGCTTGCACGTGGCTCTCCAGAAGCGTGAAGTGAACTGAACTCCTCGGTCCGAGACAATGAGGTGGGGCAAGCCGTGGAGACGAAAGATGTGACGGATGAAGTCCTTAGCCAGCACAGGTGCGGAAAGAAGACCAGGCAGAGGGATGAAGTGAACCATCTTGGAGAAGCGGTCAGCGACCACCCAAATGATGGTAGAACCGGAAGATACCGGGAGATCAGTGATGAAGTCCATAGCAATGTGTTGCCAAAGAGCAGAAGGCATGGGAAGAGGAAGAAGAAGACCAGCTGCAAGGTGCCTAGGTATCTTGTTACGGGCACAAGAGGAACAAGCCGCGACAAAATCCGCAACATCCTTGCGCAGGGTGGGCCACCAATAATGTCGGGCAATGAGCAGAAGCATCTTCCTCTGGTCGGCATGACCAGCCAGTTTGGATGAATGACCCCAGAGTAAGACCCTCTTCCGATCCTGAGCCACAACAAAGGTCTTAGATGAGACAGGTCAAACGGAGCAACAGTCATTATTCTGGAGAGGTCAATGATGTGTAGAGGTCGGTAGACAGAAAAGAGCGGGATAGAACGTCAGCTTTAATATTCTTGTCTGCCGGGTGGTAATGGAGAGAGAAGTAGAAACGAACAAAGAACAAAGACCCTCTGGCCTGACGCGGATTTAGCCTTTGGGCGGTCTGCAAATAAGCGAGGTTTTTATGGTCCGTGTAGATGACCACCGAGTGCAGAGCCCCCTCAAGCAAGTAGCGCCACTCCTCCAGTGCTAATTTCATGGCCACCAGTTCTCAATCCCCTATGGAGTAATTGTGCTTGGACAAAGAAAAGAGTTTGGAGAAGAAGCCGCAGGTCACAATTCGCCCGGACGAGGATTTCTGGGTGAGCACTGCTCCGACTTCGGAGGAAGAGGCATCAATCTCCAGGAAGAACTGTTTATTGCAATCAGGACGATGTTGCACTGGAGTGGAGGAGAAGGCTTGCTTAAGAGAGACAAAGGCAGTTTCCACCTCGGAAGTCCATTCCCTGGGATTTGCTCCTTTACGGGTGAAAGCAGAGATGGGAGCAGTCCGGCAGGAGAAATGAGGAATGAAGAGGCGGTAATAGTTAGCGAATCCCAGAAACCGCTGAATAGCCTTCAACCCCTCGGGTCGGGGCCACTTTAAGAGGGCAGACACCTTCTCGGGATTCATCTGCAGTCCGGTCTCAGAGATGATATATCCCAATAATGGTAGAGAGGTCTGCTCAAAGAGGCATTTCTCGTACTTAACATACAGGCGATTCTTCCGGAGCCGCAGTATTACCTGACGAACATCCCTCCGGTGAGAGGGCAGATCAGGGGAGAACACCAAGATATCATCCAGGTACACCACCACGCAGGAATACAGGAGATCTCGGAAGATGTCATTTACTAACTCCTGGAAGATGGCTGGAGCATTACAGAGACTGAAGGGCATCACGTGGTACTCAAAGTGACCATCCCGAGTGTTGAATGCCGTCTTCCACTCGTCTCCCTGGTGAATCCGGAGCAGATTGTACGCCTCACGAAGATCGAGCTTAGTGAAGATCTTCACGCCTTTTAGGCGGTCAAACAGCTCCTAGATGAGAGGCAGGGGGTACTTACTTTTGATGGTAATCTGGTTTAGACCCCTATAGTCGATACATGGACGAAGACAGCCGTCTTTCTTTTTGACGAAGAAGAATCCTGCTCCAGCCGGAGAGGTGGATTTATGGATAAATCCCATAGCAAGATTATTTTCTATTTATTCAGACATAGCACGGGTCTCGGCCAGCGACAAGGGGTAGATTCGCCTGCGAGGAGGTGAAGCACCGGGTATTAGGTCGATGGGGCAATCATACGGCCTATGAGGTGGTAGTGTCTCTGCCTCCTTTTTATGAAAGACATCCACATATGACCAGTAGGGTGCCGGCAGGCCAGGTAGGTTAGCTGGAGTAGACGGAGGTCGAGCAGGACGAACCGGAACCAGACAGGACTTATGACATTCCTGACCCCAACGAAGCACCTCACCCGATCTCCAATTCAGGATGGGCTCATGTCTCTGTAACCAAGGCAGGCCAAACAAGAGCGGATGAGAGAGGCCGGACAGCACGTAAAAGGAGATCTTCCCCGATTGTAGCATTCCCACCTGAAGAGTTACAGGCTCAGTGACAAACAAGATGGTCTCAGAGAGAAGCTTTCCATCCACAGAGGAAACAGCTAAAGGATCAGCCAGACGTATGGTAGGAATCTGATAACGCTCCACAATGGCCTGTTGAATCAGATATCCAGCGGCTCTGGAATCCAGATAGGCAGTCTCGAAGAAGCGGCTCTCATTGTTCGTAACTGAAATGGACAGAGTCAAGGGCGGAGAGGAAGAACTTTGCCTAGGACAACTTTTCCGAGCGGTTATAGACACTGGAGTTTCCTGGTCTCACCAGATAGGAGTGTATTTGATGCTCTATACTGTCAAAGTAGAAGCAACTCCCCTCGGCGTGGCGGAACTCCTGGCAAGACTTGACCATCTTAACTTGGTCTATTTGCATAGACTCTGGAGAAGACACCGGGGGTAATGCTAATTGCGAGACTGGCCTTTGGAAGGTTGGTGCGAGGCGCAGGGGTCTTCTCCACGGGTCGTCTCCTTTGAACGCCCCTGAAAACGGATGTCAATCCGGGTAGCTAATGACACCAGGTCATCCAGAGAGGGAGGTATGTCACAACCTGCTAGCTCATCCTTGATCCGTCCGGAAAGGTCCTCCCAAAAGGTGGACACCAGAGCCTCATTGTTCCAGGCAAGTTCAGATGCGAGGTTGCGGAAGCGCATGGCATACTGTCCACAGAGAGACTCCTTTGGCAGAGTCGGAGAAGAGATGAGGCAGTCGAAGATTTTCGTCCAGGCTCATCGAAAACCTTCCGGAAAGCCGCAAGGAAGGCCTGGAGATGGGACACCAAAGGATCCCCTCTCTCCCACAGAGGGTTAAGCCACGCCAATGCTTCTCCGGTGAGGTCAGACATGATGAATGCCACCTTGGCCCGGTCAGAGGTGAACTGGTGTGCCAGAAGCTCAAAGTGCAGCGTGCACAGATTAATGAAGCCCCGACATAGGGCAGGGTCACCACCAAAACGTGGAGGTGCATAAAGCCGGGTTCCAAAGCCGGATGCCAGAGCACCACTGGATTGAGGTGCTGCCGGAGCGGGTGCCACTTGGTTAGAGGCTGACACAGTCGGGGTGGACGAGCATCCAGGTGGGAGTTGACTGTCCACAGATAGGACAGGATAGTATCCTGTTGGGATCTCTGGTGAGAGACCTCTTGGTACAGGTCTGAGAGCGAAGGAGCCTGGGAGCCACCGGATTCCATGGCCTGTGCAAACTGTTATGGATCAGGGTGCTGGAACCTCTGTGCTGTGATACAAGGAGGGACCAGAGGGTGTAACTAAGTGCCTACCAGGACCGACCCTGGCCACACGGTGGCTTAGTCGACTCCGTGAACCAAGGAGGGACAGGGAAGGTGAACCAGGTGCCACCCTGGGACCGACCTTGTGCGAGAGCAGGTGACTCCCACGGGACTGATTGCCGAAGCTGACAGGCACAGCAGATGAGCACGGCTGGTAGATGGGCAGGTGATGCAGGTAGACAGGCACGGCCGATAGACAGGCTAGCGGGCACTGGAACCTGAGGACTGAGGAGAGTTTTAGCACACAAGCAACAATATTGCACAGGCACCTCCAGTTTGGACGAGGTGCCTTATATAGGGGAAGTCCTCCGGCCATTGGCCGAGGACTCTTTAGGACGGCGCACGTGGCCCCTTTAAGAGGGGGGAGCGCGTGGCAGGAGGCAGAGATGCCGACTCTACACAGCTCCAGGCCATCACGGTTTTTATCTTGGAACTTTGCCATGCATGCCATTTTTGCCCAGTCTATTTCTTATGGTGGAGTCATGAACACTGACCTTAACTGAGGCAAGTGAGACCTGCAGTTCATTGGATGTTGTTGTGGGGTGTTTTGTGGCCTCTTGGATGAGTCATTGCTGCGCTCTTGGGGTAATTTTGGTTGGACAGCCACTCCTGGGAAGGTTTACCACTGTTCCATATTTTTGCCATTTGTGGATAATGGCTCTCACTGTGGTTCGCTGAAGTCCCAAAGCTTTAGAAATAGCTTTATAACCTTTTCCCCACTAATAGATCTCAATTACTGTATTTTTCAGATAGTAAGACGCACTGGACCATAAGATGCACCTAGGTTTTAGAGTAGGAAAATAGAAAAAAAATTGAAGATAAAATGTGGTCATAATGCACTGTTATGGGGGATTTCTGCTACTGACTAAGCACTGTGCTTAGGGCGCTTGCGCTCCCTCCCTCTTAAAGGGGCCGCGCGCGCCGTCCTAAGGAGTCCCCGGCCAATAGCCGAGGGTCCTCCCATATATAAGGCACCTCCTCCAAAATGGAGGTGCCCGAGCAAAAGTTGTTGCACAGTGTTTCTGACCTCTGCTTCAGCCCTCAGGTCCCGCTGCTAGCCTGACTACCAGTCTTGCCCGCCAGCCTGTTACCTGCCTGTTACCTGCCTGTTACCTGCTGTGCCTGCCAGCCCGCTCACCTGGGAGCACTTGCCTGTGACCTGCCTGTTACCTGCTTGTTATCTGCCGTGCCTTCCCGGAGGCTCCTGCCCTCACTTGCCGTGACCACCTAGAGACTCCTGCCGTCACTTGCCGTGACCACCTGCCAGCCCACCTAGAGACTCCTGCCGTCACTTGCCGTGTCTACCTGATAGCCTACCTGGAGGCTTCTGCTCGCCAGCCTGCCTGCTGTGCCTACCTGCTATTCCGGTCAGTCCCTGCCATCTGTACCGTGGGAGTCACCTGCTCTCTTACAAGGTCGTCCCCAGAGTAGCACCTGGTCCCTCGGTTCGGTCCCTCCCTGGTCACGGAGTCGTTAGCCACCGTATGATCAGGGTCGGTCCGGGTTGATACTTAGTTACGCCCCTCTGGGTGCCTCCTTGCACCATAGCACAGAGGTTCCACCCCCCGGACCCGTAACATGCTGTTTTTGTAAGTTTGCCCGCTGACAAAGACATGAACAGTCAATAATTTTAAGGGTAGGTTAATTTTAACATTGAGAGACAGAATATCGCCAAAAAATCAAGAAAATAACATTGTATAAATTAGATACAATTAATTGCATTTTGCAGTGAGAAATAAGTATTTGATTCCTCTGGCAAACAACACTTAATACTTGGTGGCAAAACCCTTGTTGGCAAGCACAGCAGTCAGACGTTTTTTGTAGTAGATGATGAGGTTTGCGCACATGTCAGGAGGAATTTTGGTCCACTCCTCTTTGCAGATCATCTCTAAATCATTCAGATTTTGAGGCTGTTGCTTGGCAACTCGGGGGTTCAACTTCTTCCATAAGCTTTCTATGGGATTAAGGTCTGGAGACTGGCTAGGCCACTCCATGACCTTAATGTGCTTCTTTTTGAGCCACTCCTTTGTTGCCTTGGCTGTATGTTTTGGGTCATTGTCTTGCTGGAAGACCCAGCCATGACCCATTTTTAATGTCTTGGCGGAGGGAAGGAGGTTGTCACTCAGGATTTTACAGTGCATGGTTCCATCCATTCTCCCATTGATGTGGTGAAGTAGTCCTGTGCCCTTAGCAGAGAAACATCCCCAAAACATAATGTTTCCACCTCAACCATCTGTAACGTTTAGAAAGGGTAGCTCTCTAAAGGACCAACTGGTACACTGTCATTATACCCCCCCCCCCAAGATAGACTGGTACTTGGCTTGACCATAAACTGTTGGGCACATTTGGATGTGGCTCATGTAGTTTCTGCCAATATATAACATGGGGAAAAACATTCAAGAGTTCTGCAACTGGTAGAGTCTACAATATCAGAGACTTTGCCATCTGTCAAACAGTGGGGGTGGTATATGTCTGTACCTGTGTTTGCCCCATGGATTATTTGGACAAGACTAAGAGACCGTTTCGAGTACGTGTAAATGAGCATTTGGAGGATACCCGTAATGGGAGGGATACCCCACTTGCTAGGCATGTAAATCAAAAGCATGGTGGCAATGTTAACGAAATCTCCTTTAAAGTTATTTAAGTCATCCGTGAGGTTGGGAAATTGAGACAGGAAGATTTTGCAGTTTGAGGCAAGGTGGACATTCTGGATGGATTCAATGGCCCCTAATGGAATAAATGAACAGCTCAGTTTTGTTAGTTTTCTGTGATCCTCCTCTATATCTATTAATCTAGGCCTATAGTGAGTTTTTTCACCCTTGATGTATAGGTCTTCTAGAACACATCTTTAATTACATCATAAGTCAATCATCTAAGAAATATTATTTTTGGAGCAGTGTTGCCCAAATATATTTGGACAATTGAAGACTCCCTCGATTGTTGATCCTGTTAATGTGCCCTCCATGTGTGCTGGTATTGATTTGGTTGCCAAGGCAAGAGCAGCTGGTATGAGACACTTGTGGTCAAATAGGACCTTCTATGATCAGGTACCTAATGGACCTTTGGTCACGTGACTGGTTGCCAAGGCTGCAGTGGCTGACATGAGAGACTTCCAGTCTAATAGGACCTTCCATGATCAGTCACCTAGAGGACCTTTGATCACGTGACTAGACACTTCCGGTCACGTGGCCGCTGCTGTTTCCTGTATTGCTGGAATGCAGATACGTTCCTCCAGGACCTTTTTAAACATGTGATTGGCCATTTCCGGCGCAATGTGACCGTGCTTCAGGACTACTGAGTAACTAGGAACAATATGGGATATTTATACATCACTATCAGTAATAAGCTTTATCCCTCTCAGATTGTCAGTATTCTTACTCCTGTTTTTTATACTTCGGATATTGTGAGGCAGTGACGGGGATCGTATACTAGGGACGTTATATATCCCCCAGAATGTGTACTGAGACCTATTAAATCCATTGGAGTGCATTGCAGTCACAAACTCACCTGCGGCTGCATTGCAGGAATAAAGGTGAGCATTGACCTGGTCAGGCTATCTGGCTAAAGCAGATTAGTAAAACCCGGCAGGGCCTTCATTTCATGGAGGAGGCTACAGGAAGGCAGTGGGGTGGCCTCCTCCCTCCAACCTGGGTTTTCCAGTGGCTCTTGCCACAGGTCCTTTAAAAACCCTGCATCAAGGATTAGTGTTGTTCAGTGTTGGGACCTTCTAGGAACATAGTAGGAAAGCTTGGTGGGTCTGTGTGTAGCTGAGCCTACGCCTGGGAAGGCTCTGCACCCGTCAGGCTCTGAGCGGCCCGGCGCGGCCGTTGCCCACGGCAACCGTTGTTATGGACTGATGTTAACCCGGCTGCGAACCGGAGGACTTTCTGTTTTTACCCGTGAGTGCTAAATAAAAGCTGCTTATGTTGGATTTGCTTGGGTCACTGGCTCAGTTACTGCATGGTGTGAACACCGCCGCCTTACAATATACAGATGTACCTACTATCCAGTGGGACATGGGCAGTATAATATCTTTTTGTATACTTCTTTGAAACCTCTCCCCTGACTAACCCCTTAAAACGGAGGGGGGATACGTGGTGGGAATCCCTGGTAGTTTTGAAACAGGGAGAGAAAGAGTGGCCTGGTGAGGCCTAGAAAGAGAAGCCTGGTGAAGCCTGGAAGGCAGAGGCTGGATCCCCGGTGTTTGAGATACCAGTAGCCTTGGAGGGCGAGAGGCCTGGTCCCTGTGTGGGACTCCACTAGCCTGGAAGGCAGAGGCTGGATCCCCTGTGTTTGAGATACCAGTAGCCTTGGAAGGTACGTGGCCCGGAGGCCCCATCTGGGAAGCCTTAAAGCCACAGCTGTGGCAGAACCGAGCTGACTGAAGCAGCTATGACCTGGCAAGGGTAAAAACGCTGCTTGATGTGGACATTGATATTGTTACCTTGCTGAAGGCTGTATCTGGAGCCAAGCGGGCATGTCTGTCACTAGAAAGGCTCTGGGATATTATGTGTAACCTGTCGGCGAGCCACTGAGATGGACTATGTTATGAGCGGTTTATGAGATGTAATAAACTGCTGTACTGTGAATTACCGGAAAAACATTGCATGTGTGCTTTGATTGACCTGGTGAAGCGAGTGCCCCCAGCGTGATGAATAGCGCTACCCTACATGTGGTTGGATAATGTGGGCAACTGCAGCCTGGTTGCTAGGGGTAATGGCACAGGACGACGATTGTGGATGCAAGCATCTTGCTGTGGCTTGGCGGGGTCACGAAGATTAAAGCATCTGGCTGTAACTCGGCGGGGTTACGAAACTTGTCGTCGCACTCAAACCTGGTTTGCTGTGGCTCGGTGGGGCCACGAAAATTTACCGGGGAGAGCGGTGTGAAGTGTCTAGTGTGAACAGTGTACCGCGATGGCTATGAATGGAGCAGTATCCCCAGACGAAATATAGAAGTGGTTGGATGACCGGGTGCAATCACTCTTCAACATAATGGAGTGTCCTACAAAAATGCAGGAGCAGTTAAAGATGGCTGTGAAAGGAGCAAATGAGACTGAAGCTATTGAGCGATTAAAGTGCCTGTCAAAAGCGCAGCAGCAGGCATTTGAGAAACAGCAACAGGACTCGCAGCAAGCATTTGAGAAACAACATCAGGAATTGCTGCTTGAACGGCAGGAGCTGTTGGACAGAATGGCGGCAGCGGACCATTCTGTGAGTTCTCCTGGGGCACCGGTATTGTCCCAGAGTGCCTGGGGAGGTGGTAAGAGATGTTGTGAACTGGGTCCTAAGACTATTGCTGGTTTTTGTTGTAAAAATCCCCCTACAGGTGTGGGTGTCCAAAAGGGGGTGGAGTCTCTAAAGGGGGCGGAGTTTCAAAAGAGCGTGGAGTATAGAAAACCAAAATTGGTTACTGGATGTGGGTTGGTACCACCTAAAAATGACAATTTGACCGTTGATAACGGGGTAGCCCTAGTAGAAGGGGTTGATGTCAAAGTGGGAGGTGACTTGTTGGTCCACAACACCATGGGGAGTGACACAGACCCCATAGCTGATGGTGACACTACGACAGTAGAAAGAGATTTCAGTCAGGAGGAGCTAGACGAGGTGAGAAAGTCCCCCTCTCGACGTCGACGGCGCAAGGGCCACAAAAAAGTTGCTCCTGTAGCCTTTCCTGAAAGGGCAAATAACGAAAATGCAATGTTGTGTGCCTTTATTCCGAGTGTGGATCCTCCTTTAGAAGATCAGGAGGAAGAGTTGGATGCAGTTTTGCAGATTGGTTACAAGCAGGATGATCTACTGAGACAGAAGGATCAGGAATCGGCAGCCCTGAAAGAGGAGGTGGCCAATCCTGACCAAGAGCTGGAGCCTGTCAGGTAGCAGTATCAGAGTGACGTGCAGCAACTAATGAAAAACCTGGAGAACGTGTCCTCAGACCTGCTGAGCCTGGAGTCTGAACGGCAGAAAATAAAGCAGGTTGTGAGGAACTTACAGCGAGAACTGGAGAAAAGCAGCAAGGAAGTCAACAATTGGAAGGAAAAGTTCCAGAAAAATAAAGAGGAGGTTTTTCAGTTGGAGCGTGACAAAGCGGAGTTTGAAGATGAGCTGTGCGAGTTGAAAGATCGGTTCTCCCTGGTACACTGGAGCCGATGCAGGTGAAGCAAAAGCTGGATGAAGGTCTACACCAGAGGGATAGGGAGCTGTCTGCCTTAAAAGAGGCGCTGCAGGATGAAGTTTCTGGACGTGACCAAAACCTAGAATGACTTCGCGAACAGTTCAACCGGGAGCTGTGTGACTCCAAGATGGAGTATGGGGAACTCATGAGGGAGCTGCAGCAATTCCAGGATCAAGTAAAGCTTCTAATGCAGGAGAAGGAGCGTCTGGTGGACTTTCTGTACCAGTGAGACCAGGAGCTATCCGCCCTGAAAGAGGCAATAAAAGATGAAGTGTCTGGTCACGACCGTTAGGCCGAAAAGAGGCATGAAAAGTTCAATAGGGAACTGCAACAAATCAAGAGAGACTATGAGGATCTCCTCAAGGTTAAGGAAAAACTAGAGGAGGATAAAACTGATGCAGAGCACATGCGTCAAGTGATTGAGACTACTCTACAGGACACCTGTGATGAGAATGATGATCTCCGCAGAAAGATCCCAGGTCTGGAAGCTTAGGTGAAGGAGCTGCAGACGTTCTGTGGTGATCTCCAGAGGGCAGACACGTGCCTTAAGGATAGAATCTGCAGGATGGAGGAGTCTATCGGAGAAGGGAGGTATGAAGCTGTGGCGCCCCTGAGGGTTCAGTCGCCACAGAGGTACTGCAACTCACCCAGAGGTGTGGTGTCTCCTTCTCTCAGGTAAGGAGGGAGTGCTGCCTGGAAACCCAACACCCACATTCAACACTACACTGCTCCAGGCTGGCTGGAAGGGCAAGATGTATATGCAGTTCTGAGCCCTGTCCCTGGCTGGAGTGGGGGGAACCCAGAGGTAGGGGGAACCAGTAGTAGGTGTGGGTGGAGGAAGATGTTTAGGGAAGCACCATAGTGGTAGGTATATAAAGGTAAGCCATCTTAGGGTTGCAGGTTAGTCAGAGAGTGAAGCCAATCTGGGAGCAGAGTCTCCTTAGGAGCTCTGCCCCACAAGTGGGGCCCAGTCCTAGAGGCCCAGGTGGGGAGCAGAGGAGTAGGCTCCGATCTAAAGAAGGGATCCCAGGGGGTACGGCGAGTGTGGGACAGCACCCGTACGCCCCGAATCTGTCAGAAGACAGAGGGATCAAGGCCGCAAGAAGCGGACCGGCCCCTGGACCAGCTGTGTTACTCCAAGTCTCAGCTGGGAAAACCGGAGGCTTCTGGCTTATATAGTCAGTTGCCGAAGCCTCATTCTAATCTCCGTGAGGGTCAAGCAGGTTCGGGAACTCCAGTGAGACAGGAGGGACTTCAGAGGACCTGAGCGGGATTGAGAGTGGGGAAGCACAGGGCAGGAGGGAGAAAGACCCAGCGTGAAGACGGTCTAGCTAGGAACACAAGAAAGTGGGGTTCCGTCAGGTGCTCCTAATCTGCCTGAGGAAGAGCTGAACCCCTGCCTGGTGAACGCAGCGCGACGTGGGAGGCTGGCACCCGTACAGTGCACCAGTGGAACTGTCATAAGAACTGTGAGTAAAGACTCGGATGACTGCACCGTACTGCCTCCGTCCATTCTTTCATCTGCGCCATCTTTCCCTCCCTGCACGACAACGCCCAGCGCAACTCTCACTTCCTACACTGCCCTGGAGCTAGCTCTACCTGTGGAGAGCCACACCATCCCTGCTGCCGCAACACCAGCTCCAGAGGACTGCTCCGCAGCGGCGGCTCCCTTTAGCCGCATTCCACAGGTGGCGTCACAAACACTTTACAAATCCCCTATAAATAGAAATCCCCCTTTTGTTGACTGCCCTGGGCCATGGACCGGGCCAGCCACCGTGATATCCCCCATCGGCATCTATAGGCCCGGCCGCCGAGTACCCCATGGCCCTGGGGGCGCGTCAAAGCAAATGCCTCTTCGAATAATGCGAGCTTGGATGATTCGGTGGATGTAAGAGCCGAGATCAAGGAGCTCAAGGAGATGTTACAAGCCCATTTGAAGCAAGAGAAGCTTGAGAGACTGGCTGTCAAGAGCAGAATGGGCGCATTGGAGACAGAGAGCTCTGAGAAAATTCTGCTAATAAAGGAGCAGTTGAAGCAGGAAGAGCTTCAGAGATGGGTTGCTGAGAGGCGAATAGCTGAGCTAAAGAAAGAAGTTGTCGAGCTCAAAGGTCGCCTGGCAAAGTACCAATCAGTGAACGAGGCCTCCTTGGAGAAGGGCAAACAAGTTGCGCTCAGTCCTTTGGGCCATGAGAGGGTGGACCTGAGGAGAGCTGAGAGAGTGTTGAAAGAAAATAAGTATGAAATGGGAATGGTTAAGATGAGAATTCTTGAGTTCATAGCTGTGAGTCACCTCAGAGGAAGCATACAGGGTGAAGAAGCTGAAAGTCAGTTGTCCCTGAAACCTGAGCCAGATGATCATTTGGAGACCACTGGTGAGACAGAAATGTCTCAGTACAAGTGTGTTATAGATGTACCCGAAGATTTGAGAGAAGAATGCACCAGAAAGTCAGTGCATGAAGAGTTTAAGAAGGCCGTGGGAGCCTGTAAGGTGTACTCGACCTCAGAAGCTAAACAGCTGGTGGTCCTGTCCACAACCGAAGTCACAGTGAAGAGGGTGGCTATCCTAAGTGACATGCACTGGCGACGTATTCGCACGAAGCGGTTTATCTGGTTGAAGACGGAACAAGCCATTAGACACCTGGAGCTTGTGAGAAAAGCTTAAAGTCTGCGGGAAGAAGTCATCCGGGTGCCTCATGCTTTAGTAAGAAAGCTCATTGGGAGAAATTGCCAAGCCATGCAACTGATGGTAAAGAAGTCTGGTGTGATGAAAGTAAGCAGTCCACATGATCATCAGGACTGGATACCAGATGAAGACGGCATGGTGTCATTCTCTGCTGTAGGAACGGAAGAAAATCGCATCGCATGCTGATGGAGTACTGAGTGACTTACCTGCGAGAGGTAGAATTGTTGAATCTCGCCAGACTGCGAATGGAAAGACAGCATCGTCTGAGCAGCAGAAGATGGCAGCCATCTATAAATTGTGAGACCAGACAGAGAAAGGGCCCTTCAAATAATAGGACGGCTACAGTAGAAGTTAGAGACCTTTCAAGATGTCCTGAGGATAGTGGGCGTGGGTTTAGAGGTAGTGAGTCCTCCAGTAACTCAGGTCTGAGAGGCCCATACAAACGACCTAATAGAGTACGGGAGAGCACGAAGTCAGACCTGACCGTAGATACAAGGTAAGTAAGTCACACTGCTGTATTGACCGCTGGGAGCGGGGGAGGTCTGACAAGGTTACGACTGACCGCTGGGAGCGGGGGAGGTCTGACAAGGTTACGACTCGGAAATGTGACTTGACAAAGTTAGTGACAATGACAGATAGTAGGTCTCTAAGGAATGGGATAATGTCGATGACTAATGTTCCAGGGGCTGAGCAGTGCAATTGTCAAGTACATGGTCTCTGTGTGAACCGTGGGTTATAATGTGATTGTGTATGCTATGTGTTCAACCCCACAAGTTTGAACAGAGAGGGGGGGGATATGTAATGCAGCGGCTTGCTGCATTGCTATAATGTCCAGGGGGTGTGCTCTAGCTGACCATTTACCTCCCCCTCAGATGACTGATCACATGACTGTGACATCATCACAGGTCCTGTGTGCACAAAAGGATATATAAACCCTGGTAGTTTTGAAACAGGGAGAGAGAAAGAGTGGCCTGGTGAGGCCTAGAAAAAGAGGCCTGGTGAAGCCTGGAAGGCAGAGGCTGGATCCCCGGTGTTTGAGATACCAGTAGCCTTGGAAGGCGAAAGGCCTGGTCCCTGTGTGGGACTCCACTAGCCTGGAAGGCAGAGGCTGGATCCCCTGTGTTTGAGATACCCGTAGCCTTGGAAGGTACGTGGCCCGGAGGCCCCATCTGGGAAGCCTTAAAGCCACAGCTGTGGCAGAACCGAGCTGACTGAAGCAGCTACGACCCGGCAAGGGTAAAAACGCTGCTTAATGTGGACATTGATATTGTTACCTTGCTGAAGGCTGTATCTGGAGCCAAGTGGGCATGTCTGTCACTAGAAAGGCTCTGGGATATTATGTGTAACATGTTGGCGAGCCACTGAGATGGACTATGTTATGAGCGGTTTATGAGATGTAATAAACTGCTGTACTGTGAATTACCAGAAAAACGTTGCGTGTGTGCTTTGATTGACCCGGTGAAGCGAGTGCCCCCAGTGTGATGAATAGCACTACCCTACACCGGGTACCATCCGCACATTGAACCGCATGATATCCGCATGATATCCGCATGTGCACATGTAGTGATGCGGATGTCATGCGGTCCAATGCAAGTCAATGGCGGCAAAAACACCGCGATTCCGCAAAATAGTTGGTAGTGCTGCGGATTTTTCCGCAATGATAATCCGCAGCGGAAATTTCCGCAGCATGTGCAAAGCACATGCGGATTATCATTGGGGAACATGGCAGACCTTCTACCAAGCGTTTTGTAATCGTATCTGCAGCGGAATTGCCGCTGCGGAAACGCTTAAAAAACCGCATAGTGGGCACACAGCCTAAGATCTCATTTATCAGACGGTACAATTATAGAAACAGGGAAAATGTATATAAAGGGGCCTTCTGTCAGTATATACAATGTTTAGAGCCATGAAGAAGGCTATACAGTAACCACAGCATGTATCACCCATATCTGCTAATAAAATCCACTTTACATCTCGTGGCTAAAAATGGAGCAAGGTGAATAATGAAGTTGAAGCAGCACTCCAGTGGAAATAAGTGAAAAAGCCCGACTTCAGTTATCCAGACCAGATGGAGGAATAAAGTCTATCTGTGTCACTTAGAATTGAAGCTGCACTTCAATGAAACTATTTTTTTTCTATATTTGAAGGTTTTTGCCTGGTCGCTGATATTTTTCCATATATCTATAGTCATATATCTAGCACAACTTTATGTAACTGCACATTATGGTTGAGCCACTCTGTCTATATAACACACAAATCCTTATATATGTAGCACTCTCTCTTGCTATATATATGAACTAGCTATTGAGCCCATTCTACGCCCTGGTGGTGAGCATTTTTATTGGTATATGGTCTCCCATCCTGGTATTTGTGCTCCCCAATCCTGCTCCCCCATCCTGTTATGTGCTGCCCTCATCCCTATCCTGGTACGCATGGCACCCTTCACCCTCAATCCTGGTACGCATGGCACCCCTCACCCTCAATCCTGGTACGCATGGCACCCCTCACCCTCAATCCTGGTACGCATGGCACCCCTCACCCTCAATCCTGGTACGCATGGCACCCCTCACCCTCAATCCTGGTATGCATGGCACCACTCACCCTCAATCCTGATATGCATGGCACCTCTCATCAGTAATCCTGGTATGCATGGCACGCCTTATCCCTATCCTGGTATGCATGGCACCCCTCACCTCCAATCCTGGCATGCATGGCACCCCTCATCCTGGTATGCATGGTACCCCTCATCCTGGTATGCATGGTACCCCTCATCCCCCCCAATCCTGGTATGCATGGTACCCCTCATCCCCCCCACTCCTAGTATGTATGGCGGCCCCCTCATCCCCCAATCCTGGTATGCATGGTACTCCTCTGCACACATACAAAAAAAATAAACACTTATACTCACCTTTCTTCCTTGTGCTCCAGCGCTGCTGTGTCCTGTTCTGCCGGAGGCCGGGGGAGGAGTGCGACGCCGGAGCACCGCGCTGTCCAGCGCCATTTTGCTGTAGACACACTGCAAATGTATCTTCAGTAAAATGGCGCCGGATAGCGCCATGCGCCGATTCCGACGCCTTCACTCCGCCCCTGGTCTCCGGCCAGAAAAGAGGTGCTGTGGCAACGCTTGTGGTATGCGTTCAGTGTCTACGCATACCGCGATCTCCGGCGCCATACACTCCTCTTACCTGTAACGGCTCCATGCGTTCTTCTGTCTGGAGCCAGACTACGCGTCGCGCATGTGCAGTCTATAGAGTCTTCAGACAGAGGGACGCTTGGCCGGTTATATTATAGATATATATCTATAATATAAGCAGGGATATGTCCTTCTGTCCGAAGTCTCTAAAGACTGAGCATGCTCAGAATGGCGCCATGACGATAATATGTCCAGGACAAGAGAGAGAAAGAAAGAGAGAGACAAATCTGTGAGTACACCTCTGTATTATCACTACACTATATATACATCGCTCAGCATAAATGAGTACACCCCCTGTATTCTCAGTACGTTATACATACAGCGCTCAACGTAAGTGAGTACACCCCCCTGTATTCTCAGTACGTTATATATACAGCGCTCAGCATGAGTACATCCCTCTGTATTCTCAGTACATTATACATACAGTGCTCAACTTGAGTACACCCCCCTCTATTTTCACTACGTTATACATACAGCGCTGAGCGTAAGTGAAAACACCCCCTGTATTTGCAATACGTTACATCTACAGAACTCAGCGTGAGTACACTCCCCTGTATTCTCAGTACGTTATATACACCGCGCACAGCGTGAGTACACCCCCTGTATTCTCAGTACTTTATACACACAGCTCTCAGCGTGAGTACACCCCCTTATATTCTCAGTACGTTATGCATACAGCGCACAGCGTGAGTACACCCCCTGTATTCTCAGTACTTTATACACACAGTATATATATATATATATATATATATATATATATATATATATATACACACTACCGAGGGCCGGCTCCAGGTTTTTCTGGGCCCCGGGCGAAAGAGTCTCAGTGGGCCCTTTTAACACATACACGATTCATGATGCACAGATACGGCGGAGAAATATATATATATATATATATATATATATACAGTTATATGAAAAAGTTTGGGCACCCCTATTAATCTTAAGCTTAATGTTTTTTAAAAATTGGTGTTTTTGCAACAGCTACTTCTGTTTGATATATGTAATAACTGTTGGACACAGTAATGTTTCTGCCTTGAAATGAGGTTTATTGTACTTACAGAAAATGTGCAATCTGCATTCAAACAAAATTTGACAGGTGCATAAGTATGGGCACCCTTATCATTTTCTTGTTTTAAATACTCCTACCTACTTTTTACTGACTTACTAAAGCACTTTTTTATTTTGCAACCTCATTGAGCTTTGAACTTCATAGCCAGGTGTATGCAATCATGAGAAAAGCTACTTAAAGTGGCCACTTGCAAGTTGTTCTCCTGTTTGAATCTCCACTGAAGAGTGGCATCATGGGCTCCTCAAAACAACTGTCAAATGATCTGAAAACCAAGATTATTCAACATAGTTGTTCAGGGGAAGGATACAAAAAGCTGTCTCAGAGATTTAACCTGTCAGTTTCCACTGTGAGGAACATAGTAAGGAAATGGAAGAACACAGGAACAGTTCTTGTTAAGGCCAGAAGTGGCAGGCCAAGAAAAACATCAGATAGGCAGAGAAGAAGAATGGTGAGATCAGTCAAGGACAATCCTCAGACCCCCTCGAGAGTGCTGCAGCATCAACTTGCTGCAGATGGTGTCACTGTGCATCGGTCAACTATACAACGCACTTTGCACAAGGAGAAGCTGTATGGGAGAGTGATGCGAAAGAAGCCGTTTCTGCAAGCCCATCACAAACAGAGTTGACTGAGGTATGCAAAAGCACATTTGGGGAAACCAATTTCTTTTTGGAAGAAGGTCCTGTGGACTGATGAAACCAAGATTGAGTTGTTTAGTCATACAAAAAGGCGCTATGCATGGTGGCAAAAAAACACAGCATTCCAAGAAAAGCACTTGCTACCCACAGTAAAATTTGGTGGAGGTTCCATCATGCTTTGGGGCTGTGTGGCCAATGCTGGCACCGGGAATCTTGTTAAAGTTGAGGGACGCATGGATTCCACTCATTATCAGCAGATTCTTGACAATAATGTTCAAGAATCAGTGATAAAGTTGAAGTTACGCAGAGGATGGATCTTTCAGCAAGACAATGATCCAAAACACTGCTCCAAATCTACTCAGGCATTCATGCAGAGGAACAATTACAATGTTCTGGAATGGCCATCCCAGTCCCCAGACCTGAATATCATTGAACATCTGTAGGATCATTTGAAGAGGGCTGTCCATGCTCGGCGACCATCAAACTTAACTGAACTGGAATTGTTTTGTAAAGAGGAATGGTCAAAAATACCTTCATCCAGGATCCAGGAACTCATTAAAAGCTACAGGAAGCGACTAGAGGCTGTTATTTTTGCAAAAGGAGGATCTACTAAATATTAATGTCACTTTTCTGGTGAGGTGCCCATACTTATGCACCTGTCAAATTTTGTTTGAATGCAGATTGCACATTTTCTGTTAGTACAATAAACCTCATTTCAAGGCAGAAACATTACTGTGTCCAACAGTTATTACATATATCAAACTGAAACAGCTGTTGCAAAAACACCAATTTTTATAAAACATTAAGCTTAAGATTAATAGGGGTGCCCAAACTTTTTCATATAACTGTATATATATATATATATATATATATATATATATTTATTACACATGGCCCAGCCTGCCCCCTCATCCTTCACATACGCAGACATATGCGCGCGCACACACGGTACGCAGACATATGCGCGCACACACGGTACGCAGACATATGCGCGCGCACACACGGTACGCAGACATATGCGCGCGCACACACGGTACGCAGACATATGCGCGTGCACACACGGTACGCAGACATATGCGCGCGCACACACGGTACGCAGACATATGCGCGCGCACACACGGTACGCAGACATATGTACACATACAGACATACACATAGATAAAACAGACAAATATATATACACAGTCATATACACTGACATTCACATACATGCACTCACACAGACCCATTACTAATATTTTTAATATGGGGATTGGGGAAGCCTCACTCACCTGTCCCCGGTCCAGTGTCCTGTCCAGCAGCTCCTCGGGTATGGGGCAGTGCAGGGCCCCCGGCGTGTCACAGACTTCATGGCCCTGGAACATCAGAGGGGCCCACTTGCGGTCGGGTCCGGGCCCATCTGTGCAGGACCTCTGCTCCGATGGTGTTTGATTGCCGGCACTCCCCCCAGACATGGCCGCTCGCTGTCCGGCTGTGTCTGCTAGTAATGACGCGGCAGGAGCGACACACAAGCACAATTAAAGGTGCAGTGCCGTCGACCCTGCCGTGTCATTACTAGCAGACACAGCCGGACAGCGCGCGGCCATGTCTGGGGGAAGTGCCGGCAATCAAGCAGCGCCTGCGTCCCTGAACAGGTGCCGAGGAAGCGGCCAGGGCCCCGACAGTGAGTGGGCGGGTGGGTGTGTGGGCCCGGCCCCGACAGTGAGTGGGCGGGTGGGTGTGTGGGCCCGGCCCCGACAGTGAGTGGGCGGGTGGGTGTGTGGGCCCGGGCCCCGACAGTGAGTGGGCGGCTGGGCCCCTCTGATTTTCCAGGGCCCCGGCACTTGCCCGGGTACGCCGGGTGCTGACGCCGGCCCTGACACTACCGTTCAAAAGTTTGGGGTCACCCAGACAATTTTGTGTTTTCCATGAAAACTCATACGTTTATTTATCAAATGAGTTGCAAAATGAATACCAAATAGAGTCCAGACATTGACAAGGTTAGAAATAATGATTTTTATTTGAAAGAATAATTTTCTCCTTCAAACTTTGCTTTCGTCAAAGAATGCTCCCTTTGCAGCAATTACAGCATTGCAGACCTTTGGCATTCTAGCTGTTAATTTGCTGAGGTAATCTTGGGAAATTTCACCCCATGCTTCCTGCAGCCCCTCTCACAAGTTGGATTGGCTTGATGGGCACTTTTTGCGTACCATTCGGTCAAGCTGCTCCCACAACAGCTCAATGGGGTTGAGATCCGGTGACTGCGCTGGCCACTCCATTACAGATAGAATACAGGCTGCCTGCTTCTTCCCTAAATAGTTCATTTATAATTTGGAGGTGTGCTTTGGGTCATTGTCCTGTTGTAGGATGAAATTGGCTCCAATCAAGCGCTGTCCACAGGGTATGGCATGGCGTTGCAAAATGGAGTGATAGCCTTCCTTATTCAAAATCCCATTTACCTTGTACAAATCTCCCACTTTACCAGCAGCAAAGCAACCCCAGACCATCACATGACCTCCACCATGCTTGACAGATGGCGTCAGGCACTCTTCCAGCATCTTTTCAGTTGTTCTGCATCTTCCAAATGTTCTTCTGTGTGATCCAAACACCTCAAACTTTGATTTGTCTGTCCATAAAACTTTTTTCCAATCTTCCTCTGCCCAATGGCTGTGTTCTTTTGCCCATATTAATCTTTTTCTTTTATTAGCCAGTCTCAGATATGGCTTTTTTTTTTGCCACTTAACCCTGAAGGCCAGCATCCCGGAGTCGCCTCTTCACTGTAGATGTTGACACTGGTGTTTTGCGTGTACTATTTAATGAAGCTGCCAGTTGAGGAGCTGTGAGGCGTCGATTTCTCAAACTAGAGACTCTAATGTACTTGTCTTGTTGCTCAGTTGTGCAGCGGGGCCTTCCACTTTCTTTCTACTCTAGTTAGAGCCTGTTTGTGCTCTCCTCTGAAGGAAGTAGTACACACCGTTGTAGGAAATCTTCAGTTTCTTGGCAAATTCTCGCATGGAATAGCCTTCATTTCTAAGAACAAGAATAGACTGTCAAGTTTCACATGAAAGTTCTCTTTTTCTGGCCATTTTGAGAGTTTCATAGAACAAACAAATGTAATGCTCCAGATTCTCAACTAGCTCAAAGGAAGGTCAATTTTATAGCTTCTCAAATCAGCCAAACCGTTTTCAGCTGGGCTAACATACTTGTGCAAGGGTTTTCTAAACATCCATTAGCCTTCTTACACAGTTAGCTGTCAGGCAAAAGGTATTTTTGCCCGAGTTTTTAAAAATGAGAGATGTTTTAAAAAAGGAAAAAAAAAAAAAAACCCACCCCCTATCTGTTTGTAAGTGAAGACATAGAACTCACTTTTGCTTTTCCCCAAACCAGGAATTTTTATGACCCGCCATAAAACCTCAGTCCAGGGCAAGCGCTGGTACAAACCGGAAAATCCCTCCAAAAAATCCCATTGTTTAATTGTACAAACGTTTTATGCCAATTTTAATCACGCACAGGTCTGACAGAAACATCGGAACCACGTTTTTTGAATGCTTACCTTTTTCCCATTACAATAGTATAACTTGCATAACTGAGGAAGGACCGGGAACTGAGATAATGGATTCTGAGCTTCTGAGCGTCATAGAGGTTTCATATTTAATATCTATCTTCATGAATATTGCTGACGGTCAAGATGATGTCTCCCTCTTGGATGTGGGACCCCCCCACACCAAGATATGGAATCTGAAGGATTTTTTAGGTCTTCTGCAGCTGGGTGGGCTCGCAAAGCCGAGCCCCCTTGTAAGGTAAATAAGGGGTGTTCCCCAGAGTTTTGGCTGCTTGCTAAAAACCAGATCGGCCATTTTTCAAGCCATTCCAACCAGGGACGCAGACGCATGCACTACACGCTGCGTGAAGGAATCAAGTCTAATTTCCGGGGAGCCGTCCCCCCCACAGAATCTAAGACCATCACCTTGTGAAGCAGGTTTTGCTATTACTTATCCCTTTTATTTTAATAACTGTTTATGCATACATGTAAATTGTCTCCTTTATAATATCTTGTATATATTTTGTAAACACTGCCCACCTTTTGGGAGTAAATCATTAATTATTTACCAGTTTCTTTCTTCTTGTCCTATGTCGAGCAAACACGTTCCTCACTCGCTAATTCACGTTACCTACCAGGTACCCGATCCACCTGTTAAGCGATCGGTGGTGGCAGTATACCAGTATTTATGTGATATTGTGGTTTGAGGGTGGCTGGACGGAGGTATATATACGTTCCTGGAAGGAACTGGTGGTATATATACGTCCTGTCACATCACGTGCCGCAATAGTCGACATAAATTAGAGCAGCTGCACCCGTGCTTATCCTCTGTCAATACCGTGTTTGACCAGCAGGATAAGGGGGCGCCAGAGAGCTGCAAGGTCTGACCCAAGAGTGGGTGTTGTTTTCATGACATTAGCAAACACAATGTACCATTAAATCACTGGAGTGGTGGTTGTTGGAAATGGGCTTCTATACATCTATGTAGATATTGCAATAAAAACAAGACGTTTGCAGCTAGAATAGTCATTTACCACATTAACAATGTATAGAGTGTATTTCTGATTCATTTAATGTTAGCTTCATTAAAAAAATGTGCTTTTCTTTCAAAAATAATGAAATTTCAAAATGACCCCAAACTTTTGAACGGTAGTGTATATACAGTGCTCAGCGTAAATGAGTACACCCCCTGTATTCTCAGTACATTATATATACAGTACTCAGCATAAGTGAGTGCACCCCCTGTATTCTCAGTACATTATATATACAGTACTCAGCATAAGTGAGTGCACCCCCTGTATTCTCAGTGCGTTATACATATAGTGCTCAGCGTGAGTACACCCCCCTGTATTCTCAGTAAGTTACATCTACAGCACTCAGCGTGAGTACTCCCCCTCTGTATTCTTAGTACGTTATACACATAGTGCTCAGCGTAAGTGAGTACACCCCCTGTATTTTCAGTACGTTATACATACACAGCTCAGCATAAGTGAGTACACCCCCCTGTATTCGCTCAGCATAAGTGAGTACACCTCCTGTATTCGCAGTATGTTACATCTATAGCGCTAAGCGTGAGTGAGTACACCCCCTTGTATTCTCAGTACGTTATATACACTGCGTAAGTGACTACACCCCCCCGTATTCTCAGTACGTTATATATACAGCACTCAGCGTAAGTGAATACACCCCCCTGTATTCTCAGTACGTTATACATACAGCTCTCAGCATGAGTACACCCCCCTGTATTCTCAGTACATTATATATACAGCGCTCAGCGTAAGTGAGTGCACCCCCTGTATTCTCAGTACGTTATACATACAGTGCTCAGTGTGCGTACACCCCCCTATATTCTCAGTACGTTATACATACAGCACTAAGCATAAATGAGTGCACCCCCTGTATTCTCAGTACGTTATATACACTGTGTAAGTGACTATGTGGCACCCCAGGTGTCTGATTGCCACAGTAATAGAAATATTACATCTGAGAGCAAGTGGGAGGTTTCTCTGGTCAGGAGCCCTTAAGCATGCAACACGGCCCACCCAGACCTGGGAGGGGAGGAATCTGCACTTATAAACTGGGTCTGGGACGGGATTAGACAGTCAGAGTCTGGAGAGGGAAAGTTACAGCAGGAGCTCTGTAGGAGCTAGGAGCAGAAGACCAGGGGCTGGAAGCTAAGCAGAGATATAGCTCACCCTGGCAGAAGAATCTGATAACCGGACACCGGAGTCCGAGGCTGTGGGGACAGATATTCACCCAGCAGCAGAAACCAGCCGGCTGGGGATTCCAGGTCCTCTGGCCATAGAAGCCCGGAGGCTCAGTCACAAGGAAGGGACCAGCACCGCCATCCAGGAGCGGAGGCTAACAGAAGGCCCCAAGTCACCAGCCATACGAGTGAGCACCACACGGTATACTCAGGGACGTGGGCTACTTCTAACCGCTTACAGCAAGGTAGCCAGAAAGAGTGCAGATAGACGGGGAGGCCTACAACTCCACCTGGCCAGGGGAACTCCTGTTTGCTCGCAGACTGACCAGGCCCCTTATGCTAGCCAGTACTCCCGGGAGGGTCTGCCTTAATATCACCAGTAAAGACCCTGAACTGCACTGCAAAGACTCTGAGTCGTTCCTGCTTCATCGCCGCGCCAGCACTACTAGTGCTGGGACTCCCGTGCATTATCACCTTCACCATCAACTACACTGCTCTGGGGCTGCACTCTTCCCGTGGGGAGTCACACTACCTAAGCTGCATACACCATCAGCCCCAGCGGTCTGCCTTGCAGCGGCGGTTCCTAATAACCGCAATCCACGGGTGGCGTAGTCGGACATTAAACCACAAAAACCCAATAAATAGACTGCCACTGGTTTGACCACCCTGAGGCATGGAGCGGGTCACCGCCACACGGAGACAACAACCCCCAGCATCCTACAAAAGGCCCGGTTCCGGGTTCCCCACGCGGCCCAGGGGGCGAGTCAACTTTGGCGTAGTCGGCAGAATTTCGTGCCCGCAACCACCGGCGCCTTCAAAAGACTGTCCTACCTGTCGTGGTGAAGGTCCCCGTCATCCGGAGCCGGTTCCCGCCATCCGCAGCTGTTTTCCCGCCATCTGCAGTCGGTTTCCCGCCATCGGACGCCATCTTCAGGACGCCGCACGGGAAGAAGAGGGGCGTGGACGCCGAAAGCGCGCGAGACCCGAAGCTCCGCCCCACACACCGACGCTGCGCAAGGTCCTGCAAGGGAGAAAGAGCGACGCTGACGTCATCGGAGCGCGACGCCAGGTCCTCTACCCCGACGATTGACTGCGGAACCGCGGCCTACGGAGGAAGATCATCGCAAGGTAGGCCACGGTCCACTAGGGGGGAAAGGGGATGTCGGATACAGAGGGGAGCTCCACCGCCACAGCCACCGCCAGCGCAACCGCTGCTGCGGTCATGCCATTCACCATGCCCTATATCCCGGGGGCAACCTGGCTACCCCAGTACTCAGGGGAGTCACATACCCTAAGTGACTTTAGGGAAAGACTGGACAGCCTCTTCCAGGTATACCCCATCACGGAAGAGCAAAAAGTAAGCATCCTGGTGGCCCAGTTAATCGGGGCAGCCCAAAGGGAGGTAAAGTCCTGGCCACCTGGGAAGAAGAGGACTGTCAGAGAGATACTAGCCCGTCTGAAAGACACGTTTGATACCCGCACCTCAGCTGAAATAAAACTCGGATTTTACGGGTGCAAACAGCGGGCACATGAAAGTATAAGAGACTATGCTCTAAACTTACAAGAGGCCCTGAGAGTAGAGATGAGCGTTGTTCTACTCGAACTGTTCGCCAATCTCAAATTCGAGCTGTTTTGGGCGGTGTTCGAGCCGTTCGGCGAACACGAACGATTTGAGAAAAATTCGGCTGTTCGAGGTTATGTTCGATAACTGTTCGTGCACCAAAATCATAACTGGATTTTTTCTCAGTAATGATGAAAATTAATGTTAATACGCAGTTTGAGTGTACAGCGGGGTGGGGGGAGGGGCAGGGGATGGATCTCTGCAGGAATAATGAAGATCTCCATTTTTTTTTCTCTTTCCCGCATTTACAGTGGGGAGGTGCAATCTGTCAGCCTATCAGCAGCGCACACACGGAGCGAAGTGCTTTTTTTCACACAAGCAAGGACATGTGTCATTGGCAGTGTATGTCACATGTCCTTGCCCTATAAGACCAAGCCATTTTCCCCGTCGCCACCATTTTCTCACTGCTGCAGCTGCGTGTTAGATGGCACCGCTGTTGCTGTGTGTGCTATACCTTGTTAATTTCAAGCCAATTTTCGCACAAATCTACAGATAGCTTGGGAGTAGGGAATAGTTGTGATTGCAGTCCTTTTAAGGACTAAGTTACAGCATTTCCTATGACTTTTATCAGGCAGGCCTGTGCTCTTAAATAGATAGGTTGTGGGAGTAAAGACTAATTGTAATTGCAGTCCTTTTCAGGACTAGGTTACATCAGTTCCTATCAGTTTTTGCCAGGCAGGTCTGTGCCAGTGCTGTGCAAGTTTTTTTCACAGCATTTGGCTGAATCTAGCAAAGCTAATCCTTTTTGGCCTATTGCAGAGTGTGTTAGTCAGTGGAGTAGCCTATCTGTGTTGCAAGATATACCACCTGTGTATAGAATACCAATTTTTTTCCTGCACCTAGTGAAGTAAAACCTTTTGGGCATAGCATCATTCTATTAGTCCATCTATACTGACCTCCATCAGGTTGCAAATTGAATATAATTTTTTTCTGCATCTAGCTCTGAAAAAATATTTGGCCTTCTAGCAGTGTGTGGGACTTTCTCTATTAGTCCATCTATACTGACCTCCATCAGGTTGCAAACTGAATATAATTTTTTTCTGCATCTAGCTCTGAAAAAATATTTGGCCTTCTAGCAGTGTGTGGGACTTGTTCTATTGTCCATCTATACTGACCTCCATCAGGTTGCAAACTGAATATAATTTTTTTCTGCATCTAGCTCTGAAAAAATATTTGGGCTTCTAGCTGTGTGTGGGACTTGTTCTATTAGTCCATCTATAGTGACCTCCATCAGGTTGCAAACTGAATATAATTTTTTTCTGCATCTAGCTCTGAAAAAATATTTGGGCTTCTAGCTGTGTGTGGGACTTGTTCTATTAGTCCATCTATACTGACCTCCATCAGGTTGCAAATTGAATATAATTTTTTTCTGCATCTAACCCAGCCAATAGTTTTGGCTTAATACCACAGTTTGGCCACTCAGCTCTGCTCGGTTCCCATCCATTGTTTTTTTGTGCAAACAACTCCAGAGTTGTGAATTAGTTAACCACCAAAATGAGTGGAAAAAGGCCTGCTGCTGGTGGAAAGGGGAATAGGCGTGTTGGGAAGGGGAAAAAAGGTTGTGTCCGTGGGGTAGGTGTTAAAGCAACAGTAACATCTGCAGAAGAAAGACCATCTTCCAGCCAAACTAAAATGTCTACTTCTTTTAGCGGACAATGTGATAAGATCCCTTTCTTACGGCCACGCCAATCGCTACAAATTCCAGATGAGGCACAAAAACAGCAGGTGCTTCAACGGATATCAAGTGCTCCTTTAAGTGGGCTCTCCTCCACATCAACTTCAACATCACAAATACTCCAGTCCTCAAAGGTGTCACCCCAATCGCACTTGCTTCCTCACAGCTCCCAAATCTCCAGCTGCCCGTCTGAGTATGAGGTAGAACAGATGGTTGAGTCTGCAGAGCTGTTTACTCATACTATAGCCTGGGAATCAGAGGTCGACTCCAGCGCTTCTGTGAATCCAGACGAGGAAATGATCTGCACTGATGCCCAGAATCTTTATGAGTCGGATCCAGGACCAGACGCAGAAGGTTCTGACCATAATGTAGACCCTCATTCCCAAACTGTAACTCCTGTTGGTGGAGACAATGAGGAAGACGATGATGAGACTCAAATACCTGATTGGAGCGACAACTTTAGTTTTTTGTGAGGGCAGGAACAGGTTGGCTCTGAGGACGACGGGTGTGATAACGCACAGGGTGATGATGATGAGGTTGGAGATCCCACTTACTGTCAACCCACAGTCAGCCAAGAGATGAGGTCAGCAGAGGAGGTGGAGGAAGATGCTAGTGACGACGAGGTCAGGTTGCGCCTTCCTGGACAGAGACGTAGTACTGGAAGCACGTCAACAACTGCATCCTCAAACACAACTCTGCCTCTCACCACAAGTCGTGGTGGCTCTTCAGGTCGCATGGGTGCTAAGCCTTGCATAGCCTGGGCATTTTTTCAGATCGATAAAGATGACCCAACTCGTGTTATCTGTAACATTTGTCAGCAAAAGCTAAGTAGAGGCCAAAAAATACATAGTTTGAGTACTTCATGCATGAACCGGCACATGGACATGAAGCATAAGTTGCAGTGGGAAGCTCAGTGTGCTACAATGCGGCCTAGCCAGCCGGGCCAACCACCGTCTGCCATATCTTGTGCATCCGCGGCCTCTTTATCCTCTGTGACTGGGGGGACAGCAGTCACACCTGTTTTGGGGCGCAGACCTGCCACCTCTTTACCCGCAACAGCCAGCGTGATTGGCAGGTCATCATTTTCTTTGGAGGTGGTAACACCAGCTGGTGTTGAGCGCTGTCCGACATCGATAGCACCACCTTTGGATCAAGGCAACCTAACATGTTCGCCTGCATCTTCCTCACAGACCGGCAGTTTGCCGGGGACACCCTTATCAACCCCGTCTAAGCACAATAGCCAGCCCTCGGTCCCTCAGATGTGGACAAGTAAAAGACCATTTCCTCCTAGCCATGAGAAAGCTAAGAGGTTGAATTTCACCATCTGCAAGCTCTTGGCTACAGAAATGCTGCCTTTCCGCCTGGTGGACACAGAGGATTTTCGAGACCTTATGTCCGTCGCAGTGCCCCAGTACCAGATGCCCAGTCGGCACTACTTCTCAAAGAAAGGTGTGCCTGCGCTCCACCAGCATGTCGCACACAACATCACCGCTTCTTTGAGAAACTCTGTGTGTGACAGGGTGCATTTCACCACAGACACTTGGACGAGTAGGCATGAAAAGGGGCGTTACATGTCGCTGACTGGGCACTGGGTAACTATGGTGACAGCAGGACAAGGGGCTGCTGTCCAAGTCTTGCCGTCCCCAAGAGTTGTGCGTCAATCCTCTTTATGTCAAAGTTCCTCCACTGCTTCTGCCTCCTCAACCTCCTCTCGGTCTTCCACCTGCACCCAAAGCCTGTCTGGTCATGCCACAAGCTTTCTAACTGCGCAGAAGGGATCCTGCACACCTCCTTACTATGCTGGCAGTAGGGCTCAACGTCATCAGGCGGTTTTTACTTTGAAATGTCTGGGAAATGTGAGTCACACAGCTGAGGAGTTGTGGTCAGCTCTGGAGAACCAATTTCATGAATGGTTGTCTCCACTGGACCTGAAACCAGGGAAGGCCGTGTGCGACAATGCTGCAAACCTGGGTGCGGCCCTTCGCCGGGGCAATGTCACACATGTGCCTTGTATGGCTCACGTGTTGAACCTGGTTGTCCAGCAATTTTTAGCCCACTATCCCAGACTAGATGGCCTTCTGCAGAGGGCACGGTCGCTGTGTGCTCACTTCCGCCGTTCGCATCCCGCAGCTCAGCGACTTACATCTCTACAGAAGTCGTTGGGCCTGCCACTTCACCGGCTAAAATGCGATGTGCCTACCCGGTGGAATTCAACTCTGCACATGTTGCAGCGACTGTGGCAGCACCGACAAGCCCTGGTGCAATACGTTCTGACGTATAGCCTGGGCCAACGAGATCCAGACGTGGGGCAAATCACGCTGGAGGAGTGGTCTCAGATCAGGGACCTATGCACCCTTCTGCACAGTTTTGAAATGGCGATGAAGATGTTTAGTGCTGACGATTAGAGATGAGCGTTGTTCTACTCGAACTGTTCGCCAATCTCAAATTCGAGCTGTTTTGGGCTGTGTTCGAGCCGTTCGGCGAACACGAACAATTTGAGAAAAATTCGGCTGTTCGAGGTTATGTTCGATAACTGTTCGTGCACCAAAATCATAACTGGATTTTTTCTCAGTAATGATGAAAATTAATGTTAATACGCAGTTTGAGTGTACAGCGGGGTGGGGGGAGGGGCAGGGGATGGATCTCTGCAGGAACAATGAAGATCTCCATTTTTTTTTCTCTTTCCCGCATTTACAGTGGGGAGGTGCAATCTGTCAGCCTATCAGCAGCGCACACACGGAGCGAAGTGCTTTTTTTCACACAAGCAAGGGCATGTGTCATTGGCAGTGTATGTCACATGTCCTTGCCCTATAAGACCAAGCCATTTTCCCCGTCGCCACCATTTTCTCACTGCTGCAGCTGCGTGTTAGACGGCACCGCTGTTGCTGTGTGCGCTATACCTTGTTAATTTCAAGCCAATTTTCGCAAAAATATACAGATAGCTTGGGAGTAGGGAATAGTTGTGATTGCAGTCCTTTTAAGGACTAGGTTACAGCATTTCCTACGACTTTTATCAGGCAGGTCTGTGCTCTTAAATAGATAGGTTGTGGGAGTAAAGACTAATTGTAATTGGAGTCCTTTTCAGGACTAGGTTACATCAGTTCCTATCAGTTTTTGCCAGGCAGGTCTGTGCCAGTGCTGTGCAAGTTTTTTTCACAGCATTTGGCTGAATCTAGCAAAGCTAATCCTTTTTGGCCTATTGCAGAGTGTGTTAGTCAGTGGAGTAGCCTATCTGTGTTGCAAGATATACCACCTGTGTATAGAATACCAATTTTTTTACTGCACCTAGTGAAGTAAAGTCTTTTGGGCATAGCATCATTCTATTAGTCCATCTATACTGACCTCCATCAGGTTGCAAACTGAATCTAATTTTTTTCTGCATCTAGCTCTGAAAAAATATTTGGCCTTCTAGCAGTGTGTCGGACTTTCTCTATTAGTCCATCTATACTGACCTCCATCAGGTTGCAAATTCAAAATAATTTTTATCTGCATCTACAGTACCTCTGAAAAAATATTTGGGCTCCTAGCTGTGTGTGGGACTTGTTGTATTAGTCCATCTATACTGACCTCCATCAGGTTGCAAACTGAATATATTTTTTTCTGCATCTACCTCTGAAAAAATATTGGGCTTCTAGCTGTGTGTGGGTCTTGTTCTATTAATCCATCTATACAGACCTCCATCAGGTTGCAAACTGAATATAATTTTTTTCTGCATCTAGCTCTGAAAAAATATTTGGCCTTCTAGTAGTGTGTGGGACTTTCTCTGTTAGTCCATCTATACTGACCTCCATCAGGTTGCAAACTGAATATATTTTTTTCTGCATCTACCTCTGAAAAAATATTGGGCTTCTAGCTGTGTGTGGGTCTTGTTCTATTAATCCATCTATACTGACCTCCATCAGGTTGCAAACTGAATATATTTTTTTCTGCATCTACCTCTGAAAAAATATTGGGCTTCTAGCTGTGTGTGGGTCTTGTTCTATTAATCCATCTATACAGACCTCCATCAGGTTGCAAACTGAATATAATTTTTTTCTGCATCTAGCTCTGAAAAAATATTTGGCCTTCTAGCAGTGTGTGGGACTTGTTCTATTAGTCCACCTATACTGACCTCCATCAGGTTGCAAATTCAAAATAATTTTTTGTATGCATCTAGCTCTGAAAAAATATTTGGCCTTCTAGCAGTGTGTGGGACTTTCTCTATTAGTCCATCTATACTGACCTCCATCAGGTTGCAAATTAAAAATAATTTTTATCTGCATCTACCTCTGAAAAAATATTTGGGCTTCTAGCTGTGTGTGGGACTTGTTGTATTAGTCCATCTATACTGACCTCCATCAGGTTGCAAACTGAATATATTTTTTTCTGCATCTACCTCTGAAAAAATATTGGGCTTCTAGCTGTGTGTGGGACTTGTTGTATTAGTCCATCTATACTGACCTCCATCAGGTTGCAAACTGAATATATTTTTTTCTGCATCTACCTCTGAAAAAATATTGGGCTTCTAGCTGTGTGTGGGACTTGTTGTATTAGTCCATCTATACTGACCTCCATCAGGTTGCAAACTGAATATATTTTTTTCTGCATCTACCTCTGAAAAAATATTGGGCTTCTAGCTGTGTGTGGGTCTTGTTCTATTAATCC
Source organism: Phyllobates terribilis (assembly GCF_046119375.1). NCBI lineage: Eukaryota > Metazoa > Chordata > Amphibia > Anura > Dendrobatidae > Phyllobates > Phyllobates terribilis. Next base: position 688,726,815 of record NW_027362761.1, on the reverse strand, counting down.
ATCTATACTGACCTCCATCAGGTTGCAAACTGAATCTAATTTTTTTCTGCATCTAGCTCTGAAAAAATATTTGGCCTTCTAGCAGTGTGTGGGACTTGTTCTATTAGTCCACCTATACTGACCTCCATCAGGTTGCAAATTCAAAATAATTTTTTGTATGCATCTAGCTCTGAAAAAATATTTGGCCTTCTAGCAGTGTGTGGGACTTTCTCTATTAGTCCATCTATACTGACCTCCATCAGGTTGCAAACTGAATCTAATTTTTTTCTGCATCTAGCTCTGAAAAAATATTTGGCCTTCTAGCAGTGTGTCAAACTTTCTCTATTAGTCCATCTATACTGACCTCCATCAGGTTGCAAACTGAATATATTTTTTTCTGCATCTACCTCTGAAAAAATATTGGGCTTCTAGCTGTGTGTGGGTCTTGTTCTATTAATCCATCTATACAGACTTCCATCAGGTTGCAAACTGAATCTAATTTTTTTCTGCATCTAGCTCTGAAAAAATATTTGGCCTTCTAGCAGTGTGTCGGACTTTCTCTATTAGTCCATCTATACTGACCTCCATCAGGTTGCAAATTAAAAATAATTTTTATCTGCATCTACAGTACCTCTGAAAAAATATTTGGGCTTCTAGCTGTGTGTGGGACTTGTTGTATTAGTCCATCTATACTGACCTCCATATCAGGTTGCAAATTGAATATAATTTTTTTCTGCATCTAACCCAGCCAATAGTTTTGGCCTAATACCACAGTTTGGCCACTCAGCTCTGCTCGGTTACCATCCATTGTTTTTTTGTGCAAACAACTCCAGAGTTGTGAATTAGTTAACCACCAAAATGAGTGGAAAAAGGCCTGCTGCTGGTGGAAAGGGGAATAGGCGTGTTGGGAAGGGGAAAAAAGGTTGTGTCCGTGGGGTAGGTGTTAAAGCAACAGTAACATCTGCAGAAGAAAGACCATCTTCCAGCCAAACTAAAATGTCTACTTCTTTTAGCGGACAATGTGATAAGATCCCTTTCTTACGGCCACGCCAATCGCTACAAATTCCAGATGATGCACAAAACAGCAGGTGCTTCAACGGATATCAAGTGCTCCTTTAAGTGGGCTCTCCTCCACATCAACTTCAACATCACAAATACTCCAGTCCTCAAAGGTGTCACCCAAATCGCACTTGCTTCCTCACAGCTCCCAAATCTCCAGCTGCCCGTCTGAGTATGAGGTAGAACAGATGGTTGAGTCTGCAGAGCTGTTTACTCATACTATAGCCTGGGAATCAGAGGTCGACTCCAGCGCTTCTGTGAATCCAGACGAGGAAATGATCTGCACTGATGCCCAGAATCTTTATGAGTCGGATCCAGGACCAGACGCAGAAGGTTCTGACCATAATATAGACCCTCATTCCCAAACTGTAACTCCTGTTGGTGGAGACAATGAGGAAGACAATGATAAGACTCAAATACCTGATTGGAGCGACAGCTTTAGTTTTTTGTCAGGGCAGGAACAGGTTGGCTCTGAGGACGACGGGTGTGATAACACACAGGGTGATGATGATGAGGTTGGAGATCCCACTTACTGTCAACCCACAGTCAGCCAAGAGATGAGGTCAGCAGAGGAGGTGGAGGAAGATGCTAGTGACGACGAGGTCAGGTTGCGCCTTCCTGGACAGAGACGTAGTACTGGAAGCACGTCAACAACTGCATCCTCAAACACAACTCTGCCTCTCACCACAAGTCGTGGTGGCTCTTCAGGTCGCATGGGTGCTAAGCCTTGCATAGCCTGGGCATTTTTTCAGATCAATAAAGATGACCCAACTCGTGTTATCTGTAACATTTGTCAGCAAAAGCTAAGTAGAGGCCAAAAAATACATAGTTTGAGTACTTCATGCATGAACCGGCACATGGACATGAAGCATAAGTTGCAGTGGGAAGCTCAGTGTGCTACAATGCGGCCTAGCCGGCCGGGCCAACCACCGTCTGCCATATCTTGTGCATCCGCGGCCTCTTCAGCCTCTGTGACTGGGGGGACAGCAGTCACACCTGTTTTGGGGCGCAGACCTGCCACCTCTTTACCCGCAACAGCCAGCGTGATTGGCAGGTCATCATTTTCTTTGGAGGTGGTAACACCAGCTGGTGTTGAGCGCTGTCCGACATCGATAGCACCACCTTTGGATCAAGGCAACCTAACATGTCCGCCTGCATCTTCCTCACAGACCGGCAGTTTGCCGGGGACACCCTTATCAACCCCGTCTAAGCACAATAGCCAGCCCTCGGTCCCTCAGATGTGGACAAGTAAAAGACCATTTCCTCCTAGCCATGAGAAAGCTAAGAGGTTGAATTTCACCATCTGCAAGCTCTTGGCTACAGAAATGCTGCCTTTCCACCTGGTGGACACAGAGGATTTTCGAGACCTTATGTCCGTCGCAGTGCCCCAGTACCAGATGCCCAGTCGGCACTACTTCTCAAAGAAAGGTGTGCCTGCGCTCCACCAGCATGTCGCACACAACATCACCGCTTCTTTGAGAAACTCTGTGTGTGACAGGGTGCATTTCACCACAGACACTTGGACGAGTAGGCATGGACAGGGGCGTTACATGTCGCTGACTGGGCACTGGGTAACTATGGTGACAGCAGGACAAGGGGCTGCTGTCCAAGTCTTGCCGTCCCCACGAGTTGTGCGTCAATCCTCTTTATGTCAAAGTTCCTCCACTGCTTCTGCCTCCTCAACCTCCTCTCGGTCTTCCACCTGCACCCAAAGGCTGTCTGGTCATGCCACAAGCTTTCTAACTGCGCAGAAGGGATCCTGCACACCTCCTTACTATGCTGGCAGTAGGGCTCAACGTCATCAGACGGTTTTTACATTGAAATGTCTGGGAAATGTGAGTCACACAGCTGAGGAGTTGTGGTCAGCTCTGGAGAACCAATTTCATGAATGGTTGTCTCCACTGGACCTGAAACCAGGGAAGGCCGTGTGCGACAATGCTGCAAACCTGGGTGCGGCCCTTCACCGGGGCAATGTCACACACGTGCCTTGTATGGCTCACGTGTTGAACCTGGTTGTCCAGCAATTTTTAGCCCACTATCCCAGACTAGATGGCCTTCTGCAGAGGGCACGGTCGCTGTGTGCTCACTTCCGCCGTTCGCATCCCGCAGCTCAGCGACTTACATCTCTACAGAAGTCGTTGGGCCTGCCACTTCACCGGCTAAAATGCGATGTGCCTACCCGGTGGAATTCAACTCTGCACATGTTGCAGCGACTGTGGCAGCACCGACAAGCCCTGGTGCAATACGTTCTGACGTATAGCCTGGGCCAACGAGATTCAGAGGTGGGGCAAATCACGCTGGAGGAGTGGTCTCAGATCAGGGACCTATGCACCCTTCTGCACAGTTTTGAAATGGCGACGAAGATGTTTAGTGCTGACGATGCCATTATCAGCATGACTATTCCGGTGATTTACATGCTGGAGCACATGTTAAACAGAATTCGGAGTCAGGTGGTGGCACAAGAGGAGGTGGAGGAAGTAGAGGAGGAGGAATTGTATGCGGAAGGGCTAACATCTGCAAGGTCCAGACGGTCGGGAGCACCAAGGCGGCAGGCATGTGAGGGTGGGGGAGATGGTTTTACCAGGGCGCATGGTAGCAGCCAAACTAGTGAGGAAGGTGCAGGAGCCCAGGAAGAAGTGGAGGACGAACTGATGGAAGACTCATCAGATGAGGCAGACCTTGATCACATTTCTGTTGTGCAAGGTTGGGGGGAGAGGACAGAGGAAGGAAGCATGATTGTTACCTCGCCACCAACACAACAGGGACTTGGTGCTCCTGGATGCGCAACACACATGAGTGCCTTCTTGCTGCACTACCTGCAACATGACCCTCGAATTGTGAGAATTAGAAATAATCCTGACTACTGGGTTGCCACACTGTTAGATCCCCGGTACAAAAGTAAATTTGCAGAAATTATTCCTGCCATAGAAAGGGATGCACGCATGCAGGAGTATCAGCAGAGACTGTTGGAGAATCTTACATGTGCTTTTCCACAAAATACCAGTGGTGCAAGTAGTGAATCTCACAGTTCCAACTTGCCAACCGTGGGACCGTCAAGTGTTCAGCACTCAAACCGTAACAGAACCACAGTATCTGCTGGTAACATCAATTTTGCGGAATCATTTCACCACTTTTTTACCCCATCCTTTGCAAGGCCACAGGAGACAAGAAGTCTGACACATAGTCAACGCCTAGAGACGATGGTACAGGAGTATCTCCAAGTAAACATTGAAGCCACGACTGTGTCACTGGACCCTTGCTCTTTTTGGGCTTCCAATCTGGATAAATGGCCGGAGCTAGCCACTTACGCCTTGGAGATCTTGTCATGCCCCGCAGCCAGCGTTCTGTCTGAACGTGTGTTCAGCGCTGCTGGTGGTGTGCTGACAGATAAGCGCACGCGGCTCTCCACTGATAATGTAGACAGACTCACGTTCATAAAGATGAACAAATCATGGATCCGAAACGACTTTTCTACCCCTGTGTCATCCTGGGGAGAGTAAAAGCTTGATGATTGGTTAAAATCACCCTACCAACCGTTTTAAGCTTTCAAATTACTAATCATGTTTATCTGTATCTTGACTGGAAAATAATTTGGGCTTTGTAGCAGTGTGCAGCACTGATCCTATTAGGCCATCTATAATAAGCTCCACCAGATTTAAAATTAAAAATAATTTTTAGCTGCATCTAGCCCGGAAAATAATTTTGGGGCTCCGAGATGCGCAAGACACATAAGTGCCTTCTTGCTGCACTACCTGCAGCATGACCCTCATATTGTCAGAATTCGAAGTAATCATGACTACTGGGTTGCCACACTCTTAGATCCCCCAAACTTTTCGATCAACCTTTTCATTTTAATAAAGACCAAAAAAATGGTCATTTTTGAAATTATAAGCATTAGCAGGTTGTTAGAAACTGAAATCAAACAGTTTTCAACTCAAAACTTTATTGTAGGTGATGTTACATTTTCACATAGGACCCCTTGTTCGAAAGGAGCTTCTGAACTCTCTCGTCCATTGAATTTGTCAGGTTTTGGATGGTTTCTGCTTCAATTGTTTTGCATGAGGACAGAATACCCTCCCAGAGCTGTTGCTTAGATGTGAACTGCCTCCCGCCATCATAGACACTCCTTTTAATGATGCTCCAAAGGTTCTGAATGGGGTAGAGGTCAGGGGAGCATGGGGGTCACACCATAAGTTTGTCCCCTTTTATGCCCATATCAGCCAGAGATGCAGATGTTTTATGTGCAGCATGAGATGGTGCATTATCATGCAGAAAAATGATCTTGCTGTGAAATACACGGTTCTTCTTCTTGAACCATGGCAGGAAGTGCTGTTTGAGAAAATCCACATACATTATGGAGTTCATCTTTAGCGCCTTCAGAGATCCTAAAGGGGCCGACAATCTCTCTCCCCATGATTCCAGCCCAAAACATTACTCCACCTCCTCCTTGTTGGCGCTGTAGCCGTGTTTGCGTGGGGTGTTCATCAACCAGCCATCCTCCACTCCATCCATCTGGACCATCGAGCGCTGCACGGCACTCATCCGTGAACAAAACAGTTTTGAAATCAGTCTTCATGTAATGTTTGGCCCACTGGAGCCGTTTCTGCTTGTGTGAAGTGGATAGAGGAGGTCGACAGGATGGCGTATGCACAGCTGCAAACCTCTGAAGGACCCTGCATCTTGTTGTTCGGGGGACGTTGGAGGCACCAGCAGCTTCAAAAACTTGTCTGCTGCTATGACAAGGCTTTCTTGCCGCTGCTCTTTTAACCTGACGTAATTGCCTGTAGGAAAGAGTCCTCAATTTGCCCTTATCAGCACGCACACGTGTGTACTGTGAATCAGCTACATACTTCTTGATTGCCAAGACACTTCATCCTGATCATCGCACAATGTTGATTGTAGTCATGCCTTGACCTAAACACTCCACAATTTGTTGCTTCTCAGCAGCCGACACTTCCTTTTTCTTTCCCATTTTGGCAGAAAATGTAGGCTGCTTAATAATGTGAGAGAGCCTTCTTAAGTAGTCTTGCCTTTCATTGGACACACCTGCCAAACTAATTAGCACAGGTGTCTGCAATTGCTTACAGTGATATAAAGAGCCCTGACACACATCACCATCAATGAGTTTAACTGACAAACAAACAAATTCTTCCCTTATCACTCCTAAACACTTTTTGCATAATAATTTGGAACGCGGTGTACATGTGCTTTTCCACAAAACACCAGTGGTTCACGTAGTGAATCTTACAGTTCTAACTTGCCAACCGTGGTCTGTATGGAATTGTTCAATAAAGGGCCCAAAATTAAGATAACATAGATGGGAGAGGTCTCTATGAATAGGAATTCCTAAGTATTTGATACCCTGTGAGGGCCAGGCAAAGGGAAAGTTGGACTGGATGGAATCCTATATGGATTTAGGGAGGGAGACATCGAGGGCCTCAGACTTCGCTGCATTGATTTTAAAATTTTACCATGTAACAAAGTGATCTATTTCAGCCATAACAGCAGGGATGGATATATGTGATTGAGTGATATATACTAGGACATCATCAGCAAATAGAGAGCACTTATACTCGGTGCCTCCCACCTCAATCCACCTAATATTGGGGTTATGGCGAATTGATGAGAGCAGGTGCTCCGTCACTAGGATGTATAAGAGAGGGGACAGAGGACATCCCTGCCTTGTCCCATTGGTGATTGTGAAAGGTGATGAAAATGTTCTGACGCACCCCCTGGGCCTTGGGACACCCGGAGCCGGACCCTTTTTGGTGGATGCTGGTGGTTGTAGTCTTCGTGGCGGCGATCCGGTTCCGTGGCTCAGGGCGGTCAAACCAGTGGCGGAACTATTTATGTGGTTTTGATGTTTAAATGTCCGACTACGCCACCCGTGGATTGCGGTCAGAGTGAACCGCCGCTACAGGGCAGACCGCTGAGGCTGGTGTTGTGGGTGCAGCAGAGCGTAGCATAACTCCCCACGGGAGGAGTATAGCCTCAGGGCAGTGTATGCGGAGGATGGGGGTGATGGTGCAGGGCAGCAGCAGTAACGACACGGAGTCAGTGATGCAGTCCAGGGCCTTTACTCACAGTTCTTATTATCCAGACCACGTCTGCAGGTAACGGCTGCCCACGTCGTACTGTGCTCACCAGGTGAGGGGCTCAGACAACTCCCAGATAACTTTGGAGCACTTCACAGGACCCCCTTTGTGTGTCCTTTGTCTGGCCTTTCTTACCAACACTTCTGTCCGGCTGCCTCGGGCCTCCTCTTGGTAAACTTGGCGCCAGTTTCCCTGACCCTATGTGGTGCCTTCCTAGCGGGTGTAGCGAGGGGCTGCGCCACATAAAATGTCAGAGCCTCCGGTTTCTAGCTGAGGGTCGTTTCCTGCCTCCACTAGTTCGGGGACCGGTCTCCCCCTTGGCCTGACCCCTTCACGCAGGTGGATTCGGGCGTGCGGTGGCGACTCGCCCGTCCGCACCCCTGGGATCCCTTCATTCCTCGTTCCTGGAGCCTTCTCCGCTCCTCTTCCTTCCTTCTCCCTCTTCCAGGCCTGGGCCTCTGTTACTAGGCCCGCCTCCGGAGCAGAGCTCATGCAGAGCCCCTGCTCCCTGCCACTTCTGCTCAGACTTCTCTGCACTGAACTAAGATGGTGCCCACCTTTTATACTCCCTTCTCAATGCACCCAGGAACTGCTTCCTCCCTGCTCCTGCACTACAGGGTTCCCCTTCCTCAGTGTTCCCTCCCCCCACTCCAGCCAGGGACAGGGACTGTCGTGCCCATCTCAGGGGCATATTGGTCGCCCTGCCCCACGGCAATGTGGTGTAATGCATGCAGGTGTCGGGTCCTGATCCACACTCCATCCTTACCTGAGAGTGAGATATCACACCTCTGGGTGAGGTGCAATACGTCTGTAGCAACCGAGCCCTCAGGGTGCTACAGTTCCATTTATCTTCAGCCTAGGTGACGTATTGCAATACAGGGCCGTGATTTTGGCTATAAAAGGGTCCCCTAGACCCCTACCCCAAGCTTTTTAAGAGAATCATATATGGCGTGCCAGGAGACTCTATGGAATGCTTTCTCAGCATCCAACGAGAGTATCTAATTACAAATTTTTAACTGCATCTAGCCCAGGAAATACTTTGTGCCTAGTAGCAGTGTCTGCTAGTCAGCGGATTATCCCGGCTGTTAAGCAAGCTACACCACCTGTAGTTTAGACACTTAATTTTTTCAAAGGAAATGCTTCGGGACCATGGGATACTTAGTGAAGAGCATCAGGAGGCACCCCAAGGCATAGGGGCTGGGACTGGCAGTAGGATGCCTTGCGGTGGACAGCCGAGCTCGATCCTTATAAAAGCTTTTTAACTGCAGCAGCTTTAGTGGACGCTACTGGAGCTGGAAATACCGCGGCTGCTGGCATGAGACTTGCCCTCCAATAGATCCTTGTAAATGGATTTAAAGTGTATTCATTCAAATTAGAGAGACAATTTAAATTAAAAAGCTTAGAGCTGCCTCCACCACAGGGGGGCTCGCTCGACCCACCAGCGGACAGGCACCAGTATTGGGAGAGGGGGGCTGGCCGTCAGGGTTCACCACGGCTCTGGCACAAACCCGGCGACACGGAGGTGGCACGGGCAGGAGCGGACTGGCCGTGTCGGCTTCTCACTTTTTGGATTTGAGAAGGGCATGACATGCCTATATCTGTGTCTCCCCCTCCTTTTACTCCTCCACCTCTTTTATTTTCGCATGACTATATGTACTTGTCACTTTTCCATGTGTTAGTTATGTCTTCTGAGCAGTTTGTCAGCTTTTGGACACCTTTGAAGGTGTTTTCTATGTGTTTCTATGTGTTTTTGTTTGCCTGCCATTGGTTTTAACGGTGTTCGAAGGTGTTCGACGAACAGTTCGACGAACAGTTCGGCGAACACACGGGTGTTCGACGAACCGAACCGAACTCGAACACTACGGGGGTGGCTCAACACTACTCTTTATATCACTGTAAGCAATTGCAGACACCTGTGCTAATTAGTTTGGCTGCTGAGAAGCAACAAATTGTGGAGTGTTTAGGTCAAGGCATGACTACAATCAACATTGTGCGATGATCAGGATGAAGTGTCTTGGCAATCAAGAAGTATGTAGCTGATTCACAGTACACACGTGTGCGTGCTGATAAGGGCAAATTGAGGACTCTTTCCTACAGGCAATTACGTCAGGTTAAAAGAGCAGCGGCAAGAAAGCCTTGTCATAGCAGCAGACAAGTTTTTGAAGCTGCTGGTGCCTCCAACGTCCCCCGAACAACAAGATACAGGGTCCTTCAGAGGTTTGCAGCTGTGCATACGCCATCCTGTCGACCTCCTCTATCCACTTCACACAAGCAGAAACGGCTCCAGTGGGCCAAACATTACATGAAGACTGATTTCAAAACTGTTTTGTTCACGGATGAGTGCCGTGCAGCGCTCGATGGTCCAGATGGATGGAGTGGAGGATGGCTGGTTGATGGACACCCCACGCAAACACGGCTACAGCGCCAACAAGGAGGAGGTGGAGTAATGTTTTGGGCTGGAATCATGGGGAGAGAGATTGTCGGCCCCTTTAGGATCCCTGAAGGCGCTAAAGATGAACTCCATAATGTATGTGGATTTTCTCAAACAGCACTTCCTGCCATGGTTCAAGAAGAAGAACCGTGTATTTCACAGCAAGATCATTTTTCTGCATGATAATGCACCATCTCATGCTGCACATAAAACTTCTGCATCTCTGGCTGATATGGGCATAAAAGGGGACAAACTTATGGTGTGACCCCCATGCTCCCCTGACCTCTACCCCATTCAGAACCTTTGGAGCATCATTAAAAGGAGTGTCTATGATGGCGGGAGGCAGTTCACATCTAAGCAACAGCTCTGGGAGGGTATTCTGTCCTCATGCAAAACAATTGAAGCAGAAACCATCCAAAACCTGACAAATTCAATGGACGAGAGAGTTCAGAAGCTCCTTTCGAACAAGGGGTCCTATGTGAAAATGTAACATCACCTACAATAAAGTTTTGAGTTGAAAACTGTTTGATTTCAGTTTCTAACAACCTGCTAATGCTTATAATTTCAAAAATGACCATTTTTTTGGTCTTTATTAAAATGAAAAGGTTGATCGAAAAGTTTGGGGGATCTAAGAGTGTGGCAACCCAGTAGTCATGATTACTTCGAATTCTGACAATATGAGGGTCATGCTGCAGGTAGTGCAGCAAGAAGGCACTTATGTGTCTTGCGCATCTCGGAGCCCCAAAATTATTTTCCGGGCTAGATGCAGCTAAAAATTATTTTTAATTTTAAATCTGGTGGAGCTTATTATAGATGGCCTAATAGGATCAGTGCTGCACACTGCTACAAAGCCTAAATTATTTTCCAGTCAAGATACAGATAAACATGATTAGTAATTTGAAAGCTTAAAACGGTTGGTAGGGTGATTTTAACCAATCATCAAGCTTTTACTCTCCCCAGGATGACACAGGGGTAGAAAAGTCGTTTCGGATCCATGATTTGTTCATCTTTATGAACGTGAGTCTGTCTACATTATCAGTGGAGAGCCGCGTGCGCTTATCTGTCAGCACACCACCAGCAGCGCTGAACACACGTTCAGACAGAACGCTGGCTGCGGGGCATGACAAGATCTCCAAGGCGTAAGTGGCTAGCTCCGGCCATTTATCCAGATTGGAAGCCCAAAAAGAGCAAGGGTCCAGTGACACAGTCGTGGCTTCAATGTTTACTTGGAGATACTCCTGTACCATCGTCTCTAGGCGTTGACTATGTGTCAGACTTCTTGTCTCCTGTGGCCTTGCAAAGGATGGGCTAAAAATGTGGTGAAATGATTGCGCAAAATTGATGTTACCAGCAGATACTGTGGTTCTGTTATGGTTTGAGTGCTGAACACTTGACGGTCCCACGGTTGGCAAGTTGGAACTGTGAGATTCACTACGTGCACCACTGGTATTTTGTGGAAAAGCACATGTAAGATTCTCCAACAGTCTCTGCTGATACTCCTGCATGCGTGCATCTCTTTCTATGGCAGGAATAATTTCTGCAAATTTACTTTTGTACCGGGGATCTAACAGTGTGGCAACCCAGTAGTCAGGATTATTTCTAATTCTCACAATTCGAGGGTCATGTTGCAGGTAGTGCAGCAAGAAGGCACTCATGTGTGTTGCGCATCCAGGAGCACCAAGTCCCTGTTGTGTTGGTGGCGAGGTAACAATCATGCTTCCTTCCTCTGTCCTCTCCCCCCAACCTCGCACAACAGAAATGTGATCAAGGTCTCCCTCATCTGATGAGTCTTCCATCAGTTCGTCCTACACTTCTTCCTGGGCTCCTGCACCTTCCTCACTAGTTTGGCTGCTACCATGCGCCCTGGTAAAACCATCTCCCCCACCCTCACATGCCTGCCGCCTTGGTGCTGCCGACCGTCTGGACCTTGCAGATGTTAGCCCTTCCGCATACAACTCCTCCTCCTCTACTTCCTCCACCTCCTCTTGTGCCACCACCTGACTCCGAATTCTGTTTAACATGTGCTCCAGCATGTAAATCACCGGAATAGTCATGCTGATAATGGCATCGTCAGCACTAAACATCTTCGTCGCCATTTCAAAACTGTGCAGAAGGGTGCATAGGTCCCTGATCTGAGACCACTCCTCCAGCGTGATTTGCCCCACCTCTGAATCTCGTTGGCCCAGGCTATACGTCAGAACGTATTGCACCAGGGCTTGTCGGTGCTGCCACAGTCGCTGCAACATGTGCAGAGTTGAATTCCACCGGGTAGGCACATCGCATTTTAGCCGGTGAAGTGGCAGGCCCAACGACTTCTGTAGAGATGTAAGTCGCTGAGCTGCGGGATGCGAACGGCGGAAGTGAGCACACAGCGACCGTGCCCTCTGCAGAAGGCCATCTAGTCTGGGATAGTGGGCTAAAAATTGCTGGACAACCAGGTTCAACACGTGAGCCATACAAGGCACGTGTGTGACATTGCCCCGGCGAAGGGCCGCACCCAGGTTTGCAGCATTGTCGCACACGGCCTTCCCTGGTTTCAGGTCCAGTGGAGACAACCATTCATGAAATTGGTTCTCCAGAGCTGACCACAACTCCTCAGCTGTGTGACTCACATTTCCCAGACATTTCAATGTAAAAACCGCCTGATGACGTTGAGCCCTACTGCCAGCATAGTAAGGAGGTGTGCAGGATCCCTTCTGCGCAGTTAGAAAGCTTGTGGCATGACCAGACAGGCTTTGGGTGCAGGTGGAAGACCGAGAGGAGGTTGAGGAGGCAGAAGCAGTGGAGGAACTTTGACATAAAGAGGATTGACGCACAACTCGTGGGGACGGCAAGACTTGGACAGCAGCCCCTTGTCCTGCTGTCACCATAGTTACCCAGTGCCCAGTCAGCGACATGTAACGCCCCTGTCCATGCCTACTCGTCCAAGTGTCTGTGGTGAAATGCACCCTGTCACACACAGAGTTTCTCAAAGAAGCGGTGATGTTGTGTGCGACATGCTGGTGGAGCGCAGGCACACCTTTCTTTGAGAAGTAGTGCCGACTGGGCATCTGGTACTGGGGCACTGCGACGGACATAAGGTCTCGAAAATCCTCTGTGTCCACCAGGTGGAAAGGCAGCATTTCTGTAGCCAAGAGCTTGCAGATGGTGAAATTCAACCTCTCAGCTTTCTCATGGCTAGGAGGAAATGGTCTTTTACTTGTCCACATCTGAGGGACCGAGGGCTGGCTATTGTGCTTAGACGGGGTTGATAAGGGTGTCCCCGGCAAACTGCCGGTCTGTGAGGAAGATGCAGGCGGACATGTTAGGTTGCCTTGATCCAAAGGTGGTGCTATCGATGTCGGACAGCGCTCAACACCAGCTGGTGTTACCACCTCCAAAGAAAATGATGACCTGCCAATCACGCTGGCTGTTGCGGGTAAAGAGGTGGCAGGTCTGCGCCCCAAAACAGGTGTGACTGCTGTCCCCCCAGTCACAGAGGATGAAGAGGCCGCGGATGCACAAGATATGGCAGACGGTGGTTGGCCCGGCCGGCTAGGCCGCATTGTAGCACACTGAGCTTCCCACTGCAACTTATGCTTCATGTCCATGTGCCGGTTCATGCATGAAGTACTCAAACTATGTATTTTTTGGCCTCTACTTAGCTTTTGCTGACAAATGTTACAGATAACACGAGTTGGGTCATCTTTATCGATCTGAAAAAATGCCCAGGCTATGCAAGGCTTAGCACCCATGCGACCTGAAGAGCCACCACGACTTGTGGTGAGAGGCAGAGTTGTGTTTGAGGATGCAGTTGTTGACGTGCTTCCAGTACTACGTCTCTGTCCAGGAAGGCGCAACCTGACCTCGTCGTCACTAGCATCTTCCTCCACCTCCTCTGCTGACCTCATCTCTTGGCTGACTGTGGGTTGACAGTAAGTGGGATCTCCAACCTCATCATCATCACCCTGTGTGTTATCACACCCGTCGTCCTCAGAGCCAACCTGTTCCTGCCCTGACAAAAAACTAAAGTTGTCGCTCCAATCAGGTATTTGAGTCTTATCATCGTCTTCCTCATTGTCTCCACCAACAGGAGTTACAGTTTGGGAATGAGGGTCTACATTATGGTCAGAACCTTCTGCGTCTGGTCCTGGATCCGACTCATAAAGATTCTGGGCATCAGTGCAGATCATTTCCTCGTCTGGATTCATAGAAGCGCTGGAGTCGACCTCTGATTCCCAGGCTATAGTATGAGTAAACAGCTCTGCAGACTCAACCATCTGTTCTACCTCATACTCAGACGGGCAGCTGGAGATTTGGGAGCTGTGAGGAAGCAAGTGCGATTTGGGTGACACCTTTGAGGACTGGAGTATTTGTGATGTTGAAGTTGATGTGGAGGAGAGCCCACTTAAAGGAGCACTTGATATCCGTTGAAGCACCTGCTGTTTTTGTGCCTCATCTGGAATTTGTAGCGATTGGCGTGGCCGTAAGAAAGGGATCTTATCACATTGTCCGCTAAAAGAAGTAGACATTTTAGTTTGGCTGGAAGATGGTCTTTCTTCTGCAGATGTTACTGTTGCTTTAACACCTACCCCACGGACACAACCTTTTTTCCCCTTCCCAACACGCCTATTCCCCTTTCCACCAGCAGCAGGCCTTTTTCCACTCATTTTGGTGGTTAACTAATTCACAACTCTGGAGTTGTTTGCACAAAAAAACAATGGATGGTAACCGAGCAGAGCTGAGTGGCCAAACTGTGGTATTAGGCCAAAACTATTGGCTGGGTTAGATGCAGAAAAAAATTATATTCAATTTGCAACCTGATGGAGGTCAGTATAGATGGACTAATACAACAAGTCCCACACACAGCTAGAAGCCCAATATTTTTTCAGAGGTAGATGCAGAAAAAAATATATTCAGTTTGCAACCTGATGGAGGTCAGTATAGATGGACTAATACAACAAGTCCCACACACAGCTAGAAGCCCAAATATTTTTTCAGAGGTACTGTAGATGCAGATAAAAATTATTTTTAATTTGCAACCTGATGGAGGTCAGTATAGATGGACTAATAGAGAAAGTCCGACACACTGCTAGAAGGCCAAATATTTTTTCAGAGCTAGATGCAGAAAAAAATTAGATTCAGTTTGCAAACTGATGGAGGTCTGTATAGATGGATTAATAGAACAAGACCCACACACAGCTAGAAGCCCAATATTTTTTCAGAGGTAGATGCAGAAAAAAATATATTCAGTTTGCAACCTGATGGAGGTCAGTATAAATGGACTAATAGAGAAAGTCCGACACACTGCTAGAAGGCCAAATATTTTTTCAGAGCTAGATGCAGAAAAAAATTAGATTCAGTTTGCAACCTGATGGAGGTCAGTATAGATGGACTAATAGAGAAAGTCCCACACACTGCTAGAAGGCCAAATATTTTTTCAGAGCTAGATGCATACAAAAAATTATTTTGAATTTGCAACCTGATGGAGGTCAGTATAGGTGGACTAATAGAACAAGTCCCACACACTGCTAGAAGGCCAAATATTTTTTCAGAGCTAGATGCAGAAAAAAATTATATTCAGTTTGCAACCTGATGGAGGTCTGTATAGATGGATTAATAGAACAAGACCCACACACAGCTAGAAGCCCAATATTTTTTCAGAGGTAGATGCAGAAAAAAATATATTCAGTTTGCAACCTGATGGAGGTCAGTATAGATGGACTAATACAACAAGTCCCACACACAGCTAGAAGCCCAATATTTTTTCAGAGGTAGATGCAGAAAAAAATATATTCAGTTTGCAACCTGATGGAGGTCAGTATAGATGGACTAATACAACAAGTCCCACACACAGCTAGAAGCCCAAATATTTTTTCAGAGGTACTGTAGATGCAGATAAAAATTATTTTTAATTTGCAACCTGATGGAGGTCAGTATAGATGGACTAATAGAGAAAGTCCCACACACTGCTAGAAGGCCAAATATTTTTTCAGAGCTAGATGCATACAAAAAATTATTTTGAATTTGCAACCTGATGGAGGTCAGTATAGGTGGACTAATAGAACAAGTCCCACACACTGCTAGAAGGCCAAATATTTTTTCAGAGCTAGATGCAGAAAAAAATTATATTCAGTTTGCAACCTGATGGAGGTCTGTATAGATGGATTAATAGAACAAGACCCACACACAGCTAGAAGCCCAATATTTTTTCAGAGGTAGATGCAGAAAAAAATATATTCAGTTTGCAACCTGATGGAGGTCAGTATAGATGAACTAATACAACAAGTCCCACACACAGCTAGAAGCCCAATATTTTTTCAGAGGTAGATGCAGAAAAAAATATATTCAGTTTGCAACCTGATGGAGGTCAGTATAGATGGACTAATACAACAAGTCCCACACACAGCTAGAAGCCCAAATATTTTTTCAGAGGTACTGTAGATGCAGATAAAAATTATTTTTAATTTGCAACCTGATGGAGGTCAGTATAGATGGACTAATAGAGAAAGTCCGACACACTGCTAGATGGCCAAATATTTTTTCAGAGCTAGATGCAGAAAAAAATTAGATTCAGTTTGCAACCTGATGGAGGTCAGTATAGATGGACTAATAGAGAAAGTCCCACACACTGCTAGAAGGCCAAATATTTTTTCAGAGCTAGATGCATACAAAAAATTATTTTGAATTTGCAACCTGATGGAGGTCAGTATAGGTGGACTAATAGAACAAGTCCCACACACTGCTAGAAGGCCAAATATTTTTTCAGAGCTAGATGCAGAAAAAAATTATATTCAGTTTGCAACCTGATGGAGGTCTGTATAGATGGATTAATAGAACAAGACCCACACACAGCTAGAAGCCCAATATTTTTTCAGAGGTAGATGCAGAAAAAAATATATTCAGTTTGCAACCTGATGGAGGTCAGTATAGATGGACTAACAGAGAAAGTCCCACACACTACTAGAAGGCCAAATATTTATTCAGAGCTAGATGCAGAAAAAAATTATATTCAGTTTGCAACCTGATGGAGGTCTGTATAGATGGATTGATACAGGGTTCCCCAACTCCAGTCCTCAAGGCCCACCAACAGGTCAGGTTTTCAGGATCTCCTTAGTATTGCACAGGTGATGGAATTATTGCCTGTGCAGGTGATGTAATTATCACCTGTGCAATACTAAGGAAATCCTGAAAACATGACCTGTTGGTGGGCCTTGAGGACTGGAGTTGGGGAACCCTGGATTAATAGAACAAGACCCACACACAGCTAGAAGCCCAATATTTTTTCAGAGGTAGATGCAGAAAAAAAATATATTCAGTTTGCAACCTGATGGAGGTCAGTATAGATGGACTAATACAACAAGTCCCACACACAGCTAGAAGCCCAAATATTTTTTCAGAGGTACTGTAGATGCAGATAAAAATTATTTTGAATTTGCAACCTGATGGAGGTCAGTATAGATGGACTAATAGAGAAAGTCCGACACACTGCTAGAAGGCCAAATATTTTTTCAGAGCTAGATGCAGAAAAAAATTAGATTCAGTTTGCAACCTGATGGAGGTCAGTATAGATGGACTAATAGAATGATGCTATGCCCAAAAGATTTTTCTTCACTAGGTGCAGTAAAAAAATTGGTATTCTATACACAGGTGGTATATCTTGCAACACAGATAGGCTACTCCACTGACTAACACACTCTGCAATAGGCCAAAAAGGATTAGCTTTGCTAGATTCAGCCAAATGCTGTGAAAAAAACTTGCACAGCACTGGCACAGACCTGCCTGGCAAAAACTGATAGGAACTGATGTAACCTAGTCCTGAAAAGGACTCCAATTACAATTAGTCTTTACTCCCACAATCTATCTATTTAAGAGCACAGACCTGCCTGATAAAAGTCGTAGGAAATGCTGTAACCTAGTCCTTAAAAGGACTGCAATCACAACTATTCCCTACTCCCAAGCTATCTGTAGATTTGTGCGAAAATTGGCTTGAAATTAACAAGGTATAGCGCACACAGCAACAGCGGTGCCGTCTAACACGCAGCTGCAGCAGTGAGAAAATGGTGGCGACGGGGAAAATGGCTTGGTCTTATAGGGCAAGGACATGTGACATACACTGCCAATGACACATGCCCTTGCTTGTGTGAAAAAAAGCACTTCGCTCCGTGTGTGCGCTGCTGATAGGCTGACAGATTGCACCTCCCCACTGTAAATGCGGGAAAGAGAAAAAAAAATGGAGATCTTCATTGTTCCTGCAGAGATCCATCCCCTGCCCCTCCCCCCACCCCGCTGTACACTCAAACTGCGTATTAACATTAATTTTCATCATTACTGAGAAAAAATCCAGTTATGATTTTGGTGCACGAACAGTTATCGAACATAACCTCGAACAGCCGAATTTTTCTCAAATTGTTCGTGTTCGCCGAACGGCTAGAACACCGCCCAAAACAGCTCGAATTTGAGATTGGCGAACAGTTCGAGTAGAACAACGCTCATCTCTAATAAAGAGCCCTGACACACATCACCATCAATGAGTTTAACTGACAAACAAACAAATTCTTCCCTTATCACTCCTAAACACTTTTTGCATAATAATTTGGAACACCGTGTACATGTGCTTTTCCACAAAACACCAGTGGTTCACGTAGTGAATCTTACAGTTCTAACTTGCCAACCGTGGTCTGTATGGAGTTGTTCAATAAAGGGCCCAAAATTAAGATAACATAGATGGGAGAGGTCTCTATGAATAGGAATTCCTAAGTATTTGATACCCTGTTAGGGCCAGGCAAAGGGAAAGTTGGACTGGATGGAATCCTGTATGGATTTGGGGAGGGAGACATCGAGGGCCTCAGACTTCGCTGCATTGATTTTAAAATTTGACCATTTAACAAAGTGATCTATTTCAGCCATAACAGCATGGATGGATATATGTGATTGAGTGATATATACTAGGACATCATCAGCAAATAGAGAGCACTTGTACTCGGTGCCTCCCACCTCAATCCACCTAATATTGGGGTTATGGCGAATTGATGAGAGCAGGTGCTCCGTCACTAGGATGTATAAGAGAGGGGACAGAGAACATCCCTGCCTTGTCCCATTGGTGATTGTGAAAGGTGATGAAAATGTTCTGACGCGCCCCCTGGGCCTTGGGACACCCGGAGCCGGACCCTTTTTGGTGGATGCTGGTGGTTGTAGTCTCCGTGGCGGCGACCCGGTTCCGTGGCTCAGGGCGGTCAAACCAGTGGCGGAACTATTTATGTGGTTTTGATGTTTAAATGTCCGACTACGCCACCCGTGGATTGCGGTCAGAGTGAACCGCCGCTCCAGGGCAGACCGCTGAGGCTGGTGTTGTGGGTGCAGCAGAGCGTAGCATAACTCCCCACGGGAGGAGTATAGCCTCAGGGCAGTGTATGCGGAGGATGGGGGTGATGGTGCAGGGCAGCAGCAGTAACGACACGGAGTCAGTGATGCAGTCCAGGGCCTTTACTCACAGTTCTTATTATCCAGACCACGTCTGCAGGTAACGGCTGCCCACGTCGTACTGTGCTCACCAGGTGAGGGGCTCAGACAACTCCCAGATAACTTTGGAGCACTTCACAGGACCCCCTTTGTGTGTCCTTTGTCTGGCCTTTCTTACCTACCCTTCTGTCCGGCTGCCTCGGGCCTCCTCTTGGTAAACTTGGCGCCAGTTTACCTGACCTTATGTGGTGCCTTCCTAGCGGGTGTAGCGATGGGCTGCGCCACATAAAATGTCACAGCCTCCGGTTTCTAGCTGAGGGTTGTTTCCTGCCTCCACTAGTTTCGGGGACCGGTCTCCCCCTTTGGCCTGACCCCTCCACGCAGGTGGATTCGGGCGTGGGGTGGCGACTCGCCCGTCCGCACCCCTGGGATCCCTTCATTCCTCGTTCCTGGAGCCTTCTCCGCTCCTCTTCCTTCCTTCTCCCTCTTCCAGGCCTGGGCCTCTGTTACTAGGCCCGCCTCCAGAGCAGAGCTCATGCAGAGCCCCTGCTCCCTGCCACTTCTGCTCAGACTTCTCTGCACTGAACTAAGATGGTGCCCACCTTTTATACTCCCTTCTCAATGCACCCAGGAACTGCTTCCTCCCTGCTCCTGCACTACAGGGTTCCCCTTCCTCAGTGTTCCCTCCCCCCTCTCCAGCCAGGGACAGGGACTGTCGTGCCCATCTCAGGGGCATATTGGTCGCCCTGCCCCACGGCAATGTGGTGTAATGCATGCAGGTGTCGGGTCCTGATCCACACTCCATCCTTACCTGAGAGTGAGATATCACACCTCTGGGTGAGGTGCAATACCTCTGTAGCAGCCGAGCCCTCAGGGTAATACAGTTCCATTTATCTTCAGCCTAGGTGACGTATTGCGATACAGGGCCGTGATTTTGGCTATAAAAGGGTCCCCTAGACCCCTACCCCAAGCTTTTTAAGAGAATCATATATGGCGTGCCAGGAGACTCTATGGAATGCTTTCTCAGCATCCAACGAGAGTATCTAATTACAAATTTTTAACTGCATCTACCCCAGGAAATACTTTGTGCCTAGTAGCAGTGTCTGTTAGTCAGCGGATTATCCCGGCTGTTAAGCAAGCTACACTACCTGTAGTTTTGACACTTAATTTTTTCAAAGGAAATGCTTCGGGACCACGGGATACTCAGTGAAGAGCATCAGGAGGCACCCCAAGGCATAGGGGCTGGGACTGGCAGTAGGATGCCTTGCGGTGGACAGCCGAGCTCGATCCTTATAAAAGCTTTTTAACTGCAGCAGCTTTAGTGGACGCTACTGGAGCTGGAATTACGCGGCTGCTGGCATGAGACTTGCCCTCCAATAGATCCTTGTAAATGGATTTAAAGTGTATTTATTCAAATTAGAGAGACAATTTAAATTAAAAAGCTTAGAGCTGCCTCCACCACAGGGGGGCTCGCTCGACCCACCAGCGGACAGGCACCAGTATTGGGAGAGGGGGGCTGGCCGTCAGGGTTCACCGCGGCTCTGGCACAAACCCGGCGACACGGAGGTGGCAAGGGCAGGAGCGGACTGAACGTGTCGGCTTCTCACTTTTTGGATTTTAGAAGGGCATGACATGCCTATATCTGTGTCTCCCCCTCCTTTTACTCCTCCACCTCTTTTCTTTTCGCATGACTATATGTACTTGTCACTTTTCCATGTGTTAGTTGTGTCTTCAGAGCAGTTTGTCAGCTTTTGGACACCTTTGAAGGTGTTTTCTATGTGTTTCTATGTGTTTTTGTTTGCCTGCCATTGGTTTTAATGGTGTTCGAAGGTGTTCGACGAACAGTTCGACGAACAGTTCGGCGAACACACGGGTGTTCGACGAACCGAACCGAACTCGAACACTACGGGGGTGACTCAACACTACCTGAGAGCCATTAAACAGGCAGACCCTGACAGTGTGCGGAATGCAGATGAACTGTTAACTGAGCAATTCATTGAGGGTCTGCTGTCCAACGCCCACCGAACCCAGTTACGTGCAATGGCCTTGCAGAACCCTGGTTTAGACTTTGCAACGTTCAAAGACAGGGCCATCCGAGAACCGGCACCGGGTAGCACTGTAACCCACCGGCGCCCTGCTATTACCTATCACCAGGAGGCAGCGCCCTTGTCTGCAGGGCCTGTGGGAGCTGATGCGCAGGCTTTGGATAACAACCCGGCTACAGACCTGCACCATCAGGTCCAAGAGCTAACCAAAAGCGTAACCGCGCTAACCAGAACTGTGCAGTCTTTGCAGGTCTCCCCTCCAGGAAAGATCCTGCTGGCATCCGGACCGGAGGACGTCCCGTGGCACCGACAGAGGAGGATCCCAACGTCCAGAGGAAGACCCAGCGACAGATACAACGAGGACGGACGACCCATCTGCCGTCGCTGCAATCAACCCGGACATATGGCAACGTACTGTCATTTAAACGGGCACAACCTGGGGTAGAGGGCCAACCCCCTGGCATGAGATCATCAGGCCCATCGAACTGGCGTGATAAGTATGTAGGGGGACGTCCGGTCTTGCCTGTGGTACTGGATGGCATTCCAATGAGTGCCCTCCTGAACACTGGGTCACAAGTGACTACCATCCCGTACGTGCTCTTTAAGCGTTACTGAAATGACTCGGACATAACCCGCTACCCAGATGACGACCTGAGTATCATCGCCAGCAATGGTCAGCCCGTGCCGCTGGTGGGGTTCAAAGAGATGACCATTAAGGTCGGTAAGGTCGAACTGGCGGCACAAGGATTGATTATTGTGAACATAGACCATCATGAGAGTCACCCTAGAATAACCTTGGGAACTAACGTAATTGAAAATTGTCTTGCAGAGGTGATTCTCATTTTACAGCAGGTTGCCAAGAACGCCAGTTCCGGCCAGCAACGTGTCCTTCAAAAAGAGATCCGGGCACTGATGAAGCAGAAACAAGTGGAATTATCTGGTGGTGAGATTGGTAGCATGAGAATGTGTGACCCTTTCCCTATTGCCATGCCCCCGAAAAGTGAGATGATGATCTGGTGCCGGGCAGCTATTGGTCTGAGAGGTAGAGACTACCAAGAAATGGTAGAACCCGTCTACTCAGACAGTAGGCCCACCATTTTGACAGCACGGGGGGTGGTCGATGTAAGCCATGGGAGGGTGCCCGTCCGCATCATAAATATCGGGGAGAGAGAAGTATACCTGCCCCGGTATGCCACGCTAGCCAAATTGTTCACCATAAACCAAAATTCTGAAAAGGCCGTAGAACCCTTGCCTCCATCTCAACCAGAGGAAGGTAACGGCTCTAAGAAACAAATGGAGGACTAGTGTCAGCAACTGCATTTGGGTACTGACTCCACTCCCTCACACCAAAAACAGGGAGTCTACTGGGTGGTTCAGGAGTACGAAAGAGTCTTTAGTAAACACCCGCTAGACTTCGGGCGAGTAAAGGGGGTAGAACATCACATCCCCACAGGAGACCATCTGCCCATAAAGGAAAGATACCGACCTGTGCCCCCTGCACACTATCAGGATGCAAAGGGGATGTTGCGAGACATGAAGGAGGCTGGGGTAATCAGGGATAGCTGTAGCCCCTGGGCAGCTCCACTAGTTCTAGTGAAAAAGAAGGACAACACAATGAGAATGTGTGTAGACTACAGAAAGGTCAACCGTATCACAAAGATGCGTACCCGTTACCTAGAATAGAAGAATCTTTAGCTGCATTAAAATCTGCTAACTTCTTCTCCACTTTGGATCTTACTAGCGGGTACTGGCAGGTTCATGTAGCAGAGGCAGACAAGGAGAATACCGCATTCACCACCCCGATGGGTCTCAGCGAATTTAACTGTATGCCGTTCGGGCTCTGCAACGCACCAGGAACCTTCCAGCGGTTGATGGAATGCTGTCTGGGACACCGGAATTTCGAGACGGTCCTGCTATACCTGGACGATGTCATCGTCTATTCCAAAACCTACGAGGACCACCTGAAACACTTGGCAGAAGTGTTTGACGCCCTGGCAAGTTACGGCCTAAAGGAGAAACCCTCCAAGTGTCACCTCCTGAAACCAAAGGTGCAGTACCTGGGACACGTGGTGAGTGCTGACGGAGTGGCTCCCGACCCCGATAAGATCACCGTGATTAAAGACTGGCCAAGACCCTCCAGCATAAAGGAAGTGCGGCAGTTCCTCGGGTTGGTAGGCTACTACCGAAGATTCATTCCCAGTTTCACCAAAATGGCAGCCCCTATGCAGGACCTCCTGATAGGTCAATCTCGGAAAGCCAAAAACCAGAAGCCGCCCATCAGGTGGGAAAAGCTGGAAGAGGAGTCTTTCTGCCAGCTGAAGATGGCCCTCACGGGGGATGAAATCCTGGCATATCCAGACTACAGCTAGCCCTTTTTCCTCCACACGGACGCAAGCAACATCGGGCTAGGAGCCGTACTGTCCCAGATCCAGCAGGGGTAAGAAAGGGTAATCGCTTACGCCAGCCGAAAGCTACGGCCCACGGAGAGAAACCCTGAGAATTATAGCTCATTCAAGCTAGAGTTCCTGGCAGTGGTGTGGGCAGTGACCGAGCGTTTCAAGCATTACCTTGCCTCTTCCAAGTTCACCGTGTACACGGATAACAACCCGTTGACACACCTGAACACTGCAAGGCTTGGTGCCCTGGAGCAGAGATGGATGGCCCGCCTGTCCAACTATGAATTCACCATCAAATACCGGGCGGGACGCTCAAATGCCAACGCGGATGCCCTGTCTAGAATGCCAAACTTACCGGACGTTGTGGAAGATCCAGAAGATCTGGAAGAAGTCAAGCTCCCTGCGTTCCACCGTCATGGGATTACCCTGTATTCCCACCGTGTGAAGGACAGGCGCTCTGCTACGCTCAATCCCTTGCCCCACTACAGCTGGGCGGAAACGCAAGACAGTGATCCCGCAGTCCGTCTGGTGAAGGAAATGCTGACACAGGCCGATGCCCGTCTTGATCCAGACGCTCCGGAGGAGACCAAGCAACTGTGGAAGGAGAAAAGTAAGCTGTTTCTCTACAGGGAGAAGCTGTGCCGGAGAATGGTTAACTCTCGAACACATGAGCTGACTTTGCAGGTAGTGGTCCCAAGACGAGACGCGGCTATGGTTCTGGAGGCATACCACAACGGAGCAGGACATTTCAGATGGAAGAAGCTGGAGTTCTTGTTGCGTGAACGGTTCTACTGGGTAGGCATGAGAGGAGCCATTGAGAGGTGGTGCAGAGACTGTGGCCCATGCAACCTAAGAAGAAAGGACCGTGCCAGCCAGAAGACTCCCCTGCAGCCCATCATCACCAGGCAGCCCCGGGAACTGGTAGCCCTGGACCATGTGAAACTGGCTCCATACAAATTTGGGTATGTCTACGCCCTCACGATCGTAGATCACTACTCCCGGTTCCTGGTGGTGGTCCCTGTCAAGGACTTAATGGCTCAAACAGCAGCTAGAGCCTTCCAGCAGCACTTCTGCCGTCCACACGGGTATCCGGAGCAAGTGTTGACGGACCAAGGACGAGCCTTCGAAGCGGAGGTCTTCCAGGAGTTCTGCAACCTGTATGGCTGCAAGAAGATAAGAACCACGCCCTATCACCCGCAGACCAACGGACTATGTGAGAAGATGAACCAGGTGGTGATAGACTTGCTAAAAACGTTGCCCCTGGAAGAACGCAGTCTGAAAAACTGCCCGATTTGGTGGACTTGTACAATCACATCCCGTAGGTTCCACCAACTGTACCCCGGCTTACCTAATGAGAGCAAGATCTGGTAAGCTGCCTATTGACCTGGATATGGGAGTCCTGACACCTGAGGACACCTCGCCAGATACAGAACGGCAGCAGCAGTATCGGAAAGTACAGGAGAGCATCGAGCGGAGTCTGTCTCAAGCAAGAGAAAGGCAAGAGAAGGCTTATAACCAGTACGCTCCCGCTGTTCCCCTGGTACCTGGAGAGCAGGTCTTGAAGAGAAAGAGGCGGCTCCACAAGTTGGATGACCAGTGGGAGAAAGACCCGTACACCGTACTGCCCTCAAGCCATGAGAACCCAAAAGTCTGCGTAATCAGTAAGGATGGAGGAGAGACCACAGCCATTGTCTCCAGAGACCACCTGAAAAAGTGTCCCGAGCAGCTGCAAAGCCCTGATGACGATCAAGAAAACCCTCAACCCGCAGAGGAGAGGGAAGAAATGATCAGCACCATACTCTGAGACTTTCCCCGGTCTTGGACACAAGTAAACAACGCTATCGTGGTACCCGTCCTCACCTTTCTCCAGCCAGCCCCTCAAGGACCTACAGAGGAACAGGTAGAGCTGGAAGAGCAGCCGGCCCAGGAGGCAGAAGAATCTATACCAGCAGCCCAGGAGAATCAACCCTCTGCTAGTGGTGAGCCTGCCGTGCCCCTAGTAATGTTAGAACCTTGCTGTTAGGTTTTTTTTCCTTTGCTGGTCACATGACCTTGTTGGCCTATTTAATCCTGCTCCGCCCTTCTGGCTTTGCTGGACTTCATTGTATATCTACTTTCTAGCTAGCCTGTGCTCTGTATCTATCTCTGTTAGTTTGCTTGGTCTACGGACCTCTATGTTCTATCTATTTTGTTTGTTCGTCTGTCTGCTACTATTTCTGTTAGGAGGTGTCCCATATTCCTTCCAGTCCTTAGTACTTGTAGGGATTCCCTCCCCACATCTATAGGTCTTCGTACAGACTAGATTAGGACTTTAGCAGGTCTGATCGCAGGATCAGGTTCCCTGTTACATCGTAGGGATTCAGCTGAGTCCTATAGTAGGGACAGATCTCCTCTCTTTCCTTAGCTTTGGTAGCAGAACATAACAGTAAGTCCAGCCTGCAAATTCTCTAAGGAAAGATTTTTTTTGTTCCATCATGGTGTCGGTTCAGGATTTGGCTAAACACCTGCAGGGACTCTCTCTGGAAGTGGCCGAGCTCCGTCAGCACGTGAGTAACTGTCCTGGAGCATATTTCTTGGAGCCTAAGGTATGTTTGCCGGATTTATTTTTTGGTGAACATCGAGAATTTTTTTCATTTAAAAATGCTTGCTTATTGTATTTTCGTTTGAGACCCAAGTCCTCTGGGGATGAATCCCAGCGCGTAGGGTTCATAATGTCACTTTTGCGCAAAGAGCCTCAGGAGTGGGCCTTTTCTTTGCAACCTAGTGATACATGCTTCAGATCAGTGGATAGTTTTTTTTCTGCTTTAGGACTATTATATGATGATCCTGACCGTGTGGCATCAGCTGAGACTGAGTTGAGACGTTTAAAGCAAGGATCAGGTAATGTGGAAAAATATTGTACTCATTTTCGTCGTTGGTCCACTCAAACAGGGTGGAACGATTCTGCTCTGAAAAGTCTATTTCTTGCTGGGCTCAGTGAAAGGGTTAAAGACCTGCTAATTGCTTATCCTACACCTGAGGATTTGCAACAGGCTATGCAATTAGCTATATGGGTGGATAGAAGACTGCGTGCTAGGGTTAATGAGAGCAAATCCTCTGCTATGTCAGTTTCTGGTTATGATAATGTGTGTACTAACAGTGGTGAACCGATGGAGATTGGATCGGTGGCACCTCGCTCTCAAGAAAAAGACCGTCGTTTTTCAGAAGGCTTGTGTTTCTATTGCGGAAAATCTGGTCATTTGATTAAAGGCTGTGAGCTTCGTATGAAGAAAGAAAAAAAAATGGTCAGTCACGCCCGTATTGCCTGTTTAAATTCCAAGGGTATATTTTTAGCTGCTTCCACGATTGCTCAGGAAAAATTAATGGAATTTCGGGTGTTTGTTGATTGCGGGTCTACACTAAATGTAATTGATGGGGGATTCGTGGAAAAACTCAATTTAAAACCTGAACCTCTATCATCCCCCATTGCTGTGGTTTCTGTGGATGGCTCCCCTTTGAAGAATATTACTCTCAAGGTCAGTGAATTTCCTCTCACTATTAATGGTGTTCACCATGAGAAATTGGATTTGGTAGTGTTGAATAGTGTTGAGCCACCCCCGTAGTGTTCGAGTTCGGTTCGGTTCGTCGAACACCCGTGTGTTCGCCGAACTGTTCGTCGAACTGTTCGTCGAACATCTTCGAACACCGTTAAAACCAATGGCAGGCAAACAAAAACACATAGAAACACATAGAAAACACCTTCAAAGGTGTCCAAAAGCTGACAAACTGCTCAGAAGACACAACTAACACATGGAAAAGTGACAAGTACATATAGTCATGCGAAAAGAAAAGAGGTGGAGGAGTAAAAGGAGGGGGAGACACAGATATAGGCATGTCATGCCCTTCTAAAATCCAAAAAGTGAGAAGCCGAGACGGCCAGTCCGCTCCTGCCCGTGCCACCTCCGTGTCGCCGGGTTTGTGCCAGAGCCGCGGTGAACCCTGACGGCCAGCCCCCCTCTCCCAATACTGGTGCCTGTCCGCTGGTGGGTCGAGAGAGCCCCCCTGTGGTGGAGGCAGCTCTAAGCTTTTTAATTTAAATTGTCCCTCTAATTTGAATGAATACACTTTAAATCCATTTACAAGGATCTATTGGAGGGCAAGTCTCATGCCAGCAGCCGCGTAATTCCAGCTCCAGTAGCGTCCACTAAAGCTGCTGCAGTTAAAAAGCTTTTATAAGGATCGAGCTCGGCTGTCCACCGCAAGGCATCCTAGTGCCAGTCCCAGCCCCTATGCCTTGGGGTGCCTCCTGATGCTCTTCACTAAGTATCCCGTGGTCCCGAAGCATTTCCTTTGAAAAAATTAAGTGTCCAAACTACAGGTGGTGTAGCTTGCTTAACAGCCGGGATAATCCGCTGACTAGCAGACACTGCTACTAGGCACAAAGTATTTCCTGGGCTAGATGCAGTTAAAAATTTGTAAGTAGATACTCTCGTTGGATGCTGAGAAAGCATTCCATAGAGTCTCCTGGCACGCCATATATGATTCTCTTAAAAAGCTTGGGGTAGGGGTCTAGGGGACCCTTTTATAGCCAAAATCACGGCCCTGTATCACAATACGTCACCTAGGCTGAAGATAAATGGAACTGTAGCACCGAGGGCTCGGTTGCTACAGACGTATTGCACCTCACCCAGAGGTGTGATATCTCACTCTCAGATAAGGATGGAGTGTGGATCAGGACCCGACACCTGCATGCATTACACCACATTGCCGTGGGGCAGGGCGACCAATATGCCCCTGAGATGGGCACGACAGTCCCTGTCCCTGGCTGGAGTGGGGGGAGGGAACACTGAGGAAGGGGAACCCTGCAGTGCAGGAGCAGGGAGGAAGCAGTTCCTGGGTGCATTGAGAAGGGAGTATAAAAGGTGGGCACCATCTTAGTTCAGTGCAGAGAAGTCTGAGCAGAAGTGGCAGGGAGCAGGGGCTCTGCATGAGCTCTGCTCCGGAGGCGGGCCTAGTAACAGAGGCCCAGGCCTGCAAGAGGGAGAAGGAAGGAAGAGGAGCGGAGAAGGCTCCAGGAACGAGGAATGAAGGGATCCCAGGGGTGCGGACGGGCGAGTCGCCACCGCACGCCCGAATCCACCTGCGTGGAGGGGTCAGGTCAAAGGGGGAGACCGGTCCCCGAACTAGTGGAGGCAGGAAACGACCCGCAGCCCCTTGCTCCACCCGCTAGGAAGGCACCACATAGGGTCAGGGAAACTGGCGCCAAGTTTACCAAGAGGAGGCCCGAGGCAGCCGGACAGAAGTGTTGGTAAGAAAGGCCAGACAAAGGACACACAAAGGGGGTCCTGTGAAGCGCTCCAAAGTTATCTGGGAGTTGTCTGAGCCCCTCACCTGGTGAGCACAGTACGACGTGGGCAGTCGTTACCTGCAGACGTGGTCTGGATAATAAGAACTGTGAGTAAAGGCCCTGAACTGCATCACTGACTCCGTGTCTTTACTGCTGCTGCCCTGCACCATCACCCCCATCCTCCGCATACACTGCCCTGAGGCTATACTCCTCCCGTGGGGAGTTATGCTACGCTCTGCTGCACCCACAACACCAGCCTTAGCGGTCTGCCCTGTAGCGGCGGTTCACTCTGACCGCAATCCACGGGTGGCGTAGTCGGACATTTAAACATCAAAACCACATAAATAGTTCCGCCACTGGTTTGACCGCCCTGAGCCACGGAACCGGATCGCCGCCACGAAGACTACAACCACCAGCATCCACCAAAAAGGGTCCGACTCCGGGTGTCCCAAGGCCCAGGGGGTGCGTCAGAACATTTTCATCACCTTTCACAATCACCAATGGGACAAGGCAGGGATGTCCTCTGTCCCCTCTCTTATACATCCTAGTGACGGAGCACCTGCTCTCATCAATTCGCCATAACCCCAATATTAGGTGGATTGAGGTGGGAGGCACCGAGTACAAGTGCTCTCTATTTGCTGATGATGTCCTAGTATATATCACTCAATCACATATATCCATCCCTGCTGTTATGGCTGAAATAGATCACTTTGTTACATGGTAAAATTTTAAAATCAATGCAGCGAAGTCTGAGGCCCTCGATGTCTCCCTCCCTAAATCCATATAGGATTCCATCCAGTCCAACTTTCCCTTTGCCTGGCCCTCACAGGGTATCAAATACTTAGGAATTCCTATTCATAGAGACCTCTCCCATCTATGTTATCTTAATTTTGGGCCCTTTATTGAACAATTCCATACAGACCACGGTTGGCAAGTTAGAACTGTAAGATTCACTACGTGAACCACTGGTGTTTTGTGGAAAAGCACATGTACACCGCGTTCCAAATTATTATGCAAAAAGTGTTTAGGAGTGATAAGGGAAGAATTTGTTTGTTTGTCAGTTAAACTCATTGATGGTGATGTGTGTCAGGGCTCTTTATATCACTGTAAGCAATTGCAGACACCTGTGCTAATTAGTTTGGCAGGTGTGTCCAATGAAAGGCAAGACTACTTAAGAAGGCTCTCTCACATTATTAAGCAGCCTACATTTTCTGCCAAAATGGGAAAGAAAAAGGATGTGTCGGCTGCTGAGAAGCAACAAATTGTGGAGTGTTTAGGTCAAGGCATGACTACAATCAACATTGTGCGATGATCAGGATGAAGTGTCTTGGCAATCAAGAAGTATGTAGCTGATTCACAGTACACACGTGTGCGTGCTGATAAGGGCAAATTGAGGACTCTTTCCTACAGGCAATTACGTCAGGTTGAAAGAGCAGCGGCAAAAAAGCCTTGTCATAGCAGCAGACAAGTTTTTGAAGCTGCTTGTGCCTCCAACGTCCCCCGAACAACAAGATGCAGGGTCCTTCAGAGGTTTGCAGCTGTGCATACGCCATCCTGTCGACCTCCTCTATCCACTTCACACAAGCAGAAACGGCTCCAGTGGGCCAAACATTACATGAAGACTGATTTCAAAACTGTTTTGTTCACGGATGAGTGCCGTGCAGCGCTCGATGGTCCAGATGGATGGAGTGGAGGATGGCTGGTTGATGGACACCCCACGCAAACACGGCTACAGCGCCAACAAGGAGGAGGTGGAGTAATGTTTTGGGCTGGAATCATGGGGAGAGAGATTGTCGGCCCCTTTAGGATCCCTGAAGGCGCTAAAGATGAACTCCATAATGTATGTGGATTTTCTCAAACAGCACTTCCTGCCATGGTTCAAGAAGAAGAACCGTGTATTTCACAGCAAGATCATTTTTCTGCATGATAATGCACCATCTCATGCTGCACATAAAACATCTGCATCTCTGGCTGATATGGGCATAAAAGGGGACAAACTTATGGTGTGACCCCCATGCTCCCCTGACCTCTACCCCATTCAGAACCTTTGGAGCATCATTAAAAGGAGTGTCTATGATGGCGGGAGGCAGTTCACATCTAAGCAACAGCTCTGGGAGGGTATTCTGTCCTCATGCAAAACAATTGAAGCAGAAACCATCCAAAACCTGACAAATTCAATGGACGAGAGAGTTCAGAAGCTCCTTTCGAACAAGGGGTCCTATGTGAAAATGTAACATCACCTAGAATAAAGTTTTGAGTTGAAAACTGTTTGATTTCAGTTTCTAACAACCTGCTAATGCTTATAATTTCAAAAATGACCATTTTTTTGGTCTTTATTAAAATGAAAAGGTTGATCGAAAAGTTTGGGGGATCTAAGAGTGTGGCAACCCAGTAGTCATGATTACTTCGAATTCTGACAATATGAGGGTCATGCTGCAGGTAGTGCAGCAAGAAGGCACTTATGTGCCTTGCGCATCTCGGAGCCCCAAAATTATTTTCCGGGCTAGATGCAGCTAAAAATTATTTTTAATTTTAAATCTGGTGAAGCTTTAGTATAGATGGCCTAATAGGATCAGTGCTGCACACTGCTACAAAGCCCAAATTATTTTCCAGTCAAGATACAGATAAACATGATTAGTAATTTGAAAGCTTAAAACGGTTGGTAGGGTGATTTTAACCAATCATCAAGCTTTTACTCTCCCCAGGATGACACAGGGGTAGAAAAGTCGTTTCGGATCCATGATTTGTTCATCTTTATGAACGTGAGTCTGTCTACATTATCAGTGGAGAGCCGCGTGCGCTTATCTGTCAGCACACCACCAGCAGCGCTGAACACACGTTCAGACAGAACGCTGGCTGCGGGGCATGACAAGATCTCCAAGGCGTAAGTGGCTAGCTCCGGCCATTTATCCAGATTGGAAGCCCAAAAAGAGCAAGGGTCCAGTGACACAGTCGTGGCTTCAATGTTTACTTGGAGATACTCCTGTACCATCGTCTCTAGGCGTTGACTATGTGTCAGACTTCTTGTCTCCTGTGGCCTTGCAAAGGATGGGCTAAAAAAGTGGTGAAATGATTCCGCAAAATTGATGTTACCAGCAGATACTGTGGTTCTGTTACGGTTTGAGTGCTGAACACTTGACGGTCCCACGATTGGCAAGTTGGAACTGTGAGATTCACTACGTGCACCACTGGTATTTTGTGGAAAAGCACATGTAAGATTCTGCAACAGTCTCTGCTGATACTCCTGCATGCGTGCATCCCTTTCTATGGCAGGAATAATTTCTGCAAATTTACTTTTGTACCGGGGATCTAACAGTGTGGCAACCCAGTAGTCAGGATTATTTCTAATTCTCACAATTCGAGGGTCATGTTGCAGGTAGTGCAGCAAGAAGGCACTCATGTGTGTTGCGCATCCAGGAGCACCAAGTCCCTGTTGTGTTGGTGGCGAGGTAACAATCATGCTTCCTTCCTCTGTCCTCTCCCCCCAACCTCGCACAACAGAAATGTGATCAAGGTCTCCCTCATCTGATGAGTCTTCCATCAGTTCGTCCTCCACTTCTTCCTGGGCTCCTGCACCTTCCTCACTAGTTTGGCTGCTACCATGCGCCCTGGTAAAACCATCTCCCCCACCCTCACATGCCTGCCGCCTTGGTGCTGCCGACCGTCTGGACCTTGCAGATGTTAGCCCTTCCGCATACAACTCCTCCTCCTCTACTTCCTCCACCTCCTCTTGTGCCACCACCTGACTCCGAATTCTGTTTAACATGTGCTCCAGCATGTAAATCACCGGAATAGTCATGCTGATAATGGCATCGTCAGCACTAAACATCTTCGTCGCCATTTCAAAACTGTGCAGAAGGGTGCATAGGTCCCTGATCTGAGACCACTCCTCCAGCGTGATTTGCCCCACCTCTGAATCTCGTTGGCCCAGGCTATACGTCAGAACGTATTGCACCAGGGCTTGTCGGTGCTGCCACAGTCGCTGCAACATGTGCAGAGTTGAATTCCACCGGGTAGGCACATCGCATTTTAGCCGGTGAAGTGGCAGGCCCAACGACTTCTGTAGAGATGTAAGTCGCTGAGCTGCGGGATGCGAACGGCGGAAGTGAGCACACAGCGACCGTGCCCTCTGCAGAAGGCCATCTAGTCTGGGATAGTGGGCTAAAAATTGCTGGACAACCAGGTTCAACACGTGAGCCATACAAGGCACGTGTGTGACATTGCCCCGGCGAAGGGCCGCACCCAGGTTTGCAGCATTGTCGCACACGGCCTTCCCTGGTTTCAGGTCCAGTGGAGACAACCATTCATGAAATTGGTTCTCCAGAGCTGACCACAACTCCTCAGCTGTGTGACTCACATTTCCCAGACATTTCAATGTAAAAACCGCCTGATGACGTTGAGCCCTACTGCCAGCATAGTAAGGAGGTGTGCAGGATCCCTTCTGCGCAGTTAGAAAGCTTGTGGCATGACCAGACAGGCTTTGGGTGCAGGTGGAAGACCGAGAGGAGGTTGAGGAGGCAGAAGCAGTGGAGGAACTTTGACATAAAGAGGATTGACGCACAACTCGTGGGGACGGCAAGACTTGGACAGCAGCCCCTTGTCCTGCTGTCACCATAGTTACCCAGTGCCCAGTCAGCGACATGTAACGCCCCTGTCCATGCCTACTCGTCCAAGTGTCTGTGGTGAAATGCACCCTGTCACACACAGAGTTTCTCAAAGAAGCGGTGATGTTGTGTGCGACATGCTGGTGGAGCGCAGGCACACCTTTCTTTGAGAAGTAGTGCCGACTGGGCATCTGGTACTGGGGCACTGCGAAGGACATAAGGTCTCGAAAATCCTTTGTGTCCACCAGGCGGAAAGGCAGCATTTCTGTAGCCAAGAGCTTGCAGATGGTGAAATTCAACCTCTTAGCTTTCTCATGGCTAGGAGGAAATGGTCTTTTACTTGTCCACATCTGAGGGACCGAGGGCTGGCTATTGTGCTTAGACGGGGTTGATAAGGGTGTCCCCGGCAAACTGCCGGTCTGTGAGGAAGATGCAGGCGGACATGTTAGGTTGCCTTGATCCAAAGGTGGTGCTATCGATGTCGGACAGCGCTCAACACCAGCTGGTGTTACCACCTCCAAAGAAAATGATGACCTGCCAATCACGCTGGCTGTTGCGGGTAAAGAGGTGGCAGGTCTGCGCCCCAAAACAGGTGTGACTGCTGTCCCCCCAGTCACAGAGGATGAAGAGGCCGCGGATGCACAAGATATGGCAGACGGTGATTGGCCCGGCCGGCTAGGCCGCATTGTAGCACACTGAGCTTCCCACTGCAACTTATGCTTCATGTCCATGTGCCGGTTCATGCATGAAGTACTCAAACTATGTATTTTTTGGCCTCTACTTAGCTTTTGCTGACAAATGTTACAGATAACACGAGTTGGGTCATCTTTATCGATCTGAAAAAATGCCCAGGCTATGCAAGGCTTAGCACCCATGCGACCTGAAGAGCCACCACGACTTGTGGTGAGAGGCAGAGTTGTGTTTGAGGATGCAGTTGTTGACGTGCTTCCAGTACTACGTCTCTGTCCAGGAAGGCGCAACCTGACCTCGTCGTCACTAGCATCTTCCTCCACCTCCTCTGCTGACCTCATCTCTTGGCTGACTGTGGGTTGACAGTAAGTGGGATCTCCGACCTCATCATCATCACCCTGTGCGTTATCACACCCGTCGTCCTCAGAGCCAACCTGTTCCTGCCCTGACAAAAAACTAAAGTTGTCGCTCCAATCAGGTATTTGAGTCTTATCATCGTCTTCCTCATTGTCTCCACCAACAGGAGTTACAGTTTGGGAATGAGGGTCTAAATTATGGTCAGAACCTTCTGCGTCTGGTCCTGGATCCGACTCATAAAGATTCTGGGCATCAGTGCAGATCATTTCCTCGTCTGGATTCACACAAGCGCTGGAGTCGACCTCTGATTCCCAGGCTATAGTATGAGTAAACAGCTCTGCAGACTCAACCATCTGTTCTACCTCATACTCAGACGGGCAGCTGGAGATTTGGGAGCTGTGAGGAAGCAAGTGCGATTTGGGTGACACCTTTGAGGGCTGGAGTATTTGTGATGTTGAAGTTGATGTGGAGGAGAGCCCACTTAAAGGAGCACTTGATATCCGTTGAAGCACCTGCTGTTTTTGTGCCTCATCTGGAATTTGTAGCGATTGGCGTGGCCGTAAGAAAGGGATCTTATCACATTGTCCGCTAAAAGAAGTAGACATTTTAGTTTGGCTGGAAGATGGTCTTTCTTCTGCAGATGTTACTGTTGCTTTAACACCTACCCCACGGACACAACCTTTTTTCCCCTTCCCAACACGCCTATTCCCCTTTCCACCAGCAGCAGGCCTTTTTCCACTCATTTTGGTGGTTAACTAATTCACAACTCTGGAGTTGTTTGCACAAAAAAACAATGGATGGTAACCGAGCAGAGCTGAGTGGCCAAACTGTGGTATTAGGCCAAAACTATTGGCTGGGTTAGATGCAGAAAAAAATTATTTTGAATTTGCAACCTGATGGAGGTCAGTATAGATGGACTAATACAAATAGTCCCACACACTGCTAGAAGCCCAAATATTTTTTCAGAGGTACTGTAGATGCAGATAAAAATTATTTTTAATTTGCAACCTGATGGAGGTCAGTATAGATGGACTAATAGACCAAGTCCCACACACTGCTAGAAGCCCAAATATTTTTTCAGAGCTAGATGCAGAAAAAAATTATTTTTAATTTGCAACCTGATGGAGGTCAGTATAGATGGACTAATAGACCAAGTCCCACACACCGCTAGAAGCCCAACTATTTTTTCAGAGCTAGATGCAGAAAAAAATTATATTCAATTTGCAACCTGATGGAGGTCAGTATAGATGGACTAATAGACCAAGTCCCACACACTGCTAGAAGCCCAAATATTTTTTCAGAGCTAGATGCAGAAAAAAATTATTTTTAATTTGCAACCTGATGGAGGTCAGTATAGATGGACTAATAGACCAAGTCCCACACACTGCTAGAAGCCCAAATATTTTTTCAGAGCTAGATGCAGAAAAAAATTATTTTTAATTTGCAACCTGATGGAGGTCAGTATAGATGGACTAATAGACCAAGTCCCACACACTGCTAGAAGCCCAAATATTTTTTCAGAGCTAGATGCAGAAAAAAATTATTTTTAATTTGCAACCTGATGGAGGTCAGTATAGATGGACTAATAGACCAAGTCCCACACACCGCTAGAAGCCCAAATATTTTTTCAGAGCTAGATGCAGAAAAAAATTATTTTTAATTTGCAACCTGATGGAGGTCAGTATAGATGGACTAATAGACCAAGTCCCACACACCGCTAGAAGCCCAAATATTTTTTCAGAGCTAGATGCAGAAAAAAATTATTTTTAATTTGCAACCTGATGGAGGTCAGTATAGATGGACTAATAGACCAAGTCCCACACACTGCTAGAAGCCCAAATATTTTTTCAGAGCTAGATGCAGAAAAAAATTATTTTTAATTTGCAACCTGATGGAGGTCAGTATAGATGGACTAATAGACCAAGTCCCACACACCGCTAGAAGCCCAACTATTTTTTCAGAGCTAGATGCAGAAAAAAATTATATTCAATTTGCAACCTGCTGGAGGTCAGTATAGAAGGTCTAATAGAACAAGTCCCACACACTGCTAGAAGCCCAAATATTTTTTCAGAGCTAAATGAAGAAAAAAATTATTTTTAATTTGCAACCTGATGGAGGTCAGTATAGATGGACTAATAGACCAAGTCCCACACACTGCTAGAAGCCCAAATATTTTTTCAGAGCTAGATGCAGAAAAAAATTATATTCAGTTTGCAACCTGATGGAGGTCAGTATAGATGGACTAATAGAATGATGCTATGCCCAAAAGATTTTACTTCACTAGGTGCAGTAAAAAAATTGGTATTCTATACACAGGTGTTATATCTTGCAACACAGATAGGCTACTCCACTGACTAACACACTCTGCAATAGGCCAAAAAGGATTAGCTTTGCTAGATTCAGCCAAATGCTGTGAAAAAAACTTGCACAGCACTGGCACAGACCTGCCTGGCAAAAACTGATAGGAACTCATGTAACCTAGTCCTGAAAAGGACTCCAATTACAATTAGTCTTTACTCCCACAACCTATCTATTTAAGAGCACAGACCTCCCTGATAAAAGTCGTAGGAAATGCTGTAACCTAGTCCTTAAAAGGACTGCAATCACAACTATTCCCTACTCCCAAGCTATCTGTATATTTGTGCGAAAATTGGCTTGAAATTAACAAGGTATAGCGCACACAGCAACAGCGGTGCCGTCTAACACGCAGCTGCAGCAGTGAGAAAATGGTGGCGACGGGGAAAATGGCTTGGTCTTATAGGGCAAGGACATGTGACATACACTGCCAATGACACATGCCCTTGCTTGTGTGAAAAAAAGCACTTCGCTCCGTGTGTGCGCTGCTGATAGGCTGACAGATTGCACCTCCCCACTGCAAATGCGGGAAAGAGAAAAAAAAATGGAGATCTTCATTGTTCCTGCAGAGATCCATCCCCTGCCCCTCCCCCCACCCCGCTGTACACTCAAACTGCGTATTAACATTAATTTTCATCATTACTGAGAAAAAATCCAGTTATGATTTTGGTGCACGAACAGTTATCGAACATAACCTCGAACAGCCGAATTTTTCTCAAATTGTTCGTGTTCGCCGTCCGGCTCGAACACCGCCCAAAACAGCTCGAATTTGAGATTGGCGAACAGTTCGAGTAGAACAGCGCTCATCTCTAGTGTTGAATAACTTGCCTTCTCCAGTAATATTGGGTTTGCCCTGGTTAAAATTTCACAATCCTGTACTGGATTGGTCTACCAGTGAAATTAAATCCTGGAGCCATAAATGTTATGACAAGTGTTGTAACGGGCGTATTGCAGCTTTGGATAGGGGAGAATTGCCTGTTCCTATTCAGGATTTTTGGAGAGTTTTTTCTGAGAAAGAATCGCAGGTTTTGCCTCCCCATAGAGACTATGATTGCTCTATTGAATTTGTCCCTGGAGCGACTCTTCCTAAAAGTCGTTTATTTAACCTTACTATTCCTGAGAGGAAGGCTTTGGAGGAATACATACAGACAAGTTTGGCCGCCGGTCACATTAGGCCCTCTAAGTCTCCTGTGGCGGTTGGATTTTTTTTTGTAAAAAAAAAGGACGGCGGTTTACGTCCTTGTCTGGATTTTCGTGAGATTAACAAAATTACGGTACGCAATCCTTACCCACTGCCATTGATTCCTGATCTGTTTAACCAGTTATTGGGGGCCAAGTGGTTCTCTAAAATTGACCTTAAGGGGGCATACAATCTGTTGCGCATGAAGGAGGGTGATGAATGGAAGACTGCTTTTAACACTCCTGTGGGTCATTTTGAGAATCTGGTTATGCCTTTTGGTCTTACTAATGCTCCTGCATTTTTTCAGAATCTGATTAATGACATCCTTAGACCTTTGATCGGTAAAAATGTGGTTGTGTATTTGGATGACATTTTGATTTATTCGCCAGATCTGGAGTCTCATTGGCGGAGCGTGCGTGAGGTATTACAGTTATTAATGGACAATTCGCTTTTTGCTAAGCTGGAGAAATGTGAGTTCGCTGTACAGAGAATTAGTTTTTTGGGCTACATTATCTCCAGCAAAGGTTTTGAGATGGATCCGGTTAAGGTTCAGGCTGTGCAGGAATGGCCTAGGCCTATTGGTTTGAAATCGATACAGAGGTTTTTGGGTTTCGCCAATTACTATAGAAAATTCATAAAAAAATTTTCTAGTATTGTCAAACCTCTGACTGATCTCACCAGGAAAGGTGCTGATGCGGTTCAGTGGTCTTCTGAGGCCATTGAAGCTTTTGTGTATCTCAAGGAGAGGTTCACCTCTGCTCCCATCCTTATGCAGCCTGATGTTACTAGGCCGTTTTTGGTTGAGGTTGATGCTTCCTCTGTGGGGGTTGGCGCAGTATTGTCTCAGGATAACGGGGATGGATTACATCCCTGTGCCTTTTTTTCAAAAAAAATTTCGGAGACTGAATTGAATTACGATGTTGGTAATCGGGAATTATTGGCTATTAAACTCGCATTTGAACACTGGCGCCACTTCTTGGAAGGTGTGGAATTTCCCGTTCAGGTTCTTACGGATCATAAAAATCTGATATAGCTTGATGCTGCCAAGCGCCTGAATGCCCGTCAGGCTAGGTGGGCACTGTTTTTCTCGCGGTTTAATTTCTCCGTTACTTACATCCCTGGTACTAAGAATGTTAAGGCGGATGCCTTGTCTCGCAGTTTTTCTCCCATAGTCGGTGCTGAGAAAGAGGAAAACATTTTACAAGAAGGTGTTGTGATAGCTGCTTTAGACTCCGTTTTGGAAGATGAGATTCTTAAAGCTCAGGAGAATGCCCCATCTAACACTCCTCATGGGAGGTTGTTTGTGCCTGGGACCTTTAGGAGAGATTTGTTTGTTGAGTGTCACGAATCTCGGTTGGCAGGTCATCCCGGAATCTCTGAGACCAAGAGACTGGTGGGTCACAGTTTTTGGTGGCCTGGATGGCAGAAGGAAGTCATTAAGTGCGTGCGCCAATGTACTATATGTGCTAGATCTAAGTCCTCACATACTCCTGCTGCGAGGTTGCTTTGTCCTTTGGAGGTCCCCAGTGCTCCTTGGACACATTTGGCTATGGACTTTATAACTGACCTTCCCCCCTCTGAGGGTTTTACTGTCATCTGGGTGGTCGTGGACCGTTTTAGCAAGATGTGTCACTTGGTTCCCTTCGTCAAACTGCCCTGCGCTAAAACTCTCGCTAAGACCTTTGTCAAAGAAATTGTCAGACTTCATGGCGTTCCTACTGACATTGTTTCTGATAGGGGTCCTCAGTTCGTGGCTCGTTTTTGGCGTGCCTTTTGTGACAGGTTGGGAATTCATTTGTCGTTTTCGTCCGGATATCATACTGAATCTAATGGCCAGACAGAAAGGAAAAACCAGGATGTTGAGCAGTTCTTGCGTTCTTTTGTGGCAGACAATCAAGAGGGGTGGTCTGAGTTTCTGCCACTTGCCGAATTTGCTCTGAACAATCATACATCTTCTTCTGCTGGTTGTTCGCCTTTTTTTTGTTGTTCTGGGAGACATCCGTCGTTTGGGTCGTTCTCCAAGTTGGGATCTGCCGTGCCTGAGGAGGAGAATTTTTCCGGTGATTTGGAAAGAGTTTGGACGGATGTGCGTGGTAATCTTCAGGAGGCCAACAGAAAATCTAAAGACTACTTTGATAGGAAACGACAGGAGGTTTTGTTCGCTGTTGGTGACATGGTTTGGTTGTCCTCTAGGAATCTGCGGTTGAGGATTCCTTCTAAGAAATTGGGTCCCAAGTTTGTAGGGCCCTTTAAGGTGCTTCAGGTTGTCAACCAATCTGCTGTTAGGTTGGAGGTTCCTACCTCCTGGAGAATTAATCCTGTCTTTCATGTCTCTCTGTTAAAAAAAGCTGTTGTGTCGGATGGTGACGCCTCTGCCTCTGTTCCTCCGGTGGTGGAGGACGGGGAATATGAAATTTCTCGCATCCTTGACTCTAGACGGTATAGAGGTAGTTTGCAGTATCTTGTGGCCTGGAAAGGTTTCGGACCCGAGGATAACTCTTGGGTGAGGTCAGATGATGTTTCCGCGTCCAGACTTATCAGAGCGTTTCACAGGAGATTTCCTGATAAGCCTGGTCCTAGGGGATCCGGAGGATCCTCTTAGAAGGGGGGGTACTGTTAGAACCTTGCTGTTAGGTTTTTTTTCCTTTGCTGGTCACATGACCTTGTTGGCCTATTTAATCCTGCTCCGCCCTTCTGGCTTTGCTGGACTTCATTGTATATCTACTTTCTAGCTAGCCTGTGCTCTGTATCTATCTCTGTTAGTTTGCTTGGTCTACGGACCTCTATGTTCTATCTATTTTGTTTGTTCGTCTGTCTGCTACTATTTCTGTTAGGAGGTGTCCCATATTCCTTCCAGTCCTTAGTACTTGTAGGGATTCCCTCCCCACATCTATAGGTCTTCGTACAGACTAGATTAGGACTTTAGCAGGTCTGATCGCAGGATCAGGTTCCCTGTTACATCGTAGGGATTCAGCTGAGTCCTATAGTAGGGACAGATCTCCTCTCTTTCCTTAGCTTTGGTAGCAGAACATAACAAGTAAGCCAAAGAGTACGCAGAAAGCTGCCAGACCTACCCGCAATACCTTCTACACCCTGTAGTGCAGAACCAGCTAGTGAGTTGCGTAGATCCACTAGAAGCACTAGAGGTCAGGTGCCCGCTCGCTGGAGAATCTAAACTAATGCACTGTGAATTTATCTGTTTAACTGTTTATGGTTTATGTTTGTCACCTGTTATTAATTATGTTTCTCTAGTTACCCTACAGGTTTATTTGGACTGACAGGTTATGGACGCTGAATAACCGGAACTACTTGTAGATAGTTGCACCTTGGTGCCTCTTGCGAAGATGGCCGCGGAAGAGAAAACCTGTCTGGCGTGGCCTCCTTGTGGCTCAAAGTAGCTAGCCTCAGCCTTGCAGCCACGCCCAGGGCCAACGCTTGGGGTTTGCTTTGGACAGGTCCCCTACTCTGTGCCAAAACTTCACCTTGTTAGGTGACATGGACACCCAGTTACGGACACTCCGTGACCTCTACAGACTAAAGCTACTTGTATATATGTTGTTGTATTATTGTTTATGCCCTGTATTTGTGTCTTCTTGAAAATGTGTTTAGTCCCGGAGTACTAAAATTTACTAGGGGGGAATGTGGCACCCCAGGGGTCTGGTTGCCACAGTAATAGAAATATTACGTCTGAGAGCAAGTGAGAGGTTTCTCTGGTCAGGAGCCCTTAAGCATGCAACACTTCTGCCCAGACCTGGGAGGGGAGGAATCTGCCCTTATAAACTGGGTCTGGGGCGGGATTAGACAGTCAGAGCCTGGAGAGGGAAAGTTACAGCAGGAGCTCTGTAGAAGCTAGGAGCAGAAGACCAGGGGCTGAAAGTTAAGCAGAGATATAGCTCGCCCTGGCAGAAGAATCTGATAACCGGACACCGCAATCCGAGGCTGTGGGGACAGATATTCACCCAGCAGCAGAAACCAGCCGGCAGGGGATTCCAGGTCCTCTGGCCATAGAAGCCCGGAGGCTCAGTCACAAGGAAGGGACCAGCACCGCCATCCAGGAGCGGAGGCTAACAGAAGGCCCCAAGTCACCAGCCATATGGGTGAGCACCACACGGTATACTCAGGGACGTAGGTAACTTCTAACCGCTTACAGCAAGGTAGCCAGAAAGAGTGCAGATAGACGGGGAGGCCTACAACTCCACCTGGCCAGGGGAACTCCTGTTTGCTCGCAGACTGACCAGGCCCCTTATGCTAGCCAGTACTCCCGGGAGGGTCTGCCTTAATATCACCAGTAAAGACCCTGAACTGCACTGCAAAGACTCTGAGTCGTTCCTGCTTCATCGCCGCGCCAGCACTACTACTGCTGGGACTACCGTGCATTATCACCCTCACCATCAACTACACTGCCCTGGGGCTGCACTCTTCCCGTGGGGAGTCACACTACCTAAGCTGCATACACCATCAGCCCCAGCGGTCTGCCTTGCAGCGGCGGTTCCTAATAACCGCAATCCACGGGTGGCGTAGTTGGACATTAAACCACAAAAACCCCATAAATAGACTGCCACTGGTTTGACCACCCTGAGCCACGGACCGGGTCACTGCCACACGGAGACTACAACCCCCAGCATCCTACAAAGGCCCGGTTCCGGGTTC
This sequence comes from Phyllobates terribilis, assembly GCF_046119375.1. Classification (NCBI taxonomy): domain Eukaryota; kingdom Metazoa; phylum Chordata; class Amphibia; order Anura; family Dendrobatidae; genus Phyllobates; species Phyllobates terribilis. Next base: position 688,684,207 of record NW_027362761.1, on the reverse strand, counting down.
CCCACGCGGCCCAGGAGGCGTGTCAACTACACCCCCCCCGTATTCTCAGTACGTTATATATACAGCACTCAGCGTAAGTGAATATGTGACACCCCAGGGGTCTGGTTGCCACAGTAATAGAGATATTATGTCTGGGAGCAAGTGGGAGGTTTCTCTGGTCAGGAGCACTAAGCATGCAACACTGCCCGCCCAGACCTGGGAGGGGAGGAATCTGCCCTTATAAACTGGGTCTGGGGCGGGATTAAGTGAGACAGAGCCTACAGAACAAGCAGAGCAGTCAGAGCCTGGAGTAAAGTTCCAGACACAGGAAAAGATACATCAGGAGCTCTGTAGGAGCAGAGGCAGAAGGCCAGGGGCTGTGAGCAGAGATATAGCTCGCCCTGGCTGAAGTTACTAAAACCGGACACAGGAGTCCGAGGCTGTGGGGACTGATATATACCCAGCAGCAGAAACCAGCCGGCAGGGGATTCCAGGTCCTCTGGCCATAGAAGCCCGGAGGCTCAGTCACAAAGAAGGGACCAGCGCCGCCATCCAGGAGCGGAGGCTAACAGAAGGCCCCAAGTCACCAGCCATACGGGTGAGCACCACACGGTATACTCAGGGACGTGGGCTACTTCTAACCGCTTACAGCAAGGTAGCCAGAAAGAGTGCAGATAGACGGGGAGGCCTACAACTCCACCTGGCCAGGGGAACTCCTGCTTGCTCGCAGACTGACCAGGCACCTTATACTAGCCAGTACTCCCGGGAGGGTCTGCCTTGTACCATCAGTAAAGACCCTGAACTGCACCTCAAGTCTCTGTGATTCCTTGCCGCACCAGCACCATTAGCACTGGGACCCTCACACCATCACTCCCATCATCTCACATTAGCTGCCCTGAGGCAATACTTCTCCCGTGGGGAGTTATCCCATACTCGGCTGCGCAAACAACATCAGCCTCAGCGGTCGGCAGCGCAGCGGCGGTCCCCACTGACCTCAATCCACGGGTGGCGTAGTCGGACATTTGCTATACATTAAGACTGCCACTGGTTTGACCATCCTGGGCACGGACCGGGTCACCGCCACACGGAGACTACAACCCCCAGCATTCTACAACAGGCCCGGGTTCCCCTACACAACACAGGCCCAGGGGGCGCGTCAAATACACCCCCTGTATTCTCAGTACGTTATATATACAGCGCTCAGCATAAGTGAGTACACCCCTCTGTATTCTCAGTACGTTATATATAAAGCGTTCAGCGTAAGTGAGTACACCCCCCTGTATTCTCTGTACGTTATACATTCAGCTCTCAGCATGAGTACACCCCCCTGTATTCTCAGTACATTATACATACAGCGCTCAGCGTAAGTGAGTGCACCCCCTGTTTTCTCAGTACGTTATACATACAGTGCTCAGTGTGAGTACTCCCCCCTATATTCTCAGTACGTTATACATACAGCACTCAGCATAAATGAGTGCACCCCCTGTATTCTCAGTACGTTATATATACAGCGCTCAGCGTAAGTGAGTACACCCCCCTATATTCTCAGTACGTTATATATAAAGCGCTCAGCTTGGGTGAGTACACCCCCCTATATTCTCAGTATGCTATACAGTACATACAGTGCTCAGCGTAAGTGAGTACACCCCTCAGTATTCTCAGTACTTTACACATACAGCGCTCAGCTTGAGTACACCCCACTGTATTCTAAGTACATTATACATACAGCGCTCAGCGTGAGTACACCCCCTTGTATTCTCAGTACATTATACACAGCGCTCAGCGTGAGTACACCCCCTGTATTCTCAGTACGTTATATATACAGCACTCAGTGTAAGTGAGTAAGTGAGTACACCCTCCTGTATTCTCAGTACTTTATTGTAGCGTCGGTGTCTCTGCCTCCTGTCAGGCAGACACGCCGTTCTCCTCACCGCCGCAGTCCCGGTCAGGCGTCCTCCAGCTCCCCTGCTGCTGCCCGGGGTGCATGTACCACGCGCAGCTTCCCGGGCACTATGCTTAGGGTGCGCACGCTCCCTCCCTCTTGAAGGGGCCACGCGCACCGTCCTAAAGAGTCCCCGGCCAATAGCCGGAGGACCACTCCTATTTAAAGCTCCTCCTCCAAAATGGAGGTGCCTGTGCAAGGTTGTTGTTTGTGTGCTAACACTCTCCTCAGCCCTCAGGTTCCAGTGTCTGCCAGCCTGTCTATCAGCCTTGCCCGCCAGCCTGTCTACCTGCTGTGCCCGCCTGCTTGCCTACCCGGATCACCTGTCAGGCTATCTGCCGTGCCCGCCTGCTTGCCTACCCGGATCACCTGTCAGGCTACCTGCCATGCCCGCCTGCTTGCTTACCCGGATCACCTGTCAGGCCACCTGCCATGCTCATTCGCTGTACCTGTCAGCTTCAACTATATGACCAGTGGGAGTCGCCTGCTGTGACACAAGGTCGGTCCCAGAGTGGTACCTGGTTCACCTTCCCGGTCCCTCCTTGGTTCACGGAGTCGACTAAGCCGCCGTGTGGCCAGGGTCGGTTCGGGTTGGCACTTAGTTACGCCCCTCTGGTCCCTCCTTGCATCTCAGCACAGAGGTTCCACCCGGATCCGTAACAGTTATACAACCCCTGGCAAAAATTATGGAATCACCGGGCTCGGAGGATGTTCATTCAGTTGTTTTAATGTTGTTGAAAAAAAGCAGATCACAAACATGGCACAAAACTAAAGTAATTTCAAGAAACATTAAAAGAAATCAAGAAAAAAAATGTGGTACTCAGTAAGGGTAATTTTTTTCAGACCAAGCAGAGGGAAAAAATTATGGAATCACTCAATTCTGAGAAAAAAATTATGGAATCATAAAAAACAAACACACAAAAGAACACTCCAATACATCATTAGTTTTTTATTGCACCACCTCTGGCTTTAATAACAGCTTGCAGTCTCTGAGGCATGGAATTAATGAGTGACAAACAGTACTCTTCATTAATCTTGCTCCAACTTTCTCTGATTGCTGTTGCCAGATCAGCTTTGCAGGTTGGAGCCTTGTCATGGACCATTTTCTTCAACTTCCACCAAAGATTTTCAATTGGATTGAGATCTGGACTATTTGCAGGTCATGACATTGACCTCATGTGTCTTCTTTCAAGGAATGCTTTCACAGTTTATGCTCTATGGATGGATGTATTATAATCTTGAAAAATGATGTCATCATCCCCAAACATCCTTTCAATTGATGGGATAAGAAAACTGTTCAAAATATCATTGTAAACTTGGGCATTTATTGAAGATGTAATGACAGCCATCTCCCCAGTGCCTTTACCTGACATGCAACCCCATATCATCAATGACTGTGGAAATTTGAATGTTTTCTTCATGCAGTCATCTTTATAAATCTCATTGGAACAGCACCAAACAAAAGTTCCAGCATCATCACCTTGCCCAATGCAGATTTGCGATTCATCACTGAATATGACTTTCATCCAGTCATCCACAGTCCACGATTGCTTTTCCTTAGCCCATTGTAGCCTTGTTTTTTTTCTGTTTAGGTGTTAATGATGGCTTATGTTTAGCTTTTCTGTAAATCCCATTCCTTTTAGGCGGTTTCTTACAGTTCGGTCGCAGACATTGACTCCAGTTTCCTCCCATTCGTTCCTCATTTGTTTTGTTGTGCATTTCCTGTTCTGGAGGCATATTGCTTTAAGTTTCTGGTCTTGACGCTATGATGTCTTCCTTGGTCTACCAGTATGTTTGCCTTTAACAACCTTCCCATGTTGTTTGTATTTGGTCCAGATTTTAGACACAGCTGACTGTGAACAACCAACATATTTTGCAACATTGTGTGATGATTTACCTTCTTTTAAGAGTTTGATAATCCTCTCCTTTGTTTCAATTGACATCTCTCCTGTTGGAGCCATGATTCATGTCAGTCCACTTGGTGCAACAGCTCTCCAAGGTGTGATCACTCCTTTTTAGATGCAGACTAACGAGCAGATCTAATTTGATGCAGGTGTTACTTTTGGAAATGAACATTTACAGGGTGATTCCTTAATGCTTTCCTCAAAATTGAGTGATTCCACAATTTCTTCCCTCTGCTTGGTCTGAAAAAAATTACCTTTACTGAGTACCACATTTTTAATCTTGATTTCTTTTAGTGTTTCTTAACCCCTTAACCCCCGAGGTTGGTTTGCACGCTAATGACCAGGCCAATTTTTACAATTCTGACCACTGTCACTTTATGAGGTAATTACTCTGGAACGCTTCAACAGATCCCCCTGATTCTGAGAATGTTTTTTCGTGACATATTGTACTTCATGATTTTGGTAAAATTTCTTTGATATCACTTGCGTTTATTTGTGAAAAAACGGAAATTTGGCAAAAATTTTTAAAATTTTGCAATCTTCAAAATTTGAATTTTTATGCCCTTAAATCAGAGAGATATTTCACACAAAATACTTAATAAATAACATTTCCCACATGTGTACTTTACATCAGCACAATTTTGGAACCAAAATTTTTTTTGTTAGGGAGCTATAAGGGTTAAAAGTTGACCAGCGATTTCTCATTTTTCCAACAAAATTTACAAAACCATTTTTTTAGGGACCACATCACATTTGAAGTCACTTTGAGAGGTCTTTATGACAGAAAATACCCAAAAGTGACACCATTCTAAAAACTGCACCCCACAAGGTGCTCAAAACCACATTCAATAACTTTATTAACCCTTCAGGTGCTTCACAGGAATTTTTGGAATGTGGAAGAAAAAAATGAACATTTAACTTTTTTCACAAAAATGTTACTTTAGACCCAATTTTTTTTATTTTCACAGGGGTAACAAGAAAAAATGGACCCCAAAATTTGTTGTGCAATTTCCCCTGGGTACGCAGATACCCCATATGTGGGGAAAAAACACTGTTTGGGCGCACGGCAGGGCTCGGAAGGGAAGGAGCGCCATTTGACTTTTTGACTGTAAAATTTGCTTGAATAATTAGCGGACGTCATGTTGCGTTTGGAGAGCCACTGATGTGCCTAAACATTAGAGCTCCCCCACAAGTGACCCCATTTTGGAAACTAGACCCCCCAAGGCACCTATCTAGATGCATAGTGAGCACTTGGAACCCCCAGGTGCTCCACAAATTGATTTGTAAAAATGAAAGTGTTTTTTTTTCACTTTTTTGAATCAATTTGTGAAGCACCTGGGGGCTCCAAGTGCTCACTATGCATCTAGATAGGTGCCTTGGGGGGTTCTAGTTTCCAAAATGGGGTCACTTGTGGGGTAGCTCCAATGTTTAGGCACATCAGGGGCTCTCCAAATGCAACATGGCGTCCGCTAACAATTTGAGCCGATTTTCCATTCAATTTGTTAGCGGACACCATGTCGCGTTTGGAGAACCCCTGATGTGCCTAAACAGTGGAGCTCCCCCACAAGTGACCCCATTTTGGAAACTATACCCCTCAAGGATTTTATTAAGGGGTATAGTGAACATTTTGAACCCAGAGGTACGACACAGAATTTGATAACATTAGGTCATCATATTGAATAAGTTGTCATTAGTCTTGAGCGCAAGTGCTCACTACTTGAGTTTGCATCGGGTACTCAGGTATGCACCATGTACTGCGTGTGCTCGAGTGACATGCTCGAGTCCCTGCCCCACATGTTTCATGGTTATTAGACACCCAAAAAAAAACATGCGGGGATCGCTCGTGCATTGCAGGCAATCCCCGCAAAGTTTTTTTGGCCGCGAAGCATATGGGGCAGAGACTCGAGCATGTCACTCAAATACCCACGATACTCAATGCATACCCGAGCACCCGATGCAAACTCAAGTAGCGAGCACTTGCGCTCAACACTAGTCGCCATATCGTCATCTTTTTTTCTTACTTTTGAAAAAAATCCCAACCCCATCACAACCTTAACCCCAAACCCAGCCCTAACCCTAGCCCTAACCCTAGCCCAACCCTAACCCGAGAGTTTATTTTTTACGCCGTTCCTCGTGCGGTATAAGTGATTAGACGACATTATTCTTCGGGTCGGTGAGACTACAGCGATACCAGAATCATATGGGGTTTTTATGACTGACAGCTGTCACACACTAAAAGACGCATTTTTTGTAAAAATCTAGTTTTTGCATCGCCATATTTTGAGAGCTATAATTTTTCCAGATTTTGGCAGACAGTTATGTGACGGCTTATTTTTTGCGGGATGAGTTGATGTTGTTATTGGTGCCATTTTCAGGCACGTGACATTTTTTGATCGCTTTCTATTCCGATTTTTGGGAGGCAGAATAAACAAAAACCAACAATTCAGGAATTGTTTTTTTGTTTTTTTTTATTCTGTTCCGCGTGTGGTAAAATTGATAAGGCAGCTTTATTCTTCGGGTCAGTACGTTTACAGCGGTACCACATTTATATAGTTTTTCTATGTTTTGCACTTTTACATAATAAAAGCAATTTTATAGAAAAAAATATTTTTTAGCATACCTTTATTCTGAGAGCTATAACTTTTTTATTTTTTGGCTGATGGAGCTGTATGGTGGCTTGTTTTTTGCGGGACGAGATGGCGTTTTCAGCGGTACCCTTTTTATTTATATTCGTCTTTTTGATCGCGTGTTATTCCATTTTTTGTTTGGCGGTATGATGATAAAGCATTGCTTTTTGCTTCATTTTTTTTTTTTACCGTGTTCACTGAAGGGGTTAATTAGTGGGACAGTTTTATAGGTCAGGTTGTTCCGGACGCGACAATACCAAATGTGTGTACTTTTATTTATTTTATTTTTTTTATAATAATATTTATTGATGGGTACATTATATTTTTATTTTTGGTGGATTATTTTTTTTAGTTTTTTTTTTTATATTTTTACAATTTTTTATTTTTTTTTCACTTTCTGACAGTTTTTATACTCTTTTACTTTGTCCCATTCTGGGACTTTCACTTTTTTTCTCCGATCGCCTGCATGGCACAGGAATGCAGCACTATCCCTGTGCCATGCAGGCTGTCAGCGCTGGACAGGGAGAAGATTGTTTGGAGATGCACTGCGCATGTCCAAAAAATCTTCCTGCTGTCTGGTGACCCGGATGTTGTCATGACGACATCAGGTCATCATGGCAACATCCTGGAAGCCGCGGCAGACAGCACTGGAGGCCGGAAGAGGAGGTGAGTATCTGCGATCACCTCCCCTTGCTACCGCAATGCTGCGATCGACTTCGATCGCAGCATTGCGGGGGTTAATGTGCGGGGAGCGGTGCGGGACCGCTCCCTGCACATAGTACCGGGTGTCAGCTGTGACAATCAGCTGACACCCGGCGGCGATCGCGCCCGCACAGCCTGTGTGCGCGCGCGATCGCGATGACGTACTAATACGGGTTTGGCTCTTAAGTCCCAAAGTTCAGACGTGTATTAGTACATCTAATGTTGTTAAGGGGTTAAAGCCCTAAAGTTGTCATTTTAAATGACTTTAGTTTTGTGCCATGTCTGTGATCTGCTTTTTTTTAACAACATTAAACAACTGAATGAACATCCTCCGAGCCCGGTGATTCCATAATTTTTGCCAGGGGTTGTATATACAGCGCTCAGCGTAAGTGAGTACTTCCCCCTGTATTTTCAGTTCATCTTATATACAGTGGGGAAAAAAAGTATTTAGTCAGCCACCAATTGCGCAAGTACTCCCACTTAAAAAGATGAGAGAGGCCTGTAATTGACATCATAGGTAGACCTCAACTATGAGAGACAAAATGAGAAAACAAATCCTGAAAATCACATTGTCTGATTTGGAAAGAATTTTTTTTCAAATTTTGGTATAAAATAAGTATTTGGTAAATTACAAAAGTTCATCTTAATACTTTGTTATATATCCTTTGCTGGCAATGACAGAGGTCAAACGTTTTCTGTAAGTCTTCATAAGGTTGGCACACACTGTTGCTGATATGTTGGCCCATTCCTCCATTCAGAACTCCTCTAGAGCAGTGATGTTTTGGGGCGGTCGCTGGGCAACACAGACTTTCAACTCCCTCCAAAGGTTTACTATAGGGTTTAGATCTGGAGACTGGCTAGGCCACTCCAGGACTTTGAAATGCTTCTTACGAAGCCACTCCTTTGTTACCCTGGCGGTGTGCTTGGGATCATTGTCATGCTGAAAGACCCAGCCATGTTTGATCTTCAAAGCCCTTGCTGATGAAAGGAGGTTTGCACTCAAAATCTCATGATACATGACCCCATTCATTCTTTCATGTACACGGATCAGTCATCCTAGTCCCTTGGCAGAGAAACAGCCCCAAAGCATGATGTTGCCACCCCCATGCTTCACAGTAGGTATGGTGTTCTTTGGATGCAACTCAGCATTCTTTCTCCTCCAAACACGACGAGTTGTGTTTCTACCATACAGTTCTATTTTGGTTTCATCTGACCACATGACATTCTCCCAATACTCTTCTGGATCATCCAAATGCCCTCTAGCAAACTTCAGATGAGCCCGGACATGTAATGGTTTAAGCAGGGGGACACGTCTGGCACTGCAGGATCTGAGTCCCTGGTGGCGTAGTGTGTTACTGATGGTAGCCTGTGTAACGTTGGTTCCAGCTCTCTGCAGGTCATTCACTAGGTACCCCCATGTGATTCTGGGATTTTTGCTCACCATTCTTGAGATCATTTTGACCCCACGGGGTGAAATCTTGTGTGGAGCCCCAGATCGAGGGAGTTTATCAGTGGTCTTGTATGTCTTCCATTTTCTAATTATTGCTCCCACAGTTGATTTCTGCACACCAAGCTGCTTTTTTTCTGTGTTGTGGTCTGGAGAGGCAAGTTCTCCAGACTTGGAAAGCTTCAGCTCAGGACGGAGCTGAAGGCTGGGACTACAACCTGTGTGGGCGAATTCCACATACATATGGAGTGTGCTATCATTTGTCTTTTGTTTTACCTTTTATGCCAGCAAGGCTGAGTTTATTTTTGCTGAAGTCTGCAGTGCTTTATGCTGACATAATAAACCTGCAGACGTAACCGTTCCTATGTCTACTTCCGACTGTAGCCGAGTGAGTCGCCTTACCACAATATATATATACAGCTCTGGCAAAAATTAAGAGGCCACTGCAAAATTTTCATTTTTTCTGATTTTTCTCTTTATAGGTATATTTTTGAGTAAAATGTACATTGTTGTTTTATTTTCTAAACTACTGACAAGATGTCTCCGAAATTCAAAGCTAAAAAGTTTTGTATTTATTTGCAGCAAATTAGAAATCGTCAAAATAATAAAAAAGAAACAGTGCTTTCAGACCTCAAGTAATGAAAAGAAAACAAGTTCTTATTTATTTAGAAACAACAATACTCATGTTTTAACTCAGGAACAGTTCAGAAATCAATATTTAGTGGAGTAACCATGATTTTTAATCACAGCTTTCATGGGTCTTGGCATGCTTTCCACCAGTCTTTCACACTGCTTTTGGGTAACCTCTGCCACTCCTGGCACAAAAATGTAAGCAGTTCTTCTTTGTTTGATGACTTGTGACTATCCATCTTCCTCTTGATTACATTCCAGAATTTATCAATGGGGTTCAGGTCTGGAGATTGGGCTGGCCATGAGAGGGTCTTGATGTGGTGCTCCTTCACCCACACATTGATTGACCTAGCTGTGTGGCATGGGGCATTGTCCTGCTGGAAAAAATAGTCCTCAGAGTTGAGGAACATTGCCTGAGCAGAAGGAAGCAAATGTTTTTCAAGGATAACCTTGTATGCGGCTTGATTCATACGTCCTTCGCAAAGATTAACCTGCCCAATTCCAGCCTTGCTGAAGCATCCCCAGATCATCACCGATCCTCCACCAAATTTCACAGTGGGTGCAAGACACTGTCGTCTAACCATTAGACGACCAGGTGTAGGCAAAGCTGAAAATTAGACTCATCAGAGAAGATTACCTTACTGCAGTCCTCTATGGTCCAATCCTTATGGTCTTTGGCAAACTTCAGCCAGGCTCTCCTTTGCTTCTCTTGATGATAGGCTTTTTTCTAGCTTTACATGACTTGAGGCCTGCCTCTAGGAGCCTGTTACGAACTGTTCTTGCCGTGCACTTCACCCCAGCTGCCATTTGCCATTCCTTTTGTAGGTCACTTGATGTCACCCTGCGGTTGCTGAGTGACATTCGAATAAGATGATGGTCATCCCGGTCAGTGGAGAGTCGCTTTCACCCTTTGCTTTGTTGTCTCCAATGTCTGCTGCTTGACCTTTTTGTAATGGACTGCCGTCTTCAAAATTTTAAGGATGGAGGCAACATGATATTCACTGTATCCCTCTGCTAGTAAAGCCAGAATTGAGCCCTTCTTTTCCTCACTCAAGACTTTTATTTTCAACTCCTTTGGCATGGTTAAAAGTTATTTTTTCATTCAAATTACTTTTGGGCTATTCCTAGCACTTGTTTTGCCATCCAGCTTGTCCTATTGCAAGAGGATTGTGAAGACCACAGCAGTGTTTTTTATACTTTCCCTTGTTAAATAAGATTTGGTTCAGGTGATCACCTAATCAGAAGCACATTAAGTCGAATGCAGTGTACTTTGGTTGGAATTCAACTGACTCTGGAAAGGAATGGCTGTCAGACATGTAGAGATGGTGATTTTTAGAAAACTGTGCAGTGGTCTCTTAATTTTTGCCAGAGATGTATATACACTGCTCAAAAAAATAAAGGGAACACTCAAATAACACATGCTAGATCTGAATGAATGAAAAATTCTCATTGAATACTTTGTTCTGTACAAAGTTGAATGTGCTGACAACAAAATCACACAAAAATCATCAATGGAAATCAAATTTATTAACCAATGGAGGCCTGGATATGGAGTCACCCCCAAAATTAAAGTGGAAAAACACACTACAGGCTGATCCAACTTTGATGTAATGTCCTTAAAACAAGTCAAAATGAGGCTCAGTATTGTGTGTGGCTTCCATGTGCCTGTATGACCTCCTTACAATGACTGGGCATGATCCTGATGAGGTTGCGGATGGTTTCCTGTGGGATCTCCTCCCAGACTTGGACTAAAGCATTCGCCAACTCCTGGACAGTCTGTGGTACAACGTGATGTTGATGGATGGAGCGAGACATGATGTCCCAGATGTGCTCAATCGGATTCAGGTCCTCCAACCTCTGGACACTACGCTGACAGACACAGCAACCCTACTTGCCACAGCTCGCATTGATGTGCCATCCTGGATGCTGCACTACCTGAGCAATTTCTGTGGGTTGTAGAGTCCGTCTCATGCTACCACGAGTGTGAAAGCACAACCAACATTCAAAAGTGACTAAACATCAGCCAGTAAGCATTGGTACTGAGATGTGGTCTGTGGTCCGCACCTGCAGAACCACTCCTTTATTGAGGGTGTCTTGATAATTGCCAATAATTTCCATCTATTGTCTATTCCATTTGCACAACAGCATGTGAAATTGATTGTCAATCAGTGTTGCTTCCTAAGTGGGCAGTTTGATTTCACAGAAGTTTGATTTACTTGGAGTTATATTATGTTGTTTAAGTGTTCCCTTTATTTTCTTGAGCAGTGTATATATATGCTTGAGGTCTAGTGTGAAGTTTCCATAATCAGTGATGGCTTGGGAAGCCATGTCATCTGCTGGTGTAGGTCCACTATGTTTTATCAAAACCAAAGTCAGCGCAGCCGTCTACCAGGAAACTTTAGAGCACTTCATGCTTCTCTCTGCCGACAAGCTTTTTGGAGATGGAAATTTCATTCTCGAGCAGGACATGGCACCTGTCCACACTGCCAAAAGTACCAATACCTGGTTTAAAAACCACCAGTATCACTGTGCTTGATTGGCCTGCAAACTTGCCTGACCTTAACCCCATAGAGAATCTATGGGGTATTGTCAAGAGGAAGATGACAGACACCAGACCCAACAATGTAGACAAGCTGAAGGCCACTATCAAAGCAACCTGGGCTTCCATAGCGCCTCCATGCCACGCCGCATTGATCCAGTAATAGGTGCAAAAGGTGCCCCAACCAAATATTTAGTGCATTTACTGAACATACATTTCAGTAGGCCAACATTTCGGATTATAAAACATTTTTCAGACTTTTGTTATAAAATATTCTAATTTACTGAGATAATGACTTTTGTGTTTTCATTGGCTGTAAGCCATAATCAACAACATTAACAGAAATAAACACTTGAAATAGATCACTCTGTTTGTAATGACTCTATATAATGAATTTCACTTTTTGTATTGAACACTGAAATAAATTAACTTTTTGATATTCTAATTTAGTGAGAAACACTTGTATGATAGGTTCTTATGGTTCGTGATAACAGTAAGAGGATGGACAGCCCCCTCCAACCAATGTCAACATTCCACAAAAGCCAATTTTATCGCCAAAAGCTCCCTATTACCCACATCATAATTTCTCTCAGCTGAAGACAACTTTTTGGAAAAGAAAGCGCATGTACGCCATTTACCAGAGGACATACCGTGAGACAACACAGCCCCAACCCCCACCTCCGATGCATCAACTTCTACGGTGAAAGGTTGAGAAACATCTGGTTGACTGAGTATAGGTGCTGTGGCAAAACATCTCTTTAAAGAGGAGAAAGTCTGCTAGGCGGCATTCCACCATTTAGAGAAATCTGACCCTTTTCTTGTCATGTCAGTGAGGGGTTTCACAATTACCGAATAATTTTGGATACATTTCCTGTAAAAATTAGTAAAGCCCAAAAAGTGCTGTAATGTCTTCAGGTTCTCGGGACGGTCCCAATCAAGTACAGCACGGATCTTCTCCAGATCCATCTGAAAACCCGACGATGACAACAGGTACCCCAAAAATTGCACCTCATGGACAGCGAAAACACATTTCTCTAGTTTGGTATATAGTTTATTATCTCTTAAAATCTGTAGTACCTGTTTAACATGATCCTGATGTGTCTCCAAATCAGGTGAAGTAAACCAAAATTTCATCCAGATAGACCACCACAAACTTGCCCACTAAATGGTGGAAAATATCGTTTATGGAATGCTGGAAAACCGAAGGTGCATTGGTGAGACCAAAAGGCATAACCAGACTGTCGAAATGCCCCTCAGGGGTATTGAAAGCCATTTTCCATTCATTCCCCTCTCTAATTCTAACCAGATTGTAGACTCCCATTAAATCCAACTTGGAGAACACTTTAGCTTCCACAATCTGGTTGAATAAATCCAGAATCAGAGGACAAGGATCTCAGATGGTAATTTGATTAAATTCCCAGAAATCTAAACAGTGACGTAGACCCCCATCTTTCTTCTTAACGAAGAAGAACCCTGTCGCCACAGGCAAAGATGAGGGTCTGATATGTCCCTTCTCCAGATTCTCAGTAATGAAATCCTTCATGGCTTGTCTCTCAGGGCCAGAAAGATTATACAGTTTGAACTTGGGTAGTTTAGCTCTGGGAATCAGGTTAATAGGACAGTCATATGCATGATGATGAGGAAAATCCTGATACCCCTTCTCAGAAAATACGTTCTCAAAACCAGACAAAAATGCAGGTAAGGTCTCCATAGAGACCACAGAAAGGGAAATGTTTAAGTAGTTTTCATGACAGTAATCTCCACATTCCACAATTTCCCTGCATTGCCAATCCACTACCGGATTATGTTTCACCAACCATGGTAGACCCAGTGCAACCGGAGTGGGAAGGTCCTCCAAGACATAACAAGGAATTACTTCATAATGAAAGGGCCCCACCTTCAGTCTTATATCATGTATAATATGTGTCAGACATCTCTGTGAAAGTGGCGCTGAGTCAATGGCATAAATAGGGATGGGCTTAGTACAGTAAGTAAGCACATGAGTTCTCACAAACTTAGTATCAACCATGCTGACTCCAGCTCCACTGTCCAAAAACACAGAAATGTTCTCAGTCCTGCTCTCTAGCACCACCTCTGTCATCAGGACAAACCGAGAACCCTGATTATCCAACCCCACACTACCAAGGGTCAATCGAGTTCCATATGTTCCTTTTTGCTTAGGAACCGAGGGACAGGCCCCAATAAAATGTCCCTTTTTACCACAAAAAAAAACATACCCCTTTTCTCTTGCGGATTTCAGGGGAAATATGCAACGCCATAGCGTCCCCTAACTGCACGGGTTCCTCCAAATGCATAAGTACAGGTTCATCCCTAGACTGCCCCCCCCGGCAATAGGGCTTTGCCCCGAAAAGGGGGCTCAGGAGAGGGTGTTGTCACCTACCTATCCCGAAAGCGTCTATCTACGAGTATAGCTAATGACATGGCAGCCTCCAAGGACCCAGGGGTTTTGTAAACTGCCAAGGCATCCTTCAACCTTTATGAAAGATCCTGACAAAATTGGTTTCAAAGAGCCGGGTCATTTCACTTGGTATCGGTTGCCCACCTACTGAATTCGGAACTATAAGTCTCCACTGACCAATCCCCCTGCTGAAGGCGACACAGGCTGGATTTAGCCAAGGAGATTCAGTCAGGATCATCATAGATGAGGGCCAGAGCCCCGAAAAATCCTTACACCGATCGGAGGCAAGCAGAGCCCTGAGACAAAGAGCCCAGGATTAAGGATCTTCTCCTTGTAATAGTGAGATCATAATCCCAACTCACTGCTTCTCATCTCCAGAGGAGTAGGATCAAACCTTAAAGTACAATTTCCAAGCTTCTTTAAACACAAAAAACTTGTCTCCACCTCCTGAAAACCTGTCCGGGAGAGCAATTTTGGGCTCAAGCTGGGCCGGCCTACCTGCAGAGTTCCCAGCATTAGGAGTCTGCGGTTGCTGCTGAACAGCTGATCGAAGGTCCATTACCTCCAGTGATAAACTCCGAAGCTGCTCTGCCAGCACCGAAACAGGATCCATAACAACACGGAAAAAAAAAACACAGAAAACTCCCCCCTAAAAAAAACGAAAGGGAAAGGGGAGTGGAGACCCCTAAACAGCTCAAATGACAAACCCTGACTCCCCTATGAACCCTATATAGGTTCTGCACCTATCGCCGAGCAGGAAACCTGGCCCTAGCTGACCCTAAAGCTAGGCCCTAGGTAGGGAGTAAGTGTTATGATCTGCTACAGGCACTAAGGAAAGGCAGGAGATCTGGCCCTACAATAGAACTAAACTCAATCCCTACGATGTAACGGGGAACCTGATCCTGCGATCAGACCCGCTAAAGTCCTCAGCTAGTCTGTACGAAGACCTATAGATGTAAGGGAGGGATCCCTACAAGAACTAGGGACTGGGATAAGTTGGACACCTCCTAGCAGAAATAGTAGCAGTCAAAGACAAACACACAACAAAGAGCATAGAGGTAAGAAGACCTAGCAAAACTAACAGAGAACGGTAACAGAGCACCAAGCTAGCTCAAGAGTAGTAAATACAATGAAGTACAGCAAGGCCAGAAGGGCGGAGCCGGATTAAATAGGCAAAAATGGTCATGTGACCAGCAAACTAGAAAAAACCTAACAGGAGAGTTCTAACAGTGCCCCCTCTTCTAAGAGGATCCTCCGGATCCCCTAGGCCCAGGCTTATCAGGAAACCTCCTGTGAAACGCTCTGACAAGTCTGGAAGCAGAAACATCATCCGCCCTCACCCATGAGTTATCCTCAGGTCCGAAACCCTTCCAAGCGACGAGATACTGCAAACTCCCTCTATACCGTCTAGAATTTAGGATGCGGGAAATTTCATATTCCCCGTCCTCCACCACCGGAGGAACAGTGGCAGAGGCGTCACCATCCGACACATCAGCTCTTTTCAACAGAGAAACATGAAACACCGGGTTAATCTTCCAGGAGGTAGGAACCTCCAACCTAACATCAGATTGGTTAACTATCTGAAGCACCTTAAAGGGCCCTACGAACTTGGGACCCAATTTTTTAGAAGGAATCCTCAATCGCAGATTCTTAGAGGACAACCAAACCATGTCACCAACAGCAAACAAAACCTCTTGCCGTTTCCTATCAAAGTAACTCTTAGATTTTTTGTTAGCCTCCTGAAGATTACCACGCACATCCGTCCAAACTCTCTCCAAATCACCGGAAAAACTCTCCTCCTCAGGCACAGCCGATACCAATTTGGAGAATGACCCAAAAGACGGATGTCTCCCAGAACAACAAAAAAAGGGCGAACACCCAGCAGAAGAGGATGTATGGTTGTTAAGAGCAAATTCAGCAAGTGGCAGAAACTCAGACCACCCCTCTTGATTGTCTGCCACAAAACAACGCAAGAACTGCTCAACATCCTGGTTCTTCCTTTCTGTCTGGCCATTAGACTCAGGATGATATCCGGATGAAAACGACAAATGAACTCCCAACCTGTCACAAAAGGCACGCCAAAAACGAGCCACGAACTGAGGTCCCCTATCAGAAACAATGTCAGTAGGAACACCATGTAGTCTGACAATTTCCTTGACAAAGGCCTTAGCGAGTGTCTTAGCACAAGGCAGTTTGATGAAGGGAACCAAGTGACACATCTTGCTAAAATGGTCCACGACCACCCAGATGACCGTGAAACCTTCAGAGGGGGGAAGGTCAGTAATAAAGTCCATAGCCAGATGTGTCCAAGGTGCACTAGGAACCTCCAGAGGGCAAAGAAACCCCGCAGCAGGAGCATGCGAAGACTTAGATCTAGCACACACAGTACATTGACGCACCCACTTAATGACTTCCTTCTGCCATCCAGGCCACCAAAAACTGCGACCCACAAGTCTCTTGGTCTCAGAAATTCCTGGATGACCTGCCAACCGAGACTCATGACACTCAACAAACAAATCTCTCCTAAAGGTCCTAGGCACAAACAACCTCTCATGGGGAGTGTTAGATGGGGCATTCTCCTGAGCTTTAAGAATCTCATCCTCCAAAACGGAGTCCAAAGCAGCAATCACAATACCTTCTTGTAAAATCCTCTCCTCCTCCTCCTCAGCACCGACCATAGGAGAAAAGCTGCGAGACAAAGCATCCGCTTTAACATTCTTGGTACCCGGGATGTAAGTAACGGAAAAATTAAACCGCGAGAAAAAAAGTGCCCACCTAGCCTGACGGGCATTCAAGTGCTTGGCAGCATCAAGATAGATCAGATTTTTATGATCAGTGAAAACCTGAATGGGAAATTCAGCACCTTCCAAGAGGTGACGCCAGTGTTCAAATGCGAGTTTAATAGCCAGCAATTCCCGATTACCAACATCGTAATTAAGTTCAGTCTCAGAAAATGTTTTTGAAAAAAAGGCACAGGGATGTATTCCATCCTTGTTTTCCTGAGACAATACCGCACCGACCCCCACAGAAGAAGCATCAACCTCAACTAAAAACGGCTTAGTCACATCAGGCTGCATAAGGATGGGAGCAGAGGTGAACCTCTCCTTAAGAAGCACAAAAGCTTCAATGGCCTCAGAAGTCCACTGAACCGCATTAGCACCTTTCCTGGTGAGATCGGTCAGCGGTTTGACAATAATAGAAAATTTTTTTATGAATTTTCTGTAATAATTGGCGAAACCCAAAAACCTCTGTACCGATTTCAAACCAATAGGCCTAGGCCATTCCTGCACAGCTTGAACTTTAACCAGGTCCATCTCAAAACCTTCACTGGAGATAATGTAACCCAAAAAACTAATTCTCTGTACAGCGAACTCACATTTCTCTAGCTTAGCAAAAAGCGAATTGTCCATTAATAACTGTAATACCTCACGTACGCTCTGCCAATGAGACTCCAGATCAGGCGAATAAATCAGAATGTCATCCAAATACACAACCACATTTTTGACGATTAAAGGTCTAAGGATGTCATTAATAAGATTCTGAAAAAATGCAGGCGCATTGGTAAGACCAAAAGGCATAACCAGATTCTCAAAATGACCCACAGGAGTGTTAAAAGCAGTCTTCCATTCATCACCCTCCTTCATGCGCAACAAATTGTATGCCCCCCGGAGATCAATTTTAGAGAACCACTTGGCCCCCACTAACTGGTTAAATAAATCAGGAATCAATGGCAGTGGGTAAGGATTGCGTACAGTAATTTTATTAATCTCACGAAAGTCCAGACAAGGACGTAAACCGCCATCTCTTTTTTTTACAAAAAAAAATCCAACAGCCACAGGAGACTTGGAAGGCCTAATGTGACCGGCGGCCAAGCTTGTCTGTATGTATTCCTCCAAAGCCTTTCTCTCAGGAATAGTAAGATTAAATAAACGACTTTTAGGAAGAGTTGCTCCAGGGACAAATTCAATGGTACAATCATAGTTTCTATGGGGAGGCAAAATTTGTGACTCCTCCTCAGATAAAACTCTCCAAAAATCCTGAATAGGTACAGGTAATTCCCCTTTTTCCACCGCAGCAATACGTCCGTTACAACACTTGTCATAACATTTAGGGCTCCAGGACTTAATTTCATTGGTAGACCAATCCAGTACAGGATTGTACAATTTTAACCAGGGCAACCCCAATATTACTGGAGAAGGCAAATTATCCAATACCACCAAATCCAAATTCTCTTGATGAATACCATTAATAGTGAGGGGAAATTCACAGACATTATGAGTAACACTCTTCAAGGGAGAGCCATCAACAGAAACCACAGCAATAGGGGATGACAAAAGTTTAGGTTTTAATTTAAGTTTTTCCAAGAATCCCCCATCAATCACATTCAGAGTAGAACCACAATCCACAAATACCCGAAATTCAATTAATTCATCATGAGCAGCAGTAGTAGCGGATAGGAATACTCCCTTAGAATTTAAACAGGCTATACGTGCATGACTGACCATTTTTTTTTCTTTCTTCATACGAAGCACACAGTTCTTAATAAAATGACCAGAATTTCCGCAATAGAAGCACAAACCTTCAGAAAGCCTGCGGTCTTTTTCCTGAGAGCGGGGTGCCATCGCCCCAATCTCCATCGGCTCTCCTTTGTCCGCACAGACCCACTCAGGACTCGGAGCAGACATAGCAGAGGATTTGCTCTCATTAACCCTTGCACGAAGTCTCCTGTCCACCCGTATAGCTAATTGCATTGCCTCTTGCAAGTTTCCAGGTGTGGGATAAGCAATCAGCAAATCCTTAACCCTTTCACCTAGCCCTGCAAGAAACAAGCTTTTCAAAGCTGAATCGTTCCACCCCACCTGGGCAGACCACCGATGGAAGTGAGAACAATATTTTTCCACATTACCTCATCCTTGTCTCAGATGTCTCAATTCAGACTCAGCAGATGAGACACGATAAGGATCATCGTACAACAAACCCAAAGCAGAAAAAAAACTATCCACTGATCTAAAGCACGGATCACTAGGTTGGAGAGAGAAGGCCCATCCCTGAGGATCTTTGCGCAAAAGTGACATTATGAACCCTATGCGCTGTGATTCATCACCAGAGGATCCGGGTCTCAAACGAAAATACAATAAACAAGCATTTTTAAAAGAAAAAAAATCTTGTTGTTCACCAAAAAATAGATCAGGCAGATGTACCTTCGGCTCCACAAAATGTGCTCCAGAACAGCTACTCACGTGTTGTTGGAGCTTGGCCACCTCCAGAGAGAGTCCCTGCAAGCGTTGAGCCAAATCTTGAATCGAGACCATGATGGAAAACTGGAGGTCTATCCTTAGAGAAAATATTTTTTTTTTTTTTTTTTTGGGCTGGACTTACTGTTATGATCTGCTACAGGCACTAAGGAAAGGCAGGAGATCTGGCCCTACAATAGAACTAAACTCAATCCCTACGATGTAATGGGGAACCTGATCCTGCGATCAGACCCGCTAAAGTCCTCGGCTAGTCTGTACGAAGACCTATAGATATAAGGGAGGGATCCCTACAAGAACTAGGGACTGGGATAAGTTGGACACCTCCTAGCAGAAATAGTAGCAGTCAAAGACAAACACACAACAAAGAGCATAGAGGTAAGAAGACCTAGCAAAACTAACAGAGAACGGTAACAGAGCACCAAGCTAGCTCAAGAGTAGTAAATACAATGAAGTCCAGCAAGGCCAGAAGGGCGGAGCCGGATTAAATAGGCAAAAATGGTCATGTGACCAGCAAACTAGAAAAAACCTAACAGGAGAGTTCTAACAGTAAGAGGGGTGAGCACTAGTCAGCCACACTGCATATTAAAGTACATACAAGGTAAACAAACAAGGGAATACACTTAGCTTTAAGATGACACCGGATAAAAAATGGCAACAATCTGCGAAGGATAGAAAATTCTAGCAGCAGAAGTTGAGGATCACAGCTGGGCCCTAAAGGTATAACCCCCAAGCAAGGTGAGGATCACTGCTGGGTCCTAAAGTGAGAGGGATCTTGTAAGAATCAGGAAGATGTTTGCAAGGCCAAACGCAGCGACCTTCTACAGCCGGACCCTGTATGAATGTCTTGCCAAATCTGACAGACCCGTGACGCTTGCTAAACCAATACTGACACACCCAAGCCTTAGCTGAAAGTTTAAATGGGAATCGTGGACATGGGCCACTCCTAATACCCAGAGTTGAGGGAGAGATCCGTCGCACTACCATCCTACAGATTTCTCCAAAAAATCCCATGTCAGGTTTTCTTAAATCTGACCTAGTCAAATAGTTTGACCAAATCCATACATACCCTTTTTTTGTTTTGCTGTTTTGCATTGTAACCACAGCTGTGGCTGTAATTACAATGCTCTCCAGCGGGTTTAGTATGTTTCTATGCGCATTCTGGGGGACACATAATGACCCTCATTTATGATTCCCCTCACTGCCTCACACCTGTCATTTAGCCAGCTGCACATAGTTCCCCCAAGCCCATGCTTCTGTAGCTTCAGTATAAGGCTGTTATGTGGTACAGTATCAAATGCCTTTACAAAGTCCATCTAAATCACATCAGCTCCATTAGCAACATCCACATTTGCATTTACCTCCTCATAGAAGCCCAACATGTTGGTTAAACACGACTTATTTTTCATGAATCCATGTTGGTTGTCATTTATTATATTATTCTTACTATATATTTCTGCAAGTCATCTCTTATAATGCCCTCAAAAACTTTGCACACTACTGATGTCAGACTTACCGGACGGTAGTTGCCTGGATCCACCTTCTTACCTTTCTTAAATATCGCAAACCACGTGAGCCATCCTCCAATCCTGTGGCACCAACCCTGTTTAGGGTTTGGTACTCACTCAGCTGCTTTTGAGGTAGGCACAGGAGTCAGTTTCTTAAAAATGTCCAAGGCAGGTTTATTCAGGCCTCCTAAACCGCACTTGCAAGGTAAACAAAAGACAACCTTGTCCGGCACAAAGTAACAAAACAGGAAAATAACTAATGCATACAATACTGCGGGTTCGCTCACTCACAGTCAGTGTCCTGTAGCACAGACACGCTGGAGGTCTCCACACCTCCAGTCACAGACACTGAATGAGACACTTGGTTTCCATTTTATACACACGCCCTGGGGTGGGGATATGTGAGCAACCAATCCTTCCCATCTTTAATGACTGTTCGTAAAAACCGGCCCTGATATGCCCTATTAACCCTCTCAGCACTATGTGTGCTTGAGCATGCTTTCCCGGTTTTACATCACTGAAGCTACCAACCTCAGCGATACATATCCACTCAAGGACATGTCCGGCGGCCATCTTACACAACCCCCTCTTTCCAAAGCCGGGGGCTTGGCATCTTCCACTAACATACAGTGGACCCTTGACAATGCATCAGCATTGCCATGCAGTTTCCCAGGCCTATGCTCTACCTGGAAGCTGAACTCCTGAAGAGCTAGGAACCACCTGGTCACTCGAGCATTGTTCCCCTTCTTCTCACTCATCCACCTAAGTGGGGCATGGTCTGACACCAGCCTGAACTTCCTGCCTAAGACGTAGTATCTTAGGGTGTCGAGCGCCCACTTGATGGCCAAACACTCCTTCTCCACTATGGAGTAAAGACGTCAGCTTCCAGCTTAAATACATTATGGTGTGCTCTTCGCCGTTCATTTCTTGTGAAAGGACAGCACCCAGCCCGACATCTCACGCGTCCGTCTGGACCACAAACTCCTTTGAGAAATCCGGTACTACAAACACTGGCTGTTTACACAGGCTTACTTTAGTTCCTGGAAGTCAGTCTCAGTTTCTGGAGACCACTTAGCCATAGCCGATTTTGTCCCCTTTAGGAGGTCTGTCAAAGGGGCGGCTGTCATGGCGAAGTTAGGGATGAACTGGCGGTAGTAGCCCATGATTCCCATAAACGATCTGACCTGATTTCTTGTGAGAGGTTGTGACCAACCTTGAATGGCGTGAATTTTATTTACTTGGGGCTTTATAACTCCTCTACCTACGACATAGCTCAAATATCTGGCCTCCTCCATGCCCATGTGTAGCATCGGCGTCTCTGCCCCCTGCCAGGCAGAGACGCCATCCCCCTTACCGCCACGGTCCTGCTCCAGCGTCTTCCGGTCTCCCTGCAGCTGCTGCTGGTGCACGCAGCTTCCCTGGCTCTGTGCTTAGGGCGTGCGCTCCCTCCCTCTTAAAGGGGCCGCGCGCGCCGTCCTAAAAAGTCCTCGGCCAATCACAGGAGGGCTTTCCCTATAAGAGGCACCTCCTTCAATATAGAGGTGCCCGTGCAAGGTTGTTGCTTTGTGATTCTTACTTTGCTTCAGCCCAGGTCCTCTGCAAGTCAGTCCTGTTCGCCAGTTTGATCTTCTGCTCAGTCCGCTAGCCTGACTTCTCTTCTGCCCGACAGTCTGTCTACAGTCCAGTCCGCCAGTCTGTCTATGGGCTCTGCCCGCCTGCTTACCTGGAAGCACCTGCTAGTTACCTGCCGTGCCTGCCAGCCCACTTACCTGTAAGCACCTGCCTGTTAACTGCCGTGCCTGCCTGCCCACTTACCTGGAAGCACCAGCCAGCTACCTGTTGTGCCGCCAGCTTGCCTACCCGGAACACTCGCCTGACTATCTGCCTAATCAGCCTGCTTGTCTATCCGGACCACCCATCAGCCTGCCAGCCGAAGCTCATCCGCTGTACCGGTCAGTTCCTGCCTTCTGACCCGTGGGAGTCACCTGCTCTCATACAAGGTTGGTCCCAGAGTGGCACCTGGTCCCTCTGCTCGGTTCCTCCCTGGTTCACGGAGTCGCCTGAGCCGCCGTGCGAACTTGATTGAACCGAATTGATACTTAGTCACGCCCCTCTTGGCCCTCCTTGCACCGCAGCACAGAGGTTCCACCACCCGGATCCGTAACACCATGGCACATTTCTTTGGGTTGATGAAAAACCCCGCCTTCCGTAGAGCATCGAATATCGCCTGGACTTTTTGCTCAGATGGCTACCCCAATCCTGACTGTAGATCACGATATTCTCCAGGTAGGCTGCTGCATACTTCTTGTGGGGAGCTAGGATCCAATCCATGGCTCTCTGGAAGGTAGCTGGTGTTCCTTGCAACCCAAACAGCTGTAACGGGTCTGGGAGGTGGAACCTCTGAGCAACTATACAAGGGGGCGGTCCTTGTAAGGAAGCGGGTGGCTCCCAGGGAAGACGGGCAGGTAGTCACGGCAAGTGACAGGGACAGTCTCTGGGAAGAAGGGCAGGCAGTCACGGCAAGTGACAGGGACAGTCTCTGGGTAGAAGGGCAGTTAGTCACGGCAAGTGACAGGGACAGTCTCTGGGTAGAAGGGCAGGTACTCACGGCAAGTGACAGGGACAGTCTCTGGGAAAAGGGACAGCAGGCAGGTGGCTGGTGAGCGCTCCCAGGTGAGCGGGCGAGAGTCTCTGGACAGGCAGGTGGTCACGGCAAGTGACGGCAGAACCTCCAGGTAGACTAGCAGACAGGTAGCAGGTGGACGCTCCCAGGTGAGCGGGCAAGAGTCTCTGGACAGGCAGGTGGTCACGGCAAGTGACGGCAGAGCCTCCAGGTAGGCTAGCAGGCAGGTAGCAGGTGAGCGCTCCCAGGTGAGCGGGCAAGAGTCTCTGGACAGGCAGGTGGTCACGGCAAGTGACGGCAGAGCCTCCAGGTAGGCTAGCAGGCAGGTAGCAGGTGAGCGCTCCCAGGAGAGTGGACAAGAGTCTCTGGACAGGCAGATGGTCACGGCAAGTGACGGCAGAGCCTCCAGGTAGGCTAGCAGGCAGGTAGCAGGTGAGCGAGCAGGCTGGTCCATAGACAGACTGACAGGTGTCGGAAGGCAGACCGTCGGACCGCAGGCTTGCAAGCAGGTAAGCGGATATCAGGCAGGTATCAAGCAGGAATCTGGCAGGTGACTGGCAGGTAACAGGCAGGAATCTGGCAGGTGACTGGCAGGTAACAAGCAGGATTCTGGCAGGTGACTGGCAGGTAACTGGTAACGGGACCTGAGGGCTGAAGCAGAGTGAAGGCTTTGCAACAACATTGCTCGGGCACCTCCATTTTGGAGGAGGTGCCTTATATATGGAGAGGTCCTCCGGCCATTGGCCGGGGACTCCTTAGGACGACGCGCGCGGCCCCTTTAAGAGAGGGGGAGCGCGCGCGCGCGCCCTAAGCACAGGGGCCGGGAAGCAGTGCGCGCTGCCAGCAGAGCGGGAGGAAGCCGCCGGGCACGGAGCGGAGAGGTGAGGGGAACGGCGTCCCTGCCTAGCAGGAGGCAGGGACGCCGACGCTACAGTACCCCCCCCTTTAGGCCCCCCCTTTCTTAGGCCAGAGAGAAATTTAGCAAGGATGAGAGGGGCATGGATGTTCTCCCGGGGCTCCCATATTCTCTCCTCAGGACCAAACCCCTTCCAATCTACCAAAAAAAAGGTCTTTCCTCTTACCCTCTTAGTGGCCAGAATACTCTCTACCTCAAAGACGTCTTCAGCGGAAACCGGAGCAGGAGGAGTACCTGGATTGTTGGAAAAAGAGTTAAAGACAACGGGTTTGAGGAGAGATACGTGGAAGGAGTTGGGAATCCGTAAGGTGGCCGGGAGTTTTAATTTGTAGGCCACTGGATTAATTTGCCTGAGGATTTCGAAAGGACCGATGAAGCGACGACCTAACTTGTAGGAGGGTATCTTGAGCCGTACATGTTTGGAAGAGAGCCAAACCTTGTCTCCCGGACGGAATTGAGGCGGATCCAGACGTCTCTTATCAGCATATCGCTTAATCCGCTCGGAGGACTGAAGAAGTGCAGACCTAGTACTCTCCCAAATGGTAGAAAACTCGCTGACAAGAGACTGCGCGGCAGGATTGTCCACAGAGGCGGAGACGGGAAACGGAATCCGGGGGTGCTGGCCATAGACAATAAAGAACGGGGACTTGGAAGAGGATTCGCTCTCGTGGTTATTATAAGAGAACTCGGCCCAAAGAAGGAGGTCCACCCAATCAGAATGGTGGGCATTAACAAAGTGCCGGAGATAGCTGGTAAGGATCTGATTGATCCGCTCCACTTGACCATTGGACTGAGGGTGGTAAGCGGAGGAGAAGTCCAGGGTGACGTCCAGCAGTTTACATGTGGCTCTCCAGAAGCGTGAGGTAAATTGAACCCCTCGATTCGACACGATGTGGAGGGGTAGGCCATGGAGACAGAAGATATGGCGAATAAAGTCCTTAGCCAGCTCAGGTGCAGACAGAAGACCAGGCAGGGGAATGAAGTGGGCCATTTTAGAGAAGCGGTCCGCGACCACCCAAATGACAGTACACCCGGCAGAGACTGGAAGATCGGTAATGAAGTCCATAGCGATGTGTTGCCACGGGGCAACAAGTATGGGAAGCGGCAGGAGATGACCAGCTGGTAAGTGTCTGGGAACTTTGTTGCGGCCACAAGATGAACAGGCAGAGACGAAGTCTACCACATCCTTACGCAGGGTAGACCACCAGTAATGCCGGGAAATGAGTAGGAAGGTCTTCTTTTGGCCGGCATGGCCAGCTAGTTTAGAAGAATGACCCCAGCGAAGAACCCTCTCACGGTCTGGAGGCGCCACGAACGTCTTGCCGGGTGGAAGACGAGTCAAATCCAAGGGGGCCACATTCATCACCTTGGAGGGGTCGATAATGTGCATAGGCTCCTCCTCTTGGTCGGAGGACAGGAAGGATCGGGACAAGGCATCAGCTTTGACCTTTTTGTCAGCCGGGCGGAAATGAAGGATGAAATCGAAGCGGGCAAAAAACAAAGACCACCGGGCCTAACGTGGATTAAGTCTCTGGGCATTTTGGAGATATGCCAGGTTCTTGTGATCCGTGTAGATGATCACCGGGTATAGAGCCCCTTCAAGCAGGTAACGCCATTCCTCCCGCGCCAATTTAACGGCAAGCAGTTCTCGGTCTCCTATGGAGTAATTGCGCTCAGAGGAGGAGAAGATTTTAGAGAAAAAGCCGCAGGTTACCATTCTCCCGGAGGAAGACTTTTGGGTGAGCACCGCTCCGGCTCCAGAGTAGGAGGAATCAACCTCCAGGTAGAACTGTTTGTTGCAGTCCGGACGGTGCAGCACAGGGGCAGAGGAGAAGGCTTGTTTCAGGGAAAGGAAGGCCTCCTCAGCTTCGGATGACCATACCTTGGGATTTGCTCCCTTACGGGTGAGCGCAGATATGGGCGCAGTCCGTGACGAGAAGTGAGGAATGAAGAGACGATAGTAATTAGCGAAGCCCAGGAATCGCTGTATCGCCTTCAAGCCCTCCGGACGGGGCCACTTTAGGACAGCAGAGAGCTTCTCGGGATCCATTCGCAAGCCTGTCTGGGAGATAACATAGCCCAGGAAAGGAAGAGAGGTCTGCTCAAAAAGGCACTTCTCATATTTAGCATAGAGGTGGTTCTGCCTGAGCCTAAGCAGGACCTGACGAACATCCCTCTGGTGTGTGGGAAGATCCGGAGAGAAGACCAAGATGTCGTCCAGGTATACCACCACGCAGGAGTAAAGAAGGTCACGGAAGATGTCGTTGACCAGTTCTTGGAAGACGGCGGGAGCATTGCAGAGACCGAAGGGCATCACACGGTACTCATAGTGTCCGTCCCCGGTATTAAATGCTGTTTTCCACTCGTCTCCTTGACGGATACGGACCAGGTTATATGCTCCGCGTAGATCCAGCTTGGAGAAGATCCTGGCGCCTTTAAGACGATCAAATAACTCAGAGATGAGCGGAAGGGGGTATTTATTTTTAACCGTGATCTGATTGAGTCCTCTATAGTCAATACAGGGGCGAAGCGAGCCATCTTTTTTTTTGACAAAGAAGAATCCGGCTCCAGCCGGGGAAGTAGACTTCCGGATGAATCCCCTGGCCAGATTCTCCTCTATGTACTCAGACATGGCCCGGGTTTCTGCCGCAGACAACGGATAAATACGCCCACGGGGTGGAGTGGCACCGGGTACCAGGTCGATCGGGCAGTCATATGGCCTATGAGGAGGCAATGTCTCTGCTTCCTTCTTACCGAAGACGTCAGCATAGGGCCAGTAAGGAGCCGGAAGACCGGGTAAATTAGCTGGGATAGGTGGAGGACGAACCGGACGAACCGGAACCAGGCAGGTCTTATGGCAGGCCGGCCCCCACCGGAGTACTTCACCGGAATGCCAGTTCAACACGGGTTCATGTGTCTGGAGCCAAGGTAGACCTAGCAATAGGGAGTGGGAGAGTCCGGACAACACATGGAAGGAGATTACCTCAGAGTGCAGCATTCCCACCTGCAGGGTTATGGGTTCCGTGACCAGCAGGATGGTCACCGGAAGGAGTCTTCCATCTACGGAGGCAACTGACAAAGGTTCAACCAGAGACTTGGTGGGAATACGGTATTTCTCAACCAGGGACTGAGAGATGAGGTTTCCAGCGGATCCAAAGTCCAGGTGGGTGAGTTCAAAGTGACGGTTCTCTCCCCAGGAGATAGATACAGACAAAGTCAGGGTTGGAGAGGACTTATTTTTGTCTAGGGCGACCTCTCCGAGCGGTCCTAGACACTGGAGTTTCCCGGCCTCTCCGGGCAGGAACGAATCAGGTGCTCCTTACTGCCACAATAGAAGCAGCTCCCCTCGGCTCGGCGTGACTCTTGGCGAGATTTGACCAACTTGGTCTGGTCGATCTGCATGGACTCGGGTGAGTGCGCCCGGGGAGTGACAGAAGAGGAGACAGGTTTCTGGAAAGTAGGAGCTAGGCGGGGAACCCTTCTCTCATGGGTGGTCTCTTTAGTACGTTCTTGAAACCAGATGTCAATCCGGGTAGCCAGAGACACCAGGTCATTCAGGGTGGTAGGAATGTCCCGACCGGCGAGCTCATCTTTAATCCGACCGGAAAGGCCCTCCCAGAAGACGGACACCAGGGCCTCATTATCCCAGGCAAGCTCAGAAGCGATGGTGCGGAACCGTATGGCATATTGGCCCACGGTGAGACTCCCTTGGCGGAGACGTAGCAAAGAGGAGGCAGATGAGGTCTTTCGTCCCGGTTCATCGAAGACCCTTCGGAAAGCAGTGAGGAAAGACGACAGGTCGGACACCAGGGGATCCCCTCTCTCCCACAGAGGGTTAAGCCATGCCAGTGCCTCCCCAGTGAGATGGGACATGATGAATGCCACTTTGGCTCGGTCGGAGATAAACTGGTGGGCCAGGAGTTCAAAGTGCAGGGTGCACTGGTTTATGAAGCCCCGAGCTTGAGCGGGGTCACCTCCGAAGCGAGGAGGTGCAGAAAGCCGGGGACCGGGGCAGGATGCCATGGTATTGGTGGGCAGCGGCGCTGAAGGGTTGCGAGTCATGACACTTGCGGTGGTTGCTGGTGGAGCAGTCAGAGTATCCAGGCGAAAGTTGACATTCCGCAGGTGACTCAGGATGGACTCCTGTTGGGACCTCTGACGGGACAGTTCATGGCATAGGTCCGAGAGCGAGGGAGTTTGGGTGCCACCGGGTTCCATGGCCCGAGCAAACTGTAACGGGTCTGGGAGGTGGAACCTCTGAGCAACTATACAAGGGGGCGGTCCTTGTAAGGAAGCGGGTGGCTCCCAGGGAAGACGGGCAGGTAGTCACGGCAAGTGACAGGGACAGTCTCTGGGAAGAAGGGCAGGTACTCACGGCAAGTGACAGGGACAGTCTCTGGGAAAAGGGACAGCAGGCAGGTGGCTGGTGAGCGCTCCCAGGTGAGCGGGCGAGAGTCTCTGGACAGGCAGGTGGTCACGGCAAGTGACGGCAGAACCTCCAGGTAGACTAGCAGACAGGTAGCAGGTGGACGCTCCCAGGTGAGCGGGCAAGAGTCTCTGGACAGGCAGGTGGTCACGGCAAGTGACGGCAGAGCCTCCAGGTAGGCTAGCAGGCAGGTAGCAGGTGAGCGCTCCCAGGTGAGCGGGCAAGAGTCTCTGGACAGGCAGGTGGTCACGGCAAGTGACGGCAGAGCCTCCAGGTAGGCTAGCAGGCAGGTAGCAGGTGAGCGCTCCCAGGTGAGCGAGCAGGCTGGTCCATAGACAGACTGACAGGTGTCGGAAGGCAGACCGTCGGACCGCAGGCTTGCAAGCAGGTAAGCGGATATCAGGCAGGTATCAAGCAGGAATCTGGCAGGTGACTGGCAGGTAACAGGCAGGAATCTGGCAGGTGACTGGCAGGTAACAAGCAGGATTCTGGCAGGTGACTGGCAGGTAACTGGTAACGGGACCTGAGGGCTGAAGCAGAGTGAAGGCTTTGCAACAACATTGCTCGGGCACCTCCATTTTGGAGGAGGTGCCTTATATATGGAGAGGTCCTCCGGCCATTGGCCGGGGACTCCTTAGGACAATGCGCGCGGCCCCTTTAAGAGAGGGGGAGCACGCGCGCGCCCTAAGCACAGAGGCCAGGAAGCAGCGCGCGCTGCCAGCAGAGCGGGAGGAAGCCGCCGGGCACGGAGCGGAGAGGTGAGGGGAACGACGTCCCTGCCTAGCAGGAGGCAGGGACGCCGACGCTACAACAGCATCCTGGTGTATTGGAAACACCCATCTAGCATTGAAAAGGCCATCTTCTCCTTGGTCTCTTATGACATGAGAATCTGCCATTACCCTTTTGTGAGGTCAGTGGTGGTAATGTACCTGGCCGGCCTTAGCCTTTCCATTAGTTCATCTACCCTGGGCATTGGGTACGAATCAACAAACTTAGAGACCTCATTCAGTTTCCTATAGTCATTGCAGAACCGCCATTCTCCATCTGATTTTGGCACTAAGACTATGGGACTGGACCAGCCACTCTTGGACTCTTTGATGACCCCCAGATTCAGCATACACTTTACCTCTGAGATTACCTCTCGATGGGCTTCAGGAATCCGATATGTCTTCATATTCACTTGTACATGAGGCTCTGTAAGCACCTCATGCTCTGTGAGACCTGAGTACAGCCCGGTAGATCCAAGAACAGGTTCCTGCAGCAACTCTCGGCATTGTTGCTTCTGGGCACATGACAGCGACTCTGCCACCTTGACTTCTTCCACGTTGGTTTCAGTCTTCGCCACCTAACACGGAGCTTTCACAGACTCCCTGTCTCGCCATGGCTTAATGAGGTTGACGTGGTACACCCGGTAGGGCTTCCTTCTTCCTGGTTGGTGCACCCTATAGTTGATGTCGCCAACATTTTCAACCACTTCATAGGGGCCCTGGCACTTGGCCAGGAATTTCCTCTCCACCGTAGGTACCAGCACTAGTACCCGATCCCCAGGGTTGAAGTGTCTCACCCTCACTGATCTATTGTACACCCTCGACTGTGCCTCTTGTACTTTGATGAGGTGTTCTTTCACAATGGGCATCACCTCTGCAATCCTCTCTTGCATCTGGGCCACATGTTCGATTACACTCCTGTAGGGTGTAGACTCTGCCTTCCAGGTCTCCTTTGCTACGTCCAGGAGTCTGCGGGGGTGTCAGCCATATAACCGCTCAAATGGGGAGAATCCAGTAGAGGCCTATGGGACTTCTCTAATGGAGAACAGAAGGTACGGCAGTAGACATTCTCAGTCCCGTCCGTCTTTCTCTATGACCTCCTTTAACATGGCCTTGGTTTTATTAAACCTCTCCACTAAGCCATCTGTCTGGGGGTGGTAGACTGAGGTCCTGAGCTGCTCGATTTTCAGGATTTTTCACAACTCCCTCATCACCCTTGACATAAATAGAGTCCCTTGGTCTGTTAGGATCTCCTTAGGCAATCCCGTTCTAGCGAAGATGTGGACCAACTCCCGGGCTAAACATTTGGCAGAGGAGTTACGTAGTGGCACGGCCTCCGGATACCATGTAGCATAGTCCAGTACCATCAGGATATACTGATGTCCTCTGACGGATTTGACCAGGGGTCCCACTAGATCCATGGCTATGCGATCAAATGCCACCTCAATGATTGGCAACGACACTAAGGGGCTCCGGAAGTGGGCCACCGGGGAGGTCAGTTGGCAAGTGGGACAAGACTTACAAAAATTTACAATTTCTCAGTGACAACCGGGCCAATAGAACCTCTGGAGGATCCTCTCCTGGGTTTTCTCTACCCCCAGATGACCACCCAACACACGTGAATGGGCCATATCTCAGCACCCTGCGTCTGTACGGCCCTGGCACCAGTAACTGCTCGATTACCTCCTCTCTGAGCTTGGTGACCCGATATAGTAACTCCCCATTTACAGCAAAGTGCGGATATCGGGTGTCAGCCCCCGGCTCGTGAGCAACATCATTCAGGACAGTGACATTATCAAACACCCCTTTTAGAGTCAAGTCTCTGAATTGGGCGGTTCCAAAGATCCCACTGGACACCTCCAGCTCAGGGATGTTGGCCTCGGGGATGCTGTCTCACCCTCATCCTCAACAAGTACACAAAAAGGAAACCCGCCAGCGGCAGCCTGCAATGAAGTTTCTTCGGGAGTGACCTGGTTGTTGACCGGACAACCTGGCTTCCTCTCTTTCTGCCGCAAGTTACAAAACAAGGCAAAGTCCAGCTCTATTATAACAGGATGCAACAGGTCCTTGACTACGCCCACCTCATGGGACTCAGTGCCACAGTTTGGGTCTATGACCACTCGGGTCACAGGGTAGTCCTTAGCGTCCCCATGGATACAACGGACGCCGACCTTTTTCCCTGGAACAAGCCGATGAGGAATTGTGACCCTTACTAGGGTTACCAAACTCCTTGAGTCCAACAGAGCAGTCACTTGTACTCCGTTCACTGACACGAGGCATGCATGCGGTCTCTCACCTGGTTGAGGTGTGGCACCCCAGGGGTCCGGTTGCCACAGTGGCATTGCCTCCCTCACAAAAGGTGATGCCATGCCTGGAAGCAAGCAGGGGTCCTCTAGTCAGGTATACTAGCATGCAACACTTCCCTGGCTCCAGACCAGCAAGGGGAGCTCCTCCCCTTAGCAACTGGAATATGGAGGCGGGGTTAGTTAGAGTTAGTGAGAGGAGTTGAATACAGGACAGCGAAGAGGAAGGACCTGGGGAGTGGAGTTGCACGGCAGCTCACCCCAGAGAGGAGCGCAGAAGAACCAGACAACGGAGTCTGAAGTTGTGGGGCACTGAAGGCCCAGCAGCAGAAACTGGAGGGCAGGAGACTGCAGGTCTCCTGGCCCCATCAGACGCCCGGAGGCTCAGCAGCACCATAGGGCCCAGCACCGCCACGTGGGAGCGACATATAAGGAAGGCCCGAGCTGCCTGCCATACGGGTGAGCACAAACACGTTTTACTCAGGGACGAGGGCTGCAGCACAGCTATAAGCAGCAGAGCCAAAGAGATTAGCGCAAAGGGAAGGCCTCCAACTTCACCTGGAGAGGTGGATCCCCAACTTGCTTCCAGGCCGCCCGGACCTCGACTACCAGTTTGTACCCGTGCCCCGGTCTACCTAACCACCGCAAGTAAAGATAAGAGGAAACCGCCATTAAGTTGTGGACTGGTCATTATGTGCGCCATCCCCTGCACTACACTGCACAGCAACATCTATAACATCACCATTTCCTGCCCTGGAGCTAAGCTCTGCCTGTGGAGAGCTGTCCCAACTCTGCTGCATCCCCATCAGCTCCAGAGGATCTGCACCACAGCGGTGGCCCCATATAGCCGCATACCACAGGTGGCGTCACGAACATTAAACTATAAAAACTATAATCCCCTTTTATTGACCGCCCTGGGTCACGGACCAGGTCACTGCCACTGTGACATCCCCTCCACCCACCGGCCCGGCACCGAGTACCCCACGGGCCAGGGGGCGCGTCAACTTGGCCTCACGAATAGGATGTCAAGCCCGGTATAACCGGGTCCTGTGTGCCACAAAGATTGTGTACAATTGTATAAACTGCAGCCATTACTGTAGCACATGCAGCATTAATGATACGTGGGGTGTCCCATCGTGGGAGGAGCCTCGGAAACTGTGCCAAAATAGGCTCCTCCCACTTGCATATGACGCGCCCACGGGGCAATGGGGTACTTGGCAGCCGGGCCTATGGATGCTGGGGGAGGTATGTCACAGTGGCTGGCCCGGCCCATGGCCTAGGGCGGTCAACCAAAAAGGAGATTGTAACTTGGATAGAAAATAAAAATAAAGTAAATAGTTCGTGACGCCACCTGTGGTACCTGGTAAGGTTTACCAGCGCTGCTGCAGACCTCCGGGGGGTGATGGGATGGCAGCTGAGGTGTTTATGCTCCCCACAGGTGGAGTGGGCCCCCAGGGCAGTGTGGAGTTTGATGGTGGGTAGTGATGCTGGGACTTGTAGTGCAGGCGGGATGGCGCAGCAGGAGTAACTGACAGAGACAGGGGATTCGCTTCAATACCTTTACTGGTGCGGATGTCAGGTATGGTCCAGGGTACTCAGTAGGATGGGTGCACTTCAGGACTTCTCCCCGGTGAGCGAGTATAAGGCCTCCTGGTCCGTGTCTGCCTCTCTGTATACTCCTGGCCAGCCTGCAACTGGGCCTAGCTTATGTGTCGTGCTGTTCCTTCACCTGTCGCTCGGTAGTAGGACCTTCTGCTGGCAACCACTATCCCTGGTAACGCTGGGGCCTTCATGGTTCTTGGTCTTGTAATGGGTCTAGCTTCAGGTCTGCCAGGGACTTGTAGTCCTCCTGGAATGCCAGTGATCCCTACTGGGTATAAAGGGACCCTGTAGGCGCAGACCCGGTGTCCGGTTTGTATATCGGGGTGAGCCTATGATGCTCCTCTGCCCCCTCAACTCCTCTCTCCTTTCTCCTCTTGCCTTCGGCCACACTCGGGGCCCTCAGAACTCAGCAGCAGATGAGCGCTGCATCTTCGCTGCTCTCAGCGTCAGCACGCTCTCTCTCTGACTGAGAGACTGACTAACTGCCTGGCTCCACCCTCCATATATATATCCCTAATGGGCTCCCTCTGGTGGAAGGGTGGAGGTGTTTGTATGTAATGAGGGCCTCTTGTGGAGAAGTCCGTCCATGCACCCTGGGTCCTGTGGTACCTGTGCACAGCAGGGTGCCACATTCCCCCCTAGTACAATTCAGTACTCCTGGACTGAAGCATTTTGTAACAGGTTAACAAAAATAACAACAATAATAATTATAACAACAATTAAGTTACAGTAAGTCCTGTAACAAGGTGTCCATTTCACCAATAAAAGTGTAACAGGGAGAAACATGAGGGACCAGTCTGAAAACCCTCAACGTAGGCCCTGGGCGTGGCTGCAGGGCATAAGTGATCCAGGTGCTGGACCACATCTTCGGCCACGCCAAACGGGTTTTTGTTCTGTGGTCAAATAAAGGGGGCACTTTGATAAGTGCAACTATTTACAGGACAGTTTTTGGCTGCTCACAGTCCTCAGCCTACAAGTCTTTGTACCCTGAAGGGTAACTAAATACACATATATTATTGACAGTTTACATAATAAATAGTAGGCAATACCCAAAATGTGTGCTGCGTGTGGACCTTCGTAGCACTGGGGTGTCACTAGTGACTGTGCGTACCCTTTCTGTTAATCTAGCAGGTGTACGTGCTGGTAGATTATAGAACTGCCTTAATCTCTCTATGGGACTGGAAAATACACTGTCCACTGGGCCTTCAGGCTCTGTTTCAACGGGTAATCCTCCTCTTACTGGGGACTCTTCCTGTTCCTGATCAGGTTCTTCCAGAGCGCTCACAGGTTCTTCCTGTGGCTGATAGAAGTGTATTGCGGGTATAATCACTGCTCCATCAAGTTGAGGCCAGTCCGCAGGGAAATCTCCTAGAACTGTGTGAAGCACGTCGTCTTTGGATTCTTCTGGTGCTATAGGAGGCACTTCTTCTTCCGTTGTCTTCAGTAGACCTGGGCACACTTTCAGATGGTCTCTTGAGACTGTTGCAGTTGTTTTACCTCCATCTTTGCTAATCAGACAGGTTTTACTGTTATCAAACTTGGAGTTCAACACTGTGTAGGGCTCTCTTTCCCACTGGTCATCGAGCTTGTGACTTCTTCTCTTCTGCTTTAGAACTATCTCTCCAGGTGCCAAGGGTTCTGCTGGCGCATGTTTATTGTACTGTTCTTCCTGCCTCTCCCTTACTCTGTTCAGACTGTCTCCGACACAGGCCTGTACTCTCCTGTACTGCTCTTGCCGATTTGTATCCCAGTCTTCAGTGGACATATCTGCTTCAGGTTCTACCACTCCGAGTTCCAGGTCCATGGGCAACTTTCCCGGTCTTGCTCTCATGAGGTACGCTGGGGTACAATTTGTAGAACTCACAGGTATGTGATTGTACAGATCTACCAGGTCAGGTAGTTTGTCTGGCCACTGGTTTCTTTCTTCCAAGGGTAAGGTTTTCAGCAGGTCTATGACGATGTTGTTCATTTTCTCACACAAACCATTGGTCTCAGGGTGGTACGGCGTAGTCCGGATCTTTTTGCATCCGTACAGGTGGCAGAATTCTTTAAACAGCTCGGCTTCAAAGGCAAGGCCTTGATCCGTCAGCACTTTGTCCGGGTATCCATGGGGCCTGCAGAAGTATGCTTGGAACGTTCTTGCTGCAGTCTCTGCTGTCAGATCCTTGACAGGGGCTACCACCAGGAACCGGGAACAGTGATCCACCATGGTCAGGGCATAGGAGTAGCCTGACCTGCTGGGTGACAGCTTGACATGATCCAGAGCGACGATCTCCATGGGCTGGGTTGTCTTGATGGACTGCAAGGGTGCTTTCCGGCTGCCATAGTCTTTTCTTCTGAGGCTACAGGGCCCACAATTCCGGCACCACCTCTCTATGGAGCTCCGCATTCCAACCCAGTAGAACCGGTCCTTCAACAAGGTTTCCAGCTTCTTCCAGCCAAAGTGACCTGCTTGATCGTGGTAGGCTTCCAACACCATCTGGATATCCATTCTGGGTACAACAATCTGCCACACCATTTCATGGGTCTTGGGGTTGACATATCTTCTGCACAGCTTCTCTCTGTAGAGGAACAGCCGGCTTCTTTCATTCCACAGTTGCTTGGCTTGTGGAGGAGCATCCTTCTCCAGGTGAGAACCTTCCTGGGTGATCAGTCTTTTCATAAGGCTGACAATTGGGTCACTGTCTTGAGTCTCCTTACAACTGTGATGGGGTAGAGGATTCAGCGTCCTTCCCTGACGTCTTCTGGTGACTTGTTGCTCAAGGACCACTCTGCTTCGGTGGAAAGCAGGTAATTCAACTTCCTCTAAATCATCCACTTCATCCTCGGTGTCTGACTGGTGAGGCATCCTTGACAGGGCATCAGAATTGGTGTTCTTGTGACCTGCCCGGTACTTGATGGTGAACTGATAATTTGACAGTCTGGCCACCCAACGCTGTTCCATGGCTGCCAACCTGGCTGTCTCCAGGTGTGTCAAGGGATTGTTGTCAGTAAAAGCTGTAAATTTAGTTTAGGCTAGGTAATCCTTGAACCTTTCAGTGATAGCCCAGACCAAGGCCAGGAACTCAAGCTTGAAGGAACTGTAGTTCTCCAGGTTCCTTTCTGTAGGGCGTAGTTTCCTGCTGGCATAAGTAATTACCTTCTCTCTTCCATTCTGCTTCTGGGACAACACAGCTCCTAGTCCCTTATTGCTGGTGTCGGTGTACAGCAGGAAAGGCTGGCTGTAGTCAGGGTAAGCCAAGATTTCTTCACTAGTCAGGATTTCCTTCATTACTGCGAAGGATTCGGCCTGTTCCTTACCCTACTGGAATGTGGGACACTTTCCTCTTTTGGACTGTCCTACCAGGAGGTCTTGTAGAGGTGCTACCTTTTTGGGATAGTCCTTTATGAACCTCCTGTAGTACCCGACCAGTCCCAGGAATTGCCGTACTTCTTTGATACTTCTCAGTTCAGGCCACTTCTGGATGGCAGTGACCTTCTCCGGGTCTAGTGCTACTCCCTCCGAGCTGACTACGTGCCCCAGGTACTGAACCTTCTGCTTAAGCAAGTGGCATTTAGACGGCTTTAGTTTCATCCCATACTGGGACAATTCTTCAAATACCTCTGCCAGGTGCTTCAGATGGTCCTTATACATCCTTGAGTACACGATAACGTCATCCAGGTACAGCAGCACTATTTCAAAGTTCCGGTGTCCCAAGCAGCATTCCATCAGCCTCTGGAATGTTCCGGGTGCATTGCAGAGTCCAAATGGCATACTGTTGAACTCGCACAGTCCCATCGGGGTGGTGAAGGCCGTCTTCTCCCGGTCTTCCTCAGCAACAGAGACTTGCCAGTACCCGCTAGTGAGATCCAGTGTAGAGAAGTTATTTGGCAGATTTTAGTGCAGCCAGGGATTCCTCTATACGGGGCAAAGGGTATGCATCTTTATGTGTTGTGCGATTAATCTGTCTATAATCTACACACATCCTCATGCTACCGTCCTTTTTCCTGACCATAACCAGGGGAGCTGCCCAAGGGCTACAGCTATTCCTTACTACCCCTGCCTTTTTCATGTCGTGTAACATTTCCTTGGCTTTCTGATAATGTGCTGGTGGTATGGGTTGGTAACGCTCCTTAATGGGTGGATGGTTACCGGTGGGTATGTGGTGTTGTACCCCTTTAACCCTTCCAAAGTCAAGTGGGTGTTTACTAAACACTTGTTCATATTCCTGATCCACTCTGTAAACACTGTGTTTTTGATAGACAGGAGTGGCTTCAGTCCCAACATGGAGCTGTTGACACCAATCCTCCAGCTGAGCTTTGGAGTCATTGTCCACCACTGTATCTGGTGGGGTCAAGGATTCCACTGTGTGTATGGCATCATCATTTACAGTATACAATCTAGCAACAGTGGCATACCTTGGCAATTTGACTTCCTCCCCACAATTTAGGAGACGTACATGTACCCTCCCATTGCGTACATCAACTACCCCTCTGGCAGTTAGAAATTTAGGTCTGTGCTCTGAGCTAATGGGCTCCACTGCCGCCTGGTAGTTCTGTCCCTTGAGACCTTTTGCTGCCCTACACCAAATCAGCATCTCACTCATTGGCGGAATCACAATGGGTATCGGGTCTGTCACCCGTACATTACCAATCTCACCACCTGTTAGCTTTACCTGTTGCTGGTACAGGAGGGCTCGAAACTCTCTCTGGAGCACCTTCCTCTGCCCTGGTTTGGCAGTGTCAGCAATCTGTTGGAGCAAAAACAACACTTCTCCCAAACAGTTACCAACAATATTTGTATCAAGTATCATATACAAATCTGTATCACCAGGGTTAGATTCCACTACAATCAGTCCTTGGTCCTTTAGTTCCGCTCTCCCCACATTCACTGTCACGTCCTTAACCCCTACTAGGTTAAGAGGAAGGCCGTTAGAGGCATACACAGAGAGGTTCGGGTCTGGCGGCTGGGGTTCATCTACGGACCAGTACCTTTTGTAGAGGACATCAGGTATGATGGTTACCTGTGAGCGGGTGTCCAGTAATTCAGGTGTTGCTATACCATCCAGCACGATGGACAGGAAAGGCCTTCCTCCTACAACCCGATGGTACCAGCTTCATGTGCCTGGTTGATTTACTCCTGTATGTCAGCCCTCGGCCCCAGGATTTGCCCGTTTAAAGGACAGTTCCACGCGGTGTGGCCTGCCTTGCGGCAAAGGTAGCAGATGAAGTCTCCTGGAGGGTGACGTTGGTCGTTGGTCCTCCCACGGGGGGGCGTTGTCCTCCTCCGGGGTGGCGTTGTCCTCCTACGGGGTGGCGTTGTCCTCCTTCTTCTCCTCATCCAGGGGACATCCTCAGGGCTGTCGGCGAGTAGGATCCTTCCTTCCGGCTCGGGCTCCGTCTGTAGCTGCAGGGTGCTCAGGACAGGGGCCAGGGTTTTACTTAGCTGACGCACTTCAGAGCGCAGGCTGTCCAGCTCGCTAGGGGGCACTGTTTGCACTTTTGTTTCAGCCGTTAATGAAGGAGCAGTGGATGCTGCGGCCACTGGGCTGGCCCCACCCTGGTAACACTGGGTAGCAGTATCTGATGGTTCCAGGGGCTGCAGACCATTAACAGCCATGTCCTTCAGGGTGTCAAAGGTGGCATTTAGATGATCAAAGGCCCACCACCGTACAGTTCTGCTCTCTTCCTGGGACCTCAACCCCCGGATGAGTTGTTCTGTCAGCATTTTATTCTCATCTTGTATGCTGGCTGGACTAACCTGTTTCAGGGCCCACAAGGCTTCCTGTAAGCGCCAGGCATAGTCCCGAATACTGTCCTCAGGTTTCTGGGTACAGTGGTATCCTCATCCGCAGATCTGTCTCAGTGCGGTTTTCAAAGACAGTTTGCAGTCTCTTAAAGATAATGGATACTGATTCCTGGTCTGCGGCTGGCCAGGTTTCAACTTTCCGCTCTGCGGCACCAGTCAATTGTCCTAGCACAACAGCGGCTCTCTGTTTACCAGTCATAGAATACATGTCCAGTACACCGCATATTTTTCTCTTGAACCCAGACAGGGTGTCTGGTTTGCCATCATACTGGGGAAGCCATTTC
Organism: Phyllobates terribilis; assembly: GCF_046119375.1. Taxonomy (NCBI): domain Eukaryota; kingdom Metazoa; phylum Chordata; class Amphibia; order Anura; family Dendrobatidae; genus Phyllobates; species Phyllobates terribilis. The sequence goes on along the minus strand of NW_027362761.1, from coordinate 688,644,549 downwards.
GCTCCAAGGATATATGGCAGGGCCATGGGTATCAACGGAGTCACGACCCCTGCTGGTGGGGCGGCCGCCCCGGCCTGTGCAGCGCCGGGCACAAGTTGAGCAACAGGAGTGTTAACCGGTGCTCCGGCGGCTTGCTGGTCGTCGGCCATGTTTGCGCCCCCCTAGTGAACCGTAGCCTACCTCCTGCTTCCTTAATCGGGTAGGCCGCAGCTCCACAGACGACGGTCTCCTTCCAGGACCTGACGCTTCCTGGTGATGCGTCAGAGCGCGAGGCGGGGCTTGAGCTTCGCACACTTCCAGCAGTCACGCCTCTCCAATTCCCGCGGTTACGCACCCCTTCTTCCCGCGCGGCAACAGGAAAATGGCGGACAATGGCGGGAAACCTCGGGAATGGCGGGAAATCTTCACCACGGTATGCGACACAGTTCTTTAAGGCACACAGTACCCGGTGGCAGCGGGCACGATCTCCTGTTCGTGAACGCCAGAAGTTGACGCGCCCCCGGGGCAATGGGGTACTCGGCAGCCGGGCCTATGGATGCTGGGGGGGGTATGTCACAGTGGCTGGCCCAGCCCGTGGCTCAGGGTGGTCAACCAAAAAGGGGATTGTAACTTGGATAGAAAATAAAAATAAAGTAAATAGTTTGTGACGCCACCTATGGTACCTGGTAAGGTTTACCAGCGCTGCTGCAGACCTCCGGGGGGTGATGGGATGGCAGCTGAGGTGTTTCTGCTCCCCACAGGTGGAGCGGGCCCCCGGGCCAGTGTGAAGTTTGATGGTGGGTGGTGATGCTGAGACTTGTAGTGCAGGCGGGATGGCGCAGCAGGAGTAACTGACAGAGACAGGGGATTCGCTTCAATACCTTTACTGGTGCGGATGTCAGGTACGGTCCAGGGTACTCAGTAGGATGGGTGCACTTCAGGACTTCTCCCCAGTGAGCGGGTATAAGGCCTCCTGGTCCATGTCTGCCTCTCTGTATGCTCCTGGCCAGCTTATGTGTCGTGGAACTAGCCCTAGCTTATGTGTCATGCTGTTCCTTCACCTGTCGCTCGGTAGTAGGACCTTCTGCTGGCAACCACTATCCCTGGTAATGCTGGGGCCTTCGTGGTTCCTGGTCTTGTAATGGGTCTAGCTTCAGGTCTGCCAGGGACTTGTAGTCCTCCTGGAATGCCGGTGATCCCTACTGAGTATAAAGGGACCCTGTAGGCGCGGACCCGGTTTCCGGTTTGTATATCAGGGTGAGCCTATGATGCTCTTCTGCCCCCTCAACTCCTCTCTCCTTTCTCCTCTTGCCTTCGGCCACACTCGGGGCCCTCAGAACTCAGCAGCAGATGAGCGCTGCGTCTTCGCTGCTCTCAGCGTCAGCATGCTCTTTCTCTGACTGAGAGACTGACTAACTGCCTGGCTCCACCCTCCATATATATATATCCCTAACGGGCTCCCTCTGGTGGTGTGAGGTGGAAGGGTGGAGGTGTTTGTATGTAATGAGGGTCTCTTGTGGAGAAGTCCGTCCATGCACCTTGAGTCATGTGGTACCTGTGCACAGCAGGGTGCCACACATAGACTGTACCAGAGTTGTCTGTCACTCAGGCTGAAAGGTGCCAGCCTTCCCCTTTGCATCAGACTGAGGGTGAGATTGTCGCCTCCCCCTGCAGAGGGCTGTGTGATCCAACCATCCACCCAGCTGCTGCAGCTCTGTGAATATAAGTGTGAGAAGCTGTGCAGCAAGAGTGCAGCTGTACAGTGACCTGCAGAGCAGCAGACTGGTATGTCAGCAGAAACCCAGGACCTGGCTGAGGTTTACTAGGGGGGGAGGAAGATGCCCAGCCTGGGAGAGGATTCAGCCGCAGGCGCGGCCGCCGCCACTGTAATGCCGTTATCAATGCCGTATATACCAGGGGCGGCGTGGTTGCCCCAGTAGTCAGAGGAGTCGCACACCCTGACCGACTTTGAGGAGAGGCTGTGCAGTTTTTTCCAAGTGTACCCCCTGTCTGAGGAGCAAAAACTCAGCATCCTCATAGGCCAGCTAATCGGTGCAGCCCAGAGAGAGGTGAAGTTCTGGCCGGGCACTGTTAAGGAAATACTGGCCCGGTTGAAGGATACCTTTGACACCTGCACAGCAGCAGAGATTAAAATGAAGTTCTACGGGTGCAAACAAAGGGTGCAGGACAGTGTACGGGATTATGCTGTAAACCTGCAGGAGGCGCTGCGGGCCATTAAACAGGTAGACCCCGACAGTGTGTGAGATGAAGACAGATTGCTAACTGAGCAGTTTATTGAGGGGCTCCTGTCTAACGCTCACCGGACACAGCTACGCATTATAGCTCTGCAAAACCTTGATCTGGACTTTGCGCAATTTAAAGACCGAGGCATACGGGTGCTACGAGAACCAACCCCAGGTAGCACTGCATCCCTCCGGCGCCCAGCTATCACCTACCACCAGGAGGTGGCGTGCTTTTCCCCAGCACCTGTGGAGGCTGACGCGCAGACCCTAGATAATGATCCGTCTGCGGACCTACACCTTCAGGTCCAGAAGCTGACCAAAAGTGTGGCTACACTAACGAAAACCGTGCAGGCCATGCAAGTGTCTCCAAAGGAAAAGATCCAGCTGGCTTCCAGTCCAGATGACATCCCGTGGCGACAACAGAGAAGAATTCCACCGACCAGAGGGAGGAACAGCGATCGCTACGACCAGGACGGACAACCCAACTGCTGGCGCTGTCAAAAGGCGGGGCACTTTGCAAGATTCTGTAATTTAAACGAGCAACCCCTGGGGCAGAGGGCCAACCCCCAGGAGTAAGACGACCAGGCCCACAAAGCTGGCAAGACAAGTACGTGGGAGGACGATGAACGCACTGCTGGACACTGGGTCCCAGGTGACAATGATGCCATATATCCTTTATAAACAATACTGGACTGATTCAGACATTACCCGCTGTCCAGATGAACATCTTAGCATCTATGCCAGCAATGTTCAGCCCTTGCCTCAGGTGGGGTATAAAGAGGTGACCATAAAAGTTGGCCAAGTAGAATTGCGATCACAAGGAATGATTATTGTTGATATTGATCGCCGAGAACGTCATCCTATGATAACTATAGGCACCAATGTGATAGAGAATTGTCTTGGGGAAATTATTCTTTTGTTGCAACAGATCGCAGAGACTGCCAGTTCCAGTCAGCAGCGAGTTCTGCAGAAGGAAATCAGAGCCATGATGAAAAGACAACAGGTAGAGCTGTCTGGAGGAGAAGTTGGCAGTGTCAGAATGAGTGATCCATTCCCCATTGCAATGCCCCCTAGGAGTGAAATGTTAATATGGTGTCGGGCAGCAATCGGTCTCAGGGGTCAAGATTATCAGTCCCTGGTAGAACCCGTGTACTCTGATAGTAGGCCCACCATCTTGACAGCCAGGGGGGTAGTCGATGTCCGCAAGGGGAGAGTACCGATACGCATCCTGAATTGTGGGGAGAAAGAGGTCCATTTACCCCGGTATGCAACCCTTGCTAAGCTGTTCACTGTCAGTAACAATGCAATAAATACAGTGGAACCCTTGCCTCCATCCAAACCGGCGGAGGATAATGGCTCCAAGGGGCAGATGGAGGATTGGTGTCAGAAGCTAAATGTGGGCACTGACTCCACCCCTTTGCACCAAAAGCATGGAGTATACCCGGTGGTCCAAGAATATGAGTGCGTCTTCAGCAAACACCCACTAGATTTTGGGCAGATAAAAGGGGTCCAACATCATATCCCCACGGGAGATCATCCACCTATTAAAGAGAGGTACCGACCTATACCCCCAGCTCACTATCAATGTGCCAAAGGAATGTTACGGGAGATGAAGGCGGCTGGGGTGATCAGAGATAGTTGTAGCCCCTGGGCAGCTCCATTAGTTCTCTTCAGAAAGAAAGATGGGACAATGAGGATGTGTGTTGATTACAGGCAGATTAACCGCATTACACATAAGGACGCCTACCCATTACCCAGAATTGAGGAATCATTAGCAGCATTGAGATCAGCTAACCATTTCTCCACTTTGGATCTCACCAGTGGGTACTGGCAGGTTCCTGTGGCAGGGACAAAAGACCACGTTTATGTGGCGCCCCTGAGGGTTCGACCGCCACAGGGATGTTGCACTTCTCTAATGGAGTGTAGTGTTCCTCCTCTGAGGTAAGAACAGTGTGATGGTCAGGACCCCACCTCCACATCCAACACCACACTTCTCCCACCAGAGGGTGCTAGAATGCACTAGGTGCTGCCCCTCCTGGTACTTGGGACACTGGGGAACCAAAAGTTAGGGGAACCATTTAGTGGGTGAGGGTGGAGGACTCAGATTCTAGTTACACTTTAAATTTCATATTTAATACACAGCCATTTTGGCTCATGGTCTTTTGTCTTTGTCTTGTCTTTTTGATTGTGATCTCCCTCCCTGAGCATGGACCCTGTGTGGGCCTGCAGAGGACGGGGACACGGCCCCTCGTACCCCGGCCTTGGGTCGAGGGGCAGGCTGCAGATAATGTATGTCTCAGCCCGGTCAAGAACCATGACCAAGAAGGCCCGGAGCTTAAGAGTGTAGCTCCACCGCAAATGGATCCCAGGGAGGATGCAGACGGAGCGGTATACGCCACCTGTCCTCGCCAACCTGATCTATTCAGAGGGATTCCGGCTGCAAGAGGGGTACCAGCCCCCGACACCCGACCTTGCTACTCCACGTCCTGGTCGGGAAAAAGCAGAGCTGCCACCCATACCCTTTTTCTGAGAGGAGTTCAGAGGGAGACCCGGCCTATCTAAACACACACAGACAGGAATGGACCCGGTCTGAAGTCTAGGAACACTCTGGTGCGGGGTCCTGATTGAACGCTGGACTTACTCGGAGGTTGTTGTACCCTCGTCTCTGGTGACCGCAGAACTCCGCGAGGAGCAGGGAGAAGCCTTGCAGCTGTACTCTTCAACGTGAGTAAAAACCCTGGAAGTTAACCCCTGTGGCCTCCGGACTCTTTATTCTGCATTACACCACACTACGCAGCACCGGACCTCCTAGACTACTACCCCCTCCATCCTGTCCTTCTGCCCTGAGGCCCTGCTCCGGCTGTGGGGAGTAGTAACAATGACGGCTGCCATAACACCATGCCTCAGTGGACTGCAGTAGCGCTGGTGGTCCTCACCAGGCGCCACAGGTGGCGTAGTCGAGATCAGCCACTCAACCCGGATAAGCCCATACCATCTCTTTTGTTTTAGTGTGACGACCCTGGGCACGGAGCGGGTCCGGGCCACGGCTGCACCCCATCTCTACATCACAGGACCCGACTCCGAGTCCCCCAACTCCCAGGGTAGGGCTTACAGAAGACGAGCGTCGTCTGGGGTCACACAAACTTGGCGTAGTCGGCAGGATCGCGTGCCCGCAGCAAAGGAAGGAATTACCCATTGCTACTGGGTACTGTGTGCCTTACACCTTAGACTGTCGTTTTCACTTAAAATGGACCCGCCCAAGAAGAACAGGCGCCATAATGCTGTGGAAAGATGGCCTTCTAACACCTCCCATCGTGGGCTGGGCTACCGCATGGCGCCAAAAGTGCGAACCGCCCCTTCCATCAGAAACTGTCCGCGGGGTAATGCCCGGCAAACCGGATAGGCTGAAAGAAGGCGGGCCTGTCAGCCTACCGCCCAGGAACCGACCCGAAAGAGGAGGAAGAAGAAAAACAACAAGGTGCGGCCATTGCAGTTGGAGTTTGGCGACCTTCAGGAGCGGACATGGACGCTGCTGGAGCGCAATAAATGGAGCCTTCCAAACCCGGACCAGGTCCTTCCCCCGGCAGGGAGCGAAGCGGCACCAGACTCACAGCGGGAGATATAGCATTTCTCCACCATGAAGCCCTGGGTCTTGCACGGAGACTGGATGAAGCCCAGAAGGCGGCGTCTGCTGCATGGCGGGAAGACATGCTGCTGCGCATCCGGACCCGCATCCAAGGAGCTGGAGCTCAGAGGGAAATGGTGACAGAGGTCGCAAGCGGCCCGGAGGCGGGTTAGTGTACTACCCCTGCCCCGGCTGCTGAGCCTACCGTAACCATACTGGACCTCATGGTCGAATATGTCCTGCCCGGCGCGGTCACCTGGGAGCAGGCCTTTGCCCCGGAGCTGCAAGCTTCAGCCATAGGCGGAGACCTGCACTGCCGCCCAACTCCCGAATCGGAGGCACCTGAGGCTGCTGGGGTGTCCACCGACCCCAACCCGGACTGGTCCGCGCTTGCAGAGGAGCCGCAGCAACCCCTTATGACACCGCTACCTGCACCGACAGTCACCTGGCCGGAGGCTGAAGAGTGGGCCTGGGACAACCAGGGGGGGGACCTGATGGGCTTCCCCCGGGAGACCCCGGCTGAAGTGCAGAGGAGGAGCGAACGGTGCCGTGAGCAGATTCTCCAACTCACCTGGGAGCAACGCCAGAGGGAGATCTGCTGTGAGCGCCTCGAGGTGCGGGCCAAGGCTGCCAAGTCCCGGGCCCGACAGGAAGAGGCAACCCGTCCAAGTCCCCGTGTGGAAGGGCAAGTCGTCCGCTTCCACCATGAGGCGGGGTGGGGGTTCATAAGGAGTCCGCATTATCAGAACGACGTCTTCGTCAGCAGGCGGGACGTCCAGCCGCGGCTGAAGAAGGGACACCCTGGCCGAAACCTCTTCCCGGGTGACATAGTAATGTACACCCGCCACCATGGGGTGCGGGGGTGGTACGCCCTGGATGTTTACAAGGTGTCCGGGAACAACGGCCCCTCGCGCTCAGCCTCAGAAGACCGGTCAGCCTCCATCGGGAGGAACGAGCCTTTTCCCAGGAGGGAACCCGAGAGTTAAGCAGCCCCGGCGGTTGTAACCTGTGTTATGATCTGCTACAAGCACTAAGGAAAGACAGGAGATCTGTCCCTACAATAGAACTAAACTGGAACCCTACGATGTAACGGGGAACCTGATCCTGCGATCAGACCCGCTAAAGTCCTAGGCTAGTCTGTACGAAGACCTATAGATGTAAGGGAGGGATCCCTACAAGAACTAGGGACTGGGATAAAGTTGGTCACCTCCTAGCAGAAATAGTAGCAGTCAAAGACAAACACACAACAAAGAACATAGAGGTCAGAAGACCTAGCAAAACTAACAGAGAACGGTAACAGAGCAACAAGCTAGCTCAAGAGTAGTAAATACAATGAAGTCCAGCAAGGCCAGGAGGGCGGAGCCGGATTAAATAGGCAAAAATGGTCATGTGACCAGCAAACTAGAAAAAAACTAACAGGAGAGTTCTAACAGTACCCCCTCTTCTAAGAGGATCCTCCGGATCCCCTAGGACCGGGCTTATCAGGAAACCTCCTGTGAAATGCTCTGACAAGTCTGGAAGCAGAAACATCATCCGCCCTCACCCATGAGTTATCCTCGGGTCCAAAACCCTTCCAAGCGACGAGATACTGCAAACTCCCTCTATACCGTCTAGAATTTAGGATGCGGGAAATTTCATATTCCCCGTCCTCCACCACCAGAGGAACAGTGGCAGAGGCGTCACCAACCGACACATCAGCTTTTTTCAACAGAGAAACATGAAACACCGGATTAATCTTCCAGGAGGTAGGAACCTCCAACCTAACAGCAGATTGGTTAACTATCTGAAGCACCTTAAAGGGCCCTGCAAACTTGGGACCCAATTTTTTAGAAGGAATCCTCAATCGCAGATTCTTAGAGGACAACCAAACCATGTCACCAATAGTAAACGAAACCTCTTGCCGTTTCCTATCAAAGTACCTCTTAGATTTTTTGTTAGCCTCCTGAAGATTATCACGCACATCCTTCCAAACTCTCTCCAAATCACCGGAAAAACTCTCCTCCTCAGGCACAGCCGATACCAATTTGGAGAATGACCCAAAAGACGGATGTCTCCCAGAACAACAAAAAAAAGGCGAACATCCAGCAGAAGAGGATGTATGGTTGTTAAGAGCAAATTCAGCAAGTGGCAGAAACTCAGACCACTCCTCTTGATTGTCTGCCACAAAGCAACGCAAGAACTGCTCAACATCCTGGTTCTTTCTTTCTGTCTGGCCATTAGACTCAGGATGATATCCGGATGAAAACGACAAATGAACTCCCAACCTGTCACAAAAGGCACGCCAAAAACGAGCCACGAACTGAGGTCCCCTATCAGAAACAATGTCAGTAGGAACACCATGGAGTCTGACAATTTCCTTGACAAAGGCCTTAGCGAGTGTCTTAGCGCAAGGCAGTTTGATGAAGGGAACCAAGTGACACATCTTGCTAAAACGGTCCACGACCACCCAGATGACCATGAAACCTTCAGAGGGGGGAAGGTCAGTAATAAAGTCCATAGCCAGATGTGTCCAAGGTGCACTAGGAACCTCCAGAGGGCAAAGAAACCCCGCAGCAGGAGCATGCGAAGATTTAGATCTAGCACACACAGTACATTGACGCACCCACTTAATGACTTCCTTCTGCCATCCAGGCCACCAAAAACTGCGACCCACAAGTCTCTTGGTCTCAGAAATTCCTGGATGACCTGCCAACCGAGACTCATGACACTCAACAAACAAATCTCTCCTAAAGGTCCTTGGCACAAACAACCTCCCATGGGGAGTGTTAGATGGGGCATTCTCCTGAGCTTTAAGAATCTCATCCTCCAAAACGGAGTCCAAAGCAGCAATCACAACACCTTCTTGTAAAATGCTCTCCTCCTCCTCCTCAGCACCGACCATGGGAGAAAAGCTGCGAGACAAAGCATCCGCTTTAACATTCTTGGTACCCGGGATGTAAGTAACGGAAAAATTAAGCCGCGAGAAAAAAAGTGCCCACCTAGCCTGACGGGCATTCAAGCGCTTGGCAGCATCAAGATAGATCAGATTTTAATGATCAGTGAAAACCTGAATGAGAAATTCAGCACCTTCCAAGAGATGACGCCAGTGTTCAAATGCGAGTTTAATAGCAAGCAATTCCCGATTACCAATATCGTAATTAAGTTCAGTCTCAGAAAATTTTTTTGAAAAAAAAGGCACAGGGATGTACTCCATCCTTGCTTTCCTGAGACAACACCGCACCGACCCCCACAGAAGAAGCATCAACCTCAACCAAAAACGGCTTAGCCACATCAGGCTGCATAAGGATGGGAGCAGAGGTGAACCTCTCCTTTAGAAACACAAAAGCTTCAATGGCCTCAGAAGTCCACTGAACCGCATTAGCACCTTTCCTGGTGAGATCGGTCAGCGGTTTGACAATAATAGAAAAATTTTTTATGAATTTTCTGTAATAATTGGCGAAACCCAAAAACCTCTGTATCGCTTTCAAACCAATAGGCCTAGGCCATTCCTGCACAGCTTGAACTTTCACCGGGTCCATCTCAAAACCTTCACTGGAGATAATGTAGCCCAAAAAACTAATTCTCTGTACAGCGAACTCACATTTCTCCAGCTTAGCAAAAAGCGAATTGTCCATTAATAACTGTAAAACCTCACGTACGCTCCGCCAATGAGACTCCAAATCAGGCGAATAAATCAAAATGTCATCCAAATACACAACCACACTTTTCCCGATCAAAGGTCTAAGGATGTCATTAATAAGATTCTGAAAAAATGCTGGAGCATTGGTAAGACCAAAAGGCATAACCAGGTTCTCAAAATGACCCACAGGAGTGTTAAAAGCAGTCTTCCATTCATCACCCTCCTTCATGCGCAACAAATTGTATGCCCCCCGGAGATCAATTTTAGAGAACCACTTGGCCCCCACTAACTGGTTAAACAAATCAGGAATCAATGGCAGTGGGTAAGGATTGCGTACAGTAATTTTATTAATCTCACGAAAGTCCAGACAAGGACGTAAACCGCCATCTTTTTTTTTAACAAAAAAAAAATCCAACAGCCACAGGAGACTTGGAAGGCCTAATGTGACCGGCGGCCAAGCTTGTCTGTGTGTATTCCTCCAAAGCCTTTCTCTCAGGAATAGTAAGATTAAATAAACAACTTTTAGGAAGAGTCGCTCCAGGGACAAATTCAATGGTACAATCATAGTCTCTATGGGGAGGCAAAATTTGTGACTCCTCCTCAGAAAAAACTCTCCAAAATCCTGAATAGGTACAGGTAATTCCCCTTTTTCCACCGCAGCAATACGTCCGTTACAACACTTGTCATAACATTTAGGACTCCAGGACTTAATTTCATTGGTAGACCAATCCAGTACAGGATTATGCAATTTTAACCAGGGCAACCCCAAAATTACAGGAGAAGGCAAATTATTTAAAACTACCAAATCCAAATTCTCTTGATGAATACCATTAATAGTGAGGGGAAATTCACAGACCTTTTGAGTAACACTCTTCAAGGGGGAGCCATCAACAGAAACCACAGCAATAGGGGATGACAAAGGTTTGGGTTTTAATTTAAGTTTTTCCAAGAATCCCCCATCAATCACATTCAGAGTAGAACCACAATCCACAAATACCCGAAATTCAATTAATTCATCCTGAGCAGCGGTAGTAGCAGATAGGAATATTCCCTTAGTATTTAAACAGGCTATGCGTGCATAACTGACCTTTTTTTTTTCTTTGTTCATACGAAGCACACAGTTCTTAATAAAATAACCAGAATTTCCGCAATAGAAGCACAAACTTTCAGAAAGCCTGCGGTCTTTTTCCTGAGAGCGGGGTGTCATCGCCCCAATCTCCATGGGCTCTCCTTTGTCAGCACAGACTCACTCAAGACTCGGAGCTGACACAGCAGAGGATTTGCTCTCATTAACCCTTGCACGCAGTCTCCTGTCCACCCGTATAGCTAATTGCATAGCCTCCTGCAAGTTTCCAGGTGTGGGATAAGCAATCAGCAAATCTTTAACCCTTTCACCTAGCCCCGCAAGAAACAAACTTTTCAAAGCTGAATCGTTCCACCCCACCTGGGCAGACCACCGACGGAAGTGAGAACAATATTTTTCCACATTACCTGATCCCTGCCTCAAACGTCTCAATTCAGTCTCAGCAGATGAGACACGATCAGGATCATCGTACAACAAACCCAAAGCAGAAAAAAAACTATCCACTGATCTAAAGCACGGATCACTAGGTTGGAGAGAAAAAGCCCATCCCTGAGGATCCTTGCGCAAAAGTGACATTATGAACCCTATGCGCTGTGATTCATCACCAGAGGATCCGGGTCTTAAACGAAAATACAATAAACAAGCATTTTTAAAAGAAAAAAAATCTTGTTGTTCACCAAAAAATAGATCAGGCAGACGTTCCTTTGGCTCTACAAAATGTGCTCCAGAACAGCTACTCACGTGTTGTTGGAGCTTGGCCACCTCCAGAGAGAGTCCCTGCAAGCGTTGAGCCAAATCTTGAACCGAGACCATGATGGAAACTGGAGGTCTTTCCTTAGAGAAATTTTTTACGACTGGACTTACTGTTATGATCTGCTACAAGCACTAAGGAAAGACAGGAGATCTGTCCCTACAATAGAACTAAACTGGAACCCTACGATGTAACGGGGAACCTGATCCTACGATCAGACCCGCTAAAGTCCTAGGCTAGTCTGTACGAAGACCTATAGATGTAAGGGAGGGATCCCTACAAGAACTAGGGACTGGGATAAAGTTGGTCACCTCCTAGCAGAAATAGTAGCAGTCAAAGACAAACACACAACAAAGAACATAGAAGTCAGAAGACCTAGCAAAACTAACAGAGAATGGTAACAGAGCAACAAGCTAGCTCAAGAGTAGTAAATACAATGAAGTCCAGCAAGGCCAGGAGGGCGGAGCCGGATTAAATAGGCAAAAATGGTCATGTGACCAGCAAACTAGAAAAAACCTAACAGGAGAGTTCTGACAACCTGTTCTAATGTTATTATGTTGATGTTTATGTTTTAATTTACATTCCCCGGTTTCTAGAGACATTGGTCCCTGCGGACTTGCAGCAGACAGACTCTTATCTGTAAATAGTTTGCATCTCTTTAGGAGCTCCTTATTGGTTTTATGTAAAACCGCGGATATTTCTACCTCAGACCTCAGAAGAAAAACCTGTCAGGGTGGCTCTCCTGGAGGTCCAACTCAGGATCTTCATGCCCTGCAGCCACCCCAGGGCCCACGTTGAGGGTTTGGGACAGGTCCCTCGCGCTTCTGAACTGACTCTTCTTCCTTGCACTTTAACCCGTCAGTCTGTGCATAAATGTCTCTGGATAATGCTAGCACTTTTATAATTTTATACTTTTATACCTTTGTACTTTTATATTATATATTCTGTTTGAAACGTTTAAGAAGAAGTGCCTCCCATAAAGGGAAGATGGTTTATTGTTATATAAAAAGAAAACTTTCCTAGGTATTACTCTTTGGCAGCCCGCGGACGTGCTGTGTTTCACCAGGGGGGAATGTGGCGCCCCTGAGGGTTCGACCGCCACAGGAATGTTGCACTTCTCTAATGGAGTGTAGTGTTCCTCCTCTGAGGTAAGAACAGTGTGATGGTCAGGACCCCACCTCCACATCCAACACCACACTTCTCCCACCAGAGGGTGCTAGAATGCACTAGGTGCTGCCCCTCCTGGTACTTGGGACACTGGGGAACCAAAAGTTAGGGGAACCATTTAGTGGGTGAGGGTGGAGGACTCAGATTCTAGTTACACTTTAAACTTCATATTTAATACACAGCCATTTTGGCTCATGGTCTTTTGTCTTTGTCTTTGTCTTGTCTTTTTAATTGTGATCTCCCTCCCTGAGCGTGGACCCTGTGTGGGCCTGCAGAGGATGGGGACACGGCCCCTCGTACCCCGGCCTTGGGTCGAGGGGTAGGCTGCAGATAATGTATGTCTCAGCCCGGTCAAGGACCATGACCAAGAAGGCCCGGAGCTTAAGAGTGTAGCTCCACTGCAAATGGATCCCAGGGAGGATGCAGACGGAGCGGTATACGCCACCTGTCCTCGCCAACCTGATCTATTCAGAGGGATTCCGGCTGCAAGAGGGGTACCGACACCCGACCTTGCTACTCCACGTCCTGGTCGGGAAAGCCCGGTAGGCCCTGAGGATCCCACCGGGTACCGGAAAGAGCAGAGCTGCCACCCGTACCCTTTTTCTGAGAGGAGTTCAGAGGGAGTCCCGGCCTATCTACACATACACAGACAGGAAAGGACCCGGTCTAAAGTCTAGGAACACTCTGGTGCGGGGTCCTGATTGAACGCTGGACTTACTCGGAGGTTGTTGTACCCTCGTCTCTGGTGACCGCAGAGCTCCGTGAGGAGCAACGAGAAGCCTTGCAACTGTACTCTTCAACATGAGTAAAAACCCTGGAAGTTAACCCCTATGGCCTCTGGACACTTTATTCTGCATTACATCGCACTACGCAGCTTCGGACCTCCTAGACTACAACCCCCTCCATCCTGTCCTTCTGCCCTGAGGCCCTGCTCCGCCTGTGGGGAGTAGTTACAATGATGGCTGCCATAACACCATGCCTCAGCGGACTGCAGCTGCGCTGGTGGTCCTCACCAGGCGCTACAGGTGGCGTAGTCGAGATCAGCCACTCATCCCGGATAAGCCCGTACCATCTCTTTTGTTTTAGTGTGACGACCCTGGGCACGGAGCGGGTCTGGGCCACGGCTGCACCCCATCGCTACATCACAGGACCTGACCCCGAGTCCCCCATCTCCTGGGGTAGGGCTTACAGAAGACGAGCGTCGTCTGGGGTCACACATTTACAACACCAATGGGCCTCAGCGAGTTCAATTGCATGCCATTCGGGCTCTGCAATGCCCCAGGAACCTTCCAGCGGTTAATGGAGTGTTGCCTAGGATGCAAAAACTTCGAAACCATTCTGCTGTACCTAGACGACGTAATCATTTACTCAAAGACATATGAAGAACACCTGGAGCACCTAGCCGAGGTGTTTGAAGCCCTATCTGGTTATGGCTTGAAAATAAAGCCGTCCAAGTGCCACCTGTTAAAGCCCAAGGTGCAGTACCTAGGTCATGTGGTAAGCGCTGAAGGTGTAGCACCAGACCCTGAAAAAGTCACCGTGATCAAGGACTGGCCAGGACCCTCCACTATCAAGGAAGTTCGGCAGTTCCTCCGGCTGGTAGGCTACTACATGAGATTCATCAAGGGTTTCACCAAGATAGCGGCACCCATGCAGATACTCTTAGTGGGCCAGTCCAAGAAGGCCAAGAACCTGAAACCTCCGTTCAAATGGGGTAAACCAGAAGACGAATCTTTCACTCGACTGAAAATGGCTCTTACTGGAGATGAAGTCCTGGCCTACCCTGACTATGGCCAACCCTTTATACTCCATGGGATTGGGAGCGGCGCTGTCCCAGGTACAGCAGGGCAGAGAGAGAGTGATTGCCTACGCCAGCAGGAAGCTCCGTCCTACGGAAAGGAACCCCGACAACTATAGTTCCTTCAAGTTGGAGTTTTAGCCATAGTCTGGGCTGTAACAGAGCGCTTCAAACACTACCTCGCCTCCTCCAGATTCACAGTCTTCACAGACAACAACCCGCTGATGCACCTGGAGACTGCGAAGCTTGGTGCCCTAGAGCAACGATGGATGGCCCGACTGTCTAACTATGAGTTTACCATCAAGTATCAGGCAGGGCATAAAAACACCAATGCTGATGCGCTGTCCAGGATGCCCAACTTGCCAGATGGGGGAGAAGATCCGGAAGATCTGGAGGAGATAGAGCTACCCGCTTTCCATCGTGACAGGGTCACCCAGTGCTCCCACTATGTGAGGGACAAGCGCTCTGCCAGCAGAGAGAACACGTTCAACCCAATGCCCCACCATGGATGGGCAGAGACGCAGGATAGCGACCCGGCTGTCCGTGTTGTAAAGGAGTTGCTGACACAAGCTGATTCACACCCTGATCCAGATGCTCCACAGGAGGCTCAACAGTTGTGGAAAGAGAAGGGCAAACTGTTCATCTACAAGGGAAAGCTGTGTCGAAGAATTATCAACTCCCGGACACATGAACTGGTCTGGCTGGCGGTAGTCCCGAGGTGGGATGCGCCAATGGTCTTAGAAGCGTACCACGATGGAGCAGGACACTTCGGGTGGAAGAAGTTTGAAGTCCTGCTACGTGAGCGATTCTACTGGGTTGGCATGAGGAAAGCAATCAAGAGATGGTGTCGAGAATGTGGTCCATGCAGCCTGAGACGGAAAGACCGTGATAGCCAGAGGGCTCTCCTGCAGCCCATAATCACCAAACAACCACTTGAACTGGTAGCCTTGGACCATGTGAAGCTAGCCCCAAGCCGGTCAGGCTATATCTACGCTCTCACCATAGTAGACCACTACTCCCGGTTCTTGGTAGTAGTGCCAGTGAATGATCAGACGGCTCAGACGGCAGCCAAAGCATTTCAACAACACTTTTGTCGCCCGCACGGTTAACCTGAATGAGTGCTTACTGACCAAGGTCCAGCATTTGAAGCAGAAGTGTTCCAGGAATTCTGTAACTTGTACGACTGCAAGAAAATCAGGACGACGCCGTATCATCTCGAGACCAACTGGTTGTGTGAGAAGATGAACCAAGTGGTAATAGACCTGTTGAAGACATTGCCCCTTGAAGAATGTAGCCTGTGGCCAGAGGAGTTACCAGATTTGGTGGACCTATATAACCACATCCCTGTGAACTCCACCAACTGTACACCCGCTTACCTGATGAGAGCAAGACCTGGCAAGCTACCCATTGACTTAGACATGGGAGTATTAACACCACAGACGACATCACCAGATGCAGATTGGAATACAGAGCAGCAGCAACAATGCCGCAAGGTGCAAGAATGTGTGGAGAGAAGTTTGTCCCAGGCGAGACAGAAGCAGGAGAAAACTTACAATCAGCACGCATCTGCAGTTCCCTTATCACCTGGAGAACAGGTACTCAAGAGGAAGAGACGAGTCCATAAATTAGAAGACCAGTGTGAGGTTGAGCCATACACCGTCCTACCCTTGAATTACAATAACACAAAAGTGTGCCTCATCAGTAAAGATGGAGGGGAAACTTCAGCGGCAGTCTCAAGAGACCACTTGAAGATTTGTCCTGAACAGTTGAAACACAAAGAAGAAGACTAAGACAGCCCTCAGCCCACAGAAGATGTGGAAGAAACTATCCAGACAGTCCTTGGAGCATTTCCCCAGTCTTGGACGCAGGTGAACAGAGCAATTGTGGTACCGGTCGTGACCTTTCTCTAAGCGGCCTCACCCGAAACCGGAAGCTGCAGAGGCTCCAGAACAGCAGAGAGACCAATCGGCCCAAGACAGATGCTTCATCAGCAGCAGATCAGGAGAATCTACCCTCTGCTAGCAGTGAACCTGTCGTACCCAGGGTGAGCCAAAGAATTTGTAGGAGATTACCCAGCTTACCGGTTTTACCTCAGACTACCCGCAGTGTAGTTCACACTGAACCCACCACACCAGGGGTAGACACTAGGGGCCAGGGTAGGTCAGTGACAACAAATGTACTACGTAGATAGACCTGAAGTACTAAAGTTCAGCTCCCTGCCCGCTGGAGGAACTAAAGTGTATGTTATATATAGTTGTAACCGTTGAATAATCTTAGATATATATAGTTGTTAAATTTATGGACAATCGGACCACAGGACTAGGTGTGGTCTGGACAATATTGAAAATAGTTAGTAAGTGGCCTTGAAAATAAACCGCAGGCGTGGCCAAAGACCAGGCCCAATGACAGTGTGCCCTGAAGCCATGCCCGGGGACGATCCACAAAGTGAGTTGGTGCGGTTCCCACCAGCGAAATTTCAGTAAAGACTAAGCGCCGCAGTGACTGCTATACGTTTTTGTTGGGTTTTTGTAATTTTTGACTTTGTAACCTATTTGTAATGTGAATTGTTATTGTTAATTGTTAATTCAAAAAGGTATCCTCAGTCCGGGAGTACTGAATTTAACTAGGGGGGAATGTGGCACCCCAGGGGTCCGGTTGCCACAGTGGCATTGCCTCCCTCACAAGAGGTGATGCCATGCCTGGAAGCAAGCAGGGGTCCCCTAGTCAGGTATACTAGCATTCAACACTTTCCTGGCTCCAGACCAGCAAGGGGAGCTCCTCCCCTTAACAACTGAAATCTGGAGGCGGGGTTAGTTAGAGTTAGTGAGAGGAGTTGAATACAGGACAGCGAAGAGGAAGGACCTGGGGAGTGGAGCTGCATGGCAGCTCACCCCAGAGAGGAGCGCAGAAGAACCGGACACCGGAGTCCGAGGTTGTGGGACACTGAAGGCCCAGCAGCAAAAACTGGAGGGCCGAAGACTTCAGGTCTCCTGGCCCCATCAGACGCCCGGAGGCTCAGCAGCACCATAGGGCCCAGCACCACCACGTGGGAGCGACACATAAGGAAGGCCCGAGCTGCCTGCCATACGGATGAGCACAAAGACGTTTTACTCAGGGACGAGGGCCGCAGCACAGCTATAAGCAGCAGGGCCAAAGAGATTAGCGCAAAGGGAAGGCCTCCAACTTCACCTGGCGAGGTGGATCCCCATCTTGCTTCCAGGCCACCCGGACCTCTACTACCAGCTAGTACCCGTGCTCCGGTCTGCCTAACCACCGCAAGTAAAGATAAGAGGAAACCGCCATTAAGTTGTGGACTGGTCATTATGTGCGCCATCCCCTGCACTACACTGCACAGCAACATCTATAACATCACCATTTCCTGCCCTGGAGCTAAGCTCTGCCTGTGGAGAGCTGTCCCAACTCTGCTGCGTCACCATCAACTCCAGAGGATCTGCACCACAGCGGCGGCTCCATATAGCCGCATACCACAGGTGGCGTCACGAACATTAAACTATAAAAACTATAATCCCCTTTTATTGACCGCCCTGGGTCACGGACGAGGTCACTGCCACTGTGACATCCCCTGCACCGACCAGCCCGGCACCGAGTACCCCACGGCCCAGGGGGCGCGTCAGAGGGACAGCAAAGCAGGCAGGGTATGCAAAGTACGAGCAGCGCTGCCCTGTGCTGCAGTCCATTGGCTCGTTGGTCATGGCGCAACGGGCAGCTATGTGACCTGGGATGTGACATCTCCAACATATTATGCTATTGGGCGGGACCTTTTTCAGCAGCTCAGACCCCTTCTTGGCTCTAGGATGCCTCCCAGATGTGTCTCTAGTTCCCCTCTTTTGAGTGTCCGCCCTCTTTTGGGAACACCAGTATGGAGACGCTACAACCCCTGGCTTCTCCAAGGAACTCTCTACTGCCTGGTATCTTTCCACCAACCTCACCATCGGCATTATGGGGAACTCCCTGGGCCACCCAGGCTTGCACCAACCTCGGCAGGGAATGTATGAACCTGTCTATGACAACCCTCTCCACCATCTGCGCTGGGGAGAAAGATTCAGGTTGCAACTACTTTTGGACCATTTGTAGGAGGTCGAACATGTGGGGCAGGGGAGATTTGTCACTGCAATAGGCCCAGTGGTGCACCCGTTGCACCCTGACAGTCAGAGTCACTCTTAAGCGCGCCAAGATTTCCATTTTTAATTTGGCGTACTATTTTGCGCCCTGCAAGACGAAGTCATAATAGGCTTTCTGCGGCTCACCTGTTAAATATAGCGGCAAAACCTTCGCCCACTGCTCCGGAGGCAATTTGTCCCGCTCTGCCACCCTGTCAAAAGACCGTCAGGAACGCCTCAACATCATCACCCGGGGTCATCTTTTGTAATGCTCTTCTTACCGTTTTCCTCATGTGAGAGTCATCACCTGGAGTTGGGGGTGGGGTGGTTGCCCTGCCATGGATCGCCTCGGCCAGGAGCTCCATCTGCTGCTTGTGCTGCACTTGCTGCATCTGTGTATGCTGTTGCCACTGCTGGTGCTGTTGATGCTGCTGGAGATTAGCCTACACCAGTTGCTTTATTAGCTCCTCCATGCTGCCGGACGTCCCTTGCTGGCTGGCGGCCTTCACCCAGGACATAAACCATTTTCTGTAGCAGTCATACTGCCCCTTGGGATTTGTGCCTGTGCTTCTATCACCAATTGTAGGGTTTGGTACTCACTCAGCTGCTTTTGAGGTAGGCACAGGAGTCAGTTTCTTAAAAATGTCCAAGGCAGGTTTATTCAGGCCTCATAAACTGCACTTGCAAGGTAAACAAAAGACAACTATGTCTGGCACAAATTAACAAAACAGGAAAATAACTAGTCCATACAATACTGTGGGTTTGCCCTCTCACAGTCAGTGTCCTGTAGCACAGACACGCTGGATGTCTCCACACCACCAGCCACAGAAACTGAATGAGACACTCGGTCTCCATTTTATAAACACACCCTGGGGTGGGGATATGTGAGCAGTCAATCCCTCCTGTCTCTGATAACTACTCATAAAAACTGGCCCTGATACGCCCTATTAACCCTCTCAGCACTATGTGTGCTGGAGCATGCTTTACCAGGTTTCCTTAGCGATACATATCTCCCCTCAATGACATGTCCGGCGGCCATCTTACACCTTTTAGAAGAGAGTCTAAGAATATGAGATACAGTGGTCTTTCAATTACTGAGCTCAATTCCCTCAATATCCATGGATAAATGCCATCTGGGTTGGGAGATTTGTCACTGTTTAATTTGCTCAGACTCAGACATAATTCTTCTTGTGTTAAATTAGTTACAGTATATCAGGTGGTGAACTTTGTTTTTTGCCTTGTTGAAAGATCCCTGGAACAGATAGTTCATTGGTAAACATGGATGAAAAGTGCCTGCTTAATATCTCAGCCTTTTCTTTGTCACCTATAATTATCTTGTTATTATTGTCTTTTAAGGGGCAGATACCATTTGTTTTTTCTTTTTGGCTATGATGTATTTATAACATTATTTGGGATTTATTTTATTGTCGCTGGCGATTTATTTCCCTGTAGATAACCTTCCTAGCTTGATTTTGTTTTTTACATTTCTTATTGAGATCCTTATACTCCTGAAATGCTATTTCTGTATTTTCAGCCTTCAAGATTTTGAGTGCCCTTTGTTTTTGTCTTATTAAACTTTGTACTGTCTTATTTATCCATAGTGGTTCTTTTCCCCTTCTCCCATGACAGCACCACCTGAGAGAGGGTATCCACCCATCAAGTACAAGAAACCTGAGGAATCGTTAATATTAGAGGACAGGGAAGAATCGAACTGCTCTTTTGCCTCCTCTTCATCCTCCTCCTCATCTTTCTCAGAGAGTGATATGGGGGATAGACCGTGTTTTCCAGCAGAAGACATGGATAAATTAAGTAAGGCCATAAGAATGACCATGGGCATAACAGATACCAAAACCCCTAGAACAGTCCAGGACATCATGTTCGAGGGACTAGATCAGAAGAAGAGACACACATTTCCTGTCAAAAAGGTAATAAAGATGCTTATTGATAAGGAGTAGAGAAGACCTGAAAAGAAGAGGCAGCTACCATCATCATCAAAGAGTGAAATGTACCATTCCTGGCCACAAGCACTTGTCCACGTGTCCGTGGTTAGGTGGACCTTCCCAGTAACTGCGTTGGTGAGAGAACGGGTAAAGACTTAACAGTTTGACTGGTAATTTCCCTCGTATTGGTGTTTTGGGGAAGAGTGGTCTATCTTGTGTCTGTGGCCACCCCACTGCTTCTTCCTGCCTGTTGTGGTGCTACAGCTCCCTCCCCCTCTGCGGTGCTGTCCTCGCTATGCATGTCGCCTTCCCAGGTTGGGTCAGTGACTTCATCGTCCACCACCTTGTCTTCCACATAAGCACCACGGTCCTCCTCCTGACTTTCTGTAAATTGTGTCTCATCATCATCCACCTTCGTGTGACCATGGCTGCTCAAATATTTGGGCATCGCTACATGCGATCTCCTCATGCTGTTAGAACCCTCCTGTTAGTTTTTTTCTATTTTGTGGTCACGTGACCTGCTGCCTATTTATTCCAGCTCCGCCCTTCTGGCTTTGCTGGACTTCAGTGTTACTTTAACTCTTAATCTAGCCAGGTGCTTTGTACCTATCTCTTTAGTTTGCTTGGTCCTTGGACCTCTAAGTATTTTTGTCTGTTTGTCTTTTTGCTCCGCTACAACTTCTGCTAGGAGGTGTCCAATTTTGTCCCAGTCCTTAGTACTTTTAGGGACCACTCCCTTATATCTATAGGTCTGCGTTCAGACTAGCTGAGGACGAAGGCAGGTCTGTTCACAAGGAACAGGTTGCCCGCAGCATCGTAGGGAATCAGCTTAGTCCTATTGTAGGGACAGTTTTCCTATCTTTCCTTAGTTCTTGTAGCAGATCATAACAGTAAGTCCAGACCAAAATCAAAAAAAAAAAAAATCCTAAGGAACGAGATCCGGAGATCAGCATGGTGTCTGTTCAGGAATTGGCTAAACGTCTACAGGGATTGTCTCTTGAGGTGGCCAAGCTCCAGCAACATGTGAGTAGCTGTCCTGGAGCGCATTTTGTTGAACAGAAGGTAGGACTGCCTGATTTTTTTTATGGTAAACAACAAGATTTGTTTTCCTTTAAAAATGCTTGTTTATTATATTTTCGTTTGAGACCCAGGTCCTCTGGGAATGAATCACAGCGCATTGGGTTTATCATGTCACTTTTGCGCAAGGAACCACAGGGATGGGCCTTTTCTTTCCAACCTAATGATCCGTGTTTTAGATCAGTGGAAGATTTTTTTTCTGCTATGGGGTTGTTGTATGACGATCCTTATCAAGTCTCTTCTGCTGAGACACAACTGAGATGTTTAAAGCAGGGGTCAGGTGATGTTGAAAATTGTTGTACACACTTCAGAAGGTGGTCTTCTGAAGTGAGATGGAATGATTCGGCGTTAAAATGTTTGTTTCTTGCTGGTCTAAGTGAAAGGGTTAAGGATCTGCTGATTGCTTTCTCTGCACCTGGAAACTTGCAAGAAGCCATGCAATTAGCTATACGGGTAGACAGGAGACTGCATGCCAGGGTTAATGAGGAGAAAACTCCTGCTATGGCAGCTCCTAGTCATCAGAGGGTCTGCTCGGACAACGGAGAACCGATGGAGATTGGGGCAATGCCACTCCGCTCTCAGGAAAAAGACCGCAGGTTTTCCAAGGGATTGTGTTTTTATTGTGGTAAATCTGACCATTTTGTTAAGAACTGTGAGCTTCTGTTAAACAAAGAAAAAAAAAAGGTCAGTTACGCCCGTATTGCTTGTTTAAACTCTATGGGAGTGTTTCTTTCAGGGAGTACCTCATTGCAGGAGGAGTTGATTGAATTTCAGGTTTTTGTGGATTGTGGTTCTACACTGAATGTGATTGATAAGGGATTTTTGGAAAAACTTAAATTGGAACCTAAACCTTTGTCATCTCCTATTTCTGTGGTTGCTGTTGATAACACTCCTTTGAAATGTGTTACTCACAAGGTTTTTGAATTTCCCCTCACTATTAATGGTATTCACCAAGAGAATTTGGATTTAGTGGTATTAAATAATTTACCTTCTCCAGTAGTGTTAGGTTTGCCTTGGTTAAAACTGCACAATCCTTTACTGGACTGGTCTACTAATGAGATTAAATCTTGGAGTCCTAAGTGTTATGATAAATGTTGTAACGGTCGCATTGCTGCTGTGGAAAGAGGGGAATTACCTGTACCTATTCAGGATTTTTGGAAGGTTTTTCCAGAGGAGGAGTCGCAAATTCTACCTCCTCATAGGGACTATGATTGCACCATTGAGTTTGTTCCTGGAGCTACTCTTCCCAAGAGTCGCTTATTTAATCTTACTATCCCTGAAAGAAAAGCCTTGGAGGAATACATACAGACGAGCTTGGCTGCTGGTCACATTAGACCTTCTAAGTCACCTGTGGCTGTTGGATTTTTTTTTGTAAAAAAAAAAAAGACGGCGGTTTACGTCCATGTCTGGACTTTCGCGAAATTAATAAAATTACCGTACGCAATTCCTACCCACTGCCGTTAATTCCTGACTTGTTTAACCAGTTAGTGGGGGCCAAGTGGTTCTCTAAAATTGATCAGAACCTTATTAATGACATCCTGAGACCTTTGATTGGTAAGAATGTGGTGGTGTATTTGGATGACATTTTGATTTATTCGCCAGATCTGGAGTCTCATTGGCAGAGCGTACGTGAGGTATTGCAGTTATTAAGTGACAATTCACTTTCTGCTAAGATGGAGAAATGCGAGTTCGCTGTGCAGAGAATTAGTTTTTTGGGCTACATTATCTCTAGCGAGGGCTTTGAGATGGACCCGGTGAAGGTTCAGGCTGTGCAGGAATGGCCTAGGCCTATTGGTTTAAAATCGATACACAGATTTTTGGGTTTCGCCAATTATTACAGAAAATTCATTAAGAATTTTTCTATAATTGTTAAGCCACTGACCGATCTCACCAGGAAAGGTGCGAATACGGTCCAGTGGACTACTGAGGCCATTGAAGCTGTTGTGTATCTCAAGGAGAGGTTCAGTTCTGCCCCCATCCTTATGCAGCCTGATGAGACCAAGCCTTTTTTGGTCGAGGTTGATGCTTCTTCGGTGGGGTTCGGTGCGGTTTTGTCTCACGAGAACAAGGATGGGGTTCATCCCTGTGCTTTTTTTTCGAAAAAAATTTCTGAAACCGAACTTAATTACAATGTTGGTAATCGGGAATTGCTGGCTATCAAACTCGCATTTGAACATTGGCGTCATTTCTTGGAAGGTGCTAAATTTCCCATTCAGGTTTTCACTGATCATAAGAATCTTATCTATCTAGATGCTGCCAAGCGCTTGAATGCCCGTCAGGCTAGGTGGGCACTGTTTTTTTCGCGGTTTAATTTTTCTGTTACTTACATCCCGGGTACTAAGAATGTTAAAGTTGATGCTTTATCTCGCAGCTTTTCTCCCATGGTTGGTACCGAGGAGGAGGAGAGCATTTTACAGGAAGGAGTTGTGATAGCAGCATTGGACTCCGTTTTGGAAGATGGGATTCTGAATGCCCAGGAGGATGCCCCATCTAACACTCCCCATGGGAGGTTGTTTGTACCTAGAACCTTTAGGAGAAAGTTGTTTGTGGAGTATCATGAGTCTCGGTTGGAAGGTCATCCAGGAATTTCTGAGACTAAGAGACTGGCAGGTTGCAGTTTTTGGTGGCCTGGGTGGCAGAAGGAAATCATTAAATGGGTGCGTCAATGTACGGTGTGTGCTAGATCAAAGGCTTCACATGCTCCTGCTGCGGGGTTGCTTTGCCCTCTGGAGGTTCCTAGTGCACCTTGGACGCATCTTGCAATGGATTTTATTACTGACCTTCCTGTGTCCGAGGGTTTCACTGTCATCTGGGTGGTCATGGACCGTTTTAGCAAGATGTGTCACTTGGTTCCTTTCATTAAACTACCCTGCGCTAAGACACTCGCTAAGGCTTTTGTCAAGGAAATTGTCAGATTCCATGGCGTTCCCACCGACATTGTTTCTGATAGGGGACCTCAGTTTGTGGCTCGTTTTTGGCGTGCCTTTTGTGACAGGTTGGGAGGTCATTTGTCATTTTCATCTGGGTATCATCCTGAGTCTAATGGACAGACAGAAAGAAAGAACCAGGATGTTGAGCAGTTTTTGAGTTGTTTTGTGGCAGACAATCAAGAGGGGTGGTCTGAGTTTCTGCCACTTGCTGAAGTTGCTCTTAACAACCATACATCCTCTTCTGCTGGGTGTCCTCCGTTTTTTTGTTGTACTGGGAGACATCCGGCTGTGCCGGAGGAGGAGAATTTTTCCGGTGATTTGGAGAGAGTTTGGACTGATGTACATTGTAACCTTCAAGAGGCTAACAAAAAGTCTAAGAAGTATTTTAACAGGAAACGTCAAGAGGTTTTGTTTACTGTTGGTGACATGGTTTGGTTGTCCTCAAAGAATCTGCGGTTGAGGTTTCCTTCTAAGAAATTGGGTCCGAAGTTTGTGGGACCATTTAAGGTGCATCAGGTGGTTAACCAGTTTGCTGTTAGGTTGGAGGTTCCCTCCTCCTGGAAGATTAATCCGGTGTTTCATGTTTCCTTGTTGAAATAAGCTGATGTATCGGATAGGGATGCCACTGTCACAGTTCCTCCGGTGGTGGAAGACGGTGAATATGAAATTTCTCGTATCCTGAATTCCAGAAGGCATAGAGGGAGATTGCAGTATCTCGTCGCTTGGAAAGGTTTCGGTACTGAGGATAACTCCTGGGTAAGGGAAGATGATGTCTCTGCTCCTAGACTTATCAGAGCATTTCACAGGAGGTTTCCTGATAGGCCTGAGCCTGGAGGATCCGGAGGATCCTCATAGAAGAGGGGGTACTGTTAGAACCCTCCTGTTAGTTTTTTTCTATTTTGTGGTCACGTGACCTGCTGCCTATTTATTCCAGCTCCGCCCTTCTGGCTTTGCTGGACTTCAGTGTTACTTTGACTCTTAATCTAGCCAGGTGCTTTGTACCTATCTCTATAGTTT
The DNA here is from genome assembly GCF_046119375.1 of Phyllobates terribilis. Classification (NCBI taxonomy): domain Eukaryota; kingdom Metazoa; phylum Chordata; class Amphibia; order Anura; family Dendrobatidae; genus Phyllobates; species Phyllobates terribilis. Next base: position 688,619,198 of record NW_027362761.1, on the reverse strand, counting down.
GCTTGGTCCTTGGACCTCTAAGTATTTTTGTCTGTTTGTCTTTTTGCTCCGCTACAACTTCTGCTAGGAGGTGTCCAATTTTGTCCCAGTCCTTATTACTTTTAGGGACCCCTCCCTTATATCTATAGGTCTGCATTCAGACTAGCTGAGGACGAAGGCGGGTCTGTTCACAAGGAACAGGTTGCCCGCAGCATCATAGGGAATCAGCTTAGTCCTATTGTAGGGACAGTTTTCCTATCTTTCCTTAGTTCTTGTAGCAGATCATAACACATGCCCCACTTGAAGTGGACACAGCGAGAGGCCAGAATCTATGAATGGAAATGTGAACGGCTCTTCAGAGTGTCTAAGATCACTTGTCTCCGGGCACTCAGCATGGTGGGAGGAAGGAGGATCGGGGTGAGGAATATATGGTTCAGACTCACGGCTACTGAGACTGGACCGTGTGGAAGACAGGGTGGCGATGGTGACAAAATGACTGGAAGCATTATCTGCTATCCAACCAACAACCTTTTCACACTGGTTTGGCTTCAATAGTGGTGTTCCACGGCCCCCTAGAAAATGGGACAGGAAGGAAGGTCAACATGATGTGGGTGCTAGTTGTGCTCCCTCAGCAGGTACAGTTTCATCTTGCCCACGACCTCGACCTCTGCTTGCACCATCAGCATCACGTCTACTTCCCATTCCCTTACCACGCACCTTGGCCATTTTAAATGGAGCATAATGTTTTGCAACTTACAAAAAATGTCAGGATTATTACCACAGTAATATTTGATCATGTCTGATGATCATGTTTTTATGCAGTGCCCAGGGTCGGACTGGGGCACCAAGACACCGGAGAATCCTCCGGTGGGCCCGGGTCCTCAGCGGGCCCCCGAACAGGATGCACAGGGACCCCTGGTTAACATGGCTGCCGGTGCCCCACACTGCAAAGGCCCGGAGGCAATCTAGCCTGCTTCTCGAACCCCCAGGCTGCCGACAGGAGGAGAATGGAAGCAGAGCAGAGGGATCCGTCCTCTGCTTCCTGCCCGGCGCTTCCTCCCTGACACAGGCTCGCACTGCTTGATGGCGTCAAGGATGTGGGGGAGATGAGGGAGAGCAATGGTGATGGAGGAGGTTGGGGGAGATATGGCATGGCAATGTGGGAGGTGGGGGGAGATATGACATGGTGATGGAGGAGGTGGCGGGAGATATGGCATGGCAATGATGATGGAGTACGTGGGGGAGGTTATGGCAATGATGATGTAGCAGGTGGGGAGAGATATGGCAATGATGGAGCAGGTGGGGAGAGATATGGCAATGATGACGGAGGAGGTGGGGGGAGATATGGCAATGATGGAGGAGGTAGTGGGGGAGATATGGCAATGATGGGGGCGGTGGTGGGGGAGATATGGCAATGATGATGGAGGTGGTGGGGGGAGATATGGCAATGATGTTCGAGGTGGTAGGGGGAGATATGGCAATGATGATGGAGAAGGTGGGGGGAGATATGACAATGTTGGAGAAAGTGGGGGAGAGCAATGATGGAGAAGGTGGAGGGAAGCAATGATGGGGATGGGAGGGAGCAATGATGGAGGAGGTGGGGGAAGAGCAATGATGGGGATGGGGGAGAGCAATAATGGAGGTAAAGGACAGAAATGATGGGAATTATCTGAACGCTATATGCTGTTAATATCTGGTCTGGTCACGATGTGGTGGTATTTCTCCCTTGTAAATGGTATTATTTGGTCACTATGTGGTGGTAATATGTGGTCTGGTCATGGTGTGGCGGTATTTCTTCCTTGTATGTAGTATTATTCGGTCACTATGTGGTGATATGTGGTCTGGTCATGGTGTGGTGGTATTTCTCCCTTGTATGTAGTATTATTCAGTTACTATGTGGTGGTAATATGTGGTTTCGTCATGGTGTGATGGTATTTCTGTCTTGTATGTAGTATTATTCGGTCACTATGTGGTGGTAATATGTAGTCTTGTCATGGTGTGGCAGTATTTCTCCCTTGTGTGTGGTACTATTGGTGTTGGTATAGTGGATTGTGTTGTGTATGGCAGTCATTTGTTCTCTCTGATATTAATTAGGAGAAGATTCTTTATTTCCATTAGTGATTAAATACTTGGAACAAGATGCACTTACAGGGGTTCTCCGGGGAAAACAATTAATCACCTCTCCACAGGATAAGTGATAAATTATTGATTAGTGGGGGTCTGACTGCTGGGACCCGCACCGATTGGTAGAATGTGGAGCTTTTATCTCCATTAGACTGGAGCTCATGTGTGACTTGACCACTGATCCATTCATTCCCTCATTGGCTGTCCTTGTTTTTTTTCTGGAAGCCCCAAAGAGAATGAATGTAGCTGTGGTCATACATCCCACCTGCCGCTGCATTTTAAAATGGGGATAAGTGTCCTGACAGGGATAAAACTCCCCCATTTTTACGATAGGTGCGTTTTCCAATGTTTTGGACCCAAACGATCAATAAGTAATCACCAATCCTGTGGATCCCATGGATCGGTGATAACTTGTTTTAACCAAAGAACCCCTTTAATGCAAACTACCGTAATTGTAAATCCCACTTAAGGCATGTGCACAGTATATGTGCAGGAGCTGCCTGTGATTTACAGTCGACGCTCCACTAGAATGCGGATATCTGCTAACAGTTATTTGCATATTGCTGTAGGGTGGGACCCGATGATCAATTCCTCCTGTGGGCCCCAGACACCCCACCCCAACACTGGCACTGCCGTATAGCAATACTATTGGTTAGCGACGAAGTCTGGATATGTTTTGAACGCACAACTGCCACACTTTAAATGGAGTGTAATATTTGGCTGCTTCCAAAAAAATTCAGGATTATTACAGAAGTAATATTTGACCACCTGAAATGATGCACAAGTTTCTCTGCTTGCACAATACAGCAATGCTATTCAAAACAACCAAATCTGTCTGTATTCTGTTAACAAGAAAATGGAGCAGTATAAATGGTGTATTATATTGCTTTTCACCAAAATTATCAGGATTAAGAGCAAAAAGAATATTATTAATCCTGATATCTAGGTCTGGCATCGCACGCCTCCGCTCACAGGCCCCAAAGTGCGCCCGGGTGCCCTATGGCAAGTGGGCCCCCCCTTCTGCTCAGGGCCCCGGGGGATGACGCCGGGCCTGGGGCCATGCATACCAGGATTGGGTCTGAGGAGGCCATGCATACCAGGATTGGGTCTGAGTAGGCCATGCATACCAGGATTGGGTCTGAGGGGGCCATGCATACCAGGATTGGGTCTGAGGGGGCCATGCATACCAGGATTGGGGATGAGGGCCGTCTGCTGAATGCCCCTCATTACCAGGGCCCCTCTGACAACTCCTCCTGCCAGGGGAGAAAGAAATGGTAAATGGGCATGGATTGGGGTGTGACCATGGCCGTGGCCAAAATTTGCCGCAGCACGCTACGCATGCTGCATGATCTATCCCTCTTTCTCTTCTTCAAAAGTGGGGAGGTATGGCAGCAGTGCTGTGTGCTTCGTTCTGGCTGCTTTCTCTGAGTCCCCTGTGTGTCTTCTTCTTCACTGCTGTGTCTACTGCACACACACAGGGACCCTGAGGAGCAGACATGATTGCAAGCACTGCAGCTGACAGGCTGGGATCTGCACTCTACACCAGCTGCACAGGGATCATTTTACAGGTATTTTTGCAGCCTCCTATGCAATTACTAGTGAGAGCCACCTAACCTTTACCTTCCCTTTTGTGCAGCCGCTACCCTCTTCTATGCTGCTGTCTGTAGATGAGCAGTCCCAGCTGGGAGTGCTCTGCAAATAAAGTTCCTTATGTCAGGAACATATTAATGTAAGGGACATATTAACAGAATATTAGCCCCTTCTGCCATGCCCTCTCCTATAGTGTTTGTCCAGAGATGACAATTATACAGTATCTTACTGCAAATTATTACCCACAGCCAAAATGCTTTACACAAGCATGCCAGCCATGAAGTGTTACAAGTTAAAATGCAAATGTATTTCCTCCTAACACAGATGTGAGATAGATTGACACCTTCTCCCAGGCCAGAGTTTGGAGGAAAGAGGAAATGGTTTGTTAAGTTCAAAGGCACTCACAAACAATTCCGGGCCACCAGCCATAGCCAGGCCAACTCCGATATGAAATATTGTGAGTTCCATAGGTCCGATAGTAATGGGACCCATATGTTTAGTGACTAAATCAGTCCAGGTGTTACGCATACACCCGGGCAGATTGGCGTGAGCGTGATTAGTGATCCCACTGGACCATGAACCGAGGAGTGCCTGGAGGGGCGTGACTAAGTATCAACCCGGTCCGACCAAGGTCGCACGGCGGCTCAATTGACTCCGTGAACCAGGGAGGAACCGAGCAGAGGGACCAGGTGCTACGCCAGGTCAGACCCCGGTCACAGCTGCTGACCCACACCGGGGAATGCAGGAACAGGCAGGTTAGGCTGGCATACAGACAGGTGGATACTGGCAGACACGGCTGGTATGCAGACAGGTAGGTACTGGCAGGCACGGCTGGTATGCAGACAGATGGGTACTGGCAAGCACAGCTGATATGCAGACAGGTGGGTACTGGCAGGTAGGAACACAGGCAAGACAGGAACCAGTACAGACTAGTATACAGGAACAGGGCCGCAGGTGCGGTAGACAAGCAGAGCAGAGCAAAACCCGCAGGTGCGGTAGACAAGCAGAGCAGAGCAAAACCCGCAGGTGCGGTAGACTAGCAGAGCAAAACCCACAGATGCGGTAGACAAGCAGAGCAGCACAAAACCCGCAGATGCGGTAGACAAGCAGAGCAGAGCAAAACCGGCAGATGCGGTAGACAAGCAGAGCAGAGCAAAACCCGCAGGTGCGGTAGACAAGCAGAGCAAAACCCGCAGGTGCGATAGACAAGCAGAGCAAACCCCGCAGGTCCGGTAGACAAGCAGAGCAGAGCAAAACCCGCAGATGCAGTAAACAAGCAGAGCAGAGCAAAACCCGCAGATGCGGTAGACAAGTAGAGTAGAGCAAAACCCGCAGATGCGGTAGACAAGCAGAGCAGAGCAAAACCCGCAGATGTGGTAGACAAGCAGAGCAGAGCAAAACCCGCAGATGCGGTAGACAAGCAGAGCAGAGCAAAACCTGCAGATGCGGTAGACAAGCAGAGCAGAGCAAAACCCGCAGATGCGGTAGACAAGCAGAGCAGAGCAAAACCCACAGATGTGGTAGACAAGCAGAGCAGAGCAAAACCAGCAGATGCGGTAGACGAGCAGAGCAAAGCCCACAGAAGCTGTAGACAAGCAGAGCAGAGCAAAACCCGCAGATGCGGTAGACAGGACAGGGCTCTGTTCACATGGAACAGACTGGAAAACACAAGAAGATAGCTGGAACACAGGAGTTAGATATGGAGGCAGGGAAAAAGAATGAGCAGAACCAGATACACAAAAGGTACTTGCAATGAAGGACACAAAACTCACAAACAGAAGTACAGAGACAACGAGTTGGAGTTAGGTGAAGCTTCAGATACTGCAGGAAAAGGGGAAGGTACAGACATAGAGACAAACAGGTAACGGACTAGGACACTGTTCAGACAGGATCTGAACCAGGAACAAGATACAGGAATGAGCCTGGGAACTCAGCCCCCAGGGTGGCGGAGACTGACTAGAAGTCACAAGTACAGGTAACAGGCCTGGGTATACAGTCCCCAGGGTGGCAGAAACAGACTAGATACAGGACAGGACCTGGCAACTCAGTTGCAAGGAACACACAGATGGAAAGTGTTGCTCAGGCACCTCCTACTGGGTGGAGGGGGTTTAAGTGTCCAGTGACTCACGGCAATAGGCTGGGGACGCATTAGGACTGCGCACACTGTAGCTTTAAGAATCAGGAAGTAACAGCGCCGCCGCCCTAAGCCAGCAGACAAGAGACATACAAACAGCAGGTACTGGAGCAAACTGTGCAGCCTGGCCTGATAGGTAAGATTGCGGTCTTGCATGGTGGGAAGTGGTAAGCCATGCAAGCACGCCGCCAGGGATGTTACACCAGGAATGTATATGTAGTTTGCCAGGGCTGTAAGCAAAATCAGGGAGCTGTGGCACAAAAACACCAGAATAGCAGACTGCAGCTATGCGATGTGTGGTCTCTAACCGAAGATAAAATCATAAGGGAAAATATGATAACACTTTTGGGCTTCTGGGATCAACGCACGATGAGATATCCCCAAAAAACAGGTTTTTAATACAAATGTGAAGGGTGGAGCCCAGCCTCTGTGATGTCATCACAGGGGGGTCTCCCCCTTCAGCATAAAATAGTTTGTTGAGGCTGAAGCCGTGTTCTTTGCCCGGGAGTATATGTCTTTCATAGCGGAGGACCCTGTTCGATAACAGTAAACGGAGCGTCTCCCCTCCACCTATACTGAGTCGTTGCAGCGAACGTTATAGTGTAAGTTTCACCTTTTTTATCCTGTTTTATTTGTGTAAATGCTTATGTATTTTAAAATGTCTCCTTTGTAACATCCTTGTAGATATTTTTCTTAAACACTGCCTCCCTTTTGGATTAAATATAAAATGTAATAGTTCTGTTTCTTTTGTTCTGTAGTCGTTCCTTTCCCCGAAGCCATATACGCTACCAAAACGCAGGCGTCCGGCCAGGCTTGTATTATATTTAAAACTCGGCCGGTGGTGGCAGCGAATATTAATAATAATTGGGCTATATGGAAGCTGACAGTGACCGTACGGAGGGCGTTAAACATGGATTCCAGGCTTTGAAATCCCCGAGGTGTGACGCCATACACTCACTGGTTGCTTGCCGATATCCACGTAGCGAGTAGTCTGGATCGCGTGCTCGCGACTCCGGACGAAATACGGACAGCGTGAGATATTGTGTGATCTTGCACCTCACAACTTTCCTCCATACACAGTCACAGCTCTTCAGACATGCTGAAGGTCTTTGTGTACTCTACTTCCAATGTCCCTAAAACCAAGCTTGGAAAGCCTGATCCCATAGTGACCATCACCTTCAGAGATAAGGTTAGGGCCATGTCTTGTGGAGTCTCTTAGCTGTGGCTTTATCATTCCTGAGCTCTGCAGCTTCTATCACTGCCATGTAATAAGCTGCTCTTCCCTCATCAAGGACACAACTGCCTTTACTGTGTATGGTATTAGGGTTGGTTGTGCTTCATATGGAATTTCATGCAGTGGATGAGCTCCTAATTCCATCTCTGACATGGTGAAAGTGATTTGGAGAACTACAAATCACGGAATGCCTCATTCTTTGTTTTGTTCTGCATTAAGCAGAATACCCCAGGTCTGCCCTCCCAGATTTCACTGGATAATAACATGGTCATCTCTCTCAAGGTGTGATTAGCATGTGCTCCATGTTACTAGGCCATGTATTATGTGCTTTATTATGTTTTTGCCCTATTTGTACCTTCTTTTTGGGTTTTTCATTTAAGTTGGTGGGCACAACCGGGCACTGCGAACATGTGGCACATGCTGCGTCTTCTGTGGGGATCATGCATCACTATGTTACAGGCTGATAAACTACACAACCCAATGACATCCATTATTCTCGAAATTAGGAATAAAAAAGTTGTCCTATTCAGACAACTCAGACCCCCTGTTCCCATTATAGCATACAGAAGTTATAGTAGTAGGATACCCTGCACAGGATCCCTGGTGTGATAACCAAGGTGGTGCACAGGGCGAGACTTTCCATGTCTATAGAATATGCCATAAATGTCTGATAGATGCCAATCCCACCTCTGTGAATAGCACCTATATCCAGAACAGGGATCTCTTGTTCTGGCTCGTGTCTAAATATAGGGAAAATGCAGACAACCGTATTTTTGACCCAAGAACACTCTGGCAAAACATCGGCCACTCAGACCAATGTTATTTTATGTCAGATTCTATTCCTCAGACAGTATTTGCCTGATGTAAAAAAATAGCTGCATGCCCGAGTTTGATCAGATATTCGGATCGAACTCGGCCATACAATTCAATCAATGCGTGGGAAATATTGGACTGCACTCAGATGACATCTGACGCGCCCCCTGGGCCAGTGTTGTTAGGGATACCCGGAGCCGGATCAGATGGGGGTTGTAGTCTCCGAGTGGCTGTGACCCGGTCCGTGCCCAGGGTGTCAAGCTCAGTGTGTGGCAGTCCTTATAGATGTTACTAGATGTTCTTTTGTGTCGACTACGCCACCCGTTGAATTGCGGTCAATACGGCCGCCGCTGCAGCAGGGTCCGCTGAGGCTGGTGATGTATGTGCAGCTCAGGTAGTATAACCCCCAACGGGAGGGGTATAGCCTCAGGGGGTCAGTTGCAGAGGATGGGGGTTGTGGTGGTGCAGCGGGGATGGAAATGAGACTCAGAGTCGGGCTGTGCAGTTCAGGGTTTGTTTACTTACTGCAGTTGTTCTGGTCACTCCGGCCTTAAGTGACCACCCGAGCCGTGCTGCGTCCACCAGGTCCTGGACTCAGCCAACCCCCAGGTGATTCTGGAGCGTGGTCCTGAGCTCCCTTTCTGTCCTGTCCTCTTCTCTGGCCTTCCCCACCAGGGATCCACCTATGTCCGGCTCCCTCGGGCCTCTTGGTGGTAAACCCTTGTTTCTGGGTTCCCTGACCCTATTCCTGGTCTGCCTTCCGGGTGGATTTAGTGGGTGGTCGTGGCAGATCCTGCCCACGACCTCCGGTTCCTGGCTAAGGTGTGCTGTAGCCTCTGCCAGCTTGGGATCCGGTACCCTGTTGCCAACTCTTCACCCTCTGGTCTAATTTGGGCTCTTGGAGTTCCTTCTTTCTCCCCCTCTGGGTCTTTCTTTCTCCTCTCTCTCTCTCTTGGCCTTGGAGCTGCTCTTCTCCTCTGCTCTAACAGACTGACCTCACTCTGCAAAAGACTGACCCTGATCTAAGATGGTTCCCACCTTATATACTCCCTCTATGTGTGAGCTCAGGTGACCAGCACCCAATGAGCTCCTAGCTTTACCCAGGCTGCTCCCCCTATCTGCCCCTACACTACTGGGATGTTCCACCCCCCTCCCACTCCAGCCAGGAACAGACACTGTCGTACCTGCACATTTCTCTAGTGGGAGTACCATCGGTCTGTTCCCCGGAAATGGGATGTGTGTAGTGCATGCAGCTAACTGAGCTCAGTTCCACACTCCATCCTTACCCGGGAGTGGAATATCACACCTCTGGCTGAGGTGCAATACCCCTGTAGCAGCCGAATCCTCAGGGTGCTACATTCCCCCCTGGTAAATCACAGCACGTCCTCGGGCTGTAAGATATAAACATCCACAAACATACATTTTTTTCATAAAACATAAACATATAAAACAATATATATATCAGCATAAACTTTTCATAAATAACATTCTTGATTCTGGTTCCTCCGGTCACGGTGCAACTTGTGACCGGGTAAAGTGCGACAGTCTCTTGAAGAAACACGGTTTCCTATAAAACCGGTAGGGGGCGCTTTAGGAAGCGCAACTATATACAAAGGGATATGGCCGCTCTCAGTCCTCGGCCAGGTATTAGGGAGGATTGACCGCTCTCAGTCCTCGGTCAGTGGGAATAGGGACACACGGGGTTAACAGTTCACTCTTGGCTGGTCCCAACGGGGACTATATTTTAACTAAGTAACAGTTCTTATACCCTGACGGGTAACTTTATACAGTCTCTTCACTACCGTACTCAACGACGGCGTCCTCCTGCTCTTTCTTTGTGGACAGTTTCAGTTTCAGACCCGTCCGGGTCCTCTTGCTCCTCCTCACACCGCAGCTCCTCCTCCGTCAGGCGATGCACATGGAGGGCGTAGGGTCCTTTGGCACACTTGTGCCGGGTGAAGGTGACCTCGTCCCGTAAATACAGGTCACGACCTCTGTGTCCCTCCGGTAGGTGGGACTCAACGTCTCTCCTGGTCACGAAGACGTCGCCTGGGGTGCGGTGATCCCTGATGAAACCCCACCCATGCTGCAGATTGAACTTTATCACAGTCCCGATGGTACGGGGACCATGCGCTGCACGGGGGTTTCTCCTGGTCCGGCTCTTCTGCTCCGCGCTCCTTATTTGGGCTTGCTGTTCCCGGACCCGCCTCTCTCTCCGCTCCCTCTCAAAGACCTCGAGCTGCTGCCGGCAGCACTCTGCACGCTCTGCTGCGGCCGCCCGAGTCTCCTGAGTGAACCCCATGAGGTCTTCTCCGGTGGGGTCCCACTCGAACTGGGTCTCTTCTAGCGGGGGCGAGATCCTCTTATGGGCTTTGGAGCCGGGATCAGGGGTTCGCACATGGCCCTTGCTTTTTGCAGCTCCAGCTGGATGTATTCCTGGGGCCATACGAAGGGCTGCCCATCCGGGCACGTATGCTGGGCGAATAGATCTTCACCCAGGTGCGGCACTCTAGATGTTGAGGGCGCGTTGATGGTAGCGGCGCCCGGGTTGACCAGGCCTTGCGACCAGGCCTGGGGCACCTTAAAGGCAAAGGGCACCGTAAGAACGGCGGCGCCCTGGGTTATTCGGCCCTGCGACCAGGCCGGTGGCTCCGCGGAGGTAGGGGGCGCTGTTGGTATTGCGGCGCCCGGGGGTACTAGGCCTTGCGACCAGGCCGATGGTACTTCCTGCTTGGCCACGCTCGGGGTCGAGGCGTGTGACGTCACAGGGGTCGCGGCTTCCGTTTGAGGCCTAGTCTGCGGCGGTGACGTTGCGGCGACGGGCACCGCAGGGGGTACTTCGGGCTCTGCGACGGGGAGCTGGGGCAGGCACGCGGTTTCCCGGCTCGGGGTAGTGACGTCCCCTTTACCTGCCTCCACTCGTTCGGCTCCCTTCTCGGCGCCGTCTCCGGCCTTCAGTCCTCCTGCGCCATCCTCAGAGGCGGTCTGTCTCCTCGTCTCGGGTGGCGTGCTCCGCTGACGAGTCTCGGTCTGCTGGGCCATCTCTCGGCTCCACTCCGCCAACGTCTCTCGCTGTACCCGGGCCATCCTCCGTGCGAGGCCCTCCAGCGCGGTCTGTGCACACTCCCGGTCTCGGGGGAGCTGTGCCAGGACCTCCACTAGGCCTAGTGGGGTTGTGGCTTGTAGCAGGCTCCTGACCACTGGGTCGGTGCTGCCTGACTCTCCCTCCATCTCCGGGTAGGCTTTCTCTGGACTCCTCTCCAGACTTCTTGTCTCCGGGTGCGCTCTCTCCAGACTGCTCCAGGCGACACCCATCTTTGTTCTCTTCTTCTGTCTCCGCCCACATCGAGGGTGGTCCCGGGGCAACTTCAGTTCCAGGGGCAGTTCTCTCACGCTGATGGACACTTCCAGCATCACAGTCTCTGTTGGTGGGCGCGGTTTCCGCTTTTGGCGCCATTCTTCGACCTGGCCCACGATGGGAGGTGGCCTCTTGCCACCCTCTGGCACGCCCATAATGGCGTCCGCTCTTCCAAGGCGGGAAATCTTTAGAAATGGCGGGAATCGTCTCCCAGTGGCGGGAAACTCCATGGATGGCGGGAAAAAGCTGCAAATGGCGGACAACTGGCGGGAAACGACCTGTGATGGGGCCCGATGGCGGGGACCCTCCGGAACCGGCGGGAGACTTCTTTTTAAGGTAACGGTGAACTTTTCTTCAGGCACGCAGTACCCGGTTGTTGCGGGCACGTTATCCTGCCGACTACGCCAAAGTTGACGCGCCCCCTGGGCCAGTGTTGTTAGGGATACCCGGAGCCGGATCAGATGGGGGTTGTAGTCTCCGAGTGGCTGTGACCCGGTCCGTGCCCAGGGTGTCAAGCTCAGTGTGTGGCAGTCCTTATAGATGTTACTAGATGTTCTTTTGTGTCGACTACGCCACCCGTTGAATTGCGGTCAATACGGCCGCCGCTGCAGCAGGGTCCGCTGAGGCTGGTGATGTATGTGCAGCTCAGGTAGTATAACCCCCAACGGGAGGGGTATAGCCTCAGGGGGTCAGTTGCAGAGGATGGGGGTTGTGGTGGTGCAGCGGGGATGGAAATGAGACTCAGAGTCGGGCTGTGCAGTTCAGGGTTTGTTTACTTACTGCAGTTGTTCTGGTCACTCCGGCCTTAAGTGACCACCCGAGCCGTGCTGCGTCCACCAGGTCCTGGACTCAGCCAACCCCCAGGTGATTCTGGAGCGTGGTCCTGAGCTCCCTTTCTGTCCTGTCCTCTTCTCTGGCCTTCCCCACCAGGGATCCACCTATGTCCGGCTCCCTCGGGCCTCTTGGTGGTAAACCCTTGTTTCTGGGTTCCCTGACCCTATTCCTGGTCTGCCTTCTGGGTGGATTTAGTGGGTGGTCGTGGCAGATCCTGCCCACGACCTCCGGTTCCTGGCTAAGGTGTGCTGTAGCCTCTGCCAGCTTGGGATCCGGTACCCTGTTGCCAACTCTTCACCCTCTGGTCTAATTTGGGCTCTTGGAGTTCCTTCTTTCTCCCCCTCTGGGTCTTTCTTTCTCCTCTCTCTCTCTCTTGGCCTTGGAGCTGCTCTTCTCCTCTGCTCTAACAGACTGACCTCACTCTGCAAAAGACTGACCCTGATCTAAGATGGTTCCCACCTTATATACTCCCTCTATGTGTGAGCTCAGGTGACCAGCACCCAATGAGCTCCTAGCTTTACCCAGGCTGCTCCCCCTATCTGCCCCTACACTACTGGGATGTTCCACCCCCCTCCCACTCCAGCCAGGAACAGACACTGTCGTACCTGCACATTTCTCTAGTGGGAGTACCATCGGTCTGCTCCCCGGAAATGGGATGTGTGTAGTGCATGCAGCTAACTGAGCTCAGTTCCACACTCCATCCTTTCCCGGGAGTGGAATATCACACCTCTGGCTGAGGTGCAATACCCCTGTAGCAGCCGAATCCTCAGGGTGCTACACATCCATAGTGCAGTTCGATCCTCGCAGAATGGAGACATTTTTTTCTCCATCTTCTCCTCATACAAGAGAATCGGATCCAAATATGCTCACAATGATCAGAGTGTGATTTGCGTAATCGGACCGATTCTCTCGGATGAGAGAAAATATGCTGGTGTGACCCTGCCTTAGCATGAGGAATGGTGGCGGAGCATGCGCCACCACCGCTCCACTCACTAGTGGTCAGATGCTGGCCAAATGGACTAAGGGGACCCTGGTTTTGGATGTAGATTCAGGTCTTCCTTCTGGGACCCACAGGCAGGCATTCATGGCATATTGATGAGCCAGAAATGTCTCTTGTGAGACAACCCCTGTAAAGGGAGCATATCAGTATGTTGTTATATATGGCTGTATAGGCTCTTGTCCCCCAATAAAATTGATACTTTTTTGTAGAGATGTGATGTGCCGGGGTAGAAGCCTCATGTTAATCAGAGTGTAAGTGCAGGGTGGACATGGCAGTATAAGAACCCATTAAGGACATGTTCAATATTTGGTCAATATTTGTAAGCCAAAACCATGGGTTGGTAATAAATACAGAAGTGGTGACGTGTTTCTATTACACTTTTCCTCTGATTGTTCCACTCCTGAGTTTGTCTTACAAATACTTATGTAAATAACACAGTGATGAGTGAGTGTGCTTGTCACTGCTCGTTACTCGCCTGAGCATCACAGTGCTCGAGATGCTCATTACCCGGCGAGTATTTTCTGAATGTTCGGGAAGGAGCTTGGGTCCCCTCCCTGTATGTTTGGCGCTCTTTACAGAGCCAATGAACATGCAGGGATTGCCAGCCAGTCACTGTAATGCCGCAGCCATGTTGGTTGTGGGCATTACAGTGATTGGCTGGCCGCACAGCGTCACCTCGAGTATTTAAAACCGGGCGCCGCCATCTTGGACACAGTCGCTCCGGATTAGACAGTGTAGGGACAGCGCTGCTGATTTAGGGAGAGATTTTTCTTGCAAAATAGTTAGTGTAGGGTCTGTAAAGGCTGCCAGATCAAACAAACAGTCCTTTTCAGGACTAATATCCATCCCAGATACCAGGCTGGCAGGCTGTATAGGAGACACAGTGGTTATACCAGCAAACGCTGCATTACAGTCCTGTGTGCTCCTGTTGCTGAAATTGCTGGACTTAGCTCCAGGTCTCAGGGGCCAGGAAAAATCCTTTTTTTTTCATCTAAATCCTCTTTTTTTTTCTTCCTTCACACTGTACAAATACCCGTCTTATTAACCTTTTGCTGTCCCCCTCCCCCCCCCAAAAAAAAGTGTGTCTCTGATTTTTCAGACACAAATATATCTGTTGAAAAGAGTCTGGTATAGGCCACAGAAACAGAAGTGTTGTTTTGCATTTCCACGGGTCAAATCTCTGTAGTATCCAGTTGTGGGCCTCTTGTATCTTAAGCACTTTGCACCAGAGCCTGTTTTTGCCTTCGTTACTGGGCCAATTTTTTCAATTCTGACCACTGTCACTTTATGAAGTAATTACTCTGGAACGCTTCAACGGATTCCCCTGATTCTGAGACTGTTTTTTCATGACATATTGTACTTCAGGATTGTGGTAAAATTTCTTCGATATCACTTGCGTTTATTTGTGAAAAAAATGGAAATTTGGCCAAAATTTTGAAAATTTTGCAATTTTCAAACTTTGAATTTTCATGCCCTTAAATCAGAGAGATATGTCACACAATATAGTTAATAAATAACATTTCCCACATGTCTACTTTACATCAGCACAATTTTGGAACCCAAATTTTTTTTTGTTAGGGAGCTATAAGGGTTAAAAGTTGACCAGCGATTTCTCATTTTTCCAACAAAATTTACAAAAACATTTTTTTAGGTACCACATCATATTTGAAGTCACTTTGAGGGGTCTTTATGACAGAAAATACCCAAAAGTGACACCATTCTAAAAACTGCACCCCTCAAGGTGCTCAAAACCACATTCAAGAACTTTATTAACCCTTCAGGTGCTTCACAGGAATTTTTGGAATGTGGAAGAAAAAAATTAACATTTAACTTTTTTCACAAAAATGTTACTTTAGACCCAATTTTTTTATTTTCACAGGGGTAACAGGAAAAAATGGACCCCAAAATTTTTTGTGCAATTTCTCTTGAGCGCGCTGATACCCCATATATGGAGGCAAACCACTGTTTGGGCGCACGGCAGGGTTCGGAAGGGAAGGAGCGCCATTTGACTTTTTGAATGTAAAATTTGTTTTAATAAAAAGCGGATTCCATGTTGCATTTGGGGGCCCCTAATGTGCCTAAACAGTGGAAACCCCCCACAAGTGACACCATTTTGGAAACTAGACCCCTTAGGGAACTTATCTAGATGTGTGGTGAGCACCTTGCACCCCAGGTGCTTCACAGAAGTTTATAATATTGAGCCATAAAAATACAATTTTCACATTTTTCCCACAAAAAAATGTTTTTCATTCCCTAATTTTGCATTATCATAAGGGTAATAGGAGAAATTGCACCATGAAATTTGTTGTGCAATTTCTCCTGAGTACGCCGATACCCCATATGTGGGGGAAAACCACTGCTTTGGTGTACGGCAGGGTTCGGAAGAGAAAGGAGCGCTATGTTGGCTGGGATAGGCAGCAGACACCATGTCACATTTGAAGAGTCGCTGACATGCCGAAACAGCAGAAACCCCCACAAGTCACCCCATTTTGTAAACTACACCTCTCAAGGAATTCATCTAGGGAAGTAGTGAGTATTTTTTAATTTTTAAATTTATACCATTGGGCAGTGAAAAAAGCATAATTATATTTTTACCACAAAAAAATGTTTTACCCTCAGATTTTACATTTTCACACGGCAATGGGTAAAAATGGTGCCGAAATGTGTCACACAATTTCTTCTAAAAGTGGCAATACCCCATATGTGGCTGTATCGTACCGCTTAGCCATACGGCGAGATCTGGGGGGGACGGAGCGCTATTTGACAATTGGAGAACAAATTATTGTAGAATAGGCATTTGGATTTGGGAGCACAAAATTTTCTGAATTTCTTTTGGGGGGCAAGGGTCATTTCGCTTTTCCAGAGCCTTTCTGCTACCAGAAACTTGGAAGTCCCTTATATTTTTAACAGATGACGGACCTGAGTGGGGACTAGCTTTTTTTGAGGACTGAGTTGAAGCTTTTATTGGGAAGATTTTACGTAACATTTATCCGGCGCTCTAGGCTGAGCACTTACATCGGGGTTTCCATCTAAATTTCCAAGTGATGTAATTCAGATGAAACCCCTGCGGGATCCATTCACTGTAATGAGGCAGCAGAGTTACTCTGGACTCCGTCTGGCCTCTGTTTAGCGGTGTCCTTTTTTTCAGAAGTGCATAAAACTGTGGCCAAACGCACTTTTATGCACGCCTAAAACAAATGACACCGTGGGATCACAGGCCAGACGGCATTCACAGTGGCCTATATCTGCCTCATTACAGGGAATCTTCCGTCATGGGTTCCATCTGAATCACGTATTTCAGAGATTTACACGGAAACTCTGGTGTAAGTGCTCAGCGCAGAGCGCAGGATAAATGTGAGCAGAGCCTTACTGCGATCTTTGGGAGACATAATAAACAAATCAGTAGCAGGTGAAGAATTGGTTTTATTTATTTTTTACGCCGTTCCTCGTGCGGTATAAATGATGTGATTACTTTATTCTTCGGGTCGGTGCGATTACAGAGATACCAGATTTATATCGGGTTTTTATGACTGACAGCTGTCACACACTAAAAGACCCTTTTTTTTGCAAAATCTAGTTTTTGCATCGCCATATTTTGAGAGCTATAATTTTTCCATATTTCGGCCGACAGAGTCATGTGATGGCTTGTTTTTTGCGGGACGAGTTGACCTTTTTATTGGTACCATTTTTGGGTACATGACATTTTTTGATCGCTTTCTATTCCGTTTTTTGGGAGGTAAAATTAACAAAAACAAACAATTCAGGAATTGTTTTTTGAGTTTTTTTTTTATGCCGTTCTGCGTGTGGTAAAAGTGATAAGGCAGCATTATTCTTCGGGTCAGTACGTTTACAGCAATACTACACTTACTGTATTTTTTTTTATGTTTTGGCACTTTTACACAATAAAACAATTTTATAGAAAAAAATATTTTTTTTGCATTGCTTTATTCTGAGCACTATAACTTTTTTATTTTTCGGCTGATGGAGCTGTATGGCGGCTTTTTTTTTGCGGAACAAGATGACATTTTCAGCGGTACCATTTTTATTTCCATTTTGCTTTTGGATCGCATTTTTTTCCACTTTTTGTTTGGCGATATGAGGAAAAAGCATAGTTTTTTGCTCCGTTTTTTATTTATTTTTATTACGGTGTGCACAGAAGGAGTTAATTAGTGTGACAGTTTTATAGCTTAGGTTGTTTCGGACACGGTGATACCAAATATGTGTACTTTTTTTATTTTTGCATAAATATACGGATTTATCGGTTTAATATTTTATTTATTTATTTTAATTTATTTTGTTTTGTTTTTTTAACAGTTTCAAAACATTTTTTTTGACTTTTTTTTCCATTTTTACTTAGTCCCTGTATGGGACAATAATTTTTATTTTTCTGATCGCTGATCTCATGTAATGTAATAGACATATATTACATTACATGAGATCTTCACACAGTCAGTGTGTCCTGCCAGGCTTCAGCTGCAGGCTGACGCTGGCAGGACACCATATATGGCAGAGCTGGAGGCGGTCATGTGACCTCCAGCTGCCATAGCAACCCAAGGTCCTTGAAGGTATCAGGGGTCTTCAGAGAGGTAAGTATACCACCCCCTCTCCTCTTGCTGTCTTCTATATGCCGCGATCACTATAGATCGCGGCATATAGAAAACAGCAAGGGGTTAACATCACTGGGACCTGATCCAATCAGGTCCCGATGATGTTCCCTGTCAGAGCTATTGCTCTGCACCGCTCTCGCAGCGCTTGCAGGACCCTGGGGGTCCTGAGCGCTGCGAGACCACCCACCGTTTTTCCCGACCGCACACCGTTTATGTACAGTGTGCGGTCGGGAAGCGGTTAAAAAAAAAGTTTGAGTGTGTCGCTCACTGTTCAGCTGCAAATCTATATATTTAAAAAAGTCTGGTATACACCAGTAAATTATAACTGTGGGTTTGCTGTTCCGCGGTAAAAAATCTCTATTATCCTGCTTTTCGCTTTTTTTACCTTAAAAAAAAACAGTAGTGTCTCCTGACTGTTCTGACACAAAAATATATATGTTGAAAATAGTCTGTTGTAGGTCCAACAAATCCCAGTGTGGTTTTGCATTTCCATGGGTCAAATCTCTGTAGTATCCAGTTGTGGGCCTTTTATATCTAAAAAAAAACAGTTTGAGTGTGTCGCTCACTGTTTTCCGCAAATATACTGTATATATTTAAAATTTTATGGTATACCCCAGTAAACAATAACTGTGGTTTTGTCATTCCACGGTAAAAAATCTTTATTATTCAGGTTTTGGTATTTTTTCCGTAAAGAAAAACAGTAATAGTTTATCCCTGATTGTTCTGATTGTTTAAAAGAGTCGGGTGTAGGCCAGAGAAATAGAACTGTGGTTTTCCTCTTCCACGGTTCTAATCTACTTTTCATTACCCTTTTTCCATTGATAGTGCGAGTGTAAGCTATTTTACTTCCTTTACAATGGGCAAGGCGCGTGACAAGGGACGTGGAAGTGGACATTCTGGTGATGGTGCGTGCAGAGGACGGGGCCGTGGCCAAGGTGAAAATGTGCCACAACCAACAGCCACATCTTCTCGCTCCCACTTCTTGACCGAATTACTAGGGAAGCACAGAACAACACCAGTATTGCGAACTGATCAGTGTAAACAGGTTATTAATGGGATAGCAGATAATACTTCCAGTTACCTGAGCACCACCACCTCTGGTCTGTCTTCCACACGGTCAAATGTTAGTAGCCGTGAGTCTCGACCGCATACTCCTCCTCACCCTGATGCTCCTTCCTCCCAACATGCCGAGCGTCGTCAGACAGCAACTGATCCCACACTTGGACACTCTGAAGAGCTGTTCACTGGTCCATTTCCATATTTGTGCTCCTCGCCTGCTCCGCTTGAAGTGGTGGAAGAGGAGATCCCATGTAGCGATGCTCAAATATTTGAACAGCCACGGCCACAGGAAGTCGACGCTGGCAATTTGTCACAAGAGGTGGACGATGACGAGACACAATTGCCAGGAAGTGAGGAGGAGGATCGTGGTGCACAAGTGGAAGAGGAGGAGGTGGTGGATGATTTAGTAACTGACCCAACGTGGCAGGAGGACATGTGTAGCGCCCCGAGGGTTCGGTCGCTACAGAGGTATTGCATCTCACCCAGAGGTGTGATATCTCACTTCCAGGTAAGGATGGAGTGTGGCTCAGGACCCTAACACCCACATGCAGTACACCACATTTCCGAGGGGCAGGGCGACAATGCTCCCAAGAGTGAGCACAACTGCCCCTGTCCCTGGCTGGAGTGAGGGGAATGAACACCTAGAAAGGGGGAACCCGGTAGTGTGTGGGTGGGGAGAGAAGATTCAAGGTGCACTGGAAGGAGGAATATATAAGGTGGGCACCATCTTAGAGTCAGAAAAAAAAAGAGAAAGAGAGAGAAGAAGGCTGGGAGCAGGGGCTCTGTACGAGCTCTGCTCCGCGGGCAGGCCAAGTCACAAGGCATGGGCCTGGAGGAGAAGAAAAGGAGAGGAGAGGAACGGAGGAGGCTCCAGGAGTGGAGTGAAGGGACCCCAGGGGTGCGGACTGGCCAGTCGCCACCGTACGCCCACCGCTACCAGAGTAGGGGGGTCAAGCCAAGAAAGGGAACCGGATCCCTCATCTAGTGGAGGAGAGCAACTACCCTCAGCTAGTAACCGGAGGCCGTAGCATTGCACGTGTTATGGCCCCTCACTACACCCGTTAGGAAGGCACCATATAGGGCCCAGGGAAATGGAACATACGTTTGCCCGCCAAGGCCCGAGGCAGCTGGACAGAAACGTGGTCAATTGTGGGGTACGACGAGCCAGAGAAAGGACACATGAAGGGGGTCCTGAAAAGCATTCCAAAGGTACCTGGGAGTTGGCCGAGCCCCTCACCTGGTGAGCACAGTACGACGTGGGCAGCCATTACCTGCAGAAGTGGCTTGGAGTGTAAAACTGTGAGTAAAGACCCTGGACTTCATCACTGGACTCTGAGTCATTACTGTTGCTCCCACGCACCATCACCTCCACCATCTGCACTCACTGCCCTGAGGCTATACTCCTCCCGTGGGGAGTTATACTACCCTCTGCTGCGCACACAACATCAGCCTCAGCGGTCTGCCCCACAGCTGCGGTTATCAGTGACCGCAATCCACGGGTGACGTAGTCGGCCATTTAAACATTAAAAACCAAATAAACAGATCCGCCAATGGTTTGACCACCCTGAGTCATGGGACCGGGTCGCCGCCACAGAGACTACAACCCCTGACATTACACAGAGACCCGGCTCCGGGTATTCCCCCACACATGGCCCAGGGGGCGTGTCACATGCAGAGTGAGGCCAGCAGCACACAGGGGGAGGGAGGCAGAGTACCCCAACAGGCAGGAAGAAGCAGTGTGGTGGCCGCAGACAGAAGGTGGGAAACCGTTCCCCGTAACACAAACACGAGGGACGTTGCCAGTACAAGCGGTAGGTCTTCCAGAGTCTGGAATTTTTTTTAAAGACTCTGCTGATAACCCCAAAAAGGCCATTTGTACCACCTGCGATGCCAGCATCAGCAGGGGTGACAAAACTACCAGCCTGACCACCACCAGCATGATCAGGCACATGGCAGCAAAGCACCCGACATTGTGGGGCAAACCCCAGGGTCCACGACCTGTGTCAGCGGGTGTCACCACTGCTTCTTCCGCTGTTGTGCGTGCAATAGAACCCCCTGTTGTGTGTGCAAGGCAATCCCCTGTCCATACTGCATGTAAAGATGCCCCTCCTCTCAGTCTTCACTTGTTATGGCAGTTTCTCAAGAAACAGCATCAACGTCCACGTCCACGTCCCACCGCAGCGTTCAATTGTCCATATCCCAGACCTTTGAACGAAAGTGAAAATTCACAGCTAACGCCCCACAGGCCACAGTACTAAATTCGCACATTTCACGACTGCTTGCATTGGAAATGCTGTCTTTTAGGCTGGTGGAGACGGAATCCTTCCGCAACCTTATGGCGGTGGCCGTCCCTCGGTACTCGGTCCCCAGCCGACACTATTTTGCCCGGTGTGCCATCCCCGCACTTCACAAGCACGTGTCCCAAAACATCTGCCGTGCCCTCAACAACGCAGTTACTGGGAGAGTCCACCTGACAACGGACACGTGGACAAGTGCTTGTGGCCAGGGACAGTACATCTCCCTGACGGCACACTGGGTAAACATAGTGGATGCCGGGACCCAGTTGGACCTTGGGACGGAACACATCCTCCCCACACCGAGGATTGCGGTCCCTATGTCAGTCAGAGTTGCCCCCACAGTGTACAGCTCCTGCGCATCATCCTCCTCCTCCTCCTCATGTTCAGTCTCCATCTCAGATATCACCACATCAGTTACAAGCTGGAAGCACTGCAGTACTGCCTCCGCCAAGCGGCAACAGGCTGTGCTGAAACTCATAAGCTTAGGTGAGAAACCTCACACTGCTTGTGAGTTGTGGACAGCTGTGAAAGAGCAGGCAGATCTGTGGCTGAGACCGCTGAACCTCCATCCAGGCATGGTCGTGTGTAACCTGGTGGCGGCTCTGAGGCGAGGCGAGATCACACACGTACCATGCCTGGCTCATGTGCTTAACCTCGTGGTTCAGCGGTTTCTTAAATCATACCCCGAGTTGCCAGATCTGCTCGTGAAAGTACGCCGCCTGTCAGCTCATTTTCGCAAGTCGGCTACAGCTTCCGCCGCCCTTGCTGTGCTGCAGCAGCATTTGCAGCTTACGGCACACCGACTGGTGTGTGATGTCCCCACAAGTTGGAACTCTACCCTCCACATGTTGCTAAGGATTTGTGAGCAGAAGAGAGCAGTTGTGGAGTACCAGCTGCAACAAGGCCATCGATATTCAGGTCAGACTCCACACATAAGACCTCAGGAGTGCACCTGGATGTCTGACATATGTACCATCCTGACAAACTTTGAGGAGGCCACCAAGATGGTGAGTGGCGATGACGCCATCATTAGTGTCAGCATCCCACTTGTCTGTCTTTTGCAACGCTCTCTGCAGAGAATTAAAGAGGAGGCATTGCAGCCAGAGTATGATGAGATGGATCAAGAAGCCATAGCGGGCGATTACACACAGCCCAGCCTTATCTCATCCCAATGTGCATTGGGGGACAATGAGGGAGAGGAGGAGGAGGAGGAGGAAGAACAGGAGCTGGTATCATGCGCTGTAGACGGTAGTGCCTCTACAACTGTCATACCGTCGGTTCAGCGTGGGTGGCCTGAGGACAGGGGGGGGGGGGGAGGAGGAGGAGAGCATAGTCAGTCATCATCTTGGTGAGGACATGGAAATCTTGCCCGTTACCAGTCTGGCATGCATGGCTGACTTTATATTACGCTGCCTTAACCGTGACCCTCGCGTTGTCAAAATGTTGGGTGAAAGTCATTACTGGTTGGTGACACTTGTAGACCCCCGCTACAAGGAGAACTTTCACTCTCTTATTCCTGAGGTGGAGAGGTCTACAAAAATGGGGCAGTACCAGAAGGCCCTTGCTGCAGAACTGTTAAAAAAATTCCCATCTGAACACGCTAGCGGCAGAGGTCACAGTTCGTTGTTGCCCAACCAAGGCGTACATGCGAGAGAGACGCAACTCCAATTCAGCAGAGGCAGGGGAACACTGTCAACGTTCTGGGACAATTTTATCAGACCCTCCCTTCGGACAGACCCTGAGGCGCGGGGTACTCTCACAAGGAGTGGAAAGTTTCAAAAGATGGTGAGGGAGTACCTTGCCGACCGTACCAGCGTCCCTGGAGTTCCTCTGTGCCTTTTAATTATTGGGCATCCAAGCTGGACATTTGGAATGAACTCGCTCTGTACCCCTTGGAGGTCCTGGCCTGCCCTGCCTGCTGTTTTTAGTGCCGCTGGGGGAATTATAACTGATAAGCGCACTCGCCTGTCAACTGACAATGCTGACAAGCTGACCCTTATCAAAATGAACAAGGGCTGGATTGGGCCAGACTTCTCATCACCACCAAATGACAGCAGAGTAACATAAAGTCAAATCCACTATGTTATTTCGGGAGGTGTATTCACATGCACCGGTTCACACCCACACATGGGTATACGCTTCCTCATTTCGGCTGTTTTATGTTCTTCTCCTTATCCTCAGCCTCCACCAACACTATACCACCAGGGTGACCGTGGTCCGTGTTGCCATTATTGAACGTTCCTCCATCCTGATTTTTATCAGCTTTTGCTTGGAAGGCATAAGCAAAGACTGTGGGAGACCCACTCTCCAATAATGGGAATAATATTTTTAAGATGCTGTACTGTATGGCTCTTCCAAGGGGCATTAAAAGCGTCTTGTTATACCACTCTGACCTCCACGTCTCTTGTAAGGGGCATTAAAAGCGTCTTGTTATACCACTCTGACCTCCACGTCTCTTCTGAGGGGCATTAAAAGCGTCTTGTTATAACACTCTGACCTCCACGTCTCTTGTAAGGGGCATTAAAAGCGTCTTGTTATACCACTCTGTTATACCACCCAGGGGCCTCAACAGGGAGTACGACCTCCTGTCATTTAGTTGAGACACAACGGACACAACGGACTCGTACAGGGTAACGAGGTCTCAGACGCGCCCAACCTGGTGGTAAATATTTCCTCTAAGACTTTAAACATGGCCCAACTATCGGTCCTACAAAAGGGACTCTCTTTCTGTCCAACATTGAAGTACAATACCTTCAAGTTGGACATGGAACTACAGCGCTTCTACCGCTCCCTTAGACTTAAGGTTCACTTTGACCAAACCCCTTCCCCTCCCGATACGACAACCCCAACATCGGATAACGTGGCTATCACGGCCAAGAGACTTGGTCTTTATACAAAGAGCACATATAGACCCCCTCACGGTTCCCACGCCCTTGAGACTTTTATAGGCTTTGTCAATACGGCCTTCAAAGAATTACGATCTAAGGTTGACCGAGGGTCGCTACATCATGAACCCAATTTATCTGCCCTTGACCAACAAGCTCTCCGCAGTCTGAAAGACGATCATGATCTGATCATCAAACCTGCGGACAAAGGCGGAGCTATTGTGGTCATGGACAAGGTCCAATACATCAGAAAAGTGGATCGCCAATTAAGCGATGCCACAGCCTATCGGGAACTATCCCGTGATCCCACATCTGAGTTCAAGGACCTGATACACAGCACCATTAATCGCCACCTCTTAGCCGGGACCATAGACAACAAAACAGCAGAATACCTCACTAAAACTAACCCTATCACTCCGGTCTTTTACATCTTACCCAAAATACACAAGAGTCTCATGGAACCCCCAGGCCGTCCCATAGTAGCCTCAACAGATTCGCTATTCTCCCCATTATCCATTCTCGTCGAAAAATTTTTGACACCACTCACACAGAAGAGCCCATCATTTTTACTTGACACTGGTGCCTTCCTCAAAATAATATCAGACCATAGACAAGTCCCTGTCTCTGAACTGCTGGTTTCTCTCGACGTTAAGAATTTGTACACGTCCATCCCACATGATCGAGGCATTCACACAACAAGGTCTCTACTTATACAAGCCGAGACAGATCCAAGGATTGTAGACTTGGTGGTTGACCTACTATCTATCATACTCCAAAAAAACTACTTTCTCTTCCAGGATAAGTTTTTCCTGCAGATAAAAGGCACCGCTATGGGCTCGAACGTTGCCCCCCCTTACGCCAACAGCAACATGGCGGCATTCGAAGACCTCATTGTATACACCCATCCTCTCTTCCAGACACATTGTGTCGTCTGGAAGAGATACATCGATGACATCTTCTGCATCTGGGACGGCCCGGTATCCACCCTCGAGTCTTTTTCCATTGACTTGAATTCAGCATGGCCTGACCTGAACTTCACGGTCACACATGATCAGCACATGGTCAGTTTCCTGGATACTCTCGTCATCAAGGACGATAATGGCATATTATCCACAGATCTATACTCCAAACCCACTGATCGTAACAATTTACTGCACTATACCAGCAATCATCCAAAACACATCAAGAGATCCATCCCTAAGTCACAATTCAAAAGGGTCGAACGTATCGTATCCAATCCCACCGTACGCGATTCCAGGGTCCAGGACATGAACCAGAAATTCAGAAGGAGAGGCTACCCCTCCTCCTTACTTCAACCCACAGAAGATATACCTCGGGCACATCGTGATAATTCAGGACGTATTCCCTTTGTTCATACGTTTCCCTTTGCATATATATTACACAAAACCATCCACAAACACTGGGGCATTTTAAGCACTGGCTATCCATCCATTTCCCATTTTCAGAAACCTTTTATGCCCTGCTTCAAATGAGCCCCCAATTTGAGAGATTCCCTCGTTAGAGCAGACATCGGCACCAACAGATCCCGACCAACTCAGCGCTTTCTCCAACATCCCAAAACAGGTACCTTCCCTTGCCTCCAGTGTAGGCAGTGCAACAACGTCACCAAAGGCAACTTGATCTACCATCCTCACACGGGCAAGAAATTCAATATCAATGGATACTATACCTGCGACAGTGCCTATGTCGTCTACCTGATTAAATGTCCGTGTGGACTCCTCTATGTAGGAGAAACCACACAACCCATTCGAGATAGAATCTCAAAGCACAAATCGACAATGAGGTGCAAAAATCTACTTCTACCTATCCCCCACCATTTTATCTCCTCAGGACACAGTGTCTCCCAATTAAGATTTCAAGTTCTCGAACAAATAGCACCACCACACCGTGGCGGTGATAGGATTCGCCTCCTCAAACAACGAGAGGCTTTTTGGATCCACACCCTCGATTCCCTTCATCCCAGGGGCCTCAACAGGGAGTACGACCTCCTGTCATTTAGTTGATACCCTTATCAGTACCCACCCATGTGTATACTTGCCCCTTATCCCAACAGCCTTCTCTATTTTACCATATATAGTATACCCTTAGCCGTTAGTCACCTTTCACACTCATCGCAGCCCACTGACCGCGTCTCATCTCTGTTATGTCGCCAATTCACAGAAGCCATTACCAAATGTCATAACCATTGTATTTCTCTCGTATGTTACAACATATAATGTCATTATAATATCCATACTATCGGTGCACTCATGTGTTTGTATTATCATGCCATACTGCTCATTCATTGTTTTGTGACCTGTCTCTTTGTGCCCTTCCCACAGATGCTTCTCCTACTCTACGGTCCTCCCCTCCCCTCCTCTTATGCCCCTCCTCTCCACCGCAACCTTAGGAAATCCTTCCGCTCCCTCTGGCTATACTTAACATTGTGGAACGCAAGCTTCGCCTCCTGGAACGCTCACATGACCGGAGTCCGTCACTTCCGGTCACGCGACTTGCCACTTCCGGTTTCGCGCGGTCACCTGTTTTTGTACTCGCGCTTGCATTGGCTCACTCATCAGCCTCTCCCCCTATATACGCCCCCTCTCTCACTCTGGTCTCACATCGAGCGGTGGACACCGCGATGCACAACTGGAGCCTACGTACGCTCCTCTAAGGTAACCTTCTCTCCACTGCTGGATATGCTAGTTATAATCTTTGTTGCCCTAAATACTTATTTGCTTCTTCCTATCCCCTCATCTACAGGCAGCCCGTTTGGGACCCTACCTCTCTAACTACACCAGCAGTTCTTTTTGGTATGTTTATACCCTCCACTGCGGCTCCTCTAGCATTTCCTCCACATTTTCTTCTACAGCTGCTCGCTATTTTCTTCCTCATCCCTCCTCTTTCTCATTATCTCCCCCCTTGTTTTATCCTGTCCTCCCTATCCTGTACTGTGTACAACATTCAATTTCTTTTGATATTCACCTTGCACAATACCAGTGATATCACATTTACCTGCTCTTTCTCGTGGTCTCACACACTTTCTACAAAAATCTCTTTCCCCTTTTTAAACTCCCCCCTCCCCCACTCCTTCTTTTCCATATGTTTCTCCCTTCCTTCCCCCTTTTTTTATCATCAGATTGCTTTATTCATTTATCTAATATGCCCTTTAGGCACTATGTTTTTTTTCCAACTACCAATTGTATTTCGTGATTACTACTATTATCTTTGTAAGCTATGTTTTGTCCTTATCATTATTGTTTATAATGAAACATATTTCCCGACAAAACCTTACATTGTTTTTTATCTTCTACAGCCAACTGAAGAAGGTGATTATGACCGACACGTTTTGTTGTTATATTGCTGTGTGTTTATCATGCTAAAATAAATTTTCACATATAAAGGACATTTTGAGTGCCGAGGATTCTTGAACATTGTTATACCACTCTGACCTCCACGTCTCTTGTAAGGGGCATTAAAAGCATCTTGTTATACCACTCTGACCTCCACGTCTCTTCTGAGGGGCATTAAAAGCGTCTTGTTATAACACTCTGACCTCCATGTCTCTTGTAAGGGGCATTAAAAGCGTCTTGTTATACCACTCTGACCTCCACGTCTCTTCTGAGGGGCATTAAAAGCGTCTTGTTATACCACTCTGACCTCCACATCTCTTGTAAGGGGCATTAAAAGCGTCTTGTTACAACACTGTGACCTCCACGTCTCTTGTAAGGGGCATTAAAAGCGTCTTGTTATAACAATCTGACCTCCACGTTTCTTCTAAGGGGCATTAAAAGCGTCTTGTTATACCACTCTGACCTCTACGACTCTTGTAAAGGGGCATTAAAAGCATCTTGTTATACCACTCTGACCTCTACGTCTCTTGTAAGGGGCATTAAAAGCGTCTTGTTATACCACTCTGACCTCCACGTCTCTTGTAAGGGGCATTAAAAGCATCTTGTTATACCAACCTGACCTCCACATCTCTTCAGAGGGGCCTTAAAAGCGTCTTGTTATACCACTCTGACCTCTACGTCTCTTGTAAAGGGGCATTAAAAGCGTCTTGTTATACCACTCTGACCTCCACTTCTCTTCTAAGGAGCATTAAAAGCGCCTTGTTATACCACTTGACCTCTACGTCTCTTGTAAGGGGCATTAAAAGTGTCTTGTTATATCATTCTGTCCTCCATGTCTCTTCTGAGGGGCATTAAAAAGCGTCTTGTTATAACACTCTGACCTCCACGTCTCTTGTAAGGGGCATTAAAAGCATCTTGTTATACCACTCTGACCTCCGCATCTCTTCCGAGGAGCATTAAAAGCATCTTGTTATACCACTCTGACCTCCACGTCTCTTCCGAGGGGCATTAAAAGTGTCTTGTTATAACACTCTGACCTCCATGTCTCTTGTAAGGGGCATTAAAACCGTCTTGTTATACTACTCTGACCTCCACGTCTCTTTTGAGGGGCATTAAAAACGTCTTGTTATACCACTCTGACCTCCACATCTCTTGTAAGGGGCATTAAAAGCGTCTTGTTATACGACTCTGACCTCCACGTCTCTTGTAAGGGGCATTAAAAGCATCTTGTTATACCACTCTGACCTCCACGTCTCTTCTGAGGTGCATTAAAAGCATCTTGTTATACCACTCTGACCTCCGGGTCTCTTGTAAGGGGCATTAAAAGCGTCTTGTTATACCACTCTGACCTCCACGTCTCTTCTGAGGGGCATTAAAAGTGTCTTGTTATAACACTCTGACCTCCACGTCTCTTCTGAGGGGCATTAAAAGCGTCTTGTTATAACACTCTGACCTCCACGTGTCTTGTAAGGGGCATTAAAAGCGTCTTTTTATACCACTCTGACCTCCATGTCTCTTCTGAGGGGCATTAAAAGCGTCTTGTTATACCACTCTGACCTCCACGTCTCTTCTGAGGGGCATTAAAAGCGTCTTGTTATACCACTCTGACCTCTACGTCTCTTGTAAAGGGGCATTAAAAGTGTCTTGTTATACCACTCTGACCTCCATGTCTCTTGTAAGGGGCATTAAAAGCATCTTGTTATACCACTCTGACCTCCACGTCTCTTGTAAGGGGCATTAAACGCGTCTTGTTATACCACTCTGACCTCCACGTCTCTTCTGAGGGGCATTAAAAGCATCTTGTTATACCACTCTGACCTCCACGTCTCTTGTAAGGGGCATTAAAAGCGTCTTGTTATACCACTCTGACCTCCACGTCTCTTCCGAGGGGCATTAAAAGCATCTTGTTATACCACTCTGACCTCCAGGTCTCTTCTGAGGGGCATTAAAAGCGTTTTGTTATAGCACTCTGACCTCCACGTCTCTTGTAAGGGGCATTAAAACCGTCTTGCTATACCACTCTGACCTCCACGTCTCTTCTGAGGGGCATTAAAACCGTCTTGTTATACCACTCTGACCTCCACGTCTCTTCCGCGGGGCATTAAAAGTGTCTTATTATACCACTCTGACCTCCACGTCTCTTCTGAGGGGCATTAAAATCGTCTTGTTATAACACTCTGACCTCCACGTCTCTTGTAAGGGGCATTAAAACCATCTTGTTATACCATTCTGACCTCCATGTCTCTTCTGAGGGGCATTAAAACCGTTTTGTTATACCACTCTGACCTCTATGTCTCTTGTAAGGGGCATTAAAAGTGTCTTGTTATACCACTCTGACCTCCATGTCTCTTGTAAAGGGCATACAAAGAACAGCCTTTTATAATTGCAAACAAGCAAACATAGCTGTTAAACCACCAAGGTTAGGGTCAGAATGAGCTCCACTCCAAAACCATGAACAAACCAAGGAGAAACTACGGAGTAAGTTAATAAAAGGTAATCTTTATTACATACATGAATATAAAAAATATATATATATAATCAAGTCACAGCAAAAAGTGGATAGTGATACACAGGGTCAAGGGATAGCAGCAAATAAATAGCTCATGAGCCCCCCACAGCCATAACATAGGTTGTGAATTGTAAGTTGGGGACACCTCAGGTAAGGTAAGTAGCATACATAAACAATGGCCAGGAATCAGTCATACTCAGTGTAACCTGGACTAAGAGCTGTCCACATACTTATAGTATACCCATGGTCTAAATTTCATAAAAAAGCTTTACCAGAGGATAGAACACGAAACTAAAAGTGCTGAGTGCAGTGGCCCATGGAACGGAACGCCTCAACGAGCGTTTCGCCTATTATAGATTGGCTTTCTCAAGAGGCTGAAGCTCAGGTGCGTGTAAGGACCTTAAATATGTAAAACTCGTGGTCATGTGACGCATCACAAGACCACGTGTGGTGTGTGACTTCCGCTCTTTGGCACATGCGCCATGGGTATCTCGTCGCGCGCGCCCAGGCCGTCACGCTCACCGCGCGTGCGCGAACCGCACTGAGCAGGAGGCGAGAGACAGCCGGGTGCGTGCCCACCGAGGGGAAACGACGGCATGCATGCACACAGCGTGGATCAGCACAGAAGAAGTAAGGCAAGTACATAATATGGGAATAACACATTGTCGCTTATTGTAAGCATCGACCCCATGTTCACAACTTATCAATACTGATATACAACATCATTTTCATCGTTTTTATCATTATACATCATCAGACTTCATGGTGGAATATTTACAATGCTTGGCAACATCTGTCATACACTGTGTGCAGAATTATTAGGCAAGTTGTATTTTAGAGGATTATTTTTATTATTGATGAACAACTATGTTCTCAATCAACCGAAAAGACTCATAAATATCCAAGCTTAATATTTTTGGAAGTTGGAGTGGTTTCTTTTTAGATTTAGCTGTCTTAGGAGGATATCTGTTTGTGCAGGTAACTATTATAGTGCAGAATTATTAGGCAACTTAATAAAAACCAAATATAATCCCATCTCACTTGTTTATTTTCACCAGGTAAACCAATATCAGTGCACAAAATTTAGAAATAAACATTTCTGACATGCAAAAACAAAAACCAAAAAAATTAGTGATCAATATAGCCACCTTTCTTTATGATGACACTCAACAGCCTTCCATCCATAGATTCTATCAGTTGCTTGATCTGTTTTCGATCAACATTGCGTGCAGCAGCCACCACAGCCTCCCAGACACTGTTCCGAGAGGTGCACTGTTTTCCCTCCCTGTAGATCTCACATTTTATAATGGACCACAGGTTCTCTATGGGGTTCAGATCAGGTGAACAATGGCGCCATGTCATTATTTTTTCTTCTTTTAGACCTTTACTGGTCAGCCACACTGTGGAGTAGTTGGATGCATGTGATGGAGTATTGTCCTGCATGAAAATCATGTTTTTCTTGAACGATACCGACTTCTTCCTGTACCACTGCTTGAAGAAGTTGTATTCCAGAAACTGGCAGTAGGTCTGGGAGTTGAGCTTCACTCCATCCTCAACCCAAAATGGTTCCACAAGTTCATCTTTGATGATACCAGCCCATACCAGTACCCCACCTCCACCTTGCTGGCGTCTGAGTCGGAGTGGAGCTCTCTGCCCTTTATTGATCCAGCCTCTAGCCCATCCATCTGGCCCATGAAGAGTCACGCTCATTTCATCAGTCCATAAAACCTTAGAAAAATCAGTCTTAAGATATTTCTTGACCCATTCTTGACGTTTTATCTTATGTTTCTTGTTCAAAGGTGGTCTTTTTCAGCCTTCCTTACCTTGGCCATGTCCCTGAGTATCGCACACCTTGTGCTTTTTGATACTCCAGTAACGTTGCAGCTCTGAAATATGGCAAAACTGGTGGCAAATGGCATCTTGGCAGCTTCATGCTTGATTTTCCTCAATTCATGGGTAGTTATTTGGCGCCTTTTTTGGCCAACACGCCTGTTGGCTATTTGCCATGAAACGCTTGATTGTTCGGTGATCACGCTTCAAAAGTTTGGAAATTTCAAGACAGCTGCATCCCTCTACAAGACATCTCACAATTTTGGACTTTTCAGAGCCCGTCAAATCTCTCTTCTGACCCATTTTGCCAAAGGAAAGGAAGTTGCCTAATAATTAAGCACACCTTATATAGAGTGTTGATGTCATTAGTCAGCACCCCTCCTCATTACAGAGATGCACATCACCAGATTTACTTAATTGGTAGTTGGCTTTCAAGCCTATGCAGCTTGGAGTAGGACAACATGTATAAAAAGTATCAAAGTGATCAAAATACGCATTTGCCTAATAATTCTGCACGCAGTGTATATAAGTCATAAGTATCCAGGCGACAATGTTCATCCCAATGGCTGAAAACAAGGTATAGGATCTTAAGAAGCACAACCACAAAAAGATCTGTACGAAGGTATACAACGCATCATCACTAAAAAGAATAAACATTAGAAAAAAACTTAACAGAAAACATAAAACTAACACATATATATAAAAAATGGGATAAAAGTAGAGAAATCACATGGGACTGTGTTACAGAAAAAACAGGAGAGTAGAGCCTAGAACCTTCATTGATCATAAAAACGAGCAAAACTTGAAGCCTCATTCAATCCTCGTGGGCTGATTGTGTCCAAAACCACCATCCATCTTGTCTCCCTTTGGGCTAGACGCTGTTTAAGGTTTCCACCCCGAGAGCCGAGACGCACTACTTCAATACCGCGTATCTGCAGTGTTTTATGGTCACAATCATGTGCCACCTTAAAATGTCGTGGCAACGTCTTTAGCTCCCGGGGGTCGGTCACCGTCTTGGCCGCGCCAATATCCCGCACATGCTCACGTACTCTGACACGAAGCTCCCTTGATGTCAGGCCTATATATATCAAGTTGCAGCCACAGGTAGCATAATATATGACATTATTGGTGCTGCATGAGATATAATGCAAGATTTTAAATTCACGGGAGCCGTCAGAGGACATGAACGAGACACTACGCAGGACATTGGCGCAGGCAAGACAGCGACCGCACGGAAAGCATCCCACGGTGGGACCACGAGACCCAAATGGGTTGGATACAGGGGGAACATAATGACTGGAGACTAATATATCTCTCAAGATTTTACCCCGACGAGCTGTCATTGATGGAAAAGGCTCAAGATGGTCTCATAGCACAGGATCGGTACCCAGAATTGCCCAATGGCGGTTAAGAATTTGTCGCATCGTCTCCTATTCATGATTAAAGGATGAGATGTACCGGATTTTTCCTTCCGTATCTTTCCTCTGTCTAGCCTGATTGGAACAAAGGAGACCTCTCCGAGGGGTATCCCGTGCCCTCTCATAGCCCCGTCTGATGCTTCGGTTACTGTATCCCCGTTGTTTAAACTGATTAGTTAAATCGGCGGCCTGGGCCTCAAATCTGGAACTTGTGGAACAGATCCTCCTCATCCTCAGGAACTGTCCAACCGGGACGGCCCGAATTGTGGGTAAATAATGTGCCGAGTCGGCGTGGATCAGAGAATTCACTGACGTGGACTTCCTGAAGACGTCAGTCTGAATGGCGGAGCGCCCATCCACCTCCAGACTAACGTCCAGGAAGTCAATACGCTCAGTGTGATATGTATAAGTTAGTCTGATACCACGCGAATTGGCATTAAGTCGTGCCATAAACTCCTCGAGCTCCCCTACTGTCCCCCGCCAAAAGAATAAAATGTATCTCATCCATGACACGACGTGGTCCGCGGCGAGCCCGCCATCACCACCAAAGTTCTCCCTCTCCCATGTGCCTAGGAAGAGATTGGCGTACGATGGCGCACAAGCCGCCCCCATCGCCGTGCCACGTTGCTGGAGATATATTGTATCTTTAAACAAAAATAAAAAATAGGCTTTCAATTTTGCTGCGTTTTTATGATCAATGAAGGTTCTAGGCTCTACTCTCCTGTTTTTTCTGTAACACAGTCCCATGTGATTTCTCTGCTTTTATCCCATTTTTTATATACAGTACAGACCAAAAGTTTGGACACACCTTCTCATTTAAAGATTTTTCTGTATTTTCATGACTATGAAAATTGTACATTCACACTGAAGGCATCAAAACTATGAATTAACACATGTGGAATTATATACTTAACAAAAAAGTGTGAAACAGCTGAAAATATGTCTTATATTCTAGGTTCTTCAAAGTAGCCACCTTTTGCTTTGATGACTGCTTTGCACACTCTTGGCATTCTCTTGATGAGCTTCAAGAGGTAGTCACCGGAACTAGT
This sequence comes from Phyllobates terribilis, assembly GCF_046119375.1. NCBI lineage: Eukaryota > Metazoa > Chordata > Amphibia > Anura > Dendrobatidae > Phyllobates > Phyllobates terribilis. The sequence goes on along the minus strand of NW_027362761.1, from coordinate 688,585,125 downwards.
TTTCACTTCACAGGTGTGCCCTGTCAGGTTTAATAAGTGGGATTTCTTGCTTTATAAATGGTGTTGGGACCATCAGTTGTGGTGTGCAGAAGTCTGGTGGATACACAGCTGATAGTCCCACTGAATAGACTGTTAACTGCTTTTTTCTTGCCATAATACAAATTCTAAGTAAAGAAAAACGAGTGGCCATCATTACTTTAAGAAATGAAGGTCAGTCAGTGCGAAAAATTGGAAAATCTTTGAAAGTGTCCCCAAGTGCAGTTGCAAAAACCATCAAGCGCTACAAAGAAACTGGCTCACATGAGGACCGCCCCAGGAAAGGAAGACCAAGAGTCACCTCTGCTTCTGAGAATAAGTTTATCCGAGTCACCAGCCTCAGAAATCGCAGGTTAACAGCAGCACAGATTAGAGACCAGGTCAATGCCACACAGACTTCTAGCAGCAGACACATCTCTACAACAACTGTTAAGAGGCGACTTTGTGCAGCAGGCCTTCATGGTAAAATAGCTGCTAGGAAACCACTGCTAAGGACAGGCAACAAGCAGAAGAGACTAGTTTGGGCGAAAGAACACAAGGAATGGACATTAGACCAGTGGAAATCTGTGCTTTGGTCTGATGAGTCCAAATTTGAGATCTTTGATTCCAACCACCGTGTCTTTGTGCGACGCAGAAAAGGTGAACGGATGGACTCTACATGCCTGGTTCCCACCGTGAAGCATGGAGGAGGAGGTGTGATGGTGTGGGGGTGCTTTGTTGGTGACACTGTTGGGGATTTATTCAAAATTGAAGGCATACTGAACCAGCATGGCTACCACAGCATCTAGCAGCGGTATGCTATTCCATCCGGTTTGCGTTTAGTTGGACCATCATTTATTTTTCAACAGGACAATGACCCCAAACACACCTTCAGGCTGTGTAAGGGCTATTTGACCAAGAGGGGGAGTGATGGGGTGCTATGCCAGATGACCTGGCCTCCACAGTAACCAGACCTGAACCCAATCGAGATGGTTTGGGGTGAGCTGGACCGCAGAGTGAAGGCAAAAGGGCCAACAAGTGCTAGCATCTCTGGGAACTCCTTCAAGATTGTTGGAAGACCATTTCCGGTGACTACCTCTTGAAGCTCATCAAGAGAATGCCAAGAGTGTGCAAAGCAGTCATCAAAGCAAAAGGTGGCTACTTTGAAGAACCTAGAATATAAGACATATTTTCAGTTGTTTCACACTTTTTTGTTAAGTATATAATTCCACACATGTCAATTCATAGTTTTGATGTCTTCAGTGTGAATGTACAATTTTCATAGTCATGAAAATACTGAAAAATCTTTAAATGAGAAGGTGTGTCCAAACTTTTAGTCTGTACTGTATATGTGTTCGTTTTATGTTTTCTGTTAAGTTTTTTTCTAATGTTTATTATTTATTCTTTCTAGTGATGATGCGTTGTATACCTTCGTACAGCTCTTTTTGTGGTTGTGCTTCTTAAGATCCTGTATACCTTGTCTTCAGCCATTGGGATGAACATTGTCGCCTGGATACTTATGACTTATATATGACAGATGTTGCCAAGCATTGTAAATATTCCACCATGAAGTCTGATGATGTATAATGATAAAAACGATGAAAATGATGTTGTATATCAGTATTGATAAGTTGTGAACATGGGGTGGATGCTTACAATAAGCGACAATGTGTTATTCCCATATTATGTACTTGCCTTACTTCTTCTGTGCTGATCCACGCTGTGCCGTCGGTTCCCCTCGGTGGGCGCGCGCCCGGCTGTCTCTCGCCCCCTGCTCAGTGCGGTTCGCGCATGCGCGGTGGGCATGACGGCTTGTGCGCACGCGCTCGACGAGATACCCATGGCGCATGCGCCAAAGAGCGGAAGTCACACACCACACGTGGTCTTGTGATGCGTCACATGACCACGAGTTTTACATATTTAAGGTCCTTACACGCATCTGAGCTTCAGCCTCTTGAGAAAGCCATTCTATAATAGGCGAAACGCGCGTTGAGGCGTTCCTTTCCATGGGCCACTGCACTCAGCACTTTTAGTTTCGTGTTCTATCCTCTGGTAAGGCTTTTTTATGAAATTTAGACCATGGGTATACTATAAGTATGTGGACGGCTCTTAGTCCAGGTTACACTGAGTATGACTGATTCCTGGCCATTGTTTATGTATGCTACTTACCTTACCTGAGGTGTCCCCAACTTACAATTCTCAACCTATGTTATGGCTGTGGGGGGCTCATGAGCTATTTATTTGCTGATATCCCTTGACCCTGTGTATCCCTATCCACTTTTTGCTCTGACTTGATTATATATATATATTTTTTATATTCATGTATGTAATAAAGATTACCTTTTATTAACTTACTCCTTAGTTTCTCCTTGGTTTGTTCATGGTTTTGGAGTGGAGCTCATGCTGACCCTAACCTTGGTGGTTTAACAGCTATGTTTGCTTGTTTGCAATTATACAAGGCTGTTCTTTGTATGCTAATTAGTTTTTGTGTCTTTGCAGCACATTTATGGCCTCTAATGGACTTTCGAACGCGGGACAATGCCTGGCTCGCACAAATAAATAACGCATCTGAGGATGGGGGTACCCTGGGGCCGGGTGTGGATCAGAGCCTGCAGGAGAGTATTGCCAAATTTAAGAACCTTCTAAAACGCCGCACACGTATATGGTGGAACCATGCTTTTTTAGTGAAATACATAGATAAAAGCCTCATTCCCAGGGGCTTGCGTGTCCAAATTTTCCCTTCATTTAGTATCGAGGACGAGGACTTTAAGAATAGGTGGGAGGCTCTGGCGGATACATGTTCTCTTGGCTTCTTGCGATTGTTGAAGGAACTGAATGAAAAATCCATCAAGGATATTGAATCTGAAATGGAGCAATTTCAAGTTGGCTTTAGAAGAGATATGACGAATGACCAGCTGCGGCAGCTTAACGATGAGGTTGAGGCGGAATCCCAGAAATGGGTTAAAGATATTATTTCAAATAAAACAAAAAAATTTCAGCGAGATATACAGGACAAGCAAACCAAACATGTATACAGATGGAGGGCGCCCATTGACAGGTCACGACCATGTTATAGATTTCATTCAAATTCTCGCTCAAGATCGGCCTCTTCGGTATCTGCTGCCTCAGTGGAGGATCAGGCACCCCTAGTGAATCCTTCCCCTCAGGAAAGACCAGCAATTAATCCATCAGCCAGAATTCAGACTAGAACAAGCAACAAGAAGAGGCAGGCTGTTCCTCAACAGGTTGGTTCTTCCTGTGGGGGACCGCGGGTCATAAATTTGTCTACTCATATGTTGACTCCTGCCCAGGTGGAGGTCCTTGAGAGAGGTCTATCTTTTTCACCCACGAGTTCTTTTGACTATTTTTTAGCACTCAAGGACCTCCACTTATTTGCCAGAAAGTTAATTCTAAAAAAAACTTCATTCTAGGTCGCATGGTGACCTGGGATCTCTGAATGCTGCAGAAAGAGAGGCGTTACAAAATCTTGAAGACCTCCTATTGGAACAGGGACCAGTAACATCAGGTGGGTTTCTTTTAAGTATCAGCTCTAGGTCAACACGGTTCCCTCCCCTGTCTCTGTGTAAGTATGTGGACGGCTCTTAGTCCAGGTTACACTGAGTATGACTGATTCCTGGCCATTGTTTATGTATGCTACTTACCTTACCTGAGGTGTCCCCAACTTACAATTCACAACCTATGTTATGGCTGTGGGGGGATCATGAGCTATTTATTTGATGCTATCCCTTGACCCTGTGTATCCCTATCCACTTTTTGCTGTGACTTGATTATATATATATATTTTTTATATTCATGTATGTAATACAGATTACCTTTTATTAACTTACTCCGCAGTTTCTCCTTGGTTTGCATCTTATTAAGGGGCATTAAAAGTGTCTTGTTATACCACTCTGACCTCCACATCTCTTGTAAGGGGCATTAAAAGCATCTTGTTATACCACTCTGACCTCCACGTCTCTTGTAAGGGGCATTAAAAGCGTCTTGTTATACCACTCTAAATGGTGACACCTGATGAAGGTGGCTGTGTCCACCGAAACGCGTTGTGTGTATATTAATAAATCAGTCCTTTTAATATTTTTGCCCTGTTATTGGCGCTCTGGTACCGCTATTCATATCCATTTATTGTCCCTTTCCCCCTGTTGGGGTGCGGTAGAGCTGCCTTTAACTTATTGTTCTTTCACCTGTGGGAGGAATTTAATTAGAATCACTACCCTGGTTTTCCAAGCTGCGCTGCCCTAACCCCTTCGGAACGCTGCCGGGGGTGTTGGTGAAGCTGGGCGTCCATCTCGGCGTTACATGCAACTAACCTGACCACGTGATCCACCACCGAGAGATCAGGATCTGTGAACGCCGCTGGAACTAGATGACAGCCACCAACAGAGCGGAGCTTGTGGAGCTTTACACTGGGGTTGTGCAGAGGTGCACAACTTCATAAGGTTAGTAGCCATCCTCACACCCCTCTAACAATTGCAATACTGAGTCACCCATTGCGCCTTGTTCTCTCCTCTCTTGTTATACCACTCTGACCTCCACGTCTCTTGTAAGGGGCATTAAAAGCGTCTTGTTATACCACTCTGACCTCCACGTCTCTTGTAAGGGGCATTAAAAGCATCTTGTTATACCACTCTGACCTCCATGTCTCTTCTGAGGGGCATTGAAAGCATCTTGTTATACCACTCTGACCTCCACGTTTCTTGTAAGGGGCATTAAAAGCGTCTTGTTAAGCTACTGGGACCTCCATGACTCTTCGAACGGGCATTGCATTTCCTCAAAATTTTTGGAAGCTTTTGATTGGAATGCATAAGCAAATACTATGGGAGACCCACTCCCCAATAGTGGGACTTATGTTTGTAATATGCTGTACTGCATGGCTCTTGTAGGAGGCATTGCAAGTTGCTCCGTCCTAACTTTTGGAAGCTTTTGCTTGGAAGGCATAAGCAAATACTATGGGAGACCCACTCCCCAATAATGGGACTAATGTTTGTAATATGCTGTTCTGCATGGCTCTTGTAAGGGGCATTGCAAGTTGCTCCGTCCTAATTTTTGGAAGCTTTTGCTTGGAAGGCATAAGCAAATACTATGGGAGACCCACTCCCCAATAATGGGACTAATGTCTGTAATATTCTGTACTGCATGGCTCTTGTAAGGGGCATTAAAAACGTCTTGTTAAGCTACTGTGACCTCCACGTCTCTTCCGAGGGGCATTAAAACCGTCTTGTTAAGCTACTGTGACCTCAACGTCCATTCCACAGGGCATTGATATTGTCTTTTTATTCCACTGTAACTTCCACCACCCTTCCAAGGGGCATTAAAACCGTCTTGTTAAGCTACTTTGACCTCAACGTCTATTCCACGGGACATTGATATTGTCTTATTATTCCACTGTAACTTCCACCACTCTTCCAAGGGGCTTTAAAACCGTCTTGTTAAGCTACTGTGACCTCCACGTCTCTTCCGAGGGGCATTAAAACCGTCTTGTTAAGCTACTGTGACCTCAACGTCTATTCCACGGGGCATTGATATTGTCTTTTTATTCCACTGTAACTTCCACCACTCTTCCAAGGGGCATTAAAACTGTCTTGTTAAGCTACTGTGACCTCCACGTCTTTTCCAAGGGGCATTAAAACCATCTTGTTAAGCTACAGTGACCTCAATGTCTATTCCACGGGACATTGATATTGTCTTTTTATTCCACTGTAACTTCCACCACTCTTCCAAGGGGCATTAAAACTGTCTTGTTAAGCTATTGTGACCTCCACGTCTCTTCCAAGGGGCATTGAAATGTTGTTTTTAATTACCTTACCTCTAATCTCCACGACTCTTCCAACGGGCATTGCATTTCCTCCTAATTTTAGTCAGCTTTTGCTTTTCAATACAAAGGTGAAAACTAAGGGAGACACACTCCACAATAATGGGTAGAAGGTTTTTAGTACGCTGTAATCCACGTCTGTTTCAAGGGGCATTGCAGTTCCTCATAATTTTTGGAAAGCCTTCCATTCACTGCTTAGGCCAACAGTGCACAGGAGACCCAGTTGCTATAAATGGAAAAAAAGGTTTAGTTAAGGCCCTCTGACCGCCATGTCATTTCCAAGGGGCAATGGAGTGCCTCAAAATTTTTGGTAGGCATTGCACTCACTGTATGCCCTATAACTGTGTAGCCGAACCGCTCCTTTTGTTACAGAAACATATCCTACAAGACATATGTGGTTGACTGGCCTGATATTGATGTGAATGGTCCCTGTTCCTCCTGCTCTTTCTCCTTTGCCACTACCTCATCCATCATTTATCACCTGAAGCTCTGTTTTAACGGGAGTCATAGAACTGGGATAGTAGCAGGAAAACATCCAGCAATCCTCGGAGGAGGTAGGATATGCGCCAAAACGCTGACCACCTCAGGCCTAGCCGCTACTACATACATGCGCTTGCATTCCTTGAAAACAAAGCAGATGCTAACTTCTATCATCCTCATCATGCTCCTCACCTTGGCACTCTCAACTCCCCTGATGGAGAAGCCAGGGCCCACTGGAGGAGTCGGGTTCTCTGGTGGGCTCGTCCAATGCTGCCCAAAAGCAGGCCAGTCTAAGAAAAGTGTGTGGGGATGTTCCGCGGAAAAATCGGGGCGGCTGGGGACCGTTTATGGACACCCGGCCGCCCCCAGGCGGCTGGGGACCATGTGTGGACACCCTTCCGCGGGGCGGCTGGGGACCGACTGTGAACACCCGGCCGCCCCCTGGCGGCTGGGGACCGAGCGTGGACACCCGGTCGCCGGGCGGCTGGGGACTGAGTATGGATAAAAGCGCCACCTACGCAGCCATGACATGGTGGCCGGCGTCTGCCTCCACATGCCTAAAAGGCCCAATTTCAAGTGCAAGCAAGCTAGCAGTATGGTATTGCAGCCTGGGGGTGGGTGGGTGGTAGGTTGCACACTTACACTTGCATTCCAAGAAAGAAAAGCAGATGCTAACTTCTATCATCATCATGCTCCTCACCTTGGCACAAACAACTCCCCTGATGGAGAAGCCAGGGCCCACGGGAGGAGTCGGGTTCTCTGGTGGGCTCGTCGAATGCTGCCCTAAAGCAGGCCAGTCTAATAAAAGTGTGTGGGGATGTTCCACGGAGAAATCGAGGCGGCTGGGGACCGTTTATGGACACCCGGCCGCCCCCAGGTGGCTGAGGACCGTGTGTGGACACCCGGCCGCGTGGCGGCTGGGGACCGAGTGTGGACACCCGGCCGCCCACTGGCAGCTTGGGACCGAGCGTGGACACCCGGCTGCCGGGCGGCTGGGGACTGAGTATGGATACCTCGCTGCCAAAGCAGCCATGAGGTAGTGGCCAGCTTCGGCCTCCTCAAAACTAAAAGGCCCCATTTCAAGTGCAAGCTAGCAGTATGGGATTGCAGCCTGGGGGTGGGTGGATGGCAGGTTGCACACTTACGCTTGCATTCCAATAAAACAAAGCAGATGCTAACTTCTATCATCATCATGCTCCTCACCTTGGCACAAACAACTCCCCTGATGGAGAAGCCAGGGCCCACCGGAGGAGTCGGGTACTCTGGTGGGCTCGTCCAATGCTGCCCTAAAGCAGGCCAGTCTAAGAAAAGTGTGTGTGGATGTTCCGCGGAGAAATCGGGGCGGCTGGGGACCGTTTATGGACACCCGGCCACCCCCTGGCGGCTGGGGACCGAGCGTGGACACTCGGCCGCCGGATGGCTCGGGATTGAGTATGGATACCTCGCTGCCGAAGCAGCCATGAGGTAGTGGCCAGCTTCGGCCTCCTCAAAACTAAAAGGCCCCATTTCAAGTGCAAGCTAGCAGTATGGTATTGCAGCCTGGGGGTGGGTGGGTTATTGGCTGCATATTTGCGCTTGCATTGCAAGGAATGGGGGAGGTACAATTGAACACTGCCCTGGGACAAGGACTTGCACGGGGATAGTTGCAAGTCTGCATCTTCTGATGCGGCAAGGATCACTTCTGATGGGCACACTTTTAGGCAGTGACCTGGGAGTCAGAGATGCTTCCAGGGGTCTTGCCCATGCTGTCCCCATGTCTTTTCAGCACTGTATGCATGTGTCACACAGCACATGGCCAGATAAGGTTGTAAAATGTTAAATGACATTTCCCGGTGAATGCATTTGTCACAATTGAAAGCAATACAAAAGTGCAAAAACGCATAAAAAATGCTACTTGTGAACATAGCCCAAGGTGTGGAGGAGTATTTTTGTTTTTGGTTATTTATTTTACCTTATACACAAGTCTTTACCCTGGAAAAGAAATTCCTTCACATATTTCACAGGAAAAAAGTTTCACTTTCGTTTTCGAACGTTTTATTATGTGCCTGTAAAAGTGGCTTAATACCTCTGAACACGTTGTTGACAACAGTGACCTGGGGGTCAGAAATGCTTCCTGGGGTGATCCCCATGCTGTTCCCATGTCATTTGAGCACTGTCACTATCGTTTTGGGCACTTTATAGGCTTTCTACAGACTGCCGGGGGTGCCGCCGCAAAAATGCTTGGGTCTCACATAGACTAACATTGGGCTCATTGCTCGGGTCGAGCACCTGAGTATCACGGCGAGCTTGGGCCGAGCTTCGAGCACCCGAGCATTTTAGTGCTCGCTCAACACTAGTGATTACCTATTGATCGTTTGGGTCCGAAACATTGGAAAACGCACCTATCGTAAAAATGGGGGAGTTTTATCCCTGTCAGGACACTTATCCCCATTTTAAAATGCAGCGGCAGGTGGGATGTCTGACCGCAGCTCCATTCATTCTCTTTAGGGCTTCCAGAAAAAAAACAAGGACAGCCAATGAGGGAATGAATGGATCAGTGGTCAAGTCACACATGAGCTCCAGTCTAATGGAGATAAAAGCTCCACATTCTACCCAGCAGTCAGACCCTCACTAATCAATAATTTATCATTTATCCTGTGGAGAGGTGATTAATTGTTTTCCCCGAAGAACCCCTGTAAGTGCATCTTGTTCCAAGTATTTAATCACTAATGGAAATAAAGAATCTTCTCCTAATTAATATCAGAGAGAACAAATGACCGCCATACACAACACAATCCACTATACCAACACCAATAGTACCACATACAAGGGAGAAATACTGCCACACCATGACTGGACTACATATTACCACCACATAGTGACCGAATAATACTACATACAAGAGAGAAATACCACCACACCATGACGAGACCACATATTACCACCACATAGTAACTGAATAATACTACATACAAGGGAGAAATACCACCACACCATGACCAGACCACATATCACCACATAGTGACCGAATAATACTACATACAAGGAAGAAATACCGCCACACCATGACCAGACCAGATATTAACAGCATATAGCATTCAGATAATTCCCCATCATTTCTCTCTTTTACCTCCATTATTGCTCTCCCCATCCCCATCATTGCTCTTCCCCCACCTCCTCCATAATTTCTCCCTCCCATCCCCATCATTTCTCTCCCTCCACCTTCTCCATCATTGCTCTCCCCCACTTTCTCCATCATTGCTCTTCCCCACCTTCTCCAACATTGTCATATCTCCCCCCACCTTCTCCATCATTGTCATATCTCCTCCATCATTACCATATCTCCCCCACCTCCTCCATCATTGCCATATCTCTCCCACCTCCTCCATCATCATTGCCATATGTCCCCCCACCACCTCCATCATCATTGCCATATCTCCCCTCACCACCTCGAACATCATTGCCATATCTCCCCCCACCACCTCCATCATCATTGCCATATCTCCCACACCACCGCCTCCATAATTGCCATATCTCTCCCCACCGGCTCCATCATTGCCATATCTCTCCCCACCTGCTACATCATCATTGCCATATCTTCCCCCACCTCCTCCATCATCATTGCCATGCCATATCTCCCCCCATCTCCTCCATCACCATGTCATATCTCCCTCCACCTCCCACATTGCCATGCCATTTCTCCCCCAATCTCCTCCATCACCATTGCTCTCCCTCATCTCCCCCACATCCTTGACGTCATCAAGCAGCGCGAGCCTGTGTCAGGGAGGAAGCGCCGGGCAGGAAGCAGAGGACGGATCCCTCCGCTCTGCTGCCATTCTCCTCCTGTCGGCAGCCTGGGGGTTCGAGAAGCAGGCCAGATTGCCTCCGGGCCTTTGCAGTGTGGGGCACCGGCAGCCATGTTAACCAGGGGCCCCCGTGCATCCTGCTCGGGGGCCCGCTGTGGACCCGGGCCCACCGGAGGATTCTCTGTTGTCCTGGTGCCCCAGTCCGACCCTGGGCACTGCATAAAAACATGGTCATCAGACATGATCAAATATTACTGTGGTAATAATCCTGACATTTTTTGTAAGTTGCAAAACATTATACTTCATTTAAAATGGCCAAGTTGCGTGGTAAGGGAAGGGGAAGTAGACGTGATGCTGATGGTGCAGGTCGAGGTCGAGGTCGTGGGCAAGATGAAACTGTACCTGCTGAGGGAGCACAATAAGCACCCACATCATGTTGACCTTCCTTCCTGTCCCATTTTCTAGGGGGCCGTGGAACACCACTATTGAAGCCAAATCAGTGTGAAAAGGTTGTTGGTTGGATAGCAGATAATGCTTCCAGTCATTTTGTCACCATCACCACCCTGTCTTCCACACGGTCCAGTCTCAGTAGCCGTGAGTCTGAACCACATATTCCTCACCCCGATACTCATTCCTCCCACCATGCTGAGTGCCCAGAGACAAGTGATCCCACTCTTAGACACTCTGAAGAGCCGTTCACATTTCCATTTATAGATTCTGGCCTCTTCCTGTGTCCACTTCAAGCGGGGCATGAGGAGATCGCATGTAGCGATGCCCAAATATTTGAGCAGCCATGGTCACACGAAGGTGGATGATGATGAGACACAATTTCCAGAAAGTCAGGAGGAGGACCGGGGTGCTTATGTGGAAGACAAGGTGGTGGACGATGAAGTCACTGACCCAACCTGGGAAGGCGACATGCATAGCGAGGAGAGCACCGCAAAGGGGGAGGGAGCTGTAGCACCACAACAGGCAGGAAGAAGCAGTGGGGTGGCCACAGACACAAGGCGGACAACTGTTCCCCAAAATACCAATACGAGGGAAATTACCAGTCAAACTGTTAGGTCTTTACCCGTTCTCTCACCAACGCAGTTACTGGGAAGGTCCACCTAACCACGGACACGTGGACAAGTGCTTGTGGCCAGGAATGGTACATTTCACTCTTTGATGATGATGGTAGCTGCCTCTTCTTTTCAGGTCTTCTCTTCTCCTTATCAATAAGCATCTTTATTCCCTTTTTGACAGGAAATGTGTGTCTCTTTTTCTGATCTAGTCCCTCGAACATGATGCCCTGGACTGTTCTAGGGGTTTTGGTATCTGTTATGCCCATGGTCATTCTTATGGCCTTAATTAATTTATCCATGTCTTCTGCCAGAAAACACGGTCTATCCCCCATATCACTCTCTGATAAAGATGAGGAGGAGGATGAAGAGGAGGCAGAAGAGCAGTTAGATTCCTCCGTGTTCTCTAATATTAACGATTCCTCAGGTTTCTTGTACTTGATGGGTGGATACTCTCTCTCAGGTGGTGCTGTCATGGGAGAAGGGCAAAAGAACCACTATGGATAAATAAGACAGTACAAAGTTTAATAAGACAAAAACAAAGGGCACTCAAAATCTTGAAGGCTGAAAATACAGAAATAGCATTTCAGGAGTATAAGGATCTCAATAAGAAATGTAAAAAAAAATCAAGCTAGGAAAGTTATCTACAGGGAAAAAAATCGCCAGCGACAATAAAATAAATCTCAAATAATGTTATAAATACATAATAGCCAAGAAGAAAAAACAAAGGGTATCTGCCCCTTAAAAGACAATAATAACAAGATAATTATAGATGACAAAGAAAAGGCTGAGATTTTAAACAGGCACTTTTCATCCATGTTTACCAATGAACTGTCTGTTCCAGGGATCTTTCAACAAGGCAAAAAACAAAGTTCACCACCTGATATACTGTAACTAATTTAACACGCTCGCTCATCACTGTTATTTACCTCAGTATTTGTAAGACAAACTCAGGACTGGAACAATCAGAGGAAAAGTGTAATAGAAACACGTCACCACTTCTGCATTTATTACCAACTCATGGTTTTGGCTTACAAATACTGACCAAATATTGAACGTGTGGCGCCCCTGAGGGTTCAGTCGCCACAGGGGTACTGCACCTCAGACCGAGGTGTGGTATCTCCTCTCCGAGGTAAGGGTGGAGCACCTCTCAGGACTCAGCCATCCATTCAACACTACACCACTCCTGTCCTGAGGGGGGGCTTTAAGGCACCATAGTGCTGCCCCAGCCGGGATAGAGGAGATGGGGGGAACCAAAGATAGGGGGAACCATGTAGTGAGTGAGGGAGGAAGACGCACTTTAGGTTACACTCATTCAATCATATTTAATCAACGGCCATATTAGGTTCAAGGTCCTTTGATTGTGGTCTTCATCACTGAACGTGGCTTTCCGGTGGAACCTACAGCTGATTGAAGATACATGGTCCTCGTTCTCTGGCCTTGAGGCGAGGAGCGGGCTAGAGTTAACAGCTGTCTCTACCCGGTCAAGGTCCCTACCTAAGAAGGCCTGGAGGGGAGCAGAGGAGACAAGCTCCACAGGCAAAAGGATCCCAGAGGGATGCAGACGGAGCGGCATACGCCACCTGTCCTCACTATTCTGACCTAGTCAGAGGGACTCCTGCTGCAAAAGGGGTACCGGCCCCCGATATCTGGCTTTGCGACTTCATGTCCTAGTCAGAAAAGCCCGGAGGCTTAGAGGATCCCACCGGGTAACGGACGGAGCGGAGTCGCCACCCGTACCCTTGTTCTGTGTATAGCCAGAGGGAGACCCAGCCTTGTAACACGCACCACATACGGACAGGAGAGGACCTAGTGGGAAAGTCTAGAAACACTCTGGTGCAGGGGGTCCTGATTGATGCACCCGAACTACCCGGAGTGTGCTGAACCCCTTCCTGGTGGCCGCAGTGTGCCGTGAGGAGCAAGGAGAAGCCTTGCAGCTGACACCTAACAACGTGAGTAAAGCTTGGAAGACTGCATCCATTGCCTCCGGTCCCTTATTTCAGCGCAGCACCGCACTACACCACCCACTACGACTCCCCTGATCCATCTTCTCTGCCCTGAGGCCCTGCTCCGCCTGTGGGGAGTAGTACCATCTTTTGCTGCCACGACATCCCGCCTCAGAGGACTGCCACAGCGCTGGTGGCTAATCACCAGGCACCACAGGTGGCATAGTCATTACATCCACTCGATTACCACCATCGAGTGGATGTACGACTGCATCCACCGTACACCAGGAGGCCCGGTTCCGAGTATCCCCATCTCTCAGGGTAGGGCCAGCGAGAGGGAGCGAGGCGTCACAAAGGTGTCCTTAATGGGTTCTTATACTGCCATGTCCACCCTGCACTTACACTCTGATTAACATGAGGCTTCTACCCCGGCACATCACATCTCTACAAAAAAAGTATCAATTTTATTGGGGGACAAGAGCCTATACAGCCATATATAAAAACATACTGATATGCTCCCTTTACAGGGGTTGTCTCACAAGAGACATTCTGGCTCATCAATATGCCATGAATGCCTGCCTGTGGGTCCCAGAAGGAAGACCTGAATCTACATCCAAAACTGGGGTCCCCTTAGTCCATTTGGCCAGCATCTGACCACTAGTGAGTGGAGCGGTGGTGGCGCATGCTCCGCCACCATTCCTCATGCTAAGGCAGGGTCACACCAGCATATTTTCTCTCATCCGAGAGAATCGGTCCGATTACGCAAATCACACTCTGATCATTGTGAGCATAGTTCGATCCGATTCTCTTGTATGAGGAGAAGATGGAGAAAAAAATGTCTCCATTCTGCGAGGATCGAACTGCACTATGGATGTCATCTGAGTGCAGTCCAATATTTCCCACGCATTGATTGAATTGTATGGCCGAGTTCGATCCGAATATCTGATCAAACTCGGGCATGCAGCTATTTTTTTACATCAGGCAAATACTGTCTGGGGAATAGAATCTGACATAAAATAACATTGGTCTGAGTGGCCGATGTTTTGCCAGAGTGTTCTTGGGTCAAAAATACGGTTGTCTGCATTTTCCCTATATTTAGACACCAGCCAGAACAAGAGATCCCTGTTCTGGATATAGGTGCTATTCACAGAGGTGGGATTGGCATCTATCAGACATTTATGGCATATTCTATAGACATGGAAAGTCTCGCCCTGTGCACCACCTTGGTTATCACACCAGGGATCCTGTGCAGGGTATCCTACTACTATAACTTCTGTATGCTATAATGGGAACAGGGGGTCTGAGTTGTCTGAATAGGACAACCTTTTTATTCCTAATTTCGAGATGGAATAATGGATGTCATTGGGTTGTGTAGTTTATCAGCCTGTAACATAGTGATGCATGATCCCCACAGAAGACGCAGCATGTGCCACATGTTCGCAGTGCCCGGTTGTGCCCACCAACTTAAATGAAAAACCCAAAAAGAAGGTACAAATAGGGCAGAAACATAATAAAGCACATAATACATGGCCAAGTAACATGGAGCACATGCTAATCACACCTTGAGAGAGATGACCATGTTATTATCCAGTGAAATCTGGGAGGGCAGACCTGGGGTATTCTGCTTAGTGCAGAACAAAACAAAGAATGAGGCATGCCGTGATTTGTAGTTCTCCAAATCACTTTCACCATGTCAGAGATGGAATTAGGAGCTCATCCACTACATGAAATTCTATATGAAGCACAACCAGACCTAATACCATACACAGTAAAGGCAGTTGTGTCCTTGATGAGGGAAGAGCAGCTTATTACATGGCAGTGATAGAAGCTGCAGAGCTCAGGAATGATAAAGCCACAGCTAAGAGACTCCACAAGACATGGCCCTAACCTTATTTCTGAAGGTGATGGTCACTATGGGATCAGGCTTTGCAAGCTTGGTTTTAGGGACATTGGAAGTAGAGTACACAAAGACCTTCAGCATGTCTGAAGAGCTGTGACTGTGTATGGAGGAAAGTTGTGAGGTGCAAGATCACGCAATATCTCACGCTGTCCGTATTTTGTCCAGAGTCGCGAGCATGCAATCCAGACTACTCGCTACTTGGATATCAACAAGCAACCAGTGAGTGTATGGCGTCACACCTCGGGGATTCCAAAGCCTGGAATCCATGTTTAACGCCCTCCGTACGGTCACTGTCAGCTTCCATATAGCCCAATTATTATTAATATTCGCTGCCACCACCGGCCGAGTTTGAAATATAAAACAGGCCTGGCCGGACGCCTGTGTTTTGGTAGCGTATATGGCTTCGGGGAAGGGAACGACTACAGAACAAAAGAAACAGAACTATTACATTTTATATTTAATCCAAAAGGGAGGCAGTGTTTAAGAAAAATATATACAAGGATGTTACAAAGGAGACATTTTAAAATACATAAGCATTTACACAAATAAAACAGGATAAAAAAGGTGGAACTTACACTATAAAGTTCGCTGCGACGACTCAGTATAGGTGGAGGGGAGACGCTCTGTTTACTGTTATCGAACAGGATCCTCCGCTATGATAGACATATACTCCCGGACAAAGAACACGGTTTCAGCCTCAACAAACTATTTTATGCTGAAGGGGGAGACCCCCCTGTGATGACATCACAGAGGCTGGGCTCCACCCTTCAGATTTGTATTAAAAACATGTTTTTTTGGGATATTTCATCATGCGTTAATCCCAGAAGCCCAAAAGTGATATCATATTTTCCCTTATGAATTTATCTTCGGTTAGAGACCACACATCGCATAGCTGCAGTCTGCTATTCTGGTGTTTTTGTGCCACAGCTCCCTGATTTTGCTTACAGCCCTGGAAAACTACATATACATTCCTGGGCTGATTTGGTCACTAAACATATGGGTCCCGTTACTATCGGACCTATGGAACTCACAATATTTCATATTTCATATCGGAGTTGGCCTGGCTATGGCTGGTGGCCCGGAATTGTTTGTGAGTGCCTTTGAACTTAACAAACCATTTCCTCTTTCCTCCAAACTCTGGCCTGGGAGAAAGTGTCAATCTATGTCACATCTGTGTTAGGAGGAAATACATTTGCATTTTAGCTTGTAACACTTCATGGCTGGCATGCTTGTGTAAGGCCTTTTGGCTGTGGGTAATAATTTGCAGTAGGATACTGTATAATTGTCATCTCTGGACAAACACTACAGGAGAGGGTATGGGAGAAGGGGCTAATATTCTGTTAATATGTCCCTTACATTAATATGTTCCTGACATGAGGAACTTTATTTGCAGAGCACTCCCAGCTGGGACTGCTCATCTACAGGCAGCAACATAGAAGAGGGTAGCTGCCGCACAAAAGGGAAGGTAAAGGTTAGGTGGCTCTCACTAGCAATTGCATAGGAGGCTGCAAAAATACCTGTAAAATGATCCCTGTGCAGCTGGTGTAGAGTGCAGATCCCAGCCTGTCAGCTGCAGTGCTTGCAATCATGTCCTCAGGGTCCCTGTGTGTGTGCAGTAGACAAAGCAGTGAAGAAGCAGACACACAGGGGACTCAGAGAAAGCAGCCAGAACGGAGCACACAGCACTGCTGCCATACCTCCTCACTTTTGAAGAAGAGAAAGAGGGAAAGATCATGCAGCCTGTGTAGCGTGCTGTGGCAAATTTTGGCCATGCCCATGGTCACACCCCAATCCATGCCCATTTACAATTTCTTTCTCCCCTGGCAGGAGGAGTTGTCAGAGGGGCCCTGGTAATGAGGGGCATTCAGCAGACGGCCCTCATCCCCAATCCTGGTATGCATGGCCCCCTCAGACCCAATCCTGGTATGCATGGCCCCCTCAGACCCAATCCTGGTATGCATGGCCCCCTCAGACCCAATCCTGGTATGCATGGCCTCCTCAGACCCAATCCTGAAATGCATGGCCCCAGGCCCGGCGTCATCCCCCAGGGCCCTGAGCAGAAGGGGGGCCCGCTTGCCATAGGGCACCCCGACGCACTATGGGGCCTGTGAGCGGAGGCGTGCGGTGCCAGCACCCGCGAGTGGGCCCCACCCGCTTGGTCAGGGCCCCGACCGGCACAATACTTACCCCTCCCTGTGCCTCCACTCCGCAGCTCCGGTGTCTTTACGCTCTCTGCTGCACTTTGACGTCTCAGGTCAGAGAGCGTGGTGACGTCTTTCAACCACGCCCTCTATTGAGCAGTCACAGTGCAGCAGAGAGCGGGAAGACGCCGGCGACATAGCTGGGGAGTCCCAACTCTGGAGCAGAGCAGCGGCAGCATGTGAGGTGAGGTGAGTATTTGATTATTTCTTTTTTTTATGTATGGGGGCCAGGAGGCATGGCCGCATGGGGCATTATTTGGGGGCCAGCAGGTATGGCCGCATGGGGCATTATATGGGGGCCAGCAGGCATGGCCGCATGGGTCATTATTTGGGGGCCAGCAGGCATGGCCGCATGGCGCAATATATGGGGCCCAGCCTGCGTGGGGCATTATATGGGGCCCAGACTGCATGGAGTATTATATGGGGCCCAGCTTGCATGGGGTATTTTATGGGGGCCAGTATCCTGTATGGAGCATTATATGAGTTCCATTATTCTTTATGGAGCATTATATGGGGCTCATAATACTGTATGGAGGACGATACTGTCAATTCTGCACTGTGCGCTGCGAGGATTCGCCGGTTTCTGAGCTATACTCGTACTATATATATATGTATATACAGTACAGACCAAAAGTTTGGACACACATTCTCATTTAAAGATTTTTCTGTATTTTCATGACTATGAAAATTGTACATTCACACTGAAGGCATCAAAACTATGAAATAACACATGTGGAATTATATACTTAACAAAAAAGTGTGAAACAACTGAAAATGTGTCTTATATTCTAGGTTCTTCAAAGTAGCCACCTTTTGCTTTGATGACTGCTTTGCACACTCTTGGCATTCTCTTGATGAGCTTCAAGAGGTAGTCACCAGAAATGGTTTTCACTTCACAGGTGTGCCCTGTCTGGTTTAAAAAGTGGGATTTCTTGCCTTATAAATGGGGTTGGGACCATCAGTTGTGTTGTGCAGAAGTCAAGTGGATATACAGCTGATAGTCCTACTGAATAGACTGTTAGAATTTGTATTATGGCAAGAAAATAACGCCCCAGGAAAGGAAGACCAAGAGTCACCTCTGCTTCTGAGGATAAGTTTATCCGAGTCACCAGCCTCAGAAATCGCAGGTTAACAGCAGCTCAGATTAGAGACCAGGTCAATGCCACACAGAGTTCTAGCAGCAGACACATCTCTACAACAACTGTTAAGAGGAGACTTTGTGCAGCAGTCCTTCATGGTAAAATAGCTGCTAGGAAACCACTGCTAAGGACAGGCAACAAGCAGAAGAGACTTGTTTGGGCTAAAGAACACAAGGAATGGACATTAGACCAGTGGAAATCTGTGCTTTGGTCTGATGAGTCCAAATTTGAGATCTTTGGTTCCAACCATCATGTCTTTGTGCGACGCAGAAAAGGTGATCGGATGGACTCTACATGCCTGGTTCCCACCTTGAAGCATGGAGGAGGAGGTGTGATGGTGTGGGGGTGCTTTGCTGGTGACACTGTTGGGGATTTATTCAAAATTGAAGGCATACTGAACCAGCATGGCTACCACAGCATCTTGCAGCGACATGCTATTCCATCCGGTTTGCGTTTAGTTGGACCATCATTTATTTTTCAACAGGACAATGACCCCAAACACACCTCCAGGCTGTGTAAGGGCTATTTGACCAAGAAGGAGAGTGATGGGGTGCTACGCCAGATGACCTGGCCTCCACAGTCACCAGACCTGAACCCAATCTAGATGGTTTGGGGTGAGCTGGACCGCAGAGTGAAGGCAAAAGGGCCAACAAGTGCTAATGACTCGCCCCCTGGGCCGTGGGGTACCCGGAACCGGGCCTTCTTGTGTACGGTGCTGATGGGGTAGTAGTGGCAACCCGATCCCGTGGCTCTGGGTGGTCAGACCAAATTGTGGCAGTCTATTTACCAGTGTTTTGGAATGTCCGACTTCGCCACCCGTGGATTGCGGTCAGGGATGACCGCCGCTGCAAGGCAGACCGCTGAGGCTGGTGTTGGTGTGCAGCACAGGGATAGGATAACTTCCCACGGGAAGAGTGTAGCCTCAGGGCAATGTAGGTGGATGCTGGGGGTGATGGTGCAGGTGCAGCATAGATCACACAGAGTCCAATGGTGCAGTTCAGGCCTTTTACTCACAGTTGATATACAAGTCACCTCTGTCAGCAATGACTGCCCAAGCCGTGCTGCGTCCACCAGGTGAGGGGCTCGGTCAACCCCCAGGCAACTCAGGAGTGTGGCACAGGACCCCCTTCTATCCTTTCTCTGGCCTCTCGTGCCCCACCAGTGACCACGCTTCTGTCCGGCTGCCTCGGGCCTTCTCTGGTAAAACTTGGCGCCAGTTTCCCTGACGCTATGTGGTGCCTTCCTAACGGGTGTAGCAAGGGGTCGCACCAATAAATGATCACGACCTCCGGTTCTTGGCTGAGGGATGATTTACCTCCACCAACTTGGGAATCCGGTACCCTTCCGCGGCCTGACCCTTCACCCGATATAACGCGGGCTTGCAACGGTTGCTGTCCGTTCTGCTCTCTTAGGGTCCCTTCTGCCTTCTTGTTTCTGGAGCCTTTCTACTCCTCTGTCTCTCTTCTTTCCTTCCTTCTCCTCTTCTCCTCCCTGGCCCCGGCCTTCTCTCCAGGCCTGCCTCGTGGAGCTGAGCTCAGGCTGAGCCTCGGCTCCCTGTCAGCTCTCACTCCTTTCTGCTCTGCTTCATTGAACTGACTGACTGCACTTCTAAGATGGCTCCCACCTTTTATCTGCTTCTCTGTGTCTGAGCTCAGGTGACCTGCACCCAATGAGCTCCTTCCTATGCTCCAGAAACCGTCCCCTTCTGCTCCTACATCACTGGGTTCTCTCCCCCCTCCCACTCCAGCCAGGGACATGATCAGTTGTGCCTGCATAAATGGGAGCACAGTCGACCTGTCCGAGGACATAGTCAGTCGTGCCTGCATAAATGGGAGCACCGTCGAGCTGTCCCCCGGAAATGGGGTGAGTGCGTGTATGCAGCTAACTGAGCCCTGGTCCACACTCCATCCTTACCTGGGAGTGGAATATCACACCTCTGGTTGAGGTGCAATACCCCTGTAGCAACCGAACCCTCGGGCGCTACACTAAGCATCTCTGTGAACTCCTTCAAGATTGTTGGAAGACCATTTCCGGTGACTACCTCTTGAAGCTCATCAAGAGAATGCCAAGAGTGTGCAAAGCAGTCATCAAAGCAAAAGGTGGCTACTTTGAAGAACCTAGAATATAAGACATATTTTCAGTTGTTTCACACTTTTTTGTTAAGTATATAATTCCACATGCGTTAATTCATAGTTTTGATGCCTTCAGTGTGAATGTACAATTTTCATAGTCATGAAAATACAGAAAAATCTTTAAATGAGTAGGTGTGTACAAACTTTTGGTCAATACTGTATGTATATATATTTCTCCGCCGTATCTGTGTGTCATGAATCGTGGTATATGTTAAAGGGGCCCACTGAGACTCTTCCAGGGCCCACAAAAACCTTGAGCCGGCCCTACATGGCCCCCTCAGACCCAATCCTGGTGTGCATGGCCCCCTCATCGCCAGTCCTGATATACATGGCCCCCCATCACTGCACACATGAAAAAAATAAACAATTCTACTCACCTTCGGCGCTCATAGCAATCTGGCCATGACAACCACAGGGGTCTGCTGCAGATCATGTGACGGAGTCACCGATGGGCGGGGTAAGTGAATCTCTTCCAGCGTGGCGCTGTTAAATGCCACTGTCAGAGACTGACAGCGGCATTTAACTAGTTAACAGCCGCGGGTGGATCGTGATTCCACCCACTTCTCTTGCGGGCACATGTCAGCTGTATAAAATCAGCTGATATGTGCCCGATTTAGTGCGGGCTCAGCGCCGGAGCTCTCGCTAAACCGGGGGTTACGACGTGGTGTGTACTATTACATACCACATCGCAAAGGGGTTAAAGGGAATCTGTCACCACATTTGAGCTATGTAAACTATTAATATGGGCAATGTCCGCCTCATATGCTGGAAGAGGTCATTTACATTAAGTGATAAAAGATGATTTCTCCACAACAAGACATCTGGTATGAGGCATTCAGCGATCACTCTCCTCAGCAGTCTATAACCTGTGGGCCCATATTAATAGTTTAGGTCTAATGCGGTGACAGATTCCTTTTACCATTTGTATTTTGGCCTGTTTGGCCCCGAGTACACGCAGAGCAGGCGCCGGCTCCACCGTGCATCGTCTGCTGTTCTCATCTTGTATAGTAGAAATGTATATAGTAGATGCGATCCCACCAACTGGGCCATGACAGCTGCGGCTCTCAGCCAAGAGATGGCAGAACTCTCACCCAAGTGTATAGGAATTTATACCACATCTCCTCGAAATACATGTGGGTCCCATCTGTGAGATCCGCATATACTATCCATTATGTAATATCCATGGATACAGCATAAATTCAGGAGATAAGAATACTCCTGTAAGGGTAAGTGCAGATGTAGTGGAATTAATGTGAATTTGAGGAGCAGATTCCTCACTACAAATTCGGAGGAGTATATGACGCAATATATGCGACAAAATCAATTTTCCTAGGATATAAAAAAAATGGGTTCCTGCCCTCGTTTGTGTCCTAGGAAACTGGGTAAAAAAATCAATAGGGTGGGGGCACCAAGGGGCAGTTATGCAGGGCAAGGCACCATTCAGGCTAAGGCTGGCCCTGGTCCCAGGGAACTAGCAGCCCTAGAAAAGTCATATCTCCCAACCGTCCTGTATTCGGTGGGACTATCCCGATTTAAGGGCTTAGTCCCGCATCCGTTCACGGCACAGCTGTTCTCCCGGCAATTACTGGGAGCCCACTCGCCGTCGGGGACTCTGGCACGCTATGAACCCGGTGAGTCAGAAGAGCCTGATGCCAGCGCCCGTGAGTGGACCCCCAGCTTCCTCAGGCCCCCGTCACTTGCCATAATAACTTATTTCTCCCCGTTCCTCCGCAGCTCTGGCGTCTTCCGCATCTCCTGACTCTGTGATGTGTCAGGGCAGAGGGCGCGCTGACGTCACTACAATGTGCCCTCTGCTCTGACAGTGCAGAGTGCGGGAAGATGCAGAGGAGTTCTGACCTGCCGCCAGTGAGGAGAGGTGAGTATTTGATTTTTTTTTATATATATATGGGGCCATACTGTATGTGGCTATATATGGGGCCCATACTGTATGTGGCTATATATGGGGCCATACTGTATGGAGCTATATATGGGGCCCATACTGTATGGGGCTATATATGGGGCCCATACTGTATGGGGCTATATATAGGGCCCATACTGTATGTGGCTATATATTGGGCCCGTACTGAATGGAGCAATATATGGGGCCCGTACTGTATGGAACATTATATGGGTTCCATTATTCTGTACGCAGCATTATATGGGGCCCATTATTCTGTACGCAGCATTATATGGGGCCCATTATTCTGTATGCAGAATTATATGGGGTCCAATATTCTGTACACAGCATTATATGAGGCCCATTATTCTGTATGCAGCATTATATGGGGCCCATTATTCGGTATGCAGCTGTGACGCACAGTGTAGGAAAGACAAAGCGCAACCCAAAGGGATGAGGGGAAGGGAGCCCAGACACTAAGGACAGAGGGGGTGGAGACCTTCTAGGCTAATCTCATATCACCCTGTCCTTCCCTACCGTCCCTATATTGGTTGCTCACCAATCGCAGAACAGGAACCTAAAACCCTGTCTCTCCCTAGAGCTAGGGTCTGGCTAGGGAACGTTGAGGATGAGCGTAAGTCAGTCCCCACTAACACTAAAGACAGCAAGGGGAGACAGACATGGGGGAAGTAGCTTAGCTTGAGTCAACTTCAGAAAGATTGCACACTTTGTCCTCTTAGCACCAGAGAGGAAGTAAGTACTGCACTCGCTACAAGCCTTCACAAGGGGTCATGTGAATATCACCCGTGCCTCCCTATTGCAAAGTGAAAATATTTATACACCCAGGCCAGGGTGTTAATTAGCAAGAGGAAGGCAGCCGCTGGGTCCTAGAGTGAGACAGGTCTAAGAATGTGTCTGTAATGACAAACAAAGAGATCTCCTGCAACCAACTGCAAGGCTGTCTGTCACATCTGACACACTCGTGACAGCAGCATTATATTGGGCCCAATATTCTATATGGAGCATTATATGGGGTCCATTATTCTGTATGGAGCATTATATGTGGTCCATTATTCTGTATGGAGCATTATATGGGGCCCATTATTCTATATGGAGCAATATATGGGGTCCATTATTCTGTATGGAGCAATATACAGTTATATGAAAAGTTTGGGCACCCCTATTAATCTTAAGCTTAATGTTTTATAAAAAATTGGTGTTTTTGCAACAGCTATTTCAGTTTGATATATGTAATAACTGTTGGACACAGTAATGTTTCTGCCTTGAAATGAGGTTTATTGTACTAACAGAAAATGTGCAATCTGCATTCAAACAAAATTTGACAGGTGCATAAGTATAGGCACCCTTATCATTTTCTTGTTTTAAATACTCCTACCTACTTTTTATTGACTTACTAAAGCACTTTTTTTGGTTTTGTAACCTCATTAAGCTTTGAACTTCATAGCCAGGTGTATGCAATTATGAGAAAAGCTACTTAAAGTGGCCACTTGCAAGTTGTTCTCCTGTTTGAATCTCCTCTGAAGAGTGGCATCATGGGCTCCTCAAAACAACTGTCAAATGATCTGAAAACAAAGATTATTCAACATAGTTGTTCAGGGGAAGGATACAAAAAGCTGTCTCAGAGATTTAACCTGTCAGTTTCCACTGTGAGGAACATAGTAAGGAAATGGAAGAACACAGGGACAGTTATTGTTAAGGCCAGAAGTGGCAGGCCAAGAAAAACATCAGAAAGGCAGAGAAGAAGAATGGTGAGATCAGTCAAGGACAATCCTCAGACCACCTCCAGAGAGCTGCAGTATCAACTTGCTGCAGATGGTGTCACTGTGCATCTGTCAACTATACAACGCACTTTGCACAAGGAGAAGCTGTATGGGAGAGTGATGCGAAAGAAGCCATTTCTGCAAGCACGCCGCAAACAGAGTCGGCTGAGGTATGCAAAAGCACATTTGGAGAAGCCAATTTCTTTTTGGAAGACGGTCCTGTGGACTGATGAAACCAAGATTGACTTGTTTGGTCATACAAAAAGGCGTTATGCATGGCGGCAAAAAAACAGAGCATTTCAAGAAAAACACTTGCTACCCACAGTAAAATTTGGTGGAGGTTCCATCATGCTTTGGGGCTGTGTGGCCAATGCCGGCACCACGAATCTTGTTAAAGTTGAGGGACGCATGGATTCCACTCAGTATCAGCAGATTCTTGACAATAATGTTCAAGAATCAGTGACAAAGTTGAAGTTACGCAGGGGATGGATCTTTCAGCAAGACAATGATCCAAAACACCGCTCCAAATCTACTCAGGCATTCATGCAGGGGAACAATTAAAATGTTCTGGAACGGCCATCCCAGTCTCCAGACCTGAATATCATTGAACATCTGTGGGATCATTTGAAGAGGGCTGTCCATGCTCGGCGACCATCACACTTAACTGAACTGGAATTGTTTTGTAAAGAGGAATGGTCAAAAATACCTTCATCCAGGATCCAGGAAATCATTAAAAGCTACAGGAAGCGACTAGAGGCTGTTATTTTTGCAAAAGGAGGATCTACTAAATATTAATGTCACTTTTCTGGTGAGGTGCCCATACTTATGCAGCTGTCAAATTTTGTTTGAATGCAGATTGCACATTTTCTGTTAGTACAATAAACCTCATTTCAAGGCAGAAACATTACTGTGTCCAACAGTTATTGCATATATCAAACTGAAATAGCTGTTGCAAAAACACCAATTTTTATAAAACAATAAGCTTAAGATTAATAGGGGTGCCCAAACTTTTTCATGTAACTGTATGGGGCTTATTATACTGTATGGATGACTATGTGGTGCCCATGATGCTGTATGGAGGACTATACTGTCCGGTCTAAAATGAAAACGCATGCACTGTGCACTGCAAAGATTCGCGGGTTTCTGAGCTATTGTAGGATTTACAATAGATATCTCTCATGCAATGGAAGAAGTAAGTGAATTCTTTGGGATTGTACTATACCTGTATTTCTCTGCCGTATCTGTGCATCATGAATTGTGGTATGTGTTAAAAGGGCCCAATGAGACTCTTTCGCCCAGGGCCCGCGAAAACCTGGAGCCAGCCCTGGGAGAAAGAAATGGTAAATGGGCGTGGATTGGGGTTTGGCCAGGTCATGGCCAAAATTTGCCGCGATACGCCATGCGTGCCGCGTGATGTGTCCCTTAGTAGAAAAACAGGTTCTGAAGTAAATACCGGTAAAGAAACAAGGGAAGAGATTTTATTCTCCCTTGTTTCTAATAAAAAAACAGACAACACCTTCAGAATCATACTCTACTTGAAAGACCTGAACAAATTCTTGATCTACAAAACCTTCAAGATGGAGTCTATAAGATCGGCCATAAAAATGCTGTTCCCGAAATGTTATACGAGTGTCCTGGATCTGAAGGACGCCTATTACCATGTCTCGATCCATGCGAAGATCAGCAATTCCTGAGAGTGGTTATATATATTAACAAGCGAGTTAGGCATTTTCAATACACAGCTTTGCCCTTCGGTCTGTCTATGGCCCCAAGGATCTTTACAAAGGTCATTCTGCAGGTCAGGACACATCTGCAGGAACGGAATACCCTGGTAGTCCCATACTTGGACGATTTTCTGGTAGTAGGCAGGTCAGGACTTTACATTGTCGCAGCTCCCCCCAATGTCGTCATTGAGCACAGGTCTTAAGTTGGATTTAACGAAAATACACACCCCATACCCTTTTTTTGTCTTTCCTGTCCTTTCTGAATGTAGTGTAACCCTCTACGACTGTCACCCAGTCATGGCTTTTGTCCAGCCAGGTTTCTGTAATGCCCACCACATCGTAACCTGTGGCTGACATAAGAGTCTCCAATTCATTAATTTTGTTTGCAAGACTTCTTGCAGTTGCCATCAGACATTTAAAACTATTAGCACATTACTCTTACTCACCTCCCTACTTGCATATCCCAGCCCCCCTAGATCCTCATTAACCCCTACTGTCTCACTCTCTGTCTACTCTAGCTATCCCCTTTTTACCACAACTACCCTCCCTCCCCCCAGATCCTAGTTTAAACTATATCATATAGTAAGGTGCTGTGTGTGTATATATAGTGTAAATATATGTATATAATATGGTTCTGTGTGTGTATAGTATATTGTATGGATTCTACACTATATACAAAGGCACATCTCTTCAATATTTAGTATAGTATACACACAGCTAAATACCATGTTTTATAGCACAGTATATAGTGTGGATGTCTGTGTATGGTGTGGACTCCCCACTACACACTATATACACAGGCACAGTGCCACAAAATAACTATATTCACAACTCCACAGTACATCTATAATACAGTCCACATATTAGTATATTCTAGTAAATAGTGTGGAGCTGTGTATATTATTGTTTGTAGCATATATTGTGAAGGTATGGATGATGGATGTAATTCTCCATATGTGTTCTTATTGTGTGTGCGTGTGTGCGCGTGTTGTGATAGCGCGGCTTACTTGTCTGCTATGGAGGTAGACACAGGAACACTTGGGTTTAAAGTCTGTGGCTGGTTTATTGCTTCATAAACCAGCGAAAACAAAATGGTAACTTAAAAACAGCCCTTTCTGGCATAACTGAAAATATGTAGCAAGCAGTGATGAGCGAGTATGTTCAGTTAACCCTTTCGACGAGTATGCTCGGGCGAGTACCGAGTATCTTCAGCGTACTCGGTGTTATGGTTGAATCACTCCCGTGTGCAAGTCCTTTGCACAGCGGCTCCAGTCTTGTGGGGAACAACAAACTCCAGCTCACATACTTGAGCTCCAGTCTGGAGACTTCCTTGTCTCCAAACACACAGACAGGAAAAAAACTCAGTGGCCGGACATTTAACCTGCCAAACCACACTTTTGAGGTGGAGATATGGTGAGTAGCCGTTCCGCCCATCTCTTACAACTACTCATAAAAAACCCAAACCTGTCATAGCCAATTAAACCGCCAGCACATAACATACTGGAGAGAAACTTCTGAGTTTCACATCACGGAAGATAGCAAACTTCATGACACATCTCTCCCCGCATACATCGCCAGTGACCCTGTCACAGTGTTTACACACATACACACTCACACTGCACAGAACCACTTCTCCTATCCTGCATACTATACTTACAGGTGCTTCTCACAAAATTAGAATATCATCAAAAAGTTAATTTATTTCAGTTCTTCAATACAAAAAGTGAAACTCATATTATATAGAGTCATTACAAACAGAGTGATCTATTTCAAGTGTTTATTTCTGTTAATGTTGATGATTATGGCTTACAGCCAATGAAAACACAAAAGTAATTATCTCAGTAAATTAGAATACTTTATAACAGCTTGGAAAATGTTATTAAAATCCCAAATGTTGGCCTACTGAAATGTATGTTCAGTAAATGCACTCAATACTTGGTCGGGGCTCCTTTTGCATCAATTACTGCATCAATGCGGCAATGTGGCATGGAGGCGATCAGCTTGTGGCACTGCTATGGAAGCCCAGGTTGCTTTGATAGCAGCCTTCAGCTTGTCTACATTGTTGGGTCTGGTGTCTCTCATTTTCCTCTTGACAATACCCCATAGATTCTCTATGGGGTTAAGGTCAGGCGAGTTTGCTGGTCAATCAATCACAGTGATACTGGTGGTTTTTAAACCAGGTATTGGTACTTTTGGCAGTGTGGATAGGTGAAGAAATTTCCATCTTCAAAAAGCAGAGAGAAGCATGAAGTGCTCTAAAATTTCCTGTTAGGTGGCTGCGCTGACTTTGGTCTTGATAAAACACAGTGGACCTACACCAGCAGATGACATAGCTCCCCAAGCCATCATTGATTGTGGAAACTTCACACTAGACCTCAAGCAGGTTGGATTATGTGCCTCTCCGCTCTTCCTCCAGACTCTGGGACCTAGATTTCCAAATGAAAATTGGAACTCTGGGACCTTGTGGAGTGTGTCAATGACTGCCTTCTGGACATTTGTCAAGTCAGCAGTCTTCCCCATGATTGTGGAACCTACTGAAACAGACTAAGGGACCTTATTATACACTTAGGAATCCTTTGCAGGTGTTTTTTGTTAATTGTTTTAATTTACTCACTTGTACAACACCATTAATTCCACAGCGCTTTACAGACATTACGGACACTGTCCCCATTGGGGCTCACAATCTAAATTCCCTATCAGTATGTCTTTGGAATGTGGGAGGAAACCAGAGTACCTGTAGGAAACCCACACAAACACGGGGAGAACATACAAACGCCTTGCAGATGTTGTCCTTGGTGGGATTTGAACCCAGGCCCCCAGCACTGCAAGGCTACAGTGCTAACCACTGAGCCACCCTGCTGCCCAATTTACTGAGATAATGACTTTTGTGTTTTCTTTGACTGTAAGCCATAATCATCAACATTAACAGCAATAAACAATTGAAATAGATCACTCTGTTTGTAATGACTCTATATAATATGAGTTTCACTTTTTGTATTGAAGAACTGAAATAAATTAACTTTTTGATGATATTTTAATTTTGTGAGAAATAATTATTATTATAACGCCATTTATTCCATGGCGCTTTACATGTGAAAGGGGGTATACATACAAAAACAATTACAATAATCTGGAACAAAATGTGACGGCGACTTGTACAGGAGGAGTGAGGATCCTGCCCGCGAGGGCTCACAGTCTACAAGATCCTTACATCAGTTCATGTAAAGAACATGCCTAACATTTGTTTTTTTTTGTGAAGCAAACAACAAATAAGACAAAATTACTGAAAACTTCAATGTGCATAACTATTCATCCCCCTAAAGTCAGTACTTTGTAGAGCCTCCTTTTGCGGCAATTACAGCTGCAAGTCACTTTGGATAAGTCTCTGAGCTTTCCACATTTTACCACTTGGATTTTTGCCCATTCCTCAAGACAAAACTGCTCCAGCTACTTCAAGTTACATGGTTTCCTCTAGTGAACAGAATCTTCAAGTCTGAACACAGATTCTCATTTGGATTAAAGTCTGGCCTTTGACTAGGCCAATCCAAAACATTTATACGTTTTCCCTTAAACCACTCTAGTGTTGCTTTAGCAGTATAGTTTGGATCATTGCCTTGTTGACTGAAACAGGTTTTGCTCAAGAACACCCCTGTATTTCGCACCATCCATCTTCCCCTCAACCTGGACCATTTTCCCTGTTCCTGCTGCCTAGAATCATCCCCACAGCATGATGCTGCCACCACCATGTTTCACTGTGGGGATGGTGTTCTTGGGGTGATGAGCTGTGTTGGTTTGGTGCCAGACATATGGTTTACCTTGCTGGTCAAAAAGTTCAATTTTGGTCTCATCTGACCACAGCACCTTCCTCCATACACTTGGGGAGTCTCCCACATGTCTTTTCGCAAACTCAAAATGAGCCTCACAATTTTTGTGTGTAAGTAAAGACCTTTTTTTGCCCACTCTTCCATAAAGTCCACTTCAATGGAGTGTACTGCTCATTGTGGTCGTATGGACAGATACTCCTGTCTCTGCTTGGGAACTCTGCAGCTCCTTCAGGGTTACCTCTGGTGTGCTGCCTCTCTGATTAATGCCTTTCTTGCTCTGGCTGAGAGTTTTGGTGGGTGGCCATCTCTTGGCAGGTTTGTTGTGGTACCATGTTCTTTCCAGTTGATGGTGCTCCGGAGGATCATTGATTGAGATTGGGATATTTTTTTTATTATTACCCAACCCTGACATGTACTTCTCAACAACGTTGTCCCTGACTTGTTTGGAGATTTCCTTGGTCTTCATGGTGTTGTTTAGTTAGTGGTGCCTCGTGTTTAATAGTGTTGCAGTCCCTGTGGCCTTTCAGAAAAGGTGTGTCATTTAGATTGCACACAGGTGGACTTCCTTTCACTAAGCATGTGACTTATGAAGGTAATTTCTTGCACTAAAAATTGTTAGGGGCTTAATCGCAGAAGGGGTGAATACATATGAACATGTCAATTTTTAGTTATCTGATCCCATGAATTTAATTTATGCCTATATTTTTCTCACTTCATTTTACCAGTTTAGACTATTTAATGCTGATGCATCACACAGAAATCAGATTACAAAAATATTTAAGCACAGGTTGTAATGTAACAAAATTGATAAAAAGCAAAGGGGGTGAATACTTTTGCAAGCCACTTTGCACTGCACAGTACCACATCTATTGATTTATTATTTTCTACATTTCCATGGACAAAAAATAAATAAATCTTGAAAAACCTGTTTATCCCAGGTTATCCCACGTTTGGAAGTTTCCCCTATATTTTGATTAGGTGATGACTCTCCATTTGCTTCAGATCTGACCGCTTGGACCCACACGATCTCGAGAAACTAAGCTTTGAAGAGTTCATGTAAATAGAGCTGTAGCTGATCATGTACACCGCTGCACCATTCACATGTGACTCTTCAAATCACTCCTTTAAGGGAGTCGTGAGGGGCATTACTAATAAAGCAAAATTCACTGATCTGGGAGTGGGGAGTGTTATAATATGTGATAAGTGTTATAACATGTGGGCTGGTGGGGTTTTGTGCCAGGGTTGCTTTTTTGTCACAGTCCATCCCTACCTACACCTGTCTGGTAATTCATTTGTAGGTGAAGTGATGATTTTGACAACATGGGTGATTTCCACAAACAAACTGTAAGGTTAGTCACCGTTCACGGATAAGTCGTGTAGCAGGATAATCAAAAATTCCGGGGTCAGATACCAAAAGGGCACGTACTAAGCAAAAGGGAAAATATAAAGGCAAAGTCAGGTCACGGTCCGAAGTCAGAAAACAAGGAGAATAGCAGATGAGAGAAAAGGGGTTGAGCAAGCAGATTGTCAGAACTAGCTCCAAAGTCAGGCAGCAATTGATCAATGAGCAGAGCACAGAATACCAGGCCAGCAGCACCACCGAGCGAATTCTACGATTGGCAGAGATCTGAGCTGAGAGCTCAGCTAAGTAGCAAGGAATTAATTAGAAACATGGCGCACCTGCAAGAAGCCCAGCACCTCTGAGTCTCTGATTGTACTGCTGAGCTGTCAAACAAAGTACCGACAGTTCAGCGCACCCCCGCACCAGACTGGACAATGAGCTTTCTATCAACACATTGGCAGCTCACCACGCCCCTGCACCCAATTGGATGACTGAGCTGTCATTCAACACACTGATAGCACAGTCATCCAATCGGGTGCAAGGGCAGGCTGAGCTTTCACTCACTGTGCCAATGACACGCTGAGGGGAGGAATCCTGACACAAACACACAGTGGATTTTGCTAAGTGAAAATTTCAAATATGCCATGGTAGTGCCCCATACATTGTAGTGCCCAATACTTTGAAGTGTCCATTATATTGTGCCCATCTTGTGCTTCTGGAGACATAAATTAAGTTGGCTCTCCTGGCTACAGTAATGCCAAACATGTGAATTCTAGCAGTGGGGCTCAAAAGGAGGGGGAAGTGGAATTTGGGAGTGCAGATTTTGCTGGATTTCTTTTGGGAGGAGCCATTTCTCTTTTCCAGAGCCTTTGTCTTACCAGTAATGCAGACACCCCCTATATGTCTGTTAACATATGACGGACCTGAGTGGGGACTTGTTTATTATTGGTTGAGTTGAAGCTTTTATTGGTAGCATTTTGGTAAATATAACATTTTGGATCTCTTTATCATTTATCCTGTGCTTTACGCTAAGCACTTACATCGAGTTTCCATCTTCATCTTTGAAATACGTGATTTCAATGAAAACTCAACGGATTCATTCACTATAATGAGGCAGTATGAGGTACTCCAGATTCTGTTTGGCCTCTGTTCAGCGGCGTCCATCTTTTCTGAGGTGCACAAAACTGTGGTCAACCGCGCGTTTGTGCACAACTGAAAAGACTGAGACCACTGAATCATAGGCCAGACTGCATCCACAGTGTCACCATTTGCTACATTATAGTAAACCTTTCGTTGGTGGTGTCATCTGAATAAAATATTTCAGAGATTTACACTTAAACTCCAATGTAAGTTCTCAGCTTAGAGCGCAAGATAAATGGGAAATGAGCCTTGTTGCAATCTTTGAGAGGCCAAATGAACAAATCAACAGAAGTTCAAGAGTTGTTTTTTTTTTACACTGTCCTTCGTGCGGTATAAGTGATAGAACGGCTTTATTCTTCTGGTCAGTATGAATAAAGTGATACCAGATCTACTTTGAAACTCTAGTTGAAACTTTATTAAAAAAAAAAAAAAAGAAAAGTTTTTTTGCGTCACCATATTTTGAGAACTATAATTTTTCCATTTTTCTGCCAATAGTCATGTGAGGGCTTGTTTTTTTGCATGATGTGTTGTAAATTTTATTGGTATCATATTGGGGTGCACAACATTTTTTAATCACTTTGTTGTCAGATTTTTGGAAGGCAAGGTGAACAAAATTCAGCAACTCAGGAATTTTTTCATGTCGTTCACCATGTGGTTAAAGTAATGTAAAATTAATGATTACAGCGATACCACATTTATGCAAGTTTTTTTATGTTTTGCCGCTTTAACGCAATAAAAACAATTTTAAAGAAAATGTTTTTGAATCGCTATAACCGGAGAGCTATAGCATTTTTAGTTTTACGCTGATGGACCTGAGTGGAAGCTTGTTTTTTGCGGGCAAGATGGCATTTTCATGTATACCATTTTTATTTACATTCAACTTTTTGATTGCGTTTCTTATTTTTTTACAGTGTTCACTTTATAGAATAAAAGCATAACATTCTTATAGATTACATTGTTCCGGATGCAGCGATACCAAATATGTGCTCTTTTTTCTTTATTTTTTGTTTTGACATAAAGCATGCTTATTTATTGGCATATTTTTTCACATTTTTTCTCAATTCTTTATTTTGTGTTCTCTTTGTTTGTGTTTTTTTTTTTGATTTAACAGGTTTTTTTTTTAACTTATTTACTTAGTCCCTATATGGGACTTTTATTTCTCTGTTCTAATGCATTGCAATGCGCATTGTAGGGATGCTACTCACTTGGACGCGTCGGGAGGCAAAACAGGAAGCGTTTCCATTTAAATGTCCAAGTCTGTTTATTGCTCCATAAGCCATCCAGAAGTAGAAGGGAAAATAAAGGGCATTCAGTGCAGGCAAAACAAAGAAAACTGTTCTTTAGAAAAAGTCTCAGGTTACCCAGTCCTGTAGTCACACAGGCTGGAGAGCATCCAGTCCATTGGCTCAGTCTGGATATCACACAGGAAGCCTTTTCCCTCCACACAGACCATGTGTTGAACAACAGACTCCATTTTAACCTCTTAACCACACCCAGAGGTGAGGTATGTGGGCAGCCATACCCGCCCATCTCTCAGGCTGCGAGTAAAACCTGGGCCCGGATGCACCAAACAATCCTCTTCGTGCACTAGAGCAACACTTCAGGATTACATCACAGATGACAACCATCTCTGTGATACATACCTCCCATCAACTATATGTCCGGTAGCTGCCTTACAACATGTACTAACAGGCCACCATAGCTGGCAATCCAGGAGGTCATCATTTGCCCTCCTGCTATCATGGCATTTACTGGCAGCCTGCGATCAAGTCACAGGGTTGCTGATATGATAAGAGAGGGAATCCCCTCTCTCTCCTAACTTTCTAAATCCTGCGATGGCTATTGATCGCAGCATTTAGAGGGTTTTACAGCAGGAGTAGTCACTTAAGTTTAGCTCCTGGAGACGATCATACGGGCACAGCTCCTGTGCCTGAATAATTGTTAAGATGTACCGGTACGTCCATTTGCGTGAACACACTGCAAAGTATGACGTACCGGTATGTCATATATCGGATCAAATGACCCCATTACTAAAAAGTATCAAACACACACAAAACTAGTTTATTTTAAAAAACACTCCCCAACAAAAATAAAATCCCTGCTGGCCCAATGTGCTCCAGGGAATCCGATATTCGATCCGATATATCAAGAACTCCAGAGTTGATCCAGAAATGGAAGGATGAACTGATTGATAGTTCATTGAGGCTGATGCAGATACTGCTTATGGAGGAAAAAAGTACTTTGGAGAAAACCAGTAAAAAGCTGTCTGATTCTATTGAGAATATATTAAAGCATAAGAGTGACCCAGATTTTTCTAGAAGAGAATCTATCCTTCAAACTAACATTGAGAGGTTTCAATCTGAAATAAAGGGGAGGAAACAGAAACAGTTTAATCGTGACAGCTCTGATTTTAGAGAGAATAAAGCCTTTAGCTTTCTATTGGAGATGAGGGCTGCAACTCCTGCTTTTAGTGGGACTGATATATCTTCCTCGGATATTGAACCACAAATGGCACTTAAGGAAATCCACATCAATGGGAAATTTCAGGACCCCCTGACGAAGGACTCTCTGTCTGAAATGCGCGCCGGGGTTGTGCCGCGATCCCACCATTTGGACCCAATAACCAGGTATAGTCAGTCATTTTGGCTTCCTTCCCTGTTATTTTGTATGAGTACTATCTCTTTATAACAGCACATCCATATAGGAGGATAGATATTGACTACATATATTATAGTTGGTTGTGCATGGTGCCTGGTGACACCACCACTCATTCATTCACCTAAAGTACTCATTATGCAACAATGATACTACTATCATTATTAATTTTTGTCACCATATGTATTATTATGCACCAAGCACTGCCATCTATGCTAGAATTGTTAGACTGACTCTGATATACTCATTGCGATTGTTATATACCGATTTACTTTGGGATACAAATTAATTATGTCCATTGCAACCATTGTATACCTATTTATTGTGATTTTATTTTGATTATGTCTATTTACTACATTGATGTTGTATGCACATTCTTGTGATTGTGGACAATCTTGTGTCTGTGTTACCACTATGACGATTCTGTCAATAAAGGTCAACCTGCCATTACATTTAGAAGAGGTAGGTCTATTACAGATCAATTGGTGCATAGAACCTATGATCCCCCTAAGAGAAAGAGTACATGGCTCGAAAATATGAGTTTTGGAACGTTTAGATGTGGAGGATGTAACTTCAGCAAATCATCAAGGTGGGCGATCATTTTGAAAGTCCAAAACGAGGTTGACATATAAGAACAGACATTTCGCAAATTGCAAAACGACAGGGGTTGTCTACTTGTTCCAGTGTTCTTTCCCGTTGAATTACATTGGTAAGACAAGAAGAGAATTTAGAAGAAGGATAGGTGACCATCTAGGAGATATAAAACATGCGAGAGGTACACCAATCTGTAGACATACAGTATGTGGATGTGGCGGTGCCAGTGAAAGCCGCGCTTCCTCCAGGAAAGGACAGTAAGATAGGTTGATTTGAATCTTTTATTGAAAAGCTACAATACTACACGTTTCTCAGACGTCCCGTCCGCTTCTTCAGGGACGTCCGAGAAACGTGTAGTATTGTAGCTTTTCAATAAAGGATTCAAATTAACCTATCTTACTGTCCTTTCCTGGAGGAAGCGCGGCTTTCACTGGCACCGCCGCATCCACATACTGTTTGTCTCATTAAGGATCCCTGGAGATTCGTGCCGGCTGCAGCACCTCGTTTTATATCTTTTCAATGAGTTGTGCATGTCACAACCCTGAAAGGTGAGCAATTTCATTTATTATCTTCACGATTGGTTATCGAATTTCAGCGCTATTTGCGCACCCAATCTTCTTTACTTTTTTCAATCTGTAGACATGTGAGGGAGAAACAGCAAGGTGATATAAATTTCTTCTCCTTCCCAGTTATAGAACTAGTAACACCTGGAATGAGGAGAGGCAACTGGGATAAAAAGATCTTGCAAAAAGGGTTAAAATGGATATACAGGTTCAAGTCTTTCCAACCAAATGGTTTAAATGAGCAGTTAAATTTTAATTGCTATATATGAATGTCCCATTGTATAAGACATGACTATAATATGACCGTAAAATTCTGCCTGAACAGATTGTCCCTAATGGGTAATAGTTCTTGAAATACAATGCCCTGATTGGGGGTTCTTTATCGGATAAAATACCACTTCTCTCTTGCATTATATGTGACTGTATGCCTATGACATAATATACCTTTAGAATTGACACCCCCCCGTTTACTATTTTATCAATGAAATGAGTTGTTACGTGCGCTTATATATCCTATAGGGTTAATTTAGCCTTAGCCAGCATTCGTTCTGTATGTTGTGGAGTACACATCTATTAATGAGAAGCCCTATAATGCTTTGGGCTGGAATGCATATGGTGGAAGGCATGATAGCCTGTGGTGATTGTACTCTTTGCTGTATAGGCTCTATATTTGGAGTGTATCTTTGTGATGTATAGAACGCGCCTCAATTTCCGCCTATGTGGAACGCATGCGGTGGAACGCACCTCAACTTCCGGTCATGTGCTTCCGGTTATTTAACTTACGATAGTAGTAAGACTTGAAACGCATATGATGGAATGCATCTTAGCATCCGGTCACGTGTTTCTGGGTATTTACTTCCGGATACACGTGGTATGCTGAATGGGGTTGCATGGGACACACGCTAAACTGGAAAGGAGTACCGTATATAAAAGAAGGGGCTACAGTAAAAAAGTTTCCCATCTATAAGATAAATATAAATATAAGATAAATCTATGGACTTCTACCATTTGCTATTTGATAAAATAAAATAATACGACTCAAAATTATTATTTTTTTGCACTTTCCTAACTGTTTACTGTCACTATAGGGTGATATAGGGAGAGTAGGGTGAGTCGTCGAGGAGCGGGGGCGCCATTGCGCAGGATATAGGGTGCCAACCTCCGCTGCAAGGTAGGTCTAGGTAGTGCCAATACAGGGTTAGGCACACCCCTCTTCATTTTCTGAATTGTGCACTGATAGTGTGGTTTGTTGTTTTAATAATAACAGGATTTTAAAAGATATTTAATAAAAGTTTAATTTTAATTTTAAGGTACAGTTTCTGTGAGCTTTTGGAATCCGATATTGTCCAGAATGAAAACACAAAAAACATAAAAAGAGAAAAATAAAAACAAGACACTGTCCCTCGGTCACCAATTTATTATCTAAAAAAAAAGTCCCATGCAGGTTCGATGTAGTTCAACGCTTCCCCTGACATTCCCCAATTCTGTCGTCTAAAGCCTATGGAGGGTCGTTCTGAGGCTCTAGCAGCAGCCATTCCCGGCTCAAGCTGTGCTACGCGAGACCCGGCGACTGGGAAGTCAGTAACGTTACTGACGTCACTGCTTATCCGATATCTATTTATTATCTATCTATTGTATATCTAATATCTTAATATTATCTATCTATCTATATATTTACCTAAGATTTTTTATTTTTTTTATTTTGGTTTTGGTTGCCAGGATGGTTCTGGCTGTGAACTTCCGGTGCTTGGCTGATGCAATTTCCTAATTCCTTTGAGATGTGTGCATGAAAATCAGAAGCCAAGTGGATGGTCCGTGTGATGTTTTTTTTTTTCTCGCTCTCATAGACTTGCACTGGCGAGACTCTTCTGACTTACGCATTTATACCAGCATGCTGCGATTTTTTTTTTCCTCACGCCGAATACAGGTGAGTAAAAAAGAGCAGATTTTTCAGTCTCATTGAATAACATTGGTCCAAGTGCAATCCGATTTTTATTTTTATCGGATTGCTCTTGTCCGATTTATACGCAAGTGTGAGCGAACCCTAAAAGAGGTATAGAAAGTAGAGACATCAAAGGATGCCAACATGACATCTCCCCAGACTGTTACCTTATCCAATTTCATTGTTATTTAATCCAAAAGTTTAGGTGCGTCCATGATATCGAAAGCCTTATCTGTGACCCTTATTGTCAGGGAGTCATCTTTCATTATTTTATTTTATACAAGCCTTCTCCTGATGACAATGTGACTTTCTACTATTTAAACTAATTTAATCAATAAAATAAATGTATTGATTGAATGAATAATTGTACACACACGTGACTATAGTTACTGTAGGTTACTGTCTCTTTCCCCATTATACTGTCTCCTTCCCCATCATCCTGTAGAATGTAAGCCCGCAGGGGCAGGGTCTTCTTCCCCCTGTACCAGTCTATCGTTGTTTATTTACTGTAAGTGATATCTGTATCTGGTATATAACCCCTTCTTATGTACAGCACCATGGAATCAATGGCGCTATATAAATAATAATAATAGGTTTATGTTCACATGTTGTGTTTAAGATACTGGTGCACCTATCGAGTTTTGCAAGAGGAAGATTTCTCTGGTCGTTTTTTACTGCTGGCATTTTCTCTTTTTTTTTTAACTTGTATTGTATTAACTCCTTTACCCGCTGATTCTGTGATTTTTTTTTTTCATGACATATTGTACTTCATGATAGTGGTAAAATTTGTTTAATATGACTTGCGTTTATTTGTGAAAAAATCTGAAATTTCGCAATTTTCAAACTTTTAATTTTTATGCCCTTAAACCAGAGATATATGTCACACAAAATAGTTAATAAATAACATTTCCCACATGTCTACTTTACATCAGCACAATTTTGTAAACATAATTTTTTTTGTTAGAAGTGTTAAAGTTGACAAGTGATTTCTCATTTTTTCCAATATTATTTACAAAAAACATTTTCCTTTTTTAGGGTATGTTCCCAGGGTCAGGAGCCGTTGCGGGTTTGAAGCTGCGTGTTATGTAGCGCCAAACTCGCAGCGGCCAGCTGTTGCAGCATAGTGGATGGGATTTGTTGAAATCCCATGTTCACTATGTGTCTCCGTGCTCCTGTGGATCACCCACGGACACGGACATGTGGGTCGTCTTTCCAGACCGCAGCTTGTCAATTTCTCTTGCGATTTCGCTAGTCTCCGCAAGAGAAATTAGATTACTATAATGTATTGAATGCAGTGAATCCAGATGGTTCAATAAACACATGCGGATTCACCAGCGTTCATATAACTCAGCGCTTTGGACGCAGCATAAAGTATGCTGCGTTCAAAGCGCTGCCTGTATGGATCGTGAGCACATACCCTTAGGGACCACATCACATTTGAAGTCACTTTGAGGGGCCTATGTGACAGAAAATACCCAAAAGTGACACTATTCTAAAATCTGCACCTCTCAAGGTGCTCAATACCACATTCAAGAAGTTTTTTAACCCTTCAAGTGCTTCTCAGAAACTGAAGCAACATGGAAGGAAAAAACATTTAACTTTTTTTTCACAAAAATGTTACTTTAGCCCCCAAATTTTTTTTATTTTCGCAAGGGTAACAGGAGAAGATGGATGCTAAAATTTGTTGTTCAAGCTCTCCTGAGTACGCCGATACACCATATGTGAGGGAAAACTACAATTTGAGCACACAGCAGGGCTCAGAAAGGAAGGAGTGACGTTTTGGAACGTAGACTTTGATGAAATGGTCTGTATGTGTCAATTTCTCCTGATTACACTGATACCCCATATGTGGTGGAAAACTACTTTTGAGGCACAGTGCAAAGCTCAGAAGGGAAGAAGCGCCCTATTGGAGTTTTGATTTTGCTAGAGTGGTTTGAGGGTGCCAGGTCACATTGGTAGCGCCCCTGAGGTGCCAGGATAGCAGAAACCCCCATACGTGACCTCATTTTACAAACTATACCCCCCAATGAATTCATCTAAGGGTGCAGTGAGGATGTTGACACCACATGTGCCACACAGAATTTTATGCCACCAAAATGTTGTTTTAGCCCCAGGTTTTACATTTTCACACGAGGAAATGGGTAAAAATGTCACCAATATTTGTCCCACAATTTCTACTGAATGTTGAAATAACCCATATGTGTTGCACAGTACTGCTTAGCCACACGGAAAGACTCGGGGACAGACGGAGCGCTATCTGCCTCCTGGAACACAGATTTTCATAGAATAGTTTGCGAACTCTATATACAGAGCCCCTAAGCGCGAGAATAGCAGAATTTCTCCCTTAAGTGACCCCATTTCGGAGATTTTACCCCTTTGGGAATTTATCCACAGGTGTTTGTGACTGATGATTTGACTCCATATGTGTTTTCCAGAGACAAGCAGCAATGGATGTTGCTGAATGAAAATTG
Source organism: Phyllobates terribilis (assembly GCF_046119375.1). Lineage (NCBI taxonomy): Eukaryota > Metazoa > Chordata > Amphibia > Anura > Dendrobatidae > Phyllobates > Phyllobates terribilis. Next base: position 688,544,703 of record NW_027362761.1, on the reverse strand, counting down.
CAAATCTGCATTGTAATGCTCAGTACGTTGTAGTGCCCAGTACATATGCCCAGCTCATGCTTCTGGACACATGCACCCGTAAAATAGATTGCTTCAGAAATGGCAAACATGTACACCCTAAATGTGGTCTAGGCACACTGCGGGGTTCAGAAGGGAGTGGGGCATTTGGATTTGGGCGTGCAGAATTTGCTAAATTTCTTTTGGGGGCCAAGGATCCATTTCACTTTTTTAGAGCCTTTGTGCTACCAGTAACATTGTGGAAGCTCCCTATATTGGCATTAATAGATGACGGACCTGAGTGGGGGATTTTTTCGTGGTTTGATTTGAAGCTTTTGTTGGGAACATTTTACATAACATTTTGGATCACATTTATCCGAAGCTCTACGCTGAGCAATTACTTTGGGGTAATTCAGATGACACACCCAACCAGTCCATTCACTATAATGAGGCAACAGAGTTACTCTGGACTCCGTCTGGCCTCTGTTCACCAGTGTCCTTGTTTTCAGAAGTGCACAAAACTGTGGTTGACTGCGCTCTTATGCACACTTAAAAAGATGTACACCGCCAGATCATAGGTCAGACGGCGTCCACAGTGCCTCCATTTGCCTCATTATAGGGAATCTTTTGCCAGGGGTTCCATCTGAATCACGTATTTCAGAGATTTTCACGGAAACCCCTGTGTAAGCACTCAGGGTAGAGCGCAGGATAAATGTGAGCCAAGCCTTAGTGCGATCTTTGGGAGCAAGAATGAAAAAATTCAATAGCAAGTGAAGAATTGTTTTTTTTTATTTTTTACGCCGTTCCTTGTGCGGTATAACTTATTAGACGCCTTTATTCTTCGAGTCGGTGCAATTATAGAGATACCAGATTTATATAGTTTTTTATGTTTGGCTGCTATCCAGTGGCGTACCGCCAATAGCGGCAGACCACGCCATTGCTACGGGGCCCGTGGCCAAGCAGCGTGGGAACGAGGAGGATAGGTGAGTAGGAGGTTGCGGCGGCAGAGGAGCGGGTTGCGCAGTGGAGGAGCGGTGCACATGCAGTAGCCACCACGTGTCCCCGCTGCTCAAGGTACATGAATATTCCCTCTTCTCCACTCCCATGGGCGTGGAGAAGACGGAATATTCATTCTCTTCAGCAGTGGGCACGGAGGAGCGCTGAGCCCCGACTCCTGCTGTCAGTGCAGAGGAGTGAATGTGCCGGCAGCAGCAGCTCACTTCGGGATCTGAGAGCTGCTCAGATGCCGACATGAGCTGCTGCAGACAGGACGCAGCGCTGGAGCAGAGGTGAGGAAAGAAGGTGAGTATAAGTGTTTATTGTTTTATGTGCAGTGATTGGGGGATGAGGGGGCCACACATACCAGGATACTTGGATTGAGGAGGCCACACATACCAGGAATGGGGGATTGAGGAGGCCACACATACCAGGAATGGGGGATTGTGGAGGCCACACATACCAGGAATGGGGGATTGAGGAGGCCACACATACCAGGATTGGCGGATTGAGGAGGCCACACTTACCAGAAATTGGGGATTGAGGAGGCCACACATACCAGGGATTAGGGGATTGAGGAGGCCACACATACCAGGATACTTGGATTGAGGAGGCCACACATACCAGGAATGGGGGATTGAGGAGGCCACACATACCAGGAATGGGGGATTGAGGAGGCCACACTTACCAGGATTTGGGGATTGAGGAGGCCACACATACCAGGGATTAGGGGATTGAGGAGGCCACACATACCAGGATACTTGGATTGAGGAGGCCACACATACCAGGAATGGGGTATTGAGGAGACCACACATACCAGGAATGGGGGATTGAGGAGGCCACACATACCAGGATTGGGGGGTTGAGGAGGCCACACATACCAGGAATGTGGGATTGAGGAGGCCACACATACCAGGATACTTGGATTGAGGAGGCCACACATACCAGGAATGGGGGATTGAGGAGGCCGCACATACCAGGAATGGGGGATTGAGGAGGCCACACTTACCAGGATTTGGGGATTGAGGAGGCCACACATACCAGGGATTAGGGGATTGAGGAGGCCACACATACCAGGATACTTGGATTGAGGAGGCCACACATACCAGGAATGGGGCATTGAGGAGGCCACACATACCAGGAATGGGGGATTGAGGAGGCCAGACATAACAGGATTGGGGGGTTGAGGAGGCCACACATACCAGGAATGGGGGATTGAGGAGGCCACACATACCAGGAATGGGGGATTGAGGAGGCCACACATACCAGGATTGGGGGATTGAGGAGGCCACACATACCAGGATTGGGGGATTGAGGAGGCCACACATGCCAGGAATGGGGGATTGAGGAGGCCACACATACCAGGATTTGGGGATTGAGGAGGCCACACATACCAGGAATGGGGGATTGAGGAGGCCACACATACCAGGATTTGGGGATTGAGGAGGCCACACATACCAGGATTTGGGGATTGAGGAGGCCACACATACCAGGAATGGGGGATTGAGGAGGCCACACATACCAGGAATGGGGGATTGAGGAGGCCACACATACCAGGATTGGGGGATTGAGGAGACCACACATACCAGGAATGGGGGATTGAGGAGGCCACACATACCAGGATTGGGGAATTGAGGAGGCCACACATACCAGGATTGGGGGATTGAGGAGGCCACACATACCAGAATTGGGGGATTGAGGAGGTCACACATACCAGGATTTGGGGATTGAGGAGGCTACACATACCAGGGATTGAGGAGGCTACACATACCAGGGATTGTGGGGGCCACACATACCAGGGATTGTGGGGGCCACACATACCAGGAATTGTGGGGGCCACACATACCAGGGATTGTGGGATTGAGGGGGCCACACAAATTCACCAGTAGCTGCTGCATTTCCCACCCTAGGCTTATACTCAAGTCAATAGATTTTCCCATTTTTATGTGGTAAAATTAGGGGCCTCGGCTTATATTCGGGTTGGCTTATTTAAAATATACGATATTTTAAAATCAGTGAGTACGTGGTGCCCATAATACTGCAGGACTGTGGCGTGCATTATACTATATGGGGGCTGCATTTTACCCTATGGGGTGTGTAATATACTGTATGGAGGACTATGGGGAGTGCATTATATTCTATGGAGGACCATGGGAAGTTCATTATACTATATGGAGGATTATGGGGGGCGCATTATACTATATGGAGGTTTATGGGGGGAGCATTATACTATATGGAGGATTATGGGGGGTGCATTATACTATATGGAAGATTATTGGTGGTGCATTATACTATATGGAAGGCTATGTGGGGCCATTATAATATTTTGAGGGCTATGTGGGGGGCATTATACTGTATGAAAGCAATTATACAGTGTGAATGTTTGTGTGGGGTCATTATACTGTTTGGAGGGCTGTGTGGGGGCCATTATACTGTTTGGAGGGCTGTGTGGGGACATGACAGTGTATGGAGGGCTCTGTGGGGTTCGCAGTTGGGGGATTATACTGTGTTAGGGTCACCATACTTTGCCGTGGGAGTTGAAGTGGGGTACAATAGGGTCATTATACTGTGCATTTGGAGGAATGCACCATAGGGGTATCATACTGTTTGGGGGGCACTTTTGTTGGCATCATACTTTATGGAGGCAATGAAGGAGGAATCTACGACTTCAGAAGGAGGTAAATTACTATGTAAAGGCTGGAAAGTTATGAGATCTGCTCTTCTGTGACACAGACAATTATTTATTTTTTTGTAGGGGGGGGGGCCCAATTAGAGCTTCTGCTATGGGGCCCCATGACTTCTATGTACGCCCCTGCTGCTATCACACACTTTTTATTGCAAAAACAAATTTATCCATCGCCGTATTTTGAGAGCTATCATTTGCTTTATTTCTCCCGACAGAGTAATGTGAGGGCTTGATTTTTGCAGGGCGAATTTTTATTGGTACCATTTTCAGGCATTTTTGGGAGGCAGAGTGACCAAAAAACGTAAATTCAGGAATTTTTTTTGCCATTCCGCGTGTAGTAAAATTGATAAGGCAGCTTTATTCTTCGGGTCAGTACGTTTACAGAGATACCAAATTTATATAGTTTATGTTTTTGGCGCTTTTACACAATAAAAAGTATTTTATAGAAAAAAATAATAATTGCTTTATTCTGAGAGCTATAACTTTTTTATTTTTCCACTGATGGAGCTGTGTGGCAGCTTGTTTTTTTGGGAAAGAGGTACCATTTTTACATTTGTCTTTTTGCTTACGTTTTATTCTGCTTTTTGTTCGACAGTATGATGAAAAAGCAATGTTTTCGGCCCGTGTTTTTTTTTTACGGTGTTCGCTGAAGAGGTTAACTAGTGTGACAGTTTTATGGGGCGGGTTATTCCAGATGCGGCGATATCAAATGTGAACTTTTTTTTTTACATAAAAAAATACACATTTATAGGTACAATATATTATTTTTTATTATTTTGTCATTTTTTTTTAAATACTTTTATAATTTTTTTTTACTTACTGGTAGTCCTTCTATGGGACTTTCACATTCATGTGCCTGATTGCTGTTATATACCATTGCAATTCACAAGCATTGCAATACTTTATAATTGTCAGTTTTGCACTGACACGCAAGCTTGTTAGACCATGCTCATGTTAGACCAAGCACTGAGCATGGTCTAGCAAGCTTGCTAGCCTGGTGGCCTGGATGTTGTCATCACTACCTTTGGTCACCACAAGCTGTTAAAAGAAGCTCAAAAGACTGAACATATGCACAGCAAGTTATTTTTCCATTGTAGTGCCTATGTTCATTCTTCTTAGCGCTTTACTATAGCGCTTTTTCAGGCACATGTTATGCGCTTTACAGAGGGACCAAGCAAGACTGGCACCAAACCAGCAAAGGCGCAGCCACAGATGCACTTGTCACAAGCTGCCCAGCTAAGTGAGCCCTTGAGGGCCGGGAATACTCTTCACCCATCTCCCAGTAAATGGAAGGGGGACTCTGGCAGAGCCCTTCCAAGGCCCACTGTCGCCGGACCCCTGGCGTCTGGTGCCTAGACAAGAACCAGGTGAGTACCTCTGCAAGAGCTCCAGGAAGTGAAACCGGCAGAGAAAATGAGAAAACCCCTGAAAAGACAGAAACACTAATGCTAGCACCACTCACCACCACAGCACATAGGAACTGCAATATAAAGAAAAGCACTGAGCAGGGAGCAGGATTGTTTAGCCCACCTAATGATCAGGTGTTGAATACCTCCCAATCATCCCCAGACAGCCACTCCCTGCTGGCATGCACAGCTGAATGAACATAATTCCACCACTGCTTAGTGCCAAACAAAGCAATGTCCTGCGTTGCCTGGCAAGCGGGGAAATCAGTGAGAGGCTATGTGCTCACATTCAGGATTTGAAGCATAAATTTCCTGAGTGTTTCTGCATCTCCTTGGCAGGAAAAACGCTGCGGAAAAAGCATGCGGTTTTGACACGTTTTGATGCATTTTTTGAAGCATTTTTGTACATCAATGAATGCTTTTTGGAGCTAAATAAAGTTATTTGCTGGGACATTGCTTAAACCCTTGGATTACGGTCAGAACTGGGGTGAGTATATTGGTTAATTTAAATTATTAAAGAATGTGTTTGTTGTATTTAAAATAAAGTGATTACTCTGTGTCTGTGTGTTTATTTAACTCTTTACTTTAATTAGGTTTGGTGATGAAAGGGTCTGATTGTCATCACCAAACAAAAGAGCTGGGTGTCAGCTAATCCCAGTCGCCCAATCTCATTAGCATTTATATTCATGTAATTTCTGGGGCAGCTGGGAGCTGCTATTTTTAGCCTAAGAAGGTGCCATTAGGCAAACATGGTCCCTGGCCATTATTAACAGCTCACAGCTGTTTCGTTAGCCGCTACGTCCGCACGAACAGCACTCAGCAGCGCTTTGGACACAGCATATGTTTGTTGCGTCCAAAACGTGGTGTTCTAATGCTGCACTTTTGTTGTCGGTACATGTGAATCCACCGCATATAATGACACTTCAATCGGTCAAAATCTGCAGCAGAGACTAGCATGTCCACTACAGAAATTGTGAGTTTGGGTACGTGGCAACGGTCAGGAGCCACTGCAGGTTTGATGCTGCGTGCTTATGCAGCATCAAAACCCACAGCGTCCAGATGTTACAGCATAGTGGAAGGGATCTCTAGAAATCCCATGACCACTATGCATGCATCAGAGTCTGCGAATCACCCGTGGACACTGCCATGTGGCGCGTCTTTCAGGACTGCAGCATGTCAAATCCTCTTGCGGAGTCTATAGTCTCTGTAACAGAAATTTCACCACTAGAATGTATTGAATACGGTAAATACGCATGGTTCAGTGAACACATGTGGATTTGCCTGCATTCAATAGAATGCATTGTTTTGGACGCAGCAAAAAATATGCGTCCAAAGCGCTGCTATGTCCGGATCGTGGGCACAGAGCCTAAAATTAAAAAAAAAATGGTGTGGGCCCCCGCGTCATTTTTATAACCAGCAGAAGGAAAGCTGACCACTGGGGGCTGATATTAGTAGCCGGGGAAAGGGCCATTAGCCAACAATGTTCCCTGGCTATTAATATCAGCCCACAGCTGTTTCTTTAGCTTTTACTGGCTAGATTACAGGAGGACCCCAGAAAAAAAATTGACATGGAGTCTCCCTATAAAATCAAACCAAAAAAGGCTAAACAGACAGCTGCAGGCTGATATTAATAGCTAGGGAAGGGGCCATGGATACTAGCACCCTCTGCGGATATTAATATCACCCTTCAGCAGTCTCAGAAATAGCGCATCCATAAGATGCACCAAATCTGGCGCATAACCTCCGCTCTTCATACTGCCCTGTAGCGTTGGCGACTGACGTGAAGCCCAGGTTAGTAATGGAGGGCGTCTATAAGACGCCCCATTACTAACTGCGTAGTAAAGTTATCGCCGCCTTTTCAATAAAAGACACGACCAGAATAAAGTATTTAATAAAATAAAAAACACATGGTTTTAAAAAAAAATTTATTACGCTGTCCATCCCCAAAGCCTTCAATCTTCAGAAAAAAAGGAAAAAGACAAACAACCATATCCCTCACCTGTCCGCCGTCAAGATGCAGTCCATGATTACCACCAACGATTGTCGCTCGGCAATCCGGGTCACTTCTACAGCAGTGACATCAGCAATCACTAATGTCACTGCTGTAGAATACAGCAATGTATACTGACAGGAGTGTAAACATTCTTCAGAATGTTCCCATGGTGAGGTCACATGAGCGATCAGCTGATCGCTCACGTGACCGCAGATCCTGACAGTGCAGTACACTGTGGGGAGTGAGCGTGCAGTACACTGTGGGGAGTGAGCGCCAGGGACCGAGGACCAGGAGAACATCGGGGGGCGCCGGACAAGTGAGTATAGTGTTTTTTCTTGTTTTTTTTTTACTTATTTTTTTTACCGTGGGCACGCCGGCTCGGCAGAGCAGGCTACTGCTCCCCTCAGCTGAGCTGCTCTCGCTGTTATCAGCGGGAGTGTCGGTCGGATGAGAGGAGTAGCAGTTCTCCTCTTCCGACTTGGGTACCACCCGCAGTGCGCTTCCGCTGTGAATTCGCGCCTATTGGCTTTAATTGAAACTCAGCAAATCTGCAGGTATACACAGCGAATTCACGGCGGAGATGCGCAAAGAATGGACATGCTGCAATGGTAATCCTGAGCAGAAATTTCCGCATCATGTGCACAGCCCATCAGGATTACCATTGCAATAGCTGGCAGAGCGATTGGCAAGTGTTTTCACAGCATTTCCGCAGTGGAAAAACCGCAAAAATGCTTAGTCTGCACATACCCAGAGACACGGCGTTCCGCGTCCTCACACATCTTAGAACACCAGAACGTGATAAGACAGTCTCAGTGCATGCATAGTAGCTCCGCATCCAGGGTCAGGACAATGGCTGCGCCTGCAAACGGAGTTGCGTAGTACTGGACCTGTTCCATTCCCAGGTGGGAGCATAGAGCCATGATTCCTAAGAGCAAAGTGTAGCCACCTGAAAAAGACGTGTGCACATGACTATATATTGCTGTTATGCTTGACATAGACTGTGTTAACTGAAACATTGCATGGATGATTAAGCAAGTTATTTTACTTGAAGTCATCAGTTGTGGGACTACTGGATCAGGTTCTGAAGAGCTTCCACTATATGTACAGTATTTTTGTCTTCCAGTGCTGCTTCTCTTTACTATTAGGCCAGTATTGGTCAGTATTTTACCTCAATATTTGTAACCCCAAACCAGGAGTGGGTGATAAATACAGAAGTGGTGAGGTGTTTGACGCGCCCCCTGGGCCAGTGCTGTAGTGCGGCGCACGTGTGCGCGGGGGAATACCCGGAGCCGGATCCGATGGGGGTAGTAGTCTCCGAGTGGCGGGGACCCGGTCCGTGCCCAGGGTGGTCAAACTAAGTGTGTGGCAGTCTTTGTAGATGTTGTTTAAGTGTCGACTACGCCACCCGTTGATTTGCGGTCGCAAGGCCGCCGCTGCAGAACAGTCCGCTGAGGCCGGTGGTATGTGTGCAGCAATGGTGGTATAACCCCCAACGGGAGAGGTATGGCCTCAGGGCAGCTGGTGCGGGTGAAGGGAGTGATAGAAAGGGCGTCCCGGTACCTTTAGTGCTGGTAGTGCGATGGAACACAGAGACTGATTGCAGTTTTCAATGCTTTACTCACAGATGTTATCAGTGTCAGTCCTGCAGGTGATGACGACCCGAGCCGTGCTGCGTCCACCAGGTACGGGGCTCGACCAACCCCCAGGCAGTTCCAGAGTGTGACCTTGAACTCCTTTCTCCGTTCCTTTCTCTGGCCGTCCCCACTAGGGACCCACCCATGTCCAGCTTCCTCGGGCCTTCTGGTGGCGAAACCTATCTCCGGTTTCCCTGACCCTATGTGGCGTGCCTTCGTGGTGAGTGTAGTGAGTGGTCGCGCCAAGACGTGGCCACGACCTCCGGTTCCTGGCTGAGGATAAGTGGCCTCCACCAGTTCGGGATCCGGTACCCTGATCTGCCAACCCTTCACCCGCTGACTCCTAGCGTGTTCGGGTTCCCTCTTCCTTCATGTCTCTGGGCCTTTCTCCAGGTTCCATTCCTTCCTTGTTCCTTGTTCCTTTCCTCTTGTCTTTCTCTCTCTTGCTCCCTTCAGGAGCAGCACCCAGACAGGGCTGCTGCTCCCTGTCACTACTCTTCTCCTCTTCTTCTGTCTGACTGAACTGAACTCACTCCTAAGATGGTGCCCACCTTTTATACTCCCTCTGACACCCGAGCCCAGGTGACTAGCCACCAATGGGCTCCTTCCTATGCCCAGAGTCCCTCCCCTCTCTGCTCCTGCACCACTGGGATATTCCTCCCCCCCTCCCACTCCAGCCAGGGACAGACGCTGTCGTACCTGCACATCTATCTGGTGGGAGTACCGTTGATCTGTCCCCCGGAAATGGGATGTATGTGGTGCATGCAGCTAACTGAGTTCTAGTCCACACTCCATCCTTACCCGGGAGTGGAATACCACACCTCTGGTTCGAGGTGCAATACCCCTGTAGCAGCCGAGCCCTCGGGGTGCTACATGTTTCTATTACACTTTTCCTCTGATTGTTCCACTCCTGGTTTTGGCTTACAAATACTGATGGAAAATACTGACCAAATACTGAACGTGTGACCATGGCGTTACTGTTATGGAACAGTGATGTTGGTGTATGGTGAAAGTGGCATAATCTATCTGAAAGGACAGCCCTTATACAGTGAGGAAAATAAGTATTTGATACACAGCCTATTTTGCACGTTTTCCCACCTACAAAGAATGGGGAGGTCTGTAATTTTTATCGTAGGTACACTTCACCTGTGAGAGACAGAATCTAAAAATAAAACCCAGAAGATCACATTGTATAATTTTTCCATAATTAATTTCATTGTATTTGATGAATCGGCAGTGTATCAAATACTTATTTTCCCCACAGTAGGCTTATAGGTGTTGCCAAGCTTTGATACAGGAAATGTAGTGAAAAGGTCTTCTTTGCCTATTTTTAATCTGTGTTTTATTTATTTTTTTTTTTTAAAAAAACCTGTAGTGTAGTTGTAAAAAGTTGTCGCTGTCTTTTTCTCAAGTGCATTAAGAAAACAATGGATTTGTTTGGTTGCAATAAGTAACACTGGGTTTTCCATAAATCATCCTAATATACAGTGGGTACGGAAAGTATTCAGACCCCTATAAATGTTTCACTCTTTGTTTCATTGCAGCCATTTGGTAAATTCTAAAAAGTTCATTTTTTTCTCATTAATGTACACTCTCCACCCCATCTTGACTGGAAAAAAAACAGAAATGTAGAATTCTTTACAAATTTATTAAAAAAGAAAAACTGAAATATCACATATACACACAATCTAAAAAGTTTACCAAAACAAGCCTACAGCAGCTGCAACATCACAGAAATACAAAGTTTTCTGAATGTCTCCTTTCTAACTATTTCTAAAACCACTTTTGTGTGACTCTCCAGCCAAGCCTTCCGTATACACTATACATTTTAGAGATGTATCATATAAATGTTCATAGTGCATCATAGATATACTGGGGTCTTATTTCAGACGCCATGCCACATGTACAGGACTTTTCCTGTTTTCGATGTCTTGTAGCATTCAGTTCCGGCTTATACACTAGATTATGCAAAGAGCTGTAACTGCACATGAAAAGAGCCATGCTAGTGTCACTGTCACCATGCAGAACAATCGTAGGAATTACATCTCAGTGCTAAGACACACAAGTGTTTGTGCCTTTCAGTATTGTCTGCACAGTTCTTTATGACAAAATAGACAAATGACTGCAGAAAAGATGGCTCTAGTTAGCAAAGAAAATATAACTTTGTGGTTACCCACAAATAACGGTTTCTACTAGGCACAGGAGAAAACAGACCAACAAAACTGTTTGTCGTCTCTTGCCCTTCTGTGATTACTGAATTGAATTGACGCGCCCCCTGGGCCTGTGCTGTGCAGGGGGATACCCGGAGCCGAATCGCTGGGGGTTGTAGTTCTCCGTGGCGGCGACCCGGTCCGTGCCCAAGGCGGTCAAACCAGTGGCGGTCTTAAGTAATAACAATGTCCGACTACGCCACCCGTGGATTGCGGTCAGTGGGGACCGCCGCTGCGCTGCCGACCGCTGAGGCTGATGTTGTTTGCGCAGCCGAGTATGGGATAACTCCCCACGGGAGAAGTATTGCCTCAGGGCAGCTAATGTGGATGATGGGAGTGATGGTGTGAGCGTCCCGGTAGTAATGGTGCTGGTGCGGCAAGGAATCACAGAGACGTGTGGTGCAGTTCAGGGTCTTTACTGATGGTATAAAGCAGACCCTCCCGGGAGTACTGGTTAGCAATAGGGGCCTGGTCAGTCTGTGAGCAAGCAGGATCTCCCCTGGCCAGGTGGAGTTGTAGGCCTCCCCGACTATCTGCACTCTTTCCTGGCTATCTTGCTCTATGCGTCCCTGAGTATACCGTGTGGTGCTCACCCGTATGGCCGGTGACTTGGGGCCTTCCGTTAGCCTTCGCTTCACGATGGCGGTGCTGGTCCCTTGCTTGTGACCGTGCCTTTGGGTTTCTAAGGCCAGAGGACATGGAATCCCCTGCCGGTTGGATTCTGCTGCTGGACCTGGATGTCCCCACAGCCTCGGACTCAGTGTCCGGGTTAGTGTCTTCAGCCAAGGCGAGCTTTCTAGCTTCCAGCCTCTGGCACTCGCTCCTGCTCCTACAGAGCTCCTGTTGTAACTTTCCCTGTGTCTGGAACTGAACTCTTTCTCTCCTAATCCCGTCCCAGACCCAGTTTATAAGGGCAGATTCCTCCCCTCCCAGGTCTGGGCGGGCCGTGTTGCATGGTTAGGGCTCCTGACCAGAGAAACCTCCCACTTGCTCTCAGACATAATATCTCTATTACTGTGGTAACCAGACCCCTGGGGTGCCACATTTTAGTACTCCGGGACTAAACACATTTTTAAAGAAACATAATAACATGGTATAACAATAATACAATAACATATTTACAAGACGCTTTAGTCTGTAGAGGTCACGGCGTGTCCGAGACCGGGTGTCCATATCACCCAAGGTGAAGTTTTAAGCGAAGTAGGGGACCTGTCCAAAGCAAACCTCTTGCGTTGGCCTTGGGCGTGGCTGCAAGGCTGGAGCTAGCTACTTTGGGCCGCAAGTAGGCCACGCCAGACAGGTTTTCTTTTCAGCGGCCGTCTTCGCAAGAGGCACCAAGGTGCAACTATCTACAAAACTGTTCCGGTTATCCAGTGTCCATAACCTGTTAGTCCAAATAAATCTGCAGGGTAACTGAGAAACATAATTAATAACAGGCAACAAACATAAACCATAAACAGTTGAACAGATAAATTCACAGTGCATTAGTCTAGATTTTCCAGCGAGCGGGCATCTGACCTCTAGTGACTCTAGTGGACCTACGGAGCTCACTAACTGGTCCTGCACTACAGGGTGCAGGAGGTGTTATGGGTAAGCTGGGCAGCTGTCTGCGCACTCTTTGGCTCACTAGGGGCACGGCAGGCTCACTACTAGCAGAGGGTTGATTCTCCTGGGCTGCTGGTAAGGATTCTTCTGCCTCCTGGGCCGGCTGCTCTTCCAGCTCTACCTGGTCTTCTGTAGGCACTTGAGGGGCTGGCTGGAGAAAGGTGAGGACGGGCACCACGATAGCGTTGTTTACTTGTGTCCAGGACCGGGGAAAGTCTCCGAGTACGGTGCTGATCATTTCTTCCCTTTCCTCTGCGGGTTGAGGGTTTTCTTGATCTTCTTCAGGGCTTTGCAGCTGCTCGGGACACTTCTTCAGGTCGTCTCTGGAGACAATGGCTGTGGTTTCTCCTCCATCCTTGCTGATGACGTACACCTTTGGATTATTGTGGATTGAGGGCAGTACGGTGTACGGGTCCTTTTGCCACTGGTCGTCCAACTTATGGAGCCGCCTTTTTCTTTTCAAGACCTGCTCTCCAGGTACCAGGGGAACAGCGGGAGCATGTTGGTTATAAGTCCTCTCCTGCCTTTCTCTTGATTGACAGAGACTTCGCTCGACGCTCTCTTGTACTTTCCGGTACTGCTGCTGCCGTTCTGTATCCCAGTCTGCTTCTGGTGAGGTGTCCTCAGGTATCAGGACTCCCATATTCAGGTCAACAGGCAGCTTACCAGGTCTTGCTCGCATTAGGTAAGCCGGGGTACAGTTGGTAGAACCTACCGGGATGTGGTTATACAGGTCCACCAAATCGGGCAGTTTCTCAGGCCACAGACTGCGTTCTTCCAGGGGCAATGTTTTTAACAGATCTATCACCACCTGGTTCATCTTCTCGCAGAGTCCATTGGTTTGGGGGTGATAGGGCGTTGTTCTTATCTTCTTGCAGCCATACAGGTTGCAGAACTCCTGGAAGACCTCCGCTTCGAAGGCTGGTCCTTGGTCCGTCAGCACTTTGTCCGGGTACCCGTGTGGGCGGCAGAAGTGCAGCTGGAAGGCTCTAGCTGCTGTTTGTGCTGTTAAGTCTTTGACGGGGATCACCACTAAGAATCGGGAGTAGTGATCCACGATGGTTAGGGCGTACACATACCCGCTTCTGCTTGGAGCCAGTTTAACATGGTCCAGAGCGACCAGTTCTAGCGGCTGCCAGGTGATGATGGGCTGCAGGGGAGTCCTCTGGCTGGCACGGTCCCTTCTTCTTAGATTGCACGGGCCACAGTCTCTACACCATCTCTCAATGGCTCCTCTCATGCCTATCCAGTAGAACCGTTCACGCAGCAGGAACTCCAGCTTCTTCCATCCGAAGTGCCCTGCCCCATTGTGGTAGGCCTCCAGCACCATAGCTGCGTCCCGTCTCGGTACCACCACCTGCCAGATCAGCTCATGTGTCCGGGAATTGACCATTCTGCGGCACAACTTCTACTTGTAGAGGAACAGTCTGCTCTTCTCCGTCCACAGTTGCTTGGTCTCTTCCGGAGCATCTGGGTCTAGGCGGGCGTCAGCCTGGGTCAGCATTTCCTTCACCAGATGGACTGCGGGGTCACTGTCTTGCGTCTCCGCCCAGTTGTAGTGGGGTAAGGGGTTGAACGTAGCGGATCACTGGCCCCTTACACGGTGGGAATACTGGGTAATCCCATGACGGTGAAATGCAGGGAGTTCGATCTCTTCCAATTCTTCTGGATCCTCACCTTCGTCCGGTAGGTTTGGCATCCTGGACAGGGAGTCCGCGTTGGTATTGGAGCGTCCTGCCCACTATTTGATCGTGAACTCAAAATTGGACAGGCGGGCCATCCATCTCTGCTCCAGGGCACCCAGTCTTGCAGTGTCCAGGTGTGTCAACGGGTTGTTGTCCGTGTACACGGTGAACCTGGAAGAGGCAAGGTAATGCTTAAAACGTTCGGTTACTGCCCACACCACTGCCAGGAACTCTAGCTTGAACGAGCTGTAATTCTCCGGGTTTCTTTCCGTGGGTCGCAGTTTTCGGCTGGCGTAAGCAATCACCCGTTCTCTCCCCTGCTGGATCTGGGACAGTACGGCTCCTAGCCCGATGTTGCTTGCGTCCGTGTAGAGGATAAAGGGCTGGCTGTAATCAGGGTACGCCAGGATTTCATCCCCCGTGAGGGCCATCTTCAGCTGGCGGAACGACTCCTCTTCCAGCTTTTCCCATTTGAAGGGTGGCTTCTGGTTTTTGGCCTTCCTGGACTGGCCTATCAGGAGGTCCTGCATAGGAGCTGCCTTCTTGGTAAAACCGGGAATGAATCTTCGGTAGTAGCCTACCAACCCGAGGAACTGCCGCACTTCCTTTATGCTGGATGGTCTTGGCCAGTCCTTAACCCCTTAAGCCCCGAGGGTGGTTTGCACGTTAATGACCAGGCCAATTTTTACAATTCTGACCACTGTCACTTTATGAGGTAATTACTCTGGAACGCTTCAACGGATCCCCCTGATTCTGAGATTGTTTTTTCATGACATATTGTACTTCATGAATGTGGTAAAATTTCTTCGATATCACTTGCGTTTATTTGTGAAAAAAACGGAAATTTGGCGAAAATTTTGCAATTTTCAAACTTTTAATTTTTATGCCCTTAAATCAGAGAGATATGTCACACAAAATATTTAATAAATAACATTTCCCACATGTCTACTTTACATCAGCACAATTTTGGAACCAAAATTTTTTTTTGTTAGGGAGCTATAAGGGTTAAAAGTTGACCAGCGATTTCTCATTTTTCCAACAAAATTTACAAAACCATTTTTTTAGGGACCACATCACATTTGAAGTCACTTTGAGAGGTGTTTATGACAGAAAATACCCAAAAGTGACACCATTCTAAAAACTGCACCCCTCAAGGTGCTCAAAACCACATTCAAGAACTTTATTAACCCTTCAGGTGCTTCACAGGAATTTTTGGAATGTGGAAGAAAAAAATGAACATTTAACTTTTTTCACAAAAATGTTTCTTTAGACCCAATTTTTTTTATTTTCACAGGGGTAACAAGAAAAAATGGACCCCAAAATTTGTTGTGCAATTTCCCCCGTGCACGCAGATACCCCATATGTGGGGAAAAAACACTGTTTGGGCGCACGGCAGGGCTCGGAAGGGAAGGAGCGCCGTTTGACTTTTTGATTGTAAAATTTGCTTGAATAATTAGCGGACACCATGTTGAGTTTGGAGAGCCCCTGTGTGCCCAAACATTGGAGCTCCCCCACAAGTGACCCCATTTTGGAAACTAGACCCCCCAAGGCACCTATCTAGATGCATAGTGAGCACTTGGAACCCCCAGGTGCTTCACAAATTGATTCATAAAAATGAAAAAGTGTTTTTTTTTTCACTTTTTCATTTTTATGAATCAATTTGTGAAACACCTGGGGGTTCCAAGTGCTCACTATGCATCTAGATAGGTGCCTTGGGGTGTCTAGTTTCCAAAATGGGGTCACTTGTGGGGGAGCTCCAATGTTTGGACACACAGGGACTCTCCAAATGCAACATGGTGTCCGCTAACAAATTGAATGGAAAATCGGCTCAAATTGTTAGCGGACACCATGTTGCGTTTGGAGAGCCCCTGTGTGCCCAAACCTTGGAGCTCCCCCACAAGTGACCCCATTTTGGAAACTAGACCCCCCAAGGCACCTATCTAGATGCATAGTGAGCACTTGGAACCCCCAGGTGCTTCACAAATTGATTCATAAAAATGAAAAAGTGTTTTTTTTTTCACTTTTTCATTTTTATGAATCAATTTGTGAAGCACCTGTGGGTTCCAAGTGCTCACTATGCATCTAGATAGGTGCCTTGGGAGGTCTAGTTTCCAAAATGTGGTCACTTGTGGGGGAGCTCCAATGTTTGGGCACACAGAGGCTATCCAAACGCAACATGGTGTCCGCTAACAATTTAAGCCGATTTTCCATTCAATTTGTTAGCAGACACCATGTTGCATTTGGAGAGTCCCTGTGTGCCCAAACATTGTAGCTCCCCCACAAGTGACCCCATTTTGGAAACTAGACCCCCCAAGGCACCTATCTAGATGCATAGTGAGCACTTGGAACCCCCAGGTGCTTCACAAATTGATTCATAAAAATGAAAAAGTGTTTTTTTTTTCACTGTTTCATTGTTACGAATCAATTTGTGAAGCACCTGGGGGTTCCAAGTGCTCTCTATGCATCTAGATAGGTGCCTTGGGGGGTCTAGTTTCCAAAATGGGGTCACTTGTGGGGGAGCTCCAATGTTTGGGCACACAGGGACTCTCCAAATGCAGCATGGTGTCCGCTAACAAATTGAATGGAAAATCGGCTCAAATTGTTAGCGGACACCATGTTGCGTTTGGAGAGCCCCTGTGTGCCGAAACCTTGGAGCTCCCCCACAAGTGACCCCATTTTGGAAACTAGAGACCCCAAGGCACCTATCTAGATGCATAGTGAGCACTTAGAACCCCCAGGTGCTTCACAAATTGATTTGTAAAAATGAAAAAGTGGAAAAAAAAATACTTTTCCATTTTTACGAATCAATTTGTGAAGCACCTAGGGGTTCCAAGTGCTCACTATGCATCTAGATAGGTGCCTTGGGGGGTCTAGTTTCCAAAATGGGGTCACTTGTGGGGGAGCTCCAATGTTTAGACACACAGGAGCTCTCCAAACGCGACATGGTTCCAATTTGTTAGGGGACACCATGTTGCATTTGGAGAACCTCTGTGTGTCTAAACATTGGAGCTCCCCCACAAGTGACCCCATTTTGGAAACTAGACCCCCCAAGGCACCTATCTAGATGCATAGTGAGCACTTGGAACACCCAGGTGCTTCACAAATTGATTCGTAAAAATGAAAAAGTGAAAAAAAAACACTTTTTCATTTTTATGGATCAATTTGTGAAGCACCTGGGGGTTCCAAGTGCTCACTATGCATCTAGATAGGTGCCTTTGGTGGTCTCGTTTCTAAAATGGGGTCACTTGTGGGGGAGCTCCAATGTTTAGACACACAGGAGCTCTCCAAACGCGACATGGTTCCAATTTGTTAGGGGACACCATGTTGCATTTGGAGAGCCTCTGTGTGTCTAAAGATTGGAGCTCCCCCACAAGTGACCCCATTTTGGAAACTAGACCCCCCAGGGAACTTATATAGATGTGTGGTGAGCCCATTGAACCCCCAGGTGCTTCACAGAAAATCATAATGTTGACTTGTGAAAATAAAAAAAAAACATTTTTTCCACAAAAATGCAAAAAAAAATATTTTCACAAGGGTACCAGGAGAAATTGCACCCCATAAGTTGTTGTGCAATTTCTCCTGAGTACGCATATACCCCATGTGTTGGAAAAAACTACTGTTTGGGCGCATGTAAGGGCTCGGAAGGGAAGGAGTGACGCTTTTGAATGCAGACTTTGATGGAATGGTCTGCGGGCGTCATGTCATGTTCTCAGAGCCCCTGATGTGCCTAAACAGTGAAATGCCTAACAAGTGCCCCATTTTCGGTAGTTAGTTGATTTTTGAATTTTGTAATGTAGTGTTGTACATCAGTTGTGTAGGACAATCTGACGAACACTACACAACTGACGTATGACAACCTGACGAACACTACGTCAGCTGTGTAGTGTTCGTCAGGTTGTCATACGTCAGAAATTAATTCAATAGTCCGTCGAAGTATGGTACCTTTTGAAGCAGTCTTTCATATACAGGCCAGGTTTGTCAGGGCAGGTGTCACATTGATAAATGGTGTCCTTGCGTATTCCACTTTTATAACACACTCGGCACCTCTTTTGTGACTTTCCTTTTTTTCCGCTGTGAGGGATCTGCCCTGGGAAATGCTGGCCTGGTACAATTCTCGGTCCTTCAATTCCAGAAGTACTGGGTCCCGCTCTGTCACCGCTGCCAAATATCAGGGCCTTGATAACTGTTTCCTGAAACTGAAGATACGACGCAGAAGTCTGGCCTGCACATTGTGACAGAAGGAAAGCATTGTGCATTGCCATCTGTACAATGTGCACGGCCAGCTTCTTGTACCACACTCTGGACTTTCTCAAAGCACTGTATGGCTGGAGGACTTGATCAGAGAGATCAACTCCCCCCATGTACTTGTTGTACCCCACTACACAGTCTGGTTTGACGACCTGTGTAGTGGAACCTCGTACAGTGCTGAGTGTGCTGCCATCACCATGTATGGTGGTCAAGAAAAGGACATCCCTTTTGTCCTTGTACTTGACCATCAACAGGTGGTCGCTACATTGGGCTCTGCTCTCACCCCTTCTGAGCAGCTGCCCAATTAGCGTCTTTGGGAGGCCTTTCTGAATTTTGCGGACAGTACCGCAGGCTGCGGTACGTCGCGCAGAGAGGGACTGGAAGAGCGGGATACTTGTATAAAAGTTATCCACGTAGAGGTGATAACCTTTATCAAGCAGTGGGTGCACCAAGTCCCACACAATTTTCCCACTCACTCCCAGAACAGGGGGGCATTCAGGGGGTTCAATCCGGGAGTCCTTCCCTTCATAAACACTAAACTTGTGAGTGTTACCTGAGGTACTCTCACAAAGTTTATACAGCTTGATCCCGTACCTTGCCCTCTTACTGGGCAGGTACTGCCGGAATCCAAGCCGCCCCTTAAAAGAAATTAAGGACTCATCCACACAGATGTCCCTTTGGGGCACGTACACTTCACCAAACTTGTTGTTGAAGTGTTCGATGACAGGCCGAACTTTGAAAAGACGATCAAAGTTCGGGTCATCGCGTGCAGGACACCTTGCATTATCTTGGTAATGCAAGAACTTGTAGATGGCCTGAAAGCGTGTCCGGGGCATGACCATTCGGAACACTGGAGTGTTATACAAAATGTCAACACTCCAGTATTGCCGAAGCTCGGGCTTCTTCAAGATCCCCATAAGAAGGACCAGGCCCCAAAACTTCATCATTTCTACTGCGTCTACAGGAGACCAGTTAGAAAATGATGAAGAGGGGTTTTGTTCTAAAAATTGATGAGCATACAAATTAGTTTGGCCCACCAGGAGGTTTAGAAAATCCTCAGAGAAAAAGACTTTGAAAAAGTCTATTTCTGTGAGCCCGGTGGTGTCAAACTTGATTCCTGATTCCGCTACGAAATCAGGAATCAGCGGCTCATAATTTTCGGGGGGCGAAGTCCATATAGGCTCAGTAGTGGGGGGCGCTGGAACATCTCTCCTGCGACAACGGGGCAGGGCCAGCAGAACCTGAGGAAGAGGAGGAAGAAGAGAAGGAGGAAGACGACGAGGAGTCGGAAAAATAAAGAAATGTGGGATCCTCACCCTCACTGTCAGTGTCGGAGGCAAGAATAGCGTATGCCTCCTCCGCTGAATACTGAGTTTGGGATGAGCAGGACATTGTTTGTTATGTATGTTGTGCGTGTGTGTCAATACTTTATTGAGAGTGTGTGTGTGTCAGTACTTTATTTAGAGTGTGTGGAAAAAGGAAATACTGTATGTGGTGCAATCAGCGAGCACGAGTGTGGATTGGTGAACTATGCCACCGATCAATACTCGGCGGCTGCTGGATGTGCGCACAAATGTGTGGGGAGTGGGAAGAGGGGAATTGGGTTGGATGAGGGGAGATCAGAGATTACTTACCAAAGTCCTCCCTGTTCTTCTTTCAGGACCGGGAGCCCGGAGCAGGAGCCCGGAGCAGGAGACCGGGAGCAGGAGCCCGGAGCAGGAGACCGGGAGCCCGGAGCAGGAGACCGGAAGCCCGGAGCAGGAGACCGGGAGCAGGAGCCCGGAGCAGGAGACCGGGAGCCCGGAGCAGGAGACCGGGAGCAGGAGCCCGGAGCAGGAGACCAGAGCAGGAGACCAGAAGCCCGGAGCAGGAGACCGGAGCAGGAGACCGGGAGTCCGGAGCAGGAGACCGGGAGCCCGGAGCAGGAGCCCGGAGCAGGAGACCGGGAGCCCGGAGCAGGAGACCGGGAGCCTGGAGCAGGAGCCCGGAGAAGGAGACCGGGAGCCCGGAGCAGGAGACCGGGAGCCCGGAGCAGGAGACCAGGAGCCCGGAGCAGGAGACCGGTACTGGAGCTGGAGATAAGAAGCAAAAGAATTAACAGGGACACTGGGGACACAGATCATTGTACTTTGTGTCACCCCCACCTCATTGTAGATTGTAAGCTCTTAGGAGCAGGGTCGTCATTATTTTTGCTGTAATTATTGTATTATCTTTAGCTATGTTACTTATGACTGTTGTACATGAACCTGTGAATTGTTAAGCGCTGCGGAATATGTTGGCGCTATATAAATAAAGATTATTATTATTATTATTAGAAGCAAAAGAATTAACAGGGACACTGGGGTGAGGCGGATTGGGGTGGGAAGGGGGGTAAAAAGACAGGGGAGTGGGAAGAGGGGTAAAAAGACAGGGGAGTGGGAAGAGGGGGATTGGGGTGGATGAGGGGAGATCAGAGATGGACTTACCAAAGGGTCAGCAGGACTGGAACAGAAGACCCAGAGCAGGAGCCCGGGAGCCCGGAGCAGGAGACCAGGAACCCGGAGCAGGAGACCAGGAGCCCCGAGCAGGAGACCGGTACTGGAGCTGGAGATCAGAAGCAAAAGAATTAACAGGGACACAGGGATGAGGCAGATTGGGGTGGGAAGGGAGGTAAAAAGACAGGGGAGTGGGAAGAGGGGTAAAAAGACAGGGGAATGGGAAGAGGGGGATTGGGGTGGATGAGGGGAGATCAGAGATGGACTTACCAAAGGGTCAGCAGGACTGGAACAGAAGACCCAGAGCAGGAGACCGGGAGCCCGGAGCAGGAGACCGGGAGCCCAGAGCAGGAGACCGGGAGCCCGGCGCTGGTGACCGGGAGCCCGAAGCTGGTGACCGGGAGCCCGGTGCAGGAGCCCGGAGCAGGAGCCCGGTGCAGGAGACCAGGAGCCCGGTGCAGGAGACCAGGAGCCCGGCGCTGGTGACCAGGAGCCCGAAGCTGGTGACCGGGAGCCCGGCGCAGGAGCCCGGAGCAGGAGCCCGGAGCAGGAGACCAGGAGCCCGGTGCAGGAGACCAGGAGCCCGGCGCTGGTGACCAGGAGCCCGAAGCTGGTGACCGGGAGTCCGGCACAGGAGCCCGGAGCAGGAGCCCGGGAGCCCGGAGCAGGAGACCAGGAGCCCGGCGCTGGTGACCAGGAGCCCGGCGCTGGTGACCGGGAGCGGAGCTGGAAACTCGGACCAGAGCTGGAGACCGCTGCAGGACGCAGAAAAAAAGGTAAGGGGGGGTAAAAAGAGGGGGGAGGGGGGATTGGGGTGGATGAGGGGAGAACAGACTTACCAAAGTCTTCTCTGCAGGATCAGCAGCAGGCTCTGGAGCAGGAATCACAGCAGCTCAGGAGCAGAAGATCCAGGAGCTGGAGCAGAAGATCCAGGACGCTGGAACAGAAGATCCAGGAGCAGCGGCAGCAGCAGCAGCGACTGGAACAGTGAGAAGATGGTCTTGTGGTGTCACAGAATATTCTGTGGCACTACAAGGCCTAGCACAGACACATCAGATGTGATCGCTCTGTAGAAATCCTCACCAAGTGTGAGGGTCTGCAGGGCGGTCACAGGGTGATGATGGGGTGGTGACAGGTGGAGGTAATCTGATTGGAGCAATCATTGATGACATTGATCGCTCCAATCAGAGTACCTGAATACAGGTGACCAGGCGGTCACAGGGAGGTGTCACCTCTCTGTGACCCCCTGTGGTGCATGTTGTGCCCCAGCCATCTGATTGGTGACACTGATTGCACCAATCAGACATGGCTGGAGCAGAGCACGCACCACAGGGGGTCACAGAGAGATGACACTTCACCTGTATTCAGGTACTCTGATTGGAGCGATCGATGTCATCATCGATCGCTCCAATCACAGTAGTCTGTGGGCTTGAATCACATTACAGGGGGTCATGGGGCGGTGACAGGCAGGTCACAAGCCGGTCACCGCCCCATGACCGCCCTGTCACCGCGCGGTCGCGCTACGATCGGTGCGATCGATGTGATCGGCGATCGCACCGATCATAGCAGTCTGGGGCCAGGGCTGGGGTGTCCTAGCAACAGCCTAGGATCGGTGCTCTTAGGCTCCCGGGCACGTCCTCTGGGTCACTCTTTAAAAGGGGTTTTAGTGTTTTTTTAACAGTTTGTCTCGTGACGCCACCTGTGGTTTCTGGCAATAGTTACCAGCGCTGCTGCAGACCTCTGGGGGTGATGGGATGGCAGCTGGGAGGTTTCTGCTCCCCACAGGCGGAGCGGGCCCCCCGGGGCAGGGTTGAAGGATGGGATGCAGGTGAGAGATGGCCCGGTCGGGTC
This sequence comes from Phyllobates terribilis, assembly GCF_046119375.1. Classification (NCBI taxonomy): domain Eukaryota; kingdom Metazoa; phylum Chordata; class Amphibia; order Anura; family Dendrobatidae; genus Phyllobates; species Phyllobates terribilis. The sequence goes on along the minus strand of NW_027362761.1, from coordinate 688,521,918 downwards.
AGGGGGAATGACGGACACGCACACAGGGGATTCGCTTCAGTACCTTTACTGGTGTAACGGCAGGTATGGTCCAGGGTACTTGTTAGGAAGAGTGCACTTCATTACTCTCCCCAGTGAGCGGGTATAAGGCCTCCTGATCCGCTTCTTCCCCCCTCTAAGCTTCTGGGCCGCCTGGAACTTGGCCTAGCTTCTATGCTGTGTTGCTCTCTCACCTGACCGCTTGGTAGTAGGACTTTTCTTTGGCAACCACTATCCCTGGACGCCGGGGCCTTCGTGGTTCCTAGTCCTGTATTTGATGGTATCTTTAGGATGACCAGGGGTCTGGAACCCTCCTGGTATGCATATTGTCCCTACTGGGTGTACAGTACCCTGTAGGCGCGGACCCGGTGTCCGGATTGTATCTTGGGGTGAGCCTGTGATGCTCCTCTGCCCCCTCAACTCCTCTCTCCTCTCTCCTTGCCTCGGCCACACTCGGGGCCCTCAGTAGACAGCAGCTCACATGTTGCTTCTTCACTGGTCTAAGTGCCAGCACACTGTCTGACTGAACTGAACTGAACTGCCTGACTCCACCCTCCATATATATATATATTCCTAACAGGGCTCCCTCTGGTGGTCTGAGGTGGAAGGGTGGAGGTGTCTGTTTGTAGTGAGGGCCTCTTGTGGAGAAGTCCGTTCATGCACCCGTTTGGGTCCTGTGGTACCTGTAGTAGCAGGGTGCCACATTAGTGTTAATATTTGGTTCACATACGGTCATGGCCGAAAGTGCTTAAACCCTTGAAATTGTTCCATAAAATTAAGTATTTATCTCAGAAAATTATTGCAATTACACATGTTTTATTATACACATGTTTATTTCCTTTGTGTGTATTGGAACAATACAATAAAAAGCAAGAAAAAGGCAATTTGGACACAAAACCCCAAAAATGGGCTAGATAAAAATGTTGGCACCTTTCCAAAATTATGGGTAAATAACTTTGTTTCAAGCATATGATGCTCATTCAAACTCACCTGTGGCAAGTAACAGTTGTGGGCAATATGTAAATCACACCTGAAACCAGATAACAGAAGTTGACTCAATGTTTGCATTGTGTGCCTGTGTGTGCCACACTAAGCAAGAAGAAAAGATACAGGAGACGAGAACTGTCTGAGGACTTGTAACCTTGAGATTGTTGATCATTTTTCAACAATTCTGGTTTTCAAGTCTATCTCCAGAGATCTTGATGTTCCTTTGTCCACGGAGCACAATATAATCAAGAAGTTTACAACCAATGGTAATGTAGCTAATCTCCCTGGACCTGAACGGTAGAAAAAAATTGATGAAAGGTTGCAAAGCAGGATAGTCCAGATGGTAGATAAGCAGCCCCAATCAAGTTCCAAAGAAATTCAAGCTGTTCTGCATAGAAGTCATGGGGCTCAATAGCACGAGTATAATGCACTCCCCATAATCTTCCATATAGTAAAATGCATCCCCCCATAGTCCTTCATATAGCATAATGCACACCCCATAGTCCTCCATATAATATAATGCACCCTCCATATATAATGCACCCACCATATTCCTCCATATGGTATAATGCACCTCCATATATAATGCACAGGCCATAGTCCTCCATATTAGCAGAATACACAGTCCAAATCCTTCATATAGTATAAATGCACAGCCCATAGTGCTCTATATAGTACAATGCACAACCTATAGTCCTCCATTGGGATGGGGGTGGTGCTTGATTCAAGTCTTGCACCGGGGCCCATCGGACTCTAGTTATGCCACTGCCTGGAGTAGTTTGTGTAGTGTCTGCCTCCTGCCGGGCGGAGACGCCGTTCCCCTTACTGCCGCAGTCCCGGTCTGGCATCCTCCAGCCCCCCTGCTGCCCGGGCACTGTGTTTAGGGCGCGCGTGCGCTCCCTCCCTCTTAAAGGGGCCGCGCACCGTCCTAAAGAGTCCCCGACCAATGGCCGGAGGACCACTCCTATTTAAAGCACCTCCTCCAAAATGGAGGTGCCTGTGCAAGGTTGTTGTTAATGTGCTAACACTCTCCTCAGCCCTCAGGTTCCAGTGCCCGCCAGCCTGTCTATCAGCCATGCCCACCCGCCTGTCTATCAGCAGTGCCCGCCAGCCTGTCTTTCAGCCATGCCCACCTGCCTGTCTATCAGCCATGCTCGCCAGCCTGTCTACCTGCCGTGCCGTCCGCCTTGCCTACCCGGATCACCTGTCAGGCTATCTGCCGTGTCTCCCTGCTTGCCTACCCAGATCACCTGTCAGGCTACCTGCTGTGCTCATCCGCTGTACCTGTCAGCTTCAGCCATCTGACCCGTGGGAGTCGCCTGCTCTCACACAAGGTCGGTCCCAGAGTGGCACCTGGTTCACCTTCCCGGTCCCTCCTTGGTTCACGGAGTTGACTAAACCGCCGTGTGGCTAGGGTCGGTCCATGTTGGCACTTATTTACGCCCCTCTGGTCCCTCCTTGCATATCAGCACAGAGGTTCCACCACCCGGATCTGTAAAAGTTTGCAACAGAAGAGTGGTCCAAAATTCCAGTTGAGAGATGTAAGAAGTTTGCTGATAGTTATAGGAAGTGACTGATTGCAGTTATTTATTCCAAAGGGTGTGCAATCAAATATTAAGTTGAAGGTGCAAACAATTTTGTCAGGCCCATTTTGGGGGTTTTGTGTGAAATTATGTCCGATTTGCCCTTTTTTCTGTTTTTTTTTTTTGTGTTGTTCCAATACACACAAAGAAAATAAACGTGTATAACAAAACAAGTGTAATTGCAATAACTTTCTGGGAGAATTTTTTTGTGTGTGTTGTTCCAATTCACACGAAGGAAATAAACGTGTTTATTGGGAGAAATATTTCATTTTCTGGAACAATTTTAAGGGTGCCAACACTTTCGGCCATGACTGTAGATGTTTGAGGAGGATATATTTATTTACTTACATTACATTCTTATATACTACTGGCTGTTTGTAATTGTTGATTTATTTATGCTATTTAGAATTAGAGTCTTCTTTTCTTACCAAAAAGCTCTATCTTGGTCTCATCTGTCCACAAGACTCTTTCTGAGAAGGATTTTAGCTTACTCACGTACATCTTGACAAACTGCAGTCTAGCTTTTTTAGGTCCCTGTATCAGCAGTGGGGTCCTCCTGGGTCTTCTGCCATAGCATTTCTTTTCATTCAAATGTCGATGGATAGTTTGCGCTGACACTGATGCACTCTGAGTTTGCAGAATAGCTTAATTTTCTTTGGAACTTGATTGGGGCTGCTTATCCACCATCTGGACTATCCTGCGTTGCAACCTTTCATCAACTTTTCTCTGCCGTTGTCCAGGGAGAATAGCCACAGCGCCATGGGTTGTTAACTTCTTGATTGTTTTGCACCATGGACAAAGGAACATCAAGATCTCTGGAGACGGACTTGTAAGCTTGAGATTTGTTGATAATTTTTCAATAATTCTGGTTCCCAAGTCCTCAGACAGTTCTCTTCTCCTCTCTCTGTTCTCCATGCTTGGTGTGGCACACACAGACACACAATGCAAAGATTGAGTCTACTTCTCCCTTTTTATCTGGTTTCAGGTGTGATTTTCATATTGCTCACACCTGTTACTTGCCACAGGTGAGTTTGAACGAGCATCACATGCTTGAAACAAAGTTGTTTACCAATAATTTTGGAAAGGTGACAACAATTTTGTCTGCCCATTTTTTTTTTTTTTTTGTGAAATTCTTTTTTTGCCTGATTTTTTTTTTGTGTGTGTTGTTCCAATGCACACAAAGGAAATAGACATGTTTTCTAGGAGAAATATTTCATTTTCTTGAACAATTTCAAGGGTGCCAACTAGTGATCGACGAGTGCTAAAATGCTCGGGTGCTCGATGCTCGGGTCGAGCAAATTGGAATGCTCGGGTGCTCGACCCGAGCAATGAGCCCAATGCAAGTCTATGGGAAACTTGAGCATTTTTCAGGTGGCTCCCCCCGGCGGTCTGCAAAGGGCATTAAAATTGCCTAAATCAATGGGAACAGTGCTCAAATGACATGGGAACAGCATGGGGAAGACCCCTGAGAGCATTTCTGACTCCCAGGTCACTGCTGTCAACAACATTGTCAGAGGTATTACGCCACTTTTACGGACTCACAATAAAACATACTAAAACGAAACCAAAATGGATCTTCCTGGGAAATATGTTAAGGAACATCCTTTCCAGGGTAATGACTTGTATATAAGGCAAAATAAATAACCAAAAACAAAAATGCTCCTCCACAACCTTGGGCTATGTTCACACGTAGTGTTTCTGATGCGTTTTTGCACTTTTGATTTGCTTTCAACCAAGACAAATGCATTCACTGGGAAATGTAATTTTAACATTTTACAACCTTACCTGGCCATGTGGTGTGTGACACATCATCAGACACACAGAATACAGAGAAGCGGGATGGTGACGCTAATTATGGCGTCATCAATCTTGGTGGAGTCCTCAAAGTTTTGGAGGATGGTACATATGTCTGACATCCATGTCCACACCTGAGGTCTTAGGTGTGGAGTCTGAACTGAATACCGACGGCCTTGTCGATGCTGGTAGTCAACAACAGCCCTCTTCTGCTCACAAATCCTTCCCAACATCTGCAATGCAGAGTTCCAACGCGTGGGTACATCACACACCAGTCGGTGAGCCGGAAGCTGCAAACGCTGCTGAAACACGGCAAGGGCAGCGGAAGCTGTAGGTGACTTTCTAAAATGGGCACACAGGCGGCGTACTTTGACAAGCTGATCCGGCAGCTCCGAGTAGGTTTTGAGAAACCGCTGAACCACGAGGTTAAACACATGGGCCAGGCATGGTACATGTGTGAGCTCGCCTCGCCTCAGAGCCGCCACCAGGTTCCGGCCATTGTCACACACGACCATTCCTGGCTGTAGGTTCAGCGGTGTCAGCCACATATCTGCCTGCTCTTCCAGAGCTGTCCACAACTCTTCAGCGTTGTGTGGTTTGTCTCCTAAGCATATTAGCTTCAGCACAGCCTGTTGCCGCTTGGCCAAGGCAGTACTGCAGTGCTTCCAGCTTGTGACTGATGTGGTCATTTTGAAGATGAATGCTGAAGAGGAGGAGGAGGTGAAGGAGCTGTAGAATGTGGGGGCAACCCTGATTGACCCAGGGCCCGCAATCCTTGGCGTCAGGAGGACGTGTTCCAAGGTCCGACTGGGTCCCGGCTTCCACTATGTTAACCCAGTGTGCCGTCAGCGAGATGTACCGTCCCTGCCCACAAGCACTTGTCCACGTGCCCGTAGTTAGGTGGACTTTCCCAGTAACTGCGTTGTTGAGGGCACAGCTAATGTTGTGGGACACGTGCTAGTGTAATGCAGGGACAGCACACCGGGAGAAATAGTGGCGGCTGGGGACCGAGTACCGAGGGACGGCCGCCGCCATCAGGTTGCGGAAAGCTTCCGTTTCCACGAGCCTAAAAGGCAACATTTCGAGCGCAAGCAATCGCAAAATGTGTGAATTTAGTAGTGTGGCTTGTGGGGCGTTGGCTGCATATTTGCGCTTGCGTTTCAAGGACTGGGGTAGGGACAACTGAACGCTGCGCTGGGACAAAGACATGGATGTGCTTGCTGGTGGTGCTAGTTGAGAGTGTGCAAGGGCAATGACAGGTGCAGGGCAGAAGGCATCTTCGCATGCGCCATGGACAGAGGATTGGCTTGCATGCACAACAACGGAAGAAGCAGTGGTGCCACCCACAGACACTGTTCCTGGATCCTGGGGTTCAGCCCACTTAGTCGGGTGCTTTGCTGCCATGTGCCTGATGATTCTGGTGGTGGTCAGGCTGGTAGTTTTGCTACCCCTGCTGATGCTGGCCTGGCAGGTGGTGAAAATGGCCTTTTTGGGATTATCGGCAAAGTCTTTAAAAAACAACCAGACTCGGGAAGAACTAACAGTTGTACTGGCAACTTCCGTTGTGTTGATGTTACGGGGAACGGTTGCCCGCCTTCTGTCTGCGGCCACCACACTGCTTCTTCCTGCCTGTTGGGGTGCTATGCCTCCCTCCCCCTTTGTGCTGCTATCCTCGCTCTGTATGTCCCCCTTCCAGGTTGGGTCAGTTACTATATCATCCACCACCTCGTCTTCCACTTCCCCACCCTGGTCCTCTTCCTGACATTCTGGTAATTGTGTCTCATCATCGTCCACCTCTTGTGATAGTTTCCCACCGTCGCCTTCGTGTGACCGTGGCTGCTCAAATATTTGGGCATTGCTACATGCAATTTCCTCTTGCCCCGCTTCAAGTGGACCAGGCGAGAGACCCGAATCTATAAATGGAAAATTGAACAGCTCTTCGGAGTGTCCAAGTGTGGGATCAGTTGTCTCCGGGCACTCGGTATGGTGGGAGGAAGGAGGATCAGGGTGAGGAATATGCATTCCAGACTCACAGCTACTGAGACTTGACCGTGTGGAAGACAGGGTGGTGGTGGTGGTGGCTAAGTGACTGGAAGCATTATCTGCTATCCAACCAATAACCTTTTCTCACTGCTTTGTGTTCAATAGTGGTGTTCTGTGGTCCCCTATTAATTGGGACACGAAGGTCGAGCGAGAAGATGTGGGTGTTTGCTAGCCCACGGCCTCGTCCTCTGCATGCACCATCATCACCATCATGTCCACTTTCCCGTCCCTTGCCACGCGCCTTGCCCTTTTTAAATGGAGGACAATATTTTCCACGTTCACTACAAATGGCTGGATTTGAACCACAGTGATATGTGATCTGTGTGACGGACAAACCACAGTTTTAAATAGCTGGCCTGTAGGTAACTATTTTTAACAGCCACTTCGTGTCAATAACTTCGCTGACACACTGCAACAAAATTTCAATGGAGGCCAAATTGCAGAATTTTCAGCACACTTATATGTGATCCGTGTGACGGACAAACCACAGTTTTAAATAGATGGATTTTTAGCGCTGAAATATGGAAAGGATCTGGCTGTATTCTGCAGTACCAACAAGCAAATGGAGCAGAAAAATGGTGTTCTCTGGATTGCTTTTTAAGCAAATAATCAGGATTAAGATCCAAAAAAAATTATTCCTGGCCCCTGATACCTGGGGCAATTTCTAGAAATATCTGTAAAAGCACCAGCAGACAGAACTGGAATAGACCCTCTTGCTATATGCACTACAGTCTGCCACATACCCTGCCTGCCTGGCACTGATATCTATGCAGCTGGATTAGTCCTCAGAAGGACTGTTAGTTGAGATGGATATGTGAATAATATATGGTGGTATACCTACACTAACTAAGAAACAAGCAAATCTCTCCCTAGCTAAGCAGCACCTCTCCCTACACTGCCTGATTCCAGAGTGGACTCTAACGAGCATGGTGGCGCCAGGTCTGATATAGACCTGATGACGCTGTGCGGCTAGCCAATCACTGTAATGCCATAGCCAACATGGCTGCGGCATTACAGTGTGTGTCAGACAATCCCTGCATGTTCATTGGCTCTCTAAAGAGCAGGGGGGGTCCCGAGCAACCCCGGAAATACTCGGCGAGGGCCGAGCATCTCGAGCAGTGAGATGCTCTGGCGAGCACCGAGAAGTAGCGAGCATGTTCGCTCATCACTAGTGCCAACACTTTCGGCCATGACTGTAGATGCCTGAGTAGGATGTCTTTATTTACTTACAAATTGCCATATAGTAGTATTAGCTATTGAACCCGTTCTACGCCTGGGTGGCGAGCATTTTTATTGGTCCATGCTACCCCATCCTGTTATGTGCTTCCCCCATCCTGCTACCCCCATCCTATTGTGTGCTGCCCCCATCCTGTTGTGTGCTACCCCCATCCTGTTGTGTGCCGCCCCCATCCTGTGCCCCATCCTGTTATGTGCTTCCCACATCCTTCTCCCCCATCCTGTTATGTGCTCCCCCATCCTGTTATGTGCTCCCCCATCCTTCTCCCCCCATCCTGTTTTGCGCTCCCCCCATCCTGTTTTGCGCTCCCCCCATCCTGTTTTGTGCACCCCCATCCTGTTTTGTGCGCCCCCATCCTGGTTTGTGTGCCCCAACCTACGCCCCCATGCTGGTTTGTGCTGCCCCCATGCTGGTTTGTGCTGCCCCCATGCTGGTTTGTGCTGCCCCCATCCTGGTTTGTGCTGCCCCCATCCTGTTTTGTGTGCCCCCATCCTGGTTTGTGTTCCCCCATCCTGGTTGGTGCTGTCCCCATCCTCCATCAATTAAATAAAAAAAACACTCCTACTCACCTTTCCATCGCTCCCCTGCAGTGCATCGCCTGAGTTATTTTACTAAAATGGCGCCAGAATCAGCGCCTGCATACCGCCATTTTGTTGAAGACACACTGCAAATGCGCAGATTCCGACACCGCACTCCTCCCCTGGCCTCCAGACCGAACAGAGGCACCGCAGCAACACTCCTTCCGGTCAGGTATGTACTTATGGTGCCGGAGATCGCGGTGTGCGTTCAGTGTCTACGCATACCGCGATCACCGGCGCCATATACTCCTCTTACCTGTAACGACCGGATGAGTTCTTCTGTCTGGGGCCGGACTGTGCAGGGTCAGTCTATAGAGGTGTGGGACAGACGTACACATCCCTAGTTATATTATAGATAATATTAGAATGCAATCTAATTGTTGATTTATTTATGCTATTTATAATTTCTGACTCTTCTTTTCTTATAAGACCCCGGTCACATGCCTATTTTTCATTTTCATTTTTGATATGTTTGGGGAACATAAAACTGGAACTAAAATGTTCCGTTATTGGTGTCATTAATTTAAATGGGTCCTAAAGCATCAAAAATGTCCTACATTTGCCGTAATTCCATCTATAATTTTTTTACAGAGCAAAAAAAACAGTTGGCACAATGTTTTTGCTCATTTAAGAAGAACGGCTAGCTGACGTTAAACAGAAATTGTAAATGGATCATAACAGATGGTGATTGGTTAGGTCATCCATTAATGGATCTAGGTTTTTAGCAATACACACACACACACACACACACAGTGGGGAAAAGAAGTATTTGATACACTGCCGATTTTGCAAGTTTTCCCACCTACAAAGAATGGGGAGGTCTGTAATTTTTATCGTAGGTATACTTCAACTGTGAAAGACAGAATTTAAAACTAAAAGACAGAAAATCACATTGTATAATTTTTACATAATTAATTTGCATTTTATTGCATGAAATAAGTATTTGATACAATAGAAAAACAGAACTTAATATTTGGTATAGAAACCTTTCTTTGCAATTACAGAGGTCAGACGTTTCCTGTAGCTCTTGACCAAGTTTGTGTTATGATCTGCAACATGTACTAAGGAAAGATAGGGGAAAGCTGTCCCTACAGTAAGACTAAGCTGAATCCCTACGATGTAACGGGCTGCCTGTTCCTAGCGAACAGACTTGCCTTAGTTCTCGGCTAGTCTGAACGAAGACCTATAGAATTAAGGGAGGGGTCCCTAAAAGAACTAAGGACTGGGACAAAAATGGAACACCTCCTAAACAGAGAAGATGTTGCAGCACGCAAAAAGACAAGCTGACAAAAATGTACTAGAGGTCCCAGAGGACCAAGCGAACTGACAGAGAAAGGCACCGAAGCACCAGGCTAGAGAAGCAGTCAAACACTGAAGTCCAGCACAGCCACAAGGGCGGAGCTGGAATATAAAGGCAGATGGTCACGTGACCGCAAAACACAAGATGGAAAAAACAAACAGGAGGGTTCTAACAGTACCCCCTCTTTTATGAGGATCCTCCGGATCCTCCAGGCCCAGGCCTATCCGGAAACCTCCTTTAACAAGCCTAGGAGCAGAGACATCATCCGTCCTTACCCAGGAGTTATCTTCGGGACCGAAACCCTTCCAGGAGACAAAATACTGTAATCTCCCTCTATGCCATCTAGAATTCAAGATACGAGAAATTTCATATTCGCCGTCTTCCACAACAGGAGGAACTGTGACAGTGGCGTCCCTATCAGATACATCAGCCTTTTTCAACAAGGAAACATGAAACACAGGATTAATCTTCCACGAAGTAGGGACATCCAACCTAACAGCAGACAGGTTAACAACCTGAAGCACTTTAAATGGACCCACAAACTTAGGACCCAGTTTTTTAGAGGGAATCCTCAACCGCAGGTTCTTCGAGGACAACCAAACCATGTCACCCACAGTAAACAAAACCTCCTTACGTTTCCTGTCAAAATACTTCTTGGACTTCTTGTTAGCCTCTTGAAGGCTGCAACGTACATTAGTCCAAACTCTCTCCAAATCACAGGAAAAATTCTTCTCCTCCGGCACCGCCGACCCCAATTTGGAGAACAAACCAAAAGACGGATGTCTCCCAGTACAACAAAAGGAGAACACCCAGCAGAGGAGGATGTATGATTGTTAAGAGCAAATCCTGCGAGATGCAGAAACTCAGACCACACCTCTTGATTGTCCGCCACAAAACAACGCAAAAACTGTTCAACATCCTGGTTCTTTCTTTCAGTCTGTCCATTAGACTCAGGATGATAACCAGACGAAAATGACAAATGGACTTCCAACCTGTCACAAAAAGCACGCCCAAAGCGAGCCACAAACTGAGGACCTCTATCAGAAACAATATCCGTGGGAACACCATGAAGCTTGACAATCTCCTTAACAAACGCCTTAGCGAGTGTCTTGGCGCAGGGCAACTTAATGAATGGAACCAAGTGACACATCTTACTAAAACGGTCCACGACCACCCAGATGACAGTAAAACCTTTGGACACAGGAAGATCAGTAATAAAATCCATTGTGAGATGCGTCCAAGGCGCACTAGGAACCTCCAGAGGGCAAAGCAACCCCACAGCAGGAGTATGTGAAGCCTTTGACCTAGCACACACAGTACATTGACGCACCCACTTGATGACTTCCTTCTACCATCCAGGCCACCAAAAACTGCGACTGATAAGTCTCTTAGTCTCCGAAATTCCTGGATGACCTGCCAACCGAGACTCATGACACTCCACAAACAAATCTCTCCTAAAGGCTCTAGGCACGAACAACCTCCCATGGGGAGTGTTAGATGGAGCATCATCTTGAGCTTTCACAATCCCATTCTCCAAAACGGAGTCCAATGCCGCCACCACAACTCCTTTCTGTAAAATGCTCTCCTTCTCCTCGGCACCGGCCGTAGGAGAGAAGCTGCGAGATAAAGCATCGGCTTTAACATTCTTAGTACCAGGGATATAGGTAACAGAAAAATGAAACTGAGAAAAAAAAGTGCCCACCTAGCTTGACGGGCATTCAAGCGCTTGGCAGCATCCAGATAGATCAAATTCTTATGATCTGTGAAAACCTGAATAGGAAATCTAGCGCCTTCCAAAAAATGACGCCAATGTTCAAACGCAAGTTTAATAGCCAGCAACTCCCGATTTCCAACATCATAATTCAGTTCGGTTTCCGAAATTTTTTTCGAAAAGAAGGCACAAGGATGTACTCCATCCTTGTTCTCCTGAGACAAAACTGCTCCGACCCCCACCGATGAAGCATCGACCTCGACCAAAAAAGGCTTGGTCTCATCAGGCTGCATAAGGATAGTGTTACGGGTCCGGGAGGTGGAACCTCTGAGCTGCAATACAAGGGGGAAGTCCTTGTAAGGAAGCGGGTGACTCCCAGGGAGGGCAAGCAGGTAGTCACAGCAAGTGACGGGGACAGTCTCTGGGTAAGCAGGCAGGTGGTCACGGCAGGTGACGGGGACAGTCTCTGGGTAGACAGGCAGGTGGTCACGGCAAGTGACGGGGGCAGTCTCTGGGTAGACAGGCAGGTGGTCACGGCAAGTGATGGGGGCAGTCTCTGGGTAGATAAGCAGGTGGTCACGGCAAGTGACCGGGACAGTCTCTGGGTAGACAGGCGAGGCGGATACCTGACAGGTAACTGGCGGGCGCTCCCAGGTGAGCGGGCTGACGGAGACAGCGGGTAACAGGCAGGTAACTGGTCGACGCTCCCAGGTGAGCAGTCTGACAGACGAGGCAGGAGACAGGCAGGTGACTGGTGGACGCTCCCAGGTGAGCAGTCTGGCAGACAAGACAGGTAACAGGCAAGTAACTGGTGTACGCTCCCAGGTGAGCGGTCTGACTGACGAGGCAGGTAACAGGCAGGTAACTGAAGGACGCTCCCAGGTGAGCGGACTGGCAGACAAGGCAGGTAACTAGTAGATGCTCCCAGGTGAGCGGTCTGGCGGACAAGGTAAGTAACAGGCTGGCAGGCAGGACGAGAAGTCAGGCTAGCAGCGGAACCTGAGGGCTGAAGCACAGGTGAGACACAGTGCAAACAACATAGCTCTGGCATCTCCATTTTGGAGGAGGTGCCTTATAAATGGGAGGTCCTCCGGCAATTGGCCGGGGACTCCTTAGGACGGCGCACGTGGTCCCTTTAAGAGAGGGGGAGCGCGCGCGCGCCCTAAGCACACTGCCGGGGAAGGAGCGCGTGCCAGAAGCAGTGGGGAGAGAAGCGCTGGAGGACGCCGCGCCAGGAGCGGGGAGGTGAGAGGGTCGGCGTCTCTGCCTAGTATGGGGCAGAGACGCCGATGATACAGATAGGGGCAGAACTGAACCTCTCTTTGAGATACTCAAACGCTTCAATGGCCTCAGTAGTCCACTGGGCCGTATTCGCACCTTTCCTGGTGAGATCGGTTAGAGGTTTAACAATTACAGAAAAATTCTTAATGAATTTCCTGTAATAATTGGCAAAACCCAAAAATCTCTGTATAGATTTCAAACCAATAGGCCTAGGCCATTCCTGCACAGCCTGAACCTTCACAGGGTCCATCTCACAGCCCTCGCTGGGGACAATGTAACCCAAAAAACTAATTTTCTGCACAGCGAACTCACATTTCTCCAGCTTAGAAAAGAGTGAATTATCACTCAATAACTGCAAAACTTCACGTACACTCTGCCAATGGGACTCTAGATCTGGTGAGTAAATCAAAATGTCATCCAAATACACAACCACATTCTTACCAATCAAAGGTCTCAGGATGTCATTAATAAGGTTCTGAAAAAAATGCAGGTGCATTGGTAAAAGCAAAAGGCATCACCAGATTATCAAAATGACCTACCGAAGTGTTAAAAGCAGTTTTCCATTCATCACCCTCCTTCACTCGTAACAAATTGTATGCCCCCGGAGATCAATTTTGTAGAACCACTTGGCCCCCACTAACTGGTTAAACAAGTCAGGAATTAACGGCAATGGGTAGGAATTGCGTACGGTAATCTTATTAATTTCACGAAAATCCAGACATGGACGTAAACTACCATCCTTTTTTTTAACAAAGAAAAATCCAACTGCCACAGGCGACTTAGAAGGTCTAATGTGACCAGCAGCCAGGCTAGTCTGTATGTACTCCTCCAAGGCCTTTCTTTCAGGGATAGTCAGATTAAACAAGCGACTCTTGGAAAGAGTAGCTCCCGGAACAAACTCAATGGCACAATCATAATCCCTATGAGGAGGTAAAACTTGCGACTCCTCCTCCAAAAAAACCCTCCAAAAAAATAGGTACCGGTAATTCCCCTTTTTCCACAGCCGCAATGCGACCATTACAACATTTATCATAGCACTTCGGACTCCAAGACTTAATCACATTAGTAGACCAGTCCAATAAAGGATTGTGCAGTTTTAACCAAGGCAATCCTAGAACAACTGGAGAGGGTAAATTATCTAAAACAACCAAGTCCAAAATTTCTTGGTGAACTCCATTGATAGTGAGGGGAAATGCAGCAGTCTTGTGAGTAATACATTTCAAAGGAGTGTTATCAATTGCAATCACAGAAATAGGTGATGATAAAGGTTTGGATTTCAATTTAAGGGTTTCCAAAAACCCTTTATCAATCACATTAAGTGTTGAACTACAATCCACAAATACCTGAAATTCAATCAAATCTCCCTGCAAAGTAGTACTCCCAGAAAGAAATACTCCTGCAGAGCGTAAACAAGCTATACAGGCGTAACCGCAAAACACAAGATGGAAAAAACAAACAGGAGGGTTCTAACAGTTTGCACACACTGCAGCAGGGATTTTGGCCCACTCCTCCACACAGATCTTCTCCAGATCTTTCAGGTTTTTGGGGCTGTCTCTGGGCAACATTGAGTTTCAGCTCCCTCCAAAGATTTTCTATTGGGTTCAGGTCTGGAGACTGGCTAGGCCACTCCAGGACCTGTAAGTGCTTTAGTTGCCCTGACTGTGCGTTTTGGGTCATTGTCATGCCGGAGGACCCAACCAGAACCCATTTTCAATGCTCTTACTGAGGGAAGGAGGTTGTTGGCCAAAATCACGCAATACATGAACCCATCCATCCTCTCTTCAATACGGTGCAGTTGTCCTGTCACCCTCAAAGTATGATGTTTCCCCCATCATTCTTCACAGTTGGGATGATGTTTTTGGGGTTGTACTCATCCTTCTTCTTCCTCCAAACACGGCGAGTGGAGTGTTGATACCAATAAGTTCTGTTTTGGTCTCATCTGACCATATGAACTTCTCCCATGCCTCCTCTGGATCATCCAGATGGTCATTGGTGAACTTCAAACGGGCCTGGACATGTGCTGGCGTGAGCAGAGAGACCTTGCGTGCCCTGCAGGAATTTAATCCATGACGGCATAGTGTGTTACTAAAGAAAAACAAGCACAAAGTAGATATATGGGAATGCCCGATATCCAATCAATAATCTCAATAAGATACAGGTAACCAGCAAAAAAATTAGATTTTTAAAACCTAACTTTTACTATTTAATATTATAAGATGTTAAAAGGTGTAAACTCACAATACCAAGACACACAAAGTGTCATGAACTAGATTATTTAAAAACTCAAATGGTGAGTAGGTGAATACACAATTGGCATCCAGGCCACCTGTTGAATAGCAATAGCCCTATCAGGGTAAGTGACCTGTAATCATATATGTCAAGCCCTTTAACTCATCTGATTCAAAGCCTGTAATTTATAGTGCCTGGATTCTCCTGTAGTGGATGCCAAAATATTCACAAACAATGAAGCACCATACAATGACGTGCAAATCAACATGTATAAAATAATGTAATACTCTCACCCATTTGTTGCTGTTTTTCATGCAGGGTGGACTGTACTCCAGACATCAGACATTCATACTGGATATGCCACTTTCAGGAATCGTAAGGTGGAGACAAGGTGGGGGCCCTATTATACCCTGTCAAGGTTATTCTGGCCCTCAAAACACTGAACTCCCGCCCTTACAAGGGCAATCCACAGCTGACCCTTTTAATAGAAGTCCCTATCATACCAGTTTGTGCGTCTCCCGACGTGTTTCCCCCTCCGGTTTCCTCATGGGACTAAGGTGCACGATACAAAGTAACCACCCTAGTTCCCTAGCAGCAGTTCAAACATTCTTGCATAAATCCACCATACAAATCATGAGCATTTAAATACCTAGTATCCAGACTCATCAATCGGATCCCCACCGCAGCTGTGTGTCACACGGGGGCTGTGTTAAACTGAATGGAACGCACACTTACCGCTTCACAAGGGTCCGTGGAACGCATAAAACTGTTTACAGAGCGTCCTCATTCACTTCCGGTACGGCTGTTAAGAAGAGTGAACCGCACGCTTACCACTCCGCATCTGGAACGCATACCTCAATTTCCGGGGCGTCCTCATTCACTTCCGGTCCGGGTGACTTATTACGGCCTCCCATGGGTATGCCTCCCATTCATTTCACACGTGACAGTGAACACACCCTATGTCACGTCACCATGCTCGCCCTACACACCACATGGAACGCACAACAGAAGTAAAGCTGGACCGCATACCGCCGAATATTGGTGTTGTGTTCAATACTTTTTTCACCCACCATATGTGTGTGTGTGTGTGTGTGTGTGTATATATATATATATATATATATATATATATATATACAGTACAGACCAAAAGTTTGGACACACCTTCTCATTTAAAGATTTTTCTGTATTTTCATGACTTTGAAAATTGTACATTCACACTGAAGGCATCAAAACTATGAATTAACACGTGGAATTATATACTTAACAAAAAAGTGTGAAACAACTGAAAATATGTCTTATATTCTAGGTTCTTCAAAGTAGCCACCTTTTGCTTTGATGACTGCTTTGCACACTCTTGGCATTCTCTTGATGAGCTTCAAGAGGTAGTCACCGGAAATGGTCTTCCAACAATCTTGAAGGAGTTCCCAGAGATGCTTAGCACTTGTTGTCCCTTTTGCCTTCACTCTGTGGTCCAGCTCACCCCAAACCATCTCGATTGGGTTCAGGTCTGGTGACTGTGGAGGCCAGGTCATCTGGCGTAGCACCCCATCACTCTCCTTCTTGGTCAAATAGCCCTTACACAGCCTGGAGGTGTGTTTGGGGTCATTGTCCTGTTGAAAAATAAATGATGGTCCAACTAAACGCAAACCGGATGGAATAGCATGCCGCTGCAAGAGGCTGTGGTAGCCATGCTGGTTCAGTATGCCTTCAATTTTGAATAAATCCCCAACAGTGTCACCAGCAAAGCACCCCCACACCATCACACCTCCTCCTCCATGCTTCACGGTGGGAACCAGGCATGTAGAGTCCATCCGTTCACCTTTTCTGTGTCGAGCAAAGACACGGTGGTTGGAACCAAAGATCTCAAATTTGGACTCATCAGACCAAAGCACAGATTTCCACTGGTCTAATGTCCATTCCTTGTGTTCTTTAGCCCAAACAAGTCTCTTCTGCTTGTTGCCTGTCCTTAGCAGTGGTTTTCTAGCAGCTATTTTACCATGAAGGCCTGCTGCACAAAGTCTCCTCTTAACAGTTGTTGAACAGATGTATCTGCTGCTAGAATTCTGTGTGGCATTGACCTGGTCTCTAATCTGAACTGCTGTTGACCTGCGATTTCTGAGGCTAGTGACTCGGATAAACTTATCCTCAGAAGCAGAGGTGACTCTTGGTCTTCCTTTCCTGGGGCGGTCCTCATGTGAGCCAGTTTCTTTGTAGTGCTTGATAATTTTTGCAACTGCACTTGGGGACACTTTCAAAGTTTTCCCAATTTTTCAGACTGACTGACCTTCATTTCTTAAAGTAATGATGGACACTCGTTTTTCTTTACTTAGCAGCTATTTTCTTGCCAAAATACAAATTCTAACAGTCTATTCAGTAGGACTATCAGCTGTGTATCCACCAGACTTCTGCACAACACAACTGATGGTCCCAACCCCATTTATAAGGCAAGAAATCCCACTTATTAAACCTGACAGGGCACACCTGTGAAGTGAAAATCATTTCCGGTGACTACCTCTTGAAGCTCATCAAGAGAATGCAAAGAGTGTGCAAAGCAGTCATCAAAGCAAAAGGTGGATACTTTGAAGAACCTAGAATATAAGACATATTTTCAGTTGTTTCACACTTTTTGTTAAGTATATAATTCCACATGTGTTAATTCATAGTTTTGATGCCTTCAGTGTGAATGTACAATTTTCTTAGTCATGAAAATACAGAAAAATCTTTAAATGAGAAGGTGTGTCCAAACTTTTGGTCTGTACTGCATATATATATATACTTTATACACTGCTCAAAAAATTAAAGGGGACACTTAAACAACAGAATATGACTCCAAGTAAATCAAACTTCTGTCAAATCAAACTGTCCACTTAGGAAGCAACACTGATTGACAATCAATTTCACATGCTGTTGTGCAAATGGAAGACAATAGATGGAAATTATTGGCAATTATCAAGACACACTCAATAAAGGAGTGTTTCTGCAGGTGGGGACCACAGACCACATCTCAGTACCAATGCTTTCTGGCTGATGTTTTGGTCACTTTTGAATGTTGGTTGCGCTTTCACACTCATGGTAGCATGAGACGGACTCTACAACCCACAGAAGTTGCTCAGGTAGTGCAGCTCATCCAGGATGGCACATCAATGCGAGCTGTGGCAAGAAGGTTTGCTGTGTCTGTCAGCGTAGTGTCCAGAGGCTGGAGGTGCTACCAGGAGACAGGCCAGTACACCAGGAGATGTGGAGGGGGCCGTAGGAGGGCAACAACCCAGCAACAGGACCGCTACCTCCGCCTTTGTGCAAGGAGGAACAGGAGGAGCACTGCCAAAGCCCTACAAAATGACCTCCAGCAGGCCACAAATGTGCATGTGTCTGCACAAACGGTTAGAAACCGACTCCATGAGGGTTGTATGAGGGCCTGACGTCGACAGATGGGGGTTGTGCTCACAGCCCAACACCATGCAGGACGCTTGGCATTTGCCACAGAACACCAGGATTGGCAAAGTCGCCACTGGCGCCCTGTGCTCTTCACAGATGAAAGCAGGTTCACACTGAGCACATGTGACAGACGTGACAGAGTCTGGAGACGCCATGAAGAGCGATCGGCTGCCTGCAACCTCCTTCAGCATGACCGGTTTGGCAGTGGGTCAGTAATGGTGTGGGGTGGCGTTTCTTTGGAGGGCCGCACAGCCCCAAATGACCCCAAACACACCTCCAGGCTGTGTAAGGGCTATTTGACCAAGAAGGAGAGTGATGGGGTGCTACACCAGATGACCTGGCCTCCACAGTCACCAGACCTGAACCCAATCGAGATGGTTTGGGGTGAGCTGGACCGCAGAGTGAAGGCAAAAGGGCCAACAAGTGCTAAGCATCTCTGGGAACTCCTTCAAGATTGTTGGAAGACCATTTCTGGTGACTACCTCTTGAAACTCATTAAGAGAATGCCAAGAGTGTGCAAAGCAGTTATCAAAGCAAAAGGTGGCTACTTTGAAGAACCTAGAATATAAGACATATTTTCAGTTGTTTCACACTTTTTTGTTAAGTATATAATTCAACATGTGTTAATTCATAGTTTTGATGCCTTCAGTGTGAATTTACAGTTTTCAAAGTCAATAAAATACAGAAAAATCTTTAAATGAGAAGGTGTGTCCAAACTTTTGGTCTGTACTGTATATATATGATATTGTGGTAAATCGGCCACTCAGCTGCACATGGAGGTAAACACAGGTACGCCGTCTCTTTAAATCTTTGGCTGGTTTATTATAATGTGGCATAAACCAACCTTTAGTCCGTAAAAATAAACACGGCCCGCTGGGCAAAACAGGAAACAAACGCAAAAATGGTAACACAAAGAATATAGTCCTTGTAGTAGCAGGGATTCGCCTGCTGAGAGTTCAGCAGCTCCACATGGTTCAGGAACAAACACAAGCTCCCTTCTGGAGCTAACTTCTCCAGACACTGAATAATAATAATAATAATAATAATAATAGTTTATTTTTATAGCGCCAACATATTCCGCAGCACTTTACAAATTTTAGGGGGGACTTATACAGACAATACAGAATAAGCATATCTCATATCGAACGGAGTGAGGGCCCTGCTCGCGAGCTTACAGTCTATGAGGAAGTGGGGGAGACACAAAAGGTAAAAAGTACATATATTGTATAATGCAGCCTTGATATACTGAATAGGATAAATAATAATACATGGACTGGTCGCCAGCCAGTATGTGTGCAGTCCTGACAGAGGCTTTTATGTGCATGGTTGGTTTGAACCCGAAGTTGAAGAAGATTTTAATATGGGGGAAAGCTGGGATGGACAGAGTGTGTTTAGGTGATACGCCAGTCTAAAGAAATGTGTTTTTAGGGTTCGCTTGAAACTGTGGGTATTGGGAATTAATCGAACTGTCCTGGGTAGTGCATTCCAGAGAATTGGCGCAGCACGCGAGAAATCTTGGAGACGGGAGTGGGAAGTTCGGATTATGGAGGATTTTAGTTTCAAGTCATTTGCAGAACGGAGGGCACGTGTAGGGTGGTAGACTGAGACAAGGGAGGAGATGTAGGGGGGTACTGAAGCATGGAGCGCTTTGTGGGTAAGCGTGATAAGTTTAAAACGAACTCTATATTGGATGGGCAACCAATGCAATGACTGGCACAGGGAAGAGGCATCTGAGTAGCGGTTGGCGAGGAATATGATCCTGGCTGCTGCGTTCAGGACGGATTGGAGAGGGGAGAGTTTAGTAAGAGGGAGACCGATTAGTAGAGCGTTGCAATAGTCAAGACGAGAATGAATAAGAGCGACAGTAAGAGTTTTTGCCGAGTCAAAGGTGAGAAAAGTCCTGATTCTTGAGATGTTTTTGAGGTGTAGATGACATGAACGAGCGAGTGATTTGATGTGAGGAGTGAAAGAAAGATCTGAATCAAAAATGACCCCAAGACAGCGGGCTTGTAGCTGGGGAGTAATGGTTGAGCCACAAACGGAGATGGCAATATCGGGCACAGGTAGATTAATGGAGGGAGGAAAGACGAGTAGTTCAGTTTTTGACAGATTCAGTTTTAGGTAGAGGGAGGACATAGTGTTAGACACAGCAGAAAGACAATCACTGGTCTTTTGTAGTAATGCAGGGGTGATGTCCGGAGCAGCGGTGTATAATTGGGTGTCATCAGCATAGAGATGGTACTGAAAACCGAATCTACTGATTGTTTGTCCAATAGGAGCGGTGTATAAGGAGAAAAGAAGGGGGCCTAGGACTGATCCTTGAGGAACCCCGACAGTAAGAGGAAGTAGGGAGGAGGAGGAGCCGGCAAAAGACACAGAGAAGGAGCGGTCAGAGAGATAAGAGGAGAACCAGGAGAGAACCGTGTCCTTGAGGCCAATAGTGCGGAGCATAGTGAGGAGGAGCTGGTGATCCACAGTGTCAAATGCTGCAGAGAGATCCAGGAGAATCAGCAGGGAGTAGTGACCATTAGATTTAGCTGTTAGTAGATCATTAGAGACTTTAGTGAGGGCAGTTTCAGTAGAATGTAAAGAGCGGAAACCAGATTGTAAAGGGTCAAGAAGAGAGTTGTCTGAGAGATAGCGGATTAGACGGGAGTGGACCAGGCGTTCCAGGAGTTTAGAGATAAAGGGAAGATTGGAAACAGGTCTGTAGTTGGCCTTGCAGTTCTGGTCGAGGGATGGTTTTTTAAGTAATGGTTGTATGCTGGCGTGTTTAAAAGAAGAGGGAAAGATACCAGATGAGAGGGAAAGGTTGAAAATTTTAGTTAGGTGAGAGGTGACAGCTGGAGCAAGGGACTGAAGGAGATGTGAGGGAATAGGGTCGCTGGTGCAGGTGGTAGGGCGAGAAGATGCAAGGAGCCTGATCACTTCATCTTCCGTGACTGGTTCGAAGTCAGAAAATGAGCAAGATACAATGTGGCGGGGGGGAGCATGCATAACATTTGGGGATTGGGAGAAAATTTCCTGTCGGATATGGTCAATTTTTTCTTTGAAATAGTTAGCCAGATCGTCAGCGCTGAGGTCGGTGGTCGGGGCCTGTGCTGTTTGATTGAGGAGAGAATGAAACGTGTCAAAGAGTCGTTTAGGATTATTGGAAAGTGAGATGATGAGGTTGTTAAAGTAGGTTTGTTTGGAGAGGTGAAGGGCAGAGTTATATGTTTTCAGCATAAATTTATAGTGGAGGAAATCTTCGGGCAGATTTGATTTTCTCCACAGCCGTTCAGCGCACCTGGAGTACCTCTGGAGAAGACGTGTTTGAGGCGTGTGCCAGGGTTGTCGCCGTCTATGCCGAATTGTTCTTTGTGTAGGAGGTGCGGCTTCATCCAGGGCGCATAGCATTATTTTGTTATAATGCTTCAATGCAGATTCGGGACATGAGAGGGAGGAGATTGGGGCCAATGATGATTGCAACCTTTTTATAATTTTCTGGGTGTTAATGGCGCGTAAATTTCTATAAGTGTGGACGGTGGGAGTGTCTTGAGTAAAGTCACAGTTCTTGACAGAGAATGAAAGAAGATTATGGTCAGAGAGTGGAAGGGGAGAGTTAGTAAAGTCATGTACTGAGCAAAGCCGGGAGAAGATCAGGTCCAATGTGTTCCCGTCCTCATGTGTAGGAGAATTAGCAAGCTGTGAAAGGCCGAAGGAGGAGGTTAATGATAAAAGATGCGTGGCAGATGGGGAAAGAGGATCGCCAATTGGGATGTTAAAGTCTCCCATGATTATCGTGGGGATGTCGCAGGATAGAAAATTTGTAAGCCAGGCAGCAAAGTGATCCAGGAATTGACGGGGGGGACCTGGGGGGCGATAGACAACCGCCACTCGCAGGGAGAAGGGCCGGTAGAGTCTGACTGTGTGGGCCTCAAAGGACGGGAAGATAAGGGAGGGTACAGGGGGGATAACCTGAAAAGTACATTTTGTTGAAAGAAGCAGACCAACACCTCCACCTGATCTGTTGTCAGGTCGCGGGGTATGAGAGAAATGTAGGCCACCATAGGAGAGAGCTGCAGCGGCGGTGGTGTCCGACTGCTGGATCCAGGTTTCAGTGAGAGCCAGAAGGTTGAGGGAATTAGAGAGGAAAAAGTCATGGATGTAAGAGAGTTTATTACAAGCTGAGCGTGCATTCCAAAGGGCACAGTTGAATGAGACAGAAGATATGCAGGGAATATTAATGAGATTAGCAGGGTTTCTGAATGTAACAGGGAAAGAGTTAGTGTTATTATTACTGGAGGGTCCTGGGTTGGGAGAAATATCACCTGCGACTAATAGAACTCTCAATGCCTCAGCTGACCAAGTATATACACCCCCAGACGACATCCTGAGGTGAAGATATGGTGAATGGCCTCACACGCTTCACAATGGGCATTCACAAAAACCACTCCCTTTTACTATGGACTTAACCCCTCTCGACAAATAACATGCTGGAGGAAAGTTAATGGTTTCAATTCACTGAGGTCAACAACCTCAGGGAAACATATCTCCCCTCCATCACTTTACCAGTGACTTTGTCACATATCCCCCTTCCCTGCCCAAAGCTGGGGGTTTTGGCACCTTCACTAGCTAAACAGGGAAGTCTGGACAGGGCATCTGCGTTTCCATATAGTTTCCCGGGCCTGTGCTCTACATGAAAATTAAAGTATTGGAGTGCTAGAAACCATCTAGTTACTCAGGCATTGCTCCCTTCCTTTCCCTCATCCATCTCAGGGGTGCATTGTCTAACACTACCCTGAATTTTCGGCCTAGCAGATAGTATCTTAGTGTCTCAATTGCCCATTTGATGGCCAAGCACTCCTTCTCTACGATGGCATAGTTCTTTTCACAGGAAGAGAGTTTCCCACTCAGGAATAGGATTGAATGTTCATACCCATCTATTTGATGGGACAATACAGCTCCCAAACTCACCTCTGAGGTGTCAGTCTGAACCAAGAACTACTTAGTGA
The DNA here is from genome assembly GCF_046119375.1 of Phyllobates terribilis. NCBI lineage: Eukaryota > Metazoa > Chordata > Amphibia > Anura > Dendrobatidae > Phyllobates > Phyllobates terribilis. The sequence goes on along the minus strand of NW_027362761.1, from coordinate 688,498,725 downwards.
AGTCAGGTGTTACTAAGACTGGCTGCTTACATAGGGAAATCTTCAACTCCTGGAATGCCATTTCCGCTTCAGGGGACCACTTGGCCATCTATGTCTTCGTGCCCTTAAGAAAATAAGTCAGGGGGGTGGCTATCTTGGCAAAATTTGGGATAAATCGCTAATAATACCCCACAATTCCCAGAAACGCACAAACTTGCTTCTTGGAGTTTGGTTGCGGGCAGTTTTGGATAGCCTCCACCTACTTTACTTGCAGCTTTATTTCGCTCCTTCCAACAATGTAGCCCGAGTATTTTGCCTCTTCCTTCCCGATGGCGAACTTCTTTGGGTTTATCGTAAACCCTGCTCTCCTTAGCGCATCCAGTACCGCCTGGACCTTCTGTAAATGACTTCCCCAATCCGGGCTGAATATTACGATGTCATCCAGGTAAGCTGTGGCGGAATTCTTATGAGAGACTAGAATCCAGTCCATGGTCCTCTGGAAGGTGGCTGGGACTCCCTGCAGACCGAACGGCATCCTGGTGTACTGAAAGCACCTGTCAGGAGTAGAGAAGGCCATCTTCTCCTTGGCACTTGGGGACAAGAGAATCTGCCAGTACCCTTTCGTTAGGTCCAGGGTGGTGATATATCTAGCTGTCCCTAGCCTCTCAATAAAGTTCATCGACGCGGGGCATCAGATACGCGTCGAATTTCAACACCTCATTCAGCTTCCTGTAGTGATTACAGAACCACCATTCTCCATCCAGCTTCGGCACCAGGACAATAGGGCTGGACCAACCGCTTTTTGACTCCTCGATGACTCCCAGGCTCAACATTCTCCTCACTTCTTTGGAGATCACCTCGCGGCGGACTTCAGAATTCGATATGGCCTTTGTCAGCGGCTCGGTCAGGATTTCATGTTCAACCACCTGTGTACTACCTAGCAGCTCTGAAAACAGGCCCCGGTTCCGCTGGAGCAGCTCTCATCACTGTTGCTTTTGGGCCGGTGACAGTGTCTTTGCCACTGTGACATCCTCGACTCGGGCTTCCGGATGAGCCCCCAGGCAGGTAGCTACCACCGGCTCTCTGTCTCGCCAAGGTTTGAGCAGGTTAAAATGGTACACCTGATGCGGCTTCCTTCTTCCTGGTTGGTGGACCTTGTAGTTGACGTCACTCAACTTTTCAACCACCTCAAATGGCCTTTGCCACTTGGCCAGGAATTTACTTTCCACCATATGGATCAACACCAACACCTGGTCTCCAGGACTAAACTGCCTCAGTCTCGCCAACCAATTGTAGACCCTGGCCTGGGCCTCTTGTGCTTGAAGGAGGCTCTCTCTTACAATCGGCATTACCCTCATGATCCGGTCTTGCATCTGGGCCACATGCTCGATGACGTGTGGTTACCTTGGTTTCCCAGGTCTCTTTCGCAATGTCCAATAGTCCCCAAGGGTGCCCTCCATAAAGCGTCTCGAAGGGTGAGAACTCCATAGAGGCCTGGGGAGTCATCCGTAATGGAGAATAGCAGGTAGGGGAGTAGGCAATCCCAGTCTTGGCCATCCTTCTCTGCAACCTTTTTAAGCATAGACTTTAGGGTCTTGTTGAATAGCTCAACCAGGCCGTCTGTCACGAGTGTCTCAGAGGTGACAGACAGTCGCCCTGCAGTTCGTTGCCGGACATCTCTACGTTTGGCATTACAGATATCTTCTTAAAGGCTGTCTCTAGGACCCAGCGGCTACCTTCCTCTGGCTAATTAACTCCCTGGCTTGGGTGTATAAATACCTGGTGTGTTCTAGAGGGAGATGCCGGCGGTATTCATTATTCCTTGTGACGGCTTAGCAAGAGCAGTTCCTTTTCCTCTCTGGAGTTTGAGGACGTGTTTGTGCATTTATCTGGAGTCATCTAAAGCTAAGCACTTTCCCCCTGTTTGTCCTTCCTTTTTGTCTACAATGTTTAGTGGAGATTGACTCGATTGACTAGAGTCTGGGCTCCCTTTCCCTCTTCTCTTTGTGTTGCACTAAGTCTTTCTCACACCTTGCGTGACATTATCACCAGCCGAGCACTTTTTGTAAAGAGGAAAAAAAAAAACCTGACACTTTGGTTGACACTTTGTTTTTGTTTTTTTCTCTGTGTGTTTTTGAGCCTGAACCTTATTTTTTTCCTCTCTCCCTTGGTATGGGTTCAGTTGCGGAGCTCGCAGAGCAGTTCCGCTGTCTGTCTCTGGAGGTGAATGACCTCCGCTGTGAGGTTCAGCAGCAGCATCAGCAGTTACAGGTGGCCAATGTGGGGGTTTCTGCAGGTAGGTCTGTCCAGCCTGAACCCAAGGTTGCCCTCCCAGACAGGTTTTCAGGAGGTAGGGACAAGTTTTTTGTATTTAAGAAGGCATGCAAATTGTATTTTAAACCTTGTCCTTACTCCTCTGGAAATGAGGAGCAATGGGTTAGTATTGTGATTTCTTTATTGCAGGGAATCGGTCAGTGAAGACGTACAGTTCGGAATTCCGTAGATGGGCAACGGATTCCAAATGGAATGACTCAGCCCTTAAAAGTCAATTTTGTGAGGGCCTTACTGAAAGGTTGAAAGATGCCTTGGCAGTATATGAACCCGCTCAGTCCTTGGAAGCTGCCATGTCGTTAGCCATACGTCTTGATAGACGTTTACGGGATAGATGGGTGAGACCACCTTCTCTGGGGCCATCTTGTCAGGGTTGTGCACCTCTGCTGGCGGAGCGGTCTGGAGGTGAACCAGTACTGGGGGAGGTGGAGGAACCCATGCAGTTAGGGGGTGTTTCTACATCATACAGCTCCCCGGAGACTCGCAGGGAAAAAGGGTTACTTATTTTTATGGGAAAAGGGGACATTTTGTTGGGACCTGTCCTTCAATTCCTAAACAAAAGGAGACTCTATTAACTCTTAGAAGTCTGGAGTTGGAATAAACAAGGGGTTCATTTGTTACCAACCTGAAGTTCCACTTTGTCCTGTCAGCAGAGGTGGTGCTAGAGAGCAAAACCGAGAAAATATCTGTGTTCATTGACAGTGGAGCCGGAGTCGGCATGGTTGATGTGGAGTTTGTGAAAACTCATGGTCTTGCTTCCTGTGCTTTAGCTGAACCTATTTCCATCTTTGCCATCGACTCGGCGCCACTTGCACAGAAAGCATTTATTCAGATTGTACACAATGTAAAACTGAGGGTGGGGTCAGTTCATTGTGAAATTATCCCTTGCTATGTCCTGGACAATCTTCCCCACACCTATTGTTTTGGGTATTCCTTGGCTTGTTAAACATAATCCGTTGGTGGATTGGCAAACCAGGGAGATTATTGAATGGGGAGATTACTGCCATGAGAAAATATTTCCCTTGCTACTGTCTCTACGGAAATACTACCTGCTTTTCTGTCTGGTTTTGAGGACGTTTTTTCTGAGAGGGGGTGTCAGGATTTGCCTCCGCATCGTGCTTATGACTGTCCTATTAACCTGACCCCCGGAGCTAAACTACCGAAGTCCAGACTATATAACCTTTCTGGCCCTGAGAAACAAGCCATGAAGGATTTCATTGCAAAAGTCTGGAGAAGGGACATATCGGACCCTCATCTTCGCCTGTGACGGCAGGGTTCTTCTTTGTGTAGAAAAAAGATGGTGGTCTACGTCCCTGTTTAGATTTCCGGGAAATAAATCAAATAACCATCCGTGATCCATACCCTCTTCCTCTGATTTCTGATTTCTTCAGCCAGGTTGTAGGAGCTAAGGTATTCTCCAAGTTGAATTTAAGGGGAGCCTACAACCTGGTTGGAATCTGAGAAGGGGACGAATGGAAGACAGCGTTCAATACCCCGGAAGGACATTTTGAGAGTCTGGTTATGCCTTTTGGTTTAACCAATGCACATGCGGTATTCCACCATTTCATAAATTATATTTTCCATCATTTGGTGGGGAGGTTTGTGGTGGTCTATCTGGATGATATTTTGGCTTACTCACCTGATTTTAAGACACATTGGGGGCATGTTAAGCAGGTGCTCCGGATATTAAGAGATAAAAAACTTTATGCCAAACTGGAAAAATGTGTTTTCGCTGTTCAGGATGTGCAGTTTTTGGGGGACTTGTTGTCATCTTCAGATTTTCGGATGGATCCGGAGAAGATCCGTGCAGTCCTTGATTGGGAACGTCCCGAGAACCTGAAGGCTCCACAATGTTTTCTAGGCTTTACTAATTTTTACCAGAAATTCATCCAAAATGACTCTGTTATTGTGAAACCCCTTACTGACATGACTAAGAAAGGGTTTGATTTTTCCAAATGGTCAGATGCTTCCCTCCAGGCTTTTTCTTCCTTAAAGAATCATTTTGCCACTGCACCTATACTCAGTCAGTCCGATTCTTCCCAACCCTTTATTGTGGAGGTTGATGCGTCGGATGTCATGGTTGGGGCTGTGTTGTCTCAGGGTCCATCCCCTGGTAAATGGTGTCCGTACGCCTTTTTTTCTAAAAAATTGTCTTTGGCTGAAAGAAATTATGACGTGGGTAATAGGGAACTTTTGGCGATCAAATTGGCGTTCCAAGAATGGCGACATTGGTTGGAGGGGGCTGTCCATCCTATTACTGTTATTACTGACCATAAGAACCTGTCATACCTCCAGTCAGAGGGGTAGTCATTTCGGCACTGTTTCCTGAACTGGAGGGTGAGGTGTTGGAGGCTCAGGGGGACGCCCCTGCTTCCTGCCCTTCAGGAAGGTTATTTGTACCATCTGACCTACGCTGCAAAGTAATTAAGGAAGATCATAACTCTGTGCTTGCTGGGCATCCTGGTGGTAAGGCAACCACGGACCTCCTCTCTCGTCGTTTTTGGTGGCCAGGGTTGCATCGGGATGTAATTGAACTGCTTGTAGTATTTGCGCGCTTTCTAAGGTTTTGCATACCCGTCCGTCTGGTACTCTTCTTCCGCTACCTATCCATAGTAGGCTATGGACACACTTGTCCATGGATTTTATTACTGACCTACCAGTTTCTGCTGGCAAAACGGTGGTTTTAGTGGTAGTAGATAGGTTCAGTAAAATGGTTCATTTCGTTGCATTGCCTGCACTTCCAAATGCCAAGACACTTGCTCAGGTGTTCATAAATGAGATCATGAAGCTTCACGGGGGGTTCCCTCCGATGTGGTGTTAGATCGGAGGGCCCAGTTTGTTTCCAAGTTCTGGAAGGCATTCTGTTCTCGACTGGGGGTGCAGCTGTCCTTTTCCTCTGCCTTCCACCCTCAGTCAAATCGACAGACCGAGCATGTCAATCAGAATTTGGAGACCTACCTCAGGTGTTTCTTTCCGAAAATCAGGAGGATTGGACATCCTACCTATCGCTGGCAAAATTTTCCATTAATAATCATCATCAAGAATCCACTTGCAGGTCACCGTTCTTCAGTGCATATGGTTATCACCCACAGTTTGGTACCTTTAGTGAGTGAGGAGCTTCAGGAGATCCTGAGAAGGAATGGTTTGCTTTGTCGCTCTCCTCGGTATAGCAGGGTGTTCTGAGTAATTTAAAGATCATGGGAGACAGGTATAAATGTATGGCTGACAGAAAACGCTTTCCAGGTCTGGACCTGAATGTGAATGACTTTGTGTGGTTGTCTACCAGGAATACAAGATTGAAAGTTCCTTCTTGGAAGCTGGGACCTACGTTTATTGGTCCCTATAAAATAACCGCCATCATTAACCCAGCAGCGTTTCGTCTTGAACTTCCTCAGGACCTTAAGATCCACAACGTGTTCCATAGGTCCTTACTCAAAAAGTATGTGGAACCTCTTGAGCCCTCACCTCTACCACCACCCCCAGTAATGGTTGATGGTAATCTGGAGTTCCAGATTTCGAGTATTTGTAGATTCTTGCCTCCAACGGCATTTTCTACAATACTTGGTACACTGGAAAAGCTATGGCCCAGAGGAGAGGATGTGGGTTTCAGCGACAGAGGTGATCGATCCCAGATTGGTTCGCTCATTCCACACCTCTTATCCTGAGAAACCCGGTCATGAGTGTCCGGAGGCCACTCGTAGAGGGGGGTTACTGTCTCGGGTGTGTCAAAGGTGATAGACAGTCGCCCTGCAATTGGTTTCAGGAGATCTCTACATTTGGCATTACAGACATCTTCTTAGAGGCTGTCTCTAGGACCCAATATAAATACCTGGCGTGTTCTAGAGGGAGGTGCCGGCGGTATTCATGATTCCTTGTGAAGGCTTAGCAAGAGCAGTACCTTTTCCTCTCTGGAGCTTGAGGACGTGTTTGTGCATTTATCTGGAGTCATCTAAAGCTAAGCACTTTCCCCCTGTTTGTCCTTCCTTGTTGTCTATCGTGTTTAGTGGAGATTGACTAGTGCTCATCTCCTCTCTTCCCTAGCTTGAGCCAAATGCCAGGGAAAGACAGGGCGAGGTACGCGTGCGGCGATTGGTTAAGAGCCAAAAAAGGGACGTTAGGGAAGACGCTGAGGCTAGATCAACCTAGGAGGTCTCCACTTTTCCCCCTTCCCTAGAGTCTGGGTTCCCTTTTCCTCTTCCCTTTGTGTTGCACTAAGTCTTTCCCACAACTTGCATGACACCGTCTGTCTGCGGATGGTACACTGACGTTCGGAGTTGGGTAATTTTCAGAGTTCTGCACAACTCTCTCATCACTCTCGAAATGAGCAGAGTTCCTTGGTCTGTCAGGATCTCCTTTGGCAGGCCTGTTCTGGAGAAAATATGGAGTAGTTCACGCGCTATACTCTGGGCAGAGGAGTTTCTCCGGGTACCGTGTTGCGTAATCCAGCATCACCAGGATGTATTGGTGACCCCTGGCGGACGTAACTAAGGGCCCTACCAGGCCCATAGCAATGTGGTCAAACGGAACCTCTGTAATGGGTAATGGGTCAAGGAGACTACGGAAGTGGGACACGGGAGCAGTTAGCTGGCACATAGGACAGGACAGACAATAATTAACAACCTCCCGGTGACACCCAGGCCAGTAAAACCTTTGAAGGACCCGCTCTTGGGTTTTGTCTATGTCCAGATGCCCCCCAAGACATGAGAATGTGCTAGGTCTAGCACCTTACGCCTATAGGGTCCTGGTGCCAGCAGCTGCTCTAACACTTCCCCTCTCTGTTTAGTGACCCGATAAAGCAAATCCTCGTTAACTGCAAAATAAGGAAACCTGGTGTCAGTCCCCGGCTCTTGGGCGACCCCATTTATCACAGTCACATTGTCCCATGCCCCTTTTAACTTAAGGTACTTCATTTGAGCAGTCCCAAAATTCCACGTAGAAACTCCCAGTTCAGGAATCTCATCTTCCTGGGTCCCTGTCTCGTCCTTGTCGCCAGCAAGGACACACAGGGGGAACTCATCCGCCTCTGGCTGCAATGGGGAATCTTCATGGACGAACCGTCTCCAGTCTGAGCTAGTGGGCACCCCCGCCTCTCCCCGCAAGTCCCAGAACAGCCGGAAGTCCCGCCTGATTATGACTGGGTGTAACAAGTCTCTGACTACCCTGACCTCATGGGACTCAGTATCCAGGTTAATTTTTATAGTCACTTGTTCGAAAGGGTAGTCCTTGGCGTCCCCGTGGATACAGCGGACGCCCACATGTTTCCCAGGGATCAACTGGTGGGGGAGTGTGGCCCTTACGAGAATCACCAAACTCCCTGAGTCCAACATTCCAGACACCAGTACCTCATTTATGGTCATGGGACATGACTGTGGCCCCTCACAGGGCTGATAGTCAACACTGCAGGCGACGTTGGCATAGTATGAACAGTGCCTCCCAATGCTGCAATCCATCTGCTCAGAGGACATAGGACAATGGGCGGCTACGTGTCCAGGCCCACTGCACCTCCAGCAGATCAAGTCTTTCCCATCGGCTTTTGGCAGACCCTCAGGGACCCCTTGGGACCTCGGACTCCCCCCAGTGGCTCTAATACCCCTCTTTTGGGACTTGGGCTCCATCTGAGCTCCCCAGTATGGGGATGCAGCACCACCCGGCTTCCTTGGGGACATCTCGACCACGTGGTATCTTTCTACCAGGTCATCTGCATTCCGGGGGTCTCCCTGGGCAACCCAGGTCTGCACGGGCCTGGGGAGGGAGTGAATAAACCTGTCCATCACGACCCGTTCTACCATCTGGGCTTGGGTGGAGGACTCTGGCTGCAACCACTTCTGCAAAAGATGGAGGAGATCGAACATTTGGGAGCGAGGGGGTTTATCACGGCAGTACGCCCAGTGGTGAACCCCTTGGGCTCTGAATGACATAGTCAATCCAGCACGTGCCAGTATTTCAGTTTTGAGTTTAACATACTCCTGGGCATCTTGCAAGGCCAGGTCGTAATAAGCCTCCTGGGGCTCACCAGTCAGATAGGCGGCAGACACCTCCCACCACTGCTCCGGCGGTAGCTTCTCCCACTCTGCCATCCGCTCAAACACAGTCAAAAATTCCTCCACATCAACCCCCGGGGTCATTTTTTGCTTGGCTCGTCGCTTTCTGGACATATGAGTCATCACCTGGAGTCGGGGGAGGGGCTGCTGGTCACTCACAAACCGCTTCTGCCAGCAATTCCATCTGCTGCTGCAGCTGTTGTCGGAGCTGGTCTTCTTGGTTCTGCTGCTCTTGGTGAATCTGTTGCAATAACAGCTTGCTTGTCTCCTGCTGAGCTCTCACCAGGTGCTTGATCAGGTCCTCCATGATTTCTGTTGTCGTTTCCTTGGGATCTTGTCCGCACTTCTACCGCCACCTGTGGTAGATTGCTCACTCGGCTGCATAGACACAGGTACGCTGTCTCTTTAAATCTTTGGTTGGTTTGTTATAATGTGGCATAAACCACAGCTCGCTGGGCAAAACAGGAAAACAAAGCAAAATTGGTAACACAAAGAACACAGTCCTTGTAGCACCAGGGATTCGCCTGTTGAAAGTTAAGCAACTCCACATGGTTCAGGAACAAACACAAGCTCCCTTATGGAGCTTATTTCTCCAGACATTGAACTCTCAATGCCTCAGCTGGCTGAGTATTTAAACACCCCCAGACCACACCCTGAGGCGGAGATATGGTGAATGGCCTCCCACCCTTCACAATTACCATTCACAAAAAACACTCCCTTTTACTATGGACTTAACCCTTCTCAACAAATAACATTCTGGAGGAAACTTAATGGTTTCAGTTCACCGAGGTCAACAACCTCAGGGAAACATATCGCCCCTCCAGCACTTTACCAGTGACTTTGTCACAATATATACATACATACTGTAAGATGGCCTCCGGACAGGTCCTTGAGGGGAGATATATATCACCGAGGTTGGTAGCTTTGGTGATGTAAACCCGGGAAAAGCATGCTCCAGCACATGTAATGCTGAGAGGGTTAATTGGGCATATTAGGGCTGTTTTTTACGAGCAGTCATAAGAGTTGGGAGGGATTGGCTGCTCACATATGCCCACCCCAGAACATGTAAATAAAATAGAGACCGAGTGTCTCATTCAGTGTCTGTGGCTGGAGGTGTGGAGACCTCCAGAGTGTCTGTGCTAAAGGACACTGACCGTGAACGGGCAAACCCGCCATATTGTATGGACTGTTTAGTTTCTGTTTTGTTACTCTGTGCCGGACAAGGCAGTTTTTTGTTTACTTCTAAAAGTGCGGTTTAGTGCGGCCTTGGGCGTTATTAAAGAAACAGTATCCTGTGCCTACCTCTCACGCGGCTGAGTGAGTACCAAACCTTACAATTGGTGCTAGATGCACGGGCACGAATCCCAAGTGGCAGTGTGACTGCTACAAGAGAGACTGTATGTCCTGGGTGAAGTCTGCCACAAGCCAGCAAGTGACGCCAGACAACATGGAGAACCTGCTAAAACATTTGGTGCAGGTGCAGCAGGCACAACACCAGCAGCACCAGCAATTATTGCAGCAGCAACAAATGGCACAACAAGAAACCACTAAGCAGCTGATGCAGCAGTTCCAGCTCCAGTAGCAGCAGCAACAGGATCAGCATCGTCAACAGCAGCAGATCGATTTGCTTGCAGAGGCAGTCCGTGGCACGGCGACGACTCCAACAAGTTCAGGTGATGACTCACACATCAGGAAGACAGTAAGGAGGCCGTTACAAAAGATGACCCTGGGTGATGACGTCGATGTTATGTTCTGCTACCAGAGCTAAGGAAAGAGAGGAGATCTGACCCTACGATAGAACTCAGCTTAATCCCTACGATGTAACAGGGAACCTGATCCTGCGATCAGACCTGCTAAAGTCCTAAGCTAGTCTGTACGGAGACCTATAGATATGGGGAAGGAATCCCTACAAGTACTAAGGACTGGGAGGAAAATGGGACACCTCCTAACAGAAATAGTAGCAGACAGACGAACAAACAAAATATATAGAACATAGAGGTCCGTAGACCAAGCAAACTAACAGAGTTAGATACAGAGCACAGGCTAGCTAGAAAGTAGTTATACAATTAAGTCCAGCAAAGCCAGAAGGGCGGAGCAGGATTAAATAGGCCAACAAGGTCATGTGACCAGCAAAGGAAAAAACCTAAGAGCAAGGTTCTAACAGTACCCCCCCTTCTAAGAGGATCCTCCGGATTCCCTAGGACCAGGCTTATCAAGAAATCTCCTGTGAAACGCTCTGATAAGTCTGGACGCGGAAACATCATCCGACCTCACCCAAGAGTTATCCTCGGGTCCGAAACCTTTCCAGGCCACAAGATACTGCAAACTACCTCTATACCGTCTAGAGTTAAGGATGCGAGAAATTTCATATTCCCCGTCCTCCACCACCGGAGGAACAGAGGCAGAGGCGTCACAATCCGATACAACAGCTTTTTTCAACAGAGAGACATGAAATACCGGATTAATTCTCCAACCTAACAGCAGATTGGTTGACAACCTGAAGCACCTTAAAGGGCCCTACAAACTTGGGACCCAATTTCTTAGAAGGAATCCTCAACCGCAGATTCCTAGAGGACAACCAAACCATGTCACCAACAGCGAACAAAACCTCCTGTCGTTTCCTATCAAAGTAGTCTTTAGATTTTCTGTTGGCCTCCTGAAGATTACCACGCACATCCGTCCAAACTCTCTCCAAATCACTGGAAAAATTCTCCTCCTCAGGCACGGCAGATCCCAACTTGGAGAACGACCCAAACGACGGATGTCTCCCAGAACAACAAAAAAAAGGCGAACAACCAGCAGAAGAAGATGTATGATTGTTCAGAGCAAATTCAGCAAGTGGCAGAAACTCAGACCACCCCTCTTGATTGTCTGCCACAAAACAACGCAAGAACTGCTCAACATCCTGGTTTTTCCTTTCTGTCTGGCCATTAGATTCAGGATGATATCCGGACGAGAACGACAAATAAACTCCCAACCTGTCACAAAAGGCACGCCAAAAACGAGCCACGAACTGAGGACCCCTATCAGAAACAATGTCAGTAGGAACGCCATGAAGTCTGACAATTTCCTTGACAAAGGCCTTAGCGAGAGTTTTAGCGCAGGGCAGTTTGATGAAGGGAACCAAGTGACACATCTTGCTAAAACGGTCCACGACCACCCAGATGACAGTAAAACCCTCAGAGAGGGGAAGGTCAGTTATAAAGTCCATAGCCAAATGTGTCCAAGGAGCACTGGGAACCTCCAAAGGACAAAGCAACCCCGCAGCAGGAGTATGTGAGGACTTAGATCTAGCACATATAGTACATTGACGCACCCACTTAATGACTTCCTTCTGCCATCCAGGCCACCAAAAACTGCGACCCACCAGTCTCTTGGTCTCAGAGATTCCGGGATGACCTGCCAACCGAGATTCGTGACACTCAACAAACAAATCTCTCCTAAAGGTCCCAGGCACAAACAACCTCCCATGAGGAGTGTTAGATGGGGCATTCTCCTGTGCTTTAAGAATCTCATCTTCCAAAACGGAGTCCAAAGCAGCTATCACAACACCTTCTTGTAAAATGTTCTCCTCTTTCTCAGCACCGACTATGGGAGAAAAACTGCGAGACAAGGCATCCGCCTTAACATTCTTAGTACCAGGGATGTAAGTAACGGAGAAATTAAACCGCGAGAAAAACAGTGCCCACCTAGCCTGACGGGCATTCAGGCGCTTGGCAGCATCAAGATATATCAGATTTTTATGATCCGTAAGAACCTGAACGGGAAATTCCGCACCTTCCAAGAAGTGGCGCCAGTGTTTAAATGCGAGTTTAATAGCCAATAATTCCCGATTACCAATATCGTAATTCAGTTCAGTCTCCGAAAATTTTTTTGAAAAAAAGGCACAGGGATGTAATCCATCCCCGTTATCCTGAGACAATACTGCGCCAACCCCCACAGAGGAAGCATCAACCTCAACCAAAAACGGCTTAGTCACATCAGGCTGCATAAGGATGGGAGCAGAGGTGAACCTCTCCTTGAGATACACAAAAGCTTCAATGGCCTCAGAAGACCACTGAACCGCATCAGCACCTTTCCTGGTGAGATCGGTCAGAGGTTTGACAATACTAGAAAATTTTTTTATGAATTTTCTGTAATAATTGGCGAAACCTAAAAACCTCTGTATCGATTTCAAACCAATAGGCCTAGGCCATTCCTGTACAGCTTGAACTTTAACCGGGTCCATCTCAAAACCTTCGCTGGAGATAATGTAACCCAAAAAACTAATTCTCTGTACAGCGAACTCACATTTCTCCAGCTTAGCAAAAAGCGAATTGTCCATTAATAACTGTAATACCTCACGTACGCTCCGCCAATGAGACTCCAGATCCGGCGAATAAATCAAAATGTCATCCAAATACACAACCACATTTTTGCCGATCAAAGGTCTAAGGATGTCATTAATAAGATTCTGAAAAAATGCAGGAGCATTAGTAAGACCAAAAGGCATAACCAGATTCTCAAAATGACCCACAGGAGTGTTAAAAGCAGTCTTCCATTCATCACCCTCCTTCATGCGCAACAGATTGTATGCCCCCTTAAGGTCAATTTTAGAGAACCACTTGGCCCCCATTAACTGGTTTAACAGATCAGGAATCAATGGCAGTGGGTAAGGATTGCGTACAGTAATTTTGTTAATCTCACGAAAATCCAGACAAGGACGTAAACCGCCGTCCTTTTTTTTTACAAAAAAAAATCCAACCGCCACAGGAGACTTAGAGGGCCTAATGTGACCGGCGGCCAAACTTGTCTGTATGTATTCCTACAAAGCCTTCCTCTCAGGAATAGTAAGGTTAAATAAACGACTTTTAGGAAGAGTCGCTCCAGGGACAAATTCAAAAGAATAATCATAGTCTCTATGAGGAGGCAAAACCTGCGATTCCTTCTCAGAAAAAACTCTCCAAAAATCCTGAATAGGAACAGGCAATTCTCCCCTATCCAAAGCTGCAATACGCCCGTTACAACACTTGTCATAACATTTATGGCTCCAGGATTTAATTTCACTGGTAGACCAATCCAGTACAGGATTGTGAAATTTTAACCAGGGCAATCCCAATATTACTGGAGAAGGCAAGTTATTCAAAACTACCAAATCCAATTTCTCATGGTGAACACCATTAATAGTGAGAGGAAATTCACAGACCTTGAGAGTAATATTCTTCAAAGGGGAACCATCCACAGAAACCACAGCAATGGGGGATGATAAAGGTTCGGGTTTTAAATTGAGTCTTTCCAAGAATCCCCCATCAATTACATTCAGAGTAGACCCACAATCAACAAACACCCGAAATTCCATTAATTTTTCCTGAGCAATCGTGGAAGCAGCTAAAAATACACCCTTGGAATTTAAACAGGCAATACGGGCATGACTGACCATTTTTTTTTCTTTCTTCATACGAAGCTCACAGCCTTTAATCAAATGACCAGATTTTCCGCAATAGAAACACAAGCCTTCAGAAAATCTACGGTCTTTTTCTTGAGAGCGAGGTGCCACCGATCCAATCTCCATCGGTTCACCACTGTTAGTACACACATTCTCATAACCAGAAACTGACATAGCAGAGGATTTGCTCTCATTAACCCTTGCACGCAGTCTCCTATCCACCCGTATAGCTAATTGCATAGCCTGTTGCAAATCTTCAGGTGTAGGATAAGCAATTAGCAGGTCTTTAACCCTTTCATTGAGCCCAGCAAGAAATAGACTTTTCAGAGCAGAATCGTTCCACCCTGTTTGAGTAGACCAACGACGGAAATGAGTACAATATTTTTCCACATTACCTGATCCCTGTCTCAAACGTCTTAACTCAGTCTCAGCTGATGAGACACGGTCAGGATCATCATATAATAGCCTCAAAGCAGAAAAAAAACTATCCACTGATCTGAAGCATGTATCACTAGGTTGCAAAGAAAAGGCCCACTCCTGAGGCTCTTTGCGCAAAAGTGACATTATGAACCCTATGCGCTGGGATTCATCCCCAGAGGACTTGGGTCTCAAACGAAAATACAATAAGCAAGCATTTTTAAATGAAAAAAATTCTCGGTGTTCACCAAAAAATAAATCCGGCAAACATACCTTAGGCTCCAAGAAATGTGCTCCAGGACAGTTACTCACGTGCTGACGGAGCTCGGCCACCTCCAGAGAGAGTCCCTGCAGGCGATGAGCCAAATCCTGAACCGACACCATGATGGAACAGAAAAATCTTTCCTTAGAGAATTTGCAGGCTGGACTTACTGTTATGTTCTGCTACCAGAGCTAAGGAAAGAGAGGAGATCTGACCCTACGATAGAACTCAGCTTAATCCCTACGATGTAACAGGGAACCTGATCCTGCGATCAGACCTGCTAAAGTCCTAAGCTAGTCTGTACGGAGACCTATAGATATGGGGAAGGAATCCCTACAAGTACTAAGGACTGGGAGGAAAATGGGACACCTCCTAACAGAAATAGTAGCAGACAGATGAACAAACAAAATATATAGAACATAGAGGTCCGTAGACCAAGCAAACTAACAGAGTTAGATACAGAGCACAGGCTAGCTAGAAAGTAGTTATACAATGAAGTCCAGCAAAGCCAGAAGGGCGGAGCAGGATTAAATAGGCCAACAAGGTCATGTGACCAGCAAAGGAAAAAACCTAAGAGCAAGGTTCTAACAGTCGAGGCGTTCCTGACTTTATTTGAAAGGGTGGTGTAACGGTAGAAATTGCCTCCGGAGCAGTGGGTGGAGGTGCTAGCACCATATTTAACAGGGGGAGCCGCAGAAGGCCTATTATGACCTAGCCTTGCCAAAGGACGCAAAGGAGTAAGCCAAATTGAAAACTGAGATTTTGGTGCGTTTGGTAGTGACTCTGACTGTCAAGGCGCAACAGGTGCCCCTCTGGGCCTATTGCAATGACAAACCTCCCCGGTCCCAAATGTTCAACCTTCTACACCTGGTCCAAAATTGGTTGCAACCTGAATCTTCCTCCCCAGCACAGATGGTGAAGGAAGTTGTCATGGACAGGTTCATACACTCCCATCCAGGTCATTGCAATCCTGGGTTGCCCAGGGAGATCCCCATAATGCCGATGACTTGGTGGAAAGGTACCAGGAGGTTGAGAGTTTCTTGGGGAAACAAGGCGTCGTTGCGTCTCCATAATGGGGTTCCCAAAAGGGGGCGAACACCCAAAAGAGGGGAACTAGAGCCACATCTGGGGGGCGTCCTAGAGCGCAGGAGGGGTCTGAGTTGCAGCCAAAAGTCCCTCCCAATAACATAGTATGTTGGAGATGTCACACCCCAGGTCACATAGCCGCCAATTGCCCCGTGACAAATGAGCCAATGGACTGCAGCACAAGACGGCGCTGTTCGTACTTTGCATATCCTGCCTGCAGTGCTGTCCCTCAACCAGGCGAGGGACCACATGCATGCCTCGTGTCAGTGAATGGAGTGCAAGTGACTGCTCTGTTAGGCTCGGGGAGTTTGGTAACCCTAGTAAGGGCCACAATTCGTCATCGGCTTGTTCCGGGGAAAAAGGTTGGCGTCCGTTGTATCCATGGGGATGCTAAGGACTACTCTGTGGCCCGATCGGTCATAGACGCAAACTGTGGCGCCAAGTCTCATGAGGTGGGCATAGTCAAAGACCTGTTGCACCGTTATAATAGGGCTGGACTTTGCCTTGTTTTGGGACTTGTGGGAGAAAGGGAGGAAGCCAGGTTGTCCGGACAACAACCAGGTCGCTCCTAAAGAAACCTCATCGCAGGCCGCAGCCGACGGGTTTCCTTTTTGTGTGCTTATTGGGGATGAGGATGAGGCAGTATCCCCAGAGGCCAACATCCCTGACCTGGAGGTGTCAGGGGGAAACTTTGGAACCGCCCAGTTCAGGGATTTAACTATAAAAGGGGCCTTTGATAATGTAACTGTTCTTAATGGTGTTGCTCAAGAGCCGGGGGCTGACACCCGATATCCACACTTTTCCGTAAATGGTGAACTATTATATCGGGTCACCAAGCTTAGAGGGGAGGTAATCGAGCAGTTACTAGTGCCAGGGCCGTACAGACGCAAGGTGTTAGATATGGCCCATGAACATGTCTTAGGTGGTCATCTGGGGGTAGAAAAAACCCAAGAAAGGATCCTTCTGAGGTTCTACTGGCCGGGTGTCACCGACAGATAGTGAATTATTGTAGGTCGTGTCCCACCAGTCAGCTGACCTCCCCGGTGGCACACTTCCATAGCCCTTTAGTGCTTCTGCCTATCATTGAGGTCCTGTTCGATCGCATCGCCATGGATCTTGTGGGACCCCTGGTCAAGTCCGCCAAAGGACATCAGTACATCCTGGTGGTACTGGACTATGCTACACGGTTTCCGGAGGCCATACCACTACGAAACTCTTCCTCCAAGTGTATAGCCTAGGAGTTGGTCCATATCTTTTCCAGGACGGGTTGCCTAAAGAGATCATAATGGACCAAGGGATTCCGTTTATGTCGAAGGTAATGAGGGAGTTGTGCAAGATCCTGCAAATCACACAACTCAGGACATCAGTCTACCACCCACAGACAGATGGCTTGGTGGAGAGGTTTATTAAAATCTTGAAGGCCATGTTGAAGAAGGTCATAGAGAAAGACGGACTGGGATTGTCTACTGCTATACCTTCTATTCTCCATCAGAGAAGTCCCACAGGCCTCTACTGGATTCTCCCCTTTAGAGCTATTGTATGACTGACACCCCTGTAGACTCCTGGACGTGGCAAAAGAGACCTGGGAGGCGGAATCTACACCCTACAGGAGTGTAATCGAACATGTGGCCCAGATGCAAGAGATGATTGCAGAGGTGATGCCCATTGTGAAAGAACACCTCCTCAAAGCACAAGAGGCGCAGCCGAGGGTGTACAATAGGTCGGCGAGGGTGAGACACTTCAACCCTGGGGATCGTGTACTGGTGCTGGTACTTACGGTGGAGAGCAAATTCCTGGCTAAGTGGCAGGGCCCTATGAAGTAATGGAAAAGATTGATGATGTCAACTATAAAGTGAACCAACCAGGGAGAAGGAAGCCCTACCAGGTGTACCACGTCAACCTGATAAAGCCATGGCAAGATAGGGAGCCCATGGAAGCTCTGTGTTTGGTGGCGAAGTCGGAAGCTGACATGGGAGACGTCAAGGTGGCAGAATCGCTGTCACGTGCCCATAAGCTACAATCCCGAGAGTTGCAGCAGCGGAACAAGGACCTGTTCCTGGATCTACCGGGGTGTACTCAGATCGTAGAACGAGGTGCTTACGGAGCCTCATGTCCGAGTGAACAGAAGCCATATCGGATTCCTGAAGCCCACCGAGAGATAATGTGGAAGGAGGTGAAGCGCATGCTGAGTCTAGGTGTCATTGAAGAGTCCAAGAGTGGCTGGTTCAGTCCCATAGTCTTAGTGCCGAAACCAGATGGAGAATGGTGGTTCTGCAATGACTATAGGAAACTAAATGAGGTCTCTAAGTTTGATTCATACCCAATGCCCAGGGTAGATGAACTAGCTGTAAGGCTAGGGCCGGCCAGGTACATTACCACCCTTGACCTTACAAAAGAGTATTGGCATAGTCCTATGTCCTAAGAGGTCAAGGAGAAGACGGCCTTTGTAACTCCGGACAGGTGTTTCCAATACACCAGGATGCCGCAAGGAGATCCAGCTACCTTCCAGAGAGCCATGGACCGCATCCTAGCTCCCCACAAGAGGTATGCAGCGGCCTACCTGGATGATATCGTGATCTAAAACCAGGATTGGGGAAACCATCTGAGCAAAGTCCAGGCGATATTCGATGCTCTATGGAAGGCAGTGTTTTCCATCAACCCGAAGAAATGTGCCATGGGCATGGAGGAAGCCAGATATTTGGGCTATGTCATAGGCAGAGGCGTGATAAAGCCCCAAATAAATAAAATTGAAGTGATCCAGGGTTGACCACAACCTCTCTCAAAAAAACAGGTCTGAGCCTTCCTGAGTATTGTGGGCTTCTACCGCCGGTTCATCCCTAACTTCGCCATGATAGCCGCCCCTTTGACAGACCTCCTTAACCCTGCTGTCCTGTTCAGTCAAAATTGACCGAATTTGAAATTTTATATTTTTTAAATATTCATTATGTGGTTCTGAAACTTGTGGTTAATTGACTTTTCCTCATTTGAGGGGCTCTTACTATTGATATTTTTTGTTGCATCTACTACTATTTATCAATTGTATCTAGGTCCTTACTTACTTACACATACATACATTTTCAAATTACGATACAGCAGATGATACATCTTGATACATTCAAATTGTTCATAAATATAACCATACAAAACATCATAATACAAATGACAAACATTGAGGGACAACAAGTTTATGGCAAGAAATGGAAGAATTTTGATTTGACAGCTCTAAATGCTTTCATAGGTTTACTACTGTTAGCAGGAATGTACAGATCGTATGGGAAATCAACCAAAAGTTTATGGAATTGCGAAACTGGTCGCTAGTAGCTACATATTTAGGGCCACAATGTCTCTAGAAAGATTTCATGAGATTTCAAGAGTCCTTCAGTTTGATAATAAAACCAATCGAATTGAAAGACGAGCCACAGACAAACTTGCCCCCATTAGGGATTTGTGGAATAAATGTGTAGAGATTCTACCAACATTTTATAATACTGGTGAAAATCTGACTGTAGATGAACAACTGATGTCATTCAGAGGTAGGTGCCCGTTCAGACAGTATATTCCAAGTAAGCCTGCAAAGTACGGCATCAAAATATGGACTTTGTGCGACAGCAAAAGTTCATACGCTGTAAACGCTCAGGTATACATAGGAAAAGACACTGGAGAAAGAGCTGAAAAAAATCAAGGTATGTGAGTAGTTTTGGATTTGACACATGGACAAAATGTTAGATGCGACAATTTTTTCACATCATACAAAACTGGGGCAGATGTTGCTGAAAAGAAAAATGACCATGCTGGGTACTGTTAGAAAAAATAGGCCAGAACTGCCGCAAGGTAGCCTCAGTAAGAGAGACGTTTATAGTTTTATGTTTTATTTTACTAAGGATACAACAGTAGTCTCTAACGTTCCCAAAAAACACAAACAGGTCATTCTGATGAGCACAATGCACCATAATAGTGCAATCAGTAATCGAGACAACAGAAAGCCGGACATGATTTTACATTACAATGCCACGAAAGGGGCAGTTGATACTCTCGATCAACTCATAGGCAATTACACCTGTAAACGCAAAACAAATTGGTGGCCAATGGTTGTTTTTTTACAACATTATTGATGTGTCGGCATACAATGCATTCGTGTTATGGCGTGAAATACACCCAAATTGGAACAAAAATAAACTATATAAAAGAAGAATTTTTATAGAGGAGTTGGGAAAATCACTGGTTAGCCCATATATCGAAGAAAGAAAAGTAACACCAAGAGATGATGGAGCGGCAGCCATTGTCCACCGGATCCAACAGCGTGCTTAAGAAAGTGAACTAACGGCTTCCACCGGCACTGCTCCGATACCCACGGCCTCCACAAGCAACGCAACCAGCCTAAAACAGAAACGATGCGCCTTCTGTCCAACATCAAGTAATCACAAAACAAATGATATGTTGCAGTTGTGCAAAGTACTTATGCAAAAGACATGTAAATTATACTTGTGAAGAATGCAAACAGTAAATTTAGCACCGTGAAGCTTATTTACCATTTTATATAGAAAAAAACTGACCTTTTTATTTTTTTTATTTGTTTTTTTTTAAAAAATATATTTCTACAGTTTGACTACAGTTTGATGTTATTAGTTATAGTTTACAGTTATATAAAGAATATTTTTTTTATGTGCAAATGTGCAATATGCATGAATATTGCAATAAGGCCTGTAAGGTAGCGCTATTCATCACTCTGGGGTACTCGCTTCACCGGGTCAATTAAAGCACACATGCAACGTTTTCCAGTAATGTGTAGTCCAGCAGTTTATTATACACCATAAACCGCACATAACATAGCCCATCTCAGTGGCTCACAGGAATGTTACACATGTATCCTAGAGCCTTTTCAGTGGCAGTTGTGCCCGCTTGGCTTCAAATACAGACTTCAGCAAGGTACAGCAACAATATTCACTTATAGCGCCGATTTACCATTGCCGGGTCTCAGCTGCTTCTGTCAGCTCGGTTCTGCCACAACTGTGGCTTTAAAGCTTCCCAGACGTAGTCTCCAAGCCACGTACCTTCCAAGGCTACTGGTATCTCAACCACAAGGATCTAGCCTTTGCCTTCCAGGCTAGTGGAGTCCCACACAGGGACCAGGCCTCTTGCCTTCCAAGGCTACTGGTATCTCAAACACAGGGATTCAGCCTCTGCCTTCCAGGCTTCACCAGGCCTCTCTCTCTCTCTCTACCGGTTTCAAAACCACCAGAATTTATATATCCTTCTGTGCACACAGGACCTGTGATGATGTCACAGTCATGTGATCAGTCACCTGAGGGGGAGGTAAATGGTCAGCCAGAACACACCCCTTGGACATTTAAGCAATGCAGCAAGCCGCTGCATTACATATCCCCCCCCCCTCTGTTCAAACTTGTGGGGTTAAACACATAGTATACACAAACACATTATAACCCAGGGTTCACACAGAGACCCTGTACTTGACAATTGCACTGCTCAGCCCCTGGAACATTAGTCATCAACATTATCCCATTCCTTAGGGACCTACCAGCTGTCATTGTCACTAACTTCGTCAAGTCACATTTCCGAGTCGTAACCTTGTAAGACGTCCCCCGCTCCCAGCGGTCAATACAGCAGTGTGACTTACTTGCCCTTGTATCTACGGTCAGGTCTGACTTTGTGCTGTCCCGTAGTCTATTGGGTCGTTTGTATGAGCCTCTCAGACCTGAGTTACTGGAGGTCTCACTACCTCTAAACCCACGCCCACTATCCTCAGAACATCTTGAAATGTCTCTAACTTCTACTGTAGCCGTCCTATTATTTGAAGGGCCCTTTCTCTGTCTGGTCTCACAATTTATAGACGGCTGCCATCTTCAGCTGCTCAGATGATGCTGTCTTTCTATTCGCAGTCTGGCGAGATTCAACTGTTCTACCTCTCGCAGGTAGGTCACTCGGTACTCCATCAGCATGCGTATATATACAAGATTTTCTTCCGTTCCTACAGCGGAGAATGACACCATGCCATCTTCATCTGGTATCCAGTCCTGATGATCACGTTGACTGCTTACTTTCATCACACCAGACTTCTTTACCATTATTTGCATGGCTTGGCCATTTCTCCCAATGAGCTTTCTTACCAGAGCATGAGGCACCCGGATGACTTCTTCCCGCAGACTTTGAGCTTTTCTCATAAGCTCCAGTTGTCTAATGGCTTGTTTCGTCTTCAACCGGACAAACCGCTTCGTGCGAATACATCGCCAGTGCATGTCACTTAGGATAGCCACCCTCTTCACTGTGACTTCGGTTGTGGACAGGACAACTAGCTGTTTAGCTTCTGAGGTCGAGTACACCTTACAGGCTCCCACGGCCTTCTTGAACTCTTCATGCACTGACTCTCTGGTGCATTCTTCTCTCAAATCTTTAGGTACATCTATAAGACACTTGTACCGAGACGTTTCTGTCTCACCAATGGTCTCCAAATGATCATCTGGCTCAGGTTTCTGGGACAACTGACTTTCAGCTTCTTCACCCTGTATGCTTCCCCTGAGCTGACTCACAGGTATGAATTCAAGAATTCTCGTCTTGACTACTTCCATTTCATACTTATCTTCTTTTAACAATCTCTCAGCTCTCCTCAGGTCCACCTTCTCATGGTATAAAGGATTAAGCGCAACTTGTTTGCCCTTTTCCTTCTCCAAGGAGGCCTCATTCACTGACTGGTACTTTGCCAGGCGACCTTTGAGCTCGACAACGTCTTCCTCTAGCTCAGCTACTCGCCTCTCAGCAACCCATCTCTGAAGCTCTTCCTGCTTCAACTGCTCCTTTATCAGCAGAATTCTCTCAGACCACTCTGTCTCCAATGCGCCCACTCGGCTCTCGACAGCCAGTCTCTCAAGTTTTTCTTGCTTCAAATGGGCTTGTAACGTCTCCTTGAGCTCCTTGATCTCAGCTCTTACATCCACCGAATCATCCAAGCTCTCATTATTCGAAGAGGCATTTGCTTCATACCTCCCTTCTCCGATAGACTCCTCCATCCTGCAGATTCTATCCTTAAGGCACATCTCTGCCCTCTGGAGATCACCACAGAACATTTGCAGCTCCTTCACCTGAGCTTCCAGACCTGGGATCTTTCTGTGGAGATCATCATTCTCATCATGGGTGTCCTGTAGAGTAGTCTCAAACACTTGGCGCATGTGCTCTGCATCAGTTTTATCATCCTCTAGTTTTTCCTTAACCTTGAGGAGATCCTCATAGTCTCTCTTGATTTGTTGCAGTTCCCTATTGAACTTTTCATGCCTCTTTTCTGCCTCACGGTCGTGACCAGACACTTCATCTTTTATTGCCTCTTTCAGGGCGGATAGCTCCCGGTCTCGCTGGTACAGAGAGTCCACCAGCCGCTCCTTCTCCTGCATTAGAGGCTTTACTTGGTCCTGGAATTGCTGCAGCTCCCTCAAGAGTTCACCATACTCCTTCTTGGAGTCACACAGCTCCCGGTTGAACTGTTCACGCAGTTGTTCTAGGTTTTGGTCACGTCCAGAAACTTCATCCTGCAGTGCCTCATTTAAGGCAGACAGCTCCCTATCCCTCTGGTGTAGACCCTCATCCAGCTTTTGCTTCACCTGCATCAGCTCTAACTGTACCAGGGAGAAACGATCTTTCATCTCACACAGCTCATCTTCAAACCTCCTCTTTATTTTTCTGGAATTTTTCCAATTGTTGACTTCCTTGCTGCTTTCCTCCAGTTCTCGCTGTAAGTTCCTCACAGCCTGGTTTATTTTCTGCCGTTCAGACTCCAGGCTCAGCTGGTCTGAGGACACGTTCTCCAGGTTTTCCCTTAGTTGCTGCACGTCACTCTGATACTGCTGCCTGACAGGCTCCAGCTCTTGGTCAGGATTGGCCACCTCCTCCTTCAGGGCTGTCGGTTCCTGATCCTTCTGTCTCAGTAGATCATCCTGCTTGTAACTAATCTGCAGAACTGCATCCAACTCTTCCTCCTTATCTTCTGCTTCTAAAGGAGGACCACACTCGGAATAAAGGCACACAACATTGCATTTTCTTTATTTGGCCTTTCAGCAAAGTCTACAGGAGCAACTTTTTTGTGGCCCTTGCGCCGTCAACGACGAGAGGGGGACTTTCTCACCTCGTCTAGCTCCTCCTGACTGAACTCTCTTTCTACTTTCGTAGTGTCACCATCAGCTATGGGGTCTGTGTCACTCCCCATGGTGTTGTGGACCAACAAGTCACCTCCCACTTTGACGTCAACCCCTTCTACTGGAGCTACCCCGTTATTAACGGTCAAATTGTCACTTTTAGGCGGTACCAACCCACAACCAGTAAACAATTTTGGTTTTCTATACTCCACGTTCTTTTGAAACTCCGCCCCTTTTGAGACTCCACCCCCTTTTGGACACCCACACCTGTAGGGGGATTTTTAAGAAAAACCCACGCGATTGTCTTAGGACCCAGTTCACAACATCTCTTACCACCTCCCCGGGCACTCTGGGACAATACCGGCGCCCCAGGAGAACTCACAGAATGGTCCGCTGCCACAATTGTATACGGTGCCAACAGCTCCTGCTGTTCCTGCACCATATCCTGTTGCTGTAACTTTAACAATTACCTTAACTGCTCAGCAGCTTCAGTCTCATCTGCTGCTCCCTTCACAGCCATCTTTATCTGCTCCTGCATTTCTTCAGAAAACTCTATTTTCCTGAAGAGTGTTTGCAGCTGGACATCTAACCACTTCTCCATTCCGTCTGGGGATACTGCTCCATTCATAGCCATCGCGGTACGCTTTTCACACTAGACACTTCACATCGCTCTCCCCGGAAAATTTTTGTGGCCCCACCAAACCACAGCAAACCAAGTTTGAGTGCGACGACAATTTTCATAACCCCGCCGAGTTACAGCCAGATGCTTTAATCTTCGTAACCCCGCCGAACCACAGCAAGATGCTTGCATCCACAATCGTCGTCCTGTGCCGTTACCCCTAGCAACCAGGCTGCCGTTGCCCGCATTCTCCAACTACATGTAAGGTAAGCGCTATTCATCACTCTGGGGTACTCGCTTCACCGGGTCAATTAAAGCACACATGCAACGTTTTCCGGTAATATGTAGTCAAGCAGTTTATTATACATCATAAACCGCACATAACATAGTCCATCTCAGTGGCTCGCAGGAATGTTACACATGTATCCTAGAGCCTTTTCAGTGGCAGCTGTGCCCGCTTGGCTTCAAATACAGACTTCAGCAAGGTACAGCAACAATATTCACTTATAGCGCCGATTTACCTTTGCCAGGTCTCAGCTGCTTCTGTCAGCTCGGTTCTGCCACAACTGTGGCTTTAAAGCTTCCCAGACGTAGTCTCCAAGCTACGTACCTTCCAAGGCTACTGGTATCTCAACCACAAGGATCTAGCCTTTACCTTCCAAGGCTAGTGGAGTCCCACACAGGGACCAAGCCTCTTGCCTTCCAACGCTACTGGTACCTCAAACACAGGGATCCAGCCTCCGCCTTCCAGGCTTCACCAGGCCTCTCTCTCTCTCTCTACCTGTTTCAAAACCACCAGGATTTATATATCCTTCTGTGCACACAGGACCTGTGATGATGTCACAATCATGTGATCAGTCACCTGAGGGGGAGGTAAATGGTCAGCCAGGACACACACCCTGGACATTTTAGCAATGCAGCAAGCCGCTGCATTACATGCCATGTAACATTTTTTGATACAAAAAAAAGAAAAATTAAGTTTTTGATTTTATTTTTCATTTGTTTATGAGCAACCATGTTCACATACAGTATAATAATGCAACAGGTATTCAAATTAAATACTTAAATGACCGGGACATTATAAGTGTATAGTAGACCCGAACAGAACAGCAGGGTTAAAGGGACAAAGTCGGCTATGGCTAAGTGGTCTCCAGAAGCTGAGACGGACTTCCAGGAACTGAAGCAAGCCCTGTGTAAACAGCCAGTATTGGTGGCACCAGTTTTCTCTAAAGAGTTTGTAGTCTAAACAGATGTGAGGAACCCAGAACCGGGCCTTTTGTGGGATGCTGGGGGTTGTAGCCTCCGTGTGGCGGTGACCCGGTCCGTGGGTCAGGGTGGTCAAACTAGTGGCAGTCTGTTTATGGGGTTTTTGTGGTTTAATGTCTCACTACGCCACCCGTGGATTGCGGTCAGTGCGAACCGCCGCTGCAAGGCAGACCGCTGGGGCTGATGGTGTATGCAGCTAAGATAGTGTAACTCCCCACGGGAAGAGTGCAGCCCCAGGGCAGTGAATGTGGATGATGGGAGTGATGGTGCACGGGCGTCCCAGCACTAGTAGTACTGTATGCGGTGAGAAAGCACAGAGACAAGGTGTTGCAGTTCAGGTTCTTTACTCACAGTTCTCATCCAGGTCACTTGTGCGCAGGTAGGACCGCCCGAGCCGTGCTGCGTCCACCAGGCAAGGGGCTCGGTCAACCCCCAGGTAATTCCAGAGTGTGGCACAGGACTCCCTTCTATTCCTTTCTCTGGCCGTGCCCCACCAGTGACACTACGTCTGTCCAGCTCCCGCGGGCCTTCTCTTGGGAGGGCTTCGTGCTCACCTCCCTGACCCTATGTGGTGTGCCTTTCTAGTAGGTGTAGCGAGGGGTCGCACCAAGATATGATCACGACCTCCGGTTCTTGGTTAAGGATTATTCAGCTCCACCAACTTGGGATCCGGTACCCTGTTCTGCCAACCCGTCACCCGCAATCTCCTGGGTCCTTAGGGTTCCTTCTGCCTTCGTGTCTCTGGGCCTCTCTTGGTGTTCTGTTCCTTTCTGTTTCCGTTCCTCTCCTCTGGCTCTGGCCTCCACTCCAGGCCTGCCTCTGGCCTCCACTCCAGGCCTGCCTCGTGGAGCTGGGCCCAGACTGAGCCACAGCTCCCTGTCAGCCCTCTCTGGCTGAACTCCTTCTCTTCTCCAATTCTCTTTCAGTGCTGGCTGGGCCCCACAGGCTAGGCCCGCCTCCGGAGCAGAGCTCCACAGAGGCCCTGCTCTGTCACTTCCTCTCTCAGACTGAACACTGTTCTAAGATGGTGCCCACCTTATATACCTCCCTCTCTGTGTATTAGCCCAGGTGACTTGCAACCAATGGGCTCCTACCTATGCCCAGAAACCCAACCCCTATCTGCTCCTACATCACTGGGTTTTCCTCCCCCCTCCCCACTCCAGCCAGGGACAGAATCTGTCGTGCCTGCATTACTGTCTAATGGGAGCACCGTTGAGCTGTCCCCCGGAAATGGGGTGTGTGTGATGCATGCAGCTAACTGAGTCCCGGTCCACACTCCATCCTTACCTGGGAGGTGCAATACCCCTATAGCGGCCGAACCCTCGGGGCGCTACATTTCCCCCCGGTAAACCACAGCACGTCCTCGGGCTGGAAAAGAGTAAAGACAATTCAAAAACATGCAATACTTTTTCAAAACTTTTCACATTAGAAACCGGCCGGCATTATTCAACTTCCCTTTATGGGAAACACTTTCTCTTTACTAGACATTATACTGCACTTTTAATATTACTGTAACTCTTTTGTCATATAACATTTTCTAGTAGCATATAAAACTATTCAGTCTATCAAATTTTTTCAGGTAAAACATTATTTTTTTTTATTATTATTTTTTTTTTTTAGTAGATTCTCTTCTTCACTGGCCACTGTGCAACTTGCGACCAGGTGTCCATTTTTCTATTAGGGGAATGGCTGCTCTCAGTCCTCAGCCAGGTAGGAAAGAGGGATGGCTGCTCTCAGTCCTCAGCCAGGTAACAGTTCAATCGGGATCAACTTTGTATCAGACAAACAGTTCCTTTTACCCTGATGGGCAACTATGTACACAGGTACTCTGCCACTCACTATTAGCGGTATCCTCCTGATGCTCCTTCCTCATATTGATCTTCAGACCCGTCTGGGTCCTCTGAAGTGTGACTCTCTGCGCCCACCCGGTGGATGTTGAGGGCATACCAGCCCCTTGCGCCGCGGTGCAGTGGGCCTTGCGGTGGGGCCTGGAGAGGGCCGCTGTTGATGACGCCCGGGGTCAGAGGGCACGGGCTGGTGGTAGCAGCGCCCAGGGCTGGAGGGCTCGGCTGCAGGGCTTGTTGTGGGGTCTGGAGCAGGTCGGTGTCTGCAGCGCCCGGGATCGGCGGCTCCACCAGGGGACCCGGGAGCAGGCTGACGCTGGCAGTGTCCGGGACAGGGAGACTCCTCTTACCTGCTCCCGCGACCGCTCCTGCGTCACGCGTCTTCTCCTGGCGCTGGTCGGGACCCGCGACGGCTGGGGCACTGCCGATGCTGGGCAGCTTAGTCTGCTGCTGGTCCGCCATCTTGCTCTCTGTTCCTGATATCTTCCTCCCCCCCGGTTAACCGTGGCCTACCTTCTGGCGATCCTCTTCTGTAGGCCACGGCTCCGCTCGCGATGGTCTGCGTTGAGGACCTGGCGTCGCGCGCTGCTGACGTCAGCGCTCGCTGGGCTCCTTCCAGGACCTTGTGCGGCGTCAGCGCGTGGGGCGGGGCTTCGGACTTCGCGCATTTTTGACGTCCACGCCCCTCTTCTTCCCGCGCGGCGTCCTGAAGATGGCGTCCGATGGCGGGAAAACGGCTGAAGATGGCGGGAAATGACCGAAGACGGCGGGAGACGACTGAAGATGGCGGGAAACTGCTGAAGATGGCGGGAGGCGGCCGAAAACAGCGGGAAACTGCTCCGGATGGCGGGAAACTTCTTTTTAACCCCTTAACAACATCTGACGTACTAATACGCGTCTGTGCCCTGGGACTTAAGAGCCAGACCCGTATTAGTACGTCATGGCGATCGCGCGCGCACACAGGCTGTGCGGGCGCGATCGCCGCCGGGTGTCAGCTGATTGTCACAGCTGACACCCGATACTATGTGCAGGGAGCGGACCTGCACCGCTCCCAGCACATTAACCCCCGCGATGCTGCGATCGAAGTCGATCGAAGTCGATCGCAGCATTGCGGGGGCAAGGGGAGGTGATCGCAGATACTCACCTCCTCTTCCGGCTTCCAGCGCTCTCTGACGCGGCTTCCCGGGTGTTGCCATGACGACCCGATGTCGTCATGACAACATCCGGGTCACCAGACAAGCAGGAAGATTGTTTGGACATGCGCAGTGCATCTCCAAACAATCTCCCTGTCCAGCACTGACAGCCTGCATGGCACACGGATGGTGCTGCATTCCTGTGCCATGCAGGCGATCAGAGAAAAAAAAGTGAAAGTCCCATAGTGGGACAAAGTAATAAAGTATAAAAACTGTCTGAAAGTGAAAAAAAAAAATAAAAAAAAATTGTAAAAATATAAAAAAAAAAATTAAAAAAATAATCCACTAAAAATCAAAATATAATGTACCCATCAATACATATTATTATAAAAAAAAAAAAAAAAAAACAATAAAAGTACACATATTTGGTATTGCCGCGTCCGGAACAACCTGACCTATAAAACTGTCCCACTAGTTAACCCCTTCAGTGAACACGGTAAAAAAAAAATAAAAAAAACCGAAGCAAAAAACAATGCTTTATCACCATACCGCCAAACAAAAAATGGAATAACACGCAATCAAAAAGACAACTATGAATAAAAATGGTACCGCTGAAAATGTCATCTCATCCCGCAAAAAACAAGCCAACATACAGCTCCATCAGCCAAAAAAAAAGTTATAGGTCTCAGAATAAAGCTATGCTAAAAAATAATTTTTTCTATAAAATAGCTTTTATTGTGTAAAAGCGCCAAAACATAAAAAACAATATAAATGTGGTACCGCTGTAAACGTACTGACCCGAAGAATAAAGCTGCCTTAGCAATTTTACCACACGCGGAGCAGAATAAAAAATTTAAAAAAAAATTTCTGAATTGTTGGTTTTTGTTTACTTCTCCTCCCAAAAATCGGAATAGAAAGCGATCAAAAAATGTCACATGCCTGAAAATGGCACCAATAACAACGTCAACTCATCCCGCAAAAAACAAGCCGTCACATGACTGTCTGCCAAAATCTGGAAAAATTATAGCTCTCAAAATATGGCGATGCAAAAACTAGATTTTACAAAAAATGCGTCTTTTAGTGTGTGACAGCTGTCAATCATAAAAACCCGATATGATTCTGGTATCGCTGTAATCACACCGACCCGAAGAATAAAGTCGTCTAATCACTTATACCGCACGAGGAACGGCGTCAAAAATAAATTCTCGGGTTAGGGTTGGGCTAGGGTTAGGGCTGGGTTTGGGGTTAGGGTTGTGCTAGGGTTAGGGTTGTGCTAGGGTTAGGGTGGGGCTAGGGTTAGGGCTGGGTTTGGGGTTAGGGTTGTGATGGGGTTGGGATTTTTTTCAAAAGTAAGAAAAAAAGATGACGATATGGCGACTAGTGTTGAGCGCAAGTGCTCGCTACTTGAGTTTGCATCGGGTGCTCTGGTATGCATTGAGTATTGTGGGTATTTGAGTGACATGCTCGAGTCTCCGCCCCATATGCTTCGCGGCCAAAAAAACTTTACGGGGATTGCCTGCCATGCACGAGCGATCTCCGCATGTTTTTTTTTGGGTGTCTAATAACCGTGAAACATGCGGAGCAGGGACTCGAGCATGTCACTCGAGCACATGCTGTACATGGTGCATACCTGAGTACCCGATGCAAACTCAAGTAGCGAGCACTTGCGCTCAAGACTAATGACAACTTATTCAATATGATGACCTAATGTTATCAAATTCTGTGTCGTACCTCAGGATTCAAAATGTTCACTATACACCATAATAAAATCCTTGAGGGGTATAGTTTCCAAAATGGGGTCACTTGTGGGGGAGCTCCACTGTTTAGGCACATCACGGGCTCTCCAAACGCGACATGGTGTCCGCTAACAAATTGAATGGAAAATCGGCTCAAATTGTTAGCGGACGCCATGTTGCGTTTGGAGAGTCCCTGTGTGCCCAAACATTGGAGCTCCCACGCAAGTGACCCCATTTTGGAAACTAGACCCCCCAAGGCACCTATCTAGATGCATAGTTTTTTCACTTTTTCATTTTTATGAATCAATTTGTGAAGCACCTGGGGGTTCCAAGTGCTCACTATGCATCTAGATAGGTGCCTTGGGGGGCTAGTTTCCAAAATGGGGTCACTTGTGGGGGAGCTCCAATGTTTGGGCACACAGGGGCTCTCCAAACGCAACATGGCGTCCGCTAATTATTCAAGCAAATTTTACAATCAAAAAGTCAAATGGCGCTCCTTCCCTTCCGAGCCCTGCCGTGCGCCCAAACAGTGTTTTTTCCCCCCATATTGGGTATCTGCGTGCCCAGGGGAAATTGCACAACAAATTTTGGGGTCCATTTTTTCTTGTTACCCCTGTGAAAATAAAAAAAATTGGGTCTAAAGTAACATTTTTATGAAAAAAGTTAAATGTTCATTTTTTTCTTCCACATTCAAAAAATTCCTGTGAAGCACCTGAAGGGTTAATAAAGTTCTTGAATGTGGTTTTGAGCACCTTGAGGGGTGCAGTTTTTAGAATGGTGTCACTTTTGGGTATTTTCTGTCATAAACACCTCTCAAAGTGACTTCAAATGTGATGTGGTCCCTAAAAAAATGTTTTTGTAAATTTTGTTGGAAAAATGAGAAATCGCTGGTCAACTTTTAACCCTTATAGCTCCCTAACAAAAAAAAATTTTGGTTCCAAAATTGTGCTGATGTAAAGTAGACATGTGGGAAATGTTATTTATTAACTCTTTTGTGTGACATATCTCTCTGATTTAAGGGCATAAAAATTCAAATTTTGAAAATTGCAAAGTTTTCAAAATATTTGCCAAATTTCCGTTTTTTTCACAAATAAACGCAAGTGATATCGAAGAAATTTTACCACAATCATGAAGTACAATATGTCACGAAAAAACAGTCTCAGAATCAGGGGGATCCGTTGAAGCCTTCCAGAGTAATTACCTCATAAAGTGACAGTGGTCAGAATTGTAAAAATTGGCCTGGTCATTAACGTGCAAACCACCCTCGGGGCTTAAGGGGTTAAGGTACGTGAACAGTCTTTTTCAGGCACGCAATACCCGTTTGTGGCGGGTTGGTCACAATCCTGCCGACTACGCCAAAAGTTGACTCGCCCCCTGGGCCGCATGAGGAACCCGGAACCGGGCCTTTTGTGGGATGCTGGGGGTTGTAGTCTCCATGTGGCGGTGACCTGGTCCGTGGTTCAGGGTGGTCAAACCAGTGGCAGTCTATTTATGGGGTTTTTGTGGTTTAATGTCCGACTACGCCACCCGTGGATTGCGGTCAGTGCGAACCGCCGCTGCAAGGCAGACCGCTGGGGCTGATGGTGTATGCAGCTAAGATAGTGTAACTCCCCACGGGAAGAGTGCAGCCCCAGGGCAGTGAATGTGGATGATGGGAGTGATGGTGCACGGGCGTCCCAGCACTAGTAGTGCTGTATGCGGTGAGAAAGCACAGAGACAAGGTGTTGCAGTTCAGGTTCTTTACTCACAGTTCTCATCCAGGTCACTTGTGCGCAGGTAGGACCGCCCGAGCCGTGCTGCGTCCACCAGGCAAGGGGCTCGGTCAACCCCCAGGTAATTCCAGAGTGTGGCACAGGACTCCCTTCTATTCCTTTCTCTGGCCGTGCCCCACCAGTGACACTACGTCTGTCCAGCTCCCGCGGGCCTTCTCTTGGGAGGGCTTCGTGCTCACCTCCCTGACCCTATGTGGTGTGCCTTTCTAGTAGGTGTAGCGAGGGGTCGCACCAAGATATGATCACTAGTGTTGAGCCACCCCTGTAGTGTTCGAGTTCGGTTCGGTTCGTCGAACGCCCTTGTGTTCGCCGAACTGTTCGTCGAACACCTTCGAACACCGTTAAAACCAATGGCAAAACACATAGAAACACATAGAAAACACCTTCAAATGTGTCCAAAAGCTGACAAACTGCTCAGAAGACATAACTAACACATGGAAAAGTGACAAGTACATAAAGTCATGCGAAAAGAAAAGAGGTGGAGGAGTAAAAGGAGGGGGAGACACAGATATTGGCATGTCATGCCCTTCTAAAATCCAAAAAGTGAGAAGCCGACACGGCCAGTCCGTTCCTGCCCGTGCCTCCTCCGTTTGTGCCAGAGCCGCGGTGGACCCTGACGGCCAGCCCCCCTCTCCCAATACTGGTGCCTGTCCGCTGGTGGGTCGAGCGAGCCCCCCTGTGGTGGAGGCAGCTCTAAGCTTTTTAATTTAAATTGTCTCTCTAATTTGAATGAATACACTTTAAATCCTTTTACAAGGATCTATTGAAGGGCAAGTCTCATGCCAGCAGCCGCGTAATTCCAGCTCCAGTAGCGTCCACTAAAGCTGCTGCAGTTAAAAGCTTTTATAAGGATCGAGCTCGGCTGTCCACCGCAAGGCGTCCTACCGCCAGTCCCAGCCCCTATGCCTTGGGGTGCCTCCTGATGCTCTTCACTGAGTATCCCGTGGTCCCGAAGCATTTCCTTTGAAAAAATTAAGTGTCCAAACTACAGGTGGCGTAGCTTGCTTAACAGCCGGGATAATCCGCTGACTAGCAGACACTGCTACTAGGCACAAAGTATTTCCTGGGCTAGATGCAGTTAAAAATTTGTAATTAGATACTCTCGTTGGATGCTGAGAATTCATTCCATAGAGTCTCCTGGCACGCCATACATTATTCTCTTAAAAAGCTTGGGGTAGGGGACTAGGGGACCCTTTTATAGCCAAAATCACAGCCCTGTATCGCAATGCGTCACCTAGGCTGAAGACAAATGGAACTGTAGCACCCCGAGGGCTCGGTTGCTGCAGAGGTATTGCATCTCACCCAGAGGTGTGATATCTCACTCTCAGGTAAGGATGGAGTGTGGATCAGGACCCCGACACCTGCATGCATTACACCACATTGCAATGGGGCAGGGCGACCAATATGCCCCTGAGATGGGCACGACAGTCCCTTTCCCTGGCTGGAGTGGAGGGAGGGAACACTGAGGAAGGGGAACCCTGTAGTGCAGGAGCAGGGAGGAAGCAGTTCCTGGGTGCATTGAGAAGGGAGTATAAAAGGTGGGCACCATCTTAGTTCAGTGCAGAGAAGTCTGAGCAGAAGTGACAGGGAGCAGGGGCTCTGCATGAGCTCTGCTCCAGAGGCGGGCCTAGTAACAGAGGCCCAGGCCTGGAAGAGGGAGAAGGAAGGAAGAGGAGCGGAGAAGGCTCCAGGAACGAGGAATGAAGGGATCCCAGGGGTGTGGACGGGCGAGTCGCCACCGCACGCCCGAATCCACCTGCGTGGAGGGGTCAGGCCAAAGGGGGAGACCGGTCCCCGAAACTAGTGGAGGCGGGAAACGACCCTCAGCTAGAAACCGGAGGCTGTGACATTTTATGTGGCGCAGCCCCTCGCTACACCTGCTAGGAGGGCAGCACATAGGGTCAGGGAAACTGGCGCCAAGTTTACCAAGAGGAGGCCCGAGGCAGCCGGACTGAAGGGTTGGTAAGAAAGGCCAGACAAAGGACACACAAAGGGGGTCCTGTGAAGCGCTCCAAAGTTATCTGGGAGTTTTATGAGCCCCTCACCTGGTGAGCACAGTACGACGTGGGCAGCCGTTACCTGCAGAAGTGGTCTGGATAATAAGAACTGTGAGTAAAGGCCCTGGACTGCATCACTGACTCCGTGTCGTTACTGCTGCTGCCCTGCACCATCACCCCCATCCTCCGCATACACTGCCCTGAGGCTATACTCCTCACGTGGGGAGTTATGCTACGCTCTGCTGTACCCACAATACCAGCCTCAGCGGTCTGCCCTGCAGCGGCGGTTCATTCTGACCGCAATCCACGGGTGGCGTAGTCGGACATTTAAACATCAAAACCACATAAATAGTTCCGCCACTGGTTTGACCGCCCAGAGCCACGGAACCGGGTCGCCGCCACGGAGACTACAACCACCAGCATCCACCAAAAAGGGTCCGGATGTCCCAAGGCCCAGAGGGCACGTCAGAACATTTTCATCACCTTTCATAATCACCAATGGGACAAGGCAGGGATGTCCTCTGTCCCCTCTCTTATACATCCTAGTGACGGAGCACCTGCTCTCATCAATTCGCCATAACCCCAATATTAGGTGGATTGAGGTGGGAGGCACCGAGTACAAGTGCTCTGCATTTGCTGATGATGTCAATCACATATATCCATCAGCAGACTGTTATGGCTGAAATAGATCACTTTGTTACATGGTCAAATTTTAAAATCAATACAGCGAAGTCTGAGGCCCTCGATGTCTCCCTCCCCAAATCCATACAGGATTCCATCCAGTCCAACTTTCCCTTTGCCTGGCCCTCACAGGGTATCAAATTCTTAGGAATTCCTATTCATAGAGACCTCTCCCGTCTATGTTATCTTAATTTTGGGCCCTTTATTGAACAACTCCATACAGACCACGGTTGGCAAGTTAGAACTGTAAGATTCACTACGTGAACCACTGGTGTTTTGTGGAAAAGCACATGTACACTGTGTTCCAAATTATTATGCAAAAAGTGTTTAGGAGTGATAAGGGAAGAATTTGTTTGTTTGTCAGTTAAACTCATTGATGGTGATGTGTGTCAGGGCTCTTTATATCACTGTAAGCAATTGCAGACACCTGTGGCAATTAGTTTGGCAGGTGTGTCCAATGAACGGCAAGACTACTTAAGAAGGCTGTCCCACATTATTAAGCAGCCTACATTTTCTGCCAAAATGGGAAAGAAAAAGGATGTGTCGGCTGCTGAGAAGCAACAAATTGTGGAGTGTTTAGGTCAAGGCATGACTACAATCAACATTGTGCGATGATCAGGATGAAGTGTCTTGGCAATCAAGAAGTATGTAGCTGATTCACAGTACACACGTGTGCGTGCTGATAAGGGCAAATTGAGGACTCTTTCCTACAGGCAATTACGTCAGGTTAAAAGAGCAGCAGCAAAAATGCCTTGTCATAGCAGCAGACAAGTTTTTGAAGCTGCTGGTGCCTCCAACGTCCCCCGAACAACAAGATGCAGGGTCCTTCAGAGGTTTGCAGCTGTGCGTACGCCATCCTGTCGACCTCCTCTATCCACTGCACACAAGCAGAAATGGCTCCAGTGGGCCAAACAATACATGAAGACTGACTTCAAAACTGTTTTGTTCACGGATGAGTGCCATGCAATGCTCGATGGTCCAGATGGATGGAGTGGAGGATGGCTGGTTGATGGACACCCCACGCAAACACTGCTACAGCGCCAAAAAGGAGGAGGTGGAGTAATGTTTTGGGCTGGAATAATGGGGAGAGAGATTGTCGGCCCCTTTAGGATCCCTGAAGGGGTAAAGATGAACACCATAATGTATGTGGAGTTTCTCAAACAGCACTTCCTGCCATGGTTCAAGAAGAAGAACCGTGTATTCCACAGCAAGATCATTTTCATGCATGATAATGCACCGTCTCATGCTGCACATAACACATCTGCATCTCTGGCTGATATGGGCATAAAAGGGGACAAACTTATGGTGTGACCCCCATGCTCACCTGACCTCTACCCCATTCAGAACCTCTGGAGCATCATCAAAAGGAATGTCTATGATGGCGGGAGGCAGTTCACATCTAAGCAACAGCTCTGGGAGGGTATTCTGTCCTCATGAAAAACAATTGAAGCAGAAACCATCCAAAGCCTGACAAATTCAATGGACAAGAGAGTTCAGAAGCTCCTTTCGAACAAGGGGTCCTATGTGCAAATGTAACATCACCTAGAATAAAGTTTTGAGTTGAAAACTGTTTGATTTCAGTTTCTAATAACCTGCTAATGCTTATAATTTCAAAAATGACCATTTTTTTGGTCTTTATTAAAATGAAAAGGTTGATCGAAGAGCGTGGGGGATCTAAGAGTGTGGCAACCCAGTAGTCAGGATTATTTCGAATTCTGACAATCTGAGGGTCATGTTTCAGGTAGTGCAGCAAGAAGGCACTTATGTGTCATGCGTATCTCGGAGCCCCAAAATTATTTTCCGGGCTAGATGCAGCTAAAAATTATTATTAATTTTAAATCTGGTGGAGCTTAGTATAGATGGCCTAATAGAATCAGTACTGCACACTGCTACAAAGCCCAAATTATTTTCCAGCCAAGATACAGATAAACATGATTAGTAATTTTAAATCTGGTGGAGCTTAGTATAGATGGCCTAATAGAATCAGTACTGCACACTGCTACAAAGCCCAAATTATTTTCCAGCCAAGATACAGATAAACATGATTAGTCATTTTAAATCTGGTGGAGCTTAGTATATATGGCCTAATAGAATCAGTACTGCACACTGCTACAAAGCCCAAATTATTTTCCAGCCAAGATACAGATAAACATGATTAGTAATTTTAAATCTGGTGGAGCTTAGTATAGATGGCCTAATAGAATCAGTACTGCACACTGCTACAAAGCCCAAATTATTTTCCAGCCAAGATACAGATAAACATGATTAGTAATTTGAAAGCTTAAAACGGTTGGTGAGGTGATTTTAACCAATCATCAAGCTTTTACTCTCCCAAGGATGACACAGGGGTAGAAAAGTCGTTTCGGATCCATGATTTGTTCATCTTTATGAACGTGAGTCTGTCTACATTATCAGTGGAGAGCCGCGTGCGCTTATTTGTCAGCACACCACCAGCAGCGCTGAACACACGTTCAGACAGAATGCTGGCTTCGGGGCATGACAAGATCTCCAAGGCGTAAGTGGCGAGCTCCGGCCATTTATCCAGATTGGAAGCCCAAAAAGAGCAAGGGTCCAGTGACACAGTCATGGCTTCAATGTTTACTTGGAGATACTCCTGTACCATCGTCTCTAGGCGTTGACTATGTGTCAGACTTCTTGTCTCCTGTGGCCTTGCAAAGGATGAGCTAAAAAAGTGGTGAAATGATTCCGCAAAATTGATGTTACCAGCAGATACTGTGTTTCTGTTACGGTTTGAGTGATGAACACTCGACGGTCCCACGGTTGGCAAGTTGGAACTGTGAGATTCACTACGTGCACCACTGGTGTTTTGTGGAAAAGCACATGTAAGATTGTGCAACAGTCTCTGCTGATACTCCTGCATGCGTGCATCCCTTTCTATGGCAGGAATTATTTCTGCAAATTTACTTTCGTACAGGGGATCTAACAGTGTGGCAACCCAGTAGTCAGGATTATTTCTAATTCTCCCAATTCGAGGGTCATGTTGCAGGTAGTGCAGCAAGAAGGCACTCATGTGTCTTGCGCATCCATGAGCACCAAGTCCCTGTTGTGTTAGTGGCGAGGTAACAACCATGCTTCCTTCCTCTGTCCTCTCCCCCCAACCTCGCACAACAGAAATGTGATCAAGGTCTCCCTCATCTGATGAGTCTTCCATCAGTTCGTCCTCCACTTCTTTCTGGGCTCCTGCACCTTCCTCACTAGTTTGGCTGCTACCATGCGCCCTGGTAAAACCATCTCCCCCACCCTCACATGCCTGCCGCCTTGGTGCTACCGACTGTCTGGACCTTGCAGATGTCAGCCCTTCCGCATACAACTCCTCCTCCTCTACTTCCTCCACCTCCTCTTGTGCCACCACCTGACTCCGAATTCTGTTTAACATGTGCTCCAGCATGTAAATCACCGGAATAGTCATGCTGATAATGGCATCGTCAGCACTAAACATCTTCGTCGCCATTTCAAAACTGTGCAGAAGGGTGCATAGGTCCCAGATCTGAGACCACTCCTCCAGCGTGATTTGCCCCACCTCTGGATCCCGTTGGCCCAGGCTATACGTCAGAACGTATTGCACCAGGGCTTGTCGGTGCTGCCACAGTCACTGCAACATGTGCAGAGTTGAATTCCACCGGGTAGGCACATCGCATTTTAGCCGGTGAAGTGGCAGGCCCAACGACTTCTGTAGAGATGTAAGTCGCTGAGCTGCGGGATGCGAACGGCGGAAGTGAGCACACAGCGACCGTGCCCTCTGCAGAAGGCCATCTAGTCCGGGATAGTGGGCTAAAAATTGCTGGACAACCAGGTTCAACATGTGAGCCATACAAGGCACGTGTGTGACATTGCCCCGGCGAAGGGCCGCACCCAGGTTTGCAGCATTGTCGCACACGGCCTTCCCTGGTTTCAGGTCCAGTGGAGACAACCATTCATGAAATTGGTTCTCCAGAGCTGACCACAACTCCTCAGCTGTGTGACTCACATTTCCCAGACATTTCAAAGTAAAAACCGCCTGATGACGTTGAGCCCTACTGCCAGCATAGTAAGGAGGTGTGCAGTATCCCTTCTGCGCAGTTAGAAAGCTTGTGGTATGACCAGACAGGCTTTGGGTGCAGGCGGAGGACAGAGAGGAGGTTGAGGAGGCAGAAGCAGTGGAGGAACTTTGACATAAAGAGGATTGACGCACAACTCGTGGGGACGGCAAGACTTGGACAGCAGCCCCTTGTCCTGCTGTCACCATAGTTACCCAGTGCCCAGTCAGCGACATGTAACGCCCCTGTCCATGCCTACTCGTCCAAGTGTCTGTGGTGAAATGCACCCTGTCACACACAGAGTTTCTCAAAGAAGCGGTGATGTTGTGTGCGACATGCTGGTGGAGCGCAGGCACACCTTTCTTTGAGAAGTAGTGCCGACTGGGCATCTGGTACTTGGACACTGCGACGGACATAAGGTCTCGAAAATCCTCTGTGTCCACCAGGCGGAAAGGCAGCATTTCTGTAGCCAAGAGCTTGCAGATGGTGAAATTCAACCTCTTAGCTTTCTCATGGCTAGGAGGAAATGGTCTTTTACTTGTCCACATCTGAGGGACCGAGGGCTGGCTGTTGTGCTTAGACGGGGTTGATAAGGGTGTCCCCGGCAAACTGCCGGTCTGTGAGGAAGATGCAGGCGGACATGTTAGGTTGCCTTGATCCAAAGGTGGTGCTATCGATGTCGGACAGCGCTCAACACCAGCTGGTGTTACCACCTCCAAAGAAAATGATGACCTGCCAATCACGCTGGCTGTTGCGGGTAAAGAGGTGGCAGGTCTGCGTCCCAAAACAGGTGTGACTGCTGTACCCCCAGTCACAGAGGATGAAGAGGCCGCAGATGCACAAGATGGGTCAGACGTTGGTTGGCCCGGCCGGCTAGGCCGCATTGTAGCACAGTGAGCTTCCCACTGCAACTTATGCTTCATGTCCATGTGCCGGTTCATGCATGAAGTACTCAAACTATGTATTTTTTGGCCTCTACTTAGCTTTTGTTGACAAATGTTACAGATAACATGAGTTGGGTCATCTTTATCAATCTGAAAAAATGCCCAGGCTATGCAAGGCTTAGCACCCATGCGACCTGAAGAGCCACCACGACTTGTGGTCAGAGGCAGAGTTGTGTTTGAGGATGCAGTTGTTGACGTGCTTCCAGTACTACGTCTCTGTCCAGGAAGGCGCAACCTGACCTCGTCGTCACTAGCATCCTCCTCCACCTCCTCTGCTGACCTCATCTCTTGGCTGACTGTGGGTTGACAGTAAGTGGGATCTCCAACCTCATCATCATCACCCTGTGTGTTATCACACCCGTCGTCCTCAGAGCCAACCTGTTCCTGCCCTGACAAAAAACCAAAGTTGTCGCTCCAATCAGGTATTTGAGTCTCATCATCATCTTCCTCATTGTCTCCACCAACAGGAGTTACAGTTTGGGAATGAGGGTCTACATTATGGTCAGAACCTTCTGCATCTGGTCCTGGATCCGACTCATAAAGATTCTGGGCATCAGTGCAGATCATTCCCTCGTCTGGATTCACAGAAGT
The DNA here is from genome assembly GCF_046119375.1 of Phyllobates terribilis. Taxonomy (NCBI): domain Eukaryota; kingdom Metazoa; phylum Chordata; class Amphibia; order Anura; family Dendrobatidae; genus Phyllobates; species Phyllobates terribilis. The sequence goes on along the minus strand of NW_027362761.1, from coordinate 688,458,426 downwards.
GCTGGAGCCGACCTCTGATTCCCAGGCTATAGTATGAGTAAACAGCTCTGCAGACTCAACCATCTGTTCTACCTCATACTCAGACGGGCAGCTGGAAATTTGGGAGCTGTGACGAAGCAAGTGCGATTGGGGTGACACCTCTGAGGACTGGAGTATTTGTGATGTTGAAGTTGATGTGGAGGAGAGCCCACTTAAAGGAGCACTTGATATCCGTTGAAGCACCTGCTGCTTTTGTGCCTCATCTGGAATTTGCAGCGATTGGCGTGGCCGTAAGAAAGGGATCTTATCACATTGTCCGCTAAAAGAAGTAGACATTTTAGTTTGGCTGGAAGATGGTCTTTCTTCTGCAGATGTTACTGTTGCTTTAACACCTACTCCACGGACACAACCTTTTTTCCCCTTCCCAACACGCCTATTCCCCTTTCCACCAGCAGCAGGCCTTTTTCCACTCATTTTGGTGGTTAACTAATTCACAACTCTGGAGTTGTTTGCACAAAAAAACAATGGATGGGAACCGAGCAGAGCTGAGTGGCCAAACTGTGGTATTAGGCCAAAACTATTGTCTGGGTTAGATGCAGAAAAAAATTATATTGTTTGCAACCTGATGGAGGTCAGTATAGATGGACTAATAGAACAAGTCCCACACACAGCTAGAAGCCCAAATATTTTTAAAGAGCTAGATGCAGAAAAAAATTATATTCAGTTTGAAACCTGATGGAGGTCAGTATAGATGGACTAATAGAACAAGTCCCACACACTGCTAGAAGCCCAAATATTTTTTCAGAGCTAGATGCAGAAAAATATTATATTCAATTTGCAACCTGATGGAGGTCAGTATAGATGGATTAATAGAACAAGTCCCACACACAGCTAGAAGCCCAAATATTTTTTTCAGAGGTAGATGCAGAAAAAAATTATATTCAGTTTGCAACCTGATGGAGGTCAGTATAGATGGACTAATAGAAAAAGTCCCACACACAGCTAGAAGCCCAAATATTTTTTCAGAGCTAGATGCAGAAAAAAATTATATTCAATTTGCAACCTGATGGAGGTCAGTATAGATGGACTAATAGAACAAGTCCCACACACAGCTAGAAGGCCAAATATCTTTTCAGAGCTAGATGCAGAAAAAAATTATATTCAATTTGCAACCTGATGGAGGTCAGTATAGATGGACTAACAGAACAAGTCCCACACACTGCTAGAAGCCCAAATATTTTTTCAGAGCTAGATGCAGAAACAAATTATATTCAATTTGCAACCTGATGGAGGTCAGTATAGATGGACTAATAGAACAAGTCCCACACACTGCTAGAAGGCCAAATATTTTTTCAGAGCTAGATGCAGAAAAAAATTATATTCAATTTGCAACCTGATGGAGGTCAGTATAGATGGACTATTAGAACAAGTCCCACACACTGCTAGAAGGCCAAATATTTTTTCAGTGCTAGATGCAGAAAAAAATTATATTCAATTTGCAACCTGATGGAGGTCAGTATAGATGGACTAATAGAACAAGTCCCACACACTGCTAGAAGGCCAAATATTTTTTCAGAGCTAGATGCAGAAAAAAATTATATTCAATTTGCAACCTGATGGAGGTCAGTATAGATGGACTAATAGAACAAGTCCCACACACTGCTAGAAGGCCAAATATTTTTTCAGAGCTAGATGCAGAAAAAAATTATATTCAATTTGCAACCTGATGGAGGTCAGTATAGATGGACTAATAGAACAAGTCCCACACACTGCTAGAAGCCCAAATATTTTTTCAGAGCTAGATGCAGAAAAAAATTATATTCAATTTGCAACCTGATGGAGGTCAGTATAGATGGACTAATAGAACAAGTCCCACACACTGCTAGAAGGCCAAATATTTTTTCAGAGCTAGATGCAGAAAAAAATTATATTCAATTTGCAACCTGATGGAGGTCAGTATAGATGGACTAATAGAACAAGTCCCACACACTGCTAGAAGCCCAAATATTTTTTCAGAGCTAGATGCAGAAAAAAATTATATTCAATTTGCAACCTGATGGAGGTCAGTATAGATGGACTAATAGAACAAGTCCCACACACAGCTAGAAGCCCAAATATTTTTTCAGAGGTAGATGAAGAAAAAAATTTTATTCAGTTTGCAACCTGATGGAGGTCAGTATAGATGGACTAATAGAACAAGTCCCACACACTGCTAGAAGCCCAAATATTTTTTCAGAGCTAGATGCAGAAACAAATTATATTCAATTTTCAACCTGATGGAGGTCAGTTTAGATGGACTTATAGAACAAGTCCCACACACAGCTGGAAGCCCAAATATTTTTTCAGAGGTAGATGCAGAAAAAAATTATATTCAGTTGGCAACCTGATGGAGGTCAGTATAGATGGACTAATAGAACAAGTCCCACACACTGCTAGAAGCCGAAACATTTTTTCAGAGGTAGATGCAGAAAAAAATTATATTCAGTTGGCAACCTGATGGAGGTCAGTATAGATGGACTAATAGAACAAGTCCCACACACAGCTAGAAGGCCAAATATTTTTTCAGAGGTAGATGCAGAAAAAAATTATATTCAGTTTGCAACCTGATGGAGGTCAGTATAGATGGACTAATAGAACAAGTCCCACACACAGCTAGAAGCCCAAATATTTTTTCAGAGCTAGATGCAGAAAAAAATTATATTCAGTTTGCAACCTGATGGAGGTCAGTATAGATGGCCTAATAGAACAAGTCCCACACACAGCTAGAAGCCCAAATATTTTTTCAGAGGTAGATGCAGAAAAAAATTATATTCAGTTTGCAACCTGATGGAGGTCAGTATAGATGGACTAATAGAACAAGTCCCACACACTGCTAGAAGGCCAAATATTTTTTCAGAGCTAGATGCAGAAAAAAATTATATTCAATTTGCAACCTGATGGAGGGCAGTATAGATGGACTAATAGAATGATGCTATGCCCAAAAGGTTTTACTTCACTAGGTGCAGTAAAAAAATTGGTATTCTATACACAGGTGGTATATCTTGCAACACAGATAGGCTACTCCACTGACTAACACACTCTGCAATAGGCCAAAAAGGATTAGCTTTGCTAGATTTAGCCAAATGCTGTGAAAAAAACTTGCACAGCACTGGCACAGACCTGCCTGGCAAAAACTGATAGGAACTGATGTAACTTAGTCCTGAAAAGGACTGCAATTACAATTAGTCTTTACTCCCACAACCTATCTATTTAAGAGCACAGACCTGCCTGATAAAAGTCGTAGGAAATGCTGTAACCTAGTCCTTAAAAGGACTGCAATCACAACTATTCCCTACTCCCAAGCTATCTGTAGATTTGTGCGAAAATTGGCTTGAAATTAACAAGGTATAGCGCACACAGCAACAGCGGTGCCGTCTAACACGCAGCTGCAGCAGTGAGAAAATGGTGGCGACGGGGAAAATGGCTGGGTCTTATAGGGCAAGGACATGTGACATACACTGCCAATGACACATGCCCTTGCTTGTGTGAAAAAAAGCACTTCGCTCCGTGTGTGCGCTGCTGATAGGCTGACAGATTGCACCTCCCCACTGTAAATGCGGGAAAGAGAAAAAAAAATGGAGATCTTCATTATTCCTGCAGAGATCCATCCCCTGCCCCTCCCCCCGCCCCGCTGTACACTCAAACTGCGTATTAACATTAATTTTCATCATTACTGAGAAAAAATCCAGTTATGATTTTGGTGCACGAACAGTTATCGAACATAACCTCGAATAGCCGAATTTTTTTCAAATCGTTCGTGTTCGCCGAACGGCTCGAACACCGCCCAAAACAGCTCGAATTTGAGATTGGCGAACAGTTCGAGTCGAACAACGCTCATCTCTAATGATCACGACCTCCGGTTCTTGGTTAAGGATTATTCACCTCCACCAACTTGGGATCTGGTACCCTGTTCTGCCAACCCGTCACCCGCAATCTCCTGGGTCCTTAGGGTTCCTTCTGCCTTCGTGTCTCTGGGCCTCTCTTGGTGTTCTGTTCCTTTCTGTTTCCGTTCCTCTCCTCTGGCTCTGGCCTCCAGTCCAGGCCTGCCTCGTGGAGCTGGGCCCTGACTGAGCCACAACTCCCTGTCAGCCCTCTCTGGCTGAACTCCTTCTCTTCTCCAACTCTCTTTCAGTGCTGGCTGGGCCTCACAGGCTAGGCCCGCCTCCGGAGCAGAGCTCCACAGAGGCCCTGCTCTGTCACTTCCTCTCTCAGACTGAACACTGTTCTAAGATGGTGCCCACCTTATATACCTCCCTCTCTGTGTATTAGCCCATTGGTGACTTGCAACCAATGGGCTCCTACCTATGCCCAGAAACCCAACCCCTATCTGCTCCTACATCACTGGGTTTTCCTCCCCCCTCCCCACTCCAGCCAGGGACAGAATCTGTCGTGCCTGCATTACTGTCTAATGGGAGCACCGTTGAGCTGTCCCTCGGAAATGGGGTGTGTGTGATGCATGCAGCTAACTGATCCCTGGTCCATTCTCCATCCTTACCTGGGAGTGGAATATCACACCTCTGGTTGAGGTGCAATACCCCTGTAGCGGCCGAACCCTCGGGGCGCTACAGATGCATCAGATACCGGGTTGAGTGCTGTCCTATCACAAGAGATGAACAGGGAAGAGCACCCCATAATCTATTTAAGCCAGAAGCTGACATCTTGTGAGAAGAATTACTCCATAGTGGAGAAGGAATGTTTGGCCCTCAAGGACACTCTAAAATGCTACCTCTTAGGCAGGAAGTTCAGGCTTGTATCAAACCATGCCCCACTAAGGTGGATGAGTGAGAAGAAGGGGAACAATGCCCGAGTGAACAGGTGGTTCCTAGCCCTTCAAGATTTTAGCTTCCACATAGAGCATAGGCCAGGGAAACTGCATCACAATGCTGACGCATTGTAGAGGGTCCACTGTTTGGTAGCGGAAGGTGCCAAGCCCCCCGGCTTTGGGCAGTGGGGGGTATGTAAGATGGCCCCCGGAGAGGTCCTTGAGGGGAGATATGTATCACCGAGGTTGGTTGCTTCGGTGATGTAAACCCGGGAAAAGCATGCTCCAGCACATGTAGTGCTGAGAAGGTTAATTGGGTATATCAGGGCCGGTTTTTATGAGCAATCATAAGAGTTGGGAGGGATTGGCTGCTCACCTATCCCCACCCTAGGGCGTGTAAATAAAATAGAGACCGAGTGTCTCATTTAGTGTCTGTGGCTGGAGGTATGGAGACCTCCAGAATGTTTGTGCTAAAGGACACTGACAGTGAGCGGGCAAACCCGCCATATTGTATGGACTGTTTAGTTTCTGTTTTGTTACTCTGCCGGACAAGGCTGTCTTTTGTTTACTTCTAAAAGTGCGGTTTATAAAGGTATAATAAACCTGCCTTGGATGTTTTTAAATAAACAGTATCCTGTGCCTACCTCTAACGCGGCTGAGTGAGTACCAAACACTACAATACATATACATACAGTGGGGAAAATAAGTATTTGATACACTGCCGATTTTGCAAGTTTCCCCACCTACAAAGAATGGAGAGGTCTGTAATTTTAATCGTGGGTACACTTCAGCTGTGAGAGACAGAATCTAAAAATAAAATCATACAATGTGATTGTTTTTTAATATTTCATGCAAAAAATGCAATTTAATTAAGTATTTGAGCACCTACAAACCAGCAAGAATTCTGGCTCTCAGAGACCTGTTAGTTTTTCTTTAAAAAGCCCTCTTACTCTGCACTCATTACATGTATTAATTGCACCTATTTGAACTAGTTACCTGTATAAAAGACACCTGTCCACACACTCAATCACACTCCAACTTCTCCACCATGGCAAAGGCAAAAGAGCTGTCTAAGTACACCAGGGACAAAATTGTAGACCTGCACAAGTCTGGGATAGGCTACAGGACAAAAGTCAAGCAGCTTGGTGAAAAGGCAACAACTGTTGGCAAAATTGTTAGAAAATGGAAGAAACACAAGATGACTGTCAATCTTCCTCGGTCTGGGGCTCAATGCATGATCTTGCCTCGTGGGGTAAGGATGATTCTGAGAAAGGTCAAGAATCAGCTCAAAACTACGTGAGATGACCTAGTCAATGACCTGAAGAAAGCTGGGTCCACAATCTCAAACATTACCGTTAGTAACATACTACACCGTCATGGATTAAATTCCTGCAGGGCACACAAGGTCTCCCTGTTCACACCAGCACATGTCCAGGCCCTTTTGAAATTCACCAGTGACCATCTGGATGATCCAGAGGAGGCATGGGAGAAGGTCATGTGGTCAGATGAGACCAAAATAGAACTTTCTGGTATCAACTCCACTCACCGTGTTTGGAGGAAGAAGGATGAGTACAATCCCAAGAACACCAACCCAACCGTGAAGCATGGTGGGGAAACATCATACTTTGGGGGTGACAGGATGACTGCACTGGAATGAAGGGAGGATGGATGGGGTCATGTATCGCAAGATTGTGGCCAACAACCTCCTTCCCTCAGTAAGAGCATTGACGATGGGTCATGGCTGGATCTTCCAGCATGACAATGACCCAAAACACATAACCAGGACAACTAAGTAGTGGCTCCATAAGGCCACGGTCCCACTATCAGTATTTGGTCAGTATTTGGTCAGTGTTTTTTCCTCAGGAGTGGGAGCCAAAACCAGGTGAGGAACAATCAAAGAAAAGGTTTAATAGAAACAAGTGCACCAATTCTGCATTTATCACCCACTCCTGGTTTTAGCTCCTACTCCTGAGAAAAAATACTGACTGAATACTGACCAAATACTGATAGTGGAGCCATGGCCTAAGAAGCATTTCCAGGTCCTGGAGTAGATGAGCCAGTGTCCAAACCTAAATCCAATAGAAAATCTTTGGAGGTAGCTGAAACTCAATGTTGCCCAGCGACAGCCCCGAAACCTGAAAGCTCTGGAGAAGATCTATATGGAGGAGGGGGCCAAAATCCCTACTGCAGTGTCACGGGTCTCATCGAATCCCCGCAGAGCACAGTGCCTGCACTGGGGAGATTCATAAGTCTGAAGTCACATAGAGTGACATCCCTTTTAACCCCTCTCTACACTTCATGTGCTGGAACATTTTTTCTATATTTATATTACTGAAGCTAACAATCTCAGTGCTGCATAAATCCCCCCCCCCCCAGTACTTTGCCAGTGACTTTGTCACACTCTGTAATGTCTTTATTGTCTGTAGATGTCCCTGCTTAATTGTAAAGTGCTGTGGAATATGTTGGCACTAATAAAATTATTATTATTTATTATCCTAGTTTTTCAAGTCAATTATCATACCCTTTACAGTGCCAAGTACACCACCGGGTCATCGTAATTATGTTGTTAAAAATGCTCATTTCAGGATTGTTTTGCAGTGTTAAAATCCTACCGATCACCCAATAAACAAGCAAAATACTCATTGGGTGAAATGATCTTTTGAGCAAGATAAAAGATCATCGTTCTTGGAGGCACATTGTAACATCCCTGGCGGCGTGCCTGCATGGTTTCCCATCCCCCGCCATGCAAGGACGCCGACGTGCTCACTAGTCCAGGCCGTGCAGTATATTACTTATCCTCTGCTTGCTGAGCATGCTTCCTGGCTGCATGCTTAGGGCGGCTGCGTCTGCACTTCCTGGTTCTTAAAGAAACAGTGCGCGTGTGGCACCCCAGGGGTCTGGTTGCCACAGTAATAGAAATATTATGTCTGAGAGCAAGTGGGAGGTTTCTCTGGTCAGGAGCCCTAAGCATGCAACACGGCCCACCCAGACCTGGGAGGGGAGGAATCTGCCCTTATAAACTGGGTCTGGGGCGGGATTAGAGAGTGAAGTCCCAGACAGAGACGCAGTCTGGTCTGGAGGACAGCAGACACAGGGAAAGGAAGACCTAGGAGCTCTGTAGGAGCAGGAGCAGAAGACCAGGGGCTGGAAGCAGAGATATAGCTCGCCCTGGCAGAGCAACTTAGTAACCGGACACCGGAGTCCAAGGCTGTGGGGACTGATATACACCCAGCAGCAGAAACCAGCCGGCAGGGGATTCCAGGTCCTCTGGCCATAGAAGCCCGGAGGCTCAGTCACAAAGAAGGGACCAGCGCCGCCATCCAGGAGCGGAGGCTAACAGAAGGCCCCAAGTTACCAGCCATACGGGTGAGCACCACACGGTATACTCAGGGACGTGGGCTACTTGTAACCGCTTACAGCAAGGTAGCCAGGAAGAGTGCAGATAAACGGGGAGGCCTACAACTCCGCCTGGCCAGGGGAGATCCTGCTTGCTCACAGACTGACCAGGCCCCTTATACTAGCCAGTACTCCCGGGAGGGTCTGCCTTATAACATCAGTAAAGACCCTGAACTGCAACTGACGCGCCCCCTGGGCCATGTTATGCAGCGTTGCGCATGCGGGGAATACCCGGAGCCGGATCTGATAGGGGTAGTAGTCCTCGTGGCGGTGACCCGGTCCGTGCCCAGGGTGTCAAACCAAGTGGCAGAACTTAGAATAAGATGTTATAGAGTTCGACTACGCCACCCGTTGAATGGGGTTATGAAACCGCCGCTGCAGGGCAGACCGCTGAGGCCGGTGGTACGGTTGTGCAGCGTGGATAGTATAACCCCCAACGGGAGGGGTATGGCCTCAGGGCAGCGGACGTGGATGATGGGAATAGTAGAATTGCACGCGGGCACCAGGAACCACTCAGAGACGGTGCGGTGTAGTTCAGGGTCTTTACTGGTGGCAAAGGTAGACCCTCCCGGGAGTACTGGCTAGCGATCGGGGCCTGGTCAGTCTGTGAGCAGATAGGATCTCCCCTGGCCAGGCGGAGTTGTAGGCCTCCCCAACTATTGTACTCTTCCTGGCTACCTTGCTAGAAGCGGGTAGAAGTAGCCCACGTCCCTGAGTGTACCGTGTGGTGCTCACCCGTATGGCTGGTGACTCGGGGCCTTCTGGTAGCCTCCGCTCCACGCAGGCGGTGCTGGTCCCTTGCGTGTGACCGTGCCTTCGGGTTTCTTGGCCAGAGGACCTGAAATCCCCTGCCGGTCGGTTTCTGCTGCTGGGTATGGATCAGTCCCCACAGCCTCGGACTCCGTGTCCGGTGAGATCTCTTCAGTCAGGACGAGCTCTACAGCTTCCAGTCTCTGACCCCTTTTATCACTGCTCCCACAGAGCTCCTGATCTTGCTCTCCCTGTATCTGCTCCACTCCAGACCAGACTGTGTCTCTGTCTGGGACTCCTCTTCTTCCTCCTCTACCCTGCCTCAGCCCCCAGTTTTTATAGGGGAAGTTCTTCCCCTCCCAGGACTGGGCAGGAGGTGTGGCATGCTTAGGGCACCTGACCAGGAGACCTCCCACCTGCTCTCAGATGTAATATTGCTATTACTGTGGTAACCAGACCCCTGGGGTTCCACACAACCACACGTCTCTGTGTTTCATCGCCGCACCAGCACCATTAGTACTGGGATGCTCCCACCATCACTACCATCATTCACTCTAGCTGCCCTGAGGCAACACTTCTCCCGTGGGGAGTCATCCCATTCTTGGCTGCGCATATAACATCAGCCTCAGCGGTCTGCAGCGCAGCGGCGGTCCCCACTGACCGCAATCCACGGGTGGCGTAGTCGGACAATTACAATACAAATAGACTGCCACTGGTTTGACCACCCTGAGCCACGGACCAGGTCACCGCCACGCGGAGACTACAACCCCCAGCATCCTACAACAGGCCCGGTTCCGGGTTCCCAGCACAGGCCCAGGGGGCGAGTCACGCGTATTCCTAATGTGTCCCCAGCCTATTTCGGAGAGGCACTGGGTACTTAAAGCACCTCCACCCTTTGGGAGGTGTCTGAGCAACACTTGCATTCAGTGTGTTCTGTGCAACTGCTGAGTTGCCAGGTACTGTTCTGTTTCTAGTCTGTTTTCTGCCACCCTGGGGGCTGAGTTCCCAGGCAGGAATCCTGAACCTGTTTATACCTCTGTCTGAATTAGGATCTATTCCTGTACCTGTTTGTATCTACAAGTGCTTCACACAAAATTAGAATATCATTAAAAAGTTAATTTATTTCAGTTCTTCAATACAAAAAGTGAAACTCATATTATACAGAGTCATTACAAACAGGGTGATCTATTTCAAGTGTTTATTTCTGTTAATGTTGATGATTATGGCTTACAGACAATGAATACACATAAGTCATTATCTCTGTAAATTAGAATACTTTATAACAACAACTTGAAAAATGTTTTTAAAATCCGAAATGTTGGCCTACTGAAATGTATGTTCAGTAAATGCACTCAATACGTGGTCGGGGCTCCTTTTGCATCAATTACTGGATCAATGGTGTGGCATGGAGTGTCACGTCAGGTGTGGGAAAGACTTAGTGCAACACAGAGGGAAGAGGGAAAGGGAGTCCAGACACTAGGGAAAGGGCGGAGTGGAGACCTCCTAGTCTATTCTAGTGTCAACCTATCTCAACTACCATCCCTATATTGCCTCTTCAGCATTCGCCGCAGGCGATTGTCTTTCCCTGGCGTATGGCTAAGGCTAGGGATGGGAGGAGATGAGCACTAGTCGATCTCCACTAAACTCTATAGACAACAAGAGTAGACAAACAGGGGAAGAATGATTAGCTTTAGACGACTCCAGACAAATGCAAACTCGGCCTCAAGCTCCAGAGAGGATGAAGTACTGCTCTTACTAAACCTTCACAAATAGAAATGAATATAGCTGGCACCTCCCTCTCAGACACACCAGGTATATATGCACCCAGGCCAGGAAGCTAATTGAACTCCACAGCTCTTCCAAGAGGCATTAAAACCATCTTGTTAAGCTACTGTGACCTCCATCACTCTTCCAAGGGGCATTGATATTGTCTTTTTATTCCACTGCGACCTCCACCACTCTTCCAAGGGGCATTAAAACTGTCTTGTTAAGCTACTGTGACCTCCACGTCTCTTCCAAGGGGCATTAAAACCGTCTTGTTAAACCACTCTGAACTCCACAGCTCTTCCAAGGGGCATTAAAACCATTTTGTTAAGCTACTGAAACCTCCATCACTCTTCCAAGGGGCATTGATATTGTCTTTTTATTCCACTGAGACCTCCACCACTCTTCCAAGGGGCATTAAAACTGTCTTGTTAAGCTACTGTGTGCAAATTGAAGTGGTCAGTGGGGCGCTGGAAACTGGATAAGGTGCTGGAAAAGGATAAAACAAACCTCTTTATTGAAGTTCTAATACCCACAACGCGTTTCTGCAGCGGTCTGCTGCCTTCATCAGGTGGAGTTATGGGAAAATGGCAGAAACAGGCACTTTTATTCATAAAGCAAAGGAACTCAATGGGAGGTGCCAAGGGAGAATTTGGTACTTAACCCCTTAATCACCATTAAAAAAGACAATTACTATTTAATAACAAAGGGGACTTAAAAAAGCATTACGGGTCAATAACTACACATAATAAACTTACTATGAAGATGCAAGATGCAGACATTAACGGCAATGCTTTAAAAATACATACATATAAAAATGCATATATAAATGAGGGTAAATAAGCATATTACATAAAAATTGGTGAGGCGTATTCTGAGTATACCCCTCAACCAGTTTTTATCCCCCCAAAAATATATAAATATTAATAATTCATCTGTACACATTATCAATCACTAAATTCAAACCTTCTGGATACAATGTACCCAATTTAAATATCCAAAAATTCTCTCTCTTCATAAGATAATTAAGCCGATTTGTTACATTATCAGGTACTTGTTCTAAAATCGTGAGTTTCAAGCTAATGGGATCTCTCTGGTGGGCAGTCAGAAAGTGCTTAGAAACACTATGCTGCACATACCCATTCTTAATATTAGAGCGATGTTTATTAAGGCGGGCCTGCATTCTTTGTATAGTTCGGCCCACGTATTGCAAACCACATCCACACTGCAACAAGTAGACCACATAGTCAGAATGACAGTCTACTTTACAGGTGATGGGGAATTGTTCACCAGTGGTATGTGAGCAGAAGGATACTACCCCATGATTAATGGTACCACAGCATAAACAGCCAGGAGATCTGCAAGCAAAGCAACCTACTCCTTCTTGCCTTTGCCTCCCATATCTCCGTACTGAAGCTGCAGACTTCAATGTCGTGTTACTGGGCGATATGAAGGACCGTAAATTCCGATTCTTCCTATAAACAATCCTGGGTTTACATGGCAAATGTTTGGACAAAAGCGGATCCCCCAACAGGACGCACCAATAACGACTTAATAGTTCCTGTATGTACACTCTAGATTTATTGAAAGTAGTCACTAAACTCCAATCTTTATATCCTGTATTCGTATGCTCACAGTTAGGGCCAGAAAATCGAGCCAGACGTGATTCCTGACTGAGCGGCTTAATTCTTTTATGTGCATCCCTAATCAATTTCTTAGGATACCCCTTCCTCAAGAATCTTTTTTCAAGGACATCAGCCTCCTTTTCAAAATCTTCTTGTTAAACCACTTGTTAAACCACTCTGAACTCCACAACTCTTCCAAGGGGCATTAAAACCGTCTTGCTAAGCTACTGTGACCTCCACCACTCTTCCAAGGGGCATTAAAACTCTGTTGTTAAGCTACTGTGACCTCCACGTCTCTTCCAAGGGGCATTAAAACCATCTTGTTAAACCACTCTGAACTCCACAGCTCTTCCAAGGGGCATTAAAACCGTCTTGTTAAGCTACTGTGACCTCCACGTCTCTTCCAAGGGGCATTAAAACCGTCTTGTTAAACCACTCTGAACTCCACAGCTCTTCCAAGTGGCATTAAAACCATCTTGTTAAGCTACTGTGACCTCCACCACTCTTCCAAGGGGCAGTGATATTGTCTTTTTATTCCACTGCGACCTCCACCACTCTTCCAAGAGGCATTAAAACTGTCTTGTTAAACCACTCTAAACTCCACAGCTCTTCCAAGGGGCATTGAAATGTTGTTTTTAATTAACTCTAACCTCCACGACTCTTCCAACGGGCATTGCATTTCCTCCTAATTTTAGTCAGCTTTTGCTTTCAATGCATAGGCGAAAACTAAGGGAGACCCACTCCCCAATAATGGGTAGAAGGTTTTTAATACGCTGTATTCCACGTCTGTTTCAAGGGGCACTGCAGTTCCTCATAATTTTTGGAAAGACTTCCATTCACTGCTTAGGCCAACAGTGTACAGGAGACCCAGTTGCTATAAATGGAAAAAACGGTTTAGTTAAGGTCCTCTGACCTCCATGTCACTTCCAAGGGGCATTGGAGTTCCTCGAAATTTTTGGTAGGCATTGCACTCACTTTATGCCCTATAACTGTGTAGCTGAACCGCTCCTTTTGGTACAGAAACATATCCTACAAGACATGTGTGGTAGACTGGCCTGATATTGATGTGAATGGTCCCTGTTCCTCCTGCTCTTTCTCCTTTGCCACCACCTCATCCATCATTCATCACCTGAAGCTTTGTTTTAATGGGAGTCATAGAACTGGGATAGTAGCAGGAAAACATCCAGCAATCCTCGGAGGAGGTATGATATGCGCCAAAACGCTGACCACCTCAGGCCTAGCCGCTACTACATACATGTGCTTGCATTCCAAGGAACAGAAAGCTAAGGAGATGGATGGCCTCATGATCGTGAATAATTTACTCGGTGTGTAGGAGGCCGACAACTGCTGCTGTCTGCCTTCTGAACTTTGTGTTAAAGCCTGATTGACCCAGGACCCGCAATCCTCTATGTCTGGAGGACGTGTTGCATCCCAAAGTCCAACTGTGTCCCGGCTTCCACAATATTAACCCAGTGTGAAGGCGTCAGTGAGATGGACCATCCCTGGCCACATTCACTTGTCCACGTGTTTGTGGTTAGGCTGTCCTTAGGAGCGGCTGGGGACCAAGCGTGGACACCCGGCCGCCAGGCGGCTGGGGACTGAGTATGGATACCAGGCCGCCAACGCAGCAATGACATGGTGGCCAGATTCCGCCTGCACATGCCTAAAAGGCCCAATTTCAAGTGCAAGCAAGCAGTATGGTATTGCAGCCTGGGGGTGGGTGGGTGGCAGGCTGCATACTTGCGCTTGCATTGCAAGGAATGGGGGAGGTAAAATTGAACACTGCCCTGGGACAAGGACTTGCACGGGGATAGTTGCAAGTCTGCATCTTCTGATGCGGCAAGGATCACTTCTGATGGGCACACTTTTAGGCAGTGACCTGGGTGTCAGAGATGCTTCCAGGGGTCTTCCCCATGCTGTTCCCATGTCTTTTCAGCACTGTATGCATGTGTCACACAGCACATGGCCAGATAAGGTTGTAAAATGTTAAAATGACATTTCCCGGTGAATGCATTTGTCACGGTTGAAAGCAATATAAAAGTGCAAAAACGCATAAAAAATACTACTTGTGAACATAGCCCAAGGTGTGGAGGAGTATTTTTGTTTTTGGTTATTTATTTTACCTTATACACAAGTCTTTACCCTGGAAAGGAAGTTCCTTAACATATTTCACAGGAAAACCGTTTCAGTTTAGTTTTTGAACGTTTTATTGTGAGCCCGTAAAAGTGGCTTAATACCTCTGACCACGTTGCTGACAGCAGTGACCTGGGGGTCTGAAATGCTTCCTGGGGCGATGCCCATGCAGTCCCCATGTCATTTGAACACTGGCACTATAGTTTTGGCCACTTTTTAGGCTTTCTACAGACTGCCGGGGGTGCCGCCACAAAAATGCTCGGGTCTCCCATAGACTAACATTGGGCTCGTTGCTCGGGTCGAGCACCCGAGTATCACGGTGAGCTCGGCCCGAGCTTCGAGCACCCGAGTATTTTAGTGCTGTCTCAACACTAATAAATAAAACTAAAATGCTCGGGTGCTCGAAGCTCGGGTCGAGCACATTGGAATACTCGGGTGCTCGACCCGAGCAACGAGCCCAATGTAAGTCTATAGGAAACTCAAGCATTTTTCTGGAGGTCCCCCCTGGCAGTCTGCAAAAGGTCAAAAATTGCCCAAATCGATGGGAACAGTGCTCAATTAAACATCAGGCAGGCAGAATATATAGGCAGACAGGCAGGCAGGGTATATAGGAGGGTGCATGAAAAACATAGCAGGGCATTTGGAACACACTAGTGCCCTCCGATTTTCATGCACCCATCTCTTTAAAAAAGCCGGCAGGCAATTCATCACCGTCACTGACATGTTTCTAAGTACAGTGACAGTGTTGGTTACTGTACTTGTTATTTAGTGTTAAAATAAAGGATTTATTAAAAAAAAATAATAGTGTTTTTGTCTCTTTAAAAAAGCCGGCCGGCAATTCATCAGCGGCATACATCGGTACCTGACAATTTAGAACAGAAAGAATAGAGCATCACACATAGATTAGATAGATAGAAACATGTCAGCCACATATATAATAAGTACAGTGACAGTGTTGGTTACTGTACTTGTCATTTAGTGTTAAAATAAAGGATTTATTAAAAAAAAAACTGGCGTCAGGTTCCCCGTAATTTTAGTCTCTAGTGGAGGTTAAGCAGACGGCTGGGGCAGATGTTTGAAGCCTGGGAAGGGGGTAATACCCACGGAGCTTCCCAGGCTACTAATATCAGCCCCCAGCTGAATACCTAGCCTTTACTAGCTATTAAAATGGGGGACCCAAAAAAAAATGACGTGGGGTCCCCCCTATTTTAATAGCTAGCAAAGGCTAGGCAGACAGCTGGGGGCTGATATTAATAGCCCAAGAAGGGTGCCATGAATATTGGCCCCCTCCCAGGCTTGAAACACCAGCCGTCAGCCGCCCCTGAAATGGCGCATGCATAGGATGCGCTCATTCTGGCACTTAGCCTTGCTCTTCCCACTGCCCTGTAGCGGTGGCAGTGGGGTAATAGGGTTGGGGTTGATGTCAGCTTATAATGCCAGCTGACATCAAGCCCAGGTTAGTAATGGAGAGGTGAGGTTAGTAATGGAGAGGCGTCTATAAGACACCCCCATTACTAACCCCATATTCAAAGTTAAAAAAAACACAAACACCCAGAATAAAGTCCTTTAATTGAAATAAAGACACATTCCTTTAATGTTCTAAATTAAACCCTACTTACCGTATCGCCCATTCCAGCTGAAGCCAATGTCTTCTGCAATAAAGATAAAATAATAAACCAACCCCATCCTTACCTTTCCATGGTTCCCAGGACAGCTTCAGCTCTGCTACATTGACATGACAGGCTGGATCGTAGCAGAACGCTGCCATCCAGCTTGCCATGCCGCAGACACTGAGAAGCTCCTCAGTGAAGCTCCTCAGTGTCGGGCTGTGACGGCATCCAGATGAGCCGAGTTCATGTCCAATGAACTCAGCTCACCTCATGCACGTCACTGACAGTGTGGGAGAATTCTCCTGCGCTCAGCGCTTGAGCAGGAGAATTCTCCCATGCTGGGATGAATTAATTTTTCCCAAAAATTTTGACGTGGACTTCGCCATATTTTTGTATGCCAGCCAGGTACAGCATCCAGGAACGGGCTGTCCCCAACCCCCAGCTGCCTATTTGTACCTGGCCAGACACAACGATATAGTGAAGCCCTTTTATTATTATTTCATGAATTTCATGAAATAATTAAAAAAAAAATACGTAGGGCTTCGCCCTATTTTTGTGTCCAGCCGGGTACAACTAAGCAGCTGGGGGCTGGAATCTGCAGCGCAGGGTGGCCCAAGCTTTCTGGGCCCCCCCTGCTGCGAATTGCAGTCCGCAGCCACCCCAGAAAATGGCGCGTTCATAGAAGCGCCATCTTCTGGCGCTGTACCCAACTCATCCAGGGCCCTGGTGCGGTGGCTCACTGGGTAATAAAGGGGTCAGGGCCAGCTTGGTATTATCAGCGGGCCCTAAGCCCGAAATTCATGGGGTCATGCCAATATTAGACATGACCGCCATGAATTTCTAGTAAAGTATTTGAAAAAAACACAACACCCAGAATAAAGTCCATTAATTGAAATAAACACACATTCCTTTAATGTTCTAAATTAAACCCTACTTACCGTATTGCCCATTCCAGCTAAAGCCAACGATCTCCTGCAATAAAAATAAAATAATAAACCAACCTCATCCTTACCTGTCCATGGTTCTCAGGACAGCTTCAGCTCTGCTACATTGACATGACAGGCTGGAGCGCAGCAGAACGCTGCCATCCAGCTTGCCATGCCGCAGACACTGAGAAGCTCCTCAGAGAAGCTACTCAGTGTCTGGCTGTGATGGCATCCAGATGAGCCGAGTTCCTGTCTAAGTATGCATTGGGCGAGTACCGAGCAGTGGCGAGCATGCTCGCTCATCACTAATAAATACACTTGTATGTAGACGTGACCAATCGCATATTAGCCAATCATACTAAGTCTTCATGTGCATTCTCATCAGCCAATCAGTCAGAAAAAGCGCAAGTGTGCCGTATCCCCAATCATAACATCGCTTCATGGTGTGGACCCCCACCTCCATAACCGAGACTGTGTGTCTTCAGGGAAACCCACCGTTTGTGTCTCAACTCCCTCTCCCCTGGACCGCACGCCTCGCGCACCCCCTTCCACAGCAGCGCGCCATCAGCAGACGACCACTTGACAAGTGGTGTGATCATCAGATGACGCGCACCTGCCGGGGCACATGCGCAGGCAGCGGGCCAGGCCAGGAAATCACATGGAGCGCCTCACACCCCGCAGTCAAAGACAACAGGTAGCGGGCGGGCATCCACGTGACAGGGAGGAGTCATTCAAATTTGAATGTTTGTCTGACTTAATAACCCTCTTCTTTTTTTATCAACGGTATACAGTATATGGTATTTTTATCACGTGATTTCCTACTTTGTCTTATTTTTCTACAGATGGTTATTTGGAGATGGATTGGCACGAGGACAGAATTTGGAATACATTGGAGAATATAAGTTATTGTGGATACAATTTATATGTCAATTGAATATGTGCTGTTTCCTCTGTTCCCCCTTTCCTTTGTTGCCTGTTGTCTCCAGTCTGATTGTGCTATTGATATCTTTGTATGCTATGGCAATTTCTGGCCCGGAGTTATCAGCCAGGATTTGAATGACTCCCCCCTGTCACGTGGATGCCCGCTACCTGTTGTCTTTGACTGAGGGGTGCGAGGCGCTCATGTGATTTTCTGGGCTGGTCTGCTGGGTGCGCATCATCTGATGATCACGTGACTTGTCATGTGGTCGTCTGGTGGTGTCGCGCTGCTGTGGGAGCGGGTGCACAAGGAGTGCAGTCCAGGTGACAGGGGGTTGAAACGCAAGCGATGGGTGTCCCTGATAACATGCGTCTCGGTTATGGAGGTGGGGGTCCACACCACGAGGCAATGTTATGATTGGGGATACGGCACACTTGCGCTTTTTCTGACTGATTGGCTGATGAGAATGCACATGAAGACTTAGTATGATTGGCTAATATGCGATTGGTCATGTCTGCATACAAGTGTATTTATATATCAATATATTGTTAATTTCTTTTGTGAGGTAGCGCTATTGATCATGTTGAAGGCACTCACTTCACAGGGTCAATTAAAGCACACATGCAACGTTTTCCGGTAATCTGAAGTCCAGCAGTTTATTACACATCATAACCTGCTTATAACATAGTCCATCTCAGTGGCTCGCAGGAATGTTACACATGTAATATCCTAGAGCCTTATTGACTCACCCAGGGGGATATGGGGGAAACTCGGTACCTGGGCCTTTACCTTCTTGGGATGTCACGGCGGGCGGCTCCCGGGCCCGTACCCTGGGGTCTCTCTTAAAAGGGGGTTGTTGCTTGAAGGGATAAATAATAGTTTCGTCTCGTGACGACACCTGTGGTTCCTGGTAATGGAACCCAGCACTGCTGCAGACCTTCGGGGGTGATGGGGTGGCAGCTGAGATGTTTCTGCTCCCCACAGGCAGAGCGGGCCCCCGAGGCAGGGTTGATGGAAGGGATGTAGGTGAGAGGTGGCCCAGCCGGGCCAGGGGAGAATAACAGACATGCACACAGGGGGTTCGCTTCAGTACCTTTACTGGTGTAGATGGCAGGTACGGTCCAGGGTACTTGATAGGAAGGGTGCACTTCTGGACTCTCCCCAGTGAGTGGGTATAAGGCCTCCTGATCCGTTTCTTCCACAACAGGTGCTGCCTCTTCACTGATCCCAAGTGCCAGCACACTCTGACTGCCTAACTCCACCCTCCAGTATATATATCCCTAACAGGCTCCCTCTGGTGGTATGAGGTGGAAGGGTGGAGGTGTCTGTTATGTAATGGGGGCCTCTGGTGGAGAAGTCCGTCCATGCACCCTTTTGGGTTCTGTGGTACCTGTGGTAGCAGGATGCCACATTATCAGTGGCAGCTATCTGGCTTCAGATACAGTCTTCAGCAAGGTCACAACATCAATGTCCATATCAAGCACCATTTTTACCTTTGCCGGGTCTAGCTGCTTCCGTCAGCTCTGTTCTGCCACAGCTGTGGTTTAAGGCTCACCAGGTGTGGCCTCCAGGCCTCGTGCCTTTCAGGGCTAATGGTGTCCCAGACACAGGGATCAGGTCTCTTGCCTCCTATGTTTTAAAACCACCCGGATATATATATCCCTCTGTGCGCACAGGACCTGTGATGATGTCACAGTCATGTGAAGTCACCTGAAGGGGAGGTACGTGGTCAGCCAGAACACACCCCTCAGACATTTTGGCAAATGCAGCAAGCCGCTGCATTACATATCCTTCCCCTCTTGTTCAAGCCCATGGTATTGAACACATGATATACACAATCACATTATAACCCACAGTTCACACAGAGTCCATGTACTTGACGTTTGCGCTGCTCAGCCTCTGGAACATTAGTCATCAACATTATCCCATTCCTTAGGGACCTACCATCTGTCATTGTCACTAACTTCGTCAAGTCAAATTTCCGAGTCGTAACCTTGTCAGACCTCCCTCGCTCTCAGCGGTCAATAAAGCAGTGCGACTCACTTGCCCTTGTATCTAAGGCCAGGTCCGACTCCGTACTGTCTCGTACTCTATTGGGTCGTTTGTATGGGCCTCGCAGACCTGAGTTACTGGAGGACTCACTACCTCTAAACCCACGCCCACTATCCTCAGGACATCTTGAAAGGTCTCTAACTTTTTTCTGTAGCCGTTCTATTATTTGGAGGGCCCTTTCTCTGTCTGGTCTCACAATTTATAGACGGCTGCCATCTTCTGATGCTCACGCGACGCTGTCTTTCCATTCACAGTCTGGCGAGATTCAACTGTTCTACCTCTCGCAGGTAGGTCACTCAGTACTCCATCAGCATTCGTATATATGCAAGATTTTCTTCCGTTCCTACAGCGGAGAATGACACCATGCTGTCTTCATCTGGTATCCAGTCCTGATGATCACGTGGACTGCTTACTTTCATCACACCAGACTTCTTTACCATCATTTGTATGACTTGGCCATTTCTCCCAGTGAGCTTTCTTACCAGAGCATGAGGCACCCAGAAGACTTCTTCCCGCAGACTTTGAGCTTTTCTCATAAGCTCCAGTTGTCTAATGGCTTGTTCCGTCTTCAACCGGACAATCCGCTTCGTGCGAACACATCGCCAGTGCATGTCACTTAGGACAGCCACCCTCTTCACTGTGACTTCGGTTGTGGACAGGACCACCAGCTGTTTAGCTTTTGAGGTCAAGTACACCTTACAGGCTCCCACGGCCTTCTTAAACTCTTCATGCACTGACTCTCTGGTGCATTCTTCTCTCAAATCTTTGGGTACATCTATGAGGCACTTGTACCGAAAAGTTTCTGTCTGACCAGTGGTCTCCAAATGATCATCTGGCTCAGGTTTCTGGGACAACTGACTTTCTGATTCTTCACCCTGTATGCTTCCCCTGAGCTGACTCACAGCTATGAATTCAAGAATTCTCCTCTTGACATTTTCCATCCCATACTGATCTTCTTTTAACACTTCTTCAGCTCTCTTCAGGTCCACCTTCTCATGGTATAGAGGATTAAGAGCAACTTGTTTGCCCTTTTCCTTCTCCAAGGCGACCTCGTTCACTGATTGGTACTTTACCCGGTGACCTTTGAGCTCAAAAACTTCTTCCTCTAGCTCAGCTACTCGCCTCTCTGACTCCAATGTGCCCACTCGGCTCTCAACAGCCAGTCTCTCAAGCTTCTCTTGCTTCAAATGGGCTTGTAGCGTCTCCTTGAGCTCCTTGATCTCGGCTCTTACATCCACCGAATCATCCAAGCTAGCATTATTCGAGAAGGTATTTGCTTCATACCTCCCTTCTCCAGTGGCAAACTCCTGACCCTGGTCTGTGGCTTCTCCGATAGACTCCTCCATCTTTTTCTGCTCAGCTTGCATCCTGCCGATTCTATCCTTAAGGCACGTCTCTGCCCTCTGGAGATCATCACAGAACATCTTCAGCTCCTTCACCTGAGCTTCCAGTCCTAGAATCTTTCTGCGAAGATCATCATTCTCATCACGGGTGTCCTGCAGAGTGGTCTCAATCACTTGGCGCATGTGCTCTGCATCCGCCTTATCATCATTTAGTTTTTTCTTAACCTTGAGGAGATCCTCATAGTCCCTCTTGGTTTGTTGCAGGCCCCTATTGTGTTCATCATACTCCTTTTTGGATTCACGCAGCTCCCGGTTGAACTGTACACGCAGTTGTTGTAGGTCTTGATTGCGCCCGAAATTTCGTCCTTCAGCGCCCCTTTTAAGGCAGATAGCTCCCTATCCCGCTGGTGTAGTCCAGCCTTTGCTTCTCCTGCATCAGCTGCTTCACCTGCTCCTGAAATCTCTGCACTTCCTTTCTTGTGACCTCTGCTTTGTACGCATCCACAGAGCCTTTCTTCACTTGGTTCAGCTCTGACTGTACCAGGGAGAAACAATTTTTCATCTCATTCAGCTCATCTTCAGACTCCTCTTTCTCAAGCTTCAACTGCAAAACCTCCTCCTTGGTTTTGCGGAGGTCCTCTTTACTTTTCTGGAACATTTCCTTCCATTGGTTGATTTCCTCACTGCTTTCCTCCAGTTCTCGCTGCAAGTTCTTCACAACCTGGTTTATTTTCTGCCGTTCAGACTCCAGACTCAGCTGGTCCTGGGACACGTTCTCCATGTTTTTCCTTAGTTGCTGCACGTCACTCTGATACTGCTGCCTGACAGGCTCCAGCTCTTGGTCATGATTGTTGTCTGATACTGTACCAGAGGTGGCTACTGGCAACGTCACCTCCTCTTCCATCCTGATCTCCTCTGCTTCTAAAGGAGGATCCACACTCGGAATAAAGGCACACAGCAGTGCATTTTCTTTACTTACCCTTTCAGCAAAGGCTACAGGAGCAACTTTTTTGTGGCCCTTGCGCCTTTGACGACAAGAGGAGGACTTTCTTACCTCGTTTAACTCCTCCTGACTGAACTCTTTCTACTTTTGTAGGGTCACCGTCAGCTGTGGGGTCTGTGTCACCCCCCATGGTGTTGTGGACCAACAAGTCACCTCCCACTTAGATGTCAACCCCTTCTACTGGAGCTACTCCGTTATCAATGGTCGAATTGTCATTTTTAGGCGGTACCAACACACGACCAGTAACCAATTCTGGTTTTGTATGCTCCACTCGTTTTGAGACTCCACCCCCTTTTGGACAACCACACCTGTAGGGGGTACTTTAAAAAAAAAAAAAACGCAATAGTCTTAGGACTCTGTTCATAACATCTCTTACTATCTCCCTGGGCACTCTGGAATAGTACCGGCGCCACAGGAGAACTCAAGGAATGGTCTGCTGCCGCCATTCTGTAAGGGGCCAACAGCTCCTGCCGTTCCTGTACCATGTCCTGTTGTCATTTCTCAAATACCTGCTGTTGCTTCTCAAACACCTGCTGCTGCAATTTTGATAGTCACTTTAATCACTCAATAGCTTCAGTCTCATTTGCTGCTCCCTTCACAGCCATCTTTATCAGCTCCTGTATTTCTTCTGGACACTCTATTTTGCTGAAGAGCCTTTGCAGCTGGTCATCTAACCCCTTCTCCAATCCGTCTGGGGATACTGCTCCATTCATAGCCAATCACGATAAGCTGCTCACACCGCTCTCCCTGGAAAAATTTTCATGGCCCCACCAAGCCACAGCAAACCAGGTTTGAGTGCGACGACAATTTTCGTAACCCCGCCGAGTTACAGCCAGATGCTTTAATCTTCGTGGCCCCACCAAGCCACAGCCAGATGCTTGCATCCACAATCGTCATCCTGTGCCATTACCCCTTGCAACCAGGCTGCATTTGCCCGCATTCTCTAACCAATTGTGAGGTAGCTCTATTGATCATGTTGAGGGCACTCACTTCACGGGGTCAATTAAAGCACACATGCAACGTTTTCCGGTAATCTGAAGTCCAACAGTTTATTACACATCATAAACTGCTTATAACAGGAATGTTACACATGTAATATCCTAGAGCCTTTTCAGTGGCAGCTATGCCCGCTTGGCTTCAGATACAGTCTTCAGCAAGGTCACAACATCAATGTCCATATCAAGCACCATTTTTACCTTTGCCGGGTCTAGCTGCTTCCATCAGCTCTGTTCTGCCAAAGCTGTGGTTTAAGGCTCACCAGGTGTGGCTTCCAGGCCTCGTGCCTTCCAGGGCTAATGGTGTCCCAGACACAAGGATAAGGTCTCTTGCCTCCTGTGTTTCAAAACCACCCAGATATATATCCCTCTGTGCGCACAGGACCAGTGATGATGTCATAGTCATGTGATCAGTCACCTGAAGGGGAGGTACGTGGTCAGCCAGAACACACCCCCTCAGACATTTTGGCAAATGCAGTAAGCCGCTGCATTACACCTTGTATACTGCACCTTTTGTAGTGTATTTGATTATGTATGTAGATATGGTTTGGAGAACAACATGCCTCATAATGATATTTTGTATATTGATATGTTATAATAGTGGGCGGCACTTATGGTGATTGGTGCACTTGTGCAGACCACGCCATAAACGTGAGCACACTGTGGGTTGTAACTATACTTGATAAATAGTAAAGACCTCTGAATGGTTGAAACATGGTAATCTGGCGGAATAAACTACATTTTTGATATTTGAACACCCTGGATTGGACGCTGTTTTTCCTTTTATGTCAGTCATTACATGTCTCACACTGTTAACGTCACCTTTCATTTAAAATAATCTCTGGAGGCAGATTCTCAGGGAGCTCAGTGTCCGGCCCATAGATCTTAACAGCTCATTTACATATTAAGAAAAATGTGGATTTCCTTGGAATAAGACATCGAATCGCAGATATCAAGATATCATTTTATTCAGCATCCTGTGACCTGCTTGCCTGTAAAAACTGCTTAGGAGAATTGATCTTGCTGACCAATTCCCTTTAAAAAGATGATTATTGGGTCATGATACTGTCCCCCAAGTGGCTCACTGATTTTGTAAAGTGCAGTGCCTTGTGAAATTATTTGGCCCCCTTGAACTTTTCTACCTTTTGCCATATTTCTGGCTTCAAACATAAAGCTATAAAATTCTATTTTTTTTGCGAAGAATCAACAACAAGTGGGACACAATCGTGAAGTGGAATGAAATTTATTGGATATTTTACATTTTTTAAAAAAATTAAAAACTGAAAAGTGGGGCGTGCAATATTATTCGGCCCCTTTACTTTCAGTGCAGCAAACTCACTCCAGAAGTTCAGTGAGGATCTCTGAATGATCCAATGTTGTCCTAAATGACTGGTAATGATAAATAGAATCCACCTGTGTGTAATCAAGTCTCCTATAAATGCACCAGCTCTGTGATAGTCTCAGGGTTCTGTTTCAAGTGCAGAGAGCATCATGAAGACCAAGGAACACACCAGGCAGGTCCGAGATACTGTTGTGGCGAAGTATAAAGCGGATTTGGATACAAAAAGATTTCCCAAGTTTTAAACATCTCAAGGAACACTGTGCAAGCGATCATATTGAAATGGAAGGAGTATCAGACCACTGCAAATCTACCAAGACCCGGCCGTCCCTCTAAACTTTCATCTCGAACAAGGAGAAAACTGATCAGAGATGCAGCCAAAAGGCCCATGATCACTCTGGATGAACTGCAGAGATCTACAGCTGAGGTGGGAGAGTCTGTCCATAGGACAACAATCCATCGTACACTGCACAAATCTGGCCTTTATGGAAGTGGCAAGAAGAAAGCCATTTCTCAAAGATATCCATAAAAAGTCTCATTTGAAGTTTGCCGCAAGCCACCTGGGAGACACACCAAACATGTGGAATAAGGTGCTCTGGTCAGATGAAAGCAAAATCAAACTTTTTGGCCACAATGCAAAACAATATGTTTGGCGTAAAAGCAACACAGCTCATCACCCTCAAAACACCATTGTGGCACCCTGCTGCGCATTGGTGCCACAGAACCCAGAAGGGTGCATGGATGGACTTCTCCACAAGAGGCCCTCACACATTCACACACCTCCACCCTACCACCTCAGACCAGCAGAGGGAGCCCTGATAGGGATATATATAGGGAGGGTGGAGCCAGGCAGCTCAGTTAGTTTCAGTTTAGTGTTCAGAGACAGAGAGGAACACAGCTCAGAGTTGAGCAGAGAGCGTGCTGATGCTCAGAGAGCAGTGAAGAGAGCAGCAAGCTGGCTGCTGTGCTTAGGCGAGCCAAGGCCTACAGCACGTGTGGAAGCCTAGTGAGGGACTGAGTGTGGCCGAAGGCGAGAGGAGAAGGAAGAAGTAGTGAGGGGGCAGAGGAGCATACCAGGCTCACCCCGATATATATACCGGACACCGAGTCCGCGCCTACAGGGACTCTTTACACCCAGTAGGAACCACCGGAACCCCTGGAGGACTACAGGTCCCAGGTTCACCAAACGCTGACTACAGTACTAGGGCTAGGAGTCACGGAGAACCCAGCATCCAGGGTGAGTGATCTCCAAAGAGAAGGCCCTACCACCAGGTCAGCAGGTGCAAAGAGAGACAGTAACCAAGCTAGGCCTAGTTCCAGGCAGGTCAGAAGCTTAACAAGTAAAGCTATGGATCAGGAGGCCCTATACCCGCTCACTGGGGAGAGTCCAAAAGTGCGCCCTTCACCTGGAGTACCCTGGACCGTGCCTGCAGCATCACCAGTAAAGGTACCGAAGCTTAACCCCGTGTTAGTATCTGTCTTTCCTTCGGGACCGTCCTGCCATCTCTCCCCTACACCACCATCCATTACACCCCACGCTGCCCTGGAGCTAGCTCTACCTGTGGAGAGCCACACCATCCCTGCTGCCATAACACCAGCTCCAGAGGACTGCTCCGCAGCGGGGGCCCCCTTAGCCGCTTCACACAGGTGGCGTCACGAACTTTCCCAAATCCCCTATAAACTATTCCCTTTTTACTGACCACCCTGGGTCACGGACCGGGCCAGCCACCGTGATATCCCCCACCGGCATACGCAGAGGCCCGGCTGCCGAGTACTCCCACGGCCCAGGGGGCGCGTCATGTCTTGGCGTCACGAACAGGATTGCGTGCCCTTTGCCACCGGGTACTGTGCACCTTAATAGACTGTGATACTCACTGTGGTGAAGGTTTCCCGCCATTCCCGAGATTTCCCGCCATTGTCTGCCATTTTCCTGTCGCCACGCGGGAAGAAGAGGGGCATAACCGCGGGAATCGGAGAGGCGTAACCGCTGGAAGCGCGCGAAGCCCAGGACGTCGAACCAGGAAGCGTCAGGTCTTGGAAGGAGCCGAGTGGACGCTCTGACGTCAGACGCGAGCGACGCAAGGTCCTGGAAGAAGACCGTCGCCCGTGGAGCTGAGGCCTACCGGATGAGAAGTGAAGAAGGTAGGCTCCAGTTCACTAGGGGGGCGCAACCATGGCCGACGACCAGCAAGCCGCCGGAGCACCGGTTAATGCTCCCGATGCCCAATTTGCACCTGGCGCTGCACAGGCCGGAGCGACCGCTTCACCAGCAGGGGTTGTGACCCCGTTGATACCCATGGCCCTGCCGTATATCCCTGGAGCAAAATGGCTCCCCCAGTATAACGGCAAACCAGACACCCTGTCTGGATTCAAGAGAAAAATATGCGGTGTGCTGGATATGTACTCTATGACTGGCAAACAGAGAGCCGCTGTTGTACTAGGACAATTGACTGGTGCCGCAGAGCGGGAAGTTGAAACCTGGCCAGTCGCAGACCAGGAATCAGTATCCATCATCTTTAAGAGACTGCAAACTGTGTTTGAAAACCGCACTGAGACTGATCTCCGGATGACGTTCTACCACTGTGTCCAGAAACCTGAGGACAGTGTCCGGGACTACGCCTGGCGCTTATAGGAAGCCCTGTGGGCCCTGAAACAGGTTAGTCCAGCCAGCATGCAAAATGAAAATAAAATGCTGATGGAACAGTTCATTCGGGGGTTGAGGTCCCAGGAGGAGAGCAGGACTGTACGGTGGTGGGCCTTAGACCATCCAGATGCCACCTTTGACACCCTTAAGGACATGACTATACTGTAAAGGGTCTGCAACCCCTGGAAACAACAGATACTGCTATCCAGCGTTACCAGGGTAGGGCCACCCCAGTGCCCGCAGCACCCACTGCTCCTTCAGTAACGGCTGAAACAAAGATGCAAACAGTGCCCCCTAGCGAGCTGGACAGCCTGCGCTCTGAAGTGCTTCAGTTAAGCAAAACTCTAACCACTGTCATGAGCGCCCTGCAGCTACAGACGGAGCCTGAGCCGGAGGGAAGGATTCTGCTAGCCGACAGCCCGGAGGATGTCCCCTGGATGAGGAGAAGAAGGAGAGCAACGCCACCCCGTGGGAGGACCAGCGACCAATGCCGCCCTCCAAAGGAACTCATCTGCTACCGCTACCAGAAGGCAGGCCACACAGCGCGGAACTGTCCTTTAAACAAGCAAACCCTGGGGCCGAGGGCCGACACCCAGAAGTAGACCCCCCAGGCCCATCAAACTGGTACCGCCGGTTCGTGGGAGGAAGACCTTTCCTGTCCATTGTGCTGGACGGCATCGCGACACCTGCCCTGCTGGACACAGGATCTCAGGTAACCATCATGCCTGATGTCCTCTACAAAAGGTTCTGGTCCATAGACGAACTTCACCCACTAGATCAAAACCTTTCCGTGTATGCCTCAAATGGCCTTCCCCTTAACCTAGTCGGGGTTAAGGATGTGGCAGTAAAGGTGGGAAGAGTGGAACTGAAGGACCAGGGACTAATTGTAGTAGAGACTAATCCTGATGATACAGACTTGTATATGGTACTTGGCACAAATATTGTTGGTAACTGTTTGGGAAAAGTGTTGTTTTTGCTCCAATAGATGGCCGACACTGCCAACCCATGGCAGAGGAGGGTGCTCCAGAAAGAGATACGAGCCCTTATGTACCAGCAACAGGTAAAGCTAACAGGTGGTGAAATTGGTAATGTACGGGTGACAGACCCGATACCCATTGTGATTCCCCCGATGAGTGAAATGCTGATTTGGTGTAGAGCAGCAATAGGTCTCAGAGGACAGAGCTACCAGGCGGTAGTAGAGCCCCTTAGCTCAGAACATAGACCTACACTCTTAACTGCCAGAGGGGTAGTAGATGTACGCAATGGGAGGGTGCCCGTACGCCTCCTGAACTATGGAGAGGATGAAGTCAAATTACCACGATATGCCACTGTTGCCAGATTGTACACTCTAAATAACAACGCTATCCACACAGTGGAGTCCTTAACCTTACCAGGCAGAGTGGAGGATAACGACTCGGAAACCCAGGTGGGGGATTGGTGTCAACAGCTCCATGTTGGGACTGACGCCACTCCTGTCCATCAGAAACAGGGTATACACAGGGTGGGTCAGGAATACGAACATGTATTCAGCAAACACCCACTTGATTTCGGGAGGATTAAAGGGGTACAACACCATATACCCACAGGTGACCATCCACCCATCAAAGAACGTTACAGGCCAATCCCACCAGCACACTACCAGAAAGCGAAGGAAATGTTGCATGACATGAGGAAGGCAGGGGTAATAAGAGATAGCTGTAGCCCCTGGGCAGCTCCCCTGGTCCTGGTCAGGAAAAAGGATGGAAGCATGAGGATGTGTGTAGATTACAGACAGGTAAATCGCATAACACACAAAGATGCATACCCTTTGCCCCGTATAGAGGAATCCCTGGCTGCATTAAAGTCTGCAAATTACTTCTTCACCCTTGACCTCACTAGTGGATACTGGCAAGTAGCTGTTGCTGAGGAGGATCGGGAGAAGACGGCCTTTACTACCCCGATGGGACTCTCTGAGTTCAACAGTATGCCGTTCGGACTCTGCAACGCCCCCAGAACGTTCCAGAGATTGATGGAGTGCTGCCTGGGACACTGCAACTTCGAGACTGTACTGCTATACCTGGATGTCGTGATAGTGTACTCCAAAACGTACGAGGACCATTTGAAGCACCTGGCAGAGGTATTTGAGTCACTGTCCCGGTATGGGATGCAGCTGAAACCCTCCAAGTGCCACCTGCTCAAGCGAAAGGTACAGTACCAGGGGCACATCGTCAGTCCAGAAGGAGTAGCACCGGACCCGGAGAAGGTCACTGCCATCCAGAAATGGCCGGAGCCGATGAGCCTCAAGGAGGTACGTCAGTTCCTGGGACTAGTCGGGTATTACCGGAGGTTTGTAAAAGACTACACCAAGAAGGCAGCACCTTTGCAAGATCTCCTGGTAGGACAGTCCCACAGAGGCAAGAACCCCCCCTTCCAGTGGGGTAAAGAGCAGGCTGAGTCCTTTGCAGTGATGAAAGAGATCCTGATCGGCGAAGAAATCCTGGCCTACCCTGACTACAGCCAACCGTTCCTGCTGTACACTGATGCCAGCAACGAGGGACTAGGAGCTGTGTTGAGTCAGAAGCAGTATGGCAAGGAGAAGGTGATCGCCTATGCTAGCAGGAAGCTTCACCCGACCGAGAGAAATCCGGAAAACTATAGCTACTTTAAGTTGGAGTTCCTGGCCTTGGTCTGGGCCATCACTGAACGATTCAAGCACTACTTGGCCTCCAGTAAATTCACGGCTTACACTGACAACAACCCCTTGACTCATTTAGAGACAGCTAAGTTGGGAGCCATGGAACAGCGTTGGATGGCTTGGCTGTCAAACTATCAGTTCACCATCAAATACCGGGCAGGCCACAAGAACGCCAACGCCGATGCCCTATCCAGAATGCCGCACCAGTCGGATACTGAAGAAGAAGTGGATGACCTGGAGGAGATTGAGCTACCTGCCTTCCACAGAAATGGGATAGTCCACGAGCAGCGCACCTCGAGGAGGTATCATGGTACTAAACCCTTTGCCTCACCACAGTTGGAAGGAGACCCAGGACAGCGACCCGGTTGTCAGCCGTATCAAAGAACTGATAACCCAGGAAGGTTCCTCCCTGGAGAAGGACGCTCCTCCACAAGCCAAGCAACTGTGGAATGAGAGAAGCCGGCTGTTCATCTATAGAGAGAAGCTGTGCCGGAGGTATGTCAACCCTAGGACCCATGAGATGGTGTGGCAGATCGTAGTGCCTAGGACAGACATCCAGATGGTGTTGGAGGCCTACCACGATCAAGCAGGGCACTTTGGCTGGAAGAAGCTGGAAACCCTCCTGAAGAATCGGTTTTATTTGGTTGGAATGCGGAGTTCCATAGAGAGGTGGTGCCGGGATTGTGGACCCTGTAGCCTCATAAGAAAAGACTACAGCAGCCAGAAGGCACCACTGCAGTCCATCAAGACAACCCAGCCTCTGGAGATCATCGCTCTGGATCACGTCAAACTGTCACCCAGCAGGTTAGGCTACTCGTATGCCCTGACCATGGTGGATCACTACTCCCGGTTCCTGGTGGTAGCCCCCGTCAAGGATCT
This sequence comes from Phyllobates terribilis, assembly GCF_046119375.1. NCBI lineage: Eukaryota > Metazoa > Chordata > Amphibia > Anura > Dendrobatidae > Phyllobates > Phyllobates terribilis. Next base: position 688,427,594 of record NW_027362761.1, on the reverse strand, counting down.
GAGGGCAGAAACTGCAGCAAGGACGTTTCAAGCATACTTCTGCAGGCCCCATGGATACCCGGATAAGGTGCTGACGGATCAAGGCCCTGCCTTTGAAGCCGAATTGTTCAAGGAGTTCTGCCATCTGTACGGGTGTAAGAAGATCCGGACTACACCGTACGACCCCCAAACCAATGGGTTATGTGAAAAGATGAATAACAGTCATCGACCTGTTGAAGACCTTACCGCTAGAGGAGAGAAATCAGTGGCCAGACAAACTACCTGACCTGGTAGATCTGTACAATCACATACCTGTGAGTTCCACCAATTGTACTCCAGCGTACCTCATGAGAGCAAGACCCGGAAAGTTGCCCATGGACCTGGAGCTTGGAGTGGTAGAGCCAGAAGCAGATATGTCCACTGAAGACTGGGACACGACGCGACAGGAGCAGTACAGGAGAGTACAGGCCTGTGTCGAAGACAGTCTGAATAGGGTAAGAGACAAACAGGAAGCACAGTACAACAAGAGTGCACCAGCAGAACCCTTAACACCTGGAGAGGTTGTGCTAAAACAAAAAAGGAGAAACCACAAACTTGATGACCAGTGGGAGAGGGAACCCTACACTGTGTTAAATTCAAGATTTGATAACAGGAAGACCTGTTTAATTACCAAGGACGGAGGAAGAACGACTGCAACGGTATCTAGAGACCATCTGAAGTTGTGTCCAGGTCTACTAAAGCCCCAGGAAGAAGTGCCTCTCATCGTACCGGAGGAGCCTAAAGAAGAAGTACTCCATACTGACTTAGGAAATTTCCTGGCAGATTGGCCTCAACTAGGAGGAGCAGTAATAATACCTGTGATCCACTTCTTCCAACAACCAGAAGACCCTCCACAGCAAGTAGAACCTGTAGGTGCCCCAGAAGAGCCTGCTCAGGAAGAATCCCCGGAAGAAGGATCCCGGGTTGGAGCAGAGCAAGAAGGCCCAGCCAATGGTACACTTGCCAGTCCCGTAGGGAGGTTAAGGCAGCCTTGCAGTCCCTCCACACCTAGAACTGACAGAATGGGAGGTAGTACAAACACCAGTACCACACGCATCCCAGTACTACGTAGGTCAACACGTAGCACGCAAGGTCAGACCCCTGTCAGATACAGAGAGTAGAAAGAGAAACTCTGACAATATAAATAGTTGCCCCTTGGGGTATGTTATTCTTGTGTAATTTTCATGTATATATTTATTGACTTATTTTTGCCTCACAATGGACAATTTATATACGCATTTAGTTACCCGTAAGGGTATATATAAAAGACTCTGTGGCTGAGGACTGTGTGCAGCCCAAAAACTGTTTATTTGTCCATAATTGCACTACCTGGAGTGCTCCTTAGGTAACCACTGAACAAAAACCTGTTTGGCGTGGCGGAAGATGTGGTCCAACTCCGGATCACCTATGCCCTGCAGCCACGCCCAGGGTTTACGTGGAGGGTTTACGGACAGGTCCCTCAAGCTACCATGTACTTTGCAGTGAAATGGACACCCTGTTAAGGGACTCACTGACAATTGCTCAAAAACTCTAACCATTGTACATATATTTATTATTTATTACGTTTCGTTACCTGTAACGTTCAAGACAAAGTGCCTCCCATAAAGGGAAGAAATGTTATTGTTAATCTGCTTTGAAAAATGCTTCAGTCCAGGAGTACTGAGATTTACTAGGGGGGAATGTGGCGCCCTGCTGCGCATTGGTGCCACAGAACCCAGAAGGGTGCATGGATGGACTTCTCCACAAGAGGCCCTCACACATTCACACACCTCCACCCTACCACCTCAGACCAGCAGAGGGAGCCCTGATAGGGATATATATAGGGAGGGTGGAGCCAGGCTGCTCAGTTAGTTTCAGTTTAGTGTTCAGAGACAGAGAGGAACACAGCTCAGAGTTGAGCAGAGAGCGTGCTGACGCTCAGAGAGCAGTGAAGAGAGCAGCAAGCTGACTGCTGTGCTTAGGCGAGCCAAGGCCTACAGCACGTGTGGAAGCCTAGTGAGGGCCTGAGTGTGGCCGAAGGTGAGAGGAGAAGGAAGAAGTAGTGAGGGGGCAGAGGAGCATACCAGGCTCACCCCGATATATATACCGGACACCGAGTCCGCGCCTACAGGGACTCTTTACACCCAGTAGGAACCACCGGAACCCCTGGAGGACTACAGGTCCCAGGTTCACCAAACGCTGACTACAGTACTAGGGCTAGGAGTCACGGAGGCCCCAGCGTCCAGGGAGAGTGATCTCCAAAGAGAAGGCCCTACCACCAGGTCAGCAGGTGCAAAGAGAGACAGTAACCAAGCTAGGCCTAGTTCCAGGCAGGTCAGAAGCTTAACAAGTAAAGCCACGGATCAGGAGGCCCTATACCCACTCACTGGGGAGAGTCCAAAAGTGCGCCCCTCGCCTGGAGTACCCTGGACCGTGCCTGCAGCATCACCAGTAACGGTACCGAAGCTTAACCCCGTGCGAGTGTCCGTCTTTCCTCCGGGACCGTCCTGCCGTCTCTCCCCTGCACCACCATCCATTACACCCCACGCTGCCCTTGAGCTTGCTCTACCTGTGGAGAGCTACACCATCCCTGCTGCCGTAACACCAGCTCCAGAGGACTGCTCCGCAGGGCGGGCCCCCTTAGCCGCATCACACAGGTGGCGTCACAAACTTTCCCAAATCCCCTATAAACTATTCCCTTTTTACTGACCGCCCTGGGTCACGGACCGGGCCAGCCACCGTGATATCCCCCACCGGCATACGCAGAGGCCCGGCTGCCGAGTACTCCCACGGCCCAGGGGGTGCGTCACCATCCCCACTGTCAAACATGGTGGTGGCAGCATCATGGTTTGGGCCTGCTTTTCTTCAGCAGGGACAGGGAAGACAGTTAAAATTGATGGGAAGATGGATGGAGCCAAATACAGGACCATTCTGGAAGAAAACCTGTTGGAGTCTGCAAAAGACCTGAGACTGGGACGGAGATTTATCTTCCAACAATACTATGATCCCAAGCATAAAGCAAAATCTAAAATGGAATGGTTCAAAAATAAACGTATCCAGTTGTTAGAATGGCCAAGTCAAAGTCCAGACCTGAATCCAATCGAGAATCTGTGGAAAGAGCTGAAAACTGCTGTTCACAAATGCCCTCCATCCAATCTCACTGAGCTCGAGCTGTTTTGCAAGGAAGAATGGGCAAGAATTTCAGCCACTCGATGTGCAAAACTGATAGAGACATACCCCAAGCGACTTGCAGCTGTAACCGCAGCAAAAGGTGGCGCTACAAAGTATTAACTCAAGGGGGCCGAATAATATTGCACGCCCCACTTTTCAGTTTTTAATTTGTTAAAAAAGTTTAAAATATCCAATAAATTTCGTTCCACTTCACGATTGTGTCCAACTTGTTGATTCTTCCCAAAAAAATTAGAATTTTATATCTTTATGTTTGAAGCCAGAAATGTGGCAAAAGGTAGAAAAGTTCAAGGGGGCCAAATACTTTCACAAGGCACTGTATGTCTTGCAGTATGCGAACCTCTTGAGGCCTCTTTTGGTCTATTCCAGAGAGTTCTAGGTTTAATATAAGATGTATTTATGAAAACCATTCATGGTGAACTGATGTTATAAAAGGAAAAAAAAAAGTCTTTAAGCTTTGTTTTTCCATTTGGCTATCTACAACCACCACGTTTGGCCATACTTCCCTCTAACTTCATGTTGTACTTAGAGCTTTCTTTTTTCTTCAGAAGTGCTGTAACTCCTTATAACCTCTCCCTATAACTTCCTCTATTGTCCCACTGTCACATCACAAATACTAAGTCTGTACAAAGAGACATATGACAAGCACACAAAGCTTTGGGAGGGGACAGGATGCTGCTGTGGGCCCAGCACTTACAGGGTTAACACCCTTTACCTCTTCCTGTCTGTGTCAGTTTTGGGACTACAATCGTCCAATCAGGAAACGCCTCAACATCACATGGCATATGACAGGAGTTGTGTTGGGCACACAGCACCAGCTTTCGGAGTACCCCTAGAATCTGCCCCCCAGGTGGGGTCGCAGGGGTTACCACAACATCAAATCTACTAAGGTGCTTAATACAGGTGGCAACACCATTAACAAAAGGGACAGGAGCGACCTATATTCAGGATGTTTTCAAGGAAGAAGCGGGAACTGATGAAAACTCCGTCCTTATCAAAGAAAAGCAGAGCAGGAAGCCCAGCACCACAAAGCGTGAGTCTGTCTGCACCCTACACCCATCGCCATCACAGTACTAAAAGCTTTCCTTATACTTCTCATACCTAGCAGGGCTTTTCAATTATCTTCATGAATTCCATTTTAAAGCATTTTTAAATCAGGTTTTAAAAAACGCGTGTCACATGTATAAAGAGATGATATAACTTTGGTGAATATTTTAAGTATCTATAATATAGTAGAAACTAAGTTTTGCTGTAATAGAGTGGAGTTATAGAATAGAGGCACATTGCCAGTTTCTATTTGGCCAATAGATTCCATTTCTAAACCTCTGGGCAAACACGTTTTATATGCCTGCCTCACTGCTGCTCTACTGCCTGGGTATCTTCATAGTTGCTTACTTTGTCTGGCTTCATTGCAATTGCTATTTGTGCCCCAGCCGATATAGAACAGTATGCTTCAATATAATATCTGCATCCGCCAAAATGCTGTCATGTATTGGAGATATCATGACTTTCTCTAACCACTTGCTGAAGTCGCATATGTGTTTCTTGGTCAATGGACTTGCATATTTTTTATTTCGATTTAAGAACATATAGGATCCTAGTCAGTTGCTAATACTACAGTTACTCTAGCCATGAAAGTAGGATAAAAGTTAGCCAAAATGGCAAATTTAGCATTAACCAGTGAAATTGTTCCTACTGATTGCGTCAGAGTAGGTAATAGCTACTCTGACGCAAAGAAAAGTGTATAGAACAGGCTAAACTATGTTCCAAATATGTAATGATGCTGTGAATATCACATAGGTTACAGGGTGAGTTCATGAAATGTCAAAAAGTGCATGTGTGTATTGGGCTTTAATGCAATCTATTGAGGCTAGGTTTAAATCTGCATTGGAAGCTGCGTTTAGAAAATTAGCTGCAGATACCACCCTATTTGCTGGGGAAAAAAAAAATAGCCCACCATGTAGCACTGTCTTTTTTTCTGGGTAAATGGCAGACACTATGATGGAAATCTGGCAGACTCCATTATAGTCAATGGAATTTACTGATTTTATTTGGAATTTTATTTGGGTTTGACGGAAAACAAAAGTAGAAATGTTTAGCACAGATGTGAGCAGCCTTATAAAGGGATCATCTTCAAATAATTCTGTATGTAGCTTAAGTTCATCTTTATGTTGAGCCTTTCTAAAGCTGTTACTGTACCCACCATTGTATACAAACCTTTCAGGTGTAGTGATGCTGTCATTTCACAAACGTGTAAAAGAAGGGAGTCATATCATGGTTACAAGAAAATAAAACGTATTTATTATCCTAACCATTTATATATGTCTAGGTTTCAGTATGAAAACAGAAATGTTAATCCTTAGAAATAGTCATATTTATTCCTCGTCTCAAGCATCGTGGTTTGATTTTGCCTTCTCATCCATCTAGGAAGCTCCACGTAAAGAGGTCATTGAGTCCTCTACAGAAGGATCCGGTAACCCTGCGGTTAGCAGCCCTCTCCAAATTGGAACCCTGAAAAGACCGACAAGTTTAAGTCGTCATGCTAGTGCTGCAGGAATCCCCTTGTCTTCTCCCAGAAGCAAAGCCAGTAAACCAGCAGGAGCCCCAAGCCCCCCTGAAAGTGGAGAAGGACCATTTATTGAAGTGGAAGACATCTCACAGCTTCTTGGAGATGTAGCAAGGTTTGCAGAACGGCTTGAAAAGCTACGAGATGTGGTACTAACAGATGGTAAGTACTATTGTGGTTGACCACATAAGTATCAGCTTTAACAAAGACATGATAAAAAAAAAATACACAGCTGCGATTATACTTTTCTTCCACTAATATCTGATTACAGTCTACAATTATAGTATATTCTAGAATGAAAGTCACTTCATACAGCACATGAAGCTTAGAGGGAACCTGTCAGGCCCGATGACACTATTAGGCCACGTCCCCACTATCAGTATTCGGTCAGTATTTTTTCTCAGGAGTGGGAGCCAAAACCAGGAGTGGGTGATAAATGCAGAATTGGTGACTTGTTTCTATTATACCTTTTCTCTGATTGTTCCTCACCTGGTTTTGGGTCCCACTCCTGAGGAAAAATACTGACTGAATACTGACCAAATACTGATAGTGGGGCCATGGCCTTAAAGTGCAGATATAGAATTAATCTGCAGGTTATTAGTGTTATGAACGTTCCCTGCCGCTGTACTTAGCGTGTGAAAGAGAACTTATTTCCTCCCGGCTTTCAGTCATGGAGGCGTGCTGGCGCGGTTACAGTCACCACTGAGAGCAGCGGCTGTAGACACGCCCCAACACTTTGATTGACAGCTCATTCAGCACTGCATCAGTTCCCTTTAAACTCCAACAGACACATGAAATCCTCTCCTAAGCAAGCACTCATTATAACAGCGGCCTTCTATCCCCCCAGTGGAATTTGTACATTAGTGATTATTACTAGTTGTGTAGTAATAATTCAGCTTCTGCTCAACATCTTAGTTGTAGATCTCTCCATCTGCATGCAGCTAGTCTGGTAACTACATATCCCACAGTGTACCAAGTGAAATATGGCCATATCGCTACAAATAGAGAGAAGGATTCAGAGCCGCAGCTGCGGGGAGAAGACATATAGGAGTCTGAAGACTGCGCCTATGTAGCAGCACTTATATCACAGGCCATACACAAGCTCCAGCCCACTGCATGCAGGCAGATTTGCAGGAATTGGCAAAGATGACTGGCCGACAACAGCTTTACATCAGCAGGAGTAGCCCAGAAGATGAAGCTTGTATTCTGCTGTTGTCACTTAGTGCAGACATGTTGCAATGCAATAAGCGGCTCACATCCTGCCTGATTAAACCTCATCAGACATCATCATTTCTGGAGAGAATTCACATGGGAAACTATGGTTTTCCACTCAGTTTTTCTATAACAAAAGCATGCTTAGTGAAGAAATGTAGTCACGATGATCAGACGACTAGGCCACAAGAGCTGCGTTATCCTTCTAAGGTAACGCACACTACAATGACTTGCCCCCAACTTCATTGACAGTAGCGCTCACACATGGCTGTGGTCAATCACACAGAAAGATGTAAATAGAGACTCATGAATTGATGACAGCCGTGTTCTCTCTTCCCTACTGAGACTGTGGCTTTCATTGATTGGGACATTGTTTTTGGCACCGAAGGAGCATGGTAGCACTGATTGGGGCACGAAGGTTAGCACTAGAGCAGGAACCAATGGACCTACTGTGACTGGTACTCATTGGGGGCACTGAGAGTTGCATTTGAAGTGATTTTTCTGCAAAAGACATTTATCACCTATGCACAGGATAGGTGATAAATATCTGATTGCTGAGATACCCATTGGTCACAAGCATGAGGATTGCAATCATTGCTTGATTGAGCCGCTTGGTGGCGTATGAAGCTTTATTCAATACTTATGGGACTTACACAGGTATCTGATTGCTCAGCCATTCCTGTCAGACCCCTAGACAATGAACAAAGCGGCAGCGAGTATGTGTGACCATGCTCCTCTAAACCTGAAGGGACAGGGCCCTCATTACTGTGATCGGTGAGGATCCCAGTTGTGGTGCTCCATTGATCAGACTTTTGGTCTGTACTGTAGGTCTCCCTGTCTCTTTCTCTAGTTGTTTTCTGCAAGCTACTTTCTGTAGACTTAAAGGGAACCTGTCATTAGATTCATGCTGCCCAAGCCACAGGCAGCAGGAATCAGAATATTCAGCCAGATACATTTTACTCTAAAACAGTGTGGTGTTACAAAGAAAACATAAGTTTGAAAAGCCGGCCTGGATTATAGGGAGAGAGTTGACTAGTCCAGCACGGCCCGCAGTCGGCTTCTGCCCACCCCATTCCCCATGACTGACAGGTCTCAACCATTGTTGTCAAACAAGTGGAGTGGGGCAGGGTGAAGCCAACTGCGGGCTGCACTGGAGTAGTTACGTCTCCCCTATTGTCCCTGGCTAGACTTTCAAACACTGTTTTCTCAGATAAACCGCAGCATTTCAGAGTAAAACATAACTGGTTGCAATTATGCGCCCAGGCTCTGGTTCATGTGGTTTGGGCAGGATGAATCAGCTGACAGGTTCCTATAGTATGAATCCTCATTCATGGTCTGGTGTAAAGTGCATGCTCTAAAAGGTGCTTCTTCACTTGATTGGCCACAGACAGTGACATGGTCTTGGCAGGGACTGCCCAGATAAGCGATGCATTGCACTCTGAACACGGATCTGAGATAAATTGGAAGCAGTGTATACGCCTTGGAAATATCATGGCATGGCTGCTCAGCTACATTGAAGTAAATGGGGGTGTGCTGCAAACCCAACAGGACAGCATGTTGTTTTTTTTTATGAAAGCAAATATATGTTGCATTGCGTGACATTGCCCAAGCCCCAGGAGAGCAAGTGCCAACACTGCTGGAATGACGCTGGCACCAGAAGGGAGTATAGGTATTATTATTTTACTGGAAGGAAACCTAGTGAATGAGAAGGGTTGTTCTATTAGTGTAGAAGCCATTTCAATAATATACAAAAATGGTACCATGTGGTGTCATGTGAGCCAGCCCCTGTCTTGTGTCATACATCGGGGAAAATAAGTATTTGATACACTGTTGATTTTGAAAGGTTTTCCACCTACAAATAATTGTGAGGTCTGTAATTTTTATCGTAGGGACACTTCACATGTGAGAGACAGAAACTAAAAATAAAAAACAGAAAATCACATTGTATAATTTTTACATAATTAATTTGCATTTTATTGCATGAAATAAGTATTTGACAATAGAAAAACAGATCTTCATATTTGATGCAGAAACCTTTGTTTACAATTACAGAGGTCAGACGTTTCCTGTAGTCCTTTGCCAAGTTTGCACACAATGCAGCAGGGATTTTGGCCCACTATTCCATACAGATCTTCTCCAGATCTTTCAGATTTTCTCAACATTGAGTTTCAGCTTCCTTGAAAGATTTTCTATTGGGTTCAGGTCTGGAGACTGGCTAGGCCACTCCAGAACCTGTAAATGCTTCTTACGGAGCCACTCTTAGTTTCCCTGGCTGTGTGTTTAGGGTCATTGTCATGAGCCACGACCCATCTTCAATGCTCTTACTGAGGGAAGGAGGTTGTTGGCCACAACCTTGCGATACATGACCCCATCCATCCTCCCTTAAGTACAGTGCAATCTCCCTGTCCTCTTTGCAGAAAAGCACCCCCAAAGTATGATGTTTCAGCCACAATGCTTCCTGGTTGGGACTGTGTTCTCAGGGTTGTACTAATCCGTCTTCCTTCAAACATGGCGAGTGGAGTTGATACCTAAAGTTTCTATTTCGGTCTCATCTGACGACATGACCTTCTCCCATGCCTCCTCTGGATCATCCAGATGGTGATTGGCGAACTTCGAAAGGGCCTGGACATGTGCTGGCGTGAGCAGGGGAACCTTGCCTGCCCTGCATGATTTTAATCCATGACGGCATAGTGTGTTACTAATGGTAATGTTTGAGACTGTGCTCCCAGCTCTCTTCAGATCACTGACCAGGTCCTCCTGTGACAGCTCTTTGGTCTTGGCCATGGTGGAGAGGTTGGAGTGTGATTGATTGAGTGTGTGGACAGGTGTCTTTTATACAGGCAACAAGTTCAAACAGAGTGCAGAGTAGGAGGGCTTTTTAAAGAAAAACTAGTAGGTCTGTGAGAGAGAATTCTTGCTGGTTGGTAGATGATCAAATACTTATTTCATGCAATAAAATGCAATTTAATTATTTAAAAATCATACAGTGTGATTTTCTGGTTTTTATTTTTAGTTTCTGTCTCTCACAGGTAAAGTGTACCTACGTTAAAACTTACAGACCTCCCCATTCTTTGTATGTGAGAAAAGTTGCAAAATCGGCATAAATACTTATTTTCCCCAATGTATAACCCTATTCCTAATTGAATACCAGGAGTCACTTACCTTGTTCAGATGGGAGTATTATTGATGTCTTTAGTTTGTCTTTGTTACAGATCGGCCCCATTCACTTGTATAAAATTGACCTGCAATACCAGAGATATCCTATACATCAGTGTTCCCCAACGCCACTCCTCAAGACCCACTAACAGGCCATGTTTCCAGGATTTCCTTAGTATTGCACAGGTGATGGAATTATTGCCTGTGCAGGTGATGGAATTATTACCAGTGCAACACTAAGGAAATCCTGAAAACATGGCCTGTTAGTGGGTCTTGAGGAGTGGAGTTGGGGAACCCTGCTATATACATGACCAAAAGGACACTGCAGAAAAAAAACATATACAAATTGCCTCTTCAGAGAGGAAGAGGGCTAGAATCTTTTACAGCCCATTTAATTAACCACAGAAAGTGGATCTACATTTAGTGCTCATGCATATTTGGGATCGGCAACTTTTAAATAGGATTTTGTGTACTGTATCTTTGTCTGCGCCACAGTGTATAGGCAAGTGCCAGAGTATATCTAATGCTGTGGGTATGTACAAAGAAAGGGTTTGAAAAATATGATTTTGTAATTAAAGAATTTATATACTTGTCTAATTGGGCTGCATTTACACAAACATATTAAAAAAATTGTCCAATTTTCATCCAGAAAAATGGCCAATTTTGCATTTGTATTGTCATCTGTATGGCATCTGTTTTTATATATCAGCAGTTATTAAAATTTACAAGACCAAAAACCGTTTCCTATTTTAATAATGGCAATGCTTCCATAAGAACTGGATGCTATACAGTAGATTGGTGTTGGATCCCACTTATTTTGCACATCCATAGACTTGAACAGGTGAGTCTTATCCGAAATATGGAACAGACATTGTGTGCAAACTTATGGTACATGTAAAAATAAGTATTCTACACAGCCCAATTGAATAACATTGAGTTCTGTCAGTTTTTTCCCTGGATAGCCCCTGTGTCAAAAATAAGGTAGCCTTATTCGGATGGTGCAGCTATTGTTAAGCAGGCCCCATTGAATAAATGTAGGCCTGTGGTCTAAATATTAGAAGATGAGGCTTATGTATGAAAAAGTATTATTCTGTAGACTGTGAGCCCCCGCGGGCAGGGTCCTCGCTCCTTCTGTACCAGTCGCCGACTTGTATTGCTCAAAATTTATTGTAATTGTTTGTGCTATGTATATCCCTATCACATGTAAAGCGGCATGGAATGAATGGCGCAATAATAATAAATAATAATAATAATTGGCTATGTACACACACCGGTTTATTGCTGCTGAAGTCACCAGTTAATATAGTGCACAATGCATATGAAACTCCATTCTCACACAACAGGTTTGAAGTTGCCGCATGCTGTTTCCTGCATTAGATTCCGTTCAGACTTTGCCTTGCATTTCATCTGTACATTAACACATCTATATGTACAGAAAATTCTCAGATTATTCTCAGCTGTGGGTGAATGAAGCCTCTAAACTTCTTACTAAGAAACAGGCAAGCATTTTGCCTAATGTGCGTCTTTAAGATTATTGACAGCTCGTATAATTATCACTAATAGTAGTACTTTTAGTAAGCGCTTTAATGTTTTCAGATTTGTGAAGTCTCTAAGACCATACAATAAATATGTCTACAGCACACATTTGGCAATACGTGCTGTATCTGTTACATATTTGATGGCCTATCACATAGACCACACACCGTGTGCGAGGAAGACTTTGGCAGTCCAGCCAAATGAGCAGCAGCCTGACACTAGAAGGTGAAGACATAAGCTGAGATGGGCAGGTTTGTTATACATGGTAGAAGGGGGGCAGCTTCCTGAGGAAGAAAGATTCTCATCTGACTTGTTTCCTGTTTACTCAGTTTTCAACTGACTGGGGAGGGGAGCCGTTCTGGAGGTTTATGCCAGTGGATAAGTGACAATTTAGGGCTTTGAACTAGTCCTTTTTTGTGGTTTACAAAGGGTTACGGTCTGCATGTGAGTGTCACCAAAACTCATCAGGAATTGCTTGCCTTTCTGTGTTATGGTATAGGAAAAATATATCTCTGCACCATGTTAGCCACCTGATAGAAAAATATTACAATTTGAGAGTCCTCAGTGGTTGATACCTTTTAATGGCTATATAAAAATATGGTAATAAATAGCAATCTTTTAAGACTGCTCAATTCCCTGCACAGTGGGCGGCAGCTCTCTTATCAGGAATGCACAACCTTTTCTCCTTAGATGTCATGCTCGGGTGGAGAGACCTGCAGCCAGTCTGTACAATACGGTCCGTGCTCAGACTGATATGCACAAACGTTTGGAGTAGCCCTAACTCATATATATTTTTCTTGAGTAACAAAGAGGTACAGGAAACCTATTCTACTAAAATTTATGGAGAACACATAGATGACTATGCGCTACCCTTCTCTGGTATGGAAACTACATTCAAATAGCCACACACAGACAAGTATTTCTGTGACCAGGTAGTTGGGATCCACACAGAATGGCATGAGAGCCACCGGTTGTGCATCCATGGGATAAACAAACCAAGCTTAATATATGGGGTCAAAGGAGGACTGTGCCACTAGATGACATTGCTGAAACACCAACTCAAAACTGAGTGGTTTACAAGGTCACTCATAATACAACTGTCATGGGTTTGCCACAACAGATAGGAGCCAGAAGACTGCATTGTCTTATTTCCCCTACTCCTGCACTGATTAGGAGCACTTCACCTTCCTATTAAACAGTGCAGGTTTCCTCTAGCAGTGCAGGGGTTAATCTGTTTCAGCTGAGAGCTCCTGGAAGCCTGCTTGTGCTGATGCTCTCAGCTGTTCAGAGTTGGTCACTCCCCTTTCCTATTTATACTGGCCTCTAGCAATCAGGAAGTGCCAGAGTTAGCTTCATTGCTGCATGGTTTCAGGAGTTGGTGGAGAGTTGTTGTTTGAGGAGGCGTTTGGTGGATTTATCTAAGACTGTTGCTTGGTTTTGGTTGTGTGCAAATCCTCTCCTTCTCCTACTTTGTTTTTTCCCCATCCTTCACTCCCCAGGGGTTCCCTCTGTTGTTTGTGACTGCATATTTGTATAATAGGTATTTTACTTTATCCCTGTTCGTATTACCTTTTTAGTCTGGTTGGTGTATTGCCATACACTACTACTCCCCTCTTCCCTGGGTGGGTGGAGAGAACAGACTGAGGGCAGATTCAGGAGCTCGGCAAGGTACGTGGCCCTGGCATCTTCACCATTAGAAGTAATCCGGAGAACAGGGATACCCAACAGAGTCATGACAACTACTGCGAAGAACACAGCCATTTGTCCTATACTCCTGTCAAAATATTTGTCGATATTCTTATCTATGACCACAACTGATTACCAGAATGAAAGATCTCTACAGACCCCCTAGGTACTGATCAGAAAATTCATGTAGTCCATGTTCATATGTGTTTTTGCAGTGCAGCCAAAAGGTTCTGTGTGAATGCCCAAAGAAAGTGATTCAGTCTCAATGGAGCCATGTTTATACATTTTGTGGCAGTGACCGCCTTTACAGATGGGCAAAAAATGTAGAAACTTTGAATCACATTTTTGGGGGATTCAGACATAATGTCTGGACACACTGCACAAGTGCTGTGTGAAAAGTCCTTTATGGAAATTCAAACTTTTTGCCTAATTCTGTGATCTGGCTAGCTTTGCTGGACTGCTAAGGATGTTCAAATAGTCTAGTTCACTGTTCCCCAACTCCGGTCCTCAAGAGCCACCAACAGGTCATGTTTTCAGGATTTCCTTAGTATTGCCCAGGTGATGGAATTATTACCAGTGCAACACTAAGGAAATCCTGAAAACATGGCCTGTTAGTGGCTCTTGATAACCGGAGTTGGGGAACACTGGTCTAGTGACTAATCTACTGAAACATAGCAGCTTCCTTCATATTTGTTGTCTCAATCCTGCTGGATCTGAATTATTTTGATTTGTAAGCTATCCTAACATGAAAATCATCATTCAGGTTTATTGTATATTATATTATTTCTCAGAGATATCATACAAACATGGCCTTCTTTTATTGCTCTATTTTCACAATAGTGTGACCATCTGTATGGTTTAGTGACAGGAGTCTGCCTGTGTTGTGCAGCTAATCTTATGATGTACTACTATGGCTGTAGACTGTAAAAGATAAAAAATACAATCTAGGAACGTCTGTGTCTTCAGCATGTCCTAAAACCTGCAGAAAAATGTACAGTTTCTGACAAGTATGTTAATTGTAGACAAATCACTAGAGATCATATAACACATAGTTATGTCAGTATTTGTCAGGCACAATATGTATTTTCTGACACATACCACCATACTTTTTATTTTTATATAAATGACATATGCTATGTCCAGTGGCGTACCGCCAATGGCGGCAGGCCACGCCACTGCCATTGGGCCCGTGAGCCAGGGGGATGCCGTGAGCTGGGAGGGCCCCGAAGCAGCGGGGGAAAGAGCAGGATAGGTGAGTATTGGTGGAGGGGAGGGAAGGCTGCGACAGCGGAGGATCGGGCACACGCAGTAGCTGCTGCTGCAGCTACCACGTGTGCCCGCTGCTAAAGGGACATGAATATTCTCTCTTCTCCACTCCCATGGGCGTGTAGAATATTCATTCTCTTTAGTAGCGGACACAGAGGAGCGCTGAGCCGCGGCTCCTGCTGACAGTGCCTGCTACTAAAGAGAATGCATATTCACTCTTCTCCACGCACATAGTCCCGACGTGGAGAAGAGTGAATGTGCCGGCAGCAGCAGCTCACCTTAGCGTCTGAGAGCACGCGCTGCTCAGATGCCGACATGAGCTGCTGGCAGACAGGATACAGCAGCGCTGGAGCAGAGGTGAGGAAAGAAGGTGAGTATAAGTGTTTATTTTTTTATGTGTAAAGTGATTGGGACACACATACCAGGATTGGGGGGTGAGGGGGCCCACACATACTAGGATTGGGGGATGAGGGGGCTACACATACCAGGATTGGGGGATGAGGAGGCCATACATACCAGGATAGGGGGATGAGGGGTGCCATGCATACCAGGATTGGGGGATGAGGAGGCCACATATACCAAGACTGGGGGATGAGGAGGCCACACATACCAGGATTGGAGGATGAGGGGGGCCACACATACCAGGATTGGGGGATGAGGGGGCCCACACATACCAGGATTGGGGGATGAGGGGGCCACACATACCAGGATTGGGGGATGAGGGGTGCCATGGATACCAGGACTGGGGGATGAGGGGTGCCATGCATACCAGGACTGGGGGATGAGGAGGCCACACATACCAGGATTGGGGGATGAGGAGGCCACACATACCAGGATTGGGGGATGAGGGGGCCCACACATACCAGGATTGGGGGATGAGGGGGCCCACACATACCAGGATTGGGGGATGAGGAGGCCACACATACCAGGATTGGAGGATGAGGGGTGCCACTCATACCAGGATTGGGGGATGAGGGGGTCACGCATACCAGGATTGGGGAATGAGGGGGCCATGCAAACCAGGATTGGAGGATGAGGAGGCCCACACATACCAGGACTGGGGGATGAGGAGGCCACACATACCAGGATTGGGGGATGAGGAGGCCACACATACCAGGATTGGGGGATGAGGAGGCCACACATACCAGGATTGGGGGATGAGGGGGCCCACACATACCAGGATTGGGGGATGAGGAGGCCACACATACCAGGATTGGAGGATGAGGGGTGCCACATATACCAGGATTGGGGGATGAGGGGGTCACGCATACCAGGATTGGGGAATGAGGGGGCCATGCAAACCAGGATTGGAGGATGAGGAGGCCCACACATACCAGGACTGGGGGATGAGGAGGCCACACATACCAGGATTGGGGGATGAGGAGGCCACACATACCAGGATTGGGGGATGAGGAGGCCACACATACCAGGATTGGGGGATGAGGGGGCCCACACATACCAGGATTGGGGGATGAGGAGGCCACACATACCAGGATTGGAGGATGAGGGGTGCCACTCATACCAGGATTGGGGGATGAGGGGGTCACGCATACCAGGATTGGGGAATGAGGGGGCCATGCAAACCAGGATTGGAGGATGAGGAGGCCCACACATACCAGGACTGGGGGATGAGGAGGCCACACATACCAGGATTGGGGGATGAGGAGGCCACACATACCAGGATTGGAGGATGAGGGGGCCACACATACCAGGATTGGGGGATGAGGGGGTCACGCGTACCAGGATTGGGAGGATGAGGGGGCCATGCATACCAGGATTGGGAGGATGAGGGGGCAATGCGTACCATGATTGGGGGATAAGGGAGACATACGTACCAGGATTGGGGAATGAGGGGTGCCATACGTACCATGATTGGGGGATGAGGGGTGCCATACGTACCAGGATTGGGAAATTTACCAGTAACTGCTGCATATCCCACCCTAGGCTTATACTCGAGTCAATACGTTTTCACAGTTTTTTTGTGGTAAAATTAGGGGCCTCGGCTTATTCTCGGGTTGGCTTATTTAAAATATACGGTATTTTAAAATCACTGAGTACGTGGTGCAGGACTGTGGGGTGCATTATACTATATTGGGGTTGCATTTTACCCTATGGGATGTGTAATATACTGTATGGAGAACTATGGGGAGTGCATTATATTCTATGGAGGACCATGGGAAGTTCATTATACTATATGGAGGATTATTGGGGGCACATTATACTATATGGAGGATTATGGGGGGCGCATTATACTATATGGAGGATTATGGGTGGCGTATTATACTATATGGAAGGCTATGTGGGGCCATTATAATATTTTCAGGGCTATGTGGGGGGCCATTATACTGTATTAAAGCAATTATACGGGGTGAAGGTTTGTGTGGGGTCCATCATACTGTTTGGAGGGGTGTGTGGGGGTCATTATACTAATTGGAGGGCTGTGTGGGGCCCTTATACTGTTTGGAGGGCTAGTGCGGGCCATTATATTGTATATAGGTCCATTATACTGTATGGAGGGCTGTGTGGGAGTCACAGTTGGGGGATCATACTGCGTTAGGGTCACCATCATGCATTATACTGTGCATGTGGAGGCTAATGTGGAGGAATGCACCATGGGGGTATCATACTGTGTTTGGGGGGCACTTTTATTGGCATCATACTTTATGGGGCAATGAAAGAGGAATCTAGGACTTCAGCAGGAGAAAAATTGCTAAGTAAAGGCTGTAAAGTTGTGAGATCTGCTCTCCTGTGGCACGGACAAATATTTGTTTATTTTTTTGTGGGGTGGGAGAGGGGGGGGCAATTAGAGCTTCTGCTATGGGGCCCCATGATTTTTATGTATGCCCGTCTATGTCCTTTCCTAGTCAGACGTACCACAGACCTAGTACACAAGTCTCTTTAGATTACCTAAATGACTTGAAAATTGCAATACAAAAAACACAATCATGGTTTTAATGTACTGTACTACACTATATACACATAAATAAATAGGACCTAAAAGCTTCCTAAGATGACCCCGTAATACCTCAGTGCCGCAGGAGCACCCATACATGCCTACTATAAGATCCTGTCATAAGTTTCATAGCTGTACGGCTTGTGTGCCAATGACATCACTTACAAATAATAGATCGGTAAGGCTTGTGTGCCAATGACGCCACTTACAAATAATAGATCGGTAAGGCTTGTGTGCAAATGACGTCACTTACAAATAATAGATCGGTAAGGCTTGTGTGCCAATGACGTCACTTACAAATAATAGATCGGTAAGGCTTGTGTGCCAATGACGTCACTTACAAATAATAGATCGGTAAGGCTTGTGTGCCAATGACGTCACTTACAAATAATAGATCGGTAAGGCTTGTGTGCAAATGACGTCACTTACAAATAATAGATCGGTAAGGCTTGTGTGCCAATGACGTCACTTACAAATAATAGATCGGTAAGGCTTGTGTGCCAATGACGTCACTTACAAATAATAGATCGGTAAGGCTTGTGTGCCAATGACGTCACTTACAAATAATAGATCGGTAAGGCTTGTGTGCCAATGACGTCACTTACAAATAGATCGGTAAGGCTTGTGTGCCAATGACGTCACTTACAAATAATAGATCGGTAAGGCTTGTGTGCCAATGATGTCACTTACAAATAATAGATCGGTAAGGCTTGTGTGCCAATGATGTCACTTACAAATAATAGATCGGTAAGGCTTGTGTGCCAATGACATCACTTACAAATAATAGCTCGGTAAGGCTTGTGTGCCAATGACGTCACTTACAAATAATAGATCGGTAAGGCTTGTGTGCCAATGACGTCACTTACAAATAATAGATCGGTAAGACTTGTGTGTCAATGACGTCACTTACAAATAATAGATCGGTAAGGCTTGTGTGCCAATGACGTCACTTATAATTTATAGATTGGTAAGGCTTGTGTGCTTACTTGAAAATTGTAAAAAGGAGCACAAGATGTTCTTGGGATATAAAATATAAAACAAGAAATATAGTACTATCCTGCTAAAACAGAACACTTAGCATCGGGTCAGAAGCAACAAACTTAGGAATGGTATCAGTAGCAACAAAATGCCATGGAAGTATTTTGGTAGTAACTAGTGTTGAGCCACCCCCGTAGTGTTCGGGTTCGGTTCGTCGAACACCGGGATGTTCGAGGAATTGTTCGTCGAACTGTTCGTCGAACACCTTAGAACACCGTCGAACACCGTTAAAACCAATGGCAGGCAAACAAAAACACATAGAAACACATAGAAAACACCTTCAAAGGTGTCCAAAAGCTGACAAACTGCTCAGAAGACACTCTCTTTAAAAAAGCCGGCCGGCAATTCAGCAGCGGCATACACCGGTACCCGACAATTTAGACAAGAAGGAATAGAGCATCACACATAGATTAGATAGATAGAAACATGTCAGTCACATATATATGAAGTACAGTGACAGTGTTGGTTACTGTACTTGTCATTTAGTGTAAAGGATTTATTAAAAAAAATATTAGTGTTTTCATGCACCGTCTCTTTAAAAAAGCCGGCCGGCAATTCAGCAGCGGTACCCGACAATTTACAACAGAAACAATAGAGCTTCACACATAGATTAGATAGATAGAAACGTCAGTCACATATATATGAAGTACAATGATAGTGTTGGTTACTGTACTTGTCATTTAGTGTTAAAATAAAGGATTTATTAAAAAAAAATTGGCGTGGAGTCCCCCATAATTTTAGGCTCTAGCGGAGGTTAAGCAGACGGCTGGGGCAGATGTTTGAAGCCTGGGAAGGGGGTAATACCCACGGAGCTTCCCAGGCTACTAATATCAGCCCCCAGCTGAATACCTAGCCTTTACTAGCTATTAAAATGGGGGACCCCCCAAAAAAAATGACGTGGGGTCTCCCCTATTTTAATAGCTAGCAAAGGCTAGGCAGACAGCTGGGGGCTGATATTAATAGCCCAGGAAGGGTGCCATGAATATTGGCCCCCTCCCAGGCTAGAAACACCGGCCGTCAGCCGCCCCAGAAATGGCGCATCCATAGGATGTGCCAATTCTGGCACTTAGCCTCGCTCTTCCCACTGCCCTGTAGCGGTGGCAATGGGGTAATAGGGCTGGGGTTGATGTCAGCTTATAATGCCAGCTGACATCAAGCCCAGGTTAGTAATGGAGAGGCGTCTATAAGACACCCCCATTACTAACCCCATAGTCAAAGTTACAAAAAAACACCAACACCCAGAATAAAGTCCTTTAATTGAAATAAACACACAATTCTTTATTGTTCTAAATTAAACTATACTTACAGTCACGCCCATTCCAGCTGAAGCCAACGATCTCCTGCAATAAAAGTAAAATAATAAAGCAACATCATCCTTACCTTTCCATGGCTCCCAGGACAGCTTCAGCTCTGCTACATCGAGATGACAGGCTGGACCGCAGCAGAATGCTGCCATCCAGCCTGTCATCCTGCAGACACTGAGAAGTGCAGGCATGCTTGCGCTCCTCAGTGTCTCGCTGTGACGGCATCCAGATGAGCCGAGTTCATGTCCAATGAACTTGGCTCACCTCATGCACGTCACTGACAGCGTGGGAAAATTCTCCTGCACTCAGCGCTTCATCTCGATGTAGCAGAGCTGAAGCTGTCGTGGGAACCATGGAAAGGTAAGGATGAGGTTGCTTTATTATTTTACTTTTATTGCAGAAGACATTGGCTTCAGCTGGAATGGGCGTGATGGTAAGTATGGTTTAATTTAGAACAATAAAGAATTGTGTGTTTATTTCAATTAAAGGACTTTATTCTGGGTGTTGTGTTTTTTTTAAATACTTTACTAGAAATTCATGGTGGTCATGTCTAATATTGGCGTGACCCCATGAATTTCGGGCTTAGGGCCAGCTGATAATGCCAAGCTGGCCTTAACCCCTTTATTACCCAGTGAGCCACTGCACCAGGGCCCTGGATGAGTTGGGTACAGCGCCAGAAGATGGCGCTTCTATGAACGCGCCATTTTCCGGGGTGGCTGCGGACTGCAATTTGCAGCGGACTGCAATTTGCAGCGGGGGGGGTCCCAGAACCTGTCTCATTAAAAATGCTATTAACCTGCAAATGTGGGGTTAATCTGCAGGTTAATAGCGCTTAAAGCTGCCTGGTGCCGGTACTGAGAGCCCTGCTCCCGTCAGCCCTGGGCTATCAGTAATAGGGGTTGGCTGGTGTAGTTTCAGGCACCACGCTGTGAACAGTAGCTGTAAATGCCCCCAGCACTGACTGACAGCCGACTCAGCAGTGCATCAGTACCCCTATAACTAAAAGCCCATGGCTGCCAGGAGGAATAAAGTTAATTTTGTCCTGCCAGTGGGGCTCTCAGTCTGAGCAACTTCAGAACACTATTAACCTGCAGGTTAATAGCGTTTTCTTTTACATGACAGGTTCATTTTAAAGGCAATCTGAGACTATCTGGAGATTGCTAGATGTTACTAATTAAATAGATTTAAACAAGATGCTGATGTTTTCTACATATTGTTAGGTTTTGTTACTTGTATACGCTTTGAGTAGTACTGTTTGCTATTTCAACTTAAATCAATACTTTTTTTACTAAATATTTTAGTACAGGAATGCAAGTAATCAGTCACGTTGAAATTGTTTGTTATCCCTTCCTTTTTACATGCAACCCCACAGAAATATCTTTGACAGAAACTGTCTCTCCTCAATTTGCAGGACCATAGTAAAGTAATATTGTGCCCCCTGCAGCTTGAGAGATACTCTCCACCTTTTCTTTCATCCCAGTGCCAATTTCCACCACCTGAAGTGCCTAGTATAATGACAAGTAGTTTGATAACAGCTGACAATAATCTGCCACTCATCTACATTATAATTGATGCTAACTTACAATGAATCTTACTGGATCACAAAGATACAAATGAAAAACTGGCTAAATTGTGTACGGATGCACTCTCTCAGGAAGGCATTGGGTAGTGTTCACACAGGCATAGCTCCCTACCGTCCCGGTTTCCGTGGGACTGTCCCGCTTTGAGGGCTCAGTTTTGCGTCCCATCACGTTTCAGCTGTTCTCCCGGCTGTGGACGTTGGTGGGGCGGGTTGCGGCGGTGGAGCAGCAGGCACAGGCAGGAGTCGGCAGGTGCAGCTACCACGTGTGCCCGCTGCTAAAGAAGATGAATATTCACTCCTCTCCACGCCCATGGGAGTGGAGAGGAGTGAATATTCATTCTCCTTAATAGCATACAGTGTCAATTGCAGCCGCCGGCTTCCTGCTGCGGCTCTGCGATCCTGTGTGCCCGTTATTAGAGAGAATGAATATTCACTCTTCTCCACTCCCCATTGGCATGGAGAGGAGTGAATATTCATTCCCTTTAGTAGCGGGCACAGAGGATAGCGGAGCCGCAGCAGGAGCGGGGCGCCGGCTGTGTATGCTATTAAGGAGAATGACTATCCACTCCTCTCCACGCCCATAGTCCCAACATGGAGAGGAGTGAATATTCCCGCAGCTCACCTCAGCATCTGAGGGCGCATGGCAGTGATGTCATGAGCTGCTCAGATGCTGACATGAACTGCTGGCAGACAGGACGCATTGCTGGAGCAGAGGGGAGGAAGGAAGGTGAGTAGAATTGTTTATTTTTTTCATGTGTGTAGTGATTAGGGGCCATGTATATCAGGATTGGGTCTGAGGGGCCATGCATGCCCGGATTGGGTCTGAGGGGGCCATGCATACCAGGATTGGGTCTGAGGGGGCCATGCATACCAGGATTGGGTCTGATGGGGTCATGCATACCAGGATTGGGGATGAGGTGGCCATGCATACCAGGATTGGGTCTGAGCGGGCCATGCATACCAGGATTGGGTCTGAGGGGGCCATGCATACCAGGATTGGGTCTAAGGGGGGCATGCATACCAGGATTGGGTCTGAGGGGTCCATGCATACCAGGATTGGGTCTGAGGGGTCCATGCATACCAGGATTGGGTCTGAGGGGTGCTTGCATACCTTGCATACCAGGATTGGGTCTGAGGGGGCCATGCATACCAGGATTGGGTCTTAGGGAGCCATGCATACCAGGAATGGGGATGAGGGCCGTCTGCTGAATGCCCCTCATTACCAGCGCCCATCTGACAACTTCTCCTGCCAGGGGAGAATAATGGTAAATGGGCGTGGATTGGGGTGTGGCCAGGGGCATGGGCCAAATGTGGCACGGTGCACTATGTGCGCCACATGATCTATCCCTCTTTCTCTTCTTCAAAAGTTGGGAGGTATGATATAGGCAATGTGGTTTGGGCCAAACATGTGCAGTTTTACTACTTTCATAAACTTGAGGGATTCAAAACCAAAACAACCTCTTCTGGGCACAAAAGGTATCACAGCAAATAAACAGTTCCCTTAGCAGGGCACATACTGTATGTCTGTTTGGGCTCACCCAAACGGATTACAGTCCTGGTTCCCGGAGCAAAATTCATACACAGAAGAATCCCACAAGTCTCAGTATCACCTTCGGCTCGAGCTCCAGCAGCTTCCAGTGCCAAGCAGAAGTGTTTAACTCCAGCAGCTTCTACATGGTTCTCTGCAGCTCACAAACAGACTGCTCCGCTTTCCCAGCTGACCAATGCAGTCCCCATTCAGTGAGAGACCCCGACAAGTCTCTCTCTCTGTTACAACTCATATTTTGACTTGTCACTTACCAGCAACATACTCACCTCTGCTCCATCCAGCATATTGACACACTTACTGAACAAAGATTGTTCTTGTTCTTAGTTAATGTTAGCCAGGTGCATCTAATCAAGACTTGCAGTGTTAGGATTTAACCCTGTCCTACCTGCCTCTGATACATACACCCCCCCTCTGCCGTAAGCCGGGGGCTGGGCACCATCTGGCAACACAGAGCCTACAAGGCAAGAGCCGCCTACACATCGCGCACACAAGCTCTGCCACCTGCACTTCACGCACACAGGCTCTGCTCAGTGGTGTAACTATAATCTGATGGGCCTTGGTGAAAGATTTCAGCTGTGTGCACACTATGCGTTTTTTAAGCATTTCCGCAGCGGCAATTCCGCTGCAGAAACGCTTAAAAAACGCTTGGTAGAAGGTCTGCCATGTTCCCCAATGATAATCCGCATGTGCTGTGCACATGCTGCGGAAATTTCCGCTGCGGATTATCATTTAGCACTACCAATTATTTTCCGGAAGCGCTGTGTTTTCGCCGCCATTGACTTGCATTGGAGCGCTTGGATTCCGCATCACTGGATCTGCAGATGCGGAATCCATGCGTTTCAATGTGCGGATGGTACCCGGGTCTGGAAATGAGGAGACTCTCCTCCGGACCCGTAAAAAAAAGAATAAAATAAAAAATAAATATTATACTTACCTTCTGATGGCCCCCGGTCTCCATAGCGATGCAACTCGCGATGGTCTGAAAAGGACCTGCCGTGACGTCATTTAGTCATGTGACTGGTCACGCAACCGATGACGTCGGCAGGTCCTTTAGTCTACCGCGAGCTGCCGGCAAGCAGAGACAAGGACATCGGAGGCCATCAGAAGGTAAGTACTGTATAATATTTATTTTATATTTTTTACCATTCTTTACGATCACACTATAAATCCATGCCGGTTGCATGGATTTATATAGTGTGACCAAGTTGTCAAGCACTTTTCCAAGTGATGCTAAAATCGCTTGGAAAGCGCTTGTCAACCCGCATGCGGAAATGCAAGTGAAGAACGCTTCACATCCGCATGTCCCTGGCAGGAAAAATGCATGTACAATCCGCATGTACAATCCGCATGTACAATCCGCATGCATTTTTTCTGCCAGGAAGATGCAGAAATGCTCAGGAAAAATCTGGAGCATTTCTGCATCGTGGGCACATAGCCTTAGACCCCTTCCTCATCCTGAATAAATGTTATATATGCGTTCTCCATCCTGGTATATATATATCCCTCATCCTGGCCCAATTTTGGTATATATATCGCCCATCCTGGTATTTGTCCTTTATCCTGGGTCCCATCCTGGTATATATCCCCCATCCGGGTATATATGTCCCTTGTTCTGCCGCTGTTCTTTAATGTATAGAAGAAAATAAACCATTATACTCACCAGGGGCATACATACAAGTCATGGGGCTCCATGGAAGAAGTATAAACGCACTCCCCATAGTCTTCCATATAGTATAATGCATAGCTCATAGTCATCCAAGTAGTATAATGTACAGCTCATAGTCATCCATAAAGTATAATGCATAGCTCATAGTCATCCATAAAGTATAATGCGTAGTCCATAGTCCTCCATATAGTATAATGCACAGCTCATAGTCATCCATAAAGTATAATGCACCCCCATAGTCAACAATAGTAGTATAATGCACCCCCATAGACATCCATAGTAGTATAATGTATCCCATAGAAATCCATAGTAGTATAATACATCCCCAGACATCCATAGTAGTATAATGCACCCCCATAGACATCTATAGTAGTATAATGCACCCCATAGACATCCATATTAGTATAATTCACCCCCATAGACATCCATAGTGGTATAATGTACCCCATACACATCCATAGTAGTATAATGCACCCTCATAGTCATCCATGGTAGTATAATGCACCCCATACACATCCATAGCAGTATAATGCATCCTCATAGACATCCATAGTAGTATAATGCACCCCCATAGACATCCAAAGTAATATGGCCAATGATTTTTAAAAATAAATAAATATTCACCATTCCTTCGCTCCCGCGCTGGTGCGTCCTCTTGCGAGGCCAGCAGGGCTTGTTATGTGACGGGAGCGCGTGACGTCACTGACATGTACCCCGTCACGTGCACACCGACGTCAGCTGCTTGCCTTTGATAGGCCGGTAGCGTGTATTGTGAGGACGCACATCCAGCTGAGGCTTTTGCTGGCGTCACCCACCAGGCTCCTGACCCGCCGGGCCCGGTCTCAGCGACCGCGATCGTTACGCCCCTGGGTCTGCTACACATGCACTGATGCTGGTCTGTGCTCAGTGCACTACATCCTCCTCTCAGTACAGTGAAAGGAAATTCACCATTTATATAATGCAACCTGTTACCACAGCTGTCTCCTGGCGGCGTATCAGACTACTGATGCTACAGCTTTAGCTCATAAGTCCCAGAATATCGTAAAATCTCGGTCAATAATAATAGCATGCAACAAGTCCTTAACACTCCCACTTCATGTGAGACGGAACCACAGTCTGTGCGTATGTCCATCTAGGCCATAGGATAGTTCTTGGTGTCTCCATAGATATCTTACCCCCACCCCCTTCTCATGGACTGGCACAAGCGAAAGTGTGCCCCTTACCAGGGTCACCAAACTCCGAGTCCTGAAGTTCCATCGCTTGGACACCATTCACAGTCACCTGGCATGCTTGAGGCCACTCGCCAGAATGAGGAACTGCCCTCCAGGCAGGGTTGGCGAAGTAGGCGTTGCACTGGCCAATGCTGCAGTCCATTGGCTCTGTGACTTGGTCAGTTCAATCATCTACCTGTACCGAGGTGTTATGTGAAGCTAGGTTCCCCCGGCATTCTCCACACAACTCCACTACAGAGATGGCTTCCGAGCCACAGCAGCAATTCAGTGACACCTGCAGCAATGTCACCTTTCGGCAGGACAACTCCTCCATGCTTTCCAACTGTGATTGCAATGCTGTATCTGCCTTTATTTCAATCTTTACACTGCTATCGCCTGTGCTCTCTGGGACTTCACACCCACCTTTCATCCACCAATTGTAGGGATTCACTCTCTCAGGTAGGCATTAGGTAGTGTTCACACATGCAATACGGTTTAGTCCAAACGTGCAGTTTTATTGCTTTAATAAAGTTCCAAATGTTTACAATCTGAGTATATGCTTTCTGTGCAAGTGGCACCGAGTCGATGGCGAAGATGGAATTAGGCTTAGCTAAAGTACAGCAAGACCATGAGTTTTCACAAACTCAGCATCAACTATGCCAACTCCGGCTCCATTGTCAACAAACACAGAAATGTTCTCAGTTTTGCTCTCTAGCATCACCTCTGCTGTCAGGACAAACCGGGAACTTCAGGTTGGCAACATATGCACCCTTTGCTTATCCAACTCCAGACTGCTAAGAGTTAATGGAGTCTCCTTTTGTTTAGGAATTGAAGGACAGGTCCCAAAAAAATGTTCCTTTTTCCCACAAAAAAAAAATTCGCCTTTTTTCTTGCGAATCTCTGGGGAAACTTATGATGTAAAGGCACCCCCTAACTGCATGGGTTCCTCCACCTCCCCCAGTACTGGTTCACCACAAGACCGCTACTCCGACAGAGGTACATAACCCCAACCAGAAGGCCCTGGAGAAGGTGGTCTCACCTGTCTATCCCGAAGGCGTCTATCAAGATGTATGACCAACGACATGGCAGCCTCCAAGGACTGACGGGCTTCATATACTGCCAAGGCATCTTTCAACCTTTCAGTAAGACCCTCACAAAATTGACTCCTAAGCGCTGAGTCATTCCATTTAGAATCCATTGCCCATCTAGCGAATTCAGAACTGTGCATCTCCACTGACCGATTCCCCTGCTGAAGGCCTAGACTCAAGCCAATGCGGCTCAGTCAGGGTCATCATAGATGAGGACCAGAGCCCCGAAAAAACCCTCTACAGACTGGAGACAAACCGAATCCTGCAGTAAAGAAAACCCCCACGACTGAGGATCTCCCTGCAGTAGAGAGATCACAATTCCAACCTGTTGCTCCTCATTTCCGGAGGAGTAAGGACGAAGTTAAAAATACAGTTTGCAGGCCTCCTTGAAAACAATAAACTTGTCCCTACCTCCTGAAATCCTGTCTGGGAGTGCAACCTTGGGTTCAAATTGGACTGGCCTACCTGCAGAGACCCCCACATTAGTGACCTGTAGCAGCTGATGCTGTTGCTGAACCTCACAGCGGAAGTCATTCACCTCCAGAGGCAGACTGCGCAGCCGTTCTGCTAGCTCTGCAATTGAAACCATACCAAGGAAGAAAGGGCAAAAAAAAAACACACCCGAAAAAAAAAATAAACACACAATTAAACCCAAGTGTCAGTTTTTTTTTTTCCTCTAAATGTGCATGGCCGGTGATTATGTCACGCACAGTGTAGGAAAGATAAAGTGTGACACGAAGGGATGAGGGGAAGGGAGCCCAGACACTAGGGAAAGGGGGGAAGTGGAGATTTCCTAGGCTGATCTACAATCACCTTGTCTACCCCTACCGTCCCTATATTGGTTCCTCACCAATCGCCACACAGGAACCTATCCCTGTATTTACTTAGTGCTTGGCCCTAGATTGGGAAGGGAGGGATGAATGTTAGTCGATCCCCACTGACAACTAAAGACAGCAAGGGGAGACAGACACGGGGAAAGTAACTTAGCTTGAGTTGACTTCAAAGAGATGGCACACACGTCCAGAGAGGAAGTAAGAACTGCACTTGCTCCAAGCCTTCACAAGGGGTCATGTGAATATCACTGGCGCCTCCCTATTGCAAAGTGAAAGTATTTATACACTCAGGCCAGGGTGTTAATTAGCAAGAAGAAGGTAGCCGCTGGGTCCTAGAGTGAGAAAAATCTAAGAAGGTGTCTGTAATGCCAAACAAAGAGATCTCCTGCAACCAACTGCAGGGCAACTGTCACATCTGACACATCCGTGACAAGATGTCAATCAACACACTGACAGCTTCATCACGCCCCCGCACTAGATTGGATGGCTGAGCTGTCAGTAACCGCATCCCAGACACACTGAGGGGGGGAGCCGTGACAGTACCCTCTCTTCTTTATGGGGGCTGCCGGACCCCCAGACTTCCCAGGAAACTTTAGATGGAAGGCTCTAACTAACCGATTGGCCTTCACATCTCGAGCAGGGACCCAGGATCTCTCTTCTGGTCCATATCCCCTCCAGTGAATGAGGTATTGAAGGAAATTATGGACCCTCCACAACCCTCTGAACCTCATACTCTAAGCCACAGTTGACTGAAACTGGAGGAGGCGGGGATGAGGGAGACAATACCGAAGGGACAAACTCCTATAATAGGGATTTATGGAAGACGTTAGGGATGTGAAGGGATGGGGAAAGGTTTAATCTGAATGCCACTGTATTGACCACCTCTAGGATCTCATATGGACCAATAAACTTTGGACCCAACTTTGCCAATGGCACTTTAAGTTTAATGTTCCTGGATGACAACCAAACCTTATCCCCGATCTTAAAAACAGGACCCACTGAACGTCTATCGGCCTTCCGTTTTTGGACGAATCTGAGCAGTCCCAATATTCTTTTGAACCTCCCTTCCAGACATCCCCAAGTCTTTGTACGGCAACTTCCACCCCAGGACATTCAAAACTAATTCTAGAAAATTCACCAAAATGGGGATGAAAACCATAATTACAGAAAAATGGTGAGGTTCCAGTAGACTTATTCACTCGACTGTTAAATGCAAACTCAGCGAGAGGTAAAAACGAAGACCAGTCCTCCTGCTGAGCAGCCACAAAGCACCTTAAAATTTGTTCCAAAGATTGATTTGTCCTCTAAGTCTGACCGTTGGTCTCAGACTTGTAAGCAGATGAAAATGATAAGTCAACCCCGAGTTTACTACAAAAAGCTCTCCAGAATTTAGAGACAAATTGTACTCCCCTATCTGATATAATGTTAAGAGGGATACCATGTAACCTTACAATACGGGAAATAAACAACCTAGAGAGTGCCTCTGCATTAGGTAATCCTGACAAGGCAACAAAATGAGCTTGTTTGCAGAATCGGTCAACTACCACCCAGATAGCAGTTTTCCCACCAGACAGAGGCAAATCTGTGATGAAATCCATGGACAAATGAGTCCATGGTCTTTCTGGAATTCGAAAAGGAGCCAATTCCCCAGCCGGCCAGGTATGACTGACTTTGGCACGTGCGCAGATTTCACAAACAGATACAAAATCTTTGATATCATTACGCATGGACGGCCACCAAAAATGTCTAGCCATGGCTTTCCATGTAGCAGTAACCGCAGGATGACCACTCAAGACGGAATCATGAAATTCCTGTAATACACGCAATCTTAGGTACACAGGCACAAAAAATTTAGATCCAGGAGTAGCAGGAGGAGCCAACGACCGGGTTTTATGGATCTCCTCCTCCAATTCTGAAGTTACCATAGCAACCACAATACCCTGAGGAATAATGGAGGATGGATGTTCTGGAGTAGGAACTGAATCGAGACTATAAGATAATGCGTCAGCTTTCACATTCTTAGAACCCGGCCTGAATGTAATTGAAAAATTAAACCTTAAGAAAAACAAGGTCCATCTAGCCTGTCTAGGAGTTAATTTTTTAGCTGATTCAATGTAAACTAGAATCTTGTATGAGAGACCACAGTAACTGGATGAACAGCCCCCTCCAAAAAATGCCTCCATTCCTGAAAGGCTAATTTTACAGCAAGCAATTCACGATTCCCAACATCATAATTTCTTTCCGCTGGCAAAAATTTTTTAGACAAAAAGCACATGGACGCAAGTTAGTCAGAGTTTTGGGCCCCTGCGACAAAACCGCCCCTACTCTGACCTCTGAAGCATCCACCTCTACAATTATTATTATTATTTATTATTATAGCGCCATTTATTCCATGGCACTTAACATGTGAAGAAGGGGTATACATACAAGAACAATTACAATAATCTTGAACACAATGTGATGGCGACTGGTACAGGAGGAGCGAGGATCTACAATGAATGGTTCTTCGCGATCAGGTTGTATCAGAATGGGAGCAGATATGAAACACTCTAATTTTTCGAAAGCCCTTATAGCACCCGGCGACCACACCTTGAGATTTTCCCCCTTACATGTAAGGTCAGTAAGAGGTTTAGCATTCTGAGAAAAACATTATACGGTTACCACCCACAATTTGGTACCTTTAGTTGGGGAGGAGCTTCGGGAGTTCCTGAGGAGGAACGTTTTGCTTCGTCGCTTTCATTGGTGTGGCGGGGGGTCCGGAGTAATTTAAAGATCATGGGAGACATTATACTATATGGGGTCTTGCATTATATTCTATGGGGGCTGCGTTATACTCTATGGGGGCTATATTATATTATAAGGGCCTGCAGTATGCTATATGAGGTGTACATTATATTCTATGGGGATGAATTATACTCTATGGTGGCTGCATTATACTATATGGGGGATACATTATATTATATGGGGAAGTAAAGGCCAAGGGGCCCAAGAAAGATATACCATACTCCATTTTTATAAAAATATAACTACACTTTATTATTAAAATGATTACAGATAGGTGGAAGATAAAAAAAGTACACTGGTGACAAACACCGGAGCTGACGGCTGCAAAAAATAATAATATTGACATATATACGGGCCATAGGTACAATCATAAACCAATCCTATTATTGCACCTGGCCCCAGAAGATAGTAAACAGTTTGTAGGGAGCCCGCAAAGGTCAACCTGAGAAGATGTATATAGAAATGGTTTAAGCATACAGTAATTAATTACATAGAGTATTCAGGCACCTGATGTGGTGAAAGCTGCCAGAGCTCCAACCCCGATGCGCGTTTCGCCGGAGCGCCTTTCTCAAGGCGTGTGTGATTAGACTGACAGAACCAGTACAAGAAGGAAAACATACCAATAGGACCTGGCAAACTCACCCATGTGATGGTCAGCTGACCAGAGGTATGCGCTGCTTTGATGTGTGGCCATGTGTACCCAAGAGTGCAATGTGCCGCCCGGAAACGACGCATACAGCACCATGGAAACCGGGACACCCAGTGGCCGCGGCATCACCAGAATCACGTGTCAAAGACACAGGAATACGGGATAGAGATGCCGCAGGCCGGCGGCAGTGCCGGGTCCAGAGCGTGCATGCGTGCAGGGGCTATCAGCGCTACTGATGGGAACTGCTTTAGTCAACTCAATTATATATGTGGGTATCAGATATTAAGGGTGCACTATATATATGTAGATGTACTTATTTAAGGGTGCATTAATCCTATAAACTAGATACACAGTATACATGTACATAATAAATAACAGTCAATATCATAGTCACAAACTTAGTTGTAAGATTGATAGTACACATATATAATATACCGAGCAATACTGTATAGGCTTACACAAGTTATAATACAAAAAGCATATAGTTCATTGAATAAACAAGTATATAAAAATACAATTGGTTACTTCTTGTACAAAAATCCCCAACCCCCCGTGCATATAAATGGCACAGCGTCACATCAATGTCACAAAAAAGTTAATCGTATCCGCTCAGATGTATTCAGCAGCGTAGTCTAGATAAAGCGAACCGCATGGTAAGTATTATGAGGCCTATAAAAAGTAAAAAAACAGTTACCGTAATACACGACATCTAAAAACACATAAAACAATCACTGTGACTCAAAACAAAGGTGAATGATGTGGAAGCAATATAATGATCAGAGAAAAGGTACAAAACTTAAATGTTCGTTTAGACCAGGGGTCCTCAAACTACGGCCCGCGGGCCACATGCGGCCCGCGGAGGACTTTCATCCGGCCCGCCGGGCTATGGGCGGAGGAGAGGAGAGCGGTGTCAGCGCCTGCCCTTCCCCCCTCTTGCTCAGGGTCCCGGCAGGCGGATACTTACCTCTCCCCGTGCCTCTGCAGATCCGCTGTCTTCCTGCTCTGCGCTTCCTGTGACGTCTCAGGTCAGAGGGCGCGGTGACGTCTTTACACCACGCCCTCCCGAGTGCTGTCACAGGCAGCGCAGAGCGGGACAACGCCGCCGCGACGCTGCAGTCCAGACCAGAGCAGTGGCAGCGGCAACAAGTGAGGTGAGTATTGGATTTTTTTTTTTTATGTATGGAGGCATAGGTCATTATATGGAGGGTGACATCCTGCAAGGGGTATAATATGGGGGGGTGACATCCTGCAAGGGGTATAATATGGGGGGGGTGACATCCTGCATGGGGTATAATATGGGGGGGTGACATCCTGCATGGGGCATGATATGGGGGGAAAGGGACATCCTGCATGAGGCATAATATGGGGGGGGTGACATTCTGCATGTGGCATTATATGGGGGGGGTGACATGGGGCATTATATGTGGGGGTGACATGCTGCATGGGGCATTATATGGGGGGGTGACATGCTGCATGGGGCATTATATGGGGGGGTGACATGCTGCATGGGGCATTATAAAGACAGGGGAGTGATATCCTGCATGGGGCATTATATGGGGGGGTAACATCCTCCATTGGGCATTATATGGGGGGTGACATCCTGCATGTGGCATTATATGGGGGGTGACATGCTGCATGGGGCATTATATGGGGGGTAACATGCTGCATTATATGGGGGGGTGACATGCTGCATGGGGCATTATAAAGACAGGAGAGTGATATCCTGCATGGGGCATTATATGGGGGGTGACATCCTGCATGGGGCATTATATGGGGGGTGACATCCTGCATGGGGCATGAGATGGGGGGTGACATCCTGCATGGGGCATGATATGGGGGGTGACATCCTGCATGGGGCATGATATGGGGGGTGACACCCTGCATGGGGCATTATATGGGGGGAAAGGGACATCCTGCATGGGGCATTATAAAGACAGGGGAGTGATATCTTGCATGGGGCATTATATGGTATGAGAAAGGGACATCCTGCATGGGGCATTATATGGGGGGTGGCATCCAGCATGGGGCATTATAAGGGGGGAACAGCCTGCATGGGGCATTATAAGAGGGGAACAGCCTGCATATGGCATTATAAGGGGGAAACAGCCTGCCTATTGGGAACATTTACCTGCCCATTGGGGACCTATGCTGCCTATTGGGGACCTATGCTGCCTATTGGGGACCTTTGCTGTCTATTGGGGATATTTACCTGCCTATTGGGGACATTTACCTGCCTATTGGGGATATTTACCTGCCTATTGGGGACCTATGCTGCATATTGGGTACATTTACCTGCCTATTGGGGACCTATGCTGCCTATTGGGGACATCTACCTGCCTATTGGGACCTATGCTGCCTATTGGGTACAGTTACCTACCTATTGAAATACCTGTTGATTTAACTTTACTTGCTCTTCATTTTATATATTGTATTTGTTCCTGTATTGTTTTTTTTACTTCAAAATAAGATATGTGCAGTGTGCATAGGAATTTGTTCATAGTTTTTTTTAAAAACTATATTCCGGCCCTCCAATGGTCTGAGGGACCGTGAACTGGCCCCCTGTTTAAAAAGTTTGAGGACCCCTGGTTTAGACCATTAGGATGAACCGTATTCAGTGTCCAGATCTACCTAGACTCCATTTGGGCCAGGCATTTGGATATTTGCCCACCCTGAACATCTGTATCAATACTATCAATCCCCTTCACGCGCAGTTCCCATTAGATTGATGGTTGATTTTAAAGTGAAAGGATTTTAAAGGATAGTTTTAAGCATAGACGAATCAGTTTCCTCGGTTGCGGCATTGATACCAAGTATGTGCTCGCTTATTCTTGTCTTAAATGGGCGAGTCGTAAGGCCCACATAAATTAGGCCACAAGGGCATGTTGCATGATAAATCACGTACCTGGTCTGACAATTTATTGTTTTTTTAATTTTATAAACTTTAGTTCCGCTGGAATCACAAAACTCACCACCTCTGTCAATATTAGGACACGTAACACTGTGTCCACAAGGAGCACATCAACCTTTCATGGTAAATTGGTCCAAAAATGTTGGTCTTGTCTCACTCACATAATGATTCCTCACAAGTTGATCCCGAAGATTTTTAGAGGGGCGAAATGTAATCACTGGCTTTTCGGATATAATTTTAGATACCACTGGGTCAGCTCTGAGAACTGGCCATGCGTTCATTAGTGCACGTCGTAACGCTGGCACCTGTGTATTATATCTCGTTATAAGCACATCAACCTTTCATGGTAAATTGGTCCAAAAATGTTGGTCTTGGCTCACTCACATAATGATTCCTCACAAGTTGATCCCGAAGATTTTTAGAGGGGCGAAATGTAATCACTGGCTTTTCGGATATAATTTTAGATACCACTGGGTCAGCTCTGAGAACTGGCCATGCGTTCATTAGTGCACGTCGTAACGCTGGCACCTGTGTATTATATCTCGTTATAAATCTCACGTCTCCTCTATTTTTTATACTGTGTGGTTTGTATAGAAGGTCTTGACGGGAGGCGAATCTAGCCCTATTGT
This sequence comes from Phyllobates terribilis, assembly GCF_046119375.1. Classification (NCBI taxonomy): domain Eukaryota; kingdom Metazoa; phylum Chordata; class Amphibia; order Anura; family Dendrobatidae; genus Phyllobates; species Phyllobates terribilis. The sequence goes on along the minus strand of NW_027362761.1, from coordinate 688,392,792 downwards.
ATGCTCTCTTAATACTTCTACGACTGTAGCTTCTCTCATGGAATCGGAGCATGAGGTCATTTGCTTGTGTGGCACCCCAGGGGTCTGGTTTCCACAGTAACAGCAATGTTATGTCTGAGAGCAGGTGGGAGGTCTCTTGGTCAGGAAATCCTATGCATGCCACACCTCCTGCCCAGTCCTGGGAGGGGAAGGACTTCCCCTATATAAACCTGGGGCTGAGGCAGGGTTAGAGAGTTCAGAGGGAGAGTTCAGCCAGGAGGGCTGACAGGGAGCTGTGGCTCCGGCTGGGCCCAGCTCCTGGGCCATGCCAGAAGTAGAGACAGAGAAGAGAAGCAGCTATGGGAAGAAACAACAGGAGCTCTGTGGGAGCAGTGTTACAAGGAGTCAGGGGCTGGCAGCTGCAGAGCTCGCCCTGACTGAGAAGTTATCACTGGACCCGGAGTCCGAGGCTGTGGGGACTAACTCCTACCCAGCAGCAGAATCCGTCAGGCAGGGGATTTCAGGTCCTCTGGCCAAGAAACCCGAAGGCACGGTCACACGCATGGGACCAGCACCGCCGTCGTGGAGCGGAAGCTACTAGAAGGCCCCGAGTCACCGGCCATACGGGTGAGCACCACACGGTACACTCAGGGACGTGGGCTACTTATACCCGCCTCTAGCAAGGTAGCCAGAAGAGTACAGTTAGTTTGGGAGGCCTACAACTCCGCCTGGCCAGGGGAGATCCCATCTGCTCAAGGACTGACCAGGCCCCAATCGCTAGCCAGTACTCCGGGAGGGTCTATCTTTCTCACCAGTAAAGACGCTGAACTACACCGTACCGTCTCCGAGTGGTTCCTGCTACCCCCATCATCCACGTCGGCTGCCCTGAGGCCATACCCCTCCCGTTGGGGGTTATACCACCACGCTGCACAATCTCACCACCGGCCTCAGTGGTCTGCCCTGCAGCGGCGGCTCCAAAGCTGCATTCAACGGGTGGCGTAGTCGTCCTACATCTACTGCTAAATACAGCGCCACTTAGTTTGACTCCCTGGGCACGGACCGGGTCACCGCCACGAGACTACAACCCTCAACAGATCCGGCTCCGGGTAAGCTCCCGCGTGCGCAACGCTGCGCGACACAGGCCCAGGGGCGCGTCACTTGGACCTCAAAATCATGTTCCGTTGAACAGATCCCATGGAGTCGCAGGAACTGTCCAACGGGACCAGTTTTGCACAGGTCCTACTTCAGTGACAATGGATATTAAAGCAAGTGTAGTACTACAGAAAGTTAAAACTTAACATTTATTACAACTGAATAAAAGGTAATACACAAGTCACAAGGACCTAAAAACGAGTATATGCCTGTCTGTGGTAGTGAGTAACCATATAAATCAGTAACTTATTATGTTCAGGAATACGAGCATATGTAATACCAACATAGTCTATGACGCGCCCCCTGGGCCATATTCTTTGGGGGAATACCCGGAGCCGGATCAGATGGGGGTTGTAGTCTCCGAGTGGCTGTGACCCGGTCCGTGCCCAGGGCGTCAAGCTCAGTGTGTGGCAGTCCTTACTGATGTTATTAAAGTTCTTTATGTCGACTACGCCACCCGTTGTATTGCGGTCACTACGGCCGCCGCTGCAGCACGGTCCACTGAGGCTGATGGTGTGTGCGCAGCTTAGGTAGTATAACCCCCAACGGGAGGGGTATAGCCTCAGGGGGTCAGGTGCAGAGGATGGTGGTTGTAGAGGTGCAGAGAGGATGGAAATGAGAGACAGAGTCGGGTTGTGCAGTTCAGGGTTTTTACTTACTGCAGATGTTCCGGTCACTCCGGCCTTGAGTGACCACCCGAGCCGTGCTGCGTCCACCAGGTCCTGGACTCGGCCAACCCCCAAGTAGTTCTGGAGCGTGGTTCTGAGCTCCCTTTCTGTCCTGTCCTCGTCTCTGGCCTTCCCCACCAGGGATCCACCTATGTCCGGCTCCCTCGGGCCTTTTGGTGGCAAACCCTTGTCTCTGGGTTTCCTGACCCTACTCGTGGTCTGCCTTCCAGGTGGATATGGTGGGTGGTCGTGGCAGATGCTGCCCACGACCTCCGGTCTCTGGCTGAGGTGTGCTGTAGCCTCCACCAGCTTGGGATCCGGTACCCTGTTGCCAACTCTTCACCCTGTGGCTGTATTTGGGCTCTCAGAGTTCCTTCTCTCTCCCCCTCTGGGTCTTTCTCTCTCCTCTCTCTCTCTGGGCCTTGGAGTTGCTCTTCTCTGCTCTGCTCCTCTGACTCCTCTGCAAAGACTGGCTGACTGACTGACTGACTGACTGACCCTGATCTTAGATGGTTCCCACCTTATATACTCCCTCTATGTGTGAGCTCAGGTGACCAGCACCCAATGAGCTCCTAGCACTACCCAGACTGCTCCCCCTATCTACCCCTACACTACTGGGATATTCCACCCCCCTCCCACTCCAGCCAAGGACAGACTCGATCGTACCTGCACATTTCTAAGTGGGAGTACCGTTGGTCTGCCCTCCGGAAATGGGATGTGTGTAGTGCATGCAGCTAACTGAGCTCAGTTCCACACTCCATCCTTACCCGGGAGTGGAATATCACACCTCTGGGTTGAGGTGCAATACCCCTGTAGCAGCCGAATCCTCAGGGTGCTACATTCCCCCCTGGTAAATCACAGCACGTCCTCGGGCTGTAAGACACAAAAACATCAAACATACAATTTTTTTTTTTTTCATAAACATCAACATATAAAACATATCAAACATTATAAACATTATATATATATCAGCAATAAAAACTTTTTCATAAATAACATTCTTATTAGAAACATTCTGGTTCCTCCGGCCACGGTGCAACGTGTGACCGGGTAAAGTGCGACAGTCTTTTCTTAAAAACAAAACTCGGCTTTCCTATAAAACCAATAGGGGGCGCTTTAGGAAGCGCAACTATATACAAATGGGGATATGGCCGCTCTCAGTCCTCGGCCAGGTATTAGGAATAGGGACACACGGGTAAACAGTTCAATTCGCTGGTCCCAACGGGGACTATAATAGCAGCAACAGTTTTTGGTACCCCGACGGGTAACTATATACAGTCTCTCCTCTACCGTACTCAACGACGGCGTCCTCCTGCTCTTTCTTTGTGGACAGTTTCAGTTCTTGTTTCAGACCCGTCCGGGTCCTCTTGCTCCTCCTCACACCGCAGCTCCTCCTTCGTCAGGCGATGCACATGGAGGGCGTAGGGTCCTTTGGCACACTTGTGCCGGGTGAAGGTGACCTCGTCCCCTATATAAAGGTCACGACCTCTGTGTCCCTCCGGTAGGTGGGACTCAACGTCTCTCCTGGTCTCGAAGACGTCGCCTGGGGTGCGGTGATCCCTGATGAAACCCCATCCGTGCTGCATGTTGAATTTTATCACAGTCCCGGTGGAAGGGGGACCATGAGCTGCACGGGGATCTCTCCTGGTCCGGCTCTTCTGCTCCGCGCTCCTTATTTGGGCTTGCTGTTCCCGGACCCGCCTCTCTCTCCGCTCCCTCTCAAAGACCTCGAGCTGCTGGCGGCAGCACTCGGCACGCTCCGCTGCGGCTGCCCGAGTCTCCTGAGTGAACCCCATGAGGTCTTCTCCGGTGGGGTCCCACTCAAACTGGGTCTCTTCTAGCGGGGGCGAGATCCTCTTTACGGGCTTTGGAGCCGGGATCAGGGGTTCGCACATGGCCCTTGCTTTTTGCAGCTCCAGCTGGATGTATTCCTGGGGCCATACGAAGGGCTGCCCGTCCGGGCACGTATGCTGGGCAAAGAGATTTTCGCCCAGGTGCGGCACTCTTGATGTTACGGGCGCTGTGGTGGTAGCAGCGCCCGGGTTGCCCAGGCCTTGTGACCAGGCTTGGGGCACTTGGAAAGTAAAGGGCACCGTAAGGACGGCGGCGCCCTGCGTTACTTGGCCCTGCGACCAGGCCGGGGGCTCCGCGGAGGTAGGGGGCGCTGTTGGTATTGCGGCGCCCGGGGGTACTAGGCCTTGCGACCAGGCCGATGGTACTTCCTGCTTGGTCACGCTCGAGGTCGAGGCGTGTGACGTCACAGGGGTCGCGGCTTCTGCTTGAGGCCTAGTCTGCGGCGGTGACGTTGCAGCGACGGGCACGGCAGGGGGTACTTCGGGCTCTGCGACGGGGAGCTGGGGCAGGTACGCGGTTTCCCGGCTTGGGGTAAAGACGTCCCCTTTACCTGCCTCCTTTCGTTCGGCTCCCTTCTCGGCGCCGTCTCCGGCCTTCAGTTCTCCTGCGCCATCCTCAGAGGCGGTCTGTCTCCTCGTCTTGGGTGGCGTGCTCCGCCGACGGGTTCTTGTTTGCTGGGCCATCTCACGGCTCCACTCCGCCAACGTCTCTCGCTGCACCCGGGCCATCCTCCGTGCGAGGCCCTCCAGCGCGGTCTGCGCACACTCCCGGTCTCGGGGGAGCTGTGCTAGGACCTCCACTAGGCCTAGTGGGGTCATTGCTTCCAACAGGCTCCTGACCAACGGGTCGGTGCTGCTCTGCTCTCCTTCCGTTGTCTCCAGCAGGCTTTCTGGAGTGGCGACCGGCAACAGGCTCCTGACCACTGGGTCGGTGCTGCCTGGAGTGGCGGCCCGCATCAGGCTCCTGACCACTGGGTCGGTGCTGCCTGGCTCTCCCTCCATCTCCGGGTGTGCTTTCTCTTTGCTTCTTGTCTCCGGGTGCGCTCTCTCCAGACTGCTCCAGGCGACACCCATCTTTTCTCTCTTGTTCTCAGTCCTCCCACTTCGAGGGCGGTCCCGGGGCAACTTGGTGACTGTCAGCTCCAGGGGCAGTTCTTTCACGCTGACAGACACCTCTAGCATCACAGTCTCTGTTGGTGGGGGCGGTTTCCACTTTTGGCGCCATTTTCGGTCCTGGCCCACGATGGGAGGCGGCCTCTTGCCATCCTCTGGCACGCCCATAATGGCGTCCGCTCTGCCGAGGCGGGAAACCTTTGGAAATGGCGGGAATCTCCCAGTGGCGGGAAACTCTGCAGATGGCGGGAAAAAGCTGTTAATGGCGGACAACCGGCGGGAATCGATCTGTGATGGAGTCCGATGGCGGGGACCCTCCGGGACCGGCGGGAGACTTCTTTTTGAGGTAAACTTGTACTTTTCTTCAGGCACGCAGTACCCGGGTGTTGCGGGCACGTTATCCTGCCGACTACGCCAAAGTTGACGCGCCCCCTGGGCCATATTTTTTGGGGGAATACCCGGAGCCGGATCAGATGGGGGTTGTAGTCTCCGAGTGGCTGTGACCCGGTCCGTGCCCAGGGCGTCAAGCTCAGTGTGTGGCAGTCCTTACTGATGTTACTAAAGTTCTTTATGTCGACTACACCACCCGTTGTATTGCGGTCACTACGGCCGCCGCTGCAGCAGGGTCCACTGAGGCTGATGGTGTGTGCGCAGCTTAGGTAGTATAACCCCCAACGGGAGGGGTATAGCCTCAGGGGGTCAGGTGCAGAGGATGGTGGTTGTAGAGGTGCAGAGAGGATGGAAATGAGAGACAGAGTCGGGTTGTGCAGTTCAGGGTTTTTACTTACTGCAGATGTTCCGGTCACTCCGGCCTTGAGTGACCACCCGAGCCGTGCTGCGTCCACCAGGTCCTGGACTCGGCCAACCCCCAAGTAGTTCTGGAGCGTGGTTCTGAGCTCCCTTTCTGTCCTGTCCTCGTCTCTGGCCTTCCCCACCAGGGATCCACCTATGTCCGGCTCCCTCGGGCCTTTTGGTGGCAAACCCTTGTCTCTGGGTTCCCTGACCCTACTCGTGGTCTGCCTTCCGGGTGGATATGGTGGGTGGTCGTGGCAGATGCTGCCCACGACCTCCGGTCTCTGGCTGAGGTGTGCTGTAGCCTCCACCAGCTTGGGATCCGGTACCCTGTTGCCAACTCTTCACCCTGTGGCTGTATTTGGGCTCTCAGAGTTCCTTCTGTCTCCCCCTCTGGGTCTTTCTCTCTCCTCTCTCTCTCTCTGGGCCTTGGAGTTGCTCTTCTCTGCTCTGCTCCTCTGACTCCTCTGCAAAGACTGGCTGACTGACTGACTGACTGACTGACCCTGATCTTAGATGGTTCCCACCTTATATACTCCCTCTATGTGTGAGCTCAGGTGACCAGCACCCAATGAGCTCCTAGCACTACCCAGACTGCTCCCCCTATCTGCCCCTACACTACTGGGATATTCCACCCCCCTCCCACTCCAGCCAAGGACAGACTCGATCGTACCTGCACATTTCTAAGTGGGAGTACCGTTGGTCTGCCCTCCGGAAATGGGATGTGTGTAGTGCATGCAGCTAACTGAGCTCAGTTCCACACTCCATCCTTACCCGGGAGTGGAATATCACACCTCTGGGTTGAGGTGCAATACCCCTGTAGCAGCCGAATCCTCAGGGTGCTACATCTACCCGTAACATAACACAGATAATGGCAGAAAATAGTGGAGCTCTCTAGACAATGTCTCAGCATATCATGTCTCAGCACATAGGAACCTTAATACATTTAAACTAATTATGGTGAGCATATACACCTTATATATATATTAATAGAACGACCTCACCAAATAAAATGTCGGTTCTTGCTCTCTGGCTTTAAGACAGCTCCATGTGGTGGGGCATCTAAACCTTTTCAGCCTCCAGCAACACACAGCACACCGCTCCCAACGCGTTTCATTGCCTCAGCTAATCATCAGGGGAGAAGAGGGTGTCATACAGTATAGAAGCTGGCATCAATCGCTCAGCTTATCCATTACACAGCGCTAATATCAAACAAAAAAGTCCTCCTTTTGAATATGCCCGCGCTGACACGCGAGCGCGTCACTTCTGGTTCCGGCGAACCGACGTCCGGTATGTGGAACGCAGGTGCCGGCCGTGACGCGCAAACGTCACATCCGGTGCGCGCGTCCCAAAGGAAGCTGGCACGCAGACCAGGAAATAACGAGTAGGGGGAATGAAGACAATGAGCCCACATGTAGCACACTGTGGTGGGAGGTAACAAAAACCCCCACCCACAATCACCCCAGCCAGGAGGAGTGTCCGAAAAGAAACAGTATAGGACACTACTCCAGCCACATACCATATGCCGCGCAGTATACAATAACCACGCACAGCATACCCCAATGGTCAATAGACCGGAGATACTTCACAGGTCTAGTCAGACCAGTGGTACTGAGGCAGAAGCAAAAGAGCACACATAGAGCCCAAAAAGGGGGGGGGGGGGGTTGGGGGGTTGGAGGCCAAAAAGTTTAAGAAGTGTACAAATAGGGAGAAAACTGGGGAGGACCGCACCTCCAGAGAAAAGGGGGGGGGGGGAGAAAAAGACGAGTGGATGATAGGGCATAAATAGCAGGAATAGATATTAACCACTTCGCGCCAGAGCCTGTTTTTGCCTTCGTGACCGGGCCAATTTTTTCAATTCTGACCACTGCCAGTTTATGAAGTAATTACCCTGGAACGCTTCAACGTATTCCCCTGATTCTGAGATTGTTTTTTCGTGACATATTGTACTTCATGATAGTGGTAAAATTTCTTCGATATCACTTGCGTTTATTTGTGAAAAAATCGGAAATTTGGCGAAAATTTTGAAAATTTTGCAATTTTCAAACTTTGAATTTTCATGCCCTTAAATCAGAGAGATATGTCACACAAAATAGTTAATAAATAACATTTCCCACATGTCTACTTTACATCAGCACAATTTTGGAACCCAAATTTTTTTTTGTTAGGGAGCTATAAGGGTTAAAAGTTGACCAGCGATTTCTCATTTTTCCAACAAAATTTACAAAAACATTTTTTTAGGGACCACATCATATTTGAAGTCACTTTGAGGGGTCTTTATGACAGAAAATACCCAAAAGTGACACCATTCTAAAAACTGCACCCCTCAAGGTGCTCAAAACCACATTCAAGAACTTTATTAACCCTTCAGGTGCTTCACAGGAATTTTTGGAATGTGGAAGAAAAAAATTAACATTTAACTTTTTTCACAAAAATGTTACTTTAGACCCAATTTTTTTATTTTCACAGGGGTAACATGAAAAAATGGACCCCAAATTTTTTTGTGCAATTTCTCTTGAGCGTGCTGATACCCCATATGTGAGGGAAAACCACTGTTTGGGCGCACGGCAGGGTTCGGAAGGGAAGGAGCGCCATTAGACTTTTTGAATGTAAAATTTGTCTGAATAATTAGCGGACGCCATGTCACATTTGGGGAGCCCCTAATGTGCCTAAACAGTGGAAACCCCCCACAAGTGCCACCATTTTGGAAACTAGACCCCTTAGGGAACTTATCTAGATGTGTGGTGAGCACCTTGCACCCCCAGCTGCTTCACAGAAGTTTATAATATTGAGCCGTAAAAATAAAATTTTCACATTTTTCCCTCAAAAAATGTTTTTCATTCCCTAATTTTGTATTATCATAAGGGTAACAGGATAAATTGCACCATGAAATTTGTTGTGCAATTTCTCCTGAACACGCCAATACCCCATATGTGGAGGCAAATTACTGTTTGGGCACATGGCAGGGTTTGAAAGGGAAGGAGCGCCATTTGACTTTTTGAATGTAAAATTTGTTTGAATAATTAGCGGACGCCATGTCACATTTGGGGAGCCCCTAATGTGCCTAAACAGTGGAAACCCCCCACAAGTGCCAACATTTTGGAAACTATACCCCTTAGGGAACTTATCTAGATGTGTGGTGAGCACCTTGCACCCCCAGCTGCTTCACAGAAGTTTATAATATTGAGCCGTAAAAATAAAATTTTCACATTTTTCCCATAAAAAATGTTTTTCATTCCCTAATTTTGCATTATCATAAGGGTAACAGGATAAATTGCACCATGAAATTTGTTGTACAATTTCTCCTGAGTACGCCGATACCCCATATGTGGGGGAAAACCACTGCTTTGGTGTACGGCAGGGTTCGGAAGAGAAAGAAGCGCTATGTTGGCTGGGATAGGCAGCAGACACCATGTCACATTTGAAGAGTCGCTGACATGCTAAAACAGCAGAAACCCCCACAAGTGACCCCATTTTGTAAACTACACCTCTCAAGGAATTCATCTAGGGAAGTAGTGAGCATTTTTTAATTTTTAAATTTATACCATTGGGCAGTGAAAAAAGCATAATTATATTTTTACCACAAAAAAATGTTTTACCCTCAGATTTTACATTTTCACACAGGGCAATGGGTAAAAATGGTGCCGAAATGTGTCACACAATTTCTTCTAAAAGTGGCAATACCCCATATGTGGCTGTATCGTACCGCTCAGCCATACGGCGAGATCAGGGGAGGACGGAGCGCTATTTGACAATTGGAGAACAAATTATTGTAGAATAGGCATTTGGATTTGGGAGCACAAAATTTTCTGAATTTCTTTTGGGGGGCAAGGACCATTTTGCTTTTCCAGAGCCTTTCTGCTACCAGTAACTTGGAAGTCCCTTATATTTTTAACAGATGATGGACCTGAGTGGGGACTAGCTTTTTTTGAGGACTGAGTTGAAGCTTTTATTGGGAACATTTTACGTAACATTTATCCGGCGCTCTAGGCTGAGCACTTACATCGGGGTTTCCATCTAATTTTCCAAGTGATGTAATTCAGATGAAACCCCTGCAGGATCCATTCACTGTAATGAGGCAGCAGAGTTACTCTGGACTCCGTCTGGCCTCTGTTTAGTGGTGTCCTTTTTTTCAGAAGTGCACAAAACTGTGGCCAACCGCACTTTTATGCACGCCTAAAACAAATGACACCGTGGGATCCCAGGCTAGACGGCATCCACAGTGGCCTATATCTGCCTCATTACAGGAAATCTTCCATCATGGGTTTTGGCTGAATCACGTATTTCAGAGATTTACACGGAAACTTTGGTGTAAGTGCTCAGCGCAGAGCACAGGATAAATGTGAGCAGAGCCTTACTGGGATCTTTGGGAGACATAATAAACAAATCAGTAGCAGGTGAATAATATTTGTTTTATTTATTTTTTATGCCGTTCCTAGTGTGATATAACTGATTAGATTACTTTATTCTTCGGGTCGGTGCGATTACAGAGATACCAGATTTATATCGGGTTTTTATGACTGACAGCTGTCACACACTAAAATACGCTTTTTTTTCAAAATCTAGTGTTTGCATCACCATATTTTGAGAGCTATAATTTTTCCATATTTCGGCCGATAGAGTCATGTGACGGCTTGTTTTTTGCGGGACGAGTTGAAATTTTTATTGGAACCATTTTTGGGCACGTGACATTTTTTGATCGCCTTCTATTCCGTTTTTTGGGAGGTAAAGTTAACAAAAACAAACACTTCAGGAATAGTTTTTTGAGGTTTTTTTTATGCCGTTCTGCGTGTGGTAAAAGTGATCAGGCAGCGTTATTCTTCGAGTCAGTACGTTTACAGCGATACTACACTTACTGTATTTTTTTTATGTTTTGGCGCTTTTACACAATAAAACAATTTTATAGAAAAAAAAATATTTTTTTTGCATTGCTTTATTCTGAGCGCTATAACTTTTTTATTTTTTGGCTGATGGAGCTGTATGGCGGCTTTTTTTGCGGAACAAGATGACGTTTTCAGTGGTACCATTTTTATTTCTATTCTGCTTTTTGATCACATTTTTTTCCACTTTTTGTTTGGCGATATGATGAAAAAGCATATTTTTTTGCTCCGTTTTTTATTTATTTTTATTACGGTGTGCACAGAAGGAGTTAATTAGTGTGACAGTTTTATAGCTCGGGTTGTTTCGGACGCGGCGATACCAAATATGTGTACTTTTTTTGGTTTTGTAATAATTTACGGATTTATTGGTTTAATATTTTATTTATTTATTTTTATTTATTTTGTGATTTTTTTTTTTAATAGTTTAAAAACTTTTTTTTTACTTTTTTTTACATTTTTACTTAGTCCCTGTATGGGACATTAATTTTTATTTTTCTGATCACTGATCTCATGTAATGTAATACACATATATTACATTATATGAGATCTTCACTGACTGTTTCAGTCAGAGTCTCCTGTCTGACTTCAGCTACATACAAGCTGAAGCCAGACAGGAAGGACACCATATATGGCAGAGCTGGAGGCGGTCATGTGACCTCCAGCTGCCATAGCAACCCCAGGTCCTCAAACGAAACGGAGGTCTTCGGAGGTAAGTAAGACGACCCCCTCTCTTCCTGCTGTCTCCTATATGCCGCGATCACTATAGATCACAGCATATAGAAGACAGCAAAGGGTTAACATCACTGGGACCTGATCTAATCAGGTCCCGATGATGTACCCTGTCAGAGCTAACGCTCTGCACCGGAATCGCAGTGCTTGCAGGACCCTGGGGGTCCTGAGCACTGCGAAACCACCCACCGTTTTTAAACGTCGGCACTGCACAGAGCCCGGCAAGCGCCGACGTTTATCTACAGTGGGCGGTCGGGAACCGGTTAATCAAAAACCCATATCTGTCAAATGAATAAATAGAGGGGAGGGGAAATAGCGCGGGGGACTACAAGTCCCTATTAATAGACTAATTGGGACTATCCCTACCTGTCAGTGGAGGTTGGCACCCTAAAACCTGCGCAAGTGGCGCCCCCACTCCACGGCGGCTGTCCCTACTCTCCTCACCCTAGCTCACCCTGCACTCATAGAAAAGACCTATAAGACAATTGTTCATTTAGGCCGTGAGGGGCCATTGTCTGCAACCTAAAAATCCACTTGGTCTCCCTTTGGAGAATCAACTTATCCCAATCCCCCCCTCTTGGCGGGGCAGTCACTTTATCAATTCCCATAAATCTTATCACATCCATGTCATTAGGATGCACGTTGTTCACATGCCTCGCCAGGGGGGTGTCCCTTTTCAGGGCAATATCACGTTGATGTTCCCCCACTCTTCTTCTGAATTCTCTTTTAGTTTTCCCCACATATTCCACCCCGCACACACATGTGGCCATATAGATTATCTCCTTGGATCTGCAGCTGATAAAATGCTTTACAACAAAGGTTTCTCCGGTGACATTACTTATAAAGTCCTTTACTTGTACCATAACTTTGCATGATACACATCCACTACATCTGAAACTGCCATTGATGGAACTTTTTAACCAATTGTTTCCCAGATGACCCGTGTAGTGACTGTGGACCAATCTGTCCCTGAGGGATCTGCCCCTTTTATAAGTAATCATAGGTCTTAAATCGACCACATCACCAATGTCCTCATCCATTTGGAGGATCGGCCAATGTTTTTGTAGTATCTCACGAACTGTGTGTGCCTGATTGGAAAAAGTAGTAATAAGTCTACATGGAGCACTATCCTTGCTCAGTTTAGGAAGTGGGTGTAGTAAGGAGGTGCGGTCACTAGCCAGAATCTCACCATAAGCCTCGGTCACCACCTTCCTAGGATAACCCCTCTCATGGAAACACCGACAAAGGTCCCTGGCCTGAGCTCTGAAGGTAGCATCGTCCGAACAGTTTCTTCGGATCCTCATGAACTGCCCCAGGTGCAATAATAGGATTGGTTTGTGATTGTACACATGGCCCGTATATATGTCTATAAATGTAGGATGTCACTATTATTTTTTTCTGCCTATCTTCCACCTATCTGTAATCATTTTAATAATAAAGTGTTGCTATATATTTATAAAAATGGAGTATGGTTTATCTTTCTTGAGCCCCTTGGCCTTTCCTTCCCCTTGTATGTAATACGATAAACCAATTACATGTTTAGTCCTAGGTGAGCATTACTAGATATGGGTTATTATATCCCTTTAATTATATGGAGTATACTGCTTTTCTCTGTAAGTTCCTCTCATATATTATATTATACTAGATGGTGGCCCGATTCTAACGCATCGGGTATTCTAGAATATGTATGCGGCCGACCCGGCGCCACTAATCAGCGAAGCAGTGTTTAAATGGGTTGTGCACTGCTTTAAATTAACCCCCCAATGTATCCCCCCGGGGCCCCTAATGAATTTTGTAATTACGTCATGTTGTCAATACTGCTTGTGACAACATCGCTGACCACGCACAGCCAGCACGTAATTCCCCCGGCTGCAGCCGGCTCTTGCTTCCGCTTACATCACGACTATTTGCAGCTGCAGCCGGGGGTCTGCTGTTCCACGTACCACAGTGAATGAAACGTGACAGAAGTACGTCACACTGTGACTGACAGAACATGTTCAGTACGTCATGGGCAGTTGGTGAGTCACATGACCACATGGGCGGAGTCAGTCCTGCTATCTCCTGACTTGTTCTGAAATCCCGCGTCGCAGATTGGCCGAGGCCGGACCAATCAGCGACGCGGGATTTCCTGGACAGACAGACAGACGGGATAAGCCGATTATATAGTAGATGGGCTTGCATTATACTAAATGGGGGCTGTATTATACTGTATGGGGCTGTATTATACTGTATGGGGGCTTGTATTATACTGTATGGGGCTGTATTATACTGTATGGGGCTGTATTATACTGTATGGGGGCTGCATTATACTGTATGGGGGCTGCATTGTATTATATGGGCCTGCATTATATTATATGGGGGCTGCATTATACTCTATGGGGCCTGCATTATACTCTATGGGGCCTGCATTATTTTTTATGGGTGCTGCATTATACTATATGGGGGCTGCATTATATTATATGGGTGCTGCATTATACTATATGGGGGATACATTATACTATATGGGGCTACATTATATTATATAGGGCTGTATTATACTAGGTGGGGGCTACATAATATTATATGGGGCTGCATTATACTCTAAGGGTGCTGCATTATACTCTGTGGAGGCTGCATCATACTTTGTGGGGCCTGCATTATACTCTATGGGGGCTGCATTATGCTCTATGAATGCTGCATTATGCTCTATGGAGGCTGCATTATACTCTATGGGGGCTGCATTATACTCTGGGGGCTGCATTATAATCTATGGGGGCTACATAATACTATATGGGGGCTGCATTATACTGTATGGGGCCTGCATTATACTCTGTGGGGGCTGCATTATACTCTATGGGGGCTGAATTATACTATATGGGACTGCATTATACTATATGGGGGCTACATTATATTATATGTGTCTGCATTATATTATATGGGGCCTGCATTATACTCTATGGGGGCTGCATTATACTCTATGGGGCCTGCATTATACTCTATGAGGCCTGCATTATACTCTATGTGGCCTGCATTATGCTCTATGGGGCCTGCATTATACTATATTGGGCTGCATTATTCTAGATGGGGGCTACATTATACTAGATGGCTATATTATATGGGGGCTTCATTATACTATATGAGGCTGCATTATACTATGTGGGGGCTACATTATACTATATGGGGCCTGCATTATACTAGATGGGGCTACATTATACTAGATGGCTACATTATACTCTATGGGGTCTGCATTATACTCTATGGGGCATGCATTATACTATATGGGGCCTGCATTATACTATATGGGGGCTGCATTATACTCTATGGGGGCTGCGTTATACTCTATCAAGTACTATAGGCTGTGTATTATACTGTATATACTATATGGGGACTCCATTATACTGTATCGACGACTATAGGGCACATTATACTATGTGTGCTATATGGGGGCTGCATTATACTGTATGGAGGACTATGACGAATATATTATACTGTATGGAGGACTATGAGGTGCAATATACTGTGGGGAGTGTATTGTACTATATGGAGGTCTATGGTGAGTGTATTATACCTTATGGAGGACTATGGGGAGTGTATTATACTATATGGAGGACTATAGGGCACATTATACTGTATGGAGGACTATAGGGTGCATTATACTATATGGAGGACTATAGAGAGTGCATTATACTATATGGAGGACTATGGGGGTGCATTATACTGTATGGAGGACTTTAGGGCGCATTATAATATATGGAGGACTATGGAGTGTGCATTCTACTATATGGAGGACTATGGAGTGTGCATTATACAATATGGAGGACTATGGGGTGTGCATTATACTATATGGATGACTATGGGGTGTGCATTATACTATATGGGTGACTATGGGGTGCATTATACTTTACAGAGGACTATGTGATGTGCATTATTCTATATGGAGGACTTTGGGGTGCATAATACTAAACGAGTAAAATGCTGCCTATTCATCGAGTGATTGGATTGTTTATGGCGGAACAAAAATCATTGCTCTCGGCAGCACATCACCGGTGAAAACTACAAATATGCTGCTGATAACATGATACTGTATGGGGACAGATCGATCTATTAGTGGTTGTTCTGTGCCCATCATTCTTCCTCAGCCGCTGTAAAAAAGCCGGGAAACAATCGTCAAACAACTTAAATATTGTCGATCACGCTCATTTAACGGCCTGAACTTAGCGCATGTAAATGCAACCAAAGTGTTTCTGTGTGATGGTGCAATATGTTAGAATTTGGGGCCCCACTTTACACTTTTGCCCAGGGCCCCACTTTGTCTAAAACCGGCCTTGGTTGCAGGAGATCTCTTCGTTTGGCATTACAGAAACCTTCTTAGATTTGTCTCACTCTAGGACCCAGCGGCTACCTTCCTCTTGCTAATTAACACCTTGGCCTTGGTGTTTAAATACTTTCAGTCTGCAATAGGGAGGTGCTGGTGATATTCACATGACCCCTTGTGAAGGCTTGGAACAAGTGCAGTTCTTACTTCCTCTCTGGTGCTAAGAGGATGTGTGTGCCATCTCTCTGAAATCGACTCAAGCTACGCTACTTCCCCCCGTGTCTGTCTGTCTCCCCTTGCTGTCTTTAGTTTTCAGTGGGGATCGACTAGCGCTCATCCCCCCTTCCCTATCTAGGGCCAAGCGCTAGGGAAATACAGGGATGAGTTCCTGTGCGTCGATTGGTCAGGAACATAGGGATGGTAGGGGTAGACAGGGTGATTTTAGATTAGCCTAGGAGATCTCCACTTCCCCCTTTCCCTAGTGTCTGGACTCCCTTCCCCTCATCCCTTTGTGTCGCACTTTGCCTTTCTTACACTGTGCGTGACACAGCTTGGCTGTCCAATCTGGGATTGGGAGGTGCTGGCTATTTCCAGGTGTTCAATATTCCAGGTGACTGCCAGGCTACTTAACTGGGCTGTTTCTCCCAGACCGCTGCCAGACGTACATTCAGCTGGTGTGAGGTTTGTTTCTCTGTGCCTCGTGTTCTGTGTTCTGTGATCCTCTGCTGCCTGACCCTTTGGACTGTGACCTGACATACGCCTCTGTCTTTTCCTTTGGCATCTACGTGCTCTCTTGGTATTGACCCTGGATTGTGACCTGACATACGCCTCTGTCTTTTCCCTTGGTATCTAAGTGCTCTCTTGGTATTGACCGCAGAACGTCTGACTATCTGCCTCACGGCCGCTCCATGAATTAGTGACTAGCGTCACACAAGGGCTTGCCGTATTTGAGGTGTGTAACTTGCGTGTTCATTACTGCCTGTGAGCGACGCTATTGCTGGCCGGCTGGTTGGTTGGAGTGACTCCCCTGCGCCCTGCGCATTAGAACACTGCAGAGAACAACGGGGCCGGGAGAAAAAGAAGCGCTCCTGATGCTCTGCGCATGTGCGGGAAATGAGGAAGACAAGGACACGTCACAGGGCCATGTAACGTGCAAGGGAGGGGGAGGGGGGAGGACATGCTAAATACACTGATAGGCGGGATTTCTGGCCTTACTAATCAGATAGGAGGGGATTTGTTGGCGTCCAGGGGATGCCTAACATATGAAAACAGGTTTTATAAAACTACATTTCACTGCAAGCAGACCTCTACTATTGGCCATACAGGTAAGTATAGATTTACTTATCTATAACCCGTATGCCCATATTAGAGGTCTCAAATCTCCCAGGGGGTGACGGATTCCTTTTAACTTTGGGCTTTTTAATGATCATTTCATCATCAACTTGCTTAACTGTTCACAATAATAATACTTTTGACCAGGGGTGCCCAGACTTTTACATGCCACTGTATATGCTTGGTATCTGCGTAATTGTACTGACCTGAAGAATCATATTCCCTGGTCAGTTTTACTATATAGTGAAAATGGCAGATAAAAAACACACACAAAAAAATGTGAAATTGCACTCATGACAACAAACTTGCAATTTTCTTCCTGCTTTCCAGTGCATTATGTGATAAAATGAATGGTGTCATGGTTATGTGGATGGAAAAATATGGTATATGTTAAGTTATGGTTCTTGGAAGAAGGTGAGGAAAACACAAAAATGGAAAATGGCTGCAGCATGAAGGGGTTAACATATTTGGAGTATCTTTCAGCTGTTGGGTATTATGAGAGACTGAAATTCATTTCTGTCACAATTTACACCATTTATGATGAATTTGCTGCCTGTGCTTGGCCACGTCCCATCCAGACTTAGCCCCACTTACTTTTCAAAAAGATGGTAGAGCTGACCGAGTCAAATCATTTTGCATAGCTGAGTTCTGGCATTTCAAGTAGTTTTACTACAGAAAACTGTCAAAAACTGCATGATAAATTGCAGCCAGAGTGTTTGACTTGATGATATAATCCTGCTACATCACTGTTAATTATATTATGCCCTAAGAACACTTTTTTCATCTAGTATGTAGCAGATTATTTTTAAACAATGAGTATGCTTCTAGAGGCTACGCTGCAAGCTTGCATTCTGTAACTTTTTGTCATTCTGCCACTTGGAGATTTGGCATCTTTTTTGCCTGTGGCAGTTTTTCTCTCATGAAGCCCCTGCATATTTTCCCCTTAGTGGGGCTGTATGTAGTATCTATACAACTTGCCCATGTGCTTTGAATAGATGGAAGGAGGCATCTTCACCTCCCCCATCCTAAATCAGACCTTAGCCCCCAGGGTGAGGGGGAAGTGAATGAGAAAAAGCAGGGCGAGAAACAATGTACAAGAGAGGTTGGATAGGGAGGTAGAATACAAGGAAAGAGGTCTAGTCACATATACTTGTGGCATCACCAATCAGCGCTGATCTCTGTCCAGCCAATACATAGGATTATCCCACGGTACTAGACGATTACATATTCAGCTGAGCTTGGGGCAGTGGTGGCCCTGAAGTTATGATCTATTTGAAGACATAGTGAAATGTGTTTGTGTTCCAAAATTCAATCTATTCTTGAGCAACCCATCAATGGCCATCATGGGTTGTTGTCGCTTCTGGAAGGTAAGTTGGCATTCTGGCTTGGATTGGTCCTTTAGAAAACTTTGGAAAAGTAGTAGTTTAACTATAGTAAGCAAGTTAGTAGTTTAACTTTGTAAATGTTTTATTTGGATCATTAGTACCATGTTGTAGGCCTTAAAATGCTAGTGCTGTGACGTGAACTATATATTTTATTTCACTCACAGATTGTGGAGGCATATTTCCTAAACAGATTTTGGTTTTCTTGCAAAGTACCTTCTTTTACCGAATGGTCATCAGTGACCTGAAAATGATTGGCAAATACTGTTCTATGGTAGTCAGTAGTTAATGAAAAAAACCTTAGCAGCAGGGGTCCTGTGATCTAAGAAGAGGGGTTTGGTAATTAGCATTCATTACCTGTAATCAGGCTCTACTGGCCCTGAAACTTCCTATCAACAATTGCTAATATTGATTTAATAATTTAACCATTTGATGCTAAACAGTTTATGGAAGTTTGACCAGGTACACACAATACACAATGAAGAAACAGGCATAAAAAAAGATTTTTTTTTTTACATTTTTTTTAACCCCTTAACCCCTGAAGGCTGTTTGCACGTTAATGACCAGGCCAATTTTTACAATTCTGACCACTGTCACTTTATGAGGTAATTACTCTGGAACGCTTCAACGGATCCCCCTGATTCTGAGATTGCTTTTTTCGTGACATATTGTACTTCATGATAGTGGTAAAATTTATTTGATATGACTGTCGTTTGTGGAAAAAAATCGGAAATTTGGCGAAAATTTAGAAAATGTAGCAATTTTCAAACCTTGAACTTTCATGCCCTTAAATCAGAGAGATATGTCACACAAAATAGTTAGAATCATAGAATCATAGAATGGTAGAGTTGGAAGGGACCTCCAGGGTCATCTGGTCCAACCCCCTGCTCAAAGCAGGATTCACTAGATCATCTCCGACAGATGTCTGTCCAGCTTCTGTTTGAAGACGTCCATTGAAGGGGAACTCACCACCTCTCGTGGCAGCCTGTTCCACTCATTAATCACCCTAACTGTCAAAAAGTTTTTTCTAATATCTAATCTGTGTCTCCTCCCATTCAGTTTCATCCCATTGCTTCTAGTCTTTCCTTGTGCAAATGGGAATAAAGTTACTAAATAACATTTCCCACATGTCTACTTCACATCAGCACAATTTTGGAACCCCAATTTTTTTTGTTAGGAAATTATAAGGGTTAAAAGTTGACCAGCAATTTCTCATTTTTTCCAACAAAATTTACAAAACCATTTTTTAGTGACCACATCACATTGAAGTGACTTTGAGGGGCCTTAATAACAGAAAATATCCAAAAGTGACACCATTCTAAAAACTGAACCCCTCAAGGTGCTCAAAACCACATTCAAGAAGTTTACTAACCCCTCAGGTGCTTCACAGGAATTTTTGGAATGTGGAAGAAAACAATGAACATTTAACTTTTTTTCACAAAAATTTTACTTTAGACCTAGGGAAAATATATATTATTGTACCGTGTTAGCCAGTAGATAGAAAAATATTTAGATTTGAGAGTCCTCAGTGGTTGATACCTTTTAATGGCTAACCGAAAAGATGGTAACTGTAACGGGTCTGGGAGGTGGAACCTCAGAGCAACTATACAAAGGGGCAGTCCTTGTAAGGAAGCGGGTGGCTCCCAGGGAAGGCGGGCAGGTAGTCACGGCAAGTGACAGGGACAGTCTCTGGGTAGAAGGGCAGGTAGTCACAGCAAGTGACAGGGACAGTCTCTGGGGAGAAGGGCAGGAGGTCACGGCAAGTGACGGGGACAGTCTCTTGACAGGCGGATGGTCACGGCAAGTGACAGCAGGGTAAGAGTCTCTAGACAGGCAGGTGGTCACGGCAAGTGACAGCAGGATAAGAGTCTCTAGACAGGCAGGTGGTCACAGCAAGTGACAGCAGGGAAAGAGTCTCTAGATAGGCTAGCAGGCAGGTAGCAGGTGAGCGCTCCCAGGTGAGCGGGCAAGAGTCTCTGGACAGGCAGGTGGTCACGGCAAGTGACGGCAGAGCCTCCAGGTAGGCTAGCAGGCAGGTAGCAGGTGAGCGCTCCCAGGTGAGCGGGCAAGAGTCTCTGGACAGGCAGGTGGTCACGGCAAGTGACAGCGGAGCCTCCAGGTAGGCTAGCAGGCAGGTAGCAGGTGAGCGCTCCCAGGTGAGCGGGCAGGAGTCTCTGGACAGGCAGGTGGTCACGGCAAGGGACGGCAGAGCCTCCAGGTAGGCTAGCAGGCAGGTAGCAGGTGAGCGCTCCCAGGTGAGCGGGTAAGAGTCTCTCGGCTGGCTGGCAGGTGGTCACGGCAAGTGACGGCAGAGCCTCCAGGTAGGCTCGCAGGCAGGTAGCAGGTGAGCGCTCCCAGGTGAGCGGGCAGGCAGATCCATAGGCGGACTGACAGGTGTTGGAAGGCAGACTGTCGGACCGCAGGAATGCAAGCAGATAGACAGGAATCAGGTAGGTATCAAGCAGAGATCTGGCAGGTAACTGGCAGGTATCTGGTGACGGGACCTGAGGGCTGAAGCAGAGTTGAAAGGCTTTGCAACAACATTGCTCGGGCACCTCCATTTTGGAGGAGGTGCCTTATATATGGTGAGGTCCTCCGGCCATTGGCCGGGGACTCCTTAGGACGGCGCGCGCGGCCCCTTTAAGAGAGGGGGAGCGCGCGCGCCCTAAGCACAGAGGCCGGGAAGCAGCGCGCGCTGCCAGCAGAGCGGGAGGAAGCCGCCGGGCACGGAGCGGAGAGGTGAGGGGAACGGCGTCCCTGCCTAGCAGGAGGCAGGGACGCCGACACTACAGTAACAAATTGCAAGCTTTCGAGACTACTCAGGTCTCTTCATCAGGCATAGTATACCACAAAATCTGAAGATTCACATATTTATACACAATAAGACACAAGAATAATGCAATAGGTAAGACAGGTGATGGAAAGCATTATTATGGAAGAAATATCTGGCTATAAATATTTTAGCAGTTAATAGATAAAGAGTGTGAAGGTTTTATTGTCCTGGTCTACAGGTAGATCTATTCTTTTTTTCTTTTATTGTGTGGCGATGATGATTCATCCTTGTTCTAAGTTTTTGCCCTGTCTCCCCTACATAAAGACCCCCAGCTGGACATTTGGTACATATAATTAAGTACACTACGTTAGATGTGATACAGCTGAACGTACCTGGGATCTTATAGTCCTGATGTGAATTGGGAATCTTTATCTTGTCTGTGGTTGTTATAAACGGACAGGTTTTACATTTTTTCTGGTTGCAAGGAAAGGTACCTGTAGCTGGAGGAGATGACGGGGAGCTTCTGACAATGATGCTTCTTGACAGGGCAAAAACTTAGGACAAGGATGAATCATCATCACCACACAATAAAAGAAAAAAGAATAGATCTACCTGTAGCATTTTTGTTCCCTTGATCACAGCATAAAAGACATGAAATTACTGGTATTAAAAGGTAACTTCAAATCTCAGAGAGAAAAGAGAGTCTAGGAATATAAACTGATGGTGACCTTTAACACTTTCAGAGCAGGAATCAATGTGTCGCATGGATTTATGTCATTCTACATCAACTAAGGAATGTGCCCCTCAGACTTGTGAGGCCATCATAACACTGGACCTAGTCACAGGACAATAAAACCTTCACACTCCTTATCTATTTACTGCTAAAATATTTATAGCCAGAACTGTTTATTTCTTCCATAATAACTCTGCTTTCCATCACCTGTCTTACCTATTGCATTATTCTTGTGTCTTATTGTGTATAAATATGTGACTCTTCAGATTTTGTGGTATACTATGCCTGATGAAGAGACATGAGTAGTCTCCACAGCTTGCAATTTGTTACCATCTATTCGGTTAGCCATTAAAAGATATCAATCACTGAAGACTCTCAAATCTAAATATTTTACTTTAGACCCAAATTTTTTTATTTTCCCAAGGGTAAGGGGAAAAAAATGGACCTCAAAATTTGTTGTACAATTTCTCCTGAACACGTCAATACCCCATATGTGAGGGAAAACCAGTGTTTGGGCTCACTGCAGGGCTCGGAAGGGAAGGAGCGTCATTTCACTTTTTGAATGTAAAATTTGCTTGAATAATTAGCGGATGCCAAGATGTGCCTAAACAGTGGAAACCCTCCCATTTTGGAAACTAGACCCCTCAGGGAACTTGTCTAGATGTGTGGTGAGCACCTTGAACCCCCAAGTGCTTCACAGAAGTTTATAACATTGAGCCGTGAAAAAAAAACAAAAAACTTTTTTCCACAAAAATGATCTTTTAGCCCCAATTTTTTTATTTTCAAAAGGGTAACAGGAGAAATTGGACCCCAAAAGTTGTTGTGCAATTTCTCCTGAGTACACTGATACCCCATATGTGGGAGAAAACTACTGTTTGGGCGCACGTCAGGGCTCAGAAGGGAAGGTGTAACATTTTGGAATGCAGACTTTGATGGAATGGTCTGCGGGCATCATGTCACATTTGCAGAGCCCCTGATGTACCTAAATAGTGGAAATGCCCAACAATTGCCCCTTTTTTGGAAACTAGACCCCCCAATGAATTTATCTAGATGTGTGGTGAGCACTTTGAACCCCCAGGTGCTTCACAGAAAATTATAATGTTGACGTGTGAAAATAAAAAGATCAAATTTTTTTCCACAAAAATGTTAATTTAGCCCCAAAAAATTATTTTCACAAGGGTAACAGGAGAAAATGGACCCCAAAATTTGTTGAGCAATTTCTCCTGAGCACGCAGATACCCCATATGTGGTTGAAAACTACTTTTGAAGCACAGTATAAAGCTCAGAAGGGAAGAAACGCCATATTGGAATTCATATTTTGCTGGGCTGGTTTGACTTGACGGTGATCATGTCACATTGGCAGAGCCCCTAAGGTGTCAAAACAGCAGAACCCCCCCACCCCCCATAAGAGACCTTATTTTACAAACTACAGCTCTCACTGAATTCATCTAGGGGTGCAGTGAGCATGTTGACACCATATGTGCCTCACAGAATTTTACACCATTGGGCGGTGAAGAAAGAATAATTACATTTTTACCACTAAAGTCTTGTTTTGGCCCCAGATTTTACATTTTCACACTGGGAAATGGGTAAAAATTACACCAAAATTTGTCACACAATTTTTGCTGAATGTAGAATATTATTATTTATAATTGCGCAATTTATTCCATGGCGTTTTACATGTGAAAAAGGGGGTATACATAGCAAAAACACTTACAATAATCTTAATAAAGCGAGTCAGCGACTGGTACAGGAGGAGAGAGGACCCTGACCGCGAGAGCTCACAATCTACACTACCCCATACTGTATGTGGCTGTACAGTACTGCTTAGCCACACGGTGAGACTCGGGTGGGACGGAGCTACATTTGCCTCCTGGAGCGCAAATTTTGCTAGAATAGTATGCAGACTCCATATACACAGCTCCTAAGTAATTCAGATGAAACTCCTGAGGGATCCATTCACTATAATGAGGCAGCAGATGTCTGGTCTCTTTCACACGTTAGTATGTCCGGTACGTGTGGTGACAGTTTCCACATGTAGAAGACACACATACACGCAGACCCATTCTCTCTGCACATGTCAGTGTGTTTCCACGGACCGTGTTTCCGTGGGCAAAACACGTGGACATGTTTGTTTTTTTCATGCTGCACGGGCGGCAAAATGTCCCACACTGACACATGGATGACAGTCGTGTGTCATCAGTGTGACAAATACCAGTGCCTGTGTGTGTATAGTTAGCACGGTTCCCAAGTGCCTGCGGAACGCTGCCCTCATCATTGTCCCCTGCTTGCACTGTGATCAGCGCGCGCAAGGGACATGAGAGTAGTATTCTGATCCCGCTGTGTCCTGGTGTAAAAATAAGAATAAAATAAAAAAAAATCCTTATACTCACCTGTCCGAAGATATGCCCCACTGTAATTCCATGCAGATGAGCCTGTGAGAATGACTCGCTCCAGCGAGCGAGCCCTGGAGCTGCGCTGAGCTCAGTGAGTGACAGGACACCGCTCGCTGAGCGCAGCTCCGGGGCCCGCTCGTTGGAGTGAGTCATTCTCCCTGGCTCCTCGATGCACATTGCATCACTAACAACGCAATGGGGGCAGTTTACATAGTACAACCCCTTGCAAAAATTATGGAATCACCGGGCTCGGAGGATGTTCATTCAGTTGTTTAATGTTGTTCAAATAAAGCAGATTACGGACATGGCACAAAACTAAACTCATTTCAAATGGCAACTTTAGGGCTTTAAGAAACACTAAAAGAAATCAAGAAAAAAAATGTGGTACTCAGTAAGGGTATTTTTTTTCAGACCAAGCAGAGGGAAAAAATTGTGGAATCACTCAATTCTGAGGAAAAAATTATGGAATCACCATGTAAATTTTCATTTCCAAAACTAACACCTGCATCAAATTAGATCTGCTCGTTAGTCTGCATCTAAAAAGGAGTGATCACACCTTGGAGAGCTGTTGCACCAAGTGGACTGACATGAATCATGGCTCCAACACGAGAGATGTCAATTGAAACAAAGGAGAGGATTATCAAACTCTTAAAAGAAGGTAAATCATCACGCAATGTTGCAAAAGATGTTGGTTGTTCACAGTCTAAAATCTGGACCAAATACAAACAACATGGGAAGGTTGTTAAAGGCAAACATACTGGTAGACCAAGGAACACATCAAAGCGTCAAGACCAGAAACTTAAAGCAATATGTCTCCAAAACAGGAAATGCACAACAAAACAAAATGAGGAACGAATGGGAGGAAACTGGAGTCAATGTCTGTAACCGAACTGTAAGAAACCGCCTAAAGGAAATGGGATTTACATACAGAAAAGCTAAACATAAGCCATCATTAACAACTGAACAGAAAAAAAACAAGGTTACAATGAGCTAAGGAAAAGCAATCGTGGACTGTGGATGACTGGATTAAAGTCATATTCAGTGATGAATCGCGAATCTGCATTGGGCAAGGTGATGATGCTGGAACTTTTCTTTGGTGCAGTTCCAAAGAGATTTATAAAGATGACTGCATGAAGAGAACATGCAAATTTCCACAGTCATTGATGATATGGGGCTGCATGTCAGGTAAAGGCACTGGGGAGATGGCTGTCATTACATCTTCAATAAATGCCCAAGTTTACATTGATATTTTGGACAGTTTTCTTATCCCATCAATTGAAAGGATGTTTGATAATTTTTCAAGATGACAATGCATCCTGCCATAGAGCAAAAACTGTGAAAACATTCCTTGAAAGAATACACATAAGGTCAATGTCATGGCCTGCAAATAGTCCGGATCTCAATCCAATTGAAAATCTTTGGTGGAAGTTGAAGAAAATGGTCCATGACAAGGCTCCAACCTGCAAAGCTGATCTGGCAACAGCAATCAGAGAAAGTTGAAGCCAGATTGATGAAGAGTACTCTTTGTCACTCATTAAGTCTATGCCTCAGAGACTGCAAGCTGTTATTAAAGCCAGAGGTGGTGCAACAAAATACTAGTGATGTATTGGAGTGTTCTTTTGTGTGTTTGTTTTTCATGATTCCATAATTTTTTCCTCAGAATTGAGTGATTCCATAATTTTTTCCCTCTGCTTGGTCTGAAAAAAAATACCCTGACTGAGTACCACATTTTTTTTCTTGATTTCTTTTAGTGTTTCTTAAAGCCCTAAAGTTGCCATTTGAAATGAGTATAGTTTTGTGCCATGTCTGTGATCTGCTTTTTTGCAACAACATTAAACAACTGAATGAACATCCTCCGAGCCCGGTGATTCCATAATTTTTGCCAGGGGTTGTAGACAGGATATGACAGGTTCCCTTTAACAGGCTTCACATCACCCAATGCATGAGAAAAACACTCATTGATCAGGTGAAATGATCTTTTATATAGCATAATAGATCTTCATTCTTAGCGGAGCATCTTCCTATGTAAACAGGACTCGTACTACCGAGAGCAATGGCAGCCTATGCATACTAAGTATAGATTACGCAGTGCGCTTTGTTTACTTTGGTCTGTGTAAATAGGCATTCAAACTACTCCCATTTGGTAAAAGTTTACAGATTAGTGGTCAGATTGTGCCTCCGGTCGGTCTATGTAAATGGAGCCATAGAATACTGTGTACAATTTTGGGCTCCAGTGTATAAGAAGGACGTAGCTGAATTAGGGAATGGGTGGATTGTAATACTAAGATACATTATCAAATTTGGGCTTATTCAATTTGGAAGAAAGAAGACTAAGGGACGATGTTATGCCCACAGCAGGAGCTATTAGTGATCATTCCATGTGCATTGGAAGAACAGTCTGCCTGTCTAAACAAACTAACATAACATGTAACTGATCAGCGGTTTCTTAGCACCAAAAGTCATACCGTGTAAATGCACTTTATGTCTGTGATCCAACACCCACTCCTGCAGATTTTTTTTATATATGTTACGGGTCCGGGAGGTTTAACCTCTGAGCTGCAATACAAGGGGGAAGACCGGGACAGTCTCTGGGTAGACAGACAGGTGGTCACGGCAAGTGACCGGGACAGTCTCTGGGTAGACAGACAGGTGGTCACGGCTAGTAACCGGGACAGTCTCTGGGTAGACAGGCGAGGCGGATACCTGACAGGTAACTGGCGGGCGCTCCCAGGTGAGCGGGCTGACGGAGACAGCAGGTAACAGGCAGGTAACTGGTGACCGCTCCAGGTGAGCGGGCTGACAGACGAGGCAGGAGACAGGCAGGTAACTGGTGGACGCTCCCAGGTGAGCAGTCTGACAGACGAGGCAGGAGACAGGCAGGTAACTGGTGGACGCTCCCAGGTGAGCAATCTGGCAGACAAGGCAGGTAACAGGCAGGTAACTGGTGGACGCTCCCAGGTGAGCTGTCTGACTGACGAGGCAGGTAACAGGCAGGTAACTGAAGGACGCTCCCAGGTGAGCGGACTGGCAGACAAGGCAGGTAACTCAGGGGCGGAACTACCGCCCGTGCAGCCGGTTCATTGAACGGGGGCCCCGAGGGAGAGGGGGCCCCTCCAGCCTCCAGCAGGGCCGCCATCAGGGCATGACTGCCCTGACTCCAGTATGGGGCCCGGCCGGTAGGGGCCCCCTCGGAGCCCCCCCTCTTGTGCGTCTCTCTCCTCTCCTCCCCTCTAAGCGCCGGGTCCGGGACATCTCAGCGCTGCGCTGCTCTGCTGCGGCAGCGCCTTTATGATTCCCCTGACTTCCGGTCATGTGACCGCGCAGTCACATGACCGGAAGTCAGGAGAACCTGCTGTCAGCGATTTGGACGAGCGCCAGGATTCTGCAGGGATCGCATGGGGGTAAGTATAACAAGTTTTATTTTTTTTTTAAAATACAATTAACTAGGAGTGGGGGGAAATGGGAGATGCACATGGGGGGGAGGGGAATGGGAGATGCACATGGGGGGGGGAATGGGAGATGCACATTGGGGGGGGAATGGGAGATGCACATGGGGGGGGAAATGGGAGATGCACATGGGGGGGGAAATGGGAGATGCACATGGGGGGGGGATGGGAGATGCACATGGGGGGGGGAATGGGAGATGCACATGGGGGGGGGGAAATGGGAGATGCACATGGGGGGGGGGAAATGGGAGATGCACATGGGGGGGTGGATGGGGGATGCACATGGGGGGGGAAATGGGAGATGCACATGGGGGGGTGGATGGGGGATGCACATGGGGGGGGAAATGGGGGATGCACATGGGGGGAATGGGAGATGCACATGGGGGGGATGGGAGATGCGGGGGGGAGAGGGATGAGAGAGGTGCACATGGGGAGGGGAATGGGAGATGCACATGGGGGGGAGGGGGATGAGAGAGGTGCACATGTGGGGGAGGGGGATGAGAGAGGTGCACATGGGGGGGAATGGGAGATGCACATGGGGGGGAGGGGGATGAGAGAGGTGCACATGTGGGGGAGGGGGATGAGAGAGGTGCACATGGGGGGGAGGGGGATGAGAGAGGTGCACATGGGGGGGATGAAAGAGGTGCACATGGGGGGGTGGTGAGAGCTGCTCATGTGGGGGGATGAGAGATGCACATAGGGTGGGATGAGAGAGGGGCACATGTGGGGGAGGGGGATGAGAGATGTGCACATGGGGGGGTGAGAGCTGCACATGGGGGGGATGAGAGCTGCACATGGGGGAATTGGGAGAAAATGAGCTGCACATGGGGGAATTGGGAGTAGGGGGATAATGAGCTGCACATAATGAATGTGGGGTGGGGGAGAGTAAATGATAAATGATGATTGGGTGGGGAGAGCTCGGACATGATATAATGAATTGGGGCAGGGGGTGCATGTAAATAATGAATGCGGGGAGCAGGAAGTATAGAGTAGGGGGCGTTGCGGATGCAGGAGTGTAACTGGTAACAAATTGGTGGAAAGAGTAGAGGTTCTAATTAAATTATATATTAAGTGCCTATTTACAGTTAATGGGGGCACCGTGGTGGATTACAATTTATATTTGGAATGGTGGGTAGCATAATAACTATATATTAATGGTGGGTGCACGTCTGTATTCAGCTGCGTAATGTAGAAGTTGGGGAATGTGCTCTAGATAACTGTGTTATTTTATGCAGAGACGAGTCCTGGCTGGAAGACGTGATGGCGGTCTGTGCTGGATGAAGGAGAAAAGCGTAGCTGAAGGACTTCACCTAGAGACGTCACCAGTGAGTCAGTGTATTACATGTACACTTACACTATATACTATGTACCGGGCTCCTGTGTATAATGTCACTGGTGATCACTGTATTACCTGTACACTGACACTATATACAGAGCTCCTGTGTATAATGTCACTGGTGATCACTGTATTACCTGTACACTGACACTATATACAGAGCCTCTGTGTATAATGTCACTGGTGATCACTGTATTACCTGTACACTGACACTATATACAGAGCTCCTGTGTATAATGTCACTGGTGATCACTGTATTACCTGTACACTGACACTATATACAGAGCTCCTGTGTATAATGTCACTGGTGATCACTAGATTACCTGGACACTTAAATTATACATACCACGTATAGAGCTCCCGTGTATAATGACACTTATGGTAATATTAGTAATGTGGTGGTAATATTAGTAATGTGGTGGTAATATGTGGTCTGGTCATGGTGTGGCAGTTTTTCTTCCTTCTGTGTGGTATTATTCGGTCACTATGTTGTGGTAATATGTGGTCTGGTCATGGTGTGGCGGTATTCCCTGTATGTGGTATTATTGGTCATTTAAAAAAAAAAATGTATATGACACATTCCCTTAAAGAAAACGAAATAAAAATATATCTAAAAAGAGTATTGGATATTTTAAGAAAATTTTAATAGGTTAGAGTAGGGCCCAGCCAGAAGAGTCTACCTTATCGTGGTGGCGGCTTTAAAAATCTTTTGGCCAAAACAAAAGCTGCTGGCTATGTATGTGGCGCCGTCACATGACTGAACGTCAGGAGAGCCTGGTGGTAGCGACGTGGACGTGCGCCAGGATTCTGCAGGGATCGCATGGGGGTAAGTATAACAAGTTTTATTTTTTTTAAATACAATTAATTAACTAGGAGTGGGGGGAATCAGAGATGCACGGGGGGGATGAGAGATGTACATGGGGGGGGGATGAAAGATGCACATGGGGGGGATGAGAGATGCACATGGGGGGGGATGAGAGATGCACATGGGGGGGGATGAGAGATGCACATGGGGGGGGATGAGAGATGCACATGGGGGGGGATGAGAGATGCACATGGGGGGGGATGAGAGATGCACATGGGGGGGATGAGAGATGCACATGGGGGGGATGAGAGATGCACATGGGGGGGGTTATGTTTACATAACTTTGTTGCCTTATGAAGGGCAGGGGGGGGGCCCCAAAAATTTCTTGCACAGGGGCCCACTACAGTCTGTGTCCGCCCCTGAGGTAACTAGTAGACGCTCCCAGGTGAGCGGTCTGGCGGACAAGGCAAGTAACAGGCTGGCAGGCAGGACGAGAAGTCAGGCTAGCAGCGGAACCTGAGGGCTGAAGCACAGGTGAGACACAGTGCAAACAACATTGCTCGGGCACCTCCATTTTGGAGGAGGTGCCTTATATATGGGAGGTCCTCCTGCAATTGGCCGGGGACTCCTTAGGACGGCGCGCGCGGTCCCCTTAAGAGAGGGGGAGCGCGCGCGCGCCCTAAGCACACTGCCAGGGAAGGAGCGCGTGCCGGAAGCAGCGGGGAGAGAAGCGCTGGAGGACGCGGCGCCAGGAGCGGGGAGGTGAGAGGGACGGCGTCTCTGCCTAGTACGGGGCAGAGACGCCGATGCTACAATATAGTTAAGAGATACATATTAATAATAATGATCTTTATTTTTATATAGCACCAACATATTCAGCAGCGCTTTACATACATTATCACCGCTGTCCCCATCAGGGCTCACAATCTAAATTCCCTATCAGTATGTCTTTGGAGTGTGGGAGGAAACCGGAGAACCCGGAGGAAACCCAGACATAATAGATATAGTTTATTATTATAATTTATGAAATACATAAGTGTTTAAATTATGTTATAAAATTAGCATAATTTACTGCATTGGAAAGTTGGCTAAAGGCGTTAGCCCTAGCACACAAGGCTTCAATATCTTATGGGCCCCAAGAGAACCCTGATAGCTCCTCATAATATCTTCCTAGCGTTTCCACACACTTATTGGAGCTGAGAAGTAGAGGTGGGCACTAAGTCCCAATTATGGCAGAACTGCAGTCTGATAGAAACATTTTGATACTCAATAAATTGCTATAGAACATCTTAAAGGGGATATCCGGGACTTTGTGAAAAACAAAAAATGTGCCTAAGCACCAAGAGGCAGGTAATTGCTACCTACCTGCCTGTTGTGCCCAGCGCCATTCTTCGCGGTAACAGGAATCCGGCTGTCAATCATAATGACGTCAGAACAGCCGCCCATTCAACATTGCAGAGCGGAAAAGAAGCCGCCGCTCTGTGGGCGTGACATCAGCAGAAGCAGCTGAATCACCAGCAGGAGCGATCTGTAACCGCTCTGTATCGAAAAGCAGCGCCGAGCACAACAGGCAAGTAGATAGCAACTACCTGCCTGTTAGTGCTTAGGACAATTTTTTTTTTCACAAAGTCTCTGATATCTCCTTTAAAGTGGACCTGTCACCTGTGGAAAAGTGGCCAGTTTTTGCTGTTATTGTATTCCTTCTGCTCCCCTGAGTATGCTGTTTGTTGGGGTTTTTTTTAATCCACCATATGGTTCCAAAGTGTATGGGTCTTTTTATTTAGTACTAATTTTATGGTCATTTTTTAAAGGGGTGTGGCTCACGGGGTAATTATGCAAAGCAGACTAAATGCACGTCCTCAGAGAATCGCTTGAGCAACATCCACTTAGTAAAGACCATAAACATTAGCAGTGAATAAAGAAACCCATATCTCTAGAACTGTATGGTTGACCTTAAAAAAAAAGGAAAAAATACAACATTCGGCTATGTTCACACGTTGTGTTTTTGCTGCCCTTTTTTTTTTTGCAGGCAAAACCTGCTCTTCTGGCATTAAAAAAGCAACGTTAAAAAAGCAGGTTTTGATGAGTTTTACTGCATTTGTACTTTGTTTTTGTCAGGTACTGTTGTCTCTTGTGCATGCTGATAAAGTTCAGTGCATGAAAAAAATAACTAACATCCCTGGCGGCGTGCTTGCATACTGCACCACCTCCCACTATGCAAGACCGCAATCTTACCTGTCAGTCCAGTCTGCAATCCCTGCTCCAGTTCATGCTGTGTGCATGTCTCTTGACTGACTGCTTAGGGCGGCGGCCCGGTTACTTCCTGATTCTTATAGCTGCTGTGGGCGCACCCCTAATGTGTCTCCAGCCTATTGCTGTGAGTCACTGGATATTTAAACCCCCTCCACCCAGAAGGAGGTGACTGAGCAACACCTTCACTCAGTTAGTCTTTGCTACTGAATTGCCAGGTCCTGTCCTGTTTCTAGTCTGTTTCCGCCACTCTGGGGGCTGCATACCCAGACCTGTTATCTCTGACTTCTAGTCTGTTTTCGTCACTCTGGGGGCTGTATACCCAGGCCTGTTACCTGTGACTTCTAGTCTGTTTCCGCCACTCTGGGGGCTGTATACCCAGGCTCGTTCTTGTATATCGTTGCAGTAGCAGTTCCTGTCTGAACTGTATCCTAGCCTGTTACCTGTTTGTCTCTATGTCCGTACCTTCCCTTTTCCTGCAGTATCTGAACCTGCACCTAACTCCAACTCGTCTCTGTACTTCTGTTTGTGAGTTTTGTGTCCTCTCGCTACTTCATAGGAAGTACCTTGTGTGTATCTGGTTCTGCTTGTCCCTTTTCCCTTCCTCCGTATCTTCCTCCTGTGTTCTAGCCATCTTCCTGTATTTTCCAGTCTGTTCCATGTGAACAGAGCCCTGTCCTCTCTGCCTTGTCCACCGCACCTGCGGTTTCGCTCCGCTCTGTCTTGCCCACCGCTTCGGCAGTTTCTCTCTGCTCTGACTTCCCCACCGCTCCGGCGGCTTCCCTCTGCTCCGCCTTACCCACCGCTCCGGCAGTTTCTCTCTGCTCTGACTTGCCCACCGTTCCGGCGGCTTCTCTCTGCTCTGCCTTGCCCACCGCTCCGGCGGCTTCTCTCTGCTCTGCTTTGCCCACCGCTCCGGCGGTTCCACTCTGCTCTGCCTTGTCCATCGCACCTGCAGTTTCTCTCTGCTCTGCCTTGTCCACCGCTCCGGCGGTTCCGCTCTGCTCTGCCTTGCCCACCGCACCTGCGGTTTTCGCTCCGCTCTGCTTGCTCACCGCACCAGCAGTTCCTCTCTGCTCTACCTTGTCCTCCGCTCCGGCGGTTTCGCTTTACTCTGCTTGTCTACCGCACCTGCGTCTCTGTACCTGTCTCCCAGTCTGTACTGGACCCTATCCAGCCTGCGCTCCAACCTGCTAGTACCTCCCTGTCTGCACTCCAGCCGTGCTTGCCAGTATCTCCCTGTCTGCATACCAGCCGTGCTTGCCAGTGCCCACCTGTCTGCATACCAGCCGTGCTTGCCAGTGCCCACCTGTCTGCATACCAGCCGTACTTGCCAGTACCCACCTGTCTGCATACCAGCCGTACTTGCCAATACTAACCTGCCTGTTCCTGCATTCCCCGGTGTGGGTCAACAACTGTGACCAGGGTCTGACCTGGAGTCGCACCTGGTCTCTCTGCTCGGTTCCTCCTTGGTCCACGGAGTTGACTAAGCCTCCGTGTGACCTTGGTCGGATCGGGTTGATACTTAGTTACGCCCCTCCAGGCACTCATCGGTTCATGGTACAGTGGGATCACTAATCACGGTCACGACAGCCAGTCCGGGCGCGAGCGTAACAATAACCTGATTCAATTTACTCAGGTTTTGACACCAAAAACGCAGCAAAACCTGATATCTGCACTACCCGGTGAAAAACGCTGCAAAAACGTGAAAGAAGTGACATGCTGCTGTTTGCAAAAACAGACAGGAAAGAAAACCAAGCTGTGTGCATGAGACTTCTGAAATATCATAGATTTTGCTGGTACTGTAAAACGCTGCTGATAATTTGCATAAAAAACGCTGCAAAAATGCAACTTGTGAACATAGCCCAATACTCAGGGGATTAGCAGGAATAAAAAAAGAGCAAAAACTGGCCACTATTGACATGATGATCTCTTTGATATGCTTCTTTTTACAGGATATGTATCAAAACATTGGAAAACCTCATTGAACCCCTCCATTTGAGTATTGCTGGACTTATATTTAACTCCTTTTTGACGTGAGGTGTAACAATATGTCTCTGTGCCCTGGGCCTTAATGACCAGGTACATATTATTATGCCACGGCGATCACTCCTGCACAGAGGCTGTGCGGTCGTGATCGCCGCCGGGTGTCAGCTGATTCTGACAGCTGACACCCAATACTCTGTGCCAGGAGCCGTTCTGCACTGCTCCCAGCATTTTAACCTCCTAAATGCTGCTATCGGTGCAATAGCAGCATTTAGTGAGCGAGCAAAGGGGTTGCAGAGGGACAGCAGCCCCTCTGCTTTTGGATCGGAGACCCCGTTGTAATGCACACGCCCGGGCTGAGCGGCGTGTGCGTGTGATTCCACTGGACCGTGCCGGAGAGTGAATGCCTGGAGGGGCGTAACTAGGTATTCACCCGATCCGACCAGGGTCGCACGACGGCATACGACGCCAGTGCACCAAGGAGGAACCGAGCAGAGGGACCAGGTGCTACTCCAGGACAGACCCTGGACACGGCTGTTGACCCACACAGGGGAATACAGGAACAGACAGGTTAGGCTGGCACACAGACTGGTGGGTATAGGCAGGCACGACTGGTATGCAGGCAGGCGGGTATGCAGGCACGGGGGTACAGGCAAGCACGGCTAGAGTGCAGACAGGGAGGCACTAGCAGGTAGGAACACAGGCGGGATAGGACCCAGTACACACTGGGACTCAGGAACAGAACCACAGATGTGGCGGACAAACACAGCAGAGTAAGGCCGCCCAGAGTGGTGAGCGAGAGCAAAGCAGGACGAGACCGCCTGGAGCGGTGAGCAAGAGTAGAGCAGGACGAGGCAGCCTGGAGCGGTGAGCAAGAGTAGAGCAGGACGAGGCCGCCTGGAGCGGTGAGCAAGAGTAGAGCAGGACGAGGCCGCCTGGAGCGGTGAGCAAAGGCAGAGCAGGCTAGAACCGCCGGAGCGGTGAGCAAAAGCAGAGCAGGCTAGAACCGCCGGAGCGGTGAGCAAAGGCAGAGCAGGCTAGAACCGCCGGAGCGGTGAGCAAAGGCAGAGCAGGCTAGAACCGCCGGAGCGGTGAGCAAAGGCAGAGCAGGCTAGAACCGCCGGAGTGGTGAGCAAAGGCAGAGCAGGCTAGAACCGCCGAAGCAGTGAGCAAAGGCAGAGCAGGCTGGAACCGCCGGAGCGGTGAGCAAAGGCAGAGCAGGCTAGAACCGCCGGAGCGGTGAGCAAAGGCAGAGCAGGCTAGAACCGCCGGAGCGGTGAGCAAAGGCAGAGCAGGCTAGAACCGCCGGAGCGGTGAGCAAAGGCAGAGCAGGCTAGAACCGCCGGAGCGGTGAGCAAAGGCAGAGCAGGCTAGAACCGCCGGAGCGGTGAGCAAAGGCAGAGCAGGCTAGAACCGCCGGAGCGGTGAGCAAGGCAGAGCAGGGGGGACAGGGCTCTGTTCACACGGAACAGACAGGAAGGGAAAGGCAGAACCAGATACCCACAGGGTACTTGCAGTGAAGTAGCGAGTGGACCACAAACTCACAAACGGGAGTACAGTGACAACGAGCAGGAGTTAGGTACGAGTACAGACTCTGCAGAAAAAGGAAAGGTACGGACATAGAGAAACACGGGAAACAGGCTAGAAGAGTATACAGACAAGAACAGACACAGTAGCAAGATACAGGAGCGGGTCTAGATATGCAGCCCCTAGAAGGCGGGAGGAACAGGCTAGGAGCGTGTTCAGACAGGACAGACAAGATACGGGAGCGGGTCTAGGTATGCAGCCCCTAGAAGGCGGAACGAACAGGCAAGGAGCGTGTTCAGACAGGCCTGGAAATACAGCCTCCAGGATAGGCAGACAAGCAAACACAGAAGGGGACCTGGCACATTCAGAGTGAAAGCACACACTGAATGAAACACAATGCTCAGGCAGGGATTCATTGGAGCAGCTGGGTTAAATACCAGGTGACAGACAGCAATAGGCTGAGGACGCACAAGGGGTGTGCCTGCAGCAGGTACAAAAAGCAGGAAGTGATCGGGCGCCGCCCTTAAGCAGCAGAAAGAGAAGCAAACAGACAGCATGGAGGGAAGCCAGAGAGACATTCTGGACTGGAGATCAAGTGCGCGCTCTTGCACAGTGGGATATGGACCACTGTGCAAGGACGCCGCCAGGTATGTTACACCCGTGCTGTTAGCGCAGAGTCCCGATCATTGCCATGGTGACCTGATGTCGTCATGACACCAGCAAGTTACTTTGATCATGCGCAGTGCATGATCAAAGTAACTTGTGTCTGCATGACTGACAGGTCATAATGTATAGTGACTCGCCCCCTGGGCCGTGGGGCACGCGGAACCGGGCAATAGGGAGACGATGGGGGTAGTAGTGGCAACCCGGTTCTGCGGCTCAGGGTGGTCAGGCCAGTGGTAGTCCGTTATGTGCTGATGATTATGTCCGACTACGCCACCCGTGGATTTGCGGTCATTAGGAACCGCCGCTGCATGCAGACCGCTGGGGCTGATGATGTATGCAGCTGGGATGGTGTGACTCCCCACGGGAAGAGTGCGGCCCCAGGGAAGTGTAGTGGATGTTGGGAGTGATGGTAGTGAGAGTCCCAGTGCTGATAGTGCTGGAGGAGCAAGGAGCACACAGACAACAGGTTGCAGTCCAGGGTCTTTACTAGAACAGGTAAATTGACCCACAAACAGTCCCGGCTAGGAGGGGACCTGGATGTCTGAGAGCAACGGGGAAATTGGCCCTGGTCAGGGTGAGGGTGTAGGCCTACCGTGCTTTCTGCGCTCCTTCTGGTTATCTCCTCCTTATAGGATAACAGCCCACGCTTCCGAGCTCTCCGTGTATTCTCGCCTGTATGGCCTGCAACGTGGGTTCCTTTCTGCTCCCGGCCTGGTACGGCTTTTCTGGTCCCTTCTGTTGTGGCAGGGCCTCCAGGCTTCTTAGGCCAAGGAATATACAGTCCCCTGCGGACTGGTTATCTGTGGAATGTGGAATCCTTCCAGCCTCAGACACCAAAGTCTGGTAAATTAAGTCCTTTATCTGCCAAGACAGGCTCACTTCGCCTCTTGTCTCTGGCTTGTGGCTCTCCTCCTGCCACACTGCTAAAAGTGCCATAGTGGGAGTATGTAAAAAAGTGCGAATAAAGTAAAAAAGTTGTAAAAATATTTTTTTAAAAATAAAAAACATAATAAAAAATATATATTCTACCCATAAATAAATATTATGAACCCCCCCCCCCCCAAAAAAATTAAAGTACACATATTTGGTATTGCCGCGTACAGAACAACCTGACCTATAAAGCTGTCCCACTAGTTAATCCCTTTATTGAACACGGTAAAAAAAAAACGAAGCAAAAACAGTGCTTTATCATCATACCGCTGAACAAAAAGTGGAATAAAACGCGAACAAAAAGACAAATGTAAATAGAAATAGTACCGCTGTAAATGTCATCTTGTCCTGCAAAAAAAAACTACCATACAGCTCCATCAGCCGAAAAATAAAAAAGTTATAGCTCTCAGAATAAAGAAATGCTAAAAAAATTATTTTTCTCTAAAAAAAAATGTATTGCGCCAAAAGATAAAAAAAATTAAGCTGCCTTATCAATTTTACTACACGCAGAATGGCATAAAAAAAAAAAAAAAAACATTTCTGAATAGGGTTTTTTTTGTTTGTTGTTATGCCTCCAAAAATCGGAATAGAAAGCGATCAAAAAATGTCATGTGCCCAAAAATGGTACCAATAAAAACGTCAAAATGTCCTGCAAAAAAACAAGCCCTTGCATGACTATGTCGGCCTAATATGGAAAAATGATAACAAGCAAAATATGTCGATGCAAAAACTGGTCTTTGCACAAAAAAACAGCGCCTTTTAGTGTGTAACAGCTGTCAAACATAAAAACCCAGAATGAATCTGGTATCGCTGTAATCACACCGACCCGAAGAATAAAGTCGTCCAATCACTTATACAAGGAACAGCGTAAAAAATAAACTCTAAAATTAGAGTTACGGTTAGGGTCAGGGTTGTGTTAGGGTCAGGGTTTTGTTAGGGTCAGGGTTAGGGTTGCGTTAGGGCTGTGTTAGGGTTATCATTAGGATTAGGGTTATGGTTAGGATTAGGGTTACGGTTACAGTTAAAAAAATGTATGCTCCATTTTTCCTGTTACCCTTTCAAAAATAAAAAAATTTGGGTCTAAAATAACATTTTTGTGAAAAAAAAGTTAAAATTTCTGCTCCGTTTCTGCAAGTCCTCTCCCGGAAAAACGCATGCGGAGTTCCGCACGCGTTTATTGCGCGTTTTTCGTGTATTTATCGCGCATTTCCCACATGCGGAATTGCCTTGCGTTTTTTAATGCATTGCATAAGGCAATTCCGCTTGCGGAAACAAAAAAATTAATGAACATGCTGCGCATTTTTGAGCGCAGCATAAACGCTGTGGGAAAATCCGCAGCATGGGCATAGAACTTGCGGAATCCCCTTGGGGACCATGGGGTGCGGATTACCTAGAGTTTCACAAGCGTTTACGCTGCGGAAATTCCGCAGCATATACGCTTGAAAAACGCTACGTGGGCACGCAGCCTAATAGCGTTATGAAGTTGCCGGGCCGCCACACTGAAAGTACGGCTTCCAGGAAAAGATTAACTTTATTCCTCCTGGGAGCCACTGGCCTTCAGTCACAGAAGCACTGCAGATCCGGCCGTCATTCAAAGTGCTGGAGC
Source organism: Phyllobates terribilis (assembly GCF_046119375.1). NCBI lineage: Eukaryota > Metazoa > Chordata > Amphibia > Anura > Dendrobatidae > Phyllobates > Phyllobates terribilis. Next base: position 688,354,164 of record NW_027362761.1, on the reverse strand, counting down.
GTGGTTACAGTACATTATATTTGCCAGAGACAGCTTGGTACTTACTGCCCTTGTAGGGGAGGGAAGGGAGATAATTTGAAGACCTTGCTTTTTAATAGCTTTAATATCTTTAATTGACACTGAAAGCTATAAGCAAGAACTTTTTTTTTCTACAGAATATGAAGTGTTGAAATAGACCCTGGGGCGTATTTATCAAGCTAAATGTGACTCTGGATAATTTACACCTACAAACCTGCTTTTCATGATTTGCATCATATTTTTTGTGTTTTATACACTTTTTGCAACTTGAGCTTGGCCTCAATGAAAAGGGTCACACAAAGTAAATCAAATAGTAGGTGGTGTAAACTTAGACTAGTCAGTGTAAATTTGGCACATTATAACCCCTTAACAACCTTGGGATTTTCAGTTTTTGCGTATTCATTTTTTGCTCCACTTATATGGCCATGTGAGGGTTGTTTTTTTGCGGGACGAGTTTTACTTTTGGAAGTCTCCATTGATTTGACCATATAGTGTACTGGAAAATGTTTTTTTTTACCACTTTCACTAAATGCTAAATCTGACCTGCCATTATGATTCTCACGGTCATTACGAGATAGGAGACACAAAATATGTATAGGTTCTTTTTTATTTAAGTGGTGAAAAAAAAATCCAAAGTTTGTAAAAAAAAATTTAAAAAAAATGGCGCCATTTTCCCGAGACCCATAGCGTCTCCATTTTTCGGGATCTGGGGCTTACGTTTTTATACATACCATTTTGGAATAGATATGATGTTTTGACTGCCTGTTATTGCATTTTATTGCAATGTTGCGGTGACCTAAAAATATGTAATTCTGGCATTTTGATTTTTTTTCTCGTTATGCCGTTTACCGATCGGATCAATTGTTTATATTTTGATAGGGCATTTCTGAATGCAGGGATGCCAAACATGTGTATTTTTTATTTATTTTATTTTGAATGGGGCAAAGGGGGGTGATGTGAACTTTTATACATATATATACTGTATATATATATATATATATATATATATATATTTTTTTTTTTTACTTTTTACTGGCTTCAATAGTCTCTTTCGGAGACTTGAAGCTGCGATCAATTGATCACTTGTGCTACATATAACAGGGCTTTAGCCCTGCTATGTGTAACAAAAATCATCATCTCCTGTGAATTTTGGGCCAGCGTTTGTTTATAGGAGATCTGCAATGACAAGCACAGGGGTCTGCATAAAAATAAAGAGTCAAGTTTGCAACTCATTCAAACAGTAATGGGCACCCCACAGCCCTCCAAACAGTATAATGAACTCCCACATAGCCCTCTGGTGATATTATCGCACTCGCTACACTGAGAAATGAAAGCTCAGACGACCAGGGAGAATGATGGAGGAACATTGCTTTCAAAAGTATCTTCATCCAGGATGCAGATACAGTTGAAAGCGTGATGCCAGGCGGGGGCTCTACCGCTATTAGCAATACGTCACTGGCAGCAATATGATTACTTATGCCTAAGTGCATTACTTTATATTTATCAACACTAAACTTGCAGACATTTTGTCTTGATCTTTTTGTAATATTACATTGTGAAGCTCAGAGTTTATTATCCTACATGCGTTCTTTAGTGTTTAAAGAAAACTGCATTTTACAGTTAGCGCAAAATTACAGCAAGATCTCTAAAATCAAGTTCGCACAGTGCATTTTTTGATCTATAGGGTGCAGGGGTGGACACTGACAGCTTGGGGTCCCTGTGCAAGAAATATGTTTGGGCCCCCTCATTTTATGGCAACCAAGATATACACTACTCAAAATAATAAAGGGAACACTTAAACAACAGAATATAACTCCAAGTAAATCAAACTTCTGTGAAATCAAACTGTCCACTTAGGAAGCAACACTGATTGACAATCAATTTCACATGATGTGCAAATGGAATAGACAATAGATGGAAATTATTGGCAAGTATCAAGACACCCTCAATAAAGGAGTGGTTCTGCAGGTGGGGACCACAGACCACATCTCAGTACCAATGCTTTCTGGCTGATGTTTTGGTCACTTTTGAATGTTGGTTGTGCTTTCACACTCGTGGTAGCATGAGACGGACTCTACAACTCACAGAAGTTGCTCAGGTAGTGCAGCTCATCCAGGATGGCACATCGATGCGAGCTGTGGCAAGAAGGTTTGCTGTGTCTGTCAGCGTGGTGTCCCGAGGCTGGAGGCACTACCAGGAGACAGGCCAGTGCACCAGGAGACGTGGAGGGGGCCGTAGGACGGCAACAACCCAGCAGCAGGACCGCTACCTCTGCCTTTGTGCAAGGAGGAACAGGAGCAGCACTGCCAGAGCCCTGCAAAATGACCTCCAGCAGGCCACAAATGTGCATGTGTCTGCACAAACTGTTAGAAACCGACTCCATGAGGGTGGTATGAGGGCCCGACATCCACAGATGGGGGTTGTGCTCACAGCCCAACACCGTGCAGGATGCTTGGCATTTGCCACAGAACACCAGGATTGGCAAAGTCGCCACTGGCACCCTGTGCTCTTCACAGATGAAAGCAGGTTCACACTGAGCACATGTGACAGACATGACAGAGTCTGGAGACGCCGTGGAGAGCGATCTGCTGCCTGCAACATCCTTCAGCTTGTCCGATTTGGCAGTGGGTTAGTAATGGTTTGGGGTGGCATTTCTTTGGAGGGCCGCACAGCCCTCCATGTGCTCGCCAGAGGTAGCCTGACTGCCATTAGGTACCAAGATGAGATCCTCAGACCCCTTGTGAGACCATATGCTGGTGCAGTTGGCCCTGGGTTCCTCCTAATGTAGTACAATGCCAGACCTCATGTGGCTGGAGTGTGTCGGCAGTTCCTGCTAGATGAAGGCATTGAAAATAAATTAGAGAAAAAGACAGATAAACTGGTAGAAATATATAAATTCATTTTATTAGAACATAACATTAAGAATTATATGGAGACAGCATACAAGGTGGATGCAACACGTAATTTACACAAATATATATAACCCTATATAAGGGCTAATAACGGGAACAGAGTATGGTAAAATACTGGCTCAAAACTATATAAAAGGAAAAACACCATCTCAGAAAAATAGGTTCATTGTCTCCAATTAACTATTGCAATATGCCCTATGGCCAGGTGCAGCTCTCATAATCGTGGGTGACTAATATAAATACATTAATGGCCATTTTGTAGAGACACAGTGGCCCAAATTTTAGAGAAGGGGGGCACAGTGGGGTCAGAGACTGAACCAAAGATAAACAAATGGCATATAGAGATGCTGAGCTTATATACACATAGAAACCTCCCGAAAGATGTAACAGTATCTGCCAAGTTGCTTACCAGGGATGGAGGAAAGGTGGTGAGGGTAAAACAACGCCCGACACGTGTTTCGTGGTACAGCAGTCTTTTCTCTAATTTATTTTCGTGCTCTTTGGACAGTTAGTGGTAAAAAAAGGGAGGGTCCACTGCCCATGGTGGATAAGTGATCCATCCCTTCATGCTTATGTTATCTATGGCTATGCATAGTTGTTTAAGATGAAGGCATCATGTCTCGCTCCATCTACCAACGTCACGTTGCACCAAAGACTGTCCAGGAGTTGGCAGATGCTTTAGCCCAGGTCTGGGAGGAGATCCCACAGGAGACCTTCCGCAACCTCATCAGGAGCATGTCCAGGCATTGTAGGGAGGTCATACAGGCACGTGGAGGCCACACACAATACTGAGCCTCATTTTGACTTGTTTTAAGGACATTACATCAAAGTTGGATCAGCCTGTAGTGTGTTTTTACACTTTAATTTTGGGGGTGACTCCAAATCCAGGCCTCCATTGGTTAATAAATTTGATTTTCATTGATTAATTTTGTGTGATTTTGTTGTCAGCACATTCAACATTGTACAGAACAAAGTATTCAATGTTATTTTGGCTAAAGGTTGTGCAACCAAGTATTAGGCTGAGGGTGCCAATACTTTTCTCTGGCCCATTTTTGGAGTTTTGTGTGAAATGATCAATGATTTGATTTTTGCTTCATTCTCTTTTGTGTTTTTTCATTGAAGACAAATTAAATGAAGATAATAATACCAAAGAATTTGTGATTGCAATCATTTTCAGGAAGAAACTGAGTATTATCTGACAGAATTGCAGGGGTGCCAATACTTTTGGCCACCACTGTAACAAGAGAGGACTATGTAATAAAGAGACAGCATTGTGATTAACAATAATGAGATTATGCTATGTAAGGGTTGATGCTATATATAACAAGACATAATACTATGTAATAATGGGACAGCACTGTACATAACAACAGAGGATGCTACATAATAAGGGATCGCCCCATACATAACTAGAGAGAATGTTACTAGGGTTGAGTGAGTATGTTCTGTCCGAGTATGCTCGGGCCGAGCTCCGAGTATTTATAGCTGCTCGGTGATAAGGTTAAATCGCTCCCGTGTGCATGATTTGCAACTGTTTGACAGCTTTATTACATGTGAGGAATGTGTAAGAAATAGACATTCCTCACATGTAATAAAGCTGTCAAACAGTTGCAAATCATGCACACGGGAGCTATTTAACCTTATCACCGAGCAGCTGTAAATACTTGGAGCTCGGCCCGAGCATACTCGGCGAAAGGGTTAATAAAACATACTCGCTCAACACTAGATGTTACCTAATAATGGAGGCCCTTTCTGTAATAATGTCCCCCATACTGGACCCCTTCCTGGGATGTCTCTCAACCTGGCCTCTTTCTTGGTATAATGTCCCCCATCGTGGTCCCCTTCCTGGTATAATGTCCCCAATTCTGGTATAATGTGCCCCTTCCTGGGATAATGTGCCCCATCCTGGGCCCCTTTCAGGTATAAGGTGTCCCATCTTGGTATATATGTTCCCCATCCTGGTATATATGTGCCTCACCCTGTTATAATGTGCCCCATCCTCATATATATGCACCACCATCCTGCTATAATGTGTCCCATCCTCGTATAATGCCCCCATTTTAATATATATTTCCCCCATCCTCGTATATATGTCCCCCATCCTGGTGTCATTTGCCCCATCTTGGTGTAATGTGCCCGATCTGGGTATTTATGTGCCCTGTTTTTTAATGCATTCAAAACAAACTATACTACTCACCTTCCAGTTATATATGTCCCCCCATCCAGGAATATATATACCCCATCCTGCTATAATGTGACCCATCCTGCTATAATATCCCCCATCCTGGTATATATGTGTTCCATCCTGCTGTAGTGTGCCCCATCCTGCTACAATGTGCCCCATCCTCATATATATGTCCCCAATCCTGGTATAATGTGCTCCATCCAGGTATATATGTTCCCCATCCTGGTATAATGTGCCCCATCCTGCTATAGTGTGCCCCATCCTGGTATAATGTGCCCCATCCTCATATATATGTTCCCCATCCTGGTATAATGTCCATCATCCTGCTATAGTGTGCCCCATCCAGGTATATATGTGCCTTATCCTGGTATAATGAGCCCCATCTTTGTATATATATCCCCTATCATGGTATAATGTGCCTGATCCAGATATATATATCCCCCATTCTATGTGCCCTGTTCTGTAATGCATTAAAAACTAACAATACTACTCATCTTCCAGGTATATGTTACGGATCAGGGTGGTGGAACCTCTGTGCTTTGATGCAAGGAGGGACCAGATGGGCGTAACTAAGTGCCTACTCGGACCGACCCAGGCCACATGGCGGCTTAGTCGACTACGTGAACCAGGGAGGGACCGGGCAGGTGAACCAGGTGCCACTCTGGGACCGACCTTGTGTGAGAGCAGGTGACTCCCACGGGTCAGATGACAGGAGCTGACCAGTACAGTGGATGAGCACGGCAAGTAGGCTGGCGGGTGATCTGGGTAGACAAGCAGGCAGGTCCAGCGGGTAACTGGCAGGTACTCCGGGTAGGCAGGCTGGCGGACTCAGCTGTTAACAGATTGGTGGGCAAGGGACCTGAGGGCTGAGGAGAGTGTTAGCACACAAACAACAACCTTGCACAGGCACCTCCATTTTGGAGGAGGTGCTTAATATAGGGGCAGTCCTCTGGCCATTGGCCGGGAACTCTTTAGGACGGCGTGCACGACCCCTTTAAGAGGGAGGGAGCGCGACCTAAGCACAGTGCCCGGGAAGCTGCGCGCCTCAGCAGCAGGAAAACAGGAAGACGCTAGACCGGGGCCGCGGAGGTGAGGGGAACGGCGTCTCTGCCCGGCAGGAAGCAGAGACGCCGATGCTACAGTATATATGTCCCCAATCAAGCAATATATACAGTACAGACCAAAAGTTTGGACACACCTTCTCATTTAAAGATTTTTCTGTATTTTCATGACTATGAAAATTGTACATTCATACTGAAGGCATCAAAACTATGAATTAACACATGTGGAATTATATACTTAACAAAAAAATGTGAAACAACTGAAAATATGTCTTATATTCTAGGATCTTCAAAGTAGCCACCTTTTGCTTTGATGACTGCTTTGCACACTCTTGGCATTCTCTTGATGAGCTTCAAGAGGTAGTCACCGGAAATGGTCTTCCAACAATCTTGAAGGAGTTCCCAGAGATGCTTAGCACTTGTTGGCCCTTTTGCCTTCACTCTGCGGTCCAGCTCACCCCAAACCATCTCGATTGGGTTCAGGTCTGGTGACTGTGGAGGCCAGGTCATCTGGCGTAGCACCTCATCACTCTCCTTCTTGGTCAAATAGCCCTTACACAGCCTGGAGGTGTGTTTGGGGTCATTGTCCTGTTGAAAAATAAATGATGGTCCAACTAAACGCAAACCAGATGGAATAGCATGCCGCTGCAAGATGCTGTGGTAGCCAAGCTGGTTCAGTGTGCCTTCAATTTTGAATAAATCCCCAACAGTGTCACCAGCAAAGCACACCCACACCATCACACCTCCTCCTCCATGCTTCACGGTGGGAACCAGGCATGTAGAGTCCATCTGTTCACCTTTTCTGCGTCGCACAATGACATGGTGGTTGGAACCAAAGATCTCAAATTTGGACTCATCAGAGCAAAGCACAGATTTCCACTGGTCTATTGTCCATTCCTTGTGTTCTTTAGCCCAAACAAGTCTCTTCTGCTTGTTGCCTGTCCTTAGCAGTGGTTTCCTAGCAGCTATTTTACCATGAAGGCCTGCTGCACAAAGTCTCCTCTTAACAGTTGTTGAAGAGATGTGTCTGCTGCTGGAACTCTGTGTGGCATTGACCTGGTCTCTAATCTGAGCTGCTGTTAACCTGCGATTTCTGAGGCTGGTGACTCGGATTAACTTATCCTCAGAAGCAGAGGTGACTCTTGGTCTTCCTTTCCTGGGGCGGTCCTCATGTGAGCTAGTTTCTTTGTAGCGCTTGATGGTTTTTGCAACTGCACTTGGGGACACTTTCAAAGTTTTCCCAATTTTTCAGACTGACTGACCTTCATTTGTTAAAGTAATGATGGCCACTCGTTTTTCTTTACTTAGCTGCTTTTTTCTTGCCATAATACAAATTCTAACAGTCTATTCAGTAGGACTATCAGCTGTGTATCCACCAGACTTCTGCACAACACAACTGATGGTCCCAACCCCATTTATAAGGCAAGAAATCCCACTTATTAATCCTGACAGGGCTCACCTGTGAAGTGAAAACCATTTCCGGTGACTACCTCTTGAAGCTCATCAAGAGAATGCCAAGAGTGTGCAAAGCAGTCATCAACGCAAAAGGTGGCTACTTTGAAGAACCTAGAATATAAGACATATTTTCAGTTGTTTCACACTTTTTTGTTAAGTATATAATTCCACATGTGTTAATTCATAGTTTTGATGCCTTCAGTGTGAATGTACAATTTTCATAGTCATGAAAATACAGAAAAATCTTTAAATGAGAAGGTGTGTCCAAACTTTTGGTCTGTACTGTATATGCCCCATCCGGCTATATTGTGCTCCATCCTGCTATAATGTCCCCCAACCTGTTATAATGTGCCCCATTCTCATATATCTGTCCCCCATCCTGGTATAATGTGCTAATGTGCTCTATCCAGGTATATATGTTCCCCATCCAGGTATAATGTGCCCCATCCTCATATATTTGCGCCCCATCCTGCTATAATGTGCCCCATCCTCGTATAACGTCTCCCATTTTGGTATATATGTCTCCCATCCTGGTATATACAGTACTGTCAAAATGATAATAGTCCAATATGACTAACCAGATTAATCACTGTTTTTGGTATAAATTATATTACCACATGTCAAACAATTTACCAGTTGGTGCAGTAGATTCTAAGAAAAACAACAAACTCAGCATTCATGATCTGCATTTTTTGAGTCTGTGTATTTGAATAATTAATTTGAATTGTGTTCAAAATAATAGCAGTGTGGAGTTCAATTAGTGAGGTCAATTATTCTGTGACGAAACAGGTGTGAATCAGGTGGCCCTTATTTAAGGGTGAAGCCAGCACATGTTGTACATGCATTTCTCCTTGAAAGCCTGAGAAGTGGGTCGTTCGAAACATTGTTCAGAAGAACAGTGCACTTTGATTAAAAAGTTAATTGGAGAGGGTAAAACTTATAAAGAAGTGCAGAGAATGATTGGCTGTTCAGCTAAAATGATCTCCAATGCTTTAAAATGGAAACAAAAACCAGAGAGATGTGGAAGAAAATGGAAGACTACCATGCAAATAGATCGAAGAATAGCCAGAGTGACAGCTCCAGGATGATCAAAGACAGTCTCACGTTACCTGTGAGGACTGTGACAGTTAGAAGACGCATGTGTGAAGCTAATCTCTTAGCAAGTAGTCCCCGCAAACTCCCAGTGTTAAAAAAAGATATGTACTGAAGCGGATACAACTTGCAAAATAACACATCAACTGGCCTAAAGAGAAATGGAGAAACATTTTGTGGACTGATGAAAGTAAAATTGTTCTTTTTGGGTCCAAGGGCACAGACAGTTCATCAGACGACCCCCAAACTCTGCATTCAAGCCACAGTACACTCTGAGGACAGTGAAGTATGGTGGTCCAGGCATTATGATATGGGCATGTTTCTCTTACTATCATGCCGGATCTATTTACCACATACCAGAGATCATGGACCAGTTTGCATATATTAAAATACTTGAATAGGTCATGTTGCCTTACGCTGAAGAGGATATGCCCTTGAAATGGGTGTTTCAACAAGACAACGACCCTAAACACACCAGTAAATGAGCAAAATCTTAGTTCCAGTTAAACAAAATTGAGGTTATGGAGTGGCCAGCCCAATCCCCGGACCTTAATCTGATAGAACACTTGTGGGGTGACATCAAAAATTCCGTTTCTGAGGCAAAGCCAACGAATACCAAAAGATTGTGGGATGTAGTTAAAGCATCCTGGGCTGGAATAACAGTTGACAGGTGCCAGAAGTTGGTTGACAATGTTCCCAATGCATGGAAATAAAAACTAGTATAAAAATTTTGTGCTTAAGTCATGTTTTTGAACACTACTGTATGTCTGCCATCCTGGTATATATGTGCCGCATCCAGGTATATATGCCCTCCATTATGGTATAATGTGCCCAATTTGGATATATACAGTATGTCCCCTATTCTATTTGCCTTGTTTTATAATGCATTAAAAACAAATTATACTACTCACCTTCCCCCACACTCCCACACCACGCAGCGTCCTCTATAGTCAGTATGGGAGCTGGCAGCTGACTTTAGCATCCCCGCCATGGCGCATGATGTCACTGCCATGCGCCCCCACAGGCACGCCGATGTCGGCTGCTGGCCTCTGATTGGCAGACAGCAGTCAATTACAGCTCAGGGAGCCGACGAGTTCCCTGCGCCACAATTAATTTCAGCTGAATCTGCATCCTTGGACTCATACAGCTGAAACAGTCACTGGCGCTGGCGGGCCCTCGGTGCAACTGCACTGGCGATATGTCCGCCCCTGCTGTGGTGAATTTTAAAAAACATAACTTGTCAATTCTTTTAGAGTTTTTACTGCAATTTTTCCTCATTGGTGTGACGCTAGTCACTACTCATGGACAGACCATGAGACAGAGAAGTCAGACATTCTGGGGGTCAGTACCAAGAAAGCACGTAGAAAAACAAGGGGACATACAAAAGCATAAGTTAGGTCACAGTTTGTGGTCAAAATACTAGGAGATAGTGGAATGAAGCAGAAGCACAAGACAAAGGAATAGTCAGAACACGGTCCAAAGGGTCAGGCAGTGGAAGATCAGAACTCAGCATAACAGAATAAGACAAATACTCACCAGAAAGCACAAACTACGCTTGGCAGGGATCAGAGGCAGACAGCCCAGTTAAGTATCTTGGCAATTTCCAGAACAGAGAACACCTTGAGAAAGTCCAGTACCTCCCAGGCACAAATTGGACAGCCGAGCTGTCAATCAAAGTGCTGACAGCTCAGCACGCCCATAGCAAGACTGGACAGCCGAGCTGTCAATCAAAACACTGACAACTCAACATGACCCAGATTCCATAGGGCAGCAAAACAGTCACTCACTGAGTGGAGGAATTGTGACAATTGGATTAAGTTCCACAATGAGTTTTTGGGGAGGTTTTGATGCTGCATATTTTCGTTAGGTAAAAAAACACAGCATCTTACATTTCCAGCAAAGTGGATGGAATTTATAGAAATCTCATGCCCACTGTGTTTTTATTTATGCTGCATAAACTGACATGTGGTGCGATTTTGAAGTCCACAACATGTCAATTTCTCCCGGGGGAATGCTGAGTTTTATCAGCAGATTTTCCCCTATAGAATTGCATTAAAGGAAACCTGTCAGGTCCAATAATGTTTGTCAGAGATAACAGCCGGAAGAGATTGCACAGATGCCACCAGTTTGTCAAAGGATGACACTCCGCTGCCTCCAACCATCAGGATAATTACGCAATTGGCTGACGAGTGATGAACGAGGCCGCGGCTGCTTTCACTACTAGGCCAGATATTAGGGAACTCATAGTGAACGAATAATATATATACATCCGATTCCAACACATGGAATATAAATATATACTCCACCTCCAAGCTTCCCAATAACCTACGAAAAACTAGCTGCCGCCACCAATCATTTATGCTGGCTGAATGGACAGCTGACAGGTAGCGTATGGCTACAGGGATGCAGTTTACAGAGCAAGAGGAACGAAGCTATTACATTTTATATATTTAATCTGAGAAAAGTAGGCAGTGCTTATTGCTTTGTCTATTTTATAACATCTTTGTATATTTTTATACAGTATAAACAATTACATAAAATAAAAAGGATAAACAAATAAATGTACTAAACCTGATGCCACAGGGTTGGCTCTGGCTTTTATGAAGGGGAGCTCTAAGGTTTTGGGGGCAACGGACAAAACTACAGTAAACTGCATCTCCCATGACTGACAAAGATTTCATTTGGCATTTGCCTTTATTAACACAAGTTATGCTCACATACCTCCCTTCTTGTCCCCTCTTGTGACTCATAACAGGTCTGGTCAGGAATGTGGTTCAGTCTTTAACAAATTATGGGATTCCCACATTCTATGATATCTTCGCCCCTGGAGGTCCCAGGCAGTAGATATTACGGTCATGTTTCCTACCATGATTTTACCTTTATATAGATAGGAAACATGACAAGGATAGCATCATCTATCTATGCCGTTATTTAATTTGAAGGTGTTATGGTGACCACCCAGTGACATAAGACAATGCATTATGTTCACCACTTCGTCACGACTACGAAAATATGACTTTCATATCTATCATATCTATGCAGTTCATAAAAACCTCAATATTCATAATAATTTTATGGAACAAAAGTTCACATCAGTCTATTTGCAGTTCTGATACACATGCAGGCAAGGGCCATAAATCCATCACCCGCTTCATTTTTAGGCACCGTGGGAATGGGGCTCACATCTGCTATTCATTATCTAAGCCTCTTTAATTACCTGTTTGCAGAGGAGGGTGCTAGGGGGTCCAAGCTAAGGGTCATGTAAAGTTTAACACACTGTTAATCTTCAGGTTAATAACATTGTGAAGGTGCCCGAAAGTACTGAAAGCAGCACCCAGGAGAAAATAAACGTTTTTCTCCCAAGAGTCGCTGACTTTCAGTCATAAAGACATGCCAGAACGGTTTCAGTCACCGCTGAGCGCTAACTCTAAGTATGCCCGAAACTTTGACTGACAGTCAGCTCCGCATTGATACACTGCAGAGCTGGCTGTCAGTCAAAGTCTCAGGGCATGCTTACAGCTGGCTGTCTCTGAGGCAGCAGCTCCTAGGAGAAATGAAGTTCATTTTCTCCCAGATATCACAATTTCAGTACATCAGGGCATCTTCATAATGCTATTACCCTGCAGATAAACACTATAACTGTAGATTAATAGTGTTATCAGACATGACAGGTTCCCTTTAAATGCAGAAAATCCGAAGGTATAAAATGCAATCCGCCCATGACTGAATGAATAAAGTTTTGTCAAAGCCAAATACCAGGAAGTATCAAAAACAAAGCAGCTCAATTTAAACATGAAATGCCAACAGCAGACAAAAACCATAATGCAAATTTTTTAAGAAAAACATATGTAAAAATATGCAAAGGAAAAAAACACACCAAAACCACAAGAAAATTCAACTACTGTTTTCTCACCACAGCTTGCATTTTCTTGCATAAAAAAGCTGCTTGTGAACATACTCTTATAATAGCAAATGGAGGATCCATAAGGTCTTGTGCCTGGAAGAATTCTGGTTTTGTTTTTGGTTCCTGAGGACATTAATGATCCACAGACCAAATGAAGCTTAGTAGTATTCCTTTGACTAGAATATGGTTACCAAGCTGAGTAGCTTCAGGCTGCATATGGAGGAAAACCGGTCTAGTTTGTTCTAACATGCTGGGGCACACCCAACATGGGAACACTAGATTTATATGATTTAGGCTTCATTCAGGCATCAGTGATTTGTTACGTACCTAAAAAAAACACTACAAGTGTCAACAGTGTTGTTCATCTGAATTTCATCACTAATAGGTCAGTGTTTTAGTTTTTATCATCAGATTTTCATCAATGATTTTCACGTGTGAAAAAATAAATAGAATGGACTGTACACTGATGGCATCCTTGTGCTGGCTGTGATTTTCAGAGATGCATAGACTTAAATGGGTAATTTTGATCCGTGACAAAAATCAAAAATAAAAAGCAAAAAAAACAGACATATGAGCAGCCCCATAGAACGCGTACCCATTATAACTAGGGTTGAGCGAGTATATTCTGTCCGAGTATGCTCGGGCCGAGCTCCGAGTATTTACAGCTGTTCGGTGATATGGTTGAATCGCTCCCGTGTGCATGATTTGCAACTGTTTGACAGCTTTATTACATGTGAGGAATGTGTAATAGACATTCCTCACATGTACTAAAGCTGTCAAACAGTCACAAATCATGCACACGGGAGCGATTCAAACACATCACCGAGCAGCTGTAAATACTCGGAGCTCGGCCCGAGCATACTCGGCGAAAGGGATAATAGAACATACTTGCTCAACACTAATTATAACCTATCTGTGAAAACCACAGATAGAACAGGTATGTGAAAAATGGGCATCTAAATAAGGCGTAAGACTAGGTACTAGTGTTGAGCGAACATGCTCGAAACTGCTCGGTACTCGCCCGAGCATCACGCTACTCGGGATGTTCAGCGAGCACCGAGCATTTCCGGGTTACTCGGGTGGGAGCTCGGGTCTCCGCCCTGCATGTTTGGCGCTCTTTACAGAGCCAATGAAAATGCAGGGATTGCCAGCCAGTCACTGTAATGCTGCAGCCATGTTGGTTGTGGGCATTACAGTGATTGGCTGGCCGCACAGCGTCACCTCGAGTATTTAAAATTGGGCGCCGCCATCTAGGACACAGTCGCTCCGGATTAGACAGTGTAGGGACAGTGTTGCTGATTTAGGGAGAGATATAAACTGCGAAATAGTTAGTGTAGGGTCTGTAAAGGCTGCCAGAACAAACAAACAGTCCTTCTCAGGACTAATATCCATCCCAGATACCAGGCTGGCAGGCTGTATAGGAGACACAGTGGTTATACCAGCAAACGCTGCATTACAGTCCTGTGTGCTCCTGTTGCTGAAATTGCTGGACTTAGCACCAGGTGTCGGGGGCCAGGAAAATCCTTTTTTTTTCATCTAAATCCTCCTTTTTTTTTCCTCCTTCACACTGTACAAATACCCGTCTTATTAACCTTTTGGTGTGTCCCCCCCCCCCCAAAAAAAAGCGTGTCTCTGATTTTTCAGACACAAATATAACTGTTGAAAATAGTCTGGTGTAGGCTAGAGGAACAGAAGTGTTGTTTTGCACTTCCACGGTTCAAACCTCTGTATTATCCATTTTGGGCCATTTGTATCTAAAAAAAAAAACAGTTTGAGTGTGTCGCTCACTGTTCAGCCGCAAATCTATATGTTTAAAAAAGTCTGGTATACCCCAGTAAACAATAACTGTGGTTTTGCCATCCCACGGTAAAAAATCTCTATTATTCAGGTTTTGGTAGTTTGTTGTGACACAAAAATATATCTGTTGAAAATAGTCTTGTGTAAGCCCGACATCCCAGTGTGGTTTCGCAGTTCCATGGGTCAAATCGCTGTACTATCCAGTTTTGGGCCTTTGGTATCTAAAAAAAAAGCAGTTTGAGTGTGTTGCTCACAGTTCAGCCGCAATTATCTCTATTTAAAAAAGTGTAGTATACCCCAGTAAACAATAACTGTGGTTTTGCCATCCCACGGTAAAAAATCTCTATTATTCAGGTTTTGGTATATTTTCCGTAAAGAAAAACAGTAGTGTCTCCTGACTGTTGTGACACAAAAATATATCTGTTGAAAATAGTCTTGTGTAGGCCCGACATCCCAGTGTGGTTTTAGCAGTTCCACGGGTCAAATCGCTGTACTATCCAGTTTTGGGCCTTTGGTATCTAAAAAAAAAGCAGTTTGAGTGTGTCGCTCACTGTTCAGCCGCAAATATCTCTATTTAAAAAAGTGTGGTATACCCCAGTAAACAATAACTGTGGTTTTGCCATCCCACGGTAAAAAATCTCTATTATTCAGGTTTTGGTATATTTTCCATAAAGAAAAACAGTAGTGTCTCCTGACTGTTGTGACACAAAAATATATCTGTTGAAAATAGTCTTGTGTAGGCCCGACATCCCAGTGTGGTTTCGCAGTTCCATGGGTCAAATCGCTGTACTATCCAGTTTTGGGCCTTTGGTATCTAAAAAAAAAGCAGTTTGAGTGTGTCACTCACTGTTCAGCCGCAAATATCTCTATTTAAAAAAGTGTGGTATACCCCAGTAAACAATAACTGTGGTTTTCCTCTTCCCCGGTTCTAATCTACTCTTTATTACCCTTTTTCCATTGATAGTGCAAGTGTAAGCTATTTTACTTCATTTACAATGGGCAAGGCGCGTGGCAAGGGACGTGGAAGTGGACGTTCTGGTGATGGTTCGTGCAGAGGATGGGGCCGTGGCCAAGGTGAAAATGTGCCACAACCAACAACCACATCTTCTCGCTCCCACTTCTTGACCGAATTACTAGGGAAGCACAGAACAACACCAGTATTGAGAACTGATCAGTGTGAACAGGTTATTAATTGGATAGCAGATAATACTTCCAGTTACCTGGGCACCACCACCTCCGGTCTGTCTTCCACACGGTCAACTCTTAGTAGCCGTGAGTCTCGACCGCATACTCCTCCTCACCCTGATGCTCCTTCCTCCCACCATGCCGAGTGTCGTCAGACAGCAAGTGATCCCACACTTGGACACTCTGAAGAGCTGTTCACTGGTCCACTTCCATATTTGGGCCCCTCGCCTGATACGCTTGAAGTGGTGGAAGAGGAGATCCCATGTTGCGATGCCCAAATATTTGAACAGCCACGGCCACAGGAAGTCGACGTTGGCAATCTGTCACAAGAGGTGGACGATGACGAGACACAATTGCCAGGAAGTGAGGAGGAGGATCGTGGTGCGCAAGTGGAAGAGGAGGAGGTAGTGGATGATCTAGTAACTGACCCAACGTGGAAGGAGGACATGCAGAGTGAGGCCAGCAGCACACAGGGGGAGGGAGGCAGAGTACCCCAACAGGCAGGAAGAAGCAGTGTGGTGGCCGCAGACAGAAGGCAGGCAACCGTTCCCCGTAACACCAATACGAGGGATGTTGCCAGTACAAGCGGTAGGTCTTCCAGAGTCTGGAATTTTTTTAAAGACTCTGCTGATAACCCCAAAAAGGCCATATGTTCCACCTGCCATGCCAGCATCAGCAGGGGTGACAAAACTACCAGCCTGACCACCACCAGCATGATCAGGCACATGGCAGCAAAGCACCCGACTTTGTGGGGCGAAACCCAGGGTCCACGACCAGTGTCAGCTGGTGTCACCACTGCTTCTTCCACTGTTGTGCGTGCAATAGATCCCCCTGTTGTGTGTGCAAGGCAATCCCCTGTCCATACTGCATGTAAAGATGCCCCCTCCTCTCAGTCTTCACTTGTTATGGCAGTTTCTCAAGAAACAGCATCAACATCCACGTCCATGTCCCACTGCAGCGTTCAATTGTCCATATCCCAGACCTTTGAACGAAAGCGGAAATTCGCAGCTAACGCCCCACAGGCCACAGTCCTAAATTCGCACATTTCATGACTGCTTGCATTGGAAATGCTGCCATTTAGGCTGGTGGAGACGGAATCCTTCCGCAATCTTATGGCGGTGGCCGTCCCTCGGTACTCGGTCCCCAGCCGACACTGTTTTGCCCGGTGTGCCATCCCCGCACTACACAAGCACGTGTCCCAAAGCATCTGCTGTGCCCTCAACAACGCAGTTACTGGGAGAGTCCGCCTGACAACGGACACGTGGACAAGTGCTTGTGGCCAGGGACGGTACATCTATCTGACGGCACACTGGGTAAACATAGTGGAAGCCGGGACCCAGTCGGACCTTGGGACGGAACACATCCTCCCCACACTGAGGATTGCGGGCCCTATGTCAGTCAGAGTTGCCCCCACAGTGTACAGCTCCTGCGCATCCTCCTCCTCCTCCTTCTCCTCATGTTCAGCCTCCATCTCAGATATCACCACATCAGTTACAAGCTGGAAGCATTTCAGTACTGCCTCCGCCAAGCGGCAACAGGCTGTGCTGAAACTCATAAGCTTAGGTGATAAACCTCACACTGCTTGTGAGTAGTGGACAGCTGTGAAAGAGCAGGCAAATCTGTGGCTGAGATCGCTGAACCTACATCCCGGCATGGTCGTGTGTGACAATGGCCGTAACCTGGTGGCGGCTCTGAGGCGAGGTGAGATCACACACGTACCATGCCTGGCTCATGTGCTTAACCTCGTGGTTCAGCGGTTTCTTAAATCGTACCCCGAGTTGCCAGATCTGCTTGTGAAAGTACACCGCCTGTCAGCTCATTTTCGCAAGTCGGCTACAGCTTCCGCCGCCCTTGCTGTGTTGCAGCAACGTTTGCAGCTTCCGGCACACCGACTGGTGTGTGATGTCCCCACACGTTGGAACTCTACCCTCCACATGTTGCAAAGGATTTGTGAGCAGAAGAGAGCAGTTGTGGAGTACCAGCTGCAACAAGGCCGTCGATATTCAGGTCAGACTCCACACATGAGACCTCAGGAGTGGACCTGGATGTCTGACATATGTACCATCCTGACAAACTTTGAGGAGGCCACCAAGATGGTGAGTGGCGATGATGCCATCATTAGTGTCAGCATCCCACTTGTCTGTCTTTTGCAACGCTCTCTGCAGAGAATTAAAGAGGAGGCATTGCAGCCAGAGTATGATGAGATGGATCAAGAAGCCGTAGCGGACGATTACACACAGCCCAGCCTCATCTCATCCCAACGTGCATTGGGGGACAATGAGGGAGAGGAGGAGGAGGAGGAGGAGGAAGAACAGGAGCTGCTATCATACGTTTTAGACGGTAGTACCTGTACAAGTGTCATACCGTCGGTTCAGTGTGGGTGGCCTGAGGACAGGGGGGAGGAGGAAGAGGAGGAGGAGGAGGAGAGCATGGTCAGTCGTCATCTTGGTGAGGACACGGAAATCTTGCCCCTTACCAGTCTGGCACGCATGGCTGACTTTATGTTACGCTGCCTTAACCGTGACCCTCGCCTTGTCAAAATGTTGGGTGACAGTCATTACTGGTTGGTGACACTTGTAGACCCCCACTACAAGGAGAACTTTCACTCTCTTATTCCTGAGGTGGAGAGGTCTACAAAAATGGGGCAGTACCAGAAGGCCCTTGCTGCAGAACTCTTAAAAAAAAAATTCCCATCTGAACACGCTAGCGGCAGAGGTCACAGTTTGTTGCCCAACCAAGGCGTACAGGCGAGAGAGATGCAACTCCAATCCAGCAGAAGCAGGGGAACACTGTCAACGTTCTGGGACAGTTTTCTGACACCCGCCCAGCTTACAGGCCCTGAGGCGCGGGGTACTCTCACAAGGAGTGGAAAGTTTCAAAAGATGGTGAGGGAGTACCTTGCCGACCGTACCAGCATCCTCCGTGATTCCTCTGTGCCTTTTAATTATTGGGTATCCAAGCTGGACACTTGGAATGAACTCGCTCTGTACGCCTTGGAGGTCCTGGCCTGCCCTGCCGCTAGCGTGTTATCGGAGCGTGTTTTTAGTGCCGCTGGTAAGCGCACTCGCCTGTCAACTGACAATGCTGACAAGCTGACCCTTATCAAAATGAACAAGGGCTGGATTGGGCCAGACTTCTCATCACCACCAAATGACAGCAGAGTAACATAAAGTCAAATCCACTGTGTTATTTCGGGAGGTGTATTCACATGCACCTCTTCACACCCACACATGGGTATACGCTTCCTCGTTTCGGCTGTTTTATCTTCTTCTCCTTATCCTCAGCCTCCACCACCACTATACCACCAGGGTGCCAGCATTGCAACTTCCTCCGTCCTTATTTTTGGCAGCTTTTGCTTGCAAGGCATAAGCAAATACTATGGGACACCCACTCCCCAATAATGGGACTTATGTTTGTAATATGCTGTACTGCATGGCTCTTGTAAGGGGCATTGCAAGTTGCTCCATCCTAATTTTTGGCAGCTTTTGCTTGGAAAGCATAAGCAAATACTATGGGAGACCCACTCCCCAATAATGGGACTTATGTTTGTAATATGCTGTACTGCATGGCTCTTGTAAGGGGCATTGCAAGTTGCTCCGTCCTAATTTTTGGCAGCTTTTGCTTGCAAGGCATAAGCAAATACTATGGGAGACCCACTCCCCAATAATGGGACTTATGTTTGTAATATGCTGTACTGCATGGCTCTTGTAAGGGGCATTGCAAGTTGCTCCGTCCTAATTTTTGGCAGCTTTTGCTTGCAAGGCATAAGCAAATACTATGGGAGACCCACTCCCCAATAATGGGACTTATGTTTGTAATATGCTGTACTGCATGGCTCTTGTAAGGGGCATTGCAAGTTGCTCCGTCCTAATTTTTGGCAGCTTTTGCTTGCAAGGCATAAGCAAATACTATGGGAGACCCACTCCCCAATAATGGGACTTATGTTTGTAATATGCTGTACTGCATGGCTCTTGTAAGGGGCATTGCAAGTTGCTCCGTCCTAATTTTTGGCAACTTTTGCTTGCAAGGCATAAGCAAATACTATGGGAGACCCACTCCCGAATAATGGGACTTATGTTTGTAATATGCTGTACTGCATGGCTCTTGTAAGGGGCATTGCAAGTTGCTCCGTCCTAATTTTTGGCAGCTTTTGCTTGCAAGGCATAAGCAAATACTATGGGACACCCACTCCCCAATAATGGGACTTATGTTTGTAATATGCTGTACTGCATGTGACTCGCCCCCTGGGCTGTGTGTACACGTGTGTGGGATACCCGGTGCCGGGTCTCTGGGGTCTGTAGTCTCTGTGGCGGTGACCCGGTCCCGTGACTCAGGCTGGTCAAACCAGTGGCAGTCTTTCTTAGGTTTTGAGGTTAATTGTCCGACTGTGCCACCCGTGGATTGCGGTCAGGGAGTACCACCGCTGCGAGGCAGACCGCTGAGGCTGGTGTTGTGTGCGCAGCAGAGAATGGGATAACTCCCCACGGGAGGAGTATAGCCTCAGGGCAGTGAGTGTGGATGATGGGGGTGATGGTGCACGAGCGCAGCAGGAACGACTCAGAGTCTTTGCAGTGCAGTTCAGGGTCTTTACTGATGATTATAAGGTAGACCCTCCCGGGAGTACTGGCTAGCATAAGAGGCCTGGTCAGTCTGTAAGCAAGCAGGAGTTCCCCTGGCCAGGTGGAGTTGTAGGCCTCCCCGTCTGTCTGCACTCTTCCTGGCTACCTTGCTGTAAGCGGGTAGAAGTAGCCCACGTCCCTGAGTGTACCGTGTAGTGCTCACCCGTATGGCTGGTGACTTTGGGCCTTCTGTTAGCCTCTGCTCCACGACGGCGGTGCTGGTCCCTTGCTTGTGACTGAGCCTCCGGGCTTCTATGGCCAGAGGACCTGAAATCCCCTGCCGGCTGGTTTCTGCTGCTGGATATATAAGTCCTCACAGCCTCGGACTCCTGTGTCCGGTTCCTATTGTCTTCTGCCAGGGCGAGCTCTGCTCAGCTTCCAGCCCCTGGTCTTTAGCTCCTAGCTCCTACAGAGCTCCTTGCTGTTACTTTCCCTTGCTCTCACTCTGACTCTGACTGTTCTCTGTTCGCTGACTCACTCAACCCCGCCCCAGATCCAGTTTATAAGGGCAGAATTCTCCCCTCCCAGGACTGGGGCAGGAGGATGTTGCATGTTTAAGGGATCCTGACCAGGAAACCTCCCACTTGCTCTCCGACGTAATATCTCTATTACTGTGGTGACCAGACCCCTGGGGTGCCACACATGGCTCTTGTAAGGGGCATTGCAGTTCCTCATAATTTTTGGAAAGCCTTCCATTCACTGCTTAGGCCAACAGTGCACAGGAGACCCAGTTGCTATAAATGGAAAAAAAGGTTTAGTTAACGCCCTTTGACCTCCATGTCATTTCGAAGGGGCATTGGAGTGCCTCGAAATTTTTGGTAGGCATTGCACTCACTGTATGCTCTATAACTGTGTAGCCGAACCGCTCCTTTTGTTACAGAAACATATCCTACAAGACATATCTGGTTGACTGGCCTGATATTGATGTGAATGGTCCCTGTTCCTCCTGCTCTTTCTCCTTTGCCACTACCTCATCCATCATTTATCACCTGAAGCTTTGTTTTAATGGGAGTCATAGAACTTGGATAGTAGCAGGAAAACATCCAGCAATCCTCGGAGGAGGTAGGATATGTGCCAAAACGCTGACCACCTCAGGCCTAGCCGCTACTACATACATGCGCTTGCATTACAACGAAACAAAGCAGATGCTAACTTCTATCATCCTCATCATGCTCCTCACCTTGGCACTCTCAACTCCCCTGATGGAGAAGCCAGGGCCCACCGGAGGAGTCTGATAGTCCGGTGGGCTGGGCCAATGCTGCCCTAAAGCAGGCCAGGCTAAGAAAAGTGTGGGAAAGGTTACCCGGACAAATAGGGGTGGCTGGGGACTGAGTATGGACACCCGGCCACCCCCTGGAGGCTGGGGAGCAAGCGGGGAGACCCGGCCACCAGGCGGCTGGGGACTGAGTATGGATACCAGGCCGCCGACACAGCCATGGCGTGGTGGCCAGATTCCGCCTCCACATGCCTAAAAGGCCCAATTTAAAGTGCAAGCAAGCAAGCAGTATGGTATTGCAGCCTGGGGGTGGGTGGGTGGCAGGCTGCATACTTGCGCTTGCATTGCAAGGAATGGGAGAGGTACAATTGAACACTGCCCTGGGACAAGGACTTGAATGGGGATAGTTGCAAGTCTGCAACGACAGGTGCAAGGTGGGAGGCATCTTCGCGTGTACCATGAACAGGGGTTTGGCATGCACACACTACAGCGGAATAGGCTCTCCTTCCCACTAAATGCACTGGGGAGGGCACAGGTAATGTTTTGGTATACACGCTTAATCTTATGTATAAGGCACACCAGGACAAATAGGGGCGGCTGGGGACTGAGTATGGATACCTCGCTGCCAAAGCAGCCATGAGGTAGTGGCCAGCTTCGGCCTCCTCCAAACTAAAAGGCCCCATTTCAAGTGCAAGCTAGCAGTATGGAATTGCAGTCTGGGGGTGGGTGGGTGGCAGGCTGCACACTTACACTTGCATTAAAAGAAAACATAGCAGATGCTAACTTCTGTCATCATCATCATGCTCCTCACCTTGGCACTCTCAACTCCACCGATGGAGAAGTCAGGGCCCACCGGAGGAGTCTGGTTCTCTGGTGGGCTCGTCCAATGCTGCCTAAAGCAGGCCGGGCTAAGAAAAGTGTGTGGGGGGATGTTCCAAGGAGAAATAGGGGCGGCTGGGGACCGTTTATGGACACCCGGCTGCCCCCAGGCGGCTGGGGACCGTGTGTGGACACCCGGCCGCGGGGCGGCTGGGGACCGAGTATGGACACCCGGCCGCCGGGCGGCTGGGGACTGAGTATGGATTCCAGGCCGCCAACACAGCCATGACGTGGTGGCCAGATTCCACCTCCACATGCCTAAAAGGCCCAATTTCAAGTTCAAGCAAGCAAGCAGTATGGTATTGCAGCCTGGGGGTGGGTGGGTGGCAGGCTGCATACTTGCGCTTGTATTGCAAGGAATGGGGGAGGTACAATTGAACACTGCCCTGGGACTAGAACTTGCATGGGGATAGTTGCAAGTCTGCATCTTCTGATGCGGCAAGGATCACTTATGATGGGCACACTTTTAGACTGTGACCTGGGAGTCAGAGATGCTTCCAGGGGTCTTCCCCATGCTGTTCCCATGTCTTTTCAGCAGTTTATGCATGTGTCACACAGCACATGGCCAGATAAGGTTGTAAAATGTTAAAATGACATTTCCCGGTGAATGCACTTGTCATAGTTGAAAGCAATACAAAAGTGCAAAAACGCATAAAAAATGCTACTTGTGAACATAGCCGAAGGTGTGGAGGAGTATTTTTGTTTTTGGTCATTTATTTTAACTTATACACAAGTCTTTTTCCTGGAAAGGATGTTCCTTAACATATTTCACAGGAAAAAAGTTTCACTTTCGTTTTTGAACGTTTTATTGTGAGCCCGTAAAAGTGGCTTAATACCTCTGACCACGTTGTTGACAGCAGTGACCTGGGGGTCAGAAATGCTTCCTGGGGCGATTCCCATGCTGTCCCCATGTCATTTGAGCACTGTCACTATCGTTTTGGGCACTTGTTAGGCTTTTAAAAGACTGCCGGGGGTGCCACCGCAAAAATGCTCGAGTCTCCCATAGACTAACATTGGGCTCGTTGCTCGGGTCGAGCACCCGAGTATCACGGCGAGCTCGGCCCGAGCTTCAAGCACCCGAGCATTTTAGTGCTCACTCAACACTACTAGGTACCCATTACATTTGTGCTCAATGTCAAGTGGATCTGCTCAGGAGGTATGCACTCTACACTGGGTACAGTCAGGATGGATGCTGAGGCCATCTACCATAGAGACTAGACACAGGCGGGATGGGAGGTTCGCAATCATGATGTCATGCCAGCCCAGCTAATTGAAAAATTGAAAACTGCGTCGGGGATCCCAGAAAGTAAGAGGTTTGCCAGCCTCTTGTCCCCCGGCGAGGGACTACTGGCCTGTCTGATAGACTGGAACCGCACAAATTGATCCACTAATCTCTAATAGATGTTAGAATTTATGTTGTTTTACTATCGGCCATCTTGTTGTGGTTTGCTGGCTTCTAGTCTTTTCCTCTGGTGCTGGCTTTCTTGGTCACGTGATCTCTGCACTCTTTATTATCCAGCACCTGGCCCCATTCCCTGCTGGACATCAGTGTTGTTTCGCTCGTGCTCTGGCTAAGTAGCCTGGTTAGTTCTTCTTGCTTTTGACTATTGTTATCCTGGGACTTCTTGTTTCACCAGTTTAGTTTCCTTTAATTTTCGTTTCTGCAACTAACTTTTCTGTTAGGAGGTCTCCTTCTTTTGCTCCCAGTCCTTAGATCTTTTAGGGACCCCTTTCCCTTTCCTACAGGTCTTCGTTTGAGTTCAGTGCAGGAGTTTCGGTGGGGCTATTCATAAGGAATAGGGCACCCACCCCAAGCATAGGGTAAAGCTGAGTCTCAGTGCAGGGACAGCATTTCCCTCCTATTCCTTAGTTCTAAGTTGCAGAACATAACAGTATGTCCAGCCGCGTTTAAAGAAAAAAAAAAGAGGTGAGGTGGAATGACCCTGCACTCAAGTTTCAGTTTCTGGATGGCTTGAGTGAAAGGCTTAAAGATTTGCTCATTGCATTCCCTGCACCTGATACTCTGCAAGTTGCCATGCAGTTAGCTATCGGTGTGGATAGAAGGTTGAGGGCTAGACAGAATGAGGAGAAGTTTCCTGTATTGTTGGATTCTGTTTCTCACGATATTCCTGCCGACACTGGGGAACCTATGCAGGTCGGGGCAATGTCATCCCGTTACAGGGAGAGGGACAGGAGGTTCTCTGAGGGACTTTGCTTGTATTTTGGTAAGGCTGATCATTTTTTTAAAGCAATGTGAGGTTCGCTTAAGGAAAGAAAAAAAAATGGTCAGTAGAAATAACACTCCCGTTCGCATCGCATTTTTACGTTCTGCTGGGGTGTTTTTTTCCTGGTAATACCACCTGTCAGGGTCGTTTGATTGAGTTTCAGGTTATGGTGGATTGTGGTTCTGCACTTAATTTGATTGATCAACAATTTCTTGAAAAGTATAAGTTTGATTCTGAACCTTTGTCGTCTCCTTTTCCTGTGGTGGCGATTGATAATACTCCCCTGGAGCATGGGAGCATTCTTCGAAAGGTCACTGGGTTCCGCTTACTATAAATATGGAACATCAGGAGCAGATTGACTTATTTGTACTTGCTAAATTGCCTTCCCCGGTCGTCCTGTGGTTGCCTTGCTTAAAAGTGCATAATCCTTTGCTGGACTGTTTGTTTGGTTCCATAAGATCCTGGGGTCAGGGGTGTTATGGTAAGTGTTGTAATGTTCACTTTGCAGCTGTTGTGAAGGGGGAGTTACCTGAACCCATTCAGAATTTTTGGAGGGTTCCAGAGGATCCTTGTAAAAAGGGAGGTACTGTTAGAATCTATGTTGTTTTACTATCGGCCATCTTGTTGTGGTTTGCTGGCTTCTAGTCTTTTCCTCTGGTGCTGGGTTTCTTGGTCACGTGATCTCTGCAATCTTTATTATCCAGCACCTGGCCCCATTCCCTGCTGGACATCAGTGTTGTAAAGCTCGTGCTCTGGCTAAGTAGCCTGGTTTAGTTATTCTTGCTTTTGACTATTGTTATCCTGGGACTTCTTGTTCCACCAGTTTAGTTTCCTTTAATTTTCATTTCTGCAACTAACTTTTCTGTTAGACGGTCTCCTGCTTTTGCTCCCAGTCCTTAGATCTTTTAGGGACCCCTTTCCCTTTCCTACAGGTCTTCGTTTCAGTTCAGTGCTGGAGTTTCGGTGGGGCTATTCATAAGGAATAGGGCACCCACCCCAGCATAGGGTAAAGCTGAGTCTCAGTGCAGGAACAGCTTTTCCCTCCTATTCCTTAGTTCTAAGTTGCAGAACATAACAATAGAAACCTATTGTTAAATATACTTATACCACATGATATTACATTGATTTGCAATGTTCCTCTGTATAAAGTGGAGTCTCTACCAGTGAGATGTATTATTCAGCCCCACTTTTGCCTCATTTACCAGGATCAGTGCTAGTCCTGGACCTGCCAATTAAACCCTTTAGATGCCGTGGTCAACAGCAACAACAGCATCAAGGTCATTAAACAGAGGGAAAAAATAAATTGAAATAAAACTTTGGAGTAGTTGTGAGGATTATTGTGCTATTAGTATGACTTCCATCTGTCTGTTCACTAAAGAGCGTCTGCCTGTGAAGACTGAGTGTTCCAGTCAAGTATTTGCTCGCTGTGACTGATTGTATTTACTAGTTTGTTTTGTTTTTTTTTTGTTTAAGAAATGCAAGCTACCACTGATAACATAGTATATTACCCTATTTATACTATTGTATGTGTGAGTAATTTAACCCTACAGTTCGGGTCTGCCTAGCAGATGCTAATGTATTGTTCAGGAGTCTGTCTTGACATTCCAATGCAGATTTGCAAGAAAATTAACAGACCACTCAAGGAGTGGCTCTGATTTTAAACCCACCTAGATACCTAGATTACTAGTAGTGAAATTACATTAACCCCTTAAGGACAAAGCCAATTATGTCCTTAATGACCGGGCCAAATTTTACAATTCTGACCACTGTCACTTTATGAGGTAATTACTCTGGAACGCTTCAATGGATCCCCCTGATTCTGAGATTGTTTTTTCGTGACATATTGTACTTCAGGATAGTGGTAAAATTTCTTCGATAAGACTTGCATTTAGTTGTGAAAAAAATGGAAATTTGGCGAAAATTTTTAACATTTTGCAATTTTCAAACTTTGAATTTTCATGCCCTTAAATCAGAGAGATATGTCACACAAAATAGTTAATAAATAACATTTCCCACATGTCTACTTTACATAAGCACAATTTTGGAACCGAAAGTTATAAGGGTTAAAAGTTGACCAGCGATTTCTCAATTTTCCCACAAAATTTACAAAACCATTTTTTTAGGGACCACATCACATTTGAGGGATCTATGACAGAAAATACCAAAAGTGACACCGTTCTAAAAACTGCACCCCTCAATGTGCTCAAAATCACATTCAAGAACTTTATTAACCCTTCATGTGCTTCACAAGAACTGAAGCAACATGTAAGGAAAAAATGAACATTTAACTTTTTTTCACAAAATGTTTACTTCAGACCCAATTTTTTTATTTTCACAAGGGTAACAAGAGAAAATGGACCAAAATATTTCTCCTGAGTACGCCGATATCCCATATGAGGGGGAAAACCACTGTTTGGGCTCATGGCAGGGTTCCGGAGGGAGGGAGCACCATTTGACTTTTTGAATGTAAAATTTGGTTGAATAATTAGCGGACGCCATGTCGCCTTTGGGGAGCCCCTGATGTGCCTAAACAGTGGAAACCCCCACAAGTGACCCCATTTTGGAAACTAGACCCCTCGGGGAACTTATCTAGATGTGTGGTGAGCACCTTGAACACCCAGGTGCTTCACGGAAGTTTATAACATTTGCCATAAAAATAAAATTTTCACATTTTTCCCACAAAAATGTTTTTCAGCCCCCAATTTTGCATTTTCATAAGGGTAACAGGAGAAATTGCCCCATACCATTTGTTGTGCAATTCCTCCTGAGTAAGCCGATACCCCATATGTGGGGAAAAAACACTGTTTGGGCGCATGGTAGGGTTCTAGTTGTGTGGTGAGCACCATGTAGTGCCAGGTGCTTCACTGAAGTTTAACACCGTAGAACCGTGAAATTAAGAAATCAAATTTTTTTCCACAAAAATGTACTTTTAGCCCCAATTTTTTTCACAAAGGTAACAGGAGAAAATGGACCCCAAAATTTATTGTGCAATTGGTCTGAGTACGAACATACGCTATATGTAGGGAACAACTATTGTTTGGACGCACGGCAGGGCTTAGAAAGGAAGGAGTGACGTTTGGAACACAGACTTTGATGGAATGGTCTACGGGTGTCATGTCGTGTTTGGATAACCCCTGATGTGCCTAAACAGTGGAAACCCTCCAAGTGACCCCATTTTGGAAACTACACCCCTCAAGGATTTTATCCAGGGGTATAGTGAGCATTTTGAACCCACAGGTACTACATAGAATTTGATAACATTAGGTCGTCATACTGAAAATTTTCATTTTTTTTTCACGAAAATGTAGTTTTAGCCACAAATTTATAATTTTTGCAATGGATAATAGAAGAAAATGGACCCCAGAATTTGTTATGCTATTTCTCCCGAACGCGATGATGATATGTCATCAGAATTTACTGTTAGGCGACACGTCAGGGCTGAGAAGGAAAGAGCACTATTTGGCTTTTGGAGCATAGATTTTGGTAGAATAGTTTGTGGGCAACATTTCTGGAACCTCTAAGGTGCCAGAACAACAGAAAAAAACAAAAGTTACATCATTGTAGGAATTACACATCTCAATTCATTCATCCATGCTGCAGTGACTATTATGTAACATCCACGCCAGGCTTTATTCTGGAAAATTCTAAATATGCCAGTTTAGTGCCCATGCAGTGTGCCCCCATAAAGTGTAGTGCCCCCATACATTTCTCTTGGTGACACACACCCGTAAATTAAGTGCTCTCCCCGCTACAATAATGCCAAACATGTGGCCGCTTACTGCGGTTTAGGCACAGTGCTGCTCAGAAGGAGGGGGCATTTGGATTTGGGAGCGCAGAATTCACTGGATTTTATTTGAGGGGGCGGGAGCTGTCGCTTTTCCAGAGTCTTTGTTCTACCAGTAACGTGGGACCCCATGTAGTCCCAGTGACAGATGACGGACCTGAGAGGGGGCTGGTTTTGTACATTACGGGGTTTATTGGTAACATTTTAGGGTACATAATTTTCGATTGCTTCCAGGATAAGACTGGATCGCCAGTCTGCGCAGAGCGCTTATGACGCGCCCCCTGGGACATATTCCTTTTTGAGGGGAATACCCGGCACCGGATCAGATGGGGGGTTGTAGTCTCCGAGCAGCTGTGACCCGGTCCCGTGCCCAGGGCGTCAAGCTAAGTGTTATGTGGCAGCTTTACAGATGTTACTAAAGTTCTTTTGTGTCGACTACGCCACCCGTTGTGATGCGGTCACTGTGGCCGCCGCTGCTGCAGGGTCCGCTGAGGCTGATGGTGGGTGCGCAGCTTGGTGAGATAACCCCCAACGGGAGGGGTATAGCCTCAGAGGGGACAGGCGCAGAGGATGGGGGTTGTGGTGGTGCGATGCAGCCGGCAATGAAGACAGACTCGGGTTGTGCAGTTAAGGGTGTTTACTTACTGCTGATGTTGTACTGGTCACTCCAGCTGCTAGTGACCACCCGAGCCGTGCTGCGTCCACCAGGTCCTGGATCCGGTCAACCCCCAAACAAGTCCAGAGCGTGGCCCTGAGCTCTCCCTCTGTCCTTTCTTCAGCCGTCCCCACCAGTGATTCACCTAGGTCCAGCTCCCTCGGGCCTTCTTTTGGGACACCCTTGGCCCTGGGTTCCCTGACCCTTCATGTGGTGTGCCTTCGGGGTGAATGTGGTGGGTGACCGTGACAGACACTGCCCACGGTCTCCGGTCTCTGGCTGGGGAATGTCTTTGCCCCCACCAGCTTGGGTTCCGGTACCCTCTTGCTGACTCCTCACCCGGTGCTCTAATTTGGGTTCTTGGGTCCCTTCAGTCTTCCCCCTCTGGGTCTTTCTCTGCTCCACTCTCTCTCTCTCCAGGGCTGCTGTTTCCTTCTCTCTCCTCTCCAACTGACTTGTTCTCAGCGTCTGACCCTGATCTAAGTTGGTGCCCTCCTTATATATCCCTCTATGTGTGAGCTCAGGTGACCAGCACCCAATGAGCTCCTATCACTACCCAGACTGCTCCCCCTATCTGCCCCTACACTACATGGGATGTACCACCCCCCCTCCCACTCCAGCCAGGAACAGGCTCGGTTGTACCTGCACATTTCTAAGTGGGAGTACCGTCGGCCTGCTCCTCTGGAATGGGATGTATGTAGTGCATGCAGTCTATCTGAGCTCAGTTCCACACTCCTTCCTTACCCGGGAGTGGAATATCACACCTCTGGGTTGAGGTGCAATACCCCTGTAGCAGCCGAATCCTCAGGGTGCTACATTCCCCCCTGGTAAATCACAGCACGTCCTCGGGCTGTAAGACATAAAACACCAAAACATACAAATTTTTCATATAAACATATAAAACATATAAAACATTATCTATATAACATATCTTATCAGATAAAACTTTCTCGTAGACTTCTCTTGTCTCTGGTTCCTCCTCCGGACACTGTGCAACGTGTGTCCGGGAAAAGTGCGACAGTCTCTTAGAAAATCTGGTTTTCTATAAAACCGGTAGGGGGCGCTTTAGGACGCGCAACTATATACAGGGAAGGTTGAAAGTTGGCCGCTCTCAGTCCTCGGCCAGGTAGAGGGTAGGGAATGGCTGCTCACAGTCCTCAGCCTGTAGGATGAAGGGGTTAACGGGTAAACAGTTCCCTGGTCCCAACGGGGACTATTTTAGCAGCAACAGTTTCAGTTTCTATATACCCCGATTGGGTAACTATTTACAGCTCCTGCTCTGCCGCACTCAACGGCGTCTTCCTCCTGCTCTTTCTTGATATGATGTTTCTTCAGACCCGTCCGGGTCCTCTGGCTC
Organism: Phyllobates terribilis; assembly: GCF_046119375.1. Taxonomy (NCBI): domain Eukaryota; kingdom Metazoa; phylum Chordata; class Amphibia; order Anura; family Dendrobatidae; genus Phyllobates; species Phyllobates terribilis. Next base: position 688,323,820 of record NW_027362761.1, on the reverse strand, counting down.
CTCCTCCCCGTACCGCAACTCCTCCTCCGTCAAGCGGTGTACGTGGAGGGCGTAAGGTCCTTTGGCACACTTGTGCCGGGTGAAAGTGACCTCGTCTCCGACGTAGAGGTCACGGCCTTTGTGACCTTCCGGCAGGTGGGACTCGACGTCTCTGCGGGTCACAAAAACGTCACCGCGGTTGTTACGGTCCCGAATAAAGCCCCACCCATGCTGCGGGTTGAACTTTATCACTGTCCCGATGGTGCGGGGACAATGCGCTGCACGGGGGTTCCTCCTAGTCCGGCTCTTCTGCTCCGCGCTCTGGATTTGGGCCTGTTGTTCTCTGACCCGCCTCTCCTCCCGTTCTCTCTTAAACTCTGCCAGCTGTTGACGGCAACACTCTGTACGTTCAGCTGCGGCTGCCCGAGTTTCTCCGGTGAACCCCATCAAATCTTCTCCCGTGGGGTCCCACACGAATTGGGCTTCTGCTAGAGGAGGCGAGACCCGAGCCACGGGCTTCGGAGCCGGGATTAGGGGCTCACACAAGGGCCCTAGTCTTTGCTGCCGCTCCAGCTCAGGGTACCCTTCGGGCCAGATGAAGGGCCGCCCGTCCGGCCATGTGAGCTGGCCGAAGAGGTCCTCCCCCAGGTGTGGCACCCTAGGTATTGCGGGCGCGGGCGCGGTGGTGGTGGCGCCCGGGTTGCCCAGGCCTTGCGGCCAGGCCTGGGGCACCTGGAAGGTGAAGGGCACCGTTAGGACGGCGGCGCCCTGGGCTACCTGGCCTTGCGGCCAGGCCGGAGGCTCCGCGGAGGTAGGGGGCGCTGTTGGTATTGCGGCGCCCGGGGGTACTAGGCCTTGCGACCAGGCTGGTGGTACTTCCTGCTTGGTCACGCCCCGGGTCGGGGCGCGTGACGTCACAGGGGTCGCTGCGGCGGCTTCCGGTCGGGGCCTAGTCCATGGCGGTGACCTGGCGGCTACGGGCACAGCAGGGGGACTTTCGGGCTCTGCGACGGGGAGCTGGGGCAGGTAAGCGGTGTCACGGCTTGGGGTATAGGCGTCCCCTTTACCTGCCTCCATGCGTTCGGCTCCCTCCTCGGCGCCGTCTCCGGCCTTGGGTCCTCCTGCGCCATCCTCAGAGGCGGTCTGCTTCCTCTTCCAGGGTAGCGTGCTCCGTTGACTGGTCTCTGCTTGCTGGGTCATCTCCCGGCCCCACTCCGCCAGTATCTCGCGCTGTACCCGGGCCATCCTCCTTGCGAGGCCCTCCAGGGCAGTTTGTGCACACTCCCGGTCTCGGGGGAGCTGCGCTAGGATCTCCGCTAGACCTAGCGGGGTTGTGGACTCTAGCAGGCTCCTGACCATCGGGTCGGTGCTGCTCTGCTCGGCTTCCGGCAGGCTCCTGGCCAGCGGGCCGGTGCTGCTCTGCCCTCCTTCCTCGGTCTCTAGCAGACTCCTGGCCAGCGGGCCGGTGCTGTTCTGCTTTCTTTCCATCTCCGGGTGAGCTTCTCCGCTACTCCTTGTTAGACCTCTTGCCTCCGGGTGCGCTCGCTCCAGACTGCTCCAAGCGACACCCATCTTTTCTCTTCTCTTTCGTCTCCTCCCACTTCGAGGGCGGTCCCGGGGCAACTCGGTGACTGTCAGCTCCAGGGGGAGTTCTTTCACGCTGACAGACACCTCCAGCATCACAGTCTCTGTTGGTGGGGGCGGTTTCCACTTTTGGCGCCATTTTCTGTCCTGGCCCACGATGGGAGGTGGCCTCTTGCCCTCCTTTGGCACGCCCATAATGGCGTCCGCTGCTCTTCCAAGGCGGGAAATCTGCGGTTTTGGCGGGAAGCGTCGCCCAGTGGCGGGAAACTCTGCAGATGGCGGGAACAAGCTGGAAATGGCGGACAATCGGCGGGAAACGACTGGTGATGGAGTCCGATGGCGTGGACCCTCCGGAACCGGCGGGAGACTTCTTTCTGAGGTAAACTTGCACTTTTCTTCAGGCACGCAGTACCCGGGTGTTGCGGGCACGTAATCCTGCCGACTACGCCAAAGTTGACGCGCCCCCTGGGACATATTCCTTTTTGAGGGGAATACCCGGCACCGGATCAGATGGGGGGTTGTAGTCTCCGAGCGGCTGTGACCCGGTCCCGTGCCCAGGGCGTCAAGCTAAGTGTTATGTGGCAGCTTTACAGATGTTACTAAAGTTCTTTTGTGTCGACTACGCCACCCGTTGTGATGCGGTCACTGTGGCCGCCGCTGCTGCAGGGTCCGCTGAGGCTGATGGTGGGTGCGCAGCTTGGTGAGATAACCCCCAACGGGAGGGGTATAGCCTCAGAGGGGACAGGCGCAGAGGATGGGGGTTGTGGTGGTGCGATGCAGCCGGCAATGAAGACAGACTCGGGTTGTGCAGTTAAGGGTGTTTACTTACTGCTGATGTTGTACTGGTCACTCCAGCTGCTAGTGACCACCCGAGCCGTGCTGCGTCCACCAGGTCCTGGATCCGGTCAACCCCCAAACAAGTCCAGAGCGTGGCCCTGAGCTCTCCCTCTGTCCTTTCTTCAGCCGTCCCCACCAGTGATTCACCTAGGTCCAGCTCCCTCGGGCCTTCTTTTGGGACACCCTTGGCCCTGGGTTCCCTGACCCTTCATGTGGTGTGCCTTCGGGGTGAATGTGGTGGGTGACCGTGACAGACACTGCCCACGGTCTCCGGTCTCTGGCTGGGGAATGTCTTTGCCCCCACCAGCTTGGGTTCCGGTACCCTCTTGCTGACTCCTCACCCGGTGCTCTAATTTGGGTTCTTGGGTCCCTTCAGTCTTCCCCCTCTGGGTCTTTCTCTGCTCCACTCTCTCTCTCTCCAGGGCTGCTGTTTCCTTCTCTCTCCTCTCCAACTGACTTGTTCTCAGCGTCTGACCCTGATCTAAGTTGGTGCCCTCCTTATATATCCCTCTATGTGTGAGCTCAGGTGACCAGCACCCAATGAGCTCCTATCACTACCCAGACTGCTCCCCCTATCTGCCCCTACACTACATGGGATGTACCACCCCCCCTCCCACTCCAGCCAGGAACAGGCTCGGTTGTACCTGCACATTTCTAAGTGGGAGTACCGTCGGCCTGCTCCTCTGGAATGGGATGTATGTAGTGCATGCAGTCTATCTGAGCTCAGTTCCACACTCCTTCCTTACCCGGGAGTGGAATATCACACCTCTGGGTTGAGGTGCAATACCCCTGTAGCAGCCGAATCCTCAGGGTGCTACACTTACGTCGGGGTTTCCATGTAAATCCCACAAAAATGTGAGTCTGATGAAACTCCTAACGGAATCACCACAAAGAGGCAGATGGAGACACTTTGGAGCCCATTTGACATCTGCTCCGGTGGTCTCCTTCTTTTTAGGTGCACACAAATCTGTGGTCGCCCACACTTGTGCGCTAAAAAAAAAGCCTAAAATGATGGTACGCCGCCGGAACAAAGACCTGTCCAAATTGGCCTCATAAGCGAGTGGCTCCATCTGGGTTTTCTGTCTGAATTGCGACTTTGGTGAATTTACATGGAAACCCCAACGTAAGCGCTCAGCGGAGAGTGCAGGATAAACATGAGGCGAGCCTTATTCCGATTTTTTTTGAGGCAGAATGAAGAAATAGACAGCAGTACCAGAATAGTACTTATTTTTATTTTTGCACAGTTCACCGTGCGATAAGTGATAAGGCAGATTTATTCTTTGGGTCAGTGCGATTACAGCAATACCCGATTTATGTTTTTTTTTTTTAGGTTTTGTTGCTATCACAAAGTAAAAATGCTTTTTTTTTTATAAAAAAAAGTTATTTTCGTTGCCATATTCTGAGATCTGTAACTTTTTTATTTTTTGGTGAACAAAGCAGTATGATGGCTTATTTTTTCCGGAACGAGTTGCAGATTTTTTTGGTACCATTTTGGGGCACATAATAATTTTTGATCGCTTTTTATTCAGATTTTTCAAACACAGAATGAATAAAAACCAGCAGTTCAGTTATTGTTTTTATTTTTTATTTTTCGCGCAGTTCACCGTGCGGTAAAAGTGATAAGACCGATTTGTCTGCCGGGTTGGTACGATTACAGCGATACCAGATTTATGCTTTGCTATTTTTACAGACTAAAAACAGTATTTTACAAAAAAAGAATTTGATTTTGCATCGTCGCATTCTGAGAGCTGTAACTTTTTTATTTTTTTGCCGATTAAGACATATTATGGCTTGTTTGTTGTGGGACGGTTTGGCGTTTTTATTTGTAGAATTTTTTTACACATGACTGTTTGATCACTTTTTATTTACTTTTTTGTGAGTCTGTATGCTGAAAAAGCTTCATTTTTGGCATTTTTTTTATTTTTTTTACGGCATTCACCAAACGGACTAAATAACGCAACAGTTTTATAGAGCAGACGCAGCGATACCAATTAGGTGTACGTTTTTTCGTTTATTTTTGTTTTATTACAAACGCTGCGTTTTGAGCGGTGAAACGGATTTTAGTGATTTGTATGCACTTTTTGTGTGTTTTTGTTTACTTTTTTTTACACATTTTATTTAACATTTTTTTACTTTTTAACTAAGTCCCACTGTGGAACATGTGTGATTGTCACTTTCATAGCTGGTGTCATACTTTGCAGTATCTCTGTACTGCAGTGCATGAGACATCTCAAGGAGTCACTGAACTCACTGACTCTGCCTGTGAGACCCAGCTTATTGGTAGATCTTACAGGCCACCGTACCCTGGGATCAACAAATGATCTCAGGGTACCATGGTAACCATCAGGACCCGCGATTCTCATCGATGGTTACTAAGGGGGTCGCAAGACCTGCTGGTAAGCACTTAAATACCGCTGTCACGGTTGACAGCGGTATTTAAGGGGTTAATCAGCCCCGATTGGCATCGAGAGGGGCCAGGGCCGATACTGCAGGGTGTCAGCTGTCACACACAGCTGACACCCGCAGGAATCGCGGCGGGGTGGCGCTATTTACTTATTCCACAGCGCCGTTAAAATGCGTCACTGTAGAATAAGTACTCCTAATAACTGCCGTAAAAATGCGTTACAGCGGTCGTTAAGGGGTTAACATGCTTCATTGTTTCCAACATTTTTTGTCTATTTTCACTGCTAGTATTATTTACAAGTATGGCAAAATAAGTATGGTTCCAAACAAGTATTGCATAAGAGAGAACTCCCTGTAGAGTTAAATATAAATTCTTTACCTGATATTGTAATTGTATTGATAATGTGGATGATCCCTGGAATAAAATTGATACATATGCATCTGTGCTTCTATAAAGAGGTTGAACTTGCCTTTTGTACAACAGAGGATCAGAAGTGTTGTCATGGCGACAGCAGAACAGAGGAACTGCCGCACCTATATCTTTAAAGAGAACCTTTCACCAGGGACGGAAACTGACAGCTTGGACGCCTGTGCGAGAAATGTGACTGGGCCCCACTCCTTTTATGGCAACCAAGATTATATATACTGTGTATATGTTGTGAGGCAGTGAGGGGGATCATATGCGAGGGATAGTATGTATCCCCCTGGATGTGCATAGAAGCATATTGAACCCGCTGGAGTGCATTGCAATCACAGAAACAGCTGTGATTGCAGTGCAAAATAAAAGTAAAGTTTGGACTTGGTCAAACTATTTGGCTAAGTTGGTTTTAAGAAAACCCAGCATGGGCTTTTATTTTGGGAGTGATCTACAGGATGGCAGTGGTGTGGTCCACTCTCTCCAGCTGGGTCATACAAGTGGCTCATGGCCACAGATTCCTTTTTAAAAACCCGCAGCAAAGGTTTGGGTGTGTCAGTGTTGGGATTGCTAGCAGCAGAGCAGGAAGCTCTGCAAGCTTGTGTGAAGCTGAACACAGGCCTGTGAAGGCAACATATCTGACACACCCTAAGTGACACGGCACGGCCGTCTCCCACGGCAACAGGTTTACACGGACTGTGTGGATATCGCGGCTGCGATCCGGAGGACAGCTTTTGCATTTGAGTTGTGAGTTTTTGGCAAATAAAGACCTTTAAGTTGGACTTTCCTTGGGTCACTGCCTCATTACCGCACAGTGTGAGCACCACCGCGCACTACAATGTGTATATATGTATATACAGTATATTATATATTATTATTTATTATTATAGCACCATTTATTCCATGGCGCTTTACATGTGAAAAAGGGGTATACATACAAGAACAATTACAATAATCTTGAACACAATGTGACAGCGACTGGTACAGGAGGAGCGAGGACCCTGCCCGCGAGGGCTCACAATCTACAATAGTCTCCTCTCATTATGTATAGCACCATCCCTTATTACGTAGCGTCCTCTCTTGTTAGATATAAACTGAGATGACCACTGATGGAACATGGAAAAGCTTCTTTTCTTTTGGAGGAGGCTGATGGACTGGTCTTCTGGTCAGATTCTGCCTCATCAGCAGTCATTTTATATCTAACAAGAGGACTATGTAATAATGGGAGGGCACTATGAATAACAAAAATACCTATGCTATGTAAGGGACGGTGCTATACATAACAGGATAATACTATGTAATAATGGGACGGTGCTGAACATAACATCGGAGGACACTATATAATAAGGAACCATCTCATACATATCAACAGAGGCGCAATATAATAAGGGACCGCCCCACACATAATTAGAGAAAATGCTATTTATTATTATTATTTATTTATATTGTTAGAACCTTGCTCTTAGGTTTTTTCTATTGCTGGTCACATGACCTTGTTGGCCTATTTAGTCCTGCTCCGCCCTTCTGGCTTTGCTGGACTTCATTGTATTACTACTCTTTAGCTAGCCTGTGCTCTGTATCTAACTCTGTTAGTTTGCTTGGTCTTCGGACCTCTGTGTTCTATATATTTTGTTTGTTCGTCTGTCTGCTACTATTTCTGTTAGGAGGTGTCCATTTTGCTCCCAGTCCCTAGTACTTGTAGGGATTCCTTCCCCACATCTATAGGTCTCCGTACAGACTAGCTTAGGACTTTAGCAGGTCTGATCGCAGGATCAGGTTCCCTGTTACATCGTAGGGATCAAGCTGAGTTCTATCGTAGGGACAGATCTCCTCTCTTTCCTTAGCTCTGGTAGCAGAACATAACAGTAAGTCCAGCCTGCAAATTCTCTAAGGAAAGATTTTTCTGTTCCATCATGGTGTCGGTTCTGGATTTGGCTAAACGCCTGCAGGGACTCTCTCTGGAGGTGGCCGAGCTCCATCAGCACGTGAGTAACTGTCCTGGAGCACATTTCTTGGAGCCTAAGGTACATTTGCCTGATTTATTTTTTGGTGAACACCAAGAATTTTTTTCATTTAAAAATGCTTGCTTATTGTATTTTCGTTTGAGACCCAGGTCCTCTGGGGATGAATCCCAGCGCATAGGGTTCATAATGTCACTTTTGCGCAAAGAGCCTCAGGAGTGGGCCTTTTCTTTGCAACCTAGTGATACATGCTTTAGATCAGTGGATAGTTTTTTTTCTGCTTTGGGGCTATTATATGATGATCCTGACCGTGTCTCATCTGCTGAGACTGAGTTGAGACGTTTGAGACAGGGATCAGGTAATGTGGAAAAATATTGTACTCATTTCCGTCGGTGGTCTACTCAAATAGGGTGGAACGATTCTGCTCTGAAGAGTCTGTTTCTTGCTGGGCTTAGTGAAAGGGTTAAAGACCTGCTAATTGCTTATCCCACACCTGAAAATTTGCAACAGGCTATGCAATTAGCTATACGGGTGGATAGGAGACTGCGTGCAAGGGTTAATGAGAGCAAATCCTCTGCTATGTCAGTTTCTGGTCATGAGAATGTGTGTACTGACAGTGGAGAGCCGATGGAGATTGGAGCGATGGCACCTCGCTCTCAAGAAAAGGACCGCAGATTTTCTGAAGGTTTGTGTTTCTATTGCGGAAATTCTGGTCATTTCATTAAAAGCTGTGTGCTTCGTATGAAGAAAGAAAAAAAAATGGTCAGTCATGCCCGTATTGCCTGTTTAAATTCCAAGGGTGTATTTTTAGCTGCTTCCACTATTGCTCAGGAAAAATTTATGGAATTTCGGGTGTTTGTCGATTGTGGGTCTACTCTGAATGTAATTGATGGGGGATTCTTGGAAAAACTCAATTTAAAACCCGAACCTTTGTCATCCCCCATTGCTGTGGTTTCTGTGGATGGCTCCCCTTTGAAGAATGTTACTCTCAAGGTCTGTGAATTTCCCCTCACTATTAATGGTGTTCACCATGAGAAATTGGATTTGGTAGTTTTGAATAACTTGCCTTCTCCGGTGGTGTTGGGATTGCCCTGGTTAAAATTGCACAATCCTGTACTGGATTGGTCTACCAATGAAATTAAATCCTGGAGCCATAAATGTTATGACAAGTGTTGTAACGGGCGTATTGCAGCTGTGGATAGGGGGGAATTGCCTGTACCTATTCAGGATTTTTGGAGAGTTTTTTCTGAGAAGGAATCGCAGGTTTTGCCTCCCCATAGAGACTATGATTGTACTATTGAATTTGTCCCTGGAGCGACTCTTCCTAAAAGTCGTTTATTTAACCTTACTATTCCTGAGAGAAAGGCTTTGGAGGAATACATACAGACAAGTTTGGCCGCCGGTCACATTAGGCCCTCTAAGTCTCCTGTGGCGGTTGGATTTTTTTTTGTAAAAAAAAAGGACGGCGGTTTACGTCCTTGTCTGGATTTTCGTGAGATTAACAAAATTACTGTACGCAATCCTTACCCACTGCCATTGATTCCTGATCTGTTTAACCAGTTAGTGGGGGCCAAGTGGTTCTCTAAAATTGACCTTCGGGGGGCATACAATCTGTTGCGCATGAAGGAGGGTGACGAATGGAAGACTGCTGTTAACACTCCTGTGGGTCATTTTGAGAATTTGGTTATGCCTTTTGGTCTCACCAATGCTCCAGCATTTTTTCAGAATCTTATTAATGACATCCTTAGACCTTTGATCGGCAAAAATGTGGTTGTGTATTTGGATAACATTTTGATTTATTCGCCGGATCTGGAATCTCATTGGCGGAGCGTACGTGAAGTATTACAGTTATTAATTGACAATTCGCTTTTTGCTAAGCTGGAGAAATGTGAGTTCGCTGTACAGAGAATTAGTTTTTTGGGCTACATTATCTCCAGCGAAGGTTTTGAGATGGACCCGGTGAAAGTTCAAGCTGTGCAGGAATGGCCTAGGCCTATTGGTTTGAAATCGATACAGAGGTTTTTGGGTTTCGCCAATTATTATAGAAAATTCATTAAAAATTTTTCTATCATTGTCAAACCTCTGACCGATCTCACCAGGAAAGGTGCTGATGCGGTTCAGTGGACTGCTGAGGCCATTGAAGCTTTTGTGTATCTCAAGGAGAGGTTCACCTCTGCTCCCATCCTTATGCAGCCTGATGTGACTAAGCCGTTTTTGGTTGAGGTTGATGCTTCCTCTGTGGGGGTTGGCGCAGTATTGTCTCAGGATAACGGGGATGGAGTACATCCCTGTGCCTTTTTTTCAAAAAAAATTTCGGAGACTGAACTGAATTACGATATTGGTAATCGGGAATTATTGGCTATTAAACTCGCATTTGAACATTGGCGCCACCTCTTGGAAGGTGCTGAATTTCCCGTTCAGGTTTTTACGGATCATAAAAATTTGATATATCTTGATGCTGCCAAGCGCCTGAATGCCCGTCAGGCTAGGTGGGCACTGTTTTTCTCGCGGTTTAATTTTTCCGTTACTTACATCCCAGGTACTAAGAATGTTAAGGCGGATGCCTTGTCTCGCAGTTTTTCTCCCATAGTCGGTGCTGAGAAAGAGGAGAACATTTTACAAGAAGGTGTTGTGATAGCTGCTTTGGACTCCGTTTTGGAAGATGAGATTCTTAAAGCACAGGAGAATGCCCCATCTAACACTCCCCATGGGAGGTTGTTTGTGCCTGGGACCTTTAGGAGAGATTTGTTTGTTGAGTGTCACGAATCTCGGTTGGCAGGTCATCCTGGAATCTCTGAGACCAAGAGACTGGTGGGTCGCAATTTTTGGTGGCCTGGATGGCAGAAGGAAGTCATTAAGTGGGTGCGTCAATGTGCTAGATCTAAGTCCTCACATACTCCTGCTGCGGGGTTACTTTGCCCTCTGGAGGTTCCCAGTGCTCCTTGGACACATTTGGCTATGGACTTTATAACTGACCTTCCCCCCTCTGAGGGTTTTACTGTCATCTGGGTGGTCGTGGACCGTTTTAGCAAGATGTGTCACTTGGTTCCCTTCGTCAAACTGCCCTGCGCTAAGACTCTCGCTAAGGCCTTTGTCAAGGAAATTGTCAGACTTCATGGCGTTCCCACTGACATTGTTTCTGATAGGGGACCTCAGTTCGTGGCTCGTTTTTGGCGCGCCTTTTGTGACAGGTTGGGAGTTCATTTTTCGTTCTCATCCGGATATCATCCTGAATCTAATGGCCATACAGAAAGGAAAAACCAGGATGTTGAGCAGTTCTTGCGTTGTTTTGTGGCAGACAATCAAGAGGGGTGGTCTGAGTTTCTGCCACTTGCTGAATTTGCTCTGAACAATCATACATCTTCTTCTGCTGGTTGTTCGCCTTTTTTTTGTTGTTCTGGGAGACATCCGTCGTTTGGGTCGTTCTCCAAGTTGGTATCTGCCGTGCCTGAGGAGGAGAATTTTTCCGGCGATTTGGAGAGAGTTTGGACGGATGTGCGTGGTAATCTTCAGGAGGCTAACAGAAAATCTAAAGACTACTTTGATAGGAAACGACAGGAGGTTTTGTTCGCTGTTGGTGACATGGTTTGGTTGTCCTCTAGGAATCTGCAGTTGAGGATTCCTTCTAAGAAATTGGGTCCCAAGTTTGTAGGGCCCTTTGCGGTGCTTCAGGTTGTCAACCAATCTGCTGTTAGGTTGGAAGTTCCTACCTCCTGGAGAATTAATCCGGTGTTTCATGTCTCTCTGTTAAAAAAAGCTGTTGTGTCGGATTGTGACGCCTCTGCCTCTGTTCCTCCGGTGGTGGAGGACGGGGAATATGAAATTTCTCGCATCCTTAATTCTAGACGGTATAGAGGTAGTTTGCAGTATCTCGTGGCCTGGAAAGGTTTCGGACCCGAGGATAACTCATGGGTGAGGTCGGATGATGTTTCCGCGTCCAGACTTATCAGAGCGTTTCACAGGAGATTTCCTGATAAGCCTGGTCCTAGGGGATCCGGAGGATCGTCTTAGAAGGGGGGGTACTGTTAGAACCTTGCTCTTAGGTTTTTTCTATTGCTGGTCACATGACCTTGTTGGCCTATTTAGTCCTGCTCCGCCCTTCTGGCTTTGCTGGACTTCATTGTATTACTACTCTTTAGCTAGCCTGTGCTCTGTATCTAACTCTGTTAGTTAGCTTGGTCTTCGGACCTCTGTGTTCTATATATTTTGTTTGTTCGTCTGTCTGCTACTATTTCTGTTAGGAGGTGTCCATTTTGCTCCCAGGCCCTAGTACTTGTAGGGATTCCTTCCCCACATCTATAGGTCTCCGTACAGACTAGCTTAGGACTTTAGCAGGTCTGATCGCAGGATCAGGTTCCCTGTTACATCATAGGGATCAAGCTGAGTTCTATCGTAGGGACAGATCTCCTCTCTTTCCTTAGCTCTGGTAGCAGAACATAACATATATAGCGCCATTGATTCCATGGTGCTGTACATAAGAAAGGGTTATATACCAAATACAGATATCACTTACAGTAAACAAACTGACAGTGATAGACTGGTAAAGAGGGAAGAGGGCCCTGCCCTTGCGGGCTTACATTCTACAGGAAGGGGGAAGGAGACAGTAGGTTGGGGGTGTTGCAGAAGCTCCGGTGTTGTTGAGGTGGCAGCAAGCAAGGTCATGGCAGGCTGTAAGCTTGTTTTTTGAAGAGATGGGTGTTCAGGTTTTGTCTGAAGGATCCAAATGTAGAGGCTAATCGGACGTGTTGAGGCACAGAATTGGGAGATATTGGGGAGAAATCTTGGAGGCGATTGGGTGAGGAACGAATGAGTGTGGAGGAGAGAAGGAGGTCTTGGGAGGACCGAAGATTACGTAAGGGAATATATCGGGAGATTAGTTCAGAGATGTATGGAGGAGAAAGGTTATGGATGGCTTTGTAGGTCAGTGTTAGTAGTTTGAACTGTATACGCTGGGCAATTGGGAGCCAGTGAAGAGATTTGCAAAGGGGGATAGCAGAGGAGTAGCGAGGCGAGAGATGAACCAGTCGGGCAGCAGAGTTGAGGATGGACTGGAGGGGTGCGAGAGTGTTAGCAGGTAGGCCCCAGAGGCCCCAGAGGAGGATGTTGCAGTAGTCAAGGCAGGAGATGATGAGGGCATGCACAAGCAGTTTAGTAGATTGAGGGTTAAGGAAAGGACGGATTCTGGAAATATTTTTGAGCTGGAGGTGACAGGAAGTGGCGAGAGCTTGGATGTGGGGTTTGAAGGACAGAGCAGAGTCAAGGGTTACTCCGAGGCAGCGGACTGCCGATACAGGGGAAAGTGTGATGTAATTTATTGTGATGGGGGAAAGATGATGAGTTCAGTTTTGTCCACATTTAGTTTGAGGAAGCGAGAGGAGAAGGAGGATATGGCTGATAGACATGCTGGGATTCTGGATAGCAGAGAGGTGACATCTTGGCCAGAGAGGTAGATCTGGGTGTCATCAGCGTACAGATGGTACTGGAAGCCATGGGATTTTATGAGCTGTCCCAGGCCAAGGGTATAGATGGAGAAGAGTAGGGGTCCTAGGACATAGCCTTGAGAGACTCCAACAGAGAGGGGGCAGGATGAGGAGGTAGTGTGGGAGTGGGAGACGCTAAATGTGCGGTTAGACTGGTATGAGGAGATCCAAGATAGGGCAAGGGCTTTGACGCCAAAGGAAGAGAGGATCTGTAGTAAGAGGCAGTGGACAACTATTTCAGAGGCAGAGGACAGGTCAAGAAGAAGGAGTACAGAGAATTGTCTGTTAGCTCTGGCTGTAAGTAAGTCATTAGTAATTTTGGTAAGGGCAGTTTCAGTGGAATGGTGGGGGCGGAAGCCAGATTGTTGGTTGTCGAAGAGAGAGTTAGATGAGAAGTGCTATGTAATAAGGGACGGTGTTATATATAATAAAAGTGTAATTAAGGATGGCACAGTTTATATAACAAGAAAGTACTCTATATACTAATAGACTGTGCGATACATAAAAAGGCTACATTCCTGGATCCGTTTAAAGTGTTGGTGTGCTGCCTATTTTTTTCTCGGACAGCACACAGACCCATTGAGTATTTCCTATTCTAATCCTCAAAATTGGATCATAAATTGATGTGCTCTGAGTTTCGCAGATCTCATTCCCGGATCCCTGATTTTAATGGATATGTGAATGGATCTATGAAACTCTGAGTCCCTGTACCGTCCGATAAAAAAATCTGGCAGCAAACGGACATTTCAAAAGAATGTGGCCTATGAAGGTTGTTTTACAAATGAAAGTATTACTCCAAATCATACAATCATACAATATACATCTTACATCCAGTTAACCCTGATGTCTCCTCTGATTAAGAGTAGTTTTCTGTTTTTCTTCTCCATCTCGTCAGACCTTTATGTCGACATCTTCCCGCAACAACTTGTCTTTTCACACTGATCAGCACAGCCCTAAAAAATAACAAGGTGACATATATATCATCTATACAATTGTCTCCTGAATAAAAAAAATCCCCCACACTGCGCCCCTGAATACAAATATATACCACAACATTAATATACTACAAGAATAATAATATACTATTAGCCACATACTATTCAAAATATAAAGTGACAAACCACCACTGTGCCCCCCATTAACTATAATCTCCGCCGCCCAATAAATATAAATGAATCAGTCTTTGTGACTTTCCCCCAATTAATTTTAAAGCTATGCGCACACTTTGCGTTTTTGTTGCATTTTTTTCTGCATGGATTTGTTACAGAAAATATGCAATGTTTTACAGTACAAACAAAGTGAATAAGATCTCTGAAGTCTCATGCACACAATGCTTATTTTTTCCTTGCACATTTGCAGCAGATTAAAATCTGCAATATGTCAATTCTTGCAGCGTGTTTTCACCCGTATTAATGAGAGAGGAAAAATACGCAACAAAAAAGCATGTCAAAATCATGTAATTTATGCAGAGTCTTTCCTGCTAGAACAGCAGAATTTGCAGCCGAATTTTTTGCTGCAAATCATTAACATGTGCGCATAGCCTTAGTCTCTGTCCTGTGCCCCCCCCCACACACACACATTCATTATAAGTCCCTGATAGCATTAAGAATTAGGGGTACAAGAAAACGTTTTCGCAGTGTTATAATGAATTGTGTAAAATACATGTTTTTGAAATGGATTTTTGTTGCGTATTTTTTCCCCTCTCATTAGTATGGATGAAATACACTGTAGAAATTGACATGCTGCATATTTTTTCCAGGCAGATTTGCAGCAGATTAAAATAAGAAACATATGCATGAGATTTTAGAGATCTCATTCATTTTGCTTGTACTGTAAAACATTGCATATTTTCTGCAGCAAATCCATACGGAAAGAATGCAGCATGTGCACATCCTGGTCCCTTTCCTGGTATAATGTCCCCCAAACTGGGCCCCTTCCATTAATAATGTCCTTCATCCTGAGCCGTCACCCATCCGGGACCCTTTCCGGGAATAATGGCCAGCAACTTATATTGCAGCGCAGAGAGCCAGCGGGTCACTGCACCGCAATATATTTCAGCTGAATGTGTATCCAAGTGGGATGGCATTACAGCAGAAGTGATCGTGCTGTGAGAGATGGAAATCTGATAAGAAGAGTTTGTAATGTTACACAGCTAAACTCACACAAAAGGACCTTATCTGAAAGATGTTTGTCATCTGTGGTTTCTAATTATGCAGGTTAGACCAGGAGATGAAGTCTGTCTGCCATACATCTCATACACTGAGAAACCTGCTCTAAGCTATAGTGAGGACGTGTTCTTTTTCTCATGTATGTTGCTGCCTGATTATAATTGGCCAGCATCATACAGGGAGAAGACGTACAGGCCCCAAAGAAACTTGTCTGTTAACACCCACTTAGACTTAAAAAAAAGTTAATTTATTAGGTGTCAAATACTTTTATTGCTAATATCTGTTATTTAAAAAAAAAAAACATTTTATTACACTGTTCTGCCACTATTACTGTCACGCACAGTGTAGGAAAGACAAAGTGCAACACAAAGGGATGAGGGGAAAGGAGCCCAGACACTAAGGACAGAGTGGGTGGAGACCTCCTGGGCTGATCTGATATCACCCTGTCGTTCCCTACCGCCCTACCCCACCATTCCTGACTTTTCACCTTCTCACACATCTCATCCCTGCTTTGTGTTTTTCTTTTGTTGCTACTAGACACATCCTCCAGTAGTTCTTCACTCACAGGTCGAGAATGCTAAGTTCCTCCTGTCTCTTCTCCTATGCAATGACTGTCTCTCCCTGTCTTCATCACAAGAGGGATCATGTGCAGAGAGGACTCCATGTCTCTCTGCTTTTCAGTGTGAGCGGTTTAGTTCAACCTCCCCATTATACGAGGCTAACAGGGCACCTGCCCATGATGATTATTCCAACTGCTGATTGCAACAGCAATGTCAGCTTGACTGTTTCTACTCCTTTGTTATATTCATGCACCATTGTTTTGGTGCATGTGCACTTTGCATTGAGCTTGCTATTTGATAAGCCCTTGTTTGCAAGTGAGCATGCACTAGTATTTGCGGTTGCCTTTTGTATGATGTCACCACGTTGTCTCTTAACACTATGAGAGGCATTAAAATAACTCTGAGACCACACCCTTGCGCATGGGCAGACATCTATTTTTGTAGACACACAGGTATTCATTATTCTCATTGATTAGCTACATATAAAGACTTCCAAGAGCATCATAAACTCAAGATCACAATCCCGTCCCTAATTCCCCAAGAAATCAATAGGCTGGAGACCATACAAGATTGATGGGTGAAAGTTGTCCACAACTATTTTTATTACATCACCTTTTCCATTTTTTATAAAACACATAAAAGGGAATATGTCAGCAGTTTTCTGCTATGTCATCTAAGAGCAGTGTGATGTAAGCAAAGAGAATCTGAATCCAACGGTGTATTACTTAGCTTACTGGGTGCATCTGTTCTCAATCAGATCTTTTAGATTTAGCAAAGAAGCAGAGCTGAGGAAGCTACCCCCGCCCACACCAGGTTCTGTATACACAATGTCCATAGACAGTGAGTTGCCTGTCACAGGAGGGGGTGGAGTCGTACGTGCTGCTGGATCATAGCAATGATAAACTCCTGGTGCTAAAACAATCATTGCAGGCAAAAAAAACACAGAGCCCTACAGCATACTGTCTTCTTCTTACATAGCAAAAACCTGCTGACAGATTCCCTTTAACCTGCTTTGTAATCACCAAACAAATTAATCATCTTTTATTTCAAGAAAAAAACAGACTTGATGCCATATGGTGCCTTTGGCTTTCTAGGGATGCAAGTTCACCTTCAAGTCTTTACAAATATATTTATACCGGCCACCAAGGAGAAACCCATATAGGCCTATACTGGGCTCCAGCCCCCACCTAGAAAAAAAGGGCACTGTTCGATCCCGTCCTGAAGACCGGAGAATATGTCAAGTCCACTATCATTTAAGTTCACAAAACAAGAGATCCTTGCAATTACAAAAGATCTGCCCTTATCAACTTATATCCCTGGCTTTCTGGCAGTCAACCTATGGAACCATCTCTGCCCACATCAACACAAGCTCTGAAAATTAACTAGGTATCCTTCCCAAATCAGCTCTCAAGAGAGGGAGTCATTTGGCTGCCCGTTACAAACAAAGATCTTTGCCCCTCATGTGGATAACCAAGATAAGAGGGCCTCTAGAAACCCTGCTAACATTTATAGCTTTGGACAACAGCTGGGACCAATGCAGACCCCTAATGCTCTCCACTATCAAAGTTTTGGAATCCAAGACTTCATCCACCTGGTCTGCATTTCACTCTGTCTGGCCTAAACATATGAGCCCAACAGCCAAATACCAGGCAGGGCAGGGGGGAAAGGTTATATCAATATTATCAAGCACAGGACAGACATCACTCAAGGAAAACTGGGAGCCATTACCATGGGCCAAAAAACAACCACCGTTTTCGAACTGGCTTGTAGACAGATAAAAACACCCCTGCCATACTGATCTGTCTGTGACTGTCTAACTTTGACTGTGCCCTTCATGGGAAGTTTGGAAAGGTGGTACCAGCTCCACCATCCTAAGAATAGCAATAAAACACTAAAGCAAAACATATACTAAATAAAGTAGCTTTAAATTTCGAACCACATGTAACCTTAGTCACCTGCATAAGGCAGGCCAATAATGGGAAAGATACTGGTCTGCTGCTCTCCCTCCAATCATATTTTTTTCTCCAGCCCCATATAATCTTACCTATGAAAAATGACTTGGTGACATCCTACTATCCTCTTAATTTAAAAAGGGAACTAGTCTCATCCAGACTACGGTGCACAGCCTCGTTCGATGCACCCTCACTATATAAGCGTGCTAAATATAAGGTCAGCTGTACTCTAGATGGAGACTCTTCCAACCCACTTAAGGTCTCCACTCAGAAACACCATTCCAACCACGCCTTACCATATTTGGACCAGATTTGTGAAGAGCCAGATGAGCAAATCAAGGGCATTGTCACGTACGTTGTTTGTGGAACCACTGTGCCACGGACCTAGGAGTGCCTAGAGGGGCGTAACTAGGGGCCTCGCCCAATCCGACCCTGGACGCACGGCGGCTTTACGACTCCGCAATCCAAGGAGGGACGAAGGAGGTGGCCCAGGTGCTACTCCAAAACAGATCAACGGACGCGCAGCTGCTGGACCCAGTAGGACAGGTAGACTGGGTTGTACTGGAGTGCAGCAGGGTTGCACCGGAATGCAGCAGGCTTGGTTTGCACCAGGGTGCGGTAAGCTGAGTTTCAGCGGAGTGTGGTAGGCTGGGGTGCACCGGAGTGCAGCAGGCTTGGTTTGCAGTGGAATGCAGCTGGCTAGATTTCACCGGAGTGCAGCAGGGTTTCACCGGAGTGCAGCAGGCTTGGTTGCACAGGAGTGCAGTAGAGTTGCACCAGAGTGCAGCAGGCTTGGTTTGCACCGGAGTGCAGCAGGCTAGTTTGCACCAGAGTGCAGCAGGCTTGGTAGCATGGACTAGTATGCAACCTTTACAACATAGACTGTAGAACAGGAAGGTTGCTCAGGCACACCCCCAACAGGGAGGAAGCAATATATATGGAGTGTCCCACAGCCATTGGCTGGGAACGTAATAGCAAGTGCGTGCGCTGGCCCTTTAAGAGCGAAGGAGCGCGAGTACCCTAAGGACATGGCTGGAAGACCTGTTGGAAGCTGGCAGAACACGGGAGGGGAAAGAGCCGGCTGCAACGCGGGTGAGTGTACTGACACACCGGAGTCCCTGCCTGTCAGGGTGGGGATCCGGTGTGGCACTAACAGTACCCCTCCTTTACACCTCCTCCTCTTCAGGCCATCGAGGATGTTCCGGAGGAGAATCGGAGCGTGAATATTCTCCTTAGGCTCCCAGGACCTCTCTTCGGGTCCTAATCCCTTCCAATCAAAAAGGAAGAATGTCTTGCCTCTCACCCTCTTCATGGGCAAGATGTTCTTCGCTTTAAAAACATCATCTGAGGTGGCTGGCGCGGGCATGGTGCCAGGATCCTTGAAGAAGCGACTCAGATGACCAGCTTTAGCAGAGATACGTGGAAGGTATTCAAAATCCGTAACGAAGGAGACAACTTTAGTTTATAGGAAACCTCGCTGATCTGCTTCAACACTTCGAGAGGACCAATAAAATGAGGACCCAACTTGTAAGAGGGAACGTACGTGGCCGAGAGCCATACCTTGTTGCCCGGGTGGAAGCATGGAGAATCCAGGCGCTTTTTGTCCGTATGTCTCTTCATACCGGCGGTGGATGCTTCTAGAGTGGCTTTGGTGTCTTCTCACAACTTTACAAAATCCCTGGACAGGACATCAGCCGCAGGAACATCAGAAGAAACCGTCACCGGGAGGGGAACCGAGGGTTGCCGACCGAAAACAATGTAGAAAGGAGACTCTCCCGAGGCTTCATCAACGTGATGGTTATACGAGAACTCAGCCCAGGGAAGTAACTTCACCCACTCATTGTGGTGGGAATTGACGATGTGTCGCAGGTAGTTGCCCAGGATCTGGTTGACACACTCCACTTGTCCGTAGGACTGAGGGTGATAGGCCGAGGAGAAGTCCAAGTCAATATCCAGATGCTTACAGAGGGCTCACCAGAATCTGGAAGTGAATTGCAAACCTTGATTGGACACAATGTGACGAGGAAATCCGTGCAAATATTTTTAATGAAGTTGTCAGCCAGTTTAGGAGCAGATGGAAGAGCAGACAATGGGGCAAAATGCGCCATTTTGGAGAAGCAATCCACGACTACCCAGATGACAGTGCAATCGTCGGATACTGGCAAATCCGTGATGAAGTCCATTGCTATATGCTGCCACGAACCCGACGGCATGGGCATCGGCAAGAGAGGACGAGTAGGAAGTCGTCTGGGGACTTTATTGCAAGCACAAATTGGACAAGCAGATATGAAGGCCTAGATATCCCTCATGGATGGTGACCACTAGTGGCGAGAAATCAATTATGGCGTCTTCCTTTGTCCTGCATGACCAGCCTCCTTGGATGAGTGGCCCCAAGACAAAACTCGCTCCCTCTCGGATTCAGCCACAAGGGTCTTCCCTGGGGGAATTTGCGACAAGCTGACTGGAGCGACCGTAACCATCATGGACGGTTCAATGACTAGTTGAGGATCCTCCTCTTGATCCTGGGACAGAAATGAGCAAGAGAGGGCATCAGCTCGGATATTCTTGTCACTGGACCTGAAATATAGCAAAAAGTTAAAGCGGGCAAAACACAAAGACCACCTGGCCTAGCGTGGATTAAGCCTTTGAGCAGACTGGAGGTACGCCAGGTTCTTATGATCAGTGTAGATGACCATTGGATAGACTGCGCCTTCAAGCAGATACCGCCATTCCTCCAAAGCCATCTTAATGGCGAGTAACTCCTGGCCACCGATGGAGTAGTTACATTCCAGAGAGGAGAAAGTCTTCGAGAAGAAACTGCAGGACGCTCGACGGCCCGAGGAAGATTTCTGAGTGAGCATAACCCCAGCCCCTAACGAGGATGCGTCCACATCTAAGAAGAACTGTTTGTTCACGTTCAGACGGTGCAAAACAGGAGCGGAAGAGAAGGAGTGTTTCAGTGAGTGGAAGGCCTCCTCAGCCTCAGGAGACCAGTTCTTCAGATCAGCTCCTTTTCGGGTCATAGCAGAGATGGGAGCGGTAAGAGAGGAGAAGTGAGGAATGAATTGTCGATAATAATTAACAAAACCAAGGAATCTCTGAATTGCTTTGACTCCAACAGGCAGTGGCCATTTAAGGACGGAAGAGACTTTCTCAAGATCCATCCTGAGTCCGGTATCTGAGATGACGTAACCTAAGAAAGGAAGGGCGGACTGTTCGAACACTCATTTCTCATACTTGGCGTACAGTCGGTTCTCCCAGAGATGCTGAAGAACTTGCCGTACCGACCATCTGTGGAAGGCCACATCTGGGGTTAAAAACAAAATATCATCAAGATACACAACAGCACAGGAATAGAGCAGGTCCCGGAAGATATCATTGATGAACTCTTGAAAAACTACTGGTGCATTACTGAGACCAAAGGGTATCACTTTGTACTCATAATGCCCGTCCCTGGTGTTGAAGGACGTCTTCCACTCATCTCCCTGGCGAATGCGGATTAGATTGTAAGCGCCTCTTAAATCTAATTTGGTGAAGATCCTGGCACCCCTTAAATGATCAAAAAACTCAGGGATTAGTGGAATAGGGTATTTATTCTTTACTATGATCTGTTTAAGACCTTGATAGTCTATACATGGTCGGAGCAATCTGTCTTTCTTTTTGACAAAGAAAAACCCAGCCCCAGCGGGAGACTTCTGAATGAACCCCATGGTCAGATTCTCCTGAATGTATTCTGACATAGCTTGAGTCTCAGCTGGAGACAGTGGATAAATTTGGCCTCTAGGGGGTGTAGATCCAGGAATCAAGTCGATAGGACAGTCATACAACCTATGAGGCGGCAAAGTCGCTGCTTCCTTCTTGTCGAATACATCAGCAAAGGAACAATAGGTGGACGGCAGACTGGGCAGCGAAGCTGGAGAAGACGGATCCTTAGCCGGACGTACAGTGGTCAGACACTTCTCATGGCGGGATTGTCCCCAGCGGAGCACCTCTCCAGTCCTCCAGTCCAACACAGGTTCGTGTTGTCGTAGCCATGGTAGGCCTAAGAGAAAGGCATGAGACATGTGGGTAAGAACATAGAAGACTATCTTCTCCGATTGAAGCATCCCGATACGGACCTCAAGCGGCTCAGTGACCAGACGGACCGTCTCCCGAAGAGTTCTCCCATCGACAGATGTTATTGCCAGGGGGTTTTGAAGCGGATCAACTGGAATTTGGAAACAATCTACTACAGTCTGGATGATAACGTTTCCTGCTGCCCCGGAATCCAAATGCGCAGTCTCAATAAACTGGGCCTCACCGGTTGTCACGACTATGGTAAGGGTCAGGGATAGAGTGGAGTCTTTTCCGTCTAGGGAGGCCTCTCCTACCCCCCCTGGAGTTTTCTGGCTTCATCGGACAGGCACGAATGAAGTGTCCTATGTCTCCACAGTACAGGCTCTGACCTTTAGAGCGGCGATCCCTCTGTCACTGTTTAGCGAGGGCAAAAGCGGTCAACCAGCATGGGTACAGGAGAAGCCTCAGCAGGGGCGGCGGAGGAACAAGCAGCCTTTGGAAGGATGGAGCCAGGCGTCGCAATGTTCTTTCACTTGCTACCTCCCGGGAACGCTCCAGGAAACGAAGGTCTATACAGATGGAGAGGGAGAGGTCCTCTTGTGTAGTTTGTAGATCTCGACCGGCTAGCTCATCCTTAATATTTCCAGAAATCCCCTCCCAGAACGTCAAAACCAGCACCTCATTATTCCAGCCAATTTCGAATGCCAGAGTGCGAAAACATATCGCATATTGTTCCACCGATGAGCTGGACTGACGTAAACGGAGAAAAGCGGAAGCCGAGGAAGTGTTTCACCCAGTTTCATCGAATACTTTATGAAAAGCCTCCAAGAATGCCGGCAAATTGGAGATGATCGGATCTTCTCTCTCACATAATGGATTTAACCATGCCAGGGCCTCGACTCCACGGTGCGACATCAGGAATGCCATCTTTGTTCGGTCCGACGGGAAGAGGTGAGGAAGAGGTTCAAAATGTTACCAGCACTGATTAATGAACCCTCGGCACAGCTTCGTATTGCCGTCAAAGCGTGGTGGGGCGGCAAGTTCTGAACCTTAGACAAAGCAAACAGATGGAGAAGGTACCGAAAGACGACACGGCTTCTTGCACATGGGAGAACTCGAGTGAGATGTTTAAAGCCTCCAGCTTGGTAGTCAGGGACTGTAACTGCATCGTCAACTTCTCCTGCATGCCTTTCTGTCGGCAGAGCTCTTGGTACATGGTCTGATCAGACGGGAGCCGGGACCCAGCAGATTCATGGCTTGAGCAAACTGTCACGTGCGTGGTTGTGGAACCACAGTGCTACGGACCGAGGAGTGCCTGGAGGGGCGTTACTAGTGGCCTCTCCCAATCCGACCCTAAATGCATGCCGGCTTTATGACTCCGCGATCTGAGGAGGGACGAGGGATGTGACCCAGGTGCTACTCCAAAACAGACCAACAGACGCGCAGCAGCTGAACCCAGTAGGACAGGTAGACTGGGTTGCACCGGAGTGCAGCAGGCTTAGTTTGCACCGGGTGCGGTAAGCTGAGTTGCACCGGAGTGTGGTAGGCTGGGGTGCACCGGAGTGCAGCAGAGTTGCACCGGAGTGCAGCAGGCTTGGTTTGCACCGGAGTGCAGCAGGCTAGATTGCACCGAGTGCAGCAGGCTTGGTTTGCACCGGAGTGCAGCAGGATTGGTTTGCACTTGTCACGGGTGTGTCAGAGGTGAAAGACAGTCACCCTGCAGTGGTTTGCAGGAGATCTCCACGTTTGGCAATGCAGACAGCTTCCTAGAGAGGAGGCTGTGATTAGGACCCAGCGACTTCCTCCCTTTAGTCTGGGTGTATATATGACTGGTGTGTCTAGGTCACCAGTTATACTCATTTCTACTTGGAACTTGGCTGAAGCAGCATCACGTCCTCTCTGGAGTCTTGAGGCCATGTGCCCTGTGGAGTTCTTCTAAAGCTGAGTTGTTGTTCCCCTGTGTTGTCTTCCCCTTTTGTCTTTAGAGTGCTAACGGAGGTTGATCAGTGCTCATCTCCTTCCATCCCCAGCTATAGCCTTTCGCCAGGGATAGTAGGTTGAGGCACGTGATCGGCGACAGCTGCGGAGGCTGTATAGGGACGTGAGGGGGAGACAGGGTGACGCTAGTCCAGATTAGGAGGTCACCTCTTCCCCCTTTCCCTAGTGTCTGGGCTCCCTTTCCCTTCCCCTCTGTGTTGCACTCACACCTGGCGTGACATTATAACCGGCCGAGCACGTTTTGATAAAAAAGAAAAAAAAATGACACAAGATTGACATTTTTTTTTATTATTTGTGTGTTTTTGGGAGTGCACCTTTTTTTTCCTTACTCCCTTTAGTATGGGATCAGTTGCAGAGCTCGCAGAGCAGTACCACTGTCTGTCTCTGGAGGTGAATGACCTCTGCTGTGAGGTTCAGTAGCAGTATCACCGGTTACAGGACGCCAATATAGTGGTTTCTGCTGGTTTACGTGTCCAGTCTGAACGCAAGTTTGCCCTCCCGGACAGGTTTTCAGGAGGTAGGGACAAGTTTTTTGTGTTTAAGGAGGCATGCAAATTGTACTTCAAACTTTGTTACCGCAGGACTCAGTTTGTCTCCAGTCTGTGGAGGGCTTTTTGGAGCTCTTGCACTCATCTATGATGACCCTGACTGAGTCGCCTTGGCTGAGTCTAAACTACATCGCCTTCAGCAGGGGATTCGGTCAGTGGAAACGTACAGTTCGGAATTCCGTAGATGGGCAACGGATTCCAAATGGAATGACTCAGCCCTTAAAAGTCAATTTTGTGAGGGGCTTACTGAAAGGTTGAAAGATGCCTTGGCTGTATATGATAACCCTCAGTCCTTGGAGGCTGCCATGTCTTTTGCCATCTGGATAGGCGCCTTCGGGATAGACGGGTTCAACCTTCTTCTCCGGGGCCTTCTTGTTGGGGTTGTGTACCTTTGCCAAGGGAGCGGTCTGGGGGTGAACCAGTACTGGGGGAGGTGTAGGAAACTATGCAGTTAGGGGGTGTCTCTACATCATACATCTCCCCGGAGATCCACAAGAAAAGAGGCGTATGTTTTTTTTGTGGGAAAAAGGGACACTTTGTTGGGACCTGTCCTTCAATTTCTAAACAAAAGGAGACTCGTTTAACTCTCGGTAGTCTGGAGTTGGATAAACAAGGGGTGCATTTGTGGCCAAACTGCAGTTCCCGCTTTGTCCTGACAGCAGAGGTGGTGCTAGAAAGCAAAACCGAAAAAATTTCTGTGTTTGTTGACATTGGAGCCGGGGTCAGCATGGTTGATGCTGAGTTTGTGAAAACTCATGGTCTTGCTTGTTGTGCTTTAGCTGAACCTATTCCCATCTTTGCCATTGACTCGGCGCCACTTGCACAGAAAGCATTTACTCAGATTGTACATAATGTAAAACTGAGGGCGGGGTCAGTTCATTGTGAAATCATTCATTGCTATGTTTTGGAAAATCTCCCTACTCCGATTGTTTTAGGTATCTCCTGGCTTGTTAAACATAATCCGTTGGTGGATTGGCAAACCGGGGAGATTACTGAATGGGAAGATTACTGCCATGAAAACTGTCTGAATATTTCTGTTGCAGCTGTCTCTACGGGTATACTGCCTGCTTTTCTGTCTGGTTTTGAGGAAGTTTTTTCTTTAAAGGGGTGTCAGGATTTGCCTCCTCATCGTGCTTATGACTGTCCTACTAACCTGACCCTTGGAGCTAAACTACCAAAATCCAGACTATATAATCTTTCTGGCCCTGAGAGACAAGCTATGAAGGTTTTCATTGTGGAAAGTCTGGAGAAAGGACAGATCAGACCCTCATCTTCGCCCGTGGCGACAGGGTTCTTCTTTGTGAAGAAAAAAGATGGCGGTCTACGTCCCTGTTTAGATTTCTGGGAATTAAATCAAATTACGATCCGTGATCCATACCATCTTCCTCTGATTCCTGATTTGTTCAGCCATGTTGTGGGAGCTAAGGTATTCTCCAAGTTGGATTTAAGGGAAGCCTACAATCTGGTTAGAATCAGAGGGAGGGACGAATGGAAGACAGCGTTCAATACCCCGGAAGGTCATTTTGAGAGTCTGGTTATGCCTTTTGGTTTGACCAATGCACCTGCAGTATTCCAGCATTTCATAAATGATATATTTCATCATTTGGTGGGGAGGTTTGTGGTGGTCTACCTGAATGATATTTTGGTTTATTCACCTGATTTTGAGACACGGGGGGCATGTTAAGCAGGTGCTCCAGATATTAAGGGATAACAAACTTTATGCCAAACAAGAAAAATGTGTTTTTGCTGTTCAGGAGGTGCAGTTTTTGGGGTACTTGTTGTCATCTTCAGGTTTTCGGATGGATCCGGAGAAGATCCGTGCAGTCCTTAACTGGGAATGTTCCGAGAACCTGAAGTCCCTACAACGTTTTCTGGGCTTGCCAGGTCCAGACCTGAATGTGAATGACTTTGTGTGGTTGTCTACCAAGAATATAAGATTGAAAGTTCCTTCTTGGAAGCTGGGACCTAGGTTTACTGGTTCCTACAAAATTACCGCCGTCATTAACCCAGCAGTGTCTCGTCTTGAACTTCCTCGGGCCCTTAAGATTCACAATGTGTTCCACAGGTTCTTACTCAAAAGGTACATAGAACCTCTTAAGCCCTCACCTCTACAACCGTCCCCAGTAATGGTTGATGGTAATTTGGAGTTCGAGATTTCGAGGATGGTAGATTCTCGTCTCCAACGTCGTTCTCTGCAATACTTGGTGCACTGGAAAGGCTATGGTCCAGAGGAGAGGACGTGGGTTTCAGTATCAGAGGTGAACGCTCACAGATTGGTTCGCTCTTTTTCACATCTCTTTTCCTGAGAAACCCTGTCCTACGTGTCCGGAGGCCACTCGTAGAGGGGGGTACTGTCACGGGTGTGTCAGAGGTGACAGACAGTCGCCCTGCAGTGGTTTACAGGAGTTCTCCACGTTTGGCAATGCAGGCAGCTGCCTAGATAGGAGGCTGTGTTTAGGACCCAGCGACTACCTCCCTTTAGTCTGGGTGTATATATACCTGGTGTGTCTAGGTGGGCGTTGCTGGTTATACTCATTTCTACTTGGAACTTGGCTGAAGCAGCATTACTTCCTCTCTGGAGTCTTGAGGCTGTGTGCCCTGTTGGAGTTCTTCTAAAGCTGAGTTGTTGTTTGCCTGTGTTGTCTTCCCCTTTTGTCTTTAGAGTGCTAACGGAGGTTGACTAGTGCTCATCTCCTTCCACCCCCAGCTATAGCCTTACGCCAGAGATAGTAGGGTGAGGCACGTGATCGGCGACAGCTGTGGAGGCTGTATAGGGACGTGAGGGGGAGACAGGGTGATGCTAGTCCAGATTAGGAGGTCACCTCTTCCCCCTTTCCCTAGTGTCTGGGCTCCCTTTCCCCTCTGTGTTGCACTCACACCTGGTATGACAGCACCGGAGTGCGGCAGGCTAGTTTGCACCAGAGTGCAGCAGGCTTGGTAGCATGGACTAGTATGCAACATTTACAACATAGACTGTAGAACAGGAAGGTTGCTCAGGCACCTCCCCAACAGGCAGGAAGCAATATATACAGTGGTGGCCAAAAGTATTGGCACCCCTGCAATTCTGTCAGATAATACTCAGTTTCTTCCTGAAAATGATTGCAATCACAAATTCTTTGGTATTATTATCTTCATTTAATTTGCTTGCAAGGAAAAAACACAAAAGAGAATGAAGCAAAAATCAAATCAGTGATCATTTCACACAAAACTCCAAAAATGGGCACCCTCAGCCTAATACTTGGTTGCACAACCTTTAGCCAAAATAACTGCGAACAACCGCTTCCGGTAACCATCAATGAGTTTCTTACAATGCTCTGCTGGAATTGTAGACCATTCTTCTTTGGCAAACTGCTCCAGGTCCCTGATATTTGAAGGGTGCCTTCTCCAAACTGCCATTTTGAGATCTCTCCACAGGTATTCTATGGGATTCAGGTCTGGACTCATTGCTGGCCACCTTAGAAGTCTCCAGTGCTTTCTCTCAAACCATTTTATAGTGCTTTTGGAAGTGTGTTTTGGGTCATTGTCCTGCTGGAAGACCCATGACCTCTGAGGGAGACCCAGCTTTCTCACACTGGGCCCTACATTATGCTGCAAAATTTGTTGGTTGTCTTCAGAGTTCATAATGCCATGCACACGGTCAAGCAGTCCAGTGCCAGAGGCAGCAAAGCAACCCCAAAACATCAGGGAACCTCCGCCATTTTTGACTGTAGGGACCGTGTTCTTTTCTTTGAATGCCTCTTTTTTTTTCCTGTACACTCTATGTTGATGCTTTTTCCCAAAAGCTCTATTTTTGTCTCATCTGACCAGAGAACATTCTTCCAAAACGTTTTAGGCTTTCTCAGGTACGTTTTGGCCAACTCCAGCCTGGCTTTTTTATGTCTCGGGGTAAAAAGTGGGGTCTTCCTGGGTATCCTGCCATACAGTCCCTTTTCATTCAGACGCCGACGGATAGTACGGGTTGACACTGTTGTACCCTCGGACTGCAGGGCAGCTTGAACTTGTTTGGATGTTAGTCGAGGTTCTTTATCCACCATCCGCACAATCTTGCGTTGAAATCTCTCGTCAATTTTTCTTTTCCGTCCACATCTAAGAAGGTTAGCCACAGTGCCATGGGCTTTAAACTTCTTGATGACACTGCGCACGGAAGACACAGGAACATTCAGGTCTTTGGAGATGGACTTGTAGCCTTGAGATTGCTCATGCTTCCTCATAATTTGGTTTCTCAAGTCCTCAGACAGTTCTTTGGTCTTCTTTCTTTTCTCCATGCTCAATGTGGTACACACAAGGACACAGGATAGAGGTTGAGTCAACTTTAATCAATGTTAACTGGCTGCAAGTGTGATTTAGTTATTGCCAACACCTGTTAGGTGCCGCAGGTAAGTTACAGGTACTGTTAATTACACGAATTAGAGAAGCATCACATGATTTTTCAAACAGTGCCAATACTTTTGTCCACCCCCTTTTTTAGGTTTGGGGTGGAATTGTATCCAATTTGGCTTTAGGACAATAATTTTTGTGTTTTTTCATTCAAGACAAATTAAATGAAGATAATAATACCAAAGAATTTGTGATTGCAATCATTTTCAGGAAGAAACTGAGTATTATCTGACAGAATTGCAGGGTTGCCAATACTTTTGGCCACCACTGTATGGAGTGTCCCACAGCCATTGGCTGGGAACGTAATAGCAAGTGCGCGCGCTATCCCTTTAAGAGGGAGGGAGCGCGCATGCCCTAAGAACACAGCCGAAAGACCTGCTGGAAGCAATTCCGCTGCAGAAATGCTTAAAAAACACTTGGTAGAAGGTCTGCCATGTTCCTCAATGATAATCCACATGTGCTGTGCACATGCTGCGGAAATTTCCGCTGCGGATTATCATTGCAGAAAAAAACGCAGCACCACCAATTATTTTGCGGAAGCGCTGCGTTTTCGCCGCCATTGACTTGCATTGGAACGCTTGGATTCCGCATCACTTCATCTGTACATGCGGAATCCATGCGTTTCAATGTGAGGATGGTACCCGGGTTTGGAGGAGAGGAGACTCCCCTCTGGACCCGGGTACCATAGAACCTGTAAAAAAAAGAATAAAATAAAAAATAAATATTATACTTACCTTCTGATGGCCTCCGGTGACTTTGTCCTGGCTTGCCGGCAGATCGCTGTGGACTCAAGGACCTGCGCTGACATTTAGTCATGTGACGGGTCACGCGACCGCTGACGTCGGCTGGTCCTTTCACTGTACCGCGAGCTGCCGGCAAGCCGAGACAAGCACACCGCGTGCCATCAGAAGGTAAGTATATATTTATTTTTGATTTTTTATCATTCTTTCGGTCACACTATATAAATCCATGCAGGCTGCAAGGATTTATATAGTGTGACTAAGTTGTCAAGCACTTTCCAAGTGATGCTAAAATCACTTGGAAAGCGCTTGTCAACCCTCATGGCGGAAATGCATGTGAAGAACGCTTCACATCCGCATGTCCCTGGCAGGAAAAACGCATGTACAATCCGCATGTACAATCCACATATACAATCCGCATGCGTTTTTTCTGCCAGGGAGATGCAGAAGCGCTCAGGATAAAATCCGGAGCATTTCTGCATCGTGGGCACATAGCCTCAATGCAGTGTACAATTATCTCATTATATGTCCAAAAACAAGCCTTATGGTTACTCAAGGATCACCCCCATATTTCAACTGCTACCACAGTGGGTAAAAGTTCAAGCAATGTTTCATTTTTGCAATAGCCATTTTCACTCCTAACTAATAGCCAGTCATGAGCACACCAATCTTTTCTAAGGACTACTTCGAAACACCTTAAACTCACTGCAATTGTGAACACCATTTATAGAAACCACTTGTTGGACAGGCACTGTGATAGTAAGTATAGAATGGATGAACCACATGAAGGTGCAAAATCTGCCCTGAAAAGCTGTGTTTTTAACCTAACATTTTTCATTTACACTTCAAGCTACTCTCAGATGATACCTCCTATGGTAGCACCTGTCCAAATGTTGTTTCACAAGCGGCTTCTCTGACGACACAGCTTCTAATCTTAATCAGCCAGACGTTTAGATTTGTTAAGTCAGGAGAAATACACTATTATCTTTGACTTTTGAATGTATGTATTTCTTTGGCTGGTCAAGAAGGACAGTGACTGGGTGTTTGGGAACAAGGTATCTTCCCTTGAAAAAGCAACGCACGGTCAACGCGAAACACGCGTTGGGAAGCTATTACAGCACTTCTTCATCCAATTGGGGGGTTCCCAGCCTCAGGGTAAGTGTTTTTCCACAAGTCCAATTTCTGTCCTATCTTTGGCACCATACCTTATGAGGGTTACTACTTTTTGCTCCCTGGCTTTGGCCAATTGGCAGCACTGTCTGCCCCTCTCTATAGACTTTGTTCTAAAAGTTTTTTTCTGTGCCATTTTGATATGTGTGGACATGTGGACTTCTATACCTAAAAATCCTTTGTTGTTTTGCACTTTCACTCCCTGGGCTGGTTACCCGTCGGGGTGTCTGCCTCTGTTCTGAGCACATCGCATTTTAATGTACTTCATATAACTTTTTACAATTCAAATATGTATTTAATAAAGAATTTTCTTACTTGCATTGAATAAGCTCCAGTTGCCTCCTGTTTTCATATGTATGTTGGAGCTATGCTGCTGCTGTGGCACATTCTTGCCTATGAGTATTGATGTGTCTCCAGCCATTATGTATCTGGGTTTTGTATTATTAATGGCTGGGATATACGCAGGGCAACCAAATCTCTGCAGGACACAGCAGGGTTAAATTCCTGTAGAGACTGGCCACGCCCCCCTAAGGCAAGATGGATGCCACATGCAGCAGCAATGCTGAGGACTGCAGGATGAAAAAAAATTCAGCGGCATGGCCTGCCATGAGTAGAAACCATACGGTGAGTGGGTCAGTGCTGAGGATACATGCTAGTTGCCACAGTGACACAGATTGTGCTAAGTAAGAATGAACATGTATCAGTAACACTGTGGGTATATGAATTGAAAATCATTCAATTAATGTATACTAGAGCTGGATTGTTCCAACATGCACCCCGCACTCCTGAAAGAAACTGGACAATTGAAAGAAGTGGCATGAGATGGAGCAACCCATTGGCAAGCATGTATCATAGTAATACCATCAATTTGACAGCCCAGCAAATTAGGATGTTCGGACAGGCGAAATGTGGACTCAATTTTCAACTTCAGTAGTACAACCCCTGGCAAAAATTATGGAATCACCGGGCTCGGAGGATGTTCATTCAGTTGTTTAATGTTGTTGAAAAAAAGCAGATCACAGACATGGCACAAAACTAAAGTCATTTCAATGGCAACTTTAGGGCTTGAAGAAACACTAAAAGAAATCAGGATTAAAAATGTGGTACTCAGTAAGGGTCATTTTTTTCAGACCAAGCAAAGGGAAAAAATTATGGAATCACTCAATTCTGAGGAAACAATTATGGAATCATGAAAAACAAACACACAAAAGAACACTCCAATACATCACTAGTATTTTGTTGCACCACCTCTGGCTTTAATAACAGCTTGCAGTCTCTGAGGCATGGACTTAATGAGTGACAAACAGTACTCTTCATCAATCTGGCTCCAACTTTCTCTGATTGCTGTTGCCAGATCAGCTTTGCAGGTTGGAGACTTGCCATGGACCATTTTCTTCAAGTTCCACCAAAGATTTTCAATTGGATTGAGATCCGGACTATTTGCAGGCCATGACATTTACCTTATGTGTCTTCTTTCAAGGAATGTTATCACAGTTTTTGCTCTATGGCAGGATGCATTATCATCTTGAAAAATGAAGTCATCATCCCCAAACATCCTTTCAATTGATGGGATAAGAAAACTGTCCAAAATATTAATGTAAACTTGGGCATTTATTGAAGATGTAATGACAGCCATCTCCCCGGTGCCTTTACCTGACATGCAGCCCCATATCATCAATGACTATGGAAATTTGCATGTTCTCTTCATGCAGTCATCTTTATAAATCTCATTGGAACGGCACCAAACAAAAGTTCCAGCATTATCACCTTGCCCAATGCAGATTCACGATTCATCACTGAATATAACTCTCATCCAGTCATCCACAGTCCACGATTGCTTTTCCTTAGCCCATTGTAACCATGTTTTTTTCTCTTTAGGTGTTAATGATGGCTTCTGTTTAGCTTTTCTGTATGTAAATACCATTTCCTTTAGGCGGTTTCTTACAGTTCGGTTACAGACATTGACTCCAGTTTCCTCCCATTCGTTCCTCATTTGTTTTGTTGTGCATTTCCTGTTTTGGAGGCATATTGGTTTAACCCTTTCGCAACCCTGGGATTTTCCGTTTTTGCATTTTCATTTTTTGCTCCCCTTGTTCCCAGAGCCATAGCGTTTTTATTTTTTGGCCAATATGGCCATGTGAGGGTTTATTTCTTGCGGGACGAGTTGTACTTTTGAACGACATTACTGGTTTTACCATATCGTGTACGGGAAAACAGGAAAAAAATTCCAAGTGTGGTGAAATTGCAAAAAAAGTGCAATACCACAGATGGTTTTTTTTTTACCACGTTCACTGAATGCTAAAACTGACCTGCCATTATTATTCTCCAGGTTATGAGTTCGTAGACACCAAACATGTATAGGTTCTTTTTTAATTAAGTGGTGAGAAAAAATTCCATATTTACTGAAAAAAAAAAAAAATGGTGCCATTTTCCAAGACCTGTAGCGTCTCCATTTTTCGGGATCTGGGGCTGGGTGAGGTCTTATTTTTTGCGTGCCGAGCTGAAGTTTTTATTGATACCATTTTGGGGTAAATTTGATGTTTTGATCACCCATTATTGCATTTTATTGCAATTTTGCGGCGACCAAAAACCGTAATTCTGGCGTTTACAAATTTTTTCTCGTTACGCTGTTTACCGATCGGATTAATTCTTTTTTTATTTTGATAGATTAGGCGATTCTGAATGTGGCGATACCAAATATGTGTATGTGTTTTTTTTTTAATTATTTTATTTTGAATGGGGCGAAACTAAACTTTTAAACTTTTATATTTTTTAATTTTTTTTAATATTTTTAAAACCATTTTTTTTTCACTTTTTGCTTGCTTCTATAGTCTCCATAGGAGACTAGAAGCAGCACTTGTCTGATCGCCTCTGCTACATACAGGGGACGAGTAGATCCCCTGTATGCAGCAGAAATGCTCCTGTGCTACTAGGTGGCGCTCATAGCGATCAGCTCATGACAACCATTGGAGTCTGCTACAGACCCGGGGTTGTCATGACCACCCATCGGTGACCCGTGATCACGTGACTGGTCACCGATGGGCGGGGTAAGTGACGCGCTTCCGGCGCGGCGCTGTTAAATGCCGCTGTCAGAGATTGACAGCTGCATTTAACATGATAACAGCCGCGGGTGGATCGCGATTCCACCCGCGTCTGTTGCGGGCACATGTCAGCTGTAATAATCAGCTGACTTGTGCCCGGTTCAGTGCGGGCTCAGCGCCAGAGCCCTCACTGAACCGGGGGTTACAGCCTGGTGTGTACTAATACGTCCCAGGCTGTAAAGGGGTTAAGTTTCCGGTCTTGACGCTTTGATGTCTTCCTTGGTCTACCAGTATGTTTGCCTTTAACAACCTTCCCATGTTTTTTGTATTTGGTCCAGATTTTAGACACAGCTGACTGTGAACAACCAACATCTTTTGCAACATTGTGTAATGATTTACCTTCTTTTAAGAGTTTGATAATCCTCTCCTTTGTTTCAATTGACATCTCTTGTATTGGAGCCATGATTCATGTCAGTCCACTTGGTGCAACAGCTCTCCAAGGTGTGATCACTCCTTTTTAGATGCAGACTAACGAGCAGATCTAATTTGATGCAGGTGTTAGTTTTGGAAATGAAAATTTACAGGGTGATTCCATCATTTTTTCCTCAGAATTGAGTGATTCCATAATTTTTTCTCTCTGCTTGGTCTGAAAAAAATTGCCCTTACTGAGTACCACATTTTTAAACTTCATTTCTTTTAGTGTTTCTTAAAGTCCTAAAGTTGCCATTTGAAATTACTTTAGTTTTGTGCCATGTCTGTAATCTGCTTTTTTTCAACAACATTAAACAACTGAATGAACATCCTCCGAGCCCGGTGATTCCATAATTTTTCCCAGGGGTTGTAGTACAACCTGACCAGATGTCCGAAGCAAAGAAACAGCCCTGTCAAATGACACATGTAATGGGGCTTGGGGTGGTAGCTGCGGGCAAGATACTCGTATCCTGCACCCGGCCAGCTACAGGAAAACAGGGTCTTGATTTGGTGTGTGTGGACATATTACCATAATGGACACCTCCCAGCTTTTCTGGTTTGCCAAGCATTGCACGGCTCCGATTTCCGTGACCCCTAACATGAAAACCACACCAGTCCATGAAAACAAAATCCTCTTTACTGACAGCTTGACTTATACAACAAGAGATGCAAATGTCCTTCTGTTGGTTACAATACAGTGGCATGTCTTCAATAAACATTTTGGTGAATTGCAGAACAAGTTAAAAACCTTCAACCTTTCTAAATATTGCGGCACTTTAGCTGAGCTCTTCCAGTGACCACTAGCCTTCAGACCACTTTTCAGGAACCACGTAACAATGCACTTGTGACTGTCACCTTACTGAGTGTGTCCCTAGCCTTGCTCTCTCTCGGACCCGCAGCTTCCAAAATCTGGCTGACAGTTATCCGTTATCCAGAGACCCTTAGAGACTCTAACAAAGTTCCTTGCCGTACGTCGCCTTCCCCAACATCGCCTGCCACAAATGAAGTTCTTCTTAGATGCTTTCTTTCACTCTGCTTTTCTGCTTTCTTCATCCACACACACAGATCCCAGGTGATGATCACCCTAACCAGCGGGTGTCTTTACTTCTTTCTTCCTATTCCTTCACAAACTCCCTAACCCTGCAACTAACCCACAGATCCCCAATCCTCCCCCCAATGATGGGCCAGTCCTACAGTTAACCCTGTCCTACCCAACTTACAGGGACTGCAGCCTCCAGAAGGATAACAATAGAATACAGTACAATGAAATACATTTTCCTAATATAAAATGTCAGGAGTTGTTAGGGAGATGGAAGGCAATCCTCCACACCCCTTAGGGTATAATAACTGGTAAATAAGTATACATTTACCTGGCTCTTTTTTGGTAGAACATCCAGGGGGAAGATTGCTCATCTGGAAAGGGAAATCAGGGAAGGGACCCTCTAGCCTCACCAGAGTGACTTATTTTACCACTTTATCCTTAAATACTTCAGGGTATTCCTGGACAGGTCTCAAATTGTGAGAAAACACCACAAACCCAATAATAATAATAATAAAGAATAAAGAAGCCAAAAGCAAAACCAAAACATAAAAATCCGCAGTCCCTTTATTGGTCTAATTGATCTATCCATGGCCCCATAACGGTTATGCTCAGTCAAGCCCTTGACGTCAGTGGCATTCTGCTTGGGGAAGGACTTGGATGCCTGGGAACAGCACTGTAAGGCTCTCCAACAAGTAGAGCATTCGTGCTTGAATCTTCACAGGCCAAAACACCTGCAATACAGTTAATTAAAAAGCCAACAGGCTGCCGGGCAGAGAATGACAACCATCTCTTAAGCTGATCCTGAACCCAAGGCAGTGGCTCAGTATGGTGCTGACTCATGATTCAACCTCAAACCACAAAGGCCTGTATCCAACCGCCTATGATCTTAGCCACCCCAAGTGTGACAGACAGTCGCTCTGGATCCGGATGTAGAAGGTCACTGCGCTTGGCATTGCAGACGCCTTCTTGATCTTCTCATCTTTGTAGTTTTGTGATATCTTTCTTCCTTTAATATCCAGCAGCGACCTCCACCTTCTGCTGCTAATTGACACACCCTTGCTTGGTAGTTAAAAACTCTGTCTCCAGTGAGTCGCCGGTGAAAGTTCTATGTTCCTCTGTCCATGGCTGGAGTACTAGTATTCGACTAGTTTCTTCTTGGACTTCCCTTGGAGGACAGTTGGCGTTATCTCTCTGGTGTCTTCTCAAGCTAAGTGTATCCCCTTTGTTTGTTTACCTTGTAGTCTTTAGTTACAGTGGGGCCTGACTAGTGTTCACCCCGTCCCCTCCATACCTAGGTTCTAGCTCTAAGGACATTCAGGGATTAGGTTTCCTGCTCGACGATACATGCGGAACCTATATAGGGATGATAGGGCAGTCAGGGTGATATTGGGTCTGCCTAGGGGTCTCCTCTCCCCCTTTCCCTAGTTTTTGGGCTCCCTTCCCTCTCTTCCCATCATTGTACACTTGTTCCTTTCCTCATCTTGCGTGACACCAGGTTCTCAGAAGTCTGCGCTGAGAACACTCTGTTCTTCTTATAGTGTGCTGATCAGCGGTTACTAGGTAACAGATATCAATATAATCATTAGTTGAAATTTTATTCTCAATGTCCTCATCTACTTGGGAACCCAAATAAGGGATACCACAAAAAGTACTGTCCTTGTGGACACTAGTCTTTGAGGTACAGGGAGATTTCTCAGGTGCAGGGCCTTGAGCTGGGTGGGTTTCAATTTTATATTGTAATGCCTACAGTGAACAAACTATTCTTAGTGCCACCCTCCCCCCAGATCACAGCCAAATCAAAATTATCTGGCATCATTGTTGACGCAGTTGTTACCGCTGAGGCCTTTGTTACCAAAGGTGTCACCTTTCCCAACCGGTTCATTGTTGGCTGGACCCAAAGGAATGAATAGGTGGACGAAATTGAACGCCTGGATTGATGACTCCTCACAGAAGACCTGGAATAGCAGCTCATTACCAATAATCTGGAGCACCTGCATGTATGGCATCTATTATGACCTTCAAGCTTGTGCTGCCTGCTTTGGCTCGGGCTCCACGGCGCAGCACTAGGAGTCGAATCCCACCCCAACACCCCATAGCTTTGTATTTATATCATTTTTGCAACCATGCCTGTAGGGGATGGAAGAAGGTTTGGGCCACGAGCTCAGGCCCAGGTTCAGAGTCGCCCAAAAAAGCACGGTCTGCATGCCCATCCATCACCTCCACTGGGGCCTGATAAACAGCAGCTTTTGCACATTAAGGAGAAAAAGACAGGAGCTTCATGGCTATGGAAGAACTTCTGGTGTTATTCCCTATGAGGACAGGTACACCTGGATGGCAGATTGGACTGACAAAATTAGTTCCTACTCTCGCTGTGCATGCTGAGGCAGACACCACATGCCAAGGGGATAGGTCTTGGTTTGGGTGAGTAACAGAGGCCTGCAAAGTCTGACTGCTGCCGGCAGGAGCACATATACCATTAGTGCAACTGCACACAGGTTCAAGAGGTAAGGGGACCCACTTCATCCTCTGAAGCAGGTGTAAATTGTGCATTATTGATGAGATTTTGGACTGCAAATGTCCCTTATATTTTTCTTGCACAGAGGACATGATCACTGGTTCTCTGGTGTGGTGGGTTATATTATGACCCGTATCACACTGCTCTGTCACGCCAGGTGTGAGTGCCACACAGAGGGGAAAGGGAGCCCAGACACTAGGGAAAGGGGGAAGAGGTGACCTCCTAATCTGGACTAGCGTCACCCTGTCTCCCCCTAATGTCCCTATACAGCCTCTGCAGCTGTCGCCGATCACGTGCCTCGCCCTACTATCCCTGGCGTAAGGCTATAGCTGGGGGTGGAAGGAGATGAGCACTAGTCAACCTCCGCTAGAACTCTAAAGACAAAAGGGGAAGACAACACAGGGGAACAACAACTCAGCTTTAGAAGAACTCCACAGGGCACATCGCCTCAAGACTCCAGAGAGGCTGTGATGCTGCTTCAGCCAAGTTCCAAGTAGAAATGAGTATAACCGGCGATGCCCACTTAGACACACCAGGTATATATACACCCAGACTAAAGGGATGTAGTCACTGGGTCCTAAACACAGCCTCCTATCTAGGCAGCTGTCTGCATTGCCAAACGTGGAGATCTCCTGCAAACCACTGCGGGGCGACTGTCTGTCACCTCTGACACACCCGCGACATGTTCATGCTACCCTTTGCATTGTATTTTTAAGTGCTTTTAAAGTCTGTCTTTGTCCGTAAGGAATTAAATTGATAATATACAATAATCATTTTTATTTTTATAGCGCCTACATATTCCGCTGCATTTTACAATTTTAGAGTATTAGTAATAGTATAGAGTAATTGAATTATATTAGAAAAGTGATTTGATTATTAAATTGAATAGACATTTAGTATGAAATGATCCTTTGATTTCGGACCGCTCCATTAAGGAGTACGCAATGTTCATGTACCATACAGTGGGGAAAATAAATATTTGATACTCTGACGATTTTGCAAGTTTTCCCACCTACAAAAAATGGAGAGGTCTGTAATTTTTATCGCAGATACACTACACATGTGAGAGACAGAATCTAAAAATAAAAAACAGAAAATCACATTGTATGATTTTTACATAATTAATTGGCATTTTATTGCATGAAATAAGTATTTGATACAATAGGAAAACAGAACTTAATATTTGGTGCAGAAACCTTTCTTTGCAATTAGAGAGGTCAGACGTTTCCTATTGTTCTTGACCAGTTTGCACACACTGCAGCAGGGATTTTGGCCCACTCCTTCATACAGATCTTCTCCAGAGCTTTCAGATTTCGGGGCTATTTCTGGGCAACATTGAGTTTCAACTCCCTCCATAGATTTTCTATTGGGTTCAGGTCTGGAGACTGGCTAGTAGAGATGAGCGTTGTTCTACTCGAACTGTTCGCCAATCTCAAATTCGAGCTGTTTTGGGCGGTGTTCGAGCCGATCGGCGAACACGAACAATTTGAGAAAAATTCGGCTGTTCGAGGTTATGTTCGATAACTGTTCGTGCACCAAAATCATAACTGGATTTTTTCTCAGTAATGATGAAAATTAATGTTAATACGCAGTTTGAGTGTACAGCGGGGCGGGGGGAGGGGCAGGGGATGGATCTCTGCAGGAACAATGAAGATCTCCATTTTTTTTCTCTTTCCCGCATTTGCAGTGGGGAGGTGCAATCTGTCAGCCTATCAGCAGCGCACACACGGAGCGAAGTGCTTTTTTTCACACAAGCAAGGGCATGTGTGATTGGCAGTGTATGTCACATGTCCTTGCCCTATAAGACCAAGCCATTTTCCCCGTCGCCACCATTTTCTCACTGCTGCAGCTGCGTGTTAGACGGCACCGCTGTTGCTGTGTGCGCTATACCTTGTTAATTTCAAGCCAATTTTCGCACAAATATACAGATAGCTTGGGAGTAGGGAATAGTTGTGATTGCAGTCCTTTTAAGGACTAGGTTACAGCATTTCCTACGACTTTTATCAGGCAGGTCTGTGCTCTTAAATAGATAGATTGTGGGAGTAAAGACTAATTGTAATTGGAGTCCTTTTCAGGACTAGGTTACATCAGTTCCTATCAGTTTTTGCCAGGCAGGTCTGTGCCAGTGCTGTGCAAGTTTTTTTCACAGCATTTGGCTGAATCTAGCAAAGCTAATCCTTTTTGGCCTATTGCAGAGTGTGTTAGTCAGTGGAGTAGCCTATCTGTGTTGCAAGATATACCACCTGTGTATAGAATACCAATTTTTTTACTGCACCTAGTGAAGTAAAATCTTTTGGGCATAGCATCATTCTATTAGTCCATCTATACTGACCTCCATCAGGTTGCAAACTGAATCTAATTTTTTTCTGCATCTAGCTCTGAAAAAATATTGGGCTTCTAGCTGTGTGTGGGACTTGTTGTATTAGTCCATCTATACTGACCTCCATCAGGTTGCAAACTGAATATATTTTTTTCTGCATCTACCTCTGAAAAAATATTGGGCTTCTAGCTGTGTGTGGGTCTTGTTCTATTAATCCATCTATACAGACCTCCATCAGGTTGCAAACTGAATATAATTTTTTTCTGCATCTAGCTCTGAAAAAATATTTGGGCTTCTAGCAGTGTGTGGGACTTGGTCTATTAGTCCATCTATACTGACCTCCATCAGGTTGCAAATTAAAAATAATTTTTTTCTTCATTTAGCTCTGAAAAAATATTTGGGCTTCTAGCAGTGTGTGGGACTTGTTCTATTAGTCCTTCTATACTGACCTCCAGCAGGTTGCAAATTGAATATAATTTTTTTCTGCATCTAGCTCTGAAAAAATATTTGGGCTTCTAGCGGTGTGTGGGACTTGGTCTATTAGTCCATCTATACTGACCTCCATCAGGTTGCAAATTAAAAATAATTTTTTTCTTCATTTAGCTCTGAAAAAATATTTGGGCTTCTAGCAGTGTGTGGGACTTGTTCTATTAGTCCTTCTATACTGACCTCCAGCAGGTTGCAAATTGAATATAATTTTTTTCTGCATCTAGCTCTGAAAAAATATTTGGGCTTCTAGCGGTGTGTGGGACTTGGTCTATTAGTCCATCTATACTGACCTCCATCAGGTTGCAAATTAAAAATAATTTTTTTCTGCATCTAGCTCTGAAAAAATATTTGGGCTTCTAGCAGTGTGTGGGACTTGGTCTATTAGTCCATCTATACTGACCTCCATCAGGTTGCAAATTAAAAATAATTTTTTTCTGCATCTAGCTCTGAAAAAATATTTGGGCTTCTAGCAGTGTGTGGCACTTGGTCTATTAGTCCATCTATACTGACCTCCATCAGGTTGCAAATTAAAAATAATTTTTTTCTGCATCTAGCTCTGAAATAATATTTGGGCTTCTAGCAGTGTGTGGGACTTGGTCTATTAGTCCATCTATACTGACCTCCATCAGGTTGCAAATTAAAAATAATTTTTTTCTTCATTTATCTCTGAAAAAATATTTGGGCTTCTAGCAGCGTGTGGGACTTGTTCTATTAGTCCATCTATACTGACCTCCATCAGGTTGCAAATTAAAAATAATTTTTTTCTGCATCTAGCTCTGAAAAAATATTTGGGCTTCTAGCAGTGTGTGGGACTTGGTCTATTAGTCCATCTATATAGACCTCCATCAGGTTGCAAATTAAAAATAATTTTTTTCTGCATCTAGCTCTGAAAAAATATTTGGGCTTCTAGCAGTGTGTGGGACTTGGTCTATTAGTCCATCTATACTGACCTCCATCAGGTTGCAAATTGAATAAAAAAATTTTCTGCATCTAGCTCTGAAAAAATATTTGGGCTTCTAGCGGTGTGTGGGACTTGGTCTATTAGTCCATCTATACTGACCTCCATCAGGTTGCAAATTAAAAATAATTTTTTTCTGCATCTAGCTCTGAAAAAATATTTGGGCTTCTAGCAGTGTGTGGGACTTGGTCTATTAGTCCATCTATACTGACCTCCATCAGGTTGCAAATTAAAAATAATTTTTTTCTTCATTTATCTCTGAAAAAATATTTGGGCTTCTAGCAGTGTGTGGGACTTGGTCTATTAGTCCATCTATACTGACCTCCATCAGGTTGCAAATTAAAAATAATTTTTTTCTGCATCTAGCTCTGAAAAAATATTTGGGCTTCTAGCAGTGTGTGGGACTTGGTCTATTAGTCCATCTATACTGACCTCCATCAGGTTGCAAATTAAAAATAATTTTTTTCTGCATCTAGCTCTGAAAAAATATTTGGGCTTCTAGCAGTGTGTGGGACTTGGTCTATTAGTCCATCTATACTGACCTCCATCAGGTTGCAAATTGAATAAAAAAATTTTCTGCATCTAGCTCTGAAAAAATATTTGGGCTTCTAGCGGTGTGTGGGACTTGGTCTATTAGTCCATCTATACTGACCTCCATCAGGTTGCAAATTAAAAATAATTTTTTTCTGCATCTAGCTCTGAAAAAATATTTGGGCTTCTAGCAGTGTGTGGGACTTGGTCTATTAGTCCATCTATACTGACCTCCATCAGGTTGCAAATTAAAAATAATTTTTTTCTTCATTTATCTCTGAAAAAATATTTGGGCTTCTAGCAGTGTGTGGGACTTGGTCTATTAGTCCATCTATACTGACCTCCATCAGGTTGCAAATTAAAAATAATTTTTTTCTGCATCTAGCTCTGAAAAAATATTTGGGCTTCTAGCAGTGTGTGGGACTTGGTCTATTAGTCCATCTATACTGACCTCCATCAGGTTGCAAATTAAAAATAATTTTTTTCTTCATTTATCTCTGAAAAAATATTTGGGCTTCTAGCAGCGTGTGGGACTTGTTCTATTAGTCCATCTATACTGACCTCCATCAGGTTGCAAATTAAAAATAATTTTTTTCTGCATCTAGCTCTGAAAAAATATTTGGGCTTCTAGCGGTGTGTGGGACTTGGTCTATTAGTCCATCTATACTGACCTCCATCAGGTTGCAAATTAAAAATAATTTTTTTCTGCATCTAACCCAGCCAATAGTTTTGGCCTAATACCACAGTTTGGCCACTCAGCTCTGCTCGGTTACCATCCATTGTTTTTTTGTGCAAACAACTCCAGAGTTGTGAATTAGTTAACCACCAAAATGAGTGGAAAAAGGCCTGCTGCTGGTGGAAAGGGGAATAGGCGTGTTGGGAAGGGGAAAAAAGGTTGTGTCCGTGGGGTAGGTGCAGAAGAAAGACCATCTTCCAGCCAAACTAAAATGTCTACTTCTTTTAGCGGACAATGTGATAAGATCCCTTTCTTACGGCCACGCCAATCGCTACAAATTCCAGATGAGGCACAAAAACAGCAGGTGCTTCAACGGATATCAAGTGCTCCTTTAAGTGGGCTCTCCTCCACATCAACTTCAACATCACAAATACTCCAGTCCTCAAAGGTGTCACCCAAATCGCACTTGCTTCCTCACAGCTCCCAAATCTCCAGCTGCCCGTCTGAGTATGAGGTAGAACAGATGGTTGAGTCTGCAGAGCTGTTTACTCATACTATAGCCTGGGAATCAGAGGTCGACTCCAGCGCTTCTGTGAATCCAGACGAGGAAATGATCTGCACTGATGCCCAGAATCTTTATGAGTCGGATCCAGGACCAGACGCAGAAGGTTCTGACCATAATGTAGACCCTCATTCCCAAACTGTAACTCCTGTTGGTGGAGACAATGAGGAAGACGATGATAAGACTCAAATACCTGATTGGAGCGACAACTTTAGTTTTTTGTCAGGGCAGGAACAGGTTGGCTCTGAGGACGACGGGTGTGATAACGCACAGGGTGATGATGATGAGGTCGGAGATCCCACTTACTGTCAACCCACAGTCAGCCAAGAGATGAGGTCAGCAGAGGAGGTGGAGGAAGATGCTAGTGACGACGAGGTCAGGTTGCGCCTTCCTGGACAGAGACGTAGTACTGGAAGCACGTCAACAACTGCATCCTCAAACACAACTCTGCCTCTCACCACAAGTCGTGGTGGCTCTTCAGGTCGCATGGGTGCTAAGCCTTGCATAGCCTGGGCATTTTTTCAGATCGATAAAGATGACCCAACTCGTGTTATCTGTAACATTTGTCAGCAAAAGCTAAGTAGAGGCCAAAAAATACATAGTTTGAGTACTTCATGCATGAACCGGCACATGGACATGAAGCAAAAGTTGCAGTGGGAAGCTCAGTGTGCTACAATGCGGTCTAGCCGGCCGGGCCAACCACCGTCTGCCATATCTTGTGCATCCGCGGCCTCTTCATCCTCTGTGACTGGGGGGACAGCAGTCACACCTGTTTTGGGGCGCAGACCTGCCACCTCTTTACCCGCAACAGCCAGCGTGATTGGCAGGTCATCATTTTCTTTGGAGGTGGTAACACCAGCTGGTCTTGAGCGCTGTCCGACATCGATAGCACCACCTTTGGATCAAGGCAACCTAACATGTCCGCCTGCATCTTCCTCACAGACCGGCAGTTTGCCGGGGACACCCTTATCAACCCCGTCTAAGCACAATAGCCAGCCCTCGGTCCCTCAGATGTGGACAAGTAAAAGACCATTTCCTCCTAGCCATGAGAAAG
This sequence comes from Phyllobates terribilis, assembly GCF_046119375.1. Classification (NCBI taxonomy): domain Eukaryota; kingdom Metazoa; phylum Chordata; class Amphibia; order Anura; family Dendrobatidae; genus Phyllobates; species Phyllobates terribilis. The sequence goes on along the minus strand of NW_027362761.1, from coordinate 688,279,933 downwards.
CTAAGAGGTTGAATTTCACCATCTGCAAGCTCTTGGCTACAGAAATGCTGCCTTTCCGCCTGGTGGACACAGAGGATTTTCGAGACCTTATGTCCGTCGCAGTGCCCCAGTACCAGATGCCCAGTCGGCACTACTTCTCAAAGAAAGGTGTGCCTGCGCTCCACCAGCATGTCGCACACAACATCACCGCTTCTTTGAGAAACTCTGTGTGTGACAGGGTGCATTTCACCACAGACACTTGGACAAGTAGGCATGGACAGGGGCGTTACATGTCGCTGACTGGGCACTGGGTAACTATGGTGACAGCAGGACAAGGGGCTGCTGTCCAAGTCTTGCCGTCCCCACGAGTTGTGCGTCAATCCTCTTTATGTCATTTTTCCTCCACTGCTTCAGCCTCCTCAACCTCCTCTCGGTCTTCCACCTGCACCCAAAGCCTGTCTGGTCATGCCACAAGCTTTCTAACTGCGCAGAAGGGATCCTGCACACCTCCTTACTATGCTGGCAGTAGGGCTCAACGTCATCAGGCGGTTTTTACATTGAAATGTCTGGGAAATGTGAGTCACACAGCTGAGGAGTTGTGGTCAGCTCTGGAGAACCAATTTCATGAATGGTTGTCTCCACTGGACCTGAAACCAGGGAAGGCCGTGTGCGACAATGCTGCAAACCTGGGTGCGGCCCTTCGCCGGGGCAATGTCACACACGTGCCTTGTATGGCTCACGTGTTGAACCTGGTTGTCCAGCAATTTTTAGCCCACTATCCCAGACTAGATGGCCTTCTGCAGAGGGCACAGTCGCTGTGTGCTCACTTCCGCCGTTCGCATCCCGCAGCTCAGCGACTTACATCTCTACAGAAGTCGTTGGGCCTGCCACTTCACCGGCTAAAATGCGATGTGCCTACCCGGTGGAATTCAACTCTGCACATGTTGCAGCGACTGTGGCAGCACCGACAAGCCCTGGTGCAATACGTTCTGACGTATAGCCTGGGCCAACGAGATTCAGAGGTGGGGCAAATCACGCTGGAGGAGTGGTCTCAGATCAGGGACCTATGCACCCTTCTGCACAGTTTTGAAATGGCGACGAAGATGTTTAGTGTTGACGATGCCATTATCAGCATGACTATTCCGGTGATTTACATGCTGGAGCACATGTTAAACAGAATTCGGAGTCAGGTGGTGGCACAAGAGGAGGTGGAGGAAGTAGAGGAGGAGGAGTTGTATGCGGAAGGGCTAACATCTGCAAGGTCCAGACGGTCGGCAGCACCAAGGCGGCAGGCATGTTAGGGTGGGGGAGATGATTTTACCAGGGCGCATGGTAGCAGCCAAACTAGTGAGGAAGGTGCAGGAGCCCAGGAAGAAGTGGAGGACGAACTGATGGAAGACTCATCAGATGAGGGAGACCTTGATCACATTTCTGTTGTGCGAGGTTGGGGGGAGAGGACAGAGGAAGGAAGCATGATTGCTACCTCGCCACCAACACAACAGGGACTTGGTGCTCCTGGATGCGCAACACACATGAGTGCCTTCTTGCTGCACTACCTGCAACATGACCCTCGAATTGTGAGAATTAGAAATAATCCTGACTACTGGGTTGCCACACTGTTAGATCCCTGGTACAAAAGTAAATTTGCAGAAATTATTCCTGCCATAGAAAGGGATGCACGCATGCAGGAGTATCAGCAGAGACTGTTGCAGAATCTTACATGTGCTTTTCCACAAAATACCAGTGGTGCACGTAGTGAATCTCATAGTTCCAACTTGCCAACCGTGGGACCGTCAAGTGTTCAGCACTCAAACCGTAACAGAACCACAGTATCTGCTGGTAACATCAATTTTGCGGAATCATTTCACCACTTTTTTAGCCCATCCTTTGCAAGGCCACAGGAGACAAGAAGTCTGACACATAGTCAACGCCTAGAGACGATGGTACAGGAGTATCTCCAAGTAAACATTGAAGCCACGACTGTGTCACTGGACCCTTGCTCTTTTTGGGCTTCCAATCTGGATAAATGGCCGGAGCTAGCCACTTACGCCTTGGAGATCTTGTCATGCCCCGCAGCCAGCGTTCTGTCTGAACGTGTGTTCAGCGCTGCTGGTGGTGTGCTGACAGATAAGCGCACGCGGCTCTCCACTGATAATGTAGACAGACTCACGTTCATAAAGATGAACAAATCATGGATCCGAAACGACTTTTCTACCCCTGTGTCATCCTGGGGAGAGTAAAAGCTTGATGATTGGTTAAAATCACCCTACCAACCGTTTTAAGCTTTCAAATTACTAATCATGTTTATCTGTATCTTGACTGGAAAATAATTTGGGCTTTGTAGCAGTGTGCAGCACTGATCCTATTAGGCCATCTATAATAAGCTTCACCACATTTAAAATTAAAAATAATTTTTAGCTGCATCTAGCCCGGAAAATAATTTTGGGGCTCCGAGATGCGCAAGACACATAAGTGCCTTCTTGCTGCACTACCTGCAGCATGACCCTCATATTGTCAGAATTCGAAGTAATCATGACTACTGGGTTGCCACACTCTTAGATCCCCCAAACTTTTCGATCAACCTTTTCATTTTAATAAAGACCAAAAAAATGGTCATTTTTGAAATTATAAGCATTAGCAGGTTGTTAGAAACTGAAATCAAACAGTTTTCAACTCAAAACTTTATTCTAGGTGATGTTACATTTTCACATAGGACCCCTTGTTCGAAAGGAGCTTCTGAACTCTCTCGTCCATTGAATTTGTCAGGTTTTGGATGGTTTCTGCTTCAATTGTTTTGCATGAGGACAGAATACCCTCCCAGAGCTGTTGCTTAGATGTGAACTGCCTCCCGCCATCATAGACACTCCTTTTAATGATGCTCCAAAGGTTCTGAATGGGGTAGAGGTCAGGGGAGCATGGGGGTCACACCATAAGTTTGTCCCCTTTTATGCCCATATCAGCCAGAGATGCAGATGTTTTATGTGCAGCATGAGATGGTGCATTATCATGCAGAAAAATGATCTTGCTGTGAAATACACGGTTCTTCTTCTTGAACCATGGCAGGAAGTGCTGTTTGAGAAAATCCACATACATTATGGAGTTCATCTTTAGCGCCTTCAGGGATCCTAAAGGGGCCGACAATCTCTCTCCCCATGATTCCAGCCCAAAACATTACTCCACCTCCTCCTTGTTGGCGCTGTAGCCGTGTTTGCGTGGGGTGTCCATCAACCAGCCATCCTCCACTCCATTCATCTGGACCATCGAGCGCTGCACGGCACTCATCCGTGAACAAAACAGTTTTGAAATCAGTCTTCATGTAATGTTTGGCCCACTGGAGCCGTTTCTGCTTGTGTGAAGTGGATAGAGGAGGTCGACAGGATGGCATATGCACAGCTGCAAACCTCTGAAGGACCCTGCATCTTGTTGTTCGGGGGACGTTGGAGGCACAAGCAGCTTCAAAAACTTGTCTGCTGCTATGACAAGGCTTTTTTGCCGCTGCTGTTTCAACCTGACGTAATTGCCTGTAGGAAAGAGTCCTCAATTTGCCCTTATCAGCACGCACACGTGTGTACTGTGAATCAGCTACATACTTCTTGATTGCCAAGACACTTCATCCTGATCATCGCACAATGTTGATTGTAGTCATGCATGACCTAAACACTCCACAATTTGTTGCTTCTCAGCAGCCGACACATCCTTTTTCTTTCCCATTTTGGCAGAAAATGTAGGCTGCTTAATAATGTGAGAGAGCCTTCTTAAGTAGTCTTGCCTTTCATTGGACACACCTGCCAAACTAATTAGCACAGGTGTCTGCAATTGCTTACAGTGATATAAAGAGCCCTGACACACATCACCATCAATGAGTTTAACTGACAAACAAACAAATTCTTCCCTTATCACTCCTAAACACTTTTTGCATAATAATTTGGAACGCGGTGTACATGTGCTTTTCCACAAAACACCAGTGGTTCACGTAGTGAATCTTACAGTTCTAACTTGCCAACCGTGGTCTGTATGGAATTGTTCAATAAAGGGCCCAAAATTAAGATAACATAGATGGGAGAGGTCTCTATGAATAGGAATTCCTAAGTATTTGATACCCTGTGAGGGCCAGGCAAAGGGAAAGTTGGACTGGATGGAATCCTATATGGATTTAGGGAGGGAGACATCGAGGGCCTCAGACTTCGCTGCATTGATTTTAAAATTTTACCATGTAACAAAGTGATCTATTTCAGCCATAACAGCAGGGATGGATATATGTGATTGAGTGATATATACTAGGACATCATCAGCAAATAGAGAGCACTTGTACTCGGTGCCTCCCACCTCAATCCACCTAATATTGGGGTTATGGCGAATTGATGAGAGCAGGTGCTCCGTCACTAGGATGTATAAGAGAGGGGACAGAGGACATCCCTGCCTTGTCCCATTGGTGATTGTGAAAGGTGATGAAAATGTTCTGACGCACCCCCTGGGCCTTGGGACACCCGGAGCCGGACCCTTTTTGGTGGATGCTGGTGGTTGTAGTCTTCGTGGCGGCGATCCGGTTCCGTGGCTCAGGGCGGTCAAACCAGTGGCGGAACTATTTATGTGGTTTTGATGTTTAAATGTCTGACTACGCCACCCGTGGATTGCGGTCAGAGTGAACCGCCGCTACAGGGCAGACCGCTAAGGCTGGTGTTGTGGGTGCAGCAGGGCGTAGCATAACTCCCCACGGGAGGAGTATAGCCTCAGGGCAGTGTATGCGGAGGATGGGGGTGATGGTGCAGGGCAGCAGCAGTAACGACACGGAGTCAGTGATGCAGTTCAGGGCCTTTACTCACAGTTCTTATTATCCAGACCACGTCTGCAGGTAACGGCTGCCCACGTCGTACTGTGCTCACCAGGTGAGGGGCTCAGACAACTCCCAGATAACTTTGGAGCGCTTCACAGGACCCCCTTTGTGTGTCCTTTGTCTGGCCTTTCTTACCAACACTTCTGTCCGGCTGCCTCGGGCCTCCTCTTGGTAAACTTGGCGCCAGTTTCCCTGACCCTATGTGGTGCCTTCCTAGCGGGTGGAGCAAGGGGCTGCGCCACATAAAATGTCAGAGCCTCCGGTTTCTAGCTGAGGGTCGTTTCCTGCCTCCACTAGTTCGGGGACCGGTCTCCCCCTTTGGCCTGACCCCTCCACGCAGGTGGATTCGGGCGTGCGGTGGCGACTCGCCCGTCCGCACCCCTGGGATCCCTTCATTCCTCGTTCCTGGAGCCTTCTCCGCTCCTCTTCCTTCCTTCTCCCTCTTGCAGGCCTGGGCCTCTGTTACTAGGCCCGCCTCCGGAGCAGAGCTCATGCAGAGCCCCTGCTCCCTGCCACTTCTGCTCAGACTTCTCTGCACTGAACTAAGATGGTGCCCACCTTTTATACTCCCTTCTCAATGCACCCAGGAACTGCTTCCTCCCTGCTCCTGCACTGCAGGGTTCCCCTTCCTCAGTGTTCCCTCCCCCCACTCCAGCCAGGGACAGGGACTGTCGTGCCCATCTCAGGGGCATATTGGTCGCCCTGCCCCACGGCAATGTGGTGTAATGCATGCAGGTGTCGGGTCCTGATCCACACTCCATCCTTATCTGAGAGTGAGATATCACACCTCTGGGTGAGGTGCAATACGTCTGTAGCAACCGAGCCCTCGGTGCTACAGTTCCATTTATCTTCAGCCTAGGTGACGTATTGTGATACAGGGCCGTTATTTTGGCTATAAAAGGGTCCCCTAGACCCCTACCCCAAGCTTTTTAAGAGAATCATATATGGCGTGCCAGGAGACTCTATGGAATGCTTTCTCAGCATCCAACGAGAGTATCTACTTACAAATTTTTAACTGCATCTAGCCCAGGAAATACTTTGTGCCTAGTAGCAGTGTCTGCTAGTCAGCGGATTATCCCGGCTGTTAAGCAAGCTACACCACCTGTAGTTTGGACACTTAATTTTTTCAAAGGAAATGCTTCGGGACCACGGGATACTTAGTGAAGAGCATCAGGAGGCACCCCAAGGCATAGGGGCTGGGACTGGCACTAGGATGCCTTGCGGTGGACAGCCGAGCTCGATCCTTATAAAAGCTTTTTAACTGCAGCAGCTTTAGTGGACGCTACTGGAGCTGGAATTACGCGGCTGCTGGCATGAGACTTGCCCTCCAATAGATCCTTGTAAATGGATTTAAAGTGTATTCATTTAAATTAGAGGGACAATTTAAATTAAAAAGCTTAGAGCTGCCTCCACCACAGGGGGGCTCTCTCGACCCACCAGCGGACAGGCACCAGTATTGGGAGAGGGGGGCTGGCCGTCAGGGTTCACCGCGGCTCTGGCACAAACCCGGCGACACGGAGGTGGCACGGGCAGGAGCGGACTGGCCGTCTCGGCTTCTCACTTTTTGGATTTTAGAAGGGCATGACATGCCTATATCTGTGTCTCCCCCTCCTTTTACTCCTCCACCTCTTTTCTTTTCGCATGACTATATGTACTTGTCACTTTTCCATGTGTTAGTTGTGTCTTCTGAGCAGTTTGTCAGCTTTTGGACACCTTTGAAGGTGTTTTCTATGTGTTTCTATGTGTTTTTGTTTGCCTGCCATTGGTTTTAACGGTGTTCGAAGGTGTTCGACGAACAGTTCGACGAACAGTTCGGCGAACACACGGGTGTTCGACGAACCGAACCGAACTCGAACACTACGGGGGTGGCTCAACACTACTGGCTAGGCCACGCCAGGATCTTGAAATGCCTCTTACATAGCCACTAATTAGTTGCCCTGGCTGTGTGTTTCGAGTCCTTGTCACGCTGGTAGACCCAGTCACGACCCATCTTCAATTTTCTTATTGAGGGAAGAAGGTTGTTGGCCAAAATCTTGCGATACATGAATCCTCCCTTCAATACGGTGCAGTCATCCAGTCGCCTTTGCAGAAAAGCACCCCCAAAGTATGATGTTTCTCCCAACATGCTTCTTGGTTGGGATGGTGTTCTTGGGGTTGTACTCATTCTTCTTCTTCCTCCAAACATGGCGAGTGGAGTTGATACAAAAAAGTTCTATTTTGGTCTCCTCTGACAACATGACCTTCTCCCATGCCTCCTCTGGATCATCCAGATGGTCAATGGCGAACTTCAAACCGGCCTGGACATGTGCTCGCGTGAGCAGGGGGTCCTTGCCTGTCCTGCAGGATTTTAATCCATGATGACATAGTGTGTTACTAACGATAATATTTGAGCCTGTGGTCCCAGCCCTCTTCAGGTCATTGACCAGGTCCTCCCATGTAGTTCTGTGCTGATTCCTGACCTTTCTCAGAATCATCCTTACCCCACGAGGTGAGATCTTGTATGGAGCCCCACACAGAGGAAGATTGAGAGTCATCTTGTGTTTTTTCTATTTTCTAATAATTGTGCCAACAGTTGTTGCCTTCTCACCAAGCTGCTTCCTATTGTCCTGTAGTCCATCCTAGCCTTGTGCAGGGCTACAATTTTGTACCTGGTGTCCTTAGACAGCTCTTTGGTCTTGGCCATGGTGGAGAGGTTGGAGTGTGATTGATTGTGTGGACAGGTGTCTTTTATACAGGTAACGAGTTCAAACAACTGCAATTAATACAGGTAATGAGTGTAGAGTAGGAGGGCTTCTTAAAGAAAAACTAACAGGTCTGTGAGAGCCAGAATTCTTGCTGGTTGGTAGGTGATCAAATACTTATTTCAAGCAATAAAATGCTAATTAATTATTTTAAAATCATACAATGTGATTTTCTGTATTTTTTTTAAATTCTGTCTCTCACAGTTGAAGTGTACCTACGTTAAAAATTACAGACCTCTCCATTTTTTGTAGGTGGGAAAACTTCCAAAATAGGCAGTGTATCAAATACTTATTTTCCCCACTGTGCATAGGATTTGTGTTCTCTGATGCTGCTCAGTTAAAACCTGTTCATACATATTGTGATATATTCCAGACAGTTCTTAACATACTTCCTCTGTAAGACACAGTACTTTCAGCGTTTTGAATGGTACTTTACTACAGCTATGCTGTTTTATCAAGTGCATTACTATTAAATTTATGTGAAAATGAGTTTCAAAAGACAGAATAGGATGCCACTGTCCTACATTGTATCTTTATGAGGGCATAAGGGCAATATTATGGTACTCCCCCCCCCCACTCAGGATACCCAATTTTTGCAAGTCTGGAGAGCTGCCACAAAGAGCTGCTTTTGTGCTGAAGGAGTCCAATCTTATGCCATGGTCATCAGGAGCGGACAGACAGAACAGGCCCCTGTGCAAGAACAGTAAAATAGCTCCTCATAGTTGTAATGCACACGCCCGGGCTGAGCGGCGTGTGCGTGTGATTCCACTGGACCGTGCCGGAGAGTGAATGCCTGGAGGGGCGTAACTAGGTATTCACCCGATCCGACCAGGGTCGCACGACGGCATACGACGCCAGTGCACTAAGGAGGAACCGAGCAGAGGGACCAGGTGCTACTCCAGGACAGACCCCGGACACAGCTGTTGACCCACACAGGGGAATACAGGAACAGACAGGTTAGGCTGGCACACAGACTGGTGGGTATAGGCAGGCACGACTGGTATGCAGGCAGGCAGGCGGGTATGCAGGCAGGGGGGTACAGGCAAGCACGGCTAGAGTGCAGACAGGGAGGCACTAGCAGGTTGGAACACAGGCGGGATAGGACCCAGTACACACTGGGACTCAGGAACAGAACCACAGATGTGGCGGACAAACACAGCGGAGTGAGACCGCCCAGAGAGGTGAGCAAGAGTAGAGCAGGACAAGGCCGCCTGGAGCGGTGAGCAAGAGTAGAGCAGGACAAGGCCACCTGGAGCGGTGAGCAAGAGTAGAGCAGGACAAGGCCACCTGGAGCGGTGAGCAAGAGTAGAGCAGGACAAGGCCGCCTGGAGCGGTGAGCAAGAGTAGAGCAGGACAAGGCCGCCTGGAGCGGTGAGCAAGAGTAGAGCAGGACAAGGCCGCCTGGAGCAGTGAGCAAGAGTAGAGCAGGACAAGGCCGCCTGGAGCAGTGAGCAAGAGTAGAGCAGAACAAGGCCACCTGGAGTGGTGAGCAAAGGGTCAGAGCTGAGCGAGACTGCCGGAGCAGTGAGCAAAGGGTCAGAGCGGAGCGAGACTGCCGGAGCAGTGAGCAAAGGGTCAGAGCGGAGCGAGACTGCCGGAGCAGTGAGCAAAGGGTCAGAGTGGAGTGAGACTGCTGGAGCAGTGAGCAAAGGGTCAGAGCGGAGCGAGACTGCCGGAGCAGTGAGCAAAGGGTCAGAGCGGAGCGAGACTGCCGGAGCAGTGAGCAAAGGGTCAGAGCGGAGCGAGACTGCCGGAGCAGTGAGCAAAGGGTCAGAGCAGGCCAGAACTGCCGGAGCGGTGAGCAAAGGCAGAGCAGGCTAGAACCACCGGAGCGGTGAGCAAAGGCAGAGCAGGCTAGAACCGCCAGAGCGGTGAGCAAGGCAGAGCAGGCTAGAACCGCCGGAGTGGTGAGCAAGGCAGAGCAGGCTAGAACAGCCGGAGCAGTGAGCAAGGCAGAGCAGGCTAGAACCGCCGGAGCGGTGAGCAAGGCAGAGCAGGCTAGAACCGCCGGAGCGGTGAGCAAGGCAGAGCAGGCTAGAACCGCCGGAGCGGTGAGCAAGGCAGAGCAGGGGGGACAGGGCTCTGTACACACGGAACAGGCAGGAAGGGAAAGGCAGAACCAGATACCCACAGGCTACTTGCAGTGAAGTAGCGAGTGGACCACAAAATCACAAACGAAAGTACAGTGACAACGAGCAGGAGTTAGGTACGAGTTCAGACTCTGCAGAAAAAGGAAAGGTACGGACATAGAGAAACACAGAAAACAGGCTAGAAGAGTATACAGACAAGAACAGACACAGTAGCAAGATACAGGAGCGGGTCTAGGTATGCAGCCCCTAGAAGGCGGGAGGAACAGGCTAGGAGCGTGTTCAGACAGGACAGACAAGATACAGGAGCGGGTCTAGGTATGCGGCCCCTAGAAGGCGGAACGAACAGGCAAGGAGCGTGTTCAGACAGGACTGGAAATACAGCCTACAAGAAAGGCAAGCAAGCAAACACAGAAAGGGACCTGGCACATTCAGAGTGAAAGAGCACACTGAATGAAACACAATGCTCAGGCATGGGTTAATTGGAGCAGCTGGTTTAAATACCAGGTGACAGACAGCAATAGGCTGAGGACGCACAAGGGGTGTGCCTGCAGCAGGTACAAAAAGCAGGAAGTGATCGGGCGCCGCCCTTAAGCAGCAGAAACAGAATCAAACAGACAGCATGGAGGGAAGCCAGAGAGACATTCTGGATTGGAGATCAAGTGCGCGCTCTTGCACAGTGGGAGATGGACCACTATGCAAGGACGCCGCCAGGTATGTTACAATAGTGCACAATTCCACCTGCTTTGTAGCTGGAAATGGCACCCTCTCAGGCCCCAGTTGGGCCGCACAAGTTGCACCAATAGAATGACTGTGACTGGATGATATTTACATATGGACAGCATGGTGTATAGCACCTATAATGCATTTGTATAATTTATTGTGATTACATAAGTGTCATTGTATCGTTATCATCACTCATCTGTAGCTATTCCCTCATATCTTTTGAACCTATCTTAGTTATTATTATGTCTATTTTGCTGCGCATACAATTTTTTTTTGCTCTTTTGTGATCCACAGAGGTCAAAGAGACCCGTCGCCCATTGACACATGAATGTCTTGGAGAAGCATTAAGACTCCTCCGCCAAGTGATCAACAAATATCCCCTGCTCAATACTGTGGAAACTTTGACTGCAGCTGGGACTCTCATCTCCAAAGTTAAAGGTCAGTAATGGTCAAATTCGACCGGTATGTCTGATATGTATCATACCAACATTTTGCTTATTTATCTTTGGTTTTTGGATAACTCAGGTTTTCACTATGAAGCAAGTATTGAAAATGAGAAACGAGATTTTGAGAAGGCCCTGGAGAGCATGGCTGTTTGCTTCAGCAGCACGTGAGTAGTGACAATGACAATATTTTAGGAAATTGATTATTTTTTTTGGGCTCAGCAAATCGGCAATTTCATTGTAATCGCTGTGTACATTTTTCCTTTCTGTTCTCAGAATCTCAGAATTTCTTATGGGGGAAGTGGACAGCAGCACATTGTTATCGCTACCACCCGGGGACCAAAGCCAGGTGAGACATTGTCCCCTAGTAGATACTACAACAATTATTGTCTAGCTAGCCACTTTAGCGCCACTGTTGACCGTACAGGTTTATCTAAATGCTATATGTTGCTTAAACAAAAATATACCCTATGTGGTACCAACTGTAGAACCTGAGCATTCCTCTGGGCTATTCCTCTTTGTATTCCTTAAATCCCTCGGTCACCTAAACGTTCTTTATCATATACATTTTCTCTTTGTTTCTAACAGTATGTACATATATTTTGCTACTATTGTAAACATTCAAGCTTTTTTTTCTTCCAACAGTCCATGGAAAGTTTATATGGCGGTCTGTCTGGTAGCGAAAGTGCACTCTCCAGTGCGGAGTATGTGGACACTGGTGAGAAAACACATTGGGAATATTTTTCTTATTGCGAGTCATAAAAATAGTCATATATGTTTTGATTGTTAACTTTAACCTGTGGGACTAAACATGGAGTCCCATTTATTGGGAAACACCATAATGGTAGCATTTACTAACAGTAAAACATTTATGTGATCAAAATCAAATTCACCATGTTTCTTATGCTATGAACACCTTGAGAAAAATTACAGATTTGGGAATATCCTTTCATATATGCTCTTTTTCCCAACAAACTATTGGCATCACAGGGACATTCTTTACATCCATGAACACATGACTGTGTAATGCTACTGGTTATTGCATTTATATGAATTTAGGAAGCCCTTCTGGTGATGATGTGGATGTAATCCTGCAGAGGAGTGATGGAGGCGTACGGGCTGCTTTTGTCTATGCAAAAAATTTAGCAAAATATATGAAGGATCTGACAAGCTACATAGAGAAAAGAACGATTTTGGGTAAGTTTTAAATAGACATATTTTTTTCAGTTCATTTTTTTAATCAATTTCCTTAATCTTTTTTTCAATTATTTTTTAAATAAGTATGTTCTCTAATAAAACCAAATTCTGTTTTTTATCAGATAAACATTAATTACTAATAGAGTAGCCTTTAGCAAAAACATGGCAGAAAAACGCCATATCTAAATGCTAGCAAACTGCGTCCCAGCAATCATAGTAACAGGTTGAATAAACACCTAGGTCCATCAAGTTCAACCTTCCTTCCCCAATTGTACATTTTGTCTAATTTAATTGTAGCCCACAATGTTACCTGTATCGAGGAAATCATCCAGCCCTTTTTTGAACGCTGTTATAGTGCCTGGCATTACTACCTCTTGTGGTAGGGAGTTCCACAGTCTGACTGCTCTGACTGTAAAGAACCCTTTCCTGTTTAGGTGTCGGAATTGCCTTTCTTCCACCCGTAATGAGTGCCCCCTGGTCCTTAGTATGGTCTTTGGAAGGAATAAGTCATGGACTAGACCTTTGTACTGACCACACATATTTATACATGTAAATGAGATCCCCACTGAGGCGTCATTTTTCGAAGCTAAACAAGCCCAACTTTTTCAACCTCTCATCATATGAGAGGCCTTCCATCCCTTGTAATAATCTAGTTGTCCGCCTTTGAACTGACTCTAACTTCTGAATATCCTTTTCAAAATGTGGAGCTCAAACTGGATCCCATATTCCAGATGTGGCCTCACCAGTGATTTATAAAGGGGCAACAGTACACTGGCATCGCGGGATTTTATTTCTCTTTTTATACATCTTAAAATCTTGTTTGTTTTGCGGCTGCTGCTTGACATTGAGTACTGCTGCACAGCTTACTCGTAACCAGAATACCCAAATCCTTCTCCTGTTCTGTAGTCCCAAGTATACTCCCATTTAATATGAATGCAGCAATAGGATTACTCCGTCCTAAGTGCATTACTCTACATTTATCTACATTAAACCTCATCTGCTAAGTGTTTGCCCATTCAGTCATCTTATCCAGATCGTTCTGCAATATCGTAATGTCAAGATCAGATTTTAATATTCTACATAGTTTGGTGTCGTCAGCACTTTACTCTCAATCCCCTCCCCAAGGTTATTAATAAAGAGGTTAAAATGAATTGGTCCTAGCACTAATCCCTGCTGCACCCCACAGCTGACTATATCTCATTTAAACAAAAAAGCAGACTCAGTCCGTCTTACAATGTTGTGGGTCTCCAACCAGTAGCAGTGACTTACGGCTTCACATAAGAAAATAATTTTGGTGAGTCCCAAAAATAATGTAAATTCTCATTTTATTACAAAATAATTTAAAAGATCATACAGGTTGGGAATACATCTCAACGCGTTTCTGGCAAAAAGCCCTTATTCACTGAGACGAATAAGGGCTTTTTGCCAGAAAAGCGTTGAGATGTATTCCCAACCTGTATGATCTTTTAAATTATTTTGTAATAAATTGAGGATTTTAATTATTTTTGGGACTCACCAAAATTGTTTTCTTATATATCTCATTTAGAGAACGTACCATTTATGACAACTCTTTGTTTCCTATCATTTAGCCAATTCCTTACCCGTCTACATATAGTTCCCCCAAGTCCTTGCTTCTGTAGCTTCAGTATAAGGCTGTTATGTGGTACAATATCAAATGCCTTTGGAAAGTCCAGATAAATCACATCAGCCACATTACCAACATCCAGATTTGCACTTACCTCCTCATAGAACACCAACATGTTGGTTAGACATGACCTATTTTTCATGAATCTGTGCTGATTATCATTTAGTATATTATTTTCTGCAATATAACTCTGCAGGCCATCTCTTATGATGCCCTCAAAGACTTTGCACACTACCGATGTCAGACTCACTGGATGGTAGTTACCTGGATCCACCTTCTTACCTTTCTTAAATAGTGGTACCACATCAGCTATCCTCCAATCATGTGGCACCACCCCTGTTACAAGAGAGTCTAAGAATATGAGATTCAGCGGTCTGTCAATTACTGAGCTCAATTCCCTCAGCATCCGTGGGTGAATACCATCTGTGCTGGGGGATTTGTCAATGTTTAATTTGCTCAGATGCGGGCGTACTTCTTTTTGTGCTAAACTAGTTATATCAGGTGGTGGTTTTTGCCCTGTTGAAATATCCCTGGGACAGATGGTTTGTTGGTGAACATGGATGAAAAGTGTCTGTTTAATATCTCCGCCTTTTCTTTGTCCTCTACAATTATCTTGTTATTATAGTCTTTTAAGGGGCAGATACCATCTGTTTTTTTCTTTTTGGCATTGATGTATTTATAAAAAAATGTGGGATTTATTTTAATGTCGCTCTCTGTAGATAATTTTGCTAGCTTGATTTCTTTTGTACATTTCTTACTTATGTCTTTATACTCCTGAAATGCTATTTCTGTATTCTCGGTCTTCAAGATGCCTTTGTTACCGTATAGTTATTAATATTTTTTCACCACAGATTTGAAACTGCTTCAATAAATAACGTGTCATTTCTTAAAGCTGTTTCTATCGAAATTCTAGTCAGAAATCACACTAGATAGCACACACAAATTAGCCCCATTGAATAGGGCTGATCTGTGAGCAGACCAATGTTAGGTCAAACTGCATAAATCCAAAGATTAGCCTCAGACCTCTGCTGGAGATTTTGACAGAAATAAATGTCAGCTTTTACCAGTTTAAAAAATTCCTCCATGTAATTGTAGTCTAAATGGCTGTCTTACATGCACTCTGCCAAGTCATATCATTTTGTGGAGCCATTTGTCCAATTTTTCATCTATATAGACACTGGGGACTCCTCAGGTCACCCTATAAATTTTAATTCCTACAGCTGGCTTGTCATCTTTACTTGTCTTTACGTTTTCTGAAAACTCCAACTTTGTATGTCTCTTGTCTTCTCCAGAGATGGAATATGCCAAGGGCCTCCAGAAATTAGTGAACACATCAAAAAGTGCCCTGACTCAAGAGGTAAAATATTACAGTGTACAGAACAGTTTTATGTATAAAGGTTTTATGCATGTTGCCTAGTGACAAAACATCTCATAAGAAAACATTGGTGGGAAGTAATCACTTTATGACTTCGATAGTTTCTCCACATATTAGTATGTTTTGCTTTTTCAAGTTGTATCAAATCCTTCTCAGTTTTCTGGAAGGAGCTTCAGCCATATATTGCTAGACAGAGACGGAAGTAAGGAGGTCTCTTACTTCTTTGCTAACATGCATTCAGAACCTTATGAACAAGTAGGGAACAGAGTGAAAAGAGAATGGTGTAAGGTGGCGGTGTTCACACCGTGCAGTAACTGAGGCAGTGACCCAAGCAAGTTCAACATAAACAGCTTTATTCAGCAACTCACGGATAAACAGAAAAGTCCTCCGGTTCGCAGCCGGATTAACATGAGTCCTTAAACAACAGTTGCCGTGGGCAACGGCAGCACCGGGCCGCTCAGAGCCTGACGGGTGCAGAGCCTTCCCAGGCGTGGGTTCAGCTGCTCACAGGCCCGCCGAGCTTTCCTGCTATGCTCCTAGCAGGTCCCAACACTGAACAACACTAACCCTTAGTGCAGGGTTTTTAAAGGACCTGTGGCAAGAGCCACTGGAAAACCCATGTTGGAGGGAGGAGGCCGCCCCACTGCCTTCCTGTAGCCTCCCCCAAGAAATGAAGGCCCTGCCGGGTTTTACTAATCTGCCTTAACCAGATAGCCTGACCAGGTCAATGCTCACCATCATTCCTTCATTGCAGCCGCAGGTGAGTTTGTGACTGCAATGCACTCCAATGGATTTAATAGGTCTCTGTACACATTCTGGGGGATATATAACGTCCCTTGTATACGATCCCGGTCACTGCTTCACAATGGATGCAAGAAAAGGATTTATTTGTAGTCTGTTACTATATATAGCATGTGTCCCCAACCTGTGGCTCAGGAGACACATGTTGCTCGCGGGCCCATGATGTGTGGCATGTGACTTTCTGCCAGCTTGGTGCATTAGCACCAGATCTAGCAGACAGCTATGAAGAACCGGTCTCCAGATGGTAAGTTTTGAGAATAACCCCGCACAGAAGAGCAGATCTGGATGTACTTATACTGGCCTTGGGGGTGGAGAGATAAAATTAGGTATGGCAAACTGGAGATAGGATAATACTACCTGTCAAAGGAAGTGCTTGAAGCTGGATGCGGTTGTCACGCATGCAGATGGCGCACGTGGTTCATGGACCCACTGTGCCACAGAGCAGGGATTACCTTGGAGGGGCATAGGTAAGCGGCTACCTGGTGTTCACTGGAGCTCCTGACGGTGGAGTCAGGCTTGAGCTTCAGGTGACCGCCAGGTACCACTCCTAGGCAGTCCCCGGTGCTGCAGCTGCTGACCCCAAGGGTCACGCACACAGACACGGACTTGGACTCGGGCTCCGTTCAGACTACGCAGTTTCTGAATCAGGCAGAGCGATACTGACACGGAGTCACAAACAGGACTGGATTCGGAGACTGGTTTTAGCAGTCCGGACATATGGACTAGACGTTCAAGCACTGGCCACACACGGACCAGGGGAGTGGATTCAGGCCCTGGTCACACACGGACAAGGGGAGCGGATTCAGGCCCTGGCCACACACGGACCAGGGGAGCGGGTTCAGGCCCTGGCCACACACGGACCAGGGGAGCGGGTTCAGGCCCTGGCCACACACGGACCAGGGGAGTGGGTTCAGGCCCTGGCCACACACGGACCAGGGGAGCGGGTTCAGGCCCTGGCCACACACGGACCAGGGCAGCGGGTTCAGGCCCTGGCCACACACGGACCAGGGGAACATGTTCATGCCCTGGCCACACACGGACCAGTGATTCGGGTTCAAACACTAGCCACACACGGACCTGGGATTCGAGTTCAGGCCCTGGCCACACATGGACCAGGGATTTGGGTTCAGGATCTAGTCACACAAGGACTCGGGGACCTAACAACTCACTAGTAGTACACTTCACTTACTAATGACTCAATGTTGCTTTGGCACCTCCTTACGTGGGAAGGTGACATTTATACTAAATTCCTCCCAGCCATGTTGCACCTTTAAGAGGAGGGGAGCCTGTGTGTGCGCATTAGGCATGCCGCCGGGGACACAGTGCAGCATGCACAGGAGCAGGAGACAGGGCGACAGGGAGGTGACAGCGCGGCCGCAGCGGTGAGTATGAATTATATAGTCGTACCGTGTTAGCCACGAAAATCGATGTAAATACTTCTATGCCCAAAAGTGACAGAAGTATTCTATGAGTGATACCTTTATTGGCTAACCAGAAGAATTATGTTTGCAGCATTCAGAGCACACGGGCTCCTTCTTCAGGCAGGTTTAGAAATGAATTACTGAGATGAGCACAACATTTAGGCTGTGTGCCCACGATGCGTTTTTTAAGCGTTTCCGCAGCGGCAATTCCGCTGCATAAACGCTTAAAAAACGCATGGTAGAAGGCCTGCCATGTTCCCCAATGATAATCCGCATGTGCTTTGCACATGCTGCAGAAATTTCTGCTGCGGATTATCACTGCGGAAAAATCCACAGCACTACCAATTATTTTGGGGAAGCGCTGCTTTTTCGCCGCCATTGGCTTTCATTGGAGTGCATGGATTCCGCATCACTGCATCTGTACATGCGGATTCCACGCGTTTCAATGTGAGGATGGTACCCGGGTTTGGAGAAGAGGAGACTCCCCTCCGGACCTGGGTACCATAGAACCTGTAAAAAAGAGAATTAAATAAATAAAAAATAAATATTATATTTACCTTCGGATGGCTCCCAGTGTGCTTTTCTTCGCTTGCCGGCAGATCGCAGTGGACTGAAGGACCTGCGCTGACATCATTTACTCATGTGACGGGTCACGCAACAACGACGTCGGCAGGTCCATCAGTGTACCGCGAGCTGCCGGCAAGCCGAGACGCATCGAATCAAGACTCCGGGGGCCAGCGGAAAGTAAGTATAGATTTATTTTTTATTTTTTACCATTCTTTACGGTCACAGTATATAAATCCATACTGTTTGCATGGATTTATATAGTGTGACCAAGTTGTCAAGCACTTTCCAAGTGATGCTAAAATCTCTTGGAAAGCGCTTGACAACCAGCATGCGGAAATGCATGTGAAGAACGCTTCACATCCGCATGTCCCTGGCAGGAAAACGCATGTACAATCCGCATGTACAATCCGCATGTACAATCCGCATGTACAATCCGCATGTACAATCCGCATGTACAATCCCCATGCGTTTTTTCTGCCAGGGAGATGCAGAAACGCTCAGGAAAAATCCGGAGCATTTCTGCATGGTGTGCACATAGCCTTAAGAGATATTACAACAGGACATTTGTTTAGCATTCCACAAACTGAATTACCTGATCTGAAAGTTCACTAATTGATTGTCAATTCTGCAGCTATTGGGATATATTCAGCAAATTAATCTTACAGGTTTGAGGATAGCTAGAGGATAGCCATTTTATATAACTGGTAGAAATCTGAAAGAGTCAAGTCTGTTGTAATCATACACCATTTATTAGGAAGAAAAATGGATGTTACAAGTATTTGACCATAAAATTAACTAAAACCTTAATTAAGCAGCAGTGTCTACTATAGTATTGTGAACTTGTGACAACACAATAATCTTGAAAACAAATGTGCAAAGTGGTTGCCTTTGTGTTACCTATTTCTGTTTTCCTTCTCAGCCATACATGCCTTTCCAGTCCATCTACTCTGTAGCGCTGGAGCAAGACCAGGACTATGCTCACGCAGTTCTGCACACAGCATTGACACTGCAGCAGCAAACGTTTCTGCAGGTATATCGTTTAAGTATTTTGTCACCTTTAAAACAACGACATTTATTAATGATAAACACCAATATAAATTATATATGATTATTAATCCTGAAAATATTCTACTCTCTACAAAGCCAGTGAACATGCGGCGTTTGGAACATGAGAAACGTAGAAAAGAGCTGAAAGAGCAGTGGCAGAGAGCCCAGCGCAAACTGGTGTGGACAGACAGATATAATCCATCTTTTACTGTGTACTCTCTATGTCAAGCACTTCACAACTTCTGATTTTTTCGTTAACTCTTCTCAGTTAGATGCAGAAAGCAACCTGCGGAAAGCGAAGCAGACATACATGCAGCGCAGTGAAGAGCATGAGAAAGCCCAGTACAACGCAGCACGTGCTGAAGAGGAGCAAAGTCACAGCGGAGCCAAGTCCATCGACAAGAAAAGGAGGGCTGAGGAAGAAGCAAAGAACAGGGTAATTATGGCATGAAAGGAGCAAAAGCAATCCCATGAAGCCAGTCCCTTGAAACATATATAGCAGGAGTGGGCAATTCATTTTCTCAAGGGGCATATGAGAGACCCTGACTGTTATGGAAGGCCAAACAGGCCAAATTAACAGGCCAAACATAATTCTGCATATTATTGTTTTATATTAATTTTTATTACTTAATATTGAGCAGAAATTAGTATGTTGAGCAGCAGCTACTGTTAATATATGTTACAATAGGGCTTATTGTAACATGTATTCTTACCTGTGGCAACTAATCAAAATTCTATAATCTAGTGTTTTTTATACAGTTTATAAATCATACTGCTCCTGTTATTCAGTCTAAGGCCGGAGTCACATTAGCGTATGCGAGAGCACTGGATGCGATATGCTAATGACACTCGGCTCCTGCTCTGCTGCGAGTGTGATCCGAGTGTCAGTGCTCCGTGTCTCGCATCAGAGGATCACAGCACAGGTCCGGAGGAGATGGAGAAAGTAATTTCTCCATCTCCTCCATTGCCGGTGTCCAAGGGAATCACTAGGGTGATATCCGTGCAGCGCAATGTATCACACGCACCCATAGACTTGTATGGGTGCATGCGATCCGATTCTCGAATCAGCATGAGAAAATAATCTCAGATGTGAGCCGCGCCATAGAGTAACATTGGGTTGAGTGCAATCCGATTTTTTATCTGATTGCATTCTTCCGATTTCATCGCAAGTGTGAGCAAGCCCTTAAAGCAGCACTCCCATTATATTTTTTATTCCCTAAATCTGTGTTTGGACTCAGCTCCAGGGCACTTATGTTGGTATATTGACACCAGTGTATAGCACTAATAGGGCCCACTACAACTAGTGGTCACTTATAGTTAGGGAGGTGCTCAACATAACCACCAAGATGAGTGGTTGTGCTTTGACAACTTGTGGCCTATTTTATGCAATAGATATTAGACCCTGGTGTTCAATATTCTTAGTGCCCACCAAATTAGTGGTCCCTTGCAGCGGAAAATCTAAAACATAGCCTCGAAGATGAGTGGCTGTGTTTTGGCCTAGTGTCCATAAACCGTGGTCACTGATACGCAAATAGGTTGGCGATAACCACTAAGATGAGTGGTTGTATTGATATAATGGCAGCTGCTTCTATCTAAGCAGGGTACTAACAACAATATAGAATTTGGGGTCTATTGACCCTGATAATCTAGCTAGAGCTGCTTATTATTTAGATCTAATTATAGTCCCACTTTTGTATCTACTACGATCTAACTGCTTGATAGAATTTAGCAGTAAATCAGTTGCTGTATTTATTGTCTAATTATTTGACCCTGACCCTTATTTGACCCTGTGAGAGATTATTTTCTTTTGTTTTGTTATGTGACTGTATATTTTAACATGTACACAGTAAAAGTTATATTTTAATATATTGCTCCAATTGGATTTGACAGTGAATTAATATTTTAATAATCGGGGACACCTTAATATTGGTAGACGGTGAAACAGCACTCCCGTCATTTTTTTAATTCCCTAAACCTGTGTAATTGTTAGTGTAGCGTGAGTGTGTTAATATACTCACCGATCGCCGTCTTCCTCGGTTTCCAGCACTGCAGAGGTCCTCTTCATGTCACTGTGAATCCCACCAGCCAAGTCACATTGCGCTCTGTGTGGAGCCTGAACTCGATTTTGCAATGGAAGTATTGAGTGTCATTCTGACGCTTCATAGGTTTACATTGTAAATGCTTCTTTGGGCTCACACACAGAGCGCTGTGTGATGTGGCCAGTCTGACGAGCCGTCATGTAACACTGAAGAGGACTGGAACGGCACTGGAAACCAGGGCATACGGTGATCGATGAATATATTAACACAGCCACACTATACTAACATTTACACAGGTTTAGCGAATAAAAAAATATCAGGAGTGGTAAATATAGATGTACCTTGATCAGCAGCTCCCCTAAACACAATATGATGTACCCACAGCCCCCCACACACAGAATGATGCACCAACAGCCCCTCACAGCTTCATACACACAGTATGATGCCCCTATAGCCTCTGTAAGGCGGCGGTGTTCACACAGTGCAGTAACTGAGGCAGTGACCCAAGCAAGTCCATCATAAGCAGCTTTTATTCAGCAACTCACAGGTAACATAGAAAGTCCTCCAATTCGCAGCCGGGTAAACACAACAATGGTTTCCGGGGGCAACGGCCGCGCCGGGCCGCTCAGAGCCTGACGGGTGCAGAGCCTTCCCAGTCGTGGGTTCAGCTACTCACAGGCCCGCTGATCTTTCCTGCTATTGACGTGCCCCCAGGGCAATTGGCTACTTAGTGTCCGGGCCTTTGGATGCTGGGGGGGAATATGTCACAGTGGCTGGCCCGGTCCGTGGCCCAGGGTGGTCAACAAAAAGGGGATCGTTTATATGGGATTTGTAATTTGAGCGTGACACCACTTGTGGTTTCTGGTAATTTGTAGCAGAGCTGCTGCAGACCTCTGAGGCAGTTGATAGGCAGTTAGGATGGAACAGCTCCCCACAGGTGGAGCGGGCCTCAGGGCAGTGTAGAGTTTGATGGTGGGTGGTGATGCTGGGGCTTGTAGTGCAGTTGGGATGGCGCAGCAGGAGTAACTGACAGAGACAGGGGATTCGCTTCAATACCTTTACTAGTGCGGATGTCAGGTACGGTTCAGGGTACTCGGTAGGAAGGGAGCACTTCAGGACTTCTCCCCAGTGAGCGGGTATAAGGCCTCCTGATCCTTATCTCCCTCTCTGTAAGCTCCTGGCCAGCCTGCAACTGGGCCTAGCTTTTGTGTTGTACTGTTCCTTCTCCTGTCGCTTGGTAGTAGGACCTTTTTCTGGCAACCACTATCCCTGGGCGCCGGGGCCTTCGTGGTTCCTGGTCCTGTGTGGGTCTAGCTTCAGGTCGGCCAGGGACCTGTAGTCCTCCTGGTATGCCTACTGGTTATAAAGGGACCCTGTAGGCGCGGACCCGGTGTCCGTTTTGTATACTCGGGGTGAGTCTATGATGCTCCTCTGCCCCCTCAACTCCTCTGCTTCTTGCCTCCGGCCACACTCGGGGCCCCTCAGGCTTCAACTCGTGCTGTAGGCCTTGGCTCGCCTAAGCACAGCAGCCAGCAGGCTGCATCTTCACTGATCTCCTAGCGTCAGCACACTCTCTGAACAACTAACTGAGCTGCCTGGCTCCAACCTCCATATATATCTCTCCAAAGGGGCTCCCTCTGGTGGTCTGAGGTGGAAGGGTGGAGGTGTTTGTATGAAGTGTGGGCCTCTTGTGGAGAAGTTCGTCCATGCACCCTTTTGGGTCCTGTGGTACCTGTGAACAGCAGGGTGCCACATTCCCCCCTAGTACAATTCAGTACTCCTGGACTGACAGTAATTATAATAACAATTACAAGTATAATAACATTAATAAAGTTACAGTAAGTCCCGTAACCTGGTGTCCATTTCACCGATGAAAGAACATGAGGGACCCTCCTGAAAACCCTCAACGTAGGCCCTGGGCGTGGCTGCAGGGCATAGGTGATCTAGGTGCTGGACCACGTCTTCGGCCACGCCAAACGGGTTTTTGTTCTGTGGTCAAATAAAGGGGGACACTTTTGATGAGTGCAACTATTTACAGGAACAGTTTTTGGCTGCTCACAGTCCTCAGCCTACAGGTCTTTATACCCTGACGGGTAACTAAATGCACATATATTTTCAGTTTACATAATAAACAATATGCAATACCCACTGGGTAACTATTGATAATGTAGGCACTTTGTGCTTATTCCCTAAACCTGGCAGGGATTTGTCCTTGTGTTCTGTGTGTGGACCTTCGTAGCACTGGGGTGTTACTAGTGTCTGTGCATGCACTTTCTGTTAATCTAGCAGGTATATGTGCTGGTAGATTGTAAAACTGCCTTAATCTCTCTATGGGACTGGCAAGTGCACTGTCCACTGGGCCTGCAGGCTCTGCTTCAAATGGTGCTTCTCCTCTTACTGGGGACTCTTCCTGTTCCTGAGCAGGCTCTTCCAGGACGCTTACAGATTCTTCTGGTTGTTGATAGAAGTGTATCACCGGTATTATAACTGCTCCATCAAGTTGAGGCCAGTCCGCAGGGAAATCTATTAGAACTGTGTGAAGCACTTCTTCCTTGGGTTCTTCCGGTGCTATAGGAGGTACTTCTTCCTCCGTTGTCTTCAGGAGACCTGGGCACACCTTCAAGTGGTCTCTTGAGACTGTTGCGGTTGTCTTACCTCCATCTTTACTGATCAGGCAGGTTTTACTGTGGTCAAATCTGGAGTTTAACACAGTGTAGGGCTCTCTTTCCCACTGGTCATCGAGCTTGTGACTTCTCCTTTTCCGCTTCAGCACTATTTCTCCAGGTGCCAAGGGTTCTGCTGGTGCATGTTTATTGTACTGTTCTTGTTTTTCCCTTACTCTGTTTAGACTGTCTTCGACACAGGCCTGTACTCTCCTGTACTGCTCTTGCCGATTTGTATCCCAGTCTTCACTGGACATATCTGCTTTAGGTTCTACCACTCCGAGTTCCAGGTCCATGGGCAACTTTCCGGGTCTTGCTCTCATGAGGTACGCTGGAGTACAATTAGTAGAACTCACAGGTATGTGATTGTACAGATCTACCAGGTCAGGTAGTTTGTCTGGCCACTGGTTCCTTTCTTCCAAGGGTAAGGTTTTCAGCAGGTCGATGACAATGTTGTTCATTTTCTCACACAAACCATTGGTCTGAGGGTGATACGGCGTAGTGCGGATCTTCTTGCACCCATACAGATGACAGAATTCTTTAAACAGCTTGGCTTTAAAGGCAGGGCCTTGATCCGTCAGCACTTTGTCTGGGTATCCATGGGGCCTGCAGAAGTATGCTTGGAACGTTCTTGCTGCAGTTTCTGCTGTCAGATCCTTGACAGGGGCTACCACCAGGAACCAGGAATAATGATCCACCATGGTCAGTGCATAGGAATAGCCTGACCTGCTGGGTGACAGCTTGACGTGATCCAGAGCGACAATCTCCAGGGGCTGGGTTGTTTTTATGGACTGCAAGGGTGCTTTCTGGCTGCCGTAGTCTTTCCTTCTGAGGCTACAGGGCCCACAATTCCGGCACCACCTCTCTATGGAGCTCCGCATTCCAACCCAATAGAACCGGTCCTTCAGCAGGGTTTTCAGCTTCTTCCAGCCAAAGTGACCTTGTTGGTCGTGGTAGGCCTCCATCTGGATATCCGTCCTGGGTACAACAATCTGCCACACCATTTCATGGGTCTTGGGGTTGACATACGTTCTGCACAGCTTCTCTCTGTACATGAACAGCCGGCTTCTCTCATTCCACAGGTTTTTGGCTTGTGGAGGAGCATCCTTCTCCAGGTGAGAACCTTCTTGGGTTATCAGTCTTTTGATGAGGCTGACAACCGGGTCACTGTCTTGGGTCTCCTTCCAGCTGTGATTAGGTAGAGGGTTTGGCGTCCTACCATGACATCTTCTGGAGGCGTGCTGCTCGTGGACCATTCCATTTCTGTGGAAAGTAGGTAGTTCAATTTCTTCAAGATCATCCACTTCATCCTCTGTGTCTGACTGGTGGGCATCCTTGACAAGGCATCAGCATTGGTATTCTTGTGACCTGCCCGGTACTTGATTGTGAACTGATAATTCTACAGTCTGGCCACCCAACGCTGTTCCATAGCTCCCAACCTGGCTGTCTCCCGGTGTGTCAAGGGATTATTGTCAGTAAAGGCTGTGAATTTCGTTGAGGCTAGGTAATGCTTGAACCTTTCAGTGATAGCCCAGACCAAGGCCAGGAACTCCAGCTTGAAGGAACTGTAATTCTCTGGGTTCCTCTCAGTAGGGCGAAGCTTCCTACTGGCATACGCAATTACCTTTTCTCTGCCATTTTGCTTCTGGGACAACACAGCTCCCAGTCCCTCGTTGCTGGCATCGGTGTACAGCAGAAAAGGCTGGCTGTAGTCAGGGTAAGCCAGGATTTCTTCACCAGTTAGGACTTCGTTCATTTTTACAAAGTATTCAGCCTGTTCTTTGCCCCACTGGAATGGGGGACTCTTTCCTCTTTTGGACTGTCCTACCAGGAGGTCTTGTAGAGGTGCTATCTTTTTGGTATAGTCCTTTATGAACCTCCTGTAGTACCCGACGAGTCCCAGGAATTGCCGTACCTCTTTGATGCTTCTCGGTTCAGGCCACTTCTGGATGGCAGTGACCTTCTTCGTGTCTGGCGCTACTCCCTCTGAGCTGACTACGTGTCCCAGGTACTGAACTTTCTGCTTGAGCAAGTGGCATTTAGAAGGTTTTAGTTTCATCCCATACCGGGACAATGCTTCAAATACCTCCGCCAGGTGCTTCAGATGGTCTTCATATGTCCTCGAGTACACGATAACGTCATCGAGATACAGCAGCACTGTCTCAAAGTTCCGGTGTCCCAAGCAACACTCCATCAACCTCTGGAATGTTTCGGGTGCATTGCAGAGCCCAAACGGCATGCTGTTGAATTCTCACAGTCCCATCGGGGTGGTGAAGGCTGTCTTCTCCCGGTCTTCCTCAGCAACAGAGACTTGCCAGTACCCTCTAGTGAGATCCAATGTAGAGAAGTAATTGGCAGATTTTAATGCAGCCAGGGATTTCTCTATACGGGGAAAGGGTATGCATCTTTACAGTATGTGTTATTCGATTCATTTGTCTATAATCTACACACATCCTCATGCTACCGTCCTTCTTTCTGACCAGGACCAGGGGAGCTGCCCAGGGACTACAGCTATCCCTTACTACCCCTGCCTTTTTCATGTCATGCAACATTTCCTTGGCTTTTTGGTAATGTGCTGGTGGTACGGGTCTGTAACGCTCTTTAATGGGTGGATTGTTACCATTGGGTATGTGGTGTTGTACCCCCTTAACCCTTCCAAAATCAAGTGGGTGCTTATTAAACATTTGTTCATATTCCTGAACCACTCTGTAAACACCGTGTTTTTGATGGACAGGAGTGGCATCAGTCCCAACATGGAGCTGTTGACACCAATCCTCCAACTGAGTTTCGGAGCCATTGTCCTTCACTGTATCTGGTGGGGTCAAGGATTTCACTGTGTGTATGGCATCATCATTCACAGTATGCAATCTGGCAACAGTGGCGTATCTTGGCAATTTAACTTCCTCCTCCCCACAATTTAGGAGACGTATGGGTACCCTCCCATTGCGTACATCAACTACCCCTCTAGCAGTTAAGAGTGTAGGTCTGTGCTCTGAGCTAATGGGCTCCACTACTGCCTGGTAGTTCTGTCCCTTGAGACCTATTGCTTCCCTACACCAAATCAGCATTTCACTCATTGGGGGAATCACAATGGGTATCGGGTCTGTCACCCGTACATTACCAATCTCACCACCTGTTAATTTTACCTGTTGCTGGTACAGGAGGGCTCGAATTTCTCTCTGGAGCACCTTCCTTTGCCCTGGTTCGGCAGTGTCAGCAATCTGTTGAAGTAAAAACAACACTTCTCCCAAACAGTTACCAACAATATTTGTACCAAGTATCATATACGGATTGGTATCACCAGGGTTAGATTCTATAACAATTAGTCCTTCGTCCTTTAGTTCCACTCTCTCCACCTTCACTGTCACGTCCTTAACCCCTACTAGGTTAAGAGGAAGGCCGTTAGAGGCATACACAGAGAGGTTCGGGGCTGGCGGGTGGAGTTCATCTATGGACCAGTACCTTTTGTAGAGGACATCAGGTATGATGGTTACCTGTGAGCCAGTGTCCAGTAACGCAGGTGTTGCTATGCCATCCAGCACGATGGACAGGAAAGGCCTTCCTCCTACGAACCGGTCGTACCAGCTTGATGGGCTTGGTTGAGTTCCTCCTGTGTGTCGGCCCTCGGCCCCAGGGGTGGCCAGTTAAAGGACAGTTCAGCGCAGTGTGGCCTGCATTGTGGCAACGGTAGCAGATGAAATCTCCTGCAGGGCGACGTTGGTCGTTGGTCCTCCCACGGGGTGGCGTTGTCCTCCTTCTCCTCATCCAGGGAATGTCCTCAGGACTGTCGGCGAGTAGGATCCTTCCTTCCAGCTCGGGCTCCGTCTGTAGCTGCAGGGTGCTCAGGACAGTGGCCAGGGTTTTACTTAGCTGACGCACTTCAGAGCGCAGGCTGTCCAGCTCGCTAGGGGGCACTGTTTGCATCTTTGTTTCAGCCGTTAATGAAGGAGCAGTGGGTGCTGCGGGCACTGGGGTGGCCCCACCCTGGTAACTCTGGATAACAGTCCCTGATGTTTCCAGGGGCTGAAGGCCCTTAATAGCCATGTCCTTCAGGGTGTCAAAGGTGACATTTGGATGATCTAAGGCCCACCACCGTACGGTTCTGCTCTCCTCCTGGGACCTCAACCCCCGGATGAATTGTTCTGTCAGCATTTTATTCTCATCTTGTATGCTGGCTGGTTTTCAAAGACAGTTTGCAGTCTCTTAAAGATAATGGATACTGATTCCTGGTCTGCTGCTGGCCAGGTTTCAACTTCCCACTTTGCGGCACCAGTCAATTGTCCCAGCACAACAGCGGCTCTCTGCTTACCAGTCATTGAATACATGTCCAATACACCGCATATCTTTCTCTTGAATCCAGATAGGGTGTCTGGTTTGCCATCATACTGGGGAAGCCATTTTGCTCCAGGGATATACGGCAGGGCCATGGGTATTAACGGAGTCACGACCCCTGCTGGTGGGGCGGCCGCTCTGGCCTGAGCAGCACCGGGCGCAAGTTGAGCATCAGGAGCGTTATCCGGTGCTCCGGCGTCTCGCTGGTCATCGGCCATGGTTGCGCCCCCCCTAGTGAACCGTAGCCTACCTCCTGTTTCTTTAATCGGTAGGCCGCAGCTCCGCAGACGACGGTCTCCTTCCAGGACCTGACGCTTCCTGGTGCTGCGTCAGAGTGCGAGGCGGGGCTTGAGCTTCGCGCGCTTCCTATGGTCACGCCTCTCTGATTCCCGCAGTTACGCCTCTCTTCTTCCCGCGCGGCGACGCGGTAATGGCGGCGATGTTCACCACAGTAAAAACACAGTTCAATTACGGCACACAGTACCCGGTGGCAACGGGCACGAAATCCTGTTCGTGACGCTAGAAGATGACGCACCCCCAGTGCAGTGGGGTACTCGGTGTCCGTGCCTATGGATGCTGGGGGGAATATGTCACTGTGGCTGGCCCGGTCCGTGGCCCAGGGCGATCAACAAAAAGGGGATCGTTTATATGGGATTTGTAGTTTGATCGTGACGTCACCTGTGGTTTCTGGTAATTTGTACCAGCGCTGCTGCAGACCTCTGAGGCAGTTGATAGGCAGCTAGGATGGAACAGCTCCCCACAGGTGGAGTGGGCCTCAGGGCAGTGTAGAGTTTGACAGTGGGTGGTGATGCTGGGACTTGTGGTGCAGGAGGAATGGCGCAGCAGGAGTAACTGACAGAGACAGGGGATTCACTTCAATATCTTTACTGGTGCGGATGTCAGGTACGCTCCAGGGTACTCGGTAGGAAGGGTGCACTTCAGGACTTCTCCCCAGTGAGCGGGTATAAGGCTTCCTGATCCGTATCTCCCTCTCTCTAAGCTCCTGGCCAGCCTGCAACTGGGCCTAGCTTTTGTGTCGTACTGTTCCTTCTCCTGTCGCTTGGTAGTAGGACCTTTTTCTGTCAACCACTATACCTGGGCGCCAGGGCCTTCGTGGTTCCTGGTCCTGTGTGGGTCTAGCTTCAGGTCGGCCAGGGACTTGTAGTCCTCCTGGTATGCCGGTGATCCCTACTGGGTATAAAGTGACCCTGTAGGCTCAGACCCGGTTTCCGGTTTGTATACTCGGGGTGAGCCTATGATGCTCCTCTGCCTCCTCAACTCCTCTGCCTCTTGCCTCCGGCCACACTCGGGGCCCCTCAGGCTTCAACTCGTGCTGTAGGCCTTGGCTCGCCTAAGCACAGCAGCCAGTGTGCTGCGTCTTCACTGATCTCCTAGCGTCAGCACACTCTCTGAACAACTAACTGAGCTGCCTGGCTCCACCCTCCATATATATATCCCTAACGGGGCTCCCTCTG